>NC_092128.1:107520578-110020578 GCF_043159975.1 Macaca nemestrina | reverse complement strand
CTCAAAACCAGGAAGTAGGAATTCTTACACTTCAGAGAAAAGGGGCAGCTGGGGAGTGGGTGGAGGAAGCAGAAACTGAAAATTGAAGCAGGACTTGGCTTTGGAAATCATTGAGTGAGGCGTGGCATCCTTAGACCCAGGCTGGCGGTGCCTCTGCTCTGGGCCCATGCTTTCCAGAGCCCAGCTCTGGCTCTCCTCTGGCTGTGCCTTCCCCATGGGATGAGAAGTTCGGGAGACCAGGAGTGTGCCCACCTGGAGCTCATGCCCCCACTACTTCTAGACCAAGCTTGTCCAACCCGCAGGCCGCAGGCCGCAGGTGGCCCAGAATGGCTTTGAATGTGGTCCAACACAAATTTGTAAACTTTCTAAAAATATTATGAGATTTTTTTGATTTCTTTCTTTTTTTTTTTTCTTTTTTTAGTTCATCAGCTATTGTTAGTGTTAGTGTATTTATGTGTGGCTCAAGACAATTCTTTTTCTTCCAGGGTGGCCCAGGGAAGCCAAAAGATTGGACACCCCTGTTCTAGACCATCCTTCAGTGTCAGGGACATGGGGATTCCCTGCCCAAACACTTCGGTTTTCCCTTTTGAGGGCTAATAGTGCCATCTGTGTGCCTAGAGGGTGGCCGACAGGTGGCTGTTTGGCAGGGACCGTGGTTGCAGGGAGACAGAGAGGTACACATACATATGGAAGAGGTCTTTATGATCTGGGCAGAACTAGAAGAGGCATGAAAGAAAGGGGTGAGTTGTGGGCCAGGGGTCTCCATTTGTATTATTGCCCCAGGCCTGTAAATGTTAGGGGTAGGCCTGAATGGGAGTCCATGCTTAGAACTTTTCAAGCAAAAACAGTGGATTTGCAAATAGTTCCAAATAAGATTGAGCTGGCTTGCCCTTTTGTTATATTCAGCCCCAGTTGCTTTTACTTCCATCTGCTGGTCGCTAATAGTTCACAGCAAATAGTTCACAGTGATAGCACCTGTCCTCCTAGTCCATAGCTATAGTCCTTGAGATGCTGGGGTAACAAAAGAAGAGAAAGACTATCTGGCATAGAATTTAGAATTCTAGCCTGACTCAGAGAGGCAAACTTTCATGGAGGCTTTGGAATCAGAGTTCTGTCCTGAGACCTGGGTAAATTGGGCTCCTGGCTTGGGCTTGCACTTCAGGGGGCTCTACTCTTTGGAGTGACTCCCTTGAACTTTTCTATTAAGTAACTTCCCTTTAATGCCTGGGACAGGCAGGAGTTAGCAGAACCAACCAGGCAGGATTCTTTGGCCCTGTCTCAGGGCCCATGTTATTCCCGGTGCCCATTTCTCCCTTTTAGGGCATTCTCCCATTCTCTACCATTGGATCTGGAGTTAACCAGATGGCCCAGGACCACTGAGCCTTGTGTCGATCACGTTGTCTTGACATGGACATGTCTGGACTAGGACTGGGACTCCAGTTCCAGGAGGGCAGCCTGGAGAGCAGATAGTTCCTGCTGGCCAGCTAGTATTTCTTTTGTAGGATCACACGGAATTGGGCTGCCAGATGGTGCGGATATGCTGATTTGGTGACTCAAATTGTTATATAGATAGGGGCTTTGCAAAAAAATATTTACCTGGGCTCCACACACCCTAGGAGCAGCCCTAATCAAGCGCTTGTACAAATGGCAATTGCTTCCCACATGATTCCTTCTAAATCTGCTGTCTCCTAAACCCCATAACAAGGACTCACAATCTATAAGCAGTAGGAACCAAGAGGCAGAGCGGGACGTCCTGGGTGTTTAATTCCTCTGCCTTTGACGTAGATGGTACAGTCCTGACTTTCCAGCTGAGTGGAACCTTGCTCTTGGTTTCCACATGCAACAGTGACCTGCTTGAACTCCACAGTCAGGAAGATGGAGGATGCCTCATGAGTATTGAGGGTAATTGGTAGTGGCTTTAGGGAAGATAATGTCCAATCTCTGGCACAGGCTTGGGGAAGGGGTAACTTGAGAAGGTGAGAAGGGGTGACTTTCATTATTCTGTCAGTAAAACTGAGTTTCCAGCACATTCTGTAGGTCCAAAGTGAACCCCCTCTCCACCCAAATCCTCTGTTGTGTCTGCCCTAAGAAGGGGCTTGTAGAAGAGAGAAGGTGAGCACACGACCAAAGGGCAGCGGACAGCTGCTGCTCATAATGTGGAGAGTTGCAGCACACGTTTGCTGGGCATATTACATTCATTATCTGGTTTAATACAATGATGAAATTTGGGGTGAGTACTGTTACTGCCTCCATTTCACAGACAAGGGAATAGAGATTAGAGTGGTGAAATAATTTGCTCAAGATCACGTAGCTAGTAAGTGGTGAAGTCAGGATTTGAACACAGGTTTCAAAACAGGCTGGAGGCCTGTTTGTGACCTGAGGGCCAAACTGCTATTGTGGGGTGAGGATAATCTATCTGCAAGGGAAAATTTGGGGCCCTGAGGACCTCACTGAGTCTCAGGAGAGAGCTCTTAGATGGGCTCCATTAACTGATTTTAAAGAGCCTGAAGTACTTGCTGTGACCGATTTCTCTTTCTGCGATCTGCAGCTTCAGCGTATAGCACACTTCAGTTGCTCTTAAAAGGTTACTGAAAAGTGGGTGTGAGGTATTGACATTAAAAAAAAAAAAAATGATCGTATTGTGGTTCTCTTCACCCAACCACTTCAAAAACCCTTCTAAAACACCTCGTGGAAAATCCCATTGTCACACTTTACCGAGTAACAACTGACCACACTCATTCAGAAAATCAATGGCAGAGTAAGTTTGATTTGAAGAAATGGAGCTGAATTCAAGAACCCTCTTGCAGGTCAGCCCCAAATCACAATCAACTGTCGTTAGAGCTGGGTCACCCTGGTCCTAGGCGATTTGGAATCTATATTGTGTTGGCACATTTAAAAAAAACTAACTTGTTTATATGAGGCTTTTTCTTTTCTTTTTTTGCGGGGGTGGGAGGATGAAGTCTCGCTGTGCTGCCAGGCTGGAGTGCAATGGCGCAATCTCGGCTTACCGCAACTTCTGCCTCCTGGGTTCAAACGATTCTCCTGCCTCAGCCTCCTGAGTAGCTGGATTACAGGCATGCACCACTACGCCTGGCTAATTTTTGCATTTTAGTACACAATAGAGATGGGGTTTCACCATGTTGGCCAGGCTGGTCTTGAACTCCTGACCTCAAGTGATCTGCCTGCCTCAATCTCCCAAAGTGTTGGGATTACAGGCGTGAGCCACACCTGGCCTCTATGTAGCTTTTCTAAGGAGGCTTTTTAAACGAGATTTATGGAGGCTTAAAAGAACACTTGATATTTGGCCAGATAGCACAGGAACTTGGGAGAGAAGAAAACGAGGGGATCGAAACGGAGTCAGCAACGAGGCAAACACAAGCAAGGGTGGACTTGGGAATTTGCCACCCTTTGACGAGGTGCCAGAGAGGCCAGACGCATCTAACTTCTTTCAGGGAGCGCCGTGTTCAGCAGCAATCTCTACATTCAGAAAAAATTAACTCAGTTGGTCCTATGGGCCCCCTCTCCCCTCACACGTATCTCTTACCTCCATATTCAGAGGCAGGTTGGTCTGGTTTAAATCCGGGTTCTGATGTAACTGTGAACTTTGGGACAAGTTATTGAACCATTCTGGGCCTCAGTTTCCTTATTTTCAAAGAGGATAATAAAATCCACCTCCTTATATTGTTTTGAGGAAAAATGAGAGGGCCTGAGTGAAACGCTGAGCACAGCAGGTGCCCGTTGCAGGCTCTTAGTGAGGTCTGCGTGCTTCTCTCCCTCCCTCCTTTTTACTCCCTCTCCCTGCTGCTTTCTTTCCTTTTGTTTTTTGAAAAGTGATTGATCATTTTTATTTATTTATTTATTTTTTCTGGTAGGAATCTTAAACTGCTCTTTTAGGGGGAGTATACAAGACAAAAATATTTTCCTGGGGGAGGTATGGGAAGGTATGGGAATTCCAAGGCACTGGGTGCAGTTTCCGAGGAAGATAAGGCCGCAGGCGGACTACTGTAGGGAAAGCAGGGGGCCATGGGTGCTTAAAGGGGTGGGTTCCAGGGTTGCCCAAAGTAGAGGGTGAGTGTGCGTATGCGTGTGTTCATATGCAGGTGTGGGTGTGCATGCCTGTGTAAGCATGGTGGCACGTGTGTGCACATATGTGTGTGTAGGAACAGAGAGAGGGCTGCTTATAGCATAAAACTCACTGCTCCCTCCGGAGGTTAAGGAACTCATTAAGAGAGTCCCTCTCAAACTTTTGGTGCTCATTGAAGCTGGAAGCTTTTTTCCCTCTCAGAAATCGCTTGCGGGAAACGAAGATATAAGAGAAAAAGTGTAAAGGCTTCTTTGAGAAAGGCCCTCTTTCTTCCAGTGTGAAGGGGCTCTCCAGGAGTTCCAGCAAGAACTCAAGGGCTCTCTCATTTTCCTCCCCACCCCTTCTCCTTCCTTTCTCCTTGATCTTTGTTCTTGCTTTCTCTAGCCTCCTCCACCCACCCGCCACGTCCCTCCCTCCCTGCCCATCCCTTCTCCGTCCTCCTCACTACTCTCCTTCCCTCCTTTTGTTCTCTGCTTTTCATCCAGTTGAGGGATGCCTGGTAGAACACATTTCTATTTCTCTTTTACTCATATCCCAGTACAACATCCCTGCGAGCACTGAGAAACATCTGTTTCTAGCTTTCCTTTTTCTGGAAATCATTATTTATTTCATTTCATTTTTTTTTGTTGTTGTTGTCTATGGTATAATGAGGCTCCTCTTCTCTGGGATATTCCCACAGATAGAACTTTGGCACCTGCTGTTTGGAGGTGCTGCAACTTCCTCCTCTTTTATCACCAAGGAGTTGCCAACCTCCTTCACATTAGTGAAAGTGGGGGGGAAAAAAACAACAACCAGAATGACGAACCCACAACCAACCCACCACCCTCTGCTGCTGGGCTCATACCTCACTGGCCACAGTGCAAGTTTGGTTTAAAAACTGAAGAAATGTTTACCTGAGGTATTATTTTTTTCCTGTGTCATAGCCTTTATAATAAACAAATGTCTTCATTTGAATGAATATAGGAGGAATTCGAGTCCAACTGGTTTCCGGTAGTAAGGATAGACAGGGATTATACTTTGAAAATTCTTGACAGCCTGTCAGTGCCCATAGCTTTGAATGATTGATGCCATGATAGCTACTGCCAGTGAGACAAAGCCTTCCAGAGGGTCGTGGCACTAGGAGCATCTGGAGTACTGAAGGCGGGATCCAGCCTCCCAAACCTTCTCAGGAAGGGAGCAGGTGTCATGTTGCCTTCTACATCCCTACCCTTTCCTGGGAGAGGTGCTCATATATTCAGCTGCGAGAGGGTTCTTCTGTTTCTTCTGTCAGAAGTAGGTTCAGGACCAAGCTTAGCTATTAACTAGCTGTGACACTTCTGGTCAGTAATGTAGCCTCTCTAAAGACCCGTTTTCTCTTCTCTAAAATACGGAAGGAATACTTACACAAAAAGTTGTAAGGAATAAGTGAGGTAACATACTTAAGTATGGAGCTCAGCGCTGATGCCTAGAAACTGTGTAATAAACTGTGGCTATGCGACAGATGGAGTATATTTGAAGCCTCCATCTGGCCCTAGGCTGTGATAATAGGAGTTAAGACAAGTGTTCCTAAGATGGTACTATTTAATCCTTCTTAAGAAATGAGAGGACTTTCTTTTAAGGTTTGGCCTAGTGGCTGAAGAGGCTCTTCATGGCCCTGAGGGTGGTTGGATAAGCATCTTAGCAGTGGAGAGTGGGCATTCTTGTTTGAATAGTAGGCACATGCATCCACCCTTTTCTTTTTCTGAGACAGAGTCTGGCTCTGTTGCCCAGGCTGCAGCGCCTGGTGAGATCACAGTGGCGTGATCTTGGCTCACTGCAACTTCTGCCTCCCGGGTTCAAGCAATTTTCCTGCCTCAGTCTCCTGAATAGCTGAGATTACAGGCATGCGCCACCTCACCTGGGTAACTTTTGTATCTTTAGTAGAGATGGGGTTTTACCATGTTGGCCAGGATGGTCTCAAACTCCTGACCTCAAGTGATCCACCTGCCTCGGCCTCCCAAAGTGCTGGGGTTACAGGCGTGAGCCACCGCATCTGGTGAATCCACACTTTATTATATTTTATTTTATTTATCTGAGATAAAGTCTCACTCTGTCGCCCAGGCTGGAGTGCAGTGGTGTGATCTCAGCTCACTGCAACCTCTGCTTCCTGGGTTCAAGCAATTCTCTGCCTCAGTCTCCTGAGTAGCTGGGATTACAGGCACCCGCCACCACGCCCGGCTAATTTTTGTATTTTTAGTAGAGACGGGATTTCACCATCTTGACCAGGCTGGTCTTGAACTCCTGACCTCGCGATCCACTCGCCTCGGCCTCCCAAGAATCCACACTTTTAAATCACAGACTGGAGTGACTAAACTGCAGTCACTGAGAGCCGTGTAGACCCAGCTTTTCCTCCTGTTTCTTCATCTCCTGTGTGAGGTCACCCATCAGTCCTGCTGCTTTTCTCTTCTTTCAAAACATTGCATGTATTCTTTTTTTTTCACACTGTTCTTGCATCCAGCACAAGGCTTCATCTCATGTCTGAGTTATTGTCAAAACCTTTCCCTACCTTGTACCATATTTAATCTATAAAAAAAGTAAAAGTAATTCTAATTGCTTTTTTTTTTTGAGACGGAGTCTCGCTGTGTCGCCCAGGCTGGAGTGCAATGGCCGGATCTCAGCTCACTGCAATCTCCGCCTCCCGGGTTTACGCCATTCTCCTGCCTCAGCCTCCCGAGTAGCTGGGACTACAGGCACCCGCCACCTCGCCCGGCTAGTTTTTTGGTATTTTTTAGTAGAGACGGGGTTTCACCATGTTAGCCAGGATGGTCTCGATCTCCTGACCTCGTGATCCGCCCGTCTCGGCCTCCCAAAGTGCTGGGATTACAGGCTTGAGCCACCGCGCCCGGCCTCTAATTGCTTTTTAATACAGAAACAAAAAAGAGTCATTATAGAAAATTAGAAAAATAAAGTTAAAAAAAAAGCAAATAGTTACTCCACCTAGAGGTAGCAATATCTGTGATTTTTTCTACATATGCACAGATATATTTTAAATAAAAAAGAATCAATGTGCGTAATGTTTTTCCACTTGCTTTTTTACTTAAGAATATGTCTGTTGTGGTGTAACAAATTACCCTGAATCTTAGCAATTAGAGAAACAAACATTTATTATCTCACACAGTCTAAAGGTCAGGAATACCCAGGAGTAGCTTAGCTGGTGGTTCTGGCTTAGGGTCTCTCATGGCAGTAGAGTCAAGATGTTGGCTGGGGCTGCAGTCATCTGAAGGGTTGGCTGGGATGGAAGCATCTTGATAGAGTTTGGATATTTGTTCCCTCCAAATCTCATGTTGGAATTTGATCTCCATTGTTGGAAGTAGGGCCTGATGGGAGGTGCTTGGGCCATGGGAATGGATGCCTCATGAATGGCTTGGTACCTTGCCTGCAGTAATGAGTGAGTGTTCTACTCTATTAGCTCCCTTAAGAACTGATTGTTAACAAGAACCTGGCACCTCCTTCCCTTCCCTCTTTTCCTTCCTCTCTTGCCACGTGATGCCTGCTACCCTTCGCCTTTTGCCATGAGTGGATGCAGCTCAGGGTCCTCACCAGAAGCAGATGCAGATGCCATGGTCCTTGTACGGCCCGCAGAACCATGAGTCAAATAAGCCTCTTCTCTTTAGGAATTACCCAGCCTCAGGTATTTCTTTCTTTCTTTCTTTTTTTTTTTTTTAAGTTTTACTTTAAGTTCTGGAATACATATGCAGAAAGTGCATATATATGGCACATGTATACATAGATATACATAGGTATACATGTGCCATGGTGGTTTGCTGCACCTCAACCCGTTGTCTAGGTTTTAAGCCCCGCATGCATTAGGCATTTGTCCTAATGCTCTCCCTCCCCAGGTATTTCTTTATAGCAACACAAATAGACAAAGACAGATCTCTCCAGGCAAAATCCTGGAGGCCTCAGTTCCTCACCATGTGGACTTCTTCCAACATGGCAGTTGACTTCCCCCAGAGCAAGTGATCCAGGAGAAAGGAGGAACAAGGCAAACACCACATTGTGTTTTTTTTTTCAGACAGGTTTTGAGATATGATTCACAGGACATGCAGTTCACCCATTGAAAGTATACAGTCTAGTGTTTTTTTAAAAAAGTATATTCATAGGGTTGTACAACCACCACTACTGTCTATTAATAGTTCCAGAATTTTTTCTTTCACTCCAAAATGCAAAGCAGTCACTCCTCATTCCCTCTTCCCTCCACCCCCTGGCTACTTTCTGTCCCTATAGATTTGCCTATTTTGGACATTTCCTGTAAATGGAATCACATATGTGGCCTTTGTGTCTGGCTTCTTTCACTTAGCCTAAAGTTTTCAAGGGTCATCCATGTTGTAGCATATATTGACTTTATTTTTTGTTGCTGAACAGCATTCCATTGTATGGATATACCACATTTTGTTTATCCATTCATCAGCTGAGGGACATTTGGGTTGTTTCCATTTTTTGGCTAATAGGAATAATTCTGTTTATAAACATTCATGTACAAGTTTTTGTGTGGACACTTGTTTTCATTTCTCTTGGGTATATACATAGAAGTAAAATTTCTGAGTCATATGGTAACTCTGTGTTTAACATTTTGAGGAACTTCCTAAGGAGTTGCGCCATTTTCATTCCCACTAGCAGTGTGAGGGTTCCAATTTTTCCATATCTTTATCAACACTTGTTAACTGTTTTTTTGATTATAGCCATCCTAGTGAAGTTGAAGCTCACTGCGGTTTTGATTTGCGTTTCCCTGGTGACTAATGATGTTGAGCAACTTTTAATGTGCTTACTGGTCACTTGTGGATATTTTGAGAAATGTTTATTTAATTCTTTGCCCATTAAAAAATTGGGTTGTCTTTTTATTACTGAGTTGTATGAGTTCTTCATGTATTCTGGATACAAGTTCCTTATCATATATATGATTTACAAGTATTTTATTCCATTTATGTGTTAGCTTTGCACTTTCTTGGTAGTTCATTGTTTGTAGGAACAATGTTTCTAATTTTGATGTAGCCCAAGCCACACTGTCTTCTTTGCACCTGTGGAACAGTCTCCTTACCTAGTCTACTTATTAGAATGAGTTATTAAGTTTGCCCTGCACTCAAGAGGGGTACTGAGGATCAAGCTCTAATTCTTTCTGCTTTTTTAAAAAATTATAGTATAAAACACATAATAGGAAATCTACCCTGTTAACAAACTTTTAAGTTGTACAGTACACTATTGTTAACTATAATACATGTACATTGTTGTACAGCTGATCTCTAGAACTTTTTCATCTTGAATGATTGAAACTCTGTACCCACTGAATAGAAACTCTCTATTTCTCCCTTCCTCCAGCTTCTGGCAACCACTGTTCTACTTTCTGTCTCTATGAGTTTGACTGCTTTGGATACCTCATTTAAGTGGGGTCTTGCAGTATTGTCCTTCTGTGACTAGCTTATTTCACTTAGTATCATGTCCTCAAGGTTCGTCCATGTTGTCAAAAATGGCAAGATTTCCTTCTTTTTGAGGGCTGAATAATATTCTGTTGCATGTGTATACCACATTTGGCTTACCCATTCATCTGTCAGTGGACATTTGGGTTGTTTCTACCTTTTGGCTACTGTGAATAGTGCTGCAATGAGTGTGGAAGTGCAAATATCTCTTCAAGATCCTGTTTTCAGTTCTCTTGGCTAAATACCCAGAAGTGGGATTGCTGGATCATATGGTAGTTCCATTTTCAATTTTTTGAGGACCCTGCACACTGTTTTTTATAGGAGCTGTGTCATTTTATATTCTGCCCATAATGTACAAGGGTTCCAATTTCTCCACATTCTCACCAACACTTGCTGTTTTCTTTTTCTTTTTTTAAATAATGGCTATCTTAATAGGTATATTAGTTCATTTTCACACTGCTATAAAGAACTGTCCGAGACTGGGTAATTTATAAAGAAAAGAGGTTTAGTTGGCTCATAATTCTTCATGGCCAGGAGGCCTCAGGAAACTTACAATCATGATGGAGGGTGAAGGGGAAGCAGAGACCTTCTTCACATGGTGGCAGGAAAGAGAATACAAGCAAGAGCAGGGGAAACTGCCTCATAAAACCATCAGACCTTGTGACAACTCAGTATCATGAGAAGAGCATGGAGGAAACCATCCCCATGATCCAATCACCTCCTACCTGGTCCCTCCTTCAACAATTGGGGATTATAATTCAGGATGAGATTTAGGTGAGGACACAGCCACACCGTACCAATAGGTATAAAGCAATATCTCACTGTGGTTTAGATTTGCATTTTTCTGATGATTCGTGATGTTGAGCATCTTTTCACATACCTATCGGCGATTTATATGTGTTCTTTGTGGGGGGAATGTCTATACAAGTCCTTTGCCCATTTTTAAATTGGGTTATTTGTTTTTTGTTCTTGAGCTGTAGGAGTCCCATATGTATTTCAGATATTAACACTTTATCAAACACGTGGTCTGCAAATATTTTCTCTTATTCTGTGTGTTGCCTTTTCACTCTGTTGATTGTTTCCTTTGCTGTGCAGAAGTTTTAAATTTGATGTAGTCCCACTTGTTTTATTTTTCTATTTCTTGCCTGTGCTTTTGGGGTCATATCCAGGAAATCATGGCTAAGGCCAATGTTAGGAAGCAGATCTACCTTTTGAAGGGCAGAGAGTCAAAACATTTGTGAACACATTTAAAGACTACAAGATAAGTTAATATTCATTTAAAATATCATATTAGTCCATCAGAAGGCAGAATCTGAAGGCAAAGTGGATTAAAATTATGGTTTCATTATTTAATTGCTGTGTGACATTGGAAAGATCACTTAATTCTTGGTGCCTATTTTCTTAGCTGTAAAATGGGGATGATGATATACATTTCTGTTATGTATAACATCATATACCATCTATTCATCCCTGAAAAAAATGCGTTCTACAAAATCATGCACTAAAAAAAAACCGATGGGAAAAATAGCACTGGGAAAACCACACAAAACCTGTGGAACTGTGTAATCAGAGTACTCACAGAAACAGTAACAATCCTAATGAAAGTACTCGCACGGTTCTATGCAGGGATTGGCAGCTGGAATCTCAGGCAATCAACCCTTTGCAGCCTTCAAGATTGGGTTTCTGCTTCCTCCCTCAGGTTGAAGGTGCTGGAGGGCATGCTTCTAATCTTCACTAATCTACCACTTTAATAAGGAAGCTATCTTTTTCACAGCTTTTTCATCAGCACTTGTAGCTTTGCCAAATGGATATACAAAACAGAAAACTCAGTGGTTCTTTTCCTTCCTTTCTCTCTCTCTCTCTCTCTTCCTCCTTTCCCCTTCCCCTTCTCCTTCCTTCCTTCCTTCCTTCCTTCCTTCCTTCCTTCCTTCCTTCCTTCCTTCCTTCCTTCCTTCCTTCCTTCCTTTTTTTCCTCCTCTCTTTTCCCTTCCCTTCCCTTCCCTCCCCTCCCCTTCTCTTCCCCTTCCCTCCCCTTCCCTTCCCCTCCTCTCCCTCCCCTACCCTCCCCTTCCCCTCTTCTCCCTCCCCTACCCTCCCCTTCCCTCCCCTCTCCTTCTCTTCTTTCTTTATTTTTTTTGAAAAAGGGTTTCACTGTGACCTAGGCTGGAATGACATCATTAGAGTTCACTGCAGTCTCCATCTGCTGGGCTCAAGCCATCCTCCCACCTCAGCCTCCCGAGTAGATAATACCACAGGTGTGCACCATTACCCCCAGCTAATTTTTGTATTTTTAGTAGAGACAGAGTCTTGCCATGTTGGTTAGGCTGGTCTTAAACTCCTGGACTCAAGTGATCTGCCCACCTCAGCCTCCCAAAATGATGGGATTACAGGCATGAGCCATTGTGCCTGGCCATGACCCAGTGGTTCTTGAAGTCTCTAAACCAGCCTTCACTTGCACTAAAAAAAAAGTACTTGGATGCACTTTTAATTTTTTTTTGAAGTCTTCATTTATTACCATGCCTCTTCTTTCATTATGAGAAAACTTGTGAGATCTTTTTTTTTTTTGAGACGGAGTTTCCCTCTTGTGGCCCAGGCTGGAGTGCAGTGGCGTGATCTTGGCTCACTACAACCCCCGCCTCCTGGGTTCAAGTGATTCTCCTGCTTCAGCCTCTTAAGTGGCTGGGATTACAGGCGTCCACCACCACACCTGGCTAATTCTTTTGTACTTTATTTATTTATCGTTTAAATAGACACAGGATTTCACCATGTTGGCCAGGCTGATCTCAAACTCCTGACCTCAGCCTCCACCTCCCAAAATGCTGGGATTACAGGCATGAGACACTGCGCCTGAACGTGAGATCATTTTAAAACATTAATGTGCTGGGAAGAATCAAGTATGAACGACAAGATGTGTTAAAAACGTCACTCCCTTGTTTACTAATTGTGTATAAGCTAATTTGCAACAAAGAATCGGGCATTGTAACAGCCTCATGAAGTTGTGAAGATTGAACGAAGTGATGCATGTGAAACATTGAGAACAATGCTGGGCAAATAGTAAGTGCTTAAAAAGTTATTTTGATTGTAATCATACTTGTTTAACCAATCCCCTCTTAGTTTTCCTGCTCTATTTGGAACTATACTCCACTCAAGAACATATTTTTCGAGTTTTTTCCTATTTTCACGTTGGTTAGCTCACGTCAGAGTGTAATTTCTCTCAGGCCTTGAGTTCTTGGGACTGATTATGTGTGAGAATTTACAAATACGGATTCACTTACAAAGTCCATTCCTGTGTAGCCTAGTTTGGCTTTAATTTAGAAATGTTTTGCTTCATTTAATTTTAGGAACAAATATGATGATTTTAGGAACAAGTATAATGACAAAACAAATACATCTCAAATAGGTGCAGGCCTTCAGGCTATATACTTTTATTTTCAGAATGATAACTTCAAGGCACCTAGATAATTATGAAACAATAAAAAGTTATATTAGTTCTTGTGTTTTCTCGGGAAAGATGGGCATTGACTGTCTTATAGGAATATTCTCTCTTTTTTTTTTTTTCTGAGACAGAGTCTTGCTCGATCACCCAGGCTGGAGTGCAGTGGTGCGATCTCGGCTCACTGCAACCTTTGCCTCCCGGGTGCAAGTGATTCTCCTGCTTCAGCCTCAAGAATAGCTGGGATTACAGCACACTCCACCACGCCAGGCTAATTTTTGTCTTTTTAGTAGAGACGGGGTTTCACCATGTTGGCCAGGCTGGTCTCGAACTCTTGACCTTGTGATCCGCCTGCCTTGGCCTCCCAAAGTGCTGGGATTACAGGCATGAGCCACCATGTCCAGCAGGAATATTCTAAAATATAAAAAGAAACAAACTTGGCATATTGGTTAACCCTGAGTTATGGATAAAGTTCAAGTTGAGAAATCTTACCTTTCTTCAAGCAGTTTAGTTACTCAAGGTAGAATTTCTTTGATAAGTAACACTATATTTATTAGATTTTCAAGGAAATATTACTTGTGCCTTATCAAGGGCATTTCATTGATATTTTGAAAAAGCTACTGTATCTTAAACACTATAAATTTTCCTAAATTCTCCTCTTTTGAATTATTTTGGTAACAACAGCCATGACAATAGAAATAACTAAGACTGCTCTCATGTTTGCTGTGTGCCAAGGCCCTGTGATTCACTGAATGAACGCAATGCTAAAATTGTCCTTTAATCTGGACTTTGCCTACATATGTGAACCTGGCACTGTGTTAAAATCAAACATTTGTGTCGTTAGGACTTTTTTTTTTGAGACGAAGTCTCGCTCTGTCACCCAGGCTGGAGTGCAATGGCATGATCTTGGCACACTGCAACCTCCGCCTTCCGAGTTCAAGTGAGTCTCCTGCCTTAGCCTCCTGAGTAGCTAGGATTACAGGCGCGTGCCACCATGCCCGGCTAATTTCTGTATTTTTAGTAGAGATAGGGTTTCACCATGTTGGTCAAGCTGGTCTTGAACTCCTGACCTGTCACAAAGTGCTGGTATAACAGGCGTGAGCCACCGCCTCCTGCCAGAACTTTTGAAAGGAAATGTACAAAGGTAATTATTGGATAAAAGCGTCATTAGAGTAGTTAGCACCAGGTGGCGCTAAAGGACTGAACTTGGAAACGGTTGCCGTATTTGGTCCTCTTACCTGCGGGCCGGGAAAGGGCGATGCTCCTGGCTTAATGGCTGTGTTACAGGAAGGAAGGACCAGCATTTGCCTTCCTATGCCCTATTACGAGCAGATGCTAGGATTGCCCCTGTCACATTGTCTAGGTTCCCTCCCTGGAAAGCTGACACTCCCTAAAGGTATGGCTCACACAGTAACCTTACTGAGGTCTCAAGTGAACAAAAGACCCCATGGTTTTTCTAAAGAAAAGTGAAAACAAATCTCACATGAAATTGCTTTTTGGAATGCGTTTAATCTTGCTCTCACCTTTGTAGGTATCAAGGAATGGAGATTGGACAAAGGTAGCCAAACGAGAAAACATCTCCCGGAATTCCTTGCCTCAGGAGTAGACAGTGCAAAATCCTTCCCACCAGTTTGGGGTTTATTATTTAATGCACTTCCCCTTTCCTAGACATTTCCAATGTGCTCATAAGTGTTTTTCTCTCAGGCTGTTACCAGGAGAATAAAATCTGAGAATGGAGACCATAGATATAACAATAAAAATAAAATCCTTCCACCGGTTCTAAGGGGATAGCAGCAGAAAGAGCAAGAAGTGAAGTAAAAAGCCCCACTGCAAGAAAACGTAAAAACCCGGGAGCCTGAGAAACAGAGGCTGCCAAATTAAAGAATGGCAACAGCTCTTGCAAGGAGTCAGGAACAGCGGAGGCTGCTTCCTTGGGCAGAGTTACTGGGACATTGAGAGAGAGGTTCTATGGAAAGTGGCTTTTGAAGGTAGATTGATAAAGAAAAGACGTTAAAAATGCCTGAAATTTCTACCATCAGCTCTTTCTTTTCTGAAAGTCAAGTCTACTAAAAAAGCAGACCAATAGCTAAGTATCTTGCTCAATTTACACAAATCTCTTGCAATATGCATCACTAAGGGCCATTTTTGATACAAGGTTTGGGCCAAGTAATCACCTATATCAGCAATCCACTAGCCAGTCTAACCCAGTCTGACCCAGGCACCCACATAGAGCAACATGTTGCTGCTGTTCACTGTTTATGGAATTTTTCTGCTGTCTTAGGGAGGTTGGTCATGGAAACTCCTGAGTGCAGTATTCCAAGTACAGTGGCACCAGGAATTGCACTGTGGGCTTAGAATGAAGCAAGTTATCTCTTCTGTCCTCACTCCATTACCTCCTTATTTCAAGGACCTCCATGAGACAAGGGAGAGAAGAAGGCAGTGGGAATGGCTAAGTGTCCCAATGTCTCTGGCTTAGTTCTAAGCATTTTGCTTCACATAACCTGGAGATCAGGTCATTCCTTGGCCAACAGGGAGAGGCTTTCCTCCTAGGCCTTCTGTGTTTGTTCCGTTTATTTCAACATTCTTGTGTGAAACATTGTTTAAGACATTTTGCTGCTAAATGGAATTCATTCAGCCTGTAAGAAGAGTAAGATCAAAGAAGGGGTAATTATTAGTTTTTCAATAGTTAATCCTAAGGTTGGAAATGTGGTGATGAGGCTGGGTGTAATGGTTCATGCCTGTAATCTCAGCACTTTGGGAGGCTGAGGTGGGAGGATCACTTGATGCCAGGAATAACGTATTGAGACTCTGTCTCTTGAAAGAAAAAATATACAAAAATTATCTGGACATGGCGGCATGTACCTATAGTCCTAGCTACTCAGGAGGTTGAGGCAGGAGAATCGCTTGAGTTCGGGAGTTTGAGGCTGCAGCGAGCTATAATCATGTCACTGCACTCTGGCCTAAGTGACAAAGTAAGACCCTGTCTGAGAAAAAAAAAGTGTTAAAGAATATATCTTCTTCCCACAGATAGCCGGTGATTCTACAGGAAAATATAGTCCCCATTTCTAGGTTTTCATTTATTCAAGCCCTCAAAAGGATTCTATAAACATGGGCTCATCTAGACTGAAGTATACATAGGTTTAAGATAGGAAAATCACATGGAAAAATGAACATGGTATTAGGAGACCAAATGTGAGTCTTGGTGTCGCTGCTGATGTGCTCTGGTGTAAACGGTTTGGGTGTCAGTTTCTCAGAAGCAAAGTGAATGTAATGTAAGGGAGGTGTTGCTCCCACCTTAGTCAGCACTGGGGAAGAGGGGTCACTCTCCTGTATTGACAGTCCCGTACTTCCTGTCCTCAGATCCAGCCTTTCTAATAGACAGGGGACTTTCCATTCACCATGTGGAATGTGTACTCCTACTCATTGGAACTGGGCTGATGTTGTCCAGTCATTCTGCTCCCCACAATAGGGTGTCCATTTTTCCAACTGAGTGCCAGTGGCCCTCCAGGCCCAAAGAGAGGAGCTTGCAGGTCTTCTCTCATGGTGAATTTTCCAGGACAAACAGTAATTCTCAGTGCTAGAGGGATCTGAGCCCACAGAGGAATCCTTTCCTAACTGCCCCAGACCGTAGGCAAAGCCATTTCCCTCATGGTGGTCGTGTCTGCCAGGTTATTATTTTAGCAGCCAGTCCTTTGACACTTTTGCACAATGGTTCCCTTTGAGGCAACTTACTATTTGATGGTTACAAAGAGACAGCATCACACTAGGGCAGCAGGGCCAGAAACGCACTCTGTGCATGTCATTCCTAAGTGGTTGTGATCAGCTGCCCTCTCTAAGTCTATTGGGTTAAATAGCCAGGGCGTGGTAGCATAGGCACTCCGGAAGAGGTGAGGTGATCTGGACTTTGTGTGGTGTCTTGGCAAAGCTGCTGCAGACAGTGTTGAAAGGAATGTCTTTTATTCTCCTTTCAAAAGCAGCTTCCTCTGTGTCAGTAACCTCTCTGACAAGGGCCTTGATCTTTGCGGGCATTTCTCCCAGAGTAGATTTTGGGAAAGATTTCGAGTAGCACCAACCCATATGAATGAATATTGTTCTGTAGACTCCCACTGTCTGGGAGGAGATCCCGGGCTGGAAATTGGACAGGGTCATCCCAAGAACTCCCAGGAACTCACGCCTCACTTCCATCCACACAGAGTCCAGTAGAGGGGAAGCAGTTACTGTTCTCAGGGAACAGCACAGGTGGCACCATGCACATGGGATTAAAGGTTCTTAGAAAACATCAAAGACGTTCAAGGGATCACCACAATTTAAAATGGCATTTTGATAGTTTGATAGATGTATTCTCTAGTTCTGTTAATAACTATAAAGTCTTAAACATAATGTGCTATTTAAAAATGACCACATTCAAGCTGTTGTCTGTGTGTGTGTGTGCGTGTGCACGCGCGTATGTGTGTGTGTGAGAGCAGGCTTGCACATGCACACACATGCTTAATGCTCACTTAGTATTGTCAAGCTGTTTGTATTTTAATGAATGTATTTGTAATGGCAAGGGACATATTACAGATGCTTTTTTCCTTCAGTTACCAGAAGCTTTTAAGGAGTCAGAAAATTTGAACTAATAGAGATAATGTTTTATGTAGTCCCTTAGTGCATCTGTTGAACATGTAGTCAAAGGAGTTCATTGAAATAAATGCTGCGGTTGAATTTTTAACAGCGGCTGCATAAATATGCAGCCATCTATAACCTTTATGCCCATGGGAGCCAGGAAAATGATCTGTATAATTAACCCCTTGACTGATCTGGTCTTTCAGCTGTCAGGGTGGCAGGTCTGAATTCCCACACAGAGCAGGATGTACCCATAAATTCAAGGTGGCTGAATATTTTTGGGGGAGAAGTTTCGTTGGAAGCACTAAGTAAGCATTCATTTGGCCAAATCTTTAAATGATTCCTTCTCCCTCAGTTTCTCAGTCTCTGCGGAAGGGTTGGGAGGAATGGGGAAATCATCTGGGATCTCTGATTGGTTACTCTAATTTGGTAGGTGTGGCAGGTAGAGTTCTGAGATGGCCCCCATGATTCCTACCCCCTGGTGTACACACCCAGGGTGGTCTCCTTTCTTGAGGGTGGGCAGGGCCTGGGAATGGGATGGGACGTCACTTTCTTGATTAGGTTATATGACGAAGATGATAAGAGCATCAGCATTACGTTAAGTGATGTTACATTACGTTATGGCTCCATCTTAGCAGAGTGGAGAGATTCAGAGCAGGAAAAACCTCCTGCTGGCCTTGAAGGAGCAAATTGCCAGGTTATGAAGAAGACCACGTGACAGGGAGAGGCACATGGCCTTTAGGAATTAAGAATAGGCCCTGGCTGCCAGCCAGCAAGAAAATGAGGACCTCAGTCCTGTAACCACAAGGAGCTAAGTTTTTCCCATGACCAGGGAACGTGGAACCTGAAGCCTTGGGGAGATTGCAGCCCCACCTTGATTTCAGCCTGAGGACATCCCAGGTAAAGGATCCAGTAACTGTCCTGACTCCTGATCCATGGAAACTGTGAGATAATGCATGTGTGTGTTTCGTGGTAACCTGTTACGCAGAGATAAAAATCTGAAGCAGTAGGTCTGGGGTGGGACCTGAGAATTTGCATTTGTAATAAATCTTCAAGTGAGGCTGAGCTGCTAGTTTGGGGCCACACTTTGAGAACCACTATTATAGTTTAACTTCCCCTGGCAGTTGATTTTATCTGTATCACAAATGGACATGCATTGTATGATTCTGGAATGTAACAAACATTAACCAAAAGGGATTTAGCAATATGTTTTAAGCCACAGCTAAATATAAGCCATATGGTTTAAGCCTTTAAAAATTATTTTAAATGCAGTGAACAAAATTAAACACAATATATAATATTAGAAAAAGCAGTTAGAGGCCTGGTGGCTCATGCCTGTAATCCTAGCACTTTGGGAGGCTGAGGTGGATGGATTGCTTGAGCCCAGGAGTCCGAAACCAGCCTGGATACCATAGCGAGATCCTCTCTCTACTTTTTGTAAAAAATGTGGAAAAAAAGAAAAAGCAATTGGAATCAGGGCTTACAAAATGAGAACAGGAAAAATAACAAAGTGAGGTGTGAAGGTAGCATGCAAAATGCAAATATCACTCTTAGTTCACCCCTATGTAAGCAAAAGAGACTTAATGATTAATTGCCATTTTCTTTGTGAGACTCAAACCCCATTTATACTGCTTATGAATAAACTTCATATTGTAAACATACCTTGATTAAAAATTAAGTGATGATTTAGAACATCACATAAACTTTCTAATTTCCACCATGATAGAGAGAAAGATGGGACACCCTTTTGTGATTATTCAAAATATTGGCCAATTCTCTGGCATTGCTGAAGATACATGGGTAATAGCAGCACTTCATTAGTAGGTAGAAAAATGGATGCGGTGCCTCTAATTCTGTGCAACTATCTTCAACTATTTTTCCAACTCTTTCTGTGACCAAATTCTCTGTCTCTCTCCCTCTCTCCCCACTCTGTCTCTCCCTTCATCCTTACTTGTTTTTGTTGAGTAATTTTTGAAGTTAAAACATGCAGGTCCATTGAGATTTTCCTAGTAGAACAAAACAGCTAGAGCTTTGCTTAATCCTGAGGCGTTTTACTTCTCTCTTAGTAATCTTAGTCCCCTCTGGCATAATATGGGCTTACTGCTGTGACTCTGTTAGCTGAACCATCTGGATTGTTGTTTTTTTTTAAATTTAATACTGCACCTATCATCACCCAAATATGAAAGTTCTGCTCTCTCCAGGCACCTCCATATCCATATAAGGTATTTTATGTAGCTGTGCCAGGGGGATCCAAGGAAAAAGATATTAAACTTGATTTTGAAGCTATTTCTGAATGTTGCTTGGTCTAATGACTGCCCCGCTCCGGTCTTTCGGAATAGAAAATGTGAGTATGAGTGCGAGTGAGAGTGTAGTGGGTGGAACTGGGGCAGCTGTGAAGTGGAGGGTAGTCATAATCACTTGCGATGGGAGAGAGGGCCTGAGCAAGCACTGTGGAGTTGTTTCTACTGCTGGGATATATATTGCATTCTTTTATTCAGAGCCAGAGGCAGTACCTGACTAGGATATTTGTTCAGCTCTCTTGTAATGGTGACTTTATTTTTATCTCTCTTTTTTATCTTTTTGGAGATATTCTTTTCTGCATCTCAGACACCAGCCAGAAGGTAAGCATCCCTGGAACTTTAATTCTGTGGCAGCACCCTGTGCTAGATGCTGTTTCATTAACAAATGAGACTTTGCATGCGCCTGCAGTCTTCTCAGAGCCACGTATCTCAGTCTCGGTGTTAAATTAGTAGTTAAATATTTTATTCTTCTGGGTAAGATAGGGAAAAAAGAAATATGATGTTTCCTCTTTATGTAACTTTCTTCCATTTTAACATTTACTATTCTCCTTCATTAGCAAAGCTGCTGCTTCTCCTTCTCCTTCTTCTTCTTCTTCTTCTTTTTCATAGAGTCTTACTGTTTCCCAGGCTGGAATGCAGTGAGTGGCGCGATCTTGGCTCACTGTAGCTTCTGCCTCCCAGGTTCAAGTAATTCTCATGCCTCAGCCTCCTGAGTAGCTGGGATTACTGGCATGCACCCCCATGACAGGCTAATTTTTTTGTATTTTTAGCAGACAGGGTTTTGCTATGTTGGCCAGGCTGGTCTCCAACTTCTGGCCTCAAGTGATCTGCCCGACTCAGCCTCCCAAAGTGCTGAGATTACAGGCATGAGCCACTGTACCTGGCCTCACTAGCAAAGCTTTCAAACAAATAAAAACTTTGCATTTGGGACAACTCCTGGGGGCTGGGGGATCATGGATAAACTTGACCAACCTGTGTATGATTCTTCTGTGTAGAACCTGTAAGGTGGTTGGAGTGCTTGTGATGCTGTCTGTTTTGTGGATTAGAAGATGGAGATACAGAGGCTTGTCATTTTCCCAGGTTAGTGATGAGGACATTGGTCTACATTGCCAGTCTTCAGCTGTGCAGCCAACTTAGACAAAATTATAACCCAAATATTGTATTTCTGCTTTTCCTTGTGAATGTCAGTATAAGCATACCAGATGAAAGACTTACTCTAATATTTATAGCTTAAGAATTTGAATTGCATTTCCACTCTGGAGCAATTGTGGGCCCTTAATAGTCATGCTCTTTCACAGTGAAATATTTCTGGAAAGTCTATATTCAAATTGTAAAATATAGGCCAGGTATAGTGGCTCACACCTATAATCTCAGCATTTTGGGAGGCCATGGCCAGAGGACTGCTTGAGTGAAGTTGGAGGTTGCAGTGAACTATGATTGCACCACTGCACTCCAGCCTGGGCAACAGAATGAGACCTTGTCTCAAAGAAAAACAAAAACGAAAACAAAAATTAAAAATATTGTGTCCCGGCCAGGCATGGTGGCTCACGCCTGTAATCCCAGCACTTTGGGAGACTGAGGCGGGCAGATCACAAGGTCAGGAGTTTGAGACCAGCCTGACCAACATGGTGAAACCCGTCTCTACTAAAAATACAAAAATTAGCCAGGTGTGGTGGCACACGCCTGTAATCCCAGCTACTCTGGAGGCTGAGGCAGGAGAATTACTTGAACTCAGGAGGCGGAGGTTACAGTGAGTGGAGATCATGCCACTGCACTCCAGCCTGGGTGACAGAGGGAGACTCCTTCTAAAAAAAAAATTGTGTCCCAATAAATTTGTTTATTAAACAATGGTGTTTTGGGCTTTTGTTGTTGTGGTGGTGATTTTTTGTTTTTTTTTTTGTTTTGTTTTTTTGAGACAGAGTCTTGCTCTGTCATCAAGTCTGGAGTGCAGTGGTGCAATCTCAGTTCACTGCAGCCTCCAGCTCCTGGTTTCAAGCAATTCTTGTACTTCAGCTTCCCAAGTAACTGGGACTACAGGCACCCGCCAGCATAACTGGCTAATTTTTTTTTTTTTTTTTTTTTTTTGTATTTTTGGTAGAGATGGGGTTTTGCCATGTTGGCCAGGCTGGTCTCAAACACCTGACCTCCAATGATCCACCTGCCTCAGCCTCCCAAAGTGCTGGGATTACAGGCGTGAGCGACTGCGCTGGCCAACAATGGTGCTTTGAAGGCAAGTAGTGTTAGGTCTATGGTGGCAGTTAATAGAGATTGTAAGCTCTATTGATAAGCTTTGGGTTCTGATAAGCCAAACTCATTTAATAGATGGAAACACATTCTCTGTTAGAGGAACTTCTCTGATAATCTCTCTTGTCAGCACTGCTCCAGGCTTGTCAGGTTGTTGCCACTGGAAACATATAATTGGCTGGCAAAGAAGGTTGGGGTGGGATATTGGAGTTGTGAGTTACCTTTGGAGCATAGCTCTGAGGTTTGGAATGTATTCGTTAATTAGTCTCATAAATGGCCTATTTATCCATGGGCACATTCTATTTTTAACCTTCAGCCCAGTGTGAAATGATTTTGGAACATTTATCCAGGAATAGCTTTAAGGGCTTTGCTATAAGGAGATTGCCTTTGGCTTGGAAGTGGTTTGGCTTGGAGACCAGCACTGTCTAGAATACTTCTGAGCTCCTTCTGAATGAGTATTTGACTACATGGAGCAAAACAAGCCAGCTCAGTGGCTCCTATGCAGAGATGGAGATGATCCAGGCTGGACCAATCAGCTGGGAACTAAGGGGAAAGGAAAGGTTGATATCCAGGAAAACAACTTGGCCCCAGGTAGGGAGATGTAACTTCATGATACCAGCCAGAGATTTGAGCTCTTAGCCCATGATGGCATTGAATAGGTGTGAGGGAGAGACTATGTATGAGAAGTGACATCTCAATTTAATCTCTCCAGGGCAAGGTTTCCTGAATTGTGTTGTGCCAAACATTAGAGTTTCTCAAGATATTAAGACTTTTCCAAGATCAAATAAGCTTGACGAACTCTGTATATGATGTTCCTGTTTGGAAATCAAAATTCTTCTGAATAGAAATCTAATTACTTTGCTTAACTGACCACTTACTTCACTAAGTTGACCAAGAGAATACCTTTAGCCAGAGTGAATAGGCAACCTACAGAATGGGAGAAAATTTTTGCAATCTACTCATCTGACAAAGGGCTGATATCCAGAACCTACAAAGAACTCAAACAAATTTACAAGAAAAAAACAAACAACCCCATCAAAAAGTGGGCAAAGGATATGAACAGATATTTCTCAAAAGAAGACATGCATACAGCCAACAGACACATGAAAAAATGCTCGTCATCACTGGCCATCAGAGAAATGCAAATCAAAACCACAATGAGATACCATCTCACACCAGTTACAATGGCAATCATTAAAAAGTCAGGAAACAACAGGTGTTGGAGAGGATGTGGAGAAACAGGAACACTTTTACACTGTTGGTGGGATTGTAAACTAGTTCAACCATTATGGAAAACAGTATGGCAATTCCTCAAGGATCTAGAACTAGAAGTACCATATGACCCAGCCATCCCATTACTGGGTATATACCCAAAGGATTATAAATCATGCTGCTATAAAGACACATGCACACGTATGTTCATTGCGGCACTATTCACAATAGCAAAGACTTGGAATCAACCCAAATGTCCATCAGTGACAGACTGGATTAAGAAAATGTGGCACATATACACCATGGAATACTATGCAGCCATAAAAAGGATGAGTTTGTGTCCTTTGTAGGGACATGGATGCAGCTGGAAACCATCATTCTCAGCAAACTATCGCAAGAACAGAAAACCAAACACCGCATGCTCTCACTCATAGGTGGGAAATGAGCAATGAGATCACTTGGACTCGGGAAGGGGAACATCACACACCGGGGCCTATTATGGGGAGTGGGGAGGGGAGAGGGATGGCATTGGGAGTTATACCTGATGTAAACGATGAGTTGATGGGTGCTGACGAGTTGATGGGTGCAGCACACCAACATGGCACAGGTATACATATGTAACAAACCTGCACGTTGTGCACATGTACCCTAGAACTAAAAATATAATAATAAAAAATAAAAAAGAAAAAAAATAAAAAATAAAAAAAATCCTGCTTGAAAATGAGAAAAAAAAAATAGGAAAATACCTTTAGCTCTTAGTTAGCCTGCATACCAAGAATATGTATGGATGTTTGATGGGTGACTCATCCTGTAATCTTGTGTTTTACTTCTCCTTGTCTCTAGATGATTCTGGTGATAATAGGAACATGGGCTATTGATACGGTTTGGCTCTGTGTCCCCATCCAAATCTCATCTTGAATTGTTATCCCCATGTGTTGAAGCAGGGCCCAGGTGGGAAGTGATTGGATCACAGGGCGAGTTTCCCCCTTGCTGTTCTCATAATGGTGAGTGAGACCATTCACTCACAAGATTTCACAAGATCTGGTGGTTTTAAAGGGTGGTACTTCTCCCTTTGCCCATGCTTTCTCTCCTGCCATCATGTAAGATGTGCTTTCTTTCTCCTTCATCTTCCACCATGACTGTAAGTTTCCTGAGGCTTCCCCAGTCGTGTGGAACTGTGAGTCAACTAAACCTCTTTTCTTTTTAAATAACCCAGTCTCAGTTCTTTATAGCAGTGTGAAAATGGACTAATACAGCTATGTTACATTTTTGCAAGAGCCAAATACATTAACAGTGGCAGTCACTGTTCTCTCTTTGCCCTTTCATGTTTAACGTGACAAATTTTTACCAATGTCTTCAGGCCCCATCAATTAAGAAGATGAGTAGGATATTCTAAAACCCTGGAAACTCAGATCTTTGCTGGCAAATGCTACTCTAAGATGCTGAATAAAAGCATCAGGAAGTAATTATAAAGAATATTGTATATTTCTAGGAAGAACATTTTAGTTGGGGAAGAAAGCAATTTCTATCAATTTTTCTAAATTGTGATATAAAATGCAAATTAAATATTACTTGTTTATATAGGGATGCCTGATGTTCACCCACATTCAGCTTTCTTTTCTTTCAGAGCACACAGATGAATATTTCTCTCCGTGTAGTTAGGTGGGTCGACATGACCAATTCCAGCCAATGCATCATGGGTGGAAGCAACATGTGTAATTTCCCAGCCAGATCATTTAATTGCAGGTGTGAAAATCTCCAGCTCTCTTCCCTAACTGCCATGTCTTTTGAGGTTTTGTGTTCCAGATGATGCCTGGATCTTTGAGTCTCTGTCTTGTGAAGGACAGGCAGTGGCTCTGGAGAGTCACCTGAATCCACAGCTGACTCTGTGTAAATGGGAAACAAACTTTTCGTGTGTGGGTGACGCCAGAGTGAGTTTTGTGGGCTTTGGTTATTGCAAAACCTAGCCTATTCTGAGTTTTTCTGATGGACTAAATGAGATAATCCAGGCCAACTTTTCTGAGACTTAGTTTTCTCTTTTGTAAAGTGTGGTAAACATTTCCTAACTTACAGGGTTGTGGGGATTAAATACCAAGAACATGGAAAACATTTAGCACACTGCCTGTCCCTAAAAAATTTCAATAACTATTAGAAGTTTAAGTATTGTAATGATCTGTTGGTATGTTTTCTGGCTACAAGTCTTTTATCAAATATATGATTTGCAAATATTTTATCTCAGTTTGTGACTTGTCTTTTCATTCTCTCAACAATGTCTTTCAAAGAGCAGAGTTTACATGTTTAGCAATTTGGCTTTTTTCATAAGTTCTGCTTTTGTGTTATAACTTAAAAATTTTTGCTTAACTCAAAGTTACAAAAGTTTTATCCTAGGTTTCCTTTTAGAAATTTTATAGTTTTAAGGTTTAAAGTCACTGATTCATTTTGCGTTAATTTTTAAAATATAATGTGAAGTATAGATCTAGGTTCGTAGTTTTTTGTATACGGATATCAAATTGTTCCAGAACTAATTGCTGAAAAGCGACTGTTTCTTCATCAAATTACCTTTGCACTCTTATAATAAAATCAATTGTTCATATATGTGAAGCTCTGTTTGTAAAGTCTCTCTTCTGTCTCATTGATCTATTTGCTGATGTTAACACCTATGCTACATTGTCTTGATTACTATAGCTTCATAATAAGTCTTAAAATCAGCTGGTATTAGTCCTCCAAATTGTTCATCTCTTTCAATGTTGTTGGCTATTCTAGTTTCTTTGCACTTTCATATGAATATCAGAATCAGTTTGCCAGTTTCTAAAAAAAGTCTAGTGAGATTTTGATTGGAATTACATAGAACCTATGGATCTGCTTAGGGAGAATTGACATCTTAACAATATTTAGTTTTCTGATCCATGAACATATTATATCTCTCTATTTAGATCTTTACTTTTTCTCAATAATGTTCATAGTTTTCAGTGTACTGATCTTTCACAGCTTTTGTCAGACATATGCCTAAGAATTTTATACTTTTTGGTGTTACTGTAAATGTTACTATTTTTTGAATGTCAATTTCTGGCTGTTCGTGGTTAGCATATAGAAATACAATTGATTTGTATTTGATTTGTATATTGTTCTGGTACTTTGCCACCTTGCTAAACTCATTTATTAATTCTTTTAGTTTTTGGGTAGATATCATAGGATATTTTACATTAGTAAACATTTTATCTGTAAACAAAATAAGTTATACATATTCTTTTCCAAACTGTGTGCCATGTATTTTTTCTTGTCATATTGCACTGGTCAGAACCTCCAGTACAGTATTGAAGAGAAATAGTGAGAGTAGACAATTTTGTCTTATTTCTGACCTTAGTGGGGAAGGCATTCAGTCTTATTTGTAGTTGTTTTTTTTTTTTTGTAGTTTGTGTGTGTGTGTGTGTGTGTGTGTGTGTGTGTGTGTATGGGAATAGAGAGCAGGGTCTTGCTCTATTGCCAAGGCTGTGCAGTGCAGTGGCAAGATCAGGGCTCACTGTAGCCTCGAACTCCTGGGCTCAAGCGATCCTCCTGTTTCAGCTTCTCGAGTAGCTGGGACTACAGGTGTATACCATCACACCCAGATAATTACATGGGGGTTTCACTATGTTGCCCGGGCTGGTCTTAAACTCCTGGGCTCAAGTGATCCTCCCACTTTGGCCTCCTAAAGTGGTGAGATTACAGGAGTGAACCACTGCATACAGCTGGCATTCAGTCTTTTATCATAAAAAGCTGTAGGTTTTTCATAGATGTTATTTATCAGGATGAGGAAGTTCCTTTCTATTTCTAGTTTGTTGAGGTTTTTCTGTTTGTTTTTGTTTTTTGTTTTTAAAATCAGGAATGGGTATTAGATTTTGTCAAATGTAATTTCTGTATCTGTTGATACTTTTAAAATCAATAGCCAGAAAAAGAAAGATAGTTTCCTTCGACATGCAGAAATGATATTCAATTATTTATATAAATGCTTTTTTTCAGTTGTAAAGGATAGTATGCAGTCAATCAGCACTATTTAGTAAGAATTTCTTATGTCTAGACCATTGTGACATATAAAAAATATGTAATTATATCACGTCCTGGAATTAATCATTTTTTCTTACCCAATCCCCACCTATTTCTTTTCCTGATTCTCTTATTTTTGTTAACAGCACTACTATTCTTCCATTTAGTTAGAATGAAATATTAATTATGCCTGACTAAAACAGGAATTCTGGCAAGTAAGGGTTTTAATTTAGTCTAGTTAACAATTAGTTTTGTGACCTTAGATAAGTGATGTTATCTACTGCCTGATGGATTAGTTGGTTCTCTGAGAAGCAGATGCCAAGATGGAGTTAGACGTGCAATGATTGATTTTAGGACATGACTGTGAGGGATATCGGGAAGGAGCAGGAGAAGATGGGAGAGACTTCAGAGTATGTCACAGGTCTGTCATATCTGAGAGAGTGGAGGAAGGAAGGAAGATTGGGTAGGAAGAGTTTCAGTTCTAGGAAAGTTCTGTTCAACCTGATGGAGCGTCCTTGAGACAAAATCACCTGTTAAAGAAGTCCTGTTTACAAGAAGTGGACCTTCATTAATACCCTCACTGTGCTCAGTCATCAGCTGGGAGCAGCCTAAGGGAAGTGTGGCCCCACTAGGAACTTGGGGATGGCTCCAGAAGTGCAGCTGCTGGGGTCCTCAGTCAGTTATGCTTCTTGCAACAGAAGATCCAAGCAGCCCATTTGCATTGCTAATGCACTTTATTTTGATCACTTGCAAAAATGACAGTATTGAACTTCAGGCTTAAATTGATAGCCTACAAATGTGTTTTATTTAGGAGTATAGTTTAACACTGGTTTTTAAAAAATTAGTTTTCAGTACCTAAAAATCTTCAATTTCATCTAAAATTTGCATACATAGATTCTGGTTACACTGAGTCACATTTTTGCATGGCCATAGTCAACCAGGCCTGCAGAGAAGTTGTGCCCTTTAGGTGGGCCTCTCTACTTTGTCACTGTCTCCACCCCACCGTTGGCTTTCATCATTTAAAGGTACCAACCAGGCCACTGTGGTCAAATGATTGGCTCTATTCAAAGGAAGAACTTGAAAATTAATTTGATAAGGGGTGTTGGGAGAGGGAATATTATAAAATGCTACAATTAGAAAGGAAACAATAAAAAATGGTCAAAGAACATGAACAGATAGTTCACAAATGACATAAAAACACGGCTACATTTTAAGCTACCCAATCTTACGACTAATATATCTTTAATTATTTTCCTAAGATGATTTCTAAAAGTTAAGTTGTACATCTTTATACGAGGTTGATGGGTGTTGATAAATTACCTTCCAGAAAAGTTGTGTCAATTTACACTTCCAACAGCAATGTATGAGAGGCCTATTTCCCTGAAGCTGTGCAAACTCTGAATCATGATTTTTTTTCATCTTTGCCAATTTGAGAGGGGACAAGGTTTCTTGTGATTGTTTTAATCTGCACTTGTTCTATTACTAAAGGTCTGCGTTCAGTTGCAATGAATCTTATTTATAGTGTCTGTTTTTCTAGAACAATGATTACTGGTTAATTTTTTTATCAGTTGGGGAATCTCAAATTAATGATATTGTAATGCTTCTGTCAACTGATAGATGTTCCACTTTTGTCACTAAATATTTAGTACTGTGGCAGGGCATGTTAGTTTAAGGTGCTTTGAGAAGCAGATGCGAAGTAAGCACTAAAAGTATAATAACTTCTCAGGAGGAAACACCTGTGTGAAGGAAAACAGAAGGCTCTGAATAAAGCTGGGAGAACCATCAGACCACAAAGCAAGTCTGATCCTGTGTGAAGAAGGGAAGGAAAGGAGGAAGGGAGGGTGAAAATATTCACCACAGCTGTTTGGTGTCTTTGAGACAAAGTTGTTTGTTAGGGGAGCTCCATGTCTCCCAGGAACAAGCCTACCTTAGTATTTCTGTTGCATGGAGTTGTTGGCTGGTAGCAAGCCCACAGGGAGCATGACCTTGGCCATGGCCTTGAAGTCATGAAGGATTTCAGAGCACAGCAGCTGGGGTCCTTGTGGTTAGGTAAGTTCCCTATATGAAGATCTGTGAGGTATAACTGATGCCTAAGTTGTCTTCACCAGTGGGTGACTCTTCTAGTGGAGGAGGCTTGCTAGAATACTATTTATAGGAGGGACTAAAGAACCTCTTAAGGAAGAACTCATCAAAGGAAGAGATGGTCAGGCCCAATGAGCCAGGCACAGACACACTTGTGATGGGGGAGCAGTTCTGAGTAGGGCTTCCTACCTAGCTCTCAGCTCCGCCTCCTGGCCGAGTCCCAGGGAGGAACGAGGAGACCAGAAAGCCGTAAGTAACAAACAAAAGAGCCGATTAATCTAAAATTCCTGAAAGACACAACCAGCACCATTTTCATATTCTTTTTTTTTTTTTGAGATGGAGTCTCACTCTGTCATTCAGGCTGTAGTGCAGTGGTGCAATCTCAGCTCACTGCAACCTCTGCCTCCTGGATTTAAGCAATGCTCCTGTCTCAGCCTCCTGAGTAGAATACCTGGGACTACAGGTGTGCACCACCATGCCCGGCTGATTTTTGTATTTTTAGTAGAGACAGGGTTTCGCTATGTTGGCCAGGCTGGTCTCGACCTCCTGACCTCAAGTGATCTGCCCGCCTCTGCCTCCCAAAGTACTGAAATTATAGGCGTGAGCCACCAGGACTGGCCTCATATTCTTTCTAAAGAGAGAGAAAGGTGCTGTATTCTTCTTACCTGTGCCCCAGAATCCTGAACAGCCGCCGGTGTGCAGGGCCTGGTGGGAAGTGATGTTGCTGCAGAAGCTGCGGTGCTGCCGGTGGGGGCAGCATCCCTCAGAGAGAAGGTAGAGGGAGTCTGTGAGAGAGAGGGCAAGGGGGATGCAGTAACTACCTCATAACAGGACTCCTTGATGGGCGACATGTGATATTCCCTCTCAGAGATAATTGTGGCTGGAGGGCGAGAGTTCTGAGGGGTCAGTGGGGTAACTGCTTTTATTTAGAATTAAAATCGGTTTAAGGTATTGCTCAAGGACTCTGTATTATTAGGTTGGGCAAAGTTATGTCACAATAACAACCCCCAAACACAGTGGTTAAAACAACAAAGGCTTATTTCTTGTTCACGTTATTTCCATGGTGGGTTGGCTAAGGGCTTTGTTCCACTTCATTGCCTTCTTCACATGAGGACCCAGTCCAACAGAGCGGTCACTTTCTGGAACGTTACTGATGACCTGGCAGAACGGAAAGAGAAAGAACATGAGGAAGCAGAATTTGACTGTAAAACTTTTGCCTGGAAGTGACACATGTTACACATCATTGGCCCTAACAAGTTACATGATGGCACCTGAGTTCGTGGGGTGGGTAGTTTAGTCCCCCTATAGGGTGAGGCAGAGAACATTGGTCAAGAGTAGTAAGGTCTACTCCAGCCCCTCCTCTGGGGGCTCCACCTCAGCCGTGTCAGCCTTCCGGGCATTGACAGGGGGAGGCGAAAGAGGGAAGCAGTGCATGCTCAGCCCTCTAACCATGTGGTGTCCTTTGCTGCCTCAGGACACCACAGAGAGTCCCTGCCAGCCAGGAGGCTCTTACCAGATGCGCCCCCTTGACCTTGGATTTCCCAGCTTCAAAGTCGGTCATACAAGACACTCTGCCTTGCTCTCTTGAATTGCCTGCTCTGGTGGAAGCCAGCCAGCTTCTGCCATGTCATGAGAACACTCATGCAGCCCTGGGAAGAGGTCCATGTGGTGAGGAACTGAGGCCTCCCGCCAACAGCCAAGTGAAAGCAACGTCCTGGAAGAGGACTCTCTAGCCCTCATTAAGTCTGTCAAGCCTTGAAATGAATGAACCAATGCTATGAGTGTAACTTCCCGAGAGACTCTGAGCCAGAATCACTCAGCTAAGCCACAGTAACTGTGAAATAATCATGTATTACTGTTTTAAGCCAGCAAGTTTTGAGAGAATTTATTATGTGGTAATAGATAACGAATACAGTTGTGCTTGCTATGTTTGATACTCAATCATTTTTACCACCACCGTGTCAGTACACTGTAGTAGAAAACAAATTGTATGCATTAAACTGTTTCTTTTTCCCTGATGAGTTAGACTGGCTGTCAAGGGGAAAAGTGACCATCAGAGATTTTTAAATGATCCGAATGATTCCAGTAAACATCACTTATTAGTTTGCTAAGACTGCCATAACAAAATACCACGTACTGGGTGGCTTAAACAACAGAACTTTACTTTCTCACAATTCTGGGAGCTGCGAGTTCAAGATTAAGGCATCAGCAGGGTTGGTTTCTTCTGTGGCCCTGGTTGGCAGATGGCCATCTTCTTGCTGTGTTCTTACATGATCTTTCCTCTGTGTGTGTCTGTGTCCTAATCTCCTCTTCTTACAAGTACACCAGCCATATTGGATTAGAGCCTACCCACACGTCCTCATTTTACCTTAATTGCCCCTTTAAAGGCCCTATGTATAAATCTAGAAATACAGTCACATTCTGAGGTTACTGGGGGCTAGGACTTCAACATAGAAATTTTTGGGGCACACAATTTAGCCAAGAACACAGCACTACCAGCATTTCCTTCCCTTCCCTTCCTTCCTTCCTTCCTTCCTTCCTTCCTTCCTTCCTTCCTTCCTTCCTTCCCCTTCCCTTTCCTCCTCCCTCCCTCCTTCCCTCCCTCTCCTTCCTTCCTTCCCTCCTTCCCTCCTTCCCTCCTTCCCTCCTTCCCTCCTTCCCTCCTTCCCTCCTTCCCTCCTTCCTTCCTTCCCTCCTTCCCTCCTTCCTTCCTTCCTTCCTTCCTTCTTTCCTTCCTTCCTTCCTTCCTTCCTTCCTTCCTTCCTTCCTTCCTTCCTTCCTTCTTTCCTTCCTTCCTTCCTTCCTTCCTTCTTCTCTCTCTGTCTCTCTCTCTTTTTCTCTTTCTTGCTTTCTGAAGGAGTTTCGCTCTTGTTGCCCAGGCTGGAGTGCAATGGCATGATCTTGGCTCACTGTAACCTTTGCCTCACAGGTTCAAGTGATTCTCTTGCCTCGGCCTCCCAAGTAGCTGGGACTACAGGCATGCGCCACCACACCTGGTTAATTTTTTTGTATTTTTAGTAGAGGCGGGGTTTCACCATGTAGGTCAGGCTGGTCTCGAACTCCTGACCTCAAGTGATCCACCCACCTGGGTCTCCCAAAGTGCTGAGATTACAGGTGTGAGTCACTGCTCTCAGCCTATCATTTCATGCAGAGCATTCAACTGGAAAAACCTAGTAATACGTATTATATTATAGATCATCCTAATAGTTCACTTAAAGGTCTGAACACTTTTTTTTTTTTAAATCATATTAAACAAGGTTCTCTTTAGAAGACTAAGAGAAACAAGGCAGTTCTCCCAAATCGTTTCAGGCATCTCTCTCCTCTTCCGCTATATAAGTATAATCATGCTAAGCTTATTTCTACTTTAAGGACATTACACTAGCTGTTCCTTCTTCCTAGGGAACTTTTCTCCCAGAATTTTGCAAGACTAGCCTTCTCCTGTCATGTAGATGTCAGCTTTCAAGTCCCTTCCTCAGAAATGCCTTTCCTGTTTCTAATCTGCAGTGACCTTGTCCCCCCACTCCCAGCTCTCTTGTTTCACCATCTTCTGTTTTCTTTGTGGCATCATGTCTATCAGAAAACATATTCTATCTGATAATTCTGGTTTACTGCTTATGTATTTATTGTCTGTGTTTCTTCACTAGAACACAAGTTTTGTATTTATCACTCTATGTTTTATTGTCAACCATGTTCACAGACTTTAGTAATAGGGTAGGTGGATTGGACGGGGAAGGAGAAGGGGAGGGGAACAAAAACCAAAACTGCCTGGACAAGGCAGATGCCAAGAACACCTGGGACATGGAATTAGGAAAAGGAAGTCTGTAGGTTTGCAGAGGAAACATTTCTGAAGGGCCACAAGATGTGTGACAATAAGAGGGGAAATGAACAGCACTTTTAAAGAAGTGCTATTGGGTGTGTTTATGTTCCTTGAGAGATTCAGGAAAAGATGAAAGTACTCTTTAATTATTTTTATTGCAGTAATGTGTATATATGACCATGATGCCCTATGTAAAAAGTAGCCTGGATTTCACAAACCAAGAGGTAGGCCTTGTTAGAACACCGTCCTCTGCTGAAATTCTGGTTTGGTGTATTAGTCTCCATAAAGGTAGTCCCTAGAATAATACAGAATGACTTTTGGGTCTCTATAACTGAGGTTTCTGGAACAACCCCTTACTCTGCTGCCAGTGGGGGTAGACAGTACTCAGCACATAATGAGAACTGAAGAAATGTTAGCTCCTAGGGAGGCTGCAGCATTCATGAACCAGGCAGAACGAAGATGGTACTGGGGAGGTGGACTGAAGCTCTCCCCCATTGCCTCAATAGTAGGTCAATGGGGGAAATGCTGGGGGAAAGGGGGGGGGAGAGAGAAAGAGAGAGAGAGAGAGAGTTGGCTCTTATTTGAATAATTTAAAGTATTATTATTGGACTTGATCTTTTGGGAGAATATAGTAAGAGAACATTCTAGAAAACGACTGTTGAAATATGGGTAGAAAGACCTGGTGCTACTCTTCCCCCAAACTTAAAACTTGTAAAGTCATAGGTTAATATGCTGCCCTATGCATTGTAAGAGTACCCAGGGCATTTTGGTAGTTAAGTGTCAAGTAAACTGTCTGAAGGTCCGTAAATGGGATATTTAGGAGAATGCCTGACTGAACAGACAGACCTCTGCCCAAGAGCCTGATAATGGGTGAGCAGCTATGTTGGCAGATGGCCAGGGCAAAAGGTTCCAAGTCTGAGTACCCTTGATGGGAATGTCTCATTATTTGAGATTTGAGATTAAAACTCTAAGGACTCAAGCTTCTTGGTGCCCCTGTTTGCATCTCTGGTTGGGACAGGCCTAGAGGAGTGGGGGTCTGTCTAACCCACTTAAGTCCAGCCACCTTTCCAAGCGGTCTTGACCAAGGACAGCACACGCATACCTGGCATGTTTACTTGCGGACCACGTTGGTGTAAGGAAATCAGGATTGGGGGGACGAATTCAGATACAGCTTCCAAGATATGATCAGGCATGAAAATAGCATGAAAATGAAAGTACCATGTTGAATAGGTGAAAGCAAATTTTATTTTAAATTCTTTTTGAATAATAACACATTCTCAAGAAATCCCTAGAATTAAGTATTTTTGTCAATTATTTAGTAAGCGCCTAATTTGCTCTTGCTAGGGAAGAAAATTACGCAGTTGTTCCTAAATTATTAAACAATATTTTGATGGCATTGACAGAGCAAGTAGCAAGTTATTGACCAGTCACCCTGCTATAGGAAAACTCTTGGGCAGCTCTGTTTTATCTTGCTAGGTGAAATTGAAGAGAAAAAGTAATTAACTCCCATGAGCTACATCTGCAATTCTGATGGAAAGTCACACATAAAGTTCATTGTCTTTTATAAGACAAAGTAGAAAAGCTCACAAACTAATTCTTTTAAAAAATGCCTTAAATGAACTTCAAAGCTGAAATCTTATTATTGTCCAAAGTTTCATTGGTCTGGCTTTGGAGAGGAAATGTAGTTTGGGGGTAAGATTTACTCAAGTTTTTCTTTTTGGAATTTCATAATCCAGCCAATCTTCTTTTCTTGGTTTTGTAATTCATCCGTATATCCCTTTCAATACTTAGAAGAGTGAATGAGTGAATGGACATTTTCTTAAGGTTGACTTCTTGCTACATCCGTAAAGAAGGATGACTCTGGGGAGAAGAGAAAGAGAGAAATTGGAGTTAAAGATAAATCCTAAAAATAGCTGTCTTTTGATTAAATGAATTGGGTTTAGACTGCTGTATGCTTTGCCCAGTTGCTCTTCTCTGGGACAGGGACCTGAAAGGCTCAAGGAGTGGGGAGATATAATATTTTGGGAGAACTTTTAACCAAAACCTCAAAAAGTGAATTTCATCCTTCTTGGTATTGAGGGGCAGCTAGAAACTTTATTTATTTATTTATTTATTTATTTATTTATTTATTTTTGAGACAGAGTCTCACTCTGTCGCCTAGGCTGGAGTGCAGTGGCACAATCTTGGCTCACTACAACCTCCACCTCCCAGGTTCAAGACATTCTTGTGCCTCAGCCTCCTCAGTAGCTGGGACTACAGGCGCCCATGCCTGTCTAATTTTTGTATTTTTAGTAGAGATGGGATTTTACTATGTTGATCAGGCTGGTCTTGAACTCCTGACCTCAAGTGATCCACCTGCCTTGGACTCCCAAAGTGATGAGATTACTGGTGTGAGCCACTGCACCTGGCCCAAAAACATTATTTAGATACAGTTTATAAAATGAAAGGACATTTATTGGAAAAAGATGATTATTTTATGGGCCACCTACCCAGTACCCTTAATGTGCTAGGTACTCATGTCATTGATTTTTCACATTAACCCTTTGAGATCATTATTATTTTATCCCCAGTTGATGAGAAATTTGGGACTTCAAGAGGTCAAATAATTTGTTCCAACTTTCACAGGAAGGACAGAGAATGAAAACTGGGATCTGGACCCATTTATCTTTAACATCAAAACATGCCATGCTCACTTAGAAGTGCCTGGTAACCGAAGTGGTCACTCCATTGGAGTTGCTCACACTATAGCTGGAAAGACAAGGAGTAGGCACATGGACAAGGGTCCAGAGTGCAGGGGGAGGGTTAAGATGCATTGAGCACCTGTTATGAAGCGATGCTAAAGACCATCTTTGGAAAAAGTCCTCTCTCTCAGAGGGCTAGTGGGCCAGGAAGTTAAGCTGAGCAAGTTTAAGTAATTTTTCCAATGGCCTCCCAATCAGATCTTGATTCAGGTTCAGTCTGATGCCAAATCTTATGTCTCCCGAAGTGCTTTTTGCCTCCTCCCAATCAGATCTTGATTCAGGTTCAGTCTGATGCCAAATCTTATGTCTCCCGAAGTGCTTTTTGCCTCAACTTAGAGCAAAGACCTCCAAAATATATTGTCAAGGAACAATGTTTGTCCGTGTGGCTGGTAAGTGCTGTTGAGATGGAAAGAAGGGAAAGGACGTCAAGTTGAGTTAATTAGGAAAAGTAGAACTGTGCGAGCCAAAATGGAGGCAGGAGCAATAGAGCAGGGGTGGGACAGCCTGAAACTCAGCTCTGGCACCACTGATATGGCTATGCTTTCCATAGCCGAGAAAGCATCTCAGAAGGAGAGGAAGAGGGTGTATGTGTGTGTGTAGGGTTTGTGTGCCTAGAGTGGACTCTGTGGCAGCTCCCTTCACAGCAATCTGGTGGCCTCCATAATCCCCAGCCTTTTGAGTGTGATCAGGAAGCCAGAGGACAAAGAAGAGGTGGCAGGTGAGCAGGTTCTCGTCATGGAGCTCTGGGCTGTCTGCAATTCTGCCTGTGCTCATCCTCTAGGGGTTACCTCTCTGTAACCCCTCACTAAACAATGCTAAGGACAAAACATTTCAGACCAGAAAATGGCCTGCCTGGTGATGACAGCTGCCTTACTAAGTCTTACTGCTTCCCTGTGGATTCTGTTACTCGGGCAGAAGTTGGTCATTTAAAAGGTTGAATACAAGTGATTCAAATAAGTCAGTTATTTTTCAGAGGGTACATATGGATATTGCTTAAGAGTAGGCAAGACCTTTCTCTAGAGACCATCTTTTCATCTTCTAGTCCTAAAACCTCCACATTTTCACTGTATAGTTTGATGAGAATAACCAAGAACTCTATGCTTTCAGAATGTTTAAGGAGACTCTTTTTTTTGAGACAGAGTTTTGCTCTGTCACCCAGGCTGGAATGCAATGGCTCCATCTTGGCTCACTGCAACCTCTGCCTCCCGGGTTCAAGCGATTCTCCTGCCTCAGCCTCCCGAGTAGCTGGGATTACAGGTGCCCACCATCATGCCCAGTATTTTTGTATTTTAGTAGAGACAGGATTTTACCATGTTGTCCAGGCTGATCTCGAACTCCTGATCTCAGGTGATCTACCCACCTCGGCCTCCAAAAGTACTGCAGCGATAACGGGCATGAGCCACTGCACCTGGCCTAAGGAGACTCTTTTGAATTAGTTGCAGATGCATCTTGAATATCTTCTTTCCCTTTCAACAGAGTTTCAAGGCTGGTTTGGTACAGGTTTATCTGAGTATAAACAAAGGATATGCATAGTCACTGTTATTTAAGCTCTGTCATGAAACATTATTAGTCAATCAAACATTGTGGCATCAAGTTGCCTTAGAGCTGAAAAAGTCAGAGGGGACCAAATCATCATTTTCAGTAATCATTTTACCATTCACACATTTGGACACACCACAGCACTTACTTCAAATGCTTCTTCCTCAACGCGTAAATTACCACATCCCCAACTTGTGTGTTCTTCAACGTGTCTGCAAAAGAGAATACCAGGAGTTCTGAGAATATGATCTGAAAATCTTTCCAATTGTCTGTGATTTAGGAAAGTCTTGTACTTTGTAGAAGATCCTAAAATTCTGGAACTCATGGAAGACTTGGCTAAAGGAGCCCAATTTCTGGGTTTCTTATCCGGCATTCCAGTCCCTATGTTCTGCTGCGCAAAGGCTGGGTATGTTTCTAGGGAATGAGATTGTGATGTTCAAAAACAGAAATAAGAGAGAGAGACTTTCAGCAACTGAGCACTAATATTTAAGATTATTGTGGGAAAGGGGAAATATTATAGTGTAGTCAATTATAATGCCAGCTTCTTCAGTCTTTATTTACTTGGGAAAGATTTCAGAGATGTGGTCTTAATTCCAGTTGAAACTGTTCTTTTCATGCTTAGAGGGGACTGGATGTTGACAGTTTTCTTTCCATTTGTTCAGAAGTTTTATTTTTGGTTTATGATAATCCTAGCATATCAGTAACCATGCAAAAGAATAAACATGAATATTATGTGTTACTAGAACATATTGGTGTTTAATGTGACTTTGATACTTTCTTCTTCCCATTTACAAGCAACTGTGAGAAAACCTTCTGATAGAACTGTTTAATCATTTACTATATTTATTTCATTTCACAATAGTTCACACATTTTTAAAGAGTGAAGATTCATGCTACTGTAATTGCAGCCTGGGGCCACTAATTCGGGTGCCTAAAGGCTCAGGCTGGTCTGGCAAATTGAAGTCTTGAAATTACATGCCTTATGTTGGCTGGTATGCCATCTTTGGGTGTTGGCATCAGTTTTCTTCTCTAAGGTTCCTTTTCCTCCATGAACATGGAATATTGTCAACACAGACTATAGTCCAGAGGGCCAACTGTTAAGCTGGGATAACAAGGAGTTCTCTGGAGCACCAGTGCCTCCACAGCAACGCTGAAGCTTTTCTTTTTTAAATGCAGGTTTTGAGACAATCTCCTGCCATCTTCATTTACTCCGAGTGAAGGATTCTAATGAAGTCACCATGAGTAATGAGGCTCAGCCCCATGGGTCCTCTCCTGAGGGGACTGTTTCTGCTGCCTGGTTGTTAGTTGTGTGATTTCTGTCTTTGTCTTTGGTATTTACAGGGAAAGGTGCTCTGAGAAGGAGGTGAGCTTCACCTTGGCAAATTCTCTCCCAGCAAAATGAATACAAACATCTAATGTCATGACCCTCCTCTGATTCCACACATTCAGCATGTTTGACACTGTTAGCAGCCATGGTGCAGACCCAGGACATCAGCAAGTAGATTAAAATGTCCTTTTCTGCCAGGAGATGAGGTCTGTGTCTCAGTGGGCAGAGGCAGGGACAGCCAGGGAAGCTTTGATGGAGATGCTGCAGAACTGGCCTTTCAGGGTGTGTCTGTGGGTATATGAATTATTAATATATTAAGTGGGTTTCGTCTTCCTTTAATTTCCCCCTCCCAAATTCCAAAAAGCAAACAAGGAATTTGTGCTCTCTTGCACAAAGGCCAGATAACTTGGTGTTGGAACACGACTCCTTTTCTTCCGTTAGTTTTTGCAATGATGAGCTTATTGAGGAGACTGGAGGAGGAGAAACAGGAGAGAGAGGTGTGTGTCTTTTAGAGCAGATGGTGGGTGTGTGGAAGTGGAGAGGAGAGAGAAGTCTGAATCTAGGTGCCAGACCTCCAAGTTGACAAGGTTTTCTGTGCCTGAGTAAAATAGTAGGACCACGTGCCTTCAACAGACTGCAGGCTTGGACCAGGAGGCAATCAGTGGTGACTGGAATAGATAGAAGAGAAGGCCAGGTGTGGTGGCTCATGTCTGTACTTCCAGCACTTTGGGAGGCCAAGGCAGGTGGATTGCTTGAGGTCAGGAGTTCGAGACCAGCCTGGCCAACATGGTGAAACCCCGTGTCTACTAAAAATACAAAAATTAACTGGGCATGGTGGTGTGTGCCTGTAGTCCCAGCTACTTGGGAGACTGAGGTAGGAGAATCGCTTGAACCCAGGAGGTGGAGGTTGCAGTGAGCTGAGATTGTGCCACTGCGCTCCAGCCTAGGCGACAGAGGGAGACTCTGTCTCAATAAATAAATAAAAAAGTGAAGGGTGTCCCTGAACATTTGCTCTGTCAAAGCTCCTGGGGCCTTTTCATCATTGTGGGGAGGAAGAAACATTCCTAATGATGACTGATAGCCTCAGAATTGGATTGAGTTTGATTTAAAGGAGATAAAGAGAGTGACTTTTACATGTGTTAAAATCTGTGGAATCAAATTCATCCCTGCTGCCCATCTCACTGCACAAGGAGAGGCCCTGAAGACCTGTGACATTAGCCCGAATGAAGAGCTGGAACTTGCTTCTTCCAAAAAGTTTTTAGTTGAAGAAGCTTAATAGACAAGGAGTGAGAGGAGTGTTACTTTATATATGACAAAGAAATTACATTGTCATTAATATTGCAGGTCACTGCTATGCGGGGGAAAATCCTTGTTTTATTTTAAGATTCTTAGTAGGGTTGATTCTGAGGCACAGAAAACTCAGGAGAGTTGGGCCTTCCAGACAAATGCATTTGCCTTGACGAAACACATTTGCAATAGCTCTCTAACAATGGCCTAGAGACTACTCACAATTCACATTGGACTTTAAAAAAATATATATTTTTTATCCTGTTTTGAAAGTGGACCAGGTTTGGGGCACTAATTCACACAGCTACCACACCCACTCTTTCTGCCCAGAGAGTGAGGAGAAAGAATGGGTCAATCAGCTGACATATTTCCATCCAATTTCAAGGATAGAATGTGTTCATTTTCTGACTAATGGCATGTCATTTTGCAGAAGCCTTTGGTCGCGAATTAATCCTGGAATCAAAACAGATTTTCCGGGGAGCAATCTTCCATCAAGTATTGATTTTTTTACACTCATGGAGTCTGTACTCCCTAATTTAACCTGACAATGATTCTGCACAATGGCCTGGGAGCACCTTGGCAGCTCGCTGAAGGAACTTTTACTGTCTTTTCTTTCTGCGAAGTAGAAGGGAAAAAAAACAGCCTGGCTAGCTCAGTCAGTCACTGGGGGGCATTTATGACTTGATACTTTACGTTTGGTGATTTGGAATGGGCCTCCTAACTTTTAAAGCAGTGTTGGGAGGGAAAGCTTCGCTTTGCTGGGACTCTGTTCAAAGGAACATTTTTAAAGAACTGCCAATATTAAACAAATCTGTAATATATTGTTCAGTTATGGCCAATGTTTTCAAGTGATGCCATCTTGCTCTACCCAGCAAACATGAGAAAATGGGGAAGCGTTTTCTAAAGAGAGGCTTTTGCCTTTGAATTTCAGTAAATGTTGTTCTTTTTCTTGTTTCTGTTTTCTCAGAGACACTTTTGGATCCATTCTGATTCTTGTGAACCCAATAAACATTCTTAAGCTGTGCTGAATATGACAAAGCCCCTACTTCAAGGAACGCAGGGTTAGGAAAGTATGGATAAAACAAGCACATTCCATCTATGACATAAATTGTGGAATTAGAACATAAATTATGGAAAACATGGGCACGAGTCAGTGGGGTGGTGAGAACTGGGAACATTTCCTAATTTCCCTTGCAAGCAGGTTGGGACCATGTGACCAGCTTTGGCCAGCCGACGAACTATGAATGGAAGACATAGGAGTCGTTTTTAGGTGGAGGCAGTTGTCCTTTCATCTGCTCTCTTCCCCTGCTACTGTGACTAGATGGAGGACAACCTTGTTCTCCGAAGTCCCAATTGGAGTTTGTATAAGCAAAACAAACTTTCGTGCTACAAAACTCCTAAGAAGGCCGTACATGGTGGCTCATGTCTGTAATCCCAGCACTTTGGGAAGCTGAGGTGGGTAGATCACCTGGGGTCAGGAGAAACCCTGTTTCTACTAAACCTGTCTCTACTAAAAATACAATAATTAGCTGGGCATGGTAGCGGGCACCTGTAATCTCAGCTACTGAGGAAGCTGAGGCAGGAGAATTGCTCGAACCCGGGAAGCAGAGGTTGCAGTGAGCCGAAATCGCGCCATTGCACTACAGCCTGGGTGACAAGAGCGAAACTCAGTCTCAAAACAAAAAACAAAAAACAAAAGAACTCCTAAGAAATCTAGGCCTTCTTAATATCACAACATTGGTTAGCCAAACTAATACAGATGGGTAGGATTACATAATGAGGAGTGACGCCAAAATCCAGAGAGATGTAATTAGGAAGGCTCATTCACAGACAAGAATTTTGATGAACCCAGGAGCACTGAGCTCATGAAAAGCAGTGCTTAAGCAGCTCATAGAAACCAGTGGTGGGTTTTAACTGAAGTAGAATTATCTTATACTTACTGAGATATTATTTGGAAACAGGGCATGTACATCTATTACTGATGGAAAACAGAATCAATACTCTGGCTGAATAATGCATTAAGCAGTCTGAGTCCCTGAGTCATGGGCACCCTAACAGGTTAGTGTGGTTTAGAGGTCGTTTCCTCTGGGTTCTGTATCTTCAACCTAATAAGAATAAAATTACTATTCATGCATTAATTTAGTAGGCACTTGGAGAGACAGGAGAAGTGGGAGTAGAATTTTGGCCCTTGAAGAGCTTGTGGGTGGGGAAGGAAGATTGCAAGCACTGTATAGAGTGAGGAAAGAAGGCAAGTGAGGAGTGATCAGTTCGGGTGGCAGTGGGTCAGAGGAGGCTTTCTGAGACCTGAGAGCTGGGTCCTAGAGGGAGCAAGAGACTGGTAAAGAGGTCATCCCACTGAAGTGAGCAAAGGACTGAATGGTGTGAGTTGCTGATGAAGAAAACTCATGAAGATTTTATATAAAAGCAATCCCAAATGTCCTCATTAAAGGGAAAGGAGAGGATCTAAGGGAAGGAAGAATGACAAACTCTCTCTTCCAACATTTTCCTTTTATTAGTCATTCCTTGTTGACCAGGGGCTCTTATGAAAGATGACATGTAGTTGGCCATGGCCATGCTGCACTCTGAAGAGTGGCCATCCTGCCCCTTAGATTTGAGCCTTTTTTCTTTCTCCACATTGGTCATGCATCAGGTTATTATTGTCGGTGACAATCACAAAGTTACTCCATTAGGCCAACTACACATCTTAACCACGCCAAAAAGATGGCCTTACCAACACACTGGGTTGCTGCCTGGTGCTGCGACCCCATGAGTATTAGTTTTTACATATGTAAAGTGAGAATTAAATTAAATGAGATAATTTTTATAACATAATTAGTATGTAATTGGCCTTTGGTAGATTCTTAATCATCAGTAACATTATTATTTCCAATCTATGGTTTTCTTCACTAAATCAGAATGCATTTGTGATTATATTAAAAAGCTCTTTTGGTGGATGCTAAAAAATGAAAACTGACTTTGTTTTAAACTATTTCAGGTCATGTTTATTTGCCCTGTTTGAAATCCAAAGTTCCAAACTGTTGAGGACAAAGTCATTGCTAATATTGAGATACTTTTTTAACAATTCACTTTCATTTTTTTCTTTGCTTTCTTCTATCATCAAAATAAAGAAGTTACCCATATGTTCCACAAATGAGCAATGAATATACAAGTTAATGTTTAATAATTTTTTGGAAATTACAGATTTTCAAAAATGTGCAAAACACATCAATTATTATTTTGAAGATTCTTGGAAATCTTCATCTTCCTGTCTTAGTGCCTTCAGGGTGGGAGACTGTTCGGCTTTTTCACCGCTGGGAGAAAGCTGCAATTATTATCCCTCATTCTCTTGTCTTTTAAAATTTCAGTTTAATAGCAAAATGTTTAATTTAAAGCATAGATCAAATGTCATTTGAACAAATGAACAGTACAGAATGAGTTTTGAGAAAGTTAAACTATAAGTTATAACAAATGGCTATATAAAATCCCTTGTGTTTCAGCAAGGAAAACAGCACACAACAGGCCCAGGTGTGGGGGGCAAAGGGAGGAAGAGCATTAGGACAAATACCTAATGCATGGGGGGCTCAAAACCTAGATGATGGGCTGATAGGTGCAGCAAACCACCATGGCACATGTATACCTATGTAACAAACCTGTATGTTCTGCACATGTATCCCAGAATTTAAAGTAAAATGAAAAATAAAAAAATATATATTTTTTCTGAGATGGAGTCTTGCTCTGTTGCCCAGGCTGGAGTGCAGTGGTGCAATCTCGGCTCACTGCAAACTCCGCCTCCCGTGTTGAAGCCATTCTCCTGCCTCAGTCTCCCGAGCAGCTGGGAGCCCGGCTAATTTTTTGTATTTTTAGTAGAGGTGGGGTTTCACTGTGTTAGCCAGGATGGTCTCGATCTCCACCCTCATGATCTCAGCCTCCCAAAATGCTGAGATTACAGGTGTGAGATTAATATTTTTTTTAAAAAGGAAGAACTGTTACAGAAAAAGTCCCTTTTGTTTGAAACAGTGATTGAAATAGCATATTTCAACAGCTTTATGCAGGTGTCGTTCTAGAATGAACTCTTTTTTCCTCTACAAATTAAAGAAAACTTCTGTTCAGTTGAAAGAGTGCCACCTTTTTTCTGTTTTTTTTTTTTTTTTTTCCCCATCAAAGTGCATCTGTACATTAGTGAAGTGCTTTAATGATCTTCACTGTGCATGATTACAAAGTGCTCTATTATATGCAAGTACCATGGAGGTAAATAGCAGGTTTCATGACTGTAAATTTCAAACTTTCTCCCTTTAAAAAACATATCAGTGATTCTACTGCACATCAAGATATTTAGATTTGAGTGAAACCACTTTCTGATTCTCAAAAGATAGTAACATTTTGTTATATTTGTGATTTGAGCTACTTTTGGAACCAGTCTTCAAAACAGCTAGAGCAGCTAATGATTCCTCTGAGCCTACAGGGTGGGAGAATTTTGCAGGGAGATAAACACAGGTTATTATTATTTTATTCTTTTCCCCTGACTACCAGGTATGAGTGATTGTCAGAGAACAGACATGATATGTCATCTTCATTGCCCATGCATATCTACATTTTTGGAAACTCTAGAAGCTTCTGAAAGCTCAAAATTTGGAGAAGTTTTGCTCTGGGTTTCAAGTGGATTAGAGACCTTACACCAGTGATTCTGGGATTAGAGGCCCATGTTCTTGGATGACAAGTATTTTAGGAATGAAGAATATACAATAAATACCATATGGCCTTTAGCAGAGAGATTCAGGTCATGAACTCTAATCAGACAGGCTTGGCTTTAATGTCTACCTCTGATATTTTCTTGGGTAAGTTACTTAAGCTTTCTAAACTTTATTTTTCTCATCTTTATAATGGAGGTAATAAGATCTCCTTCATGGGGTCGTTGTGAAAATTAAATACATACAAATGCATGTGTATACATACACACATAATTTTTTTGGTGATATTAGTTCAGTTCCTGGCAGGAAGCTTAATCAGTGGCAGTCATTATTCTTATTAAAGTTAAATAGCTTTGCCCAAATGTCTATAGTGGCCCAGATAAATAATGTTATACTCAAATAGAATATAAAATTCCAAACAAAAAACCATGATTGCCTAAGGTCTAATCCTCAGTTAAAGCGAAATGGAGGAAAAACAACACTTTAGATCATCTTGGCCAGGTTCCTTCTGTAGGCCTAATAAAGTGTGAATTGATTTGTCTTTCCTATCTGGGCATTTAGGAAAAAGATCTGACTCTAGAAGAGTTTTCTTAATTTTTTTTCTTTTCAAACATCTGCATCAAATACTGCTCATTGGTCGTTGGTAGAATCTAATTGTATTTAGATTGTTGAATAAAAACCAGGTAGAAAAAAATGACATTCTGGATGAAAGCATAGGATCAATTGGATTGTTTCCATCAGTTTCATCTATTGTCAGAGGAATAAGTGAAGGCTTCCAGCTGCAGTTGTGAGACTGTAAAAACCATTTAAAACACATCAGCATGTTAGAATTGATTTGCATTGTTTAGAGACAGGAGGGTGGGGGGGAAGGAAGACTTAAAGCTTAGTATTATACTGTGACTTGGCTATTTTTTTATGGTCTGAAAATAACTTTAAGACGCAGAGGTTTTTTGTTTTTGAGGTCTACTTCGTTCACCTTTTTCTAAAAGATGCACCCATGCTCACTAAGTGGTAGGCAATTAACATATGAAATGAGATTTAAAATCTTATGTAAAAAACTATGTAGCTCCACAATAGTAAACAACATTTAAGGAAATTTTGCAGAGGTCTTTATTGAAACAAAGAGAGATGTGAATCCAGAAAACACACTTAAAGAAAACAAAACAGAAAATACAAGACCAGCAGATCTGGTTTTCATCCTATCAATATGCACAAAGACCTGTAGTAATTACACAGGAAAAATTTGCCACTGGCATGCCCCTAAGATGTTTGCATCTGAATTTGGGACTTTTAGATCCCGTCTTATCAAATAAAATTTCCTAACAAAATCTGGTTGACTTGAGCGAAACATCTGCTGTACAATGGGAAAACAAGAATCTCAAATGTTAGAAAGAAATCATCTTTGTGGATTTAATTGCCATTGACAGAAAAAGGCCATTGGGCTGGAAAGATAATCACCGTTCAGTCAGAAAGCATTATGTAGTCTGAAATTAAGGAAAAAAATTCTATTACGTTAAAACAGCTGGAAAATGAAATCTAATAAAGAAAATATTTAATTTAAATGATTTACTTTATTTCATTTTATCTTTTTGGTCAGTGAACTTTTTCACTGCAAATGTGACATGTATGACTAAATATCACATGTCTGGGCCAGGTAGAAGCTGATATTTATTGATAAATGTCAATCTTGGGAGAAAAACATAAGAGATCTACTGCTTTTAAGTTTATTGCCTTTCTATACCAATCCAAGTTTTTTTCTGACATGACATAAGAAGAACTCTAGTTCATCTTACCTACAGGCCGGGGAAAGTTTTTCTCTGGGAGAGCATTTTGATCCAACGGTCCACTTGTAAAGCTATTCAGATGAGATTACAATGGGTGGCACCACTTCTTCCTTCCTGGGTTAGACTTCAACCTCCTCCCAAACTGAAGCTGCCATGGTGGCTTGGTTTTGTGTTTGTGGAGCCTGCTGTTTCTTCTGTTTTCTTTGTTTCTTCTTCTTCGTTTACTAACTTTTCAAAGCACAGCCTACCGCCCCTTGGCACACCGTTCCCTCCAACCCTCAACCCTTATGCCGGAGGACTGTGGCAAGTAAGATTTTTCCTAGTGGGTATATGATTTTAAAATATTGTGAAGTATTGATGTAGGCGTAGTCCAGATCTGATTGAACTTTTCTTCCTTTCCAACAGTCTGGGGTTGTGCACTGAAGACAAGACTGTATCTCTTGTATCCATATTCATAGATCTAAATGAAGTCCCTGGGTGAATATTATTTTAGCTATTGTCTTACTCTGTGCTGCTATAATCAAATACCAGAGACTAGGTCATTCATAAAGAATAGAAATGTATTTCTCACAGTTCTGAAGACTGAGAAGTCCAAGATCAAGGCACCAGAAAATTCAGAGGCTGGTAAGGGCTGCTCTCTGCTTCCAAGATGGTGCCTCAGAAGGTGATGGGGCAAAAAGGGGCAAATGCTTCCTTGCCCCTCTTTAATAAGGTCACTAGTCTCATTCACAAGAACTCTACCCTCATGACTTAATGATCTCCTAAAGGCCTTACCTCTTAATACTGTCACATTGGCAATAAAGTTTCAATACACGAATTTTGGGGGACATTCAGATTGTTGCAGCTATGAATGCTATTATTCCCAAACTTCTTTTCTCTAGAAACATCAAGTCATCCTAGTTAGGGGAATTCCTTAATTCCTCTATTTACTCATTCATTTATTCATCTTGCTTTTACTAGATGCCAGAACTTGTATTTGTCACTGGCAATACAAAGATTACTAAGACATGTTTCCTCCTCTCAAGAAGGAACTATTTTTAAAGGATTCAGTGGCACTATAGAATGAAGTTTAGATTTTCTTCAGAATTTCCCTGAGACCATCTGCCCTAGCCTCAGACATGCTCACTACACTTTTGCTTCTTCCCATCAGCATTGCCCCTCAGCCCCCTGTGGGAGCTCCAGTGTGCTGTCTCTCTCCTAACTGCCATCACTCCTGTCACAGTGATGCAGACAAGGATTTAGGCTTACGTATTTGGAGAGGAGATAAGAAATTGTAGGCCTGGTGCAGTGGCTCACCCCTGTAATCCCAGCACTGTGGGAGGTCAAGGCGGGTGGATCACCTGAGGTCAGGAGTTCAAGATCAGCCTGGGCAACATGGGGAAACCCCATCTCTACTAAAAACACAAAAGTTAGCTGGGCATGGTGGCGGGGGCCTGTAATCCCACCTACTCGGGAGGCTGAAGCAGGAGAATTGCTTGAACCTGGGAGGTGGAGATTGCAGTGAGCTGAGATCATGCCACTGTACTCCAGCCTGGACAACAGAGTGAGACTCTGTCTCAAACAAACAAACAAAAAAAACAAAAAAAAAGAAAAGAAATTGTAGAAGCCTACATCTAATGGCGTTTATTTCCTCTGTGAAGTAAGAGGCAAATTCAGTGCTCAGAGGTAGGGCAAAGATTAAGAAAAGTAGTAAAGTGTAACCCAAGTCACTCTAGCTCAGTATCTCCTTTTTCACTATTCTCATCAGCCCCTCAAAAAGCCCACAAGCATTTCAGGGGTTACCAGAATGTCTTTTACATGCATAGAGACACATCCACACCCACTTCCGCCTGTGGTGTCAGGGTGTCCATGAAGCCCACTGGGCACCCACCATGGGTTTCTGCCAGTGGCCTGAGTGGGTGGTTGCTGCATGACCAGGTACAGAGGTCACTCCTCTGATGCTATGCAGCTCCTCTGGGCCACAGTCTTTCCCACCGCTCCTTCTGGCCTGTAGCCACCTGGCTCCTCTGAGTCTCTGTGTTGGCATGATCCAAAGCTGTGTTACCCAGGCCTTGATGGGCTACAATATGAAGGGAAACGGTTTCTTTCATTTTTACTCATAGCATCTTTCTCTCTTGTATACAGAAAAGCACCCAAGGACTGGTTTAGGGATATATTTGAATAATAGCCACCTGCTATTCTCAGAATCCCTGAGAATGCTCCAGTGATTAAGCCTCTGTTGTTAGCACAACTTCGCTGTGCCTTACAATAATTCTGCTTGAAGGGATCTGCAGATTCCCTCATTCCCCTCACTATGCAGTCTAAACCCCAGCTATGGACACAATTCAAGCCACCGTATCAGCAGATTTCAGAGGACCCTTTCTTAATAGCTCTGTCAACATTTCCAGACAGATGGAATCATGACAGCAGCAAACTAAGACTTAAGTTAAACTCCATGCTAGGAAAGTTTTAGAATAACTGCTTAGGTGATGGAAAATTTACCAGACTAGAGAAAGTTACAAAATTGCTAAACTCCACTCATTGCTCCTTGGAGACTGGAGCCCTTCGATTGGAATGGTACCGTCCAACATCTGTGTGCAATTTGTCCAGCAGTGTTGGGCGGCCCAGGAAGAAAAGAGAGGTTTGAATTGAATCAGGGATGAGGATGAACAGGGCTGGTAAGGCATAGTAATACAGAGTGTGAAGGGATTGAGAAAGTTTCTAACATTGTTGTTGGAACGATTGATTTTGAAGCTCAGCTGGCTGGTGCAGAGAAGGAAGGGGAGGGTGGGGAAGTTGAGAGGGTCATTTGTTTAGCAAGTATTTATTGATCACTGACAATGTGCTGGGCAGGCACAGGCCTGGGTTCTGGGAAAACTGTCTTTGAGAAGTTTGCAGGCAGGTTGGAGAGGTAGGTAAATCATAGTATAGAGCGTTAACTGCTACAATAGTCTAGGGAGCTGTAGAAGTAGACATGAGAAGCATTTGACTTTTCTAAGACTGCTGGAGGAAATTCATATTGGAAAAGCATCTGAGTTTTCCAAGACTTCTGGAAACAAGCATCTGACTTTTCCAAGACAGCACCTACATGGAGACCTGGGAGGCAAGAATGAGTTAGCCAGGTGAAAGGGGAGCGAGTGTGCTCCCAGGTGGAAGGACCAGCTTGGGCAAAGTCTTTAAGGTAAGAGAGAAAGGATGGCAAGGCCAGCTCAGGGTGACTGGAGTGTAGTGGACTGCGGAGGAGCAGGGAAGGAGGGCTGGCCAGGTTGGCAAAGGCAATGTCAGGAAGGACCATGGGGTATTGTAGGATACTTTCACAGCTCTCTACCCAGCTCAGTCCCTGCTGGCCACCATGAAACTGCCTCACCATCGAGGGTAGAGCCCAGAATCCAAGTTTGTGTCATGTTTACTATGCTTTGCCAGTCACAGCACATCAGACCTAAGGATCATGGTCCAGAATATTCACTTAGGGGCAAAGAAAGCTGTTTGCAGAGAGACAGAACTGAATCAGCATGTGCAGAGAGAAGGGGAGGGAGAGATAGGGCCAGGGGAGAGGGAGTGAGAAATGTATGAAGATCCTAACTCCCTTTAGCTCTTGAGCTCTGGGGCATTCCCCTGTGTCCTTGTAATTAATTCTTCCTTTTTGCATCCAATCGAACTCAAGTGGATTCTGTTTCTTGCAACCAAAGGAGCTTTGATGAGGCTCACCAGGGAAAGAACACACAATGAGAGAACTCCGTGAAGCAGCAATGTGGGTAGAGTTGCTTTATGTCTCAAATTGTTAGCCACAGACTTTTCTAGTCAGTCTAGGGGCTGTGGTTTCCTTGTCTGTACCGGTGCCCTTAAAGCTTACTAGGCTTTTTTTAAAACCTAGTTCAGGAGTCAGCAAACTACAGCAAGTGTGCCAAATCCAGGCCGACACTTATTTTTGTAAATAAAGTTTTTATTGCAACACAGAGACGTCCATTTTTCACAGGTTGATTTATTTCAGTTCCATGTTGCCATACCCATGATTCCTTTCTAGACACATTTCTTATATTTTCCATAATCCTTTGCATTCTTGTGCCCATGCCAGCTCTTTCTTTCTCACTCTAATTGTCCAGTATCTTGAGCTTGTCAGGTTTAGATGGAAGTGCCGGAATCTACCTCACACCAAGACTTAAACAATGAGGAGAAATTCCTCAAAGAGGACAAATTTCTGAATTGGAGTGTCAAGAAATGACAAATATCCACTATTGAGGGCTGAGGTGGACTTTTCAGAACCCTGGCGCTTCGGAAGAGGCAGCACGGATTAGTGGGAGTTAGGAGGTCTGTATCTTCATGCACACGTCTTACTAACGGGCTGAGGACCTTTGCGGTCACTCAGCCCTCTGGAGCTTCAGTTTTCCTATGTACAAAATCTAGTGGTTTCTAGATTTTGAATTTCATTGACCAATAACATTTCAAAGGGAATTTTGGGAATTCACATAGACATCTTGCCAATTTGTTGCTTTCTTAAGTAAAGATATTATTTAAAATAACTACCAACTACTATCACCATCATTTTATACAATAAAATATATTTTAATACCACAAATTAGGAAGGATGTTATCTCAGAATAATAATTAATTCTTTACATTGAGTTAGCTTTTAAGAAAACTTACTATGTTGGCTTTTTTCTAACTTCATGTGGACCAGTGAAAGACCGTCACTATGCCGTGGGTGTAGTGGGAACCGTCAGTAATGGTTTTTAAGGTCCTTCCCAAGATCATGATTCTTTGATTTTCTGAAGACTGGAGAGAGGGCTTTTTGTCTAAGCTTGTTATGACATCGGAAACTTTTTCCTTTTGATTCCTTAGCAAACCTTTTTTGGATGACCTTCAGTGCATGGCAGAGAGTCTACCTCTTAATGCGCATTTAAAAAAACTCTTGAATGGTAAGAGGAAGCCTTTGGGACAAGGAGCGTCCACCTCTTTATGTTGCTTAATGTTACTGTCGTAGAGGTGCCCAGAGACCTTGGCAGTGAGTGCATTTCTATAAATCTTAAAAATCAATCAACTAATCAATATGTAGGGAAGGCTGATAGATGTGCCCACTTAGGGGACTAAATGCCTGGTCCAGGTTGGCCTTTCTCATTATTGAGGAGACATTGATGGCTGGGGATATGCAAAGTTTCATAAAGATAACCTTTGTCTCTCTCCTTCCCACACTTTTCAAAATCATACATTTTGAAGGCAACTGGGATCGAGGGAATTGAATATGCACATTTTGAAGGAAAGAAACCACTGATGCATCTATAAATACTGAGGAATAATAACGGAAGGGAAAGGGACACGTTATTGACTGTGGTTAAAAGTACAGCAAGGGATAATGGGCCTTGTCAGACCAAGAGAAACTTTTCAACTCTAAGGATCCAACTTCCTAACAGTGGGGAGTGTGGAGAGGTTTGTAGATAGAGGCCCTTTTCTGGGTGTTCAGAGCTGAGCAGATGAAAAACGGAAGGGTTTAGTGCAGTGAGCAGTACCGCCTTCACCAGGGGCTTTCTATGGCCCTAGGGGGTTGTGTTTTTTTAGCCCTAAGATCTATAATTCTGCTTTTCTTTGTAGATTTTGTGTTGACTCATTTTGATTGCTCCATTTCTTTCCTCTCCTTGCCGTCCTATGCCTGTGGTTGTCTCTTCTTAAAATTTTATCTTGCAAGTCCAGTTTGTTTTCCTCTTTGTGTGGATCCTTTTGGTTCATTGCATGCATGCCCATGTTATTTATTCTGATGCGTTTCCTTGAAACTCTCTCTTGCTGGCTTGGACACTTAGCTTTTTGAACACAATAACTACCCAGTGAAAGAGACCTTTCCCCAAGTTATCTGTTGCTGTTCTTAGGAAAGCTCATGTCTAGGAGCAGGTATTTTGTCTTGGTACATGAAGGATGGTGTGTTATATGTGGTACATTTATCTTGGGACTCTGTGGTAAAAAGACTTATTCCTAAACAAATATATCAGCATTTACAGACAGCAACAACAAAAACCAAAACCAAGCTATCCCTCACCATAGCCTCTTTATTCCAATGCTACTGCCAACGGTAAAAAAAAAAAAAAAAAAAAAAAAAAAAAAAAAAAAAAAATTCTGGGCCGGGCGCAATGGCTCATGCCTGTAATCCCAAGACTTTGGGAGGGAGAGGTGGGCAGATCACCTGAGGTCAGGAGTTCGAGACCAGCCTGGCCAACATGGTGAAATTGCATCTCCATCTCTACTAAAAATACAAACATTAGCTGGGTGCGATGGTGCACAGCTGTAGTCCCAGTTACTTGGAAGGCTGAGGCAGAAGAATCCTTGAACCTGTGAGGCAGACGTTGCAGTGAACCGAGATTGTGCATTGAACTCCAGCCTGGGCAACTGAGCAAGACTCCATCTTGAAAAAGAAAAAAAAATTCCGGACTTATCTGTTGAAATTACCCTTACAGCTTATTCATAAATCACACCAGAAAACTGGTCTCATTGCTTCATAACCCCACTTTTTTATTTGACCCAAGATTATATTACAACTTTCATCTATCTTATTTAATTAAATCTGCTTCATATGCATTTAAATGCAGGATGACTGAAAATATTTTATAACACAGGCCAGTCAAAACAGATGATAGTTGTAACCAACAGATATACCTGTAGCAATATATAGCCTCTGAATATAAATTTTTCTTTATGCTATTCCAAAACATTTTGAAAAATAAAAATGCCCTCTCTTATGGTGAACTTTGATCTTTTTTGATTTTCCAGTGTTCAACTTTAGCTGCTCTTTTAGGAGACTTCCCCATCATGTGTGGTTTTCATGATATAGTGGGTAGTGTCCAGCCTCTCACTACTCATGGTGAGAGGTTATCAGAAGAGTTTTTTCTTTCCCTACTTTCTGAGTTCCAAGAATGTGGCAGAGTCTTGGCCTATCAGATACTCTCTTGAGCAAATCCAAACAGGGCAAAGAGATTTTAGTGTCCATTCAAGATGGAGGCAGTATCAATGTCTTGGGGCAGGGGCAGTAGCGTGGGATGATGGTGGTGAAAGTATCTTAAATTGACAATTTCTACTAAAAGGTAATTGTGTTTCCTGTACTTCCTAATTCCCTCTCAATACATTTTCCCTTTTTACTTAAGAGAGTCAGAAATGATTTCTGTAACTTGTGCCTTAAGGCATATACTTAGGATCTACAAAAAGTTGGCCTCAGTCTTTAAGAGCAAGCAGGTGTTTTTGTTAATTGACAAAACCTTTACTGAGAAATACCTTGGCAGGCTAGGATACAGACCCAAATCAACTAAAATCTGTATTTGGAATAAAAACATAAATCAGTTTCATGAGGTAGAGAGCTGACTAGCAGCAGTTCATGTGACGGTGTTCTATGGTTTTATTTTGACTAAACCTCAATGAGGGTATCCCTAGAGGTGACATGACTTCTATCCTTGGGGAAAAGATGGTCCCAGGAGTCTTTTATTTGGTTCTGTGTATTTTTTCCTTGTGAACCTAAATTAATTTTTAGAAAGTTCAACTATCTTCCCTTCTGTTGTGGTTTTTCTAGCTCTAATATTCTGCGCAAATTTTTTTTTTTTTGAAAAAAGAACTGTGTTTCTTGGACACAGGGTGGGGAACATCACACACTGGGGCCTGTTGTCAGGTGTGGGGCAGGGGGAGGGTTAGCATGGGGAGAAACACCTAATGTAAATGATGGGTTGATAGGTCCAGCAGGCCAACATGGTACATGTATACCTACCTATGTAATAAGCCTGCACGTTGTGCACATGTACCCTAGAACTTGAAGTATAATAAAAAATAAAAAAAAAAAAGAAAAAAGAACTGTGTTTAAACCCCTTGACAGTATTTAATGGTGCTCCGTATATCTACCTTTGTGAGATTAAAGAGACATTATAAAGAGGATTACAAATAGGAAAGTAAACTCCTTATTTCTATCAATTAGTTACTTATAGGACAGTATTTCATTTTTATATATTGATTTTATATGAATTCTATTATTTTATCATCTGTAAAGCTACTATTTATTGGCTCTACTTAACAGATTGGGAAATAAACTCAGTGACCTAGGCTACTTGCCCAAGATAACACAGCTCGTATGTGACAGAGCCAGGATTTGAACTCGAGCCTTCTGACTTCAAACCTTATACTATCCCACAACATCATCCTTTGATTTGAAATTAAGGTATACGTATTAACCATATGGGATTTATTGAACTCAGGAATTGATATTTGAATGCTGGATGTTGTCAATGACATTAATGTATTTGAATGAGTATAAATTGATGTCAAAATACTGTCCTGGGTTTATCTGAAACTTCTACTGATTTGTAATAAGAAGTGCACTGATTTCTAGTTTCCAGTTCTACATATAAAGAGCTTGGAACTTGTTACTCTCATTTTTATAAGAAAAATGCTGAAGAAACTGAAAATCAGCAACTCTCCCAAGAACCAACCATCGGAGAGTTGAGGTCACACGGAAAACTGTTGCCCTGAGAACTGGAGAGACAGGTGGATACAGAGAAATACCAGAGCAGAGCCTGCAGCTGGAACCAGTATCAGTGAGAACACTTTAAACTATAATAGATAAATTGCTGGAGGCTCAGTATGGAGGAGCTTGAGAGTTAAAAAATTCCCAATCTTGTGGGGACATACTATCTTGAGTTTTACCTCCAGGATCCCCAGTAGATTCTTACTGTGAAGACTGGAGAGAAATCCCTCATGCTTCTTGCTGGGAGAAGGGGAGAGCAACCATTTGTAAATAGCTCAGACATCTTTGTTCTCCTTAACAATGCCTACCCTCAAGGGAAACTGTTTTACCAGACCCTAACTAGGTGAAAGGGAAGGCAAATACCGAATTCCAGCCTCCTCTAGCCTTTAATTTGGGACAAGGGATAAACCCAACTCTGGTTCACTAAAAGAATGAGACCTAATCATAGGATTAAAGAACACTTTTCCAACAGGCCCCTGTATAATAACAAGAGATCACAATGGAAAGAACTACAGATCTCAGACTTTATTTAAGAGACAGTCTCCAGGAAAACATAAAGACAACAGGAGAGACAAAAACAGGGACATCAGAGGAAATTTTGGTCTCTGACACCATAGCTATGGCAAACAGTCAACACTACCTATACTCTAGTCAGAAAAACACAAAACCTCACTCTAAAGGCCCTTTTACCTCAGTTCTTTTTACTTGATACATCATATCTGACTTTCAACAAAAGATTACAAGCCATGGTGAAAGGCAACAAAACAAAACAAAACAAAACAAAATAAAGAAGACACACAGTAAGTATGAGAACCAAATTTACTTATGGCAGATATTTTAGAATTATCAGATCTGTAATTTAAAATAATCATAATGAATATGCTAAGGGCTCTAATAAAAATTGTGGACAACTTGCAAGAAGAGATGGGTTACATAAGCAGAAATGGAAACACAAAGAATCAACAGAAAATGATAGAAATAAATCACATTGTAACAGAAATGAAGAATGCCTTTGATAGGCTCATCGGTAGACTGGACATGGCTGAGGAAAGAATTAGTGAGTTTGAAGATGTGTCCACAGACACTTCTCAAACTGAAAGGCAAAGAGAAAAAGGAATTAAAAAAAAAATGGAACAGAGGATCCAAGAACTGTAGGACAATGACAAAAGGTGCAACACATGTGTAATAGGAATATCAGAAGGAAAGAGAGAAAGGAACAAAAGAAGTATCTGAAGTAAGAATAGCTGAAAAATTTCCAAAATTAATGACATACACAAAACCATAGATCCAGGAAGCTAAAAACATAAGCAGGATAAATACTAAAAATCTACACCTAGGCATAATCAATTGTCCTTGACATTGTGGCCATAATCATATTCAAACTTCAGAAAATCAGTGAGAGAAAATCTTGAAAGCAACCAGAGGAAAAAACACCTTACATAGAGAGGAGCAAACATAAGGATTATATCAAACGTCTCATCAGAATTGAAGCAAGTGAAAAGAGAGTGAAATGAATATTTTCAGAGTCAAAAGAGAAAACCACCAACCTAGAATTCTGGATACAGTGAAATTATCCTTTGAGAGTGAAGAAGAAATAAACTTTCTCAGACAAAAAAAATTTAAGGAATTTGTCACCAGTAGACCTGCCTTGCAAGAAATGTTGAAATAATTCTTCAGAGACAAGAAAAATAACACAGGTCAGAAACTCCAATCTACATAAGAACATTAGGAAATGAAAAAAATGAAGGAAAAATAAAGTATTTTATTTTTCTTATTCTTAATTGATCTAACATAATAATTTCCTCAAAATAATAATAAAAATGTAGCCAGTTATTATACTATGTTGGTGCACAAGTGATTGCCATTAATTAATTACTTTTATAATTAAAAGTAATGGCAAAACAACAATCACTTTTGCAGCAACCTATAGCTTATGGATAAGTGAAATGACTGACAGCAATGTTATAAGGGAGGGAAGGGAAGAGTTGGAAATACCCAGTTATAAGGTGCTTGGACTACTATTTTAAAGTAGACTTGGATTAATTGTAAATATATATTATAAACTCTAGGGAAAACACTAAAGAAATTAAACAAAGAAGTATTAATTCATATGCTAAGACAGGAGTGAAAATGGAATTGTATAAAATGGTCAGTTAAAACTAGAGGAGGCAGAAAAAGAGGGGAAGACAAAAAAAAATAAAAAAAAAATAAAAAAGAAAAGAAACAAAGAAGAAGAGTAATGAATAGAAAACAGTTACCAAAAGAGTTACCAAAGTGGTCAATGCTAATCTACCTGTCAATAATTACTTTAAATGTGAATGGCCTAAACATACCAAAAAGTGTATTAATGTGTATTAGTAAATGTTTCTAATCTGTCAATAATAAGATGTCCAAGTCTTCCCTTTTCCTCTTCTTGATAAAGGCTCTGATAATTATGCATGACTGATGTCACCGATATTAGAAGTTGTGGGTAAGGGGGTTAAATTGGAAAGAGTTAGAGAAGATCTTGGGCTGGAATTGAGATGCCATTTAAGCTCCCCTGGGGTGGTGGTGTGCATCATGAGGTCAGCAGATATTCCCACATATCTGGAGTCCATGCCCATGGGTTTTTTCCTAGTAGTCCCTAAGAACCACGGCCACTAAAGGACCAACCCTGATGATTGTATTGTACTTCAACTCAGTTAGCATTTGTTGATCAGTATCATATACCAGTGTAGGTACTGGACAGTAAAAAATGAATAAGTCATGGTCTCTGCCACCACAGAGTTGAGCCCATGGACATATAAACAAATTACTTAAAGGATGCTGATGTCAGGATTTATGAATTGTCTAGTTTTTATATTCAGAGGTTAAAAACCAGTAGTGTTTAGACAGATTTTTTCTGTGCTTATTTAAATTTTAAAAACTCTTGCCAATATTTATAAATTAGGAGAATTCACACAAAAATGAAGATTTTCAGCCTCTTTGGGAAAACTAAAAGGTCTGACAGCACTGGCTCTACCTTCCCACACAGCAACAATAGGTCAGAGCTGAGCCACAGCTATGTCCTTTCGATAAGACGTGCATTCTCCCGTTCACTACACTCTCCACTACTCCGTATTGTCTCTGACACTGAGGCCAAGTGTCAGGTACTTTTTATCCTTGTGTTTATACTGTTCTCCTGGGTCCATTTTTCTCATATACATTACTTTCCTGCCTTGTTAGCATTTTAGTTTATAACCACTATTAAACTTTACTTTTCGCAATATATAAATAAGAGTCAAATGAGTAACATCTTATCACTTGAGTAACATAAAGTAATTACTTATAAATAATTATAGATATTGATAAATCATACATTTATTTTTATTAATTAATCAATAAATATTTACTTAATTAAATAATTAAATAACTAAATTTTATTTATTGATTGATTTTTTAAAAAGTTACACTTTAGCTTCTGGGGTACATGTGTAGAATGTGCTGGTTTGTTACATAGGTATATATATGCCATGGTGACTTGCTGCACTCGTCAACCTGTCATCTCCCTTAGATATTTTTCCTAATGCTATCCCTCCCCCAGCCCCCACACCCCAACAGGCCCCAGTGTGTGATATCCCCCGCCCCATGTCCATGTGTTCTCATTGTTCAACTCCTACTTACGAGTGACTGCATGCAGTGTTCGGTTTTCTGTTCTTGTGTTAGTTTGCTGAGAAGATGGTTTCCAGTTTCATCTATGTCCCTGCAAAGGACATGAACTCATCCTTTTTTATGGCTATATAGTATTCCATGGTCAGTATGTGCCACATTTTCTTTATCCAGTCTATCATTGATGGGCATTTGGGTTGGTTCCAAGTCTTTGCTATTGTGAACAGTGCTACAATAAACATACATGTGCATGTGTCTTTATAGTAGAATGATTTATAAACCTTTGGGTATATACCCAGTAATGGGATGGCTGGGTTAAATGGTATTTCTAGTTCTAGATCCTTGAGGAATCGCCACACTGTCTTCCACAATGGTGAACTAATTTACACTCCCACCAACAGTGTAAAAGCGTTCTATTTCTCCACATCCTCTACAGCATCTGTTGTTTCCTGACCTTTTAATGATCGCCATTCTAACTGGTATGAGATAGTATCTCATTGTGGTTTTGATTTGCATTTCTCTAATGGCCAGTGATGATGAGACAGAGTCTCGCTCTGTTGCCCAGGCTGGAGTGCAATGGCACGATCTTGGCTCATGGCAACCTCCACCTCCCAGGTTCAAGCAATTATCCTGCCTCAGCCTCCCAAGTAGCTGGGATTACAGGCATGTGCCACCACGCCCAGCTAATTTTGTATTTTTAGTAGAGATGGGGTTTCTCCATGTTGGTCAGGCTGGTCTCAAACTCCTGACCTCAGGTAATCCGCCCGCCTCGGCCTCCCAAAGTGCTGGGATTATAGGGGTGAGCCACTGCGCCAGGCTGATGAGCTTTTTTTTCATGTTTGTTGGCTGCATAAATGTCTCCTTTTGAGAAATGTCTGTTCATAGCCTTCACCCACTTTTTGATAGGGTTTTTTTTTTTTCTTGTACATTTGTTTAAGTTCTTTGTAGATTCTGGATATTAACCCTTTGTCAGATGGACAGATTGCAAAAATTTTCTCCCATTCTGTAGGTTGCCTGTTCACTTTGATGGTAGTTTCTTTTGCTGTGCAGAAGCTCTTTAGTTTAATTAGATCCCATTTGTCAATTTTGGCATTTCTTGCCATTTTTTTTAGTGTTTTAGTCATGAAGTCTTTGCCCATGCCTATGTCCTGAATGGTATTGCCTAGATTTTCTTCTAGGGTTTTTATGGTTTTAGGTCTTATGTTGAAGTCTTTAATCCATCTTGAGGTAATTTTTGTATAAGGTGTAAGGAAGGGATTCAGTTTCAGCTTTCTACATATGGCTAGCCAGTTTTCCCAACACTATTTATTAAATAGGGAATCCTTTCCCCATTTCTTGTTTTTGTCAGGTTTGTCAAAGATCAGATGGTTGTAGATGTGTGGTGTTATTCCTGTGGCCTCTGTTCTGTTCCATTGGTCTGTATATCTGTTTTGGTACCAGAACCATGCTGTTTTGGTTACTGTAGCCTTGTAGTATAGTTTGAAGTCAGGTAGCATGATGCCTCCAGCTTTGTTCTTTTTGCTTAGGATTGTCTTGGCTATGTTGGCTCTTTTTTGGTTCCATATGAAATTTAAAGTAGTTTTTTTCCAATTCTGTGAAGAAAGTCAATGGTAGCTTGATGGGGATAGCACAGAATCTATAAATGACTTTGGGCGGTATGGCCATTTTCACGATATTGATTCTTTCTATCCATGAGCATGGAATGTTTTTCCATTTGTTTGTGTACTCTCTTATTTCCTTGAGCAGTGGTTTGTAGTTCTCCTTGAAGAGGCCCTTCACAACTCTTGTAAGTTGTATTCCTAGGTATTTTATTCTCTTTGTAGCAATTGTGAATGAGAGTTGACTCAGGATTTGGCTGTCTGTCTGTTATTGGTGTATAGGAATGCTTGTGATTTCTGCACATTGATTTTGTATCCTGAGACTTTGCTGAAGTTGCTTATCAGCTTAAGATTTTGGGCTGAGACGATGGGGTTTTCTAAATATACAATCATGTCATCTGCAAACAGAGACAATTTGACTCCCTTTTTTCCTAATTTAATACCCTTTATTTCTTTTTATTTTATTATTTTTTAGTTTTTGAGATGGAGTTTCATTCTTGTTACCCAGGCTGGAGTGCAATGGCATGATCTTGGCACACTGCAACCTCCGCCTCCTGGGTTCAAGCAATTCTCCTGCCTCAGCCTCCCAAGTAGCTGGGATTACGGGCATGCACCACCATGCCTAGCTAATTTTGTATTTTTAGTAGAGATGGGGTTTCTCCATGTTGGTCAGGCTGGTCTTGAACTCCCGACCTCAGATGATCCGCCTGCCTTGGCCTCCCAAAATGCTGGGATTATAGGCGTGAGCCACCATGCCCAGCCTCCTTTATTTCTTTCTCTTGCCTGATTGCCCTGACCAGAAGTTCCAATACTATGTTGAATAGGAGTGGTGAGAGAGGGCATCCTTGTCTTGTGCTGGTTTTTAAAGGGGATGCTTTCAGTTTTTGCCCATTCAGTATGATATTGGCTGTAGGTTTATCATAAATAGCTCTTACTATTTAGAGATACGTTCCATCAATATCTAGTTTATTGAGAGTTTTTAGCATGAAGGGCTGTTGAATTTTGTTGATGGCTTTTTCTGCATGTATTGAGATAATCATGTGGTTTTTGTCATTGGTTCTGTTTATGTGATGGATTATATTTATTGATTTGCGTATGTTGAACCAGTCTTGCATCCCAGGAATGAAGCCAACTTGATTGTGGTGGATAAGTTTTTTGATGTGCTGCTGGATTCGGTTTGCCAGTATTTTATTGAGGATTTTTGCATCCGTGAATAATTAAAGTTTTTAAATTTATTGATATTTAATGGAAGTCAAGTTTGTTCCCATTGTCCTTAACAACATCTCATCCAAAGTGTACCAAAGAAGACATTTCATCTCACATTGAGACAGCCAGGTGGAAAGGGCTCCCTGGCAGAGCCTCTGACCAACCTATGCACTGGGAGGAATGCACACTGGTGTGAAGCCACAGAAGTTCATGCCATTTGCAGCAGGGAGGAGCTCGGCCCCTCCTCTTCCTGGGTGGTACCTGTAATTCAATTTGTGAGGCAGGAAGCCTACACTAGCAGGAACTCTGGCCTTGCAGAGAGTCCCTGTTTCCCCTTTTTTCCTGTTTGCCTAATAAATCCCATTTATTTCACCCTTCAAATCATCTGTGAGCCTAAATTTTCATGGCCATGGGACAAGGACCCAGTCTTTAGCTGAAGTAAGGAAAAGTCCTGCAACAACATGGAGAGCCTCCAAATCACAGACAAGGGATCAAAATTTCCTTCTCTCCCTCTTTGGTCTAGAGAGGAAGGTTGAACCATTTTGGTATGATTTATCATAGTTTTTCTGAGAAAAACTATCTTCCTTTGGATTCTGGACATTCATCATCTCTCAAACTGGCCAGGTGCCTCCTTTCTCATAGAGGTCTGCGCAGGGAGGGACTGGTGGTGAGGATCTGCAGCTGAAGGAAGCACTGTGGCAGCTCCAGGGTTTCCACTTGCAATTTGGGTTCTCTTGCTTTGTTCCACTGGGATTAGACTGGAAGGGTAAAAAGCCACTGTGGCAGGTGCTGGGAGAAACACAGTGATGCTGGGGAGAAAGAGGGAGAAGTATCCCAATAGGAGTGCCTGGGCAATGCCATGGGCACTTAGATCCAGGAGAACCTGCTCTTAGGCCTTGCAGTCCAGACATACCTGGTCTTGTATTTTCATTCGTCCTCTTGCTAGCTATGAGACTCTGGGCTAGGGACTTAGACTCACTCTGCTTCAGTCGCCTTTTCTGCAAAAGAAAGAAGCTAGTATCTTCTGGAGTTGTTTTATAGATTAAACGTGGGCAAAACCCTTTACATAGTGCCTGGCATTTTGCAATTGTGCAGTCAACAAATGGTAACTATTATTGTTGTAGTTGTAACCAGTATAGGGTTGCCAGATAAAAAACAAGATTCCCAATTATGTTTGAATTTCAGATGAACAATGAAAATTTTTTAGTATAAATATGCCTGAAATATTGCATGAAATATTCATCCGAAATTCAAATTCAACTGGGTGTCCTGTGTTTTTATTTGCTAAATCTGGCAACCCTAAACCAGTATGTTCCAAAACTGCGTTCATTCATTCAGGCAACAAATGTTTATTGGGCCAGGCACTGTTTTGGGGGCTTATGAAAAGTAAATCAAACAAGGATTGCTGACTTTGAGGGAGTTATATTCTAATCAGGAAGAGGCAGATAATAAACAACAAATATATTAAATAGTTAAACAACATAGCAAATAAGATGATTACAAGCACTATAAGAAATGTTGAGTAGGTTATAGGTTTAGGAAGTGCTAGGAGGTGGTGGTGCAGACAGCAATATTAACTAGGGTAGTCCTCGTAAGCCACTTAAAAGATGAGATTTGAGCAAAGACTTCAAGAAGGCAGGGGAGTAGGAGCTTTCTGGGCAGAGGATACAGTTTAAGAAAAGCTGATGACCCAGGAAGGGCACTAGGAAAAGCCAGGATGTTGAATCTACTAGCATCCCATGAAGGGCACAACCAGATGAGCAGCCTTTTCCCAGGAGCCACTGCCCTTGCTGTTACTTTCAAGCTGCCAACTTCTGCCAGGCAGCTGACCTTCTGAAGCTCTTCTCTGGCCAGGAGGAATTCTCCTTTCTCATTTTGGAAGCAGCCCTGGGGAAGGGCCATGACAAGGGTGAGGTGCTAGGATGTCAAATTTAAATTTTATGCATGTCTGAGTGACTCCTTAAAAAATTTTGTTCCTTGTGGGCCTTGCTTGTGTCACCGAGCCCTGGCCCTGCTTCTAAGGGTGCTGAGCTATTTAATCTGGAATGCCCCGGCTCTCTCCTGCCTCTTTCCTTCTCAGCACTCACAGGATCTCCCTGTCATGGCTGCTCAGGGCTCTGCTGCTCCCCCTACTCAGAGTCATCTTCCCTCAAAAGCCCCTGTCCCTCTAATCTCTGTCCCTGCGGGGAACTCTAATCTCAATCTTCTGCAAGTATTTGAACCTCAATTGAGGGCCAGTTTTGAGGTCTTTCCCACAGGGCTCCTGGGCCCTGGATAAATCTAGGGGTGTGTCTGAGCATCTGTTCCAGGATCTGCAAACACTTCAGGGAAGCAAGAAATAGGTTTTTAGAACATTTTGAGATGGTGCCTGAGTTCAGCTTCCCCAAAGATGAGGATTTGGGTGTAAGTGATTTATTAAGAAAGGATTTTGGCAAAACCTGGGAAGGGAGTGGAGATGCAACATAAGTGAGGGAGCGATTCCAGGTCATTTTCCAGGGTGGGCGACTGCAGCCTGGTCCCTCCATCTGGAGTATGCATGAGCCTTGAAAGTACCCAGGCCAGAAGCTGTGGGGGCTGGGGAAGCCATCCTCTCAGCTCTAGGGGTAGGGATTTGGGAACATAAACTTCCAGGAACCTGGGGCTCTGTGCTCTTGCAGACAAAAGTGACTTAGTAGCTGGAGGAAGTCCTCCAGAAGGTACAAAATTTGGGGGCCAAGCCTTTTTGAAGCAGGTGGCAGAGTACACAGAAATGGGGTGAAAGAATCCTAGGGGTTCTGGGTGGAGCCTTAACAGCGTCACTATGGACGGCTTGGAGGTGGGCCCAAACCAGCTTAGCCCAATAGAGCAGGGATCTATAAACTACAGTCTCTGGGCCAAATTCAGTCAACTGCCAGTTTTTGTTAATAAAGTTTTATTGGAACACAGCTACTACCATTTGTTTACACGCTGCCTATGGCTGTTCTTGTGCTACAATAGCAGAGTATGGTCCTCAGAGTCTGAAATATTTACTATTTGCCGGCCCCTGCAATAGATCTTCATCCTGACTTCAACTCTAAATAGTCAGTTTCACTGTTATGCTTTCAGGTCTTAGGCTTTTCATCTGGATCTTGGAGGCTGATCAGAGTTCAGAGGTCAGGAAAGAGAGGAGAAACAGGCCAAGAGGACACAAAATGTAAGTAGAGTTTCCTGGCTGAGGAAGTTGAGGGGGTGCACGCACAAAATGTTGAATTGTCTTGTCTGGCTAACTTCCAGTTTTGGGGAAAATAAGGGCAAAGTAAGTTTAAAGGAGAGAAGCAGAAAATAAAGGTTTGGAGGAGGAGAATAAGGGATGGGGCAGTTGTTTTGCCAAGGCACGGGCAGGTGGCACTGATGTGTCCCCAAGTATTTTGCTCTCTTCAGGAAGTTTAAATGGACCCCTTCAGAGTTGAATACTTCCCCTGAAGAGAAAATATGGAGAAACAGGCTCTTATACTCTTGGGAGACTGCAGATACATTAATTTTTCTCATTTTTGTTCCTCCGGGGGAGTCTGATGGTTCTAGAAGCAGAAATAAAGAATACATACATGCAAGTGCTTGAGCACCCATTATATTTTTCAAAGACTGGTTGCATTGCGATCTCCCAGGAACAGAACTAGGCGCCTGTGTGGACTCTTCCCCTCTATTCAAAGCAGCAAAAAACCCAAAAGTAAGAATTTGAACATTCAGGACACAGTAGGAGTGTGTTAAAAAGTAAGAGTGAGGCTTCTGCTATTGGAAAGAAGCAATAAAAATGTTCGATGTGTGTGTATGTCAGGGTGTGTTTTTATCAAACTGGATGGCAGAGAATGATTTTGATGGGTTCAAGTCATTTCCCCAAGCCTTTATATCACAGTCTGGCTCCCCGTAAGGACATGTGTACAATGCTCACTGTGTGCATGGTATTGGCTACTGAAGGCTTTGATATGGTTTGGACTTATATGAAGATAAAACCTTTCTTTGAATGTAAAGTGGAGGGACTCACTTTAAGTAAGAGATCATCATGCCAACCAGTATGAGCCTGCCAATACCTAGGGGTGCGTATTTCCATGACTGAAATCCACTTTTCTTCACTCATACCTTTTGATTGGTTAGCAAAGTCTGTGTGGAAATGATCTAGGGTTTTGTGTCTCCCCTACAGACAACAGGGGGCTGTTGTGTTTTCCTCCGGGATTAGCTGCGTGGTGGGTCAAGTTAAGATTCTGGGTAAATAAGGGCTGAGTTTTGGCAACCCAAACAGCTGTGGCATTTCACAGAAATGGGATTTCACGATATGTGAGTTCTATTTTTGGTTTTCTAATTTACCCTCTGTCTCTGAAGTTCAAGACAAACAATTAAAGCAGCCCATGAATGTTAAAATAGAGCAATATAAAGAAAAACAGCTGAACTATAATAATTTATAATGAAAAGAGCTTGTTTCTTTGTATATTCTGATTTTTCTATAATAAAAATAGATTACTTATACAATAAAATATTTCAACAATAACAAAAACTGGAAGGTAAAAGAGGCAAAACTGTTCCCCAAATCATCTCTTTTCCTTCATCTGTAGTCACAGATGTGGCCCAAGTGGTGACCAGATCCATGGATCAAAAGTCCATTGTCTGAGGTCCAGTGATCCACTTCAATGATGCATTAGTTCAGGAGTTTAGTCAGTCTAAACGTAAGTAAGTCTTAGTGAATCTTCCTTTATGAGAACATTTATTAGTAGCATAAGTATAACTAAGCAGGCCTCAAATCTCAGATAATAGTGCAGAATTTGAAAACGAGGACAGTAATACCTACCTATGGTAGGTATCCAAGAAATGCCAGTCTCTTTTCTGCTTCTTTTGTCCAGCATCTTAATAAGAGGATCTGCAAAGGGCTTCAATGTTATAGTTCACCATGAGTGTTATTGCACATGAGTTTCTTGCTCTTTGACTGAAGTTCAGTGTTTGGAACTACTTCAGTTCTGGATCCTTTTGGTTATATTGGCCTTCCTATCATTGCATATGTGCAAATAGCCAAACACCCTGGAAACGTCCCCTCTTTTAGAGGTGATGCCCCAGTGATCTCAGTAACAAAGCCCATTAACTCATGCAGATACTTTTACACAGATCCCAGACTTCAGTGATATAGATAAGGCAATGGGAAGAGTGTGATTTCTTCCCAAATGACAATCTCAGGTCTGGTAAATGGTCAGGAGCGCAACTAAAACTCTTTTTTTTTTTAAGACAGAGTCTTGCTCTGTCGCCCAGGCTGGAGTGCAGTGGCGCAATCTTGGCTCACTGCAACCTCTGCCTCCTGGGGTTCAAGTGATTCCCCTGCCTCAGCCTCCCAAGTAGCTGGGATTACGGGAGCCCGCCACCATGCCCGGCTAATTTTTGTATTTTTAGTAAAGACAGGGTTTCACTGTGTTGGCCAGGCTGGTCTCGAACTCCTGACCTCAGGTGATCCACCTGCCTTGGCCTACGAAAATGCTGGGATTACAGGCATGAGCCACCACTCCCAGCCAACTAAAACTCTTTAAAATGACATGGGAGCATCAAAGAAAGTTCTGGAATGGACCTTCCAGCCCGGGTCCCAGGCCAGCTTCCTATTTCCACACTCATTGCATGGTCTTTACTTGCTAGTGGGATTAGTGACTAGGACCCACTGATTTTCTCTTTCACTTTCAATTGGTTTTAACTCATTTGCCTTTGGAATCATTGGAACTCTTTGTTTTCTTATCTGGAGACCCTAAATCTCAGTGATAATAAAAGGATACAGTGTATATAGACGTTTCTAATTTCCGTTTATGTGTCCTTTACTATTTCTGCCAAGCAGTAAGCATTCAGACTAAGTTCACCTAAATCATAGTGGACTTGCTAATTAGATAACTGGTAATTATCCACAGCAGTAAGCCTTTCCTGAACTGCCACCATGTATCAGATACTGTAGTTTTCATTGACAGTTCAAAGACATGGCGATATCAGAGTTTACTGTGTTTCAAGGTGTACTCACCTTGGTGAATATTCTAGTTCCTAGTGTATTGAAGAACCAGCTCTATCTATGAACTCTGGGATCTTGGTGAAGACTATTAACTTTTATGATTCTTAGTTCTCATGTATAAAACAGGAATCATCACACTTCTTAGGGTTTATGTTAGGAGCGACTAAAATAATGTATATGAGAGAGCTTTGAAAATGATACAAATATGACTGTTACTCTTATTAGACAAGGAAGATGTCACATGCAAATGACAACTAGTTAAAAGAACTTATTGCCAACTACACTTATCTGTAAGCCAAGTCCACAGGCCACTCAGAGATCAACAGCTGTGATTTTTTTTTTTTAACATTTCAGAGGTGGCTAATAAACATGCAAACTTGATAAATGTTCTGATGAAGGAAGCACAATGCCCGGCACATAACTATTTGGGGAATGGCACATAATTGAGCCTTAAAGAATGAGTAGAAATTAGATAGGTTAACAGTACTGTGGATGGACATTCCAAGAAGAGGGTATTGCATCAAAAGTAATTTGGGCATTGGAGAAATTTTAGAAAATTTGGTGTGGCAAGGACATAACCCAATGAACTGGGAATTGATGAGAGGTCAGGCTAAAGAAGTAGGCAAGGACCAGGTCACAAAAGGTATTGTGTTCTGTGCTGGAGTCTGTTTCTCTTTCTGAAGGTAACGTTGGAAAGATTTTAAACAAAAGAGAAATATATTTATACTGGCTTTTTGACTACTCTGGTGGCAAACATATGATGGGTGTAGAGGCTAGGAGGAGCATATCACGGTGATCCAAGTGAGAGGCAGGTGGGTCTGAACTAAGTAGTGGAAGTGGGGGATGGTGACCAGCAGAGACTCAAAAGGCATTCATGAGGCAGAACTGCCAGAACTTTAGTGACTTAGGGTGTGTGTGTGTGTGTGTGTGTGTGTGTGTGTGTGTATATGTGTGTGTGTGTGTGTGTGTATGTGTGTGTGTGTGGTGTGTGTGTGTGTGTGTGTGTATGTGTGTGTGTGTGTGTATAAAGGGGTTGGGATGACTTCTAGACTTCTGCTTTGGGTGGCTGATGGATGGAGCCATTAACAAGGATAAAGCAAATAGGAGAAAGGCCCTGAAGAGGATAAGCGATGTTCATAATTGCTTTAAGAAAACAGGGAAGTATTTCATATGTTTTAGAAAGGTTTTCATGCAATTCACTGAAGATCTCCTTAGGTGTCATCTTCTTCCCTTGACCATGGCTTTCCTCAGTGCCTGGTAGGTAAGACAAATGGGTGTATTTGATTGGACTCCTTTTGAGGTACAGAACAATGGATGAGGAGCTCAGACTTGTCTTTGTTAGGAGTTGGTTTTATCTATATGTTGCTTCTGAACTCTTTCCAAGCATAGATTCTTTATTAAACTCATCAACAATTGTCCTACTACATTTGCCACTGAATATATTGTATGATTGTGGTTGGTTTAGTAGACAATTGTTATCGGAACAGCTTTTGGAATCATTTAAAACTGATACTTGTGGTTGTATTCTAAGCCTAGGCTGTTCTTTAAAAAGGACAGCCATCCTTTACATTTAATCATTCCATATTTCACAAATATCTGCTAAGCATTTCTCATGTGTCAGAAAATCCCGTGTGCTGAGGACTCAGAAATAAACAAAAAGAATCTTTGCCTTCAAGAAACTCATATTCATTGTGCAAAAACCAGTGATATTTCTCCAGAAAGTGAAATAATTCCATGTTTCTTATACTATAATATTTCAAAAATAAAATAAATTTCAAAATTAAAATGATAGAGTTTCCTAGGTCAAACATATTTCATAATAATAGGCATAATCATAGGCAGGACCTTTGCTCATATTTGTAGAATATTAAATATGGAAGGAAAGCCATTGAAAATGACTTTATTTTTTTTCTTTTCCCCACCCATCAAGGCAGAAGTATCAGCATTTTTTTTCCGCCCCTTTTAAAGTCAGGTTTGGATCTTCCTGGCCCCTTCGTGGCTCATTTATAACGTATGGTTACTCAGATTTTTGGTTTTGTTGCTAACTCCAAAGCACTTCTTATCAATCACAATATGAAGTTGATACACAGATTTCCATGTGGCATAAACAATGTTTGCTAAAGGTCACTGAAAGTATGACGATTATGATTCTAAAATTTTTTTTTTACTGGTACTTTTAGCAAGATGGTCCTATCTTTTGAATTAGTGAATTATATAACAACATTCACTCTCCCCTCCTACCCACGCTAAACTTCAGGCGGGAACATATGCCAAATGTCCAGATTTTCCAGAACATGCCATTACAGACATTACTTAAGACTAGCAGATCACTATTCACCAACGGAACTCTCTACGACCTGGCACACAGCTGGGTGTTAGTTGTAGAATGTGGTGGCTCTGGGTTTTGTCTGCCCATTACCATAGCTCTTTTTTTTTTTTGTCTTCCGGTTCTTATGTGGACTTGTCTTTCAATCCTTGTGGTCCCACAGGGTCGTCAGAGTGAGGCCCCACCCTCCCCCCACAGACAGGAATGAGCCTGTGACCATGAATTTATGTGCCTCACCCCCCAGCACCAGTGCTTAGTTTAGAGAAGGGCGCATGACTCACAGTCCTAGAGTTGATGGTTAGAGAATCCATCTGAGAAGGAAACCAAGCAGCACAGGCTGATGACATCTTTGAAACCACTGAATCCAGCTGTGCTTCAGGTCTACAACCGGACTTCCCATTAAGTCAAACAACACAGTATGTTTATGTGTAGGCAAGTTTGAGTTGGATTCCTATAACTCGCAACCAAAAGAGTCCCAACGAATACAATATGTCATTTGAAAAGTTAAAATAATCATCATATTAACCAGTCTGTCTCGAACCCCTTCCTTTCCTTAACATTTGGGGTTGTAACATACACTTTTTAAAATGCTGACAACTTAAATGACATATCTGAGTGTGAGACACACTTAGCCTAGAAGCTCATGTCAAACAATTATTTATTTTTTATGGTACAAATTAAAAGTGACAGATCTGAAGCTGTTAAGAAATACACAAAGTGCAGCTTTACTGACCATACAGATATTGCTCTAGATTAAGTACAGTTTTTTTTTTTTTTTTTTTTAAACATTAAGCAACCTGTGCAGATAAAATCAGCTTTGGTTTCAATGTCAGAGCAAGTAAGGAGCTTTTAAATATTCAGTTTGGCTTCTTGGTCACAAGTCTATCATGTCAACTTCTCATCATGATGATTTTTCCAAAGAAACCCAGTCCTGTTTCCTGCCCTCCCTCCTGCTGCCTGCTCCGGGCACAGAGAAGCAGATCTCTTTGTGGTGGCTCATAAGTGACCCCGGTGACCAGTCTAGATCACAGCACACAGGACAAAAAAAAATCACTTTCTTAACAACAAATAAACAAATGTGCCTCACATAATTTCAAGTTGAAGACAAGCAAATCACATGACAAAAGGCTCATTACAAAATGTTATCCAAACAGATTTTACAGTCAAACATTGAAATGAAAATCAATTTCCTTTATCTCCATTTCTTTTAAGCTTGGTCATTAACTGGGTACAAGTAGAGTGCTGAGGTAAAACATTGATGAACAGTTTGTATTTCTTTTTTTTTTCTTAAAATAGGAACAGTTTAGTATTGCGAGATTGTCAGCAACATTTAGCCATATCTATACAATGTGCATATACCTACAAATATTGAGCTTTGGTCCAGCGTAGAGAAACGAGCAAAGGCATTTTACGATTTCTTTTTGGTTATAGCTTGAGTTCTTTGATACGCCTCTACTTGTTTTGTTTTGTTTTTTCTAGCTCCTTTAGCTTTTTTGTTCTCTCTTTCGTGTTGTGTGTGTATGTGTGTGTGCATCTGTGTGATGACAACATAAAAAAGCCAAAACCTTGCAAATGCAATTAAGTTTCAACTGTTCAAAATATTTTCTTGGTTGAAAAAGAAAGAAAATCTATAAACAAGTGTAAAATGTAATCTCCACTGTCATTTTTTTCATGAAGTAATGAAGAAAATGCAGATGACAATAATGAAAAATTATGTGAGAAAAATACTGAAGCTTGAAATACAATCACATATGCCCAAAGTGACTTTTATTTTTTTGTGGGTGGCAAACCTTAACCTTCAGTTCATGGAAACATAAAAGACACTTAAACGCTATTGGCATATGAAGTTGTTTACAAGTAGACATGAGAAATGTCATCATAAAATTAAGCATTAGATGTGGTCCCAAAGACTTATGAGTTACACAGTATAATTTATATTCCTAAGAATCTGTTCAGGCACCGTTTTATGCCTTGTAGCAAAAAATTTATCTGTAAAAAATTAATATAAGAAGCATTACAACACCTTATAAATAATTTATAAAACAATACAAAATTATAAAACTATAAAAAAATCACTGCACATGAATGGTGTTACGACTGTGGGATGAATATATTTCTTTTTTGTTCCACTCTGGGAGATTACTTTTATTTTATATTTTCCCTGTCCTAGTTAGACCCTCCCAATTATAGATCTCAGAACTGAGCAGGCCTTATGTAACCGCTGCCGGCATATATTTAAATATTTAGCATCCGTCATATGTTATCTTGTTAACTTCTCTTCGCAAGGAGCTTTTCTTGATGGAATTTGGAGCAGGTCCTAGGAGAATCCAAAATCTGTTTTAATCAATAAAGTTTTGGGTTTCTGGGTTGTCCATATTTGTGCAGTTATTGAGGTGGCGAAAGGGACTCTGTGATGCTGGCATTGAAGATCAAGTTAGCTGTGGTCCAGTTAGCATTGACTGATAAAATGGAAACACCTTTACGAGTGACTTGTTCCGCTTCCAGGATTCCTTTTAGAGTTTCCTTGCTGGTAGTCTCTTGATTGCTGCATGAATCATCGGAGGGGACAATTATACCATAGCATTTACACAACCAGCAAAGGAGCCAACAGAAGAAACTCAAACCCCCCGGGGCGAGGGAGTGTATTAGGGGAAGGAGACGGCATTTCTACTCAGTTGGGCAACTTGAGATTGGGTTTCTCTTTTTTCTTTCACAACTTATTTCTAGATAATACATTAGCATGATTATAAATTATGCATGAATATTTACATTTCAACAGCAAGCAAATTGACGGCTCTCTTTTGCCTGCTCCTTTAATGGAACACCGTCTGCCTGTACCTGGGTGAAAACACCAGTGGCAGGTGCCAGGTGCTCACCTGCACAGCCGTCCTCACATCCTAACATGTCCTTCTTGCTTATCAGGTTATTGCAGCCCACAGATCTTTTAAGTTATTTTTTTTAAAGGAAATAATCCTCTAGTTCTCATATTGAAGGGTATTCTAATGTGTTAGATAAGCCCCTTCTATATTTTTTTCTTTTGGTGAAAATTTCTTCAAACTTCCTTTCCCCTGAAGAACCTAGCCCCCAATTCCAGTTGTTTAAATTTGCCCGCCACCTTTCTGCTCCATTTATATATCCTGAAGAATAATTATTCCCCCCTGAAAAAGTCTGCCATCAATATTGGAATGAAAGAAGTAGCAGAAAAGATGAGATTAACAGGATACACGATGGCCTTTAACGATCCAGTTGCTATCACTTTCTTTTTAGCCTGTGTCTTTGTGTGTATGTTCATGGGTGTGTGCATGCCGTGTGTGTATTTGACTGAAATCTTGAGACATTTCTTTGGCTATCAGACTTCTGAGAGAAATTGCTTTGCACAGAAGCATAACATAGATGTAAGTATTGAACCAAATGTGCAGCTTATGTTTATATTACAAAATTAGTTTTGGTCAGCTCTCCATGTACGTGGCCAACAGACTGAGAAAAATCCCAAGCTCTGGTGTGGACAGTGAGCACAATTACAGCTTATGCCAGTGTTGACAGTTCATCGAGCAAAGCCCTAGTTATTTTGGAGTCTCTCCTGCATTTCACTAGGATCTGAGTGGAAAAGACACTGTTCCTCCCCACTTCCGTGGCTTTCCAGCAGACCCCGGGAGCCACGCGCGAGGGAGATGGAGAAATGGAGGAAAAGAGAGAAATGCGAGCTCCATTTTCTTTTCTCAAACCCACAAGTCATAGTGAGAAAAAAGCAACAAATGCTTTGGCACACGATCCAGGATGCCCTCCCGTCAAAAAGAAAGAAAAAGAAAAAAGACCACCCTCCCCACCCCCCACCCAAGTAAAACCCAATAGTGAGCCTCACAGAATGGCTTCAACAATGGTACCCACCCCGTGGGTGGAGACAATAGATGGGAAAGATGGGAGAAATCAGGTTTCCTATTGTTCTGTTAGTACAAATGTAAAAATTCGTAACACAACTTTACGCGCAGAGAAGCGTAGACGAACGATCGCGTTGCAATGCCGTGTTTCTGACTTTGGTTAATAGGTTTCATAGTGAATCAGCACTTAGTACCTGAAGGGGTGCAGTCCTTCCTCCAGGTGGCAGGCTTGTATTCGCTTTGAACAGATCAAAGTTTTTGTTTCTTCGTTGTTGGTTTTTGGTTTAGGTTTTTTTTTTTTTTCTTTTTCCTTAAAATGTGTTCACATTTTCATAATATACAGAAAAAAGTACGTGGTTATTTGGTTTGCTTTAAGTCCATTAAAAAACTGGGTTTGGGGGAGACGGGTGGGGGAAGGGAACTATCCTACCGTATACACCTTCAGTGTGGTGTATTCCTTGTTTAAAAATTTTCAAAAAAATTTCTTGTTTCCTATTTGGAAAACCAACAGACATGTAGAAACCATTCTGTCCACTTGGTAGTTTTCTTAGTCTTTTACTTACAAGGGTGATGATGGCCGGGGCTATTTTTAAATTAAATTAAAAGTCATTGTTATTGTCGTGGAGTCCCAAGCGTGGAGTTTAGTTTCTGTGAATTTTGCTTCTGATTATGGGTGGGCATCTCTTTAGGAGTTTTCTTCTAGAGAGTCTGTTAAGGGCTCCAAAGGGACTGCCGTGGCCGGCTCGTGCTGTTTTAAGCGTTTAATTGTGTTCTTCAGGGCTTGCCTCTTATTGCAGAACCAAACTCTAACTACTTCTCGGTCATAGTTCAGCTTCTCAGCAATTTCGGTCATTTCCTGCCCAGAGGGGTGTGTGTTCTTCTCAAAGTGGGCATTGAGGATCTCAAGGGCCTGGGGTGTGAAGGAGGTGCGCCGCTTGCGCTTTTTGGATGGTTCACTCCCGATAAACTCGGTCAGGTTCTGCATACCTGCTCGATGGCGGGCCTCAGCCTCAGCCATCCACCGCTCAAGCACCGGCTTGATCTTCTGGGCACTTTTAGGGGTGATGTCCAGCTTTTCAAACCTGGCAGGATACAAAAGGCCAGGGTTCAGTTTGGCTGTCAGACTGCTAGCTATAGTGTTCTCTTGGGCTTCCTGTGGTAGGAAAAAGTGGCTTCTCAGGATGGTGTGTCTGGGGGGGAAAATTGAGAAAGAACAGTCTTACACTGAGTCCTCTGCCAGGGTGGGCCTCCTGCCTGCCTGCCTGACTGCCTGGCAGGGCGAATTCGCTGCAGGTTAATAGCCAGCTGCAAGGTAGCCAGCCCTGCCCAAGCCAGCGCCAACCCTCCCAGCGTGCTCCATGCCAGACCATGCAAACCACACAGGCACACAGACAGGGGTGAGGAGAAGCAGAGACAGCAGGATGCATGAGCTATCATAACAGGCACGCAAACAACTCACAGGCCTTTTCCCTATAAACTCTGAGATCTAAGCTTTTATTTAACAGTACCAGCTCCATTTCTCCAGTCCTCAGACTCCTGAAGGCAAAAATTAACACTAGGAAGTGACATCAAAGATGACAGTTGTCACATTCTTTCATTTAAAATGATTCTTTACATGTTTTACATTTGGATTTCTTTAAATTTCCCCCACTGACTTGGTTATAAAAATGTTATTGCTATTATCATAGTCACTGATGGCCGCTGGGACTTTTTTATGGCTCTCTTTTTATCTCTCTTTTGTGTCTCATTTTGACTTCTCTCTCTTTTTCTCTCTCTGGGAACAAACAATTTTCACCATATGTAAGTTAACAACATGCCCTTTTTCCAGGTAAAACATAACCCATTGCTACTTTCCTGTTCTGGCTCAAACAGCTGGACACATTGTAATTACTATAAAACACCCCACCTCTGGGTGTGCTAAGACCACCTCCTGCCTTCCAAACACCATCCTGCGTAATGGTGTACTTTTGCACCAGGGCACCAAGCTGTGTTTAATGTGTGATATCTGCAAACTGTACTTGAATGATACCATTTTCTGTAAATGAGGTCTTCTATGTATCAACTGCCATCAGCAATTCTTTGCTACATTGACTTTAAAAAATATGAAGTGTCATGGACAAAATTATATAGAGTGTTTTAAGAAGTCGCCCTGGTACCAAACTCACACTCACTCTCAATGAGGTACCAAAGAAAGTAGGAATTCTTTAATTCATTTGTTTGTTTATTCTAAATCCAAATTCACAACTCTCTAGTATGACAGCTTTGGATACATAGAATTCTCCTCTCCCTTTTACAGTATCCCATGCTGTTGAAAAACTTCTGACTACAGAGTGCATCTTATTACAATGGTCTGTTCTCATAGAGCTAAACTGAGCCTGTGTTACTCAGAATATGTCTTGTAAGGATGCTTGCAAAAGTGCAGAAAAGGATAGGTTTTCTTTATGTGCCACAATCTTATTTTTGGCGGCATATTTTAGATCTCTTATAATGTGATAAGCAGCACAAACAGAATCAAATTTTAATGCAATTTCCATAGCATTCCCTTCCACATATAATTCAAAGGTTATTTGTTTATTTTTGAAGAACCCAGCTTCCAGTACTGGTCAAGGAGGGAAGGAGTACATTTGCTTTCAATACAGAGTGAACTGATCATTTAATGTTATTTAATGAACTTGTCCTTTAAGGCAAGCTCCTCAAAAGCTCTCATTGTTGTGCTAATTTGCCACATACCACATTTTGCCATCGTTTGCCATAAAATCCCCAAAGCTTAAATATTTGATTGCGTGACAACAGGCTTTACAGTGTCAAGGCACCAGGGGACAGAGGTTGTGATAGGGCTGATCAGTGTATCGGTAATGCTTTTTTCTCTGTGCCTCTGATAAGGAGGGATTTAAAGCAGCTCCTAGGAGTCACTGCAGCTAATGAGGGACAAGCGATGCCTGAGTGTGCAGGCTCCAAAGCAGGTTCCTCAGCACCCTTTGAATTCACTTAAATTGTTCCAATATAAGATCTCGGTCTTTCTTTCTTTTCTTGATAAATAGCTCCTAAAACGATCTCACAGAAGTACTGGAAGCTAGAGAAAGGCCCAAAAGTCAAGGCATCAGACACGTTCTGTTATACTAGGAATTCCCAGTCTCCACATTTCAGCCACAGCTTTTTTGACCTCTCTCTGGGGTAGACTTTAGAAATCAACATACTTGATTGGGAATGCCCAAGAAGTGCTAAGTGCATGAGTTAAACATGAGCTAGCACTTATATCAATAAAAGGAAATCACGTTTTAGGTCTAAAAATAAGCTAAACAGGAATTTAGCACCAATAGAAAATTGGCAACAACTAAAAAACCTGTGGCTGCTTTTATCCCAAGGCTGTCAAGATGAAACAAAATTAATGTTTCCCAACAGGGAGCAATGGTATTCATATCATGGATGCTGCTTGTTAGTGTTGATGCTTCTGTACATGTTGTTTGGAATAACATATACAAGCCTTGAAACAAATTTCCCAGCAGTAGTATCCTTGTATAGACTGAATAAAGGTTATTTTCTACAGGGAGGTATCTTATAAGAAAAAACAGTAGGGGAGGCCATAGAAGTGAGAGGATCCTATGGTGCTTTTTGTATTTAACAACAATCAATGGGTTTTATGGAAAATCATTGAGCAAAATGTGAGCTGCAAGCTACTACCCCATACTGATGTTATTTATAACCTTAGTCTTAAACTGCAGGAAAAGTACACTTCCGTCCTTTGGGGAATACATTAAAAGTATAAAGAGCAGATAAAAAGACAGCATTTCATGGATCACCAAGAACAAAATCCACTTAAATGAGTTTAGAGTTGGTTTCTTGGCTTTTCCTGATGGAGGAGGACTCATAAGGTATTGCCCAAGAGGAAAAAGCTCTTACCGAAGTGCCTTTGTTACCTCATGCATAAACATGGGATTAGTGCAACACACACATGCATGCACGGGGCCTGCTTCTGACCACTTAACCCGGATCAACTTGAACACAACCAAGGCCAGATTCTGTTATTCATTTACTTAATTTGGGGGAGATGAGCAAGGTTAGGCCAGATTTTCACTACCCTTTTCTGAGCCATTTAAAGCAGCCGCTTCTTCTTTTATTTTATTTTTTTTTCTTATAAACGTGCTTTTAAAGCTGTTTCTGGGAAGGCAAGTTAAAACCTTCAAGGTCACAAGATAGTTAATTTTTTTTTTAAATGTGTGTTTTCTTGGAAAATCCTGATAGCCATCTCTGGGCAGAAATAGCGAAGGCGTTAACACAAATTGGGAATGGCAGCTTTACAACATTTGCTCAGAATACCTATGTACGGACAAAGTCGGTGGCTCTCAGCTGCATAGGAGTGTGGGCCCAGGAGGAAGGCCCCTGACCCCGGGGTAGCGTATTTCCAATGAGACTGCCTTGGAAGTTCTTTGTGAGTTGACAGGAGTTATAAAGCCAGGACCCCCAAATTTGCTTCAGCAGCATCGTCTGCATCAAGATCACCAATCCCAACATATAGCTGCCCCCAAACTTTGTTCCCACTCTCTGCCCCTCCAGCTTTGCCCACCCGACGAAGAAAAGCTGAACTGCGAGGACAAATGAGGCCCAGGCCGGCCAGAAGAGGTGACAGCATGCAGGCGCGGGTTACCTGCAGATGGCTGACTGGCTGTACGCGGGCCCCTCTGTAGCACTGAGAGCCTGTCCCACCTGAGTCTGGGTCAGGCCAAGGGACAGGCGCCGGATTTTAAAAGCTTTGGCAAATTCTCGGATCTCCTCCAGATTAACCCCATCCACCTCACCCGCTGCCGTTTGAGGATCTGTGGAGATGTTTTTAAAAATAGGATCAATACGTCAACACGCAGCCGAGCAATATCTGTTTATTACGGTTTATAAGAAAGTGGCTCTCTTTAGCAGCAGAGCAGTGAGGAAACCAACCTCAGAGAATGTTCTCTTTGTCTCCCAGGTGAGACACCCAAGACTCCATCCTCAATTCATTACACCTCCACAAATCATCCTTCGAGATGTTTCTGTCCCAGACAAAGCCACAGCTTGTTCACACTGCCACTTCCCCAATGCCAGAGCATGTTCCTTAGGGCTTGACAAATAACAGCCAGCACTGGGAGGCACTTGCTATGGGGATGAGACTCCATTTTGCCCATAAATATGTTCAAATATTGTGCAAAAATATGAAAAGGGAAAGGTTTCCATTTGAAATGTTTTAATTAGCATATTTAACGCTAAAAATTGCTCTTGAAGAAAATAGCATTTTGTATTTTTCCTTCACCTGATCGCCAAAGCAGCCAGGCTAACAGCTAGGCTAACAGATGATAATGTTGCCTAATTTCTTACGTTCACATTGGTCCCTCAGAAAAGCATGCTTATGAAACTGGGAGAATGATATTGTCTTTTTCCCCCCATAGCAGTTTACTGACACAGACGCCTTTGTCCCCTGAAAGGGCACATAATAAAAAATGCCTACCACAGGAAAGCTCCTTTGGTGCTGGATAACGCGGTCAATTTAGGACTTATCAAGGGAAATGACACAACAGCTGGAGAATGAAACTTTTCCCCCCCTGGCTACTGATCCCTGGATAAATGAAAGCATACACCAAGCTGGAGACAGCATGGGTTGGGGATGGTGGAAGATTTCAAAGTGCTACTCAATCCTGCCTGTAGCGAAGCCATTCTCCCTGTGAGCTGACTCTATTGTTCTTCACCTCATTCCTCAGACTTAGGTGAAAAGTTTTTCTCTTCCTTTTTCTGCACAATAACCCATCAATTTCAGTAAATTTGAGTACTTGTCCAAGGACTGTGGCAGACTATATTACTCTTCTGGGCTGAGAACTATGGAAACGCTAGTTGTCGTGACACAAAACAAAAAATACCCCACAAAACCAGAACATTTTCATGCCAAACGCCCATTTTCAAGGACTTTTAAATAAAGATGCTATTATCTGTGGGGAGCTTGGAGCTTCAAGTACAGATTTTCTTATTACTGGGGAGGGATCTTCTCCAGCCTAAGGAAAATGGACTCTGTCAACAGAATCAGCAAAACAGGTATAGTTTGTCTTTTAATCGTCACATTAAAACAACAACAAAAAAAGTCCTGTAGAATGTCATTACTCATAATTTTGTTGTAGAAAGATTGAAAAGTGGTATAACTCCTGCAATCGGTCTAAGTATTTTTTAAAAGTAACTTCTGGGAGTCTGGAGTGGGGGGAGGGGCAATATCAAAAACAGTTCAGCCTCTATGGAGTTTACAGTCTATAGGGGACTGGCATACAATGCTAATGCGTAAGAAACAATTAGAGAAAAATATCAGGCAGAGTATAATCGAGAACTAATGGTATGACATCCACACCGGGTGTGCAGAGACAGGAGAGAGGAGAGGAGGGAGGATTCATCTAGGTCTTCCCCAGTGGGCAGCTTTCAGAGAACGGAGGAGTCATATAGTCTGGTCAGCGGTGACAGCGTGCACACAGCCAGCAAGGCAGGGAGGAGCAAGGCACCGTGAGGACCTATAAGGTTTGTAGGGTGAAGCAGCAGTTCGTGCTAGAAGTGAATATTTCAGTGTAGCACAACGAGAATCTATGAGCATGGGCAGGGCAGGGGTGGGCAGTGACTATAAAACTGTTAAGATGAATAGAAATCCTGTTTTTTCTCCCAAAACTACTCCCAGAAGGCAGGCAATCCTCGGCTAACGAGATTTGTTTGGGTCGTCCCTAGTGGAGGCTGCGCTCTGGATCCCAAACCCCACGAGCACATCAGCCTGGAGCTGCTTCCGGGCTCGCTAAGGATTGTGGGAGCTCACTTCGGCAGTCACCGTCTCGAGCCGTTTTTCCTTTCCCCGTGAAAAAATTCCCTAGAGTAAAAGTTGCCCATGAGCAGCGTGCAAATAAAACCCAGCTTTCCTAGTGTTTATATTAAAAAAAATTACTTGCTAACATGTAAACATTTATTTCTAAAGGAAAATCTTCATTTTCCAAATTCTTCTGAAATGTTAGAAGATTTCACTGCCCCGGATGTACATTTGCACTTGGTAATGTCCAGTGGGCTGCAGCGGATTCTGGCTGCTCCTTCAGCTCCTCCTCATGTTCACACCACCCAGCCTCCAACCTGCTCCTTGCTCAGCCCGTTTTGTGACCCTGCGTTTAACGCATGCGTTCCCAATGAGGCTGATACTGGTTCTGAGGGGGAGGCAAGAAAAGTCTTAGTACAATGGCGTGGTCCCCCAAAGGGCCATAGTACATCAACAGAGCAGATGTGCAATATATCTGTGGTATTAAAATGTTATGGACGGGTGGGGTGGGGAGGAAGGAGGGCAATTAAGATTAACAATCAAACAAACAAAACACCTAAAAATGCTCCTTGCAGGGGGAGTGGGGTGATAATAAAACAATAGCTGAGAGCTGGGCGCGGTGGCTCACGCCTGTAATCCCAGCACTTTGGGAGGCCGAGGCGGGCAGATCAGGAGGTCAGGAGATCAAGACCATCCTGGCTAACACAGTGAAACCCTGTCTCTACTAAAAAATACAAAAAATTAGCCTGGCGTGGTGGCAGGTGCCTGTAGTCCCTGCTATTCGGGAGGCTGAGGCAGGAGAATGGCGTGAACTGGGGAGGCAGAGCTTGCAGTGAGCCGAGATCGTGTCACTGCACTCCAACCTGGGAAACAGTGAGACTCTGTCTCAAAAAAAAAAAAAAAAGCTGAGAAACCCTGGTTTACAGAAGAGAGTACAGAATGGTACAGTGAGAGAGGGGTCTGGCCTCTCTGAGAGAGGGAAGAAGGGTTTGGCAGTCTTGCAAGGGTGTGAGCATGGAGGTTTGAAACTGAAAAAATGGAAAGCTGGAGACATTCCACGTAACAATATCACTTTTAGGACTGTGATTTTCTTAATTTGGCAGGTATAAGAGTCACCGGTTTGGGTCCAGGGATGTGCATTTTTAACAAGTAACATAAGCGATTCTGATGCAGGGGATCTGCTGACAACTACAGAAAGAAATCCTTCTTTGTGGCCCTGGCTCGACCAAGTCTGGGTGTGGTGCCCTCTGTGTGCCATTGTCTCTACTGATCCTTTACCATTATTCAGCAGGCTTCACTACACAGAAAACTTGCTCTCTTACCTGTATAGGACTGATGGGCCAGACAGGTCTGTTGAGCAGGAGCTCCGGGGCAGCCATCCCCCCTTGGCCCTTTCCTTACCCCACTCTCACTACATATGGCAAGTGGTCAAGATCTGGGAATCAGTGGGCTGGGAAAGTAAAATTTTTGCCTTTATTAGCCCCATCTCTAGATCAGCTAGATTCAGTTGAATTAACCAGTATGTGAGGGGCAGGTCTTTAATCTGGAAGGGTTTCCATGGTCTACTCCAGTCCCAGGGCCTGCGTTGCCACCAGACAGTGGCACAGGATTGGGCAGGTTTATGACTTGGGCTGACATTTTATGTAAATGTGTCCTCTCATCTTTCTTCCCTTCCCCTGCTGTCTATTGTTTATGTGTCCTTACTAGTTCCTTGAGACTATCAACTGAATCTGTATGTGTGATCGTGCAGGCTGCTTTTTGTGAGATCACTGACAATAACCAGAGTTGAAAAGGAAGCTATGGACTTTTAGCCTGTGTGCATTGATGGTGTTGTGTGGATTATCAAACTTTCACTTTAAAGCTCAGAGGGATGGGAGCCTGGGCTACTGAGCCCAGTATCTTCCATGAGGCCCCCAAGAAAGAGTTATTCCACCAGGAAGTTGAATTCCTTCTTCTTCCTCTGACAGTTTCCACTCTTGTATTTTCTCCTGGTTCTACTTAGATCCGTGATAAAATAGAAATTCTATGAAATTTAAACAGGGTGATGGTCTATTGGACAAAGTAGCATCTCTCTGCAAAATTTGTTGATTGCTGGAGGTGAACACTCAGATTTCTTTATATTAGTGTTCTTATCCATAAAACTCAGATGGCAAAATGTTATTGTTATCGTTTTGCTCCATGGGTTCTGAGACTACAAAAATCTTCCCATTCAAAAAAGGAGTCCACTTCTAGATAAACAATAGCTTTACCCTGATTACTACATGTGGGACTTGTCTTCACACGTTGGAAGAATTCATTAGATGGTGTCTGTAAGATGTTTTGAATTCATCAAAAGACTAATGCTCTTTTTTTAATCCCAAAGTTTCTGCTTAAACTCTTGAGGTTGTTTCACTGTGAGAATAGTTTCCCTTCCTTAAGGAATATACACTTTTTTGGCTTGAAAAGGGGAAATAAGAGGTTACTGTGGTAAACAGAGTCCTCCCTGGAATGCTGCCTTAGCTCAGAATTTCACATTCTGTCCTGGGATAGGTCAATCTGGCTTTCTGTCATCTATTCTCCTGGCTATGGGGAGGCTGGGTTCATTTTAAGGATGAATCTCAAGGCCACCTTGATGGGAACTTCAGGGAAAATCCTCAGCTCTCTCACAAGGTGGATCCAGCACTTTTAACCAGCTCTAGGGAAACTCAATCTGGGGCTTCTATGGAGGGCGGAGGAAGTGGCATCTTTTATAGAAGTTTGCTCCAGATTACATGAGCCTGATATATTAAAGACACGGCCAGAAAATAATAGCAATGATGGCCAGGGTCCACCCTGAGTCTGACCCTTTGATCAACTTATAGAGGAATTAACTGGCCTGGGGACTTAGGCTAACATGGCATTGAAAATTGGCAGTGACTCATAAATATAATGATGATGTTTCCAAAATCAAGCCTGGGATGCATGAACTGAAAGTAAAAAAGATTTTTATGGGCGCTAAATGCAAACTGCGTGAAAACAAACCTGCTTTGTAGAATCTGGTTGCACGGTCACCGGGCCCATACTGAATTGAGTGCTCAGGATGCATCAGTCAGGACAGAGTTTTGCTTTATTTTTTATTATTATTATTTTTTAATTTAGCTCCTTCCCACTCTTAGCCCGGGCATCAGTGTAAGGTGCTGCTAAATGGGTTGAATGGTCACCATGCATCAACATCATCTTTCCATGATTCCTGATTTGTAGGATTGTTATGAGAGTAATATACATCTTTAAATAAGCTTCTAAAGGTATGAATTAATTAATTAACTATCTTATGTAAATAGCTGTCTGCTTTTTAGTGCTAGTCTCACAGCAAATAATGGGCATATTTACCACATATTTCTGAGAAATAGGAAGCCATTTGGGAGTTTGCAATGCAATTTGGGAGAACAGTCTTTTTGCAATATGGTGACCTCTTTGGGATGTAGAAAATGGCATGGATTGTGAATCAGGGTGTTTCACTGTGCTATATGCTATCGGCATGCAACTTTAAGTTCATTTTATAGCTTTGTTTTTTGCTGGAACTAACTATAAGTCATTTGCTGTCTAAGGATCAAGCTTAGGTGTTGAGAAAATGTATACTGGAAAAAAATCCAGCAAGCAATCAAAATCCTAAATCTACCTATTTCTAAACAGTGCACTGTAAATCTTAAACCTGATTGGGACATTTGTCAAGTCACTTGTTTGACTCTTCTTCTGACTTTCTAAAAACCCTGCTTATAAAAACTGTATCCACCTCTGATGATTATGGAGACTGAGCAAGGTTTAATACAAGGCAAGGTGCTAGAAATAAGTACTGTGCAGATTTTCTTTTTTTTTTTTTTTTTGAGATGGAGTCTCGCTCTGCCGCCCAGGCTGGAGTGCAGTGGCCGGATCTCAGCTCACTGCAAGCTCCGCCTCCCGGGTTTACGCCATTCTCCTGCCTCAGCCTCCCGAGTAGTTGGGACTACAGGCGCCCGCCACCGCGCCCGGCTAGTTTTTTGTATTTTTTAGTAGAGACGGGGTTTCACCGTGTTAGCCAGGATGGTCTCGATCTCCTGACCTCGTGATCCGCCCGTCTCGGCCTCCCAAAGTGCTGGGATTACAGGCTTGAGCCACTGCGCCCGGCCAGATTTTCTAATAAGTATGCATGTTTGGTAGTTCTGAGCCCAGACGTGCTGTCCTTTGCATATGAATATCTTGTATCATTACTAAGGTATTAACTCAACATTCTCTTGCTTGCAGTGGGCAAAACTTTTGTATGATCCACCTATTCTAGTTCATCTGGCATATGGCAGGTTAGCCAACACTAGGATGACAGTCTTTGACAATGACATGGAGGACTCATTGGTCATGGTTTTGACCAAAGTTTTGGTGATATTGTGATGTAATAAGATGTATATATATATACACAACACCTTGGTCTTCATCCTTGGTTCCTGGCACAGAGCTCCTTAGACTCTTATAATTTCCTAACAAACAGGGGTGCTAGACTCTTATAATTTCCTAACAAACAGGGGTGCTTCTGTTCTAATATTTAGTCTTTGAGCCCACTTCCTGACACGGAGTTCCTAAATCCTTTGGAATGTCCTGGATGATAGGAGCATCTTTTGTTCTAATGAGGTGATTCTTAGGGGCTCCTGGATAGCTTCATGATAACGGCAGGTCATCAGAAAGACAAAGCCATGATTAGAAGCTTGAAGCTTTTAGCCCCACCTCGACTCTTTAGGGAGAGAAGAGGGGCTGGAGACTGAGTTAATAATCAATCATGTCTACATGATGCAGCTGCCACAAAAATCACTAAGGTATGGAATTCAGAGAGCTTCCAAGTTGGTGAAAACATCCACATTCTGAGAGACTGGTGCACTCCAACTCTACAGGGGCAGAAATTCCTGCATTTGGAATCCTTCCAGACCTCGCCCTGTGTACCTCTTCATCTAGCTGTTCATATGTATTTTTTATCGTATCCTTTATAGTAAACCAGTAGATGTGTATTTCTCTGCATCCTGTGAGCCATCATAGCAAATTATGGAACCAGAGGGTTATGATCCATGTACTATTCATTCTGTAGTTGGGTTTTGAGACAGAAGGGAATTAACTAAACAACATGCTCAAAATTTGTGGCAACTCTAAGTCCAGCAATGGGTTAGGGCATAATGCGACCCTAGTGGTACTGTTAGACCCTCTTGGCCTGCAGAGACAACTGTGGAGCTAGCTTGGTGTCATTCAAGCTCTGCATAAGGGTTTGAAGTTCCCGGCTTCAATTGCATGTGGTAAAAGAGTCTCTCTTTCCCAAGTCTATATATTTTATACCAAGGATATGTAATATGGTTCACTCATCATAAACCTAGAACTTATATGTCCCACTGGCTACTGTGCAGTGGAAGTTCCATCTGGCCCATTAAAGTATCTCTGTTACTGATTTCTGAAAAAGGCTAATCCTTCACTGCCCAGCTGTGACAGGGGACTAGAGAGAACCTAGTTCCATCCATCTGACTGTCTGCTGTCTGCCATCCACTCATTCATCTTTCTGTCCATCTTACACATATTAACTATTTACCTTGTGTGAAACATTGTATTAGTAGGAGGTTGTTTGTACTTCTTTTTCATATTTAATTTATTTCTTCTCTGTAAAATGCTAAACTTTGGTTCCTTTTCTTTCAGGACCAAAGCTTAACAGCCTATCCTAAATTTATGACCTTGCTGCCATTTAGAAATGGAGTATTTTGCAAAAACTTGTACAGAATATTGAAGTGTAACAAAGTTTGACTCTTTTCCCTAGGATTTTTTTTTTTAATTAGGGGAAATCTGACTATAATTAAATTTGCTTTATCCTTAACTTTATGCAAGTCAGACTAGAGTTTCTGGAGAGGGTTGTATATCTAAACAACCTAAAATACAGTTGATGGAAAATGCATATGTATCCTGAAACTCTGGTGTTGACCCATCTTTAAGATCAACAGCATCCAGGTTAGTCTGGTGAAGTACCTGGGCATTTTTTCTTTTTTTGAGATGGAGTTTTGCTCTTGTTGCCCAGGCCGGAGTGCAATGGCATGATCTCGGCTCACTGCAACCTCCACCTCCCGGATTCAAGTGATTCTCTTGTCTCAGTGTCCCAAGTAGCTGGGATTGCAGGTGCATGCCACCATGCCCGGCTAATTTTTGTATTTGTAGTAGAAACCCAGTTTCATCATATTGGTCAGGCTGGTCTTGAACTCCTAACCTCACATGATCTGCCCGCCTTGGCCTCCCAAAGTGCTAGGGTTATAGGCATGAGCCACTGTGCCCGGCCTACCCAGGCATTTTAACATCTTTCCATAATGCCTCATTCCGTTTTCTTCCCCACCCACAAGCATCTTTCTTGCCTGAATTATCAGTATAATTGAATAGAGACATACATCTATGTAATTATTTTTCTTTTTTGAGGAGAATTACTTGTCGGGGAGGTCATGGCAACCCTCTATTTTGCTTTAAGATTTGCCCCATGATATATAAGATCCTACTGTTCCTGTTATAACAGGTCATTCATGACACTTGACCAAACACAGATCCTCACATGTCCTCATTTTATGGCACAGATGCCTATGCAGGCGTCCATAGCTGCTGGATTTTTGGTCCCTGGTGAATTGCAATCTATGCACATGTTCCACAGTTTTATAGATAAGTAAAAACTACATTAACGGTGACTGACATTAAATCAGACCATTATCCCATCCATCTTAACATGCTGTTATTTGCATGTGATAAATATACTACCTATCCCTAGGGCCAAATACCATTCTAATAACTATATATATATACATATATAGGCTATTTAGGGAGGCAGACTTGCAGGCTTATCCTGTTTTATGAATGGTTGTTCAGAGATTTCTCATCTGATTCTGGCCCATGCAGCTTCCCCCACATGCCACTTGAGGTGGCTTATTGTACGCACACACCCACCCGCCCACAGGCTTGCTCTCTTTTATTTCCTCTGACACCTACAAATAGAATGGCAGGGGACTTCAAACACACGGAAAAGCAGCTTGACCTGCCAACTGAGTGCCTGTTGTTGGTTATTTCAGTTGTGAGCTATGTGGCTCATGCTCTGAAAGCTGATCAGTTGCTACCTTCTGAAGTGGCAGGACTGACTCAGCACACCAGCAACCACTTAAGATGGAACCTGGTCCTTGATAGCCACTAATCCGGGGAGTGTGCTTTGGGGGCCTGCTTCCCTAAGGAACCATCTGGTCCTGGGGACGGACTTCATCTCAGTATTGACCTAGCAGTGCCAGGAAATTCCTCTGCAGCATTGAGAGAAAGAGAGAGCAAGAGAGAGTGAGAGAGAGACAAGAAGGAAGACATTGCAAATAGGCAACAAGAAGGCCACCGTGATTTAAACCGAGCCAGAAAGGATACTTACTGCTGACTAACTGGCCCACGCTCAAAGCTGAAGAAGAGGAGGATGAGGAGGAAGAAGAGGAAGCCTGCCGGACGGGACTTTGAGACATGGTTGCTTGGCTGTGAGCCAGGTGCAGAAGGTTGCCTTGGGAGGCTGCTTGACCCACTGACGTCTGGGAGGGTTGGTGGAGCTACATGAGGGGATGTAAAAAAAAAAATACACAAATGAATGAAAAATTAGGGGGAAAATGCCTGGGAAAAGAAGTTTCATCTGGGGGTGAATCATTTTATTTCCAAGAATATATACTTCTCAGGAAGAGTGCACACCCTACACAGCAGGCAGGCATTTTTTTTTTTTTTTTTTTTTTTTTTTGTAGAACACATATTGCCACTTGCTTGACAGGCATTTTATTAGTAATTCTAAATATATTATTAATTCCCTACTTGGCTTGTTAGAGCACCCAATTTTCTACATTTCTCGACCCTGGCATGTGGCTGGACCTTTCTGTCTATTCATACAATTACAGCACACTTGACAGGCTTCTCAAATAAGTATAGATAAAATATAACACCATCAACTCAGACTGGGAAAGTAAAACTTAAAGGTGTGGCTGTGCCCCACCATTTTATCCTATGTAACTGGTATTTTTAGAAAAGTTCCAATGTAGGCTGAGTGTGTGTGGGAACTTCCTCCTCTTACAGACTCTAGAGTCTGGATGGGTTTCCGTGGAGTTGATAAAATGCTCTCTGATATCCTAAGGAAAATTCAGAGAGAAGATGGGGAGTCAGGACAAAAATTTCCAGTGGGATTTCTAGCTCTCAGTTGTGACTTTCTTACTCTGTGCCAGTCACTGTATTAAAGACATTGACTAATTTTCCTATCAGCCTGTGGTGTGAGTACTATTTCCAACCCTCTCTCATAAACGGGGAAGCCGAGGCACAGAGAAGCTAAAGGATTTTATAGGTTCAGCCAGCAAGTGCAGAGGAGCTGGTCTCTGGACACATGAAGTCTGACCCTGGGACCCGGGCTCTTGGTCATGATGCCACAGGAAGAATTAATTTAATTTTAAAAATTGTGTGTGTGGTAAGGAAGGCTGTCTTTATATACATTTATTCATGATTCCTCTACAGGTTATCAAAGGACTGTTGTTCTGAGAGGTGAGAGGAGCTCAGCTGAGGAGAGAAAGGAGAGAGGGAAGGGAAATGCTTGCAGGTTCTAGGTCTACTTGGAGGCCCAGGAGGGATGTCTCTCCATCTTTTTTTTTTTTTTCTCCTGGAAAGCTGCCATAAGGGCAGGCCAGGACCCCAAGCAGGTAGACAACGAGCCTCAGCATTAGCCACCTTTGTTGATTGGATGTAGCATTTTTTGGTTTGCAAAGTGCTTTCATATCCATCGTCATTCTCACAGAGGTGCAGCAAGGCTTTTGTAACAAGGAATCAGCCTGTGAGTAGAATTAGGTCAGGACCTGACCTTTGGTGGGAGAGTGAGCTACCCCCCAAACAGGCACCAATCTGAGAAGATCTACCACCTTGTTAGCACCTAAGAGCCAGCCTGAGGTGTTTCAACTTCATATTTGTCACTGCTTTCCCAGTGTGTGTGTGTTCATTTTTTCATTCAACTTTATTGAGATGTAATTTACACATAATAAAATAAATCCATTTTAAACACAGAGTTTGATGAGTTTTGTCAAATGTGTACACATGTGAAACCACCACCACAATCAAGTTATAGAACCTCCTAATCATTCCACAATGCTCCCTCCTCTCCTTTGTCTTCAATTTCCCCTCAACTCCCTGCCCTAGACAGCCACTACCCTGATTTCTGTAACTCTGGATTCATTTGTCTGAGTCCGGAAATGGAATCATACAGTACGTACTCTTTTTGTATCTGGCTTCTTTTGCTTGGCATACTGTTTTCGAGATTCATTTATTTTGTTGCATGCCTTGGTAGTTCAGTTTTTTTTTTTTTTATTGCTGAATAGTATTCCCTTCCATACATATATGAATATGGTATATTGTTTATGAATTCACCTATTGGTGGGTATTTGGGTTGTTTCCAGTTTGGGGCCATGACGAATAAAGGTGTTATATAAACATTAATGAACAAGGTTGTGTGTCTACTTGTGTTTTTGTTTCTCTTATGTAAATACCTAGGAGTGGAACTGCTGGATCATACTGTAAATGCATGTTTAACTTTCTTAGAACCTCCCAAACTGATTTCCAAAGTGGTTATACCATTTTATGTTCCCACCAGCAATGTATGAGAATTCCAGTTGCTCCACATTCTCCCTAACACTTAGGATCATCATGCTTTCTAATTCCCTAAAGTGTTTTTATCAAATTAATATTTTTCCTTCAAACAATTGTTAGTTAGGGGCTACTCCGCAAATGTTCTTAAGGAGCTCTTTTCCCTTCTGGTCCCCTGTGGCAATAATAATGGCTCCCCGACTCACATGGTATTCCTATGCAGCAGATGTGCCTGGCAGGATTACATGAAGTAAATAACCAGCCTATGTGGCTGCTGAACATTAGAATCCAGGCTCCCATCCCACAGTGCAGGGATCTTCCCAGGAAACCACTTCGTGCCTCCTACAGAATTGCCTGCAGTTACATTTCAAGTGAACAGCTGTATTGTTATTCAGCTATGCAAAGTAGAGGCTAGATTACAAACCAAAGACAGTTACAATTGACATGGGATCCCAAATTAATATGCATCAAGCATCTGCCAAAGGTAATTAGCCAAACTGCTGAGCACATAATCAACAATTGAATCCAGTAAATTTTATACTGTAGGGACACACATTAAAGATTAAATCTATTTTTAATTTGCTTAATAAAATGTGATAGATATTTGCATGTCAATCTACCCCCATAACCTATTGAGTTGTCCTTCTAAATACTGTTACTTGGCAAAAGCTTTTTACAGTTTTGAGTTACTAAATCGTGAGACTGTCTTCAGTTTTACCATTGCATCAATGTTTTATTGGCCCTGGGTGTGGTAAAGAACCATCAAGGAACTGGAAAAGACACCAATTTAAATATTTCTTCCTCAGACACAACACAGTAAAGAAAAAATTACTAGGCTGCAATCTTGCTTAAGAGTCACTAGAGCAAGCTAGGGCTTATGCATTAAGCTAGGCAAGAGAAGAAATTTGAGATGAAAAGAAAATAATTATTTTAAGAACTTGTTCCATGTCCATACAGTCAAAAGGAGAGTCAAAAGGAATCTAAGATGTCTAAGAATCTAAGAAAGATATTTTTCTTCCAAAGTAAATAATCATTTCTTTTAGGACACTGGGGTCCTGCTTACCTCTATAGTTCAACCAGATAGTTCACAAAAACCAACACAAATTCTGCAAATTTCTTACTTGTCAAGGATCAAGAAGATTATATAAGCAGTGGCATCTTAATGGAGCCCATAGATTTCATTCCAATTGCCAGTGTAAATGTGTATCTGTTAATTCTAGAATCATTTGCAAGCTCAGATAGAATAACCTATTGTACATGTCAAAATCAGCCCAGAGACCGACCTCTCGCCTTCATAACGTCTTTCCTTAGAAAAACAGGACTTCAGAGGTACCACTTATGTGACCTTCCATCTCTAAAACTGTAATTCTTTCAGGTAAACTATGAAATATAGCACTATGTCATTGGAATTCTTAGTTTAATGTTTTTGGTGTATTAATCTTTAGAAATTTTATGCTTAAAATATATTTATCAAATAAGAAAAGACAAAGCAGAGATTTAAGCTAGTTTATGTAACAGCTCTGGGGTTCAATATAAAAAATTATGTTAAATAAGCAGCATTAGGAATATGTTACTTAATTTGATTTAATTATGTTGTTGTTTTGGATACTGACTTAACTGTAAAAATCGTGTATACTTGTATTGCATAACTATTGGCAAAAGAAATAGACACTTAAATACTAGGACATAACTGGACACAAAAATTGGAATAGTTTACCAAAAGAAAATGCAGGGAGTTAGGGAACAATCAGAAGCAGAAGAAAAAGTTTCTTTTCCTTACTGGAGGGAAAGGGAAACTTAGATGCTTCTATAAAGGCAGATGTTTTATTACATTGTCTTATTTTTGAAAGGCCAAATATATAGGTAGTGTTTACTGGATGCTTCCTACCTGTTTTTGTATCTATTATTTAAAATCCTGGCAATAGTCCTCCTTTTTAGGTATTGGTGATACCATTACAGAAGAGGAAACAGAGACTTAAAAAGATGAAATGACTTACTTGGGATTACACAGCTGGTACAAGTAAGCTTTGAATCCAGGTAAGTCTGACTCAAGAGCCAGCACTCCTTCCACTATGCCCCGCTGCCTCTCAACTCCCCGATCATTGGAGATGAGCAGTTACAGGTCAGGGAAACAGCAGGGAGCTCTAGCTGGGAAGTGTGGGACCAAATGAGGTATGTTCAAACTGATAGATCACGGTGAGCTACACTTTCAAGTTGATCAGCCATAGTGTAGATCATCATGATCTATCAATGTGGTTTTTTTTTCCTAATGTAAAATTTCAAATATTTTTCTGGTTTAAGAATTATTGCCTGCAGTTCCCTATTTAAAATGTCATATTTGAAAGAAAACATGGTTCTCTCAGGTGGCTAGAAGATTATCCAAAAATAATGTTATGATTTTAGTGCAGTCTGGGGACACATCTCAGATGCAGTTGCCTACAGATTGTTCTTTGCTTCATATAATTAATTCTGGTTATATGTACTACCCCCAAACTTACTCTTCTCAGTATTGTATCCTGTTTATATGATCATATTTTCTGTTTATTCACCATACTGTTAGTAGACTGCCTAAAGGAGCTTGAGTTTCTGTCCGTCTGAGTTTGCGTAATCACTTTCTTGCCTTTTTTTGAGCTGTGAGCCAGTTGTAAATAGGCTGAGAGCATGGAGAATCTGCAAGAAGAGAAAAGGAACAGCTCATGTGAGCCTGTGGCTGTGCATTTTCCAGAGGAGGAGGACTGGATGTCCATCCCACACACAGAATGACAAACGGAGCACAGGATGCAGGGTCTGAGATGCTTTCTACGTCCTGTTGGCTCTCACAGGCTTGCTCTCTTGGTTTGTTTTTATTGGTTGGCACTGCCAGGGTGTCTAATATATTCACCAAAAATAGATTGAAATAACAGCACGCTGTAAAGGCTTTCTTGATTTTCTGTGCCACTGATCCCCAGGTATCTTCTATGTGTTACGCGGTATATCCTTAATAATGTTTTAGTTTCTGGAATAAATCATCTTCTAATTAAATGTGTGATTGATATTAAAATAAGTGGGGTGGCAAGTGTCTTGGAAGGTGGAATAAAATGCAGAATGTACTAGGCAAGTTGGAAAGTGAAGGCATCTAAACAGAAAATTCAAATGGGATTAAATATAGAGAAACTCACTTAGGGAGGAAAAATCTCTCTAAATCTGCAAAGGCAAAATGAAGGAGGACTGGCCTTCTACAAAGATGTCAGAGAGCCATAGTGAACCCCAGGCTGAACCCTCCCTGTGCTGCAATGGAGGCAGTGAATACAACCCAGAGGGGCCTCACAGAAGCCAGAGTATGTGGGAAGGGCATCACTACTTGTCCTCCCTGCCTGCCCTAGTTGGCATTTTTTTGAGTAATGTGTACCTTGGAATAGCTTGAAGAGAAATTAAATCAGTGCTTCTCAAGATTTAGTTGCATCAAAATCACCTGGAGGGCTGTTAGAGCACAAATCCCTGGGCTCCACCCTGACTTTCTGATTTAGTAAGCCTGGGTTGGGGCTCAAGAATTTGCATATCTAACAAGTTTTCAGGTGATGCTGCTACTGTGGGTTGGAGGACCACACAGATTTTGGAAGGAGCTTCTCTTGGAAAAAGAGTCAAAGCACGTGGATCTGCTATGTCTAGACAAAAGAAGCCAGAACCCAGACATAATAAGAATTTTGATTAAGTAGGAGGGTATAATGAATGCCTGAGCCTTACTGAGGAGTTCATTCTACTGTGGACAACAGCACAAATTCAATTTGCTGAGAAATTTAGGGTTGACATCAGGATGATCTACCTTAAAACATTTGGAGGACCTGAAATATGATACAAAGGAGATTTTAGCTATCTTTGTGGGAAATTTGAAAAGAGGAGGAAGTTATCCTTTTGGCAGGGCTTAGGAGACTTACTGGGTTTTGCTTCCTGCTTTATTCTATGACAGTGAAACATCTCTTCAATGCAAGTAGGAAGAAGAGCCCCACATGTGAGGGTCCAGTACATGTGCCGCCTATCAGCAGGGGAGTAAGTATGGCAGAAACACCAATGGCCTCAAGATAGAGAAGGACAGCAGCATATCCTGTACCAGGCACTATGAAGACATGAGGAAGTGGGGAGTGTTAGAACGAGAGAAGGATTTAGTGGAGATATCTCAACATAGGCAGAGAAGGCCAAAGCAGTCACAAAACAAGCTTGGAACGTGCAATGAAAGCTCAGCAGGTACAAATGATGGAATGGAAGTTAGAGTTCAGTGCAGAGCTGCAAATGAGGGATTATATGCAATTGAGATAATGAGGTGGGAGAGCATGGAGAGAGGAAGGGGTTGACATTCAGAAAAGAAATAAACAGAGAAGACAGTGCTGCATGGAAGGACTTCCCAAGCCTCTGGCAGGCACAAATTTGGAACATACTGGGAAGTGACAGAAGTCACAGAATTGGAAAGACACAGAAGGGCCGGAGCTGGGCTTCTCTGGAAGCATGGCTAGGATGCTGGTGTCCTAGACAGTGAAATACGATAATTTGGCAGCAATTAAGCAAAACACAAGTGACTGAGCACCCACCATGGGCTGGGTCATGAACTGTGTGGATGAGGCTGAATCAGTTTGGTGGCTACTTTTCAAATGTAAACTCCTAATGATGATAGAGTTTGACAAAAATGAATGGAGTGGGTGAAGGTGGGACAAGGAGCAGAGATGAAGGAGAAATGCTTCACGGAGAGCATTCCAAAAGGCTTTACAGAGGAGGGAGGGATTCAGGGCAGAGGAGGGAGAGTGGATCCAGATCCCAGAGGATGCATAAGCAGGAGCTTGTCAGACAGGGAAGGTGGGAAGAGGTTCCAGGCCAGGGGCACAGAATGCACAGAAAGTACGAATGAACTGTGTCAGCCGAACTTGGCAGGGAGTGAGACCGGAGAAGTGAGCTATCCAGATACATGGCTGGAAGGTCAAAGGGCTGCTCTGCGTTGGGACCACCCATATACATTTCACCCACCTAGGCAAACCCTTAGTCTATTTTAGATACCTGGTGGGTGGGAATGCCTCATTTCTATCTCATTCTGGGTGGCTTGAGAAAAAACTGAGAATCAGTGATTCAGGCCAGGGCTAGGAAGGAACACTGATTTTTTTGAAAATTAGTAAGTGAATACATTTTTGTATTTACTTGAAAAATAATGGATGGATTTTGATAATTGCATGGCATTTTAAGAGAGCTAATTTGAATATGCTATCTCTCATTGGTTTTCTGTTAGTACCAAGATTACTTTTTGAGGAAAAACTTTGTGCCTTCATGGATGGTAGTCTCCAAGTATTACAGCTATGTTATTTAATTTTTGAAAAATCTTAATGCTTTGATTTTGCAAGTTGCAGATTTTTTTCCTTTCATTTGTCTCTCTCTGCCTTAATGATACTAAAAAGTCCTGTTAACTTTTGTCTGGATTTAGTCAAAAGGAGAATAAATCTACACAAAAATAATGTCTGTGTGGCTTAAGAAGAAACTACTAATTCATAGGTACGGGGCAATCAGGGAAAGAAAACCAGGGCCTCTGGAGCGACCCTGACTATGGGAGGTGTTCACCATATGCCACAGCAGCTATAGAATCCCTTAGAGGAAGCAAAAGGTTGCTTTTGAGCTCCACTAAGTATTTTTGTATTAAGTAATTTTTTTTCATGCACACAAAGATTCTCATCACTCTCTTATTTTCATCTGGTTGGTTGTTTGTTTGAGACAGAGTCTCACACTGTAACCCAAGCTGGAGTGCAGTGGTGCAATCTCAGGTCACTGCAACGTCTGCCCCCACAGGCTCAAGCGATTCTCGTGCCTCAGCCTCCCAAGCAGCTGGGACTACAGGCATGCGCCACCACACACAGCCAACTTTTTGTATTTTAGTAGAGATGGGGTTTCACCATGTTGCCCAGGGTGGTCTCGAACTCCTGAATTCAGGAGATCCACCTGCCTCACCCTCCCAAAGTACTGGGATTATAGGCACGAGGCACCATGCCCAGCCTTCATCTGGTTTTTTTCTGACTTTTATTTTCTGGTGTTGCTCACCAAGGATTTCTGATGTAATACAGTGGAAGTTAAATTTAGGGCTGTCAAATACTGGTGTATGTAAAAAAAAAAAATACTGTTTGTATTTCAGATGATCCTTTGCACGTTCTTCTCTCATCATTGGAATGAATCATCATCAGTGTGTTGGATACTACATTCTTAGATTCAGGCTCTTTTAATTAATGGTAGGCAGAGGTGAAAATCAAATTAAATATGTAATTACTTTTATTAAATTAAAACAAATCATTCCAGGTCATCTGGTCTGACAGTCCCATACTTTACTTCATGGAAGTGTACTTCTTTCTGAGTATGAGTTAGGGAGCTCTCTGTTCCTGTAATTTATGACATATTTTACCATCAGAACTATGCTCTTGTGAGAACTATGCTCTTGTCATAAATCACATGAAAAAATAAATTGAGAAACTTCTCTACTGTATGACAGAAATCCTTTATTTTTTAGTGGTTGTTCATATTATATTTCTTCAATGTAAAGGGTAATATTTAAAGAAAAAAATTGAAGACCACTATCCTTATGCCTCTTGAGCTTTTAGCTTTTTGACTCAGGGGCTTTTATGATCTGCGAGCCTCAGAATCACAGCTTTTACATCTGGGACTCACACTTGTGCATCTCCTGTCAATTTGCCCAACTTGTTAGCTTGATTGCATGTTCTCATCGTGTCTCAACTGGAGCCAATGCCAAGAAATAAAGTCATTCATTTATTTCTACCATTTCCATGGTATTTCTGACCGGGTTCACCATCAGTTTTCTGGGTATTCCTGGGACTAGGACAGACCACTGGCACATGCCTTGAACAAGAGGGACAGGTCCGCTGGTGCCTGCCGTGACTTGGGTATTTGAGATGGTTCCCGCATTGCTCTTTTCAGCTGTGCTCATGTGTTCTCTCAGCGTGCACATACGAGAGAGGTGCACATATGTGTACTGGTTAAGGGAGCCTGCTCTTTGGGATGCTAGTTGTAGCTGACATGTTGGTTGGGGTGTACTTTGTTGGATTTGCAAGGTACATCCCCAAGAAGCTGGCTGTTTTTTCCAGTTGCTAATCTCCAATCCTGCAATGAAGGGGACAGTGGTGGTGGTTAGACTAGCAGAGGACTGACCACATGTTGCTGCAGTAGGAACAAGTTTTCGTTCCGGGGCCAACAGATGCTGCGTGAGAAGGCTCCTGAGGTGTGCCTGGGCCTGTGAGAAAGACTGTGGACATGGATGACTGATATCTGCTGTGAGCAGGGGGTTAGGAGTGGCACCATTCCTGCATCTTATTTGCTATTTCTTGGTTAGGCCTTTCTCCTCCTGGATCAAAACTGTCCTACTCCTGATCTAGAGCTGCAATTTTGTGTCACAGCTGTAGTCTATCACCCACACTCACCTTTGAAATTCAAGGTGAGAGTGAGAGCTACTTTATATTAAATGTTAATGATTTCTAACTAATTCATCACCTTTTTGGCAATTTACAACTGGCTTTGCTGACAGAAAAGGTTTTTAGCAGATTGTAGAAAAAGAGGCCAATTTCTCCATCTTTTCCCCCAGAGATAATTTTGAACACATAGTTGAAACAGATGAAACTAGGGTTTAAAAGGCCAATGAAAGATAGAGAACCTTGCCTTATTTGAGGAACTACTTAGAAGGTAGAGAATCAAATGGAAATAGTGTAAATAGTAAATAGTGAAATAAACCAGCTGAGAGATGGGGGGAAGAAAAGTTCTTAATGATAAGATTGGCAGAGACTGCTTGGGATAAAGCTGAGGAAGAAGAGGTGGCGTCCCAGGCTACAGATTTAGATTTCGAGTGAGAAGACAAAGTCTCTGTCTCCGGAAAGTGTACGGATTCAGACCTCGCTGGGATTCTCCTGGTGTTGGCTCCGTCGCTGGGTGAAGTTCCCTTGTTAAATACTCTAATAGATCCCTTCACTTCTCCCTCATGGTACTTACTGCTGTCGTAGGGACATATTTGTACAAGTCTTTGGTGAATGTACATCTTCCTCACTACACTATAAGCTTCATGAAGGAAGAGTTCATGGCATCTGTCTTGCCCACCAACACAGCCTAGCTTCCTGGTACCAATGCCAGACACATGGTAGGTGTCCGTTAAATAGATTTTTTTTTGTACTCATTGAACAAGCAACTGGATTTTCCAAGCATAGTCTCTAAGAGTCACCAAGAATGGGCTTGTTTTCATGGTTGGATCAGGAGCCAAATGCAGGCAATAACTGAGGTCTCTGGAAGGCTATTTCTGCATTGTTGTAGATAAATGATAATATTGGGACTTTCTTCTTGCCTTCTCTTTATATTTTATTTCCTTGCTAACTGCTTTACATTATACAGCTTTCTGACTTCACATAAAGCCATGTGCTCGGTTATATACTCACTCTTAGTCTTCATCATTCCTGTCCACCATCTTTCTTTTGTTAGTGTACGCTCCAGCTTTAACTCTGGGTCTTAGCCTTGCCCACCTCTCACTTCTTAACTCACTCAGCTAAGGAGCTCATTTCAACACGTTTCAAACAGGGACAATCCAGACTTTAAAAAGTTGTAACAGAGAAATAGAGGAATTGATGTTTCTTCATTGCTTTACTTAATTTTATTTCTGCAGCATTTGATGCTCGTCCACTTCCTCTTCCTACTTTTTTGAAACACTTGGATGCTAGATCACCACACTCCAGGTTTCTCTTCTAGTTACCCAATCATTTCTTCTCTCATTTTTCCTCCTCCATTCCTTAAATGCTGGTGTTTCCCAGGAGAGACTCCTTGGTCTTCCTTCCCTTGCTTCTCATGCTTTTTCCAATTTTTTTCTTCCCTTGCTCCTCTTGCTTTCTCTGGTGTCTCCTTTGTTTTCAGCTACAACAAATGTACTCATGACTTGACTCCCATATACTCATGACTCAACTCCAAGTACATGCTCTCATTAATTCTTTTTTGTGTTTTGCTATAGACTCCTAAATGGTTTGCTCACAGTAGATGGTTTACTTCAGTTCAACCTCTGTAGTGCCAGCAGAGTTATTTTCTTGGAAAAAAAAAAAAAAGCTAAGCATGCCATTCTTCTTTTAAAATACCTCTAACACGTTTAGCAGGTTCTGTTCCCCATGCCACCCAACTGGGTGAGTCCCCTCCAACAGGGCTTGTCAGACACCCTACATAGGAGTGATCCTACTGGCATCAGGTTGGTGCCCCTTGAGGTCAGAGGTCCCAGAAGAAGGAAGAGGCACCCATCTTTGCTGTTCTCCAGCATCCTTGAATGATATAACCAGGCACGGGAGCGAATCAGATGAGTAGGGCCTGAAGTGAACCCCCAGCAAACTGTAGTAGCCCTGAGAAGATGGACTTGACCTTTGAAAGAAAAACAAGCAGAAAGCAACAACAACAGCATCATCATCATCAACAACAACAAGCCCCCACAAAAACCCCATCCAAGGATCAGCAGCCTCAAAGACTGAAACTAAACAAACTCACAAAGATGGGAAAGAATCAGTGAAAAAATGCTGAAAACCCAGAAGACCAGAGTACCTTTTCTCCAAATGATCATAACGTCTCTCCAACAAGGGCACGGGACTGGATGGAGGATCAAATGGACTAATTGACAGAAATAGGCTTCAGAAGATAGATAATAAAAACTATGATGAGCTAAAGGAGCATATTCTGACCCAAGGCAAAGAAGCTAAGAACCTTGATAAAAGGTTTGAGGAATTGCTAACTACCATAACCAGTTTAGAGAGGAACATAAATGACCTGATGGAACTGAAAAACACTGCACGAGAACTTCGTGAAGCATACACAAGTATCAATAGCCAAATCAATCAAGTGGAAGAAAGGATATTAGAGCTTGAAGACCACCTTGCTGAAATAAGGCATGCAGACAAGACTAGAGAAAAAAGAATGAAAATGAATGAACAAAGCTTCCAAGAAATACGGGACTTCATAAAAAGACCAAACCTATGATTGATTGGAGTACCTGAAGATAGGGAGAATGGAAACAAGCTGGAAAACACACTTCAGGATATTATCCAGAAGAACTTCCCCAACCTAGCAAGAAAGGCCAACATGCAAATACAGGAAATACAGAGAAAACAATTAAGATATTCCATGAGAAGATCAACCCCAAGACACATAATCATTAGATTCTCTAAGGGCAAAATGAAGGAAAAACTGTTAAGGGCAGCCAGAGAGAAAGGCCAGGTCACCTACAAAGGGAAGTCCATTAGACTAACAGTGGACCTCTCAGCAGAAACTCTACAAGCCAGAAGAGATTGGGGGCCAATATTCAACATTCTTAAAGAAAAGAATTTTCAATCCAGAATTTCATATCCAGCCCAACTAAGCTTCATAAGTGAAGGAGAAATAAAATCATTCCCAGACAAGCAAACGCTTAGGGATTTTGTTACCACCATACCTGCCCTGCAAGAGCTCCTGAAGGAAGCACTAAATATGGAAAGGAAAAACCGGGACCAGTCACTGCAAAAACACACCAAAAAGCCCGGGCGCCGTGGCTCTTGCCTGTAATCCCACTTTGGGAGGCCGAGGTGGCTGGATCACCTGAGGTCAGGGTTTGAGACCAGCCTGGCCAACATGGCAAAACCCCGTCTCTACTAAAAATACAAAAAATAGCCGGGTGTGGCGGTGCATGCCTGTAATACCATCTACTCAGGAGGCCGAGGCAGGAGAATCAGTTGAACCCAGGAGGCAGAGGTTGCAGTGAGCTGAAATCGTGCCATTGCACAGCCTGGGCGACAAGAGTGAAAATCCGTTTAAAAACAACAAAACAAAAATAAACACAAAAAACACCAAAATATAAAGACAAATGACACTATGAAGAAACTACATCAACTAGTGTGCAAAATAACAGAATAGCAGCATGATGACAGAATCAAATTCACATATAACAATACTAACCTTAAATGTAAATGGGCTAAATGCCCAATTAAAAGACACAGGCTGGCAAATTAGATAAAGAGTCAAGAGCCATTGGTGTGTTGTATTCAGGAGACCCATCTCACGTGCAAAGACACATGTAGGCTCAAAATAAAGGGATGGAGGAAAATTTACCAAGCAAATGGAAAGCAAAAAAAAAAAAAAAAAAAAAAAAAAAAAAAAAAAAAAAGCAGGGGTTGCAATCCTAGTCTCTGACAAAATGGACTTTAAACCAGCAAAGATCAAAAAGGACAAAGAAGGGATTACATAATGGTAAAGGGAACAATTCAACAAGAAGAGCTAATTATTCTAAATATATATGTACCCAATACAGGAGCACCCAGATTCATAAAACAAGCTCTTAGAGACCTACAAAGAGACTTAGACTCCCACACAATAATAGTAGGAGACTTTAATACCCCACTGTCAGTATTAGATAGATCAATGAGACAGAAAATTAACAAGGATATTCAGGACTTGAACTCAGCTCTGGATCAAGTGGACTTAATAGACCTAACAGAACTCTCCACCCCATATCAACAGAATATACATTCTTCTCAGTGCCACATGGCCCTTATTCTAAAATCAACCACATAACTGGAAGTAAAACTCTCCTCATCAAATGTGAAAGAACTGAAATCATAACCATCTCTCAGACCACAGTGTGATCAAATTAGAACTCAGGATTAAGAAACTCACCAAAACCACATGATTACATGGAAATTGAACAACCTGCTCCTAGATGACTCCTGGGTAAATAATGAAATTAAGGCAGAAATCAAGAAGTTCTTTGAAACCAATGAGAACAAAGACACAACGTACCAGAATCTCTGAGACACAGCTAAGGCAGTGTTAAGAGGGAAATTTATACCACTAAATGCCCACACCAGAAAGCTAGAAAGATCTCAAATCAACACCTAACATCACAATTAAGAACTAGAGAGGCAAGAGCAAACTAATCCAAAAGCTAGCAGAAGACAAGAAATAACTAAGATCAGAGAAGAATTGAAGGAGACAGAGACAAGAAAAAACCCTCCAAAAAATTAATGAATCCAGGAGCTGTTTTTTTGAAAAAAATTAACAAAATAAACAGACCACTAGCTAGATTAATAAAGAAGAAAAGAAAGTAGAATCAAATAGACACAATAAAAAGTGATAAAGGGGATATCACCACTGACCTCACAGAAATACAAACTACCACCAGGTAACACTATAAACACCTCTACACAAATAAACTAGAAAATCTAGAAGAAATGAATACATTCCTGGACACATACACCCTCCCAAGACAAAATCAGGAAGAAGTCAAATCCCTGAATAGACCAATAACAAGTTCTGAAATTGAGGCAGTAATTAATAGCCTACCAACAAAAAAAAAGCCCAGGTCCAGATGGAGTCACAGCTGAATTCTACCAGAAATGCAAAGAGGAGCTGGTATCACTGCTTCTGGAACTATTTCAAACAATTGAAAAGGAGGGACTCCTCCCTAACTCATTTTATGAAGCCAGCATCATCCTGATACCACAACCGGGAAGAGACACAACAAAAAAAGAAAGCTCCAATATTCCTGATTAACATAGATGCAAAAATCCTCAATAAAATACTGGCAAAACAAATCCAGCAGCAGATCAAAAAACTTATCCACCACTATCAAGTCAACTTCATCCCTGGGATGCAAGGCTGGTTCAACTTATGCAAATCAATAAATGTAATCCATCACATAAACAGAATCAAAGACAAAAGCCACGTGATTATCTCGATAGATGCACAAAAAGCCTTTGATAAAAGTCAACATCCCTTAATGTTAAAAACTCTTAATAAACTAGGTATTGATGGAACATATCTCAAAATAGTAAGAGCTATTTATGACAAACCCACAGCCAATATCATACTGAATGGGCAAAAGCTGGAAGCATTCTCTTTGAAAACGGGTACAAGACAAGGATGCCCTCTCTTACCACTCCTATTCAACATAGTATTGGAAGTTCTGGCCAGGGCAATCAGGTGAGAGAGGAAAATAAAGTGTGTTCATATAGGAAGAGAGGAAGTCAAATTGTCTCTGCTTGCAGACGACATGATTTTATATTTAGGAAACCCCATCATCTTGGCCCAAAAACTCCTTAAACTGATAAGCAAGTCCAGCAAAGTCTCAGGATACAAAATCAATGTGCAAAAATCACAGGCATTCTTTTACACCAACAATAGACAAGCAGAGAGCCAAATCATGAATGAACTCCCATTCACAATCACTACAAAGAGAATAAAATACCTAGGAATACAGCTAACAGGGGGTGTGAAGGACCTCTTCAAGGAGAACTACAAACCACTGCTTAATGAAATAAGAGAGGACACAAACAAATGGAAAAACATTCCATTCTTTTGGATAGGAAGAATCAATATTGTGAAAATGGCCATACTGTCCAGAGTAATTTATAGATTCAATGCTATACCCATCAAACTACCATTGACATTCTTCACAGAACTAGAAACAACTATTTTAAGTTTCATATGGAATCAGAGAAGACCCCATATAGCCAAGACAATCATAAGCAAAAAGAACAAAGCTGGAGGCATCACTCCGCCTGACTTCAAACTATACTACAAGGCTACAGTAACCAAAATAGCATGGTACTGGCACCAAAACAGATATATAGACCAATGGAGCAGAATAGAGACCTCATAAATAACACCACACATCTAAAACCATCTGATCTTGGAAAAACCTGACAAAAACAATGGGGAAAGGATTCCCTATTTAATAAATGGTGGTGGGAAAACTGGCTAGCCATATGCAGAAAACTAAAACTGGACCCCTTTCTTACACATTATACAAAAATTAACTCAAGATGGATTAGACTTAAATGTAAAACCCCAAACCATAAAAACCCTAGAAGAAAACCTAGGCAATACCATTCAGGACATAGGCATGGGCAAAGACTTCATGACAAAAATGCCAAAAACAATTGCAGCAAAAGCCAAAATTGACAAATGGGATCTAATTAAACAAAAGAGCTTCTGCACAGCAAAAGAAACTAGCGTCAGAGTGAACAGGCAACCTACAGAATGGGAGAAAATTTTTGCAATCTATCCATCTGACAAAGGTCTAATATCCAGAATTTACAAGGAACTTAAACAAATATACAGGGAAAAAAAACCCCACCAAAAAGTGGGCAAAGGATATGAACAGATACTTCTCAAAAGAAGACATTTACACAGCCAACAAACATATGAATAAAAGCTCAACATCGCTGATCATCAGAGAAATGCAAATGAAAACCACAATGAGATACCATTTCATGCCAATCAGAATGGTGATTATTAAAAAGTCAGGAAACAATAGATGCTGGCGAGGCTGTGGAGAAATGGGAACGCTTTTACACTGTTGGTGGGAATGTAAATTAGTTCAACCATTGTGGAAGATAGTGTGGTGATTCCTCAAGGATCTAGAACGTGGAATATCATTTGACCCAGCAATCCCATTACTGGGTATATACCCAAAAGAATATAAATCATTCTACTATAAAGACACATGCACATGTATATTTATTGCAGCACTGTTTACAATAGCAAAGACACGGAACCAACCCAAATGCCCATCAATGATAGACTAGATAAGGAAAATGTGGTACATATACACCATGGAATACTATGCTGCCATAAAAGGGAATGAAGTCATGTCCTTTGCAGGGATATGGATGAAGCTGGAAGCCATCATCCTCAGCAAACTAACACAGGAACAGAAAACCAAACAACTCATGTTCTCACTCATAATGGGGAGTTGAACATTGAGAACAGATGGACACAGAGAGGGGAACAACACACACCAGGGCCTGTTAGGGGGTGGGGGTGCGAGGAGGGAACTTAGAGGACGGGTCCATAGGTGCGGCAACCACCATAGCACACGTATACCTATGTAACAAACCTGCATGTTCTGCACATGAATCTCTTTGTGTATGTGTGTGTGTGTGTGTGTGTGTGTGTGTATGGTTTTTTTTAAGAAGAAGTTAAAAAAAACAAAAACAAAAAAAACAAAAACAAGCCCTCAGAGATCTCCAGGGCTTGGCTGCAGAGTAAATCATCGCCATCATCATCACCATCACCATCATCATTACCATCACCATCATCATCACCATCACCATCATCATCACTATCATCACGACTACATTAGTGCTTACTGCATGCCAGGTACTATTCTGACCACTTCATATGTGTTAACTCATTTAATCCTCATAACCACCTGTGAGGTAGCTACTGGTGTATCCCCACTTTACAATGAGGTAACGGGGGCACAAAGATGATATGTAGTGTGTTCAAGATCACACAGAGAAAAAATCCATCCTTTCGGCTTGTTTATGGGGCCCTTCCATGAATGTCCTCTACCTCCTCTCTGCTCCAATCACATGAGCCTTTCTCCTGTTTCTCAACACTTCATCCTCTTTCCCATTTCCCTGCCTTTGTGCCTGCTGTTCCCTCTACTTGGAATGTAGTTAACCCTTCATTTACTTGGTTAACTCATACTCAACTGTCCAGACTCCATTCCCAAGCCATTATCTCTGGGAGGACTAAAAATTCTCTGGGCAGAGTTGGTCACTTCTAGCTCTGTGGTGACACCCGCCCTGTCACAGGACAGTCTCTGCTCCACTGCACAACAGATTCTGCTATTCTGCTTATATATCTGTGTCCTCTACAGGGTGATGAGCTCCCTAAAATCAGAAAGCATCTCTCCTTTATTTCTGTTTCTTCGCATTTATCAGGTGCCTGCTATACAGTAGGTTATCAAAAAATGTTTGTTGAAAGAGCCAATTAACCAGACACTCCATGAGGTCAGGGACCACACCCTTCTTCTGTGCTGCGGACCCAACCTCTAGCACAAACACATAGGAAGCTCTCAATTGATACTTGAATGGAAAAATTAACTGGATCATCATGGTTTTGTGAAATTCAGCCAAGCAGAACTTCCTATTTTTCATTTCCTCATTTGTAGGCAGTGGTTTCAGCAGCAGCAACTTGGGATCTCTTAATATTTAATAATTTTTCCATTCACAGTTAAGGCATGAGTGTTCTTGGTTTCTCTTTGACCTCATTTTGAAAATCTGAAAATTAAGTATCTTGAGCACAGATTAATAATAATACATCCCTATTGAATTTTAGGGCACTCTCTCTGTTTGTAATTTAATATATTCTTATTTTTAGATTAAAGAGATATTTAGTTATCACCCATATTCATTAAGAATGAAAAATAGAGTTACATTCCATTTTATAAGTATCGATATGTTCAGATGAGTGAGATCAAATATTTTGTATCGTAAAAATTACTTTTCACCGATTGAGACCAAAGAGGAGAAGCTGGGTAAGGAGAGTGTCCTGTGCCATGGCTGCCTTGGCCTGGAACATTTACCTGCTGGCCGGGCTTGATGGGTGACAGCGTGATGCCCTGGGTGTTGATCACGGGCAGGATCTGGTTCCCAATGACTGTGGCGATGATCTGGCCCTGGGCGTTTGTTAGGAGCTGGGGGGTGATTGGCTGCACTTGCAAGCCCTGAGTGCCGCTCGCTGCTTGGCTCGATGGCCCTGGATTAGGCATCAGTGGAATGGTCCCGATAATCTGCAAGAGACAGGCCCAAAGGTGAAGAGCTGGCTCCGTGAAGGGTCTGCGCATGCAACTGAAGACCATGCAGTGCCTGGTCTCTGTAGGATGCTCCCTGGGAGCTGACTCAGAATCTGCAAGCAGCTCTGGAGGGGGGTGCGGTGGAAGAAAGTGGCAGGGGCAGGCATCTAAAGAAGAGGTAAATACACATGAACTGAGTTCATGGGATGGAAGGGAGAAACATCTTATATAAAAATAAAATCAAGCATCTGTTAAGATATAAACATGCAGTTTTTGCCAGAGCAGGTCTGACATCTGCTTTTTCTCAGAACCAGAGGGAGGATGGGCTTCTCATAGCACTCAAGGCCCTCTTCCACCTGGGAAGCTGGATCCCACTGCCCCCCAAACCTGGGTGGCTCCACACTCCCTGAACTAAAGGGGATCCTTTGACATTCTTTCCTCTGCCGCCTTCCCTCCACCGACATTCAGCTCCTCTCCCAAGGCTGGGGGAGGGGCTCCCTGATACTCGCAGCAGGATTGGGACCTCACACACCCTGGTGTTTACAGTGGTGGAGAGCCTCGGTTCCCAGAGTGACAGGATTCCATTCCCAGCTGTGCCACTTACTGGCTGTGGCACATTTGTCAAGGGACCTAAGCTTTCTGAAGGCTTGAGAGAATTGAGATTATAAACAAGTTTTTGAAACTCTTAAAATAGAGGTGAAATGACTACTGAGGACTGAAATCAGAAAGAAAGTGCCTTTGAAATGATGTGTTGTAAAGCCACGGCCTAAAGGTGAGGGGCTTGGGGCTTCTGTAGCAGGTGGCAGGGGAGGCTCTTCTTTGCATCCAGTGGCTTCTGGCTTCAGCGAGGGACCGTGGGGACAGACTGCAGGAGGGGCCTGGCCAGATCCAATTACTGTGCCAAGGAGAAAGGCACCATGAATAGAAACAGCAAATGGACAGACTGGGTGTCCATAGAATCTGGAAATAGAGACCATATTGTTAGGGACACACTGTTAGTGACAGATGTAATCTGTAAAAACCTAAAACATGATCTCTATTTCCAACTGTGGTGGCATCTCCTGAGAAGCGACGTGGTACTGGCCGTGTGGATGCTTTTCTGCCTCCACACACGGTAGGATGGTTACGCAGCTCTGCTTTGCCGGTCGCCTTCAAGGGCTCTGGCTCCCGGAGGTGAAATCTGGTGACCTGACCTGGGGGCCACCAGGACACAGTAATAAGATCTCAGTAAGTGTTTTCACACATATGATTTCTCTGCATTCTGTACTCTTACAACACCTCTGTAAGTAATATTGGTCATGCCTCTGCTTACTAGACAAGACACAGGGGCACAGGGAGGCCAAGCAACTCAGTTGAGTCTCTTCACAGAAGCATTTGTAAGTGACAGTCTGGGGCTACAGTCCAGGTCTGGTTGACCCCAAGCGCTTGCTTTTCCATCCTTCCCCCTGGCTCCCACAACATGGAGAACCTTGGAGGGTGCCAGCTCTTAAAAAATGTACTGTGTGTCTTGTTTGCAATTTCCCACTAGATGAAAGGCTGCTGGTGGGCTGGGTTTGTAAATGGTACTGCTTTCCACCCACACAATATCCCAAGCAGTGCTTTGAACATAGTTTCTCAGTAAATGTTTTTTGACTGAATGGTTTCTAGGTTCAGCTGTCACTGGGACTCCAGATGCAGCTGGAACCATAGGAGAACTGCAAGACCATGCCATTCAGTGACAGATCGTGCTGGAGAAATCCTCCTCATCTCGAGGCCATTGCTTCCACCACAAAAGCCCCTGTGGGATGACACTAATGGAGGACCTGTGCGGATATCAAGTATCAATGGCATTTGTCAATGGAGGCCGATAAAGGTCAAGTAATTACTGTGAGAGTGGTCAGCTCTCCCCTAGGGATTGTGGCAGGGCTGCAGTCTCACTGAGCAAGCCCACAATGCCTGGCCCGCAGCATCAGCAATGAGCACGTCCCATCAGTGCGGGCAAGGTCAGGAGGCGTCCACATCAATAGATCATAGCGCATAAGTACTTTATTGATGAGTGGTCTTGCATTAAACAGCCAGGATTCAAAGGCTGGCTCCTGTGACCCCACAGGCAAGGTAAGAGAGGCCCAGGAACAGGCCTCCCATCTTCAGCCTATGTTGGATAACTCCCCTTTCCACACATGCACAATAATAACTCAGCCACTGACCCACCCACTCTGGCCTTCCCCAGTGTCTTAGGCCTTTGCAGCCTCATTTCATCCTATCAGCCTGAGCTGAAAGCCTGTGGAAGCTGGATGCATCTATGGGGCAGGGCTGTGGGTCCTGTTTGGGGCAGGGTGTCATTGCGATTAAGAGCCAGTGGGAGCAAGTATCCTGAGAGAATGGTTCAGGGTGAGCACAGCACATGACAGTTATAGAACACACTGTGATGAAGAGAGAGGCGTTCTGTCCCGGGAAGATTGACACCAGCCTGTGCTTGCCTCTGCGGTAATGAAATACTCTGCCTGCTTCCTGGGTGGAAAGAAGAAGAAAGGCAAATGCAAACAAGTCATCAGCCTCTTCCTTAAGCACAACGTCACTCTCAGCTGTGTGCCACCACATTACTAAAACATGGTGCTGCCTATGTTCCTACCCACCCTGTCCTCTCTTCTTTTCTAGGCCTGAGCATCACTTATCAAGGATAGGATAACAGTAGTGTCAGAGCCAGAGGAATCTGTAATGACCTGACTATTGGTGCCTTTAACAAGGAGAGTCTGCCTTTGAGGTGGAGGTGGGGGATCAGGAGCAGTTCTAAAGTCAGGAAGCCTGTGGTGACACTATGCATTTCTTATTTTTGTTCCTCTTTCAGGGGCATTGGGGTCACCATCTCAACGTGTCAAAAACTCGGTAGTGCATTATGGGGAATTTCGTCATATTCCCGAATGTATCACAATACGTTGGTTTCAATTGGCTCCCATTCATTGAAGGGTAAAGACGGTCACACACTGTGTCATCTAAATATTCTCTGATGTGCCTGTTTTGCTTACGCTGGCTCTGATTCCTCTTAGCACCGCCACAGATCTAATCAGAACTCCTCCATGGACTTTGACTTCACAGAGGTTGCAAGAAGGGAACCGGGGGAGCTGAGATGGCAAAGATCTGAGACTCTCTGTACTCATGAGAAGTTGTCCATTTCACCTGTGGAAATCATATGTTAAATTAAAGGCCTTTTGATACTCAAGGAAAGTATTTGCATCTATATATGTTTCAACTAAATCAGGAAATGAAAACGGAGGTTTGACAAGGCTGTAGGGGAATCTCTTATTTGAGAGTATAAAGGTAGAAAGAGGATGCTTTTGGGACACTTTTAGTCCTAAAGCTAGCTTTTGGAGTTTGACTTCCCAGCTCCCAGAAGCTAAGATTTACTGCTAGGAGAAGTCCTGATGGAAGGATTTGCCACTGAGCACACGGACAACTAGGCTGTGACTCCTGTTCAAGCCACTCAATGTACAAGACAGATTTATGTTCTCCTGAAATGCCGAGGATTCCTGCAGAGCAGCCTAATACCTGTAGATCCTTCTCTCTATAAACACTGTGTCAAGTGCCATGAAGGATGCCAAAAAGATGCAACTGGGGCAGGGGAGGGGTAAACAAGACAGGTACTTTGAATGCAGAGATTCCAACAATCCAAGGGTGGAAATGATGAGCACCAAATGAGTAGCAAGTACTCTCTGAGAAAAATCTCTATACCTACATGGTGGGTATGCAAAACACTATTGGAAATGAATGAGTTACTTCCGAGGAAGAAGGGTGGGTATGGTTCAAGAGGCCTTCACAGAAGACATGGGGGCCAAGCAGGGTCTGGAGGTTGGGTACAATTTGGGGAAGGCAGAGAAACCATTCCAAACAAGACATCAGCCTAAAGGTCAGAAACATGGGGGATGGGGAGTTGGATGCAAGAAAAGATTGAGACAGGTTAGCCTGGGAGGGTCAAATTCCATCCAGCCAACGGGTTCTGATGAGTGAGTTTTGACGGGAGTGTAGTGGAGTGCTGAAATGGAGCTATTCCTTGCGAATGTCACTGTCTGGACAGAATGGACTCAAGTGGTGAGGGACTACAGATCTGGAAATCAGTTGTAGACCTAGGATGCTGCTGTAGTGTCCAAGCGTGAAGCAAAATGCCTCAATGACTCCTTGGCAGAGGATTTGCTTGATTCACTAACTTCTGCTTCAATTCAAAAAGTATGGCCTACTCTCTGCCTAGGTTGCAACATTAGAAAATTTTCAGTTAAGTTATTGCCCTGTGAATCTCATAGCAAATAGCTGAGGCATTGTTTGCAATGATCCTCTATGTCTTTACCCTGATTCTCCCCCAGTGATGATTCATCCCTGAAAAATGCTTTAACCAGGCCAAAGCCCATACCAGTATTATAATAATAATTTGTGACCTAAAAGAGTCTGGCTTCTCTGAAACAGGACTTACTTGGTTGTTGCTGTGAATGTCCATCTATCTCTTTCCTTAAATGAGTTAAGAGCATAAATCACAAAAGAGGAATAAAGGTCATATAGTAAGAGCAACTAAAAAAAATCATTCAAATAGTGGTGTTTGCTAGCACACATATTTAAAAGATCCCTGTTTCCCTAAGAACTTGAGTGGCTTACGTCCAAATGTGACTATCACTAATTCAGCAGCTATTACAACTTAAGCCATAATGAAGATTAGCTTGCAGTTGTAGCAAACCCCAGCAATTCAGGGTTCTGAAGCCCCTTTTGAGTCATGAGGATATCATTACACTGCCCTCATGTGCCTCAGTCTAGTTGAGGCAGTCAACAGAGATGAATCATGACTGATGGTGGGTAAAGTGTCCTGAATGTATTCACTGCTGACGGGTGCATGTCATCAGCAGAAGTCTGAGAGTTCTGTCACAGAAGCCCAGGACGTTCGGATAAGTCATCTGATAGGCCACATGTTGTTATAGCCAATGATATGCTGTTAAACTCTGTGATGGAGAATGTGATTACAGATGTCAAATTGACAAGTAATTTTGTTGCCCATATATGTAAGAAAAGGAGACCCATCAATGCTGTAAATCGGTAATTTCCTCAGGTCTTTCAATCCATCAGCAGAGACAATTCTTTCCCAAATATTTGTGCAATCTCAGCACATTTTGGTCAAGAGATTTTTGTTAACACTAGCATCATCCTGTCCATTCTTGAACAAGAGCATCTAACATTTGAGAGCCAGGGAGATGGTGGTGAGTGATCGCCAAACAGAAGCAGCCAATCAATCTTCTCCTTTCTTTCTGGTCTGGCCACAACTATTCTCTCTCTTCCTCCAAGTGATGATTTTGTCCTCCTTATACAGTATATTCATTCTAGGCTCACTGTACTCCCAAAGTTAGGGTTAAACTCTCTTAGAATTATTTTGGCAACTCTGATTAGGATGTTGGTTCTGGAAAGGTAGGAGAATACTATTATTTCTCAAACAAAATGAATTTTTCCAAGATGCAAACTCATGCCTTCTTGCATTTGGCTATGTCCAAGATGGAGAACAAGAGATGCATGAATGTAGAGAGAGGCTTTAGCAGAGAATTTAAATCAGAGAATGTAAAGGCATAAAGACAAGCAGATGAAGGCATCTAATCAGAGGAAAACACTAGCCAAGGGCAAATGGTTTTAATCTTGCAGGAAATGCCAATCCTCTAGCCATGGCTTTCTGGAGCTCTGGAGGTTCCAGGGTTTGGGAAGAAACAGTTTCTTCCTTCCCATGACTGTTTGAAAATGTCTGACATGGGTATGGGAATAGGAATGGCAGTGTGTTCCAAGATGGTATCACTACAATCCAGGATACGAGACAAATTACCTTAGACCAACCTGCAAGAAATGGATGACACGTATTTGTTTAATGAGCAACTATGAGAAGGATTTTTGAAGGTATACACTTTAATGCTTTTATTAGGGGTACCAATAGGTACTGTACCCCTGGGAATACCCACCTACTTGATACTTTTCCTTGTCAGTTAGAATTAGAATCCTTGCTTGGTGCTCTACTGTTTGGTTTCAACTTTAGAAACACACTCACAGACAAGAGTAAAGAACTGAAGGTGTCAGGATCTTTAAAGTGGTACTTTCTGTCACACTAAGAGAGGAATAATTTGCATGAAAACCAATATTATTTAAACAGCAATAACAACAATAAAAACAATCCTCTCCCCTAAAAGCTTCTCAAAAGCCATTAAAGTGAATTCTCCTTAATAGAGTTTAAGATGTGTACCAAAGGAAAAAAAAATTCCCCACGGGCTGGGTTTAAGCCCAGGCTTTGCCACTAACCAGTAGGAGATCATTAGTGAATTACTTTACCTCTTAAGATCTCAGTCTACTCACCTGTAAAATAGGAATAGTAATGTCCACTTCATAAGGTTACTGTGAGAACTAAGATAATTTATGCAAAGCACTCAACACTGTGGTTTACCAGCCAAATAAGTGTTCAATAATAAATGGTCCTTCGTAGTTTAATTTTGTTTACATGCTTGTGTGGTAACTCCCGGGCATTTATACTAAATTGCAAAAGCTCTTTTGAATTCTTCTGAATGTTGTATTTTTTACCATGGAAATTATTTACCATGATGAATAGAAGATGATAGCTTATTATGAAATGTAATTTAATCTTCCCTGTTTTATAATAGAATGTTACGTTGGAAGTTTCCATGGGGGCACCAAGACCCAATTGGTGCTGCATTCCAGTGGAGGGACTAGACTATGTGCTGGACTTACAGAGGAGGTTAATGAAAACCAATTAGACGGTTCCAGAACTCAGACCTTGACAATGAGGACAGACACAGAGAAGTTTTGAAAATCTGTGTCTTCACTTCCAGAGGTGGAGCACGGGGAGCTTTCTCCTTACCTCAAAGACAACAAAAGTGGTCGAATAAATATTGTGCTCTCAAATTTGGGGGAAACATTCTTGAGTAATGAAAAGGTGAGAGGCTATGGTTTTGAGCTGAGGAGGGAGGAGAGAGAAAAAGGGAGGATGAGAGAGAGAGAAGAGACAGAAGAAGAAGAGGGAGGAAGAGAAGAAGGAGGGAGAGACAAAAAGAGTGAGAAAGATCTCTCACGGCCTGCCATTGACACTAGCTACTCTCCCATGACAGCAGGAGTAAGGATGTGTGAGTGTTTCTCTGGGCTCAATATCATGGGTCTGAACCATTTAAAATCCTGTCCCAGAGGACCCCTCGGGGAATGGACACTGGACAACACCAGAGAGGGCTTTGAAGAGTGAATCTGGAGAAAACTAAGCTCTGAGCAGGAAGTGGGCACCTGGAAGAAAACACAGTGCTCGTAACAATGTGCCACTGAAAAGTCCCAGCTGGGCCTCAAAAGAACGCATGAAAGTGCCCCCAAGAGTTGGCCTGAGCCATTGGCTGGTCCAGAGAGCAGGAAGCTTTCTGCCATTCTTATCCGCTCATGTCTCCTTTCCTCACCTCAACCTGACTGGTTGAGGGCATCATGAGCAAGCTGGAGCAGGATGGGCACTATTCCAACAGGGAGAGCAGGAGGGGCCGGCTACCCTTTTCCACAGCAGCAAGCAGCAGGAAAGAGGCCCCAGTTGGGGCTGCTAATGGCGTTTTAAATTAGAGTTGCAGTTGGGACTGTTGTCAGAGAACTGGGCATCTTATTTGCAATTTAAAGTGGCCATACAAGATTGTGTTACCTGAGATGCCCAGAGAAGTCAAGAAGCAAGAAACCGCTGAGCTCTTGTTCCAGGGAAGAGGAACATCACCACTGAGAAGGCTGAAAAGGGCTGCCTTGCTCTCAAATATTAAGGTCAATAACACACAGAAAAGACATTTTATGAGTCATAATGAACATCAGGACTTTATCATCTAAGTGCTTGAAAAACAGAGGAGAAATGAAGGCAAGAAGGAGACAAGGAAAAAGAGAGGAGAGAATTTAAGAATCTAGCAGAGGTAGAGCATTTTAAACTGTGAGCAGAATATATTTTCCCATAAACTATGAATTTGGTTTATTTCTGAGAGGTAGCAGCTGCTATTTATAATAGTGATTGTTGAAGTTTCAGCTGACTTAAACATGTATACTATTCAAATGCATTAGTTGCTGACATTCCTCTGAAGATTTTGAAACCTTAAACTTAGGAACAGTCAATGCCTACCAACAGGGACAATAGTTACGATATCTCAAAAAAGGTCAGAAGAGTCAGGAGAAGTTTTGACATGGTCATTGACAGTTAGGTTAGTAAGGTTGTTCCCATTAGTAACCAGAAATATTTACAAGTTGTGCTTGTAAATATAACAAAGATGTGCTTTTGTGGCTCTTCATTTCCTCTATTATGTTTAATTAAACACCAAACTCCCAAACACGTTCTTGAACAGTCTTTTTTCATGTAGTTATTGGGGAAGAAGAAATCTAGTATGTCTGCCTGTGCTTTCCAATTACAAACGATGAAGCAGGGAGAAGAGATTCTATTAGATCTTAATGACGTAAGACGGGATGAATAATGTCAATTCCAAAGGTGCTTTATGGGAATAATTTGCCTACAGAGTGTGGCCTGAACTCTAGTTATGCAGCCCATGAGCAGCAAACCTCGCAGAAGAAAGTCCACATTTCAGGGAACTGACAGGTCTCCCAGGTAGGAGTCAACTCAATGGATATTCTTGAGTCAACTCAATGATCATTCTTATCGGACTTGAATATTTCTCGGGTCCTTTGGCAAAATAAAGTTAGCAGCCTCGGCCCCATTCTGAACAGTTGACAGTTCCTACTACCATAATACTACAACTGAATCTGGCACACTCCACACTCTGGAGGCAGGTGTTGTGTTTTTGTGTGTGTGTGTTTGTTTTTCCTTAAATTTTAAATTTTAAGACGCAGCATAATATCTGGGGTTACATATTTTACTGTAATTATGAGATTTGCCATGTTCTCTTTTATCTGGGTTTCCACTAGAGCTTTAGGAAACATTGATAGAAAAAGGATTTGATCCTGAATATAATCAAAAGAGTAAATTAAATTTATACAAGATTCTATTACATCGAGATGAGAATTAAGTAAGGAGTCATTGTAACCACCTTCGTGGTCTATTCCTGGAGTGATTGGTGGACAGCAATTGGTGTCTAGGAAATGTATTCTTTTTTTGAACACTGTATAGGTGCCTGCCATGAACACGTTTTAAAATTCTATCTGCATTATATATCAGCATAATGAAAAGCATACTGGAAAGTTCTGGATTACTTAAGGCTAATTGATTTCTCTACGGTACTTTTTTCCTTCTACTGCTCTGAATACTTTTTACTCAACTAGAAAGTAGGACGATGAAAACAGGAGATGGGCGAGTCAATTGTGCAAAATGTTATCTCCAGCTATTGTCAAGGTTCAGCTGGGCGTTGCTATGGACTGAGGATTTATGTTCCCCCAAACTTCACATGTTGAAACCTCAAGTCCAGTGTAATGGTATTTGAAGTGAGGCCTTTGGAAAGTGATTAGGTCAAATGGGATTAGTGTCCATATAAAAGAGACCCCAGAGAGTTCCCTGGACCCTTTCACTATGTAAGGACATAGCAAGAAGATAGCTGTCTGTGACCAGGAAGTGGGTCATCACTGAACACTAAATCTGCTGGCACTGTGATCTTGAATTTCTCAGCCTCTACAACTATGAAAAATATATTTCTGTTGTTTATAAGTCATCCAGTCTACCATATTCTGTTATAGTAGCCAGAACAGACCAAGAGAGGCATGATGTTGGAATCAATGTTGACTGGCCTCCTCTGTGACTAAGGGGAAATACTTAGGGATACAAAGTAGTTCTCCCAGAAAGGGCCAGATAAGCAAGATGCTCAGCATTATGTGCAATTCTTTTTGGGCAAGGGAAGTGGAACTTGCAGGCGTCTTTTTGGAAATGGACAGAGAACTTGCCATTTTGCTTCGTGCCTGTCTTCTCCTGGGAAATGTATTGCTTATGGTTAACATATACTCGAAGCTTTAAGTATATAAGCGTGGTTATGTTTGTACAAATATTAACAATTACATATTGAACGTATGTCAATATAGACAGTGGCAGCATTTTCACTGGCAGAACCCCTCTGCTTTATTCTGTGATGGCTTCAAAACTAAGAGGTGGTTTTATTCATGCATTTGCTCATGTACAAATTCATCACTCACTCACTCACTCACTCACTCACTCACTCAGCAAATCCTTTCTGAGGGCCTCCTGTGTGCCTGGCATGGGGGCAGGGCATACCACATTGTACTAGTTCCCACTATAGAAGACCAGGATGTTACTCAGCCATCTGAATTTGTGTAAACCCTCTCTTTTGGATCAGTAGGAGTATTCTGTAAATCCTCTCTTATGGCACCAGCAACCCACCAATGGAGAAGAAAACCTAGGCTCCCTGTAGGCAGGACAGTCAAGATGGCAGCAATTTACATAAAACTGAAGCCCGCACTGTTGACAAGAGTTCAAGAGGTTCTTTTCTCCTCCTGGAAACTGCTGCAACTGTCGATGACTTCAGGTGATCTCCCAAAGTTTCTCCTTTTGAAGACCAATTACATGCTCAGATGTGTTCGTTGCTCGACAACCGAGTTCACCCTTCCTTGAAATATGACCTTATTCTCTCTGTGGATTGAAATGTCTATTCGTTTTTATTCCAATTAGAATTCTACAGATATGAAAATTAAAATATATCCATAGATGGGAACTTTTTGGGAGTGTGATGGCGCTGCACCATTGTTGATGGCACTGTCAGGCAGTGTTCTAGATCCTGAGAGTCCGAGAAATATCTGACTATTCTAAATTTCATTTTAAAGCCACTCTGTAGGAAGGAACATGACCAAAATACCTGTGTAAGTCAGGTAACAATCTGGACTGAGTTACTTTATTGCGGGGGAGGGTAGGTGGGAAGTAGATCGATTGGGACTTCTGGTCTCTAAGGACATAAATTGAAGCCGCTGATTTCCCACTGGAGAGTAGACATGGCAGGCACACGGTGGAAAATGACCTCAACTTTGCATAGCACAATGTCCTCCCAGTGGCCACAGCATAGTCATCACCTCTGCACATCTTGAGTCCATCACAAGGATCCTATGAATTTCTTACTTGTAAACAATGGCACAGCTCCATCACACTCCCAAAAAGTTCCCATCTATGATATATTTTAATTTTCCTATCTGTAGAATTCTAGTTTGAATAAAAGTGAATGGACATTTCCACCCACAGTTATTTATAACAAGGGCACATGTGATATTGCATAAAAACGAATTCCTTCAAGCCATTGTGGCCTTGGTTTCCATTTCTAGCATCTTACATTAGTTTTTCTTTTTTCCTCACTTATTTATTTGAATATTACTTATTCAGTGGGAGGAAATGAAAATATTTGTAAATATGATCTAATGTTGCAATTTCCAGTTCTTCTTAGTGGTTTAATATTTTGATTATATTTGTCCGCTAGAAAGATTAAAAATGTTTCAGGTACTAGAAAACAAAGACAAATTTTTATGGATAAACTGGAAACGTTTCTTTTCATCATTCTTTACTTTTTCCCCCAGTGACTACAAATTAAACTATGGTTTCTTTTCATTTTCTTAGTAGCTGCCAACACTGTCAAATTGCTAAAACATTTTTTTCCCCCTTAAAAGAGAAGCACAACTGTGGTGAAGCCATCATTTTGCAGAAAGACCAACTTCATGAGCCTTTATATGGCTTTGCCTAAAACTTTAAGTTTTAATACCAGCAAAAATACCTAGAATTGCAGAAGTATTTCTGCTTCTGCTTGTTGATGCCAGATTAAGTGACTAAATCAGATTAAAGTTATTTATTGCTTGGGAGAACACCTGTTAGTTTCACTCAGCTTTGGTCCTTAGAAGCTTTAGGAAACATTCCTAAATAAACCACTGGACCTATAAACTGTTTATATTATTTTTCTTCCCAAATGAGAAAAAAAAGAGCTACAGCAGTGGTAGCAAACAAACAAACAAACAACAACAAAACCCTAAATTTGGACCAGTGATCTCCAATATTCCAAGTTTTTTGGAGCAACAGAAATTGGTGAAGAAAATGTTTGGCAATTGCTTAAGAAAATACTGTACGTATTTAGCATCCCTTTGTACTTTGTTTATACTCAGTAAGCACATACAAGCTGCAAAGCTGAATTTAAATTAGGATAAACAACAAAATAAGCCTCTAAGAAAATAAGAGGGTGGGGAATGAAGCCATGCCAAGTGCCATTAAAGATGCATCTGTTTATCACCACCCAGTTTCATGAGTCCAAGATGATTCATATGCTTTTTGCGAAGAGAATATCCATTGTTGTGGCAAAATTAAATGTATTTTGATAGTTGCATGAAATATTTATCTATTCAATCAGAAAAAAGTTGTCTTCATCACTCAAACATATATTACTTTTTCAATTTCCTGTTAGTAATGTTTTTTTAACGTTCTTTAGGGTGAGACCACAGAATTTCTCATTTCTCACGACAAAGACCATAACTCATTAGAATTATGCTGATGAGTTTTTCTCATAAAATTGCATCCCCATTTTCATAGGTGGCCAATCTGCAACCTTATCCCTAATGATTAGCCAGTTTTTGATAGACGTATGCAAAGAGAGCTGGATATACTCTTCCAATTGTGGTTTCTCATAGTTTTCTAATTCCTACTTTAAATGTCCCTCAGAAGAAGAGTATTTGGAAGGCACTTCAAATTTGGTCCTGGTGAAATATGATTTATTATTGCTAATAAACCAATCAATAAATATAATGATTTTCTGACTGTCCCATTTTAAGCTCAATAATTTATAATTCATGCTGATAGCATGAATTTTGGCATTTTTAATTTCAAAAGTTATTTTTGAAGTACAGCCTTGTCAGGAATATGTCTCACAGCCTTGCCAGATGATATCATTCACAGACTAGCCATATATATTGTTAAGTAATGGAAAAGCTGGAATAGTGATACTTTCATCAAAGAACCATTGAGATGTTTAGCTACAAAACCAAAAATAATCTATTTAACTTCGCTAAAAAAATTGGAGCATTTTAAGCAATGTTTGTAGTATCATATTTGGTTTCTGAGAAGGGTAAGTTTTTAGTACTTTCTGATTCATCTAGGTTCTGGATTTCAGGAACCAGTCTAGATATGCAAAACCACAGATACTATTCTTATTTCTACTGCCTTATCTCCATGTGAGCCTGGAGGGGCAGAAACTCTACTTTTCAAATATTTAGAAATGTGTATGATTTTATAGTCTCAGAAATCAAAATGAATTCTCAGAGTCTGGAGTAGCACACTATGTCATTTCCTTTTGTGTTCATTTAAGGAATTTGTGTATCACCTTTTAAACATAAACATTCTTTCAATAATGTTACTCTTTGTATTAAAAATCCTAAATAGTTCTTTTATAACCCAATAATACTGAGAAGATCCTCATATTAAGAAGGCTTCCATTTTAAACTTGCAAGAAAATCTTCAAATTCCATGTGAATTTAAAACAGATTTTTGGTTTTGCCCATGTTATTTACCCCTTCCTTTTGGCTATCTAGGATAGCTTGCTGATGTTACTTGTAGATTTCCTGAAGGCAGATGGCAATGTTTTCATTGTAGACCATCAGAGGAAATCAACAGTTGTTAAAAGACCCTAGCAGGTACTATCTCTGTGGCCCTGCCTTTTGATTAAATAAAGTACAACATTTTGTTATGGAGAAAAGTGAATGCTATTATGTCTAGCAGCCATATAGTCATGTCATAGAGGCGAGCTAGACATCATCTAGCCTGTTGCTGCTGCTGCTAATCTGATGAAAACAAGATTGTCCAGCTTACCCGGTCACTAATGGTGTGGGCAGCTGACTCAAAAATCATCAAACTGGTCTTCTCTGCTTGCTGGCGGGACCATGGGTTTCAAGACAGATGTGGGTGCCAAGGGTTTAACATCTTTTGTTACTTTTACTTTTTACAACAACCCCAAAATGTTAGCTGTTAAAACAATTGAAGTAAGTTAATTAAATTAACAATTGCCATTTTCATCAGCTAGAGTAATGCTGGATGACCAACTTAAAAGCATATCCACATAAAACTTCGATATATTAAACAGACCCTACTTTAGGCCAGGTGCAGTGGCTCACTCCTGTAACCCCAGCACTTTGAGAGGCTGAGGTGGGTGGATCACTTGAGGTCAGGAGTTCGAGAGCTGCCTAGCGAACATGGTGAAATCCCATCTCTACTAAAAAAATACGAAAATTAGCGGGCCGTGATGGTGCGTGCCTGTAATCCTAGCTACTCGGGAGACTGAGGCAGGAGAATTGCTTGAACCCAGGAGGCAGAGGTTGCAGTGAGCAGAGATGGCAGCACTGCACTCCAACCTGGGCGACAGAATGAGATTCAGTCTCAAAAAACAAACAAAAAACTTAAACGGACTCTACTTTAGATCAGCCACCCTAAGTGGTTAAAATATAGATCTATATATAGATATATATTTATGAAATGACTACTATATGGCAGGCACTGTATTAGGCACTTATACATATTATGCTGAAAGCAGCTTTGTTTCAGAGGAAAGTTGGGCTTCAAAGCAGCCAGATCTGGGCTCAAATCCAGGCTCTATCATTGACCGTATGGCTCTGGAAAGTTGGTTAACTTTTCTTTCTTTTTTTTTTTTTTTTTTTTTTTGAGATGGAGTCTCACCCTGTCACCCAGGCTGGAGTGCAATGATGCAATCTCAGCTCACTGCAACCTCTGCCTCCTGGGTTCAAGCGATTCTCTTGCCTCAGCCTCCCAAGTAGCTGGGACTACAGGTGCCTGCCACTACACCTGGCTATTTTTGGTGTTTTTAGTAGAGACAGTTTCACCATGTTGGCCAGGCTGGTCTCGAACTCCTGACCTGAAGTAATCTGCCTGCCTTGGCCTCTCGAAATGCTGCGATTACAGGCGTGAGCCACCGCGCCTGACCTGTTTAACTTTTCTGAGCCTTCAGTTCCTCAGCTGTAAATTAGAGATGATAGTGCAAAATCATTGTGAGAATGAAATGAAATGAAATGATGAATTTATGCAAAAATGCTTATTGAATAGCATATTAGCATATATGAAATACTCCATTCAGGCCACAGATTTTATTACTGTATTTATGGTCTTTATGTGCCAGGTGCCATTCTAGCCACTTGGTTCTAGCTGCAGTGAACAAAACAAAATGTTTTAAATTATTATTACAGTACAGTGATTAAAAGCAATCTCTATTAGACATAACTGAGTTTGAATCCAGCCATTCCTAGTTGGGTGATATTGGAAGTTTCTTCATCTGTATAATGGGAATAAACCACATTGTGTGTGGTGGTAAAGATAAAGTAATATATCAAGTGCTTGGCACATAAATAGCTACTTAGCACATAAATAGTGCTCAATTAGTGGCAGCAACATATTAATTTATTATTGCTATTAATACGAATCCTCCTAACAAACTTGAGAGGAATATATTGGTGTCATTTCATGGAAGAGATAACTTTAGCTGAAGAAGATTAAATATCTTGCCAGGGGGTGCAGAGCTGCTTGGAGATGAAGTCAGGATTCAGATTTGACTGATTTGAAAGTCCATGTTCTTTATCCTGGGCCACCTTTCATGTCAGTACATGGATATTTGCACTGTCCACCTCTGTTACTATAAGGAGATTGGTTTATTGTGAGTATCTATTGGCAAGTATCTGATCTAGGGAGTGTGCAACATTTTTTTTCCTGTTTGTGTATCTGTGTGTTGCTTGATTAATAGCATTTACTTACAAATATAAAGCTGCATCACATCTTGACTTCACTGTAGTATTCTGAACCCTCCACCTGATGACATCTTCTCAGGATCTACTTATATTGTAAGTTATACAGGTAGAAAAACTTAGTTGGCGAGATAAATGGCAATTTGGAGTAATGGCTAGTGCACTTAATTCAACTGGGTCATTCGAAGGCCTACGTTTGAACTTAATCTGGCTCTTCTCCCTGTTGTGAGTTGTGACTTTTCCATTCCTACCTAACTCTGATTTCTCATTTCTTTCTTTTGGCTCTGTGAGTTGATGACATCCTTAAGAGTATTCATCATGTCAACAACTCACAGGCCAACAAGAAAGTTGGGTGCATTATTGGGCATATGGTGTGGTAAATGATATACTGAAAGTTTATTTGAAAGTTTAATGTTTCTCACATGAATTTAATGTTTTCTCCTCTCCAATAACGCTCTTCTTAACTATAAACATACTTTGAAGATGGAGCTGGTGTTGTTCTAGGATGCTAAACCAAAATTCAGCACTTCCTCCTTTTCTTGTCTGCCCTCCTTCTACTCAAATCAAGTTTAATTTTCATTCTACAGTTGGAAAAGCTGAGATATAAATGCCTTCCACTCCCATCCCTGACTTTTTGTTAAATACTAAAAAGGAGCCATCATCAACAGCCCATTGTATGGTCTTATTGATACTGGAATTGGTTCAGGATATTAATCAAATAAATAACATATTTCCTTAATTATACTTATAAACATTTCAATGATCACTTCTTTTTTTTTATATTTTTAACATTTTTGAAATTAGGCTACCTCTAACAATTGATATATTTATCAAATGTGGTATTTTCTTTCCTCCCCTCCAAAAATCAGTGGTATGACTTTTAAAATCAGTGGTGTCTTAGACTCAAAATAATTAATTCTTGCTCTATCAACCTCACAGAGTAAGAAGACTCAAAATACAGCATTCAATATTCCTCTTTTTATTTGGAAGGGTTTACCTTATTCTGGCTGGATCTAGAAATGTGTGGGGTCTTGCCACATTAGGAGCTCGATCAATTCTAACATCACTGTGCTGCGTGGGACAACAATCTTCAGCTGCAATCTTCAGCCCAACAGAAGATTCACTAGGATAGGGTTTTCTATTGAGCTCTGAAAGGCTAATTTGATGAGTGCCCATACGAAGCACTCACCATGCATTTCTTTCCTCATCGCTAGGTTGCCTCACTGGAAGGCAGGAGACCTATGGACACCTTAAGGCGATTTTCTCTGGCAAGAAGTGGAGATCTGATACAGACTTTTCAAGAACATCTCATTGCTTTAGACAATTCCCTGACACTACCTGTCCAGTTCCTTTGATTAGTAAAAATAATGATAGTAAGAATACCAGTTAAAATACCCTGTATTTATTCGGTAAGGTTTATATCTCTTTACAGTTTTCCAGTGTGAGTGTGTGTGTGTGTGTGTGTGTGTGTGTGTGTGTATGCCTTCAAGAGAACTCTGTGAGGTTGACAGAGCAAGAATTACAATTCCCATTTGCAGATGGAGACATGAAGGTTCTGGAGTTTGTGACATGTCTATGGAACAGCCAGGAAATGAACCAGGTCTCTGAACCCGAGAAAATCAGGGTGATATGGAAGAATGGCAATGGACTTCGAACTCAAATCTCAGTTCTGCCACTTCCAAAAGATGTTATCCCAGGGAGTCACTTAACCCCTGATGCCTTGAGAGTTTGCACAGCTGAGACAATCAAATCTGCCGTGAACTGCTCTGTTAGGATTATAGATGATTCCAGCCCCAGGGTGAAGGCTCAATGCTTGGGAGATATTATTTTCATTGTTCTTTTCTAGAAGTCACTTGGCCCAAAGGACTTCAGCTAAAGCCTAGCACTCCTCTAAGAATTAAGCCAAAGAGCTTTGCGCACAGTAAGAAGTCACATGAACATTCGTTATCGTATTTTGCCATAGGGAGGCACTAATTGGAATGTCAACTATGCTCATGAAAGAAAGAGCTAATATGTCAGACTAGCTCTGAGGGAGCTGTTTGTAAATGGCATCTTGTTACTTAGTACCTGTTTAGAATTATAGCTGCTATTTAGGTTGCTTCGTTAGTTAATTGGTCCTCTCCTGTCCTTTAGACAGACAAGATGTGCCAACAGTCTTGATTTAGGAGCCTCCACAAGAAAACGTTTCCTAATTCCCAGGAAAATGAAATACTCACGGATAAACATTTAAAAGATGGGCCAGGAGTGGTGGCTCACCCCTGTAATCCCAGCACTTTGGGAGGCCGAGGCAGGTGGATCGCCTGAGGTCAGGAGTTCGAGACCAGCCTGGTCAACATGGTGAAACCCCGACTCTACTAAAAATACAAAAATTAGCTGGACGTGGTGGTGTGCGCCTGAAATCCCAGCTACTAGGGAGGCTGAAGCAGGAGAATCGCTTGAACCCTGGAGGTGGAGGTTGCAGTGAGCCAAGATCGTGCCATTGCACTCCAGCCTGGGCAACAAGAGTGAAGCTCCGTCTCAATAAATGAATAAATAAATAAATAAACAAACAAAATAAAAAGATAAACAAAACGCTGCAGCAGCCAGAAAGGGGGAAAGTGACAGCACGCCAGTTCTGCTTTAGGTGAGAGAGAGCTTGGTCCTCTCTAGCTCAATCTTCAGGGAGAATCCTGCAAAGTAGATTTCTCACTGTGCATTCCTACACACCCCTTTTACGGTACATGGCAGCTTGCACTGCTGAGTTTTGCTGGGCAAGGAGAGTAGAAAGAAAGAGTTCAGAGAGGGCTTTCCTTTCAGTTCTTTAAGGTAACCCTAAAGCGATTGATAACATTTTCATTTCAGAAATATGGTGCGGGGATAGAAGGATGGAGGGCGGGGCGACCTTGGGCAGGGCCGCACCCGCCGTCCTAAGAAGGCACAGCCCGGCGCTTCTGCTGGGGCCCTGACATCCAGCGTGTCCGCAGCTGGGCCGCACCACAGCAAAGCTTCCCGTCAAGCCCGTCGCCCGCGGAGTCCCTGCGCTTCGGGGCTCAACAGCGCCATTTACCATCGAGAGGGTCCCAGGCCTCAGGACGGCGAGGGCACTTCCGCCCTTCACTCCACAGCCACCCTCCCACTCCCCCTCTGCCTGGGCACTGCAGGAGAGCCCCTTCAGGGAGCGCCTCGGGTCGTCCCACGTTCATTTGCCCTCGGTTTGCATATGACGAGTCCCTGGGACTTTTGGCAACAGTTTGAGATGAGATCCTTTATTTCTGCAAAAGTGTTATGTAGGTGTGTGCCCTCAACACAACACAGAAACCACCGCGAAGCCCCGGTTGCAAAGGAAGCCCCCACTGGAAGAGGTTCTTTTCTGATTTAAATCACTATTTCGCATTTTTAAAAAAAGTGGGTAAGAATGAGTGTGAATGGCTTCCTGCAGCATTTTTTGAAGTGGCTCTGCCAGCGTGAACTCTAGGAAGTGGTCGGTTGGGGAAAACAAGGTTAAGAAAATAAAAGAGGTTGCTGGGGTGAAGCTCGGCGGGGCAGCACTACCGCCTGGCTCCGCCCACGGGTGGGTCCCACGCAAGACGGCTGCGCGGCGCTGCCCGGCTCCTCGGACCAGGGGACTCTGGTTTGTGGGGCATCTTGAGGGACTCGTTATTTTCCCGAAGCGCACACTTAGGGAAAAACGTCATTAATGCAACTGCTTCTCCGGAAATGAGGAAATAAAACTCTCAACTGGGCTCAAAGGGGAAATTTGGTATGTTAGGAGAAAGATTGAGGTTGTTTATTGTTTTATCTTTATAACTCAGATGAAGTCAGGGTAAAATTCCTATAATGTTACTAATCCTGCGAACATATATATTTCCCAGTATCTAGAAAGAGCTGATTTAAGAAATGTTACTCGATTTTTAAAAATGCTACTTGAAGTATAGTTCACACAATGCGACTTAATTTTTACACCTTTTAAAATAAAATTTCCTGTAATGACATTGCACATGAGACAATACAAGCTTTTTTCAGATTTTTTTTGGTTTATAAAAGATGGTCAAAAGCTTTAGTTAAGCAATGTGCTATGAATAGATTGGTCTCTTCATTGTATTTGTGAGAAAACATACAGACACCAGCTCTGAGTTTTCAACAAAACATGTTTGATTCTTATTTATGCAAAATATAGAAACAATATATTCTAGTGCCTTTTTTTGTATTTAAAAAGGGTATTATTCTGTACATATTACTTCGTATCTTGCTTCTTCAATTAATATTTTGGAGTAAAAATGCAGAACGTGCATGGAAAGGGTTCATTTTATCACGGTAATCACCGTGAGAATGGGAGAAGAAGGTGCTACAGTTTCAGCTATGTCTGTCATGTTTTCTTTTTTATCTTAAAAATTTTTTTTTAAATTAATTTTTTGTGTGTGGCTGCTTCCCGCCGCTCCTACCCCTCTGTTTCTTTTAAAAATAAGCAAGAAAACTGAAGCTAATATGGAGAAAAAATGTCAATATGCAGGTGGTTAAACAAGAGTGCCTTTTGTATTGTTTTGCAAAAATTATTTTCTATACATTTAACATGTTTCATTGTTTAAAATGAAATAAAGTAATATATGTGAATCTCCCTAAACTCCTGATCAACTGGCTTTGGCAGGATATTTCTAATGAACCTCATTTATTTAGTCACATGGTCAGAATTACACATATTTCTTTTCCACAGGGTTTGAAAATAATTTTACAAATGTGTTCAGCTATGGTTTTGTTAGTTCTTGGCAGATCTAATAACTCCTAGAGTGGGACTCAACACTCACTGAATAAATTCATTATATCTCAATCCTTTGGCTGAGATTTGCATTTACTATAACTTTATTTTCATTTATTTTGTAGTGATTTGCTTTAAAAGATTCTCATGTATTTAAAGGTTGCGCTAATTACTTTCGCAACCCACAGTTCAGGGTCAATTGCTGGGTTTTCGTCCTAAAAGAATAGTCGTGATTTATTAAATGCTTATGACATATATCAGGCACTGTGTCAGGCACTTTTTCTACCACATTTAAACCCACAACAAATATATGTGAGAAGCCTATCATTCCTGTTTTACTGATGAGGAAACAGAGGCCCAGAAAAAAGTTTTATAACGTATCCAAGGTCCACGCAACTAAGAAGTGATAGTGTTTGGGTTCCAATCAAAGCCCATGCTCTTAGCTACTCTCTTGCTCTCTGGAGATGTTATTTATCTTATTACAACTCAGAGCAACATCCCCATCTGAACATCATGTTGCTTCAATTCTAAGATACGTATTTTTAACCATGTTTGAAAGTGATGACATCAGGATGGCCTTCCAGTTGATGCGTACATCCATGATGCTGGTGGTGTTCCTGCCTCTCCATCCAGCCCTCTCTAGCTCAGAGCTTTTGAATAGAATTGAATGGCAATCAATGGTTTTGCGCCATCAAAGGCATATTCTCTAAGTCATAATGCATAGGCTGCTGTTAGAACCATTCGATAGGTTTTCTTTCATCATGGCCTTGTGGTCATTTTAGGAGGCAGCCCCTATCCTACACTGCTCCAGCAAATCCTTCCAAATCTCACCAAACCAACTCTGCTCAGCTGACATACAATAGTATGTACATTCTTGAGTAACCTGACCAGGTAAGTCTCTTTACTTTTCCTTCTTTTTAATACGTTGAAATAGTGATGTTTAGTTGATTTCACCTCCCTGCCTTGACTGGCTTTTTAAGGACCAATGCATTTGACTTTACTTGCTGCCACTTAAGAAAATTTCAGAGTGGCCGAGGACTTAATTTCATCAGGAAACATTCTGAGCTTCAGTTAAAATGTAGAATGCTTTCTTTAGCACCAGTAGAAAATAAAATTTCATTTGCTTTTACTTTGCTGCAATAACGCCAATAAGAAGATATTGCCAGGGGCACCAGGGAAGCCAATTCTATAGCTGAACAAATCGATAGTAAATCTACTTGCCAAATCTTGAACATGCCCACTGAGTGTTAAGAGCACGTATATACACTCACACTTTCCCTCCTCCCTACTGAACTATCCAAGATAAGGGTAAGATTTCCTTAAAATAACTTAATGTCCTACTAAGATTTTCACATTCTCAAACTCCTCACACATATACAGACTTTAGCATGGGTTTTTGTGCACAGTTATGAACTGAAAACACATACCATCTTGATTAATAGGTAGCATTTATTGGGTGATAGCATTATTGAGTGATGATTACATGCCTGATGCCATTCTCAGGACTTTAATCCTAGGACCTGGTGTTATTATTATCTCCATTTTTCAGATGAAGAAATTGAAGCACAGAATAAGGAAACTGCCCAGTCTCACAACTGGTGGATGGCAGTCTGGCTCCAGAACCCTTTCTTTTTGCTTGTACACTGTACTGCCTCTTGCTGCATGTTCAGATGAAATATAGGCTTCCAGAAACTATGAGACAAAACTCTTAACAATGATGATGATGATAATTATGCAATCATTTATTGAGAATACCTGTGTACTCAGGCACTGTGGTAGGCTTTTCCCACACATTATCTCATTTAATCTTCACAACCTAGGAGCTTAGATTTTAGTATCCTTACTTTATAATTGGCAAAACTGAGGCTCAAAGAGCTCAAGTAATTTGCCCAAGGTCACAGAGCCAGTTATGGGCCAACCTGGAATTCAAACAAGTCCACAGCTAGCACCCATTCCATTGCCCACCTGCCACACTTGCATGATTTCCAGATCCAGTAAACAAAGAGAACTAGGATGTTTTTCTCAGCAATGCCATAGTCATGATCAATTTCATGACTACTAATTTCAGGAGGACACATGCTACCTTCCCACCTCAGAGTGAAGTTGGGTATGATATAATTTTAGAGCCTTTAACATCCTTGGGTAAGATATGTACTTTATGATTTTATTCATTTATTTTGGAGACAGGGTCTCACTCTCGCACCCAGGCTGGAGTGCAGTGGCACAATCTTGACTCACTGCAACTTCCGCCTCCCAAGTAGCTGGGACTACAGGTGCCTGCCACCAGACCCAGCTAATTTTTTTTGTATTTTTTTGTAGAGACAGAGTTTTGCCATGTTGTCCAGGCTGGTCTCAAACTCCTGGACTCAAGTGATCCACCTGCCTTGGCCTCCCACAGTGCTGGGATTACAGGCATGAGCCGCCATGCCTGGCCTCTACTCTATGACTTTAGAACGCAGTATTTCTGTTAAAATTTATAACTCTATTGAATAGTGTCTGTTCTTTGAATTAATGACACATGAGTGGGTGGGGTTAGAAAGTTATAAAAACGACTGAAGTTTTTCCTCCTTGTTTGCTCATAATAACTACCGGTTGGGAAAAAAAGGAGCAGGAATAAAATTCTTCAATATATGGAGATTTCCTGTCTCTTTAAATTTACTGATATCCGGTTAATAGAAACAGAGTCAGATGCCAAGATAGGGAAGCAAAACTGCCAAGTCCCAGGTGGGGGAATTTCTTTCTGTTGAGAGTTGAGGGCCAAGAGCCTGAAGTAAGATTCTGGCATGTCTCCTCATGTGAGGTGGGCATCTACCCAGCAGAGGAGGCAGCCTTAGGACTGCTTGCCCTGCAAAAGTGCACCACTGGCATAGGCTGTGGGCCCTGTGAGACACTAAGTAAGTTTCGCGGCTGCCTCATATAGGTTCCATTTGAACGTTAAGAATGAAATCATGGCTTAGGTAGGTTAAGTCATGGCTCCAAGATCATAAAACTAGAAAGAGGTGAAGCCTAAACTCAATCCCAGGTAGGTCTGAATTCAAAGTCTTAACTACTGAATCTTGTCTTTTGTTTCCGGGCAGCCAAAAGAATCTAGCAGGAGGGGAGGATCAGAACATTTCTGATAATAGAACCCCCATCTCACCCCACACCTTCTCAACAGACCTAACCTCACCAAACGATCACTGGAGTAAAACATGCTTTCCACACTTAGGTTTAGATTTTAATGTGATTACTCCTGGGTGAACTTCCAAATGTAAACAGTAGTTGACGTGAAGAACTCAAGTGAAAGAATCTTTAAATGTATTCTGAGTTTTCTCTTTGTACCCTTCCTGGGAAAGCGCTATGGAGATTTTTAAGAAATCGAAAATGGGCTGGGTGGAGTAATCCTACTTTACATGGTATTTTGAGCAAGGCTAATTTTAAGAATCTGGTTTCAATGTATTGCTACCTTTTGTGCCACGTTAACATAAGCCAAAGGAATATGCACACACACAAACAAAAAATAGATAATTTTTGCCTATCTCTTTTGGTGTAATTTGACCATAGGCTGTTCACCCCACTTCACGGGGCCATGCAAGTATCTCTGTGCCAACAGTTGTAGGACATGCACCTTTTCCTGGGAAGATAACCGGATTGATATTCTAAACATAAAAAAAAAAAAAACCCCAAAACAAACAAACAAAACCAACCATATCGCTACAGGAATATGGCCAACTATCCACTGGAAGTTTGAGTATTTTAACTCTTGAACTCTTTCTGCACTAGGTAGAAGACATGACTCCACTGGGCACATGTGTTAAAACTTAAGATTTCATGAGTGGGCATTATTGATTTCTCTGTGAATGTAATTTTTTTTCCACTTTAGGAGGTTTGTGTACCACATCAAATAAACGATCATACCACAGTTTCTAAAGTAAGATATTTTAAAGTCAACTCTTATACAATGTATGCACAGTACCAATCAATCTTCTACTTGTAAGATCATTTTCTAATGGGTACTTATGGGCTGGGAAAGCTATCCCTGGGGTTTGGCAAAGGCCAAAAAAAGCAAAGGTAGTAACTCCAGCCCCCGAGAATATCTAATTGGCAAAGTAATCAGCCCTTAAATGATCAGAAGAATAAAATCCTAATAATTCCTTCTATATAATGGATTTTATGCATCACAAATATTCAAGTGATAGAGAATAGTAGTGTATTTTACTTAGATGTAGGAACACAAAAATCAGAGGAAATATCCGTCGGTGGATATGGTTTCTATCTTGAACCCCTAAAATTTACATCTCAAGGGCCAGTTCCCTGGCCAGAGTGAGGCAGGGTGTCCTATTTCTGGGCACAGCTCTAGGAAGCAGCGAGCTGATGTGAGTATGAGTTATAGATATTAAAACCAACTTTTCCTCCACACCAATACCCCGTCCCTCCAGAAATCTTAATAGGCTTTTGAGAGCCTCCATTTAGAGCCGGCTGCATAAAATGATCCTTTGATGAAAAGGGATTGGAACAAGGGTTAAAGCAGACATTGAAAGGTTACTGTAGAGGGCACAGTGTTCATACAACCCTCCTTTAATATGTGTGGTGTGCACCTGTGATAAGATGATTCATTACATGGGGCCTCTCTTTGACAAGCTCCATCGTTCAGCCCTCGGGGTTCTGATGGGACAATCCTGCACCCGCCCAGGAAATAAAACAAGGTCAGCTTTTTTTCCCTGGGACGTAGACGGAGACGATTTAGCTTATAATGCATCTTTGTTTACTCTTTATGTAAAATAAAAACAGGGTTCAAGACATCGAAATGCCTGCTCTCCACAGAGCAGGCCAAGCCGGGAGGATGCAGACACACTGCTGGGCAAATAAATAAGGCTGGGGAAAAAATCTTTGTGAGAATGCTAGCCCCTTCTCCCTTGGATTTCATGATCATGAACAGTCACGCTGGAAAACCAAGTGTCCTAACCACTGGGTTCTGAGAAAGGCCTTCGGATGGAGGGTACCCTAACATCATCAGTTTCATCTCGTTTGCTTTTTATGCAGGTTTTGGGTTTATTGAGTCGTGTGAAGCTCTTCCAGTATCTTGTATGACCATTACGTGGCACATTAGCAGTGTGAAGGGACGGACCCTATCTCATGACATGAGGAAGGTTTACTGCCCCTGTCATACTGAAGTAAATCAACAAGCATGCCAGAGGTTGCCTGGCTTCCATGGGAATTGGCAGGAGGCCGGGGGCCCATGGAGCTGACTTGCAATTGGCTTCATTCTAACTCACCCCTTTTCTTTGTTGCTTTTATAAGACTTCTGCATCACCTTCCCATACATTCAAAAATTGGCTTTGTTAAGACTAATTTTGATATCTTACAGCAATTATGGAAGGAAACTGATCAGTTTCCCTCATTATCCAAGTTCTTCCCTAAGTGAAAAATAAAAAAAGCAAAACTGGCATTTTATTTTTAAAATGTAACTTTTTTTTTTTTGAAAGAATGCCCCTGTAATGCAAAGTAACTTCTTCATACAACGTCATAACGTGAGTCACGGTACAGAGATAAAAACAAAATAAAACTTTGACAATCTAGAGGTAGGAAAAAAAATCTTGCTTCTAAAATATAGAAACACCTCCCAACCCTTCTCCTATTCTTGACATTGCTAGTAAACATTATTTATTTGCCTCGAATAGATGCGGTTACATATCACTGTCATGCAAAAGAAATTCATTTCCTTTCCGAGTTCAATCTGCCACAAAAATGCACTCTTGTTCCCATCTCCCACTCACCTGTCCTTGTGCATTAGTAACTAGTTGACCTGTGACCCCCTGAAGACTGGAGAGGGCATTGCCAAAGGCCTGTGAGCTTGCTATGGAGCTCATGGCTGCTGCAGCCGCTGCAGCCTGACTTGCTAGTGGATTATTAACCAGCTGCAAAGAGAGAAAAGATCACCGTGAAAACCACCGAGAGGCACAGGCACAGCACACGGACACAACATTGACTCTAGGGAGGTAGTTCTTGCCTCAATTCGCTCATGCAAAGGGGCCTGGAACCCACCGGAGGGGCGTGGCGAACATTCCCCGGAAGCTCTGGGGTAGGGGGATGATGGAAACGAGGCTGGAAGGAAAATGTTGGGCAGCTTGATGGAGCCTGGGTTTAGGGCTAGCCCAGGAGGGAACGAGCCTGAACTTTAGGGGTGAGGTGGGCTGTTAGGACCTTCTTGGGTGGAGAAATGATTTTGCAGAAGCCCTCTAGATTAAATAAAACTCTGAGGAAATATCTGCTTTCCCTGAGGTAACCAGACAGAACAGCGGAGTAAATAGGATAGGGGTTGTGGAAAGAGAGGAATAGATTTTTAGGATTTCTGCGAATGAATTTATCATTTCCATTTGTGGATTGCAGTTTCTTTCAGGGACATCGGGTGAGGCAGGTGTTCCACCCCACTTTCTTGTTTGAGGGGAGAAGGAAACCAAAGCCAGTAGAAATGGGAATCTATGGCCTCTGTGCTCTCAGAGGGTGAGTCTAGGGCTGCGACAATTTTGGGGCTTTACCCTAACCACAGGATTCAAGGCCAATGAGAACGGCTGTTCGATGAATGGTCAGATTGACAACTGCTTGCTGTTGTAGCTGATACATGGTCTTTCCTCAGCCTCTTTCCTGGGACAAGAGTGAAACAGGGAGGAAGAAAGAGAGAGGGGGAGAGAGACCTGCCAGGGAGGAGGTTATGGCTGCCAAAATCTGTTTTTCCATGGAGACCAATTCAATATTCTCCTTCCTGCCAATTTTCCACGCCACAGGTTTTCAGGCCTTCTGACCATGAGGCAGAAGTGTGGCTTCAACTAAAATCTGCATTTAGGTTAATGACTAGATATAAATTCAAGAAACATTTAAACTATTTTCACAGTATTGGTTTTGATACATGAATTTCATTTGTATTTATTCTAGGGTGTTATTTTTTTCCCATATAGTTTCTCTCAAGTACAACAATTGTTGTGTTGGAAATAATGCATTTTCCATCACCAGTTCCCACATCCATGAAATTCCTGCATTTTTTTCAGAAACATGCCAAGACTAAGACTTGGTGGAAAAAAATTAATACCATACCTAATTCAAGTCCTGGAAGCTCTTCTAAAAATGCCACTTTTTAAACTTTCCTTTCTTTATTTTCTGTCTCAGTCTCTCTTCTCTCTCTCTTTTCCTTCTTCCCTGTTTCTTTTCTTCAAACCATATTTAATTTCTTAATTTCTTTGGAAATTTGCCTAGAGATTATACTATCTTATGAAGAAGGAAATATTATCAGAGAAAACATCAAAAAGGACAGGAATGTAATAATTATTTTTTCATTAATGTGATATCTTTATCTTATTGGTTTCTTTATTCATTTATAACTACGTTTCACATAACTGTTCTTCAGTAATTCTGCTGACCCAGCTATTTTTTTTTTTTTTAAATGAGAATCCATTTTAAGTTGATTACTTTATGTCTTTTGCCTTTATCTCTCTCCTAAAAGACAATAATGATTTTCTTTTTAAGGAGAAAAAAATTCTCACTCATCAGCCTAAAGAGAAACCCTGTCTTATCCCAGATTACCACCATGGGATTTAAAATTCAGGTTGGTCTTGACTGTGATTTTTGGAGTATGTCTTTATAGGATAGATGGGGTAACAGTATGCATCCAGAAGTAACTTTCCTTGTTTGTAGACTACCTGAAGTGAGAAGATTTCATAATGTGTTCTTTTTTTTTTTTTTAACTTCTGAAGTGAGAAGACTGCATTGGAAACACTGTCTCCAAACTGCTGGTACAGACACTGACCATTGGTACAATATTTTTAGGTCATTTATCAAGTGCCATGTTTACATTTCTTTCGTGCAATACAAGTTGAAATCATAATGAAATTCTTGAGTTTTGGAATATCTCAAAATAAGCTTCTTCCTCCTCAACAAATGATTAAATTATGTTCAATTGGCTCTTAGTGTCGAACATGGATTTGGTCCATGGATTTTGGGTGAACAATTTAAATATCTATATACAGACTGCTCTCTGAAGAAGATGGGCAATTATTTATATTTAATGAAAAGAAAATATTTTTATTAACTGCAAGACATTTCCCTAACATCTATGTTGATCAAAAATTCATATAGGAAATTATAGAATTATTCTCTGGATACAAAATAGCATAGATTGGGAATTTCCTACATTTAGGACACTAGTGTGTTGTTCAGATATAGTCCCATGCAATTTGCTGCATATTCAGGTATTGCATAAATATAAACAATTATGCTGAATGCGAAACAAAGTCTCTACTTAAAAGTGAGCTTCTGAGCTTTTGTGTTTTGGGGTCAGAAATGGGTATACTTCAACTGCTTTGGACTGCTGCCTTGGCTTATTTTTAATGTTTATTTCCTCTGTATTCTGGTCCTAGCTTAAAATCTAATTTGGTCCTCTTTTTGCTGCCCTTCCCTCTTAATAAAGCAAATGCCAACTCAAATGACTCTTTTACTTCCTACCCGACATTCCGGTAGGTCTTTGTGGAAGTTGTCTGAGCTCTGGGGAGATGCCTTGCTGTCCTTGTAGAACTAGAGCTAGAACCACAGTCACGGAGTGTGGTGTGCACAGACAGTGGGTGCAAGCCAATCTATAAGCTGACAGCATTCCAGGAGGACCCCTGGTGGTGTTGATGGATGCAACTTTATACCTACATATCTTTTGGCTTCTCTGTCTGTGACTGCCAAGGCAGGGATGTACTATGCATTAAAATATGAGGCAGGGAAGTGGAGGCGGTGGTCAGGAAGCCACACGTGTTCTTCTCATCACCTCGGGTCATGTCACTCTGTATTGTCCCCAGTCATATCATGTTAGCACTGCTCCTATCAATATTTCTTGATTGGAGACTCCGGGTAGATTTGGACAGAGGGGAACTCAGGCACAATAAATGCACATAATGAGCATGTTATCGTTCCGGGACCAACGGGATATTTTGAAGCTGCTGCCAAGTTTATGCCTTCAGATCTTTCATTGCCAATGTACCTAACCAGCAAAGGATGGCCCAAATGAAGTCTGACTATAATACATGGTCTTGTTTTCAACAGACCAGCTTAAAAGACATGATGAATTCTGGTGGGTGCTTGTTGATGAATGTGGAAGCTTTCTAAAGGAAGGATTTGCAGAGGGCTAAAGTTCTTATGTTATATACAAATGGATTTTGGGCCTTGAATACATCAAGTTCTACTTCTGGAGTCTAAAAACCCACTAAGAGAAACATTGATATCTTAAAGACAGTTTTCTCCTCCCTGGAATTTTAGAGAATACAATGACAGAATAATTTTTTAAAGTAGTTTTATGCCAGTGAGGAAGGGCTCCAAGCCTCACATTCCCCTGCTCACCCATTAATGCAGGTGAGGGCATCAGCTCTGAAAACAGACTGCCTTGGTCTGTCACTTTAAGTAAACCACACTTCATTTTCTTATGGGTAAAATGGGTATAAAAAGAATATCACACACAGGGTTAGAACGGGAATTAAATGCGATAATGCATTCAAAATTTTAGAATACCTAGCATACATTATTTTCTTAATAAATGCTAGCTAATATTCTGATGGTTTTTACTGTGCATGAAGATTTTGAATTAATCAACTTAGAATTAGAACTCACCTCCATAAATATCTTTTTTCTTTGGAAATAATATGAACAAGGGTAATTATTCCCTATTTTTAGGGCAATTTTATTTTACTTTTTTTTCTTATAAAAAAAGATCAGCTTGAAGAATGTGTGAAAGTATTTTAGAGTAGAGAGCATAAGTAAAAAGTACTTAAGACAGGGCTTCATCTGCCAGTCTTGGGCCTGTCCTATTTGATGGAATTAGCTCATCTATAGAGAAAGTAGTGCTTAGAGTCTGAAGTCAGGGTCAGTGGGTGACAGCAAGAGAAGACATTACCTTATTTGTAGTATGTTTTCCTCATCCTTATTTTGCAATATTCATTAGGTTTCCATAAGGGCACCCATTTTGGAGTTTAATTCCTGCCTCATGTCAAAATATTGTCAATGAGTCCATCTCACAGTTGCTGATTTGATAGTGAGGGAATGCAGGAAAAAGATTTGCAAAAAAAAAAAAAATTCTTTTAGGATTTACAGTGATTTATTTCTATGTTTCATATCAATATGGATATTTGGTGCTCATCTCATAATGAGAATAAATCCATATTTCCAAATCTGTATACTTTGTGTATCTCCTTGCTGCTTGTGTACACTAAATGGTGATGAGAAAAAAAAGCTTTGATAAAGTCTCCCCAAGGAGCCCCCTTAAATGATGTCATATAGATGTCACCATAGATAATATCACATGATGGAAGAAGGTTTTTCTCTAAGTCATGTCCCATATTCTCTTTCTCTGAAAGATGCATAGTTTGCATCCTGGAAAGAATTCAGTTCCCTTAAATCTGAACATTAGTAGTAATAATATGTTTCATGCAAATGGGCTGATTATATAATTCTATTATTATAAATCTCATTTACAAAAATATGGCAGCATGATGAGGCAATTTAGCTATGGTATTATATTCCTATGTTTATGTCTCCATTCTAAGAGGAACTTATGAATGCAGCTGCCTCAAAACCTTTCTTTGGAGCATAATTGTCCATGATCTATAGTTCTATCATTCTCCTCATGAGCTATGTGGATTTTATAGAGTATGGATTTTGGAGCAGCTCTTTTTTGCTACTAACTTTTCAATTTAGAACCCTGGAACTGTGGTGCCATTTGTTTTCAAATGAGGATATTCATAAATGCATTTATCACTATTCATTCCTCATTTAAGGTTTGAAATGACTTGGCAGTGGCTGCCTAGAAACAGCAGGAAAAATGCAGCTTTTGAGTTCATTTACATACATTAGGACCTCGACTTTTCCTGTATGTATGAAAAAGTGTCTCTTGATTCCTTGGGATTCTTCTAACCAAATCAGTACTTCCACATCTTACCCTCAAGGCTTCTCTTAAAAGGTCAAGAAATTAGCAGTAGACAAATATTGGAAGAGTGGCCCTATGTATCGCAACAATGTACTTGATGTGTGTTTTATCCTACTAAATGTTTCTCCCGGGTCTCATCATTATTGTTGTGTTATAGCAATACTCTCACAACAGTTAAAAAACCAGTTTTGTGAGTTCCAGCATTGAGCCAGGATTTGCTGCTCGCTGTCTGCTCACCCTTCCCTGTAGTGGTGGCAATGTGCTAGATGCTGACCTGCCCACTCTCTGCCAACCGACTGGAGGTCTCCATTGACCACTGCTGACAGATCTCTTGGGCTGGGGTGCTTGAGATTGAGAGATGCCTCTGAGGCACTGCAATATCCTAAAAGACCTTTTGAGACAGCCAGATGGAAAGGGGTCCCCAGAGAAACTCCAACCAGCCTGCGTGCTGGGAAGAATGTGCACTGGGGTGGAGCCACAGCAATCCACTCTGTCCGCAGCAGGGTGGAGCCTGGCCCCTCCTCTTCCTGGGTGGAAGCTGGGATTTAATCAGGAAGTGCACCAGCAGGGACTCTGGCTTTGCAGAGAGTCCCTATTTCTCTTTTTTTCCTCCTTTTTGCCCAATAAATCCTGTTTTTCTCACCCTTCAAACTGTCTGTGGGCCTAATTTTTCATGGCTGTGTGACAAGGACCCCATCTTTAGCTGAACTAAGGAGATAGTCCTACAACACTTTGACTCACCAATGTAAAATCCCATGATTTTGGTATAGTTTCAGAATCAATTATATTTTGTTTTTATTTAATGGTGAAATTGGAAGTATAGTAACTTCCTATGAGTACTCCAATATACAGCCATAATGGCTAACAGAGGAATTTTTAAGGTAACCTAAGGTTTTTGGTCAGGTTTCCCAGAAACAGAAAAATGAAGGGAGGAAACCTGACCCAGCATGAGGCTCTGTAGTGTTTGTAGGATCTCAGCGTTGTCCTATCCTATAGGAAGGAAGCTGGGCTGTCATACCCTATACTGTCAGTCCTTGGTTAACAGCCCATGGGGTGAAGATGAGGGTTGGCAATGCCCAGGCACTGCTGGCCCTTTGCTCTTAGGGTCAAATGGATCCTGGACCCCAAGGAAGTCCTTGGAAGAAGGGCTTCAGATGCAGGTCATTGAAAGCCCAAGGTGTGGGGGCAACTCATGGAAAAAGAGGGATTCCAGGGAATCTGGGTGGAATATATCATTTTGTGACATAATAAGAAATATGTATTTTGTCTTCATCCTTGGTTCCTGACATAGAACTCCTAAACCCTTGGAATTTCTGAGTAATAGGGGTAAGAAAAACATCTTTTGTTATTCTTAATAAGCCCTCTTTCAGCCACATCCAAATTTATGCTAATGAGGCGGCTCTAGGAGAAGTCCACCTGGCTGGTAGTCAAACCCTGTGACTCCCGGGATAGAACTTGCAGCCCCACTCCCGACTGAAGGAGAGGGAAGAGAGGCTGGGGACTGAGCTAATCACCAGTGGCCAATGATTTCAGCAATCATGCCTTCATAATGGAACCCTACACAACAGATTTGGAGAGTTCCTGGTTGGTGAAGGTGTCCATGGGCTGGGAGGGTGGTACACCCCAAACTCCCTGGTGACAGAAGCTCCTGCACTCTGGACCTCATGAGACCTTTCTTTTCTTTTTCTTTTTCTTTTTTTTTTTTTTTTAACATTCCTGAGACAGGGTCTCCCTTTGTTGCCCAGGCTGGAGTACTGTGGTCCAATCATAATTCACTGTGGCCTCGAACTCTGGGGCTGAAGCCATCCTCCTACCTCAACCTCCTGAGTATGTGGGACTATAGGTTCATGCCACCACTCCTGGCTTTTTCTGATTTTGTAGCCATAGGGTCTTGCTACATTGCCCAGTCTGGTCTCAAACTCCTGGTCTCCAGTGATCCTCCTGTCTCAGCCTTCCAAATCGCTGGGATTATAGGTGTGAGCCACTGGGCCCAACCCAGGCCTTGCTTTATGTGTCTCTTCATTTGATTGCTCATTTGTATCCTTTATTATAAACTCATAATCATGTTTCCCTGTATTCTGTGACCCATTATAGCAACTTATTGTGCATGAGGAGGGAATGGTGGGACTCTCCAATTTGTAGCCAAGTTGGACAGAAGTGTGGGTAACCTGGGGCTCGCTACTTGCAACTGGCAGCTGAAGTTGGGTCAGTCTTGTAGGACCGAGCATTTATTCTGTACCCATTATGTTTTGGGCATTGTGTGAGGGGATACAGTGCGAATGACAGACTGACATGTTCTCCACCCTCACAGGGAGTATAGTTAACAGGGAAAAAAGATTTGGGTGGGAAGAGGAGGGAAGCAGGAAAAAATAAGCTGGCCAGGAAGCAGTATCCAGACCTGGAGGGGGTGGCAGTCTGGGGTTAGGGGTCAGTGGGAGAAGGGGTGGTGGTTGAGAGAGATCTGGAAGAGGCAGCTCAGAGTTGCTCAGAAATGCGTCCTGCAATTAATGCTCCATTCTACCTTGAAAGTGGAAGCAGCACAGTGAAACGATTAAGAACTTGAAATATGGAACCAGATTGCCTCGGTTCAAATTCTGGGGCTGCCAGTAGTTAGCTGCACATCTCTGCGTCTGTTTCTTTAGCTGTAGTAAAATGGGAATTACAATAGTGGTAATGACATTGTAGGGTTGTTGTGAAGAATATATGAGTTAATATAGGCAAAATGCTACAAGAGCTCCTGCCATATAATTAGCCCCATATAAGTTTTGCTGTAATAATTGCATTCCTTCTAGGAACTTCTGGTCATACTGCTGTTTTAGGATTGAGTCCCCTCTCCTCCTCATTCCCTCTAGGATAGTCCGACTGGCCTTTTTGCAGATCCTCAACTACCTCAGCTGTTTGCTTTGCTGTTTCCACCAGTGGAACTATTTTTTCCCATTCTCCCAGATCACCTCCTTAGAGCCACCTTCCTTGACTACTTTATCTACATAGCATTCCCTTTCTTTTCGAGATTCACACCAAAAGATTTATAAGCAAAAGATATGATGTCTAGGATTTGCTTCAAAATAGTCCACAGTGGGAGAGTGGGTGGAGATATGGAAGACAGGTCTTGGTTTGATCATTGTAGGAACTGGATAGTGGATCTATATGGCTCATTAGACTTTTTTTTTTTTTTTACTTTTATATATGCTCACAATTTTCCATAATAAAAAGTTTTTAAGGAACCCTTCAATTCTCCATCTTGTCTTGTTTATTTCACACCTTATTAGAGTCTGATATTACATTATTCACTTATTTGTTTATCCTCTTTCTCCCTCTCTCTAGAAGTGCATTTTGGTTCACTGCTATATCTTTGAATCTTTCAACAGTGCCAGGCGTCCAGTAGGCCCTCAATAAATGTTTATCGAGTGAAGGAGGGAGTTGAAAATATCTGTATCTGACTGAGAACTTGGTGGGAGTTTGACTCTTTAATATTTACAGAAAAGAGAAGAAATTTTACAGCCAAACTTATCTGAATGTTTCTTTTTAAAAATATATGCTTCAACATGCTGAAACCCTATCTCTACTAAAATATGAAAGAAATTAGCTGGGCATGGTGGCACGCGCCTGTAATCCCAGCTACTTGGGAGGCTGAGGCAGAAGAATTGCTTGAACCTGGGAGGCAGAGGTTGCAGTGAGCCAAGATTGCACCACTGCGCTCCAGCCTGGGTGACAGAGCAAGACTCCGTCTCTACTATGTATATATATATATATGCTTTACAGGCTACGTGCAGTGGCTCATGCCTGTGGATCAGGTGGGTGGATCACCTGAGTTCAGGAGTTCAAGACCAGCCTGGGCAACATGGTGAAACCCCATTTCTACTAAAAATACAAAATTTAGCTGGGCGTGGTGGCGTGTGCCTGTAATCCCAGCTACTCGGGAGCCTGCGGCAGGAAAACTGCTTGAGCCTGGGAAGCGGAGGTTGCAGTGAGTCGAGACTGAGCCATTGCACTCCAGCCTGGTGACAAAGCGAGACTCTTTCTCCAAAATATGTATATATTTGTCTATATATATATATATGTATAAAATATATATATATGCATTACAATCTCTCATACCACATTGAACCAACTGGCCAGAGCCTCACACATCTGGTGACTCAGTCCTGAGAGCTCCTGTGTAACCCCCGTGCGCCAATTTGTCACGTGAGTTAGCACCAACAAATGCAGCCTTCCTCTTAGCTGCGCAGGCAGAGTCCTGAAAGGTCAAAATTGGCACTGAGCAGTCTTTCATACTAGTTGGGAATATTCCAGGATGTAAAACTCAACTCAGCAGCCAAAGGTGAAAACCCAGCTCTTCTCTGGACATTTTGGACCAAGAAATTGCATCACAGATGTCCCTAGAAATTCTATGCCTGGAATTGGGTGGAGCTGGGCTGGGCTGAGGGTTTAATCTCTTAGTCTGAGGTTATTTGGGAGCTGAAGGATAAAGTGGCAGTGAACAAGGCTTTTTTTTTTTTTTTTTTTTTAATCATTGGTTATGGTGGTGGAGACAGAGTCCAGCTATGGAGCCTACATCTCCCCAACCCTGCGTCATGAACTAAGCCAAAGCCCCATAGACAGCAGCATGGGCTTAAGTTGAAGGGGCCGCCTTCCCCAGATAATGATGGATTCTATGTGCCCTCGGGCACAAGCACTGCTGCTTTGAGGCCAGGCACTGGAAAGTGAGATCGGTTAAGGAGGTGGGATTTCTGGGGGTGTCAGGCCACTTGGGCACTGAGATGGTCTGTGGCTCGTGGAGGTCACTGGATGCAGAGTGATAAGTGAGGCTCTACTCAGATGGCTTCACAAAGCCTGGACATCATTGCAGGAGGACAGAGGGGACTCTCTATGAGCACTTGTGGACGTGCTGAAGAGTTGCTCTGGAAGTATGCTGGAGAGAGAGCTAGAGCTTACATGGGGCCCAGGTCCAAGTTACGTGGAGTAATTGATGAGCCCTGCACCTCGGGAGCTTGGAAGCACTTGAGGGAGGGGAAGGAAATAAATGAGTCTGGCTGACACACAGTGATCTGGTGGCAAACTCTTAGAAAGCTCTCCAGAGGGATGCATTTCTTTTTATTTTTAAATTTACTGACAAAATAGTCAAGCCCAGAGTTGAGGGGAAAAACTAGCTTTTAACTTAACCCAATACATTGATTTGATTTTGAAGTAGAGAGGTCAGCATTATGGAAACACACCAACTCTAAATCAGATTTTATCCAAGTTATATGTAGACAAATACTGTATTACTACAAGCCAACACATCTCATTTCCTTTTCAGTCTAGTCCTCCATTTAATAACCTGAAAAATCTATGTTTTTATTGAGTTTCATGCTATTTTCTTACTTACATACAATAGTGCTACTCTTACCAATTGCCTATTGTCATGGCACATTAGTTAGGTGAATTTGTTGATATTTCAAATTTACTCTTTCTGTTTTTTTTTATTTTTATTTTTTTATATTCTATCATCCAGTTAAACAAGTGATTGGGGGCACTCTTCTGATGAAAGTTTTTTAAGAAATAAATTTTGCCACAGCATAGCAGTGGGTGTTGCTCTAGTTTCTAGCTACAGAAAAGCACAACACATTCTTTAGCCACCTGTGTCTAATTTACTTTAGTTCCTAACACTTGCTGAGTTCTTACAAGGGACAATAGGTGCTATTGAGTGCAGAAGAAAACCAGAAAGGATGAGGGGCTCCAAGAAAGCCGAGACACAGGTTCCGTCTTTCTGGAGCTTCAGCACAGTGTTGTTTATCAGATATTTCCTAATAACTAAGGTGCAGGCTCTGTGCCAGGCCCCAGGGACACAGAGATGGACAAGACAAGAGCCTCATGCCTTGAGGCACTGCCCGTAGAGTCACCCTACGTAGCCAATGCTTTAAGATAAGGGCAGAGGGAGTCCAGACAAGGGATCCTCATCAGGTTGTGGGGAATGTGGGAGATTCCTTGGGGAGGACAGTTTTGGAACTGAGTCTTAAAGGACGGCTCAGAGTTGATTGTGAGGGCGGTGAGAAGGTGAGAGGAAAAGTCTTCTCACTCACTAGGAATAGCATTGTCAAAGGTGTGGTGTTGAGAAACAGGATTTTGTGTATAGGGAGCTGCTAGTTTGGCACTTCTGATATTTTGGGGAACATGAAGTAGGAGGAGGAGAGCAGCAGATTATGGGGCAAGGCACGTGCTTGTAGAGGGAGGACCTTGTATATGATTTTATGGACTTGTCCTTTTTGTTCATAGGCAATGATGGAGGGACATAATCAGATGTGAACTTTAGAATAATCACCTTGGAGACTGAGTTGGATTGGGTGAAGATGGGCCAGACTAGAGGCAGAGGAGAACAGGAGGTAGCTGGGAGCAATAGGGCAGTCCGAGGGAGGGAGTGCAGCTGGGGGTAACTGCACACAGAAGCACGGTCTGGTTGACCACTCATTCATTCATCAAACATAGCATCGACTGTTTATCAGGTATGGTGGTGTAGTCTCTCCCTGCAAGCTTCTAGAGTATCGGAGAGACAGATACGTAGACAGACGAGAGCCAATGGGTACAAGCCAGTGTAGGAATATGCTAAGTGAACTGTGAACATATTGGGGAACTGGCTAGCTCAGTGGGGGAAAGAGGAAGGGTGTCACGGAAGCTTCACAAAATAACTGATAGGAGCTCAATCCTGGATAAATCACAGATCAACTGAGCAGATGGGAAAGACACACAGTTGGAATAGAAGAAAGAATAATTATGGGATTATGGGATGTCAGAAAGCTGGCTATGCTCTGAATGTCCACAGCACACCTAAGACAGGAGATGGAGCTAGGAACCTTCTGAGATGGGCTTTGAAGAAGTGGGAGAAGGAAAATAGGCAGTCCATGTGTGAGTGGTGTGCTTGAGTTCATACGGCATAGAGTGCCCACAGAGTGTTTCCCATGCAGGCTGTTTTATGAAAACACCTCAATATTCACACCCTCATGCAACATTAAAGAGCTAGCCTTAACAGCTTTGCAGCCCAGGAAACAATACCAACTGGTAGTCATCAAGTTATCAAATAATTTCATTTATTTTATATAAAGGGAATGCTAAACTGCTGACTGACCGAAAATTAATAATTGAACGTTGAATAATAAAACCAAAGCCATCATCTTTAAAAATACAGTGTTGTCTGTTACAAAAAACTACATAGATGGATGATGAAGAACCCCCATGGCTGGGTGCATGTGTTAAGACTGAGCTGTGATTTTATAAAGCATAATGTTAAAAATTAATTAGAAGTGCTGTACTAGTTTATCATGAGACCTCAGGTTCCTGAGAATCTGCGCAGCATAGCTGGACGTCTTTTATTTATTTGGGGACTAAGTACTGGAGCATTCTGACGTATTTTACTCCAGAATATATGTCTTTTCTACAGATTCTATTTTTACCACTGAAACTCAAGAAACTGTTCTTAAGTCTAGCTAATTCAATTAATTACTTTCCAGCTAATTCAATTAATTACTTTTTTTTTTTTTTTTTTTTGAGACGGAGTCTCGCTCTGTCGCCCAGCCCAGGCTGGAGTGCAGTGGCGCGATCTCGGCTCACTGCAAGCTCCGCCTCCCGGGTTCACGCCATTCTCCTGCCTCAGCCTCCCGAGTAGCTGGGACTACAGGCGCCCACAACCGCGCCCGGCTAATTTTTTGTAATTTTTAGTAGAGACAGGGTTTCACCGTGGTCTCGATCTCCTGACCTTGTGATCCGCCCGCCTCGGCCTCCCAAAGTGCTGGGATTACAGGCGTGAGCCACCGCGCCCGGCCTCAATTAATTACTTATAAAGAACAAAACATATGCCTCCTCTTCCTTCCATCCCAATAACCTCATTGGTTATTAAAATATGCTTGTAACAAATGTTATGCATAATATCTTCTTTTTATCAGTCCATGGGCAAATGGGGAGCCTTGTTAAGCTGTTACTGAATTTTATTATTATGTATAATGGCTTGCTTGCCTCATAAAAAGTATCCACTGAACAGCTGTTGTAGAAGGAAGTTAGCCAGAGATATGCTAGCCATCCCACAAAAAACACTACATTTGGGCCATACAATGTATATTTCTGGGGGCCAGTAGAAACGAAGCCATTGGTTGTTGGTCTGCTGCTGAACCTTAGACCATCTACCCTCTTGAGTTCATGATAAGGGTCAGATATATCACTTTAACTATAGGGAGAAGAAAATGCCATTTCTGGTCATGTCACATCTGTCTGAAGTGGGTGTCTGTAAGCAGCCCTGGGTTCACATCCATGAAGGTTTCTTGGATGGTAAAGAGCCCAGAGGGTACTTTTGGCAGATGATTCGAAAAGCAGCTGAACATTCCAGGAGCACCTGCCACACCTGTGCCAAAGGTGCTGCAGCATTAAGTGTCCAAAAGAGAACTATGCCGTCAGGAAAAACAAATGGTCCAAATTATTAGAGAAAATACGACTGTGTAGAAGTGGGAAGATAAGTACATGAAACGGAAAGCAGAAAACATGACTAGAATGCTCAGAGGTAAATAAAACCCTTCTCTGCTCACAAAATATATTGGTTATAGTTTGTTCTAAACACATTAAGCTAACAGTAGGAACCACTACCTGTAGAAGCCGTAAGCCAAGAAAATATAAAAAGTTGTTGTATAGATTGTTTGGGAAGTTCCCATTAATAAAACCGAACATAGGTTAAAAAACATAAAGCTTAATCTCACCAAGAGCAAAAGCAAGGCTGTGTGGGAATTTTCCACATTTAGGAAGAAGAGAGCAGGGAATCACTGATGGAAGAAACCGCTCTCCCCCATCAGCAAAGAGAAAAATATTTTTAAAAATGCTTTGGCAATCCTGTAACTATTGAGAAATGATTGGCTGTGCATTTATGGGCAGAAACTAGGTAACTGGTAGTGCAGAAGGGAATGTAAAATGGCTCAAAGTCTGGGCACCTGAGCTCTCTTCCTGCATCAGCAGCTCCCTGGTCATGCCATCCTGCCCTGCCTGAGTCTCCACGTTCCTGTCTGTAAAATGAGAAGGTTGCACTACATCTGTGGTTCTCCAAAGTAGTCCCCGACAGTAATGAAGCCACAGCAGTTTTAGGGATGTGTGTTAAAGACTTAGCCTTCCCTGACGAAAACCTCTGATACACACTGAGGTCCACCCATCAATCATCCCTTGTGTTGCTCCAAGGACAGGAGAAAGCCAGATTTGCTCCCTCCTTCCAGAGTTCTGTGAGGTGTTTGGTCTAAGGCTAGTTCCATGAATGTTCAGCTTCTCCGAAGCAGACCTGGAAGAAAGGGCTTTCTCCCACAGTGGCACTGAGTGTGGTCCTGGAATGAATCACATCAGCCTCATTCCTGAACTGTTGAAAATGCAAATTCTCAGCATCTACCCCTAGACCTGCTGACTCAGAAACTCTGGGGGCTGGAGCAGCAATCTGGTTTTTAATAACTCTTCAGGTGATGCTAATTCATGCTAAAGTCTGAGAAGCCCTGAACCAGATAAGTTTTTAAGCTTCTTCAAATGATAAAAGTCTACGATGATGCTAAAATGGAATAAAATTTGGAACAGTGCTATATTTTTTGAGTCCTGCTCCTACAAGGATTACTAAATAAATGTATTAACTAAATATAATTTTCTAAGTCTGTTTCAGCAAGTGGGAACATATGGCTAGAAATAAATATTTAGTGAGTCAAGGCTTATAGCAAGTTTCTAAAACAACTGGGCTGTTCATTGACTTCTAGGTTGGCTTCCAGCAGCCCACAGACAGCAAGAAGAGGCAGGTGAACACCTCTGGGCTGGGAATGGGACTAGTGGCCTTTCCAACATGATCAGAGCTATCACAGTGTTCTATCCTAGGGAAAACAATGGAACTTTAAATCTATAATAGATTTTTAACAGCAACTAGTTACCTAATGTGAAAAGATAAGTAACTGCAAGTCGACCAGACAAAGACTTTCAAGGATTATTGCAAAGACTTAGAACTGGCACAGCAGTTTTGCCTGTGTACTGAAGAAGAGTACTGCAGAGGGAGAAAGAGGAAGGGTTGGTTGTCGCTTTGCAAGAGAGGGTTGCCATCTCTGTTGACAGAGACACAGCTGCTGGGGACTTTCATCAGGATAACTTTGGTATGAAACTTGGGAATAATTTAGGTTTTGAGGGGATATATTCTTGGGCCTGTATGGTAGAAAGTTTTACCCATACTTTGATTTTTTTTCAGAATAACATGTACACTACTGAGTTCTTATTTTGTATATTACATTTTCCAAAATGAGAGCACATCTTATTATTCATTATGCCTCTATACTTCTCAATTGCCACACTTAAAGCAAAAATAAAGCACAATGGCTCAGTGTGAAAAAAAAGGAGGAAAAGAAAACAACTTTAGGAAGTGATCGTATAATTATTATATAGGAAATATTAAAATAAAATATAGAAATAGAAAATGAAGTAAAAACCCCAACATATTGAACATGTTTACTTTTCTAAGATTTTGGTTTTAAGAACTTGGACAAATTGACCAAGATAGTCATCACAGGTTTCAAGAAAAAAAGCCAGCCGGGCGCGGTGGCTCAAGCCTGTAATCCCAGGCCGAGCGCCTGTACTCCCAGCTACTCGGGAGGCTGAAGCAGGAGAATGGCGTAAACCCGGGAGGTGGGACTCGCAGTGAGCTGAGATTGGGCCACTGCCCTCCAGCCTGGGCGACAGAGTGAGACTCCGTCTCAAAAAAAAAAAAAAAAAAAAAAAAGCCATAAAATAACAAGAAGAAAATGTGATTTTCAAGAATTTACCAAAATAAAATGGACGTTCATAATGCTTTAAGAACATTGTATTTTTTAGCTAGTGGCTATACATGTTAGCAAACAATGATATTTTGGTAGAATGCTTGAGAATTACAGCAATCCTCAGTGTGTGTTTTGTGGGACCCTAGTCTCAGGGTTTGCCCGGAATGAAAGGTCTTGGAATGAAACAGGTTTGGGGAACACTGCATGAAGCATCTACCTCTTGGTGATTTATAAGGCATGTCAGCACGTTGACAGTTCTGAAAGCTGTCCACAGGGGGAAAAAAAAAAAAACCTGCTCAGCTTGTTTAACTTTGCATTACCCAACATTATTTGATGATAGTACCCACTTCTCATGCAACACCACTAACATCCCTTAGAACTTATATTCTATGTTATACACTCTGGGAAAAGCTGGGTCATGTATTACTTTGTTATCCACCAATTTAACGAATGCAAAATGGAAGAAATTTGTAATCCACCTTGGCTTCTCTCATCAACTATAGCTAAAGGAAGGACTTTATCTTCCAAACCTAGATGCTTCTCAAACCGTCTAGGTCTGGAAAACATTCTCTTTGGTGCTTTTGTTAATGTTCATGCAAATTGGTTAAGATAAGATTTATTGATTTAAAAAGAATCATGGAGATGCATGAGCTTTAAGAATTCGCAAACACATCTGCCTTGCCTTACCATTAGGTGACCATCACGGTGATATTTCTGCATTACTACTAAGACAGAGTCTCACTTTGTCGCCCAGGCTGGAGTGTAGTGGTGCTATCTCGGCTCACTGCAGTCTCCACCTCCTGGTTTCAAGCGATTCTTCTGCCTCAGCCTCCCAAGTAGCTGATACTACAGGCACACACCACCATGTGTGTGTGTTTTTCAGTAGAGATGTGTATTTTTAGTAGAGATGGGGTTTCGCCGTGTTGGCCAGGCTGGTCTCGAACTCCTGACTTCAAGTGATCCATCCGCCTCAGCCTCCCAAAGTGCTGGGATTACAGGAGTGAGCCACTGCACTCAGCTATTAAGTGAAATATCACTAAGTGAGCATGATCGGATCTGACGGTGTCTTCACTATCACTACCTACCTGATGTAGCATCTTTTATGTTCCAAAAAAAGAAGAGGTCTGAATGGGATGGAATGCAATGGAAAGGAAGCACATATATTAAACAAAAAACTCTGAAGAGGGAAAAACTATAAAGTGGTTTTCAGCAGTAGGTGGGGATTTGGAGTAGGGACATCTGTGTTCATTCATGTCCATATGTGTCTATTTTAAAGGTCATAGGGTTTGAACTGGATCTGTGGCTGACTTGCCCACTTCTGGCTTGGGAATAATACTTTTCATTATTTTCTATTCATTTGTGCCTTAATATAATTGTTAAACACAGGGGGAAAATGGCCACTAAGAATCTCAACATTAAATAAAACCAAGAAACGCAAATTTTTATATGTATAGGATATTATAGTTAGGAAAAAATACTTTTGTATGAAGGAGCAAATTTACATTTGGTCCTCTATTTTCCTTAGTTTCTGTAACCACAGCTTCTTTTTTAACCTTAGAAATATTGGGGGATAGACTGATTTGCACCTACAGATCAACTGCTATCCTTCACAACTGCAATCAAGGCAAGTTACAACTGTTGGTCTGGTTATATCCAAAGTTTTTCAGAACTGAAAAAGTTTATATCCAGTTTCTGAGAAACTTTGGATATAATCAAAGTACAGTCATTATAAATTATAATAAAATACTACAATTGAAACCCTGGCTCTAAAATAAATCATTTTGATATTTTAGAATTCAACAGTGATAAGATTGTTTTGAAGCATCTCAGAATAAAACTAAAACATGTAGAATTATTGTCCTTAGAAATACATTTATTCAAGACATGATATAGTCATGTTGCTACTGTCTTTTCCCTAAATTTTCACTGATGTGTTTAGAAAAGTAAAATGGCACAGGGGCTTGCTGTATATTTCTGAAAATGAATGACACAACTTGTGTTTCTTATGGCCACTGCTAGTAACACAATGACTAATACAGATACATTTCTCTGTGACAAACATCTTCTTGAAGAGGAGTCAGTAGTCAGTAAACTGATGTGTACAGATATCAAAGTAAAACAATAAAATTATGGTAAGTAAGCCCAAGAAATGTAGAAAAAATTGCATTCCATTTCAAAAACTTTTTGAAACAATCCTATAATTTTCTAAACATTTTTAATGCATTTCTTTCTCATGAACTTTGTCACCTAGTATTCGAATAGCAATCATGCAATACATTATAAAATAGGTTATCTCAAGTAGAAATGGTTTCAAATATAAAATAGAGTTTATGTACTAGCCATTAATTTAACAGAATAGAGAGATGCACTTGACAGCAAAATAAAGACTTTTCTCTCTCTTTTTGATTTTTGTTTTTCTCAGAAGACTAAGTCCAAGAAATTCAATTCACCATTGTGCGAGTCATTCTACAGCCAACTTTTCTTTGTTTGAAAATCATTTTGGTCCAGGTGCAGTGGCTCACGCCTGTAATCCCAGCATTTTGGGAGGCTGAGGTGGGTGGATCGCCTGAGGTCAGGAGTTCAAGATCAGCCTGGCCAACATGGTAAAATCCTGTCTCGACTAAAATTACAAAAATTAGCTGGGAGTGGTGGTAGGCACCTGTAGTCCCAGCTACTCGGGAGGCTGAGGCAGGAGAATCACTTGAACCCAGGAGGCAAAGGTTGCAGTGAGCTGAGATTGTGTCACTGCACTCCAGCCTGGACAACAGAGTGAGACTCTGTCTCAGAAAAAAAAAAAAAAAAAAAAAAAGAAAGAAAGAGAGAAAGAAAATCATTTTGATAATCAAACAAGGATATCAACAGGACATTCAAACAATGGAAGCAAGGAGATGATTTTGATTGATGGGGACTGTGATGATGCCTACTGAAGTTCCCTTCTCTGTTCCTGGGCTGGTGAAGTTTTCCATGTGAGCACTGTCGCAGGATGGTGAGACACTGGACCATGAAAACAGACACATGGTCAATTCTGCTTTCACCAAAAAAACTCTCCATTCTCGGCCAGGCGCGGTGGCTCAAGCCTGTAATCCCAGCACTTTGGGAGGCCGAGACGGGCGGATCACGAGGTCAGGAGATCGAGACCATCCTGGCTAACATGGTGAAACCCCGTCTCCACTAAAAAATACAAAAAACTAGCCGGGCGCGGTTGCGGGCGCCTGTAGTCCCGGCTACTCAGGAGGCTGAGGCAGGAGAATGGCGTAGACCCGGGAGGTGGAGCTTGCAGTGAGCTGAGATCCAGCCACTGCACTCCAGCCTGGGCGACAGAGCGAGACTCCGTCTCAAAAACAAAAACAAAAACACAAACAAAACTCTCCATTCTCTTTTTGTAAATATTGAAAAACATTTACTCTGCTCTTTCTTTGAAAGGTCATAACCTGAAGATTTATAATTTCCTAGAAATAACTGATCCTGGGGTCCCTTTATTTTTATTTTATAATTAAAGGATATGAAGTGGCCTTGTTGATGGATTGGATGACTGCTCGAGGCAGGAGGTCTGGCTTTCCCTCCACAAACTAGGAGCAGCCTCAGGAATCACATGAACATGTTAGATGTGCACTTTTCAAGGCCATGGCTGGATCTTAGATTCGTTCTGTGACTTTACCTGAGGCTCAGTCCTGACAGCCAATGGACTCCATCAGTGATTGATTAAAACATGATGTTCGACGACTACCAAGACAGCAGCTCGAGAGCATCTGTAGCAAATGAAAACAACTGCTTTCGGCAGAAATTGTCCTGTATCCAAATAGACAAAGCTGAGTAACTGTATGTGGATGGTTACATCAGTTCGGCTGTGTGGAGCCAGGAGCCACCGTATTGTGGAGGTTCATGTGGATGGAATGTGCCCCCTGATGTACTAACTTGATCCTGACATTCCAATGCAATCCCCTATTCTCTAAAGGGAAAAACTAGTGTATTTGTTAGAGACGTAACGGAACTGTAGAGAGTACATTCAATCAGCTATGTAAACTGTGAAACAAATGTCAGGTTTCCCTGAGTTCTGCCATGTGGTCTGAAAAAGAAGAGTCTGAATGGGATGGATTGCAATGGAAAGGAAGCACATGTATGAGACAAAAATACGCTTAGGAGAGGAAAACTATAAAATGGTTCTTAGTACTGGTAGGTGGGGATTTGGAACAGGGCCATGTGTGTTCATGTGTGTCCATATGTGTCTATTTCAAAGATGGCACGATGGAAAATAAACTAAAGATTGTGTATGTCTTGTCATGGAGACAACCACTGTGGAGAGACAAGCAGAACCATCCAGTGGGTGACCCTGGGTTCCTGGGGATGAGCTGGTTGGGTCCAGTGTCTTCCTGTCTCCCAGCACAGGGCACCCCATGGCAGCTCAACCCACCACAGGGTCCCCTGCTGCAATGGCCCTGGGCAGCTAGTGTTTCCAGCTGAGATGCAACTTCTCTGAGCAGTTGCTGTTCCAGCTTAGACTGTTTCAGCCCCACTTTCAGGGCTGATGTCATGATCCCAATACAAGGGAAGCTGCAGAGGGGAGCACGGCATTGACTATTACCATCATCTCCTAACTGGCTTGCCGGCTGTGTATTTAAAGATGTTTTTGTGTGTGTGTTGAAGACAGACTGGAAGGTAACCACCTATCTAGGGATTTATACACAGGATAAGTGTGCTAATAATTGTATGCTACTGCTATTTGATCCAACTTCTTCTTGCTCTTTTTTGCATTATTTTCAGAAAATCAAAGAAGAAATTATAAATAAAATAAAGTGGGACTCTAGCTCAACTGTGGCCTAATATTATGGAGATAAGGTGACCTTTCCCATCATAGTCCAGTCCCTGTGCTGTTGCCAGAGCAGCCATCCTGAAACATTTGCTGAGATCCCCCTCCTGTTAAAAATCTTTGCTGGTTCTCCCTTGGCCTCAGAGGAGCAACTCACCTCTCATCTCCCTGTGACTGCCCTAAATGTACAATTCTAACCTCATCTTCACTCTGCACCAAGTGTGAGGGAGCTATAATAGAAACGGTGGAGCTCTGGAGTCATATTGTCTGGGTTCTAAAGGAGGCTCTGCCACCCTGTTACCTAGATAGAGTTCCAGGTGTATTTACCCAGAAGCAGACTCTGTGAGTTTAGTGTGTAGGATGCTAATGAAGGAGGGACCTTGGGATTGACCCCTGAAGAACAGAGCAGGTGGCAGCTGGAATGAACAGAGAGAAATCAAGCTATGGTGCAGGCCTGGCATTTCTGGCAGCCCCACGGGGAAGCTCTGAAGCCAGAATGGTCTGCAAAAGTGGCCTAAGTTGGTTCTTTTTTTTTTTCTTTTTGAGATGGAGTCTCGCTCTGTCGCTCAGGCTGGAGTAGAGTGGCACGATCTCAGCTCACTGCAAGCTCTTCCTCCCAGGTTCATGCCATTCTCCTGCCTCAGCCTCTTGAGTAGCTGGGACTACAGTTGCCCACCACCACGCCTGGCTAATTTTTTGTATTTTGTTTTAGTAGAGACGAGGTTTCACCGTGTTAGCCAGTATGGTCTCGATCTCCTGACCTGGTGATCTGCCCTAAGTTGGTTCTTTAAAGCTGCATGTGAGTAGGTCATTGGATGTAGGCTACCCTAGAAAGGGGCATGGCCTTGGGCAAAGCTTTGGATGAGAAGACTCTGCAGGTGAGACCCTCTGGAAGGGGCTGCTGACAGCAGGTGACTGTGAGCCAAGAGCACTTCCAGACAGCTGCAGCAACACTTCCCCGATGAAGGGGGATCTGGGGCACTACAGCATCCCCACACCTAGCCTCTCTAAGCCTCAGGTTCCTCCAGTCTCAATGGCGAGTGATAAAAAGCATTTATGGTGGCTGAAGCCTGTAATCCCAGCACTTTGGGAGCCCGAGACAGGCGGATCACGAGGTCAGGAGATCGAGACCATCCTGGCTAACACGGTGAAACCTCCTCTCTACTAAAAAATACAAAAAACTAGCCGGGCGAGGTGGTGGGCGCCTGTGGTCCCAGCTACTCGGGAGGCTGAGGCAGGAGAATGGTGTAAACCCGCGAGGCGGAGCTTGCAGTGAGCTGAGATCCTGCCACTGCACCTCAGCCTGGGCGACAGAGCAAGACTCCGTCTCAAAAAAAAGAAAAGCATTTACCTTGGGACATCGGTATGAAGTTCAATGCTCAGGCACACGGTAGGTCGCACAAGGGTGATCACTGCGTTCTTAATGCTCTGACCACTCTGAGCAACTTGGCAGCTCCTAGAACCCAACACGTTCTTTCACACCTCCAAGCCTCTGACTAGCATACTTCTCTCTCACTGGTGATGGTTTCCCAGGACCGTGTGCAACTCAGGAGCAGAGACCAAGTCTTATTCATCTTTACTTTCTCCCTCTGCCCTTGGTGCTGAACACAATGCCTTGTTAGGCAAGCAATGCATGTTTGTTGAATGAATAAAAACACAAGAGGGAAAGAGCAGTCATTTGTGACACACAGATACTCTTTCCATTGCAAAGATTTGAGATTTGCAGAACTTATTGTTTCATTTTCTAACTTTACCCTTGGGAAGCTCAGGGTTAAATTTAATTAGCAGTTACAGAAATGATATAAGTCTAGCTATTTGGTATCTTATTTTCTTTTCACTCTGCATGGATTCTGGTGTTTGCGTTACTGGTTCTGCTTACGGGAATTACATGTTTTTGATTATAAGTTCTCTCAGATCCCTTTTGGATGCAGGCAGGTTATAAATCACATATATACAAATAACATTTTCTAAATCCTGGCTTCAAAAACATTTGGACATTATTATTTGATCAAAATTTATCCCTCTACTTAGGAGGATTTCTTTAGAGGACACAAAGCTTCCGAATGTGTTCTGAACAAGTTGACCCAATAATTTTGCTTCCATTCTGTGTGTATCAGGAGTTGTGGGAGAGACAGATAGTAAATGGGTAAACCACAGACAAGGCAATACTAGGTAGTGGGAAGTGCTAGAAAGAAAAGGACTAACTGGGGCAGAGAGAAAAGATACTTTCAATTGTGAGGTCAGGAGAGATCTCTCTGAGAAGGCGAGAGTTTAGAAATGAGAGGAAGCCAGCCACGGAAATATCTGGATGCAGAACAGTGCTGAGAGGGAGCAGCAAGTGCAAAGGCCCTGAGGCAGAAACAAGCAAGGCTTTTTGAAAAACACTTGTCATTTTTTGCATATTCATTATTTTAATTTATAGCCAATACATGTGGCAAATTTGTTTACTTTGGTTAAAAAGAAACACAAAACAACTGCCAATTCCAACTAACTCTTTAGTTCTTAACTCATGTGTTACCCTACATTTCCGTAGTCTTCAGACGTGATCGTTGATATGAGCATGCTTTGAGTTGCAGTGCATTTTGTTAAAACTTTTAAAAACTTTATACAGTTTTTAACAGGTCATCTGTCACCGCTATTACAAAAAGGAAACAGCCTAGCCATGGTGTCTGGTCCAAGCCCTGGAGCATTTGATCCAAACCAATTGCAAGTATTTCTAAGGACAGAGTATCTATTATTTTATGAGCCACAACCAATAAAATTCCTTTCTCCAGACTTTAGTGGAACAAATGAGAACCACTGGGGCTGGTTTGGATTTATCCTCCTCTCCTTGACCTCTAACTGGGCAGTGCTTTGGATTATTGAATCAGCTTCAAGATCAAATATCTTCAAGTTCCTTACATTTCAATGATTTGTTTACCACATGTTTTAAGATCCCTATCTGTGGTGCCACTTATCATATTCAAATTAAACATTCTGGGGAGAAGATGATACAATTAAATCATTCTGCCCTTGCAGAATTGAAGAAGCATTTCCATGAGATCTAATGTAACAGCAATGCTGAGAGATGGGCAATTGAAAGATGAAAAAACAGAAGCTCAGAGAAGCTGCCCAGATCTTATAGGTGTAGAAGTTCCTGACTTTGGAAAAGATGTACTTTCTCAGTACATTTGGTAATGGCTGTAACTTTCACAGAGAGAAATGGTAATTCATCTTCAGAGGTCTGGCTCTAAGCACACCCAGAGCACTCTAGCACTGTATCACATGATTAGTTTGTTGTGTGATTGTGGACACCTTCATGCAATCTTTTTGGATTTTGGTCAATGGTTAAGCATCTCCGAGGGATATGAACTTAGTGCTGATTTTAATACTCTGTTGGCAGAGACGAAAGGGGTCAAAGACGTAGCTCTTCATGCTGAAGAGTTTACACTACTGGATTGATCTAATTGGGGGTCTTAGATCTCCTGGTTAAAGGAAATTTAACATTTTCCTTATAAGAACAAACTAAGGCCGGGCGCGGTGGCTCAAGCCTGTAATCCCAGCACTTTGGGAGGCCGAGACGGGCGGATCACGAGGTCAGGAGATCGAGACCATCCTGGCTAACACGGTGAAACCCCGTCTCTACTAAAAAAATACATAAAACTAGCCGGGCACGGTGGCGGGTGCCTGTAGTCCCAACTACTTGGGAGGCTGAGGCAGGAGAATGGTGTGAACCCGGGAGGCGGAGCTTGCAGTGAGCTGAGATCCGGCCACTGCACTCCAGCCTGGGCGGCAGAGCGAGACTCCGTCTCAAAAAAAAAAAAAAAAAAAAAAGAACAAACTAAAGTACTGCAGAAAATAGGAACATAGAAAGTTTCTGTTAGTAGTGATTCAGACTGAGGTTCTTATTTCATAGACAAAAAAAATAAATTAAAAAAAAATAGCTGTCTGGGGTTCCTAGAGGCATGAATCATGTCAGATCACCAGGATTTCTGAATGGCTGAGAGGTTTTAAAAACAATTTTGATCTTGTACATGGAAATACTACAAAATGCATTGCCAACTACATTTCCTTCTTTTAACCTTTATTACTTTTGTTACACACAAAGTACAAGTTTGTTGTAGAAAATTGTAAAGACAAGCAAATGAAACATAAATTAAAACCACTTCAATCCCAGAGATAACAATGCTGGTATTTTGGTACCTGTCCTCTTGCAGTTCTTCTTGGCAATGCACATATTAATAACAATAGGAGCACAGTATAAGTACTTTTTGGGGAAAGGTAATTTTTAAATTCACTTTTTAAAAACTACATTATATATTATTCATTACCTTTCCAAACCAGTAATTTTTTTGTGCCTCCCTATACTTGATGAAATTCCTCATTTGCTTGATGACTCCAGGGTGTTATTATGAAGATCAATTAGTTACAGTGTGACCTGCCTGGCTCTCTGCCCCCCGTCCTGTTTCTAGGGTGTTTGAGGATCTCCACCCGAGGAGCTTTGCCCCCTCAGATCAACAGTACATTCGAGCTTTTCTGACTTAGTGCCCTATTCTAAGGTTCTAGGTGGCAACCAGCCTCTTCAAACTGGATTGTGATCACATTTGCTCTTGCTTGAGTTCTTTCCCTGAAAACCTGCAAGCTACAGTTCCTTCCAGTCTGACAGTCTCCCCCAACCTTTAATTTTCCCATCTCCCAAGAAAGCCAACTCTATCCTAAAGGCTTGCCTCATCCTTCATGCCAGGGCCAGTGGGCCCACCACATGAATTCCTGGGTCCAGGGCTCTGTCTCTTTTCCCTGAGATCTGTGGCTGTGGTGGGGTCTATTCCAGTTGCCTGCCTCACCCTGGTCCACTCCCCTCACTCGGTTCCTCTAGGTCCTCCCCCTGTCCTGCTGGCCCAGGCCTGAGTCTCTGCACTGGTGCTCTCTTTCTATTGGATGACTTCCCCCAGGCCCAGAGGTTCTGTCTCTCTGAGTTGTATGTTTCTGTAGATACAGAACAGAGATACATACAACTCAGAGAGACATTCTGATAGGCAGGGTCTCAGGAGTCCTTGGGTCTGCTTCTAAAAGCACCTTTTTCTCTTGTTACTTGTTAATTACAATCTGCCATGCTTTTGCAACCAGATAACCAATCTGGTTGGATCTGGGTCAGAACTTAAGTGTCTTCTCTCCTTTAAAGAATGAACATGGACATTTTGACAAAGATTTAACCATTTTTATATTATTATTATTTTTTGCTTGTGTGTTGATTCTCAACTGTTTCAAAGAGCTAAGTTGCTGGAAAGAGGAGTTTCTAATAGGGGAGTTGTTATCTGAGTTGTGGGTGAAAAAAAATGTTTTTTCTTGCACTTTGTCATGAAATTACATAGCTATTAGCTCAAGGGATTTGTTAAAGATATAAATAGGTTCCAGAAGAGCTTGTATAACTACTACAGACAGAAACTGGGTCAGTAAGTGGAAACCAAGAATCTAATCAACTGATTATAGGAATCCATTTCATAATTAGGTCATTTTTCTGCTTAAATTGGAACATGGGCATTGTCCCCTGCAATCATGCAAATATCCTTAGGTTGAGAAACACCTATACGTACAAATCACTCTTTTGCAACTCATAGCAAAAGACTTCATTGGGGTTCTCTTGAAAGTAGCTTTGGATGGGTTGGTGAAATGTGACTCAAGGCGAGATGCCTTGTGCCTGGGGAGGGAAAAGAAGTTTTTAAAATGGAAAGAAATGAAGCTTGGCATGGAGGCTCATGCCTGCAATCCCAGCACTTTGGGAGGCCAAGGTGGGCAGATCATTTGAGGTCAGAAGTTCGACACCAGCCTGAGCAACGTGGTAAAACCCCATCTCTACTAAAAAATACAAAAAATTAGCTGGGTGTGGTGGCGCGTGCCTGTAGTCCCAGCTACTCAAGAAGCTAAAGCACAAGAATCACTTGAACCCGGGAGGCAGAGGTTGCAGTGAGCCAATATCGTGCCACTGCACTCTAGCTGGGGCAACAGAGTGAGTTGTTGAGACTCCATCTCGAAAAAAAAAAACAAAAACAGAAACAAAAATTAGCTGGGCATGGTGGCTCATACCTGTAATCCCAGCTACTCAGGTGGCTGAGGAAGAGAATCGCTGGAACCCAAGGGGCAGAGGTTGTAGTGAGCTAAGATTGTATCAGCCTGGGCAATAGAGTGAGTGAGACTCTGTCTCAAAAAAAAAAAAAAAAAAAAAAGAAATGAGAAGGCTGGATAGTTGATCACAGCTGGATGGATGATTTTCCTATCATCCATGCTATGGGCTGCACTAGTTTTCTCCTTTTTTAGGGGATGAGATAATCTAAGGACTTTGAGTCCACCTGTCTCCTGAATGCCACACAGTGCTTCTACCTGGGCCCACTGGAGAAACTAGTGGGTGAGCGTGAGTAGAATTTCTGGTGCGTACGACACAAGGAAGCAGGACTTGGGGATCTGCTGGGAAACTTGTCTCAGGAAAGTCATCACGAAATATCACCGTGAAGGGAACCAAGAAGGGAAGACTTCTAGGAGTCGAAAGACAGGAGCAGCACGTCGGCAGCTTTTCATACTTTGCCTCTGTACAGATATTTATCATAGAAATGGATATGTGCTAATATAATAATACAAAATGGGTAAAAGACGTTTCAATTTATAATGAGGTGACTTTTTTGCTAGAATCTAGTACTCTCACACTGATGATGTTCTTATTTTGTTATAGTTTAAAAACCTCCTGTAATTTGTAACAGAAGCAGTGCTGAGCTGAAAATAAGGAGTTTTCAGAGCATCCTTCTGCTAGGCTAGCAGGGTGGCCTACATCAACATTATTAGAGACGCAAAAAGATTCCTGCAAAAGATGATTTTTATACATGTAATAATATTTACTATGTAACATAGTATGTGCCAGATGCCTAACACAAATTACCACACTTAATCCCACAACACATTGAAAAATAGATTCTATTATTCCCATTCTCAGGTGAAAAAACTGAGGTTAAATGCCTTGCCCAAGAGGCCCGGGAGCAGCTGCAATTAGAATCTGGGTCTCACTCACTCCAGGGATGACACTACCTTCTTAGAGTATAACAAATAAAAGAGAATTTTGTAGGCCAGGTTTTTACAGCTCAAATTAAATGGAGCCATGAAAATATTCAGTGGGAGCATCTATATTTCTCATGTGAATAATATGGCAATTTTTTTCCTGAGTTATCTATATTTCTTCAATTGGGTTGGAATGAATAGATCATTTCTAAATAAAACAGGAGAGCATAAAAAATGAAATGAATGGGCTCAATCCCAGTTGAAGCAAGAAGAGTAAAATACATTTCCCTGCTTGAAAGAAAACGATTCATCTATTTGAGGTTCTATAAATGCCCTCTTTCAGAAAGTCATACAGCTCTGTCTAGAAAGGCATTTTACCTCAAAATGACGAGGGCTTTCATTTTGAGAAGGAATATCCTCTCACACTCTGGCCCAAGCCAACAGTTCTCTCTGAAAACCAGGGGAGTTGCTGTTGGTGATATGAGGGCAAGGCAGGATGGGAAAACGATGAGGAGAAACCGGCCCTGGATTTCTTCGTGTTTAAAAAATGTTTTTAAAAGAAAAAAGGAGAACAATAGTAATCATCGTGGAAAATAGCCGAGCTTGTAGACTGTCTGGTTCTACTGCAGGATCACAAAAACCAGGTGGAATTTTATCTAAAGGGCATTTAGTAATGAGTCATGCAAAACAGGAAAAAGAAATAATTTGTGCTTGTTCCTTAATATCTGAGTTAGGAGGATTGGAGTTTAAGGAAGGGAGGTGAAATGATTCTGCAGGCAGGTGGGCGCAGAGTGAAGAGCAGGGAAGGTGGTTTGAAGATAGAAGGGGAAGTGGCTAGCTGAGTACATGGACTTTCAAAATGTAATAGTGACTGTAAGTCTCAAAGCAGGGGATTGACTGCTGGAGGAAAAGTAATATAGTAAAGACTGTCTTTCCACCAGAAGAGATTTTAATGCGTATGATTCCATGCCAAAATCTGTGGTTCTAGCTCCACCTTGGGCCTAACCTCCAGACCAATCCCAGAGGTCTGTTGTGTATTTCCACAGGAATGATGCACAGCACCTAAAATTCACCTTCTTCAAAATGGAACTCAATTTCTTTCCCCCAGAGCCTTCCTCCCCTATTCCTGAGTCATTCATGCCTCCTCTCTTTACTTCTAGGTCCCATCGATAACTAATCTTATCATTTTGACTCTGAGGATCCATCTGATTGTCCTCCTCTTTTCCATTGCTATTGGCCTAGCTCAGGTCCTCATTTCTTCAAATTTGGACTATTGCAAGGTCATTCTTGATCCACCTCTAGCATCTTTCGTGTTTAATCAATCTTCCCCACAAGGAAAAATCTCAAAGAACTACATAATTCAGTTAGAATATGAGCATCAAGAGATCTTAAAGAACTACATATTTCTCTTACAATATGAACATCAGACACTTCGATATGCACATGAATTGCCAAGAATGGCTGATTTCACCTTTCACATGATCAGAAAAAGTTTAATAAGGATTTCACATTGGTCTTCCTGGAAACTGAAAAGTTTCTGCCACTTTTTGAACCCAAGTTGCAAGGATGATAACCAATGTAGCCTTGGATAAACATTACAATGTTGGAGAAAGAAGGGGTTTTTCAGAAGATTTATAGATGGGCTCATTTTTCAGAAGCAGAAACAGATTGACGGGGCATAGACTGAGAGGCAGAGTCAGGACTTGCTTAAACTCTGTCTTCTGAATCTTGGGGTTCATGCTCTTCCATTCCACACCATGTTCCATCATACCACCTCATACCACCACTATTCCATATCGTGAAACCAACATGTTTCACCAAAGTTTCAGGAAGGTTGACTTAGTCTGTAGGGGGGATTGGAGGAGATTAGGGGGAGCATTGATAAGGAAGAATGGGAAGGAAGTCAGTGCTAGAGCCTCAAGAGCTATGACATCTGCAGGGTAAGCCAGGATGGCGGCAGTAGGGACAGAGAGAAGGGAACAAATTTGAGAAAGAGAACATGACTGCATCCATAAACTACTGTTTTTGCTCAAGGATGTTCCTGGGATGAAGATGGTTTCTTGAAATGTATTCTCATTATTATAAGAGATGGACTGTCTTCCAAGGTAGTGGTCTGTAAGTCATTCCTCAGATGCCATCAAAACCTAGGTCAAGAGATGGGCTATGTACTCCCACTTCTATCACTGGACCAATTAGAGGCACAAAATATTCGGAGGGATGCAGATACCTTGAGGGACAGATTTCTGGCAGAAACTTAGTCAAGAGATTTGACTCCAAGCAAGAGGTTGAAGGAAAAGTTTGAGGAGAAGGAAAAGTTCCTCTCCTAAACCAGCTCTTCTTAGAGGTACCTACCTTTTGTGGCTTTTATGCAGGTTATTTTTAAAAGTAACTAATTTTTAAAGTGAATATGGTTTTTGTATCTTTGCTTGCTTTTTTACAACTCTTCACCCTTCTGCAAGTTCCCCCTCCCAAGTCTACCCCTAGTTCTTTGGGGGGAATTTCTGGGGTTAATCACACGTGTTTCAGGTCTTAAAGTCATCTTGGAACACACATGGCAAAACAAGTCTATTTAAATTCTTCTGCCCCAAGGTTGACACAACGAGGTGGGAGCAGGGAGCTAGTTACTGACATCTGAACACTAAATGAAGCTCTGGAAGCTCTTCCTGTAAAGCTGTCAATGCCTATACGCTCTGGTAAATTTTGGAGATGTGGGCCCAGGAAGACAACCTTTGAATCATTCTCTTAAGTATGGCAAACATTTTCATTTACTAAAGAAATGATTTATTTCATATGTAATTAAAATATAATTATAGGCCATGCATGGTGGCTCATGCCTATAATCCCAGCACTTTGGGAGGCTGAGGTGGGTGGATCACCTGAGGTCAGGAGTTCAAGACCAGCCTGGCCAACACGGCAAAACTCTGTCTCGACTAAAAATACAAAAGTTAGCCGGGTGTGGCAGTGTGCACCTGTAATCCCAGCCACTCGGGAGGCGGAGGCAGGAGAATCACTTGAATCCCGGAGGCGGAGGCTGCAGTGAGCCAAGATCATACCACTGCACTCCAGCCTGGGTGACAAAACAAGACTCCATCGCAAAAAAAAAATATATATATATAATTATAAATATATTTAATATTTAAGGTATTTAATACATAATTTAAATATAATTATATAAATTAAACAATTGATTTTAATTCACTTTATATATTTAATATATAAACAAATATATTTATATGTTAGATATAAGTAAAATATATTTTTATAATGAAATATGTAAATATACACTTAAAATATACTAAATATTAAATATATAAGTATAAAAATACTGAATAAATGTTAAGCTACACTAATATTAAAATACACTAAAGTAATATTAAAATAGAGCAAAAATAATTCTAAAAATAAACAACAAAGCTATGTCCATCACAGATACTCAGATATTTAAAGTATCATTTTGAGTCTGACATCTATTCTAGGAACTGGACGCTTTTCCAGCGTTGTGGTTGCAACTACTTTAATAGCAAATGATATTCAAGTAGATAATAAATTTAGAGTTGTAGGAGTCCCTGGAGATCATCTACTTGCTGGGCATATGTGGCCTTAGGTATGTTTCTCAACTACTCTGGGTCTTACTTTCCTTATCTGTGAAATGAGAGAGCATGAGAATGTTATCCAGGTGTCAGTTCCAGACTGGACCGGGTCCTTTTCAGCACCAAGCACAGCACTGAGTTGGTGATGGAGCCAGCACTAAGATTCCCTTCTGGAGACCTCATTCTCCACAACTCCCAGCCTCAGTGCTCCTCTCCTTTGCTTCTCCTCCTATGAATACCCCTCCTGACTACTCACTCCTCCAACACAGTTTATTTTCATACTTAATTTTAGCAGACCAGAAAAAAAGGAAGTTTCAATCTCAAGTCACAAATCTCTTTTGCTGTCCTTAAGTGAACATCCAACAGTGCCATTCTATAGTATAGATCAGTGAATGGATAACTTATGGAGTCTTGTACGACCCTATAGGGCAAATTAATCACCAATTTGCAATACATTGAAAATGAACAGAACTGAGTCAATAATATAAGCTACACTTTGTTGAGGACAATTATTGAGGGCACACAACAGGCATTGTGCTAAGTGGGATTTTTTCCTTCAAATAAAAAAAGTCTAGTGAAATAGGTACTATTATAGCTCCATTTTATAGATGAGGAAACTGAGGTTCTGAGAATTTAAGTAGCTTGCCCAAGGTCACACAGCTAGTGAGTGGCAGAGTAGGATTTGAATTCAACATAGTCACGATCACCTACTGCTTACTTGAAAGGGACAGGGATGGGGTTTGGGAGCAGAGAGAAACAACAACAACAAAAAACCCCACCCCCAAATTGCTCTCTCTGTCAAAGCATCTCCTGCTGTTGACTGCCAACCTGAACACTTAGTCACAGGACAGCTCTGGGTATGTCTCTTGGGGCTAAATGTCTCCTTCAGGGCTAACTGCTTTTCCTGTGGGGACTGTGTTAAAGTCTGTCTTCTGCCTCCGCTCCCAGGAGTTTCCACATTGCTGCAGCTTTAAATAGGAATCTTAAATATTTGGGGAAAAAAAAAAATCAAGGAGGAAGCATTGGTCTTGGCCAGAGAGTCCCTGCGTTCCAGCAAAAGGAAAGGTGAGTGGCGAGCAGGAAGCCAGGAAGAAGGGACCACAAAAGAGGGCTGCATGGCTGGCTCTGGGGGCGCCTCCGTGGAAGGTCGGGGGGCCGGGAGGACTCCCACGGCACCAGGGACTGGGCGGCATGGCCTGAACGAAAGTGGAATTTCCTAGTCCCACTGGTCATCACCTGAGTAAGAGCTGGAGAGTAAATGAAAATAGCCATCCCCAGGAGAAAAATATTTATTCATTTAATGGCTGAAACAAAATGCCATCTCTGTTGTGATAACAAAAGGTTTAAAGTGCATTACTGTAGTTTCTCAATACACTTGTGGTCTGGCTCTCGGGTCATATGGTGCAACAGTCCATGTAATCCCCTGAATGGAAAAAAATTAGGCTCAAAGTGCCAAATGGAAGCCCACAACATAATATCAGGTAAAACAAGCATATTCCTTCATCTTCCCGCCAGCCCCCTCCCAAAACCTCCCCAAATGTTAGAGAAATAGAGAGAAATTCCAGTCATTTCTCATTACTGTGAAGGTCAGCCTGGCTGGGAAAATTGTTTCTGCTTTACAATTCCCCAAACTGTAGAAAGCAGTTAGACTTCTGGACAAAAACTAATGTTGCATTCAAAGGGAAAAGAGGCTGAGACGGCATTGCTGCAGTAATAAGAGAATTTTTTACTCTTTCCACTTCCCTGTGAACCTAATCAACTGTGACATGAGAAAATATACTGGGCTCACCCAGCCAGAATCTGACTGCCACCTGAAAATGTCCTCAATATTCCACTGTTTGGGACTTTACAATGATCCTTCCGACATCAATTTTGTGCATGTACATCAAAATGCCATTAGAAATGCCTCCCCACTCCTCCATTCAATCCAAGAGTCCTGGTGAAGACTCCCCCGTGGTTGACTGACAGTTCCTTTCTGCTACTCATTTGAAAACATTTGCTTATACGGAAAGGTGTCTTGCAGGGAAACTGGAAATCTATGGATCTCTATGCTGACCTCTCCCCAAAAGCATTCTTGAATACCTTAAGATGGGGATTTTAAGAATCTGGGGGGCTTTAAGAATCTGCCTTAAACCTGTAATTAGAATTTGTTGACTTGAGTTCCCAGGCTTTGCTCCAGACCCAGAAAGCCGTCAGCATCTCACGGTAGACTGGAGTTCAAGAAAAGGCGAACCCAAATGTGTTTGTGTACAGGGGCTGCCCACATAATCCTAGCTGCTGTCAGAAGCTATGCTGTACAGGTCCAGTGCAGGTGGATAGGTACACAGATTGCTTTTTATTCCATTCTCCTCCATGCCACTAGCTTGTGTATGTTCTCTGGGCTCATACACAGACACATATACATGCATAAATGACGTGCAGTAGTTTTTGACAAGTGCTTGGCATGTGTAATGAAATTCTTGATGACAGCTGTATTATTTCTCAGTGACGTAAAGTTGAACAAATCTAATGCGACTCTTCACAGTGGCATTATCATCTTCTCCCTTTGCCCCAATATTTACAGGAAATATTACAAGTGTTTGACATATAAATTCAGCATTTGACTGACTTTAATAACCATGTGATCAATAAGAAGTGATATTTTTATAGTCCAAGTTCAATATTTAAAGGGTCACAGGTGGCAAATCTTTATCAAAGAAATAAGGGAGATCTTTTTATTTTTCAAAATCCATTATTTCTTAAAAAAACTTCTTTTTGGAATGAATATGGTTAAGAGTTAGATTGATGAAAAGTTGCCTGTATTTATAAAGAGTGTGGGCATTATAGAGGGCACAGATACAGATACATTTGCTCTCTCAACACCTTGATTTTTGGATGCTAAGAAGAAATTCAACATGATGAACACAGACAGCAACTGGGTAGAAAATCAATGAATGTAAATCTGGGAGCTTATTCTTTATTCAATAAGGAGGCCAGTTCCCAGCCTCTTTGTAAAATTATTGCTTCTCCAGTAAATGCATACTCTTAGCTAGACTAGGTGGCAGTTCTCCATTTTCTGTGTGCTTGGTTCTGAATCATTTCTGAAGGGAAGTACCAAATTCTTCCATCCACCCTTCTCCCTTAGTCCATGTTTCTCCTCAGGTGCAGGATCTTCAGAGCAAAAGAAACATTTATGATCTTGATTGCTGGGCTACAGCACAGGACCATGACTGTTGGCTCTTGGCATACTAAACTAAAAATTCTCATTTTGAATTGCTCACAGCATTGGTCAGCCTCGTAGGTCAATTAGTCAATCTTCTAGCACTTACAATCTGTGGAAAGCGCTCAGTGTCCCAGCATTATCAGAGCTTATCTCCCATCTTCTTTGTACCCCTCTCTTCTTTCACTTTCTTTCATCAACGTCACCGCTATCATAGTCATATCTAGTACTTACATAGCACTCACTATGTGCCAGGCATTGTTCTAAGAACTTTACAAATACTAATTTAATCCTGATTGATAGCAAATCTATGATGTTGACACTTTAATCTGCATTTTTAAAAGAAGGCAACGAAGGCATAAAAGGGCTAAGCAACTTGCCTAAGATCACACAGCTACTAAACGAGAGCCAGAATTCAAACCCAGGCAGTCAGGCTTCAGTCTCCTCTCCTAACTATACATCTTGCCTCTCATTATCTTTATTTTAATTTTTAAAGTATCTTCATTTTTAGGGGGCATTATTATTATTATTATTATCATCATTACTATTACTCAATAGCAAGGGTAAGCAAACTACTGCTCATGGGCCAAATCTGGCCCATCGCCTGTTTTGGTATGGCCTATAAGCTAAGAATGATTTTTATAGATGAACACTGGCAATTGATTTGATAATGAGGAGCACTAAGTTTGTACTCTAATTATGTGATACATTATCCCCTGGTGATTGTTAATTTTATGTGTCAACTTGACAGGGCCACAGGATGCTTAGATTTGTGATCAAATATTATTCTGGGTGTTTCCATGAGAACATTTTTGGATGAGGTGAACATTTAAGTTGGTAGACTGAATAAAGCAGATTACTCTTCAGCATGTGGGTGGGCCTCATCCAATCAGTTGAAGGCTTGTGCAGAACAAAGACTGACCCTCCCCCTAGCAAGAGAGAATTCTTCTGCCTGCTCACCTTCAGACTCTATCTGGAATATCAGCTCTGCAGATTTTGGATTTGAGAGCTTCCTTTATAAGGAGTTTTGTGGATAGATATATTCTATTGATCCTTTTTCTTTGGAGAACACTGACGAATACATGTCCCCCAAAAGAATTCCATTCTTCTCATTAGTAAATCTGTATTATAAAAATTCTACTCAATTCCTATTATTATATTCTGAATTTCATCAATACAAATTTTGTGGAAATTTGTTTTCTCTCTTTATATAAGTACATAAAGAATATCCCTGGCCAGGTGCAGTGGCTCAAGCCTGTAATTCTAGCCCTCTGAGAGGCTGAAGCCAGAGGATCGCTTCAGACCAGAAGATTGAGACTAGGTTGGGCAACATAAGGAGACCCAATTCCTACAAAAAATTTAAAAAAATTAGCAGGCATGGTGGTGCGTGCCTATAGTACTAGCTATTTGGGAGGGAGGCTGAAGCAGAAGGATTGGTTGAGCCCAGAATTTGGAGGCTGAAGTGAGCCATGATTGCATCACCGAACTCTAGCCTGGGTGACAGAGCAAGATCCTGTCTCAAAAAAGAAGAAAACAAAACACATACAAAAAACGAACAGACAAACAAAAAGAATATCCCTAACTTGCAAAGCCTAAAATACTTAACCATCGAGTCCTTTACATAATGTGTTTGCTGGCTCCTGTACTATAGCAACAAGCCTGTGGTTGAATGTAAACTAATTAGTTGGATTAACTAATTGTCTACCTTGAGTGGGTGTTTGGCAGAATTATCAGTGGAGCCAAATGACAGAGGGTAACGACAGTGTGTCCAGCATGACTCTCCTCTTGGGTGGTAATGGGGAAAGCCACAGAGCTGGCTCAAGGGGACATCTGTAGAAGTGACAGAATAGCCAGTGGACTGACTCTGAGTAGAGCAGTCAGGGGTAAAGGATGGAGGGAGGAGGAGAGAGGACCAGACGTTAGTGCTCCGAGCCCCCAGACTGAACTTTAAGAACCATTCTCGACTGGGCACGGTGGCTCACGCCTGTAATCCCAGCACCTTGTGAGGCTGAGGTGGGCAGATCATGAGGTAAAGAGTTCGAGACCAGCCTGACCAACATGGTGAAACCCGTCTCTACTAAAAATACAAAAAAATTAGCCGGGCGTGGTGGCTCACGTCTGTAGTCCCAGCTACTCAGGAAGCTGAGGCAGGAGAATCGCTTGAACCCAGGAGGCGGTGGTTGCAGTGAGCCGAGATTGTGCCACTGCACTCCAGCCTGGGCAACAGAGAGAGACTCTGTCTCAAAAAAAAGAGCCATTCTCCGAGTCTGGCTTCTTTTTCCCTGAAAACACATAGACAGCCTTGATTCCATTGACTGCAAAGCTCTAAGTAGTCTTCCTTCCACCACTGCACAGGTTCATGCCCTGCAGAGGAGAACTGTATTCCTTTCATCTTTCTGGAAATTCATAAGATCTTTGAGAAAGGGACGGTATTAGTTAGGGTTCTCCAGAGAAAGAGAACTGATAGGAGATACCTCTGTCTGTCTGTCTACCTATATATTGAGAAGGAGATGGATTTATTTTAAGGAATTGGCTCACAAGATTATGGAGTCTGGCAGTTCAAAATCTGCAGGTTGAGGCTACAGGGTGGAGACCCAGGAAAAGCCCATGTTGAAGTTCAAGTTCAAAGGTAATCTGCTGCAGGATTCCCTTTTGTTTGGGAAAGGTCAGTCTTTTGTTCTATGAGGCAATCTGCTTTACTCACAGTTCACCAATTTAAATGTTAATTTAATCCAAAACACCCAGAATAACACTTGAGCTAAGTGGGCACCGTGGCCCAATCAAGTTGACACATAAATTAACCATTGCAGTAATTAATTTAGGCAGGGGTGGAGAGGAGACATAGTTGGCCAAAGCAGTGGTACCCATTTGCAGCAAAAGAGAAATCATCCAATTGAATAACTACTACTGATTCAGACATCCCGCAGCACATGCACCAATGTCTTCCTCTGGCTCTTCCTGTCCTTCTAAATTATACTAGAACTTCAGAGCCCTGTTCAAGTTCCACCACCTCACGAAAGTCTTCTTGGACACTTTCAGTCCTCAGCTGGCTCCTCTTTGGATCTTTGAGAGCAACTGCTGTCTTCCCACACCATTGATCCTTTACTATGTTCTCTTATGTTGCACGTTAGTCCTGCCTTCTGGAAACATCCAAATAATCTATATCAGTAACAATGACCACAAGTCATCAGGAAGTTGCAGTTAGGTTTCCTTTCATTTACACTGGGAAATCTTATCAATCTGTCAAATTTGTGAAGTGTCTACTTTACCAAGGTGTTGGAGGATAATGCAGGCATACCTCGGAGATATTATGTTAGGTTCCAGACTACCACAATAAAGTCAATATTGCAATAAAGCAAGTCACATGTTTTTTGGTTTACTAGTGAATATGCAAGTTATGTTTACACTCAGTCTATGAAGTGTTCAACAGCATTACGTCTAATGTATAAAAATACTTTAGGCCAGGTGTGATGGCAGCACTTCAGGATGCTGAGACAAGAGTATTGCTTGAGCCCAGGAGTTTGAGGCCACAGTGACACCCTGCCTCTAACCGCCCCCACCAAAAAAAAAAAAAAAAAAAAAAAAGCTGTGATTCGTGGTGTGTGCCTGTAGTCCCAGCAACTTGGGAGGTCAAGGTGGGAAGATCACTTGAGCCTGGGAGGTCAAGGCTGTAGTGAACTATGATCACACCACTGCATCCCAGCCTGGATGACAGAGCAAGACCATATCTCTGAAAAAAATACTTTATTGTTAAAAAATGCTAACAATTGGCTGGGCATGGTGGCTCAGGCTTGTAATCCCAGCACTTTGGGAGGCCAAGGAGGGTAGATCACCTGCGGTCAGGAGTTCAAGACCAGCCCGGCCAGCATGGTGAAATCCCATTGCTACAAAAATACAAAACAAAAAATTAGCTGGGCATGGTGGTGGGTGCCTGTAATCCCAGCTACTCAGGAGGCTGAGGTGGGAGAATTGCTTGAACCCAGGAGGTGGAGGTTACAGTGAGCCAAGATCACACCATTGCGCACTCCAGCCTGGGCAACAGAGCCACACTCTTTCTCAAAAAAAAAAAAAAAAAAAGGGGGGTGGGGGAAGCTAACAGTCATCTGAGCCTTCAGTGAGTTTATCTTTTTGCTGATGGAGGGTCTTGCCTCAGTGTTGATGGCTGCTGACTGATCGGGGTAGGGGTTGCTGGAGGTTGGGGTGGCTGTGGAAATTTTTTATTTTACCTACAGTAGAACTTCTTTCAAAATTGGAGTCAATCCTCTTAAACCCTGCTGCTGTCTTAGCAACTAGTAGTTTATGTAGCATTCTAAATCCTTTGTTGTCACTTCAGCAGTGTTCACAGTGGCTTCACCAGGAAGAGATTCCATCTGAAGGAACCACTTTCTTCACTCATCCTTAAGAAACAACTCCTCGTCCTTCTAAATTTTCTCAGGAGATTGCAGTCACATGAGATTCAGTCACATTTTTAGGCTTCACTTCTAATTCTAGTTCTCTTGCTATTATATTTCCACCCCACCTTCAGTTCCTTCCTTCAATGAAGTCTTGAACCCCACAAAGTCATTCATGAAGGTTGGAATCAACTTCTTTCAAACTCCCCTTAGTGTTGTTATTTTCACCTCATTCCAGATGTACTGTCATCCAGGCTTTGTTGTTCCATTTATAAAGCACAGGTAGAGTTGATTTAGAATCAAACTTAAGGACCCTAGGATTTTATCCTAGGCATGGTAGATGAGCACTGGCTTTAACTTAAAGTTACCAGCTTCATTAGCTTCTAACAGGAGAGTCAGCCTGTCCTTTGAAGCTTGAAGTCAGGCATTGAATTCTCTAGCTATGAAAGTCTTAGATGGTATCTTCTTCCAATAGAAAGCTGTTTCATCTACACTGAAAATCTGTTTAGCGTAACCACCTTCATCAATGATCTTAGCTAGGTCTTCTGAAAAACTTGCTGCAGCTTCTGCATCAGCACTTGCTGCTTCGCCTTGAACTTTTACATTATGGAGATGGCTTTTTGCCTTCAGTCTCATGAATCAACCTCTGCTAGCTTCCAACTTTTCTTCTGCAGCTTCCTCATCTTGCTCAGCCTTCATGTGAAGAGAGGGCCTTGGTCTGGATTAAGCTTTGGCGTAAGGGAGTGTTGTGGCTGGTTTGATCGATCCAGACCACTCAAACTTTATCCATATCAGCAACAAGGCTGGTTCACTTTACTTTTAACTTTCTTCAAGAACTTTTTCTTTGCATTCACAACTTGGCTAACTGCTACAAGAGGCCTAGTTTTCTGCCTTTCTTGATTTTTGAATGACTTTCCCAGCAAATGCAGTCATTTCTAGCTTTTGATTTAAAGTGAGAGACGTGCAACTCCTCCCTTCACTTAAACTTGGAGGTCATTATAGGGTTATTAAATGGCCTAATTTCAATATTGTTGTGCCTCAGGGAATAGAGAGGCCTGAGGAGAAGGGGAGAGACAGGGAAATGGTTGGCTGGTGGAGCAGTCAGAATACATGCAACATTTATCGATTAAATTTGCCACGTTTTATGGGTATGATACATAGCACCCCAAAACAATTACAATAGTAACATCAAAGATCACTGACCACAGATCATCATATGAGATCTCATAATAATGAATAAACTTGTAATATTGTAAGAATTACCAAAATGTGACACAGAGACACAAAGTGAACACATGCCATTGGAGAAATGGTGCCGACAGACGTGCTAGATGCAGGGTTACCACAAACCTTCAATTGGTAGAAACTGCCCTACTTGGAAAGAGCAATAAAGCAAAGTGCAATACAACGAGGTGTGCCTGTATGAGATCATGTTTGTGACAGTACCATATAAACCACAGGCAAGATACAAATAGAAGATTTTTATTACTATGATACTCTGTTTAAGAAGGCAGGGGATGGCAGCAAAATGCTTTTAAAAGATTTACATTTTACACCTTTTATAGTGCTAGTACTAAAAGGTTTAACCCTTACCTCTTCTGGGAAAACTCATCTATCAAGAGAAACTTACTTGTTTGAGGGTGAAAGATAGCCAAGGTTTTCCTGTGCTATCCTGATATTCTTCCATTCTGTGTCTTTTAAAATACATTTATTCTCAGATTTTAAAACTGTGTTTATGTTCACAGCATGAGTGGTGGCTATTGGACAAATGGCTTCCCAAGATCATTGTATATTTGAACGTTTAAATTTAAAATTAAAGGTTCAAATTTAAATATATATGAACATTTTGAGAGGAGGAAAGGAAATAATTCCCAAATTACTGTTACTGGTAATGGTTAAATTAATGAAGATTAATTCATCAATTTTTTTTGGATAAATGACTTATGGTGAATAGTGCTTGCCATGGGTGAAAAAGACTCCAAAGCTTTCTTGTGATTCTCAAAATATTGCCCCTCTTCAGGTCTCCCCCTCTATCTTTGTAAAGATGAGCCCCAAAACTTTGTGTATTCCTGAAAAACTCACCCCTCCTCTCTCCTCTGGGTTCTCAAAGCTGCCACTATAGTTTACCTTGGAGGCCACCGGAAGTAAGCCCTGACATCTTGTATCCCTGTTTGTGCTGGTCACCTCAAGAAGCCCCAAAGTGCCAGTTCCATCTGCACATCCGTACATCTTTTCCCATATGGCATCTGCACACCCCCCCTCTCCTCCCTGGCTCCCCTAACTCCTGAGACCTCCCTCTGGGCTCTCTGGAATTTCTGGTCCTTCACTAGCCAAGTCGTCCAACTCCTCAACATCTTCTCAGAATATGCTCTGCACCTTTTTGCCCCAGCAGAAGTCTGGCTGCCCCCTGAGGACGCTGCTTCCCGAAGACCTAATAGGTGGTGGCTGTTTCCTACCCGTTCCTAGTGTCTCTGGGCCTGGGTGGGAGGGGATCTTGCTTGCTGATCGTTGCTGCTCTCAGACCATTCTCCTATCTCCTTGAAGACCGCAGTTTAGAAGCTCATACTCTGCGACTGTACCATGTGCTACCCTTTGTTACCCTTAAAGTCCTTAAGTCACCCCACCTCATTCCTTGAAGCCTTTGCTCCCGGCTCTCTGTCATGCCTTGTGGAATTATGACTGTTGGGGGATGTGTGTGTGTGTGTGCGTCTGTGTGTGTGTGTGTGTGTGTGTATGTATGTGTTTGTGATATTTATCTCCTTCCAATACTGTGGTCTCCCAGTTCTTTGCCTGTCTCTCCTCAGGGAGGATGTCCTTTGCTCTACCTCAGCCACATTTCCCAAGGTCATGCTCTGGTATTGTCAATGACCACACCCTTTCCATTGTTTCAGTACAAGTATTCCACTCTCTGGCCTTTCCTGCCTGTTTCCAGCTCATTCCTGCGACTACTTCAAACTCCAATGGTGAAACAACTGGAGTTTGTTACTGGTTAAACAATTCTTTCACTTTGGGAGGCCGAGACGGGCGGATCACGAGGTCAGGAGATCGAGACCATCCTGGCTAACACGGTGAAACCCCGTCTCTACTAAAAAAAATACAAAACACTAGCCGGGCGAGGTGGCGGGCACCTGTAGTCCCAGCTACTCGGGAGGCTGAGGCAGGAGAATGGCGTAAACCCGGGAGGCGGATCTTGCAGTGAGCTGAGGTCGGGCCACTGCACTCCAGCCTGGGTGACAGAGCGAGACTTGTCTCAAAAAAAAAAAAAAAAGAAACAAAAAACAAAAAACAAAAAACAATTCTTTAACCCCACTGGAATTTATAACACTTAAATCCCACCACCTTTCTATTGTCCCTAAGCATCCCATCCCGTAGGGTTCTTCCTTCTCTATCCAGCTTAATATTTCATTGTTCAACTTTGCACCTGCTGTGTGCCTGCATCTACACAGCTGAATGTGGCTGGAGAAAAACCTATAACTGTGCTGATCAGCCTGACTTCAGATACATAACCATTAACCTCAAGTAGACACACCCTGATACCACCCAGCAATCCTAGGACATTTTACCCACACACCTAGAAGGACTGTTTCACATCATCTTGCTTCTCTTCAGACCTCTAGCACCTCCTTTCCCATTCTCACTGTTAGCCATTGACCTGGCTTCTTATTCCATTAGAATAGATAATCTACTTTTTGATGGGTTTGTTTTTTTCTTGCTAATTTGTTTGAGTGCATTGTAGATTCTGGATATTAGTCCTTTGTCAGATGTACGGATTGTGAAGGTTTTTCTCTCACTCTCTGGGTTGTCTGTTTACTCTGATGATTGTTCCTTTTGCCATGCAAAAGCTCTTTAGTTTAATTAAGTCTCAGCTATTTATCTTTGTTTTTATTGCATTTGCTTTTGGGTTCTTGGTCGTGAAATCCTTGCCTACGTCTAGAAGGGTTTTTGCAATGTTATCTTCTAGAATTTTTGTAGTTTCAGGTCTTAGATTTAAGTTCTTAATCCATCTTGAGTTGATTTTTGCATAAGGTGAGAGATGAGTATCCAGTTTCGTTCTCCTACATGTGGCTAGCCAATTACCACAGCACCATTTGTTGAATAGGGTACCCTTCCCCACTTTATGTTTTTGTTTGCTTTATCAAAGATCACTTGGCTGTAAGTATTTGGGTTTATTTCCAAGTTCTCTATTCAGTTCCGCTGGTCTATGTGCCTGTTTTTATACCAGTACCATGGTGTTTTGGCAACTACGGCCTTATAGTATAGTTTGAAATCAGGTATTGTGATGCCTCCAGATTTGGGCTAAGGGCATGAATAGACAATTCTCAAAAGAAGATATACAAATGGCCAAAAAACATATGAAAAAATCCTCAACATCACTAATGATCAGGGAAATGCAAATCAAAACCACAATGTGATACCACCTTACTCCTGCAAGAATGGCCATAATAAAAAAATAAGAAAAAAAAATAGATGTTGGCATGGGTGTGGTTAACAGGGAACACTTCTACACTGCTGGTAGAAATGTAAACCAGTACACACACTATGGAAAACAGTGTGGAGATTCCTTAAAGAACTAAAAGTAGAACAACCATTTGATCCAGGAATCCCACTGCTGAGTATCTACCCAGAGGAAAAGAAGCCATTACACGAAAAAGATACTTGCACACGCATGTTTATGGTAGCACAATTTGCAATTGCAAAAATGTGGAACCAACCCAAATACCTGTCAATCAAAGAGTGGATAAATAAACTGTGGTATACATATATGATAGAATACTACTCAGCCATAAAAAGGAATGAATTAATGGCATTTGCAGTGACTTGGATGAGAATGGAGACTATTATTCTAAGTAAAGTAACTCAGGAATGGAAAAGTAAACATTGTATGTTCTCACTCATAAGTGGAAGCTAAGCTATGAGGATTCATAGGCATAAGAATGATACAATGGACTGTGGGGACTCAGGAGGAAAGGGTGGAAAAGGGGTGAAGGATAAAAAACCATAAATTGGGTGCAGTGTACACTGCTCAAGTGATGGGAGCACCAAAATCTCACAAATCACCACTAAAGAATTTACTCATATAACCAAACACCACCTGTTCCCCAATAACCTATGGAAATAAAAAAGAAGACAACTTCCATGCCCTTTCATTGCTGCAATACCCACCTGCAGCAACTATGTCTGTGTTCTGTTCCTGTGGATGAGAATGCTGAGCTCCTCTCTAGAGAAAACCCCCACTGCTTCAGTGCATCCAATGCCTCTTGCCTATTCAAGAACATCCCTGATTTGTTTCATCAGTTTCCTTCCTCTACGGGATCTCTACCACCAAGATATAAATATGAAGTTTCTGTTTTCATCTTTAAAAATAAACCTCTCTCAACCCAACCTCCCCTCTAGCTATTAGGCCATTTGTTGGCTTCCTTTCAGAGAAAAATGCCAGAAAAGAATTGTCTATTCTTGATGTCTCCAATTCTTCTTTCATTTCTTTTTGAATCCACTTTGATCACTCCAATTCATCACTCTCGCTCCACTGAAGCTCTTGTCAAGGTCAAAACTTATTTCCAGGTGAAACTCCAATGGTTAATTCTCAGATTTCTTTTTACTTGACCTACCCAAACTGGTTGACACAGTTAATCATTCTCTCCTTGAAAGACTTGATTTACTTTTTCTTCTAGGAGCCCCCTTTTCCTCCCTCATTGAGCCCTCTTCTTAATCTCCTAGGCCAATTTCTCTTCCTCCTCAGAAATCCTTAAAGTTGGGGTGCTCCAGGGTCTAGTACTCGAACCTCTGTTTCATTCAGGCTCACTCTCAAAGTAATCTTATCCAGGCCTCTGGCTTTACATACCAGCAGTACACTGATGAACTTGCAAGTTTAGATCTCCAGCATGCACCTTTTTCCAAAACTTGATTATTTAATTGCTTCCTCAACATTTTCTCTTAAACATTTAGTGATCTCGCAAACATGACATCTAAAACTGACATGTTAAGAACAAAACATGTGCCCGAACCTTCTCTTCTCGCTGTCTTCTTTACCTTGATCAATGGGGAACTTCATACTACCAGCTGCTGAGGTCAAAATCATTGCAGACATCCTTGACTCCTCTGTTTTCCTTACACTCCAAAGCCAATCCATCAGCAAATCCTATCAGCTCTTCCTTAAAATACATTCAGTCTGATTACTTCTCACCATCTCCACCACGTACAACATGGAACAAACCATGATTGTCTTTGTTTGGATTGCTGCAGTAGTCTCCTAACTGGACTTCCTGCGTTGGCTCCTGACTCTCGGCAGTCTGTCCTCTTTATAGCATCTACAGGTGTTCGTGTTTTATTCCAAATACTAGCTACAGTTCTTAAATTGTCCTACAAGACCCAGTGTGATCTGGTCTCTGCTTCTTCTGTGGCCCCATCTCCTGCCTCTGTCCCTTGCCCACTTTGTTCTGGTCTTGCTGGCCTTTTTTTGTGCTTCCCAGAACCTTCCAAACATCCTATCTCAGGGCTTTCCATCTGCTCCCTTTCCTAGAGTGTGCCCTTTCCACTGGTCCTGGGAGAGATGCTGTCTCTGATTAACCTACATCAAAAAGTAACCACCTACTCTCGCACTTTCTTTCACTTTGACCCCATTTATTATTCCCCCCATGTAAGTTATCAGTGTTTGATACACTACGTGTTTGTTTATTTGCCTTTTTAAATTTGTATGCATATTTGATTCCTGCCCTAGCTCCTAGAATAGTGCTTGGCATCTGTAAGTGCTTAATACATAGTTGATAAATGAACAAATGACTCAAAAGACTAAAATGATACCAGAACTGTAGATCAGAAGTTTACTAAAATGGTATCAGGAAACTGAAAAAAGTTCCCTAGAGGATGAAGTCTGGGTCATTTTGCCATAGAATCCTCTGTAAATCTTAGTGTTCCACGAGTCCTTCTGACCTTGCTTGTACTGCAAGCAAGCTTGACAGACGGGAGGGGCCTAACACGGGGATCCTGGCAGGTTCTTTTTGGGCTACTCAATTCTCCTTATACGTGTTGGAATAAACAATTGCATTTCCCCTTCCCACTTTTTTTTTTTTTTTCTGGCCATTGATAGCTTTCAAGATGAAATAAAAAGTGCATTGCTTAAATGCACACTATCTGAATTTTGGTCCAGACTAGAAACTTCAAGATGTATTTTAGTGTATGTTTTTTGAGCAATTTAAGACTAGATTATAGTTTTGTTTAGATTCACTGAAAGAGCAGCTTCATAGTCTTAAACAAGGGGATAGGAAGGACTACCATGACATTGGAGGCTGAGGAAACTGAATACCACTGTAAACTCTCAGACATCACCACCAGATAAGGACAGCCAGAGGGGACCTGGAGCTGTCCTATGTGGCTGGGTGCCCTGCATGCTGGCTGCTTGTGCAGGACGTGCAACATCCATGAGACAGAAGCACTCTCTGTAGCCTTGCCTAACCCACTCACTTCTGCAAATAACCTTAGATTGTCTCAAATGCCCGAGCTCAAACATTTGTAGGTGTTCTTTATTCAGACTCAAGAACTTGCAATTTCATTGTGACCTCTTCAAACAGCACGACTAAGGAGAAGTGGTGACAGAAACACATCTTTTAGTGTTGTTTCCTGGCTCTCAAAGTATGTTACATAAAAAGAAAAAGAATAAACTTTAAAATGTTTTTTGAACTGTCATTTGATGATGTGTTCGGCAGTCTTCAGAAAATAGGTACATGTTACTACCACATTAGGGAGAAAATAAGTTAAATAATAATTTCCAGCAGTAAGCCTGAAGGCTATCATATTGTCACTCAATAATCTGTTTCTGAAAATCCCCAAATGCATTTTAGTAGGTCTGCATGCTTTCAGCTTTCTGGATCACATACCATAGGCATTGCATCCAAAAGAAACAGAGGCAGTCAACCTGATGGATTCTAATTTAGAAACTGAAAAGAGAATCTTCTAGTGTTTCTGAAGGTTAAAAAAATGACAGCCTTGCCTCTTTTCCTGAAAACTTATCTTTAATTATGCTTTGTGGTGGGAGAAAAACAGCATACTTGCTGAGTACAATACCTGAGTTTTAAAAACTACTTTAAATTAATTCATTCATACTTTAATCAGTGGGCCAAGGAGTCCGCTTTGTGGACCTCACAGCTACATTTATGCAGCCAATCTTGATTTATAAGAGAAATCAAGGCTGAGCACAGTTGAATACAGGAAAATCACCACCTACAAATAGAAAGTAAATTTTACAGTGAGGGCTTCATTAGATTAAAACCTTTTGCCTGTTGGGGGTATGTTCTTTCTTTCCTGTTGAATTCCTGAGTTCCCTCAGGTCAAGTACAAGGTCCAGGCTCTCCACCTCTTCAGACCCCCCTTGCATCAGGAAGGCCAAGGTTCACATCTGGTGAAGCTCTCTGGGCATATCCACAATGCAGAAGCAGTGTCTCTAGAGGCAACATAGGCTCCATGAGGAAATGCACATGAGTGGTCAGATTGAATTCCATCAGCAGAAGAGTGGGGAGAAAGGGAGCAAAACTAAGATCGACTGAGTGACTATTATGTCCTAGGTGCTGAAAGGTGCTTCATATACATTATTTAATCCTCACAACAAATTGTCAGAGGCATTTGAGCCAGAGCAACTTCCTCTTGAATAGGGACTGGGTAAAATAAGGTTGGGACCTCCTGGGATCCATTCCTAGATGGTTAGACATTCTAAGTCATAGGATGAGATAGGAGGTTGGCACAAGATACAGGTCATTTGCTGTTAAAACAGGTTGCAGTGAAGAAGCCGGCCAAAACCCACCAAAACCAAAGACTGCCACGAGAGTGACCTCTGGTCGTCCTCATTGCTACACTCTCACCAGCGCCATGACAGTTTACAAATGCCACGGCAATGTCAGGAAGTTACTCTATATCATCTAAAAGGGGAGGCATAAATAATCCACCCCTTGTTTAGCATATCATCAAGAAATAACCATAAAAATGGGCAACCAGCAGCCCTTGGGGCTGCTCTGCCTACGGAGTAGCCATTCTTTCATTCCTTTACTTTCTTAATAAACTTGCTTTCACTTTATTCTATGGACTTACCCTGAATTCTTTCCTGCACAAGATCCAAGAACCCCTCTCTTGGGGTCTGGATCTGGACCCCTTTCTGGTAACAAAATGAGTGCCCTACATGATATTTTACAGGGTAGAGGTATAAAGCCTCAGAATATTTATGTATATCTTCAAGGTTTCTACTCTTTCTACTTTAAATCATGTGCTTGAAGTTTAGATAAATTGTTTATTTTACATTTAACGTTTCTATTTTCTTTAACAACTGTGTATGGCTTGTATCTCATCTCCTCCCTCTAAAAGTATATTCAGTATATTCATTGGAAAGTATTTGCCTAACACCAAGTTAACTAGTACTAATTAATTCTCAAAATCCTAATTAATAGGTAACTGCATTGTGGGCAGTATATCTCAAAAGGAGCACTTTCCCTTGGTTAATATTTCACATGTACCTTAACCATAGGAAGATACTCTCTGAAAATGCAATTCTAAATAAGGATGTTAACTACCCTGTTGAAAAGTACCTGAATACTTCACTGCAAACAAATCTTGCATGTAAAATATAAAAATTCTCTGTGTTGCATTTGAAATCTGATAAATATTTATTATCAATGCTGTTTGCTTTTAATCTGCTCAGGATATCGTTTCTCCAGCTTCTTAGTAGTTAAACAAAAATGGCATTTACATTACAATATTGCTTGCCAACAATCTCATTTTCTGGTTTAGTCAGCAGCCCTTCATGCTTGATTAGTCTTTAATTATACAAATACCTACATATTAAAAAAAGTTTTCTTTTTTCCATACTTTGAGCATGTAATTATTTTCTCTTGCATGCAATAACCTTTAATTTTAGGATTAAGCAACTGATTCTTTTTAGTATGGATGGGCCTTTTCAAGTGTTAAAGCAAATTTGGTTATTGTATTATGAGAAAAATTAACTTTGGGAAACCTCTCATCAGTGCATTTGACAGCTCCCTGATCAACTGTTACAGAAAGCATCTGGAATCTCAAAAACAAAACAAGACTTCATTCCTCCAGCTTTTTGCTATGTCTCCCTATCTATTTGCTCTAGAAATGTGATAATTTAATAAATTAAAGCCTTCAATGTACCAATTTTCCTATTTCCATAAATTAGGAAGGAGAGCATATATTTTACATAAACATATTTTAATGCAAAAGCTGTTTACAGTTCTAGAAGAGAAAACCCTGAACTGTAAACTTTTATAACAAAATATTTTTCTATAATAAATCCAGAGAATGTTTATAATATATGAGTATCTTGTTGGGTTATATGGTGTTTCTCTCTACTGGCCATCCTAATCCTTGGGGCCAATGAGATGATCAAACAACAATAAGGCTTAGAAGTGGTACCTCTCTGCAAAACCAAACTTAGTGTAGATGAGCAAATCCTTTACATACTGTCTTACATACTGCCTAAAGGTACCTACGTTGTTAGGTACCTTTTCTGTAATAGTTTCCTTCTTTCTGCTCTCATACTACACCCAGAAAAAAAATCATTTCCTTAAGGGAATCACCTTAAGAAGCAAACTAACCTGAGAATGTCATAGCACTCAATAGCCACATTAAATATGTACCATGTTCTAGGTGCCATATTAGGCATGAAGGAAACAGAGGTGAATAAGACTCACAGATTTATGCAGTAAGGTTTTGGCCTGTGTTTAACGTGCTGCCAAGAAGACATTTTAACTTTTCTTTATTATCTGTTCCAAAGTTTAATTCATGGGACGATAAAAGCGTCTTCTTGTCATACTCAATTTTTTTTTTTTTAATACAGAAGTACAGCTCCACTTCCTTTTGTCCTATTCTCAGGGTTAGCCAGAGGATCTCAGAGTCTGACAGGACCATAAAACACACCTGGTCTGACTCCTCTACTCTTCAAGAGAAGCACTGAGGAAATATTAACTGATATTAATGAACAACCATCTTCAGTTATTCAATCTTTCTATTAAAACCCCAGTTTCTCACAATGCTGTAGCTCAACCCATTAACCATTTTTTGTGTATTGCCCTTGAGCCTTAAATAATATCTCTTTATGAATAAATTGTTTACAACCCTATAGAGCAGTAGTTCCTAAACCCTGCTGATCAGCAAAATCACTGGCTACACCCAAGACATTCTGATTTTGCAGTTATTGGGTTGGGTGAGGGGAACTTGTATGATTAAAGAGTCCCCATCTGATTAAAACTTTTTAATTTAATTTTTTCTTATGAGGAATTTTAAGTCCATCTAAATAAGACACAATAGTATAATTAAGTCACACGGACCCATCAGCCAGCTGCAATAATTATCACCTCACGGCCAATATTCTTTCATCTGTACCCCACCCAAACACCTCCACCCACATTATTCTTTTTCCTTCAACATCATTTTAGAAAAAAATCCTAGGACCTGCCATCATTTCATTTGTATTTCAGTAGGTATCCTCAAAAGCTACTCTTAAAAAAAAACTACATATCACTATCACACCAAAAAATACTAAAAATAATTCTTTCATATCATCAGATATCCAGTCAGTGGTCATATTTCTAATTGTCTCATAAATGTCATACTTTTTCCTTTTTACAGTTTGCTTGAATTGTAATCTAAATAAGGCTCACATTTATAATGAGATTGGTGCTGTGTCTTTTGATCTACAGGTCCAATTCTCCTAGCTCACTCTCTCTCTCTCTCTCAAAATTCATTTGTTGAAGAAATCTCTGCAGGTGGTTTTGGTATGTGGTCAAGGTGGGAATCATGACTCCTCTGAAGTACCCTCAGAGGCCACCCAGAAGGGACACTAGAGCAATTCATACTCTGAGGCCCCCACCCTTGGTTATTAAACCCTTTGCCCCTTCCCCTCCAAGCCACCTGCAAACCTTTTTTTTTTTTTTGACTTTATAAACTTTTTAGTTTTTATTTATTTATTTATTTTTGTTTTTGCTACTTCTCCCACTGAGAGGTGGAACTGCAAACCTTTTAATAACACGGCATTTTTGGCTCTAGAGAGAACACAATACATTTATAAGTATTACTTTTTCCATCTTCTTATTAAATTTAGAAGTCATCCAAACTTCCTAGCTTTGTGGCATCAAGCCAAGTGAAATCAGGTGGACGCAGTTTGGAAAAGTGTTGGAGGTGGCATGGTGACGGGCTTGGAGTAAAAGGTCAAATAATTTATCCTCCAAGCCAGAACAGTCCTGAGAATGAAATGTTAGTGATTACCTGGATGGTAGACTGGTAGACTTGCAAAGAGACTTCTCTGGTTAAAAGAAGGTGGGAGGATCCCTTAGGGTCAGACTGACCGAGGCTCAAACTCCAGCTCCACCTCTTACAAACTGTGGGGCTTTTGATAAGTTACCAGCTTCCTCTGAGCCCCAGTTTCCTCTCTTTCATAAGTAATTGCATGGCATACATAGAAAAACATACCCAAAACACCTAGGACAGCGTCTGGCATGTGTTAAATGCCCAGCAGTGTTTTTGTTTTTTAAACTGGATCATTGTTTTCATACTGGAAGATTCCACGTGTGTTTGTCTGCTCTTGCAGTGGGGTTTGAAGCAGCCGGGTTGGTTGTCACGTGACAGTCCCAGGTGTCCAATAGTGGGATGTGAGGTGCACTCAAGGTGGGAGATCCACTTTCATTTTCTTTGGGTCTCCCTATCTTCTTTATAATATGTTTATGCTTTAGGTAACATGATTTAACCCACGGATCAATCAGATCTATAAAGTATTAGCAAGACCTGCTTCTTTGCCTATTATATTCCGAATATCAAGAACTACCATGTGTTACTGAGATGGTAGGGAAAAGGAAACAGGTTAATTAGAAAATGGTGGTCCTTACTTTGATGTACACTTCTTCCCAGATATAATAAACTGATTTAAAGCATTTAAATCAAGCCCACATTTCCCAAAGAGCACTGTGAAGATGGTGCAGAGAAGGATGGGGTTGAAACAATTTCAAAGGAGTCATCATAACATCCAAGGCTTTTATAGTTCTTACAATGTGCCAAGCATGGTTCTAATTATAACAATAAATAGCTCTTCTTTCTTTTATTAGTAATTGTTATCTTCATCAAGAAATGTTGCAAAGAATTTTAAGATAGTCTGATCACAGGCACTTCCCACTGTTTCTTTCCCCTTCACTTTCTCTTTAGAATTATCTACTCATTTTTGGTGGGACTACTTGTCAGCTTTTAATATATTACTTAGTCTCTCATTTTAATAGACTTGTTAAACCATTAATCTGCTGTGTGTTTTCAACCACATAGGCAGTGGTATAATGTTGAGTCTTGAAGTTCCCTGCAAGATGTGTGTGTGTGTGGGTGAAGGCTGGGGGGCAGAGTGCTGGGCATTTCTTTTTCGATCGTTTCGACTGCTGGGAAGGGTGTTTTGGTGTTTAGGAGCTCATCATCACATGCAATATGTTGGGATACTGATATACCTGCTTCCTGTTATACACCTAAGAAATCCCATCTCTGTCTACCTGAAAAGCTCGGTCTTTCAGGCTACGGTTTTTCAAATTCTTCTGACCTTGTCTCATAAGAAGAAACACATTTTACATCTCAAGCCCACATATATATACATACAAAAATATATGTACAATTATATCTATCTCTCAACATGTAACTATATATATGTCTATTTGTATATCACTTAAAGTGTCTTTTAAAAAATGTGTAGCCTTTCTGTGCCCTGTCATTTTCTACTCCTTTTTATTATTTTCTTTTAAAAATGCTAATTACAAACTACTAAACCAATTTAGCAATCACTCACGATGTCATGAAAAACACAATGCCCTTCCCCAATCCGGGCACATCGTCCCACCTAATCCTTCACAAGGATCCCTAGAAAGGTCCAAGGCACAGCCTCTCGAGTGCCAGGGCCAGCCTGTTTTCCATGAGTGCCTGTCTTCTTATTCCTTGGTTCAAGGGATCCTCATTTTAAAAATGTGCCAGGTTCATTCCTGGTGGGCGGGAGAGCCTTTTCAGACTGGGGGCAGAGAGCATAAACATCTGGTCCAGTGATGAATAAATGGAATTTGGGCAACCTATCATATGGTCAAGAAGAGAGCTCTGAGGCAACTGATAACTATTGATTGGGAAGGAGACCTCCTCTCCCTGCTCCTTTCCAATAATTTCTGTTTTAAGATAATTTCCTTCAGGAAAGGCTGAACTCTCTTTATTTAGTTTCCCGATAAAGCAGAAATGGTTAGCAAGAAGTCATACATTCCTCCTAAATTCTAACTTCTGAGAATTCCTAATGAAATGGCTAGATTGGGGTGTGTTTTAGGGTCTCCTTCTTTGAATCTCTAATGGGGAGGTAAGAGTTAACTACAGTCAGATTCAAGGATATACAACGAAAAGGATCTAGACTCTGATGTGTTTTCTTTAAAAAATGCTATACTCCGTCCACATCAACCCTGAACACATGGTGTGGTATAAAGTGGTGTTTATCTAAACATTTAGAATACCAGGACCATGCCTATGTCAGAACAAGCAAATCTCACAGCCTAGGTTTCTTCTTCCTCTCTTGTGACACTTTAGATTATTTCAATCCATGTCCTAGTTGAAGAGCCATGTTGGCAAGGAGATTTTTCTAAAGGTTTTTTTCCCATTGCTCAGAGCTAAAGGTTTTGTCCTCTGACCTTTTGATTCCCGCTCTGCATCTAATCAATGTCAGGTCACCACATGTAAAACTAAAAGGAGGTTAAATGGAAAAAACAAAAGCACAAAGCCAAACAAGCACAGGGCCCCAAGCCCGGCCGGCCAAGATTAAAAAGCTCACCATTTTGAAATAGTACAATAGTACAGTCTCTCGGAAAAGAAAATATTTCCTGTTTACCCTCCCTGTTCCCCCCACCTCCCATTTGTTTGGTGCCTGATTTGTTTCCAGTTGCAGCAGGGAGGTCAGAGCAAGCCAGGAAAATGAATGGAATCAACCTCCTGCCGGGCCGCCTGGAGCGGGCGGGTGTTACGGATCAGCGTAAAGCCAGCTTCCTTTCCCGGGCCTGGGCCGATGTAACTCACTGGAGTGGCAAATTACATCAGACCTACAGCTGTAACCCGACATTATGATTAATTTGATCAGTAATTTCTCCTGTTTTTCATTTTAATCGGTGTGACTATTCTGCTGTGGCAGGTCTTTCAGATCTAATTAAGATAAATTTCCGAGTAAAAGACTTGGCAGACTTTCCGAGTCAAATCCAGGCATCAAGTGTGAAGACCTGCAGCCCCAGTCCATCACCTTCGGGGAGGGCCGGGCCTCCCGCTCGGCAATCAGCCATTCACACTTAAGCAAATTCCTAATCTCCAGCACTGCTTAGTCATTCTCTCAAAATGTCCCAGGCAGGAAAGGAAAGGAAGAAAAGCCCCAGACAATGTCATGTTTCCCCATTCCACTGATTTGCCCAAACTACATGGATCACCCCATAAGTGGACTCTTTACAGAATCCCTTAGATGATTTTAAATACATTTTAAAAGCACTTTAAATAAATCCATGCATATGTACATATTAAGCAAATGCAAGTATGTATACATACAAATATTGAAAATACATGCATGTGACTATGAGGATTTGTAGTTCACATGTACACAATAGTCTAACCCTTTAGTGCAAGGAGACAGCTATACACATATTGGGTGGGGGTTGGCAGGGCATAAGAGTTTATTTTCCCAATTTGTTTTCTTTTAGGTCAACCCATGCATTCATGTATGCATCCTTAGGCTGATATTTGCACAAGTTCCGGTAGGTTTCTGTTCTTTGAAGATGACAGTATGAATGAGAATTCTTCCCAAAGCCCACCAGCAGGACCTTCCCGTCCAATCTGGGGCGAGCAGACATTGGGCAAACGTCCAGCTGTGCCTGGGTTCCTGGGTCTACCTGCTTCCTTGCAGGAAATGCAAAGTCAGGCCAAGACCTTCGAAAGGGCAGGTGTTTTTGAAGACATTTCTTCCATTTTGTCAAGAAAATGTGTTTTTATATTCCATGTTCTCACTTACAGGTAGGAGCTAAATCTTGGGGACACAGGGACATAAAAGATGGGAATATGAGACTCTAGGGGCTTCAAAAGGAGGGAGGGTAGGAAGAGGCAGGGGCTGCAAAACTTCCTTTTTTTGGGTACTAGGTTCATTATCTGGGTGATGGAAGCAATAGAAGCCCAAACCTCAGCATCTTGCGATATACCTTTGTAACAAAGCTGCACATGTACCCCTGAATCCAAAATAAAAATGTAAATTGAAAAAAAGAAACTATTATCTTGCAATGATGGCAGCACTTTCAATTATTATAAAGTAAATTCCCCATTCAAACAGGAGTGACTATTTCTGAAAACAAACATATGACTGGAGTATGCTTACTATGAATATAATTTTCTACACAGTCCTCCTGCACCCCTGCCCTCAAGAGGTTAAGGAATTTCTCCGAACCACCACTACAGGATCTGAAATCAGGTAAAAAGAACCACAGTCTGATTCTGTGTATGGCCTCTACATTTTAAGGATCAGTTTGCTACTCTTTTCCATGTATCTTGTGTTTTGTTCTCAAAAAAGAGTGTTGAAGCTATGGTGTTAGGAGAAGCTGCCGCCTCCCCTCGCTGAGGCAGGCAATCTCAAATGCACTGTGATTGCTGCATGAAAGACAATGGGGACAGGTATGTGTGATCTTCACAGTCCTATAGCAAGGTGATTTGGGGCCTACAAATTAGCATAAGACCCTCTGACTTCTCACAGGGATTCTGTTAGCTATCTCAGCTCTAATTTAGTTAGTGGCCCCAGACCGCTTTAATCTCTTCATTGGTGTTTCAATTTTGTAGAAATGGTTTCAACAAAACTAGCATATTTAATAAAGAAAAACAATGGACTTGTCCTCAACCCCAACCTTAGAGTTTCTGATTGCTGAGCAATAATCAATGAAGATTTAGATCAGGAGCTATGAGAAAGACGTAAGCTACAAGAAAGATCAGAGACGTGGGCAAATGACAGTCTTTCCTCCAACAGTGCTATCTACCTCCATGGCTCCAGGAGTCATGTAATTTAAATAACATCACTTTAGAAAGAGGAAAATTCCACTGTGAGAAAAGACTAACAAGAGGCAGATTAGCAAAGTGGGTGAGGTTTTGACATCACATAGATCTGAGTTTAAATCTTACTTCTTACAGGTCCTCACACCTAACGTCCTCATCTGTGAAATGGAGCTGGTGGTACTAGGGGGGGTCCATTGAGTAGCGCTTTACCATTCGAGGAGAGCGACCCACTGCATCAGCATTCCTGGAGCTGGTTAGAAATGCAGCATCTGCGGTGGGCTCTGGATCAGAATCTACATTTACCAGCATTCAGATGGATTCATATGCAAATAAAAGTTGAAAAGCCCTACTATAAACTAGATGAGACAACATCTAGCAGCAATGGGGCATTTAATGGGCTCTCAATCAGTAGCAATTGTTCTTGTTTTGAGAAGATGTTAAAGATTATGAAAAGGATTATTTATTTACTTTCCCTATTATATTTTAAATATCAATATGAATCACCAGGTTTGAGATTTTTCTGCAGATATCGGACTGATAATTCAACTCCAGAGTCTGGGAGAGGCCCAGGTGGCTGACAAAGCACAGACAGGGGGGTTGTTTCCCTTTCCTGTTGGGCTGTGAATCTGGGGAGGGGTAGGGCACAAATGATGCTGGCTCATCCTTTTTGGAAATGAAGACCCAGTCTTATTATATCATAAAAATAAAGTCAGTGCTGACTCATGCAATCAATACTTAGGGCAAACAGCATTTCGTATAAACAAAGGGTAGGAATTTGTTCTTTAGAAATGAATAATTGGAAGCCTATTTGCAAGACCATACATAGTTGTCCTCAAAGCTGGCTGCACACTGGGGTCTCCTGGAAAGTTTAAAACATGCTGGTGCCCACTTTGGTTCCATTAGAATCTCTGGGTGGGACCCAGGGCACTGGTATCTTCAAACAAAACAAACAAACAAACAAATAAGCAAACAAACTCCTCAGGTGATCCCAGCGTACAGCCAACATTGGGAACCACTGCTGTAAACTTGGAAAATCTTCTCTTGGAAAAGAATACAAAGGAATTGAACAAAATATGGCTATAGGAGCGCAGGCATGGTCTCAACTGTTTGAAGATGGTGTGGCTTGGGTGAGACAAGAAGAGGGAGAGACAGTCATCTGCCAGGCAAGGCCCAAGTGGCCCTGAAAATATTTGATTACATGTAGGTCTTCCTTTCTGGTATGAAGATGCTCACTTTTTCACTTGAGAGGCTCACTAGCAGTAAATTTAACATGTAGGCTGTGCCTTGAAGATGCGTCAAATGGCTTTAATGTGATCATTGCATGCAGGGAGCTTGGAAAACACCCATCTTTGCTTTCTGCCTTTCATAACTTTCTGCCTCAGGTTGGTCCCAAAGACCACTTGGCTTTAGCCTTAGATTGGTTAGATTCCTTCCACGGAGTGCAGACTACTGGAGGTGGTAACTGCTCTAAGGAATATTCCTTTTTGAACTTTAGACAGGAGTTCAAGATTATTTATATTTTATCTAATTTAAAAAAAAAAAAGTTTCCAAGCCAACCAGATTCCAGAGAGCTTTCCTTGGGGGAAGTGAGAGGATTTCTCTTAAATCTTCTCCCCAAACCCCTAAATGTTGCTTTGTTCTCTTTAAACACCACAGTCACAACATCAAAATACGAGGACAGAGAACTCAGGTCTGGAAAGAGCAGCTAGTCTCTGAGAGGATATGGAGTCCAGCTGAGAAGAAAAAAAATGGAATCTCTAACTTTACTTCTTTTTTTATGACAGTTAAATATCTCCCGGTGTAGAAAACTAAGTGGAGGTGCTGGGCTGAGCCCTGTCGAACTACAGTTCAGACAAAATGGGCTGGAAGGGTTGCACTGATCGGAGCCCAACTGGGCCTTCTGACACAGCTACTAGTTCTGAGCACAGAGCTGACAGCATACAAATGCAGGGCACCCCTCCATTGCCGCATTCATCTGCGGCCGCGAAGGCATCCCCACTGAGTGGTCAAGGACACAGAATTGCCCTATCCAGGAGACAGCCACTCCAAGGGGCACGTGAACCTTGGCCATGCGGGCTCCTGTCCTGCATGCCTCAACATGGTGCCTTTCTCTGTCTTGGCTCTGCACTCACAGGGCCCCAGGACAGGTGTTTTCAGCCAGAATGCCCAATTTACTTCTGAACAGTGGAAAACGAAAGAGAAAGAAAACGCCAGTGATTCTGAGAGTGCATATTTACAAACAGGAAATAGAGAAAGAGCAGGATAGGAGCCTTGTAACTAAGACAATGCCCCACAGACATGGAGTTTTGACAGCTTGGTGCTCTAGACGACTTAGTCCCGGCTTACCATACAGATTTCAGACTGATGTGACCTGTTGTTTGGAATCCAGACCCTCTTAAAATGCAGGGGTGGAGAATGAGGGTGCCAGGGGCTGGGGGATCTCCTGACCATTGGAAATTCCTCAGTCAAAAGATGAGGAGGGTGCAGGTGAGGAGGGGAGAAGGCATACACTCTCCCAGTTCTGTCGGTCCCGTGGGTCTACAGAGGCTACGTGGTCCAGGGGCACCCTGGCCATGATTCTCATGCTCTGGCATGGGGAGGCAGGACTCCAGTTATGTGAGCAGGAGAAACAACGGGCCTTGAAGAAAAGGAAGGAAGAAGGGAAGACTATCTAGAAGAGAAGGTCTCCAAGACCTCAGCTGCCACGAGAAGCAACCCAGTCAGGTATTTTATGAAGTGATTTTCCTCATTGTCAATTATCAGAACCATACTGTTTCAGCTTTCTCATCTCTTGCTTTAGTTTTAAGTGTTTCCGTCCCTCTTTTCTCACCTTTCTATACGTGGTTTTCTCCACGGCCCAGCCTATTGGACATAGTCTGTGGATTTCTACATACTGTCCTGGACAAGGAAATGGAGGTTATTTTAGTTGTGCTGATCCCACAACTAAGGAGGCTTTAGAGTGGTGGTTCCTGAAGGATTTTTCACAGGAGATATTAATTAGCATTATGTGAAATAAAAGGCTCTAGTGGTTTCATAGGTTTCAGAATTTCTTGGTTAAATCGTGTTAACTAGACAGCTCTACTGCAGGATGTCTTTTAGCTTTCAGTATTCAAATAATCTTTACGAAATATATAGGAACAGCATATAGTATGCAGCGCTTCTATCTACCCATCGATCTATCTACCTGCCTACCCACCATGGAATCTGTTTTCAATAAAAGGATTTCTTTGGATCAGTGTTTTGTTGAAGGAAATTTGAGAAATGCTAACTTGGAAAATGCTGGGAGCCAATAAGGAAATTAAGAATATATATTTCACTAACAACCAAATGAACATTGCAGAGGTGGTAAGATATAAAGAGAGACACTTTGAAGTCAGACAGACTAGATCTAAAATCCCAATTCAGCCTTTGTTAGTGATGCTGAGAAATTTGCTTGAACTTTCTGAGACTCAGATTCTTTGGGTTGGAATAAAGGCAATTTTAGCCTGTTTTGGGTTGTGGTGAGGAGAAAAAGAGAGACCAAAGAACTGAGTAAAAGATACATAGGTAAAGGATTGTGGTTACTCCAGTCAGAACTGTGAACTCATGAGGCCAATGAATGAAATAAGTATTAAAAATGTACTTCGTAAATTTCAAAACACATGGCAAATAGTAGCCAAATAGAATCAAGAGTATTTCTTGAGTACTGAATATGTGATGTATGTTATGGTGTGGTACATATATTGTTCTTTCTTTCCATAGAATTGAAACCACGTTATTTGTGTTATTTCATAAATAGAATGTGGAGATAGGAAAGGCTTAAAGATCATCTCATATAAACTTTTCATATAACAAGTGACACAACTGAGTCCCAAAGAAATTAGGTGACTTGCCCATGGTCACTAATTAGTGATCTAGTTAGTGGCAGAAGTGAGATCATCAAGATTCTTCTTCTTTACCCAAATACCAAAAACCACAACTTTGGGAATTTCGAAGGAAAAAATAATTCTTGGTTCTTAATCATAATACTGATGGGCTGGGCACAGTGGCTCACACCTATAATCCCAGCACTTTGGGAGGCTGAGGTAGACGGGTCGCTTGAGCCCAAGAGTTCCAGACCAGCCTGGGCAACATGGCAAAACCCCATCTCTACAAAAATACAAAAATCAGCCAGGCATGGTGGTACATGCCTGTAGTCCCAGACACTCGGGAGGCTGAGGCGGGAGGATGGCTTCAGCCTGGGAGGTTGAGGCTGCAGGGAGCTGTGTTGGTGCTACTGTATTCCAGCCTGGGTGACAAAGTGAGAGCTGTCTCAAATAAAAGCAATAATAATAATAATAGTAATAATATTGATGGGGAAACTGGGGTTCTGTGGGTTTAAGTTGGAAGTCTTTAAGATTATACGATTAGGCAATATTAGCATTACATGAGTGCACGGCTACAGTCCTTTCTTTCTGCTCTAAACCCCTTGGACAGCTCTGAGATTACCTTTAGTGTAGGTTTGCCCTGTACTGTGTGTGCTCCTCACCCCTTTCCTCAGAAATCCCCCGTACCTCTCTGACTCAGGATGATGCTATGAAACTGACATGCAATCATTAGCCTCATTCCAGCTACTATGGGTTTTTGTGCATTTGCGGGGCATCATTTTTATTGTGTCAACATACAGTTTTAGATTCCTGTGACTATTTGCTTTTTGTTCAACTTTGAGCGCATGTGTTTGTCTCATATTCCCCAACAGGTTACAATATCTATAGTCAAGGACGGAAAAAAGGTAGGCAGGATACTAACATTTTTTGAGTGCCAGCTATCTATCAGGAACCAAATTAGATGCTCTCACCTAAGTCACTGCATTTAATCCCCACACCAACTGTCTGACCAGTGAGGAAACTGAGGCTCAGAAGGATGTGCTGACTTGACTCAAATGTCCAGCAGAGCGAGCATTCAAACCCAGGTCCATCTGCTTCTAAAGACCACACTTATACTCTGAGGCACCATCTTGTCTGTTCTGCAAACCTTCTCCAGGACAATGCACAGCACAGGTGCTCAATAAATATTTACAGATCGTGATAAAAGTGCTTTCTTTACAACCTGGAGAATATTCACTTGAAGTCTATGCTTTGAAAGTTAATTTAAAAACCAGTGGAAATTTTACCCCCCAAAAATGAGAAATAACTTGTGATCATGAAAGCACTAGAATATTGTATTAAGTTCACATAAATACTGGCCAAGCGTTGCTCATTCAGAGCAAAGTGCCAGCCAACACATTTTGGGCATCTCAAATTGCCACTAGACCTTGCATCTATGCACATGAAGGCAAAAGTGTTTCAGAAGCATTCTGAGCTAGACTTTGGGATTAGTTTATCAACCACCATCCAGCAGCGAAGGGACTGGACAATGCATGTGGCTCTAGGCTCTTTGCTGAGTTTGCTGCAGACAGACCATGGCTCCGCCCCCACTGTCAGAATCAGAGCAGTTCTCTTTTCTTTGAGAAGTGATCCCTTGCCATGCTCAAATGCTGCAAGAATCTTCCCATCCTCCTTTGAGTCTGGCACCCTCATCATCTATCGCTACTTGATGTAAGTTTCCAGAGCCAGTGGTGTGAACACGCTTCCTGCTTTGTTAAACTACCCTTTCTACATGATTTGACTAATCTACAGAGCAGTACCCAGGAATGGTAAATCTAGACAATGACAAAGAAGCACTGCAGTATATAAGTAGATTCTTGGTAAACTAATTTTTCCCCTGCCACTCTCAAAGCAATATAAACTTTGTTGTTCCTCCTGGATTTCAAATGCTTGTAATAAATTCTTTGAAATGTCAGTAATGTTGAACTGAGGGTTTTCTTAAGGAGATTTTCTTTCTTTCATAAAAGGAAAAATTGTCCCTTGCAGAGTATATGGGTAAATATGTTTTGTTTATTTTATTCAGTACTTAATACAGTTGGGTAAAGGATTCACATTTCCCACCCGACCTCTCACTGAATGAGTGAATCATGAATGAAGCTCTCAATTTTCTGGAAGGTAGTATAAACAGAAATAAATTCATGTTCTTTTATATCTTTAGGCTAATCAACATTTGCTTAACAAATTTATAGCACACAAAGCATTCTCATAAGTATGTTATATTTAATTTTCATGATAACTCTCTGAGCTTAGATGGATTTTCTTTTCCATCATAATAAAGTTTCTTTGGCTTTTTAGTCCAAGAGGAAGTCTTGCCAGGACTCTTCCAGTTTTCCAAAGGTCCTCAGACCTTGGATTGCTTTGGGAGAATGTTGTCTACATAGTGATACTTCTATTATTTTTACTAGACTTACTTAATTTCATAAAATCATAAATTAGTTCAGTGAAAAATGTCAGCCAAAAGAGTTATTTGGTTGTCATAACATTTCAGTTCAATCAAAAATGATTGCTTTATTAGATCTGTGCAATGCGGAAGATGGATTTCTAGCCCCTTCCTTGCCCCAATTTGTTATCCAACATGCATTTGTTTTTCTACTGTGCAAAATTTGGTGCAATGTTCAACTAGAAAATGAGATTAAAGACCTGGCCGAAATTTACAATGAACAGAACGTCATTGACTTTGGAGGATTTTTGCTAACTAAATCATTTACACAGCCAGTAGCAAAGCTGAGAGGGATGAGGGTGAGATGAATGAGGCACTCATTTCAGGCACCAGATTTAAAGGAGTGTCCAGAAACGTAGTAATCAAGATGAATAAGATCTTAATACAATATTTTAAAAATAAGAATGAGTGCCAAAAATTCATGATCACCAAATGTTCATATGACTGATTTTTTTTCTTTTGCCTCAGACTCCAATATGGCTCAATACTGTTACTGATCCTGCATTTAAAAATTTGAAATTTTGCTGTTCATAGACTTTTGGCATTCATTTTGATTTTTGAAAATATTTCATTCAAACATTATCTGAATTTCTGAGAATACCCTTAAATTCTATCTGAGATGAGTGCTTCCAAGCCTCACTATCGTCTCAGTCCTGGCTAGGAGAATTCTGCATAGTGATTTAGCCCCGTATAGGTGAGCGATGTCTGAGTTCTATATTTACAGTGACCACACAAAGGAGTTATATGAATACACCCTCATAGTCACCCAACTCTACACAGTTTTAGGGGTTTGTAACATAAAACTCCAATGGAACTGAAGGAGTTCTAGAAAATATTTAATTGTACCCCCTCCATTTTATAAATGAAAAAACCTACAGAGTCTTGAGTAATATTGTGGTAAACTGATTAAGACTAATTGCTGGGGGGAGGGGGTTTGGCCTAGGACACTGGGTCTTTTCTATAGGGCAGACCCATGATTGGAGACCATTCGTTTTAGAGAAATTGAAAGTCCTACAGGTCTGGCTCCTTCTCAAGCCTTTGGGCTCTTTATTTTAAAAAGTGATAATGTACCACCTTCTCCCATCACATATGCACTTTGTAACTTAGTACTAAGTTTGCCAGTGGGAAAATATCTCAAATGGGAAGACCAGAAGTCGATGCCCACTGCACAACAGAGGTGGGATTCTGATGCAGTTTTACTCCGCTGTGCCTGAGTGGTAACTAGACCTTTCCATGCACATGGTTGAGAATACATTTTATGCTCTCAAGCAACTTCACCTCTGAGGAGGTGACTGTGCCCCTCATTCCTCATACAAATACAGATAGCTTTCACTCTCCAATTCCTACTGATCTCTCTCTCCCTCTGTTATTTATTAAAATGTGCAATTGAACAAGAAAAGGAAAAGATTATCCTGCATCCTGCCATGCAAGATGGTATGCAGGAGGCCAAGGTTAAATGCAGCATTTGGTTTCTTAAGCTTCTCTAATGTATAGGTGTGGAAAAGCAATCTGGGACCACAGCTTATAGCAGTGACTCTCTGAGGATAAAAACTTGACTTTAATTTGGACTCTCTGGCTAAGATAAAATCTGCTTCTGCTATCATTATCCCACTTATGTTTGTCCTCCACTCTCTTTTCACTCTGCCACCCAGCTGAGTGGGAAGAAATTAACCTGACCTTGAAGAATACTCAGAGAATCTTCAGGACCATCGAGTTTTCAATAGCCAATAAAATTCCAGAGGCCTACTAACATTGAGATTATAGACTCATAGGCCTGAAAAAGACCTTAGACCACACAGATGAGGGAAATGAAGTCCAGAGAGCTAAAGTGACCTATCCCAAGTTATGAGTTAGTTGGAGGCAGGGTCAGAATTAGAAAGGGGACTCAAGCCCTCTGGTTACCCTCTTCCACCCACACCATGACTGGGCTCCAACCATGCCCAGCGCATCTCCAGACCACTCAAGAGGGAATATATGCACAATAGGGCTTTTATAAGATGTCTGAAATTTTACCAGTGCAAATAAAAACTCCCAAGGAGTTTTCTTTTCAAGAAAATTCTTCTTAAAGGTCATAGAAAGGAGGCTTTTATTTCACCATTCTTACACTTATGGGGTCTCTATCCAGATTAAAATTACATATTGAAATTTTTTTTTTTTTTTTACCTAGATCATGTTTTTTGCCCCAAAAGATTGCTTCTATTTATGTTTCTGCTTCTATCAAACATAGTCTGTATTTTTAGTTTTGGATTCAGGCACAGCCTGTGGACCGTGGGTTTGAGCAAAAATAAGGAGTATGGACTGCTCTCCATCCTGGCACCCAGGGACTAAATTCAGCTCACAGGGCATCCTGTCTGTCCCACACACTGTTTTTATCAATTTGAATTTGGGTTTTACAGCCAAGATTACTTTACTTATTTACAGGGACTGCCAGGCCCTGAAGACCTCTGCCCTTGCATTTCCTGTTTAGAACTTCTCTCCTCAAGCCTCCTGAGCAAGAATGAAGCCATGGGTGGGTGAGTCTTGAATCTCAATGGAGAATCTATAGACAGACCTCCAGGGGCCAGCTTCTAGAGTCTGCTTTAGACCACCAGACCTCCTAGAATGCTGAGTGATCAAAATTAATAAACAAAGTGATCCCCCTACCTGGGCTTCTTTGAAGGGATAATACTTTAGACTCATATCTGTCTTAAAACAACAACTTGGTTTTGTAAATGTAATCCTTTTCACAGAATTGAATAAAAGAGTGAAATAAAATGACACTGCAGTATTGCAGAAAAGCCCGGTAAGAGGTATTTGGAGACTTTTTGTTTAGAGTGTTACCACCCACCAACACTATTAATTTTTTTTCATCTCAAGAAATGACCTCGATGGCCGAATAGGAACAGCTTCAGCCTCCAGCTCCCAGGGTGAGCGACACAGAAGACGGGTGATTTATGCATTTTCAACTGAAGTACCAGGTTCATCTCACTGGGGCGTGTTGGACAGTTGATGCTGATCCACGGGTGCAGCCCGACCAGCGAGAGCTGAAGCAGGGCGAGGCATCACCTCACCTGGGAAGTGCAAGGGGGAAGGGAATTCCTTTTCCTGGCCAAGGGAAATTGAGACACACAACACCTGGAAAATCGGGTAACTCCCACCCTAATACTGCGCTTTACCAACAATCTTAGCAAACGGCACACCAGGAGATTATATCCCACACCTGGCCCAGAGGGTCCCACATCCATGGAGACTCCCTCATTGCTAGCACAGCAGTCTGAGATCTAACTGCAAGGCGGCAGCGAGACTGGGGGAGGGGTGCCCGCCATTGCTGAGACTTAAGTAGGTAAACAAAGCCACTGGGAAGCTCGAATTGGGTGGATCCCACTGCAGCTCAAGGAGGCCTGCCTGCCTCTGTAGACTCCTCCTCTGGGGACAGGGCATAGCTAAACAAAAAGCAGCAGAAACCTCTACAGATGTAAAATTGCCTGTCTGACAGCTTTGAAGAGAGCAGTGGTTCTCCCAGCATGGAGGTTGAGATCTAAGAACGGACAGACTGCCTGCTCAAGTAGGTTCCTGACCCGAGTAGCCTAACTGGGAGACATCCCCTAGGTGCAGACCGACACATCACACCTTACATGGCTGGGTACACCCTGAGACGAAGCTTCCAGAGCAAGAATTAGACAGCAACACTCGCTGTTCAGTAATATTCTATCTTCTGCAGCCTCCGCTGTTGATACCCAGGCAAACAGGGTCTGGAGTGGACCTCAAGCAAACTCCAACAGACCTGCAGCTGAGGGTCCTGACTGTTAGAAAGGAAAACTAACAAACAGAAAGGACACCCACACCAAAACCCCATCAGTACGTCACCATCATCAAAGACCAAAGGCAGATAAAACCACAAAGATGGGGAAAAAGCAGGGTAAAAAAGCTGGAAATTCAAAAAATCAGAGCACATCTCTCCCGCCAAAGGAACGCAGCTCGTCACCAGCAACGGAACAAAGTTGGACAGAGAATGACTTTGACAAGTTGAGAGAAGAAGGCTTCAGTCGAAACTTCTCAGAGCTAAAGCAGGAACTAAGTAACCAGCGCAAAGAAACTAAAAACCTTGAAAAAAGAATGGATGAATGGATAACTAGAATAATCAATGCAGAGAAGACCTTAAAAGAACTGATAGAGATGAAAACCATGACACGAGAACTATGTGACAAATGCACAAGCTTCAGTAACTGACTCGATCAACTGGAAGAAAGATTATCAGTGATTGAAGATCAAATGAATGAAATGAAGTGAGAAGAGAAATGTAGAGAAAAAACGAGTAAAAAGAAATGAACAAAGCCTCCAAGAAATATGGGATTATGTGAAAAGACCAAATCTACGTCTGATTGGTGTGCCTGAAAGTGACGGGGAAAATGGAACCAAGTTAGAAAACACTCTTCAGGATATCATCCAGGAGAACTTCCCCAACCTAGTAAGGCAGGCCAACATTCAAATTCAGGAAATACAGAGAACACCACAAAGATACTCCTTGAGAAGAGCAACTCCAAGACACATAATTGCCAGATTCACCAAAGATGAAATGAAGGAAAAAATGTTATGGGCAAACAGAGAGAAAGGTCAGGTTACCCACAAAGGGAAGCCCATCAGACTAACAGCAGATCTCTCAGCAGAAACTCTCCAAGCCAGAAGAGAGTGGGGGCCAATATTCAACATTCTTAAAGAAAAGAATTTTCAACCCAGAATTTCATATCCAGCCAAAGTAAGTTTCATAAGTGAAGGAGAAATAAAATCCTTTACAGACAAGCAAATGCTTAGAGATTTTGTCACCACCAGGCCTGCCCTACAAGAGATCCTGAAGGAAGCAGTAAACATGGAAAGGAACAACCACTACCAGCCATTGCAAAAACATACCCAAATATAAAGACCATCGATGCCAGGAAAAAACTGCATCAACTCATGAGCAAAATAACCAGCTAATATCATAATGACAGGATCAAGTTCACACATGACAATATTAACCTTAAATGTAAATGGACTAAATGTTCCAATTAAAAGACACAGACTGGCAAATTGGATAAAGAGTCAAGACCCATCAGTTTGCTGTATTCAGGAGACCCATCTCACATGCAGAGACACACATAGGCTCAAAATAAAGGGATGGAAGAAGATCTACCAAGCAAATGGAAAACAAAAAAAAGGCAGGGGTTGCAACCCTATTCTCTGATAAAACAGACTTTAAACCATCAAAGATCAAAAGAGACAAAGAAGGCCATTACGTGATGGTAAAGGGATCAATTCATCAGAAAGAGCTAACTATCCTAAATATATATGCACCCAATACAGGAGCACCCAGATTCATAAAGCAAGTCCTTAGAGACTTACCAAGAGACTTAGACTCCCATACAATAACAACAGGAGACTTTAACACCCCACTGTCAACATTAGACAGAACAATGAGACAGAAAGTTAACAAGGATATCCAGGAATTGAACTCAACTCTGCACCAAGAGGACCTAATAGACATCTACAGAACTCTCCACCCCAAATCAACAGAATATACATTCTTCTCAGTACCACATCACACTTACTTATTCCAAAATTGATCACATAGTTGGAAGTAAAGCACCCCTCAGCAAATGTAAAAGAACAGAAATTATAACAAACTGTCTCTCAGACCACAGTGCAATCAAACTAGAACTCAGGACTAAGAAACTCAATCAAAACCGCTCAACTACATGGAAACTGAACAACCTGCTCCTGAATGACTACTGGGTACATAACGAAATGAAGGCAGAAATAAAGATGTTCTTTGAAACCAGTGAGAACAAAGATACAACATACCAGAATCTCTGGGACACATTTAAAGCAGTGCGTAGAGGGAAATTTATAGCACTAAATGCCCACGAGAGAAAGCAGGAAAGTTCTAAAATTGACACCCTAACATCACAATTAAAAGAACTAGAGAAGCAAGAGCAAACACATTCAAAAGCTAGCAGAAGACAAGAAATAACTAAGATCAGAGCAGAACTGAAGGAGATAGAGACACAAAAACCCTCCAAAAAATCAATGAATCCAGGAGCTGGTTTTTTTGAAAAGATAAAATTGATAGACTGCTAGCAAGACTAATAAAGAAGAAAAGAGAGAAGAATCAAATAGACGCAATTAAAAGTGATAAAGGGGATATCACCACCAACCCCACAGAAATACAAACTACCATCAGAGAATACTATAAACACCTCTACGCAAATAAACTAGAAAACCTAAAAGAAATGGATAATTTCCTGGACACTTACACTCTCCCAAGACTAAACCAGGAAGAAGTTGAATCCCTGAATAGACCAATAGCAGGCTCTGGAATTGAGACAATAATTAATAGCCTACCAACCAAAAAAAGTGCAGGACCAGACAGATTCACAGCCGAATTCTACCAAAGGTACAAGGAGGAGCTGGTACCATTCCTTCTGAAACTATTCCAATCAATAAAAAAAGAGGGAATCCTTCCTAACTAATTTTACAAGGCCAACATCATCCTGATACCAAAACCTGACAGAGATACAACAAAAAAAGAGAATTTTAGACCAATATCCCTGATGAACATCGATGCAAAAATCCTCAATAAAATACTGGCAAACCGAATCCAGCAGCGCATCAAAAAGCTTATCCACCATGATCAAGTGGGCTTCATCCCTGTGATGCAAGGCTGGTTCAACATATGCATATCAATAAATGTAATCCAGCATATAAACAGAAACAAAGACAAAAACCACATGATTATCTCAATAGATGCAGAAAAGGCCTTTGACAAAATTCAACAGCCCTTCATGCTAAAAACTCTCAATAAATTCGGTATTGATGGAATGTATCTCAAAGTAATAAGAGCTATTTATGACAAACCCACAGCCAATATCATACTGAATGGGCAAAAACTGGAAGCATTCCCTTTGAAAACTGGCACAAGACAGGGATGCCCTCTCTCACCACTCCTATTCAACATAGTGTTGGAAGTTTTGGCCAGGGCAATCAGGCAAGAGAAAGAAATAAAGGGTATTCGGTTAGGAAAAGAAGAAGTCAAATTGTCCCTGTTTGCAGATGACATGATTGTATATTTAGAAAACCCCATTGTCTCAGCCCAAAATCTCCTTAAGCTGATAAGCAACTTCAGTAAAGTCTCAGGATACAAAATCAAAGTGCAAAAATCACAAGCATTCTTATACAAGAGTAACAGACAAACAGAGAGCCAAATCATGACCGAACTCCCATTCACAATAGCTTCAAAGAGAATAAAATACCCAGGAATCCAACTTACAAGGGATGTAAAGGACCTCTTCAAGGAGAACTACAAACCACTGCTCAGTGAAATAAAAGAGGACACAAACAAATGGAAGAACATACCATACTCATGGATAGGAAGAATCAATATTGTGAAAATGGCCAAACTACCCAAGGTAATTAATAGATTCAATGCCATCCCCATTAAGCTACCAATGACTTTCTTCACAGAATTGGAAAAAACTGCTTTAAAGTTCATATGGAACCAAAAAAGACCCCACATTGCCAAGACAATCCTAAGCAAAAAGAACAAAGCCGGAGGCATCACGCTACCTGACTTCAAACTATACTACAAGGCTACAGTAACCAAAACAGCATGGTGCTGGTAACAAAACAGAGATATAGACCAATGAAACAGGACAGAGTCCTCAGAAATAATACCACACACCTACAGCCATCTGATCTTTGACAAACCTGAGAGAAACAAGAAATGGGGAAAGGATTCCCTATTTAATAAATGGTGCTGGGAAAATTGGCTAGCCATAAGTAGAAAGCTGAAACTGGATCCTTACTCCTTATACGAAAATTAATTCAAGATGGATTAGAGACTTAAATGTTAGACCATAAAAACCCTAGAAGAAAACCTAGGTAATACCATTCAGGACATAGGCATGGGCAAGGACTTCATGTCTAAAACACCAAAAGCAATGACAACAAAAGCCAAAATTGACAAATGGGATCTAATTAAACTGAAGAGCTTCTGTACAGCAAAAGAAACTACCATCAGAGTGAACAGGCAACCTACAGAATGGGAGAAAATTTTTGCAATCTACTCATCTGACAAAGGGCTAATATCCAGAACCTACAAAGAACTCAAACAAATTTACAAGAAAAAAGCAAACGACCCCATCAAAAAGTGGGCAAACGATAGGAACAGACACTTCTCAAAAGAAGACATTCATACAGCCAACAGACACATGAAAAAATGCTCATCATCACTCACCATCAGAGAAATACAAATCAAAAGCACAATGAGATACAATTTCATACCAGTTAGAACGGCAATCATTAAAAAATCAGGAAACAACAGGTGCTGGAGAGGATGTGGAGAAATAGGAACACTTTTACACTGTTGGTGGGATCATAAACTAGTTCAGCCATTGTGGAAAACAGTGTGGCGATCCTCAACGATCTACAACTAGAAATACCATTTGACCCAGCCATCCCATTACTGGGCATACACCCAAAGGATTATAAATCATGCTGCTATGAAGACACATTCACCCTTATGTATATTGCAGCACTATTCACAATAGCAAAGACTTGGAATCGACCCAAATGTCCATCAGTGACAGACTGGATTAAGAAAATGTGGCACATATACACCATGGAATACTATGCAGCCATAAAAAAGGATGAGTTTGTGTCCTTTGTAGGGACATGGATGCAGCTGGAAACCATCATTCTCAGCAAACTATCGCAAGAACGGAAAACCAAACACCACATGTTCTCACTCATAGGTGGGAATTGAACAATGAGATCACTTGGATACAGGAAGGGGAACATCACATACTGGGGCCGATTGTGGGGAGGGGATGGGGGCAGGGATAGCATTAAGAGATATACCTAATGTAAATGACGAGTTAATGGGTACAGCACACCAACATGGCACATATATACATATGTAACAAACCTGCACGTTGTGCACATGTACCCTAGAACTTAAAGTATTAAAAAAAAAAAAAGAAATGACCTCACCCAAATATACCACACAACCTACTTACACTTACTTTTTTCTAAAGCTATGGGAGCATCTGCACAGTTTTAGAAATAATTGTTGTCTTCTAAAGTGTTGTTTTTAAAGCAAAAAACCTAATTGACGGGCTTTCCCTGATAATCTACATTGCATAGTTATAAACTAATATCTCTCCAGCAGATTTCTGAATAATGTAAAAAGATAAAGCCCACATGAAAATAAAAGATTGTAAAATGAAATTTAGGCTACCATATATGAATTTAGTTGATCTTTATTCCCTTAATAATCTTCAGACAAAAACACTTTATAAAGATTATTACTTTGGACAGTTAAATATCTTTGCAATTCCTTTTAAACAGTTTTCTTTTTAAAAAGTTTAAACATTCCATGTTCCACAAACTCAAAAAGCCTGCAGCTAGTGTAAAAATTTTTTTAAACTAAAAAATTCTCCATTTCCTTTATACATGCCTGTAGTAAAGGAAAAAAGTCCTTTTATGCCTACTGACACAGATTTATTCAAAATTAGTTCTGTATCTGCTCAGTAATGTTCAAAAAAAAAAAATTGTACCAGGTCACTCATTTGGCGGTCATCTGTTAGATCCACAGAAGTTAGAGTAACAGCTCCTCTATATTTAAATGTACTCTAAACATATTTATTAAGTTTATAAGTTAAAACTTCAACAATGAAAAATTAGAATATTATCTCAGTGTTCCAAAGAAAGAAATGTAGCTCTGAGTCTTCATTTGTTGTAAAAACAAAACAAAACAAAACAGCCCTGGGATTTCCATGAGAAACTGTTAGGAGAACTTTTGGAAATTCTCCTAAGTTTATTTTCCTAAGGCTGAGTGGTCATTTCATCTAAAGTCCTGTCAACAGTCATTCAACAGGGCTTGTCTTCACTGGGATCTCACAGGCCGATAAGAGATTTATAAAACACTGACAGTGTTCAGGGAAGGCTGAGGTCCACAGAGCTCAAAACTTTCACCTAATAGGAAGGAATATTGGACTATATAGGACAACTGGGGATACACCTAAGCAATTTCATTCCTCAAGGAAGGGCAATATTTTTCTTTGGTAATTTTACCTATTTTGGTGCCTGGGATAGAGAAATTAGATGGTATGTAGGTACATCTAATGTAAGTGTTCTTAAAAAGCATTAAATTCATTTTGTGGAATAATAAAGTTGAATCCCAAATGCTGCCAACATTAAGGTTGCTGTAATCATGCTTTTTGTAAATTTGATAACATCTGCTCTCTCGGTAGCTGTCAAGAGGACAATGAAGAAGTTTTTGGCTCATGTTCATTTTAGTCTTGTGTCAAAGGTGTTATGTTGTCTCATCATCGTAAGATTTGTACAAATACATCTTGAAACTCCGTTCATGTAAACGTTCAAACTGAAAGTAGCCCTGGCCCAAGTGCCCAGAAAAACACAATGACTCATCTCTCCGAAATGTGTTCATTTCTAGGAATGCTTCGGGCCAGCACTGAGAATCCAAATTGAAAGAGACAAAGCTGGGGAGAGCCGGACTGACTGAGGTTCATGCCCACCACTATGGCAGGGGGATGAGATGGCATTTGAAACAGGTCCACAGGCTGCTCACTCTGTTGGACTTTGTCACAGTACTACAAATACACGAAGTCATCTGAAATCTCACAGGGAAAAATGTCATTGTGCAAGTCAAAGAATGGATGGCTTGGCTGAGTTATTAATTTCTGGATCTGATATGATGACATCACAGTCATTATGTTTTGAAACTAATTTATTTTAAAGACACCTAAGTTAAAAATGGTTTTCTGAAGTTTAAAGTCATATATATATATATATATATATATATATAAAATTTACGAATGCACCTACCATTCCTTCTTAATAGGTAGGTTATAGATGAGCTCTTATGATTAGCCTGAAATATCTATTTATGATGCCCTCAGCCTCACAGTAATAAAGTAAGCCTATAGAAGTTTTATTCCTTTATAAAGATGCATATTGGTTGAGGCTCTTGGCATGAATTTAGAGTACTTGTTAGTCTGTGGAGTAATGGTTGGAATCTGGGACATAAGACTGGGGCTAAATTTCCTTGCCCTCCTAACCCCAGAGAGTCTTTAGAAAAATAGAAACAAAAGAGCACAAAGTACTTAAGGTGAGACACTGTTGTATTCATAATATAGAGAAATAACCACCATGCCTCATGGACAGTAGATGCAGTTCTCCACGGGGCTACAAAACTGTGCTAGTAATAATTTTAATTGGATGCTATCTTTGCTGCCTTCAAAAAGTATCATAAAATGGAATTATTACAGGCTCCAAGTGCACTTATAGTGCTGGCCTCTCACAGAAGGAAACAGATAACATTTATCCTTTGGAGGGCAACAGAAATGGGCTTCTATTTGTTTCGTTTACATGCATCCCCAGTTGCCTTCTAGTTGCTTCTTCTTCCCTATGTCTAAGAGATCAATTTGAATTAGACGCTGCAGAACTGGATGCTAAGTTTTGCGGCCCTCTGCCTTTGGGGATGGCACCACCCCATGGAAAGGTCCTTGGTGCTCCTGGGGGCAGATGGGAAGCACGGGGAGCATACCTGTAGAGGATTGGGTGGCGTGAGCGGTGAAGGCAGGCCATGTCCTGGAGACTGACTGGGTTTCTGCGGGGGGCTGGAACTCTGCTGGGTTGGAGATGGTTGGTTCTGGTTCTGGGGGTGGGAGTGGGGTTGGTGCTGCTGGGGCTGAGGTGCCTGTTGCAGCTGAGATGTAGGAGCTGGCGGCTGCTGAGAGGCGGGTGGTGGCTGCTGGGGTGGGGTGGGCTGTGACAGCTGCTGCTGGGACTGCGAGGGCGCCTGCGGGGCTGGCTGCGGGTGCTGGTTGGTTGACGGGGGAGGCTGCTGCTGCTGCTGCTGCTGGAGCTGGAGCTGGAGCTGCTGGAGCTGGGAGTTCAGGGATGAGGTAGCTACAAGGAGAGAAAGCAAATGTGGAGTGAGATAACATGACAAAGTGTCTTGCTGGGTCTTGACAGCCTGTCCAGTGCAAGTGGAGAAGGGTTTCCTTTAGAAAATTGTTGTCCTCCGCCCCCTGAAGCTCTTTGGTATTTAAGAGGGTTGTGAGGCACTGGGAGAACTAAGGTCACTTCTGGGGAAAGTTTAGTATTTTGAGAGGACCAGCATATAACACATCAGGCATTACTTTAAAAGGTGGTGAGCAATGCAAGCCAAAGGTGTGTGGTAGGAATGGAGATTGTTTTTTAATTACTTTCTCTCTCTCTTCCTTTCCATACTGCATGGGAAGTACACTCATGCTTTCAAGATTTCATTTGGATTTTTGACGTCCAATCTGTTTAGTTGTTTTGGTAAATGTTTGACTGGAGTTAAGAACAAAAAACCAAATTGTTTCATCCATGATCAATATCATTAATGGTATCATTTTCACTTGCTACTTCAGACCTCCACCCAGTTGCTTAGACGTCTTAGTGTCAAATTTCTAACTTTTTTTTTTTTTAATTCAAAAGTAGTACATGCTTCTCCATTTTGCAGGGTCAAAAGCATGAGTCTGATTTCTTTTGCCTACTTATTAAAGAGAGAGAATCCCTAAACTGGAAGGATGATAGCAGGCGACTGTGAACCAAATAGTGTGGGGATTAGACATCAGCACCTAAGGACAGGACAGCACCTAAGGACTGAGGGAATGAAATCATCTTTTAGGATCTTGTTATGAGAAAGGTAGAGTAGTGGGAGAAGGTGTCTTAGCACAGAGCATGCAAAATTTGTTCTCACATGCTCATGCAGCACTGAACAATTTCTGTAGCAGGAAGCTAGTTAGTTTGACCTAAGAATGCTCTAGAGAAATTTATGGCTGAAAACCAAGTTCACTGTCTTTTTTGCCTAAATCTCAATCTAAAAGCTTTCTAACAAGTCCATGAACAAATAAATATATAAGGATCAATGTCAAACCCACAGGCCTTAAACGAATGTGTAGCTGTATTGATGAAATGACGATGCGACCATTCCCAGGGATATCAAATACCAATTCTGTGATCTCACATACAACGTAGGGCTTCCAACTTGGTCCAGTTGGGATAGCAAGTCCTCACTGGGCCATTAAACTACTCTAGGTCTGTGCAAGCAGTCCAGTGTGTGGCCTGCCTTGCGTGTAGAGCTAGGGTGCTCTGGGGCTTGTGATGTGATCTTAGAGATAGAGGTGGCATGGGGGAGGCCTGGAAAGTACCCCAGCATCATCCCGTTTATTAGACCTTTTAGAGAAAGGCCTGCTTTTGCCATTTCCCCCTTTCTTCTGTTGTACAAAATCACATTTTATCAAAGATCTGGGAGCCCCACTCAATTCTGACACCTCCAGATCTTCTGCAGTCTGGAGGATCCTGCGGCAGTGGAGCCTGATCTCTCCTTCTGGTGGAGTTCCAGACTTCAGGGACCTGATTGCCTCTGGCCTCCTGCCTGATTCAAATCAAGCCTAACCTGATGTCTTTCAGGTGGGGGCACATATGTCAATGCTTATTTCCATGGTTGACTTAAATACCATACTGTTTCATTTTGGTTAGAAAAGCATTTATCTAAATCAGCATTTAGAAACAGGAAAGTCTGGGAATATTGGCAGATAGATATTGGCAGACGGGTAGGTGCAGCAGACCCTAACCTACTAATGAGCCCTGGGCCCAAATATGTCTCCCTTCCTCCATGTCCGTAAGTTCATATTGCTTGGATATTTGTTTTCCATAACAGCAGCTTGACTGGAAAGGCATAAACCTAAGTCTTTGAGTTACATAAACTAATTTGACATCTGCAAGCAAAAAATAACAGAATAAAATATGTTCAGGTATGTACCAGATGCAAAGGAAAGCAGGAGGGGTATATATGAATGTAACTTGGGTCTAAAAAACACCAAAGCCACCTACACACTAACAAGAAAATGAGAGTTAAAAAATGTGAAAGCATGGTGCCTTGAAATGGCTCATTGCATTAAGCATAGTGAAATATGGACATCGAAGAATGAGAAAATAAGATGAATAAAGTTAGGAAGGTTCAAGGATGTATTAATATTTGAACTACAAAGAATGTTTGCAGATAAAATGATGCTTGTTGGGGTAAAATTCTGACCGTAAGCAGGGAAGGTTAAAGACTTTACTTTCTTCCCTGGTATTTATGCCCTTTTATGATGGTTTCCTCTCTGTCTTGTTACTATACATGACATAGACCAATGTTAAATGTAAAATTTACAGAAACAGCAGCTATGAAAGGCAAAGGGATGCACGGAAATACATTATGAAAATTTAAAAATTTAAAATTTTGAAAAAGAAATACAAAACAAAACGTCATCAAACCAAATTTCCTAGAGAGAAGAGAGAGTTACGGCAAAGCCGGTGTCTTGAAACTTCCCAGATAAATAATTTAATAAGACATAGGAGTAGCCAAGAATCCTGCATTTCTCAACTTGTTCAGTTTCTATATATTAGCTGTAAATTGTAAACAATTTCTCATATTGAATCTTTGTTAAAAGTTTCCTCAGTGAACCCCTACACATAAATGGAGCCACATCATCAGAGGTATCAGAATTATGTTGGATGGGATTTACACAAGGAAAGTCAAAAGCAGTTGAAAAGCAAGTCCATGGAAGATTCTGGAAAAATACAAAAGTGTCCTATACTTGGCAATGTACAGAAAGCCAAATGGTGCTCAAATGCTAAAGGAAGTAGGATTTCTAGCAACATCCTAACCTACTTTATGCCAAATATAAGATCATACTATTATAATCACTCTAGTCGGTATCTCCACTTCAGCATTTACTTGGACTTCTCAGGCTCAGGCAAATGTGGGCATGACTGGCAAACTGGTGGATTGGGTGTGAGAGCCTATTAGGAAGGAGCACAGCCATTACTCACTGCTGTTCACGCACCTCTGGGTATTTCTGGGAGCTGGAGTAGCCTCACCCGGCTATGTTTACAGAGGGCAGAAAACCCATGCTAACGAGAAAGGAAGAAGCAGGGCTTATCACTGAAAGTGACCAGGAATCCTGGAAAGAAGCCTTGTGGTAATGCTTATCCAAACCCATCCTCATCCCAGTCCCCGCAGTGCCAACCTGGTCCTAAGGAAAGAAAACACCAAGGAAAAACAAAAAGAGTAACCTTGAAAATATGACACTAAGCGAAAGAAGCCAGACAGCCTTGGCCACATTCCATTTATATGAAATGTCCAGAATAAGTGAATCCATAGAGACAGAAGGCAGAGGAGTGGATGCCAGGCTCTGAAGGTGGAAGGGATGGGGAGGAGCTGCCAATGAGTGTGAGTTTCCTTTTAAGGTAAAGAAATAGTTCTGAAACTAGACAGTGGAAATGGTTGGACAGCATTGAAAATATACTTAATGTCACTGAGTCGTACACTTAGTTAATAGTTAAAATAGAAGATTTAATAAAGTGGTAAATAAAGTGGCAAGTTGTATGTGATGTGTTTCTTACTACAAGAAAAGAGCTGTTTATATTCACACACTGGGGACCAAGTTACATTGCCTTGGGAAGCCACAGGGCAAGAGCATAATTCTCCTCTGCTCTTCATGGTTTTATGGTCCTGAGGGGTCAGGGCAGCCACCAGCAAGGGCTGTCCTGGTGGAGCCACAGGAGAGACTTGGCCAGGATGCCAGCACAGGGAGAGACACAGGTTTGGCAGGGCAGGGCGTTGGGAACTGTGGACTCATTTTTAAGTGCACACAAGACCCCACCCCATTGGCTTTGAGAAATGCTGGGGAAGACTTGGAAGCTGGACACTGCGCAGACAGAGAACAGCCAAAGAAACTTGGGTTAAAAGTAAGACAGTGCTTCATAGTTTGAAGATACCTTCATTTAATATGACGAATTAGCTTTTCAAGACAACTACATGGATAGATGGTGTTATTGCCATGTTATACATATAGAACTCAGTCTCAGAAAGGTTAAGTGATCCTCCTAAGTTTACACAGCCAGTGAATACCCTCGGCACTTCCCAAAACCTCTTACATGACAGGATTGTTTGTGATGATGAGGCAACCTATTTTCTCCTAAGGGTTTGATCAAAGATGACTGCTCATGTTCAGAAAGATGCCCTCCAAGGCTGTGCTTGTGAGAAGAGGTGGCTCAGGTATCTCATTATTGAGCCTAAATTGAAGGGTCTGCTCGTTCAGCTCCTGGGAAAGTGTACAGTTGTACCTCAGTCCTACTGCAGGCAAATCATTTGTTTTAAGCCTGCTGATGAGAAATGTCAATGTGTGTTTTCAAGATAAAGATGCTAATTTGAGTATGAGGCACGAGTTATTATAAGGAACACAGAAACATGGCTGGGGGAAGTATGGTGGTTGCAGGAAGGGAGGTGAGAGGTATGAATGGAAAGGAGGTGGAGAAGGGCCATGGTACATGTTATTCACACCACTAGTTTACCTTGATGGTAAGAAAATGCTTCCTCCATGCTTAAGACATAGGGCGGCAGCAGCACTGTGCTCAGGCTTGGTGCCAGTTTAAGGAAAATAAGTAGGCATCAGCTTACTTGGTCCACAGAACTCTGTGACATGTTGTCTCTAGAGTATCCCCAGGGTGGCATCTAAGAGTTCTCCAGCTGGATTTGTCCCTAACTAGGGGAAGCAACTCCCAGATCAGCCCCAGTTGTAAAGAATCAATGGGCCCATGGAAAAACCTGTGTTCCCTGATGTAGCCTTTGCCTCCCTAACTCTGTATTTATTGTGTGCGTTTGCTCTCCACTAAGGTCTCTAGAAGAAGAAAAAACAGGAATCTTGAACAACCCAAAAGGAGGAATCTGAGTTAGTAAATGGAACATCCACACGTGCCCATTAGGTAAGAATACCTCAGGGAGCTGAACCAAGATTGCAAATCAGAAACCCTTTCTGGCGTCCTCAGTTAGGGCATCCCTAGCCTGCACCTGCAGATGGAAGTTTTGCAAAGTTGATGGGAAAAGGTAGATGGCTGGGGACTGGGGATTTTGAAAAAGTGTAGAAGGTGAAAACTTGTTAGGAGGTCTGCTTTTATTCTCTTTTTTGTTAATCTTTCAAATTTTAGATTCAGGAAGTACATTTGCATGTTTGTTAAGTCAATTGTGTATAATAGTGGTAATTTGGCTTCTAATGTACCCATTCCTCAAATATTGAACATTGTACCCCAGAGGTAATTTTTCAACTGTCACCTGCCTCCAATCCTCCCCGTTTTGGAGTCCTCAGTGTCTAATTTCTATTTTTATGCTCATGTGTACCCAGAACTCTGCCTTTATTCTTGGCAACAACGCCCGAAACAAGCAAAGTCAATTCTGCCCCAGAGATTATGATGTGTGACCATCTCACATATAGTCAGTGTTATCAGCTCTAGAAGTATTGCTACACATGTCCTTAATCTGCCTTTTTGCTTCTTTTGCATTTAAGGTGGAGATCTAAGTGTCTCTTGAGATGTCAGGGGAAAATAAAGAAATAAATTCTTCCAATGAAAACATCCCTACACATTTCCTCGTATTGTCTGAGCCACCCAAGCTTCTTTCTTAGGTTGATTGTTTCTGCCAACTCTAGCAGCCTATCTCAAATTGTGGACCAGAATCACCAGGGGAGCTTGTTAGGAAATTAGATTCCAGAGAGTAGGGCAAAATCTGCATTCTAAAGACCTACCTTAGGGGATTGCGAGCCATTACCCTTGGGGCTCCTAGCAGTCCTACAGGGAGCTGCAGCAAATGCGGAGAGTGCGACTTTTCCCTTGACTTTCAACCAGACCAGCTTGCAAACGCGGCTCCCCAACACTGAGACTATTTTTATTTTTATTTTTATTTTGAGACAAAGTCTCACTCTGTCACCCAGGCTGGAGTGCAGTGGCACAATCTTGGCTCACTGCAACTTCCGCCTCCCGAGTTCAAGCGATTCTCCTGCCTCAGCCTCCCGAGTAGCTGGGAATACAGGCGCGTGCCACCATGCAAGGATTTTTTTGTCATTTTAGTAGAGATGGGGTTTCACTATGTTAGCCAGGATGGTCTCAATCTCCTGACCTCATGATCTGCCCGCCTCAGCCTCCCAAAGTGCTGGGATTATATGTGTGAGCCACCACGCCCGGTCTGAGACTATTTCTTTTAAACAAATTTTTCTGCCATTGGAAAAAAAAAAATTAAAACAAGATCGTTGTTTCAATTTGATCATTGCTAGAAAGAAAAGAAATAGACATCTGGAAATAACCCAATGTTCTTTAGTGCCTTTTGTTTTGGAAATTAGGGCAATTCACCAACCACTACTGCCTTTGTTGATATTTTAGGGCACACTCTTACTGGAATGTTTTAGGACATGTTAAGTCTGAGACATAACATTAGCTTTTAGATGCCTCATTAAATAGGAAAGATAAGAAGCGAAGGATGAGTGCTCCCTGTAAAGCAGAATGAAGAAGCTATGCAGGACTACCCCAGGAGAGCTGCACCTGCTCAGCAAACTGTTGGGGGCGGGGGCTAAGGACTCAAAAGAGGTGGCAAGTGCCCCATGAGTCCCAGGGGATGCTTGCTGAGGTCTCTTTAGGGAACAGCTGACTTCCCCACTATTTCCACCTGCAGAATAACCCCACCTAGGCCTAAAATCTCAAAAAAGTAAGAGAAATAAATTGAGAAACCATTCTAATGTGGATGTGGGCACCCCAAAGTAAAGTGCTTCTCCTCTCACCCTAAAAAAGCCAGTCAGCCTACAATCTCACCCCAAAACACTGAGCTCTCCATTGCGTTTCCCAGTCCTTCCAGATGTCTACTGAATGCCAACCAAGATGAAAGAAAAACAATCCACACCTAGACAATTTCCCCATGAAACTGCAGGACACCAAAGATAAAGATCTTTTAAAATCCAAAAATAAATGCAATTCAAAACCAGAGTGAGGCCGGGCGCGGTGGCTCATGCCTGCAATCCCAGCACTCTGGGAGGCCGAGGCAGCCAGATCACTTCAGGTCAGGAGTTCGAGACTAGCCTGGCCAACATGGTGAAACCCCCGTCTCTACTAAAAAATATACAAAAATTAGCTGGGCGTGGTGGCATGTGCCTGTAGTCCCCAGCTACTCAGGAGGCTGAGGCAGGAGAATCGCTTGGACCCAGGAGGTGGAGGTTGCAGTGAGCCGAGATCATGCCACTGCACCGCAGCCTGAGTGACAGAGCGAGACTCCGTTTCAAAACAACAACAACAACAACAACAACAACAAAACAAAACCAGAGTGAGATACCACCTCACTCCGTCAAAATGGTTATTATCTAAAAGAAAACAAGCGTTGGTGAGGATGTGAAGAGGGAACACTTATATACTATTGGTGGGATTACAAACTAAGACAGCCTTTGTGGAGAACAGTATAGAGGTTCCTCAAAAAGTCTAAAATGGAACTACTATATGATCTAGCAATCCCACTATGAGGTATATATACAACGACGATGAAATCAATATAATCAAAGAGACATCTGTACCCCTATGTTTACTGCAGCACTATTCACAATAGCCAAGATATGGAATCAACCTAAGTGTCCAGCAACTGTGAATGGATAAAGAAAATGTGGTACATATACACCATGGAATACTGTTTAGCCATCAAATGAATGAAATTCTGTCATTGGTGGCAACATAAAAGAACCTGGAGGACATTATGCTAAGTGAAATAAACCAGACACAAAGAGACAAATACGACATGATCTCACTCATACATGGCATCTAAAAAAGAAAAGTCATAGAAGCAGAGAGTAGAACAGTGGTTACCAGAGAGTGGGGAAGGGTCAGGGGAGGAGAGGCAAAGCTTGGTCAATGGGTACAGACTTAAAATTAGATAGGAGGAGTAAGTTCTGGTGTTCTGTTGCACAGTAGGGTGACTATGGGTAACAGTAAGGTATTGTACATTACAAAGTAGCTAGAAGAGAAAACGATAAATACACGAAATAATGAATACAACATAGATATGCATGGAAATATCAAATGGCAACCTATAAATGTGTACAATTTCAATGTCAACTAAAATAAATACCTTAATTGAAAGTAAAATGTGGTGTGATTTTGAGCACTTGGTGGAGTATGAAAGGATGATGCACTTGGATGTTTTCTTTGAGTAGCACTAAAATCCACACTGAGAGGAACACCTGATCACTGCATATTTTTTTGGCTCTGCAGGAAATAATAAGGTAGCTATATTAAAGTCAAGAGTGTTTACTGACTTGCAATTTTTAACAATAATAAAGCATGAAAGATTTCACAAGAACACAAAAGCTATCATCTTTGACTATGTGGAAGGGAAAACTTGGTGGGACGGAGGAGGGAAAAGGAGGACGGGGCACTACATGGAGAGTAAAGAGATGGCTCTGTAGATGACAGAACAAATAGAGACTTAAATATGCTACTTAAAATTATACAGTTAACTAAAAATAATGCTATGCTTCTCTTCAGAGCAGGGAGATAAAGACAGTGACAGATGTAAGTGAACTAAACCCTCATACTCCATAGCAGGAAATGAACAGATGATACAACAAGTTAATAAAAGACAGAGATAAATTGGAAGTCTTTGGAAATATGGAGGTAAACTCAGAAAGCCTAAAACCAGAAATGGTTAAATGTGATTCCCCCGGGGAGTAATCCTGAGGGTGGAGAGGAGGATGGCTGAGAACTTAGCATGTTTTCAGAAGCCTTCCGGATTGAATTGATTTTTAACCACATGCATGTATTACACTGACAAAAAATTTAAACAAAAATTAGTTTCAAAACTATCGCTACATTTTATATGATAACAGCAAATTCCTATATTTTAGGCACTGTTTTAAGCATTTGACATTAATCTCTTCATTGGTTTTTTCAACAACCTTATAAAGTAAGACTCCTAAGATCTCAGACTCTCTCAGATGCAGACCCTGATCTAAGGATTTGAGCACAAATGATTTAAAGGGCTCCCAGGAAAAACCAGGAGAGGAGCGAGGACACCAGGATGAGAGGGCAAGAAGCCAAGCAAAGGCAGGATTTCAGGGCAAGTCCCAGCCTCATCCTGATTCCAGGGAGCTCTGAAGCATAAATGACACCTTGGGGTTTATCCTGCTTCACAGGGTCCATCTATTCCCTTGACTCCTCCCAACACCAGTCAGTCACTGATTCCAGCTGGGGACTGGGCATAAACTCCAAAACATTTTGACTTTCCGTAAGGGGGAAGCGACTTCCGTGCCTAAGAATCAAATAACTTCTAAGAATCAAAGTATATATATATTATATATATTTACAATATTATATACCATATAATTATATTTTATACATATTTACAATGTTATATATAATATATATATTACACCAAGCCATGTTAAAGACACAGATGGCTTCCCATTTATTTGCTGCTTATAGTCTCACAGTGATATGAGCAATTATACACATGGGATAAAATAATATTGGGACACTGGTTATTTCATCTCTTCTGCATGGACTAGACATTGTTTCTGTCTAGTATATCTAAATATCCTTGAATTGGTGAAGGTTTTAACATATTGACAGAAACTAAATGTCTATCAGATGAAGGTTAGTCATTACTGGAAGTACAGAAAGATGGCATCAGAGAAGCCAATTCTGAGGTTGAAGTGATGGTCAGAGGCCATGCCCTATCTAGTCCAACTGGCAGGCATATCCCACTGTGTAGACACATGTGGCCATTATATCTCTGAACAAATTGACGTGTCAAGTCCTGTATTTATACTCATCTTGTAACCTTCTGACAAGATAAGGATTTTCATGGAATCGTCCTTTATAAGCAGAGAAGGTGTTGACCAAAGGGCAATAATATTAGTGCCCCTTGACAATTATATTTCTCTTTGTAAATTAAAACGGGCATTCTGGTTTTATAATCTATCTTCTTCAGTTTGAGTCAGCATTGTGATATTCTGACCCAGCCTAGGACACTAATTAAATTGAGTTTGTTGCCCTAGGCTGAGATCTAGACCCTATACGGGACCAAATTCATCTTTGGCTCCACTGATGATACCAACTGTGGCGTGAACCTTCTTTTGAAAAGTCAACAATGGACATTTGTTCCTGATAGATGAAGAAATATTCCCTAGGACTATTCCACAGGATGCTAGTTCCCACATATGCTCCATGAAAAAAAAGCGTCCAATGGCCAAAAAAATTATTTTGGAGATACTGGATGTTTCATCCTATTTTTGGAAATCCAGTGAGTATTAGAATATTAATGGGTAGAATTTCAGCATTAAAGAAACGTGATTAACATTTTCTATCCAATACCAACCAAACTCATTTGACCTTGGAATGCCATCTTTTTTTTTTTTTTTTTGACACAAACTAATGCATACATATATGGAACTAATATTATTGGGAGGGCCCACTTAGAAATAACCTGAAGGTCACTGTCTTTGTTGTCAGACATGAGCATTTTATAAATGAAGAAATTTTATACATATGTCTATATATATACACACACATATAATTTTATATATATATGATTTATATATTTTATATCAGGATGTCTGGAGGACATGATGAACTATTTTCAATATAAAATAAACTTAATACAATTCTTTTTCTTTTTTATAGTAGGGGGGGTCTCACTCTGTTGCCCTGCCTGGCCTTGATCTCCTGGCCTCAAGCGATCCTCTCAGAGTAGCTGGGACTACAGGCATGTACCAACATACCTAGCTTGCCTAATGAAATTCTTGTTTACTCCTAATAAGACTGCATGTGTTAATTCATATGTCAAGCTTATCCAGTGTGATGAAACTGGCAAATTCACACTAAAGAGAAACTTTGAAGGTAATAATCATCCTTGATAGATAAAAAACATACATGTGTTAAAATGTAAGTATGTGTTAAGTAGGTATATGCATATGAATTTCTGTTTTTTTTTTTTTTTTTTTTTTTTTTTGAGACGGAGTCTCCCTGTGTCGCCCAAGCTGGAGTGCAGTGGCATGATCTCGGCTCACTGCAAGCTCTGCCTCCCGGGTTCACACCATTCTCCTGCCTCGGACTCCCAAGTAGCTGGAACTACAGGTGCCCGCCACCATGTCAGGCTAATTTTTTGTATTTTTAATAGAGACAGGGTTTCACCATGTTAGCCAGGATGGTCTCGATCTCCTGACCTTGTGATATGCCCACCTCGGCCTCCTAAAGTGCTGGGATTATAGGTGTGAGCCACTGTGCCCGGCCTGAATTTCTTAATAAATGCAGTTTTTTCAGGGGGCGGAGCAAGATGGCCGAATAGGAACAGCTCCAGTCTCCAACTCCCAGCGCGAGCGACACAGAAGACCGGTGATTTCTGCATTTTCAACTGAGGTACTGGGTTCATCTCACTGGGGAGTGCCGGACGATCGGTGCTGGTCAGCTGCTGCAGCCCGACCAGCCAGAGCTGAAGCAGGGCGAGGCATTGCCTCACCTGGGAAGCGCAAGGGGGAAGGGAATCCCTTTTCCTAGCCAGGGGAACTGAGACACACAACACCTGGAAAATCGGGTAACTCCCACCCCAATACTGCGCTTTAAGCAAACAGGCACACCAGGAGATCATATCCCACACCTGGCCGGAAGGGTCCCACACCCACGGAGCCTCCCTCATTGCTAGCACAGCAGTCTGTGATCTACCGGCAAGGCAGCAGCGAGGCTGGGGGAGGGGCGCCCGCCATTGCTGAGGCTTAAGTAGGTAAACAAAGCTGCTGGGAAGCTCGAACTGGGTGGAGCTCACAGCAGCTCAAGGAAACCTGCCTGTCTCTGTAGATTCCACCTCTGGGGACAGGGCAATAACAAACGCAGCCGAAACCTCTGCAGACGCAAACGACTCTGTCTGACAGCTTTGAAGAGAGCAGTGGATCTCCCAACACGGAGGTTGAGATCTGAGAAGGGACAGACTCCCTGCTCAAGTGGGTCCCTGACCCCTGAGTAGCCTAACTGGGAGACATCCCCCACTAGGGGCAGTCTGACACCCCACACCTCACAGGGTGGAGTACACCCCTGAGAGGAAGCTTCCAAAGCAAGAATCAGACAGGTACACTGGCTGTTCAGAAATATTCTATCTTCTGCAGCCTCTGCTGCTGATACCCAGGCAAACAGGGTCTGGAGTGGACCTCAAGCAATCTCCAACAGACCTACAGCTGAGGGTCCTGACTGTTAGAAGGAAAACTATCAAACAGGAAGGACACCTACACCAAAACCCCATCAGTACATCACCATCATCAAAGACCAGAGGCAGATAAAACCACAAAGATGGGGAAAAAGCAGGGCAGAAAAGCTGGAAATTCAAAAAATAAGAGCGCATCTCCCCTGGCAAAGGAGCGCAGCTCATCGCCAGCAACAGATCAAAGCTGGACGGAGAATGACTTTGACGAGATGAGAGAAGAAGGCTTCAGTCCATCAAATTTCTCAGAGCTAAAGGAGGAATTACGTACCCAGCGCAAAGAAACTAAAAATCTTGAAAAAAAAGTGGAAGAATTGATGGCTAGAGTAATTAATGCAGAGAAGGTCATAAACGAAATGAAAGAGATGAAAACCATGACACGAGAAATACGTGACAAATGCACAAGCTTCAGTAACCGACTCGATCAACTGGAAGAAAGAGTATCTGCGATTGAGGATCAAATGAATGAAATGAAGCGAGAAGAGAAACCAAAAGAAAAAAGAAGAAAAAGAAATGAACAAAGCCTGCAAGAAGTATGGGATTATGTAAAAAGACCAAATCTACGTCTGATTGGGGTGCCTGAAAGTGAGGGGGAAAATGGAACCAAGTTGGAAAACACTCTTCAGGATATCATCCAGGAGAACTTTCCCAACCTAGTAGGGCAGGCCAACATTCAAATCCAGGAAATACAGAGAACGCCACAAAGATACTCCTCGAGAAGAGCAACTCCAAGACACATAATTGCCAGATTCACCAAAGTTAAAATGAAGGAAAAAATCTTAAGGGCAGCCAGAGAGAAAGGTCAGGTTACCCACAAAGGGAAGCCCATCAGACTAACAGCAGATCTCTCGGCAGAAACTCTCCAAGCCAGAAGAGAGTGGGGGCCAATATTCAACATTCTTAAAGAAAAGAATTTTAAACCCAGAATTTCATATCCAGCCAAACTAAGTTTCATAAGTGAAGGAGAAATAAAATCCTTTACAGATAAGCAAATGCTTACAGATTTTGTCACCACTAGGCCTGCCTTACAAGAGACCCTGAAGGAAGCACTAAACATGGAAAGGAACAACTGGTACCAGCCATTGCAAAAACATGCCAAAATGTAAAGACCATCGAGGCTAGGAAGAAACTGCATCAACTAACGAGCAAAATAACCAGTTAATATCATAATGGCAGGATCAAGTTCACACATAACAATCTTAACCTTAAATGTAAATGGACTAAATGCTCCAATTAAAAGACACAGACTGGCAAACTGGATAAAGAGTCAAGACCCATCAGTCTGCTGTATTCAGGAGACCCATCTCACACGCAGAGACATACATAGGCTCAAAATAAAGGGATGGAGGAAGATTTACCAAGCAAATGGAGAACAAAAAAAAGTGGGGGTTGCAATACTAGTCTCTGATAAAACAGACTTTAAACCATCAAAGATCAAAAGAGACAAAGAAGGCCATTACATAATGGTAAAGGGATCAATTCAACAGGAAGAGCTAACTATCCTAAATATATATGCACCCAATACAGGAGCACCCAGATTCATAAAGCAAGTCCTTAGAGACTTACAAAGAGACTTAGACTCCCATACAATAATAATGGGAGACTTCAACACTCCACTGTCAACATTAGACAGATCAACGAGACAGAAAGTTAACAAGGATATCCAGGAATTGAACTCATCTCTGCAGCAAGCAGACCTAATAGACATCTACAGAACTCTCCACCCCAAATCAACAGAATATACATTCTTCTCAGCACCACATCGTACTTACTCCAAAATTGACCACGTAATTGGAAGTAAAGCACTCCTCAGCAAATGTACAAGAACAGAAATTATAACAAACTGTCTCTCAGACCACAGTGCAATCAAACTAGAACTCAGGACTAAGAAACTCAATCAAAACCGCTCAACTACATGGAAACTGAACAACCTGCTCCTGAATGACTACTGGGTACATAACGAAATGAAGGCAGAAATAAAGATGTTCTTTGAAACCAATGAGAACAAAGATACAACATACCAGAATCTCTGGGACACATTTAAAGCAGTGTGTAGAGGGAAATTTATAGCACTAAATGCCCACAAGAGAAAGCAGGAAAGATCTAAAATTGACACTCTAACATCACAATTAAAAGAGTTAGAGAAGCAAGAGCAAACACATTCGAAAGCTAGCAGAAGGCAAGAAATAACTAAGATCAGAGCAGAACTGAAGGAGATAGAGACACAAAAAACTCTCCAAAAAATGAATGAATCTAGGAGTTGGTTTTTTGAAAAGATCAACAAAATTGACAGACCACTAGCCAGACTAATAAAGAAGAAAAGAGAGAAGAATCAAATCTACGCAATTAAAAATGATAAAGGGGATATCACCACCGACCCCACAGAAATACAAACTACCATCAGAGAATACTATAAACACCTCTACGCAAATAAACTGGAAAATCTAGAAGAAATGGATAATTTCCTGGACACTTACACTCTTCCAAGACTAAACCAGGAAGAAGTTGAATCCCTGAATAGACCAATAGTAGGCTCTGAAATTGAGGCAATAATTAATAGCCTACCAACCAAAAAAAGTCCAGGACCAGATGGATTCACAGCTGAATTCTACCAGAGGTACAAGGAGGAGTTGGTACCATTCCTTCTGAAACTATTCCAATCGATAGAAAAAGAGGGAATCCTCCCTAACTCATTTTATGAGGCCAACATCATTCTGATACCAAAGCCTGGCAGAGACACAACAAAAAAAGAGAATTTTAGACCAATATCCCTGATAAACATCGATGCAAAAATCCTCAATAAAATACTGGCAAACCGGGTTCAGCAACACATCAAAAAGCTTATCCACCATGATCAAGTGGGCTTCATCCCTGGGATGCAAGGCTGGTTCAACATTCGCAAATCAATAAACATAATCCAGCATATAAACAGAACCAAAGACAAGAACCACATGATTATCTCAATAGATGCAGAAAAGGCTTTTGACAAAATTCAACAGCCCTTCATGCTAAAAACGCTCAATAAATTCGGTATTGATGGAACGTACCTCAAAATAATAAGAGCTATCTATGACAAACCCACAGCCAATATCATACTGAATGGGCAAAAACTGGAAAAATTCCCTTTGAAAACTGGCACAAGACAGGGATGCCCTCTCTCACCACTCCTATTCAACATAGTGTTGGAAGTTCTGGCTAGGGCAATTAGGCAAGAGAAAGAAATCAAGGGTATTCAGTTAGGAAAAGAAGAAGTCAAATTGTCCCTGTTTGCAGATGACATGATTGTATATTTAGAAAACCCCATTGTCTCAGCCCCAAATCTCCTTAAGCTGATAAGCAATTTCAGCAAAGTCTCAGGATACAAAATTAATGTGCAAAAATCACAAGCATTCTTATACACCAGTAACAGACAAACAGAGAGCCAAATCAGGAATGAACTTCCATTCACAATTGCTTCAAAGAGAATCAAATACCTAGGAATCCAACTTACAAGGGATGTAAAGGACCTCTTCAAGGAGAACTACAAACCACTGCTCAGTGAAATCAAAGAGGACACAAACAAATGGAAGAACATACCATGCTCATGGATAGGAAGAATCAATATCGTGAAAATGGCCATACTGCCCAAGGTTATTTATAGATTCAACGCCATCCCCATCAAGCTACCAATGAGTTTCTTCACAGAATTGGAAAAAACTGCTTTAAAGTTCATATGGAACCAAAAAAGAGCCCGCATCTCCAAGACAATCCTAAGTCAAAAGAACAAAGCTGGAGGCATCACGCTACCTGACTTCAAACTATACTACAAAGCCACAGTAACCAAAACAGCATGGTACTGGTACCAAAACAGAGATATAGACCAATGGAACAGAACAGAGTCCTCAGAAATAATACCACACATCTACAGCCATCTGATCTTTGACAAACCTGAGAGAAACAAGAAATGGGGAAAGGATTCCCTATTTAATAAATGGTGCTGGGAAAATTGGCTAGCCGTAAGTAGAAAGCTGAAACTGGATCCTTTCCTTACTCCTTATACGAAAATTAATTCAAGATGGATTCGAGACTTAAATGTTAGACCTAATACCATAAAAATCCTAGAGGAAAACCTAGGTAGTACCATTCAGGACATAGGCATGGGCAAAGACTTCATGTCTAAAACACCAAAAGCAACGGCAGCAAAAGCCAAAATTGACAAATGGGATCTCATTAAACTAAAGAGCTTCTGCACAGCAAAAGAAACTACCATCAGAGTGAACAGGCAACCTACAGAATGGGAGAAAATTTTTGCAATCTACTCATCTGACAAAGGGCTAATATCCAGAACCTACAAAGAACTCAAACAAATTTACAAGAAAAAAAACAAACAACCCCATCAAAAAGTGGGCAAAGGATATGAACAGACATTTCTCAAAAGAAGACATTCATACAGCCAACAGACACATGAAAAAATGCTCATCATCACTGGCCATCAGAGAAATGCAAATCAAAACCACAATGAGATACCATCTCACACCAGTTAGAATGGCGATCATTAAAAAGTCAGGAAACAACAGGTGCTGGAGAGGATGTGGAGAAATAGGAACACTTTTACACTGTTGGTGGGATTGTAAACTAGTTCAACCATTATGGAAAACAGTATGGCGATTCCTCAAGGATCTAGAACTAGATGTACCATATGACCCAGCCATCCCATTACTGGGTATATACCCAAAGGATTATAAATTATGCTGCTATAAAGACACATGCACACGTATGTTTATTGCGGCACTATTCACAATAGCAAAGACTTGGAATCAACCCAAATGTCCATCAGTGACAGATTGGATTAAGAAAATGTGGCACATATACACCATGGAATACTATGCAGCCATCAAAAAGGATGAGTTTGTGTCCTTTGTAGGGACATGGATGCAGCTGGAAACCATCATTCTTAGCAAACTATCACAAGAACAGAAAACCAAACACCGCATGTTCTCACTCATAGGTGGGAACTGAGCAATGAGATCACTCGGACTCGGGAAGGGGAACATCACACACCGGGGCCTATCATGGGGAGGGGGGAGGGGGGAGGGATTGCATTGGGAGTTATACCTGATGTAAATGACGAGTTGATGGGTGCAGCACACCAACATGGCACAAGTATACATATGTAACAAACCTGCACGTTATGCACATGTACCCTACAACTTAAAGTATAATAATAATAAATAAATTAAAAATAAATAAATAAATGCAGTTTTCATGAAGGCAAAGTATTTCAGATAGTCTGGTAGGAAAGGTGAAAGAAACACAAAAAAGGGTCTTAAAGTGTGCAAAGGTAGGAAACTGGAGCTGGGACTTTTCTGACCAACTAGGATAACCTGGGGCTTAGCTGAACTCTCCCCAGGCTCTAGGAAAGCATCATTGTTATGGATTTTCAGCTGTGAGGAGCTTGGTGTGGAAATTCTGCTCCTTGAATAAGCCTACAGCATGAGTTAAAGAAGAAAATGCAGTTCTATCAATACTAAACATTTTAATAAGATCTTCTTTAAGACAAAAAATTTAAATAACCCTCTTCTGCCTTTTCCCATCAAATTGCAAGTATTTTCCAGGTGTTAATACAATAAAAAATTAGAACTCCTAGGGTTTAGGTGGGCATTTTGATGGATTCTGATGGATAGATTCTACAGGTTCCTTGATTTTGCTTAACTGATGTTTGGATAACCTGAAAGGAATCCATAGACTGTTTATGGAAACACTGATTCTTGATTTGAAATCTGTTTGCTCAGCAGATGGGACCAAATTTATACTTCAGAGAATCTAGCAACCTCGAAATCCCAGTACAGTTTACTCATAGAAGAACTGGTAGTATTCTTTCCTTACAGAGTTTGGCAGAGGATTGGTGAAGAACATGGCAGACACAATGGGACTCTCCTTGGATATCAGTTCTCTGTGCTCTGCAAATTTTCCAATGCGTGGATAATCAAGTGGTGGTGGCTGTTGTTTTTCTGAGAAGTCTGAGATTCACTGTCTATGCCTCATTGTCTTTTTGAAACCAAACAAGTTTAAGGACAGAATATACATTTCGGTGAGATAGGAAGCAACTCATAAAAGTGCTCATATCACATTCAATCCCATTATTTTTCCTCCATTAATGTGAAAAAGACCTATTTACATCTTTGATGACTTCTTAGAAGGCCAATCCACCTTCGAGGTTAAAAGGTTTAAAATTATAGCTAACATTTATTGAGCATGGGTTTTCCAGGGATATTTTTACTTTTATAAAAATTAAGGTAGAAGAGAATCCATAAGCCATATTCACTAAAAGTTATGCTACATGTATGGGGGGAAGGGAGAAGTATGCTCAGTTTATATTCCTACGTTAATAAAATAATTCTTTAAATTAAGCAGACAAAGCAAGATGCACCCTGGCTATCAAAGGATCAGTGTTTGCCTTTCCCTTCAAATGGAGATTTGTAGGAGAAAACATTACTGACAATTCAGTGGCTACCGCGCCTGGTTTAAACACAGCACTATGCTCACTCAAATTTCTTTTAGGCTATAGACACGTGGGCCAGTGCTTATTTTCATGGTTGATTTAATCCACCCCCTGTGCCAGTGTGGGGATTATTCCCTACAGTTATTCTCCAGTGATCTGTCAGTTCAGATTAAAAAAAGTTAAGTGACAAAGATGCGGTGGCCGATTCCTCTGGAAGACTGTGGAAGCTGGAGTATACAGCAAGGGACTTCTTTTTAAGGATCTGACTATGTTCTTTCTTTAATTGCCCTCATATCGCCACGAATCTTTCTTATCTAGGCTGAACTTTAAAGTTCCTAAACAGGCAATTCAATTTTATTCCTACACAACAACTTCAGGGTTGCCAAAAAGGGTTTCCAGATCGTAATTCATTGGCTCTTGCTTAGTTTTTAAGAAGAGGAGATAGCATATATTTCCTCACTTTACAGATGAAATCTAAGACATGATTCTAGGACCACGTGGATCCTAGCTTTGCTTGGGATACACAATAAATTGTGATACTTTCTCTTAAGCTACACCTCTTTATATTTTGAGATATAGGGTTCAAAATATACCTTTGCCAGATTTGTAATTCTGTTCCAGATTCTTTGAGAAGAAACCTGAAATAAAAATGATTTTAATTGTATAGCAAAATGTTACTCGTGTTAAATGGTAAAAGTTACTCATATCATAAATATTATTATTATTCTCACTCTTATTTTCTCTTTCTATCTCTACAATAGAATTCTTTAGTAGGATTATGAAGATACTGGATGAATAATTTGGTTATTTTGTATTGATGTGCAAATCAGTCATTCAATTCATGCATTCATTTTAAAGGCTTTCATATGTACTAAGCTAAAAAGAAGGCAACTGACAGTTTTAACAAAATAATTACATTAATTCTATACTCTGCTGTGAGAAAAGGGTCATCGAAAATAGAATCCTGAGAAAATTCCTAAAAAACAATAGAATGCTGGACTACTAATGGGGCTAGGATGTAATATGGTTGCATCACCTATATAATTACAAATGTTTTCTGCAAATGTCTCATGGATTTCGGCCAGGATGGTTGGTCTTGCTTATGAGAAGTAAAACAATATTATTTTTACTTTGTCTACTGCAATGTGGACAAAAGGGGCAAACAGAAATGGATCAGTCAGGATAGGTTAGGTTATGCTCTGGTAACAAGTAACCTCGAAATCCCAGTACAGTTTACTTCTTTACGTGTCCTAAATCATCAGGGGGCTCGCTCATTGTAGTCACTTAGGTGGCCAAGCTGGTGGAGCACCTACTATCTTGAACATTACCAGAAGGAAAGAGAGCTTTTGAGGGTGGAAATTAAATGCTCTGGGCCAGAAGTAGTCCCCATCACGTTCTCTTGAAACTCATTGGCCAGCACTGGTCACGTGGCACCACTTGAATGCAAGGAGACCAGGAAGTGGCAAAGCGTCAACTCTCAGAGAGGGGAAGAACCAGGGAAGTTTGGTGAACCACATTAGTGACCTCCACAAAGGTCTCACTCTGCCCCTCAGATGGTTTCCATATTTGTCACTTCTTTTCCATTTTCCTTTCCCTTTAACCTCATTATGTCTTGCCTGCATCATTGCAAGAGCTCTTTTTTGTTTTTTTTTTTTTGAGATGGAGTTTTGCTTTTGTCGCCCAGGCTTGAGTGCAGTTGCACTATCTTGGCTCACTGCAAGCTCTGCCTCCTGGGTTTGAGCAATTCTCCTGCCTCAGCCTCCCAAGTAGCTCGGATTAGAGGCACCCGCCACCAGGCCTGAATAAGTTTTGTATTTTTAGTAGAGATGTTTCACCATGTTGGCCAGGCTGGTCTCAAACTCTTGACCTCAGGTGATTACCTGCCTCAGCCTCCCAAAGTGCTAGGATTACAGGTGTGAGCCACCATCCCTGGTGGTTCAAGGGCCTCTTAACTGTCCTCTAATCTCTTGCCTTCCTCACTCTCTCTCTCATTCATTAAATTAACGAATGTTATCAAGCCATTTGCCAAGTGCCTATCTGCCACCAGAATTATCTTTGCAAAACACAGATAGGATTATCCTATTAATTTTTTTAAAAGAAGGAAATATGATATCTCTCAGCACAAGGAATTAAACCATAGTGCTCAGCCCAATATTAGATAATGAGGGAGGGCACTCTGACTTCAACCCACTTTTCTAGAAACACCCTGACCTCTTCTGAGAACCTCACTTCTGGTCCAGAGCTAGAAGCTGATGGTCCATGGCCATCCACAGCCAGCAGATGGGAATGTCCTGCTTCCACACATGGAATCAGGGCTTCAAAAAAGCTTGAATTGGTTGACAAGAATGAAAAATCAGGAGAGCCTCCACAAAATACGCATTGGCCATTTTTCTTAAAAACAAAACAAAACACAACCACACTTCCAGAAGGTTTGGCAACATGACCCTGCGTGGGAACTGGAACTTGCTGGGATCCATGGCAGCCAGAATGAACAGCCCCCTCTCCCGAAATTCTATGAGGGAACATCTTGTTGTGCATTGCACCACAATTAATGTGTCCCTGGATGGTTCTTCTACCAATTAGCTCCCTAAGGAAAGTAACCATTTTTATGCAGGACTTTTTTTTTTTTTTTTTTTTTTTTTTTAATCTTCCTGTCTTCTCTCTCAGCAACCTGCATATAGCAGATGTTCACTAAATAATTAGGAATTATAATTGTTGGGAGCTGTAATTTGATTGGCCACTTGATGACTTCAGCTTATTCTTCTTACCTAACATGTATCATGTGGTTGTTTTGGTTAAGTTCACAAAAGTAGAGAGATCATTGGAGAATTTCTGAGGTTCACAAGATCCACTGCTCAGGGTTCTAGGAGACTACCTCTAAATCATGTGACCTCTGAGCCTGCAAGGAGCTGCAGTTAATTTGGGGGAATGGTATAGATTTATTTTTCTAAAAAATCAAATTCTTGTGTTCCTTTTTTGAAAATATATAACTGTACAGGCCAAGGCAGCCACCTGGATGCATCTGGAGCCATATCCTAAAAATTCTGTAAAATAATTTTATGAACTAGCAAGTTACTAAAGGAAGTGAATGAACAACACTTAAGAATTCAGGATTTGAAGGTGTGCTATAGGAATTCAGCAGGAAATATGTATATGAAATGTGGTCAAAGAGGAAATGACAAGCTTAGAGAGCCCTGAAAGGTTATCTGGATAAACAGAAAAGTACTGCAGGTAGGTCTGAGATGGACAGATTAAATCATAATCTTAGAGGAGTGAAAAATGTCATCCTAACCAAGGGCTGACCCAAATTCCACTCAATCTGGAGAGACACATAATAGAGCATATGGATTAAGAGGGTTTGAGTTGAAGGTCAGGTTTTTAGTATGTCTGGGCTGGCAGGATGTAAAAGTCAGCCAGGCATAACAAACACATTGCCCTGTTGAGCGAGCGGGCGGCAGAAGGGCCGAAGCGTACGGTGCATGTGAGGCCCGTGGGTCAGTTACTCACTTCTCTTCCGCTGACCACACTCCACTCTTGGCCATCTGCAATTGCATGCTCTGTCCCTAAGGGGAACCAGGCAAAAGTATAGGATGGATGAGCACAGATTCGCTAACAGGGCAGGTAAAGCAACTCACAGATCCCTTCTACTCACAATGAATTAGAACATTTAACACTAATTTCAAACAGTTTATAGAAAAGCTATTTAGAGGAGGATGAGAATTTGAGTTTTATGGCAAGATAGCAACGCCAAACTATAAGATACTTACTTCATGAAGGCTCTCATTGTCTGGACCTACATAATAGTCTTCTGTTCTCTCTCTCTCTCTCTCTTTCTCTCTCTCTCTCTATATATATAATTTTTTTTTTCTTAAAGTACAGCTCCCTCCTCCCCTACCTCTCTTTCTCCCTCTCTCTTCCTCCTTTCTTCCTCCTCCATTTTCCTCCCTTCCTTTCAATGCATCTTCTCTCCTTACTCTAAAAATGTATTAAGCCCCTGTGTTATGCTGGGGAATGTGCAGGCAATTGAACTTATAAACACAACTTCAACTGTGATTCTGCCTTCCCGCACTTCATTCACATCCTATCCGGGAAAATAGACATGCAAATGCTCAAGCACAAGGAGATATGTCAATATTTCTTCTTGGTTAATAATTTTCACTGTCTGCCCACATCTCCAGAAAAAGTACGCATCCTCTCCCTTCACATCAAAACCCTTCACGACTCTGCTCCAAGCCTACTTTCAGGTTTTAGCTGCCAACATTCTTCTGGGTGCCCATTGTATGTCATTTCACACTCACACCTGGCTTTTGCTCATGATTTGTTCTGCTTTCTGAAATGACCCCTTAGTTTCCCCTCCTTCTGTTTCCCTCTGTCATGGTCCTATCCTTCTTTCAAAGTTCAGCTCTTTTTTCTGGGCAGCCTCTTCCACTCCCATTTACACATAGTAGGTGTAATGAAGTGATGCCCTGGTTATGGTACATACAGTAGTGCTTCCTTATCTGTGGTTTTTCTTTCCTCGGTTTCAGTAACCTGGGGTCTGAAAAGATTACAGTATTTTGAGAGAGGGAGTGAGAGACCACATTCACACAGCTTTTATTACAGTATATTGTTATGTTATAATTGTACTATGTAATAGAAGAACTGTTATTTATTTATTTTTGAGACAAGAGCTCACTCTGTGGCCTAGGCTGGAGGGCAGTGGTGTGATCATGGCTCACTGCAGTCTTGACTTCCTGGGATCAAGCGATCCTCCCACTTCAGTCTCCCAAGTAGCTGGGACTAGAGGTGCATGCCACCATGCCTGGCTTATTTTTTAAATTTTTGGTTGATACAGGGTCTCACTATGTTGGCCAGGCTGGTCTCCAACTCCTGGCCTCAAGCAATCTTCCCACCTCAGCCTCCCAAAGTCCTGGGATTACAGGCATGGGACACTGCACTCGACCAAAACTTGCTGTTGTTAATCCCTTACTATGCCCAATTTATAAGCTAAACTTGATAGGTATGTATGAATAGGAAAAAGCATAGTATATAGAGGGTTCAGTACTATCTGTAGCTTCAGGTAACCACTGGGGGTGTTGGAACATGTGTCACCTCAGAAAAGCAGCAACTACTGTATGTCTTTTATATTAATAGTTGTTAGCCAACATTAGAACACTACTGTCCTAGTTCAGACCATGCTGAAACTCTAGGGCTGCAAAAGCACTTTTGGGATTATGAACCCCTTTGACAGTCTGATAAAAAATATATGTACCCTTTACCGAGAGACGTTTTTATACTTATAAATTTAACATAATTTCTCAGAAGATTTCAGACTCCTCTGAAGTTCATCCAGAGACACCTCCCCACCTGATGACTGACAGCATCTGCAGCGGACCAGGCTACAGGTCCAGATGAAGGGCATCTGTCCCTGAGACATACGGCCCTTCCTGGCATCCACTGATGGGGAGAGGTAGGTCTTCCGATGGAGCTTCAGAATCTGGAAGGTGGGCCACAGGTGGTTGAGGGAACTCTGGCTGCTTGATGTTTTTTATTCTCTTCAGTCAGGTCTTGAGAATTCTTATCTAGCCTCTGGACCTCCCAGGTGGGAAGAGTTAAAGCCCCTCTGCCCCATGGAGGTTCATTCTGAGTGAGTTCAAGGTGTAAGCCATATTATCTGATGGGAGGTTACCCTCTGAGCTGGCTTAAAGTCATGTTTAAATAGTCTAGCGTAGTCTCAATCTGTTATGGGCCTTAAGATAAGACACTATAGTGCATTGCTGAACCAAGATGCAAAGAGGCTGTCTGAGAATTAGGTAGACATCTCTTAATGCTTTGTTTATGTTATACAGAAACATGATTTTAAATAGTAATTTTGGAAAGAGCTATTGGTGTTCCGTGAGTTCCATTCTCTGAAGGAGTAGGGGCTCTTTCCTCTTCATTTTATGCCAAGAAAAGGGCACTTCCATGGAGCTGCTTTGTGTTCCTGCAGTAGGGGGTCACATCAGACCTGTGTTGGCCTCCTGTTGGAAAATGCCACAGGTAAAAAGACAGGCTGGTTAGCTGCTCTAACAGGGAGGCTAAGGAGAGACTGTGGCCCTGGTGGCTGGCACTTGAGGCTTGCATGAGAACCTCCTCGGGGCTGGATGTGGGCCACATGTGTGACAAAACCCTAGTGTGGCCCACCTGAGATTGTGTCTGAGAGAGTCCTCACCTGAGATTGTGTCTGAGAGAGTCCTGTGCAGGGGTGAACATATCTCAGCATGGAGAATTTAGAGGTAGGGCATCAGCCACATTAAAGGATCTGTATTTGAGAGGCCAGGATTGGGAGGTTTCCAAAAAAACCACAATACTATCCCCCAGAAAGAGTCATCTGTAAATATCTCCAAGTCCAATGAATGTGAAGCCAGCCAACAGTAGTGCTCATCAGTAGGAATGTCCCTGCTTTCTTTTTCTCTGAAACGGTCAGAAACTAAAGATAGAGGAGGGGGAACTGAAATTGTAGGTGGGGAACAAAGAGATTTCCTTTCCCAGTTACAGGCTTACAATTTGGTTGAGATGTAGGATGTGGGAGGTGAAGGAGTCTGAAACCTCAAATCGAATTGGAGTTTTGTTTTGGTTTTTTGAGGCAGGGTCTCCCTTTGTCACCAGGTTGAGGTGCATTGGTATGATCATGGCTCATCCCAGCCTCAAACTCCCAAGCTCAAATGATTTCCTGCCTCAGACCCTCTACTACCTGGGACCTCAGGCATGCACCACCACATCCAACTAATTTTGCAATTATTTTGGAGACGGGGTTTCACTATGTTGCCCAGGGTGGTCTCAAACTCCTGGGCTCAAGCCATCCTCCCGCCTCAGCCCTCCAAAGTGCTGGGATTACAGGTGTGAGCCATTGTAACCGGCCCCAAGTTGGAGTTTTGACTATTACCTGGGTCTCTGCATTCTACTTATTAAAGCAAACTAGTGTTTATATTACCTAGCAGTAGCCAGGGACGTTACAGGACTTCCTTGAGTTGTCACTTGGAGGTAAGGGAAGAACCAGCCTTAATGAATAAGTTGAAAGTGACAGTGAGTTGAACAAGTCATGTAGTGATTGCACTAACCTCAGAGGAACTGAGCCTTGCTTTGTTTTTTTCCTAAGAGAGCAGAGGGGTTCTTTTGCAGCAGACACATAAGAGCTACTGGGTTAAGTGCACTGTATTTTCTTCCGTGCCTTTATTCCTTTTCTCCCTGGTGTTGTCTTTGTGAATCTAAGACCTTTGCTGAGGAGAGGGGTAAGTTTCCCTTTCTTTGGAAATGTTCATTCAGTATTCAGCATATGTTTATTGACTGTGTACTGCAGAGGCTCTCAAGCCTCAGGGTACAGAGGGACCACCAGGGTGCTTGTAAAAATGCTGATTCCTGGGCCCCACCTATGCAGATTTTGATTACACAGCCCTGTAGTGGGCTGAGGAATTGGCAGCCTTTAAACAAGCTTCTGGTGTGGGATCTTTGATCCATACGTGAGTAGTGCTGGTCTCTACTGGTTTCCTGGCACTGTGCTGGGTGCCTAAATATCACAAGAAATCAGGCATATTTTTTACCCTCAAAAATCTAACAGTTTGGTGGCATATGTAGCTAGCCTGCAAATTATCAACGTGTTTGAGCATGTGTTTCTTGGAAGTATTTACAAACCATGAGACAGCAATAGGGTTAGTGTGGGAAGAGACAGAAAAAAAACCCTTGTAAGTGCCAAGCACAAAACATTTCCTACTGGTGAGACAGTCAGGCTGGGAAGAAAGGGAAAATGAAGGGCAAAGTCTTTAAGAGGCTCACCACAGTGAAAGAGCAACTAGTAATTTGAGGATTCCTTTGCCAGCATTCTGCCAAATGTATGAGAATTAGAGCTGTCAGGGTCCTTGGAACTCATCAAACCCAATTTTACCCTTGAGAAATAAAGAAAATGAGACCCAGAGACCCTGAATGATTTGCTCAAGTGCACACAGAGAAGAAGGTAGGATTGTTTATCTGATACATTTTGAATATATGTTGAACCAATAATCACTTATGCCAAGGTGGGTCATTCATTGGCTTAGAATTCTGGAGGCAGTTCTGGACCTAATAGTTAAAATCCCTGTAAACATATGATTCAGTGAGGAATATAATTAGAAAGGCCTCCAAAAGCTTCTTTTTAAATAACCATTTTGTCTAAGATAAAACAAGTGAAAAGAAATCCCCATGGTAATGTATTATGTCTTAGCTTTTGAACATAAATTATTAAAACTGAAAAATATCTTTGGCACAAAAACTGAGTTGTGAATACATCTTCATTTGTTCAGGCACCATGTATTTGCTGAGAGCCTACTATGTTCCAGGCAACCGGTGATGACTTCCAAGTCAACTTGGAATATGAAAGAGGGAGCCACTTTAGAAAGGACACAGCTCCCTCTGGGTGTGTGCTGGTTTTTTACAAGCCATCAGCGACTGCCAATCATGTCGGCAGCTGATGTGCAGGCTCAGCTGACTGGGAGTCAGTTTTACATGCCACTGAGCTAGGGTGTCCTCTGAGAGATACTGCCCCTCCAATGGCAAGGACAGGTTAAGCAGCTCTGCGACACTTACTTCCTTGTAGCATAAAAGATGACTTACTGTGGAGGGGGTGGGATTTGAGAAAAAGAAATTCCTGCTCTGGAGTAAAGCACCTGGCTTATCTCGAGAAGGAAGGTGAGGTCCTGATTCTTCCCTTGGGAAGAACATCAGAGTTTTCCCTCTCAGGCTGAGACAATCCCATGTCACTGGGAAGCTTTTGTTAATCTCAGGCTACGTTTCTGATTTTGCCCCTCACTTTTCAAGTGAAAGAATTGAAAGAGAATGGATATTCAAAAAGACTCACATCCACATGAGTTTATTTCTCTTTTATTGTTAGGCGGTTAATATAATCAAGTTCTATTCTGAAATTCATAATTGTAAGACTTCATCTCCCTCCAGCAACAGCAAAGTGCAGCAATAGGATGAAGGGGCCTGTTGCCTTGTCTTACAAATAAATAAATAAATAAATACTTTAAAAGTCTGAAGATCCATTTAGGAAGGGAACTAGGAAACCTAAAGTCTTTCAGAGGAGATGATACACAGACTGTGTGCTACACCAATTTAGGGGCTCCCAAGACATAAGTCTTACATGGATCACAGCACAAAGAACTTGGCAAGCATGGGAACTGCTGGGCATTCCCAGAGCTGTTTGGCCCCACACTCTGGAGGTGAGACACACTCACACTGTGATCAGTGGGTACTGGGTGAACACTCAGGGGTCTGACGTCCAAACCCTTTGCTGTCAGACATTCACATGTGGGTCCTTGGATATGTTGGGGATGAGTGTCACATGCAGCTCTGAATAAGATCACAATTACGCTTTGTTAGTGTTAGAGTTAAAAAAGGAAATAAAAATACTAAGTCCCGGCCAGTGTTCAGAGGCTCCCTGGAAACAAAATAAATTCAAATCTGTCAGCCCGGTGACCCAAATGGTATGGTTTGGGCATTTAAAACAGGAATGCTGAAAAGATAGCAAGTTGAATATTGAACCCTGTCAACAGATTGAGGCATGCTATTTCTGAGATTTCTACTCCCGCCATTACTACTGTTACTATTATTATTCCTGGTCTGTGACCACTCTCATTGCTGTTACTCCTACTGCTACCAATATTACTATTGGAACACAGTGCTAAATCAAACTGAAACTCAAGGAAGGGCCTCCTCAAGTTGCTCCCAACCAACTTCTCTCATCTTAACTGGCAGAATTTTTCTCACAGGAGAAGCATATTAAAAGGATAAACCATTTAATTTGGGGACAAATTATGTAACTAAATCTTAGGTCTTTTGTCTATAAAAGTAGAAAAAATTCATCACTCCACATGGGTGTTATAAAAGCCAAAGTAAAGTTGTGCATGTAAAGTCCTAGGTCAATGTCACCCATGAAGTAGAAACATTGAAAGTGTTCATTCTTTCCTTTTCTTTCTCCCCAGCCTACTGCCATTCTTGCTATTGGAGACTCCAACCAGGACTTAAGGGAGAGATCCATGGGATAGGTGGGGGAGTTTGAAGGAGAAAGGGGAATGGAATAAAGAGTATTAAAGCAGAGCTGCCCTGCTCTAGTAGCTATGATGAGGTGCCACTCAGATAGTAAGGGTGCCTGCCGGAGGATGAAGGAGAGTGGGAACTGACCATAAACCAGTGGCCATTTATTTTTCTAACAATACAGATTCACTGACCCAAAAACACAAACTAGACTAATGCAATCAAAATGTTTGTGGATCATTCATTGAGTACCTATTATGTACCACATTTAATATACCTCCCCTAACCCTTGCAAAAACCCCTGGTGGTTTATATGCACATATGACTTAAGGGACTTGTGTCAATGACCAGCCGCAAGCCGAGCCAGGAAAATCCTTCCTGCAGTGACCCTCGAGAATGGATGCTTCCCTGGAAAAATTAACACTGTAAATGTTAAGGAAATGTTCACAAGTGAAAAGAAGATTCTCTCCTAGGTTTGATAGAATTAGAGTAGCAAGCCTTCCTCAAAAATCCTAACCTCTACATAGCTATACATAGCAGCCATCCCCTACTCAACAACAAATGGGAAGCACAAACTTTTCTTTCTATGGCTGTAAAGCATGATACTAAAACTGACGGCACCATAAATCTCAAGTCATGGAAACGCTGTGAAATGTTGCGTGTAACAATGCAGTGTTACAGGTAAGACCACAGAGGTTGAAGTTTTGCTATGTTTTAATTGTGATCACCCGAAGACCATCTTTCAGAGTTCTTTACTGTCATGGTACCATGACTAAGACTTTTTTTTCTTTTCTTTTCTTTTTTTTTAAGTTATCTACTTTAAAGTTCAGAAGAGTAATTACCTCAGTCGGGCTTAAGCAGGTACATTTCTAAATAACTGGGAACAATTCTTTTTTATTTAGAGCTTTAGATATCTTTAATGCCTTTGCTAGAGTTTAGTTCGTGAATCCTTTAGAATCAAAGTGTGATTAATTTAGGTTCCAACAGAAAATACGTTTTTGTAAATGTAAGAATAAATGTTTTATGTTTTGACTGTGGCATGGAATGTTCTTATGAATTCTATAACTTGTCAACTGGACTCAGAAACAGCAATAGCTTTATAAAACATGAGTATTAGGAACATAAGAACGATGAAACAGAAAAGCAAACAAATAAAAATGTTTGTTTCATGCTCTTCCTCACCACTCCCAGCAAAAATGCCCTCTCACCAAAATGCCCTAAACCAACTCAATGCTCTTTAGAATCTTTAGCTCATTCACATAAGGTCCTTTACCCTTATATCAAAGAAATATTGAAGCTTGCTTCAACGAAGGCCCATGCCTAGCTGGGAGGAGTTGCCTGAAGATCATATTAATGACAATTTTCAAAAGAAATAGGGGATGATCTGCTTGCTCAATTACAGCAAACGAATTCCTCCTGTTGGAATTACTGCTGAATTGTAAATCTCTTCAAGAAAGGCCAGTCAACCAACTGTGCTGGACTCCTACACGCCGGGAGTGTTGTGATTCAAAGAGCAGCCAGTAGGAACTGGGTGAGGAAGCCAGGGACCTGACCTGCAGGCAGAGGTACAGTCACAGTTCCCAAATGTAAATGTCTCCAAATCACCATCACACACAATAGAACAATCGAAGCTGCACACAGAGCATCACAGAATATCATGTGTGCATAGCATCACAGAATCTCAAAGCAGAAGAAGTTGGGGGCTCTCTGGACTAAAATTCCTTTATATAGTAGGGATTTCTCCCATAGGGTCCCTGACAGCAAACATCCGACATCTTTTTTACAATCTCCATTGGCAGGGAAGCTCAGCATTTATGAAGATGCTGATTCCATCATTAGCTCCGACGCTAAGATAATTTTCTTGAAAAACGGAAAATTTACCTTTCTCTTAAGTGTTCAAATTCTGTTTCTGTAGCAATATCTGAAAAGTCATTGTTGACATTTCTTCTAATACATTTAGGGTTAATTAACACAAAGGCTAGGTATTCATCAGATTGCCCTGATAAGATTTAGTTTTCAGACCCCTCCGTTTAACTGCTTTTACCCTCTAGATTCACTCTGGTTCAAAAATGTTAAGGGGATGGAGAGGGAAGGAATGGACTTAGACGCTAGATTTATTTATTCACTAAATAAATACTCAAATGGTTACTGTGTTCCAGGCACTATTCTAGGAATAAAGAAAAATAAAACAGATAATAATTTACGTCCTCAGGGAACTTATAGTTTAGTCTGTGGGAGACAGATAAGAAACAAAATATGTAAAGAAGATAGAGTAAGCCAGATGGGAATAATTGCCAAGGAGAAAAATCAAGCAGAGAAGAGTAAAAGAGGGTGTTGGGGGTACTGGAATTTTAGGTAAGGCAGCAAGGAAGGTCTCATTAAATAAGTGAGGGAATAAGACAAGTGGTGAAGAACGCTTGAGGCAGAGGCAATGGTGCAAGGCCTCAGGTGTGTTTGGGTTGATGGGTCTGCGGATCAGGAGGAGGGAAGTGAGGGTGGAGAGCATGGGTCAAGAGGAATGGAGTTGGGGATTGGGCTGGAAAGATAAGGGAAACCAGAAGGGGCAGAAGCTTGTAAACCATGGAAAGAACTTTCGGTTTTCTCTGAGTGAGGTGGATTCTCCACTCACCTCTTTATTGAGTGGATTTTCAATATTGCTATGTTCTCTGGGTTCTCACATAGTACAATAGTCCCCCCTTATCTGCAGTTTCAATTACCCATGGTCAGCAGTGGTCAGAAAATATTAAATGGAAAATTCCAGAAATAAACCTTTTACAAACTTTGAATTGCAAGCCATTCCGAGTAGCATGATGAAGTCTCACACGGTCCCACTCTGTCCCCTCCGGGACGTGAAGCAACCCTTTGTCCAGCAGATCCACATTGTGCCCACTCCCCACCTGTTAGTCACTCAGCAGTCTGGGTTGTCAGACTGACTGTTGCAGTATCGCAGTGCTCGTGTTCAAGTAACCCTTACTTTACCTAATAGTGGCCTCGAAGTGCAAGAGTAGTGATGCTGGCCATTCACATTTGCCAAAGAGAAGCAGTAAAGTGCTCACTTGAAGTGAAAAGGTGAAAGTTCTCAACTTAATAAGGGAAAACAGTATACAGAGGGTTTGATGCTATTTATGGTTTCAGGTAGCTAGGGGTCTTGGAATGTGTCCCCCGCAGATAAGTGGGGAACTCCTGTAGTGGCTTTACTGGTTTGGTGACTGGCTTTGTGCAAAATACTTAGGTCACGTTTTCTCTCGAAGCTTTATTGAGCTTGCACCACTGTCTTCTGGCACTGAGTGTTTCTGTAAAGAAGCTGGAGACCAGCTTACCGTTGGTCCTTTCTAGACAGCTTGCTTTTCACACCTGCATGCCTGAATAACTAACCTTTAAGTTCAGTAACAGTACCAAAACATGCCTTATAGCAAAGATGCACTATTAATTTTTTCCCAGAACTTATTTTTTCATGCTGATTCAGTCCTTTCTTCATTTTCAGGTGTTTTTTTCCTACTACATCTTTCATTCTCTTTGGAAAATCAATTCCTGTATATTTATGTTGGATCACCAATGTCTATCCTTCGTATCTTTTTCTTCTGTGAGTTGCTTTCATCTACAATTCCTTTTCTTCTATTTTCACTGCATAGACATATAGGGCTATTAATTCTGTTTTCAGCTATGTGTATTCTGTTCATTGATGTTTCTAATTTATTATTCCATTCTCTAATCATGTTATTCTGATTCATAATGTGTTTCTGTAGCCCCTAATTCTTTCTTTAGAAGTTTCATTCAATGTTGCCATTACCTCTTTGAGGTCTTGTTTAATTAATTTCATGTTCTCTTTCATTTCTTTTGTAAGGAATTTTTTATGTTTTTAAAAACTTTCAGAATAAATTCTTCATTTGGCCTTTGCATACTTTGTCCCTTTATTTTACAACTTGTCATTTGTGTCTCTATCTGTCACAGCTTTCGCTTATAGCTTTATCTTTATCTACAGCTGCAGCCACTGCTGTCTCTCTCTGTTTATACCTACACCTACATAGCTAGATCATTGAATCATTTCTGCCTGGTCTAATGTTGTAACATCATTTATCCACCTATCCACTAATTAACTAATTAATTCAACAAATACTTATTGACTACCTAGTAAGGGCCGGGCACTGTTTTGGATACTGAGACAAATCAGTGATAAAAACAGACAAAAATCCCTGCCGATGCGGAGCTTACATTCTAGCGGAGGAAGACAGAGAGTAAATAATGAGCTTCATAAGCAGGAACATTACGTAATGTGTAAAAAGGTGATCAGTGTGATGGGCAAGACTGTGACAGGGTGAGGTGATGAGAAGTGCAATGGTGATGTCACCGCAGGAGAGTTTTGAGCAGAGGGGTGATATGACTTGGTGTGTTTAAAATTTTTTAGAACCTGGCTGCTTTTTGCCTGTATAACATGTACCCGATATGACAACTTTGCATAGTGTGAATGGGTTCTCCTTGAACTTTTTTTTTCCTTGTCAGGGATCTTTTGCCCCTCACAGCTTCTGTTGAAGGCTGGTGCTTTTCTTTGACTGAAAGAGTGAGGAGGAGGAGGAGAGAGGTCGGCTGGAATCTTGGACAGCCACTTGGTAACCCACTTCCTGCTCTCTGGAAATATTGCTAAAAACTGCATGCCAGGATGACTCTATCCAACCGGGATGTGTCCTGCTTCCCTAGAGGATCACCCTCCTAAGTGTCCCCCAATTCTGGATGACTCCCTTTCACTGGAAACAAAGGAAGTCGGTTTGAGGTTGCCATTCATGCCTCTTCCCTCCCTTCCCAAGCAGCTCTTCACCTCTGTCTTGGACAGAGGATGGGGAAGGGCAGGCAGCGGGTGGGGCCCCTGCTCCGATGCAAGGCAGCGGACTTCCACTAGCACCCTGCCGCTGGGTCGCAGCCTCCCTCAGTGGCTCTTGGTTCTGGTGTCCCCTCTTGCCTTTCATTCTGCAAAATCATTGCTTTTAGTTCTAGGTGATGACAATAGTCCTGCCTTCCTCCTGGCTGGGAGAACAAAACGAGTACGTTGTACTTATGTCATGTAATGGTTATTTCTTAGCATCACAAAGTATACACCGATGTGTAACGGTGTTTTCTTAATTTTAGAAAGACTCTGTTTAAAGGGAACCACATTTTCATTTTGATACTTAAACCAATGACAAATGTTTTTCACCAACACTTGAGGATTTGGATACCTATCACTGGTTGTGAAAATGAGGGTCTTTATTAAAAAGTCTTGCTTCTGGGGGACAATCTCCTTTGTGTTCCTGAGTCTCATAAAATGAAAACTTAAACAGACATTTGCATATAAATCAATAAGGGCACTTATCCCTTCCACGCCTTATACATAAATCTGTTATTTCCTAAGTGTGTATAACGCGTTGAAACTTCAGCTACTTTTCAACCTTGGAAAGTTATTTTTCAAAAAAAAATTAGATTCAATGCATAGATCTGAAAGGCTTCCCATCCTTTACAAGATTTTTTTCTTTCTCTTTTTCTGCTCATTGTAAAACACTGTGAAGTATTGCACTGTGGGGCTATATACTCTGGATTGCCCTAGATTCAGGGAATTCAGAGTTAAGGCTCCAACAGTAACCTTAACTTTGCCTTCTCGTGGGGTTACGGCAGGCTTTTGTTATGTGATCACATCATCCAAAAGAGCTAAATTCTCCACCGCTTATCTGCCATTCCACCTGCAAAACCCTCTTTGAAGTCGATGGAGCTCTGGGCACTGAGGGGCCAGACTTACTATAGGAGAATTAGGCCCTGTGCATTCAAAACTACAAAATGACACATATATGTGCATTTCTTATCTGCGAGAAAAGGTTTAAAAGGCCACAATTTAGCTACTTGTTGGTGCCTTCTGGAGGAGCTATAGAGAAAAAAGAGTGTGAGCTCTTCCATTTATGTAAGTCACATTCTATGTCATGTCACCGACTCGTATATAGTTGTTGGATAAAAGCCTCCATTGTACAGGAAAGGTAACCTTGTAAAAATGACAAGCGCAGGCTTTCTCCATGTTTTATGCAATTAAAATGTTAACCTTGACATTATACTAGCCCTTCAGTTTTCTTTAAATGCCCTTCAGTTTGTGAACCTGAGGAAAAAAAAAATTTTTTTAAAGGTGTGGAGTTTCTAGAGCTAGCAATCTCCTTCTTACCCATGTCTTCTTTGTGGACAGCCATGGAGACTGGCTGTCCCAGCCAGAGGCCTTTGCCATTATTTTAGGGATTCCTTCACCATCTCTACTCCTTCATTTCTTCCAGGAAGTTTCTTTCCAATCCTGCCCTGTCTCTTCTCTACTGAGTGATGAGAAGGTAGAAGAGGGAAGAGAGTGGACAGAGAGTGATGTTTTTCCATCCACCTCGGTCCACCCAGCGTGACAATGGTAGGTAGGATTCCTTGAACTATCTCCTCACTTGTGGAGGCTCCGGCGTTGCTCCTTAAAGAAAATTCCTTGGACCCTCTCCAAGTCCTGAGTTTCCTCAAAGGCAGCTGAGTCTCTTTTAGTTCTGTCTATCTTCTGTGCCCCTCTACTCCCTCCCCCTCATTCTGATTTATAACCAGGAGTGCTTATTTTTATCTACACGGGGGGAAAACAGACAGGAGGGTGGGTGACACAGAAGAAGACTTTGAATAGCTGCTTGCAAGTAGTAACATCTGTGTAGAAAAACTCATAAAGATGGCGTGCGTCTCTGGGTGTGGCTGTGCCACAGGACACCGAGGGAGAAGCTCTGAGATGCTGCTTTCCAAAATGGCCATCAGAACCCTGGGCTGACATGAAAAGTGGGTAGGGAAGTAGGCGGATCAACTCCTGGCACCCACGGGGGAAGGAAGTGAGTTAGTGATGGGCAGTTAGATGATGTTTCCTGGGATGGGGTGGGGTACATGGCACCGGGAACCCACTTCCTGCCGTGCCTCAGCCCTGGCTTGGTGGAGCAGAATCCACCCTTTTCGGCTGCCCCCAGGAGCAATCGCCTCCAGTCTGAGCTGGATGACGTTCTGCTTCTTCTGCCTGGTATGGGGGAGGGGACAGGAAGAATGGAAACCCTAAGTCCTATTGTTTTTGAGGATAACGTTCTGATATTCCAGTTGGAATTCTGAGGTTATTTTTACCTAGAAACATGAGCTTAATTCTCATTCACATCTGTAGTCCAGTACCAACTTTGGGTGGGTTCTAGATTAGGAAGTGTGTTGGGCCAGAGCTGGCAATCTCCTTTTCACCATGAAGCTGATGAAACTTACATCCCAGGGCCCCTCATGGGAAGCGACACACCTGGGGGAGGCCTTCACACCATGTCCTTCTGATCACACGTTTCACTGAGATATTTAACTGCAGGTGGCTGCCTCTGTTGTCTTTTTTCACATTGATCCCCATTCCTGCCCCCACTCCAACACTGCCCTCGGTTGGAGGTACTTGGAATGGTTGTGGGCATTTGTGAGGAAGTTGAGTTGGGGATATATTCAGCGATGGTTGTCAAGACTGGGATGTCTTTACGTGGTTTGCAGTTCCTTCTATGAATAACTGAGTTATTGTGAAATATCTTGGCATAGAAAGTCCTTCTACCCCTTTGGGACATGGATATGCACTGCCATAGGACCTTGTTCGGTGGCACCTGGCACTGGAAGTAGGTGGACAGTGGAGGCAACAGTTGAAATGTGCAAAGCCAGAAGCTAGTCTATGAAATATTCTTCTAAATCTTACAACTCCTTTTTTTTTTGAAATGGAATCTGTTTTTTTGAAACTGCTCTGTCACCCAGGCTGGAGTTCAGTGGCACGATCTCTGCTCACTGCAACCTCCATCTCCCAGGTTCAAGCGATTCTCCTGCCTCAGTCTCTCTAGGTAGCTGAGACTACAGGTGCACCACCATGCCTGGCTAATTTTTCTATTTTTAGTAGAGATGGGGTTTTGCCTTGTTGACCAGGCTGGTCTTGAACTCCTGACCCGTCTACCTTGGCCTCCCAAAATGCTGGGATTACAGGTGGGAGCCACCGTTGCCTGGCCTAAATCTTACAACTATTATAATAAAAGTAACTTAATTGAGGACTTTTCTCGTTTGACAATAATCCTAAAACTTTACTTACCAATAACACATGATGCTCTAAGAAACTTTTGTAAGAATGAATAATTTTTCAAAAAAAGATTAATCATAACAGAGGAAGTACAAAATTATCTTCAATAATCTCTACGGAAATTGAGATTGCACAATTTTTGTCGTCTGAAGAGGCAGTAAAAGGTATTAACCAAAAAACTTAGGAAATATTATCGAGTATGATAGATTATATTTGTGAATTTCATGATGTTTATGGCTTTTCCAACTTTTATATTTGTAATTCGTTGTGATTTTTTTCTCATTCTAAAAAATATTAACTTTAATACATAATTTTGTATTCTTAATTTGGTACTCTTTTTCTTAAAGAGAGTTCCCAAAATTATACATGCTTCATGATCTACAAAATCCCAAAGCTGCCATTGTAGAAAGAATATTCTGACCTATTAAATATTGACCTAGCAAAAAGATGTTTTAAAAGGTGGTGGCTGGCCAACAATTATTTTAAAGGTATAACAGTCACTGCAGAAACAGTCTACGGAGGGCATTTTATAATTCAAATCAACATCTCTCAAGTCATCATTTGGTAGGTCTCTTGGACATCTGAACGATCCAATGTCCTCAAACGCTTCATCACTGAGTAACGTCCCCTGTACCTTTTCCAATGGATCCCTCCAAAATTCTGATCCTAATTCAGAGCTGAAAGATTGCAATAGTAAAGCCCATTAAAAACAGGAGCAAAGAAATCAAGAAACAATCTTAATCCTAACTTGGATGGAAACAGAGTCCTCTGGCTGAGTAAATGGAAAGCAACAACTCCAGTTTGGCCACAGGTCTCCTATCCAAGGATTAGTATATAAAATCATGTTCCAGATGTGCTGAAAGTATGTGCAAATAGCATGTCTTTTATTTGGAAAGAAAGTCCATAGGCTTTCGGTGTTCTGCAGAAATCCTGCATTCCTGGCCAGTTTTTCTGAATTTAGCTAGATACCCAGATTAGGTAGTGACCCCAAAAGTGAGAGTAGACCTAAAAATTCTAAGGCAATAATTACAATGATGACAGAGTGTGGTTAATACATTCTAGAAAGTAGAACCAGGCAGAAGGGCCCCAAATGGCACCTTGTTAGTGATGTAAATAGTGGTAGGGTGGTGTAGCTGGGAGAGCATGGGTTTTGGAGATCTAGGTTTAAATCTGACCCTGGCTATGTTACATAACCTCCTGAACCTTGGTTTCCTCATGCATAAAGCAAGCTAAATGATACCCACCTGCAAGAATGCTAGAAAGAATGAAAGCAATGCTGTGGGTAAAGTGTCTGGATAACGGATATTCAATGAGTGATAGCTACTATTTCCTTTGTGAGTTTATGCCACCACCGCTGTTGGAAGGTCAAAGTCTTAGACTCATCCATAATAACTGCTTTTATAAGCAAGCGTGACTTTATTTTCAACAATGCTAATTTATTGGCTACTGACACGCTTGCAGTTCTTGATTTAATGTGTTGGGTTCTCTTGGTTTGTGAACCTGGTTTCTATTTGTTAGAAGCTGGGAAATTTTAGACATTGCTCACGGATATAGGATTTCACGGACTAAATTTGCAAATGGAATGTTTCTCTCTACAGTTAAGTAACTATAGATTTTTTCTTTTTTAAAGGGAAAGAAAAGGAAATCGTAAGAAGGGCTATTCTGAAAGGAAAAGAAATTGAGTCATATTTCAGAGTGGTTAAAGGATTTACTATTCTATTCCAACTTAGAAGTTTTCTAAGAGTAAATTTAGTTCATTTTTCTTTTTCTTTTACAAATATTCAGTGGAAATCACATACATGACAATTCAAAGTATCAGGCTTCAGGATGTTCTCTGCACACTGAAGAACATTAGCAAAGACCTGTTTACCATCTTACATTTTCAGAGAGATATAATATTGCCAATTTAAGCCAACTGTTTTCCTTCAGGTCGTATTTGTATGTTCTCATTGGAATCGCACAGCAGGGGAAAAGCCTCTACAGAAGTCCTCCCATGCAGTTATAATACCTGGAAACTTCAGAATTTTAACACTGAGGACTATAACTGCAAATAACCACAAATACCAGGAAATGTGCGAACACTTGCTGCACATCTGTCTACACATTATGATTGCGGCATGAACACTTGTAAGCAGGCTAACTCCTCTTGGTCATGTGATAATAAACCCAATATAAAGCTGGAGGGCCATTCTCACTTTTTAAAAAAATACTCTTTAAGAGTTATAAGGAAGGCATTTTTGAGTTAAATACATTTTCATTTAAACACATTTTAGAAAACAACAATATAGGAATTGTCATTGACTATACAGTAGGAAGTGCAAAATTAGAGACATTATTATTCCTAATTGTATGTCCCTGGGCAAGTTACTTGATTTAATTAAGCCTTAGCTTCTTCAAGAGTAAAATGAGGAAATGATACCTTCTTAAGTGCCTGTGAAGATGAAATGAAATCATGTTTCTAAAGAGCTTATCTCAGTGCTAAATGTCCAACAATGGTAATTATGATGATTTTGGCCTGTAAGTTACATATTGGATTTTAGCATCAGACATATTAACTTGTGAATTTGTATAGTATACATAATTGCAGAAAGTTTGTGTTTGTTTGTTTGAAAACAGGCTAAGAGTTTGGCTGCGCAAGCACTAGCCTGAAGGTATGTGTTGCCTCTTCTAACATACCTTACTTAACTGAAAGACTTTTAACTAAATCGTGCTCTGTATGAGTCCACTTTCTAGAATTTATTACCACAGTCTGGTGGCTATGGTAATCATTGCTCAGGGACTTTTAGCCTTAGGCTTACTTTTGGAGTCACTACCTAAGCTAAGTATCTTAATTCAGTAAAACTGTCCAGGAATTTAGACATTTTCTTCAAGATACCAAAAAATTTAAGGACTTCCTTTGCAAATAGAAAGAAATGCTGTTTGTGTGTACCCTCAGCTTGCACGGGGCATTATTTTTATTTTAATCTTTGGATGCAGGACTTCTGTTTAAGCCAGAGTTGACGGTTTTCATGTACTTTGCCAGTGAGCCCTATTTATTTGTTGTTTCCATTGGAATTGGATTTAGGATTATTTCTTGATTTTTTTTTTCTCCTGTCTTTAAATTGGCTTTGTTTTACAGAATCTTCTCATTTGGGGTCAGGATTTTGGAGAGATCTTGTGATACGCATACTTCTGTTATAGAGATGAGTGAGCAGAGGTTTGATAAGAGTTAGTCATGGTGAACCGTCTGAGGTTACCGAATTGTTCAGACATCCAAGAGACCCACCAAACGCTGGCTCAAGATATGTCTATTTGAATTCTCAAAAGCTCTCCAGAGACTGTTTCTGCTGTTAGTTTTCTCTCATGTCTTTGCCCATGTTTTCCTGTGATGCAACAGCCTCTTCATTACTGATTGTGAGATTTCTTTACATATTAAAGATACTTCACAGTCTATCACATGTGTTGCAGCTTTTTTTCTCAGTTTGTTATTTATCTTTTCATTTTGGTGGGCTTTTAACATAAAGTTCTTTTACATTTTTATATATAAAATCATTGAAGATTTTCCTTTACTGATGTGTTTTGCTGTTAGTTTTAGAAACACCTAATCCCATTTGAAATGATATAAAAATCACCAAAAGTGTTGGTGCAAAGGGGAGACGTTATCAGAACTGTGGTTCAGTGAATTAGTCTGACACCATATTTGGGAGAGTTTGGAGTGGACTGATGTGGAAGACGGAGAGGGCTGAAGTTAATAATTTTGTTAAAAAATTATAAAGGTCTGAAGTAAGTGGTATTTCATGTATTATATTTCTTGACTTTGTTTTTTTCCCTCTGAGAAGAATTAATAAGACAATTTCTTAGAATTTATTGAACTTCTTCCTCTCTTCTTTCCTTTCCTATAAATATATAGATTGCATGTCCATTCCTAAGTCTGCAGGCCATGGCTAGGTGTGCTGTGTATATCATCACCTGTCATACTTGCTACTAAAGCTTTGCTCCCACATTGACAGAAGGAAGGAAGTCAGCCTAGCCTCCAGGGCATCATTCCATCCCATCCAACCAGAGGATCACTTCTTTCGAATCTTCCAACAGATGCAGGGAATGAGAATATTGTGAAAAATAGAGGACAATAAAAATAATAACCTGAGAATGTTGTGTTTCTACACGTCCATATTAAAACAGTCAAGTAGAGGAATTAAAACATAAAGCAATACACTGTAGTGACAACTATGTCCGTGCTACAATATCCAGTGCCTTTTCAAGCAGATGCAAAAGTAATGATTCTCCAAGTGGAATCCCCAGCCAAAAGCATCAGCATCACTTTGGAACTTAGTAGAAATGTAAATTTTCAGACCCCAGCCTGGACCAATTGATAGACAACTCTGGGTAGGACCCAGGAATCTGTGTTTTAAAAAGTCCTCCAAGTGATTCTGATGCACATTCAAATTTGAGAACCACTGGACTGGATTAGACCTCCTATCTAGGTCTCTGATGTTCAGTCACTCATTACTCAGTCGTTGTTGTATGCCTACTGTGTGTTCAGTTCTACAAACACTACTCTAATGCAACTGGTTGTATGATAGAGGCTCAAGCGATGAAGAAAGGATGTGGTTATGCATATTGCTTATCTAAGAAGTAATTTTGATTTTACTCTAGTTTCCTGGCTGTCATTGATTGTTTCTTTCAAGTCAAGACAAACGGTACTTATTGCAATTCTATATGTCTTGTGCTGTGCTAACCACTGTAGAGAGTCCAAGCAATGACAAGACATAGCCTCTATCTTCAAGGATCTTACAATTTCACTGAGACCAATCAAACATGCAGGACATAAACAGCACTAGGTTAGAATATAGATTCAACTACTGAATTTGAATTCAGTGATATCAATGTGGAGTATTGAGTTTCTTCTTTTACACTTTATTAGTCTTCAAATGACTCTTTTACCCAAACATTTTATCTTTGGAACAAAATTCACAAGTGCACGGAGTGTGAGGGAAATAAATGTCACCCCTCAATAGTGCACTTTTGGTATTAGATCCATCTATTATGATCTTTATTCCTGTGGTGGGGTAGATCTCCCCTGTTGCCCATTACCCTCTTTTTTGAGAGTCCTTAGGTTACCTTAGTTCCAAGTTTATTTGAACAAAACTTGTCTTGTAACTTTTGAATTTGCATAGGAGAATGGGGTGTGAAATTGAGAAAATGTAAAAAATTTCAAAAGACGGAATAAGATGGTTTCTGAAAACTATAGACTGGAGAAATTGACTTTATTCTCATGCAAAACTCACAGCAACTGTATTAAATAAGTGGGTTGTAACTGCTTAAAGGGGGCAATGGCACAGAGCTGGCACACCTTATCCATGAACAAGTAAAGAGGAAGAATTCTTTTTTTTTTTTTTTTTTCCCTGAGAAACATCAGCTTTGTAGACTTGGAGGAAACTATAGACAAATTACTACCATTATGTGGATTTAGGCAGAATAGTCAACAAAGTATGTCTGTTTGAATAAGTTGGAAAAATAATAGGCTACTAGTGGCTCCGTAAATCACTGAGCATGCAAGTCTAGAGGACTTTTTAACAGGGCAGCGTCAGCCCAGGTAGTGCTCTCTGATGTACTGCCTCAAAGATCTGTCCTCAGTCCTTTTCCATTTAACATTTCATTAGTGACTGGAATAAGGGCATAGAGGGACAGACTGTCCGGGCAATGACTGATGGTATAAGGGTCCAAAAAGTTCATGACAGGGTGGAATGATGACACAAACCTGACCACATAAAGTTTAATGAAGGCACAGTTAGCAATCTTTGTGGTGGTTTCACGTGCATGCACTCACACATGTGTGCCTCTGCAAGATTGCTAGCATGCAATCCATGGGTAACAACAGCCCACGTTAAAAAGCCTTACAGGTTGTAGATGACAATGAGCTATAATGGATTCAGCAACAGAATGATGCTGTTGGCCAACACTGATGTGATTGATAAAGGAACAGTGCCTGGAGGAAAGGTTGTAAAATCCCTCTGCAAGGTGGACTGGCAAATCCTGCAGGGGAATATTGTGTTCAGTTCTGGATGCCATGATTTGCAAGGGCACTGGGAAGAATCTCATCATTTCTTCCTGATGCTGGAAGACTCTGAAATAAACACAACCCAAACTTCTAGAAATGTGTCCTGTTGCTGGAAGACTGAAATAAACACAACCCAAACTTCTAGAAACACATCCGGTTGCTGGAAGACTCTGAAATCAACACAACCCAAACTTCTAGAAATGCATCAATTCTAGCTTCACAGGATAGCAAAGAAAAGGAGTCGAGAAACTATTAAATAGCCACTGAAAAAACACTTTTGAGCATCTGGATAGCCATCATAGTGGAGCAAAATATAAAAATCCTGAGAAGAAGAAAGGCAATGTTACTCTATGGTATTTCCTTAAAACACAAATGGGATACAATTTTCCCTGTAAAATAAAAGACAGCATTCCAAGGAACGTGACTTTGCAAAAGTGGTAGTGAGTTTCCCGGTAAAGTTGTTAGAGGCTGAATTAAGTCTCCTCCTGCCAAGTTTCTCTGTTGAAGTCCTAACCCCCAGTACTCTCAGAATATGACTGTGTTTGGAGATAGGATCTTCAAAGAGGACAGACATTAAGTTAAAATCAGGTCCTTAGGGTGGGCTCTAATCTGGTGTGACTGGTGTCCTGATAAGAAGAGGAAATTTAGACATGGACATGGACAGAGGGAAGGTGATGTGACCTCTCAAGGAGAAGACAGCCATCTACAAGCCGAGGAGAGAGGCTTGGGACAGAGGCTCCCTCCGTGGCCCTCAGGAGGAGCCACCCCTGCTGACACCTCGATTGCAAACTTTGTGTCTCCGGAACTGTAAAAAAATAAATTTGTTTTGTGTTAGCCACCCAGTCTGTGGTACTTTGTTACAGTAGACCAGGCCAACTATGCCAAAGTTAAGTGAGGGCTGAAGAGGGTGGCTGTTGGCCATCTCCAGCATTTGTCACTTGCTGTTAGGACTGCCCTGAGAGTCGTTAAGTCCCTCCCCAACACTTTGAAACACCTTTCTAAGGTCCCTGTCACTCCTCTGCGTGCTTTCCCTCTCCTCCTGGTCTTCGGGAATCTGGATATGTCCCCGATTATTTGCACAGTTTCCATTCCACACTACTGAATTCTGGCTTCCACTTTAGTTCTAGTTATTTATTACAATGTTTAGTTTAGCCATGTAGAAGTTTTAAACTTTTATAAAATCACATTTGTTTACCTTTTTTTCTTGTAACATTTTTGTGAAGGACAGAGTTTTCTATGCTTGGGTTTCAGGATTTCATTAGTGGCTAAAGGTGATTGGCAAAGGGAAAATACAGCAGATGGCGGGTCCTCGTGGGCTTGGCCTGCCTTTGGGAGGGGAAGAGATGTGGCTCTGCAGTGAGAAGTCAGCCAGCCTCACTGGGACTGCTGGAAACAAAAACAGTGGGCTGGATGCTGAGAAGGAGTCTCTGCCTCCTGGCTGGGGGCATGAAACAACAGTGGCTGTTTGGCAGCAAAAAGCATGGCCTGAAGGAAGCTGCCTCGGGGCACATGCCAGCGTGCTGTTAATCAAGTTGTGGCTCATCACTTTTTCCCTGACTGAGAATTCTCCTGAGCCTTTCCTGCCCGAGGGACCTTGACATCAGCAAAGGCCCTTTTGGAGTTGAATGAAGACCCACGTGCAGAAACAGCAAAAATGCCAGTGAGATAGGGAACCTAGGAGTGTTGTTTAGTTTTTAACCAAATGCTCCTTAAATTCGGTTTATTTAGTTCTCACGATTTTTAGATTTCAACATTCAATTATGAATGAAGCCCATACCAAACTTGAAACAACTCAAGCCCCTCATTACCTATTCAGAAGTAGTTTTCTGCTGGGCAAGGAGGATCTTTTTCATAGCCTGCTGTGAAATGGACACACTTTTAGCTGTTTCTGTTTTGTTTATTTCAGTGTCTTTTGGAAGTATCAAATGCTCTGGGCACAATTCAGGGAATTGGGCTTATTAATTATTTGAGTTCCCTCTCTAAGTGGACCCAAACAGATCTTTATGAAATAGATGAAATACATAGCAGTTGCCAAAAGGATCAACAGATAAGACTGTCTGGTTATTCAAAAAGATGAAGAAAAATATGTGAAATAGTGATGAAAAATAAAACTGCAAGCATCTGCCTGGTCTGACTTCAAAAGCAGGTGAGGGTAGTTTAATTTTTTTAATTAAATTAAATTAAATTTTTACTTTTGTTTTATTTTATTTAAGTTCCAGGATATATGTGCAGAACGTGCAGGTTTGTTACATAGGTATACATGTGCCATGGTGGTTTGCTGCACTATTAACCTGTCATCTAGGTTTTAAGTCCCACATGCATTAGGTATTTGTCTTAATGCTCTCCCTCCCCTTACCCCTAACCCCCTAACAGGCCCTGGTGTGTGTTATTCCCCTCCCTGTGTACATGTGCTCTCATTGTTCAACTCCCACTTACAAGTGAGAACATGTGGTGTTTGGTTTTCTGTTCCTGTGTTAGTTGGCTGTGGATGATGGCTTCCAGCTTCATCCATGTCCCTGCAAAGGACATGATCTCATTTTTTTTTATGGCAGCATAGTATTCCACAGTGTATATGTACCACATTTTCTTTATCCAGTCTATCACTGATGGGCATTTGGGTTGGTTCCATGTCTTTGTTATTGTAAATAGTGCTGCAATAAACTTACGTGTGCATGTGTCTTTATAGTAGAATAATTTATATTCCTTTGGGTATATACCCAGTAATGGGATTACTGGGTAAAATGGTATTTCTGGCTCTAGTTCCTTGAGGTATAGCCACAGTGTCTTCCAAAATGGTTGAATTAATTTACATTGACACCAACAGTGTAAAAGTGTTCCTATTTCTCCACAACCTCAACAGTATCTATTGTTTCTTGACTTTTTAATAATTGCCATTCTGACTGGCGTGAGATGGTATCTCATTGTGGTTTTGATTTGCATTTCTCTGATAATCAGTGATGTTGAGCATTTTTTCGTGTTTGTTGGCCGCATAAATGTCTTCTTTTGAGAAGTGTCTGTTCATATCCTTTGCCCACTTTTTGATGGGGTTGATATTTTTCTTGTAAATTTAAGTTCTTTATAAGAACTTAATTCTATTAGACATTTGTCAGATGGGTAGATGACAAAATTTTCTCCCATTCTGTGGGTTGCCTGTTGACTCTGATGCTTTTTTTTTTTTTTTTTTTTTTGCTGTGCATAAGTTCTTTAGTTATAGTTAGATGCCATTTGTCAATTTTGGCTTTTGTTGCAATACTTTTTGTGTTTTTGTCATGAAGTCTTTGCTCATGCCTACGTCCTTAATGGTATTGCCTAGGTTTTCTTCTAGGGTTTTCATGGTTTTGGTTTTTTTTTTTTTGATTTTGGATTTAAGTCTTTAATCCATCTTGAGTTAATTTTTGTATAAGGTGTAAGGAAGGGGTCCAGTTTCAGTTTTCTGCATATGGCTAGTCAGTTTTCCCAGCATCATTTACTCAATAGGTGATCCTTTCCCCCTTGCTTGTTTTTGTCAGGTTTGTCAAAGATCAGATGGTTGTAGATGTGTGGTGTTATTTCTGAGGTCTCTGTTCTGTTCCATTGATCTATATATCTGTTTTGGTACCAGTATCATGCTGTTTTGGTTACTGTAGCCTTGTAATATAGTTTGAAGTCAGGTAGTGTGATACCTGCAGCTTTGTTGAGGATAGTTTAATTTGACTACACTGAATCCTATCCCATACTGTCAGCGACATTTCACAGATGGCAGCCTAGTAGCTGTATTGTAGAGATATCCATCAAGACACATACTTTTACTTAAGACTGGACTTAGGAAGGGAGCAATATATGTCACAGTGGTCTTGCAAACTAATTCAGGCCATGATTACATATGTTAAAGCAATAGATTTCCGGTTTCCCTTCTTTTTGGTTCAAGTAGTAGTCAGAAAAGAGATTGGTCTGAGGCAACTACACATTTAACCAAGTTTTTCTTTTATTATAGTAATGTGGCCCATGTCTTCATTTGTTAAATGTGAGTTTCAAGTGATTTTTGTCTTATAGTGAAGGTAAACGCCAACAGGAAACCCGTGATGCTGATAGTACCATGGCGCAAAGTCTCAGACTTCATACAAGAAAGCTGAATTCAGTCCAGGAAAAAAATGTGCATGTACACGTGAATTCGTGTGTGTGTGTGTGTGTGTGTGTAAACACCCCTATTAAAATAATTAGGCACAAACACTAAAGAATACAATTTAAACAGGATTATTATTAGAGATGTTACTCTAATCGTTAACTCTTCTTAATTACTGCTTAATTTAACTCTTTTGTCTCATAGGCACAAAGAGACCTAGGCTTTCAAATATATCTTAGAATTAAAAGCTCTCCAGGTTGTACATATTGTTCTGATATCTTGGGGTTACAGAGCATGTTAATGTTAAAAACTCCTGTGGCTTTGAATAAATAAATGCACTGAGCTTTTATTAAGCAGTTAGATTCATTCATTCATTGGTTCATTCATTCATACATTCAATGAGAGACATGGGCCAGGCACTGGGGAAACCATAGTGAACAAAACCAGGTGTAGAACCTATTGTCATAGAGCTAAGCGTCAAAAGGGGAAAACACGTTAAGCTAATAATCACATATGTGAATGTAAGGTTACATCTGTTCCCCTCTGGGGTGGCACTGGCAGAAAGGTGGCCTCCCTGAGGATGAGTTCTTGCCAATGAGGTGGGGAGGAAGGTTCCAGGCAGAGGAAACACCACCAGCACAGACTCCGCAGTGGGAGGGGGTCAGGAAACCTGGGGAAGGAGGCCTTGAGGCTGTGTTTAGGGATTTTGGCTTTTATCCCAAGAGCTACAAGAGTGCAAAATGCTAAAATTTGCATTTTGAGAAGATCACTCTGGTTGCAGTGTGGAAAACAGATTGGATTTGAGGAGAGGAAAAGGAGAGAGGATGGTAGCTTATTGAAATGTTATACATGGTAAATGTGAGTATTAGGGATACAATTAGACTAAGATGTTGTATCTTGTTCTCAAGGGTACTTAGTAGGGAAGGCAAAAATTAAGACTTAAAATTTGTTTGGTAGGGAAAGCAGATTAATTTTGGAGTTCTCGTAAATAATTAATTTTAGAGTTCCTGTAATTAATGAGCATCTAATAACTCTTCTATTTTCTCTTGTTCCTACAAAAAAGAAAAACCCAGAGAATGTAGAGCAGGAATCTATGTAGCAAGACTGGGCTCCACTCTGAAATTATTAACTAGAACATTATAAGCTTACTAGATATCTCTAAGTTTCAATTTCCTTAAATATATGATGTGACTTTGCTCTCATTAAGCTATTACAGATGACATTTATGTGATAAATGCACTCCCATTAGTGTGCAAAGGTCTGATAATAGCACTAGCTCCTCATTAATTTCTGCTAGAGTGTGAAGGACTGATAACAGGGAAATGCAGCCTTACAGAGGTAGGTACCAATATCCCTCAGGTCTAGTCTAGTGTCTGTTACATGTTGTTGATATGAAATAAAACTGAGTTAGTTCTCTCAAGTTACTTGTTTTTTGAAAGAATATGTTTAATCGTATATTAGAAGAAATTTCTAGTGGATGAATTTTAGACAATTTGCTATGAAGGTTGTAGGAATCATTTTAAGTAGTATTGCCTTCTTGATATCAAGATGTAACAACACACAGGACTACTCTATCTAAATATTAGTCTTGAGCTGCCACTCTTCTTTCCCATATCCCACTTCTTCTTTGGAGATGGAGTCTCACTTCTTCTCCTAGGCTGGAGTGCAATGGGGCGATCTCAGCTCACTGCAACCTCCGCCTCCCAGGTTCAAGTGATTCTCCTGCCTCAGCCTCCCCAGTAGCTGGGATTATAGGCATGTGCCACCATGCCAGGCTAATTTTTATATTTTTAGTAGAGACTGGGTTTCCCCATGTTGGCCAGGCTGGTCTCGAACTCCTGACCTCAAGTGATCTCCCTGCCTCGGCCTCCCGAAGTGCTGGGATTACAGGCGTGAGCTGCCGCACCTGGCCTCCCCATATCCAACTTCTTATTGTCACCTCACAATTCTCCCATGAGTCCCAAGAAAGCAGTGAGACTGATTTTCGTGTGTTGCTTACAGAAGTCAGTCACGCACACCCCCTAGGTTTTCAATGTAGGACTCTGATAACTGTGGAAAAGACAATTTGGACTAAATATTTTGAAAAAGAAAGCGAGAAAGAAAGAAAGAAAGAGAGAGAAAGAGAGAAAGAGAGAAAGAGAGAGAGAGAGAGAAAGAGAGAAAGAGAGAAAGAGAGAAAGAAAGAGAGAAAGAAAGAGAGAAAGAGAAAGAAAGAAAGAAAGAAAGAAAGAAAGAAAGAAAGAAAGAAAGAAAGAAAGAAAGAAAGAAAGAAAGAAAGAAAGAAAGAAAGAAAGAGAATTTAAAACAATCTTGCTTAGGACTACCAGAATGGAAACTAAGAAATGTAATTTTTTTTCATGACATGACCCAAAGGTGAGAATCTATTCATAATCTGTTTCTCTGAATCCATGAAGTATTGTGGAATTCCTGTTTCACTCGCCAAATGAAACAACCATTCCCCCAGGACCTGCCCCTGATCTCAATGCAGAGCGTCTTTCAACCTAAGTCCCAGGCCTGACTCTGAAATGTTCTCATGTTGTGGGCTCAGTCCAGCAAGCATCCCATAAGAGTTCTTGTCTGGGGTCAAATACAAGTCAGTCTCGAGGTGGGAGGTGGAATGGCCCAGCCACCCTACACCCATCAGGCTGGATGAACATTAGCCACTCATGCTGGGAGTGGCACAGGTCCTGCCATCTCTTGGTGATCTGGCTTACCCAAGACTGGGCCCATCCCTTTCTTGAGCTCTAGAATGAATCAGGATGCATTTGTGGACCTCAATGGTACAGCAACTAGTGAAACAACATTTCAGTCCATGAAATTCAAAGGTAAGACGGACTCTGTTTTATAAAAACATCAACTGAGATAAATTTTATTTTGTACTTAGACACAGTTTGGCTCATTTGCTACTTCACAGCTCTTTCAGTCTAGATAGAGGAAACAGTAGCGTGTTTTTGTTTTGCTTATTCAAGGTAACTCTTTTTATTTTTCCTTCTCCCCAGTGGATTGTGAAGTATTAGGTTGGCGCAAAAGTAATTGCGGTTTTTGCCATCAAAAAGTGATGACAAAAACTGCAATTACTTTTGCGCCAACCTAATACTATTATTAGACAAATGAATGCATCTTGTTAACAAATTGGCTGGAAAAACCTACTTCTAATTCCTCTGGCTGACCAGAAATTCCAAGTCAGAGTGAAAAATAGAGACAGCTGTTGCCATCATGGTTTCGGGTTTCTGAAGGGACCTTTCTCCCACAGTGAAATTACCTCACTAGACCTGATTCTCATAGTTTAAATAAAGGCACTACTCTATTTCCTTTTACTAATCAACTTAACTGGTTACTAGTTTTTACAACTAATAAATGCTATTAACAAATTGCCTCTCAATTTTGATACCAAAATGGTTTAACTTACTTTTTTTCCTTTTTCCCTTCCAACTTTTTTCATCCTTTGCTCCATTCTTGTGCTGGACCTCCCCATCCAGTCTTCCCTGATCATTCAGGCCAGGATGGTTTCATGCCTGTCAGTTTCCCCAGGGACAGTGCAATTTCACCTCACCTCACAGGGTTGTGGAAAAAGAGATGTCCTCGTTCATTGGGATGAGAAAGATATTGGACTTTAAAAACAAACCATCACGGGTTTCCTTTTTTGGGTTGAGTTAAAATGTGAACTCCGTCTTCAGGTGCTGCTGATTTGATACCACATTTAGGTTTCATACAAAGCTGACCCGAAGACTTGGCCCATTCCACCCCTCCCTTGTCACCGGGGCTCACACACGGTCCAGTAAACGCGACACCCATCCTTAGGAGGAAGTGGGCCTGCTTCCCTCAGCTTATCACGCGGTCTGAAGCGATAATGGTTCTAGATAGATCCGAAAGGAAAGCCAAAGGAAGAGCCGGACAACAAAAAGGAATGAAGAAAGGAAAACAAATTCAAGGGGTGTAACGACGGGCCCCAAGTGGCCTTATTATATGAATAGACTGCAGATAACTACGTCTTTCTACCGCAGCGCTTCATAAATTCTGTCATCTTGTTAGGATTGTCAGAAGCACACTGACCTCACTTCCTCCATTAACGAGCTCGCCCTATTTTGAGGGGAGATTCTTTATGAACACACAGCCCAGAAACACCTCATAAACAGCTTGTCAGCCTTGTAATTCTGGAAGTAACGAATTCCATGCCAAGGAGAGGGAGGGTGGCACCCCAGAAGCCAGCTGACCCGCAGCAGAGAGGAGCCTGGCACAGTTGGGGCTGGGCAGGGGCAGGCGCACAGCTGGGCTTGTGAAGCGGCTAACAGCAAAGTTTAATCCCTGCTTACTGAGAAAGGTGTCAGAGCTAGATTGGTGGCTTTTCACACAATCACCAGGTTCTTTTTATTTGCCTGGATGCTTTCTCTTTTTGGTAAATCAGAGGCGGCCAGAGCCCAAGCAAGATTGGGGGTTTGGAAGGGAGGTACGGAAAGGGCTCATTTGCGCACAGCCTACTCTGATGTTTTCTTTTTTGTTTTTGAGAGCCACTGCAAGACCCCAGCCATCCCTGCAGACCCCCAACCCGATTATCTTCTTTCAGGCTAGATGAAGAAAACAGCTTTACGTTCCCAGTGATCCAGGATGGATTAAATGGTCAAAAATTGCATTCCACTTCTATGAGACTGAGTTTTTGCTGAAGTCTCCGGTACAGTCATGAAAAGATTCTTGACTCTATAAAGGCAAGAAAAACTCCCCACGGTCAGCTTATGCACGGGGCAAGCTCCATAAAGTTGCTCTTGCTGACTAGCCTCAGTTTTAGTGTCTTGAGATAAACCGCATCAAATTATATATAAAAACAATGCATCCCAAATGCCAACGAAGACCTTCTCTCTTATTCCTAAGGTGTTTCCTCTCGCTCCCCAGCGAGCTACTTTTCACCCCTGTTGATTTATGCTCTGTTGGTGGACAAAGGTGGACCGAGCACAAACTGTTTAGTGCTTGCATTGGTGCCTTGAACAGATAATGAAAACAGCTCAGTGGCTGGGACTCCCTGCCCTTTCTTTCCCATAAGGATGGCACCAAAACCCTTCACAATGCACATGATAATCAGAGCCCGTGGACAGGGAATAGATTCATCAAAATTCATTGGATGCATTTTGGGGAGGGTGGAGGTGGGGAGCAGAGAGGCAGACAGGAAGATGAGCTCGGGACTCACCCCCACTCTTGCAGGTTTCACATCTAGCCCGGCGCCGGGTGGAAGGTGTGTAGGGTCATCAGTTATTTCCAGTTGCTATTTTGGTCAGCCACATAAAAAATATCCCTGACAATTCTGAATTGCATGTATAAACCATTTTATGGCTGTTGGTGGTGTTGCTCTCTCCTCTCCTTCTCAGTTTTTTTCCCCTTCTGAGTATCCCATATTTCTGCTATATCCAACATAAACATTTATCTTCTTAGACCATGTATTCAAAAAAAAAAAAAAAAAGGTAAAGGGAATAGTAAAAATACAGAGTCAAATGTGAGTGGCAGAGCTATAATTCTTTATGAAGTAGCAGGTAAGATTGATTGTCAAGGGTCAAAAGGCTAGGTCAAACTCCGCTCATTCGTCAGCTGAATGTCATTTTTGTTTTCCCTGTCACCAGATAGCTTTAAAAAAAAATTGCAACTCCTTCCTCATTATCTGGGACTTGGCTCCTTTTCTGCCATCCAGTATTAATGAAACCGTGCTTCAAGCCTGGCCCTCATCTTCTGAGGTTCTTCTTCATGTGCTGCCTCTCTCTCTAAAGCACTGCAGAGAGAGCACCATTTCAAAGGCCATATTCTCCTGCAGCCACATTGGGAAATTGCCACTAGAGTGAGAATGATTTGAAAACACACATGAGGTATAAACGTTTGAATGAACAAAAATGTAATTAAATCATAGCAGGTCTAAAGCTTGTGATCCAGTGTAATTGGATGGTGGCAATATCTTTGCATCTCATAAAGAGGAAAACAAAATGAGATGTAATATCTGGAAGCCATCTAAAATTATATGTCATAAATAAAGAGAAAAATTTTCCCTGATAATTATAGCAGGTCACAACAACATAACGCAAAACCTAAAATAATGCATTGGCATCTAACATGCCATCCGCAGCAGGTCAAATGTAGGTTAATGCTATCAAACAATCTCACCTTCAAAAGACTCATTTAATTAGCTCATGTTTAATTATTCTAAAATGCAAGACAGTGGTGATTAGTTAGATGGGAGTTAATTTGTGAATTTTTAAGCACAGATTTGCCAAATGCTATACGTTATCAGCTAGGAGAGGTAACCGAAATTAATATCCAGAGCCAGATAAAAGCTTAAAGTTTAAACCTTAAGCAATGATGCTCAGCTCCCTGTTTTGTAAACTTGTGCTTTTTTTTTTCTGTCCTGTTTGCCTCTAAATATTAGTACAGAGACCTGGACCAAAGTGGCTTGATAAATCCAGATTAGAATTTTCTTTATAGTAGTGACATTATTTGAATCAATCGTCTAATCTTCTCCACGAGTACTTGCAATTTTCACTAGCCCATCTTACTCCTATTGGTTGGCAGCTGCATGGTGTGAGTGAAGTCTTTTATGAGCCGGAGAATTTTGCTTTATTTCTATTTCATAATCACAGGCCTGCAGTCCCTGAAGGAGGACAGGCAGTCACCACAGGAAGTCCTGCAGAGCATCTCAGGAGGTTGCAAAGAGAGGTTGTAGCTGGATTTGTAAGATCGACACATGGTCTGCTTCTTAAGGAGGAAAAAATAAGGATGACAACAATCAAAAACCTTCAAGGAAATTCTCAGTTAATTTCAATTTACCTAGAAATGATAATTAACTTTGAATATAACATCTATTGATTTTGTAGCACGGTATGTTTAGTCCCTGAAAAATGGCGCTTGCAAAGCCATTCACCAGGTCCAGCTTTAAGAACTTGATTAAAAGGAATATAGCCTACCCATGTTTAGAACCGAGAATATCAGAGCACAAAGCTCAGAGAACAAATTCTGTACAGGGAGTGACTTGGTGGGGAGACTTGCCTAGGCAGCCCAAAGCTTTTAGCACTGTCCCAGGGAGCTACTCAAGAGAAAGGTGCAAGGGAGAGGTAGGCTGCAGCAACAAGAATGTTTCCGGTGAGATCTGGATTCTGAATGGTGATGGGTGGGGACAAGTGGCCCTGGGGAAGGAGTTGTGAAGAGCAATTCAGGAGACAGACTAATACGAAAGAGGACGTTGTCCAACCCAAAATATGAAATGGATTTTTAAAACTGTATATCTGTGTGTACAAGAGAGGTGCTGACATAAACATGTTAAAAAATACTTTTCCTTAAGTCATTTATTTTTTTCTAACTTTGGATGGTGCTTTATTTTATCATTTCTAATTTTACATTTTGTCATCCTGAGTCTTATTCCTGTTCTTTGTAAATGTCACTGGGTGGTGAGAACTGAGGCCCGAGTCTGTGTGACTGAGCTGAGCTGGTCCAACAGCAACACTGCTCACACTACTGACAGCAACTGTGAGGAGGAACACAGTTCAGAGATGACATAGTAAGCCTCATGAGGATTGCCCCAAACTACAAATAATAATGGAAATGTAACATCTCTGACTGAAAATGACCTGTGTGCTATACTGTGGGACTAGGGTATTTGTTTTAATGGACTACCAAAACCAAGGCTAACTATTTTGAACCATAAATTCAGATTATTGGAGAAAACTGTTAAAAACTGACTGTATACATTTTCTTTTAAAACATCATTTTGATGTTGAATGATCAACAGCTGCACTAGAATTTCAAACAATTGGGAACCAAATCACAGTGAGACCTAATTAGTGAAAGTTGATAGCTAGCATTTTTCACAATCGAATCAGAGTGCTAAAAGATCCTGACAATTTTTAATGTGGGCATCAACTGAAAAAAAAATAAAGTGAAGTCCCGCTTTTAGGTATAACAAAACAAAACAAAACTGTACAGCTGTTAAGATCAGTAAAACTTGGCTTATGACATCAACAAAAGACTTCAGTTAATTATATAACCTAACAGTTTGACTTGAAAACAAATGGTCATGTGGTGGGTGGTTTCATAGCTAGAACGGAGTTCATAGCAAGGCTGGAACATCCCTTCTGGGCCTTGCTGTCTAGTTTCCAGTGCTGGGGCTGGAGTGGCCCCTTGTATATGTGGCCTGTGTTGGGTAATGCTGGGGCAAGAGGACCTGTGGCCAGGAAGAGCTGCCAGTGATGCCTTCCAGAGGCAGCTGGGAGGAAGAACCAACGAGGAGGAGTTCATGAGGGGAAAATGAGCAGAAAGGGACATGTGAGTGCTGCCCTAACATATTTCAAGATGTCCTCCTGAAAAGAAGGGATTATAGTTAGGTAGCTTCAGTTTAGGGGAAGATCAGGAGCAATGTTTGGAAGTTAGAGAAAACTTACCGTTTTGGGCTCAGAATGAAATAAAGGCTTAATTTTTTATTCTAAGGATGGAGTGTGCTGTCTTGATAATCTTTGAACACCTCTTGGTGGGGCTGAATAGGCAGAGGCTGGAAGAGCACCTGGTATAGAAGGATGCTGAAATTGCATGGGGGCTTGGAGTAGACGTCCTCCACAACTGTATGTAACTATCAGTTTCAGTGGCCAACACTGATTGAGCATCTTCTACATGCCAGACACTCTGACTCAATGAAGTGCCTACTGGTGTTGTCAGCATCTACATGATATGCTCATTCACTGTTTTTTTTAATTATGTGGTCTCTACTAACCACAATTAGGGAATGAGTTGAAAACTATGATGACTATGGGTACTGTAGGACAGATGATTCATGATTTGCTTAAATGACAGGCTTGCAAGCCAATGGACCAGGTGGTTGTATCTCTGAAAGTCATTTCAATTTTTCACTTCATCAAGGTGTTCACGAAGAGAAGGCTGATATGTGAAGAAGAAAGGAATCAGTGTTTTGCTCAATGTCTGCTGTTTGTGAGTCACTATACTAGAAGCTCTATATTAGTTTATCCTTCTCTGTCCTATGAGATGAGCATGATTATGCCCCTGTGACAGCTGAGGATGTTGAGCTCAGAGAGGTGAGGTTATGTGCCATGTCACAGAGCTGAGAGGGGCAGAGGTGGGCTTTGAACTCAGGTCTGTCTTATTGCAAAGATGGTGGTCTTGACACTGCAGCTTATTGCCTCTGAGGATAAACAGTCCCCTGAATTGTTAACATTATCTCTCATAAAAGCTAAAGCTTGGATTATATTTTGAAAGATTAAACAATTGAAAAGAAACATAATTCAAAAGCTTGGTCTTTAATTATTTTTTAGTGTTTAAAATGTACCTGCTCTTTGATCTTATTTAGGCAAATGGTGGTAATTGCTCAGAGCCAAGCCCCTTCCCATTTACTCTTTGCATGCCTTTGATGCCAGAATTTCCCAGTCAGCAATCTCCCCTACTGACAGTATACAGGTTCAGTCAATACACACAGGTGCCAGAAAGCCCCTCTGGGCATCTGTTATATACAGAGGGCATCTGTTATATACACCTGGGCTGGCTGCTGCGTGTACCCTCAAGGCCAGTGGTTTTCAATTCATGTGCCCAGAAATAACCTGACATTCTTGACAAAATGCAGGCTCTGATTTAGTGGGTCTTGGCTGGGATCTGGGATTCTTCATTTCTAACCAGCTTCCAGGTGATCTTGGAGTAGCAAAGCACCTGGGAACCAAAGAATAGCCCTGGACAGGTAAGATTTTAGATCATTAGATGATTGACCCAAATGTTTTTCTCCGTGTGTGTCTCCTGGAATCTGAATGTGAAAGGCAAAACCAAACACAGTTAAGAGGGAATAGGCCCTGAATAGAAGAGAAGATAGAAAAATGGCATGCAGTTAACACTTACATAGTACTCTGCATACATGAACATATTTAATTTTCAAAATGACTCAGTGAGGTTGGTAGACGATGACTTTCCCCATTTTTTGATGAGAAGCTAAGGCCTGGAAGGGTGAATAATAGCTAGTACTAACCAGAAATCTGGACGTTAGCTTTAAGGCATTGTGCATTAGAGGAAGTGTAACATACAGGGAGAAGAATCCAGGGGAGGGAACCGGGACTTTGAGGTCGAAAAGTCGTATCACAGGCACGATCCTTGAGGGAACTATGATATTTAGTCTGGACTTAAAACTTATCTTCCTTATCATTTTCTTCAGTTATTTGATGAACTGGTTTGAGAAAGGGAAAGTAGGTTTATTTTATGTTTATTTAAATAACTATTTGCAAACATTGTTTGTTGGGCTATTAATCTTGACAGATGCTGTGTCAATAAAAAGTGATGCTGTGGGCACAAGCAGGCTTTGTGCCTGTTCCTCATAGAGACTCACAGCATCCATTAGCCTATTAAAAGCTCTAAGAAGTCCCTGGGGAAGCAGGCTCACTTGACACGTTTTAAGTTAGGAATTTCATTCTTATTTGACCACAGACTCCCTCTCTCCCTTACAGAAAAAAAAAAAAAAAAATGATACCTCGAAAGGCTGGGCATGGTGGCTTATGCCTGTAATCTCAGCACTTTGGGAGGCTGAGGTGGGAGGATCCCTTGGGGCCAAGAGTTTGAGGCTGCAGTGAGCCAGGATCATACCACTGTACTCCAGTCTGGGAAACAGAGTGAGACCCTGTCTCTGATAATGATGATGATGATGATGATGACGACGACGACGACGATAACTTTTAACATTCTGTGAAACTAGTTTGCATCCTTGGGACACATTGGAAAATGCTGATGTCAACTGGCGTAATAGGACCAAGGAATGAAAGTTTCACATCAGGGAATGAGATTCTAGAGTAATATAAAGAACTTTCTAACAATCTGACCTGTCCAACATAAACTCCGCATCACCAGGAATGTTCAAGGAGAGACTGGAAAACTGTGTTTGAGAGAAATCTGAGCAATATCTGGAAAGACACACCATTTACAGAACAGGCAGCTAGAATGTTTTACGTTGTCTTGTTAATTCTGCCCCTTAATTTGACAGTAAGATTAAACCATGCTGTGGTTTCTAAAACAATGACATTAGGAAATAATGTTATATAAGTACCATAGGTAGTTAAATTATTTTGGATTCACTGCTGAGCCAGGATGTTTTCTCCTTGTAAACTGTATGTACCCCAGCCATCCTGCTACAGAAATACTTTTGTAATCCTTGGCCTGGTTGACAGCTCTAGTCTTTGAATCTATGTAATGTTGCCCCAAGCCCCATCTTGTTGGTAAGTGGGATAGCTTACCAACAAATAAATCATTATTTCAGAGGTTCCCTCCCCACTTCCCACTTCCCAGGTTAACTCTCTCACTTGCTCTCTGGGGCTAAAGTTTAATAAAAGAAAAGCTGTTTGGTCAACAAGTAAAGATGAGGCTTTAAGTACAGATGCTGGTGGGAAGAGAAGCTCATGGACTCCTATTCACCGTGTCGTTCACTAATTCACTCCATCAATCAGCATTTATTGCGAATCAACGTGTGTCCTGTGCTGGGAATATAGAGCTATATGCTTCCTCCCTTCTGGGAATAAATGCTAAGATCATATGCAATCCTGAAAACAGGTTTAGATATGAGGACGGGGAGGAAGGCACCAGGAGTGGGAAGAAAGCAGAGGAGCTGACAGATGGGGGAACAGAGAGTTGCTGGGGATGCTATTGAGAAACTTCAGCATCTCACGTAAAGTCAAGGGCCAGTCTTTTTATGACATTTTATATAATTTTCAGATTTTTTTCCTCTAAGGCTGATTGAAATATGTATTTTTTCAAAATCTAACTCACAGGATTTAAAACATAAGGTTTTTGGTCCTCACCTGAGCAGTGTTTTAGTTTTACAAAATATTGAAATCCATACCATTGCCATGCAAGTTTTAGAAACAAGTAGCAATTGGATTCAGTACAAATATGTTTTAAAACAAGCTGGCAACTCTCCTTATATTCCCAAATGGGAATTCCTGAACCACTGCTGCTGGCTATAGAAACAAACCACACATTCAAAGGGCCTTTTTGCTAGTGGGTGAATTGGGCAGAAAACTACGGGTGACTAATACATGAGGTACGATGGGCATGGTGGCCATACATCCTACAGGTTTTATGGGCACTCTTGAAAAATACTCTGTCCCTTTGTCAGTCTGTGCATCATGCATGGAACCAACCGTGGCATCCGAGTTTTCAGCGGGAACTATCTGCAGTGAGGGGTATGTTACAGGTGATAGAAGATGAGTTCCAATCCTTGCAGGAGGAAAAGTTCAACAAATACAGTTGTGACAAATTAGAAAAAAAAATTGTTGATTAGGAGTCTGAAGACCTGGGAATAAAATCCAGGATTTGTTGCTTTCTGGCCACGCCACTGGAACAGCCTAGGTTTCCTTCTCTGTAAGATGTGATGGTATCCCCTGGAGAGATGCACGCTGTGGGCTTGAGAGCTTCATGGCTCTTCGTGACTGACCCAGGTACAGGGGGAGTGAAGCCTCCAGCCTTCTTGTGGACCCTACGGACCTTGCCTGTGAGAAGCAATGATGCCTAGACCCACCCAGACCATCCTTGTTGTTAGGGACTACAGATATTTGGGCATCTTATATGGTCAGAGGAGGAGGAAACAGTCCCTGAAATAATTAATATCATATTCTTACCAACCTTGACTGAATTTAACTTGAATTAGGAAGAAAAGCCATTTTTTATTTCTTGAGTGGAATGGAAAAGCCCAAACTTGCTATGATTTTAATGCCAAACACATTAAAATACCAAACAGAAAGTATTTGAAAGCTAGTACAGAGAAAGAGATGTGTATTTCTCCAAAGGATATAGTGTCTTACTCCCACTCAGAAGGCAATATTATTATTTTAAAGAACAAAGATCAAATTAAATGTTCATGTGCTGTCACCAAGTATGTCAGTATATTTATGAACAATTCAAAATTTGAACTGTTTTCCAGACAGCTGGTCATATGTACATTAAAGTAGTTATAATAACCTGTCAGGAGAAATTTCCTCCAGCACATTCATTGGAGAAAATACGTGTAAGCATGGCAGCCTTTTCAAACCCCACCAAATCCCTTTATCTTGTGAACGGCTACTACCACAGCTACGAAATCCACAGAGAGCCAGAGCTCACAGGAGTTTATTATATGACCTCCTTGTAAATTTGCTCCCTACTGTGAAGACTTTGGGCTACACACATGCATTTATACAGAAAGAGTTGCACTAGCCCAGCCTGAGATGTGTTAAATGGAATCAATCAGATCTTCAACATACAGACTAAGCATCTATTTTAATCATGTGTTTATCAGAAAAATTTATCTTACTACCAGATCTCTTTTGCAAAGGGATTTCCAGCCTTCTCGAGACCATAGGATCTTGATAATACCCGAGAGGCTTGGTTTATGGTGTAGGGGAAAGGTTTGGCCTTGGAGGCAGAGAATGAAATTTGCATCTTGGTTTTGTTATTTACTAGATGTGTGCTTAAGCAAATCACTTAAATGGTTTAAGCTTTTGCATCCTCCTGTATTATCTGTATCCTTTTGTATTATCTGCAATAATTTAATAACACATGTGTCACATTTTGGGAGAGTACAGGTGCTAAATTTTTAAAAAGTTAGAAAGGAAAATAAATTAAATATCTTTTGACTGAGCTATCCAGAAGCAGTGTTTCTTTAACATGTTCATTTGGTAAAATCAGCAGATCTTGGGAATGAGTTAAATTAAAGTAAGCTTAAAAAGTCATGATTTGCTCAATAGCCAAAAAGTGGAAACAAGTGTTCATCAGCAGATGAATGGGTACAGAAAATGCTGTGTATACATACAGTGGAATATTATTAGTCTTAAAAAGGAAATTGTGATACACACTACAACATGAATGAAACTTGAAGACATTACCCCAAATGAAATAAGCCAGTCACCAAAGGACAAGCACTGTATGATTAGATTTACATGAGATACCTAGAGTAATCAAATTCATAGAGACAGAAAGTAGAATGGTGGTTGTTAAGGGCTGGGGAGTTGGGGGAATGGGGAGTATTTTCTTAATGAGTACTGAGCTTGAGTTTGGGATGATGAAAAGTTCTGGAGATGGATAGCAGTGATGGTTGCTTACCAATGTGAATGTCCTTAGCGCGACTGAAATATACACTTAAAAATGATTAGTAATTAGGACAGATAAAAAAATGAAGGGCATTCAAATTGGAAAGGAAGAAGTTAAATTGTCCCTATTTATGGATGACATAATCTTACATATAAAAAACCTCAAAGACTCCACCAAAAATCCTTTAAAACTAATAAATGAATCCAGTAAAGTTGAAGCATACAAAATCAACATTCAAAAATCAGTAGCATTTCTAAATGCCAACGGTGAACTATCTGAAAAAGAAATCAAGAAAGCAATCCTGTTAACAATAGTTCCAGAAAAAGAGGTTACCTAAGAATAAATTTGACCAAGGAGTTGAAAGAGCTCTACAATGAAAACTATTTAAGCACTGATGAAAAACACTGAAGAGGATACACATAAATGGAAAGATACCCTGAGTTCATGGGTTGAAATTATTATTAAAATGTTCATACTACCCAAGTGATCTATAGATTCAGTGCAATCCCTATTAAAATACCAATGACATTCTTTACAAAAGTAGAAAAACAATCTTAAAATTCATATAGAATCACAAAACAACCCAAACAGCCAAAGCAATTTTGTACAAAAAGAACAAAACTGGAGGCATCACATTACCTGACTCCAAAATATACTACAAGCCTATAGTAACCAAAACAGCATGGTACTTTTAGAAAAATAGACCCCAAGACCAATGGAATGAAATAGAGAACACAAAAATAAATCCATACACTTACAGCCAACTGATTTTTGATAAAGGTGCCAAGAACACATATTGGGAAAAGGACATTCTCTTCAATAAATGGTCTCGCAAAACTAGATATCCCCATGCAGAAAGATGAAACTAGACCCCCTATCTCTCATCACATATAAAAATCAATTCAAACTGCATTAAAGACTTAAATGTAAAACTCCAAATAGAAGAAAACATAGAGGAAATGGTTCATGACATTGGTCTAGGCAAGGTTTTTTGGATAAGATCTTAAAAGCACAGGCAACAGAAATATATAAATAGATAGGACTATACCAACCTAAAGAGCTTCTGCACAGAAAAGGAAATAATCAACAGTGTGAAGAGACAACCTGAGGAATAGGAGAAAATATTTGCAAACTATGCATCCGACAAGGAGTTAACATGCAGAATATATAAGCGACTTGAACTACTCAATAGCAAAGCAACAAATACTCTGATTTTAGAAATGAATAAAATACCAACTAGACATTTCTTGGCAAACATACAAATGGCCAACCTGTATATGAAAAAATACTCAACATCACTAATCATCAGGAAAATGCAAATCAAAACCAAAATGAGATACCACTTCACCCCAATTAGAATAGCTACAAAAAGTAATGAATGCTGATGATCAAGTGGAGAAAGGGGAACTTTTATACACTGTTGGTGTAAATGCAAATTAGTATAGCCATTTTGGAAAACAGTATGGGGTTTTCTCAAAAAATTAAAAATAGCACTACCATATGATCCAGCAACCCAAGTACTGGGTATATATCCAAAGGAAATGCAATCATTATGTTGAAGAGATGTCTGTACTACTGTGTTTACTGCAGCACTACTCACAATAGTCAAGATATGGAATCCCAACCTAAGTGTCCATCAACTGATAAATGAATAAAGAAAATGTGGTATATACACACAATGGATATTAATTCTGCCATAAAAAGGATGAAATTTTGTCATCTGCAGTAACGTGGATGAATCTGGAAGACATTATGTTAGGTAAAATAAGCCAGACACAGAAAAACAAGTACAGCACGTTCTCACACATATGTGGGATCTAAAAAAGTTGATCTTATAGAAGTAGGAAGTAGAACAGTGGTTCCCAGAGGATGGAGAAGGGAAGGAGGAGGAGGGATAAAGCGAGATTAGTCAACAGGTACTAAGTTACAGTTAAATAGGAGGAGTAAGTCCTGATATTCTATTGCACAGTAAGGTGACTATGGCTAACAATATTGTATTGTATATTCCAAAATAGCTAAAACAGAGGCTTCTGAATGTTCTTACCACAAAGAAATGATAAATGTATGAGGTGACGGGTATGCTAAATACGCTGATGTGACCATGATGCAATACACACATGTATCAAGACATCACACTGTACCCCACAAGTATATATGGTTATTATATATCAATCAAAAACAAAATTAAGAAATGGTAAATTTTATGTACATTTTACCAAAATAAAAGAAGAATATAAACATTAAAATGTCATGATTTCTAAGTGAGCCTGTTTTCATATGTCTTGTATTCTCTGTTTATTTCCCCGGTATTTTCCATTCATAAATACTAAAACTTTTAAAAGATGCATTTATCTTGCAAAGTGTTCTTTGGTGCTACTCTAGGAGATTTGGCACCAGGGTGCTCTGGATTCTGGCAAGATCATACATGTTTGGAAATTCACTAGTGTCTGCCAACTTGTGAGCATCACCACTTTTTAGGGAGTGCAAATATAGGATCTGATGATTACTTTGTAGGCAGAAGATGTCTTCATTCATGTTTTATTCCCAGTGGTTCAGTTTAGTGAAATCCCAAAGCAATTGCTATGTTAACTTATTTTCTCTTGGTTGCATTATCTTATGCATTATCTTGGTTGCATTAGTTTTCTTCCTCCATTATGCTGTTCAATTATCTAGTGTAAAGCTTTCAGTAAAAGAACCCACCTATCCCACTTCACTGCCCCCCCTTAAATTACCTATGAGAAATGTATCAGATAACTAATTTCAGAAAGTAGTCATAATTATTTCCATTACCAACATGCAGTCGTAATTGCCTCTTCAGCAATTTTCAAAAGCAATGGAGAGGAGAGTAGGTTCCAGAGACATGGTCCGTTTGAATCTTTATCCTTGGCTTGTGTTACATGTAGTGGCATGGTTTAAGATTCTAGCATTCCTAGAAGGTCAGATGGGAATGTTCAGGAGAGAAGGAGGGAAAGGAAGCAGCATGGACTGTGTTTCCTTGGTTGAGCACACACTTTGGGTCACCTGTTATAGATGTCCAGGTTGTGCCTGAAAGTGGAGTGGGCAAGCCATCTGCACACACCTTGGGGGAGCATGGGCTTAGCACGTATGAAAACTTTGTATTTATTATGTGTCATGTGTTAAATTAAGTACTCCCAAAAAGATATGTCGAAGTCTTGACTGTCAGTACGTCAGAGTATGACCTTACTTGGAAAGAGTCTTTACAGGGATAATCACATTAAAATAAGGTCATGATGGGCGTCCTTACCTAATATGAACTGATGTTCTAATAAAAAGGAAAATTTAGGCCGGGTACAGGGACTCACATCTATAATCCCAGCACTTTGGGAAGCCAAGGCAGGCTAATCACGAGGTCAGGAGCTCAAGACCAGCCTGGCCAACATAGTGAAACCCCATCTCTACTAAAAATACAAAAACTTATCTGGGCATAGTGGCAGGTGCCTGTGATCCCAGCAACTCAGGAGGCTGAGGCAGGAGGATCACTTGAACCAGGGAGGCGGAGGTTGCAGTGAGCCGAGATCGCTCCACTGCACTCCAGCCCAGGCAACAAAGTGAAACTCCATCTCAAAATAATTAAATAAATAAAATAAAAGGTAAAATTTGGACACAAACACAGGCACACACAGAGGGAAGATAGCCACACGAAGATGGAGTATAGGAGTGATACAAAGTACAAGCCAGGAAATGTCAAAGATTGCTGGCAAACCACTGAAAGTGAAAGAGGCAAGGAAGGCTTCCTTTATAGGTTTCAGAGGGAGTGTGGCCCTGTTGACACCTTGATTTCAGATTTCAACCTTCCAGAACTGTGAGATAATGAATTTCTTTTGCTTTAGGCCACCCAGTTTGTGGAACTCTGCTATGACAACCCTAGGAAAGCAATGTATTATTTCATTTCATTTCATTTTCACAATCACCCCATGGGATGATGTTATAATTTTCTCCTGTTTTGCAGATACAGAAACTGAGGCTCAGAAAGGTAAGGACTGAATCAAAATTCATACGAGCAGCATGGCAACCCCTAGGCAGATGCTGCTTAGGACATCTTGGAAGGTCGGCAGGTGGCACCTATGTTGGGGCTTGGATCTCGAGTAGTTGTTTGCTGGGTGCAGAAGGGAGTGCACTCCAGAGTGAGGTGAAGGAGAAGGATTGTGGGGATCAGAAGTTCTGAATGACTGGAGTATAGGATGGGTGCAAAGAAGGGCACGAGGTGAGATTGGCAAGAGTGGCTGGAGCCGATTCTGAACGGCCATGCATGACACACCAGAGAGTCCGGAGAGACTAGGGCCAGGGCACACCTGAGAGACTGGGCAGTCCTAATTCCAATTAGAAACGAGAGTTGGGATTAAGGCTGTAAAAGTCAGGTTAAGAACTGGAGGTGTGTTTCTGTACTGTTTTGGAGACAGAATCTAGAATGTTGGAAGGAGGTGGTAATGAGGGAGAAGGACGTTTGAGTTTCAGTTCTCCAGCCTGAGGAACCTGTGGATGGTGATGGCTAAGAACGGCAATATGCAGGATGCCATGCACAAAAATGCTTCTCAGCTAAGCCACATGCTGGACTTCGTGACAGACACACATCCCACTGTTCCTGCCTGTATAGCCCCCTGTATGCCGGTGTGAAGAGCAGGCACAGACACAGAGCTGCTGGCTACAGGGGCTTTCCTAAAGTGAGAAATACAAGGACTTCTCAGCTGTTAGAAAGGAGAGCCCTTACACGGGGGTGGGACAAGCAGGGGTGGATGTCTAGATTGGGTCACCTGCCTGCACTCTACTTACAAGGAAGGTCTGGAAATCAGTTTCAGAATCTACTCAACACCCTTTGTTCTCTGCGTTCCTCTATAAAGGGTAAATTGCCAAGCATCCTCATTACAGGGTGGGCTCTTTTCATGAAGAACAGAGTGGAAGAATATTGGAACCTGGCCACTTGGACTCTGTCTGATCCATGTGGAGAATGAGCAAAATCAGGTGCGCAAACTCCCCTTACCCGCGACACCACGCAGAAGGTGACCATAAACAGGCTCAATGCCATTGGTTTGTCTCCTGGGCCTGGATCTACGGAAAGAGCTTACTTCCGGTTTCTGATCACCGGAAGTAAGCTCTTCCGTAGCGGCTCCTGTCTCAGGAGCTTTTCCGAAACGCCGCCTCTGCTTTTTCTCAGAGTTCTCCTTGCACTGTGGGGTCTAGAAGAGCTGCTTCTCTTTTGCGTCCCCCACCGTTTCCTTCCTTCCTTCTTTCCTCCCTCCCTCTCTCCCCCTCTCTCTCTTTCTTGCTTTCATTCCAGAGTCTCACTTTGTCGCCAGGCTAGAGAGCAGTGGCCAGATCTCGGCTTACTGCAACCTCGGCCTCCCGGGTTCAAGCGATTCTCCTGATTCAGCCTCCCGAGTAGCTGGGACTACAGGCGCCGGCCACCAGGCCCAGGTAATTTTTGTGTTTTTAGTAGGGAGGGGGTTTCACCATGTTGGCCAGGATGGTCTGGATCTCCTGACCTCATGATCTGCCTGCCTTGGCCTCCCAAAGTGCTGGGATTACAGGCGTGAGCCATCGTGCCCAGCCCCCACCTTTTTTCTATAGGGCAGCTTGGCTCCAACAGGTTTCCTAGGAAAATTTCCCCCTAACCACTTTGGTGGCCCAACCTCATGAAAGTTTGTGAAGGGAAAGTTAACCAAAGCACCAATGTTTTCCCTTTCCCTGGGTGTTTCCTTGCTCAACTGATGATGACAAAGGATCTGAGATCCTAGACACTCCATACTTCCCCAGGGCTGAAATCCAGGCACTGGTGCTTGGAGACTCCATAATAACTTGTTTTTTGCTGAAACAGGAAACCAAATATTGCATGTTCTCACTTATAAGTGGGAATTAACCCCTGGGTACACGTGAACATAAAGATGGGAACAATAGATGCTGGGGACTCCAAAAGAAAGCAGGGAGGGAGGGGGGCAAGGGCTGGAAAACTTCCCACTGGGGACTATGCTCACTATCTGGGTGTCAGGATCAATAGAAGCCCAACCTCAGCATCATGCAATATACCCATGTAACAAATCTGCAAATGTACCCCTTGAATCTAAAATTTAAAGTCAAATTTAAATTTAAAAATGTGTTTTTCTGATTATGTTGATTTATTAGTGAGGGGATTCAGGAGCCAGATAACTTCCTGTCTACCTTTATTTACTTGAAACTGTACTGTTTTTTTACATCTTAGCTATTGTTTTTATAATTGAAAGTTTCTCCCAAAGCACAATGCTGGGAGTTACGTTTTGAAAGAGAATTTTTTATACAACTGGTTCAAATCAAATGTTAGTGACCAAGAATAAATATTTTGGTAAGTAGTTTGAAGGTGAAATGAGAAGGTCACCAAATTCTTGAATGCAACTGTTAGTTTACATTACGTAAAATAAATTTGTTGAAAATAAGCAAACAAGTTGCCATAGTCATGCGGTTATTATAAATATTTTTTCAATATGTTTCTTTTTACTCTTTATGGTTTATTCCAAAAAGCATTCTAACTATATAATCTTTTATTCATTTACATTTTTCATGGCTTTATCACTATAATTTTGTTGCCAACTTCTCTAAGTCAATGCCTTTAACTTTTCTGAAGCAACTGAAGTGTTACATTGAGAAAGTAGGTGACAAATTGCAATCTACTGAGGTAAAGGGAGGAGGGAACTAGTTAGTACTCACTATTCCCTGATGACACTCTAAAAAAAAAACCAAAAAAATAAAAAACAACAAATCTCTAGTCTTACAGGCTTTTTCCAATTGTCCATTGACATCCTCTTTGTGCTTCAAGATCCAATGCAGGGGTACCATGTTATATTTAGTTGTCGGGTCTCCCCAGTCTCCTCTGGCCTGTGATAGTTTCTCAGTCTTTCTATGTTTTTCATGACTTTAAAGTTCTGAGGAGTACTGGCCAGGTAACCTGTAGAATTCCCCTCCATCTAAGTTTTCCTGATGTTTTAATCTTGATTCAACGGGGTTATGAGTTTTTGGAACGAACACCACAGAGGCAAAGTAAGTGCCTGTCTCATCACATCCTATCAGAGTGTACATGACATCCACATGGCATCGCTGATAATGTTAACCTTCATCACTTGGTTAAGTCATGTTTTCTACATTTGCTCACTGTAGACTATTTTTCCATTTTTACACTCTGTTCTTTGGAGGCAAGTCACAGAGTCTAGCCCATCCTGGAGGCAAGGGGGACAGTAGGGAAAGAGCAGAATTATGTTCCCCATCCTGGAGGGCATGGAATAGCTCTATATGTTATTTGAAATTCTTCCTTAAGAAAGATTTGAAATTCCTTTTTATTTTATTTTTTCTTATCTTCGACTTGTGTAAGTTATTGCTTCAGAATTTCTTGGCTAGTACCCTGCAAAATATCATATTCTCATACTTTCTCCCATCATCTCCCATTCTTTCATTCCCTAAAATGTTTATAGTTTGCTTAAAGTTGTCTTTTCATCCTCGTTATCAAGGAATTCTGGAAGGAGGGCAGTGGCTCTGACTTTGTCATTGTTTAACTAGAGTTGAGTTACTATTTGTTCAGTAAATATAATCTAAGTGCTAAGTCCTCTCCTACTTGTTATAGAAGAAGATATTTGGGAAAAGAGCTATACCATCACTAAATAAATCACCTTTATTATCCTTTCTGCTTAAAAATAGGTCTTCCTAAAATATATAATTAAGAATCCAAAAGTCCCACATTAGCAAATTGACTCAGTTGATATGAATTTAGCCAATGTTTGAGAAACTCAGTCTTGGAAATTTAAGTTTCAAGAATGTTTGGTGCCGTAATACTTAGGATATTTATTTTCAGGGACCTCCAAACTCAACAAAGCATTTCTCCCCACTCCCAGAGTTGAGCTAAATAGGTGTTTTTGACTTTTTTCAGCTAACATTTATTTCTTGGGTTCCTACTACAGCTCTGTCCCTGAAAGCAGTCCTCGGATTCACTGAGGAATAAGATATTATGCTGGTCTCCAGGGGCTTCCTGGTTGGTAGGGAAGGAGGACAGAAAGGCCCCCTGGTCCGGAGGGAGGAGGCCAGATCAGGCTGACTGGGAAGACTCCAGCAGCTGAACTGGGATGGAAGTGGAGGAGGGATTAGCCTGGACTCTCTGTCTCTCTACAGTAGTGGGAGGATGATGAATCCACTAGTTCTTAATACATTTCTATTTGGTATTTCTGACTCATCTCTAGCTGAGCAGCTACTAAGTGCTGTGTTTTCTTAAAAATCACTGAATGGTTTCCTCCCTATAATCCTGGGTTATTTCTGGACTTCACTCTTAAGTTTTCTATGTAGCAATCATAATATTTAAATTTATCTCCAAATCTACCATCTAAATGTTTTTCCAAAGCACTAGCTTTTCTGTAATCTGATCTAACAACCACCCCCCCGCCCCTCCCCCCCCACACCAAATCCTCATCCTCTTCATAACCATATGGATCCCACGGAACCCAGCCTTTTGCTGGATCAGAAATAAAATCTCTAAATTCTTTCTTCCGCAGCAAACTGATTTTGCTGAAAATATTTCCATTTCCAGGATATTTTTTTAGTTAAAAAAGAAGAATAAAATAAATTGAATGACTGGTTGAACTGCTCCTGGATGTCTCACCCTCATATTACAGCAAATTATCCCTCCTGGCAGAGCTAATGTTTGAAAATGAGCATATAGGCATGTTACTGACGGAAAGTTGTGGCACATCGAGCAGGTTTGCTCAGCCACGAGAGGGAAATTTTGCAAAGCTCACGCAGCTGGGATAATCTGCCGCTCCCCGTGGCTCACACAGCTGCCAGAGCCACTTCTGCTGGCACACGGCCAGGCCTGGGCACTCTATGATTCCTTGGCTCTAGGAGCTGCTCCCTGGTCATAAGCGGTTTTTTTTTGTTTTTTGTTTTTTGTTTTTTTTTTCACTGATTGAGCACAAGACAGTACCTGGGTTTCTTTATAAAACAAAACAAAATAAAACAAAGCCAAACTAGAACTTTTTCTCTTACTATGCTTTTAGGTCCATGGTCAGCAAACTTTTTCTATAAAGCGCCCACACCATAAAGGTTTTAAGCTTTGTAGTTATCTAATTCCTGTTGCTACTCATATTCAACTCAGCCCCTAAACAGCCAAACACAATGTGTAAATGAGTGAGCAACAATGGGTTCCAATAAAACTTTATCCAAGGACACTGAAATGTGAATTTCATGCAGTTTTTATGTCTCATAAGTGCTTTTCTCCTTTTGATTTTTTTCAACCATTTAAACATGTAAAAACCATTCTTAGCTCACGGGTATACAATAATAGGTGGAGGCCTGGATCTTGGGCTGCTGGTCGTGATTGGGCCACCTTTGATCTACATCGAGGGATACATTACCCAGCTGACCCCTGGCTGGAGAAGAGATTGCTCTGTGCTCTGTGGAGTGTGTGAGGGCAAAGCTAACTGGACCAGGACTCTGACAGAGAATTCTAGAATCCTCAGGGAGGAAGGGGTCTTGTAGCACACTGAAATAAAATACCCTTGTGAAGCCAGGGGGAAAGAAAATGAGCCTCGAAGTTACCGAGCTGAGTTGAAGCTATGTCACTAATTGGGGCCAGAATATTGGTGGTTTGATTCTCTAATCTAGGAGTGTTTCTATCCATCCATATTCTAGAGATATGTATGCTAATTGATAGAAAAATAAAGTTTGAGTGCACCAGGGGATTCCGCAACCCTCCAGGCCTCATAGTGACCGACAAAAATGAATGTTCCATTGCAGCTTGATTTCCTAGCATGACAAGATCCAGGTCTAGGCTGTGGAGGTGGTAAAAGTTCCATGTACACTTCATTACCTGCAAAGACTTGTGCGCCCTCCCTCACCTTCCACTCCGCAGGAGAAGAGAAGTGAAAAGACTAAAAATAGCAATAACAATAACAACAGCTGCCATTTGCCAAATCCATTTCCTCGAGGCAATATAGCACACGTGTTAAAAGCATTGATCTCTGACATCAAACTGCCTGGATTCAAGTCCCCTATTACATACTTCCTATGGCAAATCCTTTAACCTCTCTGTGTCTCAGTTTCCTCATCTGTAAAATAAAATTGTTCTAAAGATTCAGTCTGTATCTACAAAGTACCCATGGTGCTACTTCATGTGTTTGCTCCCTCATGTCATCCTCAGAATGACTCTTAAAGGCAGGCATTATTAATCATGTGTCACATGTATGGATACCAAGCCTTGGGCATGTGACTCGTCAATGGTCTCCCCCACCGGCATTTGAAGCTAAGTCTGCTCAATCCTGTAACTGTGATGGTGCCCTGTCTCCCAAAGACGGGGAGAAATAAACAAGATCTACAGGGAAACACCCTCGAGTGCTCTTCTGTACACAGTTATGGGTCCTTTCTTAATGATTTTTGTTTTAACTACACGACTGATAAAACTTCTTCCTATTACTGAACAATATTGAGAGCTCGTCTTGACTTAGTCCTGACATTGAAATTCCGGCTTTGATGAGTCTGGAATGGGATGATGTGATTTTATTTTGTCTACTTTATCTTGGATGGACTTCACAATAGCAACAAACATACAGTCAATATGGCCCATGATAATATGACTCTCACCCTCTAATGCCACATTTTTCCATCCAAGCAGTACATAAAAGAGGGTTTCCCAAGCTCCTGGCTTGCACCAAGAACTGAACACAAAGCCCTAGCAGGCTGCACTTCAACAGGCTCAGGGGGTGCTCACAGAAGACCTGCCAGGCAACCCAGTCCCGCCTCAAACTCTAAAAAAGAGGCACCTGGGAAGGCAGATTCTATGGCCCGAGTCTGTAGGAGCTAATGAAGAAAGAAACACTTTAGGGTGAGAAGACGCACGGTAAATTAAAGGGAATAGCTTACCATTGACCATCCAGCTTGTCAGCTGGTGGAGGCCAAGATAGGCTTCCAGCCCTGCCACCCAACTGACCATCTGTATCTGGCAGCGGTGTTGGGGACTGTCACAGGACTGAGGAGGGTCCCAGGCAACATCTAAAGAGAATCAAGGCCTTTCTCCTGACCCCTTTACTAGGAGGAACTGTCCAGGAAGAGTCAACATCATGCTGAAATGAGACAACACACATTCCAGGAGTGACTGACGCGGCACCTGGCTCAAGGTGAAGGCTGTGTGTGCCAGCCTGAAGCCTTCCTTCTCTCCCCTGGTGTCAGTGGTTCTCACCCACATCACACCCACACTATTTCTTTTTAACACATACTTCATAACACTCCCTTACTAGCCTGAGTTGAAACAATATAACCTACCTACACATATACTTTCTAAAAAAAATCAATATAACCCCTCAACTATAACAAAAAAGAAAGAAAAGGAAGCTAATTTATAATAAAATACGATGTATTTCCATCTGTAAATGCTCGTGCATGGCTATGCTGAAAGATGTAGTGATGAAGTCTGATTTTTGATTCTTACAGAGTCCTGTGAGGATTATAGCTATTAATCAGAGGGATCCAGGAGCATGGGATTAGCAACTTAAATACCCCTGGCACTTGATACTCCACTTGAAGTGGAGACTTATTTAAAGCAGTAAAAACTCTCAGTCACTCTGGTGGCAAATCTGAACAAAACAAAGTTTAGCCCTCTCCTGATGTCAAGGGTAGTTGCCTTCCCGGAAAATGTAATGTGTTATTAATTCGGTATAAAAAGATTATTTGGATTTATATATAAAGTGGACTTAAGGTTCTCTGCTCAGATCACCATAGAAAGATTTTTCCGTGTGTTTGAATGTCTGGCAGGACAGTCAAGAGCCACGCTGTGTCTATCTTCACGTGCAAGGCTGGTCACGTGTTAGCTTCTCTCTCCCTTACCTATTTTTCCTTGGAATACAAAGTGACAAAGGAGCTCTTTTTAAACACTGCCATTTGGAGTGCCCTATAGACACTTCTGCTTGAGCAACTTAACAGCAGTTCTATCTCTCTGGTTAAAAAAAGCCACTGAAAGTCATCAAGCACCTTCCGCCTCAGTACTTTATGTACTGCCATCCTTCTGCTGGTGTAAGCCATCACCCTGACATGTTTTGTATGATCATCCCACAAGCACAGACACTCATAAAGATAACATCAGGCAGATCTAAACCGGCACCAATTAGTGTCCCTGCACTGAAATTCCAGCTTGGGTGGGTGCAGAACGGGCAATGTGATTTTATTTTATCTACTTTCCATTATCTTTGATGGACTTTACAGCAGCAACAAAATCACAGTCAATCTGGGCACGTGACTGCATGACTTTCACACTCCGTTGCCACATCTCCCTATGCAGACGACACATAAAAACATGGTGTATTGTCTCAGAGCCTGAAATTGACAAAGTCACCAAAAGCGAATGCTTCTCTGGAATTAGTATATTTTAAGGAGAAGCTCGTCTGTGGGATTGCTGTGGGGTGCACCTTCAGGATCGATCCCAGTAACCCCTTCTAGTCAAACTCTCCTCACAAGCAAGCTGTGTGTTACCCACCTTAGGAAAAGACTGACAGATAGACAAAGGGCTTGGGGAGGGTAAACCTCATCGTATGAATAAATTAAATACTGAAATTAAATTAAATTCCTACACGAGGAATGAAGAGTGTCAGCAAACTAGCTAATTAGGGTTAACAGTGTGTGCTCAGTTAAACTTCAGAAATTTTAGTCAGGTGCAGTGGCCCACACCTGAACTCCCAGCTCTTCAGCAAGCTGAAGCGGGAGGATCCCTTGAGCCTAGGAGTTTGAGGCCAGACTGGGAAATATAGCAAGACCTTGTCTCTAAAAAAATTTTTTTAAGTATTTTTAAAATGTATGAAAAGTTAACAGCTAGTACTTATTAAGTGTATTACTTTACAGAGGAATATCTTTTCCAAATCATGCAAATTATACAATGTCACCGGGATTCTCCCTATGTCAGGCTTGTCACAAATTGGCCCTATCCAGGATACGCAGTGACAGGCAACAGATGCGGGGCTCCCTGCTGCCTCCCTAGGGCCTGGCAGATGCCTGGCTTAGAATATACACTCAATGAGCATTTATTGAATACAGAAAAGAATTAATTCCTGAACAATTGAAAATAAGGGGTGCTTGAAGGATAAGAAAACTACAGAAAATGACACTTGTGTATTTGAAGAGCACAGAATCCAAGAGCCCAATCCCATTTGCTTTTCCTGCAGTACAATTTTGTGGGTGTCTGTGTGTGTGTTCTCTTTCCTACTCCATAGTAGTGCTCCTCCCGTAGTGCTATTCACCCCTTATTTTTAACTTCCCTCTCCTTTGGTTTTCTAGACTTTTGCCGTTTTCTTCTCCAATTATGTTATTCAAACAAGCACACCATTCCTGGTGCCCACCAAAATAACTCTTGGTCATGTTAGTGATAAAATGCCAGGCAGCTTATATACAAAACATAGAATCTTCATTTCAAAATCACTACTCAGGGGAAGAGGTTGGTCAACAGGCACAAAGTTTCCACTACATAGGAGGAATAAGTTCTGGTGTTCTATTGCCCAGTAGGGTGACTATGGTTAACGGGAAAGTATTGTGTATTACAAAACAGCTTGAATATTCTCACCACAAAGAAAGGATAAATGCACGAGGTGATGAGTACGCTAACTGCCCGATTTGACTATTATACAACATAGATATGTATCAAAATGTCAAATTGTACCCCATAAATATATGCATTTACAATGTGTCAATTAAAAAAAAAAAAAAAGCCAGGTGCGGTGGCTTATGCCTGTAATCTCATTGACTCAGGAGGCTGAAGCAGGAGGATTGCTGGAGTCCAGGAGGTCAAGGCTATGGTGAGCTATGATCACACCATTGTGCCCCAGCCTGGGCAACACAGCAAGCCCCCATTCCCCCTAAAAAGAAAGAAAGAAAGAAAGAAGAATGAAAACAAATCACTACACAGGGAGATGCAATGGACCAATCCCTGGGCTGGGTTGAGGGTGATTCCTGAAGGCTACGTAAACACTGCCAAGGAGCAGGACCTGAACATTTTGCCCCTCTGTGATTTCCTGGGGAAACTGGCTCATTCAGGAGCTATTTGCTGATCAACTACTACATCCTTGTGGTGCAAAATGATGTTGATGTTGACCCTGAACCCTTCTTCCTGGTCAGTGCAGACTTACATCTGATCCTGTTCACATGGATATCCTCTACCTCCAATAAAGTTATCTTTTTGGGACACTTTTTAAGCATAAAAACTTTATTAAGATCTCCTGTGACTCTTTGCCAAAGGAACTTCCCTGATGGGTCAGACAGAAACCCAGCTGGATTCCAATCCGTGAAAAAGGCCTGGTGAATCAGTGTGTTCATGGGATGCTTCCCTCCCAGTGGGTGAGACACTTTGATACATCTGAAAACCTCCACTTCGGAGGAGAAGGCGGACCAGCCTTTCTCTTCCCGTTATTATTGATATCTTAGCAATTAGAAAATGTACGGATTTGAACACGAAGGGTTAAACAGACTTTAACTGATAAGGGAGAATTCATCCTGGAAACTCCTTGGAGACACTTGTAATTAATTTGATCTTCTTCAGTCATTAACTCAGACTCATAGTGAGTTGTCTGCACACCGCTCTATTAATTCACTGGAGATCACTTCCTGGGATTCATTTAGTTAAGCAGCACTGTAGGATTACATTTTAAAACCCTTAAAACTGGTTGTAATTGATGTCTGTTTATAGAAGCTTACTTTAATGGAGTCAAAGCGAGATGGAAATCTCTTCTGGCAGCCTGAGATGCTACCTTCCAGCATAAAACCCAGCTCTGGTCGGGGAAAAAACTACGGCCGACTGAAATAAATTATTATTTTAATTTTGATAGTACATTCTAAAATATGGAGTATTTCAATGGTAAAACTATGGATAACTGATTTGAAACCATATGCTCCTCTTGAAATGCACATGTAAACGTTTAAATGTATTAAGAAAAGTACATACTTTCAAATGAGCCAAACATAAGTAATAATAATGTGGGTTAGGTGTGAGATTTGGGGAGGCTCTGGTTTTCTCTCTGGGGGAAGTCGGGGGTGGAAGGGCAGTCAAGATTTTTGTTAGACTTCCTGAAAGCCCATCTGGCTCCAGAAGCTGTGGTCAGGCAGGCTGGCTTTGGGTGGGTAGTCCTGTGCTAGGGGTATGGCCGAGCAGTTTAAACACCTTCACCCCAGACCTGTGGGATCACACAGGCTTGGATTTCCTATCCCAAATTCAGAACCAGAGGGTCCCAGAATTTTTACTAGGGTGTGTATGTGTTGGGGTGGGGGAGAGTATCTTTGTTTTTCCTATAAAACAGCAAATCGAGAACTGCCTGAGGTATACATTGTGACCTTTTCTGTTTATTTCACCAGGCTGGCTTTTCTCTGCCTGGCCAGACTTTACCTTTCCTTCAAAGTTCACCTCAAGGCCTAACAACCTCCTTTAATAATCCTTCTCTGACCATGCCTGACAATAAGAGCAAATACTTTTTTGATGTGTAGACAGTTGCAGTTTTTCCAACCAATTTTGGGTACTTTCTTGGATTTATTCTTTAGAACAATTCTTTATGGTATGTAGGGAGTACACATATTAACCATCTCCACACACATATACATATGTGTATATACATCTATACACACATATATGTATATATGCACATATATATGCATATTTGCATATATATCCTCTGAACACCTAAATTATATATTGAACGTACTTATTTATTTACTGATTCATTCAACATTTATTGAATACTTAGCCTGTGGCAGGTACTAAGCTAGGCACCAGGAGTATAGGCTTACACCATAGGAGGGGAGCCAGATGGATAAATCACTGATGATCTCACATCTCATCAGATTTCGGTCTGTCAGGGGACTGAGTGACCAGGTTTGGCATAATTATAGAGATGAACACAGTTTAGACACCAGCTGGGACTCTCACCATCCCAAACGATACACTCAGGAAATAATCGTGGGGGCCACAATCCCACTCCTGCAGGCAGAATGGTTTTCTCAGATCTTCATTATAACAGGGATTGAATCATCTAACCAGGCCATAACTCAGTAGGGCCCAGTTGGATGGCTGGGCGTCCAAGTGCTTTATTCTATCAGCACTTATTGAATGATGGGTCCACATTCTTACTTCCTTGCTCCCCGGTTTCCTTCACTAACAGCTGACACCAATAGAGCACTTACTGTATGCCAGGCCTCGTTCTAAGAGCTTTATGGACACCAAATCATTGAATGCTCCCACAGCTGAGGTGGGTGAATTGCCCATGCAGCCCAGGTAGGAAGTGGGGAAGATGGGCTCAGACCCTGGAAGTCAGCTCTAGGGCCCATGGTCCTCACCACCATGCTGAGAGGCCTGGACTTCCATTTTGATGTCTTAGGGGCCTTGGGACTGTCAAGAAGTACCTCCTAATGCCATGGAGCAGAAAATTAGCAAGTGGACATTGGAAGTCAGACTGAGGAGCTGGGAGAACTGAGAGAATTCAGGACAGGAAATGGCCATGCACACATCTTTATTCTATCAGCACTTATTGAAGGGCTTCCTCTGTAGTGCCAGGCACTGTTCTAGGCTCTGGAGGTACAACAGTGAAGTAAACACAGTCCCTGCCTTCAGGGAGGTCACATCTGGACATGGGCCATGGTGATAGGGGCTGGGGGAAAATAGACAAAAAATGCTGTTCTGCATTCTATCAGGTTGCAATAAGGGTATTAGAAAGATGAAGTGGGGCATGTGACTCGTGTGTGTGTGTGTGTGTGTGTGCATGCACACGCTCATGCACGTGCATGTAATTGTATGCATGTCCAGTAGGCTTCACAACTCAAAGGCCAACACAAATTATAATATCTTTTGACTTTTTCTATTTTTCTTTGTTCAGTACATTGTATCCAAAAGATAGCCAAATTATACAACCATGTGTATCTTAATTGAACAAAGACACAATCCTCTGATCTCGAAAGGTCTAGTGAAGTTCGGACCAAAGGTACACCTTCAAGAATACATTCCGAATAAGATGCTAAAAGAAAAAAACCTTGACTACTATAGAAGGTGTGATTTAAACTTTTAAAAACATGGGTCCACTATGTGTGATTAGATAAAGTATTGAAAGGAGAAACACCAAAACATTATCAGTAGGTAAGTCTGAGTTATAAAACTCTGGGTGATTTCAAAACACATGTTTTATTTTAATACTGAAAAGAGAAAAAAGAAAGTAACATTTTCCTTAATCTTATGACAAATTAGGGATGATTCTAGTTTTCTTTTTAATACTTTTTTACATTTTTGAATTTTAAAACTGTGCATATGTGTCTTTATAATAATAAAAAGCACACAAAAGAGGTCTCTAAAAATGTGGACTGAATTTCTGGGGACAGCATGTGGTTTCACAACAAGAGGAAACAAATTGCCACAATCATCTTTAACGTGATCTTATATCAGATGAGCAGAACATGGTAACTTAGGAAACCCGTCTGTTTTCAGTCAAATAAAAGTGATGGGAAATGGTGATTTTCTGAGCAATAGCACTCTTGTTGTCAGAAAAGAAGGGAAAGGGAGCTGGGTACTATTCACAGAAAATGCACTGGGTAATTTTGTTAAGTATATGTTATAGGTTCCAATGCATTTTATGTTTTTTAAAAAAGTCTGACTCCATGATTCATGTTGGTTGGAGAAAAACAACAACAACGAACTTCAACTATGCTATAAATAAAATGCATACCACAAGCCCTGAAAGTAAAGATGCTTATGTTCTGATATGATAATTCTGTTCATTTTGAAGATAATAACTTTAAAGTTTCCCAGTGTAGTATTGATCAGTATATTATTATGCTTTTCTTAAATATTAAAAAACCTAGTCATTTATAAAAAGAAGGAGCACAAAATTGCCCTACACAGTTGTTGCATGTTTGGCATTTGTAGAATGAAGAGTTGAACAGTGATCCAATGTGGATTCCGTCATTGAACTTTTACAAAATCAGGCTCCGAGAAAAAGAAAATGGATCTAAACCTGAGTTCCAGTAAGCATCTGTTGGGACTCGAGCTTGTCAGGATCTCCAGCCACCGTGACTATGGGCACAAGCTCACTGAAGCAGTTCAGATCCACCACTCATTGCTGTTTTGTAAGGCCGTCCTTTCCCCATGTTTGACAGTTGCCAGTTGGGTCTCTTCCTCTTGATGTCCCACCAAGGTCTCATAACAACCCTGTTTTCCTACTGCAAATAGGAACCTTATGAGCCACTGTTTCAGCATAATTATGTAATATATGAAGCTTATATTTGGCTATAAACTGGTCTAAGGTGAAAGATTTTGAACATTTACAGATCTCACCAAACTGGCACCATTGAACAACTTTTTTTGTTCTTCCCAGAACCCTTTTCCAGTATTTCTCCACCCTTCCATATTGCTTTCTGCAGCAGCCAACTCAGAAAACACATCTCAAGCTCTCCCTCCCAGCTGATTCCCACAAGCCTAAAATCACAATGAGAGAAAATACTGAATGTGTTTTAGGTTTACTGGCTCATTTCCTACTCTGACTTTTTTTTTTTTTTTTTTTTTTTTGAGACGGAGTCATGCTCTGTCGCCCAGGCTGGAGTGCAGTGGCCGGATCTCAGCTCACTGCAAGCTCCGCCTCCCGGGTTCACGCCATTCTCCTGCCTCAGCCTCCCAAGTAGCTGGGACTACAGGCGCCCGCCACTTCGCCCGGCTAGTTTTTTGTATTTTTTAGTAGAGACGGGGTTTCACCGTGTTAGCCAGGATGGTCTCGATCTCCTGACCTCGTGATCCGCCCGTCTCGGCCTCCCAAAGTGCTGGGATTACAGGCTTGAGCCACCGCGCCCGGCCTACTCTGACTTCTTAAAGACATAAGTACTAGTGAATTTTCTGGTTAAACCAGAAAATATGCAATCTGCATAAACATGATAAAAATGAAAACTCATTTACCTGAACAACATAGTAGAAAACAAATCACAGAACTACAGAGATAAAAAAAGGGCCCTAGGAATTTCCAGCTCCGTTTTGCCATTCTTAGATGAGGAATGACAGCATGGTGTAGTGTGGTTAGGTCCAAGTTCAAATCCCACCTCTGCCACTTATGAGCTGTGTTACCTTGAACAAGGTAGGTAAACATTCTGTGCCTGCTTTCTCATCTGTAAAACAGGGTTGATAATGGTTCCTACCTGAGGATTGTAGGGAAGATTCAATGAGATACTTAAAATAAATGGATGAGAACAATGCCTTATGAAAGTGAGAGCCAGAAAAGCTGATTCTTCATGATGGCCAAAAATGGAAAGTCAGTTTCAAGCAACTAGAGAAATCCACATTATGACTTGGATATGTTCTAAGAGGCAACCACTAGAATGACATACTTTAATAAGGTGACCTAAGGAGTTAACAGAGAAGACGTGAGGGAGGAAGGAGGATTCAGGGAAATGCCTGGGTGTCGGGAGAAGAGCTGGCAGTGCAGGAAGAGCATCCCAGTGGAGCGGGTTCCTGCAGGAGCAGGAGAGGCGGCCTGGCTGAGCCCTGGCAATTGTGGAATTAGTGGTCACAGAACCTTTGCCTAACTTTGTCTCTGTGGCAGCTTTCATTATGGATGAAAGGAGGCAGGAGACAGATTTGTGGTGTGGGGTGTGTGTGTGTGTATGTGTTATGTACATGTGTGGTGTATGTGTGTAGTGTGTATGTGTGATACATGTGCTGTGATATGTGTGTGATATGAATGGTGGTGGGTGTGGTGTGTGGTGTGCATGTGATGTAGGGTGTGTGTATGTATGAGATGTGTATAATGTGATATGTATGTGTAGGTGGCATGTGTGGTGTGTGGAGTCTGTGGTATGTGGTGTGGTATCTGTGTGTGCATTGTGTGTGTCTGTGGTATGTGTCATGTGATGTGTGTATGTCGTATATGTGTGTTTAAGTGTTATGTGTGGTGTATGTGGTATGTGGCATGGTGTCTGTGTGTTGTGTGCATGTGGTGTAGTATATGTGGTGTGCGGTATGTATGCTTGTGGTATATGTGTGGTATCTGGTGTGCATGGTGTGCTATGTGTATGCATGTGATGTATGTGTGGTATGTGGTGTCTGTATTGTGTGTGTGTGTGGTGTATGTATGGTATGTGGTATGTGTGTGGAATGTGGTGTGATGTGTGTGCAGTATGGTGTGTGTGTAGTTTGTGTGTGGTATGGTGTGTATGTGTGTGGTACGTATGTGTATGGGGTGTGTGTATGTGTGTGTTTCTGGTGTGTGGTGTCTGTCATGTGTGGTGTGTGTGTGTTGTATGTGTATAGAGTGTGTGGTGTGTGCATGGTATTTGTGTGGTGTGAACATGGTATGGAGAATGTGTGTGGTGTGTGCATGGTTTGGAGTGTGTGTTGGGGGTGTGTATTGCATGTGTATAGAGTGTGTGGTGTGTGCGTGGTATTGTGTGTGTGGTGTGAGCACAGTATGGCGAGTGTGTGTGGTGTGCGTATGTGTACAGAGTGTGTGGTATTGTGTGTGTGGTGTGAGCATGGTATAGAGAGTGCATGTGGTATATTGTATGTGTATGGATTATGTAGTGTGTACGTGGTATTATGTGTGTGGTGTGAGCATAGTATGGTGTGGTGTGTGCTTGTGGTGACCGTGTGTGTGTGCATGTGCGTGTGTGGTGCATGTGTGTGTAGGACATGTACACACACAGGGCTCCCATCCTCCAGTGTGCCACAGGCCCGAGGCTGCAGTCACACTTACAAGCCAGACTCTGGGAGTGTGGGCTCTGTCTGTGTGGTGCGTAGGAAAGCTGAGAGCTGGGGCGGGCTCCTGAGCTGTGGGGAGCAGCCCACGGATTTCCCTAAGGAGCAGGGGAGACTGTTGGAGAGGAAGAGGAGGCCAGCAGAGAGAGAATCTGGAGCAGCCCAGGGAAGACGCTGAGATAGAAAGTTTTAAGGCATACACAAGTCTGCTCTTACCGCCCAGGAAAGCTAGGAATGCACAGGCCCAGGCTCCCTATGTGTCCCTGTGCCGCTTGATCATCCTTTGACTCCAGGAGGGCAACAATGCCCTTCGAACGTGCTCAAGGAGGAATGTGACTCCCAGAGCTCAGGGCTGGGTGTCCTGCTCTCTCTGCTTGTCGCTTGCCTCTTGACTTCCCGCACTCTTTGGACTCCTCAGTCATCTCCCTACTCGGGGCCCAACAAGCTATTTTGTTTTTCTCTCTCTTCAAGGGCAAGTTATGGTTTGTGCATGTTTTAGGGGGATGATCTGTTTCCAAAGGCCAGAAACATCTCAATACAAAGTCAGGCCAAATAACTTACCCAGGATTACATCTGAGTAAACAGTTGGCTTAAAAAGTTGCCCACTGTTTTATTTTTTTCTCGATAGAGAACGACATTGAGACTGGAAAACAAAAATCAGCTGCCGCTTAAGTTTATAAAATGTATTGTGATGAAGGCAGAACTGGGCTCTTATCAATCTATAGTCTTTAAATGTCTTTGCTTAATGTAGCTTCCAGATAATCATCCGACTTTTGATAGAGTGATTACCAGGTAATGCTATCAAATAACAATCATGATTAAACAGGTTACATGAGCCCTCAGGCCCTGAAGCAATTTCTGTGAAGAATGAGTTTGTCCTTCAAATGGCATAATAAGAAAAAAATTAGGTGCAATTCACCCAGAGCACTACGTTATACTGGGAGAAGTGTAATATGTTTACCCATTCCTAACAGTTACAAATGGCCTGCAATTAGCTTCCTTTCTTTTCAGCTTCTTTCCTTTCCATTTACCTTTGCATTCTTTGTCACGTGAAAATGAGCAAGGTGGTTTGTAGCTGCCACTGTGATTTTCTGCCCACCTGGACCACTTTACAATATCACAGATTCTGCCGTGCCCCCACCACCTTCTTCTTCTTCTTCTCTCTCTCTCTCTCTTTTTTTTTTTTTTTTTAACATCTAGAGTAAAAATACACAAAGCAGACAGAAAACAATTTGTGGCTATTGGTGAATTTTACACCTGAAATGTCAAAAAAGCTATTAAACATAATTTGAGCCCAGAAAGAAATTAGCAACCAACAATTGTGTTACCATAATAGAAGGATCTCTATGGAATGAAGCAACCAGGAAAAAGGTGGGTTGATTAATTTATCATATACAGGGTCTAGGCATAAGATTCTTTAATGTGAAACTTGTGGCTTATACCAGCTACCAATGAGGACAGAATAATGTGACACACACTATAAAACCAGTATGTGAAAATTCCCGGATAAGATCGCAGGCTCCAGAACACAGTTTTTAATATTTCTATTTTTCTCAGTAAATGTTCCCCAAAAGTAAAAGGTAGAGCTGCTGCCTTCAAATCTCTCAGAGTCCCGTATAGTGCTGTTGCCTCTAGGTATTTATTTTAATTTGGGAGACAAATAAATGAAAAAATAAAAATATGTAACTGCTGTTTCTGTTGTTACAGTCATAACCAAGTCATCTACATGGTATTATCTGCAAGTTAATTCCACTACCCAAGGATATGAGAGCTAAGAATTTGTGATGTATTTAATCTATGTTCAGCCTCAATTTATACCACATTCTTCTCCCCAGGTAATCTTGCATCAGTAGGAAATAGGGGGAAACAGTGGTGGCCCTAACAATGTAGTTTCAAAAATGTGTATGTAAATAGTATTAAGCACTGATACTTTCTTTTAAGGATTTTATGTTCCCTCTGCATAAAAGTTATAGATGTCTGAAAGCTTTGATATGCATGAAACACGTCTACGGGGAGAAAAGTAGAATAAGTGTGGGAGTGCCATGCATGTATAAATTTCCCCCGTGTGTACCCTGCCTCAGTGGGCACACAAAACTTCAGAAGTGTGGGTTTTCTCGGTGGAATTTGTGATACTGTATGTGATTTTGATTCAAATGCATAAGTATTATCTTTTTACTTCAGATGTTTTAGGCTTGGAGTTGTAGTTGAAAGCTCCATTCTAAGCCTAGTTCTCTTGCCTTCTTAGTTTTACTTTTTCTTTGCAAGTGTGTGTCTTCACAAAGCAGGGTGGGAACACATGGAGCTCGAGGTTGTGCCTTTCACACCCACCCTGAACTGGCTTGTGGGTGTATCATCCTACGGAGACACAATGTAGGCAGCTTAAAGGAGCTTTTGTTTCTAGATAACACACAATGATTTTCAGATGTGCTAACAGGAAAAGCAAAACCAATAGGAATAGGAATTTAAAAGTTTACTGTAACAAGAAGATATTTTTCTCCCTTCAAAAATGGAAAATTTTATCTAAGGCATATTAAGTAATTTGAAATTCTAACTAGGCTTTACAATGGCTAAATAATTTGTAGGTTTTTTCAGAACTTGTTACTCCTAACTCCAAGTGCATGTTATTTCCCCAAAGTATTAGGAAGTATATTAGTCAGGATCCTAGAAAGTGGAAAGTCTCAAAGTCTCCACCTTTTCCTTCCCTTGGGTACCATGCTCTTTTATATCTGCACTGTTTCCCAAAATATAAATGTATGCGGCTGGTGAGCTTAGCTTAGCTTGTGGCAATAAACAGATGCGACAAACCTTCCATTGAGACGGTTGATGGGAGTTCCTCATAAGTGAGCTGGTAAACTTTTAGGTATAGACGTGCTATGTAGTTGATAATAGACTCCTATGCAGTGTTAGTTTGCTCTTTGCTGCTATTAACAACACAAATTTGTGATCTTACATTTCTGGAAGTAAAAAACGCAAAATGGGTTTAAATGGGTTTTACTGGGCTAACATCAAGAGTCAGCTGGGCTGGGTTTCTTCCTGGAGGCTCTATGGGAGAATCCGTTTCCTTGCCCTTTTCAGCTTCTAGACTGCCCACGTTCTTTGGAAGGGGCTCTATTCGTCCAACTTCAAAGCCAGCAGCGGCTGGGCCAGTCTTTCTACACTGGTTGACTCTGACCTGCTGCCATCATCACACCTTCTTTAATTAGGACTTTTTTCTGCCTCCTTCTGCTTTAAAGGACCTTTGTGATTACATTGAGTCCACTCTATAATCCTGGATAATCTCCCTACTTTAAGGTGAACAGATTAGTAGCTTTATTTCCATTCACAACCTTAATTTTTCTTTGCCTTGTAACAACCTACTCACAGGTTCTGAAGGTTAGCATATAGACATCTTTAGCAAGGGGAGCATTATTCTTCCTATTGCATGAAGAGGGAGTTTAATGAGGAATTCATTCCACTCTGATGTTCCCGACTCACCTCTTTCCCCCTAAAGAATTAGTACCGTCCCTCTTTTTCCCCCAGCCTGATGGGGTCCTCTCTTGGGGATTCTAATACCCAGTCTTCCTATGCTTATTGGCCTATGGGTATGTTGTCCTTTTGCCCCACCAGATTCCACCCTTCTTGTTCTAAGCACTCGTTGAGAGCCTGCGGTGTGCAAGGTGACATGCTTTATGAAAGGAAGTAGATACATACACATAACAAGGTGAGAGTAATGAAAGTATATAGAAAAGCAGAACGGCAGGGTTAAAAAAAAAAAAAAAAAAAAAAAGCAGTGCACCAGACAATCTCAATGTGGAACAGAGAAACATCTGGGGGATTCAAGGAACCTAGCTGGGAAAGGCAGAAATCATTCTCACACTTGTAACATTGTTGAATCCATCAACACATTGGTAAATGTACATTGAGACCCTATTCTTTACTGCTAGGTGATTTTTAATGTGGCCTCTGTGTGGAGCAAACTTCTAGGCAGGTGCTAGAGGCTAGAAAAGCAGAAGATACAGTTGCTCACCTGGAGGAGCTCATGGCTGGAAATTTGAGCGGGGCAGTACTGCTTTTAAAGGGGATTTGAGAAGACAAATCCACATACACAGACTTTTAAAAATGAAGTCATCTGGAATCTCCCCAGAAGGCCCTCAGCTTAAGACACACTGCCCTAAATCCCTTTCCTCACCCAGGGTCGTTACTGTCACTTCTAAAGTTAGACGGCTTATGATGACTTATTTGGCAACCAGTTAATCCAAACCAGGCATTCAGCTCACTTAATTTTTAAAAAACTTGAGTTAAAACCTTTATACTTTCCAAAGTAGTTTGCATTCTGCTCCATTTCCCGAAATATTAAGACTGTAGTCATTTATTTTTAATACCCCAAACATTTATTGACCACCAAATGCATGTCAGCTTCTTCACGTGACACCAGACACACAAAGATGAGAAAAGCATGCTTCCTTGTCCTGAGTTGTAACATGAAGAATAAAGTGTCTTCTTTCCATGAGGCATATGTAATAATTTAGTGGAGCGTATTCTCATCTACTCTGGGCAGGAATACTTTCATGATTTAAGTTTTCCTGTTTCAATCTTTCAATACTTCTAATCTAATAGCTGTGACCTTCTGATTCACCATGTATTATTCCCAATTAAAATAATTTTCACAACAGTAAATGTTTATCATTAAGACGGCACTCGTATTTAGATAAACCACACTAATTTTTTAAAGTGATCATTTGTTTAAAATCAAAGTCTCATTGTTTTAGGAATGTTTCAAACTAACTTTTCTATTTGTATATTCAATTATAATAAAAGGATATAGTCACACTCAAAATTGTCTAGGATATATATATATGATACATGTAAAAGGATATTCACACTCAAAGTTGTTTAGACATTTTACAAATCTACCCCTTTATTTACCTTCTCTTAGATTAATCTGTATTGTTTTTCTTGGGCTGCCAAATGACCTGGGTGAGTTTGGTAGAATCACAACAAGATTTGGAAACACTTGTGTTGTGTACGCAGCTGCTGAGGCCCTAAAGTGGCCCACTTTCTTCAGCTCAAAATTAATCCTCTCTTAGAAGACATATGTGCTGTGGCTGAAATGCACGAGCAGGGCAGATCACATTTCCCTCTAAAATTGGAAATTAGGTACTGAGAGATCTTTTGTAACAGACACCGAAGCTGAAGTTACAGGAAAGAGCCAGAAAACAGATTGAGGATGGCCAAAATGGTATGGAAGCCAAAAATATAGGAGAAATTATGAAGAGTCAGAGTCCTACAGTTTGCTAAGGGGGGCAAGGGGTGAGATGCCGTGATAAGGAGCTTGCAGGTGCTGGAAGCATGACATTGGTTCCTGGTGGCTTCTCAAGTTTGGTTCCCTGGGACTTGATTGTTCTGCAGTGTCTTTAGATTCCCAGGAGATCCTCATTAATATTTATAATGGACATCCTCTTTCTTGAAGCAGCTTAAGTGGACCTCTGCTTCTCACACTAAAATCCAGACTAGCATGGAAATGGGAGTGGGTCCATTCTACAAACCTTGACTCTTCTATTTTGTTTTTGGTACTGCAAGAGCTGCCCTCTTTTCTGACGGGACGGTATTTTAATGGATATCAGGCCGTTGGGAATGTTTAAACAAAGAAATAAGGAAGAGGCAAATCTCACTATCATTGGCCTCCAAATTGCTCAGTCTTCCAGCTTTTCTGAAAATATTTGTGAACCTTTTTATGTGCAAGGGTCTGTGCTGAGGGTCCAAATCCTCAGGGGTCTGTGGGGAGGGTTTGGGTAGATTGCACAGAGTGAGAAAATTATGACACAAGGTAGCATGTGCAATGACAGAAGGAAGCAGAAATCAATGGACACTTTCCTTGTACTGATTCTCCAATGGCCCTTAAGTGTCCTGACTTTCAAATGGGCTTATGACAACTCCTTATAGTTGGTCAGGTATTGCAGTGTAGGCGAGATAAAGTTTAGCAAATGAATAGGGATGAGCCCAGATACCAAGAGGCAGGATGTTGATAACGAAAAAACTCTAAGAGAAAGAAATAATGGTTTGGCTATCGCAAAGAAGTAGCGTAACAGGAAACAAACTGTTAAATAACTTCATCAGAAGCTTAGCTGAGAAAGAAAATAGAAGTTTCTCTGCAGTGCCCCATTTTCAGTGGTTGCTCTAGGCATCACTGTGCCTCGTCTCCTCCCCGCTCTGTGCCCTCCTCTACCCAACCCTCCACTTTGCATGACACTGGGGTCTTCAGCTTCTCGATATTGTGACCTACATTACATGCTTCTCATTTAGGTGACGGGCAGTAGTGATCAGCTGTTGTTCTGGGGCTGGTAGCAATTCTGTAATTTCATTCCCTCATTAGAAGCTGTGTGTTTATTTATTAAAGCCGCACACTGCCCAAAGGCAATGTACAAAAAATACAGAAATACCAAAATTAAATAAAGGCTATTATTGCTGTTATTTTATAAAGCTTGTCTATCACAAGCCACCATGTGCATTTATAGGGTAGAGGCTCTGTTAACCAGGTGCTCCCCGGCACCTCACTCAACAAACTTTCTATTACCCTGCTTCTTGCCTCTGTCAGCACACAGGTCCTCTCTATTCCAGATTCTAGCATGAGGCAAAGAAGGCAGCAGATACATCTAAATTCCTGCAACTTTTTGGAAATTCTCCACCCTCCAAACCACCCCTCCATGTAGCTCCTGGGAACGGTTCTGCGGAGCTCAATACCCCAGAGCAGCAGCTCAGGGACTGAACAAATATTTCTGCCTCTGCATGAATTCTATCCTCTGTACTGGATAAGGAATCATAGCAAGCCATGGATGCATTCCTTCCTGCACTAATGTTCATGGAATGAGCACTATGAGAGGTGTCTCTGAAGCTGGGAAGCCAGCAGAGACCACACACAATCATGGCCCTGCTGGAGCTTACATTCTTTGGGGGCCAGGAGGTGGTACAGAAAATGGACAAATACTCAGGGAAATACATGGTCCATCACATAGTGTTAAGAGCTATAGCTAAAATAAAGCAAGGGCAGGGCATAAGGTGTGCCTGTGGGGTGGGAGTTTGGGGGTGCTGTTCTCTACATAGTGGTTCAAGGAGTTCTCACTGATAAGATGCCATGAGTGGACCTCTGGAGGGACTGAGCCAGCAAGCTATGTGCACATCCGAGGGAAAAGCATTCCAAGGGAAGGAACAGCAAGCACAAAGACTCTGAGCATGTGTGGCAAAAAAGCAGAGGCTGTCAGGTTTCTCCAAACACAAATGTTCAACCTCTGCAAACAGGAAGCTCATTTATACCTGGATGTTAAGGACCCTCTCCATAGGAGAGAAAGCTGCGTGAACCCTCAAACATGCTTTGGGTTAATGCTTTTCATTTCACAGTGGCAAAGATGTCTCTATTTCAAGCTGTTGGTTAGATTTTCTTCAGATATTTTTCTAGTGTTGCTCAGGATTCCATGTGTGTGTTTCTGTGTGTGTGTTTGTGTGGTGACTCTGGACAGGCTGCAAAACTTATGGATCTAAACTTTGTAACTAGTTTGTAGGATTATCCCAATGTCTTCGGCGTCCTCTTTGGCTCAGAAGGGGAGCCACACTCAAACAGAGGACAGGTAAAAGGAGGACAGGAGGACCTCTTATCACTGGGGCAGATGCCAGTGATAAGAAGTCCTCCTGGAGCTCCAGGGACAGACCCTTCCTGTCAACTCCTTCAGTGTTCTTTCTCGTGATGTGCGGATCACTCCACAGAGACCTGAGGAGCATAAGAGAAACAACAGGGACAGCCACACACTCGAGGGACGTAGAGCTGGCCCTCACATTTCAGATAGGAATTGAGCAGACAGGAACAATTTTTAGACACAGGGATGGATCGGAGGCAACAGGCACTGATGTGAACCACTGAAGATTCTGCTACCAGCCCTTTCGTATCTTTGAGTCCCTTTCCTTTTCTCCCCTGGTTATGATCAAACTTCAGGGTGGGGGTTGTAAGGGTGGTCAAAGGAGGGAAAAAAAAATTAAAAAGGGAGGAACTCTCCCTGCAACACCTCTGTGCCCATGCTGGGGGTCTGGTGGGCAGACTGTGGTGTCCAGTGCATGCAATCTTAGTGCATGTCCAAGGCCCCGGTGTCTTTGTGCAACATCTCCCAGGATGCTAGAGTTCAGACTGCATTTGCTACATGAGGAGAGGAGTCTCAGAAACGGGAGCTCAGCTGGGCTGGGGAGATGTCTTCTTATTTTTATTTTTTACTTAACATTAAACACGCATGCATCCTTATGCTAAACAGTTGGCATTTGAGCCTATTTTAAAGGGAGGGGCCATCAAATAAAGCATTAACAAGAAAGCTTATTGCATTTTCTCCACAGATTTTTAGTTTCCTATAAAGAACAAACCAGCTCTTCCTCCTTCACACTTCGGCCTGGAGACCAAGCTCTTCTCCAAGCTTAGGCTCACAAGTGTCACTTTGTTCATTCTCTTTGGCCAAAACTCATTTCAGAGAACACTGCTCACTATAATAACTTGGGTTTTAAGTGGAAATATCTCCTGTGATGCCATCAACTGGAAATAAAAAGAATAATTTTCAAAACTCTCTTCAAACAGCAAGCGGCACAGACCAGGCTGATGACAAAAAGCAGGCAGCCTCTTCTGGAAAGGAAATATTAAAAGAATTAAAAATGATAGAGCCCATTTCTCTTTTCTGAGCACTGAAGAGATTCCAGATGAACGCAGGACCCCTTAGCTTTAAAAATAAACCAAATCGTGTTTAGATTTACGTAAATGAATGTTGCCTATGTGTGAAGTTTAGACACTTAATTAGATGCTGCGGAAGTTTGAAGTGTTTAATTTTGAGCCTAGCATCTTTCTTCCTCCAGGTTAGCAAGCCTCAAGGTGAATGCTATTATTGTTATTCCAAATGGAGACACAAAGCAAAAAAGTGAACGCATTTGCAGTTATTCATAATAGGAAGTTCCTGCTTGGCACCGTGATTTTTACTGAAAAGAAAATGTTGGTTGACTCTATCTGGCCAACAGGGATTTATTCTTTTATATAAAGATAACTTTTCCCTCAGGCCAATTCAACTTAATCTCAAGAATCCTTCACATCCTAATATGAATTAATTACATGAAATGGCCACGGTGAATGTGACTGAGCAGAGTAGCGGTGGCTGAGCAATTCTGCCATCTGGGATTAAGGTGCTATCAGCCCCATGGGGGTAGGATTATACTCTCCTCTCTCGTTTCCACTGGCAAAATCTTGGAACAGAATGATTGCACTTCAAACAGAACATTTTCTATCATAAAGAGATGAGATAAAGAACTATTAATGAATAAGGAGATCTCAAACAGGGCCAAAGTAGGTTGAATGGAAGGTGGCTATTAAGGAGGGTTTGTTTTCCTTGTACCTGTGTATCAATGAGTCACATCTTTAGATAAGGCTTTCTCAGCAGGATACCAGATCTTATCCAATGTTGTTACACACTATTTAGTCTCTAGGGCCAGCGACACAAAAGAAATGACATCCCCAACAGAACACACACAAAAACAACATGGAGAAAACCAGAGGCAGTGCAATGAGAGGGTTCGGGTGCACTGCACAGTCAAGATCACGGTTGCTGTTTTCCATAAAGCTGAGTTTTACCTGAAGTAGGTGCAGATGATAAGATGCATGCAAGTGAGTGGCTGTGTGTGGGTTGCAGGGGTTTTCTGAGTAAGACGTGAAAATGCAGGAGAGAAGTAGAAAATAAAATTGCACGCGGGCTGCCAAGATGGAGCTGATATTTGTTTTCTCTGGCACTGCCGAGGCGGCCCTCTCTCGATCCAGCTTTTGTCCTTCAGTGCTGCGAGAGCCCACGCTTTAATGCCTGCAGGTTGACCATGCATTGTTATTATAGTCTTCATGTTCACATCATGTGTCATCTGACCAAAGGAGAGTCTACAAAGTGAAAGGCTCATGCAAAATTTATGCTTATATGGCTGTTTCAGTCAGTGGAAAAATCAATACTGCAGGCTTGATGCACAGAAATGACTGAGTACTCTCTGACTGACACTAAAAGCACCGGGAGATTGAGAGCTGCATTTGCTGTTCAAGGAATCGAGTGTATTAGAGCTCTTATAATAGTCTGCTCACCTTATATTAGCCTTTCCTTGGGATTATTTTTTGATAACAATTATGATTGTGGGGTTTAAGGCAATTACACTATTACAAAGAAAAAGCTGCTTTTTATGTCCTGTAAAGCTGTCATATATTTCACACCGCAACTGCCTTCCAATTATTTTGCTACAATGCACTTTGCAAGCAAAATGTCCTAACTGATATATATTAGTCCTTTATGTTTTATAAATAAAAATCAAAGGCGTAATGTAATCCTTCAAAAGGAGCTTCTCAGTTTCCCCAGACATGATCTGAGAAAGAGCAGAAACGTGGTGGGTGCTGTATGTTTTGAGAGAGACGCATTACAGCATCTGTGGTTCCCCTGGAAGGGCTCACGTTCCAGGGGTGCTGCAGAGCTCAGGAGAGAGACGGGGCCTAACCCAGGTTTAAAATGCTAACAACATCTGTTAAGTGGAGGGTTAGGGAGGCATATAGTTGGCATTTAATGATGAAGCAGAAAAACAATCCTTAAAATTAATTCATTCTGAAAGGAACTCAAAGATATGTTGTGACAGCACATTAAGGAGTCAGCAACAATGCAGATAAGATTTCCTCTTAGTCTTCAAACCCTGTTGCAATGAAGATTTTATAGCCACGCTGGGGCCTAGATGTCAGGAGGCGTGGATGGGTGGAATATGGAGACCTGCATGGGGAACAAATATATACCAGGTAGAAAGAAAAAATTCATGGGCTAAAATGAGTCAGTGTCACAGGGATCTGGCAGTTAAACTGTGGCCTGAGAAAGCTCCTTGGGGGTGAGCCATGAAAAAGCATGCTTCTGTGTTAATGTCCCAGGGGCAGTGCAAGAAATGCTATTGTTTCTGACTCTGAAAACCATCCAGCAAGATGGGCAAAGTCGGCTCAGTGGGGATAGGGACTAACTGGGCTAACCTGTCTCTACCACCCACGTGACACGTAACTAGTCTGGGACAACCGAGGCAAGTAGCGTAGTCTTTAAATTAATGGTATTAAGGTTGCTTTGTGTTCGCGCTCCAACAGTAAACAACAGAATTGCCCAAAACTACTGGAAGCACAATGGTCATTCTGATGATAAGGATTTAAATACGGATGTAGCATATACTGTGGGTGTATTTCACAAAAATTACCCACCTAAGAATTTTATCCATGCATGCATAGAGAAGATCCTTTGGGGATTAAGAATTCAATGTAGAAAGGATTTCTGTGATCTCTGGGCGCCCGCTGTAGTGGAGAGGCACAGACATCTGGACACGCCCAGTAGCAGCCTCATGCAGGAGTTCTGTGACAGGCTGAGGAGGGGAAAGGCGATGGGGGCAGCAAGGATGATTCTCTGGCCTTCCCTGAACACATCTCATCATTTTGATATACCTTTTATTATCTCCCTGGTCAGAATTCTTTCCTAAGCTGTTTTGTTTGGCTTTGTTTTGTTTAATTAGGAAGACACCATTTTAGCAACTTTCCCTTTGTTGATGCTTTGTCTGAGAGTGAGCTCATTAGCCAGAAATGCTATCTTAATCCCGTATCCTGTTAAATATCTTTATGACACTTGAAATGTCAACAATATCTCTTAATAAGTCAATATGTCCACTTCTCCCAGAGTGGTAATGCCACTGTGTGTGGGTGTGTGTGCTTTTTTTTTTTTTTTTCCTGGAAAAGAGAACAGTTACCGGGAGGTCTACCAAAATCAACACACTGAATCCTGTCTTTAATATTGGATGCATTTTGAGGCATCCACCTGGGATACATACTAAGAAATTAAAAGTACTTTGTAATTTATTAGGAAAAGGATCCACCCCAGATTGTCAGGAAAGACCTACCTCTACCCAGAAAGAGGAATAGAAAATAAAGATTGTAGAGATGCTAAGAAAACTGCAGAAACTTCCAGGCTCTGACAGGGGTCCTGCCTATTAGCTGCCCTGGAATATTGTGTTACAGTTGACCATCAACTTAAAAGCCTGTGACTTCTTGATTTGTTTGAATTAGTACTAGCCTGGGGGATAGGGTGACTTCTGGAATTCCTTCATTGTCTCTTATGAGAGTGGGATTGGTCATTAAACAGTAGCTGATGAGTACCCATGTATCAATGAATGGGCTGATACCTCAGTGACTACGTTAGAGCAGAAAGAGCATTGGATTTGAGGTTCAGAGTCCTCAAGTTGAATCCTTCTCTGTCATTTATTAGCTGTATGACACTAAGAAAACTTCTTGAGCCTCCTCTTTCTTTCTCTTTCTTTCTTTTCCTTCTTTTTCTTTCTTCCTTTCTCTTTCTTTCCTTTTCTTTCTCCTTCCTTCCTTCATTTTTTCTTTCTTCTCTCTCTTTCTTTCTCTCTCTCTTTGTTTTTTCTTTGAGACAGAGTCTCACCCTGTCTCCCAGGCTGGAGTGCAGTGGTGAGATCTTGGCTCACTGTAACCTTCGCCTACAGGGTTTAGGCTATTCTCATGTCTCAGCCTCCCAAGTAGCTGGGATCACAGATGTGTACCAGCATGCCTGGCGAACTTTTGTATTTTTAGTAGAGATAAAGTTTTGCCATGTTGACCAGTCTGATCTTGAACTCTTGGCCTCAAGCAATCCACCCACCTCAGCCTCCCAAAGTGCTGGGATTACAGGCATGACACACTATGCTTGGCCTCCATTTCTTTATCTGTAGAGTGAAAATAATAATCCTTAACCACAAATGGTTGTAAATTACATGGTAGTATTCAAGGAGGAAGCACCCAGCACAGAGCTTGGACCATCAGGAGCACTGAAGACTTGTTCATTCTTTAATTTGTTTCTCAGTCAGAGTGGTTACAGGCTAACAAAGCCACCCTGGAGGCAGAGGTTGCAGTGAGCCGAGATCGCGCCATTGCACTCAAGCTTGGGCAACAAGAACAAAACTCCATCTCAAAAAAAGAAAAGAAAAGCCACCCTGAATTTGGGGTGAACTGGATTGTGTCTCAAAACAGCAGAGAGAAGACTATCAATCTCTCTCTCTCTTTGACTAGAAACATTCGTAGACTAATTGGCTAAGGAAACACTGAGTGAAAAAAAAATGTCCTGGTTCATGAATGAGATTGTTAGGGCCCCAGTTTACGACTGCTGTTACTGCTGGCAGTTACACCATGGATGATGAAGATGGTGGTTATAGCTGATATTTATTAAACCATTGAGAGGAATTAGCTCATTCTCAGAGTCATCCCATCAATTTCATGGGATAGTTAGGTTGTTCTGTTATACCAATTTTACACACAGGAGTCAAGGCTCGCACAGGTTAGATAACTTGCCTAAGGTCAAAGGAGGGCTGGGGTTGACACCTGACGCCAGACAGCTTGGCTTAACCACTTGGTCATATCTTCCACTAATGTTCCTTAAAAGTCACTTTCAGTAGGGGGTCAACTTAAACCATCTCAGTCTACATTGCGTCCTCTTTATTTTCTCTGTCCTGACACTGTTTTCTCCTTTGGTAGTACTAATCACAGTTTGCAATTATGTGCTGTCTGTGCACATCTTTAGCTAAATGCCAGCCCTCCCAGCAGAATGTCCCCTCAGAAACCAGGCCTTCCTTGGTCTCCTCCCGTCATCCCAGTGCCCATTACCATGCCTGGTACATAGGAGGGGCTCAGAACATATTTGCTGGTGGAAGTCAAACATTATTTCATAGATTATATTCCTAAAGGTTGACCGACATTTCTCCAATGAGACTTTAAAAGGTGGTAGCAGGTGACAGAAAAGCCTTGGGTTCACTTTCAACTTGGTTAACATCTTGTTTCTTTCTCTCTGAGCAGTTACCCCAAGACTCCCTGATATGTGGCTCCCTGAAATGGTCAGTGAGAGGAAAGCAAAGTAGCTAAATCATGAATAATATTTCAATTTCTCATCTACATATCTAGTGCTTATCTCAGAATGCCATCTGGGTTTTGCTCCCATCACTATGCTTGTAGAAAAAGGGTTGGAAATAGTGGTGAGGACAACAACAAAAGGTATCAGAATCATGATCTTCTTGGTCAAATTATGTGGTCTTCTTTCTACTTTTTCAGGATTCTTTCCCCATTGATGCTCTCTATTGAATCTAGCTGGAACTATGTGCAGTCCCATGTACTACATACTGGAGACCTCTAAGGTTTTACTGTAGGTGATAACACGATTTCATGCAAAAACTAAGCTCCTCTTAGATGGAAAGAGACTTGCATTAGTGTTCAGTCCTAATCCAGCATGTAGAACTAATAGCCTTTCCAGGAAACTGAATGATGTGGCACAGACAGGAACCTCTTCTTAATAGGCTTAACAAGAATGTAAAAAGTTGATTAAAAAATCAAGTCATAAAAAAAGATTTTCTTTCTAACTGGTAGATATTGCTATCAAGACAACCTCTTGGGCTAATGATTCGGCTAGTATTTTCCCAGTGAGTCTAAATAATAAACAGAATGAAGAGACCCCAATGCCTAGGTGTAAAAGTGAAAGGTAGATAATCATATGTCATTTTCACTTTTCAGAATTCAGAACTAGAGGAAAACTGGGCAGTATTCATGAAAATTCTACTTGGGTCAAGTTTTACAAAGCGGTCTGCTCACTTTTGAGTAAGTTAATTTGTTATTATCTTCAACTCAAGATCTTAATGCAGGGCCAGATATTTTCTCCAAGCAGCTTTAACTTTTAAAGATACTCATTTCTGTGATTTATAGACCCAAAGTAGACTTTAGCTTTGCTTGATGGTAACTCACTCAACAAAATCCTTAACTTCGCTAAGTCATTACCTAAGCCCCACATTATTTCTGTGAAATACCTATCAGGTTATAGACTTTGGACATCTCCAGGATACCTTTTTTCATGGACTGCTGTGAAGTTCAGAGATTTCTCATATCCCTCTGGAAATATTAAAGGCCATTTGGAGTATCTGTGGCTGTTACTGAATTCTTCTGGTTCATTAAAATGTATAATTTTTATAAATGATATTATTTCAATGGAAGAATCATTTCTGGGCAAGGGGCAGCTGTGAAGTTAATGCCAAGGAAGAATTGATGGCAAGTTTAGATCCTCTGAGTTGGCGATGGTGATTCTGTTCCTGGTAAGTATAAACGGGAACCATGATTTTAACACCTGGCTCAGAATTTGGACCCTCATGGGATAGATAACCATAGGCTACAATTTTTCTATATTAACATTACACAGCTTGTATGAAATGTGTGTGTGCGTGAGTGTACATACAGAAATGAATGATTAGTTGATGGAATTTCTTGGGATTTCATGATATTGTAATTTTAGGGAAAAAGAGCTACCAATAACTACCACCAGTAAGTTAATACCGGTTCCAGCTATTTCTCATACACTGATGTATTTAATCCTCACAACGGCCCTAAGCATAAATATTCTTATGCCCGCTTTGTAGAAAAGGAAATTCAGTCTCAGAGAAAGAAATTCGTCATGGTCACACAGGCAATGAGTGGTACCCAGGCTCAGCTCTTGCCACAGAATCAGACCATTTCCCACAGTGAACCTAACTGTAGTTGTGAGATGTTTTTGCAGCGTGGGCATGGTTTGGGGGCAAAATGCTGTTTTCTGTCTTCCTTTTGTAAGCACTTTAAAATATGCCTATGCCTCAGAAAGACATCGCAATCTAAAGTTAATGACAGTACTTGAAATTTATTCTAATGTCTCATGACAAAACTTTTTTTTTTAAATATGAAGTTTTAATTGAATTTCTCTTTTTCTATTTTGTAGTCCCACTTCATCTGGAAATATAGTAAATCAACATTTTTCCCTTGAGAGAATCTGTCTCTATTCTTATAATGGACATTGCCAGTGAAAGATTGTCATTAATGGAAATTTATCAAATATGAATACCTTTTCAGTCAAAAAGCTTCCTCCAGTCTCCTCTCTCAATAAGCTTTAAGAACTTGAAGACAATGTTGTAGGTCTGCAACTGTCAATGACCTGTAAGACTTTCTAGCACTAAAAACAGGCCTGACGCCTTTGCATAACATCCCATCTTTTCACTGCCTACATACAAATCTTTGCTAGGGCACAGCAGCAAACAACTGCTTCAAAATCAGTACTTAGTTTGAAAAGATGGGCAAATTCTCAGTTTTCCAACTGACTGAGAGACAAATCAGATAGATTCTGGGGACTTCATTTCTGAGGATTAGTGTACTATCCTAACAGAGCTGAGTTTTCACACCCTTACAATATAAAACCTCTAAAACTGTGTTCATTTTCATCTAGTAGCATGAATTGTCTTGGTTCCTAGAATAAATTATTGATACCATAATTAGCACCTCTTATCTCTTCTTGGAGAACTCAGTAAAATAACTCTCCTAGAGCTGAGCCAAGAAATAAGGATTAAAGGGCTTTTTGTTATACTTTGTTTGCTCTCATCCTTCTGGTTCTGTAGAAGTGGTTTCAAAGGTGGGTGCTCTTGTACCCTGGCAGGGTATAATTGTTCCCAAGCAATGAGGTTGGGTCTTCTACTGGTGAGTGGAGTGGACAGAGCTTGCATCCAGCTAAGTGAGGAAATGGCTCAATTATGCCCTGGTTAAGGGGTGGAGGGGGTGCAGGGGAGGTGAGTCCCCAAAGTAGCCTGTATTTAGTGGTCCTCACCTTTCCATCACTGGGAAGACAGTTTTGAAAAAGAACCACGGGAAATGGATAATGAACCCTATAGTCTGCCACTTTTGAGGACCACCACTCTTGATCCAGTTGGAAAATAAAGAAGAATACTGCCATTTTATTATTGTTCAAATAATATAATATGTGCTATGTGTTATTGAGAACAGTTACATTTAGTATCTTTGTCAAACCAGTTTTGATTCTAAGAAACAAAACGATGAAATAGGTATGCTTGGTGATTTCTTATAGTTTTAAAATTCATTTAATTCAACAAACATTAATGGAAGTACTTCTATGAGGGCAGTATTGTGTGGTGGTTATAGACTTCAAATCCTCCAGATGTCACTTACTCTTAATAGTTGTTTGATCTTAAGTGAGTGATTTTCTTCGCTGTACTTCAGTTTCTCATATGAAGGGTAGAGGAGAGAACTAGAACCTGATGGAAGTGGTGTGAAGATTAAATTATTTCATACCTGTGACTGTGTACACATGTGCCTGCATGTATCTGGTACATCATACATGGCAGTAATTATTATTTTCAGTTTACTGGCAGGCACAGTGCAAGGTGTTTTCTATGTTCAGTGTCTATTTGTTAGAACAAATATGCTATGTAATTATGGGTATACTACTCTTCTCATCTCTTCAGACTTCGTTTATGTAGTAGCTTCCTATCTGATTTTCATAACAAGACCCTAATTCCAGCTCAAGTTTGTCTTTCTAAAGTTTTGATTTTACCATATCATGACCCGAAAAGGAAAAAAAAAGCCTTTTTAGACACTTTACTGAAAAAGATATATAGTAGACAAATAAGTACAAGAAAGATGATCAACATTATTAGTCATTAGAGAAATGAAAGTTAAAACCACTACATGCTTAGTGGAACGGCTAAAGACAAGACGAGAAAAAAAAAAAAAAAGGCAAAACAAAAACTGACAACATCAAGTGCTGACAGGATGTGGAGGAACTGGAATGCTCATACCCTGCAGTTGGGATTACAAAGCAGCACAACCACTTTTGAAAGCTGTTTGGCAGTTAACATACACTTACCATACAACCCAGTAATTCTACTCCTAAGTATTTATCCAAAATAAATAAAAATTTATGTTCACAGAAAAACCTATAGGCAAACATTTACAGTGGCTTTATCATTGCCCAAAAAACAAAAACAGAAACAACAACAAAAAAGGGAAACCATCCAAATATCCTTCAACTGGTAAATGGAAAAACAAACTGTGGTATACCCATGCAATGAAACGTTACTCACAGAAAAAGGAACTAATTACTGTTGTATATAACATGGATGAATCTCAAATGTTTATTTTAAGGGAAGGAGCTAGACTCAAAAGGCTACATATGACACTCAGAAGAAGGCAAAACTATGGAGACAGAAAACAGATCAGTGGTTGCTGAAGGCTGGTGGTCAAGGAAGAGTTAATTACAAAGGGGATGAGAAAATATTTGAAGAATTTGTCTCTACCTTGTATCACAGTTATACCAACTGTGTGTGTTTGTCAAAACTCATGGAACTGTATACTGAAAAGAGTGGAATTTGCTTTATGTAAAGTATAGCTCAATACATTTAACTAAAAAAATACTTCCCATTACCAATTGAATAAGACCTAGTCAGTGAGCCAAGTTGTAAAAATTTATTTTTCCAAACTGATCCTTAATAACTGTCCCCTATTGCCCTCTCCTCTCTTCATTCAGTGTCTCTCTTCCCACGAATACAGGTTATATGTGTTTCTACTTCCCCACATTGGATCAAACTCTCCCCACAAATGAAATACCTTCACCAGCTCTTCACCCATATCCAGACCATCCAAGTTCAGGCCTGTGCCACTATCCCAGTGACACCTTCCTTCCCACATCAGCCCACAGTGATATCTTCAGAAAATCCCTCTGTCACTTAATTTTTGGATCACCCATTTGGCATTTTCACATTTGACTTTTTATCTTGATGCCATTTGTTTCTATATTCATTCATTCATTCATTTACTTATTGAACAGCTATTTATTAAACAGACATTTAAATCTGGAGCAATCACTATCCATTGATGATGTAAATCTATTCCTCTGCCTCCTTCTTGCTAGGAAAACCCTGATTTTGTTCAGGGAACATACCCATTTCTCCTAAACTATCTAAGACAATTATGTATCCCAGACCTCTTGCCAGGAACAGGTTAAGAGTACACATGCGACCTAATTCCAGCCAATAAGAAGTGAGAAGTCTGCTGAGGTCTTGGGGGAAAGGGAGGAAGGTTACATGACGCTTGCAAATGCAGCAACTGCTTGGCAACCACAAGGTGAGTCAGTTGCAAGAAAGTTAACATGCCTAAGATGGTGGGCAGAGCAAGGAAGAAACCTGGGTCTTTAGTGACACTGTTGAGCCAATAAAGATGCCAATAAATAAACCAATAAAGATGCTGTCTCACTTTTGAATTCTTAATATATGAGATGAGACATTTTCCCTGTAAATAATTTTGAGCTGTGATTTTCTGTATGGCTGAAAATATCATATCTTTTACTTGCAAGAGTCATTAAATAACATGAACTTCATTAATATTTATTTATCAAAGAAACTATTGCTGTCTCAGTAACAGATCTATTATTAAAATAGTCAGTCGTTCATGCAGCTATACTTTTTTAGTAGCTATTTTGTGCCAGGTGCTATTTTAGATACTGGGGATGCCACAGTAAACAAGACAGGGTTGTATTTTAAATCAATCAGTGTTTTGTAAAGCTTCTCATTCTGTAGATACCTCTGGTCTTATGTAGGAGTTTGAGTTGATTGGTAGGAACTGGTTTCCGGCCTTTCAAAATTGGGGCAGTTAGAATTCACAGAATTGAGAGGCATATTAGAAATCAACTTTCCATTTTTAAGGCCCCTTCGATTTACAAATGAGGAAACTGAAGCACAAAGGCATTCTGTGGTTTGTCTAAGGTCACCCAGCAAATAGTGGCAGATGCAAGAACCAGAATTTGGTACTCAGAGCCACTGCCCTTCCCATAAAGCTCTTCTTTTTATTACTTTTGGATGCTGAACATCCTTTTGAAGGATCATTTATGTGACTTGCTTCTCCCATTAATTTTTCCTTTCCTTGACCTGATTTGGGGTAATTTCCTAGCATATGGCCACCTTAATTCCGGTGCAAACAAAGATGTCAGAGACAGAGAAGTCCTTTCAGTGGAATGCTTCAAATATACACAGCCCAGCAGAAACGCTGGAAACGGAGTATTTTTAAAACTCAGGCAGAATCAGCACTAAATAAAACTCCTTTCCTGGCCCGTCAAAGAAACCCTCATATTCTGTTCAAGAATACTTAGCAATTTCTGATCGTAGTGGAAGTGTCTACTTGGGGATGTGACAGAAAACAGCCTCTCATAACAGAGTCCCATTTGTGAAGTTTTCCTGAGTGATAATTCAGGGCTCTGCCCCCTTTATGAAGCCACAGTTTTCCACCTCTTTGTCATGAAGTTTGCTCAAGGGAAGGTTTACAGGCTGCTGTCTTTAGAAATTTGACTCCTGATAGTTTTCATAATTAGTGTCATCTGGCCCTAAGGAAAACAATTGTCATACATTTCCTTGGAGTGGGAGCAGAAATTACAATCAATAACATTAGTCTTTGTTAAGTGCTTTGCATGAGACAGGCATTGTTCTAAGTGCTCTTCAGGTGCAATTTTATTTAATCCTCATAAACTCATGAGGCAGATGTAAGGCCACAATCACTTCCCTGATGATCTTGGTCCAGAAATTTTGGATTCAGAATTTTTAATGTTTTAGAAAATTAACATGGAAAACATATACCACATATTAATAATACTCCCAGTATCATCTGTACCCGCATTCCACAATGAAGCACATTAATATTTTTCTGCAACAAGACCTATTACTTTTCATACTAAGTGGGATAAATAAAAACCATAAATATTCTGATACAAGTTAAGGTCAGTTGTGCTGCTAAATGAGTTATGAAAACACCTTTGCTTTTCAGAGATTTTTTGGATTTTGGAATTGCAGACAAGGAAATTTAAACCTACCCAACCATTTGGCCATTCTACAGTTGAGGAAACTGAGGCACCATGAAGACAGCTGTCCCAAGTCTTATTACTAGTCAGTGGTGGAAAATCAGGATCTGACTCTTGACAGCCTCAGCCCAGAGCACTCTCTTCTCTGTCTCTCTGTCTTTCATATTATTCCACTTCAATTATAACATCCCAAGTGCAGAAAGTACATTAATTTTATATATATAGCTCAGAAATGTTTACGTATGTAACTACCATCTTGTGCTAAGTAATGGAGGTATAGAATGCTTCAGCAGACCAGAGGTTTCCCTCACTACTCTGACTTGTATCACCGAGAGTTAGTTTTATATGTTCTAGAACATATAAATGTGACAGTACAGTATATACCCTTCTATGTTCAGCTTTCTTTGCTGGTCCCACTTTTCTGTGTGTAGCAATAGCTCATTGTTTTTATTACCGTACTCTTTGACTGCACAAATACTGCACCACAATGTATTCGCCCATTTTCCTCTTGATAGACATTTGAGTTAGATTTCAATTTGGAGCTGGAGTCTTCACTACCAGACCTTGCTGCCAACAACTGTTAGTATTTACCCCAGATCCAACCTCCAAACAGGGTATGGTCACAATAGCAATAAACAGATTCCTCCAATCAGGAGGAAGGGAACTGCCTGCAAATGCTGTTGACTTGGGTTAAGAGCTACAGAGCAAGTGTTGGTAAACTTTTTCCAGAAAAGGCCAGGTGGCAAATATTTTTTGGTTTTGTGAGCCACATAGTCTTTGTTATAACTGTTCAACTCTGCCATTGCAGCACAAAAGCAGCCGCAAACAATACGTAAACAAATGGATGTGGCTGTATTCCAATAAAGTTTTATTTAGAAAAACAGGTGGTAGGTAAGATTCCGCCGGCAGGCTGATGTTTGTCAAGCCCTGTTTTCTAGTTAATGACTGCTTTCTGGTAAGTCAGTCTAAGAAGGAAGAAGAAACAGACACTGGCGAAGCAACTACCATGTGCCAGGCAGCGTTTGTCCTTATATGTTCATTGTCTCTAATGGCCGCCGCAGCCCACTTGGTGAGTACCATCTTTGTGCTCATTTTACAGATGCTCAAACTGAGTTTAGAGAGGCTTAATAAACTGCCTCAGTTTGTAACTGGTGATTTGAATCCAGTGCTCTTTCCATGCACATTTGGGGACCCATGAGCGAACCCCAGAGTATTTATACCCCCCTGAAATTACATGCAGACATCTGTGTGTTTCAGATGTGCGTTTTTGTCTGTAGGGAAGACCCACAGCTTTCATTTACATCTCAAAGACTGTGATTCAAAGAGCAAGAAGAACTAGGGCCTAGAGAGAGTTCCATCAACATGAGAAATGGAGAAAACCAAATGGTTTGTTGCTGTATATTTAGTAAGGGTGTTTTCACAGTGGCCAGAAGTAATGTTACATTTAAATTCTGCATCCCAATCCTGCATTTCAGAAAGGAACATTCTTTTTTATTGAAAACAAAAAAACAAAAAACTGTTTAAAAGTAAGTTTTTATTTGAGAGGCTCTTCCCTTTTATATGGGTACCCCTGCAAGGCCGGGTCGAGCTGAGTCGTGTTTAGAGGTATAGAAGTGAGTTGCTGCTGAAATGCACCATGTTGAAATACATACACTGTTGTTTCTGAGGGGCAGTAGTCCTATATGGATAAAAATGCCTGGGCCTCCATCAAGTCTTTTATCTTTCTGTAAGTATCCATAGCCTTTATCTGTCTATGGGTTCCACTCAGCTAAAGTACTTCCTGGACTATAAAGAAAGGGAGACAGCGAACACATAATTGTTAGCTGTATTTCATGTTCACAATTCCTTTGAGAAAGGTCCTAATTAGTCTAAGCAGTGTTTAATGTAAATCAAGTTTCACTTTCAAAATTTCAAGGGCCCCATTCTGACAGAATGTAGATTTTTTAATGCTACACATAAAACATGGGTGCTAGTAAAACACTGCATTGACAGGTGGAGGAAAAGCAGAAATCAATACAGGAAAAGTTACTGAAATTAGGTAGGCCTGGCCTCTTGGAACAGCCTAGGAAAATAACCCTTTTAAAAAGAAGACTTTCTAAGCACACACTTAGAGCTTTGTTTTCCTTGGCTTTCCATTCGCTGATGCACCTTCTCTCTCCAGCCTCATTCCGGCTTCTACAAGTGTTGGCTCTGACTTAGGGCTGTTTTCACTCAAGGCAAAAGGAGGAAAATGTTGAAGCGCTTCTCTCTGTGTGAGGAGTGTAGCACCAGACAGCCCCTGAGACACTGCTGGGATTCCCAATACCCTGATTTATTTCACAATGTGATCCAATTATTGAAAATAGTGTCTTTATATCTTCCAATTCTCTTATACACCACATCACAAAAGCCAGGTTCTTTCTATTCGTATTTGACAGCATGTGGTTAGCAGGGTTATTAAAAAAAAAAAAAAGGATACTCATAGTTTTAGTATAAACTATGATTAATTTTTGTTAAGAGGATACATTTATATAACATAAAGTGACAATTTACTTGATCTTTTTTTTTTTTTTCTGTGAGTTGGGTAGTTCCTCTTTGTGCAGAATGCAGAATTGTATATGAGATATTTGAGTGTCTAAAACGATGTATGATAAATGAAGTAGCATGCTACTTATACGCTTATCATGTTCCCTGACTAGCAACAGGTTCAGCAAAGGGCACAGCCAGTAAATGAAATTTTCCACCAGGACAATATATCATCACAAGAAATGTATGCGCTGGAAACTTACAAGCTTGCTCAAGATGCGGACAAGGTGTGAAATGGTAAAAAATGAAAAGCAGCAGCATCATACAGCAAATTTCAAATTCAAGTGCATATTGGTTGAGGCTGATGCTTTAACTATTTCAAACCACAAGGATGAGAAAAAAATGCAAACACAATCTGAAAGCAGGAATAAGTTTCCATTATTACCAATGCCATGGAAGCAGAGAAAAATGACGGGTACCGAAATGTATGTAAGTGCTATGATATTAATTTGAGAGGCACTTAGTTATATTCTTAGAGTACTCATCACCGTGTTTAACATTGAATGCATCCATTAATATTTCTGTACCTCAGTTTCTTTAGTTGTGATGTAGAAGGTGGGGACAAATAATTTCTGAAGTGTGTTCTATTTAAAGAAAATTCCGTGGTTCTCTTGAGTCTTAGCTTTGAGTCCTCAGAGGAAGTGGTGAGTGCAGTTTGGTTTTCAATATGTATTATATTAGTAGTTTCATGGGAAAATGTTGCAACTGCATTTTGCTACTTAACCAAAGAATAAAAGATGTACTCCAGAGACGTTCCAGAAAATGCAGATGCACCTGTTCAGTATTCTATTTCAACAATGATCACATCTTAGGAGTTATTTCTCTCATCTTCTGGCTCCTTCAAAGTCATCAAATGATGCTCTTGATTGGAAAGAAGACATCTGTGTGATCCAGGAGGTACAGGTTCATTTTCCCCCACATGTGTTTGCATCAAGTGACACCAAGGTCCTCTGTTGATGGGCACCATGCATACGATTTCCGTTTGCTAGCTACTTCTGGTGACAGTGGAAAGTGACAGTTTGCAAACGTGAATTATCTGCAGCATAGTGTCAATAGGTATAAATTACAATAGGAGTAGGTGACAGCTATTCTAAGGAAGGGCTCCCAGTATGTTAAAAAGCTCAGGAGAGACAATGCACAGAGAGTAAGGGGATAAAATACAATCTGATCTAGACTGAGGTCTTGTCAACACCAAGGACCTCAGAGGGGAAACAGGCTGAAGCTTTGACTCTCAGGGGAGAAAGCCCAGTGGACTGGCAGGAGAAGGGGCAGGGTGGTCCAGGGGTAAAGGCAGGGAGACCTTGGCTTTCATCTCACTACCACCAATTACCAGGTGTGTGACCTTGAACAAGCGAAATGGAGATAATAACTACCTCATAAAATCATTATGTGTATAAATGAGATAATAATATGGAAAGTCCTAACCACAGTACTTGATATTCAGGAGCTATTTTTATTATGATCTGCCCAGATACATCTATTACGCTGCCTTTGTTGCCTCCTTTTCCTTTTCTAAAAATGAGTGGCTGTAGATCTGGGTCAGACAAAGGCAGGCTGCTGAAAGAGATGAGCATGTGAGCAGCAGGTAGTTACACAGCAAGGAAACGAAAAGATGGTGTAATATTAATGAAGAAGGTAAAAGCAGCAAATCCCAGAACATAAGGGGCTGACCCCAAATCTCTGCCTTGGTGGTGGAGAGTTTAGCATCCTAAAGACAGCAGAGACAGAACCTACAAGGCACTACAAATGCATAAACTGAAAGTGGGAAGGCAATTGTTCTGTTGCATCAGAGTGAAAGAATTGGCTTCTGAACACATGAAGAAAGCCACACCTAGGGAGGAATGCCTAAGAGAATTTCACTTAGTTAAGAGTCTGGGAAAAGAATTATTTTGATGCCCTATCTGGATAGTTTTACTTCTAGAATAACATTGTAGCAGAATGTAACAAAAATGGAACAATGGCACTACTGATGAATGAGACATTTCAGTGTGTTGGCAAGAAAATTGACATTAGTAGAAAATGAATTTCTAACAGTCCCTATTAAATAGTAGTTTGGTCCTATGAAGAGGGGATCAGTGGAATCATTGGAACAAAAGATGCTTTTGCACCTAGAGGTAGGTTGTATATGAAGCAGCCAACAGACAAACAAAACACAAAAGAAAGGTGAGTTTCCAGAAGGATCACACTGTGATCTTGTTCCTGTACTTCGTCTCTTTCTCAGAGATAAACACACAGCAACATGGCTGCATTTTGTCTTCACCTGAAAACAAAAATCACTAAATCCAATAACTCATTGATACTAATCTTCTGCACATCAAAACTCATAGAGTCTAAGGCTTAAGACCACTCAGGCCCTCAGCATTGCATAATACCAAGAGACACCATTTCTACCATGTTCTCTGGGACAGGTTCGGGGAGAGTAGGGGATGGTCACTTAGAATACAGTGACAGCTGCTCAACCGGGCAGTACTGAAAGCATCCAAGTGCTAATCACAGGTCAGAAAATATTTCCATTCAGAGTCCTTTTTTTCCCTTAATAATCTAATTTTAATCCTAAAGAATCCCAAGGGTAACATCTTATTCAATATTTGAACAGACCGATTTATCATTAAAAGGGAAACATGCATTTTATCTAACAGAGGGATTACAATATCCTGGGCTGATTGTCTTCAAAATGGGGCTCTTACAGTGCTGTATGCTTAGCATGTGTGTGCTAAAGATGTAGTTTCCATAAAATTTATGTTAAAACAAGCAGGACAGAAGGCCCACATGTTTATTGGTAGCAGAACATTAAAGATTCAGCAATGCCTTTCTCTGCGCCGAATACCATTTAATGAAAAGTCTCAGAGGAAATATCCCCATGCTCTGATTTCATAACCAGAAGCCCAGAAAACACAAGAGAAGGACAACCACGCAGATGGATTGATATCATTAAAGTGATCGGGTTTTACGGGTTTTACGCTTTCTGAAAGACTGCTATGCTGGAGAAAATGAGTCACCAGGAAGTTTGGTAATGTATACATATTGTGCGTTGGGGGGTGGCATTCACATGCTGGCTTTCTCTGGTGGTCTGCTAACAATCACAAGACTCTGGCCAGTGGCATTAGTAGTGCAGCCATGTGGAGGGAATCCGGGAAGAGATGAAGAAACCCAGGTCCTAATTCCACTTTGCCATAACCCAGATCATCATCCCCTAGCCCTCCAAGAGGATTTCTCTTCTGTGCTGGGAAGGATGGAAGTAGATCAGCCTCGGGGGAGACCCTTCCTACAAGTCCCAGAGAACGAGAATGTAGCAGTGCAAGAAGCTTTGCAGTATCTCATTTCTAAAAGAGTCATTAATTAAATTATTGATAATATTGGCACCTTAATTACTTAATAAGGTAGCTAATGATAATGTTGAGAAAAGCCAAATGCTAAATTCAGACTAGATACCACTTAGTAGAATTTTTTTTTTTTGGTAAAACAGATAACACCACCATTCATTTAGTTCTCATTTTACACTATTATATCAAATTATTTTGCAAATTACCTGTTTTCAGGTCTACCTTCCTCACTAAACTATGACGTCTGTATTACTCATGTTAGAACATAATATTGAGAATGTGGGTTGAAGTTCCAGACAACTGGTATCCCTGAGCACAGCATAGGATAGGTAGTTAATAAAAATAAATGAATGAATTAATAAATTACATGTAATTTGTCAGAAAACATTTAACATACATAATATGCTACAATGTGGTCTATGATAAGCTAAAATATTGTTGACAATAAGCTTAAAAGCTTAAAAACCAAAGAATAGTCCGGGAGAGAATGGAAATATATTATACACGGAGTCAAGAAATTCTATAGATGTCCTTTAGAGAGCACAGAACTTCATTTCATGGGCAAGTCCTTAGTTTAATGCCATGGAAACTGATCCCACACCAGAAGACTCCTTGCCTTTAGCATGTGCATTATTTCAGGGAAATGACATGGGCCATAACTACTTTTGATCTCAGCATGTCATGGCAACATTAAATGATTGCCAGTGCAATAATATCTGCTTGATACGTTGAGTTCAATAAAATCATAGGTAGCAAGAAGTTAAAGGAAACCTACCAACAATTTCAGTATGTGTTCATTCTGGTTAGATCTTATAACTGCAATAATATAAATATTCAGATTAATTCAGTAAGTATTTGAATACCTTCCATATGCTGGAGGGAGCTATACACATTCTTAAGAAATTGGATGTTTTCTATTAAAGGGTTCTCAACCTAGTGACCATGAGTGATAGTCTTTTTAGAGATACCCTCTTTGTTCTCCTACTTGCAAGTAGAATGATTGTCTTTCTAGTTGATAACTTTGATCATTCATCAAGAGTCAGTGTTTTATTTCGGTTTGAAATAGAAACAGGTAAGCAGTACTTGGTTATCTTCTCTCCATTTTTTTTTCCTAAAAATCTTTTGTAATCTATCTACTTGTCCTTTGTGCTTGGAAAGAAGAACAGCTAACAAATATCTAGTTAATATCAGAAGAACATGTGAAGAATAGTGTCTATTCATATATAATCATAAACATCATACATTTTTATCTGTTCCTAAAATTGTTGAATATTTATATACTTCAGGGACATATTGGTATCAATTTACATCTCTATAATGAGAAAATTCAATGATAATTTTATACTTTGACTTTTCTATCTAGAAGAAACCCAGAGAAAATTATAGACATCTTTTTACAACTGTTTCTTGAAAATAGTTTGTACTTGTTTTGAAATGGTTTATAATAATTTATTTGTAACACAATGTAGTCATCATGGACAGCAGCTCTGGAATTAGAAAAACATAGATTCAAATTCTAGCTTATTTAAAGCCCCACGTATTAGGGCACACCAACTGCTCCAAGAAACCCCAAATTTTAGTAGCTAAATACAATAATGTTTTTTATTTTTCTTTCACATCTATGTCCAGCGAGGGCCAGTGGGGCGCACACAGTCATTCAGGGATCCAGGCCATTCCCTAGGGCCCGAGTCCTCCACTGGATCCGAGGGAAGAGAGAACATGCAGGGGATTGAATAGAAGGAATTTTTAGAAGTCAGTTCTGGAAGAACATATCTTTTTGTACCCACATTTTATTGGCCAGGATCAGTCATAGAGACCCACTTACCTGTAAGAAAGGATGGAAAATACGGTCTATGTGTCAATGAGGAAAAGGAAATGAAATGATCAGAACAGAAATATCTCTACCATACCATTTAATCTCTTATAGCAATTTTTTTTATCATCATAGAGTTGTGATGATTAAATATAATGTATGTAAAGCATATAGTAAATGCCTGGCATGCTGTAGGGGTAAAAAACTGCTACCTATTATCATTGCTGTTTTCCTGGAAGTTAATTCCATCCCTGCTTAAAAGTTATTATAAAGCCAATCCCATTAGACTGTGAAGAATACTGAAATAATTTTCAATCATGCTAACAATATTAAGATGCTTTTCTTATCACAATTTCTAGCCAGAACACACTTGCACTTTCAGATTGTAAATTCAATCAGGCTTCTTTACCCTTGGTCATTTTTTCACCCTCAACATTAGTTCTTTGATCCAAGGTTTTTCAATCTCAGCACAATTGACATTTGGGGCTAGATAATTTTTTGTTTTGATGCTGTCCTGTGCCTCACAGGGTATTTAGCTGTATCACTGGTCTCTACCCTTTAGATGCCAGTAGCACCACCCCCTGCCCCCCCTCCCCCCGTCATTACAACAACAAAAATGTTTCCAGACATTGCCAAATGTCCCTGTTGGGGGTAGGGGAAGAATCAGCCCCAATTGAGAACTACTGTGCTTATCCTTTGTCTAGCTCTTCTGACCCCATTAGCACACAGATCTATTTGGGGTGCATTGTCGGGGGGCTTGTATTCTAATTAAAATTTTAGTAATAACCTTCGTCAGACACAGAAAAGTGTGTATCTATATATTGAGTATACTGACCAGTACTAACTGGCATTCTCCCTTCACTTATTAATTTTTTTTTTTTTTTTTTTTTTGAGACAGAGTCTCGCTCTGTCGCCCAGGCTGGAGTGCAGTGTCCGGATCTCAGCTCACTACAAGCTCCGCCTCCTGGGTTTATGCCATTCTCCTGCCTCAGCCTCCCGAGTAGCTGGGACTACAGGCGCCGCCACCTCACCCGGCTAGTTTTTTGTATTTTTAGTAGAGACGGGGTAAAATGGCAGAAACTATTTGTATCAATTCTTATATTTCTGTTGGGCCCTTTATGATTTTCCCCCTTTCTAGATTTACTTGAAAATTCTTCTATTGCTATGGGAAGGAGACATATTCAGAGGCATGAGGTTGTTCCAGTTAATCAATTCATTCAGTTTTACTGAGCAAGTATTACTATCTCAGCATACCAAAATTTCGTAATCAAACCATGCTATCTTGAACTTTTTTTTTAAATTTTTTTAAACAGGGTCTTATGCTGTCAACCAGGCTGGAGTGTAGTGGTGTGATCATAGCTCACTGCAGCCTCAAATTCCTGGGCTCAAGTGGTCCTCTGCTTCAATCTCCAAAGTAGCTGAGCCTATAGGCATGCACCACTACACTCCGCTAATTTTTTTTTTTTTTTAATTTTTGGTAGAGACAGGGTCTCACTATGTTGCTTAGGTTGGTGTTGAACTCTGGCCTCAAGGAATCCTCCTGTCTCAGCCTCCCAAAATGCTGGGATTACTGGCATGAGCCACCGTGCCTGGCTTACCTTGAACATTTTTTTTTTTTTTTTTTTTTTTTTGAGATGGAGTCTCCTGTCTCTCAGGCTGGAGCGCAGTGGCGCGATCTCGGCTCACTGCAAGCTCCACCTCCCAGGTTCATGCCGTTCTCCTGCCTCAGCCTCGTGAGAGTAGCTGAGACTACAGGCGCCCGCCATGACGCCGGCTAATTTTTTGTATTTTTAGTAGAGACGGGGTTTCACTGTGTCAGCCAGGATGGTCTCGATTTCCTGACCTCCTGATCTGCCCACCTCGGCCTCCCAAAGTGCTGGGATTACAGGCATGAACTACCGCGCCCGGCCTTGAACTTCTTATAGATCTTGTGGGAGCCACTTTAAATGTTCCAAACCAGTAGCAGGTAAACCTGATTCCCAGTTACTGGAGCAGTGGAAGGGACAGGGCATCTCGGCCAGACAACTCAAGTTCAAACGTGGACTCCACTGCTTCCTAGTTGTATTATTTTGGAAAAATCTCTTAATCACATCTGTGCTTTCGTTGACTACCATGAGCAATGAGGAGGATGATGCCTGGACAGGCTGCCTGTGGCAAGTAAGTGAGATGAGTTTTGAGAGCGCTCAGAATTTAGTATGTGCTCAATAAATCTGAGCTGCACGTGAGTTCGTACACCAACACTGAGATCCTCAAAACGTCGGGAGTTAGTATCTCCCCTTCTCTCCCAATCCCAAGATCCAGGATTACACACATTGTTTAGGGCAAAGATTGCAAAGTAAATAGAGAGACTTATCGCTGTTAAGAGATACCTGCCTGTTTCTTTAACACACTTTCCATGTGAATGGAATCTTTTGTGTGGTAATATTCGGATCATTACTGAGAAAACTTTAACATCAGGGTCTCACAAACTAGTATCTTACTAGTGAAGTCATACAGGCTATAGGATAAGGTATGAGGGGGAGGAGGTTTTTCTCTTTTTCTAAATAATTCCCAAATCCAGTTACCTGATGGCTGGCCCAAGTGGCTGCTTTCCTGTAAGTGTTTCTGGAATCATTGTTGGGAAATGAAACCTTGGGATAAGCAAGTGCATTGAGACTTTTCTCAAGAGGAGGTTTGGACCAGGGAGAGAAGGCAGAATGGCTCAGACAGTTGATGCCCGATGAGAAGGGGAGAGAGGGAGCATCACTAAAGACGGCAAAGGAAAGTCCGAGGTCGAGAAACAAACTTGTTACAGTTTTACCTGTGGCTGATCCTTCAGACAAGTTTGCCAGCTCTTAAAGACAGCCTACTGAAGTGGGCCTGGAGGATGCGCAAACAAAAGCTGCCCTATTGTTTTCTCTTTCTTGAGCTCTTTATGTATTCACAGGCAAATGTCAAGAGGGCTGCTGTTTTCTAACCAGAGCTATCAATCCACCGGAAACAGCATGCATTTAAGGCTCTCTTGACTAAACAGGAACTTAGTGCTGAAATAGATCTCCTCATCCAATTCCACAACCATCACTCACTACTTTGTGGTCTATGGAGATGGCTATCTGATCAGCAGGGATGTACTTGTGGTGAGGAACAAATGGGGCCAGGAGGCTCTCAGTGCCTAAGCCTGGTCCCCAGAGTGCGTTTACCTCATTGACACTTTCTGCGAAGCCCGAAAGACATTCCCAGAACAGCAATTGAAAAACTCATCCATGAGCCTGGGAGCAAGGGTCCCAGGTTTAGCAGCTATTAATTAAGGTAATTACTCCCAGGGTTGCAATTACAACCCAAAAGGCCCCACTTAGCATCTCTTCTTGAATCTCTTGTTTCTGTAATGCTGATGTCTCCAAAAGATTCGTTTGCAACCACTTACTGATTACATTTACTCCAGTATATTGTTTCAGATGGACAGGACGGGAAGCCAATACAGAATATTGACCTCGGCAGCATCCTGTGATTACGTGGGCTGCCCCAGCTATCATTAACCACCCCGTTTTATTTTCTGAGTGCCACAAACACTGCTGGTGACAGATCTGTGACCTTTTCCCTAGAAATGTTATGAACCGAATGTGCGGCAGAAATGACAGGAGGGATGGATGTCAAATGGTTGCTTAAATGCTACGTCAGCACCCACAGCTACAGTCTTGGGTTTTGACGTTAGAGGATGTTTTGGTGGGAGGGCTATTTGCTTTCTACTTCAACAAAACAACAATAAACCAGGCCAAAAGGATGGAGGCAATAGGCCATCCTCTGCTACAAAAACAGACACTTCTAGCCAGTTCTCAAGAAAAAGTTTTAAAATATTTTATATTACATTGGGACAGAAATCTCAATTTAAGTCATCAAACCTACATAAAGACAATGGAATGAAAGTATATATTTGAGCCTGTGATTTGAAAATGCAATTAAATAAATAAGGCAGAATTCTCCTATAACCTATTTGTGTATGGGTATTTAGGTCAAAGACACAAATCCAGATATTGTGAGTCAAACAATTATTCCTAGAATGCAAAAACTGCACAGAGGATGAGTAGAATTGTGTCTTCTGGGAAGGCAGGGATGAATCCAGGCCCACCAACCCCATCCTCTTTCCTTCCCTTCCTCACCTAAAATAGAGCAACTTCACAAAGGGTTTCCCTACCACCTCCTCTTACAGAGCTGTAGTCTCAACCCTGGCTGCATAGGACACTCAACCAGGGAGTTTTTTAAAGGTACCAATGTCATGAGGTACCCTAGACTCATTACATCAGAACTCTATGAAGGGGGCTAGGAATTGCTATTTTTTACAAAGCCCAGGTGATACTACACGGGCTGCCCCACCTGAGAAGCACCTCTGTAGTCACAGAGCTAGAAAGCTACCACTCTGGTTGAAATCAACATGATACAATTTTAACTTATTGAAATGACTAGCACTTTTCTTATTAGAGAAAATAGTGAGAAAAATAGATGAGAAGATTTCACAAATGAACACAACTCGATGGAAAAAAAAAAAAAAGGAAAATAAAAGAGGACATTCCAAACGATCGATCCTAAAAGTAAGATTTCTCACATTTAGTGGATTTATTTAAATATAGTACAAGTACCAATTCAGCCAAAGACCTTAATATTTAGAATTTTTAGAAGTTCTACTTATGTTCAGCTGTGGTTCATGGAGGAAGAGATGAAAGCAGGGAAAAGAAAAGAGACAGAAAATGGATTTTGAAATTTGAAGGCAAATAATTTCACAGCTTATGCTTTAGTACTGGGTCAAACTATTTAAATTTTACCAAATATTTAAGGCACAATAATTTAGAAACGATATACTTCAAAAAGTCATGACCTTCTGTCAAAAATAGTCAATGTAAAGGGAAGAACAGCACGTGAAATTAAGCCCGCAACTCATTCCCCCGTTCAAAATTTACATCAACTCATTACTGTTGAAGTATGATAGACATTTATTTTTCATCAAACAGAAAAGGAAGAGTCTTGACCTTTCCTACCTAGAACACTCTTCTCTGACCACAGAAACAATTATGAGTGCTTTGACAAAATTGGAATAAAAAGGGAGAAAAATGGGCAACTTCTGAATGACCCACTTTTAGGAAGATATAAATTTGCCATCCTGCTAACATGTTCTAGGTTTTTGGTGAATCATACTTTTGAAAAAAACAAACAAAAAATGGTTTAAAGTGAAAGCTTTACATTCAATGCACTTGCTTCTTTCACGTACATTTTAAAGGGTCTTTCTTAGACATTACCTAAACAATGCAGAACTAAGGAGAGGCCTCCGTGTTCCTTTTAAATGTGCGGTTAGATTGTATTTGTGAGCATTTGATGTTCTTCTTTAATAACCTCAAGTAAAAGGCTGAATGCATTCAACAACAGTAGCTGAAAAAAGTGCAATGAGTCATATTATAGGAAAATGGAGAAAAGGATACAGGCCTCTCCACTGAACACAATCCTATATTGTAGGCAATCTGTGATAACACCCTTTTCATTTCAGTTCAGTCCCATAAAATTACCACTAACATTACAACTCATGCAGAACACAGATAAATGTAAAAATGTCACAGAATTCTTCCAGATGGGACTTTTAGTTCCACTAGATCACCATCTACTTTTTTACTTGTCTAATATTTCATTACAACCTTCCATAAGTTAATTTTCTTTCCACTGACCATGTAAATCACAAATCAATTTTCATTTAAAATGCCTGACTACAGATTGCTCCTGAAAGCTCAGAGCATATGCTTCAGTGAACTCTCCAACATCCTTAATGTACATTAGAAAAATGTTTTTTTTTTTAAGCCCTTTTTTTAAAAAGGAATTAAGTCTACATTAAAACCTGGCATGAGACCTGAAGCATTCTATTTTCCCCCTAAAATGCAGATGTGTTTTTATGGTATGAAATCACATGTGATCAAACATTTGTTATGACAAAATTAACGAATATGGCAACATTTTATACCTGCATAAAGTGCAACACTGTTGCTGAAGAATACACACACATTCACATACATCTATTATATACACAACATGTGGCTATATCATCCAGTTTTTAAGAGAAAATTATAGATCAAATTTTAGATAAAGTCTCTTTTATACCTGATAATTCTATGAATGTCGTGGTTGTGGAATTTTTCCCTTATGGGAACATGCTTTGAAATCCATGTTTCCCTTTGGTGGGGGTGAAGAAATTCAACCCCAGTACATAGAAAATTCTTCAGAAATATTCAGACAGAAAAGGGAACATGCTTTCAAATCCAGGTTTCCCTTTGGTAGGGGATGAAGAAATTCAATCCCAGCACATTGAGAATTTTTCAGAAATATTCAGACAGAAAAGGTAATCTTGTGCTTTTGTTATGAGAATTCAACATAGACCGATTAAAACAACTTTAAGTTAAGGGAAAGTTGGGCAGTTATGAACCAAAAAAAAAAAAATTATAAAACATCCCTCTTTTCGAGTTTTAGCTCCTTAATTAAACGTTTATTATTTTACACTCGAACCCAGGAGGCAGAGGTTGCAGCGAGCCAAGATGGCACCACTGCACTCCAGCCTGGGTGACAGAGTGAGACCCTGTCTCAAAAAGAAGAAAGTTTATTATTTTAATGATATTTTGAATTGAAAAGATGTTTATGTTTGATAACATTCCTGATTTCTCCCAAGAGTCTATGAAGTTCAAAGAGGTTTGAGGTTTTTGTTTTTTAATTCATTCATAAATGATATTTCTATGTGAACACAATATTGAAATATTTCAGGTGAGAAGTGGTTGGAGTTCTCCTTCTTAAAATACAGCTGGCAGCTGACTGCAAATCAGTAAATCACATGGTCATATGATATTCTGGAACATTCAGGAGGCAAGCACTGACATGGAATACTGTCCCAGGTTTCACAGAGAAAATTTCACTTACAGACTCAGTCACGTCTGCTTAGCTCCCCCCACTCCGCTCCAGAATTTTGGAAAAGCTGTGCTGGGAAATAGGGATTCCCTTTTTCTGTGCCCATTGTGTGAATGAATGTGCTGTCAGTCATTACAGGCATTCACGAGGCTGATCAACTACTGTGGGGTATTTTTTTTTCTTCTAGTAGCAGTGATTATTTTTGCTTTTTTTTTTTTTTTTTGGTCTGTATTTCATAATATTATCACCCTTGTGACCAATAAATAAATTTTCAAGTTTGCTAATTGGCATAAGGTAAAGCAGCCATTGATGGTTCTAAGATGTGTGTTGGGGCAGTCTACGTGGACCCACTGAACTTTCAGTAGCATTCTACTCCAACTGCCTCATCCTCATTTCCAAAGATTTGGAGAATTTAGCTAAAAAGACATAACTGCCCAAGACATAACCTGGGCAGAAATGCTGGAGCAGTTTGGGGTTTCAATAGCTATATTTCCTCTTTTTTTTTTTTGTTTTAAGTGAAGAAATGCAACAGCATTAATGATGTGAAGTGCAAATATTCTCAGAGCCAGGCTTTTGCAGTTGGAAAAGTACTACCTGGGAAACACACAACTTTCTGGCTGGAAGTTGGCCAAAAAATTAATGCTATTTTATGACCCACTCATTAATCTCCTGAAAAAGTGTGCAGTATCATTTTATGAGCACCAATGATTTTATGATTTTGAGGGGCTTTTGTACACTGATTCTTTTATTTCGAGGTGACCTGGCTACTTTATCCTGCATTCTATTTGTGGCTAGAGTATGAGACACACTGTACAGATGACATAAATGTCAAAAGCTTGCTGGTGAAGTGTAGCTCTACTAACTGCATATCACACTTGACTTAAACAAAATCATCTATTGCATGTGAAAACTCTAAACACAAAATACACCAAAAATGTCTAATAAATATATAGGATTGGACAGAAGTGCTCAAGTAGAGAACCACCTTAATTTTGTTACTATAACTTGAAGGCTTTAATTAAAAAAATTTAGGCTAGAGTAAAACAAGAGCTAGAATAGAGAATTTACTAGGAAAGTAAGTATTATACTTCAAACTGAGGAGACAGTAGCTCCCACTAGGCTAAAGCATGAATATGGCAGAGACATTCTTGACATTCAAAGCAGAAAATAAGGCAGTACTCTGGCATGGAAGAAATTCTTGTGATTCAGGAAGGGATTTAGATAGCTCTCAAAGGTAAGGAAGATTTCAAGGTTGGGGAAAAATGCTACAAAGAAAAACAGGATGATTGTTTAGGTCCTCTGTTGAATTCCAATAGTCAGGATTTTGCTGAGCAAGTCACAACTTGAAAATCTTTAAGGAAAATTTTCCTCCAATCTCTAGGTATTTTATTTTTTGTCCAGTGTAGCCTTTAATTGTATTGCAGTTCAACAGAAAAAGAGGATTTGTGTTGCAAGAATTTCATGGTAAAAAGAAATGTTCCTTCACGTGAGTCTCCACCTGCATATATAACACAGTTGTATATACCTAAAGTGTAAATCCAACTGCAATTATATAAATACCATAATGACGATATTTACAATTTGAAGGGCACAAAGCAGAAATAATGCAACTTCTGAAGCGTGCATTCTCCTTAGGTTATTTTAATATTTGATATTATACTTGAATGTGATTAAGCCATATTAGGAGAAGTCAGTAAGTAATTGTTCTCTCAAAAATGCTCCTTCAACCATAATGAGATATCACTTCACATCCAACAGGATAGCTACTATAAAACAAAACAAAACAAGAAGCCTCCAAAACAAACAAACAAACAAATCTCAGAAAATTGTAAATTTTGTTAAGGATGTGGAGAAACTGGCACCTTTGTGCACTGTTGGTGGGAATGTAAAATGGCACAGCTGCTATGGAAAACAGTATGGCAACTCGTCAAATGATTAGATGTAGAATTACCGTATGATCTAGCATTCCTCTTCTGGGTATATACCCCAAACAATTGAAAGCTGAAACAAACAGATATTTGTCCACCCATGTTTGTAGCAGCATCGTCCACAATAGTCAAATACTGGAAACAACCCAAGTGTCCATCCACAGATGAGCAGCTATACATACAATGGAATACTATTTAGTCTTTAAAAAGAACACACATCTGACAGAGGCTACAACATGAATGAACCTTGAAAACATTATGCTAAGCGAAACAAGCCAGTTACAACAGGACGAATACTGTATGATTCCACTTCTATGAAGTACCCAGAGTGGTCAAATTAATAGAGACAGAAAGTAGGATGGTGGTTGTCAGGGACTGGGGGAGGGGGACGGGGAGTTGTGTTTTAATGGGTACAGAGTTTCAGCTGGAGAGGATGCAAAAGTTCTAGAGAGATGGATGGTGGTGATAATTGCACAGAAATGTGAATGTACTTGGTGCTACAGAACTGTACACTTAAAAATGGTTAAGACGATAAATTTTATGTTAGGTATATTTTACTCCAATTTTGCCATGGAAAGTCTCTTCTCTTCCTTTTGTCGACTTCTCTAACTAGGCCAGACTGAATAACGGATCCTTAGCAGATAGATAACTCCTAAAATTTTCAAGCATTCAATTGAATTTGGCAGTTCATTTTTTTTTCCTGGAACTTTCAGAAATTTGCAAATACCCTTTCTGGAATTATTGGAAGCTTTTAGCAAGAAAGCAACAGGCCCCTTGCTAATACGTCTGATGTTGTGGTCTAGTATTCTCTCTGAAACATTCTTTAGTGATAGACAGTATTGCCTATGGTTTTTTTTAAACAAACCAAATTCTGTGTGGATGCCTAAGCTTTTATTCAGCTAACTTTTGGTGGTGAAAACGAGTAACTAACAGAGACTGCAAATGAGTTAAGATATTTTTTTAATCCCAGAAAAAAAAAAGATAGCTTATTTGTTAATTTATTAAGGATATGGAAGTATAATTCCTAAGGAGCATTTTAAAACATTTTAATGTCTTTTATTTTGAAATATTTAAACCATAAAGATAACTACAGTGAATAACATACAGAGGGGCTGTGTACTCATCACACTGTTCTCACAAATTCTAACATTTTATCCTTCTTGCTTCATATTGTGTTTTTAAAAAATATTACAAATATAGTTAACGCACATAATTTCTCTATATTTCATAGTAAACAGTGTACTAATTTTTTTTTTTTTTTTTTTTTTTTGAGACGGAGTCTTGCTCTGTCGCCGGGCTGGAGTGCAGCAGTGTACTAATTTTTAAAAAGAAAATATAATTTTTGGGCTAGCTGTGGTGGCTCACACTTGTAATCCCAGCACTTTGGCAGGCCGAGGTGAGTGGGATCACTTGAGGTCAGGAGTTCCAGTCCAGCCTGGCCAACATGGTGAAACCCCAGTCTCTACTAAAAATACAAAAATTAGTCAGGTGTGGTGGCACACACCTGTAATCCTAACTACCGGGAAGGCTGAGGCAGGAGATCGCTTGAACCTGTGAAGTTCAGGTTGCAGTGAGCTGAGATCGTGTTACTGCACTCCAGTCTGAATGACAGAGCAAGACACTGTCTTGAAAAAAAAAAAAAAAAAGAGATAATTTTAGATTCTGATGAATGGAAATTGCTCATAAAACTGCATCCTTTTTCTCTCTGTATAGATAAAAATCCCAAGTAGTTCCTACACTATAGCAGAGAACCTAGAAAATGTGTTCTCTCTAATTTGTGTTACCAAAGTGGATTCTTTGTGATTTCCTGCCTGAAGGTCCACAATTTACATGTACACTGTTATTTTTACTTTTAATGAACATAGCTTTTAACCAGTGCCATATGTATAGGCAGATCCTCCAGGCCTGTGTTGCCCAAGAGAAACATAATGTAAGCTGCAAATGTGAGCCACCCATGTAATTTAAAATTTTCTGGTGTCCATATTTTAAAAAATTTTTAAAAGCTGAAATTAATTTTAATAAGATATTGTATTTAAATTAATATATCCAAAATATAATTTCAACACATTATTAATATAAATATGCATGAGATACTTTGCATTTGTGTGAATTTTACACTTACGGCATATCTCAGTTTCAACTATCCACATTTTAAATGCCCGATAGCCATGTGTGGCTCATGGCTACCATATTGGATTTCGCAGCTCTAAATAATGAAAGTAGCCATCATTCATTGTGCACTTACTAAGTGTCAGGCACCACGCTAGGTATGTTCCATACAGTATCACATTTAACTTTTAAAACAACCCTAAAAATAGACAAGCAAAGCAAATCTCAGAAATCAGAGTGCCGTCTAGACTACATAGCCAGCAAGCAGAAGGGCTGGAAGTAAATCTGGTCAGTGTGATTCACAGGCCACTCTATTAATTACTATGATCCATGTTTGCCTGAGTGCAGAGTCCTTGTCCTAATTAATCCTCTCCTGACCATGTAGCTTCTGTATTAACTAAACATCTCAGATCTTATTCTTACCAGGGGCTCAGGTTTTCAGTTGCGTAAATGCTTATCTGGTCCCAGAGATGGTGCCAAGTACACCCCTCTTTTCTCCCCCATCTCTTGTCAAGGGGCTGGAAAATGCTTTGACTAAGAATCACTTCACAATGAGAGAAAATGTACTAGGGCATCAAGTTGCAAAAGAAAGGGAGAGACTGATGTAATTTAGCTTGGTATGCTACTGCCACCTTAGATTCTTTTGTCTATATCCATTGTTCAGCTATTTGACAAACTCCTATTTCTATTCTCTCCATAAAAGTCTCCCTAGTTGGGGAAGTGGCACACCTTTCATGGTTTCATAATAAACTGGAAGTGAGTAACAGAACCAAATCAAAGGAAATAAAACTCCAGTAGCGGCTGCTGCTGGGGTTGCCTTCTGAATGTGGCTTATACAATATTTCATCTGTGCTGACACCTTTCACTCTCAATTATTTGGCTGCTGTCAAAACAAATCAATCAAATTATAGCACTGTGTCTTCATGTTACCATTCTATTGCAAGTTAGCAGCATTAACTTTGAAATATATGGAAGTATAAATTTTATCTCTATTATTTATTTAATGCAACTTTCTCCCATGTGAGTTATTTTCCAAACACAGCAAACTCAAATTATCTTATGTCAAATGTTGAATATATATATATATATATATATATATATATATATATATATTCTAAGAATTTCTAAAATAATGCCACACAAGTGAACTGAGATGCATAAAAATGTGTTAATGGACCTGTATATTTGTGCTAATCCTAATCCAGTGACAAATGACAAACATACTATGTTCTTTTTAATTTTTTTAGTTTTGGCTGTAAACTTGGTAAGCACAGTTGGGAGGAGATAACACTAAACTGAAGTAAAAGGCGAACGTGGAGCCAAGTATTTTTCAGAGATTACGTTTACTTACAATATTAATAAAATATAATTTTCAAGGTAAATTGTTCCAGAAAATTAAAACTGTATTATTTAAACCACAGTTTTTACAAGCACAAATATCCTTCCCTATAGCACCAGATCTAAACATAATGGTGCCGTTTCCACTGCCCTACATGAGGATAGCAGGCATGACCCAAAGGTTCTTTAAAAAGAAGAAAGGAAGGGAAAAAAGGACTCAAACATTTTCATTTTGAGATTTTAAGGCTACAACTACGTTTTTTAAATAATAGATTTAAATCAATTGAGTTACTTTTCAGCAAAAGAGCAAACACTGTTGAAACTTTCATGTAGACGCTCTTAAAATAGCTTCTTTATACATGGAAACCTGACAAATCCTTAGAAGATTAAAAAGCAAACTGACATACTTTTTTGGGCTCCTTCTTGTTGCATTCCGGCTAAATAAGGGGTAAGCAACAATCAAAAACACCCACATTAATGTGGAGATTAGGTCCATGAAAAAGAGTTCAAACACAGAGATATCTACAGGAGCCCCACATAGCCTGGTGCACAATGATTAGACAAGTTGAGAATGCTTCCTTAGCCTCCATTGTGCCTGTCCCTTCCTCTTCCAGGGCTTGAAGAGTGGTGCTCCTTCCCTAACCTCTTCTCCCCAAGAAATCTCTTCCCTTCCTAGCTTTAGTCATGGTTTCTGTGTCAGGATCTCCAGTACAAATCTTTTTCTGAATTCTAGATCCAGGTATACTAACTGGCTACTGGTATCTCCATTTCAGTATTCTACAGGAAATTTGAACGAATCATGGTCAGCTTAAACTAGGGATCTCCTCTCTCTTTCCTCTTATTCCTCTACATTTAACCTATTACCAAGTCTTATCAAACCCGCCTTGTTAATGCATCCTAAATCAGTCCCCTGCTCTCCATCATTGCCACCAGGACCTCTTCTCCCTGGATTCCTGCAACAGCCTCCTAACTAGACTGGAGTGCCTACTATAGTGCCTGGCAAATAGCAGATGCTTGGTAAGTATTTGTGAAATCTATCAACCAATCTTTGGGCACAATTCATAGAAGGAAATGAGGTTTAGCTTTTCCCCAGAGGAAGCTGAGATAGAATAGCTGTGACCTCTCACTAGGAATCTGCCCTGCAAGAATTACGCACATAAGAGAAGATACGGTTTTCTTAGAGAGCATTAGTTCTCCATTCTCTAAACAGTGGGCCAAGAAGAATTGGGAACCGTCTCCCATTTTCTTATTTTCAATAACCCCCCACTGTCTGTCCCCACGCTTCCCTCGGATAGAGAAATTCTCTGTATTTTGGTTCCAGAAGAGAAGTGAGCAAGTAAACCTGCTTCCCTTCCATCCATGGTAGTGGAGTGAGATTGTGAATTTCAAACACAGTCTTTTCCTTTTTTAGGCATCAGTGACATTCTAGTGGCAGCCATCTTGGAAAAGAGCTACTCACTTTTGCCAACTCTGATAGCTGGCCTGGAATCTAATCCAGTTTGCACATCCTAGTGTAGAATCATTGCTTGATGCCATCAGAAGCCCTGATTTACAGTCTTATTATGTGCAAACTGGGGATCACATTACTTTCCTGCCTTTTGCTTTGAAAATAAATGCTTTGGCTTTGCTTTGACATTTATGTGGCAGCTGGAAACCATTATCCTTTGACAATGCTTTATTCCATTGACAGTATCTCTTAAATACGCAGTATACTAGTCATACTCCTCATTCATGTGCTTCCAGTTTAATCCATGCCCCAGTGCCTCAGTGACACCCGCTTCAAGGATAATGTACTACAGAACAGGCTCTCCAGGTATTTTAAATAAAAAGTCTAAAGCCTCAGAGATACAGAGGTTTGAAAAACTGCCAAAGTAAGACACATTGCAACTACTTTTCATAACTTCTTTATGGTGGATTTGGTATTATTGTATGGCGTGTCTTGTGGAGCTCTTCTGAATAACACTGTGAATATGAATTTATGCACTAGGTATTTTTAATATTGAGCTTTGTGACAGCAAGCCACGTATCATTGCGTACTAAGAACCAAAGTCCTTTCTTCTCATTTCTGTGGCAGGTACTGCATGGCCCTTTTCTGTGAGTGGTAATGGATCTCTGCTTTCACGTTCACGATGCCAGCGGGGATGCAACTTTCTGAGTGTGGTCATCACTAGAATAGCACAAAATTAAATCACAAGAAAAAGTGGTACATCTGGCCACCTACTTGTCTTCCTCAAGAATGGTACCAGAAGGTTTAGCACATATTTCCATTCCCACCCACCACCTCCCTGCCAGCAATTTCTCCTTCAATCAACAAAATCAAGCACATTTAAAGACAATTTTATTAATATTAAATACTGTTCATACATAATGAATGCATAGAATTGCTTTGTGGTTGTATTGTTTTTAATATGAGAATTAATGCACTTTGTGTTGAGAGTTGCGTTTTTAAAGAAGGTGGTTAGAAGGTCAAGACAGCAGACCCATAAACCTAACCTTGGCAATGCTAGTAATTATGTTGTGGATATGGCCTTCCACCTTAATGAATAGAAAGTATTCTGATTTTAAAATAAAACTTGTTAATATAAAAATTTCTCATTGTCTGGAATCTACCAGCAACACTTTGTGATATACAGCATTTATCTTTTATCATTTCCTCCCTCTCTCTGTGACTGTGTGTGTGGGTGGGGAGGGGGCTTCCTTTAAACAATTGGGATCACATTACAGGCATCTGAAATCTTGATTATTTTATGTTAGCTTCTGTATCTGAGAAATTGAGCAAACAACATCGTTTAATGGGGAACTTGAGTCTCTCATTTCCATAAAGATTTTCCTAGTTTCAATTTCATTAGAAGTTTTGTATTTAAACTTTGTTTTTAAAAAAGTTGGTATTTTGTGAAGCCCTATAGCATTCACTTATGTTTTCTCTTTTTGGGGAAAAACTGAAACATATTTTGCATACCATAAAATTCCCCTTTTGTGCAAATTTGACCCACACGAACAGTGAACCATCACCACGATCTAGATAGAGAACAGTTGCATCAGCCCCAAATTCCCTTGTACTCCTTTAAATTCACCTGCCCCCCACTTCAGCAACCACTGATCTGCTTGTCATCCCTCTACTTTTGTCTTGTCCTGAATGTTACATTAATAAATTCATTGCTTCATATGCCCTAATTTGCTATTTTAAACAGTCCCCAATTGGCCCATATATTTGTTACCCATTTTTACGTTTATCATTTGAATTCTATGGTTAGAAATTGGTAATGTGTGTGTTCTGAAAAACCACATGGATGGACCATGTGATCTAACGGGTTCACCTAATAGAATTCTAGAACCTCAGGGTTGGAAAGAATCACCTAAATCAAATACTTCTGCAGCATATCGTTAATGCAATGGCTGTTGGACACAGCGCCTTGTCATATAGTTTCCAATTTTGTGCTCCTCCTCTATCCTCTTAGGGTTATTTATTTTCCTCCTCCACACCCCTAGCAGCTGGCTTGACCAGGTGACTTGTCTGGCCAACAGCACGTGAGTGGAAGTGATATGAGCAGCTCTTGAGCTGAAGCTTTAAGAGCCACTGTAGTTCTGGCATTCCCTGCTCCCTTTGTAATGAAAAAAAAAAACATATCCCAGACGGGGGCCGCTTCCTCTGCTTGGATCCTAGAAGGTGGAGGATGTGCAGCAGAGTCAGTGCACACCTATGACCCATATATAATATGAAATCAACAAATAAACACACCTTCCTGTTGGAGATTTTGAGATTTTGTGCGTAGCACTTAGGACTTCTCCCTAGGACACTCTTTCCTCAGATACTGGACAGCCTAATCCCTCTCGTCCATTGGGTCTCTGTGCAGTGTAGAGACTACGACTTATGACCTTGCATAAAATGCATCATGTCCTCATCCGTGCCACACTTCCCCACTTCCATCTGCCTCACTCCCCCGCTGGCATACACGTGCATTAAGGAACTCTTTGTTTACTGCTATGTCCTAAGTCCAGATCACGACCTCTAATGCTTTGAAAGTTCAGTAAGTATTCATTGAACAAATGAATAAACATTGTCTTAATAGAAAAACAAAAATAAATAGGTTGGTTTCTGTCAAACTGGTGTGGTCCTTTACTGTCAGATAATTAAAACTATATAACTTGATACATAGTTTTGATTTGTCTTCTAGTTCCAAAACTTACTCTAGGATTTTTTCTTTTTCTATTAAAAATATTTTGCTCTGTCTCGCTTCTTGTTTTTATTTATTTATTTATTTTTGAGATAGAGTCCCACTCTGTTGCCCAGGCTGGAGTGCAGTGGCACGATCTCAGCTCACTGCAACTTCTGCCTCCCAGGTACAAGCAATTCTCATGCCTTAGCCTCCTGAATAGCTGGGACTACAGGTGTCCACCATGATGTCCAGCTAAATTTTGTATTTTTAGTAGAGACGGGGTTTTGCCATGTTGGCTAGGCTGGTCTTGAACTCGTGACCTCAGGTAATTGGCCTGCCTCGGCCTCCCAAAGTGCTGGGATTACAGGCATGAGCCACTACTCTCGACCTCTTTCTTGTTTCTTGCATCACAAGCTGCTTCAAATTCTTGGGATTACTCAGGCATAAATAAGTAAATGCAAACATATATCCATGAAAAATTATAGCATAACTGCATTGTTTTTAAGTATGTTCATCTCTAACATTTCAGGCTCTATGATGGCCACACTCACACACATCAAGGCATACAAAATCCTCAGTGTTGCCTTCTTCCTGCATGTATAGTCTGATTTCTTGCCACCTTGGATTCCAAATTTTCATTGAACAGACAGAGCTATTGATAGAACCTGTAGACTCTGGTCTCCTTGTGCCTTCTTCTCTACATTGAATGCTCTCTTTACTTCTCTTTACTGGACTCTTACTTAGTCTTTAAAATTCACTCATTCACACTTCAGCACCTTTTACAAGTAAACCAGGCACTTTCTTTGTTCTTGGGCCACTTTATTGAACCAAATAAAGACGCCTGTCACAGGGCTTCCATTCTAGGGGCAGAGTCAGACATAAATGATGCATATTAGCAATACATTATACACAGAGATTCTCCTCTACAGCAGCAGGCCCAAGATCACAACACTGCTGACCCTGCCCTCGATGGCTACAGTAGGCATCACCCAAAATGCTCAAGAAGGCCAAATAAAGAAAAACACTTAAACATTCTTGAGATTTTGTAAAAGGTCCTAAGTGTTAGGGAAAAAGAAAATGCAGAAAGCAAGTAAGGGAGACAGGAGTGCTGGGGCAGGGGAGGAGGAGGAAGGAAGGTTTGATGCTTTCTGGGTGGGAATAGAGTGCTTCAGGCAGAGAGAACAGCCTGTGCAAAAGGCCCTAGGCTAGGAGTACGTGCAAAGGACACCAAGGAGGCCAGAGTGCCCTCACATCAAGGTTGATTTAATTGAAAGAGAGGTGTGTAGGAAACAAAAAAGCAAAATAAAATTAGATTCAAGATGTCTGTCTTGGAAAAAACTTTGGCACAGGGAACTGACCGGAAGCAGAAAGATCAGAAGCATTCTCTTTTCTGAGAGACTGCATTTTCAAAGGAGCTACACATCCCTATCTGTTGGAAACATCAAGCAGCCCGTTAGACCTCCAGCTTCCATAAGCTATACATGGACTGAGAAACTCCCCGAAGAAAGGTATATTCCTCAACTTCCTCATCAGATTGGCCAAGGAAGATAACAGACAGGAAAGAATCTCCCAGGGGTGTGGCCAAGGGCCAAGGAGAACAGTGGCCAAAGGTGCTTCCCTAGAGACCCACAATCAAGGAACCTCCATGATGTCTGCCCACTGGGATGTTGGAATGGTCATAGATAAACAAAATGTGGCATATTTTTATGATGAAACGCTGCTTGGAAATTAACAGAAAGGAACTACTGGTTTACATAACAACATGGATGAATCTCAAAAACATTATGCCGAACAAGAAAACACAGACACAAAAGAATACACATAATATGAATCCATTTATGTGAAGTTCTAGAACAGAAAAAAACAGATTACCTGGTTGGATGGAGGGGACGGACTGCAAAGGGACACAGAGGAATCTTTTAGAGATAATTAAATGTTTTCTGTATTGAAGGAGCCTGCACGGGTGGATGCAATTATCAAAACTCATTGAACTAAGCAAGTAAGGTCCATGCATTTTCTTGTATGTAAAGGATACCTCAGTGAAAACAACAACACAAACAAAAGGGAATATAATGTAACTTGCACATGAAATCCCTAATCCCCAAACTATTCCCACATACTTCATCATCCACAGGCTTTAATATGGGGAGTCAGAGAAAACCAGGGCAGGTTTCCTGCCAGAGCAAAGGGAAGAAAAACCATCCTTGGCCTTGATTTTTCAACTGGCCTTGAACCTAATTGCTTTTCCATGTTCAGGTTTAGCAGCACTCTTTAATGTATTTTTGGTCATTAATTTAAATGTTATGCTTGACTTAACTGGAATGTTCACACTTTGACATAAATCTCCTATGTAGCACATTTATATTCTCCATTTATGTTGCTTACAGTGATTAGTAGGTCATTCTGGTCTGTGCTGTGAGAACAAGTCACTAACCTGAACCATCTGTCCTAGAAGTAGACTCAGCTCTACCGTCCCATTAACCCCTTTGCTGCCTGTTGTCACTCACGTCGAGGCTGTATATATCTTCATTTCCTGCCTATGTTTCAAAAAAGCAAAAGATCCAACACATTTGCATAAGCTCCATAAAGGGGATTTTATTTTGCTACATCAACTAACAACCTCTGTTTTTACCCTAGGACTCTACATCTTTAATGCAGCTATCTGTGTTCCAAAGTAATAAAAAGGGAAGACACTGACTTTTCAAGGAGCTTATGGAGTATGTGACAGAGCAAGCTTAGTTATCTTCTTTCTTTGGAGTTTATGACCACTATTCGTCTTATTTCACAGGTGTGAGCTTGCTTACAGTCATCAGAGGCCAAAGCCCAATAAACATGGGATGAAGGACACAGGGATGGAGAGACCCAGTGTAGCTGATGGTGGATGGTACTTGCAAGGGGAGAGGGGCACTCAAGGCAAGGTAGGAGAGGGCACAGAACTCAGCTATTTCACGTAGGGACACAGGGCTTTGAGGAGGAGGTCATTTCTAGGTCTTATCTAGAGCATTTCTGGGTTTGAATCCCACCCAGAGCTTCCAAGGACATCGTTCAAAATAGTCAGAAACTAAACCTCACCATTGGTATCTCCCGAGCTCAGAATTTGTCTCAGTCCTTGCTCATGGGAGACCCTACTGGCTTTTACTGTTCCCAGCAGAAAGGCCAATGTCCAGCCTGCCTTACCTGCCACCCCTTCTGCTGATGAGGGAGGCTCAGCATGTTTCTTAAGCTTGCTTGTTCATGTTCCATACCACATCATTCTGGCTTCCCACTTCCCACCCACGTCATAGCCGAGAAGACAGAAATGAACGTCTCAATCTGGGGGCAGTCAATCTCCAGTCTGGCCAGTGACACGAGATAGCTTAAATTAAAAGGCTCAGCCTCACGGTAATTTCTCTCTTGGATAGTCAGAATTTTAGATAGACATGGAGATAACGATAAAGATAAAGATGATGGAGATAGAGAAAAATGGAGAGTTCCTGACAGGTACATGAATTGGAAAGATGCCTAACCTTAGAGGAGACAAAATGGAACATGAGTGAACTGGAATTATGGTTCAGCCAAAAGCCAACCAATGCAGTAGAGAAACGTCCTGGAGGGAGCAGGAGAAGACAGGGAGATGGGTCATTAGTCATTCTGGGCGTGGGGATTAGATGCATGCCTCCTGCAGAGGCGAGGATGATATAGCCTGCAGCCTAGTGGGTTTGCTGGATGCCCTAATGCCCAAATTTCATTCCAGATTCCAATGAGGCTGGGTTACAGGGCTGTTCCTAGGATCCTGCAAGATGTCTAACTCCTTACAACTGTGTGTCTTCTTACAATAAGACCTCATCACTGATGAGACAGCAATGAATCTCTTTCTTGCTGGGAAGGATCTGAGAGAAAGAGAAAACAATCCCCTGACCACACATCCAGGTTTTCTGCTGAGTTATAAGGTCTTTTTATCAGCAAAGCAAAACTTTCATTGGATAAAATCTCAGAGCAAGGACTTCAAGAGGGCTTCCATTATGTAAGAGGACTTCCCTTGGTCTTGAGGATATGAAAATCCTAACAGAAGCAGAAATGTTCCCACACATTATTCCTTTCAGTCATTCTCATCTGGAGGCCTGCGGTGGTGAGTGAGAGCAGGAGCATTAATGAGGACATTCACTGCCTCACGTGGGTCCTCCATTATCACAAGAGTCTCTGATTCTGGCTGCTGGTGATATTAGGGGATACCATGGACTGGATGTGTGTTCCCCCAACCCCACCAAGTTCATATGTTGAAATCCTTACCCCCAAAGTGATGGTATCAGCAGGTGGGGCAGATCAGCAGATTAGGTCATAAGGGTGGAACCCTCATGATGAAATTAGTGCCTTTATAAAAGGGACCCTGAGAGCTCACTCATCCCTTCTGCGGTGGGAGGACACAGTAAAAAGACAGGTAGACATCTATGAACCAGGAAGTGGGCCCTCACCAGAACCGAATCTGCCTTGATCCTGGACTTCCCAGGCTGCAGCACTGTGAGGAACACAATCTGTTTGTTTATAAACCACCCTGCCTATGGTTTTCATGTTTATAGCACCCCAAACAGATGAAAGCAGGGAGTTGCCTAATAAACTTTGAATAATCTCCCTAAGATCAGCTTTTCTTAAACTTTAATGTGCATGGGGATTATCTGGGGATCTTTTAAAAATGCAGATTCTGTTCAGAGGGTCTCAGGCATCTCGGGTAGAGCCTGAGATCCTGTATTTCCAGCAAGCTCCCAGGAGACATTGATGCCGCTGGCCTGGGGACCATGTTTTGAGAGGAGATTGTGATATGACCCCCGCTGTCAGAGTTGAGAAGAGCTGCTCTCAGTGTAACAGCATGTCATGAGTGCTCATTAAAATACATGTGTAAATCACGGCCTCCGAGGCTCTGAGAGCTATTCCGTGTGACTTGATAGGGGATGTAAATTAACAAGCTCTCAATCACTTCAGTAAAAAGGAAAATATTTGAAATCTTATCCCTGAATTCCAAACCATTAAGGGACTGATGTCAGCAACTTTTTTTTTTTCCTTTCATCCTAGCAAATTTGTGACTATTGAGCTAGAATAACAGACAGGCTGGAGGGCTGGGTAGGAAGGTTGGAGATAATTCCAGTTGGCCGAACTGTTTCATGAATAAAAGCTTAACACTTCACAATGAGGAAAAGGGAACTATTCATGACCAAGCATGTTACATGGTAACAGGCTCTGCTTCAGACTAGGTGTGCAACCTCCCCCTCACAATCACCCACCAAATCTATTTTATAAAATCACTGGAGAAGTGGGGTGTTTATTATAGATGAGCAGACTTAAGAGTCATTTTTAAAGACTCTGAAAAGCCTTGGCCTGAGGTTACTGTATTTATTGTATAGGAAAGAGACGGGGGAAAGGAAACAGCCTTCTCCCCTCGCTGTTGACTGTATGGATGCGTGTAAGGATTCCTTCTAAGGTACTGATAGTCCATTTACAAGACTCTCACCCTTAACCTTTGAGAGAGGATGAGATTTGAGGTCATCTTGAAGACTGACTCAGTCTCAGAATCCCTGCAGACGACCTTTCAGTCTGTCAGTCATTCACCACCATCCCAAGAGTCCCACTGCTTCTGCAACATAACCTGGGAAGCTCCATAAGCCATTGATTCTGCCTAGGGATTGTCAAGGGCTGTGCAGTAGGTCACCTAAAGGTGGGAAAATCAACTTTGGGATGGCTGCTGGTGGATTGATTGCAAGGTAACCACTGGCTTTGCCCTTTAGGTGATGGACATTCATCTTGGGCGCTTTCGAGGCATGAGACTTCCCTGATTACCATCCTTATTGCCCTTGAACTTCTCGTTAGGATGACCACCTCTTTCTGGGTTGCCTGAGACTTATATGAAAGGAATAGAAAATCCCAAGGAAATTGGAAGGTAGAACTTTGCTGGATCCTGACAGCGATTTAGGACTTGGGATTCATTCACAAAGATATTAAAGCAGAAGGCATTGGGGAAGGAGTTTGATGTTAAGCCTAATTAGAAAGCTTTTCCTTAACGAGCTGATTTGCAACTGGGAGGTGTTTTATTCTAATAACCTCATCACCTTCCCTCCAACGTCAGTGAAATTTCAAAGAGGAAGACAAAGGGGGAAATGTTCACTTGTGCTTGTGTAGCAGACAAGAGCTTGGACATCAACTCCAACCCACTTCTGAAGATGATGCTGAGAGGGAACTTGTGTCAGAAGCATCCAGGGATAAGAAAAGCAAGTGCTTCTGTTTCCTCTACTTCATCAGGCCACAAAGCTTGGGATTCCTTTTCTGAAACCAGAGGTGCCCCAAAGAACCAAACTCCTAACTATAAGCTAATACTGAACTTTGATATTTACAACAAACAAAAACAAAAGGGAAAATCTTGGTGGAAGAAGTCCACGTTGGACCAATCATTAATTTTGAACCCTTAAAAAAACAGGTACTAGTATCTTAAGAATACCAAACCATGATCAAGAAATAACAAGTTTACTTTTTTTTTTAAACTCTGATTTTTGGCATCCATCTTAACCAAGCAGGATTAATTCATGGCCTAGGAGCTCTTCAAGCTTATGTTTATTTATAATATTCAATATTCCCATAAGTGCAAATGTTCCAAATGGAAGGCTGCATTTTGATAATGCCCATTGCTTCATTAAGATTTCATCATCCACCTACATTAAAAAGCCTCTCCCTACACTTTGTTGCTACGGCTTTCACCTTGTGTATTCCTGCTTTATTTGCTTAATCTTGAGATCTGGCTTCCCAGGCACTCTCAAATTTGAAACAAGCAAAGTTTGTGCATTAGCGTATCCTGGGCATGCATGATTTATGAATGGCAGGTTTCTTGGCACAATTTAATGGTACAAGAGAGACTTTGTTTTAAACATTAAAATGGAAGCCAAGAAGTGGCAACAATGGGTGGGGTAGCAGAACACAGAGCATGGAAAGAAGTTTGGGTCAAGAGTTAACCAGTTCTTACTTGGTCTGTTTCTTAGTCTTATGGACTGATTCTTCAATAAATTATAAGAAGCCCTGACATTTGACCAACTAAAAAAGCATTTTAAATTACCATTCTGATAACTTACCCCGACAAGCCCTCATTCTGCAAAAAATTTAATTGTTAATGTTTATATATATGAAGAAATCAAACATCTTTGACTAGTCCAAAATAAATTCATTTTCTCTTTAGCAGGCATCCTACTTACATTCAGGTCATTTTGCACCAAAATAATTCTTCCTCTGACAGAATCTTTTGTAAATCAACCTATCAGTCAATGCTACCAAATCTTTTAAAGAAAAGTCGAAACCTTTATAATATCAAGACAACTACCCTTCCTAAGTAAAATTAGAGTCTGACTTGTTATATGCCCCTGTAATATAAAGGTTCAACATACAAGTCTATTTTTCTCATTGCAAAATATGAGCTCAAGTAACACAATTTTTGTTTAATAGCTATAACTAAAACATACTTTGTAGAGCAAAATAATCATTAATAAATTATTCCAAATAATATCTTGTATTTGAGATGTTCCAATCACTTCAAACACAAACAAGCAAACTCTAACTTTTCTTTACCCATGGCTAAATTGAAGAATTGGTGAGATGATAACTCAGGTCTTCAAATAACAACACAGGAATTTTACTTTAAAGTTTTTGATACGTCATGCAATGATTGACTCATAAATGCTTCCAGGAGACCTGAAAAGTTTTGATACCAATGTTAGGAAATGAGGATTGATAAAACCAGTGGCTTGTGCAAGCTCAGGATTCACAGACAACTGAAAATTTTGCTTCCTACGGAAGCCTTCCATATTGTTTAGGGTAGAAGCAACTCTGAACCATATTCACCATTCTAGGCACATTTTTTTGTCTGCTTCAGAGAATACTGGCCAATTGGTAGAGCCTTACGTGGCGCATGGACACTATGGATTACCTTGTAGATTTTGCAACGGCAGAGTCATAATGCCTCCAGCTGCAGCTGCTGCCACCAGCCCTTGGATGTTGGTGAGATTCGCTGTTGGCAGTGTAAGAACCAGTCCTTGCTGGCCTCCTAGCTGTCCCGCCATGTTGAAGGGGATGAGGATTGGCTGGTTGAGGGCTGGGGGGCCTCCCGGCATCACGCCGGCCACAGCAGAAGCTAACTGCTGTGCCGTCAGAAGTGGCTGCAAGGAAACAGATAAAGCTAGCTCACTTACCTGTGGAACAGAGGCATGAGTTTTAAAAACATCATCCTTCCGTTTAAGCAGGGTCAGAAAGTTCCCAAAGAAGTACCAAAAAACATGCTGTATCCCATTTAAAAAAATGATTGGTAGAAAAAAATTTCAAAGTTGCATTTCATTGATATCTTTGGAAAATTTCATTTGGTTTGGACTTCTTCTGAGGAACTCAAATACCTTTACAAGTAATAACATACGTTTACATGCTGTTCTTCCAGTGAATTTCCATTTGATCCTGTCTGCATGTATTTGAAGCTCTCAGCTAATTTATTCTCTGTTGTTCCAGAAAGAACTTATTGGGATCAGTGGGATTTTTTGATTCAAAAAGAGCAACGAAATACTACTTTTGACTTTTAAATCAACAAAAATAATGTAGAAAATTTATTCAATGCTGGAAAGTCTGTATTGACACCACTATGCAGATCTATGGCTGGGGGACGTGCACACTAGCATAATCCTTTTGGAAAGCAATTTAGAAATAGATTATCAAGAGCTGCAAAAATATTTATCCCCCTTTAACTCAGAATATATTCCTAGGATATAGCTTGAAGATATTATTCAAAAGGAAAAAAGATAACTGCATAAAAACCTGCATTATGTTTCAAAATACGTAAATATTGAAAATAGTTTATTACAGTACTAAACTAGATAAAATATTGCATAGTCATTAAAATGGATCATTATGACACCTCTTTAGAAAAGTAGAAAATGTTTGTAATATGAGAATACAATAGAAAATAAGCTGGATAACTATTAAGTAAACTTGAATGATTATTGTTAAAATGGTAGAGTTATGTATGTACAATGACAAGATCTAAAACAGAATATAAGACATAAAAGTATTTGATGTGGATAAAACTTAAAATCTTTGAAAATAATTCTTTTGTTATTACTCTAATATCCTTTGCCCAATTAAAATGATATTATACAAACACATGTTTACGTGCACTGTGGATGGAACAGCCCTTCTCTGGTAGGGAAAGGCAACTGCTGGGCATGTTTTGAGGGCAGCACGTGGGCTCTTCACCCGGATGACATGGGAGGGATTCCTGCCCTGGTCAAGCCAGATGACCCCAAGAGTCATTTGATTTTAGAGTCCTTGATTCAGGACTTTCATTGCAGCCTTGTGGGAGCCGTGTGGAACATAATAATCCCATATCTGTTGTTCTTCTACAAGAACCAATGCAAAACTCTTATGTGAAGGATAGGTAATTAAATACAGCATACTACCAAGCCCAATGTATAATAGCCAGACACTATTCGAATGCTGTAGTTATTCTACCAATGAGATACAGAGAGGCTAGTAACTTGCGCAAGTCCCATGTCTAGTTGAGAAGGGGTTCAAGTTCAAGCCCAGGAAGGCTGCTCCAGAGCCTGTGTTTTACCCCTTTCTTGTATCCCCTCCAATACAAAGAACAGATTTAGAGAAGTGGGGCTGCTTTATCTGAAGAATGAGGGGTGGTGTGGAGAGGGCTAAGTCCACACGTTGGCCATTCCTGCAGTGTTCCTTTCAGGACCCTTGGGAAGACTCTGCAGAGCCCTAGGATTCTGCACAGCTGAGTTTAGAACTGCCGCTTTAGACCCCACAGGCCTTGTTCCTAATGTATTTGTGCACTTCGCTAAATTCACACCAAGTAACCATGCTTCCCTTTTTAAAAAATTACAGTTATTCTAATGAGCAAAATAAATATACTTCGGGAATGAATACAAAATTACATGCTGGCCCTCAGATTCCCAGTGTTACATCACTGCCAATAGTGATATTATGGTAAGAGGGAAGGCAAATGAGTAGTTTTCAGACTATATATGGGTCATAGATTTGGGGGGTTTGGCCTGCAGCATTTTAAACATAGGATTTGTGGGCTCAAGGCAGGGCATGCACTCTCCAGTTTGTCACAGGGCCACCACTCCTCACTGACCTGGGCCTGTAGGGCTGCCTACCCAACCTGAAGGCATTAGAGTGTGTTACCCCCAGTATGTTCACAGGCAGGTGTGCAGGCATGCATACACGCAGACACACATAATTACACGAACACACACATGATGTTACAAGCATAAAATTATAAAGAGTATGACACCAAAAATCCTGTTCCTGAGAGTCCCAGGAAAACTCTCTAGGCTTCCATAAGCCAGCATACATTTGCCCAGGCTTTCTGTCCGCAGGCACGGAGCGATCTGTGCTCCAAGATGGACTATGGGATCTGAGGCCACAGGGAGTCTCGGTGGCTAGTGGAATAAGAATGTCAAGACCAACCCTCACTCTAAACTTGCGTGAGCCCTCAGTGTGCTGAAAGTCATTAACTTCCAGGAGCAACAATGACAACAAAAGGGAGACAAAGGCCCAAGTCTCAGCTTCTCTTTCCATAAAAGCAGGATGAACTCTGAAAGCTTCACACTAAATGATAGAGGTAAAAAGGCAAAAAAAAAAAAAGCCCAGCCTTTTATAATTGTGTTCTACATCTCCATATAGCCCACATCAGGCTGCCAAAAAACAAATATTGGACTTTAAAAAATAATGATAGTATTTCTTTATTAATGCAAGAGCTATGTGTGATGTACAATATTGTCAAACCCAATAAGCTGAACTTGCATTAAAATTGCATTAACTCTTTTATATTAAATCACATCTTGTATTTCAAAAATGGCTATAGTAAGGCTGAAATAACTTAATTTTCTTCACACTCCAGTCATTAAAGTTTTACTTTCCAGAAAACTGCATGGTAACCAACAGCACAACTGTAGTGGGTTTTAAGTTAAAAAAAAAAAAAGTGTTTCCACATGATTAAAGCCAACCTTTCCTTTAAGAAGAGAGAATAGCTTTGCAAACACATATTTTCTTGATGGTATTTAATAAATAATGTAGTCATACAGCTTTTCATACGAAAATTTATTACCATCTTTGCTCTGTTGGAGTTAATTGGACTTAACTCATTATTATTTATTTGGTTATTTATATGGTTAAACCATCCTAAATGCAGCCTAATGGAAAGCAGTTGAGAGATACTGACCTGTGGCCCAACTGGAAATGGTGGGTGGGTCTGACTGGCCTGGTGTTGGTCAGGAGTGCCTGGGTCTGATAGTGCCGGGTTTCCTCTGGCCCCTGGAATTCAAAAAAGAAATGCTCCCTTAATATATGATCCAGCCTGGGAACTGCACACGACCCCATTTTCCTATGATGTCACATAACGTTAAGGCATAGATGATATGACAGAGTGGTTTATCAATATCTCCAGTGCTCAAATCACTTATCAACTGCATAAATAATGATGAGAGACATTCAGGATGGCCAAGTTCATCAAGAGGCAGAAGAACAGGACAGCAGGGAATGTAGCACAGTCAGTTTGCATAGAGTACGCCAGTGTGCCATATGTGTGGGAAACTACACCCTTTAAATACAAGCGAGCCACAGCTAATCTAGTATCCTAAAATTAAACGAAGTGTGATCTCAGATATGACCAAGTCCATCAATATTTTCCCCTAATATGGCTTTCCCCATCTCCTCCATACTCCTAAGCCCTTCTTCCATACTCTTTGAACACTGAATCTTATGACATCGCTTTCCTGAAAACAAAGCCTTTTTCCATGTTTAGGACATTGTTTCCATTACACAATGTCCTAAAAAGAATATGGCTCTCTCTAAGCAAGTGTCCCAGGTGCTAACTGAAACACTAGGAGTCCCACAATAGCTCCAGGGAGCTCCACCATGCTAAGCACAGAACACAGCTTGCTTCCTTTACTGGAATCCTACTGGACAGCAAGGCAGAAAAAATGAAATTCCACCCAAGAGCAAATCCTTCAAACTCTTTTAACATGGTCATTTCTCTGTGTGTGCTTCTGTGCTTTGTTTCAGGACAAACTGTAGCAGGTAAGATAGTGGTAGAAACAATAAACACACAAACAAACAAATAAAACCAGTGGCAATTTTTGAGAATTTCTACTTGGTAGCTTTGTTTCCTTGGAGTTTTCTAATGGGTGGTTGAAATCCAATTCCAAGCAAACCTTAACAAGATCCTCTTTCCTGATGTTTGTCCTATGAATAACAAGCGGAAGACAATTCAAACCCTGTTTACCGGCATGCCATGGACAACCCAGAAAAAAAGATACGACTCTGTCACACTTATAAATTTTAAAGAAGGTATTATTGGCTCATTTAAAACAAATTCTCCTATATATTCTCCAAAGGGACAGACTTATAAATAATGGAAACAGGGAAAAATACTTCAGCACATTAAGCTACAAATAAAATTGACTGCTACATATTATTCAATTGACTTCTATCTCCACCACGATGTGTCAATCATAACAGCATTTTATAATAGGATTAAGCAATAAATGTGCAAAGCCATTATGCGGAAATCTGAAAATCTGATTAATTTGTAATATTTTTGTGCAGAAAGTCAGGAATGGACATTGCTTGGGGAATACTTACAAGCATTCTATTGAAATTTCTAAATTGATTTGGAACAAACTAATAAAAACACAGACTTGCTGACATTTTATAAAGTGAATTCTGTCAAAATATGTTTGGCATTTTAATGATTGCTGTCATTTAATAACAAGGATAAGATGACCCATCATAAGATGCCAATCATTTCCTCAGAATGTACAGAAGACCTTTCTTCTAAATTTTTTATATGTGATTTACCTATTATGCTTAAAAGCACGGCATTTTAAGCTGGGAGATGGCTTGTGCAGCGCAAACCTTTCAAATCTCTGTTCTTTCTTATATACCCAAGTCCCATTTTGCCCTAAAATTCTCGGCAGAAATTTACGTACTTCAAAGAGCTTATGAGGTTTCAAAGTGATGTTTTTGGTCAAATATTCAGATTAGGTAAATACTCAAATGGCTAAAAGTGCACAATTTTTAAAAAATTTGGTTGTTTTCCCATACTTGCCAGGCATGGGTTTTTATACCAGACTATGAAAAGAGAGTTTTTACAATGCGCAGAAAAATAGAAAAGCCCTTTTAGGCAATTAAAAAATGAATACCTTCATTCTAAAAAATTTCTATACCATGCCAAGCCCTTCTGTCTCATGTTTCTTTCATGCATACTAAGCCCACTTTTTGACTCTGTTTCTAATGCGCGCCATCGTAATGTTTAGGATCGGTCTCACACAGGCACTGTGTCAACAAGATTGTGCGTTTGTTCCCCTCAACTTTACACAGATTACATTTGCTTACATTTATTCTTTGTTGCTTTGAGGCCTAGCTGGTGCCCACCAGCTTGTTCTGAGGCTGGTTAATTCTCAAAAACCACGTTCAGTGCAGTCCAGGGCAATTCCACACAATTTCATGTGTAAAATGAAGTCTTTCACAGGCTCTAGAGGAGATTATGTATGCTCTCCTGCCTGGATCCAAAAGTAATGTTTCTTCTTAATGTGCATCTCCATTTTCCCCAAACACATGTATCACACATAACCTTGTAGGACCATAAACTAATCCGTCTGGCTAGAAGGCGGCTCTGGAATCAAGGGCCTTCTCAGAGCCAGAGGGGGAATCAGGAAGTCAGAATGAATAAATGATGTTGGCTAAGGGTTTCAGAGAGATTTGAAGCAACACTTAGCTGAACGTTTGCAGAGAATTTGACGTTGGATATTTTCATGAGCACAGATACGAAAACACAAACTTGAATGGGTTGGGTGGGTTTCTCCTGACCAGGAGCCTAGGAAACATGTTACATCTCTGAGACCAAGGAATTCCAGGAAAGCTCTCTGAAGTCTGTTCTGAAGTTAGCAGTCTATGCTTTTGAGGCAGCAACTACGAGCTCTACGGGACATAGGCTGTGCTGCTGGTTCATCAGTTTATGCTGTCATTTCATTCACATTTCTTTTTCAGTAGAAATAGAGGTCTGGCTTTTAGTTCAGCAGAGATATAATTCCTTTAAGATAGGTACTGGCATCCACTTGACTACTCACTGTTGTTTAACATAAACCTTTGAGATATCTTTAAATTTTTAGCGTATTGGCAAATTCTACCTCAATTCCAATGTAGATATTAAAAGCCGTTTGGTGTAAGGGTTAAAACCAAGAACTCTTAAAAAAAAATCAAACTCTGCCTGGGTTTAAATTTAGCACTACCACTTAACTGAGAATGTGAACTCTGGCTTGTTTTCCAACTTCATGCATCACCTTGTAAAAGTCAGGGATAATAATAGTACCCCTCTCACAGCACTGCTGTTGTGAAGATTAAATGAGCTAATATGTATGTAACTTTCTTGAAACAGTGCATGCTTGCCACATAAGTGCTATTTCTCTTGATTATTGTTATTTAATAAAAAAAATTTAATTTCTCTTTTTGAGAGACAGTATATCACTCTGTTGCCCCGGCTAGAGTGCAGTGGTGTGATCATTGCTCACTGCAGCCTTGATCTCCTGGGCTCAAGAAATCCTCCTACTTCAGCCTTCTGAGTAGCTGAGACTACAGAAGAAGCCACGACACCCAACTAATTTCTTTTTTTTTTTTTTTTGGTACAGAAATAATCTCACTCCATTGCCCATACTGGTCTTGAACTCTCGGCCTCAAGTGGTCCTCCTGCATTGGCCTCCCAAAGTGCTGGGATTTTAGGCATGAGCCACAATGTCCAGCCTAAGCAGTATTTAATCTAATAATATTTAATATTATTTAATGTGTCTATAACAGCAACCTGCCCCAAGCCAACTCAATTCATATTCCTGCCCCTCTGTCCCTTTCTGTGCAGTTCACATTCTCTTGCACACTGGCTAAAGGTGGCCACTGTGCACTGACCCTAACTCTGTCCTTGGTACCACTGGATGAATGTTTGGAGCTGAACTAAATGATTGGGTTCTGAAGAGCTTACAAAGCAAGATGTTTACATATATAGTGCTTCCTTTAGTCCATGGTAGCATAATCACGAAATATGGCACAAACATAGTGGCACAGTTTCCAAATTTTCACACAGACCATGGCTTATACCAGTGGTTCTCACCCAGGCCTGTAAATCATTTGTGGAGCTTCCTGAACACAGAGGTTGATATCCCTCACGAGGCCACTGACAGAGCATCTAAAGGGTAGCTCACGTGAATGTTTTATGAAACTCTACCTGTGACTGAAGACCACAGGGAGCCAGCAGTGGCATGTATGTTACCTAGGGAAGGCTGAATCTCCTTTGTGCTGAGACTGCCATATGCAATCTGTTTTCTGAATGGCCGATGGGTCTGCAGCTAGTGTAATCCCTTTGGCCTTCCAAGCTTCTTTATCCACACCATTCTTTTATCATAATCCTGATTGACTTCTAGCTTAGCAAGGGGTGGAATCATCTCAGATACATCTGTTTTGTAATTATGATTTGTTCACAAATAATTTTAAAAGTATGATAACTGATTTTAAAGGGATCATAATATAAAATTTAAAATAGCCATATAACAGGAGTTAATTATCTGCAAATACAAGAATCCCTGATTTGAATCTATTATGGAAAGGATAGGTTATAAATGGTGAAGACATCAAAATACTGATTAGGAGATTGGATGGTACACTTGGATACAACTTATTCATTGTCATAAGACCTGGTTGTCAGAGGGCATTTGTTCACTCAATACCATTGGTCCCAGGGTTGATCTCACATCCGAAACCCATAGGGTTGCCTGCAGATCCCTCTGCTCTGGAGGGACTGTGACCCACAGAGCTGAAAGGGGTGACCGCCTGAGCACGACATTCCTTTCTTCAGTGCCCTCCTGAGGACCGAGCCTCCCACACTCCACTCTCTCCACACAGCTTAAGCTGAGTCCCTGAACAACTATCACCAATGACTGTCGTCGCACTCCTCATAGCAAGTTCATTTTTGTTTTGCAATTTTTTTTTTTAATTTGGTACAACAGATTTTCATTCACCCAGGGAAACCTGGCTCAGCATCTCTTAGTGACACTGAAAGTAAAACAGATGTTCACTCTTGCACAGTTTTGAATTGTTCCCTCTTTTTGGAGTTGACTCTTCCAAGTAAGTCATTTTAAGAAACGAATACACTATTTTTAATCCCGAGAGTATATACTCCTTTCTGGAGCCTTACCCTTTGCAAAGAGGATATGATGGCCAAGGCAGATTGAGAAAGGAACAGAATTGCAAATATAAATTGCTCATCCCAGGCAAAGCAGCTCCACTTCCTCCCATGCATCAGCGATCCCTCTGAAGTACAGTGCTTAAGATTCCCTGGTTAATGACCAATGCATTTTGTATGAATGGGGTTCTTCGGATAGAGAGTTTGGGTTTCTGTGCTCTCTGCATTAGCATAAACATAATCACCTGAAGGTCACAGAGATCCCTCAGCTTTTTCTGGTAGTCATACCTTTCTCACCCACTGTTTGCAGTTTCCACCAGTGAAGGAGGTGACACAGAGGTTACTTATTCTAAGATGGACAGTTGGATGCATTATTATTTCATGCTGGGCGTGTGAACCCCAGCTAAGCAGAGCAAAAGTCCCCTCTAAATTAAACTTCTCTTTCTTTCAACTTTTTCAAGATTACTAAATGCCAAGGAGGGGGTGGAGGTGTCTATAAAAATCTCTGCTGAGCTACTGCCACTGTTTGCCTCTTTTTATGGCCAGTTAGAATTTCTTTATGATACTGACCACACAGGTATTTACATACAGAACACTGTACGGGCCCTCAGTAGAATCTGAGACTCCAAGGCTGATTCTACAAGCCATGCTCGGAAATCAAACATTCATTAATCCACATAAGGGTTTGTACGTTTTTGCAAATTACATTGTCAGGTACTTGTAAATTCACCTATTGAGGCCTGGAGAACCAAGACTGTCTGATTACATTAATACGAAAAATGCATTTCTTTATTCTTTCAGTGAGTGACTTATCTGGCTCCAGCAGAGGGAAGTCCACCTTTCTTTGGGTGAAGGGTCTAGGTCCTAAGTGGTTCTAAATCTTTATTTTAAGGCTGCATCTATACATGAAAAGCCAAAGGGAGATCTGGGACATTTAGATAAAGTCCAAAAAGAAATCCTACAAATCTCTTATTTGGACTGAAGATGTTTTTGTAGTATCTGCCAAAATTCCTCAATAATTGCTTCATTTTTTTATATGTAGATTTAGTCTGTGTTATAGAAGACTTTAATGACCTTTTCTTCCTCAAAATTTACTAAATATCCCTCAACAATGTTGAAATATCTTCTTCCAACAATTTTCTTTTATCATGTGTTTTCACATCTACCTAGTAGAAGCAGAGCTAAACTCCTGTGATATACAGGTCAATAAAGGTCTCAATTTCTGTAAATATTTTTTCTCAGAGAGACATGAATAAAGGAGATAGTCATCAAATGTATTTTAGCAAAATTCCATGACACACTTTAGGCAGTTAGAGAACTTTGGGGGTAGAGATTATCCCTTGAGTACTGTTCTCTCTACAAGAGTGTAAGTTCTGGCCGGGCGCAGTGGCTCAAGCCTGTAATCCCAGCACTTTGGGAGGCCGAGACGGGCGGATCACGAGGTCAGGAGATCGAGAGACCATCCCGGCTAACACGGTGAAACCCCGTCTCTACTAAAAAATACAAAAAAACTAGCCGGGCGAGGTGGCGGGCGCCTGTAGTCCCAGCTACTCGGGAGGCTGAGGCAGGAGAATGGCGTAAACCCGGGAGGCGGAGCTTGCAGTGAGCTGAGATCCGGCCACTGCACTCCAGCCTGGGTGACAGAGCAAGACTCCGTCTCAAAAAAAAAAAAAAAAAAAAAAAGAGTGTAAGTTCTTTCAGGGAAAAGTCTCTCATTTTGTATCACCCACAGCTCAGCTCCAGGCCTTCGTATGTATATACACATTTATGTATCTCCATATGTATGCGTGTATGGTGGTGTTGGGGTGTAGCACAATGAGTTCACATTCTTAAAATGATGGAGGTATGCGTCAAAATTAGTGGAAAGAATTCAGACACAGATTTTAGAGCATCCAAAAATAGTTTGTCTAATTTTTAAAATGTGCCTTTTCAAGTTTAAGAAGTCTTGCTCATTTCAAAACAGTTCTCCTAGGAAATGCACACTTCCTCTGACAAGGTCATTGCTAGGAGGCACCCTCAACACTGCGCTCCATTCCTGGACGGAGTCTCCTTGCAACTGACAGCGGGGCTCTGTAATCCACAAATGGTGCAGTCACACATGTTCTGGGCTTTCATGCCCATTTAAGCAGCCTCCTTCTTTCTTCGTCCTTGCTCAACCCTGTGCCAACAGGGTTAAATAATTTGTGGGGATCAGTGCAAAATAAAAACGCAGGTCCTGGCCTGGGGCTGGGAAATCAATCTCTCCTTCCCCAGGGCACCACCCCACCTTACTGCAGATGGGCGAACCCAAGAGATTGCAACCTTCTGGCTGGGATGTGTTGGAGACTTGGATTGGGGTTGAGCAGGAAGACCCTTGATGAGTCGCATGCTGAGCATATGACCTTCCCCTCACTTGAGCCCAAGCCCCCTGAGAAGGGCAGAGTGGAGCACGTGACAGCCACACTCAGGCTTCCAGGGCCCCCAGGGACAGAGAGTGGGCAGCCGGAGCCCGTCCTGTCCTGGGCAGGTGAGGAAACTCTAAGCCCCCTCCATCCTCCTACACACTCAGATGTCCCATTGAACTTTACTCATAAAACACAAATTCACAGACAAATTCTGAAGAAATTCAGGATGGTAACCACAAGGCAATAAATCCCAGCCATGGCGTTCTGCTGGCTGCTGGGCTCTGTGAGACTGCAGCCGTCACCTGCCCGTGAAAGGGACCCTCCCCACAGCTCGCTGCCGATTCCACTAACTCCGTTTCCATACCATTTGGGGTTACTAGTTTTCCTTCAAGAAACCTCAGAAAGGATCTTCAAATTTTGAAAATTGTCCCTACACCTAAAACTGCTTCAAGAAAGTCGCTTTTCTAAATCAGTGCAAATTCTTTTACTTTTTTTCTTGAGATGGAGTCTCGCTCTGTTGCCCAGGCCAGGGTGCAGTGGCTTGATCTCGGCTTACTGTAACTTCCACCTCCTGGGTTCAAGCGATTCTCCTGCCTCAGCCTCCTGAGTAGCTGGTATTATAGGCACGCACCACTACGCCCGGTTAATGTTTGTATTTTTAGTAGAGACAGGGTTTTGCCATGTTGGCCAGGCTGGTCTTGAACTCCTAACCTCGGGTAATCTGCCTGCCTCAGCCTCCCAAAGTGCTGGGATTACAGGCGTAAGTCACTGTGCCTGGCCCAAATTAGTGCAAATTCTTAAGAATGCTTTTATTTACAGAGAAATTTAAACATGGCATTTTTCCCCAACCAGAAATCAAACCCACAAATCATTAACATGTTTATTACAGGTCATTATGAATGACCTCCTAAACATGTCATTTGGTGTGAAATTAAGATAAAATTTGGTTTTCTAATTAATCATCTATGCTGATAATAGAGAGACAAGGTATGAATTCTTCAAAAAAGGAAGCATTTAAAAGGTGTCACCTACCTTTCTTCAGCTGTAGATCTACCTTTGCAACAGTGTTTCGCTTTCACTAACACCACCACAGATTTTTCTCTCCTGGCTGGCCGCCAAATCACTGGGGAGCCTGACAACAAGGGAACAACATCTAGATTCTTCAAGGCAGTGTGATTGGCCTACTTTTAAATTGTTTTCAGTTTATCTACCCATAGTAAAACAGGCAAGAATTACCAAGAGCTGGTTTTAAATATGCTTGAAAAATGGCCAAAGCTGTTAAATACTCTTTGAAATTGTGGGACTAGCTTAAGTGGAGAGAGAGAGGGGGAGGGGAGCGTTTTGAGGGTGAGGAGATGTGGGCGAAGTGAAGGGAGGTAGTCCATGTTTTCGTACCTGACACCTGCATTACAGCACTGTGGTGTGGAAATGGCGAGGCCAGAGAACGCTGCAGTTCTTTCTGCAAGATCCCAGCCTCCAGCCCACTTATTATATCGGCAAGGCTCTCTTTGCAGCCTTACAGACCTACAGGACTTCCCCATCTGACACCTTCTTATGAGATTTTAAACTGTTTTTACTCACTGAGACTGTTAGCCAAGTGGTCCCACATGGATACTGGAAACTGAAGCCTGTAAAGGAGATGGGGATGGACCAGAGATCGCTGTATTGTGGTGACACGAGTCTACACGCTTGGCTCAGACCAAAGTTATCGTGAGAACGACGTGACCTCATTCCCCTCTTCTCCTCCAAGACCCCAGATGCCTTCCAGAGGTCTGAACTCTGCACAACCCTTCAGCAGCAAGGAGGCTACTAATCTGTCATGCAGAATATGATTTAAACATGAGTTACAACAGAATAAACCATTATTTCAATTGAAAATGATGGCCTCTGGGTGCAGTCACTTCTGTGGTACAAGACCTCAGAGGCCTTCAACACAGAAAACAGCGGTTCTTCATCAGCAGTAGCTGCATTTGTGACTGCAAAGGGCAGGTTAATTTAGGTCACCACAGACCACGGACTTCCCCAGATTGAGATTGAACAGGGCAGTCAAATTAAACGAGAACATTAATAATTGGGTCAAATAGGAATACGGATCTTGAAATTTAATTTTTCTAAGAAAAAATTTTAATTGTCATATGCTACTGAGTCTGGAATTGGTTCCTTCCCGTAGGTTCTTGGTCTCGCTGACTTCAAAAATTAAGCTGCAGACCCTGCTGGTGAGTGTTACAGCTCTTAAAGATGGTGTGTCCGGAGGTTTGTTCCTTCAGATGTTCAGATGTGTCCTGAGTTTCTTCCTTCTGGTGGGTTTCTGGTCTCACTGGCTTCAAGAACACAGCTGCAGACCTTCCCTGTGTTATAGCTTCTTAAAGGTGGCACGTCCAGAGTTGTTTGTTTCTCCCACTGTGTTCGTGGTCTCATTAACTTCATAAGTGAAGCTGGAGATCTTTGCGGTGTGTTACAGCTCATAAAAGTAGTGCAGACCCAAAAGCGACCAGCAGCCAGGATTTACTGGGAGTAACAAACACACCAAAGCCTCCACAACCTTGAGTACCATCCCATCCCCTTTCGGCTGCTGGTGCAGGCGGCCAGCTTTTATTACCTTATTTGGCCCCGCCCACATCCTACTGATTGGTCCATTTTACAGAGCACTGATTGGTCCATTTTACAGAGTGCTGATTGGTCTGTTTTTACAGAGTGCTGACTGGTGCATTTACAAACCTTTAGCTAGACACAGAGCACTGATTGGTGCATTTTTACAGAGTGCTGATTAGTGCATTTACAAACCTTTAGCTAGACAGAGTGCTGATTGGTGCATTTACAAACCTTTAGCTAGACAGAAAAGTTCTCCAAGTCCCCACCCGACCCAGAAGCCCAGCCAGCTTCACCTCTCACTATCGTGATCAAACAACATTTTAATGCCCTTCTCCCACCCCAAAGGATGTGTTCTCAATCTCAAGACAGTCCTTAAAAATGAAGAATTTCAGCCTAATGAAAAACTCACAGCATCATGCTTCGTTTTTCACTTTCCTTTTGACCAGTGACTGTTTCATGGTAGATGGACCCTGGTCTGTTTGGAGTATTTGGGAGTATATTCAAAATTCTTTTGAATAAAGAATTCCTTTCTTCCCTCAATCCTTATTTTTAAGAGACAAAAATATAATTTCCTTCATATATACATATTTATATGTGCCAGGTCATACACTAATGACTTTGTATATATTATTTAATCAACTCTTACAATAACGCTATTAGGTGTTTATGATTATTCCATTCATTTATACAGGAAACAAAACTGTATAAACTGTCTAAATAAATAGAAATTAACTCACTGCCTCTTCGGCACAATGAGGAAGCAGCAGAGAGATGAGAGTATCAGGGCTTTCTCACTGATGGCAGGATCACGTCTTTAGCCAATTAGGTTTCTCTACTGCGCAAACATTTTATAATAGCTGCCATCGACTCAATACTTACCATGTGCCAGCCACTATACTCAGTATTTTATATCTGTTTTCTCATTAAATCTTCACAGAAGGTCTGTGTAATCAGGACCATCGTTCCCGTTTTGCAGATGTGGAAACTAAGGTTTAGAGAGGTTAAATAACTCACCTATGGTCACAGTTAGTGAGTAATAGAGTTGCGATCTGAATCCAATTCCATTTGACTTCAAGACTACACTACATTATACATTAAATGCAAATATTTCAATAATACAGACCACAATAAATCACCAATATCATGATACAAATTGCAGTTTTTAGATATTTTCCTCTGCATCTAATGGAACCTGGCCCCAGAGCACTCTAGGTTCCCAGTATGGTGGGTGGAGGAGGGGAAATGGCAGAGAAGTAGGGGGAGGGAAAGAGTGGGTCCCACCAGAGACATCCTTTTCCTGTGCCCCATTTTTCCCCAGGAAAACTTGACCAAATTCCTAAGAAATAAGCACCCCCGCAATCGTCTTTAAAATAATGTTAATAATGAGCTAAGAGCAGCTGCATTCTTAGTTTAGGGTCTCCATAATGAAGTTGTGACCCCTGGGCCAGCAGCATTGGCATCCCCTGGGACCTTGTGAGAAAGGCAGATGCTCAGGCCCCAGTCCAGCCAGGTCTCAGACCCACCACATCAAAATCTACATTATAACACAGCCCCCAGGTGATGCACAATGCCCATGGTAAAGTACAAGAAGCATTGGGTGTAAGTTTATAATTCTTTGCATTTCTCCTTTTTCTTCCTCCCTCTCTTCCTTCCTCCATCCTTTTCTCCTTCCCTTCTCCCTGTCTTGTTTCCTTTCTGTCTTTTTCATTTCTTCCTTCTTCCTCCCTTCCTTTCTTTTTTATTTGGCAGTACTAAAAGCAGGAATGCACCCACAACTCCTAACTTGCATCAGAAATTTGCAGTAGACTCTTAAATCCTATCCGACAAAAGTCAAGGGGGAGGCGTGAGAATGTGGAGAAAGAAAATGTGCTGGAGGAATGCTCTCAATCACAGTAATAACCTGGGCCACTTCTTACTCCATGCAACCTGCTGGGAGGACGCCCAAGGAAGAGGTTCACAGCAGGAAGAGCTGCTTCCACATTCTCTTAAAGGGAACCATATTTATCCTTTTTAAAACACAACAAAACTTGTGCCAAATGTAGCCCAATATCATTGCTCTGTTATTTATGGCAATTTTCCTGACCACTTTCTCCTTCCATATCCATATCTTTACTTTTCCATTTGTGAGGGTCCATGAAGATAAGAGTCTGGCCTATCCATTTCAGTTATTTGCTCTCAGAACACTACATTCTTTACAAAAGTAGCCAAAGTACCACTTTAAATAAGGGTAATGAAAATTTTAAATCCCTTAAAGCAGAAATAAAACAGCATTTCTACACAGATACTCCAAAAGAGTAGCATTTGCAATCCACTCTTGTGTGCAACTCAAAATCAGTGAAAGGGGAGTCATTTAGAACTCAGTAAAGGATAGGAAGGAAATACCCCCAGAGGAATTGCATTGCATGAAATTGTAGCATCACATCTAGTTAGCAAACCCTTATGGTAATAGAGCTTCTATAACAGACAACAACACAAAATTGATCAGGAAGAGAAAGATGTCACACAACTCACTACAATTACCAAGAGTTTCAAACCGTCTTCAAAGATGGGGTAACAAAATATTGCATTCCTATGAAGATTAAGTAGATCCAGAATATGAAAACTCAAATCAACGTCTCATCAAGAGATTGTTGGAGACTTTTTTGCCTTCCCGAGTCGGTTATAAAAAACCAACCAGCCAAACAATTAGTTCAATTCATGTGTCTCTGACCATTTTTCTCTCACTTAGTCTATTTATTTCTTTGCATTACTGTAATTGAAAAAGTATCTATCGCTAAAAGATGCTATTAACTTGAGTGCATTCATAGAGTGTTATATTACTAATAGACTTAGGTCATATTCTTTTATCCTCTTAGCAAAGCATTATTTTGTTGTCCTCTTGTTCTGAAGATTATGTTCCACTTAAAGTCAAGTAGAACAAAAGCTCCACAGAACTTGTTCGGATTATTTTTATCATTATTTTAACACCATTACATGATAGTATCAATTGTGTAGCAATTTCCATTTGTTATATCAACTTATTTTTGGGTCTGTGTCAGAGCTCATCTTATATAAATATCCCTACTAACCATGACTTGGACTCTGATTATAACTTACAGGTTTTCAGTCCAAATACTTAAAAAATTTACTTTTTGAGTTTACATTTGATTTTAGAACTTTAGGGTCAGAATTGAAACAAGACACAGACAATAACCCTAAATACCACAATGGTGAAAAGGTGAAATAATAAAAAATATCCAATAGTTTAAAAATAGATATCATATTTTATTGAATCTAAGATGTTATTGATGTAAAATTTGTGAATATTTTGTTCCACAAGGAAAGAAACAAAGCTGCCAGTTAAACCATGACATGCCACTGATTATAAGGCACATCCCAATTTGCATCCCCAAATCTTTCTTTTAAGATGCCTCATTAAAATGTTGGTTAAAAGGCTGTATATCTTAGAATGAATAAAATACGTTAGTACTCGTTACTCATTGGGCTCTATATATCAGTGAGTTATGGCACAGACAATAGGAAGTCGAGTAAACTGGAGATTTTGATGTAGAATTTCTAAAGATCCTCAGGTTTGGTTGGTTAAAATGTATTGCTGGAGTATGGCAGTTGGATAAAATGCCTTATTAGAAGTTGACTCAGCTGGGTGTGGTGGTTCACGCCTGTGATCCCAGCACTTTGGGAGATGAGGCAGGCAGATCACGAGGTCAGGAGTTCGAGACCAGCCTGACCAACATAGTGAAACCTTGTATCTACTAAAAATACAAAAATTAGCCAGGCATGGTGGTGCATGCCTGTAATCCCAGCTACTCAGGAGGCTGAGGCACGAGAATCACTGAAACTCAGGAGTCGGAGGTTGCAGTGAGCCGAGATCATGCCATTGCACTCTAGCCTGGGTAACAGAGCGAGATTCCAGGAAAGAAAGAAAGAAAGAAAAGAAAGAAAAGAAAGGAAGAAAGGAAGAAAGAAAGAAAGAAAAAGAAGAGAAAGAGAGAGAGAGAGGGAAGGAGGGAGGGAGCTGATTCAAACAAGAAGGGATCAAGGAAAGAAACACCTAGTCCTTGAGCATCAGCTTAGAATCTGGCAATATTTCTATCTAGAAAATTCTGCATCTGTGATCTCATTTAATCTTCATAACAAACCTGTGATATTAGAATATTAGAATTAAGGGTTAGAAAATTCAAGTAACTGACTCAAACCTTTTTTTTGTTTGTTTGTTTTTTAGAAAAGTAGGAGGAGGAAAAGGAAGAGTTGGGATTCAAACCTGAGGCTGGTCAAGTTCTTGTGCTCTTTCAATCCCAAGCTGCATTGTACACAAATCTATGCATTATGTGCTAGTCTATCAATGTGTATCATGAGGAGTATTTAGGCATGTCAATGTACTTCAGCAACAGACCACCATGTGGTAGAGCACATTCTGATTTATAGATTCACTGAAAGGAAGGGTCAGGCATAGTGGCTCACGCCTGTAATCCCAGCACTTTGGAAGGCTGAGGCGGGAGGATCGCTTGAGCTCAGGAGGTTGAGACCACCCTGGTCAACATGGCAAAACCCCATCTCTACAAAAATGACAAAAAAATTAGCCAGGCATGGTGGTGCGTGCCTGTAGTTCCAGCTACTCGGGAGGCTGGGGTGGGAGAATCACCTGAGCCTGGGAGGTTGGGGCTTTGGTGAGCTATGATTGTGCCACTGCACTCCAGCCTGGGTGAGGGAGTGAGGCCCTGTAGACATACATATACCATGGGGGCATCTCAGTAGGAAGGGGGTAGAAGGAATGATTGATAGGATTTGGGCTTGCACTCAGTGATTTTGGAAAGAGTTCAAGGAGTGGAGCTTCACTCTGGATTGGATGATGTTTTCTGAAAGTGGGGCAACTTTATGATTGAACACTTTAATAATTAATTCTTCTGCAGGAGGTAGGAAAAATGAAGCCAATTTAAAACTATTTGGCTGGGCATGGTGGCTCATGCCTGTAATCCTAGCACTTTGGGAGCCCAAGGAGGGCAGATCATGAGGTCAGGAGATCAAGACCATCCTGGACACATGGTGAAATCCCACCTCTACTAAAAATGTAAAAAAAAATTAGCTGGGCGTGGTGGCACGTGCCTGTAGTCCCAGCTACTTGGGAGGCTGAGGCAGGAGAATAGCTTGAACCTGGGAGGTGGAGGTTGCAGTGAGCCGAGATCATGCCACTGCAGTCCAGCCTGGCGACAGAGCGAGCCTCCGTCTAAAAAAGAAAAAGAAAAGCAACAAAAACAAGAAAACAAACTATATTTGATAAAAGAATGGTATGCACTCATATTGGCCAGAATGAGTGACTAGTTGGTCATTTTGTGGTTTTGACAATGTTCGTTTTTTTGTCTGTCTTCAGGCATGATAATGGAGTGCACCTGGTTTTGCCGTGGCCCATCCTGGTCGGAGTAGCCTTGTCTGATGTTGTGGCCTTGTCTGATGTTGATGTACTGTGAAATTGTGCTCAGTGGGACAATACCAATGTCCCAGTTGTGAGCACCAGGCCAGGTCCTAGGTGTTAGGGGCTGCTCTTCTCTTTCTCAGTTAAAGAGTACAAGTTTCATTTTGAGGGTATATGATGGACCCCAAACCACGTGGGAGGTATGGATGATGCTATCTAATGCTAATTATAAAATTTTTGTACAGGGAGATACATTTGACAATGAAGAGCTTCTCTTGGAAATGTCAGCTGAAAGGAGAGTATCTGATAAATTTCTGGTTGACCTGTCTGACAGTTTCATCTCTCTGGAGTTCAGGGAGCAGAGTCTAGACTTAATTCTGAACAACTGGGCCACGTTGCTGTAATGGGATCCTTAGGATAATGTGACTATTTATCAGACGAGTTGTTTATCAAGAAAGGGAATGTGAGGCAGAGCCAGATGTGCCTAGACTTTGGAAAATCAGATTCTGAAAAATTCAAGATCAGTCACATAATCCCGTAACCAGAACCCCATAAAAAGAAGATAACAAGAGTCTCTAAAAATCAGATTCAGGCCAGACAGGGTGGCTCATGCCTGTACACCCAGCACTTTGGGAGGCCAAAGTGGACAGATTACTTAAGGCCAGGAGTTTGTGACCAGCTTGGGCAATGTGGCGAAACCCTGTTTCTACTAAAAATGCAAAAATTAGCCAGGGGCGGTGGTGTGCACCTGCAATCCCAGTTACTTGGGAGGCTGAGGTATGAGAATCATTTGAGCCCAGGAGGCGGAGGTTGTAGTGAGCCAAGATTATGTCAGTGCACCTGAGCAACAGAGTGAGACTCTGTCTCAAAAAAAATTATTAAAAAATGATTCTGACAACCATGTAGAATCTGACTGACTTGTGCTTTCCTTTTTGCTTCGTATGCACTGCCTGTGTAATTTTGGATAAGTTATTTAACCTCCCTGATTTTTAGTTTCTTCAACTGTAAAATGGAGATAATAATAGCACCTGCATCATAATTGTGAGACTTAAAGAGATTACTGGATAAAAAGATCCCAGCTCTGTGCCTGGAACATAATAAATACTCAACAAATGTTGGCTGTCATTATCAATTATTTTTACAAGTGACATTGACATACAATTGTTCAATCACAAATGATCATGATAAAGAAGGAAAGAGGGAAGCATTGAAGAAATCACTGTGGCCACAGAGGATGCCTTCTAACAAGGGGACACTTTAGTAGAACCTGTAAAATCAAAGACTCATGTGGCCAATATGTAAGAATTAATTCAGGCATATGGAAAAAAGTGTAGGAAGACCAGAGGAGGAGGGGGTTTCAAATCGAAATGGCCACATCTAAAAATTCCTCTGAGCTTGTATCCAGTGTTCCGAAACAATGCCATCTCCCACAGGTCCAAAAAAAAAACTCAGCATTTTCTTCTCAAAAGCTCCAGTTCCTCCTAATTTCACATTTCCATTTATGTTTGTCTTCTAATCACACATGCTCAAAAAGCCCATCTCTCAGTTACCTTTGCCTGGTTTCTCTGCCTCAAACCCAGAAGTAGTGGCTCTCAAATCCCAAATCCTCCATTCTACTGCTGCTGGTAGCTGTCCCCTGACCCCTTCAGTGGCCCTCCATGACATGCAGACCACAAGCATAGCTGCATGCCTCTGCTCTGTCCTGTCTCTTGTCCACCCTACCCCCTGATGGCAGTAAAGACTTGTCAATGCTACCACTGAGTGAAGCCTAGCCGATGCTTCCAACTTTGGTGCTTACTCTCAGACAGCTGAGTCAGGAGAATGAGTGGTCAGGGTTTGGGGTTTGGGGTGGAACAGGCAGGCAAAGACAAAGCCTCCATCAGGATGCCTGTCAGTGGTTAAGCGCCAGCCCCAGGCAGGAATCTAGCAAGAGCCTTAGGACGAGGAGCACAGGCTCTGAAGGTGGATTACCTGTCTCCACCACTTAATGGACGTGGGACCTCCAGCAAGCTGCTTAATCTTTCTTGGCTCAGTTTTGTCATCTGTAAAATTGGAGTAAAAATGCTACCTCCTTCATAGAGTGAGGATGAAGTGCACTAAATAAATAAATTGCATAATTGCAGTTTCTGGCACATAGTAAACACACAATAAATGTAAGCATTCTTATTGTTACCTTGTATTTGAAGGGAGACAAGAGACCACCTTGGCAATCACATTAGTAGGCATGTCACCCAGCAGGGCTCCAGAACATAGAGCAGGCGGCAGGCCTGGGAAACCGGGTCACAGCTGTTTGATTTGACAAGATACTGAGATTCTGAGCATTAGCCTCAAACATTGTCAATGCCTGGGGGCAGGGTAGAGCCCACAGGTGTGTCAGGAGGGGAAGAAACAGCTGGGGAAGGAGCAGACCCTGACAGCACCTTCCCTGGTGATTTGCAAAGGCTCTGCAGAAGGGGAGATGACAGGCACTACTCAGGGCTCAGACCCAAGGGACATAGAGCTCAGGACAGAAATCTACGTAGTCCTGTATGAGCAGTAGTGGAATAAGAATGAAAGGAATTATATTTCCAGTGTGGAAGATATCATTTTCAGGGCAATGTCTGGCAGTGATGGCTTTGGGCAAAAATGGCTCGGTTGGTGCTGAGGAATCTATACAAAGGCTGAGGTGGTATCTGAACGTGCATCCCCAAAATAACTCAGGTCCTAAGTGGAGCATAAGCACACATGTAGATATAGGTGGACTATAACGATAGGGGCCAAATAAATAAACAAAGACCCGGGAGACAGCCACCAGGGAGGTAGTGACAGCCTGCATGCTTAACCAAGTAGCAAATGCTTGCACAGAGCGCAGGCTGGATTCTGCTGGTATTTTCTTGCGGTTGTCATTCCATTCCCAGTAGCTCTCAGTCCTTGCCCTGAAGGAGAGCTATGCTTGGGGATTCCCAGTTCTAAGACCCTGGTCTGAGTTCCAAGTTCACTACTGACTATGAACTCTAGCCACCTCATCTGAAAATTGTTCATTTGTTCATTCAACATGATATTTATTAAGTTCTTGCCAGGGGGAACATATTTCGCAACATGCTAGGGATACATAAAATATACCAGCCACACGTGGTGGTGAGTGCCTGTAATCCCAGCTACTCGGGAGGCTGAGGTGGGAGAATCGCTTGAACCCGGGAGGCGGAAGTTGCAGTGAACCAAGATCATGCCACTGCACTCCAGTCTGGGCAATAGAGCAAAACTCCATCTATATAGATATATATATATACTTGTCTAAATATATATATGTATATACACACACACCTAGTGTGTGTGTATATACGCGTGTGTGTATATATATATATATACATATATACACACACACACCAAGTTGTCACATTTCTCATTACTTAATTAATTTACTCATTCCCCAAAATATTTACTGAATGATGGAGAGATATGCTCCCTGAGCCTCTGGGGCCTACAGCCTAGCAATGAAGCTACCTATTAAATTAATGGTTAAACAAGGAATTATTTCAGGAGATCACCTGAAAGAGGCTCTAGGAAATTCCAGGGAATGCAGGGCAGCACTAGAATATTCTCCTACATGTCTACCAGTTGCCCCATCAAGAGAAGATGTTTGGGAATACATGGTTCTATTTTTATAAAACTTTCTTTCAGATGCAGGCTTTGTTTTTAGACATATCCTTCAAAATCTTCTGTTTTAAGTCATTAGCATTATATTTCAGGGTTTGTAAAAATAGTTAAAACAGAAGTTTAAAGACCTGAAATCCTGAACCCAACTGTCTCCATTGACAGTTTTCCTGGTTGTCATGTTATGGCAGGAGGGAGAACAATTCAGTGGCGCTGTCCGGGATCTGATTAGCCCAGGAGTATTTGCTGTATATCTTCACTGGACTGAGCATTCTTGTCCTTAGTACACTATTGTCTTCACCCCGCCCCCATCCCTCCACCCATCCTATTGTAATGCTGTTCTAATGACTACACAGAAGTGTACTTGCAGCCATCATAACTTCTTTAGGTAACAATAGATAAATATCAGTTTGAGAAATTCCAGGTCTATATTATTTATGAAGCTGCAATTCTCCTGTAAATAACCCAGTTGTTAAAATGATATGTATCTATGTAATTGAGTCTTCCGTATACAAATAAATAAGACTTTATTGCAATGTCAGAAGTTAACAGACCAGTCAATAAAATCAATAACTCACTTTTTCTTGCTTATATATCTAACTTTTCTCCACCTTTCCTATGTCCTCTGTTTGTTCTAGTTACATATTACTGCTCAGAAGAAAATACAGCTCTTATGCTACTGTTTATTAAACTGTAGGTGAGGGGGAAGGTGGCAGACAAAGGGAAAAAGAAAACCATTAAATCTCCCACCCATTTGGCGTGTTTCATATTTCACATATATTTATGTAAGAAAACCAAAGAGGAGAGAAAAATGTCTTGTAAGTCAGAGTGCAGATATTTTGAGCATGAGTGCCCCACCCAAGCCACAAACAAATCAGGTGACAGCCCCAGGCTTGGTGAACTCCAGGGAACTGTTACCTTGTGCCACAGTTGCTGTCCAAAGAGCCCTGCTGGATTAAAGCTGCACCATTTTGCTACCATGGCTGAGATTGTGTCAGCATTTCCCTTTTAATCCCTAGTGCTGAGAAGCTGGTAATTCAGCTGGAAAAATGTGCTGGGCATAAATCTAGGCGTATACTATCTCTGAAATAGGGAAGTGGTTTGTTTGGAGTTAGTAGGTTATTTTTTAAAGCAATTTGCTTAATTGATTTGGCCCTTGTTGAGCTCACTCAAAAAGCTTAAAAGGACTACTTGATATTTTTTGTGGTTATTTAAAAAATCCAATTAAACAAATTGGCACTGATTCAAATTTTTCTGCACCTGAAGGGGGAAAGATAACCAAAATAGAGAAAAAGAAAAATTAACAGATTGGGTCACTCTAATCTTTATGATGATTCTATTGCTGTTCAAATAAATCCATAATTTATTGGCCTATTTGCATGGACCAGCTTGTCCTTTCCCGTAGACTAAACACATGAATTTGCCCCTTTTTAGTATCTATCAAAACAGAACTGGGCCTCTTAGGAAGGGAGGACGCCGGCATTTGCAAGACTTAACAGGGAATGCAGGTGTCAGCCTGCACTTATGGACCTTAATCAGGTGGTCGGAATGTCGGACTCTGAGGGGATTTTATGTTGGAAATGTGAAAATGTTTGTACTTTGGCTTGGAGCATGACATAATAATTTAGATTTGCATAGTGTGTTTTGTGTTATAATAATGAGGAATTGTATTTGTTATTGTGGGTAACGAGTAGTAGAATAAACTTGAAATTCACTCTTCATCAATGGAAGCTATAGAAGAAGGTGGTTTGTATGAACTCTTGGCATTATTAGGCCTAAGGAATGTGAGAATTATTGGTCTAGAGCAATGGTCCCCAAACTTTTTGTTTCCAGGGACCAGTTTTGTGGAAGACGATTTTTCCATAGACCAAGGAGGGTGGTGATCTGGTTTGTGTCTGTGTTCCTGCCCAAATCTCATGTCTAATTATAATCTCTAACGTGGAAGAGGGGCCTGGTGGGAGGTGATTGGATCATGGGGGCAGGTTTCCCCCTTGCTATTCTTGTAATGGTGAGTGAGTTCTCAAGAGACCTGGTTGTTTATAGAAGTGTGTAGCACCTCCCACTTCTCTCTCTTCCTCCTTCTCCCTCTTCCTCCTTCTCCTGCCATGTAAGAACTGTCTACTCCCCTCTTGCCTCCTGCCACCATTGTAAATTTCCTGAGACCTCCGCAGCCATGCTTCCTGTATAGTCCATGGAACTGTGAGTCAATTAAACCTCTTTTCTTTACAAATTACCCAGTCTCAGGTAGTTCTTTATAGCAATGTGAGAACAGACTAATATGGCAGGTGGGGGATGGTTTCGGGATGACACTTCCCACCTCAGATCATCAGGCATTAGATTCTCATAAGGAGTGCATAGCTTAGATCCCTCACATGCACAGTTCACAATAGGGTTCATGCTTCTATGAGAATCTAATGCAGCTGCTGATCTGACAGGAGGCGCAGCTCAGGCAGTAATGCTCGCTTGCCTGCCTCTCACCTCCTGCAGCCCAGTTCCTAACAGGCCATGAACCGGTCCCAGTCTGCAGCCTGGGAGTTGGGGACCCCTAGTCTAAAGGATATGTCAATTGTTGCCAAGCCAGGTTCCCAGAAAACATGATTTTCCTTGCTGCATTTTTGCTGGAATAAAAATTTCAGGTTTGGGTATAGTAAGTGTAAAGTGCCTATGGGACTCTGATGGTGATGTTGATACCACCAGATGCTCAAGAAAGAGACACAGACTCAGGGACAATCAACAAACAGGTGATACTTCAACCACAGAATGGATGCACTGTCAGAAAGAGTGGGTTAGAAAACAATGACTTAAGGAGGCAATTCTGGGGAATACAACGGTTTACAATTACAGCAGAAAAGAGCCCAGGAGTTAAACCGAGGAGAAACATTCAATTAGATGAGATAAGAATCCAGACAGTTAACAGTGGTTAGGTGACCACAGAAGCAGAGATTTTGCAAGAGGACAGTGCAGCTGGTCATCCCAAATGCTTTAAAGGGATTGAGAAGAGAAGAAGAGAAAGATGCCTACTAGATTTGTTAATATGTTAATGAGTACTAAGTACTTAAAATATCGTTTGTATGAATAAGCCCTAGCATGAGCAATTCCATTGGAATAATGAGAATTAAGACTGCATTTCAGTGAGGGCTGAGATGCATAGGAAGTGAAGACACATAGACAATATGTTAAACAGGCAAAATATTGAAAACAATGGTTTTCAAACTGTAGGTTGTAGTCTATTTGAGGAATGTCAAAAAAAGGTTTGTGAGTGGCAACCAGCATTTTACAATACATAGAGTAGTAAAATATATAATAGAATGAAGTGGAATAAAATCAGATATAACTGAGTGCTTAGCACATATTAAGGATAAATATTATTTGCAATGTGTCATTTGTATTATTTAAAAAGTGACATTTACAATGTCAATATTATAAGCAATGTGAAACGACTTTTGTGCTTTAAGATGAAGTAAAAAAATTTGAAATCTTATGATTTATAAAGCAGAAAAGGATAATATGGAGCAAAATGTTTTGTTGTTGCTTTTGTTTTCTTTTTTAAGGAGGTAGAGATTATAATCTGAGAAGGAGGTAGTTAAGAGAGAAAGGTTAAAAATATATGTAGAAAGTTGGTACTCCTAATGGAATAAGCTTGCTGAAAGAGGTGGGAAATGAACTGAGAGCTCACATGATAAGTTCGTTTTGAACAAGAGGAAGGAAACATCATCTTTGGGGCTGGAAGAAAAGAGAATGAGTGTGGATGGAGGAAGGTGATGGAGAGGCAGCCTAATGACTTCAATTTTCTAAGGAATGAAGGACACCAGCTCATCTGCTGTGAGAGAGGTGGGGATGGCTTGAGTTGGAGAGGGGTGGTTGTGACGTTTTAGACAGTCATTGAAAGGAGTTAGAACAGGAGCTCTTTGTGAGCAAGTAACAGAACTAGTTGAAGAGGTTGAAGACCATGGATTTTCTGTGGCTCCAATCTGCAAAGCTGCAGAAGTTATGTAATGAGTTGAATGATTGCCTCCCAAAGGATATATCCATTCCCTATTTGCCAAAGCAAGTGAATGTTCCTTTATTTGGGGTGGGAGAATAGATATTGTAGGAACAAAGATAGCACTGAGCGATGATGCAGAATAAGCCTGGGCTCCACATATGGTCTTTGGAGTAAACAGTTCTGGGTGGTAACAGTTAGAAATGAGAGTACATATTCACAGAGAAGGTGAAGACCGCCAGAGTTGAGGTGGCCAAAGAACATTGCCTTCAGTGACAGAATGAGGCAAGAGATGTGGCATATCACAGAGGAGCAAGGTTCTCAAAGGAACACAGTGGAGGAGTTATGGTGTGTTAGTGGCATTTGAGGGATGTGACAATCCCAACCTCCTTCTGATACCATCATGTGTAGGGTGGACACGAGTGAACAGTCTCTTATTGAAAGGACTGCAGAGAGCCATGTTCACAGAGAACAGCAAAATTTTGCTTTAAGCCAGTAAGGGAAGATGCTTTCTGCAAACAGGACTGTTTTTCTCTACCCTGAATGGGTGCACATTAGAATCACATGCACATCATCACAGAAATACACAGCCCCAGCAATTCTGCTCTAATTGTCTGGGGTAGGACTTAGACGTTAGTATTATTTAAAGTGCCTTAGATGACACTGATGCACAGTCAATGAGAACCATGGAGGGAGGGGTTCTTATGGAAAGGTGTTCTGGAAGGCAAAGGGGAAAGGTTGGCAGGAGGGTCAATAGTGGGCAGCTGGTAGGGAGAAGAGGGAAACTGAAGCCAGTACTGGGGCCCAGTGCAAAAACAAATGTGCTGGGTCCCTTGTTCAAAAATATCAAGCATTTCAAGACAGTGACAGCAGCACATTGAACTAAACACAGAGCCCTTCTGAGCTTGGGGTCCTAAGCTCCTGCATGAATCACACAGCCATGAAGCCAGCCATGACCCAAAAAGGCAAATGACCAGAACAGCAGAGACACGAGGCTGGAGTTTCCCATACAATTTTGGAATAAAGTCTTTGGTGCAGACACAAGCTAATCCCTGGGAGCATCAAAGCCTGGTGGAGGCAGTAATTAGTGGCCAGGTGTTGGGAGGCTTTCTCTGTGCTGTGTGCCCAAGAAGTGGGGCGGGGAGGGGGGTGGGACACATTTGCTGATTGAGTGACATTGAAAGTACTTCATAAAATAATTTCTCTATTGTCTTTGGATCCACTCAAAAGGCTTCGATTGAGATTTCAGAAAGAATGTTCTACCTTCCCTTTTATGCTCTTTTTCTCTGGCTACTTAAAAAAAAATCTAATATCTCATTAATTCTTCGGAATGGACCCTCTGCTGAGAAAGCTTGCTAGTTTGCTTTGGCTGTCTGAATGCATGGACACACACCTGGGCGTATTTACTTCTGTCTTTGTGTTGTTTCCTCCATTAGCAGTTACTGCTACATTGGAATAACAGCCAATCTGCCTCTCCAGCCTCCTTCAAACCTCAGCTCAGAATTTACTCTTCTGGGGAGCTCTCCACTCCCAGCCAAATGTCCCCCAGTCCACCCCTCCTTCTGCTACTATCGATCCCTTTACAATTGGGCAGCACTTTTAATTTTTCAAAGAGCTTTCACATACATTTTCTCATTTGACCCTTACAACAATCCCATGAAGTAGGTAGAGCAAGTATTATTATCCCCATTTGGAAGATGGGAGAAATGAAATACAACACACTTAAGTGGTGGGCCTTAAGTGATATAACGTGCAGCTAGTCAGGGCCAGAACCGCATCCTCCCAGCTCCCCACCAGCTCTGGGAACTTTCCAGTAGACAAGGAGTGATTATAATCAGAGCCACATTGATTTGCCACTCTTGCTAATATTTTCTGTAAACACATCTGCTCTCCATCTCTCCTACTCAAAGCATGGTCTATGAGCTGGCGGCAACTGCAGAGCCTCAGACCACCCCAGATCCAGTGGATCAAGATCTGCATTTTAAGATCCCCAGGTGGTTTCTGTGTGTATCAAAGATCACTTCTGTAGACTCTGTGTGTGTGTGTGTGTGTGTGTGTGTGTGTGTGTGTGTGTGTGTATGCGCACGTGTGTGGTCTGAGTCCCATGCATAATAATAGCAAAAATTAAGTTGGGCTTAGCATGTGCCAGACTCCTCTAAATGCTTGATGTATTCTAACTCAGTTAACCCCCACAGCAACCCTAGCTAGGAGAGAGGAGGATACCACTACAACCTGCATGTTACAAACAGCAAAAGCAAGTCCCTGGGGGGTGAGGTAACTTTATCTAAGCCACTAAAAGTTACAGAATTGGGATTTCAACCCAGGTAGTGTGGCACCAACATGCACATTCTTCAATTAATCTTGACCAGGTTGGCCTCGAACATGTAGCCTCGCCTCCCGGAGTGCCAGAGCAACCGGCCTGAGCCACCGCGGCTCCAACATGCACATTCTTAAGCATTATGCTGTTCCACCTCACCGGCAGAATGAAGGAGCATCCTCTCTAGTCTTTTGGGATCATTCCATGGCACTTAAGACAATCGTCTTGATACAGTAGCAGTGACTTAATTTTTCTTCACTGACCGATAATGCTATAATAAGGTGGAATACAATCACGTTATCATTATGGAATCCCAACTCCAGGTATCTGGAGGCCAGCATCCTTGAAACATAGGCTTCCAGAACAGTTCCAGAGCAGATCCTATAGCTGATTAAAAAAAAACCCATCACATCTCGTCCCTTTAATGAGGAAAAAAGCAGCTTTTATTCACCTAATAAAACACAGCTGAGAGTGCCCTGTACCCAAACAAACACTTGATCAGCTTGCCTTAGGTACAGAAAGGAATTCCCTGATGGGATGGAACTATCTGGAAAAGGACTAGCCTTCTTCCACCAGAGCCAACAAGTAGAAGGTAAACTGGCAGTCAACAGAGGACACGAGAGCCAGGCAGCCCTCTCAGTGGTCCTGTCTTTGATGAGGTCACCATCATCCAAGATCTGTTTTTCAGCTTTGCTGTCTCTGAACTTGATTACTATGATTCTGTTGGTTCATAGGGTGGAGATACTTTTCAGGAAAAGATTCAACTTTATGAAGACCACAAGATTTGTAGACACCAAAATGACAAGTTATTAAATTAAGTTTAAAAATGATACAGCCTCTCCTGGTAGGCTATGCTTCCAAATTGAGAGAGTTTCCGCATGGGTAGTTTAAAAAGCATATTTAATGTTATAACTCTTAATATAATTTGTATTATGCTTACAAAATATCATAATACTTAGAAAATAAAGACTACTTTTATAATCAAACTATAGAATGTAAAACTCAATGAATACTTTTTATTCAATAGGGGCATATAGAAGAGAAACTTTTGTGGGATATTCAGGGGAGAGTGAAGCATATAAAAATGGGTAATGGTAAAATGTTTATATTTGAAGAAGGTTTTTTTTTTTTTTTGATGGAGTCTCTGTTGCCCAGGCTGGAGTGCAGTGGCATGATCTTGGCTCACTCTCACTGCAACCTCTGCCACCCGGGTTCAAGCAATTCCCCTGCCTCAGCCTCCCAAGTATCTGGGATTACAGGTGCCCACCACTGGGCCTGGCTAGTTTTTGTATTTTTAGTAGAGACAGTGGTTCACCGTCTTGGTCAGGCTGGTCTTGAACTCCTGACTTCGTGATCCACCCACCTTGGCCTCCCAAAGTGCTGGGATTACAGGCGTGAGCCACCACACCCGGATGAAGAAAGTTTTAAAGCTCTAAAAAAGGCTGTTACAGGTATAACTATATGGAATACAAGTTATAGTTATAAACTTATGCTTGTGAATTTATAGCAAGAGGAGTACAGTACCTATTGGACTCTTCCTATTCAGGGGAATCATTAATTTTAAAATGTAGCATCAATATAATAACTTATTGGATTAAAATGTTGTATCAAAAGAAGAACTGATTATGAGACACCTCCTAACTTGAGAACGTTACAAATCTTAGAAGAAAGAAAAACTGGGAATTTCGTATTTGGTGGCATCAGTCTCTCCGAGTCCAAGCTCATTCAGAACTATGGGGCCTTTCAGGCCAAGTTCACAGGCCACGCCAGCCCCTTCCATGTGAAGTGCTTGGAAGGACACTGGCAGCTTCAGATTAAGCCAGGAGGCAATGCAGATGAAAGGCCACACAAATAGTGTCGATTTTAAACTTTACATCTCAGAAGGCATTTTTCTTTCGCTTCTTTCCTAATCCTTGGATCATCTCATCCAGGTGTTCTTATCCCAGAGATGGCAGTCTAGTGCATTTGAGCTTCCACTCTCCGATACGGCCAATGGCAGACCCTGGGAGTGAACCCTGATGCCCCATCAGAGTTCTTCTAACATAGGTGCCCCCACTTGATCACGGTTGGCACGGAGGTTGAAAGAGATTTTCCATCCCTGCCCTGAGTTCTGTGTGAAGGCAGGACTCAGGAAGTCCCAAGGAAATTCTTGTAGCTTCTGAATCCTTAAAAGGAGGTTGGGGGCAAGGGGAGGGGGAAAAAAGCCAGTGTCCCAGGGACAAATATATTGAATTATATATTGACACTGGATTTTGCATGTGGATCCTCCTATAGTGACCTGATTTTCTTTCTGAAGATAAACTATTTTATAAGAAAATGCAGTTAACTATGCATTGTGTTTGAAGAGTGGAAAAAATATTTTAAACTGAGTGAGCCATAGCATAGAGGGAATAGGCTGGTTGAAGAATAAGTCATGAGATGAGGCTGCAAAGGAATTCTGTGACTTTCTATGGGGATGTTTCTAAGTAAGGTCCATTCCTTCCAATGGTTTCATTATGCCCATTGACTTTTATTTGGGTAGGCATCAACGTGTTTCTGCTTTTTAACAGACTAAGGCTACCCTGATTTATTTCTTGCACTTAATGTTATGGACTCTTCTATCATGATGTTTTCATGGTATTTGGAAAACTTCAACATTCTAGAATTTGGAAGACGTGTTATTTGTTGCTAACACAAGATATGGGTTGTGTGTTTGTATGCATGCATTTTCTTTTTAACCTTTCTTTGATTCTATGCTCATTTGTGAATAAAAGAACATTTCAAAGCCGTGATGTAAAAGTTATGGTCAGTTAGACCTGTAGAACAGCGATGATCCAGGAAGCATATTTTGGGAAGGAAATGGCTTTCCCTGTCTTTCTGGAAAAGACACCTTCCTCCCCTAGTGTTGCCTCATTGGTCCAACCTGTGGAGCAAATGGGAATTCATCAGATGAAATGTGAGAGCAGAGGGGAATGCGTGAGGGCATTGAGTAACCATCCACGCAGGCAATGTCTAGGCACCGTACGGAATTATCATTTTCATTATTTGTAGCATTAAAGATAAAATTAACATTCCTTACAGAGCAATTTTTCTTAAATTCAAGCATTAAGGATAATCTAGAAAAACACAAGGCTGCTTTGCCAGTTAAGTCATGCTCATTCTCTCTGACAAAGAGAGAAGCACCATCATCTGAATCTTGAAATGCTGACAGACGCTCCTCACAGCCCAAGAACAAATTCGCAGCAGGTGGGAGAGGAGACTGGGCCCTGCATGGAGAAGAGCCTACAGGCCAGGGGTGGTTGTTTGGCAGAGTTAAGCACTTTGTTGCCGGCCAATAAAAGCATCTGAAAGTTACAAAGGAAGAAGAGGGGAATATACTCAAGGAAGAAAACAAAAAGAAAAATGAGAAAACTTTTGGCCAAAGTCTGCTTCTTTGATTTGCTGATTGACCTAAGAAAAAGGCCACCATGGGACAGTGTTCCTAGACGGAAAGAGAAGCTTAAGGAACTGTTGAGCCACAGGTAATCCTTCTGCTCAGTGGAGTGGGTGCTGAAGGGACTGGTGGAGGGGACTCAAGGATGATATCCAGGTTTTCGGAGTGGGGTCTTTTGAGTAAATATGAGGATGCCAGTCCGTGAGATAAAGAAATCAAGAAAGGAAGCACATCTGGAGAAGTGGGTGTTAAGGGTGGCCACACATAAGGCCACATGATGATTTTCATGGTTTCTCTGTCACATTGGCCTTTGTGGGCCCCTTTCTTCATTAAAAAATTCAAAATTATACTTTATGACTGCATTGATATAAAGACAGAGATAATCCAGGCTAGATTCATTATTACTTTATTAGTAGTATATTACTTTTTCTTCTGATTATAAACAAAATTAAAATATTTTCATGGTCCCCTAAAAATATCATAACCATGGCCTGGGCACTGTGCTTGCTGTGCCTAAGGATAAGTAGGCCCTAGACACGTTTTGATTTTCCTGGAACAGTATTTGTCTATGCCTATTGTTGTAGCATAATTACTAGTAGTACCCCTTTTTCACACTCAAAAATTGACCTAGTTTGGACAATAAAATATATGGTCACCCTATACTGATGCATTAAATTTTGGACATGCTTAGTTTGAAGTGCCTACTGGGATGTCTGAATGAAAATTTCTAGTAGAAAGTTGGAAATATAGGTTGGAAGTCAGAAGAAAGACTTGGAGTTAAAGTATGGCGTGGAGTTATCAGTGTTTAATATCATTAAAGCCAAAGGAATAAGAAAAATAGAGGACGGAAAAGGGCACCCATTCAAAGCATGGATACAGGAGGAGAACCTAGTAAACCAAAGAGGTAAGTGAACACACACACACACACACACACACACACACACACACACATACACACTGATAGCGTGGCACCATAACCAAAGGGAAAACGTAATTTGATGGTGGAGGGAATAGACAACAGCATCAAACACTGGAGAGAGGTCACAGGAGAAGAGAAATAAAGCGTACAAGGAGCACATGACTGACCTGGGGAGAACAGTGCCATTGCGATGGTGGGCAGAATCCAGATCACAGGGGCTTGAGGAGTACATGGGGGTCAGGGCAGGGATGTCACAAGTGAGACCAGTTCTTGCAAGTATCAGGCTATGACAGAGAAGAGAGAGATCCGGCAACAACGGGAGAGGATGTGGAGTCCAGAAAGACAGGAAGGACTTGCGTGGATGTAAGAACAGATGTGAAGGAGCCAAGTGAGAGTGATCAGGTGAAGACTGAGGAGAGAGGGGACAGCCCACGGGGTGAAGGGAAGGAGGAGGCGGGCAGGAATGGGATTGAGGGCTTTGGCCGTGATAGGATGCCTCTTCGAACAGAAGGAAAAGATGCATGTGACTGCAGATAGGTGTGCAGGTGTTTTCAGCACTAAATGAAAGTAAACAGATCACAGTAATACATGAATACAATGAAAATCAGGCGTAGCTGGCTGTTCTCTAATTACAGTCACCCGTAAAAACAGTCCTGACCACACCCACAATATAAAAGTATTGTGAGCTCACACTCAATGTTGAGGACACAAAAGTCAGTACAGAGAAGTGGCAACCCACAAGAATTCAACAAGAGGTTCCAGGTGTGTTTTCTAACGGTGATGTGCCTGAAGACAGCCTGCCTGTTGGTCAGCAAGAGCTTTTGCCTCTAATACAGCATTATCTGTGAGATTCAGTCACATTTTCTAAGTACGAAGGACTTGGGATTGCAGCCGGTGTCTTCCTGCTTAAAGGAATCCAACCCACCTCCAGGGTGAACTGAAGGGAGCCTTTTCCATCACACCTCCACTTGGTAGCTCTCTCCCGTCCTATGGCAGAACCGCTGAGGCACATATACCTGGACCAGCATGCGAAGCAAGTTTTCTGGCTCAGAAATCTCTGCCAAACTCTCTTTTTAGTTATTTTTGTTTCAGCTCCATGCTGAGGCTGGAATATTAGAAGTTAAGAGAGATAGAATAGGCCTAAATCTCCACTAAGTAACCCATGAAAACTACCACAGAGTATGTAGCCATGCTAAGAACCTGTGGTTCCCTCTACATTCCCATCCACCACTCGAAAGAGATCAGAACATATTATCTGACAGTCCAGGAGGAAATAGTGTAGGCCTCTGTTAGAGGAGAACCAAAAGGAGCCCCGGAGAAGCGCTGTCATCAACATAGATTAAACATAACAAATAGGTACCTGATTCCACATTGCTGTGGGCATCTAGGCTATGGGTGAAATGCTAGTCCCTTTCTCCAGAGCGAGAGAGCAGTGATTCACTTCCAAATAATTCATTCTTACCCAAAACAGTGACAAGATGAAAGGGGAAGATGATAGGATGCTGAAAGTCATTGGTTAAGTTAGAGTAGGATCACTAGCTACACTTTTGCAACATTTCTTCACAGGATATTTATTGAGCACTATCTCCGTGGATTATCTCATCAAACTCTATGGCAACTCTACCCAATAGTTATTATGACTGTTATCATTTTACAGATAGACAAACTGAAGCATAGAGAAGTTAAGTAACTTGCCTGAGGTTAACTAATAAGCACAGAGCTAGCTCAAACCCCAGAAGGAATCCACCTTCTTATCTACGGCTTATGCTAGCTTTCTACAGCTGTGCTGTCCCAAGTGGTAGCAGCTAGCTACATACAGCTACTTACTGAGTCTTAAAATGTAGCTAGACTAAAAACAGATATGCATTAAGTATAGAATGCATAGGTCCATTTCTAACACTTAGTATAAGAAGATTTGTAAGATATCTCATTAGTAATTTTTATATCGATTGCAGATTGAAATGATAATCTTTTGGGTATATTGCATTCAGCTCATTATTAAAATTAGTTTCCTCTTTTATTTTACGTTTTTACATATGGCTACTAGGACATTTAAAATTAACATCTGCGGGTTGCATTTGTGGTTCACATCATATTTCTATTGGACAGCACTTCTCTAAAGTATTTTTTTAAAAAAAGGGGGGGACCTGGTGGCCAGGCACGATGACACACGCCTGTAATCCCAGCACTTTGGGAGGCCGAGGCATGCGGATCGCTTGAGCCCGGGAGTTCAAGACCAGCCTGGGCAACATGGAGAAACCCCGTCTCTACAAATAATACAAAAATTAGCCAGGCATGGTGGCACGTGCCCTTAGTCCCAGCTACTCAGGAAACTAAGGCGGGAGGAGGTCGAGGTTGCAGTGAGCCAAGATCACACCACTGCACTGTAGTCTGGGCAACAGCACGACTCTTTGCCTCAAACAAACAAACAAACAAACAAACAAAAAAAAAAAAAAAAAAGGAGGGGCACCTGAAGAGTCAGGCCTCTGAAAATTTCTGTCTTCAATTTTCTAAAACATGAAGGTGGGGGTGGGGTGGGTAGTAATTGATCCTGAAGTATAATTTTCCTACAATTCCTGGGTTACAGATGCCTTGAAAATAACAAGATTCTAGTGAAGAATCACCTTCACTATGTTAAGTTCTATAGGGTAATTCAATAAATCCTGTAAAATAAGCCACTGTGTGACCAAGGAATTACTCTGTAGAAGTTGAGGTCCAAAATGATGTTACATGGATGACACAACAGCCTCAGTGCCTCACAGGAGAAATGGTTATGTCAATTATGGGATATAAGTGAGCCGGAATGTTAAGTAAAATGTTAAAAGGACTAAAGAGTTTACAATGATACTAAAAAATGTTTGCGATCTAATGTTAAGTATATAATATTACCTTAAATATGTGAACACAAATGTACAAAGAAAAACTGGAAGACAGTACATCAAATATTAGTAATTGTCTCTTGGGGAAGATGAGGTTTGAGATGATTTAAAAAAACAAACCTTTCTACACTTTTCTGATTTCTCTAAAAGGAGCAAGTGTTTCTTTTGTAAAAATGATGCTTTAGCAAAGCCAATCACTTTTCATTTTGCAGACTCTCTCTGTTCTCCTCCCCCACTCCAATAAGAACAAATAAACAAAAAAGCAATTCACAAAAATTGCCTGATGGCCCTACTCCTTAACAGTCATGAAACTGTTGAGCACAAAAGATGTAAGTTAAATATACAGAAGTCTCTCTTGACTTGAAAAGTTTTTAACACTTGGATGTGTTAGAAGACTGAAGTGATTTTCAAAGAGCAGATTGAGTGGATGGTGCTGCTGTCTACACAGGGCAAAGGACACTGTAGCATCCCTTCCTACCCGAGACTGCAGGAAAAGGAGCAATGATGGGTGTCCTACGGCTAAATGCTCCGAAATTTGGATTTCTTGCACGAGTCTATCAGGGATGGCCATTAACCAATTGAGGGATTATTTTTGTTTGATAGGTGAACATCTTTTTTTCTTTTTAATCCAACTGCTTCTGTTTCTCTCTGTTTGACTCAATATTCTGGGAACATAGACAATACTGAGAGATGCTTACTAACAATGTCTAAGAAAAATCTAAATCTAAATAAGAGACATCTTACCATTTACAGATTGTTTCCCTGATTAAAATGAGCTCAGACACTTAAAAGTTGGATATTCCATCTTTAAGTATGACTACTAAAACATTTTGACTAAGGAAAATTGTTTAATTTCTAATTAATAATTTTATAGCAGAACTTGCAGCATTATTTTATAGCAGAACTTATAGGATAAATATATATTATAAAATACATATAAGATATACGTGAGCTTATGGACACAGGGAGGGGAACATCATACACCAGGGCCTATTGGGGGATGGGGTAAAGGGGAGGGAGAACATTAGGACAAACACCTAATGCATGTGGGACTTAAAACCTAAATGAAGGGTTGATAGGTGCAGCAAACCACCATGGCACATGTATGCCTGTGTAACAAACCTGCATGTTCTGCACATGTATCCCAGAACTTAAAGTAAAAAAAAAAAAAAAAAAAAAAAAAAAAAACTATGTGAACTACATTTAAATTCTAATTTTTTAAAATTTTTTATTTATTTTTTATTGATATAGTTGTACACATTATTGGGTTACATGTGAATCATGTGAATTTTTTTTCTTGTAAAGTGAAAGCAAGTTTATTAAGAAAGTAAAGGAATAAAAGAATGGCTGCTTCATAGGCAGAGCAGCCACATGTGATATTTTGATACATGTATACAATGTGTAATGATCACATCAGGGTAATTGGGATACCTGTCACCTCAAACATTTATCTTTTCTTTGTGTTGGGAACACTACAGTTCTCCTTTAGCTACTTTGAAATATATAATAAATTATTATTAACTATAATTTGCCACTGTACTTAAAATTAATTCTGATTTTTGTTCCAGATTTGCTTAAAAGTCATTTTAAATGGTTAATAATTTTATAGGAATATGCAGCTTCTTTGATTAGTTAAATGAGGATTAGATAGTCTTCATCTATTACATCTCTATTGTTCCTAGTTTTGATTAAATATATATAATGTTATTGCAATATTGCATGGTTATGTTGTTCAAAGTCGGTACGTTGGGAAATCTTTAGTTGTCCTAGCCATATGAATTCATCTATAGACCTAGACCTAATGGTTTTAATAAAATTAGTATTACAACTGATACACAGCATGTAGTTTGCAAAGGATTCTGCGTGTTTTCTAATTTTTTACTACATTTTTCTCTTTAAAAAAGACAAAATGTAAGAATATGCATTTTTACCAATCTAACTCTCCAATCTGCAAAGTTAAAAAAATATAGTAAGCAATAGAAATATGTAAAGACTAAACAAAAACAACCAATAAAAAAATTTTTTTATTATTATGTTTTTTGAGACAGAATCTCGCTCTGTTGCCCAGGCTGGAGTGCAGTGGCATGATCTTGACTCACTGCAACCTCCGCCTCCGAGGTTCAAGCAATTGTCCTCCCTCAGCTTCCTGAGTAGCTGGGATTACAGGTGCCTGCCACAACGCCTGGCTAGTAGAAACAGGGTTTCACTGTGTTGACCAGGCTGGTCTTGAACTCCTGACCTCAAGTGATCCGCCCATCTTGGCCTCCCAAAGTGCCGGGATTACAGGCATGAGCCACTGCGCCAGGCCTTACCTTTTAATTCAATTTTATTATCACAAATGTGATTATAAATCACATTATAATCACATAATGTGACATAACATGAAAAAAATTTTATTACAAAAAGTATAAATATTTTATTCTGAGTACTAACCCTTATTTTATTAGTTTATCCAATCATTCAACCAATAATTGTTGTACCATCCTGGACATTGTTCTGTGGGCTATTACAGATCAGTTTTCACATGGTGTGGTGGAAGTTCCAGGTGTATTTAATCACAATCTGACAGCGAATGTTCTAGGTATATTTAGTTAAAATCTGATCATGTGTCTATACTAGGCCCAAAAAGAATGCAGAAATGACATTTTTATAGTTGAAAGTTTTAAACATTGTATGACTTGATGAAATTTTATTCACTGCAATGAGTGTGTACAGGTCAACTGTATTCCCTTTGAACAGGTTTTTGTTGTTGGTTGTTGGTTTTTGTTGTTTTGGAGGGGCCCAGACACTTTATGGGCATGTTGCAGTTCACGGGTATGCTTAACAAGCATAACAATTCTTCTCCAAAAGACTTTCATTCTCAAAGCATAGTGGCTTTAAAATAGTAAAGTAGTAAAGGAGAGAAATTAAAGAGAGTTTCAAGTCAACTTTTTAAAAGAATAAGAATTTTCTTCTGTGACTAAAAATCAGCAGGCACTAAAATAAAGGTGTTAAAGTTAGATGCTGGATGTAATCAGACCTAAAGTACAGTTGTTTGAACAAAATAAAACTTTCCTACTGTACAAAGTTCGTCTTCCATAATTCACATTCTCTTCATAGTCCAGAATTTGTCGTAGGATACTATCGAAATGTACAACTCAGTTAATTCCACAATGCAAGATTGTTAAACATAAAATAATGTACTGAGGTAGAGCACCCCGCCATCCATCACAACAGACAACTTGGGAAACAGAAAGGCACTGCATTTTCAGAGTAAAACGCAATCTAATGACCATTGCTTTGAAATGGATCAATCTGGCCACATGCGCGCAGCTGTGCAACATTCAAAGCCGCAATCACTGCTGGCTCTGGTGTGGTAGTTTTCTTCCCAATGTCATCTCATTTTATCCCCTCAGAAATGGCAGTGGGGACAAAAGACATGCAGGAGAGACACATCAGGTTTTCCTTTAGCATCCTTTCTATTGTGTTAACAACTCTCAGTTGTGCTAGCAATTTTCCTCTGTCTTGTGTTAGGAATTATCTGGCACAATTTGCACCTCTCCAGTTAAGCCTGTACCGGGCGACCACCCCAGACTCTTTCCAGCAGGCCTCCAACTCAGTCACAACCATTTATGTCAGGCCAGAGGTGGGGAGAAAGGGCTCGTGACCAATGGTTTTAACAAATCTGTATTGCTTAACTTATTTAAGCCTCTCACTTTGATTACAGTCAAGACTTTCTGCCCTGGGATTTCTCTGCGTGTGGAATAACGCCCGGTAGAAAGGTTATGATTGTTAGATTAGTAGAAAGAATACTGGAATGTAAAGAGAGTTGTTTTCTAGAATCAACACAGCTATTCATTAGAGACCTTAGACAAGTCACTTAAAACAGGTAATACTCCCTGCTCCATGTACCTCATATGGTTGTCATGATGCTGCAAATAGAGAACCCAGATACAAAAATGTTCGGGCAATTTTAAGGTGCTGCACAAATACAAAGCGCATTTTGTCATCTGAAGGCTCTTGAGAAATAAAAATAGGCTATTATCGATGCTTGGTCAAAATTCCTAATTTTCTTTCTTTCAAGACAAAAAAAATCTCTTATAAGATGTAATAAATTATATTACCATTGTAGATAAGTTTGCTGTGGTATCCTTCTCAATTTGAAAATTCTTATGCCATCCACAAAAAAATAAATTCCAGCTGGATTAAATATCTATTTTTAAAAATAATAAATTTGAGAATGTAGCAAAAGAAAATATGGCAATAGTTTTACAGGCCTGAGTTAGAAAAGGCCTTACTTAACATGACACAAAAGCCAAAACCTAAAAGCCAAAAATAAGTATAACATATGTGACTATATAAAATATGTAACTTATCTGAGGCACAAATGAATTTTGAAGACAATGAAGAATTGGTATAAAATATATCTATATATATAATATTCACAGCATTAACATTGATAAAATATAACATTGCCTAGACACCAAAAATACAAAGATAACCTAACAAAAATTTGGTAAAAGATATGAATAAACCATTCATAAAAGAAATACAAGTAGCTAATAAAGAAAAGGATATTTAATATCACTAGTAATTAAAGAAGTGTATAAAATGCTACAGTCGTTGGGAAGGGAAAGTTTGCAGTACCAACTTAAGTGAAAGATGTTCATGCATGATACCCAGGAATTCCATTTCTGAATGACCTTCTGGTAGTAATAGTCACACTGACACAAAGATGTCCATACAATTTTCACAGAAATATTGTATGGGTAAATAATTAAATATTTTACAAATGACCCAAAGGTAAATTAATCAATAGAAAACTACCTAAATTATGAATAATTGCTAACATGGGATACTAGGATACTAGTACTATGTAGGATACTATGTAGCTGTTAAACAGTGAACACTGCTATAGACGGATGTTAATGATGTTTTATGGAGTACAAAATAAAAATTTTTAATAAGATGCATAAGACGAGTATGTTTTTTAGCAAAATAAAATTATATTCATATACATATGAATGTATGTATATATGTTTATATAATATACCTTATACCTTGTATGTATATATGTTTATATAATATACCTTATATAATATACCTTTACATACCTTGTATGTATAATGTATGTATATATGTTTATATAATATACCTTATAGATATATATACAACATATTATCTGTGTCTATGTATATGAAGTTTGTTTGGATACACAAAGCACTAAAGAATTTAAATCAAACTATTCAAAATGTTTTCTGGAGAATAGAGTGTGAGGTATGACGAAATATGTCTATATTATTTGAATGTGCTACAAAGAATACGTATTATTTTGAAATGAGTTAATAGCCAAACCCACAAAAATTTCCCAAAATGTAGTTTGTCTGTTTCCATATAGAAAACTTACTGAGCTAACATTAGTCTATGGGAAAACCCCACTCAAATTTGGGAGACTACTGGTCATGAAATGTGTCCTTTATCCCCCAAGAAGTACACCTGCTTGGAAAGAGGCTTTCTGCCTCACTAGGGCAAGGTGAACATTCCAGCACTACCTTCCACAGGTAGACTCAGCAGTTGGACAGGATCCCTTAAGGTAAACAAGGATAAATGAGGATCATAGGGGTAATGAAAAAGCTCCAGAGAGCCCCATGGGTGAGAGAGGTAGGGACAAGCCCTCAGTTCCCGTGGAAGTGTGACTTTCCTAAGGGCTAGTGACAGACTCCGGCTTTCACAGATAACAGTCAGGCTGACACTTGGGCTTTGTCAAAATGATGCCCACTGTACCTCTTCCTAAACACACCCTCCTTCTCCAAAGAACTGTTTCCCAATCAGTGTCTTAGAGAACATTACTTCTCTGATATCCATAATTTAGCGGGCAAAGAAAGTTTCCATGATCAAATAAGGTTGGGAGATACTAGAGGTCAAGTCAAATTGAACTTGGAGAGAAAGTCTAACTCCCGTTAATATGTAAAATGGACTGTGAATTTGAGAAGGGATTATAGGATATAGCATTTTCCAAAGTTATTTTTAATTGTGAAACCAACCAAGTTTTCCGCACTCTCTGTGGAATCCTTGTTTGAAAAACCAGACCTAAAAATGATAAAATGTCTTAGGTCTTGGAAGCAAGACTCATTCATTTATTTATTAATTCAGCCACTATTGATGAAATATCTTGTTTGTGTTGGATATTATGCTGGACACAGAAAATGTCAAGACACAGGATACAGTCTGGTGGACAAGATGAACACGAATAGATATTTGCGCTGCTGAGTAGTGAGGTGCAATGACAGAGATGATGTTAAAGGTCCTAGAGTAGGGAGAAGGAACGAATGGAAAAGGCTCTCCAAAGGATGAAATTTGCTTACCACAAAGTAAGAATGATCACCTAGGAGCTGCAATGTACTATATGGATTTGGAAAGTTTGGGATTGAGAAAGTTTTACTCATGTGTGGCTGGTCAGTTCCTAATTTTATTGTATTTATTGGCTAATTATTACTTTTTGCCTCTGGATTTTTATTCACCTTGATTCTCTATTTAGAAAACTCTCCTGTTTCCCCCGCTCTTCTTTTTCTTAAGTTTCCAGGTTGTTTTCCTCCATCAAGAGCTTGACTACTCTTTTATCTTAAGCATCTTGATCTTGGAAAACTTTTATGTCAAATAAACTGAACTTACTTAAAGATGATAATATTCTGATCTCATTTTTAATTTATAGAAACATATATGACTATCCTTCAGGGTTACAGATCAGCATATTAAGCCATAAAAATAATATAATTTCAGCCTAACGGAAGACATTTGATCTGTTAGTTGTTTATCATGAGTAAATTCTTATTTGACAACTTTTGAAACAATAAAAATAATTAACGAAACTGCCACTACTGGCTTCAGAATCTTTAGGGGTCCAGGGACTCATGTGAGGCATCACTGTCTTAGACAATTAATTTCATAGTTGGTCTAGCTTCAACGTTTCAAATTTTAGTGGAAATAAATTCATGGTCTTCAGCTGAGACTGAGGACAAAGAGTAAGCAACGTTGGGTAGTTGAACATACTTATATTATAAGTGTACCCTTCAGTACTTTATCTTCTAGCCTTCTCTTTATGCAATAATGTATTTTGTGGGAAGGAGGACACTAAATGTTTTATAGATCCTGAACAGAAATGTTATATTTCATAATTACTAATATGACCAAGAATTCTCTGCATGATGGGGAAAGCTATTAACCTGCAAGTTGTATTTATTTCTCAGAACTGTTGCCATTTTTGGAATTCGTTGATTTTTTTTTTTTTGTAGTAAACATGAAGTATTTGTAAGTGACTAAAATCAATTCCAAACAAGGTTCTAGGAGTCACACATAACAAACATGGGGCATTTATGTTTAGTCATCTCCATCATCCTTTCATCCAAGGCTGGGATACATCGCCATCACTGTATATCCTTTCAGGGCTCTCACTTTTATACTCATCATCTATCTGGTTCTCACCTCTTTTGTGTTAAAAAAACAAGTCAAGTTAATTAGTAGCTTCTAGTTTAAAGAGACTTCTGCATGTGGATGAGTCACTGTTGGGGAGAGGCTTCATCTCTCCAAATTCTTGAGGTTACAACAAAAGAAGACTTAAGAAAGTAGGCAGGAGATGTTTCTCATCTATAAAATGATGGGTCAAACTAACTGTCCTTTAAGTTTGGGTTACTGGCTACATGGTGGTGCCTCAGTGGCAAAGGAACAAGAGCAACAACCAAATCAACAGGAGGGAAAAGAGATTGTTCCGAAAAGATAATGTGTCCATTATTGAGTTTGAGGTGTCTATGGGATATGCAGGTGGAGGTGGTCTGGAGACAGGTAGGTATATGGGAGTCCTGCACTTCAGAAAGAAATTTGAGATAGAAAATTTAATACTAGAGTCATCAGTTTGTGTAGTAATGAAACCTTGGAACTAAAGAATATAGCCTAGGAAGAGTATGGGGACAGAATCCTGTGGAACACCAGTCTTCATGTGGCAGATAGAGGAAGGAAAACCACTAGAAACAAAAGAAACTGTCAAAGAAGCAGAAGGAGAGAAAGAAGATGGACAAGAAGAGGAAGAGGGAAGAGAAGGAAGAGGAGGAAGAAGAAGAAAGTAGGAAAAAAGAAAGAGAAGAAGGAAGAAGAAGAAGAGGAAGAACAACAACAACAACTAGGACAGAGCAAAGTTCCAAAACCAAGGGAGAAGAGATGGAAATGGTCAATAGTACCTATCATGGTAGAGTCAACAAGATGAAGACTGAGAAGGATCTGTTGGATTAAGCAACAAAGGGACCATCTCAGAGTAATCCAATATGGTAAGCATGGTAAAAATTGGTAAATGTGGGCTTTCAAGCTAGGGGCCTCTTTGCTGGCTGTCAGCTGTGTGAACTTGAAATAGTTACATAACTTCCCTGAGCCTGAGATTCCTCCTATGTAGAGTGAAAATTCTGCATTCATATCTGACTCTCCAGGCAATATGTGGAATGAGTGAATTAATGCATGCAAAGCTTTTGTTACAGTGTGTGGTGTAAAGTGGATTCATAATAAAAGTTGAGTTTCTTCCTCAAAATCAGGATTCTTCCCATTGCAAGGGTTTGAAACCTTGGAGCCAGTTTCAATTCATTCCCTTCATCTCATATCTAACTAATCATCTACTTTTGTCTTAATTATTTTAGCAGTGTATCTCACATCCTACCCATTCTATGTGCATAATCATCTACTATTTTCTGTACATCATTCCTGCATTACTACAATAGGTTTCTAATTGTTCTTTCTGCTGGTTCTCATTTCCCCTTGCTACTGTGTCCCCAATCTACTGTCTCCCACTGATGTCCAGCCAGCATCATCCTTGTGAAGTTTTTCCTGAGCTCACAAACCTTCAGCACTCCTCACCATTCTCAGAATAAAATGTAAATCTTCAAGTTTCTAGGACCCTCCAACTCCAGGCCCTGGACCCATCTTTCCAAGGCAATCCTTACCTCCCAGAACTGCTAAAGTTGCAGAGTAAACTTTTAGCCACTTCCTTTCTGATCACTTCTGAGTCCTCTGCTCAAGCTCATTTGTGTCTCTGTGTCTCTGTCCTTGCCATCTCCAGACCTAAAATGCCCTTTATTCATTTGTCAAAATCTAACCCAACATTTGAGGCCCAGTGGAAGCTCCTGTAGATCTGTTTTTCTCTTAACAACTCTAAGCAGTTACAGTCCATAATGATTATTTGTGCATTCAGTTTGTTAAACTGTTTCATGGGAACTATAAGCTACTTGAGGGTTAAGACCATGTGTTATACCTCTTTGCTCTCTTTCACAATGCTTAAAGTAGTCTTAGACACATTTCTCAAATGCTGAAAAACTGCTTATTAAAATGAAATAAATTTTGAAACAGCCAAAAAGCAATTTAGCAATGTTTTATTGGTAGCTAGTGTAGAAATAATGTTACTAATAAATAAAATTCATTTAGAAAATCAATAAATAATGCAGGTGCATGGTCTTAGTGCCAGAGGTACAAGAAGAAAAGGAAATAACTAATCTGTCTGAAACAGAGGAGAAATGTAACTACTAAGGCATTTGGATTCTGGTACAAGTATAGTTCAATGCTCAAGCAGAGTTTAGGAACTTGGCATTTAATCTATGTTGGTTCTCAACAGGTGTACTGTGGTCCATGAGTACACTGCAAACCCTTGTAGGGTGGGCTGCCAAGTTTTGATGAATGTATCATTTGCTTGTCTTACAACCAAAGAGATATTGACTGTGATGTCTGTTAGATAGAAATTTTCAAGGATTTAAAGTAAAATGGGATAGCTGTGAATAAGATATAGCAGATAAGATGTAAAATCAGAATTCCTGTTTAATAGAATGTGCAAGAACTATACACATCCATACAGTGTGCATCATTTGGGCATAGGGCAGCCTCATTGGGGCAGAAACACGATTTGTCAAGGGAACAGAGTGACTGCTATAGAAAGATTGTTTACTGTTGCTGTTTTATTGGGAGTCACATTTTTAAAACTGATGAGACACTGAGAATGATAGTACATTAAAATTTGACAAGAACGTAAACAAAGGCTAAGTGCCACAGCTACAGGAAATGGAATGGGCTGGGAGAGGTGGAGGGAGGATATGTTCCTAGCCAAACAAAAGAGGCCCAGTCAGATGAAGCTACTCCTCAGAACTGGATGTGTAAACTTGTCAACGTGGACACATTATCTAGGCTTCATGGCCATCAACTTTCTTGTTTGCAAAGTAAGGCTGCTAATTCCCTCCTGGCTGTGTCATTAGGAAATTAAACACAAGAATATAGAAAGCACTATCATGTATGCCAACTGTGCTCGGCATCCTGCAAAGGCTTGTAAATGTTACTGTTGTCACTTTTCTTGTCTCAACCTTGGTGAGTCAGTGGTCCACATTCTCCTGTACAAAATAGGATAGAATGGTTCAGATTATAGGATCCCGAAGATCTTCTCAAGCCCTCAAGTTCAATGAGTTTTCATCCCATTAAATGTACCAAACACACAGCCACAGCCTGGCTTTAAACGGTTAACAAATGAAGGAGGGGTTAGTCCCACCTGAGACACCACTTTATGAGAGGCTGGGGGGAGTGCAGCTACCTTTTAATCAAGGGCATTAGATTATCACCAGGATGGAAAAGTCTTATGAAAACACTGAGTGCACTGCCAGTCAGGGCAGGCTGTAATCCCCGGGGAAGCATGACATAATCATTGATCCTAGTGGAGTTGTAATCTTAGGAAATACAAACCCTCTGCATAATTTAAATAAATAGGCCAAGGATGGCTTCAAAGAAATAAAAATAATGGGTGGCACCATGTTAATATTAATGAGTAGGAAAAGTGGGACCATATCCAATGTACCTAATGCAGAATTGGGAATAGAGTGAATGAGGGTAAAAAAGACTTATCTGGCTTGCTCGAGAGGATCAGCACCTCCTTTAAAGCCTCCCATAAAGTAATAACTTTCAGACACAAAATTCTTAACAGATATTCACCTTTAACTACAGGAGTATTAGACTTTAGCTTTTCCTTCTCATCTTCATTCCCCTCCTTTGCTCACATATGTGAGGCTACCATGTGCTGTCCCTGGCTTCAGCTATAACACTTTTTGTGAACTCCACCCGACTTCAGTGCACACCCTAAGGACCACCAGCAGCTCTGGATGGCACATGCTTCGACAGTGTCCCTTCCCATCTGACACTGCACTCAGCACAAATTGGGACTTAGAACACCTAGTGCCTTATTGCTAATGGGGACTTTACAGAACAATGGGTTCCCACTCTGCTCTGCAGAGTCCTGCTGGAAGGTCACAGGGAGGGACGGCGTGGCAGAGCAGGTGGAACTCTGGGATGGAAGTGGGCTCAGAGTTCCACCTACTCTGCCACGCTGTCCCTCCCTGTGACCTTCCAGCAGGACTCTATGGAGTGCTTCTATCCACTTTACAGAAATGATTTCATTTGAAAAGCATGGATGTAGGAAGGAAAAGATGGTGAAAAAAATCGATGGTTTAACTGCTATGTTTGAAACTTACTATTATTTATTTTTAATTGACAAATAAAATTTGCATATATTTCAAAACATCATGTTGTATACATTTATGATATACATGTTTTGAAATACATATACATTGTGGAATGGCTAAATCAAGATAATGAATGTACACATTATAGTTACCTTTTTTGTGGTAAGAGCTCTTAAAAATTTACCCTGTTGGCAATTTTCAAGTATACAATGCATCGTTATTGACTATGGTCACCATGTTTTATAGTAGATCTCTTGAACTTACTCCTGCCTAACTGGAATTTTGTATCCTTTGAACAACATCTCCCCTTCTCCCCAGCCTTCATCTCTCTCCCAGCCTCTGGTAATCTGTACCTGGCTTATTTCTTTTAACATATTGTCCTTCTGGTTCATGCATGCTGTTACAAATGACAAGAATTCTTTCTTTTTTAAGGCTGAATAGTATTCTATTGTGTATCTGTACCACATTTTCTTTATCCATTCATCCACTGAGGGACACCTAGTTGTTTCCATTTTTGACTTATTCTAAATAATGCTACAATGAACATGGGAGTGCAGACATCTCTTCAACATACTGATTTCATTTCTTTTGGAAATATACCCAGTAGTGAAATTGCTTTAACCATTTAAATTTTAAAGATGAAACTGAAACCAAGAGAGGTTTATTTATTTATTTATTTATTTATTTATTTATTTTTAATAGAAAGAGAGTCTCTGGATCTGTTCTGTCCAAACACTATTGACTCAAGAGACAGATCCACCGGACGCCGAATGTGCTGTCCCAGAAGAGGTTTTAAGGGATTTGGTCAAAATCACCTCATAAGTGTCAAAGCAGGGACTAGGTTCCCAAGTCTCTGAATCTCCATCCAGAACACTTCCCACTACAGATAGGGCATCATAATGCCCTGTTCTCTGTGTTACTCCTTCCGTGAAGCTACTTCTAGAAACTTCTCCACAATTTTCATAGCTACAATATCAGCTTCTTAGCTCCACTAGAGACTCAAACATGAGAATTAAAGCAGCTTTTTGGAGTCAATACTAATGGTTTAAAGATGAGTCTTGGGGATATTATTTCTTGATTTTTAGAAATTATCTAACTAATTGTCCAGAAAGCTTCTGTAGGTAGATCAGGGCTTGATATTCTCTGTCAGATTCTAGTTGATCATATACTCTTTGATACATTCCATTTAAAGTTGTCTTTGATTAAGAGAAAGGGGTTAAATTCATACTGGCATGGGTTAAAGCCAGACAGCAGAAAGCAAAACAAGGTGCTGCCATGAATGATAGAGATTCTCCAGAGTGTGGGGTAATAGTAGAGATACACAGCTAAGAGATTCTGACTTTGTTCATGTCCCAGTCTTCCCTAGAATGATATGACAAACCATGTCACAGATGCCTAGAAAACCCAGGCTGTATAACAGCATTTACCCAAGTAATTACTCAGTTTTCTAAATGATACTAAGGTATGTTCTAGGGGAGATGTTTTATTTATTAAAATGTCTTGGAAATACTGAATACTATACCTCCTTAGAAATTTACCAGCATAATGGCATGTTAAAATTTACCAGCACAATGGCATCATTGCTCTAAGAAAACCAGAGTGTTTAACTTTGTTTATACTAAACTTCTTTGTCCACAGAACTATAGTTTTGCATGTTACTTATGAGCACCCTGGTGAAGTGGTCCACCAAGGAACACACTTTGGGGAATATGGCTCCATTGGACTCACATCAAACTTGCATCGTGCGGATTTATCTGACTTGCTAAATGGAGACTATCTGATCTTGGAAAAAACAAAATTCAGGTACAACAAAACCTCACTGTGTGAATGAAATCTAAGTTAAGACCTATTCCCTTGAAACAATAGACTGTTTTGGAATATGTAAAACTTTGTTGTATTTATTGGCATAGAGTAACTAGGTCTACCAGTTAAACCTTCTCAAGTTGGCATTGCAACCAAGCCTGCTTACTGAACATGTGCCACTCTTCTACAGAGCATCCGTTGTTAGAAATTAAAATGCAAATTAAAATATCCTAACTACTGTAAACATTCCTCACTAAGTCTTATTTGCACACTTCTTGTTTTCCCTCCAGAGCTCTTTTTCTATCACATGGCTTCATTTACCAAGTTTCTTTTTCTCTCCTGCTACATGCACTTAGCCTCTCTGTGTTCTACAGACACAGACTTATCCACAGCCCCTGACCACATGTCTTGTAAAAATGCCTCCTGGTCACCATGGAAACTCCATGAGAGGGTATAAATGGATCAGCAGAAAGGCATTCCCACAAATAGAAAAATATATCCAAAGCACGTGTTACAATGAATGGCGGGTCAAGTGCCTTATTTTCTGATCCAAGGACAGTGCTACTGTACCATGCAGGTGAAGTAAACGTTGGAGAACATGGCCGGTATACCACATAAGATGATGACACATGAGAAGACACTCAATTCTTGGTCCCTAAATGTCACGGCAAAATGTACTTAAACAGATGCAGGGCCGTCTACTTCCTGTTTTGCATAACCTATTTTTCTTTTCCCTTATTCTTCATTATTCTGTCTCCGGAAGTTCTTCCCTGATTTGCATAGTACCGCTTTTGTATCATAAAATTGTGGGGAGACAAGGTGCCTGTCACTGACCAATAGAGCCATGAGCCAAGCAATACTAACATGGCTTTGCTCTGAGGATTTGAAAGATGTCTCATCAGTTTACATGGGCCATTCTGAAGTCAGCTACCTTGAGCAAATCACTTGACCTCTCTGGGCTCCTATTTTCTCATCTGTAAAACAAAGATACCAGCCTGGATCTGCCTGGCAGGGTTAATACCTACACCAACATATCTGTCATACAGCTGTCTTTGGAAGATTGAAAACTGGAGAAATACTAAATTCTAGTACTACAATTCTACTGACCTTTGCAGAAATGAGACTAAGAACAAAGAAATATACTTCAGGCAGACGGAAGTGACTCAAGTAGCGTATTAGTTTCAATGAGATGCATGTGAATGTTTTTCTGAAAGGATAAAGTACTACATGAAGTGTAAGGTATTAAACCATCTCCCTATGAAAAGATTTGTGAAGATGAATCTCAGCAGAGGAAAGAAAGGGCAAACAGGAGAAAAGAGAGAAGGCAAGAGATTGTAATTAGGAATAGATGGCGCCTGGAGTAGGTGATGATTAGAATAGATAACTAAGAAACAGGAAATCTCTCTGGTACTTACTCTTGTGCATTTGCTTCTCCTGGGCTCTCACAGTTCTGATAGTCTGACCCAGAACTTTCATCAGAATGTATTACTGCCTGTGCACAAAGTGTGAACTAAAAGGCTAATGAAAGATATCAATGGCTGCCATGAACTCAATTCAACATCTATTTAACAAGTAACTATTATGTGCAAAACACTGTGTTTGGCACTAGAAGAGGCACCAAAAAAAGATAATGCTCTCACTTACCAATTCACTGAGAAAAATTATCCTCTGGACACTTATAACACGTGGGCACTCCTTCAAGAGTCCTAAATGTAGCAAGGATATTTACAAGGTCACAACTATCATACAAGATATAATATTATAAGTGCTAAGAATATTGAGGCAAGTTAATCCCAAAGAATTGATCAACAAAGTCTTCATGAAATATGCTGATTTTTAAATAGGGCTGATGGTAGAGGCAGGGTTTCTACCAAGGGAGATGAGAATGGGCTGGAGCAAAAGTCCAGAAGCATGAAGGCAGGAGGTCAGTTTTAGATGAATATCAGCTACAAATAAAGAAGCAGTGTCCCATGACACACAGAATGGCCCTGTCTTGTAGATAGCTGAGGGGTTTGTCATAGATGAGTGGCAACAAGGAGAATCAGAGGTGTCGACTGGGGCAGAGGCTCCAAGCGGATAGGCTAATTGGAGAATTGAAGTAGAAGAGACCGGAAGAGTGTCTGTGGGACAGAAAAGTACAAGAGGAACTGGAGGGACCCTTCTCGTGAACCGTTCCCACTAGAGCCTGAAATAAACCTTCCACCACTGGTTTACTGAAATTATAAAATCCATTTGGCTGTTCTCAGTCTTGCTCTACTGGATGTTCCATACAGAATTAATAAATTATTTTAATAATTAGCCTTCAGTAAATGTTCATTGTGTGCTAGGAGCTCTATGACATATGCTCCACGCTGGCCACAGCCTCCTTCGGAAACCCTCTCTCAACTTGGAACGCTGTCCTCTCCTGTCTTTGCTGATAGTTTCTCAACTCATACTTCCCAGTCTCCCTTGCTAATTCCACTTCTTTCCGCACCATCAGAGACACTGAATCAAGATAGCGGCCCTCTCATATTATGCCAGAATCTCAGGACTGGCTTATTTAAATTGCCCATGCCATCCAAAGATTCTGGGTAGGCGTGTCTTTCTGGTTGAGAGTCACTGGCCTACCTTCTCCTTTCTGATAGGTTTAAGTAGACTTTTTTCTCTTCTCTGTCCTCCCTTCCCCTCTCGTCTTTTTCTTTTCTTCCTCTTCTCTTCTCTCTCATTGACAAATTCTTAGTTTCAAAAACACATTTTGCCTATTTACTTCTTCCCTCCCTTCCATCTTTTCCTTCCTTCCCTCTTTACATCCTTTCTCTTACTATCTATTATCATCTTTTTGTTACCGCTTCCCACCACAGTACCTAGTATAATGCCCATTTTAATGTATGTTCTATGCATTCTCTCTTGTGGTGCTTTGCACTGAGTAGGTATGCAATAATTTTCTGGATTGAGCTAGATATGCTTATGTGTTTACCCAGCAGAAAGGCATGTACATTTCAACACTTTAAAAAGAATACATAGAAATTAAATATGGTAGTCAAAGCTACAAAAATGCAAGTCTTTGGACAATAACTTCTGACTGGGTTCATTATATATTCAGGTGCTCCACAGTGCTTAGATGCAGGGGAGCTTTTGTCTAATAATACCTCTTCTTGGATGAGCATTGAAGAATGGATTGGGGAAGAAACAGAGAATGAAAAAGTGGTTGTATATCTTTGTGTAATTATAAACTGCCAATGAAAGATAAGACATAGAACATGGACAAGAACATAATCCTATAGAAAAACAATAATGTGACACTGCAATGGTTAATTTTTTTTTTTTTTTTTTGAGATGGAATCTTGCTCTGTCGGCTAGGCTGGAGTGAAGTGGCACCATCTCGACTCACTACAACCTCTGCCTCCCAGGTTCAAGCAATTCTCCTGCCTCAGCCTCCTGAGTAGCTGGGATTACAGTTGTGCGCCACCACACCTGGCTAAATATTTTTGGTACTTTTAGTAGAGATGGGGATTCATCATGTTGGCCAGGCTGGTCTCAAACTCCTGTGCTCAAGTGATCCACCCGCCTCGGCCTCCCAAAGTGCTGGGATTACAGGCATGAGCCACTGCACCCAGCCTGCAATGGTTAATTTTTTGATGTCAGCTTGGCTAGATTAAGGAATCCCAGATAGCTGGTAAAGCATTACTTCTGGGGATGTCTGTGAGGGTGTTTCCAGAAGAGATGGCATTTGAATCAGTGAACTGAGTAAGGAAGATCCATCCTCATCCAATGTGGGTGAGCACCATCCAATTGGTGGGGGCCTGAATAGAACAAAAAGACAGAGGAAAGGTGAATTTGCTCTCTTCTGGAGCTGGAACATCCTTCTCTTGCCCTTGGACATCAGAACTTCAGGTTCTCTGGCCTTTGGACTCTGGGATTTCCACATGCTGATGCCCAGTTCTCAAGCCTTCAGCCTTAGACAGAGAGTGACGCCACCGGCTTTCCTGGTTCTCCCGCTTGCAGATGGCTCATAATGGGACTTCTCAGCCTCCATAATCACATGATCCAAGCCCCCTAATAAATCCACCCACATATGTCTATCTCTCTATATATCCTATTGGTTATGCCTCTCTGAAAAACCTAATCCTGTATCTAAATTCCTTGGCATTTCCCAATCATGTCTAGAAATTTTGCAAAATCTATGAAACTTGAGGACTGTGATTCAACACCGTATCCTCAGTCCTGACAATTAGAATATTTAATAATCACTTACTGAATTCAAGAGTGAATGATGAATGTTTTTGAAAAATTACTAACAATTATTGAGCGCTATGAGCAACATACTATGTTTTGTGCTTACTGTACACGTTTCCTTTAATCTCCATAACAACATCCTAGGAAGAACGGAACATAGTTATTCACATTTTACAGATGAAGAAACTAAAGCTCAGAGAAGTTACATGAATTGTTGAAGTTGGAAAAAATAAAATGCAGACAGTCTGCTTCAGACCCCCGCTCTTCAGCCTGTAGTATGGCTTCCTGAATGAAAGGCTAGCATCCTGAATTTTTATCTGCTATATTAAACATCTTACTCCAAGGAGATATTTCGGCTGCTAACCATCCAGCATTCATTTTTACTGCTTTATTATAGGCCCCAGAAGGAATAACAGTTAACCATTTAGGGATCCCTCAAAACTTTGTCAGTTTATTGAAGTTGCACCTCCAACAATTCGTTGCCTGTTGAAACAATGTATGTTTAACCCGACTTGATTCTCTGCAGTTGTGCATGATTTCAGCTGTAGGACAGAATCACTAGCAGTCATCCAAACCATTAGCCAAAGGGGTTTCTTTAAAACCCGCATTGCATGCAACAAAAGGGCAAAACCTTAATACGGTTTTATTTGCCAAGTAAATGTAGCTGTAAATTAATTCCTTACAATCACTGTTCATTAATATTTAATATATTTATATGAAGGATGCCACTTCACAATTCCCTATACACTCAGCATTTAATAACCTAGAAATAGCTTATCTTCTTTAACTCACTGAGACTGGATTTGCAATAACTAGTAATGTTAAATGTATTTTTAAAAAATCAATAATAAATAAATGCATAAGCACTTCCCTCTCGAATGCTTCTGATGTTATTTACAAAATTAAAAAAAAAGATGACAGATCCACAAGGGACTTTATAACCATTTCATTACCACCTCCCTAATTGTGTGTGGTGGAACTGCATAATCTGTTTATTGAAATTGAAATCTTTGGAACGGATCCTCCCCACAGACATTAACAATAAGCATCTCATGCAATAACATAGTACTTAATGTAATATTAACATTATATGCACCAGGCCTTAACCGCTCACTGGTTCCCCCACCGGAATTGAACATTTTAACAGTCTGTGCTCTACCTCGGTATTCAATTCTATATCTAATTTACAGGCTGTAAAACACAATATTCACAGATTACAATAAATACAAAGAAGTTCTAAGGACATATCTGGTGGTACTAGGAAAATAGAGACTATTTTGTTTGCAGTAGAAATAAAAGAAAACTCCTCTTAAAATTTTGACCATGAAGAAAACCACTTTGTTCAGTGCTGCTAGGCCAAGTGACACAAAAGCATTACTTTGACATTAGGTGAAGGTATTCGGATGTATGTCATGCATGGTTGAAATCTAGACATTTCTCTCCAGCTTCCGTTTCCTGAAGAGGCAAGCAGGGAAGGGCAGAGCAATGAATGAGGGGTTGGGAACACTGGTTTTCATCTTGAATCTTCCTGAATGATCTTGCATGCTTTTGAGTCGTTTAACTTCTCTATACCTTAGATTTTGTGTCTTTGAATAAACAAGATGAATGACTGTCTAGAAGATTCCTTCCAGTTATAAAACTTGAAAAATCTAGACGGAAGTCTTCCATGTATAAAAGTTAGTTTGCAAAGCCCGCTCTGAGATTTTTTTCATTACCCTTTAAGCAGTATCTCTTAAATTTCTGGCTTTCTCAGTAACAGAGCAACTGTAACAGCATTCATTTCATGCTGTGTACTTTCCTAAACTCTTTTTAAGCATTATCTCAATTAATCTAAAGCACAGTACTGGACATAAACTACATAGCTGAGATGAACACTAGAGACAGGGTTAAAAGGGAAAAAAACAGGTGAAATTGCAAAATTTCTACTGAATAATGGAAAAGCCTCAAAAGTCAACGAACACTTGCCCAATTCTTTCACGATCATTCAGCTAACTTAAATGATCTAATGGGGGTCTGTAGCCAATACGGTCTTTTGTAAAATACATGTTTACTATCATACTGTAATCCACTAGTCTCAGACACAGTATAAACATTCTGTCATTATTTGTGCTACATTCCTGTGTTAGGCAAGAAACTCACAATCTGGATTTTACTTGGTCATTTAGAGGGAGATATAGACATTTTCTTAGGTCATTATGTCTCTATCAGCCGTGTATTTAATATGTATTTTCTGGAAACTAATAGCTATTTAATATGAAAAATAATGTGACCCATCAAATTCAGGATAGGAGTTACATTTTGGGTGTAGGAAGGGGAATTTTCTCAAGAAGGGATCCTCAGAGGCTTCAACAATAGGTAGTATTACATTGTTTAATATGGGTGGCTAACTGAATGGTGCTTGTCATATGGCTATTTACACATTTTATATAAAAATATATAGATAAAATTTTCATACTAAAAATAATAAACTTTCAAAATAAATTTCTCTCTTTCAAATCTGTCTTCCTTTCAGAAAGCTTAGGGGACAAAAATTAAGACCACGGAATTATAATGTAAATTATAAAATTGGGTGTTTGCTCTTTATTTATGCATCCTCTGACACAACATGTGGTTGTCTTCAGAGTAAAACATTTCAATATGCATGAACCCAGTTTAAGACAAATACTACAGGATACATTTGATGTAGATTTGCTAGCAAAGTTTTTCAAAGGTATTTGCAACTTCAGAGCTTATAATTTGCAAGTTGAGTTTTTCTACTTGGGAATTATACTCCTCCAGACTTGTCTTGAACAAATCATTCTTTTATTCTCTTTCCTCTTTTCCCAAAAATAAAACCACTTTTCACCATTTTCACACAAGTTTGGAAAGCAAGGCATTCTGGCTGTAGTGAAAAAGATTTTTAATACCCTTTCCATCTCACCCTCTTCATCTCTTTCCTCTCATATAAGGTTGCTGTATCTCACTACTAAGAAAAAAAAGCTTTAGAACTGAACTCCCCCCCAACCCCCACCCTCCAAAAAAAAAATCAGTAATAGCAAGAGAAATATTGGTTTGGAATTATTTCTTTTTAAAAGTTGATCAGTTCTTCTCAGAACCCCCAAATGCTTTATTTTTAATCTGATCTTGTTTTGCCTGCTTGGATATGAGACTGCTTTATCACTCATTCCACCACATTGGTCATTGAGGAAAGTCACTATTCAACTTTCACTTTCAGGTGTGGTTCTTTTATGGATGAGAGGGGAGAACCTGTGTACTGGGATCATTTTATTCCACAGGTCCACCCATCTTACACAATTTCCAACTGTCCTACAACCTGAAAGCACAAATCAGCACACAGTATCAGTTGAACAGCACATGTTGAACTATTTTACTATTTCCGTGCCATGGGATTACTACAGTAACACAGCCAGCTTCTCCATTTTGCTGGGGTTCTGCCATTTTGCTGGGATTCACAGTAAACAAAGGGAAAGATCACTATGCCTTGAGCCAGGGCAATCATCAGTACATTCATTGCAGTAGCGATGTTCTACTCCCCAGTTATCATCTTTTTTTCAACTTGGCTAGGAGGCCCCACCCTCACCCACAGAGCCTATATACAAAAGAAGAGCATGAATTCATGTATCATTCAGTGTTATCAACCCTAAAAAGTGGTTCTACCTGTGGTTGCAATTTCTAATCCAATTAATTTCAATAAAATGGATCAACTATTAGCAATGTGGGAAGTACTATAGAGAAGACCAAGGCATAAGCCTTGCCTTTAAGGATCTTAGATGTGAACGAACTGAGACATAATGCTCAGACACATGAGCACGTAACAGTAACAGTGCTGTTAAGTGAGCACTTTCTGTGCTAGTAACTAAGCAAAGAGCTATATGTATGTTTGCTCATTTAATTCTACAAATGCCTTATACAGGCATTATCATGCTGGGGCCAAGAGAGCTTATATACTGGGGTCCTAAAGCAAAATGGAAACAGGAAGCAAACCCAGGTCTACCTTACTCCAAAGCCCACGCGGCAGCTACTGTCTTAGATGCCCAGCACAGCTACTTGGACAAGGAGACAGACAACAGAGTATGGAAATGACTAGGCAAAGTAGGAAACACAATCCCTTTAACTTGATTTTAAATGACTTTACCAGATTAATGTTCGTACTTTGAAATGTTTGGCTAATGAGCCTACAAGTAATATATGCTATTCATTGTGTTTACAACAGTATTTCTCAAAATCTAAATCATCTTTCATTTTTAAAGCTAGTTATCACTGTGAACAGCCAGATTTCTAACAGATACTATTGATGTTTATGTGTCCCTGCCACTTACTTGTGGACATTATAGGTGGCAGAGTATATTAAATTAGCTGTCATCCATCTTTACACCAATGGCAAGGGTACCCATCTGATCTCTCACCTTCCCAGCAACCCAGCTGTTTTTCCAAGTGCGTCCCCTTTGCCGCCAAGGCTGCTCATGGTACTGCACTCTTTTGCCTGGATGCTAAGGGACTCAGCCACCATACTGATTTTTACATTACTACTCTTTAGAAAAACAAGCATCATACAGAGATGAAGGGAAAAAACTGAGTAAGTAGCACCACAACTTTATCTGGGCTGTTGAAATAAAAAAGAAAATCAGCTTAATCAGTGTATCTGTTTGTTTCTTTTAACTAATCTTTTAATTAATTGTCAACTACAGTAGTAGCATGAGGATACCGATTTCATTTCACTGATTTACCCTGAAATAAAAATGCATCAAAACCCTTCTATTGACATCTAGAATCTCTGGACGTAAATGTAGATGTTTTGAAATGACTCCCTCTTTTTGTCATGCTCTTGACCCCATTTTTCCCCCAAAGGGTGGGATGCAATCATATTGTGTAGCAAAATCAGAGAAGCCACCATGTCTGAGATCCTGGGTTAGTGTAAAGAGATGCAAGGCATGTCACATCAATCCCAGCTTGGTGTCATGAATAAATGCCACATCAAATACAGATCAATCTATTTTTTTAAAGCAATAGAAACTGCCATCATTGGCATTGAATGTTCAGTGTTGCTCTTCAACCCTCCAACCTTCATAATAATATATATATATAAAATCTTTTCTCCATCAACATTATATTGGCTGCTAGTTTTGACACTAAGTCTTCCCAAACCACCTTTGTCCAACGCATATCACCGCAGAAACCATTTCTTATTGGCTAAAAGCAGATAAACCTGCCAAAAGCCAGTGCTTATTTCTTTCCCAAGAGACCTCACTTGAGTAAGTGTAAGCGAGCATAACTCTGTGTGTTTTCTTACCCAAAGTGACAGGCAGCCTGGGAACAGAAGATCTCCGTTTCTTAACTCGGCACCCTGGATTTGGATGATTTAACTATATATAAAGGCAGCACTAGGTTGATTTGAAAGATACATTTTATCAAGTTGTCAGCTTTCCAGGGCCAACTGTTTCAGAATCACTTATAAGTAAACTAGAAAATGATTTGGATTGTAGGAAATTTAAACCTTACTTTCCCAGAATGTTGCAGCAAATAGCTGAAAAATAGACATATAATCAAACTCTGAAATTAAAGTGTCCTGAGTGTGTCTCGCTGGCGGTGAGAGGCTGCACAGTCTAATGGATGGAGAGCTGGATGCCGAGTCAGGGGACCTAGGGAGAGATTTCCACTCTGGCAGCAAATCACTGAGTGACCTTGGGAATCTCAGCCGACGCAGTCACAGGGAGAAGACCAGACTTCTTGGGCTGGCACCCCTCACTACTTTGCCCATTTGCCACCTTTTATGGGGCTGTGCCAACAGGTATGGGAAACCTCTTAATACAGGGACAAGGGAAGAGAGGTCTGGACCAGGAAGAGAACTTTAATACCAGCCTTCCTTCGTATCTCTCTCCAGTGGCTGGGAGAAGAGGCAGGAACCTTTGGGGACAGAAAGGTCCTCATGATTTTTCCAGCCCAGTAAAGTAAATAACTGCCACAGCCAGTCCCTAACAACCAGCTGGAGGGTCACTTACCCACCCACAGCCTGGAAGATAATTTCGCCTCTTGGTTGACTTCTCAGGAACTCTTGGAGAAGGATTAATCAGACTGACTGCTGAGTTTTTTCAGGACCCTGAGCATCTCAATGATAAGAATCTTCATGATACTTTTGGACTCCAGTTTCAGACAAAGCCCTACTCAACTGAAACTCACAGTTCACTGCATTTTCCAACATTGCATGAGTATACAAGCATAAATATGCAGTGTGAACAATGTCCTTGGCCTGCAGATCACCTTTTTCTCTATCGTGAGCTCTCTTGGCTACAGAAGGAAGATAAGACACCCTGATGTTACTCTCATCCTGATAATCTTACCAGTCACAAAGGCACAAGCAGAAAATATACAGACATTTTGTGTCTGTTTTTCAAAAGTGTTACCAGCAGTCCCCTTCCTTATTTTTTTCTGACTCCAACCCTCTGCTGGCGTCTTGGAAGTATTGTATTTGAAAGCCCCCCTCTACCAAGCCCTCACAGAATGTGCACACAGTTAAGGGCATGGGATCATTGGCAAAGGGGCATCATTGCCCTGACATGGCATTTTAAGGAATTTAACAAATCTAATCATTTCAGAAGCCATATATCTGCCTTATTTGATTAGATGAAAAATAGAAGTTACTAGGGTAGGATCAGGCATTGTCTCCTTTTTAAGAAAGGGGTCATAGATATTGTACTGCCACCAGAGAGCAGATGATGCGTCATAGAAATCTCTGCACGACAAACTATGTGAAGCTCAATTTATCTACTTCAGGAAGACCAAGAGCTACATCAGCTCAACAGAGATTTGAACTTGTGGTCCCAGGGACTTCTGGACTAATGAAGCTGATGGTGAGATGACTAAGTCATCACCACTAGCTAATGGGCCCCCAGAGAGGACACATGTGATCAGAATGATTTATTGATCAATGCTGACCTCTAAAACTACTTTAGGACAGGCATTGGAAACATAAAACCACTTTTACTGTGCCATGGCTCAGGCTGCCGTTACTTCGGCTTTGTAAAATGCCGTGTGGGACTGGGATCAATCATTACTAGACCTTGCAGTTTGCTGACCTCCATTAGGAAAAGAACTCTCTAGAAGGAGCAGAAAACCCATGTTTAATAGCAAAGAAAGCAATGCCACTTCAGTAGTGCATTTGGAATCACGATGAAAACTTGGAGGGCAGAAGTCCCTACCTCCCATAGGTTGAAAGAGTTCTATGGAAAAAAAAAAAAAAAAAGAGTGGAAAAAGTCAGTTCCACATAGTTCACAAAGAATAAATTGCATTATCAGAAGAATTTTTTTTTCTGAATGAGGAATCTTTCTTCAGTTCTATAAACTCATATAAAGGTGCTCAACATCACTAATCATCAGGTAAATGCAAATTAATACCACTATGAGATATCACATCATATCCATAAGGATAGCCATTATCAAAAAGTCAAAAGATAAATGTTTACGACAGTATGGAGAAAAGAGAACAACAGTACACTGTTGATAGAAATGTAGACTGGGCTGGGCACAGTGGCTCACACCTGTAATCCCCACTTTGGGGGGCTGAGGCAGGTGGATCACCTAAGGTCAAGAGTTTGAGATCAGCCTGGCCAACATGGCAAAACCCCATCTCTATTAAAAATACAAAAAAATAAGCCAGGCATGGTGGTGAGTGCCTGTAATCCCAGCTACTCGGGAGGCTGAGGCAGGAAAATCACTTGAACCTGGGAGGCAGAGGTTGTAGTGAGCCGAGATCACACAACTGCACTTTAGCCTGGGGAACAGAGTGAGACTCTGTCTTGAAAAAAAAAAGAAATGTAGATTGGCACAGCTGTTATACAAAACAGGGTGGAGTTCCTAAAGAAAATAAAAACAGAACTATCATATGACCCAGCAATCCTTCTTCTGGGTGTTTACCCAAAGGAGATGAAATCACCACCTTGTAAAGATATCTGCACTCGTATGTTCATTGCAGCATTATTCACAATAGCCAATAGGTGAAAACAACCTAGATGCTACACACACACACACACACACACACACACACACACACACACTAACATGCACACACAGAGGCATTATTACTCAGCCTTAAAAAAAGGAAATCTTGCGACTGGGTGTGGTGGCTTATGCCTGTAATCCCAGCACTTTGGGAGGCCGAAGCAGGCAGATCACGAGGTCAGGAGATCGAGACTATCCTGGTTAACATGGTGAAACCCCGTCTCTACTAAAAATACAAAAAATTAGCTGGGTGTGGTGGTGGGTGCCTTGTAGTCCCAGCTACTCAGGAGGCTGAGGCAGGAGAATGGCGTGAACCCGGGAGGCAGAACTTGCAGTGAGCTGAGATTGCACCACTGCACTCCCGCCTGGGTGACAGAGCGAGACTCTGCCTCAAGAAAAAAAAAAAGGAATTTTTGCCATTTGCCACAAAATGGATGAAACTGAAAGGCATTATGCTAAGCAAAATAAGCCAGAAACATAAAAGTTTTGCTTGATCTCATTTATATGGGGGATATTTTGCTAGATCATATATATATATATATGGCTAAAATACACAGAGAATGAAACAGTGGTTATGACCGGCAGGAGGTAGGGGGAGAGGAAATGGGGAGATGTGGTTCAAAGGATACAAAATAGCAAATATGTAGGATGAACAAGTTCAGAGACTTGATGTACAACATGAGGACTACAGTTAATAAAGCTGTCCTGTATTAAAAATTTTTGTGAAATAAATTGATTTTAGCTGCTCTTATCACAAAAATTGTAATTATGTGAGATGACAGATATGTTAATCTGCTTCACTACAGCAGCCATTTCACTATCTTTATGTATCCCATAACATCATGTTGTAAACTTCAATTATACACAATAAAATTTATTTTAATAATTAACAAATAAATAAAAACACTGGATATCTGTGCTTAAAAAAAAGTATTCTGATGAGATTTTGCCATAATATTCCCTGCAAGTACATGGCTGTATATAGACTGAACCTTTGCATAGCCTAATTAATGGAGGTTCATAATCAACAGTAGATTGCAAAACCCACATCTTGTCTAGATATGGGGTGACTTGCCTGAGGATCTGAGGGAGACAGTGAGAGATGGAGTGAGACTAAGGCACCACATCATCCAGAACTCTGGAGAGCCTCAGCAAGTCCGACACCCCCTTGACCCCTTCTCTGCGGCTTCCTCAGAGTCCTCCCTCATTAACAATCCCCTCCCTCCCTCTCCTGGATTTTCAACTTCTCTATCAGTGCTTTCTCCTTAGCAAATAAATATGCTCAAGGCTCTACTATCAAAAAGCAAGCCCTCATCCTTCCCAGGAAACTCCGCATCCTTCCACACTTTACTGACAAAATTTTTACATGTCAGTATCCACAGGATCCACATCACCTCCCAATCACTACACAACTCCTGCCACTCAAGGTTTCCCACAACCATTTTGATAATGCGGAATCTCTGGAGTAAGACAAGTGTTTGGAATGGAGATCTGGGTTTCACTAGCTAGGTTAATTTAGACAAGTCATTTAACCTCTTTCATTGTTTCTCTTTTGCAAATGGGAGGATAACAATATTCTCTAATACAGTTGCTGTGAATATCATCAGCTCCTTTAGCAGTGTCCATGGACAGCATTCATGAAGTGGTAATCATCATCATCATCACCATCATTATCATCATCATGATCACCATTAGCATCATTATCATCATCATCACCATTATCATCATTATTATCATCATCACCATTATCATTATCATTATCATCATCATCATCACCATTATCATCATCATTATCATCATAGTTAACACTATTCCTCTATTCCTGGGGAGGACATCCAAAATCAGTATCAACCCAAGGAATAGATGCGGGACAAGTACATGGTTATACCGGAGATAACTAGAAATTATCATATCAAAACTCAGAAGAAAAATGCGGGACTCTGAACCCAAGAAGTGGGTAGAAAATAAGAGGCAACCAGAGATCAGAACATGGTTAGAAGGTGAACTAGTTTCTGAACCTGGATGTCACAGGTTTGGCCCCTGGTCAAATCTTGTCAATTCTCAAGAAGGTCCAACCTGAACTTGTAAAGCCACCAGCCCACAGAAAAGTGCCCACTGGCAAAGAGGTCAACCATATCCTAGGTAAGATGAAAATTCCTTTCTGTTCTGTGCCAGCCTTTTTGCTGATGGGCAGAAGGGCCAGTCCTAGGTGTTAAATGGTTTCTCATGTCCCTGAGAGGGCTTCTGCCATATTCATGTATGGTGGAAGTAATTAAATAGGGCATGGTTGTGGGCAGTGCCTGGGGGTGGAAAGAAGTGATGCCTCCTTTGGAAAACATTTGAGTGTGTAAAAACTACTTTAGAAGATTTGGAGAGTGTGCATGAGTGTGTATGGTCATATAGTGCATAAAAGTGAGTGTGGGCTGCAGATTTCCATCTCTTGTAGGTGTGTGGGGCTCCTGCAGCAGGGAGGTCCCCCTGAAATGAAGTATAGGACACAAATCAAGAAATCTAAGACAAGCTATAGCCCAACGTTACCTGTTTGTACTCTGGTTTGAGAGAAGTTGATTTCCTCTGAAATTTCCAGACCATCCCATGTTCCTCCAATAATCCAACCCTTCCCACCTCTCTAAGTTGCCATGTGAAGAGTTGGAAGAAAAACAGAAATGCAAAAACACTGGGGTGTTTTTACAATAGAAGAGAAAAAAGGGAAACAGAGTAGAGAGAATCTACCCTGGCCTGGGACTTTCTCCATCCCTTTCAAAATATGTTTCATAAAAATCAATGTTTACAAATGAAAACCTGTTTCTTTGTTCATTCTTTATTAGTTTACAAGCGACCTCAACTCCCACATAGGTTAAATTTGTATTTTTCCAGAATCTTTTTGTTCTCTACACTCATGTCCAAACAGCTCACACATCTCCTACAAGTAAATACACATAAATAGGCCCTGTACTTGCAGTAGGATTCACTTGATTATGTTATACTTAGTTTTCCTGAAAATTTTATCAGACAGAAAATATCCATTAGGTTGGTATGAAAGTAATTGCGGTTTTTGCCATTAAAAGTGTGGCAGAAACCCCAATTACTTTTGCACCAACTGAATACAACCTAATTTAAGAATTTTTAAAAATAATATATTCTTATTGTAGAACATTTAGAAAGTATAAAAGAAGATAAACAAGTTGATAAGCCCTGTCTATAGTCCCACCACTCGGATAATATAACATTTTAATGCACATTTTTCTATGTTTTTTTTCTACATGTATATGCAAATTCACATAGAAATATATGGAAATGTATTTATGCAGTTAAGCTCTTTTTTGTACCTATATTTTTATAACCTAATTTTTCCAGATAATATTATATATTTTTAAAAATATTCAAGCCATTAAGTTGTTTGGGTGAAGGAAAAGGGACAAGATGGAGGAAGGTGAACAAGATGGAGCAGTCCTTGTTGTTTCCGGGTTCTTCATCACAGATTTTCCCGCGCCTGGGAAAAGAACCAAATCAACTGAGCATGCGCAGAATGATGTCAAGCCGAGGACAACGAAATTCAAGAAGCCACTCCTACACAAACGCCCCAAACTCCTCCCCTTCCAGCTCCCAGGCATAAAAGTCTGCTGCCGGCAGGAGCCAGCGTGATTTCTTCGGCCCCCCACATTCGTGGGCCAGAGAACATCACCCGAGAGCGCCGCGGCGACTTCCCTGGCACCCCCCCCCCCCACACCTGAGGACCAGAGAACTTCGCCCGAGAGTGTGTGCATATTTGCAATAAAAGACTGCCACTTTCTTATGTACTTTGGCCTCATGTTTAATTACTTAGCTCTCCCAAATTAAGTTACATTAAATTAAATCAAAACAAAGTTCTCTATAAAATTACTTAAATGGTATGAACTGATTATTTGGAGCATAGAAAGCAGGCTGATGGAAAGACCCTTGCCTGGGGATAAAGAGTACACTGTGCCATGAATATGCGGTGTGACCTTGGGCAACTCACTTTTCTCCTCTGAATCTCAGTTTCCTGAGCCTTGATGAGAATCAGCAATAAAATAATTTCTACCAACTCACCACCATCACCTTTACTGAAGAAACCTATGACTTGAAGCCCAGCCCTCCCTGGGGAATTGGCGGGGCCTCCTAATCCAGGCTGAGCTACATCTCTTCCCATCCACTGATAAGCACTTTCCTGCTTTTCTCTCTCTAAACTGTGATCCCGGCCATCACCGAGTGCAGCTATACAGTTTAGATTTGGGTGTGCTCCCCTTACCCACAACTTCATTTTATCTTCCCTGTTTTCATTGTAAAACCAAATCTAATCATATCACTTTCCTGCTGTTGCTTCTCAATGGCCCATGATGGCTCTTACAAAGAGGTTGCCTGAGCTGCCCCACCTACCCTCTGGCCTAGTTCCTCACCCTGCCTCCCTCTGCCTTCCTGCCCTCAGGCACCCTTTGGTTCCTCAAAGGCATCAAGTCCTATGTCCCCTAGGTCTTGGCATCCACGGTTCCATTACAGCCACATTAACATTCTCCCTCATAAAATGTCCATCAATGACAGAATGGATTAAGAAAATGTGGCACATGTACACCATGGAATACTATGCAGCCATAAAAAAGGATGAGTTCGTGTCCTTTGTAGCGACATGGATGCAGCTGGAAATCATCATTCTCAGTAAACTATCACAAGAACAGAAAACCAAACATGTTCTCACTCATAGGTGGGAATTGAACAATGAGAACACTTGGACACAGGAAGGGGAACATCACACAACAGGGCCTGTTGTGGGGTGTGGGGAGGGGGAAGGGATAGCATTAGAAGATATACCTAATGTAAATGACGAGTTAATGGGTGCAGCACACCAACATGGCACATGTATACATATGGAACAAACCTGCACGTTGTGCACATGTACCCTAGAACTTAAAGTATAATAAAAAACAAATAAATAAACAAATAAATAAAATTAATTAATTAAAATATTTTTAAAAAAACATTCTCCCGTCACCACCATGCCCACCCTCCAAAAGCAGCTCATTCTTATTCAGCCTTCAGGGAAAGTTAATCATATGCCTCCTCTCTCCTTTGAAGTAAATTAGATCATCATTTCCAGTGCTCTCCCTCCCATAACATTTAGCACAGCATATACATGTGGTTATTTGATAAGCATTTGTTTCTCCCTTAGACTGTAAGCTCCATGCAAGAGAACTGTTCAGCTCATCCCTGAAGCTTTACTACTCAGCCCAATTCTGTGCACATAGCAGGCACTCAATAGATATTTGTTTAAAAAAATGAGTGCATTTTCTCTTTGTAATTTCCTCCTCTAACTATTTTAAATTGCAGTTTTCCTTGTGTGATCTCTGTGAAGGTAAGCTTCCTCATGCCCTTTCTGGATCCAGGATGAGAAAAACAAATAAATAAAAATGAATAGAGAGTGGGTTATGTTATTCTTTCTATCTCTTAAAGAAAACATAATACAATAAGAATCATCCACAACCCCACACCCTTAAAACTATACCAAGCAGCTTCTGAGAAAGGGGTGAGGAGCCTGGGGTACCAACTTTTCCACTGGAGCTGTTCCTTCCCTGTGAATTGCCCAAGGAACTCAAAATGCCCCAGACCCAAATACCTAACTGGGTCAAAGGGTGAGAATATTTCAAAGCAAATAAAAACACTTGGAAAACCTTTTTAGAGTCATTCCATTAGGACCTGTTAAAACCATTGCCAGTTAGAAGTAAGAAGGTTAAAATGCAGGTCAGTCAACACTACACATTTGCAAATAGGCTCAACAAATGTGCCAAGGAGTTACTTCTCTCTGCTCAGGCAGGTTTTATTTGATTACTTATAATAAATGGCATACACTGGTCAAAACTGTGTGATCTGGTTCTCTCTCTCTCATAAATGTCATATGCTCCCCAATTCCAAGTATGTTTTAAAATGGCAATGTAGTTGTTTTTGGAGTAGATTCTTTTGTAAGCGTAGTACCCTGTCTTACTGCAGATTTCTCAATGAACATATCCATTCTTAACTTACGGAGGAAAAAAACTCTTTGTTTTGATATTCAGTGAATTTTTATAAAAAGACACTAGAGATACTCTACAATAGAGTGGCAAAAAATAGTTTACTTTTTTCTTTTCTCTTGAAATATCAGATTTAAGTGGAGAGAGAAGTCTGAAGAAGGTGCCACTAAGAAACAGGCATGGAATGTCCACTCTAAGTGACCAAATGTGCTGCTATGTGAAGGAATGAAAGCCTTCATTGCAGAAGCCATCGATGTCTTGCCTGTAAAGCGTAAATTCCACATGAGTCAATAATGGCCTGGACCACTCGAACTCCAATGGAGAAAGGAGGCTACCATAGACCAAAGACTCCTCCAGGAGGAGCAAGGAGGACCCTTCAAATCTCCAGAGCTATGTTCCCGCAGTGTATCTAATGCCCTGGAAGAAGAATATACCCTTGGACAATTCTAAATGATTTGCTATAATAATTACACCAAATGACAGTTTTGCCTGAGATCATTCATGTAAAAAGTAAGCATTTAGAAAGATAGTTGATGATTCCCATGGAGGTACTAGAAAGCAGTAAACACCATTCAAACCATAAGAGAAACTCATAAAGGTGTTGCCTGATCATAGATGAATTATGGGTACTTACTCACACTCCAAAGGTCATTTGAACTTATAGGTAGTTCTTTAAACAGCAACTTCCCAAAGAATCTAGTTATTTACTTACAGAGACACTTAGGGAATTAATAGAGAATGAAAATGGTGATAGAATAAACCTAAGAGAAACTGACACAAACTATAGCATACTGAAAAATCATCAACAATTAAGACATAGCTCCAAAGAAATTATAATGCATATCATAGGAAAAGGACATTATCTTGAAATTATTAGGTTTACCCATAGTTCTTCAGAACCAATTATATAATATGAGAAACTTTTTAAAATAACAGACTCTTCCAGTCCAACATGGTTTTATTTCTTGTATATGATTATAAGATCTCGGTATTTCTTATCGTAAGTGAGCTTTTATATTATTTATCTTGTGACTTTATTCAGAAGCAAGGGGAGTACAGTAGTTTTCTTTTTAAAAGGCAAATTCTTAAAAGGCAAAGCCCAAGTTGTGTTCAGTTTCATATTCTCAGTGTCTGACACCTTGTAGGTACTTTATAAATATTTGAAGAAGGAAGGAAAGAGAGAAAGAAGGGAGGGAGGAGGAGAAATAAGAAGGAAGACCTATTTTGATGGTATGTGCTATTTGGTCTGTGGTGGTGATCCTCCTCTTTAGACTTCCTAAATATGTCAGCCTCTTTTGCTCCCTTGTCCATAGTTCCTTGATTCAACTTTTGAAATCTTTTGAAGATTTCTCAGGAATTCAGTTTTTTCAATAATTGATGTGGTTCAATAATCCTTCTACATAGAATAAAATAATAAATGTTTAAACTCTTCAATCTAACTGTCCAGATCCTCAGTAAAGCTCCTTCTTTTACCCTCACCCCAGCCCATTTCTTTTATTTTAACAATTATCTGGGTGCCTGCAATGGGCCCAAACTTGCCATAGGTTGGTCCTAGAGGTTCAAAGACTAATTCAAAAACCTCAGCCCTAGGAGTCTTCAATCCTTCAGCTCCTTCACTCCTTAAGTGGTTCTTATTCCCTAAATGTCCATCTCTGGTCAGTCAAGCCATCTTGCTTATAAAGCAGACACCATTTGGGTAAATATTGCTATCTCTTTTGCATAGAATGCTATTTAATACATTTAGAATTCTCTATTATCTTTGAAGTTTCTAATGAGGAGAGAGCTTCCCAGACAGCTTCACTGATCAACTAGACCTGGCTTCAGCCAATCTCTTCTGCACGCTCCTTCAGCAGTTCTCAGGAAGCTATAGTAAACATTTTTTCTCCTCAGTTAGGCCAAACCCTGTGAAGGTGAGCTCTGTGTACGGAACTTGGTTTCTTGCCTTGCCCACAAAGAGAATAGTGCTTAACACAATGAGGTCATCATTTCATTTTATCAGTTCACTAGGTCCTTTGGCAGCCTCTTCTGATGCTAAACTTGATCACTATGAGGACCAACTTGGACACCACCAAAGGCAAGGGAACTTCCTAAAGTGGTTTTGATACATAATATCCTCATTGTATGTACTTCTCTATGCCACAGCTACTTCTGATCTTGAGATTTTCTTCAGAAAAAACAATCCACTAGAATGTAAATAAAGGCAAGGGTTTATAATAGTTTTGTTCCATGCTGTATCCCCAGCATCTAGAACAGAGATGATACATAAAACCACTTCATAAAAAAGTGTTTAATTAGCAGATTATTGCTTTAATTAACTGTCTGTTAAATAAATAAATGCACATATGATTTTATAGATCCATATACATTTATATGTTTTTTAATGTTTCAAAAGCATATGACATGTGGAATATTACACACAAAATTTCTAACATTCACTAGCTCAGGGGAATGAATTAGAGGAAACGAGGTGTAAGGGTGCTATAACTTTTTTCTCTTATACTGTATTAAAGCAAAAGAGAGTCTCAAATAAGGAGGAATTTAACAAATACAAAGTTATTTCAGGGCCAGGACTCAATGTATTTCTGAAAGCCAAGAGAATTTATAATTCAACAAAAAAATATCAATAAGGAAAGAAAATCAAAGGCTTATGAAGTTTCATGGAAACCCTAATTTCATTGTGTGCTGAACTTTATTAGGTAATATTTTTATTTGTTTCCAAAAAGCAGCTCTTACCTTTCTTTTCTTTTTCATTAGTTACCGAAGTGAATTCTTTCTCTTCCTTTAATACAGATTTGCAGCTAAATGCACAGGGACATCTACAAGCTTGTAAACAATTTTCAGCAGTTCATTACCCACCTCTCCTGCCCTACAGAAAGTATAAACACAACGGTACAACAAATCACATGAACATTCTTTTCTACGGCTCACAGTATAATGTTCTGAGAACAACGAGCAGACCAATAATCAAGAGATTCCTGCAAAGGCAGAGTGCAGCTGCCAACCACAAGTCAGGTTTCCATGCTTCAGCATGTACCATTTGCTTTTCACAAAAGAGTTAAAGAGGTGATCCTACATTAGAAGACATTTTGGAGTTTTATTAGAAGAGCAAGGCTTGGTTTGGTGTGAGATAGATATATATATATATATATATATATATATATATATATATATATATATATATATATATTTTTTTTTGCTCTGTCACCTAGGCTGGAGTACAATGGCACGATCTCAGCTCACTGCAACCTCCGTCTCCTGAGTTCAAGTGATCATTCTGCCTCAGCCTCCCTAGTAAGTGGGACTACAGGCATGGGCCACCACGCCTGGCTAACTTTTTGTATTTTTAGTAGAGACGGGGTTTCACCATATTGGCCAGGCTGGTCTTGATCTCCTGATCTCATGATCCGCCCACCTTGGCCTCTCAAAGTGCTGGAAATACAGGCGTGAGACACATGCCCAGTCTGGTGTGATAAACTTTTTAATACTTTTTTCAGTCTTCTTTCGTGGCATTCCCAAAGTCCCATCTGTAAACATCTATTTTTTAAAATAATACAAATATTCATTATGATTATTATTGATAGTTTATTTTGAGACTGAGAAAGGAAATTTAAGACCATGATATTTCATTTTTACTAGCAGTATCAAGATATACACTTTTGGAACTGTAGATAAATGTTAAGGGTTGAGGTGGAAAGCACTAAAATTCTGTGGAACTGTGTTTAAGATACACAAAGAATGAAATAGACTTTAGTAAAATGAGGACATTGATATCTTGCAGAATAAATATAAATCAGAGCTTTAGGCTTTGTCCTCTCCATCTTTCTTCATCCTACATCTCAAACTGAGTAGGCTCAGATGTCTGGGTTTGAGCTGGGATTTGGAGAACTCCAAAGAACAGGGTAGACTTTGCCCACAGAGGGCAGGAAAATCCATTTCTCCCAAAATCCCTCCAACTGCTTCCTGATATCTGACATCCCAACCAAGATGCTTTCCTAAGACTTTGTTACTCATTCAATCAGAAATACTCCTGAAAAAGATTAAGATTTTGCATTGATGATCAGTTCAGCTTTTATGTGCTCTCATTCTTTTCTAAACAAAAGGAAGAGGACATGAGAACAGTTGTACCTCTTGCAAGAACACAGCCCCCCAAATGTTTGACACTGAGGTTTAGAGGCCCTAGTGTGAGTTAAGTCAGAGCACCAGGAGGCTCAAGGAGTGCTCGGAATAACTTCTGACAAGACTGGCCATGAGCTGCAGTCTCTCCACAATCCCAAAAGGGAGCGCAGGGCTTACTCCTACTTGTAGGCATGGGCCCCTGTGCTGTAGTGGTGCCCTAAGCAGACATCCTGCCTCTGCTCCTGACCCTCAAGCCCACCTCCACCGACCCTTAAAACCCCCTGGTGACTCCTCACTGCACTCAGGATACATTCCAAATACCTGAGCAAGGCTTAAACGATCTTTCGAGATCTTTCCATCTCCCTCCCCATGGCAGGCAGAATAGTGCCCCACAGAGATGGCCACTTCTGAATCCTTGCAACCTCTGAATGTTATGGCAAAATAGGGTCTTTGCAGATGTGATAAAGTTAAGACTCTAGAGATAGGAAGATTATCCTGGATTATCTAGGTAGGTCCTAAAAAGAGGGAGGCATAGGGAGATTTGACCACATACAAAGGATGAGGAAATAGGTCATGGAAAAAGAAACTGGGATGATGTGGCCACAAGCCAATGGCTGCCAGCAGCCACCAGAAACTGAAAGAGGAACAGACTGTCCCCTAGAGTCCCTAGAGGAAATCAGCCCTGCTGACACTTTGATTTCTATTTCTCGCCTCTAAACTGTGAAAGAATAAATTTCTGTTATTTTCAACCACCCAGTTTGAGGTGGTCCTTAGAGAAAACTAATGCACTCCCCTATGCCCTAGCCATTTTGGAACTATTTGTAGTCACCCAAACAGATGGTGGCAATTTAGCCTCTACCCCTTAGCACATGCTATTCACTCTGCCAAGAGATTCCTGCCCACCTAAAATTGGGAGGTGGAGGGACACCAAGGTGGAAAATGGAAAAAAAAAAAAAACACTTTAATTCTGTGCTTAGGTTTATAAAAGTAGGCATCACAGGGTACAACTCTGATACAGTTGCAGGGTTCTGTGGTTAATAAAGAGCTCTTTCCCATCCCATTTGATCCTTACAACAACCCTGTGATGTGGGGAGGGGTAAGTAACGAGATCACCCTTTACATATGACAAAAACTGAGGCTCACAGAGTGGATCTCACGGTAGCTGGTTAATGACGCTATTAGTCTCCTGACTGTCTCTAATGTGAATTCCCACCTTCTTCAGTGTCCTATAAAAATGGCATTGACATCTACTTTTCAACCCTAGTCTAAATCATCTAGCCACTGGTTGTTCTTAAGTCTTTCCTAGAGCCAGAATAGCCGTTAAGTGCAAACAAGACTCAAATGCCTTTCCAGGAGGATCAACCCGCAAATCAAGAAGTGACAACTCACAGACCAAGTCAGGAAGGTGGGTCACATCCCTCATGTCCATGCTGTCTGGATTCAGAGGCCATGTGGAATCACCCAGAAATCTGCCCTGATTCAAAGAAATCCTCTTCCGTTTGCACATTAAAGAGCTCCTGCAAAAATCCTTCCCAGCCTGCTTCTGAAATAGACATCACATGAGAAGGAGAATCTAGCACAAATCATGGCCGGAGTTGGTTCCAACCTTGCAGAACAGCGTCCAGAGTATTAGGATTGGAAAACAGCAAATGCCACCAAAACCAGGAGCCGTGTGGCTTTTAGCAATTTATTTAGAAAACTAAGATGAAATAAATAGTAGTTTGCTTTTGTAGCAAGAGTGACGGTTTTTCCTATAAATAACTCAGGTAACAGATAGAGCAGGCAGAACAGAAGAAATCTAAACTGGGACTTGTAAAATCAACAGCAAACATCAGCCTATCAGCACTGAAATGATCCCCTAAGCCCAATCTCCCTTGATGCTGCCTCTCTGGGGCAAAGGCTGTTTTCTCATATTATACATGAGCAGAGTTAGACAAGTCAAACACCTCTAATGCCTCAATAATCTAGAAACTATTACATTTCTAGCAGCGAGCATACCTTTCAGCAACTGCTAGGGATCAGTAAGATGGGATAGCTTACTGAACAGAACTGGCTACATAATTTGCAGTGCCCAGTGCAAAATGAAACTGCAGGGCCCCTGGTTCAAAAATTCTTAAAAAGCTGAAGAGAGTGACAACAGAACATTCAACCACACACAGGCCCCTCCGTGCACAAGCCAAGCGACTGCACAGGTTTCATGCCCATGAAGTTCACCCTGCAATGAATGATAGTTCTCTCTCCCAACAGGTGATAAATTATAGTTTACTAGGTTCAAGCAAGAGGAGATGAGGGAGGGGAGACTCAAATTATGACTCCACGACATGAAAGAGAAAGATGAGGTGTGCCAATCAGATCACTGTAAATCAGCAGTCCCAGAGACCAGTTTGGTGGAAGACCATTTCTTCCAGGGACCTAGGGGGCAGGGATGGTTTGGGGATGATTTAAGCACATTACATTTATTGTGCACTTTATTTCTATTGTTATTACATTGTAACATATAATGAAATAATTATACAACTCACCGTAAAGTAGAATCAGTGGGAGCCCTGAGCTGGTTTTCCTGCAACTAGATGGTCCCATGTGGGGGTGATGGGAGACAGTGACAGATCATCAGACATTAGATTCTCATAAGAAGTGCACAACCTAGATCCCTCACACACACAGTTTACACTGGAGTTTGTACTCCTATGAGAATCTAATGCTGTCACTGATCTGACAGGAGGTGGAGCTCAGGTGGTAATGTGAGTGATGAGGAGTAGCTATTAAATACAGATGAAGCTTCACTTGCTTGCCCACTGCTTATGTCCTGCTGGGAGGCCTGATTGCTAACAGGCTACTGACCAGTAGATCCACAGTCCAGGGGTTGGGGACCCCTATTTAAATAATATAATTATCTTGGTGATACGTGTATTACATAACAGACTGGCTGTGGGCCAGGCACTTTGCCTACAAAGTTGCATCACCTCATTTATTTCTCACCAACATCCACCAATAAGTAATATTGCTCTCCTCATTTTATAGGTTCATAAGGAAACAGAGGTTCATAAGGTTCATTTTTCTAAGGTCTAATGTCTGAATGCTTTTCTTCTAATTATTACATAATACTGTTTCCTTACATTCAAAAAACATGCAGAAAAGTATTATCGCTTAATTTAATAGCAAAATCTTACAGACCCCCAATTCCTGTAATACACATGATGACATCCACCAGATTTGTGCTCACATTACTCAGTCCCCAAGTTAGGTGTAGGTCTCTTCACAGGACTGTAGGCTTATAAGCATCTCTTTGCAAGGTTTCGTGATATTTCTCACAGGAATTTCCTAATTAAGGCCCGCATCCCCAAGAAGCTTGGAAGTAAGTGGGAAGATCAATATGCGTAGGTTGAACTGTAACTCATCCAGCAAAGTAAAGTATGGGATTATAAAGAGGCACATAGGGTTTATAAAGGGTAATGCTATTGGGGAATCTCTGAAGAATTCAGAGAAGAGGTGATAGTTGAGCTGGGCATGAAATGACATCAGGAGTGTTTAATGTTTATTTTTCTGTATGTTGTCTTTGTTAAAGCTTATTTTTGTGATAACCAATTAAAATTTTTGAAAAGTTGAAAGGTATTTAACTATAAAAAAATCTGTAAGACCACCATCCCCTAAGTAATCACTGTAACAACATGTTACATTTCTGTCTATGATATTTCACGTGTGCATATTGATGGGAAGATGGAATTGTATAGTAAATATTGCTTTGAATCCTGCCCTTTCACTAAACAATATGTTTGAGTCATTCAAATCATACTTTTAAAATAATTTCAAAATATTCCAATATATGGAGGTGCTGTAATTTATTTGACATGTACCTTGTTGTTTATCATTGAAGTCATTTCTTGGTGTGTGTACCTGGTTTCTTAACTTTCCTTTTTGCTTCTTTTCAGTTGACTCATAATACTTGTACTTATTTTTAAAATACAGAGTGATATTTTGAAACAGTGTGTAATTATCAAATCAGAGTAATTAGCATATCCACCATTTCAAACATTAATCATTTCTTTGCTTGGTGAACATTTAAAATCCTCTTTTAGCTTTCTGATAATATGTAATACATTATAGTTAACATTTAAGTTATTTTGAGTTTTAGTGCTTCTATTAACAATGTTGTAAGGAACACCTCCACTCTTTTTTTTTTTTTTTTTTTTTGGACAGGGTCTCATTCTGTCACCCAGGTGGGAGTGCAATGGCACAATCACAGCTGACTGCAGCCTTGACTTCCTGGGCTCAAGTGATCCTCCCATCTCAGCCTCCTGAGTAGCTGGGACCACAGTCATATACCACCACACTTGGCTATTTATTTTTTTTTTTTAAAGATGGGGTCTTGCTCTGTGGCTCAGGCTGACCTTGAACTCTTGGGCTCAAGTGATTTTCCTGTCTCAGCCTCCCAAAGTGCTGGGATAACAGGTGTGAGCCACCATGCTCGGCTACCTCCATTCTTAATAACTGATCTGCACTATGAATTACATCTTTCTAAGATTATTTAAGGAACAATCATTGAGACAAAAAGCACTCTTTATCATATATTTAAAATTGCCTATTTTACAAGCATATTAAAATTGCTTTCTTAAAAGCCTGTACAAATGTGTACTGAACTTATTTACAACCCAGCCACATCAGCCTTCAGTTCTTTAACATTCCCACTGTTTTCTACCCTAGGACATTGGTGTGTACTATTTTAATCACAGTGCCTGGAACATTCACATATCCTAAGATCTGTCCAGAAGTGTCTGTAACTGTTCTTTGATTTGACCTTTAGTTCTTGAAATAGTACCTTGTGGTTCCAGTGTTTATACCACCACAATACATTTCGGTATCTGGTAGGGTAAGTTCTATTCCACCTCCACCCCAATAATTTACTTTTCAAATTTTTTACAGTTTTTAAATATTTTTATTTTTTCTAAATTTAGGTTTTGTCAAGCCAACCAGGTAGTCCCCTACAGATTTTGATTGAAATTATATGAAAATTGTTAGTTTGGGCAAAAGTAGCATCATATTATTTTACAGTACTCCCGTTCAAGAATACAATATACATTTCCATTTAGTCAAATCTTCTTTTATATTGCTCAATGCAATTTTGTGGTTTTCTTCATATAGGTGTCACACATTCTTTGATAATTCATAGTTGTAGTTGCTACTATATATTCTACAATGTTTATTGCTGTTATTTAGAAATGTCATTGGTTCTTGTATATTTATTCTGCAGCCATTGTACTTTTGATGAACTTGCTTATTAATTCAAAACATTATTTATCTGTGGTCCTGGATTTCCAAGGTATGTCTAAGCACGCTGTCATCACAGAACCATAATTTTATCTCTCTTTTCTATAGTTATTCTTATTTTCATGGTTTATTGTATTTGTATTTACTGGAATTTTCAGACAATGCTAAATAACAAAGGTGACAGTGAGAATTAATCTCTTTTCTCTGCTTTAAATGGAAATACCTCCACAATGAAATGTGATGTTGACTCTTAGTTTCTATTTTCTTTATCAGGTTGAGAAAGTATCCTCTTATTAGTGTTCCAAGAGATTTTTTATGAGGAATAGATATTCAATTTTATTGAATATCCACCGAGATCAACATTTTTAAATTAGTAAACTTAGTGATTTGATCTATTAATGTATTTTTAAAACTATTAAACTATCATAACCCTGGAATGAGTGTGGATGAGTAGTCATTTTAAGGTACTTTTGAATATAGTTTCCTGGTCTTGTGCTTACATTTTTCCATCTTTATATATGTGATTAGGTTATTGCCCTCTGTACGTGGGCTGTCAGACTTTGAACTTAGGTTCACAGAAAGTAAACGCCACAGTGGCTGAGATTTTTGCCTAATTTGTCCAGGGCTGGACCCTCTGCCTAGGTCAGTGCCTGATATATAGTAAGTACTTGACAAACACTTGAGTTAATAGAATATATCTGATATTTTTGAAGTTTTTGAGTCAATGCTCATAACTGCTTTCACATAAATTATCTATTTCATCCAGATTTTCAGATGTTTTGGCATATATTTTTGTTCATACATTTATCAGAAGCTCATGTCTTGTTAGTTTAAGATCTGCTTCCTGGATTGAATTTTCCCTTCTATTTGTTTTTCTCTAAGTTACTGAATTTTACTCTTGTCTTCATTTTTATTTCAGTCTATAAATTTTCTTTTATTGTTCTCTTCATAACTTTTTAAGGTTATTGCCTATTTCATTTATTTTTATTCATTTTTCTTTTATTAAGAAAGATTACAAAATTATGAACTTGCCTTTGACTGTATCTTGCCCACATCTCATAAGTTGGTAGTTTAATGCACTTGCGAAGCTTTTAAAAAATACAGGACTCATTTGGGACCTATCAATTCAGAATCTCCGGAACAGAGACTAGCCATCTGTACTTTTTGAGAGCTCCTTGGGTGATTCTGATATATAGCCAGAGTTGGGGTACGTGGGTCTAAGCCTGCCTGGAGCCTGTGCGCAGTTTGGAGTGGGGTATTGGAGAATGACGAGTGCCTCCCAAAGGTGGAAGTTGGCTTTAAGCACCACACGAAAGAATTTGGACTTTGAGCTATAGATACAAGGAGTCATCAAACGTTGGCAGCAGGATTAAAGTTTAGACCACACTTTGAAGACAGTAACTCTGAGCTCCAATGTGAAGACAGAATGAAGAAAGGAAGAGAAAGACTGTCACTGGCATGATCTCTCATCATCATTATCATCATCGTGATCTGTGGATCTTACAGCAGTGGTTCTGAAAGTGTGGCTCCAGACCAGCAGCACCAGCATCCCCTAAGAAGGTTGCTGGTCCCACTTCAGACCTACTGAATCAGGGATCCCTGAGGGCGGGGCACAACTTGTCCTGCATTTAAAAGCCTACCAGATGATTCTCATGTGTTCTAAAAACCGCTGCCTTATAGTTATGCATCATTCAGCAATAAAGTAAGTGATAGTTTCTGTTCACTGTAACATAAGAAAAACAACATCAGAAAAAATCTGGCTGGGCTTGGTGGCTCATGCCCGTAATCCCAGCATTTTGGAAGACAAAGGGAGGAGGATTGCTTGAGTCCAGGAACTTGAAACCAGCCTGACAGCATATATATAGTGAAACTCTATCTCTACAAAAAATAAAAAATTAGCCGGGCATGGTGGTGCATGCCTATAGTCCCAGCTACCCAGGAGGCTGAGGTGGGAGGATCCCTCGAGCCCAAGAGGTCAAGGCTGCAGTGAGCTATGATCATGCCACTATACTCCAGCCTGAGCAATTGGGCGAGACGGTCTGAAAAAACAGAAAGAAAAAAATTTGTGCATTTATTTCTAAGGTATTTATTGAGTTTCTACTATGTTCCAGCCCCTGAGGGCTGCTACATAGAGCTTACACAGGTTGTACATTGTGGTCTATATGAATCACCCCCTGGAATTGTACAGTGCACAGACTACCAAGCCACAGGCTGTGGCTGTGCCCCTGGGTAGGTATTAGGTTGACACTATGGAGAACAAGACAGTGTTATTGTATTCATGGAGTTTACATTCTACCAGGACCAACACACATTAAACTAGTAAACAAATGCAGAAGATAATTATAGATTGTGAGAGTGCTTTAAAGAAACTAAACAGGCAACATCTTAGAGAAAAACATTTCTTATCCAAATTCTTGAGTATATTCACCAACGCATCCATAATCACTTTGAAACCTAGTAAAGAAAGACACCCAAGTTTTGAAACACATCCCTTCTCTTGACTACTTATTGCAGATAAGACACTGACACAGCCCTGCTCTCTTTTACGCAGCACTTCAGAAATCACAGCTATTGATGTGCGTGCTTTTGACTCACACCACAACACACAGGCTACATACATGTAGCAGCTGCCTCTCTCTGACCAGGGAACATTCTCGTATTAGTCACATGCATGCCTGTGGCAGATGGAGCCCCAGCAACACCTGACTACAACACCCAGAGGCATCATGAGAAATGACACGGCCAGGCTCTCCTGGCCCAAGTAGTTTGCAATATTATCTGATTGCATGCAAATGACAGAAAACACTTTCAGAATTTATATTTGATAGGCAGATCCTTGCTTGTAGGCAGAACTATCTGATATAGTAGAATGTGATGTTTTATGAGCTGGATTGACTTGTTTCATTGTCTGCAAGAAGCTACATGACTTCTGTCAAAGAGGTAATCGCACACACCATCAAGGAGATGTTCTTAATAGAGACAGATGTTAGTTTGACATCATATCTTCACTTTAAATGAGCTACCTCTACTCTCCAGTTCCATGTCACTAATGTGGGAAAAAAAGGCAAAGTTCTGAAAATGTGTTCTGGAGTGAAGTATGGTAAGTGGAGAAAAAAACATCCATATTAAGTAGACGGAGCAAAATAATTCTCATGTTCCTTTCCCCTTCCCCTTCCTCGCCCACACCTCTTCTCCATAAACACAGAGTCCAAAGGCTTCAGGCTACTTTTACCCTGAACTCCATTTTTGTCAGATCAATGACAAGCCACGTTAACAGCGGTGTTTAATTCTATCAATATGTGACCAATTGTGTTAGATTGTTTGGCCATTGATTTCACTTACAGCTACAGTTGAGTCTGAAAGGAGCCGCTCTTCCTTGCCATACCTCACACGGTGACAAATGCTGAGTGCTGGCTTTGTGCTGGGCTTGTACACACCAATTCCACTTTAGGAACACTCGATCACATGCCAAAGCTCAACCACAAATGATACAAATATTATTTCTGAAATTTCAGGGTCATCATTTGCCTCTCTGATTAGCCTTGAATGAGAGCATGACCCGAAATGAATAGATGAAGAGATAAAAAATCAGAAGGTATGAGAACTAAGCAACTGGAAAAAAAATTCAGTGTTCTAGCTGGCCACAACAAATGGAATTATGAGCAAATCTGAATTCAGATGGTTAAATTGTGATGCTCTTCTATTGCTGTAGTCTTACAGTTTTCCAAAATGACCAGACAAATTACATTTGATCTGGAACTATGGTCATTTTCCATTACTTTCACTCATTCCCTCTGTCCCGCATCCACACTTCCTTTGCTTCCAAAATAGATGCCTCTCATATGGCCTAGTATTTGACAGCGTAACAGGGTGACTATAGTCAATAATAATTTAATTGTACATTTTAAAATAACTAAAAAGTATAATCAGATTGTTTGTAACACGAAGGATAAATGCTTGAGGGGATGGATACCCCATCTTCCATTATGCATTGCATGCCTGCATCAGAACATCTCATGCACCCCATAAAGATACACACCTACTATGTATCCACAAAATTTAAAAATTAAAAAAAATATATACAAAATAAAATAGATGCTTCTCATCGGAAGGGAAGCAAATCACTCTCTAGCCAGTCAAAGGAGCCTCTCCACTGTGCAGGAGAAAGATCAGAAGATAAAATAAAGGTCATAATTTCCTTAGTACCAACCTACAACCTCCTGACTTAGTGAATTTCTCACACGGGCTTATGGCACTTGAAATACCCATTTCACAGCCAGGATATAGAAAATGGGTCTAGCTCTTTAAGAAGGAGGAGATTCCAGACACTCAGGATGACTTTAGATTTAGGGCTTTTTCTCCTCCGACTCGACTGAATCAAGGGCTCTCCTTAAAGGCTGGCCGCCTCGGTCAGTTCATGCGGTCATAAAGAACACTCCCTGGATGGCAGCGAGGCCCAGCAGCAGCGTGCCACCGCCAAAGTCCTTGGCCCTTGTGAGCCGTTACAGCACTCAGCTTATCAATTTACTTGCAAATGGCTCCCTGAAGTATTAACCCAGGTTAATTATTCGTCAAATATGATTATGCAATGGTAATGTAAAAAATCGGAAATGCGGGATGGAATTTTTCACTCCAGCGATTTGGCAATTGTGGCAGCTGGTGGAGGAGCTGGAGTAATTACCAGGCCATTCCAGCTGGTGGATCACCACTCTGGTTCAGGAGGGGAAGGGGGAAAAAAGCAATAAAGGACCGGAGGAGCGGGAATCTGAGCCGTGCCAATCGACGTAGGAAAAATTTCACAGCTGCTGGTGGTGATAAATGAGAAACGGTGGCCCTACTTCTAATCAATACATGTAAATGCTACTCATTACAGCCTTTATACACACTTCTCAATTAGCCTTTCCTCCCACTGGTAACAAGGAATGTCATGCTTTCTGGACTGTGAAAGTGGTTCAGCGCTGGGTTCACCTGCATCCGTGAGACGCAGCAACCAGGCTCCTGGCGCCCAGGGCAGCAGGTGGGAACTCCGAAAGGCCGGATTCCTCCTCTAGCCGAGGCGGCCAAATCCCAAGTGTACCCTTTTCATTAAACAGTGACTTTTCAGACACCACTTGTTCATTTGGGGTGACTGACAATCCCACCCAGACCCTACTTGGCATCTAAAATTGCAGGCGCATTTGAGGACATGGCCCAGAAGAGATGTTTTTTAAACAAATTATTTTCTTCCTATTTGAAAAAACAAACAAACAAAACAACTTCTTTTTAAAAAGTTGTTCTTCTGAGTAATAAACTCTATTATGATTCAGTGAGTTTTCCACATATATTTGCAGAATTTTTTTTTTATCAAGAAAAACACAATCTATGAAGGATTCCTTAACTTGCTGTATGTAGTTTCATTTTCCTTTTGTGTAGGGAGATAAAAGTCCAAGCCAGAGCACACTTAGCTCAGCAGGTTGCTTGTGCCTACACAGCTTCTCTCAAGTGAATTTTTTTGCAGCTATGATGCTGTTCCATGTATTGTCAACGAAGTCATTTGGATGGCCCATGTGTGTCTAAATCAGGCATCCTATATTTAAAGAGCTGAAATCCTTAAGGAAAAATGCAAGTCTCCCATTCTGTAAGTGCAGTGTTTTCCTGCCTTCCGGGTGGTGAGTAATTATATGGATTTCATTACCTTCATTCATTTTGTTTCATCTGATATTAAATATAATTTTTCCTACAGTTAATAAATATCCTATAGAAAGGAAAAGACATTAAAACACACACACACACACACACACACACACACACACACACCCCCCTTTCTTTACTTTAAAAAATGGTATTTTACTTAAGTGCATGCTGTGAAAAAAATTTTTAGAATAATTATAATAATGCCCTTTGAAGTTTGAATTGTTGCTTAGTGAAAGATAAATCCTTCAAATTGTGTTAAAAAATGATGTTCATGAGACCAGCAGTTTGACTATCTATCTATATCTATTGATCTATCTATCTATCTATCTCTCAGCCACTTGGACACATGAAAAAATTGTTACCAGTTTGAGTATAATATCACAATTAACAAACAGCCATTGGGGTTAAATGCCAAAGAATGCCCATCATCTCAATATTAAATTGTATAAGTCCGTTGTCAGTTAAGCTGAGGGCAAAGCTTAGGTGTGAGAAGAGAGGAATCAGTTGTACTTCTTAAGGTTTTCCTACATAATAATGTGTATTTAAATCAGTTCAGGTCAAATTTCCTTTATCTGATATTCATAGAGCATCTACTATATGCCAAGCACCTTTCTAGGCAATAAGAATGCAATAGTGAACAAGACAGGCAGAATTTCTGTTCTCATGAAGCTTGGGACTCGAACCGACATCTTTGGAGTTGCTAAACCTTGAGATTCCCAAGGAGAAAGCCCCTCTCCTAAGAAAGCAGAGAAATGATGGCCAGGCACAATTCAAAAGACAATTTTTCTGACCACACTAAGAAATGACCAATTACTAAGATAAAGAATCTCCCTTTTGAATCCTTTGCCAGCATCTTTTACTCAGTCTGAACTCCGGAGGGGCATTCATGTTGTTTCAGATATGTTAATTTTCACCATGGTATTCCAAAAGCAATATCTACTCTTATTCTGATCCTGAATTTCATCCTAACTGCATTAAGAGAGTCTTTTACTAAATAAGGATGCTAGCAAGAGATTTGTTCTTAGAGTCTAATATACTCCCACTGAATTTCAGTTGAATTCCTTTTCAGAGGTAAATGTACTTTCTTCACTCTACAGAAAACTTAAATCAGAGACCAGGAATAACTTGTGATTCTAATAGGAGATAAGAAATGGTTTCTATCTGGCTGCCAGACTGCCTGAGAACACATGGAGATCATAGATCCAAGCAACTGGATATCTTTGGTTTTCTTTCTTGTTTCCTAGCAATAAACACGTCGAATAAGAATAAAATACCATCAATTTCATCCTGAGCACATTCGTCACTGATAATAATCAGACTTTTCTGTAAAGACTGACAGTAGACTAGAATTCTGGATTTACACACCAAAAAGTCCAAACATCCTTATGCAGAAATATTTCCCACAGATAATCATCAAATTAAGATATACATCTATGGTAACCCATTTATATGTAATAATCTACATGTGTCAAATTTTGCTAATGTTCAGGCTAGCTGTCTAGCTCTGCACAAGCCCTAACATGCAATTTATGTCTAGGATTCAGCTCCTGTATATTTGGGAGGCAGATTTCACCATTAAATTTTTTGGTTAATAGTAGCATTGTTTTAGTAGAATTCAGAAATGTGACTGAATTGAATATTGAATTTAATCTTATAGAAATAATGTAGTTAAAAAGGAAACAAATTTTTTAAAATATAGAAGTATGCATATACATATACATGATATTGTCTAAGCTGTTAATTTCCCATGAAGCATCCAGATCTTGTCACACATTAGCTCAAAACTTTCCACTGGCTTTTCATCTTATTTAGAGTAAATTTAAATCCTAATCATGGCCTACGGGATCATATAAAATGCACCTTTCTGCCTCAGAGCCTTTCCAGCTGCTTCTCGAAACAAACTTTCCCCAGATCTCCACGTGACTCAATCTCTCCCTTCATTCAGGGCTCAGCTCAAATGTCCCCTTATGTGACACCTTGTCAACCCCCTCTAATCTAGCATGGTACCCCCATCACACTCCAGTTCTTCATACTGCTTTATTTTTCTTCATAGCCCTTATCTCCACTTGATGGATTATATATTAGTTGTCTCTTTCTTCCTGTCTCCCCCAGTAGGATGTCAGCTACATGGTAGAAGAGATCTTGTTTGTCTTTTTCATTTCTATACGTGGTCCCCATTCTTTACTCCAGTGCCTAGTACATGATACACTTTGAATATTGCTTGAATGACTAAATGAATGAATAAATATTCCCTACCTAAGCCAAGATACTACCAAGATCCTCTTCATTTCTAAAATAGACACATTTTTGGTAAGTAACCATAGCTTCTTATGAGTCACCATGTCTGTCTTATGCTGTGTTATTATCGCAGCCACATGGCTATTGAGCACTTAAAACATCTCAAATCTAACTGTGATATGCTATCAGTGTAAACTATGTCCTGGATTTCAAAGACCAAGTACCAAAAAGATTGTAAAATATCTCACTAATAATCTTTAAATTTGTATCTAATGAATACATTTAATTTACATCTTGAAGTAATAGCATTTTTATGTATGAGGTTAAATAAAATATATTGTTAAAATTAATTTCTTATTTGTCTTCAGTTATTTTTTTAATGTGGCTACTAGAAAGTTTAAAATTACATACTTGGCTTCCATTTAATGTCTACTGGACTGTGATGGTCTAAAGCATATTTCACTGCTTTTAGAGTCTTTAATCTATTTCTTTAGCCCACTGGTCTAATAAATTATTCTACTTACATTTGATTCCAATAAACCACCTTTCAGATAAGCATGTGTTGGTATGGATTGTAAATATCTATGTGTATCTCTGATTTCCATATATATAATTTGTATTATATATATACAATTATATGTACAATTGGTTTTAGTTTTCTCACATGCAGCATTAGAGTGTTAGCTTTCAGGAGATAGATCTGAATCATCAATACACTGAGAATTTGGACCATCTTTGTTGGCTGAGGCCTGCTTAGGAAAATCCTAGGCCAGTCTTAATGATTTTCATTTCTAAACATAGACTGAGTATGGCAGAAATCTACGAATCTTGCTGCAGTTCATGCAGCCATTTCTAGAAGAAGTAAAGGAAACTCACGACACATACTTAACTAGCAGGGACTGACTCAACATTCTACTTAATGACCGAGTGCTCATGGCCAAATATGAGTCAGGAGTAGATACCAGACAAACCAAGGCACATTGCATTCACTTCCTGATCCACACCTGAAATTTGCATGCCCTTCTCACAGTTGGACCTTCCTCAGAAGTTGCCTGCCCTCCAAGTGGTGGCTTTTAACCGAACCAAAGTTTGCCTCCACTTTCCTTTGCCTTTCCCTATCCCCCTGGGTATGAGATGATTCGTAAGCATGCCCACAGTGCTGTATACCTTAAATCTTAGCCAAGGTTGAATTCAACTTACATGGTGACGAAGGTTAGGTCCAACATGCAGATAAAGACATCTGTCCTTGCTGTCTCATGTAAGAGCTGATAATGAGCAAGACTGGAATGGAAGCTGTCACTTTGCATTGCATCACAGGGACCTGAACAATGTAAAGAAATTAAAAGCTCCCGGTGGCAATGGATCCCATTTCAGTCATTAGCTGTGTGGGAGAGACAGGCACCATTCAGGAGACTGGAACCAGTGGGAGTCTTTGGTCCTCAGGGAATTTGCTGCAAATGCTGCTTTATGCCCCACTTCTTTTTAGTGCACCTCAAGAACAAATGAATTGCTAGTCTTTGTTTTGATTATTATTTAGGTCCAGCTACTGTAGATGGAAGGAGGAGGTTTGAAAAGGCAAGGCAAGGGAAGAGAGAAAGACCCAGTGCATTAATCTAGAAATCAATATTTTTTTAAACAAATGTATATGCAAAAGTATATTTGTGTGTTCACGTGAGAGATACTATAAGATAATAAATACAAAAATACAAAAATCGGCTTTCTTTATGCTTCCTCTCCTCTCTTTCTCTCTCTCTTTTTTGAAGCTGGCCTACTGAAAATGAATGAGACTAGCAAACCCAGGACTGACTCTTATTTCAGGCTCAGAAATATGAAAAAAATGTAATATATTTTTTAACAGAAACTCTGAGAATATATGCTTCAATCTTGGAGTTTCAAAAAAGGCAGCGAATCAGGCAGAAGGACAGAAGGTTACAGATTAGTACTGGTCATTGCTCAAAGAGTACAGGTTATAAATAATAAAGGAGGAAAGGGTGAAGGACACTAAAATATAACTGGGGACCCACAATGGAATAATCAAAGCAGAGAATCTAATTTCAGCTTTAAAAATACCATCTAACATTGAATTCCAGCTATATAGGAATCTTTCTGCTAACACACTGCCACAGATACACAAATGCTTACCTTACATACACATGGTTCAAAGTTTCAAGAGAAGTACCAGGCTAGTCCGTGATCTCAGGCCAAACAGTGGCATATTGTTTCATTTGCAAAGTGAATCAAAGTATTTTCTACAGAAGTTAAAGTGCAATTTAAAAAAAGGAAAAGAAATATAAAAAGGATTGTGGTAGGTATTTTTATATCGAGGCCCAGTAGTAATTTTATATTTTATATAAGTTATATAATACATAGACATATTAACGGACATCTAACATTAAGGGCCTCACATTTTGGCAAATTTATCAATGTTTCTATAGGCAATATAAACTTGGCCTTCCTACACACACAAACGCACATACAAAGAAAATATAAGGAACGGAAGGAGAGAAAAATAAAGGCTTAAGGATCTATCTGTGCCTCAACTAACTGTCCTAATCAAAATGAAGGCAAATTCAACTTCTGAAAAAGCTGGCTGTACAGAGATAGGAAAACCTGTAAGACGCACCTCTTCCACTAACAGGGTCGTTCTGTGGGGCACATAATTTATGTCCCTGAAACGTGGTTGTTTTGTGGCAAGACTCAGTCTTCACCAGTGGGTTTTGCTTGTTATTGCTGCTGTTAGTGAATCTGCTTCTATGAAAGGAGGGCTCAGTATGAGTGTATAAGCCCCTGGTAGGAGGAGAATTATATAATTAAACTCTTCAATACTTCCATACATCTCAGAAGCCACTCTTGTCACCTGAGTGACAATACCTATAATGACAATAGCAAGTCTTCACATCGTCCGGGAAGTTATTCTTACTTATTTCAAAATACAATTTGGCTATTTTGTAAAAATATAGTTGTTGATTGCCAAATACAACTTTTCATAGGACAACTTCATCTCTGAAGATGTGTACAGATAAATACAATTTCCGGCCAGGTGCGATGGCTCACGCCTGTAATCCCAGCACTTTGGGAGGCCAAGGCGGGTGGATCACGAGGTCAAGAGTTCAAGACCAGCCTGAGTAACATGGTGAAACCCCGTTTCTACTAAAAATACAAAAGTTAACCGGGTGTGGTGGTGCATGCCTGTACTCCCAGCTACTCGGGAGGTTGAGGCCGGAGAATCACTAGAACCCAGGAGGTGGAGGTTGCATTGAGCTGAGATTGTACCACTGCACTCCAGCTGGGGTGACAGAGCAAGCCTCTGTCTCAAAAAAAAAAAAAAAAAAAAAACCAACAAAAAAAACCCCCCATTCTATGGATGAGGAAAGTAAGGTAGAACAAGGGTATGTAGGAATGAAGCACATATTTGGTTTCTTAGTCATGTGTAGTCACAGTGGGTATGCATCTATGCAATTCATATTCTCTATATATACACAAATACTTTCATTATCATGAATTTAGAGATTTTACTACTAGTTACGTGATTTTTCTTCTTAACATATGTGAAGTTGTTGAAATGTCAGAATAGATAACTGTAAATAAAATAAAATAAGGAATAAAAAAATAAACCAAAGATCAGATCAAGGGAAGGTAAAACTCTCCAAGAAACTGAGGAGTCATTGCTATGAGGCTGTGCAATCATAATAGAAGCCTTAAAAATACCCAAGACATCCTGAAAATGAGCAAGAGATAATAGAAGTGCTGTTAGTGTATTTTAAATCCTCGCCAAGCCATAAAGGACAATAGACACGGCTCCAGAATAGTTTCTAAAATGCCCCAAATTAGCAAGTAATTGATGCTCTAATATCTGGGAAAATCATGCTTAACTATAAAGAAGTATGTTTTAGGAGTGGATGTTTTAATTCAGGCCCAAACCAAAGAAAATTGAAGATATAATTTTCACAAGTATCTAATCAAACACACATTCTATTTCTCACCAACTTTCTGAATGCTTGATTCTTTAGTTGAAGTTAACTCTGGTCTGTGTTTTGGATTGTCCTACTTCTCTGAAGAAGCAACCAACCTTTCAGTTTTCCCTAGGGGATGGAGAATATGTATTCACTGCCATAGAAACACATGATAATCAAGGCAGAGCAAGTGCACACTACATACAGCGCAATGAAACAATGGTTTCCATGGCCTCGAAAATTCATTTGCATAAATTTAGCATTGATTGAGGACTTACTACATTTGTCAATCATCGTGACAGCTGATTTGCACACATCAGCTCTAGTCTGCTCAATAACTAAACACAGTTTAGGTTCGGTATTTATATTTGAGGAAACTTAGGCTCAGAGAAGTTAAATAACTTGCCCAAACCACACAGTGTGTAACTGGTGGCATGTTGAGAGACATGCATATCACTGGGTGCGGTGGCTCAAGCCTGTAATACCAGCACTTTGGGAGGCTGAGGTCAGGAGTTTGAGACCAGCCTGGTCAACATGGCAAAATCCCGTCTCTACTAAAAATACAAAAATTAGCTGGGCATGGTGGCACGCACCTATAAACCCAACTACTAGGGAGGCTGAGGCAGGAGAATCACTTGAACCTGGGAGGCAGAGGTTGCAGTGAACTGAGATCGCACCACTGCACTCCAGCCTGAACCACAGAATGAGATTCCATCTCCAAAAAAAAAAAAGAAAAAACAAAACCATGCATATTCATGACCTCCCCAGTTTAGACTCTAAATTGGACCCCAATAGGCAAGCAGGTAAGCAGGTTAAGAAAACAGTCAATCTAAAATAAAGACAAAACAGAAAATGGAGCATCAGGGGAAGGGCAATATTCCTTCTTCCTTAGATTGCCTCCCCACTGCTGTTACATGCACACTTCATGCTGTCTTTTAAAATACTTATGTTTGCTTATTCTGCATAAGGCTGTGTGCTAAATACTTTACATACTACTTGGCACTGGTGACCTATGGACATGCCCATTCAGCTGATGGGAAAATTGAGTTTCTTTAGAGATTAGCTTGCCCAGATTTCACAGAGAGCGGTGAAGCTTGCTTTTGAGAGCTGGCCTGGCTGCACAAGAGCATGTGCTCTTTCCACTCAGTCATGCTGCTCCTCTTACTGTGTGTGTGTGAATTATGCTAATTTCATACATTAACCGTGTTCTAAACGCACAAGTTAAGCTCACGACTTAAAGGTAATTTGCAGTCCTTCTTTCAGGAAATACAGAATCCTTCTGGAAAATACATAAACACATTTCATAAAATGGCTATTTGCCAAAAGGCCCAAATGATAGGCTTAAGATTACATCACAAATTCGGTGTGAAAATGGAAATGGCATCACATCCCTTGCCCTGGGTGTATTATCAATGATCACCATCATCACCTACACCTGATTACTAAATACTCTCTGTAGGCTGGGTGTGGTGGCTCATGCCTGTAATCCCAGCACTTTTGTAGGCTGATGCGGGCAGATCATTTGATGTCAGGAGTTTGAGACCAGCCTGGCCAACTTGGTGAAACCCCATCTCTACTAAAAATACAAAAGTTTGGTGGGCTTGATGGCATGTGCCTGTGGTCTCAGCTACTAGAGAGGCTGAGGCAGGAGAATTGCTTGAACCCGGGAGGTGGAAGTTGCAGTGAGGATCACACCACTTCACTCCAGCCTGGATGACAAAGTGAGATTCCATCTCTAAGTAAATAAATAATAATTAGTATCTCTATATGGCCCCATATACACCAAGTTGGTACATATTAATCTTTTCCTCCTAGGTAGATACACAAATTTCTGAAAAAAGATATGCTGGCCAAATAATAAATTAAAAAAGAAAACAGCAAATGTAGTATGTACCTACTACAAGATGATGAGTGAGAAATAATAACGAGAAGCACATACTTTGACAGAGAATGTTGACCAATCTTTTCTAACCAATTGGGAAAATCATTTCTAAACTGCCATTCTTAATTATGCCACTTAGCAAAGGATTCTGGCGAGTGACAAATCTGGATGGGAGAAGACATTTGGTAATGAAAGCCAGCATCTACAAAGGGCCTTCTCTACTGTGAGCTGGGAAAAATGTAACATGGATTATTATTGCATTTCATCTTAGCAAGAATCATCTGAGGAAGATACTATCATTCCCACTTAATGGATGAGGAAATGGAGGTTCTAAGAGTAAGCAACTTTTCAGAGTTTACACAGCTTGTAACTGTCGCAACTAAGATTCATGTGTTAAAATTATGGTCTTAACAGATATTTTTGTGACTTTTTAAACCTTTCTCATACCAACGTCTTTCTCTCTCTCAATCTGTCTCTCAGTTATATACAACTAAAACAGAAGTTTCACACAACAGTAATCACCTTTACATGTGATACATGTTGACATTTTTTTCACTGTGGGTCACAGTAAAAACATTTTTCAATTATTGAAAAACTAGCTTAGCAGCCTAGCAGAATCTTGCAAATTGACTAGAAAGAGCCACCAAGAATACTGCTGGCTTACCAATTTCTCCAGTTTATGTGATTCTCACCAGTCCTGGCACTCCTGTATCAGATTCCAATGAGGATCAAGGCTTTTGAAAAGTATAAAGGACAGGGTTTCTAGTAAGAAAGCAATATTGAATTGTGCAGTATTTTTCCAATTACAGCCACAACTACTCTATTCTATTCATTCCAGAATATTCTGAAATACTGTATTTTATTTCATTTTAAAAAATAAATGCTGTTATTAACCTACCACATTGATTTCATGACACTGGATGGAAATCAATATTTTAAACATGAAATAGAGAAGAATGGAATAAAAACATATTTAATACAAAGATCACCTTGTTGAGTTGCCAATAAATTATAAAATTTGTGTTTTCTCTTAAGCTGTTTTTATTACAGACTAGCTATGAAAATCAGTATATTTCATTGCTCAACAGGTTGACATATTCCCAAGAAATATATTATGTGTAGTATCGGGTTACTTTTAATTAAAGGTATGACTTTTCATGAAAGAGAGAGGTAATAGTTCATTGCATTGGTTAGTGCCCTATTCCTGTGCTTTAAATAATTATTTTTTATTTTAGTTATACATAGCATTATAATCAGATATATAGGCTGGGCATGGTGGCTCACACCTATAATCCCAGCACTTTTGGAGGCCAAAACAAGAGGACTGCTTGAGCCCAGGAGTTTGAGACCAGTTTGAGCAGCATAGTGAGACCCTACCTCTATTTAAAAAATGTTTTTAAATCAGATATATGAAGTATAATGTAGAACTGAATTTATCTGATACAATACTATGGTACCTAGAGAATTAACAGGCTTCCGGTCAATAAGTGATATGATATTTGCCAAACTCTTGTAGACAAGTGCTGGTTTATAATCACTTCCTACCACATGGCACTTTAACTTGGCTTGGATTTTATTTCATTTCATTTCAAACAGCATCAAATGAGAGCCTTGTGTTCCCCAATCCCAAGAACATCAATTCATCATAGATGCCTTCTAATTCTGTGAATTGCAAGCCCTTTGTTTTAACACATTGTCTCATGTTTGAACCATGTATGACATATATTCTTATTAACCTGGAGAAATTATGGTAAAATGAACCAAACCCACTATTAATTTATTTTGGGTCATAGATAAGAATACCTATTCTTTAGGTCTGGTTTTTAAAATTCCTTTTTAATTTTTACACAAGTAATACAGCACATTTTTAAAATCAAATAGTAAAATGCTTAAAGAGAAAACCATTTTTCTTGCCCCATCCTTCCTCACTCTTTAGTTCCCCTCCAGGCCTATATTTCTAAATAACAGGCTGGCCATGCTATTCCTTGATTATCTATTTTAGCCATTATTTATAACTTTCTCGTTTGGAGGCTGAGAACTGAATTCTCTCTACCCCGTTTCCCCTCCCCTCTTCCAACCATCCTTCCATTCGACTCTCCCCCAAAGCAAATTATATCACTATCTTTGAATAAATCAATTTGTGATGTTTACATTATTACCATTATGTATTCATTGTTTACAATTAAGACACAGTGTACAGTGATATTTATTTCTGACAGTTTGTTGGTAACTTATAATTGTCTATTTAGTAATTTTCTATCTGTAAATCATTATTTCTTCTTTCAAACTCTTTGCCAGTTGCCCTCAATGTTGTTGAATATGTCAGGCATCTAATTGTGCCCTTTCCCCAGGGGCATCCCAGTGTTCTATTCCTAACAGGATTGGTTGCTGTCCAGACTTTCCCTCCCCTGTGTGGCTGGGACTTCCCTCCACCTCTTTCCTGGGTCCCATCTCGTTGTATGGCTCTCAGGCCTTCTTTCTTGGTTTATCCTCTCATTTTGCTGGAGCAAATCCTCCAGTAGCTTCCCAAAAAGCAGTACGTAGGAGATGCAGTTTTTCAAAGTTTAACATGAGTGAATGAAAACTATGACTTGCTGCATAGATTGGCTGGACTTAGAAGTCTACACATGACTTGATTATTTTCTAACTTGTTATTATTGAGAAAACTGATGTCACTCCAGTTCCTGATATATGCCCTTTTGTTGTTTCTGAAAATGATTAGAATCTTCTAAAATGTCATGGTTATTTACTTTGGTGTGATCTTTTTATATTCGTTGTGTGTGGGTTAATGAGAAATTATTTTTGTATTATTTATTTGATAATTCCTCCCTTTCTTATTTGTCTGTTCTTCCTCTGCTACTCCTGTTAACCAGAGAATGAATTTTCCGGTTCTACCTCTAATTTTCTCATTAATCTTTTCTATCCTGTTTGATCTCTGTGTACTGCCTGAAAACAACTGGTAGATTTCAACTATCTCTTCTAAACCTTCTGTTGATTTTTTAATTTCACTCATCATATTTTTTAATTTCCAGGAGCTCTTTCTTGGTCTTTGTCTCTTCTCTGTGGCATCCTTTTCCTGCTGCACAATTGTAGTATTTTATGTTGTTGAGGGGATTTTTTTTTTCTCCAAGTTTTATGTTGCTGTATACATTGCTTCTATTTTTCCAGAGTTCCTCCTCCCAATCCTGTTTCTTTATTATCTATCTTTCATACTGAAGGCTTTCCTCAAATATCTGGTGATCCTTGGCTATCAGGTGTTATTTAAAATAAGGACACTCTTGCAGTGAGCCGAGATCGCACCACTGCACTCCAGCCTGGGCGACAAAGCAAGACTCCGTCTCAAAAAAAAAAAAAAAAAAAAAAAAGAAGGACACTAAAAAGCTGATTGGATGCTCTGTGTGCATAGGTGAGATTTATTGACAGGATTTATTAGGCTGAGAAGGAGTCATTTTGCTGGAGAACACTCAGTGTCAAAATCTGAAGGCCTTTTCTAGTGGACCAGCTCATTTCTCCAGAGAAGAATCCTGTAATTTTCTGCTAATTGGAGACATGGGAAAGGTGGTATGGTAAGAGTCTAAGGATGGCCACCAGCATTCTATAAGGTGAGCAGGGGAAGGAAATTGAGCATTCAACTTCTCCATTGGTGAACTCCATTGGAGTTCAACAACTCCAGCCCTCAGAGTGAGGGTCCAGTTCTCACTCAGTGCCTTTGTTTTCAGCCCTTTGGGTTTCCTATGCTGGGCTGAGTGTCCCTGAGACTGGAACCTCTCTGTTTCAGTTTCCCCAGAGAGTAAGGCTCATGCCTCTGATGGGTGGGGGAGAGTTGCCCACCTTCTAAGAGAGAAGAAGGAGATCTTGGTGCTCTGACTGCTCTTTATAGGTTTTCAACCAATCTTCTTGCTTTCCGCTGTAGCTGAACACTTCCTGTGCAGAGGTACTAGGTGCCCCAGTCCCTGAGGGGACCAGTGGCTCTGCTGTGAGGACTGGCTCCCTCTTGTTGGCTTCTCCTGCCTGCAGCAAGGGCTCGCCTTTCTCTACTTAGCCAAGTCAGTTATTACTCATCCATTTTCCTGCTTCCAAGAGTTTGCTGACCTATCTTGTTCAAGGTCATCTCTTTCCTGCTCCTCTTTATCCTTGTAGGTTTATGTCTTTTTAGATCCCTTCATGGTTATGTTTATTGGGTTTCAGAAGAGAGTGAGAAAAAAAATGCATGCTTTCAATCGCCCATGTTTAACTCTGAGTCCACTGTAGCATTTTTTGTTTTAGTTTGTTTTGTCTAGCCCCTAGTAGTTATCAGTATGGGAGCTGGTTTGGTTTCCCTGGGAAGTATAATTTTGTAACTCAAGTTTGTACTGCCTTGTGAGGCATGGTTGTTTGCTCTTCCCTTGCTCGACACCCCAAGCTCAAGCTTTCAGCAATCACATTAAAGATTTATTATCGGCCGGCGCGGTGGCTCACGCCTGTAATCCCAGCACTTTGAGAGGCCGAGGCGGGCGGATCACGAGGTCAGGAGATTGAGACCATCCTAGTGAACACGGTGAAACCCCGTCTCTACTGAAAATACAAAAAAATTAGCCGGGCGTGGTGGCAGGCGCCTTAGTCCCAACTACATGGGAGGCTGAGGCAGGAGAATGGCGGGAACCCGGGAGGCGGAGCTTGCAGTGAACAGAGATCGCGCGACTGCACTCCAGCCTGGGCGACAGAGCAACACTCCGTCTCAAAAAAAAAAAAAAAAATTATTATCATAATGATTTACTATGTAACAAGTGAAGTAATAATTCATTTGCTATTAAGCAATTTTCTGGGTACGCCTTGCTGAATTCACTTGAAACATACCTATCTTTCAAAATGTATGAGATCAAAATGCAACTGCATAGGTGGTCCGCCTGGCTGTAATTCACTACAAAAAAGAAGCTCTCTCAGACTCACCATACAAACAAGAAGGTGCCACTACATAATGTCATTTCAGAGAAATCAGGATAGGCTCCTAATCCACCCCTGAACTTCCTAGTGCCTGTCTGACTTATTGACTAAAATTCTGTATTTAGTTTTAAAATTTTTTTTGCTTAAAAGTGATGTACAGTTACTCTTGGGAAGTGTACAGACATAAAAAACTTGCTGTAAATAAAAAAAATCTGAAGATTTTTATTTGGAAGGAGGGAAGTCATCAGGATATCTAACACTGGAGGGAAGACAGAAAAATGTCACAGAGAAGAGGAAGGAGGTTGGCAGGTTAGAAGACACCAAACACCCAAGCCAACTGGTTACACAGATGAATAGTTTAGTGGCTAAGAGAAAGGCTTTGGGGGGCAGAGAGACCAGAGTTCAAAACTCACTTCCATTTATTGGCTGCGTAATATTAAACAGTTAGCCTCTCTCTTTATTTTCTTATCTACAAAACAGGAATGATAGTATTTATTTCAAAGAGATTAAATTAGGTTACATATGAAAAATACTTAGCAAAGTACCTGGCACCTCATAAATATTCAATAAACACTAGTTAATTATATGAATGATAATGATAACTTGCTTCATATTTTTTTTTTCTTTGAGACAGGGTCTCACTCTGTCACCCAGGCTGGAGTGCAGTGGCGTGATCACAGCTCACTGAAGCCTCTACCTCCTAGGCTCGAGATTCTCCCACCTCAGCCTCTCGAGTAATTGGGACTACAGGTGCACGCCACCATGCCCAGGTAATTTTTAAATATTTTGTAGAGACAGAGTCTCACTATATAGCCCAGGGTGGTCTTGAAGTCCTGGGCTCAAGCAATCCTTCCACCTTGGCCTTCCAAAGTGCTGGAATTACACGTGAGCCACCATGCCCGGCTCACTTCATAATTTTAACTGGAGCTTGCCCTAAGTGCAGGGGAATAAAAAGATAATGCCCAGATGGAGAGGCAAGTCTGCTGAGTAGACTTTGCCCAAATCCTCTGTAGGACAGTGAATGAATTACTTAACCTCTGAACAATCTCTTACTTTATAAGCTGCAAATGAGAGTAAAGTACTCAAATTTGAATTCAGTCTATAATCAAATAAATATTTCTGTAATCCAGGAAAGAGAAGCTGTTGCCAGAGTTACGTAAGTATAGTATACAAACAGAACGTGTCTTTAAAAAAAAAAGATTTTACTTCACTTTAGTTTTGCCAAATGCTCTATTTTTTCTTCCTGTTTCAAATGGCAGCATCCAAAAAACAAACATACCAGGCCTGATACCGAGCTCCGGAAGCTTTGACTTGATCAATTCTCATCTTTTCCCCAAAACCAACACACTGGCCTAAGTTAGGGGTTCCTATGACTTTGCTCTCAGTAATATATCAGCAAATACAGTTTCTGCTCTCACTTCTAAGGTTTCCATGTAATCCTAGAAGTCTTTATGGAGTAGGCAAGACCTGGGCTGGCTTTAAAGCGATAAGGAACTTCTTCATGTGAAGGAGACCAGCAGGCTCTACTGGGCCCAGGGAACAGTGGCAGGACAGCAAGGAGGGACTCCTGAGGGAAGTCAACCTTGTTTGGAGCCAAAACCAGAAAAGAAGTAGCAGAGAAGGAGTAGGAAGCAATGGAAATAGAAGGTACCTAAAATAAATAAATAAATAAATAAGTTCTGAAGGTTTTAAAGAAAGTTGAGATTTAATGGGAGGGTGAAAAGAAATGGAAGTTTGTTAAGAAAAATGATATGGTTACATATCCCATCTGGCATCTCTTCACACAATCGCTGGGAGAGAGATGAGGACAGGAGACCCTGGCTGGGCCTGGCTCTCTTCTCTGGCTGTATGATCATGGGCATCCATCTGGATCTCCTGTTTCTCATCTGTTGAATGAAAGGTAAAGCCAAAACCCTCAAAGGTTTGCTTTCCATACCCACCTGATATTGGGGAGATCACTTTTGTCTTTTCACAACTGAGAATATAAATTGTTAATTTTGTATATTTTAACTACTAATAGGCATGTTAGCTCCCTAAACCACTATGATTTATACCTATGTAAATCAAAGGAATATAGGCCTATATAATGCAAACACACACATCTCTATCTACTCACCTGTCTGCATGTACTCACATATTTATGTGAGTAACTAATGTTATGCATCTTTCATAAAATTTAAAAGTCTCCTTCAGTTAAGATACATGTGATGATTTCTCCAATTAGCAGCAAAGCGCTCACAATACAAAAATGATTAAACATTAAAAGATGACACTCTTCTTTTGATGCAAGGTTTAGCAACTTCATTTTTATGGTATAAAAGCTGTAATTTAGCACCTGACCAATGCAATTTTTTAAATGAAATTCCTGGCCTTTAATAACATCAAAAATCAGTTTCATCTCTTTTTTTCCCAGAAAAAAAAAAAACACCTTTTTATTAACTTCAGGTGGTGATTTCCATGTGAATGATATTGTTTATCTGTACTTTCCCCACATGTGACTTTATTTTCTTCTAAGAAATATGGAATATTGCTTTGGGCCTTTGAAAGGCAGGAGGATGGAGGAAGTTTCCATTAGAATCATCTTCACCTAAAGAGGTTTTAAGACTCACCTATCCATTGACCCATGAAGAGTAAATGCTAAATTCCCATAGTCAAATACTCACTCTAACCCTGCAGAAGAGATGAATGAGCTTGCCTCTTATTTAAATTACTGTCAGATGGATAAGATTTGTACTATCAGTTGAAAGGTGATGATCATGACTACCATCACCATCACATGGCTGTTAACAACGACAAAAATGACAAAGAAATTTGGATTCACCCAATATCTTCCTTCGTAGTGTTTATTTGTACGGGTGTAATCTCAGTACTATGCAATTCCATGTCAATATTCAGGATGTTTACCTATAGGTACATGCATGGATTCATGGTTTGTTTGTTTTTATAAACCGTATAGCTTAGGATCCTGCTGGGCCTCAAATTAGCATTCAGTTAAACCATTTCTTCAGAGATACACTCTGCTGACTTCTAAATATTAAAAAAGTATGCTATGGATCTAGCTAGAAGGGTGTTCCTTGAATTTTTCCCCCAATAATGGCCACGTCTTTTTCTCTTTTCTCCACACTTACTCACCTCCCATCAGCACTTGTGACCAAGAGCAATGCACCACATTGGGAGCAAATGTGCTCTCGTGAATCTCCATTATAAACAACTCCATGTGTTCACAAATTATTTTGGTCCAGGGTAGATTTTGTGGAAATGAGGCATTTTCCTAGTTTGCAGAAACTAAAGATAAACTATTTCTGAGGCCCAGTCCCTAAAGAGCCAATTTGCAATAAAAAGAAACAAACCTAAGAAGAGAGATGTAATAATATCACAACCACTTCTTCAAATTTCCAGATCTTTTCGAGTTGACTAGGTTGCTGGTCAGATCTTTAGAAGCCCTGATTTTATCTCTGCTCATTTTAGCTCCTGTTTCCTCTATGCAACTTGAGGGAGAATGCTCTAATTCCTTGACTCTGTCATCTCCTTGCATATTCTCCTGTATTTTAATTTCGATTTGGGGAGAAAACATGAAGCTTGTGTTTCCCTTGGTGAGCTGCTCCAAGTTGTAGTCCCATGACTGCAGCCATGAACCTCTGAACCAGTAACCCATATCCCAGGATAAGATTGTCTGGCAGTTGTATTTTAAGGTTCTAGCAAATTTTACCTGTTCATTTAACTTAGAGTATTTCTCTTTTCTTTTCTTGATGCTTAAAAAACAAATACAAACAAACAAACAAACAAAACAGAACAAAATAAAAAAAACAGAGCATTTTCTCCTGGACTTTCGCAGGCAATGGTGATACAGTCTCATAAAGTGGGTACCAAGAGGCCCTTTCTTGAGCATGGTTTTGGAATTTAAATTCAAGACAATGATATACTTCAAAAGTTTCTCTCATGTTTATTTTTACATACTGTGTTTCTTTGGAATTTATATTCTAAACTGACTCAAGGATAAAATCAGGATACTCATGTGAGTGTTCTGATCTCTGGAAATAATTTTTTTTCTGTAAAAATGTAATTAAAATTCAAAATTTTCAACTGTCTTATAAAAATCAAGAATAGTTAATTAGGGGGATAAAATATAAACATCTAATCCATAATAGCTTAAGATGGCAGTATCTTTTCTCTGATATTGCCATCTCTGGGGAACAGAAACTTTAGAAATCTGATTAGCATTGCTAATCAACACAAATCCTTTCGGCACACAGTTATTATATAGCTACGTAGCCAAGCCTAATTAATATTCCAGAGTGCCAATCAAGTTTCATTTTTATTCATTTGATCTATGAACTTTCTCAAGTAAAACACTGATTTGGGGGCTATAATTAGCCCCTAGAGGGGATGATGTATCTTAAAAAGTAAAAGAAAAAAAAACACTCAATTCTTATGCTGTAAGCAATTTCATGTGGATATTAACTGAAATAGCTTGCCAGTGGCAACTCAGTTTAAACAGCATTTTTGAATGTTACTTCTCTGCCCTGCTTTTATGTTTGGTTATAAGTATATTGAAAAAAGAGTGGACAAAAGGGTATCTGTGATCAAGCAATAGCACCAATAGTATAAGCATGCAATAATATATCACTTACTGTTAATAGATCATAAAGCTTTTGTGCTACGCGCTATGTCCAGTGTACAGAAACATTTTGTTATAGCGAGCACTTCTTTGTAAGGATATTTGTTCCAATGAGATTTTACCTGAATTCGCTCACTTAAAAGTAGTACTTTTAAGTTACCTGTATCTTATTTAAAAGACTAATTTCAGTCCTTAAATTTCTGAACCAACATGTTCAGCCAGTTTTCAACTGTGCAGACACATTGACAAGGGCTGGCTACTGCTTTGGGTTTAAAATACAAGTGAGAAGTCAGGTACTCACAGAATTATAGAACTGGAAGTGTAAGAACAGAGGTCATCTGAATAGCATCTATAGCAACTATCATCTCTGGCTGAGGACTTCTAATGATGAAGAAACCACCACCTTCTCAACAGGTCACATTTAATTCTGGACAATTGTAGCTATTTTATAATTCTTCTTGCATCATGCCAAATTCAATTCCCTTTCCACCCACTGGGGTTTGGTAAGTCCTCTGAAACCACCCAGAATGAGTCCAGTCTTTCTCCAACATTAAAAAAAAAACTGCCGATAATTGCAGATATTGGAAATATCTCCCATGGCCTTCTAAGTGTTCATTTCTGCAGGTTGACTGTTTCATTGTTCGGTCCTTGCGTGATATAATTGTGAAACTCTTTATCTTCCAAGGCTCATCTGAATGTACTATAGTTCACTGTCCAAGCTGAATGCTCTTCACTCTGAAGACCATCCAATGTCATTTTGTCTATCTCTTTATATCTCTATATCTATTTTTTATCTGTACCTATATCTAATGTATTTGAGTATCTACAATTATGATGCAGCTATAAAATATAAAAATTCATTATTTTAACATTTGTTGAATTAATTATGCAGAGAACCATTAACAACAACAGCAAAAAGAACAAAACCCTGAATGGTTGGTCATATTTTGGTCATATAACTAAAAGGTCATATTTTTCTTAATCTGAGTAAAGGTAAAACTCTTCACTTTCATTTTACTATCCACAGAAATCTACATACTAAGAATAATTCATAAACAACTTCTCTCAAGAAAAAAAAGAAATTGGTGTTGGAGCTGAAATGCTACCATGATAATCCTGCCTAAATGTCTTCATGATGTTTCTGAGGTCAAAAAATTATTAGTAAAACTTCCTCTCCTTGTGGGGCCTCACAAACCTAAAACTGATATGTTGGGACCAAAATAGCAGACATTCCCAGAATTGTATTTAGAATTAATAATATCCAAACAATTGTGTAGTGGTAATTGTTTAACAGCTAGCCTCCTGGGGACAAAAGTATACATATATATGCATATACACATTTATCAAAAATTGATACAAAGAATGTATAACACAATTTACAAAAAATAACAAAATATACAATGTATTTAAAATTTTTTACACATATAATTCTGTGACATACTATTTCTTACAAAATCCACTATCAGTTTTTATAATTCTATTGCCAATGATAGTGTTATAAAATCAGACTTCAAATAAGTGTTTGATTACTATCTGATTTAGCAAGAAGTCATTCACCCCATTGACAAACATTCTGTATGAATGCTGATTGTTATTTTCATTTATGTCAACAAGATAAAAGTGAAATAACAAAGATATATATTAGAGTTTCACTCATTTGTCAATGATGTAAGTGATTTCCTTGAAGAATCATATAATATCTTTTGATTACTGGAAAACTGTTTTCTAATTTATTTGTGCTATTAATAGTGTAATACCTATAGAGACAACACAGTTTTAACTTTCATCTATATTATTAGTATTTTCTCCATCACTTTTCAAGTTTAGACAATCAACCAAACAATAAATAAAGCATTTGCCTATTTCCATAGTGTAAATACTCTCTCCTTGGCCAATTTCAAGCTACCAACGTGATATAATTTAATGTAGGATTGGGAGAAGACATATAATAGCACATCATTATGTAGTATTTCTACCATGCAGATGCAATAAATGTGAGTAACCTCAAGAGGATAGAAACCAATAAAATAAAATATTTAGGAAATGATCAGTTTTCATATTTTTAGCTTTGTTTTTAACATAATTTATATAATTATAAGATTACATTATTTTTTTTTTTTTTTGAGATGGAGCCTTGCTCTGTCCCAGGCTAGAGTGCAGTGGCACAATCTCAGCTCACTGCAACCTCCACCTCCCAAATTCAAGTGATTCTCCTGTCTCTGCCTCCTAAGTAACTGGGATTACAGGCACACACTACCACGCTCAGCTAATTTTTGAATTTTTAAGAGAGATGGGGTTTCACCATGTTGGCCAGGATGGTCTCGAACTCCTGACCTCAGGTAATCCACCCTCCTCAGCCTCCCAAAGTGCTGGGATTACAGGCATGAGCCACCGTGCCCAGCCAGTTATGTAATTTAATTCTTAATTGCAGCTATGTTTAACAATTAGCTCACAAAATTCCTAAAAATATAGCAATTATCTCTCACAGGCCAGCATGAGCTGGCTCCAGGACACCACCCATGGTAGACTTAGGGAGATATGTAATTTTTCAAGAGCTATCTCAATATTCTAGACTTCTCTCTGCGCTCTGGAATCATTGATTCAAATCAGAAATGTTGCTCTAAATTTAAAGCCAAAATAACTTCATCAGTAATGCTACCTATATGATTTACATTTTCCACTGTGTAACAGGTATACCAGACTTACAGCTCCAATATTTATTCCAAGTCATTAAAATACGATATAAGTTACACTATCAAACTAAACAATACTTTTTGCCAATCCTATAAAAATGTTATAAACTCATACACCAGGACTAACTTAACAGAATAAGCTAAAATCCCTACCAAGCAAATGGAAGGATGCCTCATTGGATACTGGGTCACATTATGCTACCACTCATCAGGCAGAATTTATTCCTTTCCAAAGACCAACTTAGGCTGGATATCAGTGCCTTTGATCAATACCAGCATACACAACTGTGGTGGTTTCATATCTATTAGTGGGTATTAAAATGGTAATAATCGTATATGGAATTATTCTTACTTCATTCAAAAATTAATAATTGGCTGAGTGTGGCGACTCATGCCTATAATCCCAGCACTTTGGGAGGCTAAGTTTGGCAGATTGCTTGAGCCCAGGAGTTCACGACCAGCCTGGGCAACATAGCAAAGTCCCTACAAAAAATTAGCCAGACGTAGTGGCAGCATATATCTATAGTCCCAGCTACTCAGGAGGCTGAGACAGGAGAATCACTTGAGCCCAGCAGTTTGAGGCTGCAGTGAGTTGTGATCACACCACTGCACTCCAACCTGGGTGACAGAGTGAGACCCTGTCTCAAAAAGTAAACTCAAAAGCATAAACAAAAACTAAAAATTAATAGAAAAATTAGGACACCCAATTTACAGGCAACTAAAGATTCCCAAGAAGGTTTTTTTTTTTTTTTTTTTCTTACAATTGTATGCTTAACATTTTCCTCTAGTTTTGATTGGGAAATTCTTGTGCTAATGCTTCATAAAAAGGTATAATTTTGTTGCAAACTATTACCTAAAAACATCTCAAGAGTGCATATAAATCTGTTTGTTATTGCATACTCCATACACAAACCTCTCCACATATTTATTTCATTAGTTAATGACTGTTTTATCTTTATCTAGAAAGAAAACATTAAAACTAAAATCTGTTGATAGATACTAAAGACCCATTTCATGCGGTTATTGTAATAAGAACAACAAAAAAAGCTTCCTCTTGGGGAATGCATTCATTTTATCTCATAATTTCTCTGGGCAAATGAAGATATCTCTAGGAAATATTCCGTGGTTGTATGTCCTCAGTCCAGGCTGGGGGAACATGATCAAGTATCTGGGGACATGGCACGGGGTACCCCAGAGCCTCCCCTGGGCCACTATCAGAGGCATAGACCCCTAGGGAGAGACACAGGTCTGTTTGGATGCTGTGTGGGAGTCATTGCCATGAGTAGTCCAGCTGAGGTCAAAGGAAAGAAAGAGGGTTGACCCCTGGTAATTTACATTGCTGGTACCTAGCTTAATCTCAACCAGCACCCAGGCTAGGATAGAAATTGGGATCATTAAAGGAGAGAAAAAAAGAGAAAGAGCAAAAAAAAATTGAAGGGAAACATTTCGACTTCCTTAGACTCCCTCCCCTCAACAACTGCATCTAGACACTCTATACCAAGACTATGCACATGTCTTCACTCTTTCGATTATCAGTACAACCAGATGAGGCGGTTACTATGGTCGCCCTCATGTTACAGACGAGGATCCCATGTTAAATAACAGTTTAATGGCCAGGCTGGAGAACTGAGAGCAATTTCAGAATCACAGTTATAGCCCATTGTGTTGAAACCATCTGTTCCTGCAGATTTATACTCTAACCCTTTCCACCTTGCTCCGTGTTCTGGGAGGCTGATCTCTATGGACTCTATCAAAGGCTTTTCTTGCTCTGCTGTTTCCACTTGGGTTTTGTCAAAGGAAGGGAAGAGAAAATAAAATTGGAACATTTATTCCTTTGTCTCTTTTCCTGTGGAGTCTTCTTGGGGACGGCTGCATCCCGCAATAGAAGTGAACTCTTTCATGTGACTCTCTCCTTCTGGGTTTTGGTGTCTGCCTTCTCCCTGGTCCCTTTTGGGTAAAGAGAGAGGACAAGAGTCCAAGGGTGATAAGGACACTGCATTACTTATGCTTGTGTGTTGTGGGGGGCAGGGGGTGGTTCCACTATCCCTTGTGTTACTCTACATTCTACTCAAACTTTTGTAAATAGTACCATTATTAAACTTTCCTCAGTTTACTCAGTTTAAATATTCCATCTCTTTCCTGCCAGGATCCTGAATACAAAAATACTATAATATTCTGCCATGTATGAACAAATTGTTGGTCTCTAGATAACTAGCCAATTCAAAAGAAAATATTTTCCCATCATATTTTTTGTTAATATGTTTTATTTGCTCTTATCTAACAGTCTACAAAAGTTGAAAAAACATGGGAAAAAATAATTCTGGTGTCTTTTTTAATATGAAGAGCTCATATGAAACAATAAGAAGGTGGGCACAGTGGCTAACGCTTGTAATTCCGATACTTTGGGAGGCTGAGGCAGGAGGATCACTTGAGCCCAGGAGTTGGAGACCAGCCTGAGCAACACAGGGAGATTCCGTCTCTACAAAAATTTAAAAAATTAGCCAAGCACGGTGGCACATGCCTGTGGTCCCAGCTACTTGGGAAACTAAGGTGTGAGAATTACTTGGGCCCAGAAGGTCAAGGCTGCAGTGAGCTGTGATAGCACCACTATACTCCAGCCTGGGCAACAGAGTAGGCCTTGTCTCAAAAAAAAAAAAAAGGAAGAAAGAAAGAAAGAAAGAAAGAAAGAAAGAAAGAAAGAAAGAAAGAAAGAAAGAAAGAAAGAAAGAAAGAAAGAAAAAGACAAAAGGTGGATTTCTCAGCAAAAGAAGTGAAAAATGGGCAATTCACAGATAGTCAAAAATCACAAAAAGAGTATTCAAGCCTAATTAGTAATCAAATACAGGCAAAGTAAAATAAATACTATTTCTCCTGTACCAAATTTTCCAACACCAAAAATACTGATAAAAATCAGATTTGTGAAGGAATCAGAAAATGGAAAGTCTCAAATATTGTTCAGGCTTGAAACACTGTTCATAGTTGTATAAATTTGCATATCCTTTCTGAAGGGCCTTAAAATGTGAATACCTATTGATTTAGTAATTCTACTTCTATTAATTTGTCCTAAGAAAATGATTAAAGATGAAAAAATAGTTTTATCTACAAATATTCAATTTTAAACATTGGAAACAATCTAACTGTCCAATAACAGGAGTTTAATTTAATAAATGATGGCATGCCCATATGAGCAAAATACTTCACATCATTTAAGCTATTGCTATAAAATATGTCTGCATAGAAAAAATGTCCACTGTTATAGTTTCAATACAAACTAAATATGAAAAAAGCAAACCACAAACCCATTTTATTACCACATGGTTATAGATTATCACAGCATAGTTATATCATTAGGTTGTAGATTTTTACACGTCATCTGGAACATGGAGGGGATGCTGTGGGTGTTTGAAATTTATTCTGAGATGAACAGGAAACCACCATAAGTCTTTAAGTAGTAGAGGGCAACAATGCTCCTAATGGTATCAACTCTATATTACCTAAGGTCTAATGGCCAAATCTTGGTAAATATCTGCCTCATGGAGTTTCTGTAAATGACAATACTTCAAAAATGCTAGTCTATGCAATCGTTATCATTATCACTATTAAAGAACATCTGGAAACAGTAAAGCCGAGTGTGTAGATGCACTTGGATATCTAGTTTATTATGAAATTTTTATAATTGGGCTTTAAGGAAAGAGCTTTTGTGAAAAGTTCTGCAGACTGGCATTTCATATTGCATCTTTGCGCCACACACCATGATCTACAGAGAGTGGTTACAAGTACTGAGCTTAACATGTTCTGGTACCCAACCCACCTCCCCACTTGGGAACATCCCTGGCTGTACTGTTTGTGAAGGCTGGCATCCAACTGGGTTCCATCTTGGCTTTCCATGTATCCCCGGGGGGACTGGAGGGCTGGAGGGTATTGATTCAGGAAAAGAAGATTCCGGGCTGGAATTCTTAGAATAGTGAAAAGAATTCAGAATTAAGTTCATGACTTTTTCTGTTAATAAAAACTTCTTAGTCTGGCCACTATTTGAACAACACATAGCAATTAAGCACATTTTAGTTTACCGAGTCCATACTTAGAATAACTACAGATAATTCTGAGTCTTAATGGAATCTTTTGCCCCACCCCGCCCACTTTCATCAACAGAGCAGAAATTATTTGTATATCCTTCTATCTAAAGCACCAAGAATACTTATCCTTTCCTGTGCTGAGACTTCTTGATAGAAATTATCACACATGAGGAAATGTGGCATCAACTTCTACAAGAATTCAAGACACTTGAAGAGGGAGACTCTTAGATAAAACCAGAAAAAACAAAAAAACAAAAAAACTCTGAGGTTAAAAATATCCTAAAACATAGAATTTGTTTAATTTAAAAATACTTACAGAAAATTGTAATGTAAATGATCTTCTTATAAACAACAATTACATGAAATATCTTCAAACACACCAACTTGTTTTTTCTCAGCCTATCGTTTTTTAGAATGTCTAGTGGTAGACATAAAGGCTCGGAAATGGTTTATTATAACGGAAATTTCTGTCTGTTATTACCAAAGAGAAATGTATTGAGCTTAATATGTTAGATTTGGGAAATCTATTTTCATTTGCTATAACTAAAGTTCTATCATAAGTGTGACATAGTGGACTTCTAGATTCCATCTGCCCTCTGATCCTGACGCCCTAAGATAGACTTCATTTTTTATATGCTTATTGAGTAAAAACCTAGATTCCAGAATTTAAACTAAAGCTCTTAATGTCTGTGAGGAAAATAAAAGTGATAAAAAAGGTAACCTTCAGGAGAACTAAACATGCAAGTATCTACAAGATAGTGAGCTATGCTCACTAAATGTTGCAGACATTATCTCCCATTTAACCCTGCTTCAAACAAGATCTTCTGATCCATTCAAATATCTCTTCACTAATGAGAAGATACTGTCTCCAAAGTGCTTTTTTTTTAAGTTTATGAGAGAGAAAAGAAATAGACATGTAGAAGTAATGTTACTTTTGTGGTGATTGTAAAACTTGTCCATTAATTTGTTGATACTCATCAAAAGTAGAGTTTAATTCCCCTCTTCTCAAATATGGAACAGCCTTCATGACTTGACTCTCTAATAAGTAGACAGTGGTGGAAATGATGCTGTTGACTTCCAAGGCTAGGTTAGAAAAGTCTAGTTTATGAAAACCAGAGTCAATGCAGTGCCTCTTCCCTTCCCTCTCCCCTGTCTCTCCATGCTTGAACCCAGCCACCACATTGTGAAGAAGCCCAGGTACATCCAGCCACCGGGGAGATCAATCACAAGACTCATGTGAGAACAAGCCGTCAGACGATTCTAGCCCTCCACCCAAAACCTGCCACAGCTGACACTAAGTCGGACAGAAATGCACTGTCTCTACCAGGCCTGCCAAAATTGAAGATTTGTAAGCAAAATGAATGTTATCATTATGTAAACCTCTGTGTTCTGGAATGGATTTTAGTGCAGCAAAAAATAATGGGAGCAACCCTATAATTGTAACTAGAGTATCCGTACTTTAAAAATAGACTGTACTTCAAATAACACATTAGCAGAGGCCGCAGAGAGCTGGTGGAAGGTGCTCCCACCGTGTCTCAGGCTAAGCATGGGGAATGAGAGGCAGCTCCAGAATTTTGAGCCTATCTAGTTTTGCTCCAGCTTTCCCAGTTTTGCTCATTCAGAAGGTGGATTTCAGTATTTCTCATTAACACTCTTCCTGGTCCTACCCCTTTTCCCACAAGGAAGCCCTAATTCTCTACTTCCCTTTTGGTAATTACAGCTGGAGATAACTCTTTTCACTCTGTATTTTTGTCCATGATGTTTGCCCTCCCTGGGATGCCTTCTCTGTTCTAACCTTGAAATATCAGTTTTAGAAAAATGTCTTATCTAAATGAAGTCTGGAGGTCATGAACATACCAGTACAGGGGTTCGCCAGTACAGAGGTTCTCCAGCTCCAAGTAACACAAAACTACCCTGGCTTACTAAAGCAAAAACTGGAAAGAGAGAAAAGAATTTGTTGGAAGAGTTTAGTATGGATCACAGAATTCAAGGAAAAAGCTACAGCTCTAGTTTTCTCTGAAGAGATAGTAACCAAGACTCTTCCAGGAATCAAGGTGGTAAAAATCAGGGGACATTTTCTAGGGGAACAACCAGCTAGACACAGCCTCATGGCTTTTCAGTCTTTGGATCACTCAGTTCAAGAATTAGCGTCTCAGAAAAAAGCACCTTGTTGTCTACTTTGGGCCATGTAACATCTCTTTGTCTAGGGGAATATGGAGCGTCTTGACTGATCGTCCCACCAAGACTGTATCCAATAGGAGAGGAGTCATTTGCCAAAGTCACATCTACATATTGTCCACCCAGTGTCCACTACAGCAGCCGATGCTACCAACAAAGTCATGAGCTTTCATTATTCATCTCTCTAGCTTCTGGTACTTCTCTTTCAGAACACTTCTCACAATGACAAATTTTTAAATTTCTGGATAATCATTGCTTAGGATTTGAGTTTCCTTTGAGTTTCCTATGAAGTCTACGAGAAGAGGGACCAATTCTGCCTAACTTCTCACCATATTCTCAGCACCTAGTCCAATACTTAGCACAAAGGTGCTCAATAAATATTTGTTGGATATGTGAAAAAGCACTTTATCTTTGTTTTGTTATTAATATTTGTTGATATATACAGTTTACACCACAGAACAATGTTTTGGTCAACAACAGACTGCATATATCATGATGGTCCCATAAGATTATATCTTATTTTGTATTGTACATTTTCTCTAGGAGCAATAGGCTGTACCATACAAGCCTAAGTGTATAGTAGGCTCCACCATCTAGATTTATGTAAGTACACTCTATGACATTTGCACAATGATGAAATTGCCTAACAACACATTTCTCAGAATGCATTCTTGTCATTAAGTGACACATCACTGTATGTGTGTGTGTATATATATGCACATGCATACATATATAAATATGTGTGTGTGTGTGTGTGTGTGTGTGTGTGTGTATATACACACATACCTCTGTCCCTAGATAGGATAGTAGACTCCTGTGGATAGAGTCTATTTTCCCTTAATATTCAGTAAATATTGGCCAAGTGTGGATGATGTCCAGAAACATCCAATTCAGAAGCAGTTCAATTCAAAAAACATTTATCTGGCACTTAATATATGCAAGATCTATTATCTGTCCTCTAGGGGCTAGCTATCCAGCAAGGAGGCAGACAAATGCACAAGTCATGATAATACTAGGCAAACACTGGAAATGACTGCAAAAGAGGCTGTAAAAAATGAGAAAGTAGTTGGAAAGCAGGGGAAGGCAAGATTCATTGTAATGTTGGAAATCAAAAAGCTTAGCCAGAATATTTTGACCACAAGAAAGGAGGAAGAGCAAATGGGGACACACTGAATAAGTGTTAATTTTTGAATAAATTAACCTCTCAATAAATTCATTATAAGCGACTTAAAGAGCACGTCAAGATATTAAATGGTTATTTGCACCTGGCCCTTTCACTTAATTGAAATTGAAGTGTTATTAGCTAACAATGTAATGCTTTGTAGATTCTGTAGATTTTTTCATAAAGGCTGATAGCTGATAGGAAAAAAAATGCATCTCTGGAGGATCAGAAGACCAAAAAATAAGGTATCCTTCCAAAAGATAGTGTAAAACTATTACCATTTTCATGGGCAAATTATTGTAAAGAAAGTGTTAGAGAGAGGAAGACTATTTTAATATTTTTAATTAAAAAGGTAAGCTACGATTTTGTTTTAAAATTTTGTAATTGACTAATAATAACTGTATATATTTATGAAATACAGTGTGATGTTTTGTTACATGTGTACATTTTGGGATGATTAAATCAAGCTAATGAAGGCATCCATCATACCACATACTTATTTCTTTGTGGTGCAAACATTTAAAATATACTCCTTTGAGAATTTTGAAATATACAATACATGATTATTAACTACAGTTACCATGCTATTAATAACTATAGTCCCTAAAACATATTCCTCCTGACTGAAACTTTCTACCCTTTGACCAACATCTCCCCTTTCACCACCCTAATCCTGCAACCTGCAAATTCTCAGGGATGTCAAAGACCGTAAAAGTTTCAAGGACTCCAAGGAAGGAAGATGTTTGAACCACCATGGAACATAAAAGAGAAATCTGTACCAAAAAAAAAAAAAAAATTCTTGCCTAGAAAAAGCAATTCTTCTCTTTAAGTGCTGACTTTTAGTCAGGACTGATTAAGAAAAGAATACACAGCCTGGCACGGTGACTCGCGCCTGTAATCCCAGCACTTTGGGAGGCCGATCACCTGAGGTCAGGAGTTCAAGACTAGCCAGGCCAACATGGTGAAACCCTGTCTCTACTAAAAATACAAAAATTAGCTGGGTGTGGTGGCAGGCGGCTGTAATTCCAGTTACTCGGGAGGCTGAGGCAGGAGTATTGCTTGAACCAGGAGGTGGAGGTTGCAGTGAGCCAAGATCGTGCCATTGCACTCCAGCCTGGGCAACAGGAGTGAAACTCTGACTCAAAAAAAAAAAAAAAAAATACACTTAACTTTAATAAAAATATGAAAAATTGGAAGATTTAGTTGCAGAGTGCACTCTAGGTGGTGGCTGGAAATGAATGGTGTGGAAAGGCAGGTCAGAGCTGGGTGAGAGGCTCAGTAAAGAAGGCTGGACCCAATTCATGCCATAGAATGAAGATGTGGATTTTCATTCCTATGTACAATGTAGCCTAACCTTGTATTTGTTTTCCCAACATCATCCTTTCTACGCTGACACTGCTCAGGGGTGCAGCCAAGTGTAGATAAATTTAAGTTTGGTTACCCAATGACAAAACCACAGAGGGAACAGTAATAACATCTGGGACATCTAAGGGGCGATACAGCTATAAATTCAGTGAAGAAAGTCAAAACTGTCACATTATATGAAAGGGATGGTCATTGCCACTGGCTTAAAAGAGAGTTTGTCTCTTCTACTTAACATTAACACAAACGTGTACATTAATTCAATCTGAAAGTATGATTTAATATTTTTTAATTTCGCAATATATTTATTGACATTGATCGACACATGTTAAATGAGTGGTTTTAGAAGTGCCAATGATTTCTAAGAAATGAGCATAGGGTATGAATATGTATTTAAAAAAGTGTGGGGTTGCCATGGCAACAACAACAATAACAGAAAGATGTTCCTTTACTGATCCTGACAACTTTGGTGTATATAAGAGGAAGTAGGTTTTACGGATCTCAACCAAAATGTGTAAACATCCCCAACAAAGGTTATAACATGTTTCCTCCCAATTATGGCTCCAAATGTCAATTTAAGCTACTTAAATATTCACAGCATGTTCAAACCCTTGGGAGTGTGGCACTAATAGATTTTTTTGAGGTTGCCATCTTATTTTTGGCTTGTTCCTTTTGAAAAATATATGAAAAGGGTTCATTCTTGAAGATTTGAAAATTCCAATTAAACATTGGCTATGAAAATTCCTTAAGGAATGAGGACTCCATGGATTTCTAGTTGAAGGCATGTTCCCATACCTAACACATAACTAACTTTTTGAGAGAAGCGCTTCCGTTTAGGGGCAAAAACGAGCTCTCTGCTGGGACAGAGAAGACCCACAATCTAGTCAAATCCTTTGTTTCCGGAGCAAAGGTTACTCTCTCCACGTCTAGCTTGAGTTTTGGCTTTCATGGAGAAGCTATGTTGAGAAAACAGATCTTAACGTTCAGAGCCCGTGCTGATCATTAATCTCCGATCCACACTCCCAAGAGAACTCCCATCAGACTAAGTCACTTCTCAGACCTTGGAAAGATATGTATTGGGCTAAGAAGTGAGGGGAAGGGGCTCTCATTATTAAACACCACCATGTGCAGGCATCTTATTTGCCTTCCTTGACATAATCTTCAACATCCCATCAGGTAGGTATTTTAACACTCACGTTTCAGAAGAGGAAACGGAGGCATAAGCTCATAGCCTTGTGCCTAGGTCAAGGGTGGTGATTCGAACCCAGGTTACCATCCTTCTGCAGTACCATTTTTCTAAAATTGTCACATGACTTCAATGGAATGTTTCTCTCTCTCTGAAATTTTCTGTAGTTCACTCTGATTTGGTCACAAAAGCATCCTATGAAAGATCTCTGGGCATTTAACTAGAAACAAATGCTCTGTTCCCAACATGGGCAACAGTATGGTCAAGGCAGAGAGATAGAAGTGCTTGGCCTGGAGCTGGCAAATTCCCTTGGAGGGAGGGAGGAACAGCTGACGCCCCTGGGAGGAACTCCACCCAAAGACAGACTGCCCCCGGGGTATCTGACCACACCGCGAGGGAGAGGCATTTGCTGCTGCCCACAGACATCTGGCTTCATAGCACTTCTCAAGGCCAACATTATTTTTAAAAACGCTATTATTTGAAAGAATCACACCTTCCAACATTTTAAATTCAGAGAAGAGTGAGATAGATGTGTAACTGCCCTGTTCCATCCTTGCTCACCACCTCACTTATGTACTCTCCAGAATGAAGAGAGTGAACTATCGTTCCCTCTAGAACCTGCTTACAATCCATTTATGAGTCTGAATTCTTTCCTGAATGGACTTGAAAAGAAAGCAGAGACTGGAGAAGGAAAGGGTGTTGCCATTAGGAAGCAAAGATACCCAGAACCTTTCTTTGATCAGGAGGACCCTTGGGGGCTGATGTTTCCTTATGGAGAAGCGTGGCTACTTCCAAAGGCCACAATTTTGGTTTTATGGTACCTGCTGCCCAAAATTAATCAGATTCTTTCTAAACATAGCAAGTACGTTTTCAACTCTTAACTAAGTGTGACATTCATTGAGCTCCAGTTACATTCCAGGTACTCTATAGGCTTTTACATGTGTCATTTCACTTCAAGCTCAAGATTGTCCTGTGGCGTACCAGCAATACTTCCATGCAGAGATGGGGAAGCTGAAGTGTCAACATGTTATTACTTTACCCAGCCAGTGAACAAGTGGCAGAGCCAGACTCAAGCCCACACAACCTGACTCCAGAGCCTTGAAGCCCTACTTTATAGTGTAAGACAATGACCAGGTGCGGTAGCTCACACCTGTAATCCCAACAGTTTGAGAGACCAAGGTGGGAGGATAGCTTGAGGCCAGGAGTTCAAGACCAGCCTAAGCAACAAAGTGAGACCCGCCTCTTGCAAGTTGAAAAAAAAAATTAGCTGAGTGTGATGGTGTACGCCTGTAGTCCCAGCTACTCAGGAGGCTGAGGCAGGAGGATCACTTGAGGTCAGGAGGTTGAGGCTGCAGCCATGATCATACCACCGTACTCCAGCCTGGGTGACAGAGCAAGATCTTGTCTCAAAAAAAAAATAAATAAATAAAATAAAATAAAATAAAATAAAAGGAATTGGCCCCCGATAGAACATATGTAAAAACATAAGTAAATAAAAATAAAAAAATAAAAATTATATAAGACAAACAAGAATTTTAGGAGGAGAATGAAGGCAGAAAAGACAGGGAGGAAGAAATAATCTAATTCATCCTCCCTTTGGACATGATTAAGAGACAATCCCTAAAGAAGAGCAATTGTGTTCCACGGCATATGCACCAAACCCTGTGATGAAAACATTGCGAATGTCATTTGTCACAAACCACTTAATGCTCCTTTCTTCTTCCCTACTTTTTGGAGATCATAGTTTTTTTCTCAAATGTTGAGGCTTCTAACCAACAGACAACTTTTGAAAAGCGTGGTTTTGAAGACTTAAAATTGCCTAAAAAGGTACCAGAAATGATCAAGTAAAATAGAATGTCAATGTGTGATGCTGATTGTGGGCCATTTCAGGGTGGGGTCCCCATGTCTTGTTCAGTTTTGCATCTTCAGTATCCCTCACAGTGGGCAAGCTAGGTGATCAATTCTATCTGGTGTCTTCTCTACTGAGTCCTCAGGAGACAGCACCACCCCTGCCACAGAGCAGGTGCTCAATAAACATTTATTGAATGGATTAATTCACTGTTCCATGTTGAATGCATAAACTGTATTGAATAGAAAAAACTCATACAATAAATAGGGCAAATTATGGGTTTTCACTTCTACTCTACACTGTAACTATACGATATATATGTACCCCTCCTTTGTTTTGAAAGTGGCGCAAAAGTAAGAAATCCAGTTTCAAAACACTTCACAGCAAAGGAGAAAAATATAAGAAGTGGAGACAACAGAGACTTGATGAAAATTCCTAGGAAAAGTAATTTCAAAGATTCAATATAGAAATGATCCCAGGATATCATGGTTTTATTTTCATCAATTGTTTTATTTTGAGAGGAAAAGATTGTTCTTCTAACTTCTATAAACATGCCCCCACCAAAATGGAATGTTTCTTTGTATGGCTTTGTGACTGTCAGAGAACAAAGAAGGAAATGTGATGAATTTTGACAGAGAATAATAATAATAATAAAAACCCTTTTATTTATTCTTTAGTACCCTCTCTGGAAAAGGGCATATATACTAAGAATGGCATAAAATGACAAATATAATGACACTGTAATTTCAAAGAGTGCAAAATGTTAAAAACTTGATAACCATTGTAAAACAGCTTCATAATTAAATTTATATTGAAAATGTCATCACGTTTTATCTATATATTAAAGATATGAAATCAATTTTTAAAGTATTTTAAAAAATTTCACATATATATTTGTTTCACCTGATATGCACAGTTGTGCTATTTTGCTTTTACATTGCATGAAGTATTTCATTATATAAGCTAATTTCAAATATTGTTAAACTAAAAGCTTTACATTATTTTTATGTTCACTTGCTAAATGTTCAGACACAGCCACATTAAAACAAACCATGTCAGCTTTCAGCCATCTATTTTTAAATTTTAAGTCATTTTTTTTTTCCTAGGCTGCAAAAGTGTATTACCAAATAAACTGACAAAACATCTCAGCAACTAACATAAACGTGCAATTTTAATGCCTTCTAATCACACAAATCAATATGAGATTTTTGTACTTGTGCATGACCTTCTTCAAATTATCCCCCCATTTTGGCTGAATCACAACGAGTGTGGGCTATTTGATAAAAAACCCTAAGTGTGTGAAATAAGAGCCCTCGCTTCTTCTGCCAGACTCCTCTTGACAGAAAGATGATAGAAGCATCACATCCCTGGGAGAGTAAATGCAAACTGACAAGAGATGAGCCTTTAGATGTTGAATATAATCTTGAATTGTGCTTGAAGTGTCTTATTATCTTGTCTTTTGATGTCTGAAGGGGTGGCTCATTGTTAGAAAAAGGAAAACCCTCGCGCATCTTTGCCATCTTTAAAAATTGTTTGGCCTTTAACAACTGCTTTTCCAACTAATGTCCATTTCTCCTGACAATAAATATGGCAGGTCGTCGGCAAGTGACAAACAATTTACTTTACATGCCACACTTTTATGGGTTTTGAGAGCTCATGTGGAAGTATTTTAAAAAGCCCATAGAAATTAGCAGTATTACAAATGTTAAGAGGACTGAGATCTCCATGCAGATACTGATGTGAAGTTACTCATCATGGTTATTTCCTGCTGTTTCTGGGTCTATATCTCACTGGTGCCAGATTCAAAATTCAAGTTCTTTATTTATCATTGACTAAAAATAGCCAGAGAAAATGAAAGAGCAACAATCAGTTCTGACAGATTCCATAAAGGAGATGCACAAATACAGATTTCCGACACACACTGCAATATTCAGAAAGGTGTATTTAAAAATGCTTATTTCTAAGTAGGCGATCAAGATCAACAATGGGCTTGCTGCATTTTGCCTTTTATTTTTAAGAATCTTCAGCACGTTTTAATTTTCACCGCCACTTTGGGTACCCCTTACCCTTTGTATCTACCATTTGTTTTGTGGTTTTAGTTTTAACTTAAAAGTTTAATGATGTTCCTGGTCAATAGGATTTCTTAGCAGCTAAATCACAGTCCTGCTAGCTTTCTGTCACCCAGCCAGATTTTGTGAAAGCTTTCAAGATCTTTTCTCAGACCTCCGTCACTCTAAGAATCCATAAGAATTCTCAAAAGGACCATAAACCGTTACAGGGTTCAGGTTATTGTATCATTATAAAAACATATTGATACACTACAGATGACAAGACGTGTAGCCACCATTCTAAGCTACTGCAACCACCTCCATGCCATCAGCAATCTCCAAGGTGACCAGCTCTTTTTTTGTAAGCAGGCAGCTGTAGATATTAATTCCTTTTAAAACATGAGGCATAATTTTTAACACTTTTCTGATGGCCTGCAGATTCCAGTTGGCTTATTAGAAAACTACCATGAATACAGGATGCAATTAATGGGAGAAGTAAAGATTTAAACTAGAGCAAAGAAATAGACTAGTCTACCTGAAAATTTGAGCAACTTCTTGGGTAAGGCTTAAGACTAAAACCTGCCTTCACCTTAGGAACCAGAATAAAATGAGCCAATCAACACTTAAAACAGTGACATATGTTCCTCCCAAAAGTTTGTGAAAGTTTTCCCTCATAATCGAGAGGATCCTTGTTCTGGATATGTACGTGTTCGTAGATTATAGAACAGTGTATGGATTTAGTTAAATGGATCCATTGAAATAGGAGTTTGATGCAATATTTCTTGTATGCTTCTCCTTTTGCAAATAGCATGTGTCCTTTCTGACACATTTCTATCTTGCAGTATTTTGGGAAACGAAGTAGGTATATTGAAAAAAATGCCAGTTTTGATGAAGTGCATTTCACTCCCCACATTACTTCCATGTGTATACATTTTTAAATAGAGGAACACGTGGGTTTCCATTCGACTTTTTATTCTCCTTTACCCTGGGTCGATTGAGCAAAAAGTCACGTACAATAATTTTTCATACTTTTAAAACAGCTTCAAATATTTGCATTTTTAAATAATATTAACCCCTTAGCTTCTCTTCTGCTTTGACAGTGATGATTCCTTCCTGCAGGAGGTCACCCCAAATCATTAATTTGCAAAAATAAATGTTGCCATATTGGTATTAAAAGGCAAATAACCACATATGTGGTCATCAAGAACTGCAAAAAGAGATTAATCATACCATATTACTTTAACAGTAAATGTTTAAAATATGATTTCTTTATTGTGCACCAATCACACACTGTACCTTGATATATAGGCACATAGAATCCTTAAAGGAATGTGTAACAAAAATTGTGCTTAATAACTATTGAATAAATGCTTTTGACTTAAAAAAAGAAAAGGATAAATGTTTATATTGTGATATATGTCTATCCCAGAAATAGACAAATATTTAGGTTCCCAATATTTTAGATCCCAGAGTCTTCCCTAGCTTAGGTAAGTTGGTATGCTTTAAAAATACATATATTTTCTACAAGTCAAGTTGTCCAAAACCCCCAGATTTCTTTACTCAATTAAACTGCACAAATCCTGAGGAATCTTCTTGTCTCTTCTGCTCAGTAAATAGCAGCATCGAAGAAGACACTGGAACTTGGATTCTAGCCCAAGTAGGGCTGAAGCAATGCTACAATATAATTAGTTTCCCTTTTTTGGTAAGCTATTAATTTTGATACATTTATCAGGGAACTGTTTTTTAAATATACAGGAGAAATGCATTTAAATGTTGGATGGATAGCATGAACTAAAAGAAAGCTTATTATTATAAATGAGACTTTGCTAGTTTTACAATAGAGAAAATACATACATACTACAGATTCAGTAAGACAATCTGAAGCATTGTATGTGTATGAAGAAAATACGGAGAAAAGCAGACCATAGACACACACAAATATTTTATACAGATAGCATTACACTTCTTTCACTGTGCACTCACAGTGCCTAAGAAAGAAAATATAGGGAAACAAAAATAAAGTACGGAAGTGGTAAGAAAATGGATAAATTTGCATTGCTATTTTAAAACATTGTGTTAATATCAGTCTTTAAATATGAATTCTTTGGCTTTCATAAACTTCTGTCATAATTATGCTTTTATTCTCATTAATAGGATGAAACTAAAGAAATACAAAATATTTGGAAGGTACATCAGTCAATCCCAAGAAACACTGATTATTTTACAGGAAAAGATGAAACACTAAGAAAACTACTTAATGCCAAACAATATATGCAGGATACACATATTCATTAAATTGTGAAACTGTTTCATGTTGGTTATCATTGGGACATCATAAGTGTCCTAAAAATACCTTCATATTCTACTTCATTCATGAGCTAAACTAACAGGTTTTATTTTGGTTATTTACTAAGAACATTTTTAACCATGTTAGTGAATGCAGATTTCATTATATAGTCCCATTTTCAAATGGCCTTTTGTACAGCAAATCTCTTAAGCATTTAGTTCATGTATAATTATATTACTTAGTTTCTCTAATTATAATCTGATTATTTTTCCTTATATTTTCAAATAGTTTTAATGGCAGTGTGGTCCTCCAATAATTAGTCACTTGCTTAGACTATTAGTTATGTTGTTCCAGGTAGCTAATTTTTTAATTTAAAAAAAAATCACAATATATTCTTGTTACATATAAGACCTTAAAATCACTTAAAAAGGAAAAACTGTAAGAGAAGTTTGGGCATGGATTTTCTTTTCCATTCTCAAATAAAATATAGACATTAATATAACATACTAGGAAATTTTTTAAAGTAGAAGTTATTAGGAAGCGATCTCAGGGGGTAGACATCTTGATTAGGTAGTTTTAAAAAATCACCTTGGAATATTTATAAAACAAAATTAATTTCCATTTCTCTGCGAATGACAAACTTTCTTTAGCCTCAAGAGATCCAGTGTTATTCTTTCTGACCTCTGCATTCACACTAAAAGGGCTTAATCCATTTTTGATAGCTTATAAAGTGTCACAGCATAGACTAGGAGATGTCTCCAAACAAGTCTACCCTTGTTTCATTTTTATGAAATCTGACTTTGACAATCAGGAGGTGAAAGTTTACATTGAAAAGATTAAGAATCAGATCAACATGTTTAATAATCGACCTCATCAGAAGCCCCTATATTGCCAAAGCACAGATACTCTTTTATGAATAAATATTACTTGAAGGTATTCCCAAAGAAAAGTCCAGTGTTGATAGATTTAGAAGCTCATTCAGAGTCATAGCATGACAAAGTATATGTTCAACTGCAAAATACCATATAAAAAATTAAAACAAATTATGCTCACTTGTTTCTTTCTCAAAGAAAAGACATTTGAAATTTAAAAAGATAAACATTTAAAAAGTAAGACTGAAATGGCATGAATAAAAGAAAAGCTGAACAAAAACGCCAGCTAAGTACAGAACCCAGGAAGACAACAAACAAGAAAATTCCAGAGCCAGGCTGATATTAAAGAGAAACCCATCCGCTGGAGAATGGCAACTGTTACTATGAGCTTTCTCTAGCTACCTCTGCCTTTGGATATTTTTAAAAAATTTATTAACCTGACAGCGGGAAACTTTATACAGATTGCCCCCTGACAGGGTGCCAGTTTGGTATAAACACTTTGCTATCCTTTTCTTTAGCATAAAAAATCAAGAAACATGTTAAGTGGAGCCAGGTGCATATTTGGGCAAATGTGCCTGCTTCTCCGATTGCCTCTGCATTCCCAGGGAAGGCCTGAATAATCAGGGCAGCCCAATAGCAGAACTGAACCTTCTACCCTTCCTCTTCACATTTACTTTCTTTTTAATGTGTGAATGTCTGATGTATTATTAATCCCCAAATATAAACCAGCAAGGTCGTCAATCAAAGAAAGTGCCAATTCTCTCACAGATTAACTGTTGACTGTCTCATAACAAACAAGGTCCACTTGAAACGGTCAAGTGAAATCTCAACGTTGAAGTAGGAGAAAAACGTATTTGGTCAATTCTTGAGAACGGGAATGCTAGCTGTATAATTAAAGCAGGTAATTAAGAGCGAAAGCAATCTTCTTAAGGGCTGAGCCTTGGGAGCTTGAATCTGGAATGCACCTCTATTTATTAATTATGACATAAACTGGGCTGGGTGAACTACAAAAACACTGTAATGCCATGTAACCTTTAAGTCAGAAACATCCAACACATTCAAGAGATGAAAATGGGATCATTTAAAGGAGTGATGATGTACAGATTAATCTCATTTCTAATACCTTATTTCCTGTTGTTTTTAGGACAATTTAATGACAACGACAAAATATAAGAATCACAGTAATCAAAATTAAAGGGGAGAAAAAAGTAAAACCATATCAGTATTTTGACTTGCTAATGTGCTACCATGGAGTATCCTTGGACACTGCAATATTGAACTTCCTGCTTTAAACAGAGGTCTGACCTGAGCACCCCAGGCATAGCGAAGAGCTAGCAAAGACAGGCACAGAGGAAGGTCTCCACTGACGATTCTGGCACATATTGTGCACTGCCCCCCATTGAAGTGCACTTAGAAATGAGCAGCTCCACAAACAAATATGGTGAAAAATTTAAACACCAGTGCCTCTCTATATGGATTTATTTTTATTTCAAAGCTTACACATTCATGTTATTTAAAGTGGATTTATTTATCAATGGAGCATTACAGTGTTTTTCTGGGGGGAAAATCTAAACTAAAATTGTCCAAATGCACACAGCCTCTCACTGATTTTTTTAAAAATACCCCTGTGCATTAGACTTTCTTAAATGTAAGAAGTGTATACAAATATGCATTTTTTTTTTCACTCAAGTATGCAGCAGCATGACAAGGGCTTGTTTGACTATTAAACCATAACTGATTTTTGACAAATACTTTGTGCATCTCACTTACTTCCACACATACAGGTTTCTACAGATTTCTTTTAAATAACTATTTTTGCATAAATCTATTACTCAAATTATTTAGTTTATTAAAAAAATATACTTTTAATATTTCTTTAGCAAAACTTTCTTTGGTGAAAGGGGGTATACATTTTCAATTGATATAATACAGAAACTTCTAAAAATATAGAAGCATGATACATATTTTAAAGAAATATATTTCTCTAGGGAATTTACCTCATCACCTCCTAACTAAATCCCTCTTGGGTTTAAGCTCTTGGTACTGATTACTGGCTCCAGAATAGTTAATCAGAATATTATAAATACCCAAGGTACTGAAGCCTGGAGAGAGACGTTTAAATAAAGTAATGAAGACAGTGATCCCATAATGAAGGCCTCCACTGATGCACGGGCGCCAGGCAGCGTCACCCCCAAGTGCAGTCCCCATAATGCCCTGCAATGACCTCCACGCTGACCTGCAGAGACCACTGTCTCAAGGGGTGACAGACAATTTAGTCCTTTATCCTTTTGTCATTGAAAGCGACTCCACTGCCATAAATTCTAATCAAGTCAAACTGGATGGCAATTTGAAAGAAAAAAATCTTATAATGCATGTTTCTGTGAGAAAGATCACAGAAAGGAAAAGAAATACACAATATAGTACATTCTATAGCATGGAGGAATCCCTGAGCCAACTTTAAGGCCTTTTCCAACAGCTCACAGATAAATGGCATTGAAAATACCCACTCTTAAAAGTATCATTGCATGCAATTTCTTTTATCCTAGAAAAGCACAATATCAGAAGAGAAAATCAACCACAAACTTTTTACTTTGGATGCAATGCTTATACAAGGTTTTGCAGTTCCATCTCAGCTCAAGACTCTTAGCTGTGTGCCCCATTCATGCACAGTGTAGTACAACTGAGAAGCCAGCCACCGAGACTAACGCAGCCACCCAAGATAGCTGGGACTTAAAGGAAAGAAATCATGAGGTTTAACTTCAAACAATAAACATTTTCCCAGGAGAAACACTGTTAATAAATCATCTTTCAAATATCAAATATATAGGGGAGAAAATATTTAGGGCATGTTTTATGAGATCTCACTTCTTCGGCTGAGAGTGCATGGGAAAACTTTAGTGCACATATTTTTTCCAAGGATATATATTACTTTTATCCTTTCTGCCGTCATTTTCCTGACCAAGTTGTTGATGCTACCATTTGAATTTTAGCATCCAACTTGACTGAATGTGGAACACTGAATTCTTGATGGGCATAACTAAAAGTGAAGCACCACATTGACACGAGTATTATAAATGTCACTAGAGAAACACAGCAACCTCTTCCCTTTAAGATGGTTTGCCAAAGGCCAGTTTTGAGAATGGTTTCCAATATGTACATCACTAGTCACATATTAAATGACTGGCTCTATGTAGCGTCACTCATCTGATCACACAGCTAAAGCCCTGTGAGATACAGCTCCAGATTCTCTGATAATCCCCCACCCCCAACCACATGCAAACCTGTTCTCCTCTATACTGTTTCTTACGGCTCAGAGCTTAGCATAATACAGTCATGAACTGAAAAAGGAGATAGGTATCCTACAGGCTTTAGAAGAATAAATAACGGACCACTTAATGATATCACAGAGAACTACCTAACCACATGTTTCTCAATGAAATGTGGATTCATCTCTCCTAAGTGTACTTTAGTTTCCATGGCTGTTCAAGTTAAGCAAAACGTTACCACTGATGTAATTACTTTATAAAACACAAGGGCCCTTTTCTGAACTTTCTACTTAGGCTGGCATATGGCTTCTCCTTTCTCCTTCTGGTATTCTGAGTTGCTCAGAGCACTGAAACATTCTGCACAGTATGTTTCCCTTTGGATGCTGTTAAGTGCAGAGGTGCAATTTAAGGAGAGGCATAAAAGGCCCAGTGGTTCCTGGAATTTCCTTTGTTTATCCATAGAGGGCATCAGTATTAGCCTTTCTCCTGCAGTTTTGGGCTGAAGGTACCATACTGTGAGGGAAACAGACTTGTCCTCTGGATTGCTAATTTGAACAGTACACAGATGGGGGAAGAGGCTTCAAATAAATCCATTTATACTGAAATTTCAGGTACAATAAAAAAACCTGAGCTCTGCTTGTCTCCTGTTGTTGGTTAATGTCTCTCCATGAAACTAAACATATCAAGATGCACATGATTTGTCATAATCTTGCCATCTCATTAGAGAAGCCCAATTTTCAATACTACAGTGTATATATAGAACAATGACAGTTTGAGAGAGAGAGTGAGTATATTAGAAAATTATTGTTTAGATAAAAACATAGATGCTGTCAACTATTCAGGAAGAACACAATTCTTCATTATCAAGTAAAGGGTATAATCAAGACTACATCTAAAAACAAAAAACAGACTTGAACATATGCATATCAAAGAAAATCATGGTTCCTTAAATTGTGCTGCCAAAGTTGCTAAAAATTCTGGGACAGAATTATTCTGGAAAGTTTTAGTCAGTTACGTAAACTTGAATTGCTACGGCCAAGTCCTGGTAATATTAAAAAGTAAGAGCATAACAGGCCCCTGCGAAGGAAACCTTATGAGAATATTAGGGTGTCTTCCTCCTGATCCTTTCTATTCTTTCTTTATCATATTGTCTCTAATTTTTTCTCAAGTTCTCAAAACTGTTAATCTACTGATTTCTTCTTGACCTAATTGGAAACTGGGAAATACTCGCGTTGTGTTTGAAAAACAGTCTAGAGACCAAAGACAATTAAGTGAATTCAAAAGGAATGTAAGATGTAGATTTTGCTGTGTTCTCTCACACAAACTCAGAAGTTGAGAATTTCAAAATGAAAAGCGGATTCCTTCTAAAATCCACTATGATTTTAACATTAAACTATGAATTCTTAGTAAATGGCACCTCACAAAAATATTACTTTTGAATTAAACTTTTAATTCAAATCTCTTTGACCCTCTCGGAATTTTTGAAGCTTTTTTCTCTACACATGCAAATCAGTAAGACATAGCATAACAAATCTATAACAGTGTTCAACACTGGGAACCCTAAACAAATGAAAAAATCAATCACCCCTCTTCTGGATTACTTGAAAGAAAACAAGTTGGAGCTCCAAGCTCAAGTCTACAAAATCCATTTACTTTTATTTTAAATGCATGCAAAGTTTAGGAACAAAAATGTATTATCTGTAGCTTGTTGAACTCAAAATTGATTACTTTTTAAAAGTCAAAGTGCTTACTTAGCATACTCAACATCAGACGGGTATGAGCATGGCTTTTACCTTTCTGTAATTTATCATTTTATCTGACTTTTCTCACTACTCTCCTACAATTGAAGCGAAGGTTTTAGTGCATAATTCTTCCTAGATGGATAAAAACTTACACTGTAAAAAAATTTCTTTAGGGTGAAAATGCTAAAACCCGAATGCACGGGTTTGGAAATTCATGTCAGAGGTGGCATTGCTGCTTTTCAAAGAAGGGGTGCTACCAAAGAATTTCTTGCAATTGGAATCTAGTATATTGTTAAGCATAAAACAGTATCGCACCAAGAGAAAATCTGAAAAGCAGAGTTTCTCTGTGACATCTCTCTAATGTTTGATTGAGTAAGCATTTAAAATTAAGGAAAAGCTTGTCTGTTGAAGCAAGCTAGCCTAGAGTTGCCAAACTCTCAAGGCAGCTTGGTTTCTGTCTGTTAAAATAAATAAATAAATGAAGCCTGTGTTTTAAGCCGAATTGCTGATTTTCTTAACAAAGTAGTAGTCTATGTAATGATTTTTTTTTTTTTTTTGAAGTTCAGGTGCTTGTTTCTTACCTGAAACCAAGCAGTACTCTGCCTGATATATATACCTCAGGTTAGTAGGTATACATATGTCTATGTGTGTGTGCACACACATGCACTTGAAAATAATTAAAAGCAAATGTTTCAGGAGCAATTGTTCTGAAAAGCTAACGTCACTCTGAACCCTAAAGTGCTTCTCCAGCAGAGACATCCATTAACATCTATCACTCAGGCACGCGCCTCAACAACCCGCTCCCCTTTCTGATTAGAGATCACAGTTGCATGAGTTGGCTTATAGAGTGTCATCTGTTTGAATGACAGATGTCTTTGCTGGAGTGGCACTCTGCTTGTTCTTGTTTTGTTTATGAAACAAAGATTCCTAAAAGGTCCTGGGCTGCCTCTACTTTTAGTTATGAGGCTATAAACACAATGTTGAAAAGGAGAGGGATAGAGGAGGGAATCAGAGAACCTGTTTTCTTTCCTCATCACCTTTTTTAAAGAAGAAATATTCATTCTGATTGTGATGACACATGTTATTTCTTAGAGCAATTCCCGTGGCCACCTTTGTTTACCTGGCATAGCAAGACTTGTATTGATATTTTTCAGTTCTCCTCTCCCATCTTTAGACGACAGATAATGTCTTTACTCACCTTCCCCTTAACAAAAGGCTGCGAAGCAACCTGAAACCGAGTCGATATTTACTCAATAAATGTTAACCAATTCTCACAATGGAACCGATTTCCTGATTATTATTACCACTTTCTATTTTTTTCCAAATAATTTCCAGCCTGGGGACTCTAGTAATATTTGACAAGTCAAAATGGGCAGCGAATAAGTTCCTTGTTGGTAAAAGTTTGGAGGACATCCTCCTAGCTGGCTGGAATCAGCTTCGGTGGCTTAGCACCTCCAAGATGCTCCTTTTTAGTACTTACGAGAAAACTGAATGAACAACAGAAAAAAAGGGGGGGTTGGGGGGTTGGATTGCTCTTCCGGACACCATGGTAGTACTGAAATGAAATACCTAGACAGACTTACCGAAGAGCTTGCTGGGAGTGTCCTCGCTGTCATTTGATTCCACAGGCGCAAGCAGGGGCTCATTCAGCTCGCTGTCTGAAGTAGCAGCCTTGTCCTCACCTCTCAACTCCGCATTCATTTCACTCCGCACTGACAGCAAGGGCTTACTGACTTGTCCAGCTATCATTGGATCCTAGGATGGGCGAAAAGAGTGAAGGGGAGGAAAAAAAAAGTGGCAGCTTTAGAGTGCGTGTCCTCTCTCTCCCTCTCCCTCTCTCTTCTCTCTCTCTCTTCCACACACACTCTCCCTCTCTCCTCTCTTATCTCTGGCTGCTCCCGCTGTTATTGCTGGCTGCAGTCAAGTGAAGAGCTATTACAGATCCGATGAGTTCTCCATTACTCCCCACCCTATTAAAGCTCAACTAGCATGTGAGAGATTCAGGAGGCTTTGGAGGAAAAAAAAAAAAAAAAACTTATTTGAAAGCAACCTAACCAACACAGCTTTAATTGTGGGATATGCTTTTGTGCGAATGGTTTTACACCTTGTTCTGTCTTTAATGCAGTAAGAAAAAAGAAAGTGCTGCGCTTGTACTTCAGCAACATACTAAAAAGGAAGAGCACCCTATGGAGGAACCACGGGCTATTTTAAGAAGCCTTCTCCCCGGGGGAGAAGCAATTAAACCCTATCCCAAGAGCAGAGAAAAAAGATAGGGAGAAAAGAGACCTCGAAAGGCTTTCAATGGAATAAAAGATATTTCTTATGTAAATTCTATAAGCACCCTTAGAAGTTGGCTTCACTGGTCCCAGATTGGGAACCGGAGCTGACCCCAAATCAAATGAACATTTTAAAGCAAATAATACACAACACAATACACGAAAATTGATTTAAATTTTTTTTTAAGGAATTGGGAAAATACTTACAAACTGTGTTCAATAATTCGGATACCTAGAGCATCACACACCCAGAGCATTAAAGAAAAAGAAAACAAAAATCGCCTTCAGAAAAGACAAACTTTCCCCCCTAATTATTTAGATCTGCTTTATCTTCAGCTCATTTAGGAGGGCATTTTAGGATCAGAAATATTTTCCAAGTGTAGTCTTTTATTCCATTTGCAAACTGAGACGCATAATATTGTTTTGGCACAATATCAGATATCAGATGCAGAAGGAAAGGAGGAGCAAGAAGTGCCCTTTTTGCGAGATCTGGGAGGTATTTATTGCCAAGTTCATGCCTAAATGGTTCCTGAGCAGGAAACAGGTGACCAGCACAGAAGCAGGTGGGGCGGCATGCTCCCGGGTCCCACCATTGCATTGGTTGCGGTATGCCTGTGTGTTTTTTTTTTTAATGTATTCATGCCTGAAAAGTGAATTTGATATGACACATGATAATCTATGAAAATGTTAATCAATACAAATAGTTTAAGCTGTCATCAAATGCACTTCTTTAGTCAATACTCATACCATTGAAAACAATGTCACTGTCACCAGGGCTTAATTTGCACAGCACTTAAATATTGGACTCTGTGCATCAATGCACTTCTTCTTCAAATACTGTAGGTAAACACATTTTCTCCCTATTTAAGGCTGAAGCACTCAGCACGCATTTAGCTGAGCCGAATCCTCCCTTTTGAATACCTTGATAGGTCCACTGGAGGGCAAAATTAATACTTAATTGAATCTCACAGTCATCAAAATAATCAATACTTTTTTATTATTTATTCTTTACAGTCTGTTGACTGTTTCAAACCTCTGAGGGAATGGTGGAAAGGATTCATGGCTTTGAAACACTGTCATTTAACAAGGTAATTTTCAGTGGGGCATTAGGGGTTGTGAAACATATAATAAAACAAAAATGGTGGCTTATAATAGGAAGAAAGAAAAGAATTATATTTCTGCCATCTAACAAAACAGGAAAAATAAAAAAGCAAGTGCAGAGAAAGAGAGAGAGCGAGAAAGGAGGGGGACGAGGGAGAGAGAAAGACTGGCTTTTGAAGGGTTTTATCATATCAAGAGCAGAGCCAAGCTTTCATAATGCTGACATTTCTCATCCTGACAATCCTAAACAAGTGGAAAGGATGAGATCGCAGATATCATCTTTCATCACATTCCCCAGCTTAAGAACCAACATGACAGCTCCTCTCCCCTTTACACTGTTAATTACTAAATAAAATACTACTCTCTGTCAGCACCAGATTATTGCAGATAGCAACCACAAACATTTCTCCATTGTTTTCCCCCCTCAGAAATGGTGATACCTACCTTGAACTCCTTAGAAAAGAAATTAGACTTGTCTCACCATATTGTAAATATTTGAAATATAATCAGTGTAATCAATGCAGTCGATTCAAGTATTGTCAGCTTGAATTTGCTAGTGATAGATTTGCATTTTGTTTACTGGGTCTTGTTGCCGGGATTTGGAGCGCTTGAAACTTGGGGGAGATGGGGGAGGCAGGAAGAAGGGAAAGGAGACACACAATTCTCAAAATTTCCCCAGATCTCTTTCCTAAATATCTAAGAAAGCATGCCTGTTCGAGTTCTGATTCAGTTGGTGGGTGGGTGGGTAGGGAAAGAAACAACGCTCGTTGGTTGACCTCGTGGCATTCCTAAGTATACTTGTCATGTGATGTCAAGATCCCAGGTTTACATTCTAGTCCACTCTTTTTACTTTATAAAAGGTTGAATCCTCAGTCTCTCTAATCAAAAGGAAGGGGTGTGACCTGTACCTTTGAGATACCCAGTCTCTGTTGCTGTACTGTTCATCTGAGCATTTTTTAAGATAACGTTAATGATAAACTTATGTTGAGAATAGCAGCCTTATGATAAGTCAGACATGATTATTAATGTGCCAGTGAATATCTGGGCAAACTTAAGAAAGAATATTCTACTCTTGCTTTATTTGTAAAGGGTTGAACTGAATCCTGAACCACACTGACGAGCTGAAATGCAGCTGCTGAGTTCAAGTGCACTTAAATCTTTAAGATGTTCCGTCTGGCTGATGTGTGCAAAACATGCACTGGCAGATGGTATATGTTCACTGACCATTAGCTCTTCTTCCTTAAATTACTTTTATGTACCTCATACATGGCTAGGTTCCCAACTAGTGCCTCTCACTGACTTGAGCTTCGAAAATCCAAGAGTTTGTCATTCAAGTACTCATTTGAATTTTTTGTGTTACAAACACTTTACGTTTTCCATGATGCAGCCCATATATATATATACACACACACACACACACACACACACATACATACATGACATGGTTAAACAGCAAACCCCAGTGAGGCAGAGAGCAGACAGCTTTTAATCACAGCTGCAGCCACTGGGGGGTCCATTTGAAAATGTGTCACAAGCAGTAACCAGTGAGTACAGACTTATAAGTGATGGGGGAGTGCCTCTTTCAAGTAGCACTCGGCTTGGAAGTCATTCTCTCTCTGCCAAGAGCCATAGCAGTCTGTGAAATCCTTTCTGTCGGAGTAAAGAGAGGATTTTCCAACATGCACCTATGTAGGTGCTTGTAGAAATGTAACAGACCTGCAACTTCAACCTGTACAAGGATCTCTGCAGCGGTAAACAGGAACAGAAATAGCTAGTGCAGGTGAGAAGTAAAATAGAGCTGATGAAGACTTTTTACTTGAAACTCTGAAATTGTTACTATCACAGTAGAAGATGTTGAGACTTCTTTGCAATTTGTTTATCATCCCTGACAGAAGAAAGTGACTGGTCCACCGTGGAACAGCATTGCATGTGTGCAAGAATAGGACGTGGCATGTGCCAATACAGGACACTCACAGGGGCCATCAGAGACACAAGAACCAGATGGCGAAAAAAGGAGAAGCAGGAGAGGTAGTTTCTGTTAGCAAAATCACAATAAAAATTTTCACCATGTCCTACAAGGAGAGGACTGCAATCACCACCAGAAACTACACAGTGATTATTTATCTCCTTCAAGCATTATTAAGGAATAAAAATAGGTCCCACTTATTGAATGCCTTTACCAGACAGGCTTCTCCGATGGATCTAATGTTATCCCAGCTATGCAAGGTATCAGCCCAGATGGAGGCTCAGTAGGCTATTTCTTGCCCCAAAGGCACACAGCTAAGTGGTAAAGCTGCATTTTCAACCCTGGCCGATTGATCTCCAAAAGTCAGCACCTTTTTTACCCAGTAGGCATTGAGTAAAAAATTCAAGGCTATGGACTTAGTAACTCATGGGGTATCCCAGATTTTGGGATTATGAGCCACAGCCAGTGGCTGTGAAAGGTGTGAAAGCCTGGATACCCTAATCCCAGACATCATCTTCCCTGTGGAATATAGGAACAAAACAGCTCTCTGGTTGACTTTGCTTGAATGAAATATATGGGGCAATATGGCATAGCAGACAGGACATCAGATAGTGTTCAATACCCAGGCTTGCATTCAGCTTCACCCTCTAGATAAACATGGCAAGCCACTTAACCACCTTTGGCCTTGGTTTTGTTGTCTAGAAAGTGAAAAGTCTATAATAAAACAATATTTCCCAAAGTGCATTCCACGAAACACTTGCCCCAAAAGACACTCTGCAATGAAAGAGTTCTGCAGTCGTACCCACGTGGAAAACTCAGCAGGGAAGTCTACCGGGAAAGAAGTCCATCGAATTATCTTATCTTAGCATTTTCCAAGATTATCTGACCATGGGAGGTCTTTGCCTTATAACTCATATTATCTAATAGATCTGGAATGGGCAAGGTTAGATTATCTGTAAATTACTGCACTAATTTTTACTGATTTTATAATACTAAGCTCAAGCACTTCTACAAGTACCTATTTGTGTAGTGCTTCTCATATTCTAACAACTTTTACCTAATTAATGTTTCTTAGAGTTTATTATGTGTAGTTACCATATATGATATATGATTTACTATGTACTAACCATATATACTGTCATTATATGCTAACTTCTGGTGTACTTTCCTATAATTTTTAAATAGAGATGTCCCAGTGTATTTCTATCATAAAGCCTTGAAAGAGTAGATATGGGGTACTGTATTAAGGAGGAGAATTCAACTTGGGCTTTGTGTTTTTTTAACCAGGCTGCTAAAAATAATACCACATAAACAAATATGTAATTCAGCTAAAGACCTTCAATAATTTAACCAACAGAGTTTTGATAAGCATATTCATTCTATTTTATAGTCGGAGAAACTAAAGATAGCGAGATAATTAACTCAGCAAAGCATCCATGTCCAGTGGCAGCCACGCGATGGAAATACCCACACCTCTCTACACTGAGCTTGAACTAGGTCCAGAGTATTTTTACGTACATACAAACTAACAATGAAACAGGCCATCAGAACAGCTTTGAGGAAAATGCAAATAACATAGGCAGGCTTCAAAAATCCAGGGAAACAATTCATTTGGTTGTGAAGCACTCGAGTATGGTAGTTACACAATACAAAACAGATTTATTCCTAGAATTCAATAGAAAAATTACGTTCATTATGAAGGAAAAAAATGTATTGGATTTTCCCTCATCTCTAAATGCTACATTTCAACTTAGGAAAGGATAGAAACAAATTATGTACATCCAATTTAAGATGCAAACACACCATCATATTTTGTGTTCAGTTTCTCCCATGGAGAAGAGGTAAAAATTGAAATCAAAAAGAATTAAGAGGAAGAAATGAGGCATTGGTAGGTTTGGGGAAAGGGCAACGTCAAGTGTGAATATCGTTACCTTAGTCGTGAAGAAAAACTTAGTTTCTTTTATCATACCAAATATTATTAATTAGTTTAGCTCTTGATATGATATTTATTGTAAGAGTATTTCTCCCAAAAGTTTTAAAACATTTCTAATTTTTCATCATTCACTATTTCCTTACTTTTTCAGTAGTTTTTAAAACAAGAACTTCTATTTGACTTTCTGAAATAAGATATTTTATTTTTATAAGTGTTTTTTATTGATGTAAGTGTACGTATTTATTGTAGAACATTTTGAAACTTTGGAAAGATCAAAGAAGGATACTAAAACTATTATAAATTCACCCACAACTGATTATTTTATTTTAAATGTCACTTTTTGGGCCGCAAACAAAAATTATTTTGAAAAAAAGTGGAAAATCCCACATTTCTAGCAAATATTCAGCAGACAAAAATTTCCATTATAATGCACTTCATTATAAAGCTTACACATGAATACCTTTGATTGTTCCACAGTAGATTTTTTTCACAGCCAAATATTGATCCCAGCATGCACTTCCTTCCTTAACTCAACATTCCCAGCTGCTATCGCTTTCCCCGTGTCTCTCCATTTTACAGTTAGTGTGGCTGAAATTTTATTTAATCCTATCCCAAAATATATAAGATAAGTATTCTGTGACAATCAAGCAGGACTTTCAAAATTAAAAATAAATGCTACATGTAACAGTAGCATACTAAAGAGGGGACCCCATGGATATTGCCTAATTTAGCGCTAATTACTGGCAGGACCAAGAACTGCTGTCTCTTTTATCTTGATTCCCATACCAATGTGGTTTTCTATATCTCGTGAAGGATATTGTGAGACTTGGCTGAGCCCGGTGGCTCACACCTGCAACCCCAGCGCTTTGGAAGGCCAAAGCAGGCGGTTCAGAAGGTCAGGACTGCGAGACTAGCCTGGCAAACACGGTGGAACTAAAAATACAAAAAATTAGCCGGGTGTGGTTGCGGGCATCTGTAATCCCAGCTACTCAAGAGGCTGAGGCAGGAGAACCGCTTGAACCTGGGAGGCGGAGGTTGCAGTGAACCGAGATCATGCCACTGCACTCCAGCCTGGTTGACAGGGCGAGACTCCATCTCGAAAAAAAGAAAAAAAGAGATACTGTGAGACTCAAGTGAGGCAATGTACAGATAACGTGTATGAATATGTTTGGAAAGATATCAAAGTACTACACAAACAGACTATTTTCTACCGCTTCCCACATTAAGGTATCTAACTGGGAGTTACTTTTCTCTCCACACCCTCAGTTTGGAGCACGAGCCACCAAATCGTTGAAGTTGAAGACTCAAATAGATGCTGTAGCGGATGCTGTGGGATGCTGCCCAGATCCTCCCTTTATTTTTTATTTTTTGAGACAGAGTCTCACTCTGTTGCCAGGCTGGAGTGCAATGGCGCCTTTAGAACCAAGGCACTCATTTCCCAGTAGCCAGGCCTGTTGCCCCTCAATGGCTCACGGTAAAGGAGCCCTTTCTCAGGAATTGCTCCTGCCTGAACGGAGCTGCCTCTCTCAAGGTCCTATCTGTTCCTCTGGGGCAGCCTGGATTTTGCCTTATGGCCTGCAAAGCCTGAAATATTTACCATTTACCTCTTTACAGAAAAAGTTTGCTGACCCACGAGCTCCGCCCTGGGTTTGATCAGTTGCCTTAACTGAAATTCATGCTCTAAGACTAGCATTCAATCAGAAAAGCCACATTCCAGGCGTGGCCACCACAAACATTGTTCACTGACCACCACTCCCTCACCCTGCATTTTGCTGTTTAGTATCATTTATATCAATTTGGGTAGAATTAGTGCCTTATTGATCAGCATTAACGGAGGTTAGAAATGGGTTCTCATTTGGTTAAATTAGTCATATTCAAAATATGTGCATTGGCTAAAATATTTTGGAGACCTTTCCCATCTTTGTATGCAAGCAGAGAATATTAATGATCTAGCAAGTATTGTTGTCTATGCTTATAGATCTTGCTTCTAGAACTTTGCCATATCTGCCTTAATGAACCTTCATGCAAGGTATGCTAGATTCATCTAAAATGACAGAGAACTATGACTTCATTAAGCTTTCAGACAAGTCAAGTAAACTATTTGGAAATAATTGGTGATAAAAGCGTGCTTAATAAATATCTGAACATATGGCAGCTCTTGGTCTGAGAGCTTGTTTTCATCATAACCAGAATGCAAGGCTTTGAGGACGACTTAGCAAACCCTCACTCATCTCTAACCATAACGGTAGTTTTGGTGGCCTACCATTATCTGCCAAAAAGAACCCAATAGTTGTGCATACAAATGTTGCCCCAGGCCATCTGCTACACAACCCACTGTACCAGGTGATGACCCCCAGTCAGATAAACACTGTATTAGAGGCAAGCAAGCTCGTTACACAGTGAAATAAGGTCTAGAGCTTCTGTTAAAAGGATGTCCCAGGCAAATTACACTATTTGCTAGTCCCACGAATCCCCAACACTTTATCAAGGGAATATTTGGTTAAGGTGAATGTAAAGAATCATCTTGAAAGAAAAAAAAAACACAGCAAATACAAGATTTCCTTTGGTGTAACAGGATGGTATTTCATTACCAACAATGAGGGTGCACATATGGGCAGTTTAAGGGTCTCTTGTCTTTTTGTTGAAAAGAAAATGAGTCTGTAGTATACTTGAGGAAGGGTTTCACAGATCTGCCCATATTGCATATTTGCAATGCATCACAGATGCAATAAAATCATGATACTTGTCTGTTAGCTAATCATTTTCTTTCTTAGATAAGTGTCCTCCTCTCCTGTCAGTATCCACATAGGGTCTCTATCCCTCTCCAAGTTCCACCATGAATGCCACGTCCTCTTAACTATGCTTATACTCTAGAGGCTACTCCAATTGATAATGAAAACCGATGCAGCTGTATTTAAACAGAGATAAGCAAATAAGCCAAACCGCTCATCAATGTAAACCTGTAGGTTGAAATAACAACGTAACAATCAATTAAACAGGAGTCTGCCAGTTCTGGACTTCTACAAAGCATCTAGCACACAGCTGGACACACCTCCTCGGAATCCTACCTTGAACCTCTATAGCTCCTTTGCCCCTAGGAGGTTAAAATGACTGTATGGACGATGCTTCATGTATACTTATCTGGGAAGAAAGGGAGACACTGGTATTGACAACCTAATAGCACCATCAATTCAATTTCTGCTGCCTTTGTGAAAAAGCATCAATAAGAGTTCAATCCAGGATCATCTAGATCTGGTCTTTTGGTAATGGGGTTATACAGCAGTATTGACATTGCATACACATACCCTATATTCATACACTCTTTATAATCTGAGGGCTTCAAATAGCTATCAGGATTTAATCAGAATACAACTCAGATTAAAGTGAATTTACATTTAGCAATTTGAATGTAGAGTTGCTTGGGAGTTACAAAGAGAGAATATCTGGTCTCTGTCCTAAAAAGAGCTTACTTTCTAGCATCTTAAAAACTCTAGCAGAGACACTTAATTAATGTGTGTGTGTGTGTGTGTGTGTGTGTGTGTATCTCAACATTTGCAACCTTTTGCAAAAGTGAGATAGTCAGTTTCCAGAATAGAAAGACCTGTTCTCTAGTCCCAGGGTTTTAAAACTGTGCTCTGGGAAGCCCTGAGGGTTTTAGAGAGGTGCCTCCAGGACCTCAAAGGGAGACAGGGGAAGACCTAAGTGCCCACTCCCAGTTTTTAAGACCATATTGGCTCCTCCCATCTATTTTACATGGAGTCTTTAGTATACTTGAGGAAAGGGTTTCACAGATCTGCCCATATTGCATATTTGCAATGCATCACAGATGCAATAAAATCATGATACTTTGTCTGTTAGCTAATCATTTTCTTTTTCTTTTTTAAAAATATAATTTATTTTTATTTTAAGTTCCAGGATACATGTGCAGGACATGCAGGTTTGTTACACAGGTAAACATGTGCCCCGATGGTTTGCTGCACCTATCAATGATTTACTTTTCCAAAACACTTAGGCGTTAGACCCTACAGCTGAGATGTTTGAGTCCCTGGCAGGCAGACATGTGTCAAAATTCCCAATACTGGGCACTATGTCTGATACAAAATAGGCTCTCAGTAAGTGTGTTTGACTGATTGATTGATAGGAAAGAAGGAAAGAAGGAATGAAGGAAGGAAGGAAATGGAAGGGAGAAAAAGGAAGGAAGGGAGGGAAGGAGAGAGGAGAGGAAAGGAAAGGAAGGGAAGGGAAGGAAAGAGAAGGGAGAAAGGGAAGGAAAGGAAAAAGGGAAGTTCAGAGCAAGGATTAGCTTTGGTTGATATTTTTAGCATACATTCAGCTGTGTCTGAAATGACATAATATGAAGCCGAGGCCTCACCCGGCTATCATACCTCTCTGACTCTGCACACACTTACACACTGACCCCATATGCTGCTTCCAGAAGCAGAAGTGAGCTCAGTTTGTGTGACTGCATTACTTGTTGTAAATAGGACAAGATGGAAGAATGTCATAGCTACACTGGAAAGGAAAAGGAAAGTCTCATTTTGCCCCAGGACTGAAGTTGAATGGGAGAGGAGCGACTACCAAGCTAGTCCGGGATTAGTCCAACAAAGTGAAGGCAGCAGAGCCCCAAGGGGCCCCAGGTGTGCACAGGGACTACGCCCCAAGGGCTCAGCCTTTGGGCTCTGTCTCCTCATTCAGCTGGAAGCATCTTCATGTCACTGAGGGAAGCCGGCCACTGCCAGCGCCTCTATAGCACTAACTGTGGTCCCAGCCTCCTCGCGGCCTTCAGGAGCAGTGTCATCAAACACACACAGCGTATTAGAAGCGTGATTTTACTACAAGTGTTCTCTTGGTACGATTTTTCTTAGAAGAAATTTATTTAAATGAATTTTACATGAAATATGTGTATACATCTAATTCTGTCCTTCTGTTCTGATGACAAAGTTGAGAAGAAAAACTTTTTCTTCAAAAAACATCCGGCTCTTTATGGTTTCAGATTTCCATAAATAAATACAAAAATCCATCCTGCCCCCTGCTGACAGACTAATATTCCTAAAAATCCAGCTCAAAACTTGACTGTTTCCACAGTAGTTTCTGAATTGGGCCAGAACTCCTACCTACGGTGCCAGGCCCTCCCCATTCGCAGCCTGGTCTAGCTGTCCTGGACTGTGACATTGGGCTGGGCATTGCAACACCAGGGAATGTGCTGTTCACATTCTAATGATGGTAAAATCGCTGAGACAATTTTCTGTCATGTGGCAATAAAGCGTCCGGGTGCTTCCTGGTCTAGCTCCACAGAGATGCCGTTTGGCCTATAATAGGCAGTCTGTGGCCAGCCTCACCTGGGACCTCGAAGAGCCCCACACCCCAGTCCCATGGTGCCAGAGTAAGTGCTTGGGAACTGTAGTCCAAGAGCCTGTAGTTGGGTTCACCTGGGTTTACCTTCTACCCACTGAAGGGCACAGTTCTCTGAGCCTTCATTTCCCTGAGAGGAAAATGGGGTAATAACAGTACATGTCTCATGGGATGGATGGGTTAGCAGATTAAATAAATAATTCACAAACAGTGCTCAGAGCAGGCCAACTGCTTAGTAATAATAAGAAATTTCGATATTGCTTGCTCCCTGCTGTCTGCGACCTTTCCGACAAGGTGTGACTGTTTGTGTAGTTTATTGTGGAGAAGCGCCTTAGCCTTCATCAGATTTTAAAGGGATTCATGATCTGCTGTCTGATCTGCTCCCCACCCCACACCCCACCAAAAAAATTCAACATGTAACCACTGCTAAAAAGGATACACTATCTTTATATCCACACACTTCAAATATTAGGACAGTGCTGGGCACGTAATAAACTCTCACTAAATATCCATTGCTTTCATTTGAAAAACAAAAATAAGAATTGAAAGCTATAAAAGATAAAAGAAGAAAAACATTTTTTTAATTCAGATTTTTTTTTTTTTTTTTTGAGACAAGTCTCACTCTGTCGTCCAGGCTGGAGTGCAGTGGTGTGATCTCGGCTCACTGCAACCTCTGCCTCCCGCGTTCAAGCAATTCTCCTGCCTCCACCTCCCAAGTAGCTGGGACTACGCCTGCCACCACACTCAGCTAATTTTTTGTATTTTAGTAGAGATGGGTTGTCACTATGTTGGCCAGGCTGGTCTCAAACTCCTGACCTCAGGTGATCCACCCGCCTCAGCTTCCCAAAGTGCTGGGATTACAGGTGTGAGCCACTACCCCCAGCTAATTTTTTGTATTTTAGTAGAGATGGGGCTTCACTGTGTTGCCCTGGCTCGTCTCGAACTCCTGAGCTCAGGCAATCTGCCAGTCATGGGCTCCCAAAGTGCTAGGATTATAGGTATAAGCCACCATGCCTGGCCAATTTAGATTTTTTTAAAACTAAAATTACTCAGAAGTCTTTTGAGAAGGTAACTCTATAAATCCTAACATCTTATGATTTTTAAGAAAAAAGTAACTGTCAGGAGGCTGTAAATTCTGTAGAATTTTCTCTCTGAATTAAAACTGTATCTGGCTTTTAATTCTACAAGGTTCACAACTCCACATTCTCTAAATAAGCCAGTCTAATTCTGTTCAAAGAGCCATTGCCTAATTGATTTCACCAATACGTGTTTTCCTTCCCTCTGTTCCCAAACTGCAATAGCACACGCTGGGAACCGCTAATGTGGCTTGGTTGCCCCAGCGTTGCTTCCTGTGCTTCCCAGCAGTCTGGGCAGCTTTCTCTTGGCCAGCACAAGATACTATGGAGTTTTCCTCTCGTTCTCTGCCTTGGGTCTGTACACGGCTGCGCTCAGCGCCAGCTGCTCCGGTCCCTCCCTCTCCTGTAATCCACTCTCCTTTAATATTCCAAGGGTGACCCTTGACTGTCCTTTGAATGCCGCTCCAATTCAAAAGGCTTCTGAGCTTTTAAGACGAGCAGAGATAACATAATTCCAAGGAGATGGGGGTGGAGAGGGAGGAAGAATGTGATTGGAAAGATTAGCTAAATCTTCTCATTCCCGGGGATTTGGCTGCTCACGAAAACATGAACTGGAAGGTTTGTTGTTGTTGTTGTTTTTTATATAGGTTATCCCCATTCCATCAGCTATCTGTATTAACCCCTATTAAAAATATTTTGCAGATTTGTTTCCAACCTAAAACTATAAACAGAGGATTAAGTAAATATTTCTTTAAATCTCTAGCCTTTGAAATTGAGGGCAATTTAAAAACCAGGCCAGCCTTTATTAATATTTACTTACATCCTCTTTAGTTTGCATGGATTGGGGATGGCTCTGAATCAGGGCCTACTTAAGACAAAGCTGATGCAATTCAACAAATATTTATTGACAGTTCATTAGTACCAGGTGTTGTGCTAGGGACAACGAGAAATGTAAAAGATCTAGAAACATTAACTGCCATAAAAAATGTCACCATCTAGTAGACATCGGCAAAGGGAAGAGAGTAATTGTATTCAGCGTCTTCCATGTGCCTGTCTACTTTCACAGTAATAATATTTTCTTAGCACCCTGATCATGTTGACGCAATGTGTTCTATGTACGTAGATTAGGCGTGTGCACACACAAACACAACGCCCTCTCTTGGAAGCACTGTCTTGACTTCATTATGGCTGCTAATAAATAAACATGTTGCTCCACGCAGGGAGTTTTGACTGGTTTTCTAGGCTTTATTTCTCATTTTAGGGAGGTAATCGGCAACTGACTACCCACCATCTCACACTCTGAAGCTCACACAGTGAAACGAGGTTTCCACACAGCCATTCAAGATTGGCACTGCTGGATGGAACAGATGAAGCATCTGAGTTGCTGTTTCTCCCTGAGTATTTGTAAAGAATTGCTGACTTAATATCCTCAAGCACCTAGAATGGCTAACGTGTTGTCAAGGGGAAAATCAGACCCATTTTAACAAATCAGTAAGACACCTTCATAAAAGCATGGATAAACAGGTGAGCTAAAGTTTTCATAAATAATTGGCTCTGTTAAGTGGGTTTAGGGGCTTATCCAGTATCCACTTGCTATCATTAATTTGCTTAGACAAATTGTTTAAGGCAAAAATGCATCATAGATTGAAGAAAAACAACATCAACTCAATGCTGGCTGAATTATCCCAAATTTTAATATGTAAGCGAGGTCTGTTCCTATGACACTGATGTACCTGTGCCCCAAGAAAGCTCGATCCTCCACAGCTGGAATTTAGCCTCATTACACAATCAATCCTCTTTCACGCTACTCCACTGAGCTTCTGCACTATAACTCCACAGGGACATGCATTTTGCCTGAAAAGTTTTCTGTTTCCTGCACAACACAAATGAGAGATGAAATATTGTTAGGTTCTCCTACTTTCTCTCATACCTCAACTACAAGGGCCCATGTATCTACCTTCCTCCATGCGCCTGGTTCGTGTCCTGACGCCCTGTGAGATTTGAGCTCTGTCTGCAAGTCTTGCCCTTGGCGTTCGAATCTTGTGAGTACTTATTTCCTTAGTATGTCAAGCAAAACTCTAATCAAGCCTGCTGAATACTTCGTTAAAGTAAAGCAGGAAATCATCTTTTGAATTAAAATAAGCAGAAAAATCCGAATTAGTGTTGAGATAAACTCGGAAATAAATTCCCAGATTTTGACATAAAAATAATCAACTGCAATAGACTTTTGAACCTGAATACATTTTTAAAATCCAGTGGAAACCAGTTTGATTTGTTGTTGCACAAAGACTATTAGAAATTTTTTCTCATTTAACTTTGATATCGTGTGTGTGTGTGTGTGTGTGTGTGTGTGTGTGTCTTTAGAGATGGGGTTTCACCATGTTGCCTGGGCTGGTCTTGAACTCCTGGGTTCACGTGATCCTCCCACCTCAGCCTCCCAAAGTGCTGGGATTACAGGTGTCAGTCACCATACCTGGCTTTGGTAGTGTTTTTAATGTTATTTATTTATCCAAAGTGCTTATTGAGTGAGTACTATATGCCAAGGGTCCCCAACCCTCGGGCCAAGGACCAGTCTGTGGCCTGTTAGGAACTGGGCCACACAGCAGGAGGAGAGTGGTGGGCAAGCAAGTGAAGCTTCATCTGTATTTATAGCCGCTCCCCATAGCTCACATTACCACCTGAGCTCTGCCTCCTGTCAGATCACTGGCGGCATTAGATTCTTGTAGGAGCACAAACCCTATTTGAACTTTGCATGTGAGGGATCTCGGTTGCCCATTCCTTGTGAGAATCTAATGCCTGATGATATGTCACTGTCTCCCATCACCCCAAAATGGGACTGTCTAGTTGCAGGAAAACCAGCTCAGGGCTCCCACTGATTCTACATTATGGTGAGTTACATAATTATTTCATTATATATTACAATGTAATAATAATAGAAGAAATAAAGTGCTTAATAAATGTAATGTGCTTGAATCATCCTGAAACTGTCCCCAGTCTATGGAAAAATTGCCTTCCGTGAAACTGGTCCCTGGTGCCAAAAACGTTGGGGACCACTGCTATATACCATCCACTCCTCTAGGTGAGGGGAACACCTCACTGAACAAGACAGATCAAGTCCAGGGACCTCTTGCAGCTAAAATTACAGTGGGAGAGACAGGCAAAAGTGAAATAACTAAATATGATGTTGAACAGTAATGAGTGTTATGAACAAAAACAAAGCAGGACATAGGGTGACATGGAGGGATGTGGGTATGTAACTTACATAAGGCGATCGGAGAGGTCTCACGGTGAAGGGACTGGTGGGCACAGCCACAGTACCTGAGGGGAAGGGTATGTGAGCATCACAAGGCCATGTGGAAGGAAAGGCCCTGCACTAGGGGCCTGTTTAGTGTCCTCTTGGGGACAGGAGGCTGGTGGGGCTGAGAAGTGAGGGGGCATGGGTGTTAGAGAAGTGGCCCATGGCCAGATCTAGTGGGCCATTTCTTGGCCATGGCAAGGACATGGAATTTAATTCCAATCACAAGAGAAAACCACTTGAGGGTTTTGAGCAAGGCATGACAAGGTCTGATGTGCCTTCCAAAAGGCTGCTTTGTGGGGAGGCAAAAATGGAAGTGTGGAGGAAGATGGCTGGTAGTTTAAGCACTAGACACATTTTGAATTAAAAATAAAAGATTTTAAAAGGTTTACTGGGCCATAAAAAAGCTGTTATTCTCATAGAACTAGGAAAAAAAATTCAATAACCCATATCTTACAAAAACTCAAATTTAAGCCATTTTTTTTCTTACTATCTTACCACAATGGTCTTTGTATCAACCAAATTCCTTTTGAGAATCAAATAAATCATCTCTCAGCTTTAGCTGCCTTTGCAGAACCAGTACTGGCTGCTTCCTTCTTGGCTGTCAGGCTTAATTGGATTATTACCAAAGCCCCCTGGGCACGTGCGGCCAGTGAGGAAGGGAGTGAGTCCCTAACATCACTGAAGTCTATTCTTCCTGACTCTGGACTAGCTCCCAGCACAGTCTTAAAAAAGCCACTTTAACTTATCTGAATACAGTTGACCCTTGAATTACACAGGTCTGCACCACAAGGGTCCACTGATACGTGAATTTTCTCCTGCCTCTGTCATCCCTGAAGCAGCAAAACTGGCTTCTCCCCTTCCTCCTCCTCCTCAACCGACTCAAAGTGAAGAGGACAAAGATGAAGACCTTTATGATAATCCACCTATACTTAATAAGTAGTAAATATATTTTCTTTTCCTTAAGATTTTCTTAATAACCTTTTCTTTTCTAGCTTACTTTATTATAATAATCCAGTATATAATACATATAACATACCAAATAAGTGTTAATCGAATGTTTATGTTATTGGTAAGGCTTTTGGTCAACAGTAGGCTATCGGCAGTTAGGTTTTTGGGGAGTCAAAAGTTGCATGTGGATTTTGCACTACAAGGAGGTTGATGCCCCAACCCCTGTGCTGCTCAAGGGTCAGTTTTATTTCCTTCAGCTAAAATAGTATCTGTCACTTCCCAGTGGGACTTAAAAACCATGCACGGTCTTGAGCTCGTCAGAAAATGAGTATCATCTGCGGGACTCTCCAGGCATGAATGCCCTTCCTCATAGCCTGGGCATCAACCCGGAAGAGGCCTGTGCTCCACCTTCCCTAGCAAGTCTCTTCTCGAACACTTGGTCCCTGGCATTCTGAGCTTTTTGACCTAGTCTCACATGATAAAAAGCCCCTTTTCAACTGCTAATGGTTTGTACTGACCTCAGTTTAGGGACCGCTGCTTCTAAGAGCCCTTGTCTGAATGCAGCTTTTAGCTCTGTGGTGACACTGGCAAGGAGCTCATGTTTTTTAAGTCTCAACTTCAATCCTCCCCACCTATTGTCATCTATTCTGAGCCACTCAAACCCACAGTGGGCAATGTCGCAGAGGTTCTATATTCTGTACAGAAGGCAAGTGCCCGGTCCACTCTCCACAGTTTTTATGTGCGATCCGAACCCCGGGGGGGACAGGGGGTTAAATATAGATTTCCAGATCCTTCCTCAAACTGCTAAATAAGAATCTCATAGGGCAGGGCTCAGCAATCTATACTTTTAACACGTTCCTCAGAAAATTCTTATGAATGCTGAAGAGTGGGAACCCCTATCCTAAAACCATATTCTGAGGAATCAGAAAAGAAGAGTTATCAAGTTTCCCAGCATTTCCAAAGAAAGCAGGCCACAGCAATACACAGCTTTATAGTAACTTTTAAATAGGAGAAAACTCTTCACGAGTTCCTGTTATTCTGTCCTCTGGGTTATAACATTTGAAGCCTTGAGCTATTTATTTCATATTCTTTATATTTCAGACTCTATCATTTAACCTTTCAAAATTGCTCTTCAACTTGACAGTCTACATTTATTTTTTGAATCCATATTTTCCCTGAGTTTTAGTTTAGGATTATGGAACTTACTATACAAATTTATGAAAATTATATTTATACATATATATGCATGTATTAGGTGTATATATAATCTCTGTTATCTTTCTTAGTGTTTTTAGAATCAGATTGTATACACAAGTTAGCATCCTGCTTTTATAATTCACTTTTTCATTCAATAAATATTTATTAAGGGCCTAACATGTGCTTCCAGCTAGGTCTTGGATGGTCTTTAAAATGAGGCATGTGCACACTAGGGGATGTTGTGAGACAGGGCATTGATGTACAGTGAGAAAGTATTAGAATTTCTCCTCTTATTTCACTTCTTATAATTCTATTTTGTGTATGTTTTTTAGTGGCAAAAATGTGTGCTATAAAAAGAACTACATAGATAAATATCAATACATTAGGAGTGCATAGTAAAAATCATTTTCATTGATAAGGCTGTGCTATCAAAAAACCAGACAATCTCTTGATTTAAGATGTGTCCAGTTAGTCCCACAAAAAACAAAATTTTGACAGTTTTAAATACATTCTCAGGAGTGAAATTACGGTTTAAAAGAATGTGAACCATTGCCAAATTGCCTTCAAGATCAGGTGGTGGAAAATTTATGTTCTCAGTGTATGAAAAAGCCTCTTTTGTATTATCCTTAAAATTTTTTTCTAACCTATTAGATGAAAAGTGGCATTTTATTAATGCTTTAATTTGCATCTCATTACCAAGGTTAAATTTTTCAAGTTTATTAGTTAATTAAGTTTCTTCTTTTATAAATTACTCACATCCTTTACCTGTCTTTCCACTGTGGGGTCTAAGTATTTTTCTCATTGAACTTTATATAGATTTATAAAAATAATAATTATAAAAATGTAATAACTGACATTTATTGTGTTGCACATTGCCTGGGCTGTAAACACATACTTGATTTTGACACCTCGCAACAACAAAGACTGGTATGGTTATTTCCCCCATTTTATTGATGATGAAATCGAGATTAGTGAAAAATAAAATGTAATTTAGCTGTATTTCTGATTCCAAATTGTATGCATCCGAATTTTTTTCTAGAATTTGTTATTTCCGTTTGATTTTTATTTACGTTTGTTTTTTAAAAAGATTTTTAAATTTTTATCCAGTCATATTTAACCTTTATTTTTATGAAAATAAACCACTTCCCTTTCCACAAAAAGACACGTATATACACCAATTTTTAAATTTCCTATTATTTTATTTTAAAAATAATTCTGCAGTCTCTGGAATTTGAGTGGGCATATGGCATTAACTGCAAATCCCACATTTTCCCAAATAATCAAATTTTAGAGCATAATTAGTTGAATAATCCATTGGCATATTATGCTTGCTTTTTTTTTTAGCCAAAGTAAGTTGTAATGAAATGCCAGGTCTATTTTTGAACCATATATAGTGTGATGATATATAATGCCATGTATATGTGTGTATATGTTAAGTGTATATATATGCCATATACATAATATACACATTTTATGTTTCTAAATATGATTTATAAATATGTATATTAATATATAAATTATATGCAATGCATATATTATATATGATTATGTATAATGTATATATTTTAATGACGTATTTCTATTAGGTTATATTATATATAATAATATGATATTATATATTATATAATATACTATACATTATGCACAATATGCTACATGTATTATATAACCTATATAATAAGGCAAAAATCATCTATATGCTATTCTTCTTTGTCAAAAACATCTTAGATATTCTCAGCTCTTTATTTCCCAGATGAACTTTAGAATCATTTTGTCAAATTCTAAAATAAAAAGGGGGGGAATAAATGTCATCTTTGTAATATTCAGTGTTACCATCAACACTTGCTTCTTCTATTTATTTAAATTTTATTTTATTATTATCAGGAAGATGTTGTCATTTCCTCCACATCTATTACAGACATTTTTGTTTTAAAATTTCCAAATATTTTATGTGTTGCTCATATTGTGAATGAAATCAATTTCTTTTTCTATTATCAAGTTATATGTGGTCATTGCTCTTATATAGAAAAGCTATTGAGTTTTCAGCTGATTCTCTTAGGACTGTACACATATATATATTCATATTTTTATCAAATTAAAATAGATGTCCCCTTTTCACTATTTATGACTATTTCATATCTTATAACACTAAGCAAAATAATACCTAACAATAGTGATATAAGGCATTCTTGTCTTAGCCTTGATTTTAATTGGAATGCTTCTTGCATTTCACCAAAGTAAGATATTTGAAGCATATTTGGTGTTGGTTTAAGAGAGATTAGCTTTGTCATGTAAGAAACTTTCAATTCATTAAAAAAAATTAAGTCAGAAATGGCTGTTGTAATTTATCAGTTGTTTTCTTTTTTTCTTTCAAGTTAACCTAAAGTATCATGCAGATACGTTTCCTAATAGTAAAGCATCTTTGGATCCAGGAATATTCTGAGTTAACTGTCAAGCCAAATTGGGGTTTCAGAATATTTTATTGAGTATTTTGCATTGATACCTTTATAAGTAAAACTAGTTTACAAGTTTTTTTCAATTGCTCTCTTGTGTATTAATGTCAAGATAAGACAACTGACTTATAAAATTATTCCAGTCATTTTTAATATTTTTCTATCTCTGGAATAATTTATGAAGCATAAGAATATGTGTCTCTTGAAAATTTGAGATTATTTACTAGTAAAATTATCTATACTAGGAGCCACATATTTTCTTTCTTTTTCCTCTTGGAGAGATTTTTAAATAATTTTATAATTTTACTATAGTAGTACCCTACTTATTTATTAGTCAATTTGGATCATTCATATTTTCTTATAAATTCAACTATATGTAAGATTTTCAAGTATATCTGAGTGGGATTGTATGTAATATTATTTTATCACTTTAACATCCTTCATATCCATTGTTAAATCTTCTATCTCGCTCATGCTTTTTTCCCCTATTTTATGTTGTTTAGATTTAGCAAATATTTATTTTATTGGCTTTCTTTTTCAAATATCTGTTATAATTATCAACTTAAAGAATTTGATTTCATCTTTCATTTTCATTATCTTTCTACCCAATGTCTTTATGCTTCCTGATTTTCACACTTTTGTGAATTTATTTATCCTTTTAAAAAATAATGAGAGAATGTAAGATTGTGAGTTTGTTCTATCCTGTGAATTCTTATATTCATTGTTTAATATTTTTAAAATTAATAAATAGCCCATCCTGTGATGTTATTTTATTCTGGAGATTTTTTTTGGAGCTGTTTTAAATTTAATGGAGGGTTTTTACGAATCTCTTCTCTATTATTAATTTTTAATTGTAAGCGATTATGGAAGAGAATGTGTTTTTTAATTCTTTTTTGGGAGAATTTTTAAGGCTTGTTTTATGATCAGCTTTTAAATGTTCTACAGATACGTAAGATCAAAGTATCTTCTATGTTTATAAGAGAGCTTAATATATAAATTAAACATTTAAAATTATGGTTTTAATTCTTTAAGTTATTATTTACTTTGTGTCTCCTTGGTCTAGCTAAAGTTGACCGATGAGTTAATATTTCTCATAATGCTGGTTTTTAAAATCTTTGCATTGACTTTCTAAGAATTTCTGCTTTATGTATTTTTAAGTCTTGTTATTTGATGTGTATTTCAATTAAATGTCAATTGCATTTTCCCATCAACAGAAATGGAACTTTTTATCATTTAGTCCTTTTTGTCCTGAACTCTACTTTGGGTTTTTTTGTTTGAGTTTTACTGACAAATATTTGCTTCTTCTTTGATTTTTACCAGTTTTATGTCTTATTTTAGGTGTGTTTCTTATTACTAAGAAGTCTGTTGTCATATTTTTAATGAAAAGTTGCTATTCATATCTTACAAAGAAATTTAAAACATTCATGTTTATTGCCAGAATTAATATATTTGATCTTATTTTGATTACCTCAGTTGTTTTTGTAGTTTTATTATTATTTTCAGTTTAATTTTTATTTGTATTTTCTGTCTTTGTGCTTCATTTGTTATTTGGAGTTTTTTGTTTCTTTATGTGTCTCATTTGTTTTTTTGTTTCGTTTGTGCATGTTTGTATTAATCTTTGCCAGAAATTTGTAAGTTTTATATACTGCTTTTAGCTCTTCAATTGGCAACTACTATTTTAAATACACTTACTAGCTTTTCATTTTTAACTCTCTAGTTGAGAATATAATGATATCATTGAAGCACCCTTTCTCAATGAAATTTGTGTTAAGAAAATGGGTTTCTATAGCTTTATACAACCACCAACACATATCTCATTCTAAGTCTTTAATACAGAATTTTATATCAAATTTACTATTATTTAAAAAATATTTTATACTCTGAAATGTTTTCTTTCAGTATTATTTTGTATTTCTATTCAATTTCTTAACTAAATTTCTAAGTTATTCAGTTCACTTCAGATCTAATTGGCTTCAGAGTTCGGCAGCAATCCATTTACTTCACGATGTTCGTTTCCCTTAGTTCATTTTGATTCATCTCATCTGTCTTTTAGCAATTTTTTAAAAGAGATTGTGTGGGTAGCGTATCAGTGGAATCCTTGTTTATCTGATAATGTATTTCTGTTGCCTTCACACATTAAAGGCGTCTTCACTAACTAAATTTGTTATATTGCTACTTTTGACTCAAAATTCTATTAAGATTATTTAAATGTCTACTGAAATTTATTTCCAAGTGGGGATGTTTTAAAACTAACCTGCTAACTTGTTCTTTTACAAATAATATTTTTGTTTCATGCTCTATGCTTATAATATTATTGTTTTTCTTTGTTATTAAAAAAATGACCAAGATATCTCCAGGGTGGGTGTCTTTTCATCGAGTTTCTTAGAACTGAGAGAACCCTCTCAATCTTGATTTCTCAGGGATTCCCCACCTCCATTTAACATTGCTTGAAATTATTTTCTTCTAGTCCTCCAGAAGTCTTGCATTGTTCTTCATTTTCTGTCCTTCGTATCCATTGTCTCTCTTATCCATTTAAGCTCCTGTGGCTTTGTCTCTGTTTTGCAACAGTTTTGTGAGTTTCATAATACATTGGTTTAATTTGCCAGTGGAAGCCTATACTTTCATCTTCTAATGTGAATTTTGATTTGTCACTGAAATACTTTCTTACCTCGAGGAACCCCTTTTTGCATCTCACTCTGCTGTCTTTCCTCTTAGCCCTCTTTTCTGCTATAATTGTTGCCCAAGCTGATCTCAAACTCTCAGGCTCAAGTAATCCTCCTGCCTTGGCCTCCCAAGTGGTAGGATTACAGGCATGAGTTGCCACACCCGTTAAATTCTTATATATACATTTAAGGATGCCAAAGAATTTTCTAAAACCTTCTTCTGATTTTTACCATAAATCATATTTACAGGCTTGCTATTACAGAGCATTCATAATAATGTTTCTTTTTCTTTGTCCTGTAGCACCTTTATATGAGTCCAATATTGTTCTTTTTTTCTGTGTATCTGTCCACCATAAGAAAGCTATCCAGACTATTATTTACTTAGCTAATAATAAGTGAGTTTGACTTATTATTATTTACTTAGCTAATAATAAGTGACTTTGGGTGGAAGGTAGATCATGTTCAAACTGCCTAATATGATACCCCATTAGAAGTTTTCTCATTCGACAGTTTTCAAAGCATTCCAGAAGCTCACTGAAGCTGATCACCAAGTCTCTTTCTCAGATCTACAGTGAACAGGAGTTTGTTAAAAATAATTCCTGATCTTATTCTCTCGATCTCTCTCTTTTTTGGAAAAAACAAAACAAAAAAACACCTCCTGGGCTCAAGCTATTCTCCTTCCTCGGCCTCCCAAATTGCTAGGATTACAGGCATGAATGAGTCAATGAACCCAGAGCCCCAGTATCTTCTAATATTTTTTCTTTGTCCCTCCTATGAGTGTTTCCCTCCAATGACCATTGTTACAGTAATGATTATATATCTTTTAAAGTTTTATCTAGTATGACTTCGCTGGACTAAAATTGGATCTTCTCCTCCCCTCTTCCTGATGCTCTTATGTTGCACATGACAAAGTACAATCACTAGTGTGCCTTCTAGGGCTCTACTTGCAGCCAGTCCCATGAGGTGCTATTGTGGCAACCTTCCTAGCTGAGGATGGAATGGGCAATTGCCTTCTACCCTCTACTTTCTATGTAGTCACTTTTGGCAATAACAAAGTCTAACTGTATATAAAAGGTAAGAAGTGGGTGGAAGGTAGAACATGTTCAAACTGCCTAATATGATACCCCATGAGAGACAAAGAAAACTTTTCTTACAAGTTTTCTCATTTGACAGTTTTCAAAGCATGATTTTACAAATCTCTGAGATCCCTGAGATACTCTGAGGAGGTCTTCAGGATAAAAATTATTTTCATGGTAATATAATATTATAATAAGCATTTTTTAAAACAATACTGACACATTATTTGCCTCTTCACTGTGTGGACATTTGTATTCAGGATGCAAAACAATGGTGGACAAAATTGCTGGTATCTAGGTATAAATCCTAATAATGGCATCAAGCTACACATGTAGTATCCATGAACTCACACTAAGATTAAAAAAAAGAAGAGAAGACCAATTTCACTTTTAAAAGTCCTTGATGTAATGGCAAAAATATTAATTAAAAAAAATTTTTAAATTGCACCCTTTGCATACTTTTTCTTAATATTTTGTGTGAAGAACTGGAAAGTGCACAGAAGCACCTCAGTTGCATACTGAAATATAATGATTGTTTCAAAGAAAAGCACCTTGCAATTGTTTAAGATCCATTCTTGAGAAAAGAGCAACAAGCTGGTTTTTCAGTCTTTGGTATCTGACAGGCAGACTTTTTTGGGGAAAAATGAATGGAGTGAGCCTGTCACTTCAAGGAAAACAACTAAAAGTATTTGTTGCTGATGATAAAATTTAAGCTTTCAGAAAGAAAAAAATTAGAATTTTGGAAAACTTATATTCACCACCAAAAGTTTAACAACTTCCCAATACAAAAAGACTTTTCTGTTAAAATAAGTGGCGAGATTAACAAACAAGATTTTTTACATAGAGTAATAAAATACGTCAACACTTGGAAGTGCTATGTAACACAGTGAACCAACAATTTCCAAATGACCAGTTGCTGATATTGCAAAATTATGAATTGGTACAAGATTCATTCAAAGTGCAAAGTCAGTCAATGGATTTTATTGTAAATGAGTTCAGTTTATTAATATGGGTTTTTAATTCTACATTGAACCTAAGCTTAAAAAACTATCACTAGTCAGATTTTGATACACTATCAAAGGCTAGACATGATTATCGTAAGAGGCTATCAAAATACTCCTTCCTTTTCCAACTACATATCTGCATGTTTCTTGCTTTCTTCATAAAATTTGACCAAAGGAACATATCATAATAGAATAAACAAAGGAGTAGATACAAGATCACAACTGTCTCCTGTGAAATCCTATTAAAATGTCATTCTATTTTACATGTCAAATGTAAAATAATACTAGTCTTCTAAATTATCGTATTTTGAAAATATAATTTTTAATAAAAATATTTATGTTAACATGAGTTTATTATTTTAAGATGCATTAATATACAAATATGTTAAAACTTCCTTCGTATTTATAATTTAATAAATATCAATAGATATTACCCATGTAAATGAAAGCTCTTTGCAGTCTTCAATAAGTTTTTTTTTTTTTTTAAGCTTAGTGAGGATGTCTATTTTGCCCAGGCTGGAATGGAGTGGCTATTCACGGGCACAATCATAGCACCCTACAGCCTCGAACTCCTGTGCTCAAGTGATCCTCCTGCCTCAGCCTCTAAAGCAGCTGGGGCTACAGGCATGCAACACCACACCCAACAGTCTTCAGTAAGTTTGAAGAATGTAATGGAGTCCTGAGATCAAATACTTTGAGAACCATCATTCTATCTGTGCAGAGTTTTTTGAGTTTCTGAACCAGCAATAGAAAGGGACAACTTTCTACTTTCTGTGTCTAGCTACACAGCATTGTTGGACTACCAACTGCATTTTGCATCCGCATTTTATCTGTCTTGAAGGTAGTGAACATTTCTCTCATACTCGGACAATAATACATAGGTGGAGTGTTAGACCCCTCTGGGGATTTTGTAAATTTTCATATATTTAGTTACTTCATATTTTGTAGTGCAAATTGAGAACTTTTTTCATTTAACTATGTCACAAAATTCACCATTTTAAAGTGTATAATTCAGTTGTTTTTAGTATATTCACAATGTGTGCAGCCATCACCAGAATCGACATTTCAACACCTTAAAAATACCTTGAGTTATAACTCCACCATCTTCTCATCCCCCCCAGCCCTAAGAAACTACTAATTTTCTGTCTCTACAAGTTTACCTATTCTGGACATCTCATATGAATGGAATCCTACAATATGTATTACTTTATCTGTCTGGCTTCTTTTCTTTTCTTTTCTTTTCTTTTCTTTTCTTTTTTTTTTTTTTTGACAGAGTCTTACTCTGTTGCCCAGGCTAGAGTGCAGTGGCACAATCTTGGCTCACTGCAACCTCCGCCTCCTGGGTTCAAGCGATTCTCCTGTATCAGCCTCTCCAGTAGCTGGGATTACAGGTGCCTGCCACTGCGCCTGGCTAACTTTTGTACTTTTAGTAGAGACGGGGTTTCACTATCTTGGCCAGGCTTGTCTCAAACTCCTAACCTTGTGATCCACTGCCTTGGCCTCCCAAAGTGTTGGGATTACAGGTGTGAGCCACCACGCCCGGTCCCTGTCTGACTTCTTTAACTTAGCACAATGTTTTCAAGGTTCATCCCTGTTGTAGCATGTGTAAATACTTCATTCTTTCCTATGACTAAATAATATTTCATTGTATGAATATATTGCATTTTCTTTATTAATCAATAGATGGGTATATGGGTTAGTTCCATGCTTGGCTATTATGAATAATGCTTCCGTGAAGATTTATATACAAGTTTTTATATAAACCTATGTTTTCACTTCTCTTCAAAATAGATTTAGGAGTATAATTTCTTGATCATATGGTAACTACAGGTTTAACGTTTTGAGGAACTGTCAAACTGTTTCCCACAGTAGCTGCAACATTTTACGTTCCCACCAGCAATGTATGAGGGTTTCAATATCTCCACATCCTTGCTAGCACTTGTTACTTTCCATTTTTTAAAAAATTACAGACATCCTAGTGGGTATGAAGTTGTATCTCATTGTGGTTTTGGGAAACAGCATGTTTTAAATATTACATTTGTGAATGAGATCCGGTCACTCACTTTAATTATCACATGAAAGTTTCTAAAGCTTTTCAATCAATCCTTACCCCTTGATTCTTTTCTTTGTTCTCTTGAGTCTCCTAGAAGTATATATATATTTATCTAAGAACTTAATTTAAAGGATCTCAACATTACTTTCCTTTCCTAATTATCTTATCTCTAAACATAATATTTTAAAATTCTCTTCTTTGAAGTTTATGACTGAGTTCCTACATGAACACGTGAGCTGATAGGGCACATCCTCTGAGAAGTCATTATTAAAAATGGTTATACTGATTCATTTTTTCCATGCTGTTTTGTCAGCTTTCCAAAAAGATACTGTATAAAAGCATTCCAAGAACCTTTATTTGTGGTGACAGCATCTTTATAAAAGGTGTGTATTTTTTACATTTTTATTTTCCCAACTCTTTAAAACTATTTATCTTGTTGAGAAATTAAACCCTTGATCTTCATACAATCCAGGTTGTTTTTTCATAAATAAAATTTTTTTTAAATGAAGATTCTGGGTGTTGGTTTGTAGTCAGCAGCTGTGAGTATCCAAATTAATAAAACTCCCTGCCCCTGTGTAAATCACCCACAATTTAGATTTTTGTAGATGTTCCCTTCATCATTTGTATTACATAAAAACGTTAATGAACATTTCCAATACAAAACTGATAAATAAAAAACCGATTTACATATCTAATCATGTAAAGATAATTTATTCTCCTAAGACTTTGCAAATATTAGAATCATCTAAATTTATTACTTGTAATTCCATGTTTCCATGGTGATAGATTCTTCATCTCCAATGTCTAGTTAAAATAATCATTAAGAGATTGAAAAGGACTAAACACTAGAAACAAGAATGCAGAGTGATGGAAAAAGACAATTTCCCAAATTCTAGGGGAAATGTACAATTGCAGTATCAGTGACTGGTGATGAATTAGGATCACTGTAGAAATGTGTTCCCAAAGTGGGACCCTCTGCACTGTGCAGGAGACTGATTGGTTCATATCTCTGCCTAACTCTAGTTCTGATATACAGGGGTTCATCATTTGGAATCTTTCCCTTCTTCCCTCCTAATCTCATCCCCAACCCCCATCAGGCCTCCCCTCACTCTCCAAATTCATCCGGGGACATTGACTGCTCCTAGTGCAGAACTGACCAGGATGTTAGTGTATTGTTCTCTGAGAAACTGAGTCAATGACAGAACTACGGATAACTTGGAGAAGAGGACACAAACTGAAATATGCTGCTTTCAGATAGTACATTTAAACAAGGGGGGAGGAATTAGAGGCTGTTTCTAGCTTTATGGAATCGTGAGAAAGTCTAAGAGCTGGAGCAGGAGAGGCATTAACTTGAGTTTATCAGACCTTAACAGACTGGGTACTTGCAGGGCCCCAGCGGTGGACAGGTTCTGTTTATTAACCTTTCTGGTCATCCAGGAGCCTGGTGGACAGAAGGAGAGCTGGAGACAATATTGAACTCCTTCTGGAGGAATAAACCAACACCCAATATGAGGCCTCACTCTGTGAAGAACAGACTAGTAAAAACCACTTACTATAGAAATATCACAAATCACTGGAAATAGAAGATTTTCCAATTAATGATGTTAGGAAAAATGATTACTTGGAGAACTGTCAACCGAAAGCCTCACCTCACATTAAACACTAAAATAAATTCAGGCAGAATAAAGAGCTAAATACAAAAAGTAAAACTACAAAAATAGAATTAAAATGTGAAAATGAACTAGTCTTGGAATAGGAATGTATTTTTCAAGCAAAGCAATGGAAGAAATTAAAAAGGAAAATATTGATAATATAAAACTATTGAACTTTTACATGTTGAAAACATTATAAACAATTAGGAAGTAAATAAAAAGCTGACATTAATAACTGCAACAAACTAGACATATAATGATTTAATGTCCTTTGCAAATTGCAAAAGAAAGACTCAATAAAAGTATGTGAAGGTGAGAAACAAAAGACATAAAAAGAAATAGAAAAAGATTTCAAAAATAAACTGACTAGCATTAAAGGAAATGTAAATTAAACAGACAAAAATGATGATCTACCATTTTTTCTTTTCAAATTTTAGAGAGAATTTTTTTAAAACAATGGTCATATTTGGTTTAGAATGGTGGTATAAAAATGGCCTCTCCCAGTTACCATTTTTAAAAGCATGCAAAAGTAATAAGGCAAATGAGAAACAGAAGCACAAATTCCATTTTCAACAAAACAAGAAGATATCTGAAGCCCTGAACCATAAAAGCAATTAAAGTTTAATGTGATAAGGAAAGACTTAAAAGAGAGGAAGCCACAACCTCAGAGCTCAGAAAATGCTACCAATGCACCCTTCTCCAAGATGAAGGGTTCATTCTCAAGTCAAAACCAACAGTCATTACCTTTTAACAATGGAACTGAGGGCAGTAGCTCATAGAGAAATGAATATTTTCTGAATCTTGTTTGATTCCAATGAGAAGAAAAGAAAGGGTCATACAGACAAGTTATGTTTTCAGGGAGCATTCCACTGATAAGACAGAGTAAAGAAGATAATTCTGTATTGTCAGCTTGTGAGCAACCTGGAAGTGCTGATCTCAGCTGACTTGGGAGTGGCAAAGTCTAAATAAATACCCACATATGCACAATTCTATTATTAAAAAAGTCCTGCTGGCATAGAACACAGCATTGGCAACCCCTACCCCCACCACCTACACACACACACACACACACACAGAGAGAGAGAGAGAGAGAGAGAGAGAGAGAGAGCTTCTGTTGAGTTCTAATCCTGAATTCCAGGAAGTCCTGAGTTTTTAGAGTGATAATTTTTATAAAGAAGTCAACATCTGTACAAAAATTATTTAAAAAGATGGAGAAGGAAACAACAAAAGAAAATGCATCAAGAAAAGAACATTCACCAGAAAATGTTTGCCATGAGGCAATTTAAAGCATTATGTTCAAATACATTGTTATACATTTTAAAACTTAATGAAAGAAAGCATAACCTCTATAAAACAAAAATGCAAGGCAAAGATTCAATAGCTCATGGAAGATAGTAAGACCACAGAGATAAAATAGGAGTTGATACAGGGAAAAAAAGTAAAAAAATTGTCACAAAAATAAAAACAAAATTGAAACAGCATACAACATCTATCCTGGCTCTCTGATGCCTTCACAATAACCATGTTTTATCTCATTTTCTGGAATTGAGAGAGTAAACATAAATTTATACAGATAACAACCCTGTATTCATATTTTATATGGGAAAATAAAAATTGCTGAAAATATTGAGAATGGATTGAGGAAAATCAAGCAAAATTAAATGCAAATAAAACAAAGCAAAAACCAAATGGCTTTTTTTTTAAAGATTAAAGAAATATTGATAGGTGAGGAATCTAGACCAAAATAAAAAGATTCAACATGAAAAGAACAAAAAATTAGGAAATAATAAAGTACGCTTTAATAACATTTCTGGAAATAAGACTTGAATCTAGAGTTTCAAAGGGCCACCCCATCCCAGGAAAAATTGAAAGAGAATGATCAACATCAAGATACAGTCATGTTATCAGATGAAAAAAATAAAACTTTCTATGCTGTGTTTGTGTGTATCTAGAAGGAATCTACTATTTTCAATTTCAGTATTTTCTTCTACCAATGTCTAGAACATTACTTTGCTGCTTTGTACTTTTGTTCTTGCTCAAACATACAGAGTCTGATCACAAAATGGAAAAAACTAGACCAAAAAAAGTGGAAAGAACAAAGAAGTCATGACTGGAAGGAAGAAAATATTCCTATTTGCTTCTAATTGGAGAGCTTAAGGATAAACATCTTTAACAGGAAGTTAAAGTAACCTAATTAACATTGTTTATTTCTCACTCATAAAAGCAGATTTTTTAAAGTGTGGAATCTGCCCATTAGCATTCAGACAAACAGGACTTATAAGATCAAGTTTGGCAGTGTTCTTAATCTAGTGGATTGATGGAATAAAATGATGGACTATCTTAAATTACCATAATAAATTATCTGCCCTGAAAGAAGAAATTCCACCATTGTATCTTTTCTCATAGCCAAAGAGAAAGCTGTAAAAGATGACACACAAATCATAGCATTGCTTAGCTCTTTTGTTACTTTATCAGGAGTCACACCCTGAAATACCATTTCCCTTTGCTCACCACCTGCGCTTAATCTCCAAGGCTAATCAATTTATTTTCCTCACTATCTTCTGACTTTGACTTCTACTTTGTCCCTACAATCCACTACTTCTAGTCCAACTCACCTTCAGATAGCAGCTTTTGCCCCCTTCCAATCTATTCTGTCTGCGCCCAAAGTGATCTTTTTAAATAACAAAGATGATCATGTAATTATCTCCCCCACCGGAGACTCCAACGCTGCTTATGACTCTTCAGTGGCTTTTTGTTATCTTGAGGGTAATGAGTTATCATTACATGATCTGGCCTTTTCAACCTGTTATCCTTAACTTCTGCAGCTTTTTTCATGTGCTCACACACGTGTTCATACTCATTGACTATTTATACTCATTGAATACGTGTGTGAGCACATTTTTTTTGTTTGTTTGCTTGCTCTTTTTTTTTTTTTTTAAGTTTCTCCAAAAAGCTCTCATCTTTTCCCTGTGCTCTGGTAGGAGCATTCCTCCTTCTTCTCCCACCCCCCACTGCAGCTGCAGCTCTCTCCTACTCAAATTTTGTGTGTCTGTTTAAGCAACCTTCCTCAAAGAAGCCTTTTCTGAGCCACTGTACCTCTTTCCTCTTAATATTTGTCTCTTCCAACTCTATATTCATGCTTAGAGGGCCATTACCTGTATTCATTCATATTTACTTTCTATCCCTCAATTCCAGAAAATGAAATAAAACATGGTTATTTTAAAGGCGTAAAAGATCAAGGATAAGCCAAATCTCTTTAGATTTCATTTATTTCACTTTATTTAATGTCACCCTAGTGTGGGAGGTTTGAGTAGGTTGCTTAAGTTTCCTGTGGCTTATTTGTATCGTCTATAAAATAGGATCAATTACGCTGCCCATGACTGTTGTGACGATCAGGGTTGATAAGAAATGTTGTAACCTTTTATAAAGAACTGTATCATACTAATTAATAGGATAATAATAATTATTACTCTCAAAAGGTTTTATTGGTCTAATCACATATCTGAATGTAAGACATAGAAAGTATCTTGTGGTAGTTTTGATACTAAAACAAAATATAAACTTATAAATTTTTTAAAGTGTTTAGAGATTTTTTTTAATTTCTTTTTTTTTTTTTTTTTTTGAGACGGAGTCTCACTCTGTCGCCCAGGCTAGAGTGCCATGGCATGGTCTCGGCTCACTGCAACCTCTGCCTCTGGGTTCAAGCAATTCTCCTGCCTCAGCCTCCCGAGTAACTGGTACTACAGGTGCCTGCCACCATGCCTGGCTAATTTTTGTATTTTTAGAAGAGACAGGGTTTCACCATGTTGGCCAGGCTGGTCTCTAACTCCTGACCTCAAGTGATCTGTCCACCTCGGCCTCCCAAAGTGCTGGGATTACATCCATAAGCCACTGGGTCTGGTCTTTTTTTATTTTATTTTATTTTGTTGTTCTATTTGTCAGTGCTGACTTCTCTTAGGCCAGAGACATGTAGTACTTCAGAACTATTGTTATAGGATGACAGCCTGATGAAGTTTCTAAAACCCCCAGAAGAGTGGTAAAAATGATGGTAAAGAATAGAAAAAAATGGACAATTATCTGTAACACATGTTTGCAGATTATACATGCCAATGTGCATGTGAACACATAGATGAAATATTCATTTCATATATTCAGAAAAAAAGAACATTTTATATTTTAAGTAACTCACTCTTTACCTTAGGGATCTTCTAGGGAAAAAAAGGTTGGTGGTGTTGGCAAATGTGTATATATATTTAATATATGTATGAAAAAAAGAGAAAAGTAGGCAGAAGATAACAAAGTGGAAAGGGGGACAGAGAAGAAAGGAGGAAGGAAAAAGACAAGAATTACCAGGATTCTGTTTCAGAAAGTCCCTTATTGGACAAAACTACCGGCGATCCAATGTGGAAAAGGCAATTTGACAGTGAATGCACTGTAACTTTCCTAGTGAATACTTACTTTCTGGAACAAACATAAAAGGCCCCTGTGATAAAGCTGTGATGCAAAAAGTTCTTGGATTTCCCTTCTTCATTTTGGGACCATTTCTGAAAAGAGAGCTTTAAGCTCTTCTTCTTCCATCATCTTAAAGGGATTTTCATCATAGATTAGCTCTACTAAGGCCTTTGAAAAAATGGAATGTATTCTACCTCTTCAATATACCTCATACCCCTGCCCAAGTTTCTAATTCAGTAGATCTGTGGCAGGCCTGATAATGTGCTTTCTAATAAGTTCCCAAGTGATGCTGATGCTGCTAATCTGGGGATCCTGACCTTCAAGAAACTCTGAAAGCCAATAGAAAGTACAGAAAACCTTAGAAGTAGAATCATGATTTGAAAGAGCTAAGAGAATGGACAAAGCCAAGGTCCAGTGTGGTTCTGGCACACACTGAGCACCCCATAAATACTGAATTAATAAGTGGATGAATAAGTAAGCATTATCTGAATGCTTCTGTGAATGGCCCAAGGAAGAAGAGCACCATAGTGATCAGGACTTTGCCATTAGATACATCAAGTTTCAAATCTTGCTTCTCCACTTACTGGCTGATACGGTTTGGCTCTGTGTCCCCACCCAAATATCACCTTAAATTGTAATCCCCATGTGTCAAAGGTGGGACCAGGTGAAGGTAATTGGATCATGGGGGCCATTTCCCCCATGCTGCTCTCGTGATAGTGAGTGAGTTCTCATGAGATCTGATGGTTTTATAAGTGTCTGGCATTTCCCCTGTTTGCCCTCATTCTCTCTCCTGCCACCCTGTGAAGAGGTATCTTCTGCCATGATCATAAGTTTCCTGAGACCTCCCCAGCCGTGCAGAACTGTGAGTCAATTAAATTTCACTGCTTAATAAATTACCCAGTCTCATGTATTTCTTCATAGCAGTGTGAGAAAGGACTAATACACTGGCCTTATGACATTTTACTATCATTTCATTTCTCTGGGTGCAAGTTTTTCTCATATTTATATTGCAGTCACAGTATCTACTTTATGGAGTTGTTCTGAAGATTAAGAATAATGGTTGTTAAACTGGCTAGGTACAGCTCCTGTCGCATTGGAAAGACACACTATGTGATGCTTATTCTCTGCTCTTGTTCCAATGCTCTGCAAAGTTGTATAAGCTATGTGACAGGAAAGTGTTTCAGGACTGGATCACCTGACACCCAAATGATCAGCAGTCAGCCCCCCAACACCTGCCAGTGATTGGTAGAAGAGGGCCTAGCCAGTTCAGGGTTCATGAGTATGTGACAAATGAATTGCCACACAAATAGTTACTTTACACACCTTCAAACCACACATTATTGTGCATGACAAGGACGCCCTCAGCTTCAGTAAGCGGAGAATAAATGGACCCTAGAGAAATAAACACTCATGAATACATTATGTTTGAATACGGATCTAGAGTCAAACACTTTTTCATAAACTTCCTGTCCACTTCTCCACCCACTAGATCCATATTGCTTCTGAGAACATGCTCTAGTAACTGTTTTAACAGAATAATCTCTCTTTTTTGGTAGAGGATGGCAATCAAAATAAAAGGAATAGCTACACCTGAGTATAAAACATCTTCTCTAAAAGTCTCAAAGAATATTACTAAATGCCTTATTCAAACATTGTTCAATTCAGACACCAAGAGCTTTGGCTTTTCACACTCAAGATTAATATTTCTGTAGAGTATATGTGAAAAGCTTAAGTAGGGAAATGTAATCATTCCTCAAGTGTCCTGATGTTTTCCTATCACATACCTCAGTGACCTGAATATTATGTACATAGAAAGTAACAAGTAGATTTTTGAGCATTAGCCCTCACCAGCAATTTCCACCCAAATCTACTCAAACATGTACCATAAAATAAAAGACACCGTGAAAACTAGCCAGCTCTACCACTTGCTTTTAAGCAAAAAATGGGATATAGGTTGTGTTCAGTGATGTCACTGTTGTAGATCAGCTTTGCCCCTTAGTGTCCTTTGCCTGTAGAACTTCTGCCTATCAGAAATTCACTCTAAGCAATGATCTGAGGCTCATTTGCATTAAAATACAAAATAATAAAAATATTTAATTCTGTCTTCTACTAGATGTCTAAGGCCCATTGCAGAGCACTAGGCTGGGCTATATGAGGTGTCGTGTAGCATAGGCTAGGCGTGGTGGCCTGTGGAATCTAAGAGAATAATTCAAGATACTGCAGCTTATGGGGAAACAAAACAAAGAAGCGAATGAATTGGAATGAGCAAGTCACCAAATATTTCTCCAAACAGTAATGATGAAACCAGACAAATGTATCAGAAACAACCATTGCAGTTCCCTGGAAATTGACCAAACACTTAAAACAAACTGATAAGCACTTACTAAAGAAAAACTATTGAATTTTCATGAGAACTGTGGACATCCATGGTATTCTTGCCTGGGCTGCTCCCCTTCTTGTCCCCTAGCTTTTTCTTCATGGTAATTCTAACATGATAGAGCACATGGTGAATAGCAGCTTAACTGTAGGAGGAAAGTAACTTGATTTGGAGCAGTAGTTGGACAATCCCATCCCCAGCAGAGATGTCAACAATAAGCAACAATACCAAAGACAAGGGAATTAGGACAAGAAGTTTTGATACCTGAGGTTGAATGGGCCAACCAGAAGTTTAGGAGGAAAATATGGGAAATGAGACAGTCATCGAGACACTTGATACCCTTGGTTGACTGGAGGTGATGTGTACACACAGGGAGACTGGAAGAAGTCCAAGCTGTTCACATATCCCTGTCTTACCAGGAACCTCTGTGTTTTGCAGAGGAGACACCAGAAACTGCAAAACAGCCTGAACTAAAAACTGCCTGAAATATGAATGTGTTCCTGAATCCACATAGAGACCCATCAACTCAGGTGGGAGATTTTGCTGGCCTAAAGTGTTTGGGCCCAATCTCTCACTAATCATTGGCTGACCATCAGGTTATGCAGAAATAAGACTCCTAAGAAGTCATCCATAAAAATATGAAAAAGGGTTTGGCCAGGAGGTTGGGGGAAAAGGGATGCTAAGCAGAGAGTAGTGTCCACACACTATAGAGGAAAAAAATTTCAAAAATGTAGTCCAAACAGGTTACTAAATAAAGATATAAACATATTTTTAAAACAATATTGGTAACAACCTCTGGAACAAAAATCAAATCAGAATCAAGAGTTGCTGTAATATGGTATCTCAAAATAGTCCATATTCAATAAAAATTATGAGACATGCTAAGAAACAGGAAAGTGTTACTCGTATTAAAGAAGGAAAATAGCAGTGACTAGACATTTCTCTGAGTGTCCTCAGAGGCCAAATTTAGCAGACTACAACTTCAACTCAGTTTTAAATATATGTTCAAAGAATTAGAAGAAATTAACAGTAAAGAATTAAAGGAAAGTATTAAAATCCAAAAAATAAAGGGCCTCAGTAAAGACACAGAAATTATTTTTAAAATCCAAATGGAAATTCTGGTAATAAAAGTACAATAACTAAAATAAAAATTGTACTTCAGGGGCACACTGCCAGATAAAACAGCAGAATTAAGTTGGTATTATGATAAAGTAAATTGTAATTACTTAAGATGCATAACCACAAGCTATCATTTGCTGACCTCTATGCTAGGCTATAAAGCAAGCCTCAATAAATTTAAAGGATTGAAATCATATAAAATGTGTTCTATGACTACAATGGAATTAAGTTAGAAATCAATGAAAGAAAGAGATCTGATGAATCTCCAAATATTTGGAAATTAAATAACACACTTCTAACACCCATGAATGAAAGAAAATTGCAAAATATTTTGAGCTGAATTGAAAACACAAAAAATCAAAATATATGTAGCATGCATCTAAAGCAGTGCTTAAAAGGAAGCTTATAGTTTATGAAAAGAAAAATAGTCTCCAATGAATAATTCAAGCTTCCTCTTTAGCTAACTAGAAAAATAAGAGTAACCTAAACCCAAAAAGAAAAAGAAAAAGGAAATAATATGGATTTACATGAAAATCAAATAAATAGAAAAAATGTAGAAAATAATGAAACCAAAAGATGATTATTTAAAAAGATCAACAAAATCGATAGATCTTCAGTTAAACTAAGAAAAAAAAAGAAAGAAAGCACAAATTGCCAAAATAAAGAGCAAAAGAGGTAACATCAGTACTAACCCTACAGAAATTAAAAGGATTCTAAAATGACATTAAAAAATTTTTGCCAAAAATTTGGCAAATTACATGAAATGACAAATTTCTAGAAAGACAGAAATGAACACACTGATTCAAGAAGACATAAGAAATCTGTATAGATATGAGATACCATCTCACACCAGTCAAAATGCCTATTATTAAAAAGTCAAAAAAATAGATGCTGGGAAGTTGCAGAAAAAAGGGACTGCTCATACACTGCTGGTGGGAATGTAAATTACTTCAACCACTGTGGAAAGCAGTTTGGTAATTTCCCAAAGAAGTTAGAACTACCATGCAACACAGCAATCCCATTATTGGGTAAATACACAAAGAAATATAAATTTTTCTGTCAAAAAGACATGCACATGTATGTTCATTGCAGCACTATTCACATAACAACGATATGGAATCAACCTAGATGCCCATCAACAGTAGACTGGATAAAGAAAATGTGGTACATATACACCATGGAATATTAGGCAGCCACAAAAAAGAATGAGATCATGTCCATTGCAGCAACATGGAGCTGGAGGCCATTATCTTTAGGACACTAACACAGGAACAGAAACCCAAATAATGCATTTTCTGACTTAGAACACATAGACACAAAAAGGGGAACAACAGACACTGGGGCCTACTTGAGGGTGCAGGGTGAGAGATGGGTGAAGATAAAAAAAAAAAAACAAAACTACCTATCAGGTAATATGCTTATTACCTGGGTGATGAAATAATCCGTACACCAAACCCCACAACATGCAGTTTAGCTATATAACAAACCTGCACACATACCCCTGAAACTAAGATAAAAGCTTTAAAAAAAAAGAGAGAAAATTTGTATAGACCTACAACCAATAAAGTAATGGAATTCGTAATTTAAAACTCTTGCCACAAAGAAACCCCTAGCTCTAGATAGCTTCACTGATGAATTCTATCAACTATTTAAATACCAATCCTTCAATACTCTTTCAGAAAATAAAGAACGAAGTCTTTCCAAATCGTTCTATGAGGCCTATTTAACAAAGTCAGCCAAAGACATCACAAAAAAATAAAATTGCAGATTAATGTCCCTGAGAATATAGAGGCAAAAATTCTTTTAAAAAGTTAGCAAACCAAACCAATCAGCAGTTTAAACATATTTTACACCATGACCAAGTGGGATTTATCTAAGAATGCAAAGTTGGTTTAACATCTAAAAATTACCGTATGTGACCATTTTACAGATGTAGAAAAAGAAAAGGCAGTTGACAAAATTTCACATGCACTCATGATTTTTAAAAAATTTTAACTGGAATCAAACAGAATTTCCTCAACATCTACAGAAAAAGTATTTTATTTTTATTTTTATTTTGTTATTATTATTATTATACTTTAAGTTCTAGGGTACATGTGCACAATGTGCGGGTTGGTTAAATATGTATACATGTGCCATGTTGGTGTGCTGCACCCATTAACTTGTCATTTACATTAGGTGTATCTCCTAATGTTACCCCTCCCCCCTCCCCATAATAGGCCCCAGTGTGTGATGTTCCCCTTCCCCAAGTCCAAGTGATCTCATTGTTCAATTCCCACCTATGAGTGAGAACATGCAGTGTCTGGTTTTCTATTCTTGTGATAGTTTGCTGAGAATGATGGTTTCCAGCTGCATCCATGTCCCTACAAAGGACACAAACTCATCCTTTTTTATGGCTGCATAGTATTCCATGGTGCATATGTGCCACATTTTCTTAATCCAGTCTGTCACTGATGGACATTTGGGTTGATTCCAAGTCTTTGCTATTGTGAATAGTGCCACAATAAACATATGTGTGCATGTGTCTTTATAGCAACATGATTTATAATCCTTTGGGTATATACCCAGTAATGGGATGGTTGGGTCAAATGGTATTTCTAGTTCCAGATCCTTGAGGAATCGCCACACTGTTTTCCACAATGGTTGAACTAGTTTACAGAAAAAATATTAAGTGCATCTACATTGGAAAAGAAGAATGGTCAAAAACAATTAAAAATTTTTTTTGTTTGCAGATGACATAATCTTATATGGAGAAAATTCTAGGAATACACACACACACTGCACGCTTACTACAAGGTTGCATGATAGAAGATTAATATACAAAAAATCTATTGTAGTTGCAAATACTAGTAATGAACAATCTGAAAATCAAATCAAGAATACAGTTCCGTTAACAACAGTAACAGATAAAACAAAATACTAATGATACATCTAACAAAGTGTAAGATTTATACAATGAAAACTACAAGTACTGAGTGAAAGAAATAAAGAGAGGTAAAGAAAGAAGTGGAGACGTATTCCCTTTTCATGGATTGAAAAACTTAATAGTGTTAAAATGGCAATTCTCCTCAATTTTATTTATACAGATTCATGGCAATTCCTATCAAAATTTCAATAGGCTTTTTTGTGAAAAATGACAAATTGACCAATATATAACATTTATACATAAATGCAGCGGGCCTGGAATAATCTGAGTAATTTCTGAAAAGAAGAACAAAGTTGGAAGACTTGCGCTAACTACCTGGTTTCAAAACTTACTATAAAACTACAGTAATCAAGACAGTGAGGCATTGCTGTAAGTTTATGTATATAGGTTAATGGAAAAAAATGAAATTCCAGAATTAAACTTTACGATTTTGGTCAATTAATTTTTGACAAAAATGTGGAGACAATTTAATGGGGGAAATGACAGTCTGTTAACAAATGGTGCTGGGACAACTGGATATTCATATGAAAGAAAAAAGAACTTAGATCTTTATCTCATACCACATGCACAGATAAACTCGAAATAGACCATAACCCTAAATGTTAGTAGTTTAAACTATAAAACTTCTATAACAGTGGTTCTCAATTAGGATGATTTTGCTTGCCAAGGGACATTTGATAATGTCTGGAGACATTTTCAGTTGTCATAACCAGTGAGAAGGGGTCAGGCAGGCGCTAATGGATCTAGCGCATAAAAGCCATGGATGCTGCTATGTATTCTAGAATGAACAAGACAGGCTCCCATGACAAAGAATTATCTGGCTCCAAATATCAAGAACGCTGCTATTACAAAATCCTGATCTAGAAGGGAAGCTCTGTGACTTGGATTATATAAGGAATTCTTAATGTGACAATAAAAGCACAACCTTTTTTTAAAAATAGATTATTAAGATGAATAACTCTTGCACTTCAAATTAAACTGTTAAGAAAATAAAAAGACAAGCCACAGACTGGGGGAAAATATTTGAAAATCAGATTTCTGACAAAGTGCTTGTATCCAGAATATATAACAAACTCTTCAACTCAATAAGACAAACAACTCAATTTAAAAATGAGAAAAAAATTTAAGTAAACTTTCACCAAATGAGATATACAGGTAGCTAAAAGACACAGGAAAGGATGCTTACTTCTTTAGTAATTTGGGAAATGCAAATTAAACCACAATGAGATACCACAATAAATCTATTACAATAGTTACAATGAAAAATATAGACAATACCAATTTTTGGCAAGAAGGTGGAGAAACCTGGGCTGTCATATACTGCTGATGCTAATGTAAAATGGTGCAGCCATTTGGAAAACTGTTTAACAGTTTTCTAAAGAGTGAATCATAAATATATCAATATGACCCACAAATTCCACTTCTAAGAATCTACCCAAGAAAAGTGAAAACATGTCTACACAAATACTTGTATCTGCCTGGTCATAGCCACATTACTCTTAATAGCAAAAGACAGGAAACAGTCCAAGTGTCTGTCAACTATGAATGGGTACATAAAATGTGATAAAAATTAAAGTAAAATGGAAGATAAAAATGGATAAGTAAAATGTCTGGAAAAGGCCAATTTGTAGTGACAGAAAGCCTGGGGTAGGGGTAGGAGTGGAGACTGGCTGCAGAGGGGAATAAGGAAACATTTTGGAATGAAGACAGTGTTCTAAAACTGGTTGTAGTGATGGTTGTGAAACTCCATAAATTTAACAAAAATCATTACATTGTACATTTTCAATGAGTGAATGTATGGCATGTAAATTATGCCTCAATAAAGACTTAAAAAAAAAAAAAAAGCTAAAGAGCCTCATCCCAATGTGAGAAACACAAATAATACTGGAAGGGAAATAAGAGAGATCAAGAAGGTTTATGGCAAACAGATACTGGAAAATGACATAAAGTCTACAAATGGCAATGTGCCTAGAATCTTGGCAGGGAGAGAGCATAAAGAGCTATAACTTGCTAGAAACCCCTCCCCTCACACCTCTGGAATGAATGAGGCTGGGTTAGCCACAGGCTTGTGTATAGGAAGCTCTGATGCTTTGGAGCATGTAAAGGTAGGAGTGAAAATCCCACCCAGTGGGTACTCAAGCTGACCAAGGTGCTGATAATTTCTCAGTTCAAGATATAGGTATAGGATAGGAATTTGTGATGCTTATCGCTCTGAGGAATAGAAATTGATAGAGGAGTGTATCACATCATAACTATAGGGTTTACAGCCTTAAAGAATCTCAAGGAGCATTACTGTAATGAGGTGGATACCTGTGTACCCAGAGAAGTCACTACCTAGAAGGCCACAGACTCCTTATGCCAGTCTGTCTTTACAAGAAGCATTGCAAAATTGATCAAAGAAGATGTACATCTGGTCGGGGTTCAGAAAGGGACCAAACCAGGCCCCTGGAATGACCACAGATAAGAATTCACCTTTTGTGCCTTCAAAGAGGACTGATGGTAATTACCCTTTAATATGTTTCCCAGATAAGCCAATCACCAGTTACAAAAAAAATCACAGCCTTCTTATAAAACATCGTATGGAAAAATATCTTTTCTTCTTTCTGTATGCTAACTTGAATGTATTTCCTTCTGCAAAAAAAAAAAAAAAAAAAGCTCATATTTATCAACTTATTCATGGACTCTGTCAGCAATTTTTAGCCTGTGAGAAACGACATCCTGTGCTAAGCACAACAACCTGTAAGAACAGCAATGGATTTCTAATTTAATCACATCACAGTATTGGTCAGTCTCAGAAAATATTTATTATTTCATGACAGAGGTGGCAATATTTTGAAAATCGCTTTATAAATCTATCAGTCTCGGAAAAACAACGTCTTTTAATTTTAAATCAAAATGCTACAGTATCTGCTCCTTCATCAAACACAATTGTCTCAAAATATCTCAAAGCATTTTATTGTCAAAAATGGAATGGGTAAGCTCCAGACAGAAACTTTACATAAAATATATCTATAATCCCTGTAGAAGCAGAAATATCTGGACATGTATTCTTATGCACAACAAATCTTGAATGTAATGTGTCTTAAAGCCTCATGAAAATCATTTGGAAAAAGGATGTAAACTTGGATTTTTTAGATTCTCTGAATAAAGGTATTTCATAAATGGAAAACAAAATGATAATGAAAATCAACCCCACACATTCTTTGAAATTTTCTAATGGGTCACAGCTTACATACATTCTTTCTTCATTTCCAGTTTCCTAGACTTTCCTGTGCATAAGAATCCACTAGGGTGCTTGTTCAAAATGCACTCTTCAAGTCCCTACACCCAGGAGATTCTACTTCAGTGCCTCTGAGACAGGGCCTGGAAACTTGGTGATTCTGATAAAGTGGCATGAGAATCACTGCCTCTGAGGACTCCAGTGAATTGCTTAAAAACAGATGTATTTCCCAATGATTTTGCACTTGAGCCTGGGGTATGGCAGCCTTCATGCAACAGAGAGCATTATGGGATTCCTGAAAACCTGGACAACTGAGGACCAAGGGGGCAGAATGGATCAACACTACACCAAGTTAGCAATTTGATGATGTTTTCCTTTGGAGGATTCAAATAACTATACTAAAACCAAATCCATGCCAGGTAACATCTGTTCTTTCTATGACTATTCAAGCAAGACAACTGCTAATAATAGCTCCTGATTACTGAACAACCGTAAATGCTAGACAGCCTGAGGAATCTGTGTGGACATTACATGTTCTTTTCTGGTCATAAAATCCGGTTGGTGTGCAATTACTCCAGTGTGACACCTTATATAAGCTAGAAATCATGTCTTCACTTTAAACATTGTAAATCAATAAAATTACATTGTAGCCATTGACAACACATACAATTTTGCCTGTTTGATGCCCCATTACTGCAACAGCACTCGCCTTGGTTTGGAAAGCAGTCCTTCACTTCCCTAAATGAGTATTACAGAGGAGTTTCCCCCTCCTTGGTCTTCTTGCGTTGAGGACATATTTATAGACAGAGAATAATGTCACAAAAATTGCTCTCATAAATAGTCTTTTCTACTTTATAGTATTGGTGCCCATTCCTAGGTCAGATAGTGAAATTTCTGAGTTCCATTTTTCTCCCAATGTATTTTCTTACCATTTTTACATAAAAAGGTGGTGGAGTTGAGAATTGCATGATTGAATTAAATGTGTCATGTTAAACACAATAATGTACAAAATATAGTGTGTTAAAACTGTACTCCTATGATATAAATATACAACTTCTACCAGAATAAAATTAAGGAGGATGTCTTTTGTGGGATGTTAGGAAGCCTAACACTCCCCCATTATCCCTTCTGGGATCCACCTTACAGAGAACATACACACACTCCAGAATCACTAGCCCAGTGAGGATCAAATTGCCAGTGGTATTCATGTCCTAGCAGGTGTTTCCAAATCTTCCAAAGGCAGGGCCTCTGATTTGAGGATGCAGCATAAGAGACAGCCTGAGACAAAGGAGAAGATTTCTATTCTCCCTGTCCCAATTAAAAACAGGTCAGTGTGCACTGAAGGCATGACTTAGCCATCCACATAGAACTGAAAAGCTGAAACAAAGAGCGAATAGACATCTTGATGGGTCTCCAGCAGGCTCTGATAAGATCCATTTGCCACTTGGAGATTGACAATGCAAGGTAAGCCCCTCTAAAGAGGCTGGCATTAAAGGGAATAAGCCTGGGGTGAGGTCTACACTATTTGTTGATGAATGTGACAGTCAGCATAGGCTAGGTCAGGCTGCAGTAACAAACAACTTCACTTCAAAATCTCAGCATCTTAAAACAGCATTTGTTTCTTGCTCATGCTGCATGTCAAACATGGGTTGGCAGCAGGGCTCTGTTTACTCTCGTCACTCAGAAGCCCTGCTGACAGACGCATGGAACTCAGCACATCCTTCCATAATCACTGCAGCTGCAGGTCTCACCATCCCAACTGAATGTCCTGGCTATAGAGTGACATACATCACTTTTCCCCCACAATCCAGTGGGCAGAACTCATCCAGTGGTTCCTCCTAACTTCTAAAGAGCAGAGAAGTACAATCCTCCCATGAACCAGGAAGCTGTAAACACCAGTATGTGTGCCACAGTGAGGAGTAGCATTGCAGGAGGCACCATTCATTTAATTTTCTCTTTCTATTTTACTGCTTGGCTACCCACATTTTTAATTGATCATTTTCCTCTGATTCCTTTGATGTCTTATTTACATAGTCTTAGTGGGCATTGAATGGAACCTCTATAAAAATATAGGCATGGAAAACAACTTTCTGTCTGTTCCTCCCACACTCTCTCCTGCCCATACTTCGGAGTATGTATCCAAGAAGCCAAGAGGCCGTGTCATAGGAAACTATCAGTTTCAACACTCTGACCATACATTTGTAAATCCAGCCCGATAAATGCTTGTGATTCTTGCCGGTCAAATTAGCCAACCCTCCTTGCATGGGGAAAAGTAAAGAAGCAGAGGAGATCATTTCAATACTCCTTGGGTCTTTGGGTAGGAATGGAAGCCTTTTCCATGAAAACATGTGGAAGAAAAGATACCATCTAATAATGTCATAGTCTTAGATTAGAGAAGACTTTATAAGTCTGGCATGAAAACTAGATATCATAAGGCAAAATTTTATCTCTCATAAGACAAAAGAAACCTTCAATAAGATGGAAATAAAAAATAATATATTGGAAGAAAATATTTACAACACATATAACAAAAATGTAGTATCCATAGTATAAAGAGTTCCTATAAATAAATCAAAAAGACATTCAAATGACCAATAAACATAAAAATGTGGTTAACCTTACAGATAATCAAAGCATACTGATCATTTTGCCCATAAAATTAGAAAATGTGAAAGATTGATTCCAATCAAAAGATCACCAGAAGATGGAGAATTGGTTGATGTATAAACTGGAACAATTATTTCAGAGAGCAATCTACTAATAGTAGTCAAACTTTAAATTTGCATGTCTTTTGACCAAGGAACCTCCACTTCTAAGAATCTGAACTTCAGAAAGACTTGCACAAATACCTCAAATACATAAGCATCATAATTCTTTACAGGATCACTTGCGATGTGAAAAATTGGAAAATGAACAAAAGTTTATCCATAGAGAGATGGTTCCATCCATGCAACAGAAGATCATGCAACTATTAAAAAAATCAGATAAAGCTATATGTACTGACTTGGAACAAGGCCTGTGGTACATTACCAAGTGAAAAGCAAGCTGCTGAATAAAACATATAGTACACACCACTGGTGTGTTGGGATCCAGCTCCCATTGAAGGCGGAAGCCTTGAGTAGTGTTTGCTGATGTCTATGAGATGAACACTAACCATTGCTCAATTCAAGCTACCAACCTTTTTTTTTTTTTTTTTTTTTTTTTTGAGACGGAGTCTCGCTCTGTCGCCCAGGCTGGAGTGCAGTGGCGCGATCTCGGCTCACTGCAAGCTCCGCCTCCCGGGTTCACGCCATTCTCCTGCCTCAGCCTCCCGAGTAGCTGGGACTACAGGCGCCCACAACCGCGCCCGGCTAATTTTTTTGTATTTTTAGTAGAGACGGGGTTTCACCGTGGTCTCGATCTCCTGACCTTGTGATCCGCCCGCCTCGGCCTCCCAAAGTGCTGGGATTACAGGAGTGAGCCACCGCGCCCGGCACTACCAACCTTTTAATAATCAGCTTGAGAAATTCTGCAGACCACTGTATGAGTCTATTTTCATTTTTTAGAAAGTCTGAATGTGTGTTTGAGTATGTAAGTATGCGAATGTGTATGTGTTTGTGCGTGAGTTTAGAGGCACAGAAAAGATGTCAGGAAGGGTAAACACAAACTAGAACAGAATCATAGTGGGACAAAAGGCACAGTACCATGTTATAATTTACATACTTGGATATTTGAATTTGTTTCATTGAAGATTCTTGCTTGAATAGTTTTCTTAAATTATGATTTAAATATTTTATCATTACAAAAGTAATACATGATTACTATAGGAAAAATACAAAACATAAAAAAGAACAAGGGAGAAAATTAAAATTACCCAGAATTCTATTTCAGGATAACCACTGTTACTACTTTCTGCATTTTTTTCCAGTTGTTTTTTTCTGGAAAACATAGCTTTGGGTTTTCTTAAAGCCAAGTTTACATTTTATGGGTAATTTGCTAACTGTACAGAAAATTTTCATTCCATTTCTAACTATTTCCTTAGGAAAAAATGTTGTTTATTATCTTAGAAGTGGCATTAATTACTGGTTAAAAGTAAGATCACAAAATATGTCTTAAAGAGAGGATAACTACATTATATTAAATGTAATTCTGGTTAATTCTACGTAATGAAATTGTATGTCTCCGATTTTCTAAAAATATATAGGTAGATTTTTATGGCAGTATTAATGTATTTTTTGCACATTTTACTATCTATGCATTATTTTACATGCAAGAAAATTATTGGCCCTGTAAAGCTTGCAATAGAAATAAAGTGTAGTTATCCAGATTAACTCAATCTGGGATTATACACATATATGTATATTATATATATATTCCACATATATATTATATACACATATATATATATATAAATTTTAACAGGAAAAATACAGCAAGCCAGTGCAGACATTTAGGAAGTAATGAAAATCTTGTCAATACAGCTGCTGATAAAAAGCAGGTGAGGGAATTCAGTACAACTCACTTAAGCCCAGGATTCCAGACACCTGCATTCACCAGAGATTTGAAGTCATTGCATCGAGCTCTATACCTAATCCGATATCGCACCAAGTTGATCCCCAATCAAACTTCTGGTTTCACAGTATGATTTCCAAATGCACTCTCCACCTAACCCTTGCCCATTACTCAAAAACTGAAAATCCAAATTTGTAGACATACCTTTCATCGGGTACTATATTCAGAAGTATCTCAGGACCAGAGTCCAGGATATTATGTGTGTCTCAAACCATTTGTTTTATTTGGGACTATCAACTCACATGCTGATGGTTCTTAATCCAACATTACCTCCATTCCTAAGTTATTTAAGTAGTTGATAGAGTTCCAATATCCATTGAAATAATTAGGATTACTTGGGATCATTATTGTATGTTTCTTTTCTTTTTGCAATTATGGAGAGTGTCTATAGTGAGGGAGTAAAGAAAAAATATAGCCTCTTTTTTTTCTTTAAGTGAATGCAATTAGTTGATGCATCCATAAAGGAGCTCATCTGTACTTCATAAAATTAAAGATGTAGACATCTGAGTGGGTATAGATGACAAAAAAAAAGTCAGATTTCAGTGGAAATTGACTAATAAGCCTTTTTTACTATTGATTCGTTTTCTTTTAATAAATTATGGAGAACACAGTGAGTCTCCAAGAATGAAGGAAATTAAATGTGATGCCAGCACTCTCTAACCTCTTGTATCTGCCATTCCCAAACAGAACTTTTGACCATGGTAAAATAGCAAGAGAAATGTTGAGAAAATCAGATAGAGAGTAATGGAATCTTGGAACCAATAAACTACAAATTAGTAGAGAAAGGGACACCCTAGAGGCCCTAATCTGGACTTGAGTCAATATTGTGATACAATTGTCCAACAAAACTTATGTGAATTCAAACTGGCTTGAATCCATGCCCTAAATCCATGTATTTATACATCACCTCTTCCCTGGGAACTAAGAGCACTTCATAAGCAGTTTTGTCTTCCCTCATTATTAAACACCTACAGTTTTCCCTTCTTTTGTCTCTGTGGTGACCTAATATTCCCTGTCGACAGAAGGAGAGACCGGATAAGAAGAAGCTCTCTCATATGCCTGAGACAAATCACAAAGAAACAACTAAAGTCAGCCCAGGTACTGTTACTTCCAATGGGACGTATTCTACACTAGCCAAGATTTAAATAGAGGAATGTAGGAGTTAATTAAGATATCAGCAAGAACTATAGTGGGTATGGATGATAGGGCAAGGGTTTCAGCAGTTTAACATCATTACTAAGGAGGTTTTTAAAGGGATACACAAGAAAGAATAAACACTGCACTTAATTCCAAGGTTATAATAAAGTCAAGCCAGATTGAAAAATGAGAAGATATTTCCCCAAGATTCAAATTGCCTTAAGGCTAAATTTTTAGAGATCTGAGTGCGGTGTGTGTGTGTGTTGTGGCAGGTGCTTGGGAAATGGTCTTTGCTATCAGTTATCTTCTTAAAACTAACTTACACATTTTGGGATTCAAATACATTTATTCTAGGCAAAATAAAGTTACTATTTTCTATTAAAAATAGAGACTTTAAATGTTCAAAGGAGTGTTTACATTCTGTAGAAATAGCTTAATTTTCCCCTGAAACAAATGCAAATTTTAATATATAATGAAAACTAGGTGATATAAACAATGAAAAAGTATAGTATACCAAAGAAAAGGGTATGTCAAAAAAATGTGATCTTGTATCTTCATCTTGGTGGGACAGAGTCAGTCCTCCAGACAGTTCTTACAAGTGCAAGAAACAATCCTATGACAAAAGAGAGAAACTCCAGAGTTGGAAAACCATTTTATTCCTTAATTTTTGAATGCTCAGTTAAAATACAGCTTCAACAGGTCTGTGACTGACACACATTCATTCAACTGGTCCCTTGAGTAGATTACCTGTTTCCAATGAGGACTCCTTTCTTTAAGACCATCAAAATAAACCTACTACATATTTGAATTTGGAGAGATTTTTGGAAAACAGCTTATTGCATATTTCTTGTTTGCTTAAACTAATATGGGGTGGTAAATGGTGGGGGGATATTTTATTGACCCTTGGCCTTCAGAAAACTAGAAAGGTATCCTAACCTCCACTGATGGTACTGCTAAACAATCAGGGTGATGGCGCAAAGACCTCTCCCAAGAGCAAATCAACCAACACCTCTTCTCAGAACTAGATCTGTTTTTGAAAAAGATCAACAAACATGATTTGGTCTGTGGTACTGGAAGTGTGGGCAGGGTGCCTCCAAATAAAAAAATGAAAACATGTAAATACAGAGTAATACCCTGTATCTCTTTATTTGCCTAATATGCTGCTGGAGGCACAAAGGAGAAAGCAAACGTTACTAGAAAGTGAGATTTTTCTCAGAATAGCTACAATAAATGCCTTTTCAAAAAAAAAAATTAAGACAAAATAGAAGACAACCTTCAGGTCTGAAATCAAAGAAAAGCCAGTTTTGGTCTAAGATGTTGAAAACATGGCTCATGAGCAGTTTGTCTAGGTAAAAATATGACCCCTGTGATGTTGCCAAGGTCTCTGAGACCCAGGGTGCTGCTGAGTAAATGCTGGTTGCATAAGTTAGAGCAGCTAAGGGGACACTTTAATTTATGTGCTCAATTTTTCTGAGGTCTCAAAAAAGAAAAAAAAATGAAGGTGGGGGAAAGGGATGAATGAGGTTAATTTTCAGGGTGGCACATTCAGGGATGCTTTGGAGATTAAGGGTTTTTCCATTACCTCAGTATCCTCATCTGAGGGAAAAGTGATTTTGTAGGAAGAAGAATCTCACTGGAAGTCTTAATTCACCCTCCCCTAAAGGCCCCAGGGTCTTTAAACAGCAACTGAGTCTCTCAAATTCATTTTTCAAATGAGGGTTATGTAAGAAAGATTTCAAAATCGTAATCAATAAGAGTATGCTTCATATCAGGGCGATGAAATAGTCTGTATACAAAGCCCCCATGACACGCAATTTGCCTATAAAACAAACCCGCACATGTACCCCTGAACCTAAAATAAAGGTTTAAAATCATCATAATAATAAGAGGTACTCTTTCATGTCACCATAGGCCTACAAGTTAACATACTAGGACACTATGAATTAAATAGAATAATAAATATAAGAGGCTCAAATTTCATATAAAATATTGTCAAATATAAAATGACATATAAATTCATATGCATAAAATGTATTTTTCCATTTACTACGTATTCCTTCTTGGAATACAAGACATAAGATTTTTAAAAAATCGATGTCAGATAAAACTTAAGCATTCTGTTCCTTTCACAGACTTACCCTGAAAACTAAGAATCATAACTGAAAACTTGAAACTTCCCCTTCCTCTCATTTTTAAATGGCATGTGTCTTATAGAGTCATTGGTAAAGCAAAGAAAAAAACATCCTGCCTTAAAAGTTAAATTTTCTATTTAGTATTATGTAGAGTAAATGTAAATGGCATCATTCCTGATAATTAATTATAATTAAATCATTCTCTCCATACTTTGCAGGTGTTTACATAGTGTTTCTGATTCCTGAGATTAAAGCTTCTACCCAATGGAAACATATTCTGAAATGTTATTTTCAGTAGCTTATTTCTGAGTTGTTTGGGGACTGTTACAATAAAATAAACACAAAATGGTTTGGCTAAGAACTCTAATCATTCCTGCTGCACAAAAGTCTAGAGATGATTAAATGAAGACTCAGGGATAAGGATGATAACGTGAACCAAAATACTACATCTGGGCTCTACATACAAAGACCCACATCACAGACAGAGAAACAGCCTGTACTCCTTGTGAATGAGCTGTATCCTGTAGGCAAAGGCTCCACCTGTTCTCAGCACGCCTCTCCTCTCTCACACGCCTCTTATTCTTTGGGGGGCATTTTTCCAGTTTGGGCAAATAAATTTAGATCTCTGTACAGCTGTACTTGCGACTTATGTTATTACAAATATACTCAATTAGTTCTTTTTTTTTTTTTTAATGTTTATTTGAATGCAAAAGGCTGCCAGGACCTGTGGCGGAGAGTGTGAACTTGGCCTTCTGCCACAGGTCACTGGTGATTTCAACTTATTTCCTCTCATCTTCTTTTACTAAATTAAAACCCTTAAAGTTCAAATTAAATTAAGTTTAAATTAAAAGCTAGGAAGCAATGTTATCTTTTAGAGTGGAGAAAAAAAAAAAAAAGCACCAAGTAGCAATTCAGTGGCAAATGTGTTTCAACTTAGTGGAAAGTTAATATTCCTTAATTTCTCCAGCTTCCTGGCCCTTTAATAACTGGGAATCTCATCCAGCTATTTTCCCCTGTAGGTTAGAAACCTGATTCGCAGGAAGAAGTGAAGTTTTACCCGAAGTGAAATAAAGAATCTGCCAGTTACTTTTGTCTTTGTGGCTGCCAGTTCCCCTGTGGCATACAGCAAAAGAAGAGTCCTTCATAGACTTCCTTAGAATATTTTTATAAATCCCATTTTTTTTACTCGCCTTCCCCTCCAAACAGAAAACGCCAGTGCCTTCCCTCTGTAATGTTTCCCTAAATGACATACAGCATATCTCAGTGGCAATGTGACATGATGAAGAGAAACCCATAAAAGATCCTTCAGCAGCTCCAGAACTTTTATTCTGGAGGGGAAACTGCATTTATAATTTGTCCTTTTAAACAGGGATCTTCTTGCTCCTGCAGAGTAAGAGCTTGAAGCATCGACACAAAATCTGAACTCTTCTAGCTTTGCAGATAATCAAAAATCTCATCCATTCACTTTCCAACTAGAGCAAACTTTAAAAAAAACTTTTAAAAATGTAATTATTTAAAATATATATACACACATATATAATACATATGTGTGTGTCTGTGCATATATACACATATTAGAGAACCCTTCTGTCTACCTTCCAATCAGAGAGACCTGAAGATGGATAGATGGATGAATAGACAGAATATAGAAAAGATTTTAAAATATTCTATTTTTAATAACTATTTTTTAAAGAGTTTCCTTACTTTTGATTCATTAAAAATATCAGAATAAACAGAGAACCAGGTATCCCCTCACAACCAAATGGCTGTGAATGCGGCTGCCAAAATAACAGGGCGCCAAACTTAAAAGCAGCATTTGCAAACTGCCTCTCCTATTGTGCATTCACACATCACCTCAATTATGATCATAAACAACCTATTTGCAATGCAGTCTACTCTTGACCTGAAAAGCTGATCCAACTCACATTTGAAGCTCAAGATTCACACCCAGCAGTGTCCACTTTAAATAGAAAAATCGCATTGATTGCATGAAACTCAGGACTCATTTTGGTCCATCGATTCCCCTAGTGACCTTCTGCAGCATCAAAGCCCACAGCGAACCCAATCTGACCCCGACTTTATGTGCATTATTATATCAAGAGACAGGAGCTACTTACAGTCCATGCCATTGTCTCCATAGATATGTAATAAAGTATTCTAGAACTGCTCCTGCCGAGAACACTTCAGGTGCACGTCATTTTCTTCTGTATCTTCCTCCCCGCTCTCTCTCCTACTCTTGCATGCAAACACATATACACTCTCCTCCTACCAGTATAAAAATTCTTCGTTTACTGAATGTTTCTTTCCTCCCAGTTCAGCAGAACTCAAAAAACAACTTCAGACTTTGACTAATCCTCACGTAACTCCCAGTAAACAACATCCCTCACCCAAATACATAACTAATCATAATGCTCTTTATGAAGCTCTTCTGTGAAACAATAGGTCCAATACAAAGCTCCTCTCCACACTGTTTTAATTATAATAAATTACCTTCATTACGATGCATACTTCAATATAATATGTCGGCTGCTTAGCTACCTAGGTTACTCCCATAATGAGAGGAGAGCAGACGTGTACGTCTTGAAGAAAGTTATTTACGCACACTGAAAAATTCTACGGCATCCCATGGCTTTGCAGCACGATTTTCAGCAACTTTTATCTTACCTTACTGTTCATAACATTACAGCTGAGAAGACAGGGAAGAAAAGAATAAGAAAAAGCACCACATCTGAAAAATGCTGTTTACACAAATAACGGTACCCTGAATACATCCACTAGCGTGGAAAAATAAGTCCTTGCAGTACAATCATTTCTCTATAAATGTATGAAAGTATTTTACTGCCTGGTGCAACAAATCAGCGATGAGACGCTAGGCTGTGGTGTGTAAGTTTCAAGGGACTGTGTGTCAAAGTCAACTTCCCGGGCAGTCCCCTGAGAACTGCGCTGGGCACATTCTCATGAAAGGTGTGAAAATCTGATTTTCTAAAATGGATCAGTAATTCTCTATGAAGGGGGAAAGGATCGATAAATCTTTGCTAAGTAGATTGTAAAGGAAAAATTATTCTTTCAGTGACAGTACATTAGGATCCTCCAAACAATCTCAATAAACTAAAGACATAGCGTTTCTCCACCAGCTACTTTTGACTTCTGATGTATTTTTGTAATCTCAGATCATTCTGCAATGCACATACATTTATATTTGCTAAGCAATGTTCCATGTTGATGTTGATTTATGGTATGTGCCATTATAATGTTTGGCTGTGACTAGCAAAAGAAAATTATTAGCTGCTTGTAACCTGATAGATGTGATACGAGAAAATGTCATTATAACCCAACGCACATATATGTTCCTAACTATATCAGTTCGCCGGGTAGCCACAAGATGTGTTGTTGGTATTCCTCAGCCAAATATATATGTGTTGTTTTTAGGTAACTGATCATTGGCATATAGTGTATATTCTCTTTATGCCTAAAAACACTGGGGTGTGATATGCTTAGAATCATGTGATGTTAATAGTCCTTGAAGGAATATTTCTTTCGGGCCCTGGGCAGAGACCAAGGAAATCTTTAGACACTGGTTTTATCACATACACTCGATGACACTGAACGGGAGTAACTACCAGCCCTGGCCACTAACACATTCGCCATTTGTTTCAAAGCTTCGGAGTCCATGCTCCTCATCACGCTGAGGCCTGAAAATCCTCACTAAAGAATTTAGACAGAAGATGTGTGTCACGAGAAAACAAGCCTAGGAGTGGACCGACTGCTCCCAGGAGGCTCTCTGGTTATAGCATCCTGAGCTGTGTGTGGCTGAGATTTCCCCTGCTCTGTGTTAAAGTGGTTATTAAAAAATATGGCCTGTGTGGTAGCGAGGTATTTCAGGGGCCTCAGAGCATGCTGAACATCATGTGTCCTGCGATACCCAGATCAAACAAAGCAAATTCTCAGCATGGCAGGCTGAAATCTGCATTTCTCTCTACTTATGCACATTTATGTCAGAATTCACAATAGGATAGCTCCTTTGGGAAGAAAAAGCTCTTCCACAGGATGCACTATTTTCATGTACAACATCCTTGGACAAAGAAGGGGAACAAGATAATTGGCATGGCAAATTGTAGCAAACAGGTGTGATTAATGTGTGTAAACCTCATTCAACTGAATGTCTACATATATTATAGGAATTATATCCACTAGTATCTTATTAGGGATGGGGGCTGCAAGCAAACATTTTTATTAAACACCTCCTTTCCCTCTTTTTAATTGAATAATGCTAATAATGCTCTCTTTTGAGGTACAAAAGAGAGTGGCTATAATTTCTTTTGGCATGAAGAAGGACTCACTATGATTATAGACCCTCCCACCATTTGGTTTTTGTGATGTTTTCTGACCAGAGAATGTTAAGAGTCCTAAGAAATAAGGTCAAATTTCTAAAAAGTCCAACATCCAATGCCCACTGGTAAACAGAATACAACAGGAAAGTCTACGTGGTATCAAATGAAACAAGACCTCTGGGTATCTGTAAACATTTTGGAGAAAGGTGCCATCTTTTAAGCATCCAAAGGAGACCATTGATCTAGAAATAATGAGTAGCATCCTTCCTGATTCACAAGTCAGATTCATGGGACACAACTACTGACATATAAAAATTCAAATTTCTCCAAGTCAGAGCTTGTAAATCACATGGAGTTCTGAGTCTTACCCATTATAAGGCAAGTGCAATTCTTTATTTTTTTATTTTTTATTTTTATTTTTTAGGCAGTCTCCCTCTGTTGCCCTGGCTGGAGTACAGTAGCATGACCTCAGCTTACTGCAGCCTCCACCTCCCGAGTTCATGAGATCCTCCCAACTCAGCCTCCTGAGTAGCTGGGACTATAGATATGCACCACCACGCCTGGCAATTTTTTTTAAATTTTTATTAGAGACGGGGTTTTGCCATGTTGACCAGGTTGCTCTCAAACTCCTTGTCAAATAATATGCCCACCTTGGCCTCCCAAAGTGCTGGGATTACAAGTGTGAGCCACTGTGCCTGGCTGGCAAGTGCAATGCTAAGAAACCTAAATGATAGGAGGGAATTAAGTCAGCCACGGTTTGAAAGAGAAATGAAGGGTGGTGGATAAATAAAATACTGATGGATAGAAGTATAGAGTAGGTGTTTTGTTACATATTCATATTCACATGGAACCTTACAATGAAATGTCTTCACTGATATTGTTTTAATTTGGATTCCAAATTTGAAAAGCATTATTAGTATCAAAATTTTTTTTCTGATCCTAATAATTGTCCTAAACTTCCAACAAAATGGCTTACAGATAATTTTCCTAAAATCAATATAACAGTATATTAATGAGCTAAACATCCATCTTAACAGTTAGTATAAAAACAACAGAATGAACTAAAATATAGTAGGAAAGAGCTAATAAAAATAAAGTTGGCCAGGCGCGGTGGCTCACGCCTGTAATCCCAGCACTTTGGGAAGCCAAGGAGGGCGGATCACGAGGTTAGGAGTTCAAGACCAGCCTGGCCAAGATGGTGAAACCACGTTTCTACTAAAAATACAAAAATTAGCCAGACGTGGTGGCGGGCACCTGTAATCCCAGCTACTCATGAGGCTGAGGAAGGAGAATCCCTTGAAACCGGGAGGCAGAGGTTGCAGTGAGCCAAGATCACGCCACTGCACTCCAGCCTGGTGACAGAGCGAGACTCTGTCTCAAAAACTAACTAAATAAATAAATAAATAAATGTTTTTTAAAAAAATAAAGTTTAGTTCAATTTTTTTTTTTTTTTTTTTTTTTTTTTGGAGGAGAGCAGGAGGATATGAAGCAACAGTGCTCTCATGTATTGGTGGGAAAGCAACATGGTACAGTCCCTTTGGAAGACAGTCTGACATTTCTTTAAAAACTAAGTATAATCTTCTCATATGATCCAGCAGTCACACTCCTTGGCATTTCCCCCAAAGAGCTGAAAATGTATGTACACACAACCAGCACACAAACTAATGTTTATTGCAGCTTTATTCATAATTGCCAGAACTTGGAAGCATCAGATTGTCCTTCAGTAGGTGAATGGCTAAACTGTGGCACATCCAGACAATGGAATATATATATATATTTTTTGTATTTTTTGAAAGTTCAATACAGAAGATGAGCAAAAATTGCTCCTTTGAAAAAGCTAATAAATAATCAGATCTCAGGCAAGATTGATCTAGACAAAAAGACAGGATGCCCAAGTGAACTATATGAAAAACTGAAATGGAAATATAACTGCAAATAAAACAGATACTGAAAAGATAAAAGAATTCACTGAAAAATATATGCCACTGAATGCAAAATATTGATCAAAATGGGCAATTTCCTAGAAAATCAAACTTTTCCAAAAAACGCAGAAAGGGATAGAATACATGAACATCTCTCTTCATTATTATATACATTTAATTCATGATTTTAGGACTTCACATACAAACACACACACCACACATTGACTCAGATGATTCTACAAGTGAAACTTTCAAAAAGAAATTTTAATTTTTAAAAAGTCTTTTAAAGAATAAAGAAGAAATACTTCCCCTAAGCTATGAAGTCAATAAAACCTTCATGCCAAACCAGACAAGGAAACAGAAAAAAAGACACTTCTAGGCTAATGTCATTCATGAGCAAAGATGCAAAAGGTCCTATTAGCAAGCAGAATCTAGTAGTGTATATAAAAATGATAATACATCATGACCAAGTCACTTTTACCCCGAAAATGTAAGAGTGGCTTAATATTTTCAAATCTATAAATGCCATTTAATATATTAAATGTAAAGATGAACAATTATGTGATCATTTTAATGTATACAGTAAAAGCATTTTACTGATAAAAATTTCATGACAATTATAAAACATAAGATAAAATTTTCAACAAACTAGGAATAGAATATCCTTACCATTTTAAAGGAATTCTATAACAAACTTATATAAAACATAATTGTTCTTTCTTTTTATTTTATTTGTATACATTTTATGGGACACAAGCATAATTTTGTTACATGGGTAGATTGCATAGTGTTGTGAAGTCAGGGCTTTTAGGGTATCCATCACCCAAATAACATATATTGGATCCATTACATAATTTCTCATCATCCACCGCCTCCTCCCAGAAATGTTATTTTTGATAATGAAAAATGACAAGTACCTTTAAAATGAGGGGCAAGTCAAATATGCTTAACCTCACTATCACTACTTTTATTAAATATTGGATTCAATATCTGAGCCACTGTAATAGGAAACAAAAGTAAAAGTACCAACGATAGGAAAGAAAAATAAAAAATGTTATTTTTCAGATCACGTAATTATCTCCATAGAAAAACCAAAAGAATATAAAACAAAATGTTAGAAAATTTGGCAAGATGGCTGGTATATGATCAATATATAAAAAATCAATTTTATGTACTAGCGATGATAATTTTAAAAACTATTTTAATAATAATAATACGAAAAGTGGAAAAATTTGTGTTAAAAAGAAAATCTAGCCAGTTGCAGTGGCTCGTACCTATAATCCCAGCACTTTTGGAAGCAGAGGCAGGCAGACCCTTTGAGCTCAGGAGTTCTAGACCAGTCTGGGCAATATAGTGAGACTCTACAAATTTTTTTTTTTTTTTAATAGCCAGGCCTGGTGGCTTGTGCCTGTAGTTCCAGCTACTCAGGAGGCTGAGGTGGGAGGATTGCTTGAGCCTGGGAGTTGAGGCGGCAATGAATTGTGATTGTACTAGTACACTATAGCCTGTGTGGCAGAATAAGACTCTCTTTTCAAAACAAGGAAGAAATTTTACAATATTCCAAGTTACATAGGAATAAGTCTGAAAAATATCTGTACAAAGAGAACCATACAAATTTTCTATGTATAGGTATAAACTATTTTAGAAAGATATTAAAGAAAACCTATAAAAATGAGAAGATATATCATGATTATGGATTAGAACGCTTAATAGCATACAGATGTTAATTCTTCCCAAATTTATTAAAAAGATATAAAGGTATATCTAATATATATCAACAAAAATAAATAAATAACTTTAAAAAGTTATAAGGACATTCAAAACAAAATTTCAACTAGATTTTTAGGTTACTTGTCCTACCAGATATCAGGACCTTTATGAAGCAGTAGTGATGAAGAGAGCAAAGCAATATTTTTAAATGTTTTAAAAATACAAAAGAGTATGTTTTTAAAATGCTGAAATGGGTTAAGATTTCATAAGCAAGATACTAAGAGAAACAAACATGAAATAGTTTTAAAATTAACTTCAACTGCATCAAAATTTAAAAATGTCCGCCCATCAAAAGACACCATAAAGAAAGTAAAAACATAATACATGAGTAGGGAGAATATTTTTAGAATGAAGGTAACTGACAAAAGACTGGTATTCAGAATATAGAATGAATATGTAATATGCAAAAAAATAGAAAATGTGACATGAACAGGCTTTTCACAGAGATAAAATGGGCATTTCAAATAAATATATGAAAAAAATGATTAACCTCAATAATCACAGAAATCCCATTAGAGAACAATGAGATACAATTTTACATAGCTTGGTTTTGGAAAAATTAATAATTGGATTATACCAAGTCTTGGAGAGTATGTGGATCAATGGAGATTTCTAAATATTGCTTTGTAGGAATATAAATTGGTATATGCATCTGAAATACAAATTGGCATTTTCTTTTAAATGTGAGCATACTTGTACCCCAGGTAGAAAAGAATATCATGGATTGCAAAAACAAATTTTAAAAAGTCCAGAATGTACAAAGCAATGGAGGTATAATATAATAAGGCACCTGCAGAATATTTCAGTGAACTGTACATTTTCATAGATGGAGCGCAAGGTGTATGTTTATGGGGGAAGAGAAGGAGATTTGATTAGCAACATTGGCAAAATGCCAACTCACAGTGGGTTGTTTTTGCAATGTTAAGAAGTTTGTACGTTGCCCCACATCCCAAAATATTTCAAGAATTCTTAGTCACAGAACTCCTTCAAACTGAAAGTCAAAAATGTAAAAAGACAGAAAAGCAGAGCTGCTCTGATTGGAATTGGAGGACCTTGGACCAAAAGGGAACAGCCCTTCCTCCCTTTCCATGGAGATCCCTGAGGACATACCACAGTGCTCCTAATGCTTGGACACAGATTTTTAAAAGCCCTTGTGAGCAGTAGGGTTTTGGGCACTGCAGTGCCACAACCTAATTTGCATTACAGAAGCATTCCATAACATCAGTGTGATTGGATGATGGCAGAAGCCTAGTGAGTGTTTTTAAAGAACACCTGCTTGATGTACAGCAATGGGGAGGGTTTCTGGAAGGATATCCAGTTGCAATATCAAAGGTACCCAATGTATTTGAAAGAAGCTTCAAAGGTCTCAAGCATACAAATATATTTCCTATTACTCATTCAGATTGCTCAAAACACCCTGGGAGTACACTATAATCTTCATCAGTAGTTTACTTATGTTGTTTTCTGTGCTGTCAGGAAAAAATTGCTTATGTCTTTTATTAATCCTAAGCAAAACCTACTTGATACCACTTTCAATCATCAGAAAGTTGGACAGTAAAATAGAAAACAAAAATAAAAATAGAGGGAAAAGCAGTCAACTGCCTAAATTCATCCCTGAGTATCAGAGGAGACACTTGATTTCTGTTATGTAGTTTGGCAATTTCTCAAGAGGAGATGAAAATATCCATCTTCTTACTGCCCTGCATTCTAACCTAGGTTACTCCATCATCATAGTACAAATGGAGCCCATCTTCTCTGGAACTATCAATATTTTTATATTAAAAGTAAAATTAAGTAATTTAAGCGATAATGCAAAAGTTTTATATTAAAATAAACTCAAAAGAAATTTTAGTCTTAGTAAACTATCACACTGACCTAAACAGAAATCTTGGCTCTTTTACCAACCATTGGGCCTTTTTCCTTTCTGGCTTCAGTTTTTCCATTTGTAAAGTGCAAAGAATACCTACTTCTCAGACTTAAGTGGAATAATACAGAAAATATATAAAATGCAGCCTGTATCATAGTTAAGTGTTCAATAAGCAGTAGCCATAATGTGACATAAGAGGACATAAGATTTTATAAATGTATAAATTAGATGGAAATGCTTTTCTAATAAGAACACTTCAACGAGAAAAATGGAAAATGTATTTGGACATTTGTGTATCACTCTAAATCAGGATTTCTCAACCACGACTCTGTTGACATTTGGGGCTGGATAATTCTACATTGTAGGGAGAGTGCCCTGTACATTACAGGATGCTTAGAAGTATTCTTGGCCTCTACCCACTAGGTCCTAGTCTTCTCTCTCCAAGTTGTGGCAAACAAAAATGTCTCCAGACATTGCAGACATTGCCACATGTTCACTGAGGGAGTGGGGAAGCATCTTAGCCAAGATACTGAAAGCACAAACAACAAAAGAAAAATACAGCATATGAATGTTATCAAAATTAAAATTTCTTCTTTTAAAAGCCTTTGTTTAGAAACTGGAAAGGCAAGCTAAAGACTGGTAAAAAAAATATCCACAATACATACAACCAATAAAGGCTAGTATAAGTATTTGTAAACTCCTGAAAAACAATTATTTTTTAAAAACTAATCTTAAAACTAGGCAAAAGATTTGAATAATACTTTTAAAACACAGATATACAAAGGATCAATGAATATATGAAAAAGTGCTCAACATCATTAGTCATCAAGGAAATGCAACATAAAGCCACAATGAAATACCACTACCCACCTATGAGAATGATTAAAGATAAAAAACACTGACCATACTAAGTGTTGGTGAAGATATGGAGCAGGCAGACTCTCACACACTGCTGTTGAGTGTGTAAAATGTACAACTGCTTAGAAAACTGATAGTTTCTTATAATGTCAGACGTATACCTACTCTGCCACTTAGCAACTCTACTCTTGATATTTACTCCAAAGAAATGAAACCATATGTCCATGCAAAAGAATGTTCATAGCAGCTTATTCATAATAGCTCAGAACTGGAAATAACTCAAATGTCCAAGAGATGAATGGATGTACATGGTGGCTTATCTCTCCAGCAAAAGAGAAAAAAGATGGAAAAAGGGGGAAAAGGTCCCAATACATGTGAAAACATAATGAATTTCATAGATGTTACACTGAGTGAAGAATGAAGGCATAAAAGAATATATATTGTATGATTCTACTTATATGAAGCTTTAGAACAGGTAAATAGAAATTATGATGACAAAATTTAAAAAGTGGTTGCTTCCGAGGCACTAGGGAGCTTTCTGTGTCCTTGAGAGTGTCCCATGTTTTGGCTAGAGTAGCTGTTACACAGGTGCACACATGTGTCAAAACTGATTGAAGTGCACATCTGTGTGTTTTAATGCAAAAAATGATGGGTGGGGGATAATCAGGTCGAGCAATCAGAATTAATAACACCTACAGAAAAAAGTAAATATAGGAAACTGAAGAAAATTAAATAAGCATATATATATATATGTTTCATTTTAGTGAATTTTGAGAAGGCATTTTATCCAAAAAAAGAGCAGCCAGGTATGAAAAATGAGCAACTGACAAATGAGAAATAAGACAAACTAGTGAACTAGGCCAGATAGAAGAATGCAGAAAATAACAAATAGTGAATATCATAAAAGAAAAGAGAAGAAGGAAGGAAAGCATTCATCAGAGATATAATAAAAGATATCTTCCCTGAGCTGAAGAAAGTCACAAGTCTCCATATCCTAAAGTCTCCCTAAGAGCCAGATAAGATTATTTCTTAAGGCCTATCCCTTGACATATCCTGACAAATTTCTGGATTCCAAGAATAAAGATAAAATTCTAAATATGTGTAGTAAAAAAGGAGAAAAATATTATCCTCAAAGAAAAATGCTAAAACTGTGGGCTAGCAGAATCAGATTTTAGGAACCAATACAAAAGACAAGAGTTTCTAAACAAACATTAAGGAATGAAGTACAATTTCTAGAAATCTTAAGCAAGATGAACTAATTCCCTGGAATTTTATTCCCATGTAAATCATCATTTTTTATAGGTTTTAAAATGCAAGGATTGAATTAATATGATATCTATGTGCCTTTTGTAAAATTATTTTAAAAAGATGTAAATCAACATAACTATAATAGAATAGAGGGAATTTGTAATATACATGAAACATTTTTGGAGAAAAATAGTAAAATGAATATTAAGCCCAAGAAATTGTTAACAATATGGTTGTAAAACTTAGATCAATTACAAAGAAAGAATTCTTGAAAGAAAAAGTAAATAATTTTATTTTTTAATACATATGGAACTAACATTTCACATACTTTCAATAAAATACGGCAAATGGGGTGAAGCAAATAAATACTAAATGCTTATCTTAGTATGGGGTTATGGAGAAAGGCTATAAATAGAGTTTAGATCTTGCCGTCAGAAAAAAATATTGGTCAAGTATGTTTGCTACAAAAATTAATATTATCTGCTAGTAGGAAAGAAATAACATGTAAAATTTTCAAAGCAGTAAGAATAAAAACTGATCATTCCAAAGAAGATAGAAAAGAAAGTAAACACATAACATAAATTGAAATAGATAAGATTTTAATCATTCCACAATGTAATCATATACCAAACATTACATTGTACCCCATAAATATATAATATTTATTCATCAATTAAAATATGTTTTAATGGTAAAAATAAGACCAAGAGCAAGCAAATCAATTAACATAATAAAAAGAAGGAATTACATTTCTCCATTAAAAGACAATGGATCCAAAATTGAGTTAAGAGAAGCAAAACAAAACCCAGCCAGAGACTGTTTAAAAGAACATTTTAAATAAAATGATAAGGAAAAATTGAAAATACTTGAAGATATGATAGGCAAATGGAAACAGAAGGAAAGCAGGTGGCAATATTACTATCAAAGTATAGCTCAAGCAAAATGCATTAAATGGGATATTTCATTTTTATAAAAGGTACATTCTGCCAAACAGATATGTCAAAAACTTTGTACATTAAAAAAAAAATTCTAACCTAGAAATACATTAGGCAAAGAACTTTTAGAAATACGATGAGAAATTGGCAGAGACTGCAATCTTAAGAGCAATAACACCTCTTTCAGAGTGTGACAGATCGAGTAGATAAAAAATAGAGAGTAGCTGAATAACACAATTAAGGAGTTTGATTTATTGAGGAGAAAGAGTAAAAGAGGAAACATTGTAACTTACAGATGTAAAATACATATTCTTTTCAAATTTCCATGTAAAGTAATGAAAAGGACTCATGGATGAGACTGCAATGACCATCTCAAAACATCCACCAAAAAGAAATACCAGTTAGCCCACACTCTGTCCTCAATGCTGTAATTCTGGAAATAAATACTTCTGCATGAACCTTGGAAAGGAAAGAAATCACATCAGTGGTGGACTGAGAAAGCAATATGAGTGATACAACTATTGGGTAACAATATCTTGAAGTAGATATGTATCTTGAATAGATGAAAATGACTTATCCCTTCCTGGACCATCCTAAATATCTCATCATGCAACATTATAAAGAGAAGACATTATTTTATCAGGGCCTGCCCAAGGCACTGGCTTCTAGAATGAAAGATAAGACCCCAGATTGGGAGCTACCTTTTTTGGGGGGTCTAGGAGGATGCACCCAACCTGCTCACTTGCTCCTGGTTCCACACTTCCTAGAATGAAGCCTGATATACTCAAGCTGCGAAGGAAATCCATGATGGCTGCATTATCTTACTTATTCATTCATGCATATAAATGGACAACCAACAGTTACCAGATTCTGAGGCAAATGTTAAAAAAACCCCAAAAGAATCAAAAGGAACACATTGATTCCCTGATGCTGGAGAAAACAGGAATAATTCAGGGAAGAGAAGGGAATCATAAAATAACTTTAATTGGTGTTGTGAAGAACATTTGACAAAATACTTTATCCACAAAACAAGAACGGGTTGCAGTGATAAAAGGAACAAAGATTTTTGAAAATTCAAAATGTAATTATTGACATTTGAAAGATTGATAAAACACTACATGGAAAAGTCAAGGAAACTTTCCAGAATCATAAAAAAAAAAAGAAAGAAAGAAAATGTGAAAGATTTCAGCATAATCAATGCAGGAAGGCCAACATCTGTCTCCTAGTAGTTCTAGAAAGAGGTAGCTAAGAAAAGGAATGTGAGCAATTTATCAAAGGAATAATGAATGAAATTACCCAAAGCTTAAACAAACCTACAAATAGAATACTGTAAGTCTTCATTTTGAAGGATTCCATATGGTATTGAGCAGAAAAAAATGGAGGAAAAAACATCTAAGAACATTCTTATAAAATTTCAGAACACAAGGATTCTAAAGAAGATCCTGAAAACTTCCAAAGAGATTACAATGTTTATCTTCAAAGGAAGAAAGACCAAATTGGTTTCAGACATTTCATAAGCAATGTTGGATGCCAGAAAACATCAGAGCCTTTAAAAGTTCTGAGAGAATTATTGTGAATCTAAAATTCTAGCTATCAATGAAGAGTAAAGACAAAATAAAGTCATTTGCAGGCATGTGGGGACTTATAAAATTTACCATCTACAGATTTGTTCTAAAGAATTAATTGAGGATGCCCCCAAACAAAAATGGGATGTAGGAATGAGGAAAATATGAGGTTTAAGAAACCATGGACCAAATAAGGCTGCAAAATGAAAGGAAATTCCAAGAAGATGGCCATGCAATCGTCCTGGAAAACCAGGGCTGCAATACAAGAAGGAGGCAGGGAAATCAGGAGTGTTTCCAAGAAGCAAATGAATTCTAGGTAGTAAGTTTCTAGGTAAAAGAAATGAATCTTCTTCATGAAAAGGGGAAACTATATTAAAATATGTAAAGGGAAAAATGCTCTGCTCCATTCTCTCCCACTTCCAACTTTTACTCATTGTATTTCCACTTTTAGTGGCACTGCTTTCATGATACAAGGCTATACGTCTTAACCTATGAATTACTCTATTTTGTTTTATAGTGATTATTTCAAATATTGGATTTTTAAAATTTTTAGATTTAATTTATAGATACATAAGGAAAATTTAATTATACTGGCTCACAATCCCCTATGTGATTCCACTGGAGCAAGACATAAATGAGAACTCAGAATTTTATAAATTTTATAATGGTAATGAAGTACTTAGATTACATATTAACTAATACTCCCAGCACATTCTGGACTATTAAGCTGATTAATATCTCTGCACCAAAAAAAAAAAAAAAAATGTAAATGGTTTACTTCATGTCAGTTCTGGTGAGGTTTTGTCACCAAATAAGTTCAGGTCACTGCTTCCGGCACAACCAATCCTCACACCTGACACAGAAACTAAAGGGTGGGCTTGTACACTCTGCAAACCAATCAGAATCATTCTCTACTTCCTACTTCATGGACAGAGCATTTCTGAGAATGTTTGGATACAAAGGAAAATAATGGTGAGAGATGGAGACATAGAGATATGGCCCTGATAGAAGTTTTGAACATCAAAAATCACTTCTACCTGCAGACAGTTCTATCCCTAGACTTCTGTGAGCCATTACCATTGATTGATCTGGCTTTCTGTCATTTGCAACTAAAAGAGTTCAGGCAAATTCTGTATTGAACACAAATCCCAAGGACTTTTCAATAGGCTAGAAAGACAACAAAGATGCCTACTATCACCGTAAGTGTGCTATATTTGACTTGAGAATGTTAGCCAATACAGCAAGGCCAGAAAAAGAAATGAGGTATAACTACTAGGAAAATAATACAAATTAACATTATTTGCAGATAATATGATGAAAATGCAGAAGAATCAATACATTAATAAAACGAATAGGATAATTCTGAAAAAAATCCACTCAAATTACACACACACACACACACACACGCACGCACGATCTAGGAATGAGCTTAATAAAAATTTTGGAATGTTTTATATAAAGGAGTCATGCAAATATTTGGGTTAGAAAACAAAATTCAAAGCCTCTGAGATGAGAGCATGCTTGGAATGTTTGAGGAACTGCAGGAATGCCCGGTATGGCTACCCCAGGGTGGATAAGGGGGCGTGTAGTAGATGAGGTAGGAGAGGCAGGGAGGTGGGGAAGATCATGGAGGGTCTTAGAAGCAGCTCTAAGGACAGTGACTCCTACTCTGGGTGATGTGGGGACCTCCTGATGCCTTCCAGCCAGGGCTACAGTAATCTGCTTTACGTTATCATAAGATGGTTGCTGGGCTGACAATAGGTAATGGGCAAACAAAGGAGAACAGTTAAAAGAATATTGTGATAATACACATAACAATAACAGCAACTAAAGATGGTAATTTAGCAGTAGAATTAGATTTAGCAGTACAAAGTAAACAGATCCCAGATTACAGAAATCACTAACAAATCTCCATAACATGTTCACACGCAGCCCAGTGTGCACATTTTGCTCATTGTTATGTAAAACTGTATCTACTAATAGCTAAAGAAAAGTCAAGAAGAATAAGTAAATGATATCAAATCATTGATTTAATATGTATTTATTGGGTACAGCATCCATGTGTTAGGCACTAAGCGAGGCCATGGGATAGGGAAGAGGACACAGTTCTTGCCCAAAGGAACTCGTGGTTACATAAGGGAGAAAAAACAACATGGTAAAATAAAAGTTGTAAAACCTTATACACACAGAATCATCTCAGGGCAACATCTCCAGCCTTCCCCATCCAAAGGCATTATGACATTCACTGGTTCCCTAGAGCTCCCTTGATCAAACCAAATTTTTAGTAAGTTCTCCACAGTCTGGCTTACCTTTACACTCTTCTTGCTCTCTGTGCTCTGCCACAGTGGCTGTCGGCCTTCTTCAAGTCCCTTAAACTGGACATGCCACATTCATTTCAGCTGCAGGGACTATGCATGCACTGTTCCATCTGCAGAAAGCATGCTTAGCGCTGTCTTGACCTACACAACTCCAGCTCCTCCTTCAATCTTACCTCCCTGATATACTCACTGATGATTTCCCTGATTAGGTCAAAGTCTCCTGTGATGAGCTTTCATACCATTCACCTCCCCATGGTAACACTTACCACTGTTTTACATTTATGTAAATATAAATATTTGACTTTGGTTAGCTAAAGTCTTTTCTACTGAACTGTAAGATGGGGGGGACTATATTGTTTTTAACCTTTTTAAAATTATGCTCCAGTGCTTACATGATTTTACAACTTTTAGTTTACCATCTTGTTTTTTCTCTGTCATGGGACTATGAGCTTTTTGGAGCAGAAACTGTGTCTTCCTTTCTGTCCCATGTCCTAGCTTAGTGATCAAACACATAGATCCTGCACTTAATAAATCATATTAAACCAATGAATTGGAATTACTATATCATATCCCACATTACTAGAATCCTGCTTGGCTCACAGTGGAGATTCAATAAATATTTATTATATAGTATACATTGTATTGTATATAGGTAATCAGTATATACTGCATTATATATAGGTAATCATATATACCTATATATAATATAGATGTATTATTTATCTATATATAATATAGATATAGTATATAGATATCAGTGTATAATATAGATTACACATCTATATAGAATATAGATATTATATATCTATATGTAATATATACCTTCATTCACCTGCCATTTCCACACCCTATCTGAAACAATCTCCTGTGGGAAATGTTCATAAAATCAAACCTACAGGTACCATTAATAGTCATCATATTTTAAAAAAAAGGAAATCAATTCTAAGAATAACAAATTATTAGGCATTGATATATTTTAAAAATTCTGCTCCTGAACAAAACAGAATATTCTGACAGAGTTACTGACATATTTTTTTTAAATTCATAAGCAAGATGCTAAATATTCTCAGTGGTCATCTGAATGGAGACCACAAGGAGGAAGACGATCATCTATGGTGTACCATCCTTCTGCCCAAAGGCTCTTGACTCCAACTAATTGAAAAGAAGAGTCAATAGCAATAGCAAGAAGGAAGCCACAGCTTCGCAGAAACAGTTCCACTTTTGACAAAAGGAAACTAAGCAGTAGGAGGCTCCATCATTTATTAAACCAGGATGTATTTGTATAGCCAACTGTGAAAAAGAGCTCTCCAACATTTGTGAGAGAATGATCCACAGGACCTTTGAAGTTAGGAGGAAATCTTGCAGGGAGAAAAGAGAGAAAAAAAAATCTTGCAGTTTTCTTCCCGGGTCTAAGCAATAGCAACATGTGGAGGTGACAAAAGAAAAAAGATAAATTGACAAAGAATGAAAAAAAATTCAGTTTTTTCTGAATCCATAAGATTCCACACATATTTCACAAGGATTTATCAGGTGAATTAAGACTTGCCTTGCACATAGATGTTCATAAAACTTGTCTTTGTATTACCCAAGGCATTGGAGAAAGATTTAACATTAAAAGTTGCTAAACAACATCTAACATGTTATCGTTTCTGTAAAATTAATTTTATCCACTTCTTTTTCAGTATGTTCACCTTCATTTTTATACTTATAGCTTCCACTCTCCTGAAAACGTGCTTTTCCAGTTAGCTGGAAGAGATCTTCATTCACCTGCCATTTCCACACCCTGTCTGAAACAATCTCCTGTGGGAAATGTTCATGTAAAGCCGCTTTCGTGCACTGCCAGCATTGGGTTATGCCTCTCTGAAGGTTCTACTGCTAAACATTGGCTTTTAAGCAACTACTTAAAGACACTCCCAAGAGATGTACAGTTAACTGTCTCATAATGAGTCGCTTCTCCTAGCCAGAAAAGATATTTCCGCCACATCCATATTTGATTTTCTGGAAAATCTATAGTAGGCTAAGCTTCACACATGAGCCAGTATAAGCTTATTATAAGCCTATGGTTTTTCTTTTTGCAACTCATGAGGACTCTCTCATTGCTCTGAGGGGAAAAAATCTGGAAACAAAGTAACCTGACAAGCTGAGTACATACATTAAGTGCATAAATTCTTTACAAATAGGGCTCTCGATAGTACATTTAAAGTACAAATAGTGTTTCTACAGCACACCCAAGGAGTTCATTTTTTAAATGAATGAAATGACATTGGAAAGATGACATATTACAACTATTTCCTCCACTCGACTTACAGCAGCTCCACTCCCTTGGTGTTTATAGACAAATGCTACTAATAGAAAGGAAGGGATCATGTTTAATATAAATGTTGCCTTCTTTATGCTATGGAACACTGCAAAGTATCATTATCATGGCAGAATCAATTGATTCTATTATCCCCAGCATTCTAAAAGTCTAAAACTCTACACACCAAGACATTCTGAATGGTTGCCCCATTTTTTAAAAGTACGTATCTAATTTTAAAAGAAGCAATTAGAAAACTGGAGATAAATTCTGTTCCTAGACCCATCAGCAATGACCTAGGTCTCCTTTCAAGTTTTCTGTGCCTGTAAGACAGAATACATTCCATTGAAATTTTCTTCCCACTTTCTTCATAAGGAAACTGTGAGTGTTACTGACCCAACATTCCCCCAAAATACTTTAAGCCTCCTAATTACAGACATCTCGAAATAGAAGTGTAAAGTAATACTCAAAAATCTAGCGTATCTTTTCCCATAAAAGCCACATCTGTCTTATTTTTTTAAATGGAATATAAAAAATAGCAAATAAAATTCCATAAAAGATTATTTACGTGCAGCTTGTATTTAGAATATAAACTCTAATGGTCAAGTATGTAAACAGTAAGGAGAGAGAGATATATTCAATGTAGGTGTTCAGTAAAACAAACCGTAATACCACCCATGGATACAGCTTATGAATTAAGGAATACTTCTAGCATAAAATAAATCTAACCTTTTGGAGAAGCAGCATATCAGAACAAAAGGGAATCTCACTCATTTGACAAAAGGAAACATGACAATGATTTCCCTCCAATTTTATACAATGAACTCACAGATTGTAGTTTTGCGGAAATTTCCTATTGGTAGGCATTCTGAAAAATCAACAAAATACCTGAAGAAGAGCACTCATTTGCCACTTCCTCTTGGATCATTATAAGAACATTCTTTCAGCATCTTGACAGTAAACAGCAAACAGGGTAACACAACCCAAGAGAGTTCATGCCTAGAAGAAAACCCCAACATTTTATTTAAATGATGACATTGCAAAGAAAACTCAGCTGAAATGACACACATACTTTTTACAAGACTTGGCAGATAGAACACTGAACACCTAGGCTCTGACTTTGACTTAGCCATAGATCTCCCATGGAGCTACATGGGAAAATAAGAAGCCCCAGTGTCAGCCCTCTAACTTTATCTCTAAATAAAGAAGTAATTTTGAAGGTGTGGATTGTAGGTACATTGTTCTATATTTTTGAAACAAATCCTAGACTCTATTTTTTTTTTTTTTTTTTTTTTTAGACTGAGTCTTACTCTGTCACCCAGGCTGGAGTGCAGTGGCACGATCTTGGCTCACTGCAACCTCCGCCTCCCAGGTTCAAGCAATTCTCCTGCCTCACCCTCCCGAGTAGCTGGGATTACAGGTGCATGCCACCACACCTGGCTAATTTTTGTATTTTTAGTAGAGATGGGGTGTCACCATGTTGGCCAGGCTGGTCTCGAACTCCTGACCTCAGGTGACCCGCCTGCCTCAGCCTCCCAAAGTGCTGGGATTACAGGTGTGAGCCACTGCACCCGACCCAACTCTATTATTAATAACTAGAATGGGGACTTAAAAATGTGATCAGGTGTAAGATGCTTGTCCATGTCCCTGACTCCAACACTTTTAGGCTGGGCCCGTTACCCCTTCTCGTGTCCCCCCAGTACCACAATACACCACATATATGCTGGCAGTGTTCCTTTTCTTTAGGGAGATTACTTTTCAGGTGGAAAACTTGTTATCTTAGATTCTACAATTAAATATTATCCCAGATTTCTATCAGAGATTAAACACATATGAATTTGTGTGAGGATAGCTCCCTTTCATAATGTCCATTTTACTGCTGCATGCCACAATGTGATGAAAAAGTCCAATTGTTTCTGGATATAGACATAAACTTGCAGAGATCTGTTAGATCCTTTAGAAGATAAAGCAACTCTTAGCATTATCATGAATGATTTGTGTAGGAAAGTCAGTGCCAAAACAAAGGAAATCTCAAAACTCAAACCCAAACAAGAGGGTAGTTCATTCTCTTGCATTTATATCCTATCAACATTGGATCATATTCACTTCAGGAGTAAAAAAACAAAAATGAAAACAGAAACAAAAATCTTTTTGACGGCAGGTCAAGATAGCATGTGGCTATCAACCCAACCTACATACACGAGCACGCGGGCATGCACGCATGTGCGCGCAAACACACAACACACAACACACACACACACACACACACACACACACACACAGCGGTTTCTCCCTTTCCCCAAAAAGCATTTATAATAAATATCCATCCAGACAAAAGCCTCCGTTTTCCTACTGCTTTTGTGTGCTGTGGCAGGAAGCAGTTGTCAGCTGCGTTTGTGAAAAATAACAACTGCAGACACTGAGACACATGCCACAATGTTCCCGTGGAAATCAAACTCTGAGAAATTTTTTAAATGTTTTCAACACATCAGCATGAAGCATCGACCTAGTTGGAATCACTTAGATCTAAAGCAAATGCACTGATTGTTTTCACAGCAGGCTTTTCTTCTTGGAGCTGAAACAGGCGCACTGGCGAGGGTTGCGCGGAAAGGTTTGCAGCCCCCTGCCTTGGTCTGCTATAGCCAGTGACACGATCAATACCAGGGTGAGCAGCAGAGGAAGCTCGGGGAAGATTATGAAGATGAGGTGAGTGACAGAATTACCTTATAGGGTTTGTTCTTTCTCTCACCTTGAATCTCATCTGCCACAGACAGAGATGGGAAACCATCAGGGCACAGACCAAAAACAAGAGGTGGAAAGGGTTGAAGGGCATTAGACACCATATGTGCTGAGAGCCTGGCTATTGTGTCTTTTTACATGTTAGAATCCTCAAGAAAAGGCAAGTCCTGTAGCAAATCAGGGCGGCATCACTGATTAACGAGAAGACAAATGCCAGCATCTCTTTCAGGGCCTGGAGCACAGCAGGTGCACCAATAATTGGCAGCCCTGATTTTCAGTGTATTTTTTATTACTGTTAATACAACTACTCCTCCTATTTTACTTTTTAGCCCCAGTAAAGTATCATTCATGTAAATAATATACATACATAAAGTACCATCTTTCCAGGTTAAACTGTGGGATGAAGTGTGGACAAGACCAAATGTGCCTTAGGTGGCCATCATTTATTTATTGAGGGCCTCCTCTGCACAGGCACTGCTAGTCCACAGTTTTCTTCCCCTAACTCAGAGGTCCAAAGATGCCTAAACAATTGAGTCAGCTCATTCACTGGGCTTGTCCTGGAGCTTAACAGAGGCACCAATTTAGTGGAACCAATTCTCATTCAAAATGTCCAGAATGCAAGGAAACAGGAAAATCTCCATTGTCTATCAATCTGATTGAACGATCCTGATCAACTGAGTAGAGTTGACTATGTTGATAATCAAATGTGCCAAATACTCATATTGACAATAATATGTCCAAGCTATAGCTGCTTTTATAATCCATCTCCCTAAAGCTTGAGATTTTTAAAAATATTTCTGTGAAGTTTAAACTGTATATAAGAAGTGTCCAAGAAATTCAAGGCTCATATTCGTTGTTTCCTTAAGGCACTGGATGAACATAGTGAAAAGGAATATGTTCTAGGCCTTCCCAATTATTACCAAAACATCAAAATGAATTGTTATCAGAGATTTTATTCTGATTCTTTGAAAAAAATATATAAACATTTATATGTATATCTCATTTTAAATGGAATGTCTATTCGTTGAAAAGTTAAAAAAAAAAACATGATTCCCCAAACCTAAAAATTATCACTGCCGTAAGTTTGGTTATTTATTTATGGTCTTTTTTTCTACACTTTTAAAATTTACATAATTAGAACAATACTACATAAGCTAATTTTTTTTTCACTTAACATTACACATTATATCATAAGCATATACCCAGGTCAATTGCTTTGAAAACAATCTTAATGTCACATGATTTATGGATTTAATATGCTTAATCACTCCCTTCTTTTTTTTTTTTTTTTTTTTGTTTTTGTTTTTGAGATGGAGTCTTGCTCTGTTGCCCAGGCTGGAGTGCAGTGGCGCAATCTCAGCTCACTGCAAGCTCCGCCTCCCAGGTTCACACCATTCTCCTGCCTCAGTATCCCGAGTAGCTGGGACTACAGGTGCCCACCACCACGCCTGGCTAATTTTTTTTTTTTTTTTTATCTTTAGTAGAGACAGGGTTTCACTGTGTTAGCCAGGATGGTCTCGATCTCCTGACCTCATGATCTGCCTGCCTCGGCCTCCCAAAGTGCTGGGATTACAGGCCTGAGCCACCATGCCTGGCCCAATCACTCCCTTCTTTTAAGACATCAGATGCTTCGTTTTTGTGTGTGAGTGCTAATATAATTTCTTTATCCAAGTCTCTGAGTATTTCCTAAAAGTAGAATTACTAGGTCAGAGGTGAAAACAACTTATTATTTTTGTGGTTTATTTCAAAAATAGTCTTTTTGCCTTTGAACTTTAGAATTTAAATTTAGAAGTTAGAAAAAGAAAAAAAAAAGAAAATGTTTTCAAAATATACTACAAGTAAGAGATTAACATTTTAGTATATCCTTGATAGCTTTTTGTACATATCCATAAATATTTAGATATGCATCTCATCTTTCTGTATTATTTATAAAACAGAAACATGTAGTACAAATGTACTACAATCTGCTTTGTCTGGTTAACTAAATAACTGAGATTCTTTCTGTGTCATTAAAGTCTTCCAGATTCAGAAACGAAGATAACTAAATCGTGCTGGCTTTCCACAAGTGCTGTCCCACAGATTATAAATGAGGTTTAGTATAACTAATAGCAACTCAGTAAATTTTAAAACGCTCTTTTCATAGTCTAACATTAATACTAAACCATAAGGGAAACCTTCGTATTTCTATGCTGAGGACATTTTGGTAGGAGAGGGAGGAAAAGGAAGAGAGGAAAGGGCAAGGCCGGGAAGAAGATATGCATCAGAAAATATTCAAAAATTCTCCCAAAGGGAAAAACCACTTGTAGTCACTTGAAGAAATTGATCGAATCAGTAAATTACCAAAGCAGTAAGTCAGTAATCAGTTTATTGCCCTAAAATGTTATTTTCTCCTTAATACTTTGTAAATCACTGGCCGTGTGTGGTGGCTCACACCCATAATCCCAGCACTTTGGGAGGCTGAGGTGGGTGGGTCACATGAGGCCACGAATTCTAGACCAGCCTGGCTAACATGGTGAAATCCATCTCTACTAAAAAATATAAAAATTAGCTGGGCATGGTGGCAGGCACCTGTAGTCCCAGCCCCTTGGGAGGCTGAGGCACGAGAATTGCTTGAACCCGGGAGGCAAAGATTGCAGTGAACTGAGATTGTGCCACTGCACTCCAGCTTGGGCAGAAGAGCGAGACACTGTCTTGAAAACAACAAAACAATAACAACAACAATAAAACTTGTAAATCACTAATCTCAAGGCAAAATTAACCTTATATTAACAAATTGGTTTCAAAATCTCTGGATTTTGCCTAAGGAAGAACAGAGTAATAGCAATCACTTTGTTTCTCCTAGAATTCATTACCTATCAAAGAAAATGCATAAATTATAGAAGTACTGCTTGTTCCTTTGCCACAAAGCATACATTCAAGAGTAAATTGTTTAAAGCCAAAGGTAAGATTAAACAACTTATTTAATGTCATCCTGCCTGTTATTATTTCTAGGTCTTCTTTGATAATATGTCAAGGAGTTACATTTGACATAGCACTGTTATTTTTACCACAGGTTAATTTTAAATCTCATTGTGGCTTATAATCACCATTACCATCACTGTCACCAACAAATCACATCACCATGACAATCACCACCACATCATTACCATCACCAACATCGTCATCACCATTCGCATCATCATCCCCATCACCATCAGCATCATCATCACATCACCATGACTATCATCACATCACCACTGTCACCATCATCATTGCATCACCATCATTATCACCATCACATAACCACCATCACCATCACCACCATCACCATCACCGTTGTATCATCATCACATCACCATCGACATCATATCACCATCACCACCACCACCACCATTATCACCATTTCTCCCATGGCATCAGCAGCTGTGGTCAACAGGTTGGCCATGCAACCTTTAGAAGATAGCTCATACATGGTCTTCCCACATATCCTCATCTAAAGTAGATTTCCCATCCTCAATCATAATTCACTAGCTTAGTAATAATTTTCATTTCCTTTCTGGTACATATCACAAACTGAGAGTCTCCTTTGTTTTTTTACTTGTTTCTCCTCTGTTTGCTTGTCTACAATGCAATCTAGGTGAGAACAGGGACCACAGTTATCTTAGTAATCTTCTATCCCCAGGATAGATGCTGGCCCATAACAAATACTCGATAAAAATCACATGAATTAAATAATACATCACCTATTATCAACTCTTTGTTTCTAAACTCTAACCCAATACAAAAAAACAAAAAACAAAAAACATTAAAATGGCCTGTGTCAAAGAATGCTCTTTCTAGTATATTTTGTCTCATTACGGAAATTTGATGCTGCTATACCCATAAGTCATTTTAAACTATTTACAAACGATGTAGGCACAATCAAGAACATCAAGGTAGAAAAGTGACCTGATAGGTTACACAGGTTAAGAGGTAAGGAACTATTCACTCACAGACATCTCTCTCATCTTCCCAATATGAATTTCCATGGTCAAATTAATCTTTAAGGATAATATACTGTAATGCCACGAAACTCATTTTAAATGATAAATACTGCATGATTACTCATATATTAATACCTAGGTATGAATTCAGTTACAGATTATTTGAACAAACAACACTGGGCAGGTCATTTTTAGCTCGCCAAGGACCAAGGTGTTGGGAGGTCTAAGGAAAACGAAAAGCCACTTTATTGCTAAGGAAGGACCAACAGTGCACAGGAGACTGTGTGCATGGGGCAGAGAAGACACAAAAAGGACAGGAGTGGGAAGACAAGTCTCTGTTGACCCTGATCTTTTCTAGATACTCTATAAACAAAATGTCAGAGTATTTTTGTTCCATTTCAACGAATATGTTTGAGTGACCCAATTTATAGCATTGGGAGAAACAAAAATTGGTCTTGAGGCCAGGGCTATGAATGCATAAGAGAGATTAATATGTCATTATAAGTTGTGTGTGTGTGTGTGTGTGTGTGTGTTGAGAAAATGGAGAGGGTGGAAATGTAGAAGAAATGAGGAGAACATTTAGCAGAAGATAGACAGTGGAAAGCAGTCTGATATTAGTGGCTGTTGTGTAATAAATATTGGTAAAAATATCGTATTTGCTTCTCTAGACAGTCCAAGTGATCACTACAAGTAAAACCCTTATAAGTGAATCAATGTTAAACAGTAAGAGACTTCCCATTTAGAAAAGCACACATATTCTGAGGATTTTCCCAAGAGTATATCTATAAGCTTCAAGTAACACAAACAGAAATCTGCTGGCTCAAGGCCAATCTGCTTAAACACTGTGCCCCATGTCCCCCTAGACATGCTTGCTGGCACCTGGAGAGGAGCATTTAACTCCACTTGACTTACCCTAACTGACCCTTCACTGCCCACTGTCCACTTTCCTTAGCTTGCCATTCACAAAGATGACTTACAAAATGAACTAAAATGAGGATTGGTTATTTTTCCAGGTTTCAAGAAGCTCCCTTTAAAAGATCTCTCATTACGAACAGAAAAGAAAAAGTTGTAATACCTACTTTAAGGGAACAAAGCAAGTACAATTCATCTTTGGTAGCATGAGACAGGATAAGACAACATATTTGTTCTATGCCATCATGCCTAGGAACATCTCATAACCAGACTGACTCTTGAATTGATCCCCTTTTCAAAATGTACGTGTAATAAAATGGTACTCCCCAACAAAGCAATAATAAATCTAAAAGTGGGCTTTCAAAATATTAATGTCACAGCGTTACTAGCAAAAAAGACTGTTAAGCACAGCATTGTCATTACAATAAGCACATAAACTTGTCATTGGATGTGTCGACCAAACAGGAGGCCCAGGGTCAGTGAGAGGAGTTAGGCATGGAAAGGTTGTGTAGTTGTCACCTCTGCATACACAAGGATGGCTAGCAAGGGCTTATTTTCGATGGGAAAAAGCCTATGGTTCCCACAACAACAGTAACTTAACCAGTTACATATATAGTATATTACGACATGAAAGTTGACACCACATACAGAAATACTAAATACTACATATGCTTGAGGGGTACAAGTTATTGTTGCTATGGGAGCTGTAAGTTCTGAATGGCAATAAAAATGGAGTAAGAACCACCTGAACAGCCTTGGATCGTGCCTTTATGAAAACCCTGTGCATTCACACACTTGACAAGTCTTTATTGAGTGCCTACTATGTGTAAAGAATTGTGCTACAGGCTGTGGGAAAATATGGCCCCTGCCTCCAGTAGCTAATAAAAAAAGTATCCATTGGGACCTTATAATTTTACAAGGACTGAGGGAATTCCTCCCTCTGTAGCCAAACAGTATATTCCACATTTTTCAAATGTCATGTAAAGAAGCCTATATAGGGGAAATGCTATTAGGATCTATCCCAAAATGCCTTCTACTTAACTCCAGCATCTGACTCCTGAAGCTAACCCTCTAATGCCCATTGCTATGTTCTCCACTGTTGAGTCATTAAGCGTAATTGTTGGTCTACCCTTTCCTCCCTTGCCCTCTTCCAACTCACCCTTATGTCAGCTAATGTGATAAACACCGGCTGGGTGCGGTGGCTCACGCCTGTAATCCCAGCACTTTGTGAGGCCCAGGCGGACGGATCACGAGGTTAGGAGATTGAGACCATCCTCGCTAACACAGTGAAACCTGGTCTCTGCTAAAAATACAAAACAAAAACAAAAACAAAATTACCCAGGTGTGGTGGTGGGCGCCTGTTGTCCCACCAACTTGGGAGGCTGAGGCAGGAGAATTGCTTGAATCCGGAGGCGGAGCTTGCAGTAAGCTGAGATCATGCCACTGCACTCCAGTCTGGGTGACAGAGTGAGACTCCGTCTCAAAAAAAACGCAAAAAAAAAAAAAAAAAAAAAAAAAATGTGATTGACACCAAGAATATCTTTACTGCTTAAATTTTCCTAAAATTCTCCTTGCATTGAAAATACTTTACAGAACATGTCAATACTTATTGCAATTTGTTCAGATCTCCTAATGGCATTTATGTATCCCATGACATCTCAATAAATATCAAAATACATGTATGTCTACATATAGGCATGACTTTTTAAAATGAGATCATATTGTATGTGATGTAAACTCCTCTCACTGGGACCTGAGCACTGCAACCCTATCTTCCTGACTTGTTAAAATGCACTCAAGTACACTTTAATCACATAGGACAGCTGAAACTAGATAAAGAACCTGATTTAAAAACAAAAACCTGTACCTGATAAAGAATATGGGAGAAGATTCCCTCCACCACCCCAATCTCAGGAACTTGCAAGGTCTAGGAGATGTCACAGGTAATTTATTAACTGTAATGAGGAGTAAAGCAATACTTAACTGCATAAATTGTTCACATGACTGTTGAAGACGGGCTTGAGGGGAGATAAATAGAGGAGGGAAAGAGAAAAGACTTGATCATTTAAAAATTCTTCAGAGAAAATAAATGTAGATATAAAGAGAATTTTGCAAAGAATATTCTCTGTTTTTCCCATTTTTCTAAATCAACAAGATCTTATGCTTAGAGACCAGTCAGAAGTGGCTTGAGAGTTGTGATGTAAGTGCCCAGAGAACAGGACTCAGGACTCATCCAGGTTTGGCCACTGCCTTTGAACAAATCAGTTAATCTCTTTGAATTAAAACAAGGGTCTTGGGTCAGTTGGACTTGATAATCTCTTTCCTCTAAAAATTCCAAAACTATATGAAATTCATCCTTCTTCAGGGAAGGAGCAACTTACCACATCTGCTTACATGTACCCATACCCGCCATCAGGCCATAACAGCTGGGACGTTGGTGTATCTGGAGGGCGAAGAAATTTGCTTAACAAATACTCAGTAAGCATTTGTTGGGTGAATGAATTTTTTTCACCATCTGCAAATGTTTGTGTTTGGTGGGTCTAGGTTCAAGGCTGTGTGCTGAACACATATCTACATGGGTGTAATCCCCTAGAGGTCATCATCAGGGGAAATAAAACACAAGCTTATAATAACCCTAAAAGAAAACAGAATGTGGATGCCAAAAAGAGGCACAATGTGCTCTGAGGATTCAGATGAGGCCAGACTGGTTCAGGCAGATAGGTAGAAGATTGCTGCAGGAGCTGTTGCTTCAGAAGGATGGACAAGATTTAAGTAGACAGAAATTGTGGTGGAAGTTCAGAGATAAGGAAGAAAGAAACTGCAGATGTTTGAGAAAACTGCATAGTCTAGTTCAATTAGACTAGAGTTTAGAGTCTGAATTGGAGGAGTGAGAATACAAAAACAAACCAGGAAAAGACAGGATGGGGCTTTGCATGACCTTGTGTTTCAGAATAGGGAAGAATGCATTGAAAGCCATGTCTTAAGGAAATTATCCAGAATCTGGCTCAATGGTGAACAAAGTCAACACAGAGCAGGTGGAAATCTGGGTTAGAGCAGGTGGAAATCTGGGTTCTTCCCCCAGTTTCAATGACAGCCCCACTGCCTTTGTCTGCTCTACATTTGGAGCTTCTGAAGTTAAATTTGTTTGAAAAAAAGAAATGTGTGAAGGTCACTGATGTACAGAAAACATAGGAACAGGAAGACTAGAGAGGAATTACGTCAGTAATTCAGGCAAGAGGAACAAAAGTCTGGAAGGGAGGGTGGTAGCAAGACTTGGATAAAGAGACTTTTCACCCCAGGTAGATTCCATGTGCTCTCTCCATTCATTAAATGTGGGGGTAGTCAAGGTGACTGAGGGCCCAAGATTCAGTGAATGGAAGGCTGTCAGCCTTTGTGGAAATAAGCAAGTCAAGAGGTACAAACATAGAGTAAGCCTGCTTGAACTTGAACCTCAACTTTGCCACTTTTTCATGTTAAGATAGATACTCAAGCAGAGTTCTTAGAACACTGTCTGGCACACAGTAAAAGTAAAAAGTAAGTACTGTTATTCTCTCAGGTGGAGTGGATTTGTAGGAAAGATGCATTTAGCATCCAACATGATGCTAGTGAAGGGAAAGTCATGGATGTTTTCTAGGTAGATATGCTCTAAAAAAGTGGTCAGGGTTATAAGGGAATGAAAGAATAGATAGAAATAATAGTTGAAGTTACTAAAGCTGATGGGAATACAGAAGAAAGAGAAGAACCTGTGAGCAAACGTTGGGAATGCCTCTTTCTGGAGAGGAGGAGGACGCAATAGCAAGTTAAATAAATAGAAAAGAGGTAAGAAAACTAGGAGTAGACAGTTAGGGTCAAAAAAAGCCAAGCCCCGGCTGGGTGCAGTGGCTCACATCTGTAATCCCAGCACTTTGGGAGGCCGAGGTGGGCAGATCACCTGAGGTCAGGAGTTTGAGACCGCCTGGCCAACATGGTGAAACTCTGTCTCTACTAAAAATACCAAAAATTAGACAGGCATAGTGGCAGCTGCCTGTAATCCCAGCTACTCAGGAGGCTGAGACAGGAGAATCACTTGAACCAGAGAGGTGGAGATTGCAGTGAGCTGAGAACGCGCCATTCCACTCCAGCCTGGGCAACAAGAGCAAAAATCTGTCAAAAAAAAAAAAAAAAAAAAAAAAGCCAAGCCCCTTTCTAAAGAGCTTCAAGAAACATGACCAGCAATATCTCACACAAAAGGCAAAGATAGATAAGCACTTCCATTTCTTCTACAAGGAAAGTTTAAGTACTGAAGAAGCAAGAATGTGAGGATAGATACAAGAAGAAGTAAATGGGTGACAATAATCAGATTAACTCAAGTACATGTAGTGTTTTCTGTGAGTCAAGCACTGTGCTTCATTCTCTACATGAATTATCTTATGTGTAATTCTCACAGCAACCCTCTGAGGTAGTGATTTTTATAACTCTTGCTTCACTGTTCAAGAACCAAAGCACAGAGGAGCTAAGTAAGTTGTGCAAGGTATAAAAGTTATAACAGGTGATGGGCCTGGTATTCAAAAGCTCGCAAAGAATTGTGCTAGAGGCTGTGGGAAAATATGGCCCCTGCCTCAAGTAGCTATTAAAAAGTTATCCATTGGGACCTTACAATTCTACAAGGACTGAGGGAATTCCTCCCTCTGTAGCTGAACAGATATTTCAGTCCTCTCTTAACCACTTAGCAATACTGCCTTGAAGATGCAGGAGACGCAAGTGCCAGAAAGTGGGCCAGTGAGAAAGACAAGTTTCAGAGGTCAAATTCTGAGAAGACAGCTTCTTTAACAATATCTTTTCTAATTAAGTTGTCCTGATTTGTATAATTCTAATCATTCTCCAAGACACAGAATGGATAGATGCTCACGAATTCCCAAGGAATCTCTGGAAAGCAACTTAGTACTTCTGATCCCTTTTTTAAACACAAGTAATGGAGGAACATTCAGCTATGTAGAAGACACCTCCGAAATTAAGCATTGGATTTCAAATTCTATGGTCAATATAATGAATATGCATGGCTTTCCAGGGATTTCTGCAATACATGGCTTTCCAGGGATTTCTTCTGGGGAAATGTTTGAAAAACTTTCAATAAGAAGATCTGAGTTGATCAGTCTGTCAATGGGGATTCTTGGGAGTTAAGGACTGGGGAAGTAAGATGGCAGCAGGTTGTAGAGGGTTTAAATTCACCACATTAGTGGGTGGGTGAGCAGAATGACAAGATACAAAACGGCAGGTTTTGAGGTTTTATCTGGAATTGAGGACAGTGTGAATTGGAATGGGAATTGAAGGAGTAGGGAGAGCAAAGTCAAGCTATGAAGTGAGGAGGGACTGAATCAGGGAACCAGGGAGGGGAAGAGTAGTGGCAAAGAAAATTGGGAAGTGTGGAAAACAAAACAGAGCCAACTGGATTCTCTGATCACACAACTCTTCTTTATTCCGAGGACCACTGATTAGCACCTCCACACTCAGCCCTGTCCCCAGCTCTGCTCACCAACCCTGTCATGGGCATGGTGAAGAGCATTCATATATGTCAGCCTCTAGTCCTACTCTGCCCCCATGCCCTGGGTTCAACAAATTGGCAGACACCTTGTTTCTGTGCCCAGAGCCTCATTTGCACCCTTGTCCTGGCAACTGGATTTTCTTAGTTCTTCCATGCAGAATTATCCTTCCCTTCCTCCTCTGGGACCTGCAGAATCAACTCCCTGTTTCTCCTCACTCCCTCCTATTCCTCTTACCTCCTCTGCAACCCACCGAGTACCAGTTGTTATACCACCATGGCACAACACTGTTTTGCAAAACGTCTGCCTCTCCTGCCTGGCTTTCCTGACCAACTGAGTGACTCCTCACACTCACCCCATCCCACTCTGCTGTCTATTTCCGATTTCTAGGTTGTCGATTCACTCAGGTACATCCATGCAACACTCTTGCAGCTTAGAGTTCCCATGTTTTATTGAAAGAGATGACATGATATTTATCCAAAGCTCAATGAATATAGGAAAATTGAGAATAACAAAGAAGAGTTGGCTCTAAAAAAATTGATGGTTTTGCCTTTTTACTAGCCGCAGACATTTTGAATTCTAGGTGGACAAAAGGTTTGTTCAGCCAAGTGGAAAAATCACTTCTAGGCGAGATAAGAAAATGAATATTAACCACAGCCGTGAAAGGTACTAAGGAATGACTGAACTAAATTTTGCCTCCAAAGGGAGAAATTCAAGCCCCTGAGAACATGTTACTCCTTTGGACCAGCAAAAGGCCAATGCTCTGAAATACGCACTCAGAACACCAGGCATGTTCTTCTTCCACGGAATGCTATGTTGATGCATTAAACTTGGAGCACTTTACGTGTTTCATAAGCTTTGACTTCTTGAGAAAAGACCCAAAAAAAAAAGTTTCCATATAGTATTAAAAAAACAAATATGAACCACTGATGTGTGTGTGTGTGTGTGTGTGTGTGTTTAAAACCTGAAATTCAAGTACCAGTGTTGCTCAGTGTCAGTTCAAGCGCTAGACATATTTTCCCTTAGGTTATTTCTAGAATCATAAACTTAAACCCAGAAATCCCAATTTCAGTCTCAGACATTATTTCTGACATTTTTATATACCATTTTATACTTTATAATGTTACACAATCCTAATTTAAAACTTGAAAATTATAACCGTTATGCATGACACTCATTCAAATAAATGAAACCAATCAACACTGCATTTTTTACTGATCTAGTCTAAAATCTTATTTTCCTTTTACCTTTGCCTATATTCCTTTTTCCTTAATTTTTTATACAGAAGAGCAATCCCTATTTCATTAAAATGAATATATATAGTTATATATGTATATGTATATTTATAAATAATCTTCACTAGTATGTTGAAAATTGAGCTGGAAAACCAAGAAAAAATTAAATGTCAAGTGATCAGATATTGCTATTTGCTTATCTTTATACAGAGAAATAAAAAATAGTCCATTAACATAACTTTTCTTAGACATTATTTTGAGAAAATATTATTCAAGAACCAACTAGAGTAGATCCTAAACTCAAGTCACTGTTTTCCAAGTACTACCAAAATAATCTCTTTATTCATTATATTTTATTATTCATTAACTTTGTCAATTTGTAAGTACGCATGAAGCTGCCAATTAACATACTCTTCTGTGGCCTTTTGTATTAAAAGTTTTAAAACATGATTTGAATAATCCATTTCCCAGACTGTAGAAAAACGAAAATTATTCACAGTCACTTGTACTGCATAAAACATCGCTAAAGTGAATAGTAACACAATATTTCCACTTGGAGTAATATTTCAGGGACTATGTTTTAAAGGTGACAAAATGCTAGTACAGATTTGTTTTTGCCACTAAACAAATAGAAGAATATTTTCATGAAATCCCTGAAGACAACGTTATATGCTGTATAAGCTGCTTTTCAGTCATGCTCCTTTGGACATGCCTTGTTTATCTGATCCCCACATAACTTAAAATCTAGTCGATGTAAACTTCTGAAACACAAACTCTGTGTCCTCATTCTCCACTCCCCTTTGTCTTTTAAGATCTGTTACAAAGAACCTCGTGTCCCCCCTTCACGTTTTAAGATTCAACATTATGACTTGCTAAAAATAAGCATGTGCTGGATACCATGGTGGTGGCTGCTTAAATTAAATGTGTTATGCAGTATGAATAAGGAACCATGGCTGAGAAGCCCTTTCCATTTAGATATCATATGAAAATAGAAAACGACTGTTTTCAAGGATAGCCTCATTTACACACTCCAAAATGAAGCTAGGAGCAGAGCACAAAAAACAAATTCCCAGACAAGGAATGTTGAGAGAGAACAAATGGAGCAAGGGCAACTCAAGGCTTCAAAACCACTTGAGACGAGCATTCTACTGAGGTATAAATTAGGAGAGTGACAGTTGTAACGAAGCAGTCATTCCATAGTGCCCACTGAGCTCCCACTACAGGCCAGGACATACCTCTAGAGAGACTTAGGAGTTGTCTGGGAAGTAGGAGATAAGGGGAAGGAGTAAGATGCTGAGTATGAAGAGAAAAAACAACCTGTGTGGTCTCCAGCAATGCTTTCAACTCTTTACCTGTTCTAAGATGATTATGGGCCAATTCCATTGTAGAGAAGGGAGGGAGGGGGTATGGAGACAGATGAGAAAATGTTATACAGTTAGAGATGTGTGTGTGTGTGTGTGTGTGTGTGTAAGAGAGAGGGAGAGAGAGAGAAAGTGAAAGGAAAAGAAACATCTCTGTACCAGTCTAAACTGAAAATACAGAAAGCCCGTAATTATATTCTATTCAAGCCCCTTTGCTTGGATGTTCAGTCTGACAATGGCCTCAATAATACACCAATATCATTCTTTCCTGAAAAAATTGGCTGGAAGGAATTGCCCAGATAAAGAAAGGTGGGAGGCACTCTGTTCCTGTGATCTCAGGTTTTCATGTGAACATACTTCTCACCCTTGCGAGGAGCAATTCTGTATTACATTGGTGCATGATAAGAGTGTGACATTCATGGCCTCTAGTTCTATATGTGAATTCGATCTTTTCCCTCTTTGTCCCACCCCCAGTAGGAAGCAGAAACCCTGGGTAAAAGAGTCTCTTCATCAGATCCAAACTTTCCGCTGATAGACTGTACCAAGATCAAAATGCAGGGCATGAGATGCTAGCAAACTAATTTGGTTGCAGATCTAAAACCACAGTTTTCAATGAGATCTATAAGCATTAAATGAAAACAAACTCAGAAATTAAAGAAAAGGTCTTATTTATTGTCCCTTGAAACTCTAATAGAATAAAATGAGTGCATGAGGCACGTATTTATCTGTTTATTAATGTACAATGGTAATTATTCCTAAACATAAATAATGATTTGTTAAGTCAGGGACATACTCTTCTGTTCATTTGTTCATAAACATATTAATAATTTAGGCCCATAATTTGTGCTGTGTATTCAAGTTAATGTGCTGACTTTAAGCAAATAACCAGGGGGCAGCATAGTCTCTTGTCTTCAATATTTCCTTTAAATCTCTATTTCTTATAAAGATTTGGTCCAACTAGAAAGAAAGGAAACCACCAAGAAATATTGAAGGAAGGGAGGTGTGAATAGATGAGAAAGAAAACCACCAAGAAATATTGAAGGAAGGGAGGTGTGAATAGATGAAAAAACCTACCAAGATCTTAATGCACAAAATCTCCAACTCGTATCCTTGTCTACTGTGTTGGATTCTAGCACACATCTCTCTTTTACTCCCTTTCAAAAGGTTCAACCCAATTTCCCACATTGCTGGGCTCTTGCAGCAGATGGTATCAAGGCTCAGCTTATTTGTTTGAACAATGACCATGTCTCCTCCCTGTGATTCAGAGTGATCATTGAAAGGAGGGATGCAGGTGTGGAGAGGTGGCGGTACAAGATATAAGATATATTATATTACAGGCTCCAGACAAGAAAGAAAAAGAACAACGCTGTCTCTACCAAGCATTGTTCCCTTCTGATGTTCCAAAGCAGTAAGTGCTTTGTTGAAGATCATGTTGATTTATTTCACCAAATCAGCATTTTGTTTCCTAACCATATATCCATGAGGTCTGGCAGGGCTGAATCATTTGTAAAAGCGAAAGGAGATATTTAGGAGTACACTCTATTTGGCCTTACATTCAAAACACACAAATGCAAATAAGATTACATTTTGTGAACATTTCAAACTACTAAGCAGAGATGAAAGTTCTCCATTTTAGCCCCACTCCATCTCCAGGGCCCCAGTGTTTAAAATTCCATTTGACAGGAAAAAGGTTAGTTGAAAACAGCCAGATAAAAGATGCCCTTTATTGAATTCAATTTGCAAAAACTGAAATTGAAATATGAGAAATACCACAGGATTTTTTTAAGTTTTCCAAAATTTGTGTTAACATGTATTTTTTTTGGTAAAATCTCTGACTTCATATCACCATAATCCTTAATGATACAATATAATTATTTCATAAAAATGAATTTAGAAGTGCCAACATACATTTGGCTGGAATTTTGTTGAGTTTTTGTGAAGGATGGATGGAGAAAGAAAACTTATCTTGCAAATAAGTCGAAATTGATTTCAAATTTAGACAAGAATCTTAATCAGTTAAAAGATGATAGATAGATATAGAGATGATAAATGATTGACAGAATGTTAATTTATCAAAAGATAAAAGAGTTTCTGAGGCTATGAATCTCATATAGTTCAGACTCCATCAGCATTTTAAAGATATGAACCTGTTTTCAAGCCTTCCCTGAAATTACCTCTGGGAATTTTCCACACACACACAGAATAGTGTATATATATATACACATATATATGTATGTGTGTGTGTGTGTGTGTATATATATATATATCCTATTTCTCTCTCTCTCTCTCTCCTAATTATCAGGATATATTTTATTTGTATAACTATATGCATAAATAGGTAAACTCTCATATGCAGAAATGAGAGTTAAAGAATACTTTTAACAGATATTTCCAAATCAGTTCTTAAAGGCACTCAGATAATTTATCCCTAAAAAATTTCTTCCGGCTTTGAGAAACAAAGTGAAGCAAATTGCAAAAATTATTAAAACTGATCATGAAAAGGTGAGATTTCTCTCAAATGCTATTTTATAATCTCAAATATCTATTCTATTATGTAACTTATGAAAACACCTTAGCTTTTGATCTTATTTATTTTATGGCTGCCCTATTTACTAAAGGTGATAATTTTAATAAAAGAATAGTTTTAGTTATTAAACAATTAAATAATTATTCTTTAACCAAGAATAATTTATTCATTCATAGAATTTATACATCTCTGTACTCAGATTACCTTGTAAGTCTAAAGGCATCTGACTGTGACATGGGGCACTTACAAACTTATTTGTGAAAATAACTTGGGACACTGTATTGAAAGTCGGCCGCATCTAAAGGCATAGCTCATGGAGGACTGGGACATCAACTATTTGAGGCTAGTGTGGCTCCCTAGCCTCAAAGTTAGGAGCAGCTCTTTGACGAAAGCTACCAAAGAGCACTGATTTGCTCCTCCAGACTTCCACTCCCCAACGTGTCTACCATTTTACATTTTACAAAAGGATCATCTTCCAGGCCACCTGTGGAACCCAAGTACCACAGCTATTGATGGCAACAGTAGGAGGAGGAAAAGGAGGAAAGGAAGGAGGAAGGCAGGGAGGGAGTAAATGAGGTGTTGCTGTAATGAAATCAGCTTTCATAAAGAGATGACACTTTCCACATATTTCGACTGTGTGATTTTGCATATGATTAAGGACTTACACCTGGCCTCCAGCATTCTCGGGACCAATTCCAGCTTTGCCACTTAGTGTCCTGCAGGGGCTTGCACCACTTCCTTAGCCTCAGCCTTCTACTTAGTAAAGTGGAAATAACAACAGTACCTACCTTACAGACCTGGCATGAGGATTAACTTATACCAGCAAAGTGCCTGGTACCTAGTAAGTGCTCACTTATTGGTAGATTATTACTACTGTTGTTTTTTGGATGGGTAAATATTTAGCCCTTTTCTGGATGAAAAATGATATTAAACATTAGATATTCAAGAAAGTTTACAAGAGCCCCACTGAAACACACACAGACACACAGGGATACACAAAATGAATACCAGGTTACATTCCTTCCATTCCTCTTCTGCTATTGATTTATGATTGGCGGGGGGCAGGAGGGGTTACATTGTTCAATTTTTATAGGTGTATTTTCTTTATTATTTAAAATAACAGTCATCCAGTTTAAGAGGTACTGTGATGGAGTGCACTAGAATCATCTGTAAAGCTTTTTAAAAATACTCATACCCAGACTCCACCCAGATAAATAGAACCAGAATTTCTGAGAATGAGTCCTTCACATCAGTAGATTTTTAAAGATTGCCCTGGTGGTTCTACAAGGCAGGCAGAGGGAAACAGTGGAACTTCAGAAAATGATATGAGTTCAAGTCTCATTTCTTCCACTCCTTAGCAATATGGCTACAAATAACATACATAACCTCTCTGAGCCAGCTTCCACTTCTAGAAAATGGGGATGATGATCTGTATCTACTTCTAAAGTTGTGGGGTTCAAACAAGATCATTAGTATTAAAGCCATACTCTGCAATTTGTTCGTGAAAGCCCATTTTAAGCTCCAGGCAAAGAAGTCAGCTACCTTTAAATCTACAGATGAAGCACACTTGTCTTAGCATCTGTTAGCATCTGTTTGCATCTGGAGGGAGGAAACAAGAGGGAAAAAGAACACACCTACAGTTCCATAGACTCAATTCTGGAAGTCTGTGTAGGGAAAGATGGCATGGTCAGCTCACACTCCCATCTCTTATTCAAATATAAGATTTCATTACTGCCTACGTTACTGTCTTCTTAGTATATGTAAAGTAATGTGATTAAAGAGAAAGAGCAAAGACATATCCTAAAAGAAACATAAAATATAACTTTTCACATTCTCTGGAATATTTCAATAATGTACACTTTGTCTACCTTCTCAAAACCCTAAATATAGTAGAATTCAAGAGCTAAGTCTCATTAGTTTTGATTCAGCCCTGCTTGTGGCTGCATTATTTAACCTATGAATCAGGGTTGAAAGATTGGTCTGACAATATGAAATATAGAAAACAGAAATTTAACTGACATTAATTACCATGAATTTCTTCTGGTCTCTTTTTCACTAATCTAGATACATTAACTGAATCATGCATTGGAAACATATATCTATGTCAATTATCTTAATAAACAGCATTGAGGCTCATGAAAGAAAATAGCTTAAGCATTTTGTTCAGTTGTTTGGTGGCTTGGAGCAAACATAAAGGTTTTCAAGTTATAATGTGTCTGACTGAGAACCAGCTCCTTACGTCATTCTCTGTCATTCTTACCTCTTTGTTACTAAATACAATATTGTGATCTTTATTGCTATTTTAATTGTTTTGAGTGTTCAATATATAAATGATACATCTCTTTTCTTGTGGCATAAAGCTACTCTTCACTTTTAACATTACACTTAACCTTCTCTCAGGAGATACTATTTATGAGTTCTTTTGCTCAAACAAATCTTATTTGGAAAATTCTGAAATCTTTTATGGTAAGAGAAATGAAACTTCTCAACTTGTTAGACTGATTGCAGAGACTAACTTGTTTTTAAAAGCTAGATCAAGAGAGAATTGGTTAAATAAATCACTGTATATCCATAAAAGGGAATACTACAGAGAAGGATGCAGATCTATTCATAGTCACATGAGAAGAGGTTCAAAATGCTTTTTATATATAAAAGTAAGTTACAGAACTCTATGTATAGTATAGTTCTACTTGGATTGTATAAGGATTGCATATACATGCATAGAAAATCTCTGAAAGGATATATAAGAAATAGTTAACAGTGGTTATTTGTGGCGAGTGGAATCAGGATACTTTACTTTCCACTTTATACTATTCTGTGCTATTGAAATGGTCTGCCATATGCACGCAATACTGTTATAAATTTTTAGTAAAAAATTCAAAAATACTCATAGGAGTCTACCATGTAACTAACTCACTTCAATCACATGCATATAAGAATTGTGTTCATGTACTGTCACTTTTACTCAGATGTTCCACTCTCTGCCTGAACTAGCTGTTTAAATTATATTTGATAAATAATGGTAGAAAAGGAGAAAGCAATTGCAGTTGATAGGTTTCAGCACTAGTACAAATGGAAGTACATTGCAAAGCAAACAGCCCCCCTGTTTTTGGAAGGAAATAACTGCAATATTCAAACGTTTGCAGTTTTCCGATCGACTATGTACTCAAATTCTTACCATAAACTTGATGTTTAAAAGCTGCAAAGTACTACTCAGGAGGCTGAGGTGGGAGGGTCTCTTGAGCCCAGGAGTTCACAGCCAGCCTCAGCAACATGGCAAGACCTCATCTCAAAACAAAAACAAAAAAAATTGCAAAGTATTTTTCCATTTTCAACCAAGTTGAGAGGAGTATTTTAAATAAACATCTACCGTAATTTTTTCAGGTACTAAGACTGAAAACAGAGACAAAATATTTTTAGATTATTAGAGGTTAAATAGTCAAGGATTCCTAAAATGTTTAAAGTATGTCTGTGAGTGTGCATGTGTGTTAATGAATTAGATTGCTAGACTGCCTCATTTTCATTTTTATTCTAAATACTTTCATCACTAGAAATCTAGATATAGGTTTGTTTACAAATGAAAAAAGTTTTCAGAAAAGAAATCACAACTTTAGTTCTTGAATCTAGGATTAACACATTACCTAGGAACAATGTAGGACTTTGGGATTTGAGCCTTATTAGCCTTTGTTCCCAGAGACCTTTTGGATATTACTACAAACACCTCTTACATTAGCAATTCTAGAAACACAACAAGAAATGCACCTAAGAATGTGTAAAGACTCACTTTGTTAAGGAAATATTGAGACAGAGAAAATGAATACAACAGAGATTTACTTTTAAGATCCTTGAACACCGTCTGCTGATACGAACGGAGAGAAATTTACAAACTTGGCATTCTTATATCACAGCCAAACTTTCACAAAACTCTTATTTTTCCCAAATTCTGACCTGGGGCATTTCATCCCACAATCATCGCTTCTGCCTACCATTCAACCAGCATCTTGTCAAATCTGGCTGCAAGATTTAGTTTCCCGATTCGGAATTCAATATTGTAACCCTAAGGATACAAGATTCAAGCTGGAACATTCTGGGGTTTTTTTTTAATGGATAAAATTGTTTCAGCCCAAAGACCACAGTTCGCCCTGGCCATAATGATGAATCATCAGGACTGACACTAAGTGAAATGAGTTTGATGTTCTTGGTTGTATTTGTGCCCATTAAGCAGCATTTTACATTTGTCCTAACTCTCAACCTTTTGGAGAAAAGGTTGAAAGAGGCTTGTTTTCTCGTATTATTTAAGACTTACAAAATTAACTAGCTCTGTCTGAAGCGAGTTTGGCTTGCCATAGTCCCTACTATTGTGTGTCCAGCTCCATTCTTGCCCATTCTGCCCTTCCAATTTGGAGGAAAAGAACTGAAGATTTAAGAAATATCTACTTTTCTCTCATATTTCCTCAGTGTCAATTATGGCTTCTGGTATCCTTGCTTCTGTCTTGGTACAATATTTACCTTTTACTCTCAACAAAAACCTACTTCCTTTAAACAAAATCTGATTATGAATTCTGCACTGAAAACTAAGCTCCCTACAAATGTTGTACTTTGTCCTTTTGAAGAGGAATTTGCCTGAGTTCTGATTAATGCTAAAAACACCACCTAACAGGTATGTAATCTTTTCAAAATATACCTGTTTCTCTAAGTTTTTAGGTGTTAGAGATAAATGTTTTATTCTAAAAATAGTTTTAAATTATTCATCAAAAATCAAAGTCATAAAATATGCAGAGTCAGCATCATATTAAACTCCAGAAATAATAAGTGCTATGGCACAGCATCGGAGCCCTGGTTAACCTCTTGTAAAAAGCTCTAAAGATTTAAAGAAAAGTTTTCCTTAATATTGAAATTTGTGTACAGCACAAGCACTGTGAAGCCTTTTCTTAGACTTTGTTTTTTAATTCTAGTTCTCCTGTGCTAACGTATTGTTTTACTGTATTTTTCGTGTGTGATTTGAATTGCTAGGTGAGATGAGGTAAGCTTACAGAATAACTTAGAAATATAAACTAAAGAAGCAAGTATATTGGTGAGTTTTCTGCTACCTTTCTGCTTTATTTTGCTCGAGGTCTTGTCTCTCTTTCCAGTGCCCTTTCCTGCCTGGGAAGCACACAAAGATTCACTTTTCAGTTATTACTCATCAAACTGACTCTGGTTCACAGTGGAAAGGAGAAGAAAAGCTGATGGAGAAATGGCACTGAAGAAAGAGAGCAAAATGTCAGAGCAATACGTTTGAGCAACTATATCCTTTTCATTAAAGGTGTCAACACATTTATTTGCATCTTTGACCCTAGGACTAGGGAAGTGCTGGAAATTATGTGGGCACCTTTTCCCATGGGGGAAAAAAAAAAAAAAATATATATATATATATATATATACCTCCTAGGTGGGGGGAAGCCTGAAAATAGGTGAAAGTTAGAATACTCAGTTGATCGTCAAATTTTTTTTTTTGTCTTACGATTAGAAAAGCGCTGTTGAAAGGAATAGGGTTGCATTTCACCTAGAATCAGTGCCAAGTATCAACAGCTAATGTCTGTCTTTTGAAGAAAGAGTCTTTCATATCATGAGGGTTTTAAGGCTACTGATAAAACAGAAAGCTATTTTCTGAAGACCAGTCAACCTGAAAAACAAGTGTTTTAAAACCTAGAGAATTTCCTTTAATGTAAATAATCAAAGATGTTTTCAATTATTTTGCTGTTACTTACATACAATGGTTTTACATTTATGAGAAGTGCTATCCCTGAAATAACAATAATATTATCATTTATAAATGGGGTATAGAAAAATAACACAAGCATACAGCAAACCAGGAAGGAATTTTTCCAACAAAAATTAAGCAATATTCACCATAATCGGCTCACATTGTGGAATTGGGAAAAACAAGAAAATAATAGAAAGAAAAATAAATCTTTACTGAAATGTAGTGATAGTGTTTCACTCACAACCCTTGCTTCAAATTGAGATGCAGAAGAAATGTGTAAAAAGCAAAACTGGTACAAATCTTGATTACAATTTCGGATCTGTTTAAGACAAGATGGCTCAACAGAGCAATTTACATAGGCTAACAGAGCAAAGCTTGACTCGATAATTTACTTTATTGGACACACATTTCACCTACAAAAAAAAAAAAAAAAGAAAGGAGCGAGGGAGGAACAAAAGAAAAAAGGAAGAAAGGGATGTAGGGAGGGAGGGAAGGGAAAAAGAACATAAATCCAAGTTTGAGATTACATATAGAGCAGCTATTATCTCCCAAGTAAAGGTTTGGCCATAAATTACAAATTAATTTAAAAGTTGTGTAATTTGGATTTTCTTTTAGTGCTCAAATTAAAGTCAATATTTATCTTTTGGCACATTGCTTCTTCAAGTCTGATCCTTTCATGTTTGCACTTTATGTCACAACTTTATTTTCTACTCAATCAAGCATTAGAAAAAAGTAACAGCTTGTACAATATCACAATGCAATTGAAAAGTGAAGTTTTTCAATATTTGCAGACATGTTAATTATATTCCAATTTTCACAGCAATAAAGAGAAAAATACTTGAAACTGGTAATATGCAGTTTACATAGCAAAGAAAAGGTCAATTAAGAAACATCCTTCACTGACCTCTGAAACAAATACTATAGATTTTACACGCAGGAAACTTATTACGTGCAAACTTTCTTTCATAAGCCTTTGTATTTTAAAAGTTGCAGCCACCTCTCTGCATATGTTAGAGGTAAGAATCAAAAAGTTTTAAGTTCTTAAGCATTGAAAATGATACTTGAATCGTATAATTTAATTAATTGACCTTAGAGATAGAAAACTTAGTTTCAAGACCCAAGTTCAACTAATTTGTGTTTAGTATTAACATTATTGTATAGTAGTATTACCATATTGATAAATTTTACTTAAATGGACAAAATTGACTTTATCATTTAAATGTCTGCTTTAATTTTAAAAAATTCTAAATGCAATAAAAATTAAGTCCATCTAGTAAAATGTAAAATGTTAACATAAGACTTTCCTATAAGTATGAATGAAATATTAACTGAAGCTTTTTAGGTCAATAAACAATACATACTACAAATTCAATTTTGGTGAGTCCGGCACTTACCAAAAGAATACCAGCACCAGTATGTATAAGAAAGAATAATCCTTAATTAATCTGTATTTTTTCTAGTATACCATTCATCCATAATACCTTGGGGAAAAGGTATTCTCAATAAAATTCAAGCAGTAATAATTTCACACTCCCAAAATACATAAATTTGTTGAAGCAATCTGTCAGTTTCAAAAATATACGCATTCACACCCACAAAAATGACTTTTTTTAAGAGTCTATGGGAGTTATGCTTTGCATGAGTAAAACAGGGTTAGGTTAGCCCCAGTGTTTCATTTTTATATATAAGGCATGAATATCAGTCTAAATCGACTGAGGGCAATCTTCAAGTGTGTTATTTACATCATGCCAATGTCCCCTCTCCCTAGGCCACTTGCATCGCACATCAGTTTGAGCATATTTTAGGTAAGCAAATTATTATCAAATCTACATTAAATACTTTTTGGAACGAGGGATTTTACCATCCATGTAAAATTAATTGTTTTTATGCTATAACAGTGAAATATTTGTGTGTTTTAAAATCTCCATATGAGAAAACATACATGGAGATACTGTTAAGCCAAATGCATGCACACATACTGAGCACTGTCTGAGACATTTGCATTAGTCTTCTGACGTATAACTTTACAACACTTCAAGTTGTCGAAATGTACTTTGAAAAATAAAAGATCCATCGTACCAGTAAGGGAAATTGTAAACAGCTTTTTATTGTACTTCTAATGCTATTAAAATATAGAATGCGTGGTCTCTTCTCTCTTCTTCTAGTACTTTAGCAATGTCAACTGGAAGTGCATCCATGATCACTTTATCCAGCTGTCTCTCTCCCACTCCCAGCAAACTCTTAGATATACTTGATAAATCTTTTCATCTAATTTGGTTCATCTGTTGTTTTTATTACCAACTAATTTAATATCCTCTGTTCTGCAATATTTGCAAAAGTCAGTCTATAGACGTGAAGCCAGCCGGGACCCTCGGGCCTGTGCATCAGAATGGTGGGCTGGCTAGGTCCTCTGGGGACAGCAGTGCCAGAAGGAGTATTGGACACAGTGACCCAACTGTATGAGAAGAGAAAAAACAAAAACAGGAGGTCCGCAGTACTGATGAACTAATCTGTCACTCACAAGCTCAGGTCTGCAAAAAAAGAAATGAAGCACTAAACATTTAATGGCCATAAGAGACGGAAATGCAAGTCTTCATTTCTAAATGATAATCAAACCCATGATCAGAACCTGCTTAACTGTGTAATTGAACTGAATTGAAAATCATCCCCTGGATTACAATCCATCCTACATTCAAGGGGTTAGGAAGCTAACTACAGGTAATTGCTATCAGAAATCTGATTTGATTTCCAAAAATTGTGTGAATGAACCAAGTTTCTTGATCTTGATATACCAGGCAGGGAGTTTGTTCTTCCAAGTACTAGACTGCTTAATTGCTTGCTTGGGGGAGGAGAAATCCTGGGGGAAAGGCATATATGAGCAATTTCTACTCTGTGAAGCCAGCGCTGTGTCCTGAGCTGGATCACGGCCAGAAACACAGAAAAGTCTACTCTTTCCTACAGTGGAAGCAACTGTGGATATTTCATCCTAGGAGTGAATGAAAAAACCTAAAGCTCATACTTCATGGGAATCTTTCAATATTCTGACGGAAAACTGGTTATTTGCTCCTCCAACCCAAAGTCATCTAGGAACAGGACTCAGAACAGGAAAAAAAAAAAAAAAGACAAAAATAATAATTATTCCAAAATGTTATTTGAGAAGAAACAAACACAAACATTTGCATTATTAAATGGGATTGTTCACACTTGCTGAGTAGATATAAGATGATATTTAAGTCAAGAGCTAAAAAATAAACCGTCTCTTTCTGGTTTTGATTGACAGCAGAGCAATAAAAATTATTTTCACATTCTTTTCCTATTGTTAGAAGTAATCATTTGAGTAAATACACTTATCTGTGCTATAACTATTAAAATGAATTCATTTCAAATATGTATAGCACCTTTCTTTTTTGTATTTCTAGATATGGTTTCCATATAGACTTTCTGACTTTTATCATATGCATATAGGGCAATATTCTATTTTTCTTTCTTTTTAAATACTTATTGTTTCAATTTCAAATAAAAAATAAGCATTCTAGTTTGTACATTTTTAGCACAGAAATGTTTACAACCTTCAGCACAATTGCTTTTATAATTTACTGACCTGATATTTTGAGGAGTTTTGAACAAATTATGAGAAATAACACCTTCAGAAAGCATGTGACCACTTTCATGCAACTATTGGCAGTGTATTCATAAGTCATTAACATGTAGAGTTCTTAGACATACGGAACCTTTAAAAATTATACTAAAGAGTACATACAAAATACAGAACTATGTAATAATAACTAATTTTAAATCCTGACAAATTAGAAGTTAAGTCTACTATCTGTAAAAATATGTACTGGTTCCTTTTTTTTTTTTTAAGTATATACCTGAGCCTTTAAAAAGTATATACCTTTACAATTGATTTCCAATAAACAATACTGAATAACAAACTACAAGTGACTTTCCTGATTTTTCAGCAAAAATATATAGAAAAAGGAAATCCTATTTCTTATTAGAGATTGAAGCACAGTAATTTTGCACAGTATTAAGAACCATAACTATGCCATACAGAAGACAGGACCTGCAACCTAAGAAAAGTTTTATTAAACAGGACAAGACAGTGATTAGGGGCTCAAGTTTTATTTCAATATGCGAAAGTCATCTATTGTAACAGATATTTATTTCATTCCCTACACCACTATTATTTTAGCTTTATTTGACATATTTGCTCATCAGTGAATACTTACATTGAAACAGGTATTAAGAATATATAAAATCAGTTTATATATTTTCTCCTGCCTAGAGACTTCACTTTATATATATTTGTCTATAGAACAAAAACCAACTTAAAAGTTTTAAAAAATATTTCTCTGTTGAAGCAAATATCTACTTCTTTTAAAATAGTGTGAGCCTGTGAAAACATGGTATTATGTATTTGACATTTTCCATCTAAAAATACATTATGAAGCAAGCATGCTGGTATTAATAAACCATGTGCTTTCAGAACCCTGAAGTGCTTTTCTATAATTTTGTTGAAAACAGAATAAGATGATATATTTTCCACCATGCTATTAACATACAGCAAACAAATTTTATGTCGTTGCCTTGCCAGCTTGTCTTGATTGGAAAGTGTACCAAAAAAAATAATAATAATAAAATAAAAACTTTTAGGAGTTTATAAATATTCGTGAGCATAGTCTGGTTTATGAGTTAACAATACATAAGTAAACATAGATAACTTAGAAAAATTTAGTCAAAAATACATTACAAAAAAAAAAAGAAAAAGAAACCATGTATATTTCCTTTTTCCTCACCCCACCCCCATCATAGCCAGAAAAATCACCCTCCCTCTGCAGCAGGTACTATCCTTCCTTTCACCACTTTAGTTATCTGAAGGCAAATGAAAATACAACGATCCTTTTCGTCTTCTGATTTAGCTTACAACGCAAACATTTTAACACAAGCATAAACTACTGACTTCACAGAAAGCACCAAACGGAAAGAGCAAGACTCACTGACCCATTTGGAAGACAAAGACGACAGAGCAGGAAAGCTCTAAAAATCAGCTTGTGAGGCCTCTGAGAGATATTCTTCTGGCATTTCATCACAGCAGCCCCAGACCAGCTCACCTCCCTGGATACAAGGAGGAGGCACTAAATAGAGCTGTTTATTAAAGCTGCTGTGCTGGATTGCATTAGGAAGCGCGAGCAGACCACCTGGACCTTTCAGATTGTGGCAGTGTTTAATTTGCAGCCTGCCCCTCTGCAGCAGCCAAGACTACTACTACATTCACCCGGCTCAATCACACATTATCTGGGTTAGAAGTCAAGGCACATGTATCTATATATTTATATTTCCCATATGGAGAAAGTGAGAGAGGGAGAGAGAGAGAGAGAGAGAGAGAGAGAGAGAAGGAGAGAACACAGTCAAAATAAAAATATTGAACAGCATTAGAAAAATTTTAACTACTACCTAGAAAACCACACTTGATTCTCTTCTCACACTTTCTTTCCTTCGGAGATCAAAATCTAAAAAGAAAGCAAATTTCTAAAATAGATTTTTAAGAAACATTCAGACCAAATTATAAATTAGATTTATCCTTCAGTGTTTTTGTTGTTGTTTTAGTTTTTGTTTAAAAGGATCACATTGAAGTTTTAAGCTGAGGTTTCCCTGGTCAGATTTAATGGGTGCCTTTTGCCTTTCGCACTTTCAGCACTACACTGGCAGGTAGCTGAAGATACAGATAGAAAGATGGTACTGTAAATATGAATTATGTGAATCATATGGTGAGACCCTTGTGGAAAAAAGGGGAGTTGAGAAATGGCTGACTCCATACCTGACCAATTACAGCTTGCATGGTCCCCGTGTCCTGCTGCGCTGAGAGATCGCAATCCATCATATGTTGTCTTTGAAAAGGAGAATGGGGGTTTCTGGCATGCATCTGTCAATCAACTTCTGCACTCACAACCATCACCAAAAGCAAGGGGAAAAAAAGTCAAGCTGCTCCACCAAATAGGATGAAACCGTCATGTGACCTCCGGCAGACACGCACACACACATTCACTACCTCCACAGAGCGTAAGAATTTTCTGTAGATATGAAATGACATTGACAAATATCCAATACCAAGTAAATAAAGTGAGACAAACAGCTATTCACCAAAGACAAAAACACGGGCTGTAATCTTCCGCTAAAGGTTTAACAAACCTATGAGGATTATTTTTAATGCTCTAGAAATCTACGTTTAAAACAAAACAAAACCAAAATGAACTATCTCATGTGAGTGTCCATTAAGACTTTGATTTTTGTGCTACTATATACATTTTTTAAATTATAGTTAATTGCTGTAGTTTTCTTAATGGGTCCCTAATGATTTTATTTTTAAAATCTCTGAATGACCTTTTGATAATATGCAGTTATCTTTCTTGTTTTATATGAAGACACCTTTTCAGAGAAGCTTGAAATGTTAACTGTTACGTAACAGACACCCTGATATTTGTGGATTGGAAATGGACATAGAAAATAATCCATGTAAACGATGATGACCACTCTAATATAAAATATTCAAAGTGTGTAAATAGTAGTCACTAAACTTTCTATCTTCTAAAAGGTAAGGGGGTGATTTACTTGCAGTTCATCTAAACTGATGTAATGTGTTTTTAATGTGATGACAACTATTTTAACTTTTTAAATTTAATTTTAACTATCTGATTCCACACAATCTAGGGACAGATTGCTAATGTATTATGGGTCAGTTATTGTTAAGGGTGACAAGAAAATAACTTACCAGCTTTTTAACCTTCCTAGGCTAAAGATCGGAACCTGACTTTCAAGACAATCCTACAGGTATTGTAAAGTTGCTCTCCGAAAATCCAAAACCGTAAACACCGTCTATTAACTTGGTAGCTTTGTGGCAGTGAAGAACGTTTGCATTGTCTACTTTTTAACTGAAGTTCATTAGTTAGTATACTGTCCCTAACTTTTCAAAAAAAATGTATGGGAAAACCTTGTGTTAATATTAAAATGGAGATTTTTTCAAGGCTCTAAACTGATGACAAGTCGGGGAGCAATGAGAAATATGTAATACAGAATATATACTATTATGTATATTATTGCATAATATCCACTGCTTGAAAATTAATCAAAAGGAACTTCAAGTAAGAAAAAAAATTTTTTTTCAATATTGTTAAAGAAAGCTTTAGGAGCAAAGAATGAAGGACCAAAGCGCGCGCGCGCACACACACACAGACACACACACACACACACACAGTTAAATCAGCATCCTCAAACAAAATGAGACCGTGTGCCAAGTGGGTAGCCCTCCTGGGAGCTGAGGGCTAACGGAGGAAAGGCCCTTCTAAACATCATTAAATGTCCCGTCTGCGCTGAAGCCCTATCCGGGGGTTTCTGCAGTCATCCCAGATCAGGACTTCGAGCGTCCCATCACCTCCTCTGGCCGGGGAACGGGAGGTCAGGGAAGCCAAGCCAGGAGCATAGGGGCCCCGGGCCGCGACAAGGACTAAGCCAAAGTTGCCCGAAACCTGCGGGCTTACAGAGGGCGGGGGACGCGACTGCTCGTGGCATCGCCTTCTTGGGACCCCGCCTGGGCAGACCCTAGACAGAAAGACAGGTGATGGGACCAGTGAGAAGTTGCGGAAGAGGGACGAGCTGGACTCCCTGGCCACAGCCGAGCTGAGCAGCCGTCCCCGCTTTCTAATTCTTGGGGGGCCTGCAGCCAAGCCTGGAGCGCTCCCCGGCGGCACCGCCCTCCTGGGCGCCTTGGAGCCCCGCGCCCTCCGCCTGCGTCCTCTGACTTAGGCAGCGGCACCGGTGAGCGGGTCGGGTGAGCCCGGCGGCTGTTTTGGCGTCCGGCATCCTCTGTAGCACAGCCTGGGTTCTCCACGCGCTGCCACCCGATCGCAGGTTCAACTTCCCCTGGGATCTAAGCTTCTTAAGCGCCTTCCTAAGGGGCTGGGGGCTTGAGGGTGTGGGTGGAGGTGGGTGGGAGAGGCTGGCCAAGCTGCGGCATGAGGCCGAAGACTTCCTTTGACGCTTTGTCCCACAAATTATAGTGGTTCCGATTGGCGTAGGGACAACACTCTTTGCTTATACTCCATTTGTTTACATGACCATCTGGCCTACATGAATTATAATTATTACTAGCCAGCATTGATGAGAGGCTGAGCCAGACACTGTGTCAGACACTTCACAGTACGTTATATGTGAAATAACAACTCAGTGAGGCGGGCACGATTATTCCCATTTTGCAGATGAGGCTCCAAAAATAAAATAAAATAAAATAAGGTAACTGCTCATGATTAATAGGAATATGATTTGAACCTGCTCTGAATCCAAAACTGGAGCCCTTCATATGAAACCACAGAGTCAGGTAATATTCACAATAGTGGCTATCATACATGAAGCACCCACTCCTTTCGCACATATTTATGGAGCCTGTACTAGGTGCCAAGTACTGCATTAATGTTGGAGATACAGCAAAACAGCACAGATTGCTTTGGAAACATAATAAAAATAAACCAAATGGTTAAAAGATTTATCTGGGGGAATTGTTTGATTCTAGCTGGTGGAACACGCTGACACTTTTTAAGCACTGTAATGCACCGGCTCGGGTTGGGATGGACTCCCTCTCCGACCTCTGACAGAGCATGGCCTTGAAAAAGTGCCACTTCTCTGAGTCATGGATTTCGTGTCTTACACCAGAGATAACAATCCCTCAAGGGTAGTGTAAAGATTTGGGGAGATAATGTTTTGTGAAAGCTTATTGAGCTATACTGTGTAAATGCCCAGCAAGTGTTAGTTATTTTCCCATATGGGAGGTCTATGGAGGGCAGGAAAGATTAATTCTCCTGGGGAAGGGAGGAAGCCTCAATGCAGATGGTGGAAAGATTTGGGTTGTGATATAAACAGAGGGCAGCTCCTGTTCAGGGCAAGAGGAACAGCATGAGCAAACCATCTGTTCCTCTATCATTGTGGGTGGCAGACACTTCTAAGGTTTGATTAATGGAAAACAAATGGGAGAGAATGTGGGTATGCCAACTAATGTTGATTCCCACTCCCACAGTAGCATTTAGGAAAGGAGACTCCTTGAGTGAAATATTCACCATTACCATCATCTCTCTGTTTTCTTACCTCCCATCAAAGTTCCGTAATATTGTGCATTTTCTGACCCTCTAAAGCCCCCTCCTGGATCACGAAGCAGCTAGATATGTCCTTTTCCAAGATACTCTTGTAGGCAAGGCAGCAGTGATGGCAAAAGGTCACCATAAGTTAAACCAAAAGAGGTCCCATCATTGCCCAAAGTCCCAGTCCCCAGCTTCTCAGGATAGGGATGTCCTTGATTTCTTAAACCACAAAGGACACTGATAGATAAATGGAGTACTGGGAATCAAGATAAAGTGCAGATATTGGTCATCTCTGTCTTCATTTGTTTTGATGAATGTTTTGTAATGTTTAGGCATGAGAAGAGCTAACATACCTGGAGGCTTCTTTAATTCAAGGACCAAAATCAGGAAAAAAGTGAATAGATGGTTCAAATAGTCACTAAGACGAATCCACTTTTACTAGACTTAGTATATTTCTGCTTATGCTATCATAACATGTAGATTTACTACAAGTCTATATGACATGCCTTTCTCTCTGTTGAGACCTGTTCTTTTTGTTGTAGTTGTTCCCTTTTTTGTTTACTGGTTTATTCTATTTTTTTTTCTTTGTTTCTCTGCTACTTCTTGCTTTTGCGTACATACCTTTCCTGGTTTTTAAAAGACTAAATTACCATTCCTCCCACTCGTTTTATTTTTCATTTTAAATCTCCCACCCCCAGTTTACTAGACTCCAGCCTTCTTCCTAGATTAAGCATCATGGCAGAACACTCTCTACAGCATGACTCACCACGTAGCTGTCTGTCTTCATATGATTTTTGAGGCTGACATGGGAATCAGATGACAAGGGGACAAGAATCAACATACCCAATCAAGACTCCTCATTGACTTCCCTTTCCCTTCTTCAGTTGGCTTTGCTTTTGCCCTTCTTTTCAAAGTCAGTTTTTCCTAGAATTTCATGTGTTGCCATCAGCCTCTGGAGGGATCCATTGCTTTTTCCATTTTCACCCCCACAACATTACATTTTTGTCTACTTTCAAGTTTTGTAGAGCATTTCTCTGGAATGGTCTTTTCAATCACCATCAGTTTCCTTAAGCAACATTAGGGGGCTCTTAATTCCACAGGACATTGACCAGTGTAACTGATCTGTACCCTGGGATCTTTTGTTGTTGTTATTTTCATATTTCTAGCGAAGTTGAGGACAGGAAAAATACCAAAAACAGAATGATTATTTTTAAAAGAGAAAAGGAGAAGGGAGGAAACCCCACACATCAAGCCCAAGGACTACAGAGTTGAAAGGGGCTTGACTTTGCTGAGCCAAGGCACCATTACTCGTGATGACCTATGATTTACAATTTCCTTCTACAACATAATTTGGGAGCACTGGCTTTCCCCTGAGAAACAGTGACAAGATATTGCCTTTAAAATGAACAGCTGAGAAGTTCAAGAGCCTGTTGACTCTGGGCAAGGAAGACCTGTGAATATACTAATGCATTATCAGACCTCCAACTTCGTCATCCTTTCTACCAGGGGACTTTATCCAGGATAAAAACAGAAAAAGCCAACACACGGAACCAGTTCCTTAATTTCCATTTGCCCTCTTCATGAAATATTTTGGTTATAGTTATGCATTTGATCTTCTAGAATGTATATCTTCTGCCTGAATATGCTTGGAAAAAGCATTGCAATGCTCCTGGGTTTTACTGTACTTTGGGTAGTTTCTGTGCCTGAGCCCAAATGCTAACACGTAACTTCTCATGAAAATTCTCCACAGTGGTGGAGACACACATTCTGTTTCCTTACAGCCACAGTATACTAGGGGACTTTTCCTTTTTTATTTCATGGTTATAGTTTCACATGCCTGAAAAAGCTAAATACCACTGTCCTTTTATTCCTTATATCGATAGGTTCACAACACGTAGACCTAGTTCTGCCATTTTAAAGACAAACGTTTTTAAATGGATGACTGTACAGAATCAAATTCATCAAGAGAACTACAAAACTTGCAGCTCTTATACTGGAAAATCCGTATCTATTCTGGATTTCTCTGTAATCATCATCATCATCATCATCAATAACAATAACAGCAATAACAATTATAGAAAACATAGAAGAGGATCCCAAGATGTAGTTTGAGTACTCTTGAGGGTTCATGAGGCCCTTTCAGGGGGTCTGGAAGGACAAAACTTTTTCAAAATAACACTAAAATGAGATTTTTTCCTTTTTCACTCTCATTTTCTGAAGAGCATACAGTAGAGTTTCCCAAAACTGCATGATATGTGATTTCATAGCAGATTGAATGCAGAAGCAGACGAGAGACTCCAATCATCTTCTAGGAAGTCAGACACTTACTAGAGATTTGCAAAAATCTAAAACAAAGCCACTCTTTTTACTAGGTATTTTGTTTGTGGTAAATATAATTTTTTTCATAAAACAAATTATTTATGTTATGTAACTATTTAAAATAAATTAGTAAGTAAACATTTTAAATGTATTGGTTTTAATTTCTAATGTAGTAAATATTAGTAAACATAACCCACAACACAAAAGCTTTTTGAGGTCTTAAATAATTCTGTAATAGTGTAAAGAAACTCTAAGACTAAAAAGTTGGAGGTTTGTAGACATCCTAGAGTATTTACTATTTGCCATGCAACTGTTCTAAGCGCTTCACTTATACTAACACATTTAATCCTCACCCTGGCCCTAGAAAATATGTGTTCGTTATCCTGATTTAATAGATGAGGACACTGAGGGTAGTATTATATTGAATATTATAAATGCAAGGTTCTTAGGGATGAATGTCCAAAACAATAATTTTATATGAGAGTCAGCTGAGATATGCAATACCTCCTGGATGGAAATGTTAGGAAAAAAAATCACTTTGTTAAAGTTTTTAAAGGTTTTTTAAAGGATACTCATCTATGATCAGCATCAAACCTATGTCCCAGTAAATAAAATGTCCCTAGTAACCATCACATGCCACAAAGTAGAGGCAAAAGAATTAAGAGCTGTCTGATTCTACTCCCGTCTCTACCACCCACTCCTATTGGGCCTGAATGAAGGTGTTGGACTTTTAATGCCCTTCCAGTTACAATATTTTGTAATTGCCAAATCCCCACGTTAGTTGGTGAACAGATCTATCTATACAGAACATGAAAGATTAAAATCTATAATTTTTGAGCATTCATTTGACTGCAAAACTATAGTTGAAGCACTGGGAAAAAATATTCATTAAAGAGAACAGAGTTTATATAATTGTTTAATTATCTAGCCTTGGCATTCAAGATTATCATCTTGCAAAGGGAATTGTATTTCTTCAAGAAAATACCTGATACACAGCTTAGCCAGGCAGGTCAAAAGGGAAAGTAGAAGAAGACAAAGTAATAACGACGTAGCTAGATGAAATAAAATTATGGGTCAAGGAGAACAAAGAAGAAGGAGGAGGAGGAGGAAAAGCAAGACAGACCAGGCAGCTGGGGCCTGAGCGTGTGGGAGTGGATGAGAAATTCCCCACCATGTCCCATGAGGGCAGTGAGAGTCTCACAACTGGAAATAGCTAATATACAGTGTTAATTGAATATATTGCTGTTGTTTATTTTTCCCTGCCTTGTACATATGCCTTGAATCCCAAACCTTCAGCAAAATCCGCTACACACATAAATTCTTGTGTGAGGGGCCATTTTTTCAGGGAAAGGAAGGCTGAATCCCACATCTGGGTCAACAGTAACAAGTTGTGGAAAGTGAGATGTAATGTGTTCAAATATTTGGCGAAGTCTGAAGAAGTGACACAATATAAAAAGTATCTGTTATGCAAGGAATGCAAAACCAAACTTGGACTTAATTGAACAACAAAGGGAATTTTCCGGCTCACAAAACTAAAAAGTACAGAGGTTAGTGGGCATCAGATCTGGCTTGATCTAGAGGTTTTTTAACATCTAATGAACCCTGTCTCCATCAAAAAATAAACATAAAAATAGCCAGGCAAGGTGGTGCACACCTGTAGTCCTAGCTACCTGGGAGACTAACACAGGAAGATCACTTCACTTGAGCCCAGGAGTTCGAGGCTGCAGTGAGCTGCAGTTATACCACTACACTCCAGCCTGGATGACAGAGCAAGTCCTTGTCTCTATAAATAATAATAATAATAGTAATAATAATAATAATAATGTAAATAGAGTTCTAGCTACATCTCTCCACGAGGCCCTTTGCTCTGTTTCAACCTATCCATTGGTTTTGGCTCCCCTCATGGTAGTGAAAGGCTGCAGCAACTCCAGGCCTCATACCACACCACAACCCACACCATCTAAAACAGGAGAGAGTGCTTTGTTTCAAATATCCAAGCAAAATCCAAAGATTCTCGTTGTTTAGACCAGATTAGGTCACACCCCTAACACTCCTGGTCTGTGTTCAAGGGGATAGAATACACTGAATGGCTTAGCTTCAATGGTGTAATGTACTGCAGGAGCTGGAGGCAGATGCAGGACCCCTGGAAATACGTGAATCTACAAGCAGTGTTCAGGGGCTTTTAGGAAAGGGAGAACGTATGCTGGGTGGAAAGAAAGACAATACAAGAAGTCTACTATGACAACCCCTGGGATTTCACAGACATTTTGCAAATCCATGCAAGAGGCATAGAAAAAGAGCTTTTAGTTCATTTTAACTAAATCTCAAAGGATAGGCTGACCTGGCGGTTGATGACCTGGTAGTTGTTTTGAGTATTAAAAGAGAAAATGTTCATGAATACTGATTACAGTGCATGAAATAATAGTAGATCCGTACACATCATAATTCCCTTCTGCTTTCCTTCTTCTTTTTCTCTCCAGAATATAATATAATATACGTAATTTGAAGTTGAAACAATAGTGCTGATTTTTGAAGCACTGTGTTCTTAAATTAGAAATAAGATTATACATTATAAAACAATGTTTAAAAACGGGTGGCCATCTTGGTAGAGACGTGGCTATGTAGTTTTGTGTACTTCATATAGAAATTTGAAGCCCTCATGAAAAAGAGAGATGATAAGAACAGAAGTAAAATACCTTGCTTTGTTTCACTTACAGCATTATTGAATATATTCAAATTTATGGATGCTGTTGGGATGGACACTAAGGAGCCAGACATGGTGGGATTCATCCGAAGAAGGGAAGCTGATGGCAAGAGAGAGTCCAATAACAGGATTGAAAAAGATTGGCATTTATCTGGGCCCATAGTGAAGAAGAAGATTAATCTGATGGTAACATAAGAATGTACCTTAAAACACAAAAACCACACTTAACAAATGGGGGTTAGTCTAAATGCAGCTTTAAATGTTGAGTCCATGCTGTGATGAAGATTAAGCACATTTTTAAAAACATGGTCTCTGCTCTCAACAAGCTTGTAGTCTCATGATGGAATCAGATCTTAAACAAATAAGCCTGCAAATAAATATATAAATTATTAATTGCAATAAATACTATACAGGAAAATCGGGAGATATGAGAGAATATCAGCTTTTTCTATCATTCATTTAAAAATTATGCTATGTTTTATAAAAATTATTAGCACAATTATTTAGAATTATTCCAGGGTTAAATGGACACAGGCTGTCCATGCATTTATTAGCAGTTTTTATGCAGTTCAATAACATAAGTTCCCCATTCATGGATTCCTGATTCTGATTAATCTTTAATTAGGCAGGAGTATGTTTTCAAATAATAGTTTAAGGCTATTACAGTTTCAGAGTTACTGTATATTTAAAAGTGTGTTCTCTGTTGCCTTACCTATAAAGCTATTCCTGATTATGTAAAGTATTTGGGGGTTACATTAGGTTTCCTTCAACTTTGTGAACATTTCTTCATGATCTGCCATTTCCTGTTTCAGAGGAAAAGCCTTCTGCAGGTAAACGGCCTCATATGCTAAAATATCTGAAAAGTTTTAGTCTTTATTTTTGAAATTTGGTGACCTTACCATGAGATAAATCATTCTCTTATTATTTTTTGTTAGGAAGTATTCCAAAATACCCAAAAGTAGAGAATATAACGAACCTCTGCGTAATTACCATCCAGCCTCAACCACATTCACACTGTCATACTTGTTTTATTACCCCCACCAGCTTTCTTGGCTGCTGTTCTTTAACAAATCTCAGATGTCATGTTCTTTTACCACTAAACATTTCAATTTGAATTTCAAAAAGTAAAGGACATTTTTTTACATGACCACAGACCATCATAAAAGTTAACAATTATTATTACTTAATATTTAATATCATCAACTATTCAGCATTATAATATTCATTGCACATTAAAACTCTCAAAGTTGATATATTGTCCAAAATATACTTTTCTGTTTGTTTGGTTGAATTAAGATTTAAATAAGGTTCATTGTTTATATTTTCGTGTATCTTTTGTTTCTGTGTTTGTGTGTGCATGTTTTGTTTTGTTTTGTTGACAAAGTCTCACACTGTCCCCCAGGCTGGAGTGCAGTAGCACAATCTTGGCACAGTGGCACGATCTTGGCTCAGTGCAGCCTCTACCTCCTGGGTTCAAGCAATCCTCCCAGCTCACTTCCTGAGTAGCTAGAACTACAGGTGCCTACCACCATGCCCGGCTAATTTTTGTAATTTTTTTTTTTTTTGATAGGGTTGAAGTTTCACCATGTTGGCCAGGCTGTTCTCAAACTCCTGGCTCAAGTGATTCGCTCACCTTGGCCTCCCAGAGTGCTGGGATTACAGGTGTGAGCCACCATGCCCAGCCTATATCTCTTGTTTCTTATAAAACAATATATAAAAACCCCCACTTCATTTAATTTTTTATGCTTTAAATATTGAAGAGAAGAAGTTCACTCCGTGTTCTGACTTTTGCTGATGGTTTTCTCCTAGTATGATTTCACTTGTTTCTCTATCTCCTGTATTTCTGTAGACTGGAAGTTAGATCTAGAGGCTTGCTTAAATTCCATCTCAGATAATGCCTTACTTTCCCACTGCATTACTTTAGGAAGCACCTGAAGCCTGGTGTTCTCACTTACAGAGATAAGAAAGTCCGGGGTTCAGGTGCCGACAACCTGCTTCTTCATTGCAAACATTTCCCTTGACATTTCATGTGATAGTTTTACAGCCCATTGATGACCACTGTCTGAAGTGATATTTTTGTAAGTTACAAAATGGGGACTTTTCATAATTCTTTCTGATTTATTAGCAGTTTTTGTACAGAAAAACCCACTCACTAAGGATATTTGTTCCTGTGAAACACAGTTCGTGCTTGCAAAGGCAGAATAAATGCTCAAATCTTTTCCTTTCATTATCAGTTTTCACAGTAATGAGTTTGTGCCCTAGCAACCTCCAATATAGTAACAATGAGTTATGTCTTATTTCTTTTTTATTCTTTTTTTAATATCACTAATAACTCATAGATTTTTATATTTTCAGTGAGTTTTAAACAATTGCAATCATTATTCTCATTGATGCTCAGATTGTCCCATCTTTTGCCATGGGAGCCCATCAAGCTGGCTTGTGTACTTTGACATGATCCCATTAGCCTCTGATAGCTTCCTTGCTCTTTGTGCCAACAAGATGTTCCGGAATCTTTTTGTTCATTTCCTACACCAGTCCTAGGTTCTTTTTAGAGAAAAATGGTATTTAGAACCACTGATAATATGTCATTTCAGTGGTCAAAGCCAGAAAAAAAATTTTAAGGTAGGAAAAACCACAAGTTCACACTGATATTTCCAATTCAAAATGTAAGAGTACAGATTTTCCTTGACTTCTTTATTTTGTACTTCTATCTCTGGTATCTCTTTTCTCCTATGATTAATATTTTATTTCAGGATAAAATTAATATGATTATTTGCTTATTTTAACTTAGAATTACAAATCTAATAGTTCATAAAATGAAACACCATTCTTGGTTTTACTTATTTATCAGTCAAAAACAAGATAAATCATTGTGATAACTTTCATTTGTTGGAAGGCTACATTTTCCATCTTTGAGTATTTTTTGTCCCATTTATTTAAAATATGTATTATTTGAACCTTCTTTCTGTGCTATACATATTTAACATCTTTTTTTTTTTTTTTTTTTTTTTTTGAAACAGTCTCGCTCTATCTCCCAGGCTGCAATGCAATGGTGCCATCTTGGCTCACTGCAACCTCTGCCTCCTGGGTTCAAGCAATTCTCTTGCCTCAGCCTCCTGAGTAGCTGGGATTACAGGCACACACCACCACACACAACTAATTTTTGTATTTTTAGTAGAGATGGAGTTTCACCATATTGGTCAGGCTGGTCTCGAACTCCTGACCTCGTGATCCACCTGCCTTGGCCTCCCAAAGTGCTGGGATTACAGGCATGATACACTGTGCCCGGCCATATACTCTTTTAAATCTATGAATCCTTTTCCTCTATATGCTTTTCTGCATATTTGGGCCAGCCCACAATTTATGGAGCTATGTTTCAGGAGAGAGCCCTTTCCTATTGTCATGATTACTATTTATGTAAACACAAATGATCTTACAGGGTTTGAGGATAAACAAATTGCTTTGGTGCCTAACAGATATGGTTAGGTGTCAGAATCTGAAAAACTTGGGGGTACCTATGCAGTTGCTTTTGCCACTGGGAGAAGCAGCAGTCCCAGCAAATGTGTGGGTCTTTCATTGAATAGGTAATTCTGACAGCTGGTTTCCACTTCAAACTCCATAGAAAAGTATGATCACATGGAATATAACATTATTTGACAATACATATTAAAGGCAAACCTGGTCTGATTGGAAAGGGGAATGTTTGGGAAACATAATTTTTTTTTTTTTTTAAAAAGAAAAGCCAACAAAGTAAGCACTCAAGTTAACACAAAAACACTGGGGATGGGATTTTAGGAACCTGAATGAAGAGAGGCTGGGATTTTAATGCCCAGCACAGACAGGAATGGAGGCTTCCAGGTCCTAATAGATATGAATTGGAATCAAGTCCCTTTATACTGCTCATATTCCCAATTGATTGAAACCCAAACCTACTCCTAGTATATGTTTTAAGTATGAATTTACTTTTTGTTTGTTTACATTGCAATTACACTGTATGATGAAATTGATCCAAGCTTGTGGTTTACTGGGGCATCTGACAGAAGCAAATGTGAACTACTGTAATTTTTGCCTTATGGAATTCTCAGAGTTTATAATAAAAAAAACTAAAAATATATGAGAAAATAATTTGCCAATGGGAATAGTCATTAGAAACAATAAACAGGAGGATCTTCACATTTTTAGATTTTAAAAAGATTGTAAAATGAGTATGCTAATAATAATAATTAAACGAAAGATGGTACTAAACCTTAAAGAAAGAAGAAAGCCAGTGTAAAAGAGCAATGTCAAAGAATCAATTGGATTCTTTATTAATAAAAAATATAACTAAAATAAAAACTCGATGTATCACTAAATAGCAAGGTTTATGCAAAGAAAGTGAAGTGCAGAGAGGTGAGTGAACTAAAGGTTAAACCTCAGACACTTTAATCAGAATAGTTCAAGGAGATAGAGAGGTGGAAATTACATAAAGGGTTTAAGAAAAATGGAGCATAGCAAAAGAGGTCTAACATATGTCCAATACTTGAGAAGCCTTGCTGAAAGGGCTACTAAAGGGTATGCTTCAGAAAAAAGAAAGTTGAACCCAGACTGAAGGATACAAGAACCAATGTAAGTAAAACAAAAGAAAACAACAATTTTTAAAAACCTAAACTAAAAAAATATTAATAAATATGTCTATAAATCTAAATAAGCAGGGGCTGGAGGAAGGGGAAAGTAAAATATCATTAATGAGGTATAAAACTAAGGTGGAGTTAAATTACTACATAACGATAATTTGTAAAATGAGAGGGATGGAGATTGGGGTTAAAATATTTAAAGGTCTTTTATTATTCAGAAGGAAGGTATAAATATTAATAATCTCCAGAAATCTAATATGCATGTTCAAATTTTTATGGATAATCACAAATAAACAGTATAACTTCTTGAGTCAATAGAGAGATAAAAGGAAATAAAGTATAATTTAATAGAAGGCAAGAAAGGAAAAAATATGAAAGGAATGCATTGTAAGTATAAAGCAGAAAGTTTGACAGTAGAAATAAATGTATATTGGAAAGTTTAAAACAAATCAAATAATGTCTGAATCAAAGATAAAATTATTTTAGAAATTATAAAATGTTTGAAATTAACAGCGAGATCATTAACCATGAGATAGATCAATGTGTGAAATGCAACTAATATAAATTGCTTAGAGGTCAACGTTTATAACCTTAAATGTTATGCTAAGCAACTTCTAAAATCGTTCCGCAGAATTCCACCTCCTTATATTTGGGTCCTTGCATAATCTCTTCCACTTGAGTGTAAGCTGGACCTGATGGCCTGTTAGTAATTAATAGAATATGGTGCACATAATGAGATGTCACAGAGGCCAAGGTATAAAAGATGTTGACTTCCACCCTGCGTGTACTTTCTCGAACTCTTCTTCCTTGCCCACTCTGTTGAAGCTGCCATGAGGGGAGCTGCCCAATGTAGAGGCCCCTGTGGTAAGGAATTGAGAGCAGCCTCCAATGAAGACCCAGCAAGAAGCTGAGGCCCTCAGTCCAACCACCCGTGAAGAATCGAAATCTCCCAATTACCATATGAGTGAGTGTGGAAGTGGATCCTTCCCGTGTCAAGACTTGAGATGCCTGCAACCCTGGCTGGCACAGATTGCAGTTTTGGAGCCACAAAACCTGAGGAACCAGCTAAACTGAGCCCAGACTCCTGGCACTCAGAAACTAGGAGGTTACTGAATGTCGTTTTCAGCCATAAAGTTTGGGGGTAATTTGTTATGTAACAATAGATAACTAACACTAATGCATTTATAGGAAATAACAAAAGAATTAAAAATTATAAGCTAAATATCCAACTGATGAAGTTATAAACAAACAAACAAACAAAAGCGAAAGAAGAGAGTAAACCAAAAGAAAGTAAAAGGAAGGAAATAATAAAGATAATGGCAGACATAAGGGAGAACAAACAAAATCAAATAATTTGGTTTGAGTGTTTTTAACTTTTTATTTGAAATAATTTCCGACTCACAGAAAGGTTGCAAAAATATCACAGTTTCCCTATATTCTTCACCTGCTTCACCTAATGTTTACACCTTACATAAATATAGTATAATTATGGAAACCACAAAATTAACTTTTTATCTTATTTTTTATTTCTTTTTAGATTTAGGGACAGGGTCATTCTGTCCCCCAGGCTGAAAGTGCAGTGGTGTGATCATAGCTCACTGCAGTCTGGAATTTCTGGGTTTAAGCAATCCTCCTCTCTCAGCCTCCTGAGTTGCTGGGACTACAGGCATGTACTACCATGCCCAGCTGATTTTTAAAAATCATTTTTATTAGAGACAGTTGCACTATGTTGCTCAGGCTGATCTCATACTCATCTCAAAGCAATCCTCCCACCTCAGCCTCCCAAGTAGCCAGAATTACAGGTACAGGCCACCATATCTATCTTAAAAATTAACATGGATATAATACTATTACCCACAGGTATTATTGGAACTTTGCCAATTGTCTCATTCTTGTTTTTATTTCTAGCCCCAGAATTCCACATTTGATTTAATTGTTACGTTTCCTTGGCATTCTTCAACCTGAAACAGTTGTCCTTTGTCTTTCATAAACTTGACAGTTTCAAAAAATACTAATGTTATATTGTAGAATGTCTCTCAATTCGAATTTATTTAACATTTCTTATATCTCAATTTAGTTCTGTATTTTTGGCAAAAATTCCGCAAAGAAAATATGCTTTTCTCAGGGGATCATAACGGCAAGTACATTATGTTAACACATTTCATTACTGGTGATATTAATTTTAATTACTCGGTTAAAATGATAATTGCAAGGTTTCTCTAATGTAAAATTACTGTTTTTATCTTGTAATTAACAAATATCTTGTGGGAGAGACTTTAAGACTATTCAAGTATGCTATTGTTATACTTTTATCCATTGATTTTAGCATTAGTTAATTCTTGCCTTTAGTTTATGACTGTGGTGATTGCCAAATAGCAATTTTCTCTTCTATCATTCTTTCAATATTATATATAATATTATATAATATGTAATCACTATTATATATATAATTAGTTATAATGATTCTCCAAGGAAGAGCTGTCCCTCTCCTGCCATATAAGAGCTGCTTAGTTGTCTTGACAAAAACTAATAAAGTAGACAATATTGGGCAATAATGATAAAGTAAAAAATGAGAAAGCACAAACAATATTGGGGATAAAAATGTGAAGAGTGTCAGAGATGCAAAAATCATAGCACTTTATAACACCTTATGCCTGTGAATTTGAAAACAAGTTTAAAATGCTGTTGTATAAAAATATAAACAAAATACATTTATTATTATATATTATATATAATATTTTATGTTATATATTATTAAAAATAGAAACAAAATATATTTAATTTAATGACTTCAAATTAAATATATTAAAATTTATATTATAGATATTAAATACATTAAAATAAACATATTAAATTAAATAGTGTATGATATATTAGGGTATGGAAGGATGGGAAAGGAATGGGGGTGGTTTGAGCTGTATTTAAAGTGTTCAATTTATTTTAGTGCAAAAGATATTAGAAGCAAAAAATACAATGAATTTTATTTTTCTTTTCAATTTTTCAAAGGTCTAATGGTTCCATTTTCATTTCTTGCTTTTCTGTCATATTTTTCGATATTTTTGTTCCATGGCATTTATGTCTTTTGAAATTTTCTTAAGTTACTAGTACTGTCTAAAATTATTTTTTCTCATTCTTCAAAAAATATTCTTAATCTATGTTTTGCAGCCTTTTTTCTAATTTCTCTTTTTAAATTTTTTCTTTTTTTAACTTTTATTTTAGGTTCAAGGATACATATGCAGGCTTGTTATACAGGTAAATTCAGGTCACAGGGGTTTGTTGTACAGATTATCACATTACCTAGGTACTAAGCCTAGTACCCAATAGTGATGTGTTTTTGATCCTCTCCCTCATCCCACCATCCACCCTCCAGTAAGCCCCAGTGTCTGTCGTTCCACTCTTTGTTTCTACGTCTTCTAAGTGAAAAAATGAAGTATTTCATTGTATGTTCCTGCATTAGTTTACTAAGGATAATGGCCTCCAGTTCCATTCATGTTTCTGCAAAGGATGTGATCTTGTTCTTTTTATTGGCTGCATAGTATTTCATGGTGTATATGTACCACTTTTTCTTTATCAAGTCTACCACTGATGGGCATTTAGGTTGATTCCATGTGATTGCTATTGTGAATAGTTCTGCAACAAACATATGCATGCATGTGTCTTTATGGTAGAAAGACTTATATTCCTTTGGATATACACCCAGTAATGGGATTGCTGGGTTGATTGGTAGTCCTGTTTTTAGCTCTTTAAGGAATCACCAATCTGCTTTCCACAATGACTGAAGTAATTTGCATTCCCACCGGTAGTGTATAAGCATCCCCTTTCCTCTGCAACGTCTCCAGCATCTGTTACTTTTTCAGTTTTTAATAGTAGCCATTCTGACTGGTGTGAGATGTTATTTCACCATGGTTTTGATTTGCATTTCTCTGATGATCAGTGATATTGAGCTTTTTTCATATGCTTTTTGGTCACATGTATGTCTTCTTTTGAAAAGTGTCTGTTCATGTCCTTTGCCTACTTTTTAATGGGGTTGTTTCTTGTAAATTTAAGTTTTTTATAGATGCTGATATTAGACCTTTGTCAGATGCATAGTTTGCAAAAATTTTCCCCCATTTCGAAAGTTGCCTGTTTACTCTGTTGATAGTTTCTTTTGCTGTGCAGAAGTGCTTTAGTTTAATTAGAATCCACTTGTCAATTTTTGTTTTTCTTGCTATTGCTTTTGGCATCTTCGTCTTGAAATCTTTGCGGTTCCTATATCCAGAATGGTGTTGCCTAGGTTGTCTTCTGGGGATTTTATAGTTTGGGGGCTTACATTTAGGTCTTTTATCTATCTTGAGTTGATTTTTGTGTATGACATAAGGAATGGGTCCAGCTTCAATCTTCTGCATATGGTTAGCCAGTTATCCCAGCAGCATTTATTGAATAGGGAGTCCTTTTCCAATGGCTTCTTTTTGTCAGCTTTGTTGAAGATCAGATGGTTGTAATGTATGGCCTTATTTCTGGGTTCTCTGTTCTGTTCCATTGGTCTATGTGTCTTTTTGTACCCGTATCATGCTATTCTAGTTCCTGTATCTCTTTGGTACAATTTGAAGTCGGGTAACATGATGCCTCCAGCTTTGTTCTTTTTGCTTAGGCTTGCCTTGGCTATTTAGGCTCTTTTTTGGTTCTATATGAATTTTAAAATAGTTTTTTTTTCTGGTTCTGTGAAGAATGTCATTGGTAGTTTGATAGGGATAGCATAGAATCTGTAAATTGCTTTGGGCAGTATGGCCATTTTAACAATATTGATTCTTCCTATCCATGAGCATGGAATGTTTTTTCATTTGTTTTTGCCATCTCTGATTTCTTTGACTGATGTTTTGCTATTCTCATTATAGAACTCTTTCACCTCCTTGATTAGCTGTATTCCTAGGTATTTCATTATTTTTGCGGCAATTTTAATGGGATCGCATTCCTGATTTGGCTGTCAGCTTGGCTGTTGTTGGTGTATAGGAATACTAGTGACTTTTGTAAGTTTATTTTTGTATCCTGAAACTTTGCTGAAGCTGTTTATCAGCCAAAGGAGCTTTTGGGCCAAGACTGTGGGATTTTTTAAATATAGGTTCATGTCGTCTACAAACAGGGATAGTTCGACTTCCTCTTTACCTATTTGGATGCTCTTTATTTCTTTCTCTTGCCTGATTGCTCTGGCCAGGACTTCCAATACTATGTTGAATAGAAGCGGTTAGAGCGGGCATTCTTGTCTTGTGCCGGCTTCCAAGGGAAATGTTTCCAGCTTTTGCCCATTCAGTATAACGTTGGCTGTAGGTTTGTTTTAGATGGCTCTTATTATTTTGAAGCATGTTCCTTTAACACCTAGTTTTTTGAGAGTGATTATCATGAAGTGATGTTGAACTTTATCAAAAGCCTATTCTGCATCTACTAAAATAATAACATGATTTTTGTCTTTAATTATGCTTATGTGATGAATCACATTTATTTATTTGCATGTGTCGAACTAACCTTGCATCCCAGAGATAAAATCTACTTGGTCATAGTGGATCAGCTTTGTGGTCTGCTGCTGGATTCAGTTTGCAAGTATTTTGTTGAGGATTTTTGCATCAGTGTTCATCAAGGATATTGGCCTGACATTTTCTTTTTTTTTTTATTGTGTCTCTGCCAGATTTTGACATCAGGATGATGCTGGCCTCATTAAATGATTGGGGAGGAACTCCAGCTCCAGTGGTTTTTTGTGTCTCGATCTCCTTCAGTTCCACTCTGATTTTGGTTATTTCTTGTCTTCTGCTACCTTTGCAGTTGGTTTGCTCTTGGTTCTCCAGTTTTTAAAATTGTGATGCTAGATTGTTAATTTCAGATCTTTCTAATTTTTTGATGTGGGTGTTTAGTGCTATAAATTTCCCTTTTAACACTGCATTGCTTGTACACTGATTGAATCTTTTCCTTTAAAAATGAGTGGCGTGGGCCAGGTGCGGTGGCTTATGCCTATAATCCCAGCACTTTGGGAGGCCAAGACGGGCAGATTATCTGAGGTCTGGAGTTCGAGACCAAACTGACCAACATGGTGAAACCCCTATCTCTACTCTAAAAATACTAAAAAAAAAAATTAGCTGGGCATGGTGGTGGGTGCCTGTAATCCCAACTTCTCAGGGACTGAGAGAGGGGAATCGCTTGAACCCGGGAGGCGGAGGTTGCAGTGAGCCAAGATTGCGCCATTGCACTACAGGCTGGGTGACACAGTGAGACTCCATCTCAAAAAAAAAAAAAAAAAAAGAGTGGTGGTATGGGGGCTGGATATTGGTGTTTGAGTTTAATCACTTACCTGCTTGTGGCTATATGAGGAGAGAACTGGGACATAGAACAGCCACAGCTCAAATCCCCCTGGGTGGAATTTCTGATCTACTACTGCATTTTAGCCTTTTCTTTAGTGCATTGTTTTCTTTTCTGAGTAGATTATATCCAGTAGCTATAAAACTGATTGTAGCCTTTCTGTTTCCTTTATCTGCAGCTCTTCAGTCTGCCACCATTCTCTTGGGAAGCTCATCAAGTAACTGAAAATAAAAACAGCTTGGGGCTTTTAGGTCTCTTCCCATGTTGGGTAGATGATGGGATCCAAGCTAGATGTTTCCTTTTCCTCCCCAGCTAATTTTTCCAAGCATATGGTTATGTGCTTAGTATTTTATCTTAGGTCAGTTTTATATTTAAATTTTTTATAAGTCTAATACATTCTGATTCTTATCAGTTTGCTTTATTTTCTTCTCAAGGATACTTGTAACTTCTTTGCTTAATTTTTCATACCTGATTTCTTTCTCATTTTTGCATCTCTTTATTAGTAATTTTGTGATATTTGGAAGTATTTTAAATTCAAGTTGGCATCAGATTTTTATTCAAAATGGAAAAAGATATTAGAGTAATGCCTGTAGCATCTCTACATTCAGTCAATATGGTGTTTTTCTCTGGGAACAACAGAGAGATATTCTCAGACATGTAAAGTGTCTGGATATATTTCATTACTATATTCGTGATAAAAAAAAAAATGACCCAAAGAAATATTCCACAACTTACTGAAAGTAACCAAGATAGGAAATTGGAGCATTGGCACCAAGAGCTCCAAAAGAAGAAGTAGAGATCAATGGAACCTGTTAAATATGGGAGCTGTCTAAATACACATGGTGCATGATTTAAACGGTCATATTTTACCAACAAGCACCAGACGTCCTCCTAAAGTAGAAACTACTTTTGTTTAGAACAATGCTTTGATAAGCAGTTTCAGATGGAAAGTAAAGACAATTATAAAACATATCTTTTTTGACAATTTACTCAGTGTTTTATTTTGTTTTTGTTTTTATTTTGAGACGGAGTCTCACTCTGTCACCCAGGCTGCTGGAGTGCAGTGGTGTGATCTTGGCTCACTGCAGCCTCTGCCTCCCTCGTTCAAGTGATTCTCATCCTCCTAAGCAGCTGGGACTACAGGTGCACGCCACCACACCTGGCTAATAATTTTTTTTTTTTTTTTTTTGAGATGGAGTCTCACTCTGTCGCTCAGGCTGGAGTACAATGGCATGATCTCAGCTCACTGCTAACTCAGCCTCCCGGGTTCACACCATTCTCCTGCCTCAGCCTCTTTAGTCGCTGGGACTACAGGTGCCCGCCACTACCCCTGGCTAATTTTTTATATTTTTAGTAGAGATGGGGTTTCACCGTGTTAGCCAGGATGGTCTCGATCTCCTAACCTCGTGATCTGCCCACCTTGGCCTCCCAAAGTGCTGGGATTACAGGACTGGGTCACTGCACCCCGCAGCTAATTTTTATATTTTTAATAGAGGTGGGGTTTCACCACATTGGTCAGGCTGGTCTCGAACTCCTGACCTCATGATCTGCCCTCCCCAGCCTCCCAAAGTGCTGGGATTACAGGCATGAGCCTCTATGCCTGGCCTACTCAGTGTTTCTCTACTTCCGTTTTCTCACTTGTAAAATGGGGTTAATAGTACCTACCTCATAGGTTGTGAAAGCCCTAAGTGAACAAATAGCTAGTGCTTGATGATGGTTAGCAATTGTTATTTATCAGTGAGTAGAAATTTAAGTATGAAGATTGGAGCAGAGCAGTAGGAGGGAAGGGAAGGGAAGGGAAGGGAAGAAAAAATGCTGAGCACCTCATTGAGAAGCTGGAGCTGAGCGGGTACAACTGAAGCGTCACAAGAACATGTATTTAAGCGCATGGTTTTAGCTCTCCACTATGACACTGAAATGGACCCAACACTACCTCCCACCTCCCCACCACTAACTTTCAATTTTACACTCCCAAGACTTCAGGAAACATGACACCTACTCCTCCCTCTGTGAGTGGCACTTTGAAGGATGGCTGAATTAAGAAGAAGCAGTCTTTTTTATGTCTGGGAAACACTGGGACAGAAATGTAAAATGAATTTTGAAAATTCAGCAGAAGACATGACTCAGAGCCATGGGTAACTTGGATGAATGTACACTGCTGAAGATTTTTGAAAATCTTGGTAAAACTATAGAGTTTCTATAGATTAGACTTTGAGGAGATTCTAACAAGATCTTAAAGGACAATGATAACCCCATTGACATCTGGTATTGCAGCTTGTCAATACAAATGACAAAAATAATTACTTATGAGATAAGAAACAAGCATATGGATTTAAAAGCTTTGATTATTTTAACAAAAACAACAGACTTAGAAGAAGTAAAAACATACTACACATATCATCCTACACAGTGTATAGATGATAGTTCATGCTTCACATTAATAGAGAAATACAAGTTTAATCCTGCAAGACAACACATCAGACTGAGGATTGCTTGAGCCCAGGAGTTTGAGACCAGCCGAGGCAGCATAGCAAGACCCCCATCTCTACAAAAAAAAAATTAAAATTAAAATTAAATTTAACTGGGTGTGTTGGCACACGCCTGTAGTCCCACTACTTGGGTGGCTGTGGTGGGAGGGTCACTTGAGCCTGGGAGGTTGAGGCTGCAATTAGGCATGAGTGCACCACTGCACTCCAGTTTGGGTGACAGAGCGAGATCCTGTCTCACACACACACACACACACACACACACACACACACACACACAGACATCAGACTGGTCCACTATCTTAATGACATATTTTTGAAAAGATTTGGGTTGGTGAAAGGATCAGGAACCCTAGATGACTCAATGACCACAGGCATGCTGGCACATGTGGGTAAATCTCAGAAAGTACATGATCCTGCAGGTGACCGGAAGTTTTTGAGCATTCAGCATTCTGGGGCATGTCAGGATATTTCCTTCAAAGTAAAGAACAGACTGCTGCCACTGTCATCCCCTATTCATAAAAAGAGCCAAAATACTTGATGGGCATCTTTAGGTATTAGATATGTGCTACCCTAACTCATTAATTGGATGATCTGAAAAGTTGCTCACTTGGTATAGACCATCTAACAAGAGAAGACTCTGTGGCTGTTCCATGGGGCAGGGTGCATAGATATTCCAAGTGGGTGCTTTTCTGAGGAACCTAACTGACGCAGTCATTATAATAAAACCCTGTGGTAGACTAAACCAGAAATCAGGGTTTGTGACTGTTCTAGGATGATAAGATAAAATATCAGCGATATAGCAGGAGAAAAATCTAAGAGTTTGAAATCTGTTGCTTCTGGGGAGCAACACAGGAAGGAACAGCTATTTCTCTCTACTGTTGACTTTTTAACTATACACTCATATTTTTGTGATACAGGTTTTTAAATAATTGGAAAATTGATCATTTTTATTAGTAAATTAATCAGCCAAAACATCTTATTCTTAAAAATAATTTTATCTTTTTAAAAATCTAAATGTTCAATACGAAAGTTTGACAGGGGAAATTTAAATTTATTTTTTCCTTTAATGTACAACATTTAATCAGGCTTTCATTTTTCTAATGATGACATTACTGAAACACACTTCTAGGTAATACATGCTTCCTACGCCATTTCTGTTCCTCCAGCAGAATCAAGGAAATAATGTGTTCACTAAGTTAAAACTCTGATTCTATCAAAGAAAATGTGCATGTCCTCCATTGAACTCTATGTGGTATGCTTAATGTGGATAGGAGTTGCAATGTTGCTATTTGAAAGAATTATGAAACATTGTTTAGAACTTAATAAGATAAAAACAAAAATTTTGTACTTTATTACATATTAATTATATATTTAGATATTTAATATGACATATTTTGCACTTTACATGTTTCAGTACTAAAGGTTTAGACACATCTTATGTTACACATTTTATACTTTGTTACCTATTTAGATATTCTTGCAAAGGAGTGTTCATTCACAAGTTAATGGTTTGGTGAGTTTCTTAAAACTGAAATCTGTCCTTTGGATTGCATAATCTGTAATCAATACTGGCATCATTGCTACTCCTAGTCAGCTGAGTGATGGACAGCTAATGACTGGTTTTCCAATAACACCAACCTCAAATTCCCCTTTAGATAGAGTTTTGGCTAGAGTTCAGAAACATCTTGACTTCTTGTGCTGTTTTTGCTTTAATGCAGTGGAGAGCTTTGAAATACCTTTAGAGCTTTAAAGCCACACTATTTTTGGTCTGGTGAAGTTTCTATATCTTGAGTATTTGACCTCTCAGGTAAATTTTAATATGATGTGACCTCTCAGGTAAGGCATTAGTTATTCAAAACAAATACGTTTTTTAAAAAAGAATAGGAGACTTTCCTTGGAGTTGGGAAAAAAAGAAAGAACAAAAATTTCTCAAGCTACAGGGTCACCTTGACTAGCACCCTGCTTAAGTTGTGCACTGTCCAACTCCAGAGAGTGCTAGTCACAAAAACTGTGAGAATGGAGCTCCAGAAATGTGCATCACAGTGGCCTTGGAGTCTCCAACAAAGACAATGGACTCCCAGATCACAAGGTGTATCCTGCTATTCAGCAGGCAAAGGTATTTCAACACTTAAACATAGTATAATTCTAATCTCCTTTTCAGGCTCAATTTAAAAAATGTATTATCTCCTGAAAAGCACAACCAAGGGAATAGAAATCATCAGAATTCTGTCACTAATATTTCTGTTAGAATTACATTAATTTTCAGATAATTGACATCTTTATTACATTTTCAGTCACCTAAGATCCACGCATAATTCATTTTTCTTTTCTTTTTTTTTTTTTTTAAGTTTCCTTTAAATGTTGTAATTTTCTTCTTTTGACTTCCTCACAACTTTTGCCCCGTCTCTGGTTAGCTTTTGTTTTTGGTTCTTGTTATGACCAGGATCCTTTTTGAGATATGTAAATCTTCAGCTTTTGGATATATTACACTCTTCTGAACTCTCCAAAACTCATGCTGTTTACCCGTTCTTAACTTTATCCCTTGGTTCTCTACTTCTGAACCCTGAATATCTACTGCTTTCTCAGTACCTAGAGGGAATCCATATATCAAAATAAAACCTTTGATATTTTATTATTTCTTGTGTTCCAACCAGAGCAAATGATTAACATTGTGTTTGAAGTTGCTGATGCTATTCTGAAAAATTCTGGTCCAAGACTTCTCTTGCTATTTTACTCAATTATTGATATTAAAGGCACAGTTCATAATACATGGCAAATCAGTACCATTTTCCTCCAAATGAGACATCCAACTTGTTAAAGAACCCTGAAACAAATTTTTCACTGGATTTTCAGTTTGAATAATGTAATTGCATTCAACTTGAGTTCCTTTAAGTATATCCTGCTATCAGTACTTCCAATGCTCCTTCCTCTATGGGCACAATTATGTCTCAGTGAACAGCAGGCAGAAAGTACATCAAAGAGAAGGACTATTTTAACAGTTCAACACAGTGAATTGGATGTCAAGAAATCTTAGTTTTGCAACAGCTAACTGGGACAATAGCATTTGTCTATAACTATGTATAAGAATCTGAAAGTTAATATTTCCGACACGAGAAAATATTTGCAATTTCAAAAATCCTTGTAGCCTTAATGTTGGGCATGGTAAAAAAGTAAATTAAGAAGCAGGAGAATCGGCAGGGCACGGTGGCTCATGCCTGTAATCCCAACACTTTGGGAGGCCGAGGCGGGTGGATCACCTGATGTCAGGAGTTCAAGACCAGCCTTACCAACCTGGTGAAACTCCATCTCTATTAAAAATACAAAAATTAGCTGGGCGTGGTGGTGGGTGCCTGTAATCCTAGCTACTCAGGAGGCTGAGGCAGGAGAATCACTTGAACCTGGGAGGCGGATGTTACAGTGAGCCGAGATCGCGCCATTGCACTCCAGCCTGGGCGACAAGAGCGAAACTCCATTTCAAAAAAAACAAAACTAAACAAAAAAAGAAGCAGGAGAATCCTCCAAAATTACATTTGAAGGAAACCTTTGAGGCCACCCATCTCCATTCCTCCAAAAGAGAGAATGTGATGCACAGATGCCTTTTTAAATACGAGAGCAAGTCAATACTGTAGACAAAAGCCAGTCCACAGATATCAACTAGAACTTAGCTACCTAATATAACACGTGATCCTGTAACTTTATTAACTACTGTTGCTTCATGAAATGTACTTCAAACCGATAGTCTACAGCATAGGAAGTTAAATGCCGTAGAGGTGTATTTTTCCTACCAAGCTCATCCATGATTAAGGGCAAAGGGAAATGTTATCATGCGGTACTCCTCTACTATTTCAGAATTAAAAAGCCACTTTGGACTGTCTGCCAGTGGCTTCTCCACGTGGTGTAGCTCCTGGAAAATTTACTTGACACACATTTGAATATTGACATGATTACCTGAAGGTAATAAAAGTTAAATTTTAAAAAGTAAATCACAACATGTCACGTCTCTGTATTAGTTTGCTAAGATTGCCATGAAAAAGTACCACAGGCTAGGTAGAGACATTTATTTTTCATAGTTCTGGAGGCTGGAAGTCCAAGATCAAAATGTGAGCAGGGTTAGTTTCTTCTCAGGGCCTGCACTTCTGTGTCTCCATATAGTCTTCCCTTCTGTGTCTGCACCCTCATTTCCTTTTCTTATAAGGATACCAGTCTTTGGATTAAGGCCCAGTCATTATTGCATTTTATCTTAACGAACTCTTTAAAGGCACTATCTCCAAACAGGTGTATTCTGAGATACCAGGGATTAGGGCTTTGGCATGAATTTTGCAGGGAACACAATTCAGTCCACAGTGGTTCACTACTCGAAAACTTTCCCTGACTAGTTTTGAAAACTCTTCCCTTGTAGCTCTCCCTCTTGCTCACTAATCTCCAGTTGAATAGGCTTCCGCTCAATTACTAAAATGTGCTGAGACCTTTTCTGCAAGAGCTTTGCAAACACTACATCATCTTCCTGGAATGCTGTCTCCTCAGCTTTGCCTTACTAATTTCTTACTGTTCTTGGGGTCTCACCTTAAATATTTCTTCTCCAAAAGGTAGGATATCAAATTAGGCATAAAATATGATGATAGAAACATATCCATATATGTAAATAACTGTAATTACTGCAAAACAGACTAAATGATCCAGGAAAGTAGACAATATTTTCAGATTAGCTAAAAAGATCAAATTCCAGCTCTGTGTTATGAATAAGAAACATAAGTCTGAAAATGAAAACACAAACATAACCTATGCAAATTATAATCAAAAGAAAACTGAAGTGTCTCTATTAATTATCACACTAGGCAGTTTAAACACAAAGAGGAAAAACCAATTGTTATGAGTGATAAATTCTATATCAAAATTGTGACCTTCCATTTCCCAAACTTCACCAATAGGAAAGTAAAATGACAAGCCACAAAATGGGAAAAGATGTTTTCAGAACTACAACTGGAAAAGAATGAAAATATGTAATACATAAATAACTTTTTCAAATTAATGGCAATGAGAAAAAACAGCCCACTAGAAAATGGGGATATCATTTCAACAAATAATTCACAAAAGACAAAACTTACGAAAAGATGCTTATTATCATTAGTAATCAAGGAAATGTATTTTAAGTCACAGATGCCATTTCACATCTTCAGATTAGCAAAAAGGAAAAATGTTAACATTTTCAAGTCTTGCAAAGATGTAGGGTACCTAGAACTCTTCTAAAAAGCAAATTGGAGTATAAATTGATATGACTTTGGAAAACCACTTGGCATTATTTATTCAAGTAGAAAGTAGATATACACTTAACATGACTCAGCATTTCACTCTTAGGTTTATAATCTGGACTGGGGGGGCAATGAGCTGTGCCCCGAGGGCCCAATCTAGCCCAAGTCTTGTTATATTGCAATATATACATGTCCATTTGTTTATGTAGTGTCTATGGCTGCTTTCACAGTATACAGGCAGAGTCAAATAGTTACAACAGAGACCATATGGCTCTCAAGCGAAAAATATTTAATATTTGGCCTGTAACAGAAAAAGTTTGCCAACCTTTGGTCTAGAGAAATTCTTGCAATTGTCCACCAGAAGACATTTACAAAAATGTTTATGGCAACACTGTTTTTAACTGCAAGAAACTGGAAGCAACCCAAATGTCCATCAATAGTAAATTATTACACAGAATAAAAATATGAGTTAACTAGAGTTTCACATAACAAAATGATGCATCTCAGAAGCATAATGTTGAACAATAGAAATAAGTCTGAGAAAAATTACAGTATGGTTCCATTTACATAAAATTTATTATAGCACCTGATTATTTAGGTGCACAAACATGTGGTAGTATTATATGTAGAAGGAAGACAATGATAAATTCAAAATTCAAGATAATGGCTACGTCTGAGTGGGAATATAAAGGGAAGAGATTGTGAAAGGGTAGTGGCAGGTTTTTGAAGTTAAGGTAGGTAATGCTTTCCTCCTTAAACTTGGTGGTGGTTTCCAGGTGCTCATATTATTTTTCTTTGTATCCTATTGTTATAAACAGAATTGTATCCTCACAAAATTCGTATGTTGAAGCCCCAACCCCAGTGTCATTCTATTTGGAGATAAGGCCTTTATGGAGGTAATTAAGGTTAAATGAAGTCATAATCAGGGGGCCCTAATACTGTAGGACTGGTGTCCTTATAAGAAGATGAGGGGACATCAAAGAGTGTGTTTTCTCTCTCTCTCTCTCTCTCTCTCTCTCTCTCTCTCTCTCTCTATGCACAGGCACAGAGGAAAAGCCAAGTGAGTACACAATGAGGAATTAGCTGTCTACAAGCCAGAAAGAAAGTGCTTGCCAGATATAGAATTTGCAGGAACTTTGATCACGGACTTCTATCCTCCAGAACTGAGAAAAATAAATGTCTGTTGTTTAAGCCAGCCAGTCTGTGGTATTTGTTATGGTAGCCTGAGCAGACTAACATAAACGTGAACATGTTTATAAATATTTCATGTATTCAATATTTTTATTAAATATTATGATAGTAGTAAGACCTCTTGAGGGGATATTTAAGCTGAGTTCTGAAGAATAAGTAAAGGTATTATATCGAGTACAATATTTGTATCTCTCAAGTGATTGAATGTATTGGCACTAATTTTATCCGGTGTCAGTTTTGGTATTCTGTGTCTTTAAAGGACTTATTTAAATTATCCAATTTACTGACATGTTCATACTATTTCCTTATGATCCTTTTAATGTCTATAGGATCTGTAGTCATGTCTCTCTTTCATTCTTGATATTGATAATTTATGTTTTATTTTCTTTTCTTTATGAGTCTATTTAGAAATTTATTGGGCTTTGATCCTTTCAAAGAACCAACTTTTGGTTTCACTGATTTTCTATTGTTTATTCATTTTCCATTTAATTAAAAATTCTATTATTATCATCTTTATTATTTCACTTTTTCTGCTTATTTTGGATTTTGCTTTTCTTTTGAAACTTCATTAAGTGCAAATTTAGATTACTGATTTTAACCTTCTTTCTTTTCCAATATAAACATTTAGAGATAAAAACTTTCTAAGGACTGCTTTTTGCACATCTCACAAAATTTGATGTTTTCAATTTCATATGAAATATTTTGCAATTTCCCTTGGATTTCTTCCTTGACCCATTGATTACTTGGAGTGTGTTACCTAACTCCCAAATATTTGAAGACTTTTCAGATACCTGTTTTTTTTTTTCTGTTCTAATTTAATTCTGTTGTGGTTAAAGAACATATCTTGTATGATGTCAGTCTTTTAATGTATTCAGACTTGTTTCATAGTCCAGCATATAGTCTACCTTGTTACACATTCCATGTACACTTGAAAGTAAAATGCACAGTTGACCCTTGAATAATTCAGGGGTTAGGGGCACCGATCCCTCACACAGTTGAAAACCTGTGTATAACTTTTGACTTTCCAAAAACTTAACTACCGATAGTCAACTGTTGATCAGAAGCCTTATCAATAAAATAGTCAACTTACACATATGTTGTATGTTATGTATATTGTACACTGTATTCTTACAATAAAGCATGCTAGTGGAAAGAAAATGTTATTAAGACAATCATAAAGAAGAGAAAACATATTTACTATTTATGAAGTGGAAGTGGATCATTGTAAAGGTCTTTATCCTCATTGACTTCATGTTGAGTAAGCTGAGGAGGAAGAAGAGGAGGGGTTAGTCTTGCTGTCTCAGAGGTCAAAGGGGAGACAGAAGAGGCAGGCACACTCAGTGTAACTCTTCTTGAAAAAAAACCCGTGTATAAGTGAACCAATAGTTTAAACCCCTGTTGTTCGAGGGTCAATTGTGTTCTTCAATTGTTGAGTGTAGTGTTCTTTAAATGCCAATTAGGCTAAGTTGGTTGATAGTATCATTGAAATCTTTTATATCCTTCCAAATTTTTTTGTCTACTTACGTTGGAGACCAAAATAATGAGGGTCGTGACCAACTCAGTATACCACTGGAGGATATATGAGCAAACAGCAAACTATTCTCATGAATGCAGGTTGTTGGCAAACTGACAAGCTGCATCTGCCATGCAGAAGGAATGCTGAAGGCCGTTACCCCCCAGGGTCAGTGTTTCTTGTGATTATCTACAGGCACAACTGAAGCTTGTTAGCAATCATGTGAACTTGTGATCAATCAAGCAACTGACAGATCCTTACCTCCTCCTCCCTGCTCTTTCTACCCAACAAATAGGAAGGGCTGTAGAAGCTCAGGGCTGCCTTTGCTCACTAGAAACAAGGAGCCCCCAACCCCTTTTTAAAAACAAATCCTTTTTTCTTTGTTTTCATTTCTGCATTTGTCCCCCTTTACTCAGTCCTGTAGTAAAATTCACATACTTAAGCTTTTATGAAAAGGTTATTAAATTACCATCAGTAATTTTGAATTTGTCAATGATGTAAGTTTTTTTCTTGTGCATTTTAAAGTTCCATTAAGTATATATACATCCACTATTGTTATATCAACAAATATTTTTTCTCTGATTTTGCTCCATATTTACTCATCAGGGAATGGTTAATTTTTTTTTTTTTTTTTTTTTGAAATGGAGTCTTGCTCTGTCACCCAGGATGGAATGCAGTGGTGCAATCTCGGCTCACTGCAAGCTCTGCCTCCTGGGTTCACGCCATTCTCCCGCCTCAGCCTCCCGAGTAGCTGGGACTACAGGCGCCTGCCACTACGCCCAGCTAATTTTTTTGTATTTTTAGTAGAGACGGGGTTTCACTGCATTAGCCAGGATGGTCTCAATCTCCTGCCCTCATGATCTGCCCACCTTGGCATCCCAAAGTGCTGGGATTACAGGCATGAGCCACTGTGCCCAGCCAGGTAATGATTAATTTTTTAAAGAAATTGTATAAACAGTAATTTCTCAATGTAAAGAATTATTTTTTAAAATACAGAGCAAAACAGTAAAGCCTCTCTACCTTCAACTCCTCACCCTGCTCCACTTATCCATCTCACATCTAAAGCTATTAACATTTTGATGAAAAAATCCAGGCTTAAAAAAGCTTTCTTAAGCTCCCACCTTCAAGCCATAGTTTTAACCCAGGGAAAGTTTGAGACTGAGCTGTGTGTCTTGGTCAGATGTTCAAAGTGATCATTTTCTATGCCCTCCACCATGAATCAGGTTGTAAAGGGGAGCTGTGTAGTAGTTAAGGTCAGAGAAAAGAAACTAGAGAATTCCTCAATCTTGTGGAGACTGGTTTTCAGGACATGCTTTAGCTGTTGGTGATGTGCAGGAATATCCCGGCTGACTAAACTAACACAGGAACAGGGAATCAAACACTGCTTGTTCTTACTTGTAAGTGGGAGCTGAACAATGAGAACACAAGGACATGGGGAAGGGAACAACACACACTGGGGCCTGTAGGGCAGTGGGGTCAGGGGAGGGAGAGCATTAGGAAAAATAGCTAATGCATGCTGGGTTTAACACCTAGGGGATGGGTTGATAGGTGGAGCAAACCACCATGGAACACATTTACCTATGTAACAAACCTGCACATCCTGCACACATACCCTGGAACTTAAAATAAAAATTAATAATAATAATAAAAGAAATATGCTGGCTGACATATGTGACAGGCATATGTGCATGAGTTTTTAAAATTAAAAACCACTTTGTATCATTCTATTATATTCTAGATTTGGATACTCTATCAATGGAATTAGTATGTCTCCAATACTTAAGAAGTAGACGGGTACTCATAAATTTAAGGGATCAGGGGACTCTTTCGTGAGTATTCTGTTCTCTAAATACCTCTTTTTAAAAATTCTGTGTCTGCTATTTTCCTCTCCACATTTTGACTAAGAAAAGTCCTCATGTGAAAGTTAACTACCAGTAAAAGTTCTTAAATGGCCCTAAAGTCACTTACCACTTGCACGCCCTAGTTCTATTGCTAAAGTTTGTTTTCCCTTTCCTTTAGCAAAACAAGTGATGTGGAATATTTCTCACATGAAGCTGTATCAATAGTCCAGGACATGAAAAATAACATAGAATTTTACTTTGCACTCCCAAAGATTGAGTGCTAGCTAACTAATTTCACCATTTATTTCAGGATGAACTTTCAAGGTGAAGATAGCAAAATCTGGTGCTCTGAATCTGACCCATTTCCTCTAGGGGAGAGATATGAAAGAATGATCCGATCTTATAAGTAATAGGACTCAGATATTTATGTTCTAAAACGTACATAATCTTCATTGTGGAATATAATGGTTCAGTAGGAATAGGTTTATCTTTTGAATCTATTTTCAATTTTATGAGGCAAACTTTAATGTAATGTTTCCTAAAGTCGCTGCCCTCTCAAGTTTCTAAGGATAGCTCCTCATTCTCATGTGCCAGAATTGGATAAAAGTCAATCATTTCTGTGTATCCATCGAGTTCATTTATTATACATTTCAATGTATAAATAATAATAAGTAATATGTTTGTATAGTACTTTAAGGCTTACAAGACAGTGATATTAAATGTTTCACTTGTGTCTCATTGACTCAAACATTTTACATTTTAGCAACTCTGAAATCAGGATACATCTTACAGTTGATGGTGTTATAGTTTAACTGGCAGTGTTTTTTTTCCTTAGTTGTACATAAAATAATGTGTGTCTTATAATCAATCATATGCGAGAGTCTATGAAGCAGAGTAATTCTGACCAAAATTTTCAATTCGATGTGATAATTTTACTGATAAAAGAATTGAGGCTAAAAGAGGTAACATGTTTTTCACAAAGATAACATAGAAGATAGTGGATCTTGAATTTGAAATCTGACTCTTAAACCCATTTGTTACTACAATGGTATTCATCCAGGGTGGTCAGATGGTGCAGAAAGAATACTGGCATCAAAGAATGGTGTAGACAACAAACTGTAAATGAACAATAGAATGTGAATCATCTGCTTCACATTTTTACCCAGAAATCTTTGCAGATCTTCTCCTGCATCCTCTGCCTCAACATACCCACTCAGATATTCATCCACAAATATCTTGTTTCATAAAAAATTTCCAGTCTTCCCACTTCTGTTTTAAAAGCCACAACACTAAATGTTTACTCAGATTTAGTGTATTAAATTGTCCTCCACCTTGTAACTAACACATATCCCATGCATCACACCCCAACATTGGACATAACTTTCCCCGGCATTATTTGGATTATATCATTCACATCCTAGAAACTCAACCGAGCTCCCAGTCCTCCTTTTTAATGTTCTGTGGGTGCTGAATTTGTAGGAACCTTGAGTGTACCTATAAGACAAAAACAATCAAATTTTATAAACAAACAAACAATACAATCAGTGTAGTGTTTTTGTTTTTGTTTTGAGATGAAGTCTCACTTTGTTGCCCAAGATGGGGTACAGTGGTGTGTTCTCGGCTCACTGCAGCCTCCGTCTCCAGGATTCAAGCGATTCTCCTCCCTCAGCCTCCTGCCTCAGTAGCTGGGGTTGCAGAGGCATGCCACCACTCTCAGCTAATGTTTGTATTTTTAGTAGAGACAGGGTCTCCCCATATTGACCAGGCTGGTCTCGAACTCCTGACCTCAAATGGTCCGCCTGCCTCGGCCTCCTAAAGTGCTGGGATTACAGGTGTGAGCCACCACTACCGGCCCCAGTGCAGTGTTTTTTGACATGTTAAAACCCAACTAAGATCAATGGAGAGTTCAAAATGATCAGTGACCTATAGAACAATCATAACACCTTGGAGTAGATGCCGAAAAATGATTTGTTGATGATTAAACTTTTGTTTATAAGGCAAACATGGCTTCCTCAGAATTGGAATCTAAGATTGGACCTTACCAGAATATCCACAGCACAAAGAAGTTTATTGAGATACATGTTAGAGGAAGATGTATTTTATGATCTCAAAACCATCTTACTAACTTTTGGAAGGATGCCGATGTTGAATAAAGACTAATCAAATTCCATGAAAATCAATAGTACTTACCTTCCTGCTAGCAAGAGCTTAATATGGCAGCAACTGTCTTTTCTCTGTGTGTCTTTAACACAGTGCCAGACCCATGGTCCTGGACAGAGCATTAAGATTCAGCAGCTATGATTTGTGTTATGATCTTGCTTTAAACATCAAGTCATTTAGCATCAAAATATTTTTAAATAACAGCATATTTTTAATTATGGGAAGAATTTTGCTCCTGTTTTTAAAAAGTAAACCTCCAATGTAAGAAAGCAATTTACTTTCTTGGTTAAATAAATAAAAATTCCTTGAATAAACTTCCTGCATTCGCGTACAGTCAATGTTGGATGAAACTTTTCCCAGTATTTTGCTATAAGTTCAAGTTGCTTAGTTGTCTAAGACAAAATGTGACAAACAGATCAGCTAGATGTCAAAAGATGCATTCTAGGTTTGGATCTGCTTTTATTTAATACCAGCTTCTGGGTCTAGAAGTCCCCAAGTCTTCCAGTCTCCTGGCGTCACTCTTTCCTTTAATATCTGAAATAAAATGGCACCAGTCTATCTGATATGCACAGCAGGAAGTTCAAGCCTTCCCTAAGACTTTAGGGCATTCCTAGAGGGACCTTACCAGTTCATGCACACCTCCCATTCTGGATTTATGCTCCTTCTGGATTCTCAATCACTGTACTTATTGGTCAATACCTGGGCTGCTGTCCTCTCTCTGAACTTCCTTACCCCATACCCGACCCCACCTCTCTTCCCTCCTTTTCTCAAAGGACCACTAACCACAGCTGTTCTGTGTAGCAGACATTTTATTGAAGGCTTAGGCTAACAGAAGTGAATTACATACAGAGAGGTTAGAATTGGCAGCCACATAAAATTGAGAATTAGATATCACTGTGCTAAGATCTGAAGGTCATCTCTACTGCAGATCATTTTCTGTGGGTCCTTCCCTCCAAAATTCACTTGCTTCCATCTTCCTGGATCCTCTCCCTCAGCCATGACACGTCTTTTCCATCCCTCCCTTTCTGCCTCCCACTTCCACTGTCAGATTAGATTCTCCCAAAAACTCTTTTTATCCAGAGGAAAAAATTTCAGTTACTTTGAAAAGCAACATAATTAACTTCATTGGCCTTGATCTTAACTCTTCAGGCCATGCCCTACCGACTTTTAGTGCCAAATAGGTTATTTGCCATACAGAATCAAAAATTTTACCCTAAGAGGAATTTGGACTTTCCACCAGGTCTGACAGCTTAAACTGAAAATAAAAAGCAAAATAAACAAATAAGTAGGTTTACAAGAACATTTCTCTCATTCCCACTAGTGTTGTCATTAAGGAGTATATTTAATACAGATCATTTTAGAGAAAGGGCCAAAACTCCATTCTTCTGAAAGTTTTTTTTTTTTTTGCATGAATACTATTTGGAGAAACAGAAATGTTATCAAAACTTTGTATATCTTCATTTACCTGTGTAACAAATCTGCACATCCTGCACATGTACCCTGGACCTTAAAACAAGAAGAAAATTTTTTTTAAAACCCTAAAAATCTGTGTATTTCTTATAGCCCTGTGTTATCATGTCTATAATTCATTTAAAAATACTTTAGTACAGACAGCATGATATAAATAAATGTGTGTATTAATTTTAATCTACACCTTCAGGGCTGTTACTTATCCTAATTAGAAATTTATACAGAGAGAGAGAGATCAGCTAGCATTTAATCAGAAAGGCCACAGTTACCCAGGGGCTACACATGTTTATCTTCAACCAAAACTAGAAACTTTGCTAATTTACATATTGAGTATTGAAATGACTTTGTGTTTATGAAATTACTGACTTGATAATTAGCGTAAAGAATGCTAGAAATGGTTAGATTAGTTAAACAAGCGGCACTGGAGATATGTGGATTGAGTAAATTACTTTAGATATATAGGCCACAATTGCATGCACCTGCAAGCCTTTGAGATGGCACCAAGGACACAACTCCAGTACCAATTTTAAAGGCTAATGGTTGACTGTTGCCAATTACTAGGTAAACTAAATTCTATTTATTTATTTATTTATTTATTATTATTATTATTATTATACTTTAAGTTCTAGGGTACATGTGCATAACGTGCAGGTTTGTTACATATGTATACTTTTGGACTGTTGCTATACTTGCTTCCAGTGAACCCTCCATTCAAGATGTTTGCAGATGGCACAAAAGAACCAAGAACTAGGCCTTTCTGGAACTCACAGAATGAATTGTGTGATAGTTTATGCACCTGTTTGCTAAAAATGTTTGTCTAATAAATGTATACATGTAACAGAATTTATTCTTAGACCTTGATTTCTTTAAAAACATATCCAGGGCCAGGTGCAGTGGCTCACGCCTATAATCCCAGCACTTTGGGAGGTTGAGGTGGGCAAATCACAAGGACAGGAGTTCGAGATCAGCCTGGCCAATATGGTGAAACCCCATCTCTACTAAAAATTCAAAACTTAGCTAGTCGTGGTGGCGGGTGTCTGTAGTCCACGCTACTCAAGAGGCTGAGGCAGGAGAATTTCTTGAAACTGGGAGGTAGAGGAGGTTGTATTAAGCCAAGATCATGCCACTGCACTGCAGCCTGGGTGACAGAGTGAGACTCCGTCTCAAGAAAAAAAAAAAATCCAGTTGGGCAGAGTGGCTAATGCCCACAATCCTAGCATTTTGGGAAGCCGAGGAAGGAGGATTGCTTCAGGCCAGAAGTTCAATACCAACCTGGTCAGCATAGCGAGACCCCGTCTCTAAAAATCAAACAAAAATAAAATAAAATAAAACAGATCATGGAGGATTAGCTAAAGCTCTGTAGGAGCTTTGATTTCAGTGAATACTAATATCTACCAAAAAGAACCTAAAAGTTGCACATGACTAAACTGATTCAGATGAGTTCCAAACTCTCTTGTAGCCAGAGATCGACTGTGGTAGGGTCACCATGTGCTCCTGCAGCACATTGTACAGGGTTAAACATATGCATGCTTAATAAATGTAGAATGAATGAATAACTGGGGCATACCATATATCCAACTAGGTTACTGAGGAGACAAGAATGAAGAAGAAGATGCATTGTTCTTGTTCATTTCATCATTTTGGTGTGTCATGTAGAAATTTGGATATGGACACAATAGAAGTGAAATCAGCCAGGCTGACTATATCAGGACAGGGCCTCTCAGAGGAGTACCTGAATTATACACTCTTGTCAGCATGCGGGGGTGATCAGGCCCAAGAAACTATTTTGCAAAACTAAAGTGTTTGAAAACTGAGATAGGCACCAGAACTGTCAATTTGTTGCTTTATAACGAGAAATAAAAATAACATGAGCCAAAATTCTAGCATCAATGAGGCCAAAGAAGCTCTAAAAAAGACGTTAATGGACAGATAAGTCAAAATAAGAGTTACCTGGTAAACATGGGTGTTAAGCAAATGAGCTAGTAAGTCAAATGTTTAACAAACATTATATGGTTTTGTCTTATTTATCTGTACATTAGAGATGCAATATTGACAATAGAGCACAAAGTTGATGGCCAGGTCTCCTCTCTCCCTTTTGTTGTTGTTGTTGTTGTTGTTGTTGTTGTTTCTTTTTTTTTTTTGTCTTTGTTTTCTGAGATGGGATCTCACTCTGTAACCCAGGCTGGAGTGCAGTGGCGTGATCACAGCTCACTACAATCTCGACCTCCTGGGCTCAAGCAATCTTCCCACTTCAGCCTCCAGAGTAGCTGGGACTATAGGCATGCACCGCCACACCCAGCTAATTTTTCAAATTTTTTGTAGAGATGAGGTCTCACTATGTTGCCCAAGCTGGTCTTGAACTCCTGGGCTCAAGTGATCCTTCCGGCTCAGCCTCCCAAAGTGCTGGGATTATAGGCATGAGCCACCACACCTAGCTATACCTTAAATATTGTTACCATTGAATTTTGTGAGCCTGTTACTTTGAATTTTGTGAGCCTGGATCCATTGTGAGTTTGGGTAAATTTTGCATTACTTTTTATACATACCCCCTAATCTTGGTAGTAACAGCAGATAAACATCGCCCTTGATTGTCAAAGGAGGGAAACACTTATTACAAGATCCTTCACAAACAGCCTGCTTTACGTTGTATATGCTTTTGATAATCATGATGATCTGAATGATAAAGCTTGAAGAAATATCAGACGACAGTCTGCTGTAAGTGACCTTTCCTCCTTAGATAAAACATCTAAATTATTCCATCCACATTTTGTAGGGCTCATTATTATGAAAACGTTACATTAAGCTTCATGGATTATTTGAAAGAGGAACCAAAATCGTAGCCCTACTCATGAGAAGTCTTAAATTTAGTTAGGAAAACTTGGTTCAGATACACAGCACAACTAGAGAAGAGTTACTCTGAGATAGTCAGGTTGGTAGATGGTCTAGTTTTGAGTTTAAAAGCTTTATTCATTGAATGAATGCTATAATAAATGCTACTTTGTCCCTGGAACTGAAATTACAAAAGGAAAATTAATGAAATAAGCTTATAGAAATCAGCATGGGGTGGAATATGGCAAGGAGATTTTATGCAAAAAGGGAAGTGAATTCTATCTCATTGGATATTTAGAATGGGTAAAATAGGTGGGGTGAACATTCTAGACTAGGGGTACAGCAAGAGGAAAGGTAGAGGATTAGAATGACCACAGTGAGTGAAGAGAATGAGAACATATAGTTAATTAGTGAGGCAGAAGCTAAGTGACTAAGGTACTCACCAAGAGAGGAGAGAAATAACAGGTCGGATCTGTACATTATGGATTAAATGAGGTCTCACAAAAATTTGGGAGGAAGGTATTAATAACCCCATTTTACTGAGGAGACTAAACTGCACACACAGACTCCCCACAGCTACAAAGCCTAGAACAAAACTCTAGGAATCAAGTACTATTGTTTCTCGAAAACAGTTAAGCAGACTGCTGTGTTCTTTTCAGGCTAAGGGACCCTGACATGACATTAAGCAAGGGTCACACACTGGAAAGTCACCAGCTACATCTTAATGACATACTCTGACCCACAATTTTTGTTTCTGTTGTTTACTTTTGTAGTTGTTCACGTCTGAATAACGGAACATTTCTCATAAGAACACTGACTGTGTGACCACACGGGGTCTGCATTCCAGCAGGGGTAGCATCTAAGGACGAGAGCTGATCACCAACTGCTCCTTCCAGTGAGGCCAGCGCTCTCCAGTTCTCACTGTGACTGACTCCAGACACACCACTCACTTGTGTCCACTGCCTGACCCCTTTGGGTATTTGAGTTTGCAAGTACTGCATTCAGATAACTCTACTGAGTAAAACATTATGGAAGCAACAACAACAACAAAAGAGGTGACCTTACATACGTGTTTCCCAAAAGGCTCTCTGTCCTCAGAAAGTCCCTTCCATCTCACACAATTTCCAACTCTGTGAGAAATCAGCCTTGGATGGAGAAGAAACACAGGCTCTTGGGCCAATGTATTTTGTTTGCATAATTTTTCTTGAAATACCTGTCACAGAAACTGAGCCTGGTCCGATAGGCTTCTGTAAAGACAATGTAAATGAGCATGGGTAGACAAATTAGAGCTATATAAATCCTAAAGAGTCACATTTGTTATACTCACAGGCATGCCTATTTAGGGAGGCAGGAAGATGCCAATGCCAAGTCTTAAATACAAAACAAATGGGCCAGAATCACAGTTACGTCATGGAAACAGGAAAATCAGTGGTTAGAGGACTGGCATAGCTGTAATTCTACTGTTGTTTTAATGTCATTTTTAGTTTCTGAACAGAAGAGTTTTTGATTTTTATTTTGAGATGATACAAAATTGTTCCACTGATCTTAAAATTGACTTCAAAAGACATGAGATACTACATTTTAGTCCTAAAGCAGCTGGTACACAATGCAGAAATTGCCATATACAAGTTTCCTGAAACCTTTGCATATACATTCTAGTCAAAAAGACGTGTATTTTTGTAAGTAGAATAATTAATTTTCTCTTCATCACTAAAAAGCGTATTTTAGCATCTAATTAAATCCAATGCTGTGCAAGGCACTTTACAAAGAGAATTGCCTGTACTGGCGGAATTAACAGCAACAACAAAAACCCACACCTGTAATCTCATCCCATGATCAAAGAATGATCCCTTTTTTAAAGTACCACTGACATTTTTCATATGGACAGGTATTCATATCATTATAATCTGAGACATGAGTCTACGACTAACTCACACATGTTTGAGATAAATAAATTATAGAATAAATTTGTTTTATGAAAAGGAGCTAGCAGTTCTCTGCTTTGAGACTCCTGACTGTGAGGCACGTCCAGCCAGCCGCGCGTGCCCTGACATTGTTCTTAGCTACTGCCCTGCTCCTTGCTGGTATTTGCAAACTCTTAACTATCTTGTTTTCTCACCTAAAATGCACTTCCGCCACTGATCTTCTATACTGGGAGTATAAACTAAGTCTACACAATATTTAATCCTCAGCCATATCCAAGAGGGTTTCCCTGAATTCACTCTGGTGTTGGGTGTTCACATGATAAAAATCAGTTTCCTATATGTCAAGCAAAATATAACAATTTTATTGTTATTTTAATTTTACATTTCTGTGAATACAAAATGTTACATTTTTTTTCCAATAGGTTTATATGGCAATTTCAAGTTATCTTTTGTGAATTTTCCCCCTTTCCTTTGGAATGGTTTCCTACTAACTTGTGAGCGATCTTTTTAAAGATTAACACTTTCTGGTAGATCTGTGGGATTTTTTAAAAAGAGTTTTGAATGCACATAATTTTTACTTTTTATCAAATCTATCCTATCTCTTTTTTATGTGCATATATAATTAGGAAGTCCTTCTCCATAGTAAGACTAATTAATTGCATTTACCTGTACCGTATTGCATTTAATTTTTTAATGTTAAAAATTTCATTTAACTCTACTTGTATTGTATTTTGTTGTACTAGATAAGAGATAAAGACCTTTGTTCTGCATTTTCCAAATAGGTAACATACTGAACATGGACTTTAATCTTACACCATATTAAAAAATTAACTCAACAGGAATGAAAGGCATAAATATAGAGCTAAAACAGGGAAACTATCAGACAAAAACATAGGAGAAAAGCTTCATGACATCAGATTTGGCAATGATTTCTCAGATATAATACCAGAAGCACAGACAAGCAAAGGAAACAGAATAGATAAATTGAACTGCATCAAAATTTAAAACTCATTCATGTATCAAAGGATACAATCAACAGAGTCAAAAGACAACTCATGGAATGGGAGAAAATATTTGCAAGTCATCTATCTAATGAACGAGCAATATCCAGAATATACAAAGAACTACAACTCAACAACAAAAAATAACAGCCAATCAAATTTAAAAATAGGCAGATGACTTGAATAAACACTACTCCAAGGAAGATATACAAATGGCTAATAACCACATGAAAAACTTCCCAACACCATCATTAGGGAAATGCAAATCAAAATCACGGGGAGATACCACTGCATGCCCATTAGAATGGCTACTGTCATCACACACACACACACACACACACACACACACACACACACACACAAACAAAAAAGAAGATGACAGGTGTTGGTGAGGATGTGGATAAATTGGAACCTTTGTGCATGGTAAGTGGGAGTGTAAAATTTTGCAGTGACAATGAAAAACAGCATGGCATTTCCTCGCAAAATTTTAAATAGCATTACCAATTTCACTTCTGGGTGCATACCCAAAAGAATTGAGAGCAGGATCTAGCCAGGTGCAGTGGCTCACGCCTGTAATCCTAGTACTTTGGGAGGCTGAGGCGGGTGGATAACCTGAGGTCAAAAGTTCAAGACCAGCCCGGCCACCATGGTGAAACCCTGTCTCTACTAAAAATACAAAAAATTAGCCAGACATGGTGGCACGCATCTGTAATCCCAGCTACTTGCTGGTCTGAGGCAGGAGAATTGCTTGAACCCAGGAGGCAGAGGTTGCAGTAAGCAGAGATCAGGGTCCAGCCTGGGTGACAGAGCAAGATTCTAAAAAAAAAAAAAAAAAGAATTGAGAGCAGGATCTGAAGAGATGTTTGTACACTGATGTTCACAGCAGCATTATTATTCATAGTAGCCAAAAGGTGGAAGCTACTCACATGTCCATTGGCAAATAAATGAAGTGTGGTACATATACACAATGGGAAAGAAATTATGACACACAAAGGTAATAAAATATGACACATTCTACAACATGGATGAACCATAAAGATGTTATGCAATGCCAGGCACAAAAAAAAAAAAAAAACAAAAAAAAAAACAAATACTGTACAATTCCACTTACATGAGGTACCTAGAATAGTGTAACTCATAGAGACCAAAAATAGAATGGTGTTTGCCAGGGGCGAAGGATGAGGGGATAGGAGAATTATTGTCTAACAGGTACAGAGTTTCCATTTTACAAGATAAAGAGTTCTGGAGATTGATTACACAATGTGAGTGTACTACCCAGAATTGTATTCTTAAAAGTGGGTAAGATGGTCAATTTTACAATTAAACAATTTTTTAAAAATTGGAGAGATGGAAGACAAACGAGGGTGGGCAGAATGAAAGGGCAGGGGAGATGTGCCTGATTCTTCTCACCCACAGTGTCTCAGCTTCTGCTCCTGCCAGGACACCAGCCTTTCCCTGCGTACAGTGCGACTGCAGTGCTGCGGGGTTTTTCTGGTTTGGTTTGGTTTAATTTCATGGATACTTCAGCGGGAAAATGAGGCAGAATGAATCAGTCACTGTTAGCTAACCATAATTTTAAGATCCACCCTCCCTTTAAAAAACATACATAAAACGTTTTACAAAAATACGCACGTCCAGAATCATGTTGGATCACTGCTGCAGGAACAGGAAAGAATGCACATTTATTTGAAAGCTAACAATATGCCAGGGCATTTTTGGTGCTATTCCTTTTCATCTGAGATCTTCTGATTCTAAACCTGGAGATCCATTTTAAAGTGCAAACACCCATATATAGAGCAAGCATCCAGGGACAGGACCGTGATTGAAGGCATTGTCCTAAGAACGCAGGCTTAGGTTAAACCCCTTTCTTCCAGGAGCTGTGTGTGTGTGTGTGTGTGTGTGTGTGTGTGTGTGTGTGTGTGTTGTAATTGCGTCTGATTCACCTTACTGGCAAATAGGGGATCTTCTCCGTGAGGATGGGAACTTGTGGTTAAGTGATTCAAAGTTGTTCCAGTTTTACCAGATATCAAGGCAGCACATAACGTTGAAGCTTAATTTTGGTCCTCACACCACTGTGTGTGTGTATGTGTGTGTGTGCGCACATGTGCGCTGGGGTGAGGTGGGTGGAGGTGTGTAGAGATGTGCAGCCACTGAATGTTTAGGGAAACAGGACACTGCAGGGTAGACTGGAGCCACAAAACCAAAGGACAAGCACTTTTCTCTTTGCTCTTTTGGAGCACACCAGGGCTCCTTGAGTGTGGTCCACAGATCAGTGCTGGTCTGCAAAGTACTTATCACCCGGATGTAATGCAATAAGTACAGAAATCCAGAGCAAGCCTTTAGACGCTTTTACAGCGATTTGACACAGATCTAATACCACACAATTCCAGGCCCATATTTGAAACAAGCACGCCACCCTGGTTGTGGTTTCACACCAAGCAGTGTTCAGGCATGTTGCCAACCAAATTGGAAGCGTGAATGTTGGTCGAGAGGAGTCTTATTTCATTAATGGTTAATTCTGCTCCTGTGCTCCTATCCCCACTCCAATTAAGTATAAAATACACATTTCAAGATTTGATGCCAAACCATAAAGGCTAGAGACAAACCTTGCCACCCAGCAGTAAATATGAAGGGAAAGATTTAATGTAAACGGCAGACTATGGCAGTGCTGATGATTTCTCATAAACTACATGGACTAATTTAGAAAGAAAAAAAAAACAGTCAGAGAAGCCTTCAAGGAAGTAATAACCCAGAGGTAAAAAATATTGATTAGGGAAAAATATTATCTTAATCAAAATATGTCTTTTAGCTGGGAGTTGTTTGGGCTTCAGAAAGAAAGAAGAAAATATGTGTCTAAGATGCACATTTTTTCTGTGGTTTTTGTTGAATAATGAGCAATGCCATCACTCTTACTGAAGTCTTTGCTGTGTAAATCAAAAGGAAGGCTTTAATAATTCTATAGGCAATCTTATTTATTAGTGTGATCAACAGTAAGCAATATTAACCATTTTTACAGTTAACTATTTTAAAAATCTCAATATATAGCCATGAATTTGGGTATTTCTTAATGTTAGATCCTGATAAATTTTACAGAGCTTGCCATATACTATATTTTCTTCTAATGAGAGCTTGTTATGTCTGATCTCTTTTTATCTGTCTTTAGAAGCAAATAATTAAAAATAACTTGTTTCTGCTAGCATTTGTTTGGAGCTCAAGCAACTTCTTTTTAAACTCCTTTCAAGTTTAGAGCTTAACCTTTTAAACATGAAAATCAAACAATATTTGAATAGGCTACATGTTGTTTTATTTTTAGGAGTTTTCTCAGTTGAAACTGAATCTGAATCAAAGTAGATAAGAGTTACTTTCAAATTCTAACACCTCCCTAGTTTTTCCTTGATCTTATAATGTATGACTGTTCTTAAAATTTTATATACCCCAAAGTGTCATTATTATTTTCATTTGCCATTTTGACACCAAGAAGTTTATTCTTAGGAGAAACTGTTGGTGGGAATACAGGATTCCATTCTGCATCCTATACATGGAGCAGCCGAAACTGAATGCTAAGAGACGCTCCAGAGTAACGGGGGAAAAACAAAATTAGAACATATTTTCTGACTATTCACTCTGTGTCCAGGAGCACAAAGTGAGAAGTTGATAAATTGTCCAATAAATTTAGTCATTATAGCCCAGAAAATTTAGGTGTAATTGATGATCAATGACCCAAATCATTCAGGCACCCAAGTCCCTGGGAACTTCAAATCCCCATTTCATATATAAATACCGGCTCTCCCCAAGGCCTCCTTCCCTGACCTAGACATTTCCTCACGTTGCTTCTGAACACATTTGCAAAACCTTTGTGTGTGAGAACTATAGTCTTTACTTTTGCATTGAAAGTCAAAGGAAAACTGAAGATTATTTTGAATCCAATCGTTTTTCCCCTCATCAAAATATGCAGTGAGCACCCCCTGTTGGCTGCCTAGCAGCAGGCAATACACAAACACAGCCTTGTTAGCACACAAAGAAGGAAGTAAACCAAAAGAGCCAATGGTAATTTGGACTCCCGTATCTAAGAGGGGTAGAGGTAGGGAGGGATGGAGAGGAAATCAATATTTGCTTAATGGAAAAGGACAACATTGATAGGGAAGGAAGTTTTATTCCCAAGCTTTTAATAGGGTATTACAAGCACTGGGGAGGAGAAAATTCTTTCTTTCTTTCTTTCTTTTTTTTTAAGCTTACAGCTGTATTTTTTTTTTTTTTTCACTGTTAGATAAGTAAGAGTTTCTGAAATTATAGTGGGCAGAAAAACCAAACAAATATATTTGCTTTTGCTAAGGCCACACTTGGCTTTTTAGGTTATGCCTTTTCTCTATTCTATTTAAGTCAATCACTAAGAAATCTACTGTAAAATCTAGGCTTTCCACCATATTTTCAGTTATGTGATCTGGGCATTGAAGGCAGGAAAAATGGTTAGGAGAATAATACATAAACACATGCACACACATATATTTTCATTCTGATATCCTAAGGATTGAGTCAATAAACATGGGTTTCCTTTATATTTACTTTAAGTGTCTTAAATTTCTAACCCCTTCTAGTCTACCCGCTAAAATCTAGCTTTACTAATCTACAGGGAAGAATAGATTTTATTTTAAAATCCTGTTTAAAAAGTATGATAGTGGGTTTAAAAGTAAAATGGATATTTTTTCAATCCATTATTCCTCTTATTCCAACAACAGAGGAATAGATGAATTTTTCTCCAAGAAATCTCTTCTCTGACAGGGCACGGTGGCTCATGCCTGCAATCCTAGCACTTTGGGAGGCCGAGGTGGGTGGATCATTTAAGGCCAGGATTTCGAAACCAGCCTGGCCATCATGGCGAAACCCCATCTCTCTACTAAAACTACAAAAATTAGTCAGGCGAGGTGCCATGTGCCTGTAATCTCAGCTACTTAGGAGGCTGAGGCACAAGAATCCCAGCTACTTGGGAGGCTGAAGCACGAGACTCACTTGAACCTGGGAGGCAGAGGTTGCAGTGAGCCAAGATCACACCACTGCACTCCAGCCAGAGCAATAAGAGCAAGACTCTGTCTCAAAAAACAACAACAGCAACAACAACAACAAAAACCTCTTATTTTAGAAAAATTAATTATTCATGCTTTTATGCTCAGTTATATCTCTACCCAGTTATAACTTTTAAATATATGGTTAGTGCATGGAATAGCCAACACACTAGACTAAGAATCAAAGGATCAGGGTTCTATCCTGGCTCTGCTGCATTTCATCCCTATAACTGTGTGGCCTTGTAACTTCCCTGAATTTTAGTTTTCTCATCTGAGAAATGAAAGTCATTAACTTTATCATTGATTCAAGATATATGGGGATGCTAATTATGTACCAATGCACTGCCAGATGCTTAACTCTAGAGGCTGTGTTGGAGAGGGATTCATGAAACTATCAATAAGCTAGATCCTAATTGCTGTAAATTTCAGTGACTTGACCCAGCAATAGAGAGGCGCTTGACTCTGGTGTCAAACAGATTGGGCTCTAATCTCATCTCTGCTCTTTTCCATTTGTGTAAACTTGGAAAACTAATTGTTTCTGAAACTTGGTTTCCTTATATGGAAACATCGAGTTGGTTCTCCCAAGTCACATGAATGAAAAATGGCAGAGACAAGACAGGATAACAACCGTGCCCTTGAGGACCACTCCTCTAGAAGGGAAATGAACACAAATAAAAAATTACGTCACCAAGCAACTTGGTTCCTTAAATTTTTATTGTACTTCTTGAAGGGACTTCAATGACATGCCAAAGAATTTAGACTTTATCTTGTGGAAGAAGGGGAGTTAGTAGAATATTTTAAGTAGGAATAGGGTAGGATCATGACTAACTCAACAGGATGTTAAGAGAATTTAAGAAACAACCATATGTGAATGTGATACATTTGTAGAAATTTTTACGGCTATATTTATCGTGGGTGATCATGCAGGGAAAAGACCCAAACACTGTATCTCTCACTCTGATGCTGGACATTTGTGTTCTAATATGATGTCCTACGGGGATAAAGTAAGACTACTCCTCTATAGGAAATTAGAACTTGGAAACTTAGCCTTAATTAATGGCTGCAGATCAACCTTTCCTGTTTTCACTCATCTCTTCCTTTGATCTGGATTCCAAGAAAGCTTGACAACTGTCTACATTGATGTGGAAAAATGGCCTCTGCCAAGAGAGGCAGCCAGGGCTGGACAGCCAGTCCTTCCCATCTAAATATTCTCTCCTCAGTGTCAACCTTGGAACATAGCAAGGTGATAAAGTTGCTGCCAGATATGTGAAGAGAATAAGGTTAATTTTGTTGTCTTAAAGGAGAAGCTCCATCCAGTGTTGCTATAAAGCAAATATAAATCAATAAGGCACTCAGATAAGCTCAATATCTAGTCCTTGACAATCAACAGGAATATGTTCCACTTAATATGACATCTCACCAGTTAATTTATTGCCAAAATGTGACAGGGTTATGTGAAACTTTGGTTATAAATTCCAGTGCATGTAGTTCCTGATATCTAAATGCTCTGCTTTAGAGTTCATTTTGGGACTGGGGGTGTGGAAAGATAGAGCATGCTTATTAAGAGAGGTCAGCATGCGGTGATGACAGTATTTCTAAATCTGGGTCATGGATTTATAAAAGGCTTATGATCCATCAAAAGACCTCTCTGAGTCTACAGAATGAAAAGAATGTAGAAAAACTATTGTTCAGGGAAATGCTTTCCCTGTTATCAAGATGTGGTCATTTCAATTATTAACTTATTCTGTAATGCAATCACCCAACTACAATTCTCTACTTAAAAGTGTATGTCTTTGGAATGTTACATAATCTTTTCAAAATAGTATGTCTTCCGTTTCTGAAAAATTCATTTCTCCAATGGATTAGGAAGCTGAGTCACTTTCCTAATCAGGACAGGCCCCTCCTCCAGGAGTGCTGTTCGGCTCCATTTTAACCACCCTGGCAGGTGGCGGCCTGGTTTTTAATTCCTTGAAATCTACAAATATACTCTTCACTTTGGAAGAGGCTCTTAGCTCAAAATGCATTTCTTTAGAAGATTCACTAAGAAGAAGTAGGGGAAAAAAAAAAAAACCACCACAAAGCCATGTACTTAAACAGTCTCTTTCAAGCACCACTTAATGGTGTGGAGCTGAACTGAAGAGATTAGGATTTGACGTCTGACGTAGTCACTCTGTAGCTCCATAATCAAGGGCTGTCCAAGGGTGAGTATGGGGCCTTGGGTCTCTGCGTTAGTGTCAATTATTAAAGGAGTTTTGGTAGAAAAGGAGGAAATAGGAAGGGCAGCCTATTTCTGTGAAGAGGAGAGGATTGATACCAGCACTGGAGTGGAAACTGTAATGAAGGAAGTGGCTATCTGGTTGGCAAGGCGGTGATTGAAGGGGTCAGATCCCGTGGAGAGCACCTGCAGCAGATGGGACCCACGCCACACTTTTGTTGGATTTTGTCAGTGGGGATGGGGGGAGGTTTAGGGGAGCGCTCTTTCAGAGGCTCTTACGTGCGTCATTCACTCTAGGGGTTTGTTTTGTTTTGTTTTGTTTTTGAGACACGGTCTTGCTCTGTCACTCAGGCTGGAGTGCAATGGCACCATCACAATTCACTGCAGCCTTGAAGTCCTGGGCTCAAGCAATCCTCCCACCTCAGTCTTCCCAGTGGCTAGGACTACAGGTGTGAGCCACTGCACCTGGTTTTTATCTGTAATTAATGCCATATTTTACCCTTCAGAAAATAGTATAGGAAAACTCCTTCACTGAACTCTGCAGGTTGAATGTTTATGGCTAAACCAGAATGAAAATTATCATAATGCAGGGTAATAGTTATCAAACAAAAACATAAAAATTCTCCAATGATAGAAGGGGCCTTGGGAGGCCATCTAGGCCAACCCTATTCCATCAGCCCTTTGAACCTGACAGCACTTACCATATACAATGGGATAAGCTACATGCATTTCTGCACTCCCTGATGCATGGTGAGAGTCACATGAGGACAGGGAATCTTGGGCTGTCTCCTTAATATTATTGGTGCTTAGCATTGGGCTTAAGTAATATTCGTTTGATATTTGTTGAGAAACCATGAAACAAAAGTATATAAAATAGTGTAGTACTAATGGACTGAATCCCTATTTAGAAAAATGTATAATAATCGAGTGTGAAGGTGGTGGTGGTCATAGTGTGTGTTGAGAGTGGGAGTGGAGTTAGAAGTCAGGTAGGGTTTTTTATGACTACCTAGCCTAGAGAGATTTCTGGCTGGTAATAAGTTGTTTCATCGAAGTCTGTATGCAGTGGACTTTAATGTCTCCCTGTGCGTCAAAGGCCTCACACTGTACTTCAAGGGGCTTTTATGCATCCTGGTGGCTGCTGTCTACCCAAGGTTATAGGAGATACTGGGACACCAGACACTCAGCAAGTGATGTGCTAGCTGCTGTTGCAAGAAAATTCTTACTGAGCCTCAATGCAAAAACAATTAACAAAATTCGTCAGCACGGGGGATGCATGGTCCTCACCTGAATGGAGTCAGGAAGTCCCCTAGGCATTAACATTGGACTCTGTTCATGGGACAAGGAGCTGGAGCAGAACAGGACAGCTTTGCCTCTGGCTTCTCCCAGCATTCTCCCACTTCATGTTCCCTCCATCCTTCATACTCCTCAACCTAGGGATTCCTTTCTGGTCTTAGAATTACAAAGATTTTTATTCATCAAATCTCTTTCATGTGCTCCTGAAGCCTGGGCATTTGAAAATGAAAATACAAGACTTTGCATTTCTGCCGTACCTTTTCCTTTCCTGAGGAAATGAGTAAAGAATGCCAAGCTGACAACACGAGAGAAGACAAGGGGTAGAAGAACTGGTGCAGGAGGAGGAAAGAACATATAAATTGATACTTACACTTTTTAAAATATACTATCCCGTCATGTAAGTGACTAAGCAGCCCATTTTCTCAAGGATGATAGAAGGGAGACAGAAGATAGCCTTTATTAATATTTTCAATATGGACACAGGTATGTGGTCTTCCCACTCACATCACAAATATCAAGCCCTCTGTGTCCGTCTCTGTTACCATATTTATCAGGACTCTTACACTTGGCAAGTAAGAAAACTGAAATTAGCCAGGCGTGGTGACACATGCCTGTAATCCCAGCTACTCTGGAGGCTGAGGCAAGAGGATCGCTTGAACCTGCAAGGTGGAGGTTGCGGTGAGCCAAGATTGAGTCATTGCACTCCAGCCTGGCGACAGAGTGAGACTTCGAAAAAGGAAAAGGAAGGAAGGAAGGAAAGAAGGAAGGAAGGAAGGGAGGGAGGGAGGGAGGGAGGGAGAGAGGAAAATTAGATTGTCTCATGTACAGGTTGCTCAAGCATTGATCCCAGGGCTCTCGCTGTCCCTTGCTAGTCCTCATCAGAGCAGTCCTGATTGACTTTATTATTCAATCAGGCTTTCTCCACACAAGCAAGATGAAGGTGGCGGCAAACAGTGCAGACTCACATTCTCTCAGGTTGGTGAGCCCAGAAGAAAGAGGTTCTCTTCCACATTCATTTCAGTGAAGAACTTTTGATAAGCACACCTTGAGTTAAAAGTCCTTATCTAGGACCGGGTGCGGTGGCTCATGACTGTAATCCGAGCACTTTGGGAGGATAAGGAGGGCGGATCACGAGGTCAGGAGTTCAAGACCAACCTGACCAACATGGTGAAACCCCGTCTCTACTAAAAATACAAAAATTAGCCAGGTGTGGTGGCGGGCGCCTGTAATCCCAGCTACTCGGGAGGCTGAGGCAGGAGAATTGCTTGAACCTGGGAGGCAGAGGTTGCAGTGAGCCGAGATCACACCATCGCACTCCAGGCCTGGGCGACAGAGAGAAAATCAGTCTTTAGGAAAAAAAAAAAAAAAAAAAGTCCTTACCTAGAAGAATTACTGTTTCCTATAGGAAATGTATTATAATTGGTTCAACTTGCTCACATGCTCGCCTTGAATATAGGAAGTCCTGGTAGTTGAGCCCAACCAGCAACAACTAGAAATTAAAGGTTAAAATGTCTTGAAAATGTTCCAGAAAGTAAAAAACTAGTTATTTCACTTACCTTGTTATTTTTGTATTTTTTTAAAAAAAACATGATCCAGTACTTTTCAAATTGCAGATTGTTGCCCAATTACAGATTATGAAATCAACTTAATGAATAGTGACTAGAATATTGTAGGGTAATATAGAACAGAATAGAATTTAAAAAATTAGCAATGTCAGTTTGCATCACTTATACTAAATGTAAGTATTATTTCATGGATATTTTGTTTCAATTATGTCTCTCTGTGTGTGTATACTCTTTGAATATACATATCAATATCTAGGTTATGATATAGAACAAATTACTTACTGTGGGGTGCAGTAGGTAAAAACGAAACAAACAAACAAAAACCTTTAAGATACACTGAGACGATCTACCTACCAGTAAGACTTTCAAATACTCTTAATTTTTTGGAGGATAAAATTAATTCTACTTAGCACTTGGAGTGACTAACGTCTTCTGTTAAGAATCCAAATTTGTTCTACATATTTAATGATAATATGCCAGTTTGTTTTCTAAAGGGTTTGGCCATGAAAACAGTAAAACAAAAAGTCCTAGGGACCTAACAATAAGGGCGTATAGTTTGAATGTTCTGAGATTGGCACTGTAAATTCAGAAAATAGAACCTCAAAGGCAGTTCATATAAAGGGTTGTAGAACAACGTAAGTAGCATACTCTATCAAATGACTATAAGAGTCTGGGCACAGTGGTGCCTGCCTATAGTCATAGCTACTTAGGAGGCTGATGCTGGAGGATGGGTTGAGCCCAGGAGTTTAAGGCTGCAGTGAGCTATGATCACACCAGTACACTCCAGCTTGGGCAACATAGTGAGACCCTGTCTCTAAAAACAAACAAACAAACAAACAAAAAACACTTTAAAACAACTGTAGGGAAAGCAGCATTAGAGTTGAATGTCTTTCACAAAGCAGGTCAACAATTTGCAAAGATCCAAGAAAACTAGTTCCAAGAGTCAGAATTGTTTTGAGGGCTAAGTTATTTTTTTAAGTTATCTATAACTTACTGATGGAAGATACATAGTAAAATATTAAGCTGTTTTCATTGTCAAATGGTAGCCTGGAAGCAGGAAAAGTTGTTATAGGCAATATTAGTCACAGAAAGCAACTTGCTCAACTCAGAGTTAAATCGTCACATGTTTGTGGAATAATACCCCAGTGGCTTAAAAGAGCTCTAGCTTCTTGGGGTCCTGATTCCTTTCCAAAGACAGAAAGACCATCCTATGTTTGCCAAAAAATGTTATAGTCTCATTGCCACCAGGTATAGATACACCGGCAGCTTGAACTGCCTAAAATCTTAGGGAATTCACTACAAATACAAACCAAAAGTGAAAAGTATAGTTCCTTTAGAAGAGATTCATAGGCAATTTGTTGTTGATACATAATAATTGTACATGTTCATAAAGTACATGTGAGATTTCAATATACACATACAATGTGTAATGATCAAATCAGGATATTTAGGATATCCATCACCTCAGATGTGTATCATTTCTTTGTGCTGGGAACATTTCAACTCTTCTCTTCTAGCTCTTTTGAAAAATACAATAAATCATTGTTAACTAGTCATCTACTATGCTGTTGAACACTGGAACTTACTTCTTCTATATAGCTGTATGTTTGTTTCCATTAAGCAAACTCTTTTCATCCTCACCATATACTCATCCCAGACTCTGAGAACCATCATTTCTACTCTCTACCTTCATCAGATCAACTTTTTTAGTGCCCACTCATGAGTAAGAACATGTGACGTTTGTCTTTCTGTACCTGGCTTATTTCACTTAACATAATGTCCTCCAGTTCCATCCATGTTGCTGCAAAGGACAGAATTTCATTTTTTTATGACTGAATGGTATTTCATTGAGTATATCTACCACATTTTGTTACCATTTCATCCATTAATGAACACTTAGATACACAAGCTATGAATGATTCCCTATCTTGGCAATTATGAATAGTGCTGCATGGCAGTGCAGGTATCCCTTTGATATACTGATTTTCTTTCCTTTGGATAAATATCCAGCAGTGGAGTTGCTGAATTGTATGGTAGTTCTAGTTTCAGTTTTTTGAAAAACGTCCATTCTGTTTTTCGTAATGGCTATACTAACTTATGTTCCCACCAACAATGTGTGAGTTCCATTTTCTCTGCATTCTTGCCAGCACTTACTTTTTGTCTTTTTGATAATAGTACTTGTAACTGGGGTGAGATAATACTGCATTGTAGTTTTGATTTGCATTTCCCTGATGATTAGTAACACTGAGCATTTTTTCATATAACTGTTGCCCATTTATATATCTTCTTTAGAGAATATCTATTCATGTCCTTAGCCCACTTTTTAATGTGATTATTTATTTTACTGTTCAGTGGTTTTAGTTCCTTGTATATTCTGGATATTAATCCCTTATCAGATAAATAGGTTGCAAACATTTTCTCCCATTCTGCAGGTTATATCTTCAGGCTGTTTACTCTTTCCTTTGTCATGCAGGAACTTTTTAGTTTGAAGTAGGTTCATTTGTCTATTTTCATTTTGATTTAATAGGTAAGTTTTATTGCCATTGCTAAGGCAATAATGAATGACAGTTCTGAAGCCTGAGGCTTTATCAATCAAGTATGGAGTGGGATGGCAGAGAGGGGACAGTGAGATTCTTTTAGATAAAGCAAACCCTCAGAAATTAGAGATAGTGGGACACTTACGGCATGCCAAGTGTTTCTGTGTGGCTGGAGAAGAGAGTGGCAGAAAGTGTGGTGGCATATGAGGCTGGAGAGGTAGTGAATATAAATCAATTGTATTTTAACCTAAGAGCAATGAAGAGTCAATGAAAGATTGTAGGCAGAGAAGTTTACAATCAAATATCTTTTCTAAAACGTCACTCTAGATGCAGCATGAATAAACAACGGAGAGGAATGGGGATGGAGAGACCAGTTAAGAGGTTGTTATAATAGTCTAGATGAGGGTCGATAGTGCATTGAACTAGGAAAGATGTGAGAATGGAGGGAAAGGTACAGAGCGACAAGTTAACAGGTGAAATTAACAGGGCTTGGTGACGTATTTGGATTTGGGAGTATATATGAAGGAGATGCAGCTGAGAAGACTCCCACCTTTCTGACTTGGGCATGTAGGTGCTGCCAATCATGAAGAAAAGAAACTCAAGAGAAGATTTTAAAGAACGGATAATGAATTCAGTTTGGGATCCATCCTCAAAAAGGAGAGAAGAAAAGAGAAAAATATACAATAATCAATGACAGCAATCAATTTGAGTCTCTGTGAATTTAGTGAATATTCTTACACTGTATGTTTAGTTGAACTGTCTCTCAATCTTTGCATTCATGTGTTTACCCTTAGTAGATGCTAATTGTTAAATAAATGAATACCATCTGTGTAAATGAGTAGGAGAAAACATGCCTTTTGAAAAATCTTCAAAATAGATTACATAGTAATAACGTGTCATTAGCATTTCTGAAAGGGAAATCAGGATGTTGGACACATTTCATAAATGAAAGAATCCAGTAAAGGGCCCAAAAATTAAATCATGGAACCTCCAGGAAAAACAGCTGCCCCATATAATCTTTTGCATAGGCGAAATAAGTCTTCCCAGAAGCCTTCCTGCTATAACCAGTGGAAAAAAACATTTAAACAGACTTTACAATGGCAATATTAACTACATGCCACCAGCTTTAGTGCACATGAATGCTCACAGTAAAGGATAGCTTCCTAACACGTAAGTGGGGGGCGATGTCAAGCAAGGAGCCAAAGATTCTTTGCTTGGCAAAGAAGCCTTATCCTATTTAAAGCTGAGAGAAGACTTTCTGGTTGAAATACATGATATCCACAAGATAACACAGATCTTGACAGTGGAATTGGGAGTCACCCTGACATAATTTTCTTTTCTTTTTTTTTTTTTTTTTTTTTGACTCGCTCTATCGCCAGGCAGGAGTGCAGTGCTGCAATCTCTGCTCACTGCAACCTCTGCCTCCCAGGTTCAAGCTATTCTCCTGCCTCAGCCTCCTGAGTAGCTGGGACTACAAGTGTGAGTCACCACACCCAGTTAATTTTTGTATTTTTATTAGAGACAGGGTTTCACCATGTTGGCCAGGCTGGTCTCAATCTCTTGACCTTGTGATCTGCCAAACTAGACCTCCCAAAGTGCTGGGATTACAGGCGTGAGCCACCGCGCCCAGCCTCTGACATGATTTCTAAGAGGTTCGATGAGGCTAGCTTAATTCATAGAATTTAATATGTGCAAACACAGAAAAGAGCCATTATTGTAGGATGAAAAGACTTTTTGGGTTTGTAGATGCTCTAAAGGCATTGATCTTCCAGCCATTTCCAGCAATGTGGCATTTGGAGCACAGCTTGTAACTGTTACCAATAAATCCTTTCCCAGATACAAAATTACACTGAAATTATACCAAGTCTGCAAAGAGTATCACTACTGAAGTCTGAATATTTTCTTCAATCCTGCAGTTTAGCATAAGAGTCTTAGATAGTATTTGTAAATTGTGGACCACAGTGTAAACTTAGCAACATTTTAGATCGCTAGAAAGAGAAAAATCTGTAATTTATTTGTTGTTAGTAGAAAAGAACCCACCATTACAAAATGGGAACTCAAAAGAAGAAGAAATTTAATGCTCTGAGAATACACTGTGCCTTATTTCAGAAAGGTTGTATTGCAAAAAGTCATCTTCAAGTCTTGGATTTTCAGTGTTTTATTCCTTTCTATTAAAAAGCAGGAACCTTATCTCCCAACCACATGCCACTTAAACATGAGGAAATGTATTTCTTTTAACTCAAAGAATACTTATTGTATTAGGAATACTCCCAGGGTATTGCAGCTAGGGTTTTGGTTGGCTGGCTGGTTGGCCTCATGGTTTTTCTCAACATTCTCCGCTTCATAGTGATCCCACCTCCAACAAGGAGTGGGAACCCAAGGCCAGTCCTCTACTGACCTACTCCTTAAACCAGATACTTGAGCCAATATCTTTGAGGGGTTCAGTATTACAGTTTTTCCTAACTTGAAACTGAACTTCAAAATGGTGCCTGACCCTGAATCTGGCTGATCTGTGATTGCCCATCCAAATCTTGCAAAGAAGGCATTGTCAAGTCAGTTGCTGGCTGGAATTCAGCTAGAATTGGAAAAATGGCAAAGTCCTAGCCTTTGTCAGTGCCACATGCAACTGAAGAAATGTGGCAAGGGTAGATAGTAGTGGCAATTATATGCATCATCCAATGAGCAAGGAATTCAGCCCTGCTGCTGTCTCTTCTTTTTTTTTTTTTTTTTTTTTGAGACAGGGTCTCACTTTGTCACCCAGGTTGGAGTGCAATGGCACGCTCTCAACTCACCGCAGCCTCGACCTCCTGGGTTCAAGAAATTGATCCTCCTGCCTCAGCTTCCCCCAACAAGTAGCTGGGACTACAGGCATGCACCACCACACCCAGCTAATTTTGTTTTCTATTTTTTGTAGAGATGGGGTTTCACCATGTCGCCCAGGCTAGTCTCAAACTCCTGAGCGCAAGTGATCTGCCTGCCTCCATCTCCCAAGGTGCTAGGATTACAGTCATGAGCCACTGCATCCCAGCCTGTTTCTGTCTTTTCTAAGATACCTTTCCTTAATCTCTTAGGGCTGGAAACCAAGACTGTTTCCCTGGTTACCGAAGCCCACTTAACTAAAGCAAAGGGCAGGGAAGAGAGGATATAAAAATTGCTTGGAGAAGAAAGCCAACTTGTATGTGTGTGCATGTGTATGTGTGTGTGAACACGTCAGTTAGGCCTCTGACAGTTAGCATCAGAAAATGCATTTGAACTTGTTTGAACAAAAAGCTTCCTGGGATAGCTTATAGAGCCCAAGCATCAGGAAATAGTTTGACCTTTTTCAGTCTTAATTCCAAAAATCTCAGAGAAGGGATGAAGATCAATAAACTATATCTAGGAAGTGGAAGCCTTTGCAGGTACCTTGTGGGTGGTGGGCTGGGGGCATAGGGTGGTAGGGAGACAAGTCCTAAAGAATGGGTGCTAGACAGACAGTCCAATAGATGGTCATTACAATATATCATAAATGATTAGAATAGGACTTCTGCAACATTAGGCCTTCTCAGCTGCAATAAACAGACCCAGGATGGAAAAAAACAGGAGAAAAGAGAGGTCCATTATCTATATCAGCTGATGAAAGCCCATGACTTTCTTACTCCACACCCAATCCTATCAAAAAGACCTTTCCCCATCCTTCTTTTCACTTATCTGCACCAATGACAGGCACTGAAGCACAATGACAAGATGGGAGGGTGTCTCTAGAGCAGGGTAATGGAGAAGGAGTAGGAACGAGCTTGTGAGAACAGCAAGAGTGGAACACAGGATCTACAGGAAGCGGTGTGAGGGAAAGGCATCAAAGGAAGAGCATTTCCAATGGCCTTCGGAGGGAGTGGGCATTGGGGTAAAGGTGGGGGAGTTTCTCCAGTACTTTCCAGTCATTTATGTGTCAGAGAAGAAGTTCATGATACATCAGCTGGTGATGTTAGGCCTTGGGTTCTCGTACTGCCATGTCAGTATTTTTCTCCAGCAGTTGTCAAACCAGTTAGAAATATCACCCAAGAGTCTAACAATGATGTTCTTCTTTCTTGGGTTCTCCTGGGTATGCTCCCTTCTTGAGGGGACAAGTCTTCCCTATTAATGATTAAAGCCATTTTCTCCTTAAGGCAACAATCTAAAGGTGATAACCTTGGCATCGCATGCAGTTCTAAGTGGAAAAAAAAAAAAAAAAAGCCAAAACCTAATTTCTGAGTCAGGGGCTTGCAACTAAGGTTGTTTTTCTATGATAAGAATGCCATCAGTGCTGGATAAGACCTCAGGTTGTCACAGTCCAACACAGCTTATATAAATGAATGGAGTATAGCAGAAACACAATAAAATATAAAACATAAAACTGTGGTGATTAAGTTTGGTTTTCTTTGTAAACTAATGTTCAGGTAAGTACAAAACTATGAAATGGACATTATAGGGTATTTATTTTATTTTATTACTGGTACTGCAATGGCAATAGTTTGTACTATTTCTCATATCATGTATAGATTCAACTGTATTATGGATTAAAAAGCTTTCTGGGTCAGAAATAAGGTACAATTACTGTTTCTACAAAAATGTAAGTATTAAGATTTAATCCATTAACATACTGGTTGTGTTAAATTTCGGAACACAATTGGTGACTGCCATTGCTTTCACTTAGTGCAGCAAACCCTTCTTCTTCTTCTTTTCTTCTGTTCCTCTTCTTTTTCAATTTTTCATGTCTTTATGTTAGAAGAAGGCTCTTGTGCCACAAACGTACCTTGAAATTGGACTCTTGCTGAAAAATGGATCTTGTTTTGCAAATGATATTTGGATCCAATGGCAGGATGTGTTTATGTATTTTGTTACAAAATTTTGATTGAAAATGAAAGATTTTCTATGAAATAATACACTTTTCTGGAACAGCTAAACATCTGGATACTGAGTAGATTGAATTCATGCTTTAAGTTAAAAAATTAGTTTTGTGCTTTTCTGTCAAAAATATGAAAGAAGTGCAGTAAGTGGATTGCACATAAGCATTCTATATCTGGGGAAAACTCAAACAGATGGTCTTTGAAATATTCTTTTAGTAAACATATAATAGTAATCCAAAGGATGAATAAAATATTTCCTGCATTATTCAAAATCACCACATTAGAGTATTGAAGAATATTTTGTTTTTGTTTTTGTTTTTGTTTTTGAGATAGGGTCTCACTCTGTCAGCCAGGCTGGAGTGCAGTGATGCAATCTCAGCTTACTGCAAACTCTGCCTCCCGGGTTCAAGCGATTCTCCTGCCCAGCCTCCCAAGTAGCTGAGATTACAGGTGCGTGCCACCATGCCTGGCTAATTTTTTATATTTTAGTAGAGATGGGGTTTCATCGTGTTGCGTTGGTTTCGAAGTCCTGAGCTCAGGTGATCCACCCACTTCTGCCTTCCGAAGTGCTGGGATTACAGGTGTGAACCACTATGCCCAGCCCTGAAGGGTTTTTTCTTTTTCTTTTTTTAAAGGAATTTCCTGATATTTCCAAAGAACTTTTAAGAGAATTTCAAATGTTTCAGTGACCAAACTATTACATTTCTACACATTTTTACAAGAAAATATTTATAATTTGGAGATATGCACAAGATGCAATGTTCATCACAATACAGTTTATAATGGTGAAAACTAGAAAGCAACCTAAATATTGAAAAGTAGAGGAGGATTGGTCATATAAATTACCGAAATCAACTCCATGGAAGACTATATAAGCATAAGTAATTATGTAGCTCTGTATTATGAGAAATTGCATTGTTGATGTATTAATAAGTTTTTGTTTGGTTGGTTGGTTGGTCGGTTGGTTGGCTTTTTTTTTTGAGATGGAGTCTCACTCTGCCACCCAGTTTTGAGTGCAGTGGCAAGATCTCGGCTCAGTGCAAGCTCCATCTCCTGGGTTCACGCCATTCTCCTGCCTCAGCCTCCCAAGTAGCTGGGACTACAGGCGCCCGCCACCATGCCCGGCTATTTTTTTTTTTTTTTTGTATTTTTAGTAGAGTCAGGGTTTCACCGTGTTAGCCAGGATGGTCTTGATCTCCTGACCTTGTGATCTGCATGCCTCAGCCTTCCAAAGTGCTGGGATTACAGGCGTGAGTCACTGCGTCCGGGCAATATGTTTTTTAAAGATGCCACAGAACTCTAGAGTGTGATTCAAACTATGTTTAAAACACACAGAGGTAGCCCTTGTATATATGTATCTGTGGGAAAAAAATCTGGAAAAATATCCCTCAAAATACTGCAACGAATATAAAGACCAAATTCCTCCTAGGGTCTCTTCTCACTCTCGTTCATTACTGAATAATATTGGATAGACCATTTATATATTGCCTCTTTCTATTTAAAAAGACATTAACCTTCTCCATTAATTTCTAATACTTCCCATCTAGACATCTGTAAATGTGAAGTATTAACATACTCTGGAGTGTTTTCCAATACTTACAATCAACTCTCGAACTCACTGGACACCAGCTAGGTGTTCAACAACTTAATTCAATTCTGATACTAACCACCCAGCGTTAGCACAGACCCTACAGCTTAAGAGCTCAGTCCCACAAAACTGCCCCCTGCTTCAAATGTCAGTTGCAAGTCCTGGGCCTCCTGTGCTTCGGGCCAACCAGATATAAATGGGAGCTTCCTATGAACCCCTCCTAAAGTTCCATAACTTGTTAGAATGACTCACAGAACTCAGGAAGACACTTTACTTACATTTACCAATTTATTATAAAGGATACAAATGAACAGCCAGAAGAAGAGGTACACAGGCAAGATCTGGAAGGGTACAGGGCACAGCAGCTTCCATCCCCATGGGGTACTCCATGCTCCCACTGCGTGGACGTGTTCACCAAATTGGAAACTCATCAAATCTCATTTTAAGAGTTTTTATAGAACTTAATCTCCAGTCTTCCCCACCCCCTCCCTGGGGGACTGGAAGTTCCAGCCCTATAATCAATTGGTCTTTCTAGTGACCAGTCCCATCTTGCTGCTATATAGGGGTCCCACCCTAAGTCACCTCATTAGTATAAACTCAAGTGTAATAAAAAGGGATTCAATAACAAAACATACTCCTATCACTCGGGAAATTCTGAAGGATTTTAAGCACTCTGTGCCAGGAACCAGAGATAAAGACCAAATATATTGCTTATGATAGCACACATACTTAGAAGGATGATCACTTATGGGAAATTGTATAGAAAAGGGTAACTGGTAGCATTTTCTAACCTCACTATGAGTAAGATACAAGTCCATATTCTCTGTAATTGTACAGAAGCTAACATTTTTGGGCCACACTCTTTCTGTATCTATAAGAGATCTCTTGAGAGATTGAGTAAAGGGGGACTCTGTACATTCCTCCAAATTTCTTTTCTTCCTTTTATGAAAACGAGTAAGACTTGAGAGTGGTCCTGTACCTCCAAATGAGGATCAGGAAAAATGGAATGTGAAGAGGAGACTGCAGTGTTCCTTATGTGTATAGTGAAGTGCAGGAAACAAAATAGCAGTACAACAGTGATAAATACAACTAGGCCCCAGCCTTTGGCAAGGACCTTGATGTACATTTTCTCATTTATTTTTTGCAACAACTCTGATTGGAAGGTACTTTTAGTCCATTTAACAGCTAAGAATACTGGACTTTGGAAAAGTTAACTTGTCCTAGATTTATTATAAATGGCACACACAAAATTTGAATCCTGATCTGATTCTTAAGCTCTCAAATATCACAATGAACTAGAAAAAACAAAATGCAAATTGGTACCCTGGCAGTACTGTTCTTGTCCTATGTCCCAAGATTCCAAAACTTTTATAATCTGAAAGTTTGCTCTTCTCACACACGTGAGCATGTGATTGCTCCCTTTCTCCTGTGTCAGGTGGTCAAGTAGAAGAATAATAATTTCCTCAGGTGCAGTAGGTGATGTCTTTTGGCCAAGTCATTTCTATTCTCAAAACTCCTCAATGACTCCCCACCACTGTATCAATTAGGATTAATTCTGTCTGCTTGTGATAGGCAAGCTACAATAACACAAGGAATTATTATTTTATTCAAAATGAGTTTGGAGGCCGGGTACAGTGGCTCACACCTGTAATCCCAGCACTCTGGGAGGCCAAGGCGGGTGGATCACCTGAGCTCAGGAGTTTGAGACCAGCCTGAGCAACATGGTGAAACCGCGTCTCTACTAAAAATACAAAAATTAGCCAGGTGTGGTGGCATGCGCCTGTAATCCCAGCTACTCAGGAGGCTAAGGCAGGAGAATCACTTGAGCGGGTAGGTGGAGGTTGCAGTGAGCCAAGACCCCGCTGCTGGACCCCAGACCAGGTGACAGGAGTACAATCCTGTTTTTAAAAAAAAAAAAAAATTAGTTTGGAGGCAGGCAGTTTAGAGGGGCATGTTGCCTTCAGTCATCAGGGACTCAGGCTTCTCCTATCTTTCTGCTTCATCCTTGAACTTGGTTTTCATCCTCTGGGTCACTTGTGGGACCTGTATGGTTGCTGGAGAATCTAATCGCAGAAATGGTGAAAGGGGTATCCCCAGATGTCTGTTCCCCTTTAATAGACTTCCCTGAAAGGCACACATAACATTTCCACTTGTACGTCATTGACCAGAACTTAATCGCATAGCCATGCCTAACTGTGATGGAGACCAGGAAATGTCTTTTATTTAAGCATATTGTTGCCCCTAATATTTTAGTTGTTTTACTAATAAAGTAGAAGTGAATGGATATTAGGCAGGCATTTAAGTCTCTGCTACAACTGCCTATGGAATTAAACACAAATTTATATCGACAGACTCTAGCATCATCCTACCTAATTGGTCTTGTATCTGACTCTTTGGATGCTATTCCACATTTTTATGTCTCTTCTTCTTCTTTTTTTTTTTTTTCCCGAGACAGAGTCTCGCTCTCTCGCCCAGGCTAGAGGGCAGTGGCGCAATCTCAGCTCACCGCAAGCCCTGCCTCCCAGGTTCACGCCATTCTCATGCCTCAGCCTCCTGAGTAGCTGGAGCTATAGGCTCCTGCCACCACACCCGACTAATTTTTTGTATTTTTGTAGTAGAGACTGGATTTCACCATGTTAGCCACAGTAGTCTCAATCTCCTGACCTCGTGATCTGCCCGCCTCGGACTCCCAAAGTGCTGGGATTACAGGCGTGAACTACCGTGCCCAGCCTATCTTTATGTCTCTTCTTATACTGTTCCCTTTACATGGAATATTTTCCCTTTCCTCTTACCATCAGCCTCTTACCTATCCTTTAAGGAACACTTGATGTGCTGCTTGAAGTCATTTCTGATCTTCCCAACTGATTTGATCACTCCCACCTTCAAACTCTCACAAAATGACTGACTTTAAACTTCCCAGACACCACTTTCTTTATGTCATTTCGCTGCTCTAAATCTTCAGTATCTTTTTATTTTCTCATAGAACATGTCTGAAACGTACTCAGGTGGCAGGGCACCAAATAGTCTCGTTCTCAAGAAAGCATCATGAATGGAAAGATGTTCAATTAATTAATTGATTCAGTCAACAAATAATTATAGTGACCCTATTATGCACATACACTGTGCTAGGTGCCTGGTACATGTTTAAAAGTAAGACGTTGTCAAAGCAAGCTTTATAGTTTCTTTCTGATTTTTTTTGTTGGGATTTGTTTACTATTTTTATGTATTTTTATGTCTCAGTGCTTGTTTATAGCTAAACAAGAGCAAAAAATCAAAGATTTCAAGAAAGCATATGTGAAAACCCTAAATAAAATATTTTACCCATTAATCAATTGATTTCTTTCTGTGGATTGGGAAAATAAAGTGACTATTTGATTTTACCAATAAAACCCCTTGATGCAAATCAAGGCACACTAATTTCACAAGAGTCTAGCATGAGAACCACCACAGTGAGTCTAAACTTTACCCCTTCAATGTTCCCTCAAATCTGTATATTTCCAAAGATTCTCTCTTAGGTTGTAATACTACACAATACTATGCCTCAAATATCAATTAAAAGTAATGGCAAAAGCTGCAATTACTTTTGTGTCAACCTAATATATGTTGAAGATCTCAGATTATTTATCTCCAGCACCAGACTCCTCTTAGCTTCAAAACCAAATAATCAAATACCTACTGAACACTTCTTTTACAAGCCAAATAGGGAAAAGATCAACTTTCCCACAAGAGATGGGTAAAGAACAAGAGTAGAAAGGATAGAAGAAAGTTGAAAATGGCCAGTAAATTTATGAAAAACATCAACTCATCAGAAATCAAAGAAATATAAGTTAAAACAAAAATTAAAATATTAATACGATTTTCCCCAGCTAAACTGACAAAATGTGTAAGAAATGATAATATCTAATGTTTGATGGTAGGAGGGTTTAGAGCTCTCATATATAGCTTAAGGGAGAATAAATTGTGAGAGATTGAATATATAAAGGGACAATGGCCAGACCATATATTAAAATAGAACCCAGACACACAGTCTGGAGCAAGCTGCAGCAATTGCCCAGGAAACCAAGCCATTGTCTACAATAGACAACCCAGGAATCTAGCCTGATAGTCAAACTGCCATCTCTAGTAACAATCCAGGAACCTTAACTGTAACCTCTGAAACAATCAGCCTAAAATGACCAGGACTTTATTGGTAGTTAACAACTTCCTTAATTTTTACCCCAACTTCCAACTAACGCCAACCAGAGAAAACCAAATATCCACCCCTAACCAATTACGTAGGTTGCCCCACTTCTAGTTAGCCCACCTGCAGCTTTCTCATGCCAACAGCTTCCAACCAGGGCCCACCTGAAGCCTTCCCTTTTTCCAGCTTTCCACTCTTGTGCCTGTCTTTGAGTCTCTGCCACAGCGCAAGTGCTGGTGGCTGACTCCCTTTCTAGAGCAAGCTCTGAATAAATCCTCAATGGCATTTCTCACTTGAATGGTTTTTATTTCTACAGTTGATACCATCTTGTATTACAGCATTTTCTAAAATTATGCACAGGTATGTTAATTAGATGTACTTAAAGTATGCAACAAAATATAATGATTATATACATTACTTTTCATAGGACGGAATTATAAGGCAAAATCATGTTTTATTAAAATCACGTTTTAGAAGAATATTTTGCAATGTTATTGGGAAACAATCTTGAAATATGACTAAGTAAAAAAAGTAAATGACAAAACTTGGTAATATGATCTTTGCTGGAAAAAGTTTTTAAATAAATACAGAGAGAGAAAGAGAGAAGGGAAAGGAGGAAGAGAGAGAGAGGAAGAAGAGAAGAAAAAAGAAAGGAATATATCAAACAATCATAATCTAAGTGGAGAAATCATGAGTGGTTTTAGAATTTTATTTTATAATTTATTGTATTTTTCCAGTTATCTATCATGAACACATAGTACTTTTGTAATTAGAAAAATGTAATTTAAAAAAATCTAATGTGGTTGCTCAGGGAAATTTCCAATAAACTATGTCTTAAAATGACATTTAGAATATTAGAAGGTAACAGGTTTCAGTGGGTACAGTTTTGGAAAAACTAAACTGCAAAATAAGCTGAGACAGTCCAAATTTGCTAAAGATATCATCAATATTCTTTTAGCTATTTGGTACAGTTAATTAAATAAAGGCTAAGATTATAGCTTGGAGTTAGTAGTGTAATGTGGTGTAAATTTGCTTGTCATTAGCTGTCAGACTTTTAGATTGAGAAAGGTAGCAATCTAAGAAGGAATGGAAGCTGAAGATTGGGAAAATAATCTACAACGCATCCCCTAATTAGCAAGGGCATAAGAGTGAATTATTTTAACTTTCTCTTTCCACTCTGCTGATTTTTCAAGTTTCCTGAATTTATAAATGCTATTTAATAATGGAAAATATAGAAGCCATTCATATTGTTTAAGCAATGAAATAATGCTATTGTCATGAATAAAATGGCTATAATTTGAGTTAGTAAACTGTTTCAGACCTACGAAACAAGCATATGATACAGATCCTTGAAACCAGTGAGCCACTCTACAAATATAAGGTCTTAGGTCTGTTTTCCGAAGTCTATTAACAATTTTAGGTCCTATAGACTGAGAATGAGAAGTTGAATCTTACTTTTACCTCCATATATTTTTTGTTTTGTTTTGCTTTGTTTGTTTGTTTGAGAAAGAGTCTTGCTCTATCACCAGGCTGGAGTGTAGTGGCGTGGGCTCACTGCAACCTCTGCCTCCCGGGTTTGAGTGATTCTCCTGCCTCAGCCTCCCAAGTAGCTGGGACTACAGGAGTGCGCCACCATAACCGGCTGATTTTTGTATTTTTAGTAGAGAGGGGGTTTCACTATGTTGACCAGGATGGTCTCAATCTCTTGACCTCAGGGGATCCACCTGCCTTGGCCTCCCAGAGTGCTGGGATTACAGGCGTGAGTCACTGCGCCCAGCCCTTTACCTCCATATCTTGAAGCTGGGAGAGGGTGGATTGATTATGTGCAAGAAAAAAAGCAGGTGATTTGACACAGATTCAGTGCCAGTTAGGCTGAGTACTCCTCAAACTTTAAAGTATATGCATATGACTGAGGGATATTATTAAAATCTAGATTGTGGTTAAACAAGTCTTTCAAAGGGCTCCAAATTCTTCATTTTTAACAAGCTCCTAGGTAGTCTTTGGACTACACTTAGAGTAGTTGGAGAGTACAAGACCACCTAGATAAGAGAGTCTCAAACTCTCACTTCACATGAGAAAATGGGGTTTGGAGTCACATGTGAATTTCATCCTGTCCACTGGCCCATCATGAACCTGCTAGTTCATAGTAGGTTTCTTCCTCTAATCCAGCTTTCCATACCTGTGTCTCTTCCCTTTTCCAGTCTCTCCAAAAGGAAAGAGGCTGATAATATTTTATTGTAATCAACAGAGTATACTGAATGCGGAACAAGCTTGGGGAATTGAGAGTTTCTATGGTTAAATGAGCAGAGAAAAATCTGTAAACTTTGGCTATATCTTTAATAAGACCCATAACACCCTTTTTGAGAAAGAGAAAGAGAATAAACATTCTCATTCCGGAAAAGTAGAAAGGCCAGGAAGGCCCAGAGTGAATGGCCTTCAGCTTTGCTTGCTTGGGCGGCTTGACTTCTCACTGAAATAAAATGGAACCATAAAACAAAAATGCCCTTGTGGGTAAGACAGTGGCAATAATCCTCTGTTTTCCTTCTTCATCCCAATCTCATCTGTTCACCATAGAAGAGGAGATTGCCAAGTTGGAGAGGCTGTAGTCCTGTCACTCATAATGGGAAAGAGAAAATTGGAGTTTGTGAGGAAAATCAGAAAAGTAGAAGATCTCATTTTATCTCTCTTTCCCATGGATACTGGACTGAGAGCTTCCACAGTCTCTTTGATCTGTATTAAAGTCTTTCTGGGATCTGGAGTTCACCATGAGCAATGTTTGACCCTGGACTGCTTTGCAAGATATTTCAGAAACTCTTGGGTTAGGTTTATACTTTCCCTAGGTTTATACTTAGGACATTGGGTGATTGCTTATGGATTTCTTTTTTCTTTTTCTTTCTTTTTTTTTTTTTCAGATAGGGTCTCACTTCATTGCCCAGGCTGGAGTGGCACCATCAAGGCTCACTGCAGCCTTAACCCCCACCTCAGCCTCCTGAGTAGCTGGGACTACAGGCACACACCATTATGCCCGACTAACTTTTGGTATTTTTTGCAGAGACAGGGTTTTGCCATGTTGTCCAGGATGGTCTCAAACTCTTGAGTTCATGAAATCTGACTGCCTTGACCTCCCAAAGTGCTGGGATTACAGGTGAAAGCCACTACACCTGGCTGCTTATAGACATTTAAATGCCCCAGGGTGGTCTATCCTGTTGGCTGAGTGATTAGCCCACTGGAAGAGGAACCCCAGCAAGGCTTGGAGGAAGAAGATGGAGGTAAGGCTGTTTAGGCCCTGGGGAGAAGATAGGTGTCTCAGAGATGATGTCACCTTGGCTTCTGGGCAACTGAGGAATCATGGGTTGAGCAAGCTACAGACAGAGTACTGAGTCCATGACTTCCTACTGGGTCAGACTCAATGAGGCACAGGGAGTCAAAAATGTACTGAGGCAACCACCACATGCTGCCATTTGCGATGCCCTCTTCTGGTCACTAGCTACTCCAGTGAATGGAAATTTTTAAATGTCTGTCTTTGGATAAGGTGCTGCAGATTCCTGAGGATTAAGAAGAAGAATTCATAATGTTCAGAAACATGGAGAGAGGATCACTCATTCTGAAGGCTGGAATACAGTGGTTGTGCAGATTTGGACCAAAGACAACTTCATATTGTGTCTCCACTTGAACATTTACCTATTGAATATCCTCAACAAAAGTTTAACATTTAATTTATTAAACAATAGAGATTCTTTTTTAAAATCAATGTTCATATGACAGGAGAAGACAACTTAAAGTAGCAAGCAAAAATAATAATATTATTTGTTGGTGTATAAATTTTCTCTGGCTCTCCACTGCAAAGTCTGCTTTATATTCACTGAATGTACTTAAAAAAGAGAGAGAGAAAAAAAGGATAAGAACACTTTTAGAGTAAGCAGCATTTGGCAATCACAGAGACTTTGGCATCAGACAGGGCTGAATTCTGTTACTAGTTCTGCTTCTTAATAGCTGCATGACCTCTGAGCTACGGTATTCTCCCCTATAAATGGTGATGATGGTAGGAATTGCTGTGAGGATTAAATGAGATAATTTATGCAAAGCTATAAACCCAGGGCGTGATATAGTTAAGTCCTTAATAAACACTAGAATAACTACAGAAACAAGAACAACAATAAAATAAGCTATAGTATTAGCAATGGTTATGTTCAGATTCTTCAAAGCAGAACTCCATTGAGTTTGGAGAATTGGCAGCAGAAATGAGCCCCAAGAGGTCCGTCCCCTAGAAGAGATTTCCAGGCTCAGATGAAGCTAAAACTACATTTCCCAGAAGGCCCCGGGCCCAGGGTCTGGTTTCCTCTCATTTCCGGGTGTGTCATGTGATTCTCCGGTCGCGCCATGGCGGAAGCAGAGGAGCAGGTAAAGGGTGCAGTTGGTAGTTGAGGGCACAGGGATATGGAGACTAGGGTGGGCTGTTTGGGGAGGGTGGAGTGGAGTGGGTGGAGGTGCGGAGCTGCTGGAAGAGGGCAACGCAGGCCCGCGGCAGGGCGGGATGGGACGGTGAAAGTTGCTTTCGGAGAGCAGAGAGGATGCCAGCCCCGGGAGGGCACCTGGGGAAAGCGCACCGACACACCCCGCCTTCGGGAGGCGGCCTTTCCTCGGGCCCCATCCCTGTGCCCTTTGCCCAGTGAAATTTTGGCATGAAGGCAGGCCAGGCTACCCCAGGGACTGACTGCCTGTGGGAGGCGGAAGAGAGGCCAGGTGACTGAAATTTACGTTGCTTTCCACTTGAAGTAGGACAGTAAGAACTAGGAGAGAGTAGACGATGAGTTTTGTTTTGTATCGGATTTAGGTACAGAACTGGAGCACTGTTGCGGTGCAGCAGGGATTAAGTGCATCGGTTCTGGAGCAAAAATGCCTGGGGTCCAAGTGCTGGTTCCTTTTCTTACTCAATGTGTTACTTTGAGCTACTGATTTAACTTTCTAGTGTAAGATGGGGATAATAATAGGACCGTCCTCAGAGTGTGGTTTAAGATGGAGAGCGTTTATACACAAAGTTAGAGTGCTTAGAACTATTGGGCTCAGTAAAAGTTAAATGGGATTATTTGTGGCTGGCAGTATCCAGTCAACAACTGGCAATGTGGCACTGGAGTTTTAGCGTAGAAATTAGTGATGGGAATACGGATTATTTTCATATAGCGGTAGTGGTAATCCCACGTTTTATGAAATGACGAAGTAAAATAAAAAAGACAAAAAAGTGAAGCAGACCAAAAGAGAGGCTAGAACTTGGGGGAGATAACCTGAGTTTCCTTTTCCAGTGTTATTTCAGTTGGATACTGTTTTTCCTCACAAGTTAACAGGGCTGTTAGCAGTGATTGTCTCTAAACAGTGACTTGATGGGCTGTTTAGTGTCGTAAGACATTTACCTAGTTCAATAATTTTTACTATTTTCAACATACTTCATTTGTTTTTACTTCATAGTGAAAATTTGCTCTGTATATGTTTTACATATGCCAATAATTGAGACATTTCACTAGGATGAAATTTGGTTTGGCTGGTCCTTGTGATAACAAGATAACAAAATCTCTTATCTAACACTAGAACCTCACATTTCCATTCTGGCAATTAAAAGGAAAACGCTCCATAAGAACGTATCATTTCATGACTGCCATTGCTCGTTTGAATAAGGGCGAGATTGTTTTTCACATTGTGCATCTATTTCATGTTGAAATGTTTGTTTCATGGTTTGATTTAAAAGCAAAAAACTGAGTTTCATATGTTCTTAGATATAGTATAATAAAAATGGAGAGAGTTGCTCTTAGAAAAACCAGTGTTTTTTCTTCCCTTGAAAAAAACCTGTGAAATATTTACCACTGTTTAGTGCCGAAGAAGAATTTGACAAAGTTGTTGGATGTAAAAATGACGCATACAAAGTTAGGGATATAATAATGTTTCACATTTGTACATTATTTTCTAGTTTTAAGACCCTTCCATATTGCATTTGGTCTTCTAAAAGAATTCTGTGAGGTAAATGTTTATTCTTTTTTTTTTTTTTTTTTTTTTTTTTTTGAGACGGAGTCTCGCTCTGTCGCCCAGGCTGGAGTGCAGTGGCGCTATCTCGGCTCACTGCAAGCTCCGCCTCCCGGGTTTACGCCATTCTCCTGCCTCAGCCTCCCGAGTAGCTGGGACTACAGGCGCCCGCCACCTCACCCGGCTAATTTTTTTGTATTTTTAGTAGAGACGGGGTTTCATTGTGTTAGCCAGGATGGTCTCGATCTCCTGACCTCGTGATCCGCCCGTCTCGGCCTCCCAAAGTGCTGGGATTACAGGCTTGAGCCACCGCGCCCGGCCGTAAATGTTTATTCTTATACATGGGTGAAACACCTTTGATGTTCCAGACTTTCTAGTGGCTTCTAATCTTATTCAGAGGAAAAGCCACAGCCATTACAGTAGCCTGGTTGCCCCACAGGACCTTGACCCAGCTGCCTCTAGCCCCCTTTTCTTGACCTCGTTTGTCCAACTACCCTTCTGTGATTCTGCATCGACTGTACTGGCTTTCTTATTCTTCAAAAAGCCAGGCAGGTCCTACCTCAGGGACTTTGCTCATGCTGTTTCTTTTTGAGGAACGCTGACGTTTACAGGCTTAATTCCTCATTTCCTTCATGTCTTTGTCCAAGTGTTCTTTTCCATTGCGACCTTCCCTCACCATGCTTTGAAACATTCCTGCATTATTTTTCTCTATAATGTGCATCACCGTTTGACATACTGTATTTTAAAATTTGTTGTTTTTTTTTCCCCTGTATATTGCTGTGTACCTCTCACCACAGAGCTTGGAACATCATGACAAGGATTTATTCACTGTTGTATGTCCAATACCTAGAATATTGCTTGGTACTTAATAAAATGTGTTAAATGATTGACTTTTACTGATAAGCAAATTGAAATTCAGGCAACTTGAGTAACGTGCTCAGGCTTGTATCTATAATATAAATCTCCAGTCCTCTGTCTCCAAAGCTCATGACTTTTCATTAGAATATCCTACCTTTTAAAAATATATGTAGGAACCTCAATCTAAATTGTTATTTTTTAGTTTGTAAAGTAGCATTAGCCCTTTTCATTTTAATGATTTTCCCTCAAGCCATCATTCCACCTTTGATACTTTAACAGCCTAATATATAGTTGGAATGGGCATTCTCCTCTCCAATGGTGTGAATATCTTTCTTAAAAAGACCAGTGGTGGGCCAGGCACAATGGCCCATCCCTGTAATCCCAGCGCTCTGGGAGGCCGAAGTGGGGCGATTGTTTGAGCCCAGGAGTTCAAGACAAGCCTGGGCAACATAGCAAAATCTTGTCTCTACAAAAATTACAAAAATTAGCGAGGCATGGTGGTGTATGCCTGTAGTCCCAGCTACTTGGGAGGCTGAGGTGGGAGGATTGCTTGAGTCAAGGAAGTTGAGGTAGCAGTGAGCCATGATTGTGTCACTGCACTCCAGCCTGGGCAACAGAGCAAGACCCTGTTTCAAAACAAAACAAAACAAAAAATCCCCCCCAGCAGTCTATTGTAAATGGCCGAAAGAAACAAACATTTACAAATTGTTAAGTTCTTTTTTTTTAAAGAAAGCTAGTAATTTTACCTAATCTTATCTTTTATAGATTAAAAATGGTTAAGCTTTTCTCTGTTTTTTGTTTTTTGTTTTTTGTTTTTTTTGCATTTGACAGTAGGAAGCCATTGAAATCTGATGGCGGTAGTAGGGCTTTATTATATCATTTTTTAAAAAGCTAAAAGTGTATAAAAATGGAGAAAATTGGGCTGGGCTGGGTGCGGTGCGGTGGCTCAGGCCTGTAATCCCAGCGCTTTGGGAAGCCAAGGTGGGTGGATCACCTGAGGTCAGGAGTTCGAGACCAGACTGGCCAACATGGTGAAACCCTGTTGCTACTAAAAATACAAAAAAATTAGCCAGGCAGTGGTGGTGGGCGCCTATAATCACAGCTACTCGGCAGGCTGAGGCAGGAGAATCACTTAGAGAACCCAGTAGGCAGAGGTTGCAGTGAGCCGAGATTGTGCCATTGCACTTCATTCAGCCTGGGTGACAAGAGGGAGACTCCATCTCAAAAAGAAAAAAAAAAAAAAAAGGAGAAAATAAACTGTTCTATTGAACTTTTTAGAAAACTTGACATAATTTTTTTTCTTGGTATCATGTATCATGAATGCCAGTGATCTCCAGAATTAGCAACACAAAACTAAACGTCTCCACATTATCTTTCCTGAGTGGTGGTGTTTCTCTCATGATTGCTCCCCTCCCCCTTCATTTTCAGAAGAACCAAAATAGTGACATCTGCACTGAGTTATTGTGATATAAAACAGCTCAGAGGATCTAAAACTAAAAACACTTTTTAGATATGAATGAACATTTTTTTATAAGTCTTTGGGAAATCCTTGCTTTTGCCTAATATGGTAAAGGTAGTTGTCAAAAGTAACTACATATATATTTTATAGTTTACAGAAAAAACGAATACCCTGCATTCTGCCTGGAAATCTTCTAACCAGCAGTTTTACTTAGCTCCAAAATGATTTATAGTTGACCTTCATAATCACAGATGCCCAACAGTATTTGTCCATATCTTTCTTATGAATAACATTCTGCTTGAAGTCTGGTTGTTTGTGTATTTGTCTTATCTCTCCTAGAGATTGCTGAGTCTTCAAGAATAAGAACAAGAACTTACTCATGTCTGTATCTTCCACAGGGCTAGTGCTTTCTAGGTACTAAGTGTTTACTAAAGTGTTTAAATGAATTTATTAAGGGGAAAATAGCATTTCAAATTGTCAAATTGTAAATTAGTAGGATTTGCATGAAATTATTTTATCTTACTTGAACCTTTTGTAAGTTATTAATTCAGATGTAATGTGGATTACATCTCTCCTATAATGTGGATTACATTCTATACTTTCTTTACTCTTGCCTGCTCCCCAGGTATCCTTTGATCTTTCCTACTCAACCAGCCTGGACCCTGCCTGGTCCATTAAAGTATTTCCACGATTAGACCATCTATTTCTTAACCACGTAGGAAAGTTTCTACTTTGAATTCTCCTTCTGCATTTTAGAAATTAGGGGATTTCTGTCCTTATTGTAGATTACTTATGGATTATTAGATGTCACATTTGTCATGTATATCCCTGTGTGATTATGTTACAATAAAAATCAAATCAATACAATTTTGCGTGCCTCAATTTTCTTGCCTGTAAACTGGAAATTTTACTCTCTCAAACTTTGGTGAGTATGAAGTATGTCAAAACTTTTGTGAGTATAAACTATGTAAAACTGGATAGGTTGAAATGGTCGTATAAATAAGACAGAGGTTAATCATCGAAACCTGGACTTGGCTTACGTACGCCCAATTCTTTTTCTTACAGTTTGGCTAAGATAGATATTTTAAAGGCAGCGTTACTACTAACTAAAGGAAAAATAAAACCAAACAAGAAGTTTTAAAAGTATAGAATCAGACAGATTTTTAGAGGGCGCACTCTCCCATCATGTAACTAAAATGCAGTCACAAATTAGTTTTGCTTTACTTGTGGATTGCTTTATTAGTTTTTCCACTTATTTTCACCTGAGTTGGTCGGCTAGAGGCCAGTTCACTAGTTGATTATTAGTAGCCTCACCCACACCCACATTAACACCTTGGAGAGAGGACACTCATCAGATCAGGGGCTTCTGTGTCTCATGCTACTTCCCATTCATGGCTGTGCAGTCCCCTGTTGCCTCTGTATCTTCTTGATGCCTGGGCCTCCTTATGGTTTTTTTTGTTTTTGTTGTTGTTAAAAACCACTTGTGATTCCAGGCTCTTATTTTAAACCTACTGAATCAGAATCTGTGAAGATGGAGTGTATTAGTGGGTATTAGCTAACTCCCCAAACTGAGTTTTGATGATTCTGATGCAAAGCCAGATTTGGGACTGGATCATCGGGTCGCCAGGTTTGTCCTTTTTTCCACGCTGGGGCAGACATCAAGGTTTTTCTTCATTTGCAGAATAACATGAGTGCAGTAGCTGAGCCCAGTGGGTGGAGTGGGCTTGGTAACCTGAGTCCTCATCTTTCCTACTCCACCAGTGTAGTCCCTGAGTATCTAAAACTGGCCACAACTCCTTTGAGGTTTTTGAAATTGAAGCTCTGTGACAACAGAGATATCACGTACGTACCACACAAAATATTTCCTCCTTCCTCTGCCTGTATCAGACAGTGCCTATATCAGAACTCCCTTTCTTATTATGCTCAGCTAGGGCACACAGTTTGTTGGAAAGAGAGAGAAGGTGGCAGTACCTCAGTGAGTGTTCACACGTACCTTCAGGCATAGATGGAGATAGATGATTTCTTGGAGCCTGGTCTCTGCTCGTTTTTTTCCTGCAACACAGAGCCATGTGAGCCCTCCTGCAAAGTTTGGAGTGGCCTTCCTCAGGCCCCAGCCTACCATTTCTCCCCCAAATTCTGTTTTTCTTTCCCGACAGTACGTGGGCACTTACAATTCTGAGGACTTCACAACCCAGGCAAGTCCTGGATCCTCTTTCCTGGGCTGACAGTCTTCCTTTTCACCACTCCTGACCTCTGAGGCCAGCTGGGCCAAGCCTTCTCCCAGGCCACTGTCATAGGGTTCTGTGCTGATGGGAGGATTAGGGGTGGGGGTTGGTTAAAAGCCTATATTAGAGAAGTCTTCTAGGAGCTTAAGTAATTATTGGAATTGCTGCATCCTTGTTTGATGCTACTTTCCTGCAGTTCCCTTTCTGTAACTGTCCTACAGTTCATAAGCTAATCAGATGTGAATCTGGAGAAAATATGCTTGTTATTGCTCATAAGGGAAAGGCAATATATGGAGGAGGAAGAAGATTGTTCTAGATTGGCAGCTTATCTCATCATCATCACCAGCAACATGTTTTTCCAGTAGGATATTGGGAGACAAAGAGGGCAAAGCCTTTGGGTTTATCCACAGCATATATGTAATGAGAACTAGTAGGACAAGGCATTTAATATTAGGTGCTAACTGAGGGGCATGGGAAGAAATGTAAAAACCAAGATGTTGAAGAGAGAGTGAAGGTCCTCAGGCTGAGTGCCTGGCAACCCCTCCCTGGGGTATCCCCGAGAGGTCCACTGAGCCTGTAGAGCATTCCATCAGGATGAGTGCAGGATGGGGCCAGGGGCCTTCTAAATGGAGGGAATGACATGAGGAAAGTAAAGAGCAAGCAGCACAAACTCAGGCAGGCAGGTGGTGGTGCACATGAGCAGGAGTGCCTTGGTGTTGGAAACTGGGAGTGGTGGGGGTGGTGAAGTGCATTCTGTCCTGGGTGTATGTTATGTGGAACTGTGGATCCTATGTAGACATACAGTCAGAAGTACAGGTTTTTATATGGAAGCTTTTTTAAAAACACCATCCAGGCCAAACAAAACACCTGCAGGCCATATCCAGACCCCAGGCCACTGATTTGCCACTTGTGGCATAGAGATACAAGCAGTGTCTCGGTGAGGGGTCCTCCAGTGTGGCTGGAGGGTCTCAGGTTTGTGGAGAAAGTGGGGAGTGAGGCTAAGGGTCTGTTGGGGGCCAGACTGAGAAGGACTTTGACTGCTGGGGAATCTGAAAGCTATTCTTCAGGCTGGGGCACTACTGAGGGTTGTTTGAGGAGGGCAGTGGCCATTTGGTCTGTGCTTTGGGAAGATAATCCTGATGGCAGGTGATGAGTATATTAGGCCACATGTCAAGGCACAGAAATCATTAGGTAAAGCTGTTTGGGTAGGTGATTGGGCTTAAGGGATTGGTTGGCAAAAGAAAGGTAAAGTGAAATGTTTCTGAGTATAGCTGTCAATCTGTTACCCAGAATTGGCCCAGCTAGACATTTGTATCACTGGGTATCTTCCAGCCTATCACTTTTGCTTTGATCAGAACAGCACTTTTTTTTTTTTTTAATTGTAGTAAAATATTCATAGCATAAAATTACCATTTTAACCATTAAAAAAGTTGAAAACATTTTTTTGTAGAGACAGGATCTTTCTATGTTGCCCACGCTGGTCTCAGATTCCCTGGCCTTAAGCAGCCCTCTTGCCTCAGCCTCCCCAAGTGCTGGGATTACAGGCGTGAGCCACCCCCGCCTTAATCATTTTTAAGTGTATGATTCAGTGACATTAAATATACTCACATTGTTGTGCAACCATCACCACTGCTGTCGTTTTGATGTTTGTCCACCTAAAATCTCATGTCCCCCCCAGTATTAGAGGTGGGCGGTGTTTGAGCCATGGGGGCAGATCTCTCATGATGGCTTGGTCCCATCATTGAGACAGTTAGTTCTCTCTCTGAGTTCCCACGAGAGATGGTTGTTAAAAAGAGCCTGGCACCTCCCCATTGCCCTCTTTTGCTTCCTGTCTTGCCATTTGATCTCTGCATATGCCAGCTACCCTTCAACCTACTGCCATGAGTAGAAGCAGCCTGAGGCCCTCATCAGAAGCAGATGCTGGTGCCATGCTTCTGGTACAGACTGCAGAACCATGAGCCAAATAACACTCTTTTCTTTATAAATTAACCAGCCTTAATTAGGTGTTCCTTTTAGAGCAACGCAAATGTGCTAAGACAGCCACTCTGCCTCTCTAGAACTTTTAGTCCTCACAAACTGAAACTCTGTACCCATTTAACAATAACTCCCCAACACATCCTCCCTCTGCCTTTGGTAACCTCTGTTTTATTTCTGTGTTATATAAGTGGAATTGTGCAATATTTGTCATTTTGTGTTTTGCTTATTTCACTTTGAAAACAGCATAATTTTATAACATATCTTCAGGATTTGAAGTTAGATTCTTTAAATGAGAGTATGAAGCTTAAAAAAAGTTTGAAAACCACTGACTCATTCACAAATTGTGACCATTCTCGAAGTTCAGCCTTCTTGGATTTCTTACTGAGGGCATTTACTTTATGTCTTCTTGTTTGCCTTTCTGTCTCTAGCACGTTAATTAGAGGGCTTGATGAATGAACAAAGCTAAAAAATAACAGACCAGCCTAATTCTTGACATCACTCATGCATTGCTTTGGTAGGATTGTGGAAACAAGTTTTTTTTAAGGTCACCTGTCTGTGTGAGATGTTCGCAGTGGTGCTGAGGGCAAGTCTCAGAGTTTCCTAGGGTAAATGTTCTCCATCAATTCCGTAGCCAAAGAAGCTACTCTCAGGGCCCAGTTTTCCCTGAAGATTCGGATCTCAGATCTTCATGCCTCAAGGTGTCAAATTCTGGCACTGCATGCTTTCTGGTGTGGAGAAAGAGTGTAATTTGATTTTGAGTTTTTGGATTGAAATTGCTGGTTGGAGACTTGTGTTTTTTCTTTTTTAATTTATATAAATTTAAGGGGCACAGGTACAATTTTGTTACATATATTGCATAGTGGTGAACTCTGGGATTTTAGTGTCACTATCACCTGAATAATGTATATTGTATCCATTAAATAATTTTCTTATCATCTACCCTTCCCAGTCTCCATGGTCGGCCATTCCCTACTCTTTGTCCAAGTGTACACATTATTTAGCTTCTACTTATAAGTAAGAACATGAGTATTTGACTGTTTCTGAGTTGTTTCACTTAAGATTTTTTGTTGTATTGTTTTAATTGAGACAGGGTCTCACTCTGTTGCTCAGGTCGGAATGCAGTAATGCGATCACAGCTCACTGCAGCCTTGACCTGCTGGGTTCAAGTGAGTCTTCCGGGTCAAGTGGTCCTCCCAAGTAGCTGGGACTACAGGTGTACGCCACCGCACCTAGCTAATATTCTTTTTATTTTTTCTAGAGATGAGGTTTCACCATGTTGGCCAATCTGGTCTCAAACTCCTTACCTCAGGTGATCCACCCACCTCGGCCTCCCAAAATGCTGGGATTACAGGCGTGAGCCACCGTGCCTAGCCCAAATGTTTTTGTTTTAATGAAGAACATAAATGGGGTATTCACCCATTTACCTCATGTGCATACTTGAGTGGATTCTATATGAGGAAAAAAAAATTTCCTTAGGTTTAATGTAATTTTTCTGAAAAGAGTACTCAAATGTCTTTTTAGAATTGTACATACAGGAGATAGGAATCTAAGTGTACTTTATTGGCATCGTTATCAAAGCCTTGTATTGCTGATGCTAATAACATAATATTCAGCAACTCACAGAGATGGAAAGGATGTTAGAAGTCATTAAACTTAACCTCTAAGCCTCACTCTTCCGACCCCAGTGGTGTTAGGAAAGTTTATAATGTTGCGGGTGGTGAATGGAACATAATGAGTAGTTTATAATAGATGTTCAGTAAAGAAGTCAGAATACTGACTGTTAATGTTAAAGTGGACTATGTCCACAAGAGAAGGATCAGTAGAGTAAGGGGACTAAAACCAGAAACTGTGATGGTGAGTGCAGAGGAGAAACATTTTAGAAGGTGGAACATGATACATGTCATTAACTCTCTGGACAGCTATCATGTAGTGGAATAATTGGTTTTTTTATGTAGTGCTAAGAACAAAAATGTTACTGTGGATTATTGTAGCTTCAAATGAATACGAACTTTATGAGACTTGGATTGACATTAAGCTAAACAGGCTGCATTGAGATATAGAGGAGATTCTAATATTCATTGTGGTTAATGATACAAGTATAATAAAATTCTTAATTACAAGGAACATATCCCCATTTTACGCATGGCCTTTGAGGGCAAGGACTGTGTTGTCCTCCAGGCTGTACTTTGGAGGGTGCCTGCCACCTGTCAGGCTCTTGCTGATTTTTAATGAATGAAATTAAAATTATTTTAAACACCAGATTTACATTTATCCTGCTATCCAACTTGTATTGAGTAATATATGCGTCTGATCTTCCTTAAAATGTTCTTTTTTTTCTTGAAAATATATTAGTTATATCTAAAATGTCCTTGCCCCATTTTTTCTTGTTCTTTGTTTATCTCATGGATTGTTGTAAAGTGCTTACATTCAGTGTCAGCATATTAGTTGTAACCTTTTATTGCTATTGATATCTATAAGTACGTTAAGTAAATCTTCATTTTGCTGACCTCTTTGAGGATGCATGGTATCAGCAGATTCTTTCTTTCACTGGACAGGTGAGAGATTAGCAGGATCAAGTCAATTTTTCCCTTTTTGCTTTGTTTCCTTCAGAGCAGCAAGATTCATTGTCTAGCAAGAGGGAAACTGTGTTAAATGGCGGAATTTGTCTTAGTGGTAATGGTTTAAAGAGTGCATGTAAATTATACAGCTAGTTTACACAGGGTCTGATAGGTACCACTGCAGGAGATTCTTTTTAAAAAGCTGTTTTAGCAAGACAATCATTTTAACTCAACCAGATTAATAGCATGATAATTAATAACACAAGAGCTTTTCAGTATAAAAATTGGCTTGTAGATAACATGAGATGGCAGTTTCCTCTTGCCTTCTGAGATTAGTGAGGCTGCTTTGCCAGATGGGTTTCCATTATTAACAAGGGAGAGAGTCTTCCAGGGCCTCAGATGACAAGTTCCTGGGGTAATTTGTTTACCTGTTAACTCTTTGAGGGAGAGCAGCAGGATCTGCCTGCCAGGGTGTGGAGAAGTTGTAGGAGACACGTGAAAGAGCATGTGGTCCTCTAAAGAACAGTTTTAGATTCTCTTCCAAAAAGGGCAGATGGGTGGTGATAGGAACACAAGGATTCTTTCCCCTTGCAAATGATTGTTATTCTTTTATCATCTCTTCTGACCATTTTCTTTTTCTGTGCTTTGTAGGAAACTGGGTCCCTTGAAGAATCTACAGATGAGTCTGAGGTAAGGTGGTGACTCAGGAGCCCTCGGATTTGTAGCTCACCACGTTGTTCTCTTGAGTTGCGCTGCTTTGCTAAATGCAACATTCGCAGGGGCTGAGGGTGTAAAGCAGGGCCGTAGGTAACTGAGCCGTGGGGAAGAGCTTTTAATATGCCAGTTTTCTTAAAAAAGATTAAATGGATTAGCTTAAAAATTAAACAAGAAAAGGAACAAAAAGTTTTCATCTGGAACAATATTTTAACTTGAAACATGTTGGCAGTGGGAAAATTGATACAAAGTTTTAGAAATTTATCTCAACACTTTAACATCCCCCTTGCCTGCTTTTTAAAAATAGCCACTGTAGGTTTTATGATGTTTATTCTTTCTTTGTTCTTTTAATGAATGTGACATGTTTATTGGTATAATTTTTGAATCATTGAAATTGGAGTTTGCTTCTTAAAAAGGGAACTACCTTAAAAGTTGTTAGGGTGTTGTGATAAAAATAGTTTCTTAAGGAGAATAATATATAAGGAAGGACTTTAAAAAAATTATTTTCAAGTCTGCATAAGAAATGTTTAAGTGTAAGTTTTTTTTTTTTGTTTCTTCTTTTTTGAGACAGAGTTTTACTCTTGTTGCCTAGGCTAGAATGCAATGGTGCAGTCTCAGCTCACTTCAACCTCCGTCTCCTGGGTTCAAGTGATTCTTTGGCCTCAGCATCCCAAGTAGCTGGGATTACAGGTGCCCGCCACCATGCCCAGATAGTTTTTGTGTTTTTAGTAGAGACAGGGTTTCACCATGTTGGCCAGGCTGGTCTCCAACCCTTGACCTCAGGTGATCTCCCTACCTCAGCATCCCAAAGTGCTGGGATTATAGACATGAGCCACTGTGCCTGGCCCAAGCATAATGTAATTGGCTTATCAGTTTTCTAGATGGACTCAGAAGAAGTACATTTTTCCTTTTAATATTTTGTTTCACTCAGAGAAATGAAAATGTACCTGTGATAACCTGGAAATACACACTGACATGACTCTAGCCATGATAATCTGTTACATTTGGGTTGATATTGCATAAGCTTATGTGATTTTTGTTGCTTTTCCAAGGAAAAGTTGGGCTTGTGCATGTTTCTGTAGAGAACAGCTTATATATCAGGGATGTCCAATCTTTTGGCTTCCCTGGGTCACATTGGAAGAAGAAGAATTGTCTTGGGCCAGACATAAAATATACTAACAATAGTTGATGAACTAAAAAAAATTGCAACAAAAAATCAAACAATGTTTCAAGAAAGTTTATGAATTTGTGTTGGGTCACATTTAAAGCCATCCTAGGCCACTTGTGGCCTGTGGGCCATGGGCTATATATTATGTCATTGCGTAGTCATGGTTTCTAACATTTTCATTGATAAGGACTTCCATTACTGTGGGGCTCCTGGTAAGGCATTTCTGAGTTTTCTTATAGATAGGGTATATTTGTTAATTTCTCATAGAGTATTGAAAAGCATTTTAGGTTACCTTATTTTAGAAATCTCTGGTTAACTAAGATTCCAGTGTTCTTAGAATCATTGGTACGGAATCATACAGTGTTGGAACTCTGTCCAGGAATTTCATATGACAGGTGAGGAGGGTGTTGGCAGCCACCTAAATCTAAATCTTTCCACACATGCTCCAAATACTAAACAGCTCAACAAGGAGAGCAAATAAAAGCACACACAATCTAGGCCTTCCAGTATGATTAGCAAATGGGGAGTAACACAAACTTCAGTGCAAGTGGAGAAATAAACATCCAAAGCCAGCAGAATCGGCTCTGGAGTTGACACTGGAGCTGACAGTCAGATGGAGACTGGGTAGAAATGAAGAGAGTACAGCTGAGACCCAGCCAAGGCAGAATGCACATAAAAATCATGCTTAGTGAGAAGGGGGCCCCATTCTTAGTGGGGAAATATGAGAACAGATGTGAGGCTTGGTAGATTTGGAGAATTTAAAGAAAGGAACTTGAAAGTATATGGGACTTTAGGTGACAGAGTTGGATGGTGTTGCTTTTGGGAGAGTTGGGGGCGGCATCCCTTAGAGGCTTGGCAGTGAAAGAAAAGGACAAAGCAGAGGAAATTAAGGGTGCCCAGAGACAAAGAACATCATCAGATCAGGAGACTTACTACTCACCACGAAAGGATGCCACTTAGAAAAGAAAATGCAGAAACCTGGTAAACCACACAGATGCCTCACCCCTTCTTCCCTAGTAGCATCTAGTACTGCTATCCAGGAAAATCCACGTCATTTAAAAATGAATTGAAATGACAGGTAACATCCATAAAAAGCTGCTATAGGAAGAAAATAGAATCAGAAAGCAGAAAACAATAACATAACACTCCATCGTGAGTAGAATATCTATCAACAAGCATTTGCAGATACAATAAACTACCTTAACATGTTTTTTGTTTTGTTTTGTTTTGTTTGTTTTGTTTTCTTTTTTGAGACAAGTCTCACTTTGTCACCCAGGCTGGGGTGCAGTGGCACGATCTCAGCTCACCGCAACCTCGACCTCCCAGGTTCAAGCAATTCTCATGCTTCAGGCTCCTGAGTAGCTGTGATTACAGGTGTGTACCAACACGCCTGGCTCACTTTTGTATCTTTAATAGAGACAGGGTTTTGCCATGTTGGCCAAGCTGGTGTCAAACTCCTGGCCTCAAGTGATCTACCTGCCTCGGCCTCCCAAAGTGTTGGGATTATAGGCGTGAGCCACCGTGCCTGCCCACAGTAAAGTACCTTAAATCAGATATTTAAAAACTATATTAGAAATGGACAAAGAAACTAGGAAGTTAGGAAATGAGAGTTGGCCAAACTGAGGAGAGAAATGGAAGGAAAAGGTAGTTATTGTAAGGTTGAGGAAAGTGAGACCCAAATGTGGCCTGATTGTCTAATGTCCTACAGCTGATGAGTGGGAGAAAGGGATTCCAACTCTGGGCTCTTTCCATTGTCTTGCTGTCTAGCCTCCAGTGCCTGCTGCTTTGGATAGTGCTAAAGGACTGGAGGTGGACCCTCATTTGTCACTTGGCCATACCTTGTGGTTTTTGTGTGACCTGGGCATAGCGCTTACCTCCTGTATTCTTCAGTTTCCTCGTGTGAAAAATGGGGCTTGTTGCTTGCCTTGTAGGGTTGCTGTGAAGATTACATATGATTAATATTCATAAAGCATCTTGTATAGAGCCTAGGACATGGGAAGCACTTCCTAAATATTAATGACCTTCAGTTTATATTTTAGATATTGTCATGGTGGCTCATTTTCCAACTTGGTGCTTCAACCTGAGGGCTTAGAGAGATTCCTCCCCCACTTCTCCCCGCCTGACCTCCGCACCCCCGCCGCCACTAGCTCTATGAAAGCAGTTACTCTTCTAGATACTACTGATTCTACTGAGTTTATGGACCAGCAAAGTAGTCAGAATGTTGACAGACCAGGTTTAGGCCTTGTAAGTGTAGTAAACCTGTTTGCAGTTGAGCCTTTGAAGACTTTGGAGTTTTTTTACTCAGTTTGAATCACTTTCCAGTTCCAGGAGCAATATTTTGAGACACCGCTCAGTCTGCCAGAGAATCCTCCTTCATCCATTTCTTTGTTCTCTATTATCTCTTCTCATTATGTTTTGTAACTGTTAAACTTTTTTTGAAGGACAGGCATTTTCCTTATATAGTTCTACCTTTTCCTTATTCAAGTGCTAGGATAATTTCCATTTCCATAAAGAATAATGTGTAGTGTTTTCAACCATGTAACAGTTTATATATCATTTTATGAAATGCTGCATTTCATGTAAACTGTGCTTTTATAGTATATCAGGAAGACTTTTAAGTTTATCTGAAGGTCTTATTTTGATATATGTTTGGGAAAAGAATATTGTCTACCTAAAACTGGCCATATGTTTTTCTTTACTCTTGAAAACTGCAACCAAATGAAATGAAATTGTTGAGTTAGTATTATTAATGTAAAGGAAAGTGGTGTATATGCCAATATATAATACTTTAAAAATTTTAATATATTTTGCAATTAAAGTAGAAATGCAAAATCATATTACAACCAAGATAGTTAATATGTCATTTAATAGGCTACATAGTTAAGGGTCCTGCATTTACGGTAATAATTGGTTGTTGCAAAATTCTGTAGACTAACTAAACTGGTCCTTCCAGCTAGGATTTTTTGAAAAACATGCAGTGTACTGTTTATTTCACCTTGATATTATGAGCCAGATTATTTCTTAGATGGTGTTTTATTTTGAAGAGCATAACAAAGAAGTACATTATCTTCCAAAGGATTTCACTCCTATTGTGAAGCACTAAGATCTTTTCAATACTTACGGATGATTGCTCTTGTGTAAATGGTAGCATAGTGAGGTGGGAGCACAGGGGAGTGAGTGAGTGGTCAGGAATGGCTTCAGTTGGAATCTTCAAGAGTGAGTATGCCTGGAACCTTGGGAGGTGAGTCTGGGCAGCGAAGCTGGGTGTCTTTGGGAAGGAGGGAATGTATGTGCAGAGACTGAGTCGTGGAAGAGTACGTATGTATGCATGTTCAGCCAACCATGAGGCACTCAATGTGGCTGTAGTGTAGGAGGAGGGTGGGAACAGTGAGGCTGGCGAAGGAAATTGGTGTGGTTGTGAAGCCCCTAATGTATCAAACCAGGAAGTGTGGACTTGATTCTGCGGCCATCAGGGAGCCACCCCAAAGCTTGATTGTTGAGGATAGGGAAGGGTTATTGAGGGTATTGTTGGTGACAGATGAACTGGAAGGAGAGACGATAGCAGGAAGACCATTCATGAGGTTCTCATGGAAGTCCCCATAAGAGATAGGAGGAATGTAGGGGCCTGGGCAAGGCAGTAGCAGAAGACAAAGAGGAACTGACTCCAAGAAGATGCTTCTTGAGTCCGGTCAATAGGAAATATAGGGTAATGTGGAAGAGATGAGCTAGATGGGGAGTCAGGAAGATTCCAGTGTCTACTTCAGCCTTGTTACAGGAAAGTGAGTCCAGTGTAAACAGTGAGAGGAAAAAGATGTTCTAATCCTGAATTCTGACCCTAAAGATTGATTTCTTTTTGTTTAGATTATTCTTTTCTTTAAAGTGGTACATTGCAATCCATTGGTGACCTCTTTTATATGGTTTTCTTCAGGCTGAAACAAATAATATGCTTTTGTATTAAATATGTTTTCAAAGAAAAGCAAATAATCAAATTAATTTCTGGGATTTTATTTTATTTTTTAAGTCCTACAAGTTACTGCTTGTTAGAGGCAGGTCTGAGCCCCCTTTGGAGCAAAGGTGTAAAGGAACAAGTATTGTGTGAGAAGTCTACTCTGATGATGATGATTATTACAAAAATGAACAGTTATTTAGTATGGAAAACAGTGCTGGGCACTTTGGTATGCTCTTTAGGTATCTTAATCTGCCCTGTGACTTGGCCACCATGATCGCTTCTGGTTTACAGATAAAGACACATACTTCAAGTTTTCGGAAACTTGCAAGGCTACCCAGTTGGTAAATGGATTTGGATCCCGTAGTTTGACTCCAGGGCTCCAGCTGCTAGTTATACTGCCTTTAACTTCCTTGTGACTTTCTGATTTTAGGCCAAACTCTTCTTCTGTGTACCTTTATAGAATTTGACAGGATTAAAAAAAAAATCTTTGGAATTTTCCCTATGTATAAAAATGAAATTTTTGGGTAATATTACAGATTTTGATTTGTTCAACTTGTAGGAAAATATACCAATTTCAGAATTGCTTTCTATTCTAGAGAATAGAGAATAGTTGATTTATATATAATATTAATTGTTTAATAAAGTTCCTGTTTTACTACAAAATATATAATGCTGTTTATTTACAAAACAATTATAAAAATATTTATAAAATAATGTTAACTATAAGTGAGACTTCCTTAAAAGTACTCATTTCTATATTTAGAAATTTAGCTATAAGAGCATTCATTTCTTTGTATAATACAAAAATTTGGAAACAGGTTAAATATCCAGAAATAAGAAATTGATTAATAAAGGTTTATTCATATAATCCATATAATGGATTGTTATTCTGCCACTAACTTGATTAATGGCATTAATATTTAAGTAAAGAAAATATTCCTATGTCCTTTTTCATGCTATCTTTATAATTTAAAAAGCTTTTTTATAAAAATGCCATTAAGAACAGGAGTTGACAGGCATTTTCTGTAGAGTTCTAGGTAGTAAATATTTAAAAGCTTTGCAGTCAGAGGCAATATGGCACATATTATGTAGGTATGTAACTGTAGAAGTGTAAACATCATGCTTCGTTTATGGGCTGTGCAAAAACGATGCTTGACTGGAATTGATCTGCAGGCTGTAGTTTGCTGATTCCTGATTTTGGATGTGTACTGGTTTCTCTCCATCCCACAAAATCCATATATAAGCAAAGGAAAAAAGCATGCAAGAACATATTATCAGTGGGACATGTGCTTTTTATTTTATTTACTATCATTATCTAAATTTTCATTTTCTAAATTTTCTATAATAAATATGCATCACTTATATACTTAGCAAAATAACTTTTTTTTTTTTAGCAAAACATATTCATCTTTATACATATTATAGGTGTCTTCTGTATTGATGTTTGGGTTGCAGAGCTCTGGAACCCAGAATGAAATGGTATGTCTTTCCTTCCCCGTCTCAAACTCTCTAACAAGGGAGTTAGGAGAAAGATTTGGTTTATTTCTTAGCCAATTTTATTGTATTCAAGATTTTCTGTTAATATAAAGCCAAATTTGTTTGTTGTTTTACTACCCTTTTTTTCCTTGAGATATTAATTAAAAAAAATCATTTTGAAATAACTGTATATTCACATGTAGTTAAGAAATAACACAGAGGTGGGAGGTCAAGGCGGGAGGATCACTTGAGGCCAGGAGTTTGAGACCAGCTGGGGCAGCACAGTGAGACCCTGTCTCTACAAAAAATTTAAAAATTCACTTGCCTGTAGTCCTGGTTACTTGGGAGGCTGACGTGGGAGGATCACTTGAGCTCAGGAGGTTGAGGGTGCATTGAACCACGATTATGCCACTGCACTCCAGACTGGACAGCAGAGCAAGACCCTATCTCTAAAAGAAAAAAAAAGGAGGAAAAACACAAAGATATTCTGAATACCCTTCACTCACTTTCCAAAGGGTAACATCTTACGTAACTCTAGTATAATATCACACCAGGAAGTTGATACTGATACAAGGCACAGACCTTATTTGGATTTCACCCGTATTACATGCATTCATTTGTGTGTGCATGAGTTTGTGTGTACTTAGTTCTGTGCAGTTTTGTCATGGTAAGATTCATGTAGCCACCACTCCACTGCTGTGAAAATACAGGACAGTTTCATCACAAGGTTCCCTGTGCTCTCTTTTTGTCGTCACAGCCATTCCTTGCCGCATGTCCAACTCCTGGCAACTAGTAATCTGTTCTCCATCTGTATAATTTTGTCATGTTATACATACTATATGCATCGAACCATATAGAGTGTAACCTTTGGAAATTGGCTTTTTTTGGTGCTCTGCTAGTCTTTTAACTAGTTGTAGGTAGACCACTCACATTTAAAGTATTGATATGTTAAGGCGTAAGTCTGCCATTTTTTGGTTTTCTGTCTGTATCCTCCGTTTTTCATTTCTCTTGTTTCTCTTTCCTTTCTTTCCTGTGCATTACTTGAGCATGTTTTAGGATTCCATCTTAATTTATAATATTTTTTAGTTACTTTGTATAATTTTCCTAGTGGTTACTCTAGGTATTGAAATATATGTACATAACTTATCACAGTCTACTGGTGTCCACAACATTTTGCCACTTCCAGTGAAGTGTGGAAACCTTACTTCCATTTAGTCCCTTTACCCTCCTTGCTTTTTAAGTGCAATTGTTTAAATATTTACTTTACGTACTTTGAGCGCCACATCAGTTGGTATTGTATTTTTTGGCTCCAACTATCAAATGTCGTTTAAGAAACTCATGAAAAGAATAATCTATTATATTTACCCCTATTTTCACTCATCTCTGTGTTCTCTTCTCCTTTTTGAAGTTCTAAGCCCTTTTTTCTGTTATCGTCTATCTCCTATCTTCTCTTCCTTTCTGTATAGAAAACTCCCATTAGCTACTCTTTAAGGATAGGCTTGCAAGTGACAAATTCTTAGTAATTTGAAATTTTTTAATATGAGAATACCCTTTATCTTCTCTTCAGTTTTGAGGTGGTTTTTGTTTTTGTTTTGTTTTGTTTTTTAACCAGATACAGCATTTGTGGTTGGCAATTCTTTTCTTTAAGGACATAAGGTATGTTGTGCCACTTCCCTCTGGCTTCTGTCATTTCAAGTGAGAAATCCATTTTCATTTGAATTGGTGCTTCCCATAAGTAATATGCTGTTTCCCTAGCTGTTTTCAAGATTTTTTTTTTTAACTTTAGTGTTTACAAGTTTAATTATAAGGTCTTTGGGCATAAGTTTCTTTTATTTTTCTTATTTGGGGTTTGCTCAGCTTCTGAGATCTGTATGTTTATGCCCTTCACTAAATTGTGAAAATTTTCAACCATTTTTTCTCCAAATACTTTTTCAGTCCTATTCACTCTCCCTGTGGAACTGTGATAACATGAATGTTGGCCCTTTTGTTATTTTTTTCACAGGCCCCTGATAAATTCTTTTTTTTTAAATTATACTTTAAGTTCTGGGTTACATGTGCAGAACATGCAGTTTTGCTACATAGATATACAAGAGCCATGGTGGTTTGCTGCACCCATCAACCTGTCACCTACATTAGGTATTTCTCCTAATGTTATCCCTCCCCTAGTCCCCCACCCCGCACAGGCCCCAGTGTGTGATGTTCCCCTCCCTGTGTCCATGTTTCTCATTGTTCAACTCCCGCTTATGAGTGAGAACATGCGTGTTTGGTTTTCTGATCTTGTGATAGCTTGCTGGGAATGATGGTTTCCTGCTTCATCCATGTCCCTGCAGAGGACATGAACTCATCCTTTTTTAAGGCTGCATTGTATTCCATGGTGTATATGTGCCACATTTTCTTAATCCAGTCTATCATTGATGGACATTTGGGTTGGTTCCAAGTTTTTGCTATTGTGAATAGTGCCACAATAAACATATGTGTGCATTTGTCTTTATAGTAGAATGATTTATAATCCTTTGGGTATATGCCCAGTAATGGGATTGCTGGGTCAAATGGTATTTCTAGTTCTAGATTCTTGAGGAATTGCCACACTGTCTTCCACAATGGTTGAACTAATTTACTCTCCCACCAACGGTGTAAAAGTGTTCCTATTTCTCCATATCCTCTCCAGCATCTATTGTTTCTTGACTTTTGAATGATTGCCCTTCTAACTGGCGTGAGCTGGTGTCTCATTGTGATTTTGATTTGCATTTCTCTAATGACCAGTGATGATGAGCATTTTTTCGTATGTCTATTGGCTGCGTAAATGTCTTCTTTTGAGAAGCGTCTGTTCATATCCTTTGCCCATTTTTTTGATGAGGTTGTTTGCTTTTTTCTTGTTAATTTAAGTTCTTTGTAGATTCTGGATATTAACCCTTTGTCAGATGGATAGATTGCAAAACTTTTCTCCCATTCTATAGGTTGCCTATTCACTCTGATGATAGTTTCTTTTGCTGTGCAGAAGCTCTTTAGTTTAATTAGATCCCGTTTGTCAAGTTTGGCTTTTGTTGCCATTGCTTTTGATGTTTTAGACATAAAGTCTTTGCCCATGCCTGTATCCTGAATGGTATTGCCCAGGTTTTCTTTTAGGATCTTTGTGGTCCTAGGTCTTATGTTTAAGTCTTTGATCCATCTTGAGTTAATTTTTATATAAGGTATAAGGAAGGGGTCCAAGTTTCAGTTTTCTGCATATGGCTAGACAGTTTTCCCAACACTATTTATTAATTAGGGAATATTTTCCCCATTGCTTGTTTTTGGCAGGTTTGTCAAATATCAGATGGTGGTAGATGTGTGGTATTATTTCTAAGGCTTCCATTCTGTTCCATTGGTCTATATATCTGTTTTGGTATCAGTACCATGCTGTTTCGGTTACTGTAGCCTCGTAGTAAAGTTTGAAGTCAGGCAGCGTAATGCCTCCAGCTTTGTTCTTCTTGCCTAGGATTGTCTTGGCTATGCAGGCTCTTTTTTGGTTCCATATGAAGTTTAAATTAGTTTTTTCCAATTCTGCGAAGAAAGTCAGTGGTAGCTTGATGGGGATAGCATTGAATCTATAAATTACTTTGGGCAGTAAGGCCATTTTCACGATATTGATTCCTCCTATCCATGAGCATGGAATGTTTTTCTATTTGTTTGTGTCCTCTCTTATTTCCTTAAGCAGTTGTTTGTGGTTCTCCTTGAAGAGGTCCTTCACATCCCTTGTAAGTTGTATTCCTAGGTATTTTACTCTTAGTAGCAATTGTGAATGGGAGTTCACTCATGATTTGGCTGTTTGTCTGTTCTTGGTGTATAGGAATGGTTGTGATTTTTGCATATTGATTTTGTATCCTGAGACTTTCCTGAAGTTGCCTATGAGCTTAAGGAGATTTTGGGCTGAGACAATGGGATTTTCTAAATATACAGTCATGTCATCTGCAAACAGAGACAGTTTGGCTTCGTCTCTTCCTATTTGAATACCCTTTATTTCCTTCTCTTGCCTGATTGCCCTAGCCAGAACTTTCAATACTATTTTGAATAGAAGTGGTGAGAGAGGGCATCCTTGTCTTGTGCCGGTTTTCAAAGGGAATGCTTCCAGTTTTTGCCCATTCAGTATGATATTGGCTGTGAGTTTGTCATAAATAGCTCTTATTATGTTGAGATATGTTCCATTGATACCTAACTTATTGAGAGTTTTTAGCATGAAAGGCTGTTGAATTTTGTAGAAAGCCTTGTCTGCATCCATTGAGATAATCATGTGGTTTTTGTCATTGGTTCTGTTTATGTGATGGATTACGTTGTTGATTTGCATACGTTGAACCAGCCTTGCATCCCAGGGATGAAGCCAGCTTTATCTTGGTGGATAAGCTTTTTGATGTACTACTAGATTCGGTTGGCCAGTATTTTATTGAGAGTTTTTGCATCGATGTTCATCAGGGATATTCGTCTAAAATTCTCTTTTTTTGTTGTGTCTCTGCCAGGCTTTGGTATCAGGATGATGTTGGCCTCATAAAATGAGTTAGGGAGAATTTCCTGTTTTTCTGTTGATAGGAATAGTTTCAGAAGGAATGGTACCAGCTCCTCTTTGTACCTCTGATAGAATTCGGCTGTGAATCTGTCTTGTCCTGGACTTTTTTTTTGGTTGATGGGCTATTATTGCCTCAATTTCAGAACCTGTTATTGGTCTATTCAGAGATTCAACTTCTTCCTTGTTTAGTCCAGGAATTTATCCATTTCTTCTAGATTTTCTAGTTTATTTGCATAGAGGTGTTTATAGTATTCTCTGATGGTAGTTTGTATTTCTCTGGGATTGGTGGTGATATCTCCTTTATCATTTTTTATTGTGTCTATTTGATTCTTCTCTCTTTTCTTCTTTATTAGTCTTGCTAGTGGTCTATATATTTTGTTGATCTTTTCAAAAAGCCAGCTCCTGGATTCATTGATTTTTTTTTTGAAGGGTTTTTTTGTGTCTCTATCTCCTTCAGTTCTGCTCTGATCTTAGTTATTTCTTGTCTTCTGCTAGCTGTTGAATTTTTTTGCTCCTGCTCCACTAGTTCTTTTAATTGTGATGTTAGGGTGTTGATTTTAGATCTCTCCTGCTTTCTCTTGTGGGCATTTAGTGCTATAAATTTCCCTCTACACATTGCTTTAAGTGTGTCCCAGAGATTCTGGTACATTGTGTCTTTGTTCTCATTGGTTTCAAATAAACTTATTTATTTCTTACTTCATTTCGTTGTTTATCCAGTAGTTATTCAGGAGCAGGTTGTTCAGTTTCCATGTAGTTTTGGGGTTTTGAGTGAGATTCTTACTCCCAAGTTCTAATTTGATTGCACTGTGGTCTGAGAGACAGTTTGTTGCAATATCTGTTCTTTTACATTTGCTGAGGAGTGTTTTATTTCCAATTATGTGGTCAATTTTAGAATAAGTGCAATGTGGTGCTGAGAAGAATGTATATTCTGTTGATTTGGGGTGGAAAGTTATGTAGATGTCTATTAGGTCTGCTTGTTCCAGAGCTGAGTTCAAGTCCTGGATGTCCTTGTTAATTTTCTGTGTTGTTGATCTGTCTGATATTAACATTGGGGTGTTAAAGTCTCCCATTATTACTGTGTGGGAATCTAAGTCTCTTTGTAGGTCTCTTAGAACTTGCTTTATGAATCTGGGTGCTCCTGTATTGGGTGCATATATATTTAGGATAGTTAACTCTTCTTGTTGAATTGATCCCTTTACCATTATGTAATACCCTTCTTTGATCTTTGTTGGTTTAAAGTCTGTTTTATCACAGACCAGGATTGCAACCCCTGCTTTTTTTTGGTGCTTTTCATTGGCTTGCTAGATCTTCCTCCATCCCTTTATTTTGAGCCTATGTGTGTCTTTGCACGTGAGATGGGTCTCCTGAATGCAACACACCAATGGGTCTTGACTATCCAGTTTGCCAGTCTGTGTCTTTTAATTGGGGCATTTAGCCCATTTACATTTGAGGTTAATATTGTTATGTGTGAATTTGATCCTGTCATTATGATGCTAGCTGGTTATTGCTCCCATTAATTGATGCAGTTTCTTCATAGCGTCAATGGTCTTTACAATTTGACATGTTTTTGCAGTGGCTGGTACTGGTTGTTCCTATCCATGTTTAGTGCTTCCTTCAGGAGCTCTTGTAACATAGGCCTGGTGGTGACAAAATCTCTCAGCATGTGCTTGTCTGTAAAGGATTTTATTTCTCCTTCACTTATGAAGCTTAGTTTGGCTGGATATGAAATTCTGGGTTGAAAATTCTTTTCTTAAAGAATGTTGAATATTGGCCCCCACTCTATTCTGGCTTGTAGGGTTTCTGCTGAGAGATCTGCTGTCAGTCTGATGGGCTTCCCTTTTTGGGTGACCTGACCTTTCTCTCTGTTTGCCCATAACATTTTTTCCTTCATTTCATACTTGGTGAATTGGTTAATTATGTGTCTTGGGGTTGCTCTTCTCGAGGAGTATCTTTGTGGTGTTCTCTGTATTTCCTGAATGTGAATGTTGACCTGTCTTGCTAGGTCAGGGAAATTCTCCTGGATAATATCCTGAAGAGTGTTTTCTAACTTAGTTCCTTTCTCCCTGCGACTTTCAGGTACACCAATCAAATGTAGATTTGGTCTTTTCACATAGTCCCATATTTCTTGGAGGCTTTTTTTTTTTTTTCCACTCTTTTTTCTCTAATCTTGTCTTCTTACTTTATTTCATTAATTTCATCTTCAATCACTGATATCCTTTCTTCCACTTCATTGAATCTGCTATTGAAGCTTGTGTATGCTTCACGAAGTTCTCATACTGTGGTTTTCAGCTCCATTAGGTCATTTAAGTTCTTCTCTACAGTGGTTATTCTAGTTAGCCATTTGTCTAACCTTTATTGAAGGTTTTTGGCTTACCTGCGATGGGTTAAAACATGCTTCTTTAGTTTGGAGAAGTTTGTTATTACCGACCTTCTGAAGCCTACTTCTGTCAACTTGTCAAACTCATTCTCTGTCCAGTTTTATTCACTTGCTGGCGAGGAGTTGTGTTCCTTTGGAGGAGAAGAGGCGTTCTGGTTTTTGGAATTTTCTGCCTTTCTGCTCTGGTTTCTCCCCATCTTTGTGGTTTTATCTACCTTTGGTCTTTGATGTTGGTGACCTACGAATGGGGTTTTGGTGTGGATGTCCTTTTTGTTGATGTTGTTGCTATTCCTTTCTGTTTGTTAGTTTTCCTTCTAACCAACAGGCTAGTTAACAGAAAAGGTTAACTCAGCTGCAGGTCTGTTGGCGTTTGCTGGAGGTCTACTCCAGACCCTGTTTGCCTAGGTATCACCAGCAGAGGCTGCAGAACAGCAAATATTTCTTCCTGATCCTTCCTCTGGAAGCTTTGTCCCAGAGGGGCACCTGCCTGTATGAGGTGTCTTTTGGCCCCTACTGGGAGGTGTCTCCCAGTCAGGCTACCCAGGGGTCAGAGACTCACTTGAGGAGGCAGTCTGTCCGTTATTGGAGCTCGAATGCCATGCTGGGAGAACCATTGCTCCCTTAGAGCTGTCAGGCAGGGACATTTAAGTCTGGAGAAGCTGTCTGCTGCCTTTTGTTCAGATATACCCTGCCCCCAGAGGTGGAATCTAGAAAGGCAGTAGGCCTTACTGAACTGCAGTGGGTTCTGCCCAGTTCGAGCTTCCCTGCTGCTTTGTTTACACTGTGAGCATAGAACCGCCTACTCAAGTCTCAGTAATGGCAGACGTCCCTCCCCCCACCAAGCTCCCGCATCCCAGGTCAATCTCAGACTTCTGCGTTACCAGCGAGAAAAGCTCCATGGGCGTGGTACCCACTGAGCCAGGCACGGGAGGGGATCTCCTTGTCTGCTGGTTGCGAAGACCATGGGAAAAGCGCAGTATTTGGGCAGGATTATGCCGTTCCTCCAGGTACAGTCACTCACGACTTCCATTGGCTAGGAAAGGGAAATCCCCCAACCCCTTTTGCTTCCTGGGTGAGGCGACGCCCCACCCTTCTTCTGCTCACCCTCCATGGGCTGCACCCACTGTCCAACCAGTCCCAATGAGATGAACCAGGTGTCTCAGTTGGAAATGCAGAAATCACACATCTTGTGCGTTGATCTCGCTGGGAGCTGTAGACTGGAGCTGTTCCTGTTTGGCCATCTTGGAAGTGTGGACCCTTCATTTTTAAAAGCTGGTTTTCTCTCTCTCATTCAGAGGGTATGCATTCTCTTGATCTATCCTCAGATTCAGTGGTTCTGTCCTGAGTCATCTCCACACTGCTATTGAGCCCATCCAGCGAGTTATGTCTTTTGGTTATTGTATTTTCTAGTTCTAAAATTTTCCTTTTTTAAAAAAAAATTCTATTTCTTTGCTGAGATGTCCTATTGTTTCATTTGCTTCAAGAGAATTTATAACTACAACAATTTTCTAATGGCTACTTTGATATTTCCAACACTGGATTCGTCTCATGATAAACATTTTAATGCAAGACAATATTTAAATCATGAAGAATCAATTGCTTCAATATTTCCTATATGCCTCATGTTGTGCTGAGTGCTTTATGTGGATTATCTCATTTAATATGGACCACAGTCCTATCAGATAGTATATTTGGTGGGAGAGGCTGGTTATGCTTAAGTAACAGACAGTTTCTAAATTGTAGTATCTTAACACAACATTTATTTCTAAGTAGAATTAGTAGTGCAGGGAGAGGAAATTGAGCCATAAATAATATAGAAATGTGATCATTTTCTGTAGTTTTTTTTTTCTATTTATGGAACATAAACAATGTGCTATGGAATACATTGGTGATAGAACTGGAGACTAAAGCAGGTCTGCTTCATGGAGATAAGTATTTTTTTTCTTTTAAATCCTGCATCTTGGCAGATCACGAGGTCAGGAGATCAAGACCATGCTGGCTAATATGGTGAAACCCCGTCTCTACTAAAAATGTAAAAAATTAGTCGGGCGTGGTGGCATGTGCCTGTAATCCCAGCTACTCGGGAGACTGAGGCAGGGGAATTGCCTGAACCTGGGAGGTGGAGGGTGCAGTGAGCCGAGATTGCGCCACTGCACTCCAGCCTGCACGACAGAGTGAGACTCTGTCTCAAAAAACAAAACAAAACAAAAGCAAAAACAAAATCCTGTGTCTCTGAATAGGTTCTTGGTGTATTATATATTTATAAGTATATCCCACCTTTCTCAGAAGAGTTTAGAGTATTGTACAAAGAACTTTGCTATACAAACCTCAAGTTATTAGCCTAACATTTCAAGATTACAGTTGAACAGCAGAGAGAAAAATAAGAAGGGAAAAAACAGGCTAAAGAGGAGTGTCAGGGAAAGAGAAGAGCACCAAATAGCAAGTGAAATGTTTTGAGGTCTGTTTCGTACCAGATGAGGGTTCCAGAGACCTTTGATTTGTGAACGCAACTGAATAGCTAAACTAGGCTTATTCTGCCTATAGTTTGTTCCATTGAAGCAAAGATTGTATGTGCGTTTTATTACTCAGAGCCCAGGCCAAGGCAGGTAATTACAGAACAGTTAATTGGTGTAGGCCAGGTGCAGTGACTTACACTTGTAATCACAGCACATTGGGAACCTGAGGTGGGAGCATTGCTTGAGGTCAGGAGTTCAAGACCAGCCTGGGTAACACAGTGATCCTTCCTCTCTACAAAAAAAAGCAAATTAAAAAAAATATATATTGTGTCACCTCTGTCTTTACAATTTTTGTTAACATTATTAAATAAGCATTGCCTTATTTTTTAAACATTATAAATACATGACATTATTAAATAAGCATTTAATAACATATTACATAAGCGTTGCCCCCTAAACAGATGTGTATTTAGTTCTGGTTTAATTCTTCCAAATACCAGTTAGGAGTTCTTAAATATGTTAGATATATAAATTTTAATAAAACCAAGTGGACTGACAAATACTTGAAATTATTAAAATAAACCTGTATGCTATTTAGTTGAATGAGAAATTAATTTTAAAATAAAATGCAATTTCTAGGTGTATCAGCCACAAAGAGAGTTCGTTTTCAGTTTTATTAAAATGAAAACCAGTCATTGTGAGAAATCAGGAGATAGCTTTTTAAATCAGGAAATGTATCACACAAAAGTCATTTATTTATCTCACCTGGTGGGTAGAACATTTATGAATCATTTATTGAAAATTAAATTGATTCTTTATGTGTATTAATTTTAATAAACAGATTTATGGCAACTAGTAACAAAAATGGTAATGCACCCTGTTATGAGATTGATTGCTGAGAAAAATGGAGCATAGGGTTATAGTGTCCACATAGCTTCCACATAGCACTTGGCTTATAAACTTGATCTTTCATTTAATGAGCTATTAATATTAACAGGTTCTGCTGATTATTGCGTCATTCAGGCATGGATAAACATTCCCTTTGAAGCATATATTGTAAAAATTATATGTTTGAAAACTTAGTAGATACTTTCTGGGGGCAAGAATTTTGAATCTTTATTACTGCCCTTTCTTAGAGATTGAAGAAAAGAAAACAAGTCCCCTGGTATGATATATATTGGAGCAGAATTTATAATTTCACTACCTAGAAGAAAATTTATTTTAGGCAGTCCAAGATTGACTGGTTGATCATTTTATTCATTCAACAAATATTTATTGATGACTTTTATATCTTGGATGCTGGGATACACAAGTATTTCATGAGGAAGGGAGACAGTAAACAAAAAAACTTAAATATGTAATAAACCAAGTGAAATAACACTAGGTAAGGGGACTACGGAGTGGTCTGAGGAGTTGCTGTTTTATGCTGGGTGGTTAGGGAAGGCCTGTCTGTTCAGGTGACATTTGAGTAAATATCTGAGGAAAAAGTCTCATAGGTAAAAGGAAGAGCAGACGCTGTGCCCAGAGGTAGAGGTCATGCTGGGTGTCTTCTAGAATGTGAATGTGGCTGGAGCAGAGTGGTGGGAAATGGTGTCCAAGAAGTAATGGGCAGCTAAGAATGTTGACCCTACAGGTCAATTTCTTGTCTTTGTTGTTTTATTTTTTGTTTGTTTTTGAGAAAGAGTCTCACTCTGTCCTCCAGGCTGGAGTACAGTGGCCGATCTTGGCTCACTGCAACCTCTGCCTCCTGGGTTCAAGTGATTCTCCTGCCTCAGCCTCCTGAGTAGCTAGGACTACAGGTGTATGTGACCATGTCCAGCTAATTTTTGTAGAAGTAGAGATGGAGTTTCACCATGTTGGCCAGGCTGGTCTCAAACTCCTGACCTCAAGTAATCCGTCTGCCTCGGCCTCCCAAAGTGCTGGGATTACAGGAATGAGCCACTGCGCCCGGCCCTTGTCTTTGTTTTTTACTGTAAGCTTTGTTTTAGTAGGATCACTCTGGATGCTGTTTTAAAAAATGTCTAAGGAGGATAATAAGTAGGAATAGGGGAGACCAGTGGGGAGTCTTTGTTAAAACTCTGGGCTAGAGGCGATGAAGGCTGTAGTTGCTTTTTGTTGTTAAAGTATAGCCAGTAGATTTCCTGACTAAAATGTGGGTGTGTAAGTGAAAGGGAACAGTCAAGGATGAGCAGTTGGAACGATGGGGTTGCTGTAACTGAGGTTGGGGAGGACTCTGGCTAGAGTTAGTTTTGGTGCTCAGGGTGAAGGCGGTGGTGGCAGGGTAGGTTGGAAGTTCTACTTTGCATATTTTGAGTTGGAGATGTCAGTTAGACATCCAAGTGGAATTGTCTAATAGACCTGAAAAAGAGTAGTTCAGATCTGGACTGGAGGCAGGAATTTGTGACTCAGTATTTAGATGGTATTCAAAACCATGAAACTGGATGAGATCATTTAGGACATGAGGACAGATAAAGAGGCCTGATGCCTGGACCCTGAGGGGTGCTACCACATTTTAGAGATCTGGTAGATGAAGGGAAATCAGCAAAGGAAACAGAGAAGAGGTAACCAGTGAGGTAGGAAGAGAACCAGGAGAGAGTGGTGCCCCAGAAGCCAAGGGAGGAACACATCTCTGGATGAAGGGCACCATCATTGTGTCAAATGCTGCTGAGAGGAGGAATGAGATGAGGTCTAGGGATTCACTGCTGGATCTGCAAAAGTGAGGCCACTGGTGATTCTAAGAGCAGTTGTGGTGACCTGTGATGGTGGGCCTTGACTGGAAGGGGCTCAGGAGAGATTGAGTTGGCACAATGTCTTTGAGGTGCCCTGAGAAATTCTTGTACTGTGTATTACAAAATGATGCAATCTAGAATGCTTGTATGGGACACGTTTGTTGAGTGACTGTTAAAGGAGATAGTGTGTATTCGGCACCTTGTCTGGCATTAAAAGGTATTCAGAAAGCATGCTGCTGCTATTTTATTATTTTCTGTCCATATGTATGCCAGGCACTTTCATGAGGGTAGGGACCCTGTCCCCAGTATCTAGTAGAACTGCTTGTCAGTGAATAAATGAATTGATTTTATTAATTCTCTCAACAATTATGTCAAGCTGGTGTTGCGTCCTTATTTTGGAGTTGGTGAAACTAGAGCTTTGAGAAGGCCTTTGTCAAACAGAAACAAGGACCACTCCTTGCCTCCTGACTCAACCCGAGAATTGTTTTATCCCATGCCGTGTCCTCACAGGGATCAATATTTAATTTAGGAGCAAGCAAATGAGAAGTTTTTTTATTTAGCTTTGGATTTGGCTCAGGGTTTCCAACTCTTTCGCTCACCATCATTTTTATCCTCTCTGATCCTTGTATTATTCTCCGTAACAGGCAGAATAATGGTTCCCCAAAGATGTCTACATCCTAATCCTTGGAACCTGTGAATATGTCGTGTTACACAGCAAGGGAGAATTAAGGTTGCTAATCAGCTGACTTGAGAGTGAGATTATCTGGGCAGGACCAGTATAATCCTAAGGGTCTTTATAAATGGAAGAGGGAGGCAGGAGAAAAGGCTGTGATGTGGTAACGATTGAACCTGCCTTTGCTAGCTTTGAACGGGGAAGAAGGGCCCACAGCCAAGGATTGCCGGCGCTTTGGGAAACTGGAAAAGGAGAGGAAAGGGATTCTCCCCCCAGTTTCCAGGGGAGGGCAGCACTGCTGACACCCTGATTTTAGCCCAGTGAGATCTGTGTCGGACTTCTAACCTACAGCATTGTACGATAACAAATTTGTGTTGTTTCACACTAAGTTTGTGATTTTTTTTTTACAGCAGTGATAGGAAACTAATACAGTAAATAATTTGATTGAATGACCTTGTCTCCTTAACACTTTTCATTAGGCTGCATTTCAGAGTTTTGGGAGTCAAATACAGCAAGGAAAATATACAGAAAATGGTTGTGACGGAACTGCTAATACTGTGGGGAACTGTATTTATAAAAATATGTCTTTTCTGATGATCGTTCAAGAGTGTGTTTAAACGATCATTTCACCTGACAATTAGGACCTGATTCTATGCTGTCAAGGCTTTAAGGCATTCCTGTCTCTGCAGGCTCAAGGAATGCTATAACAAATCTAAATAACACGAAGGCTTCTTTCATCCATGAGCTATTTCAGTTTCAGTGCAGCCGTTTTTAAATACAGAGATTCACAGGCATCCATGTCATCACAGTCGTTTACTTTAGAATATGACTGTTTTCCCCAAAGACCTTGGTAGATTAAATACGTCTCTCAGAATCGTATCAGGGAGGGATGGAAGTGGGGAAACCTCTGATAGAGCTTAAGGATTTAGTCTGTTGTCATCATTTCCATCACCAGTGTTTGGGCAGTTTTGAGGGATTTGGGCTGTAATGGGCTACTTTTATGTCCTTACAGGCATCCAGGAGAGGTTCTTGGCTTAAATAGGAGATGGTAGTATTTCCTTTTACATTCCTAATAACAAGATTCACGCTCAGATGTGTGTGAAAAAAAATTTTTTTTAAATGATGTGGTAAAACAAAAAGTAATGTATCTTCGTCTTTTAATAGTTTAAAACAATGAGGTAATTAGATGAGAAGTGTTACTGTTTGGTTTTATGGTCTCGTCATGTGATAGGAAGTAACTTAGAAGGGAGGCTGTGAGTTCTGCAGTGTGAAGTTGGGGTTGTAATACACCTCATGACCGTATTTTTAGTATTTGACATTCACTGGGTATTACCAGATACTGGGCTTTGTGCTTGATGTACATTTATTACATTTAATTCTTACAAAAATCCTCTGAGGTCCAGGTTATCATTTCCCTTTCACAGAAGGCAAGGTAACTGAGGTTTTAAGTAACTTGTACAGTGTATATGCACTGCATATGGTAGAACTGGCAAAATAAAAATTTTAGTTTATTTTGTGAGTGGCTCTTGATTATAAATTTCAGTAGGATTTTGGATAATTCTCTCCTTTTTTCTTAAAAAAAAAATGGCATTAGTGACCTTTATTAAGATACTTGATTGTCCTTACATCTCATACCTTTTTCAGCAGGGGTCTCCTACCCGCCGGTCCATGTGCGCAGCAAGGGAGCAAGCATTACCACCTGAGATCCATCTCCTGTCAGATCAGCTGCAGCATTAGATTCTCACAGGAGCATGAACCATACTGTGATCTGTGCATGCAAAGGATCTAGGTTGCACTCCTTATGAGAATCTAATGCCTGATGATCTGAGGTGGAACAGTTTCATCCCCAAACCAAGACCATCACCACCACCCCCACCCTGGTGGAAAAATTGTCTTCCACGAAACCAGTCCCTGGTGCTCAGAAGGTTGGGGACCACTGTCTATAGCAGCTTCTGGATTTTTTTTTTCCTGTTGTTTGAATACTTCCTCCAAAAATACGATTTAGTGTGGGAATTTGTGAGATGATTCTTCTGAGCCTTCATGAAGTGCACTTTGGGTTAATCCACAGAGGAAGCAGACCCTAACAACCATCTCTGCTTGTTAGGAGGAAGGGAGAAAATGGAGGAGTGAATGCAGCTGGCCAGTCCTCACCCCTGTGAAGCTGGGCTGTTGCTGCCCATTTCTGTAGTGAAGGGGTCAGCAAAACCAGGCACACTGGGGAGAGGCCTTTGCTGGATCTGCCAGCTTTCCTTGACCCTCATCCTCACTGTTGCCCCTGGCTCCCCACTGTGGGTCGTTTCAGTGCCTCCATAGTTTCTTACTTGGGCGTGTTAATTTCTGGAATCTCTCTTTCCTCTCATTTTTATCATGTCTTCAGGGCTGAGTTGGGAGTAGGAGACCAGCAGCGCAGGTCAGCTCTCTGTCTTGGCAGAAGCTGTGTTGTGTTCTTTCTCGTCATACTGTCTTCAAATAAGACTATACCAACAAGGATCTATTTATTATGTTTTCCATTTTCTTGTCTTTTGCCTTGGCTAAAACTTCTAAATTGGTTTTGAAAAAAGCAGAAGTGATTGTTGGCACCTGTGCGTTGTTTCCTGCTCATGATGGGAATGTTTCTCTTACTTCTTGTTCCGTATCATGTTGACTTCTGATTTCAAACGGTCATTCTTGGCTCTTCATTCTTAGCTCTTTGGTAAAGAAACTTTTTTATTTACTGAAAGCTTTTTTAAGATCAGAAACAAGTGTTGAACTTTATAAATGCTGTCTGCAGTGTCTGTCAAGATGGCCCTGTGTTTTTTTTTTCTCTGCCTTACCAAATGACGTCAGATTTCCTAATGTTCAGTCTTTGTGTTTTTGCAATATTTGATCTTCAGTGTTTTCTATTAATATATGCTGGGTTTGATTTATGATATTTAGACTTTCTACATTTAAATTCCTACGTGAGATGACAGAATTATATGTATATTTTTTGTTGTTTTTGGTGTACTCTTTGGGAGTTTTGATATCAGGGTTACAAAAATGAATTTGTAAGTTTTTATATTTCCCTCATATGGGGCAGCTTAAATAAGTTGGGAATTTTCCATTCTTTGAAGGTTTTTAATAGAACTTGCTTAGCACTAGAACAGTCTGAGCCATGTACCTTTCTGCATGAGATAGATAGTACTTTAATGGCTTTTATTTTCTCACTGTTTGTGTGTGTCATATTCAATTTGTCTTTAAAAGGTACTAATGCTTGGACTTACTAATTTTTTTTCTCTGGTTTATTAATTCATTTTAGCTTTACTTTTGTTAGTTTTCTCTGGTGCCTGCAGTGCCCACCTTCCTGCTATTAGAGGTCCTTTGGTCCTGCACTGCTTAAGGCTGGACTCCCACACCATGGAGGGCACTGCCCAGGTGATAGAGGTTTAGAGTCTCAGCCTGTGGAAGAAAGATGTAGAAAGATGGTGGTCAGGGCTAAAATGTGTGAGGATTGGAGATACAGTGGGCAGAGGCTGCAAGCATAGTTCTCCTTCTGGAAAAGAGTAGCTAAGGGGTAGGACAGGGGTCAGCTCTGTGAGGCTGGGGCAGACTCAGCCCCAGTCTTGGGCACAGAGGGTTGGTGAGAGAACTAGAAATCATCTGAATACCTTTCGCTCAGGTGGGTTATGTTTCTGGAAACAAATCAGGATATGTCAGGATTTTAGATTCAACCAATGTGTCAGTTTCTCCTTGATTTTGGTAATCATTTTAATGCTTACTGCTATAGTGAGTTTTTGTCTGATTTTTCTGGGAAATTATTGAGAAACTGGAAGAGGCTTTGGTAGGGGTGGTTAGCAAGATGCTTCTTTGCACTTGGCTTATGGGATGTGCAATTGGAAATGCTTGAGAGGTATTTAATCTCCTCTCAAACAAAATAATTTGAAGAACTTCAGCATTGTCCTTTTTCGTATAACAACATAGATTTATTAGAAATAAGTGTTAAGTTTTTCCGACAACTGAGTTTGAAGGACCTCTATTTGCTTCTACTGCTAGAAGATGGTATAGTTCCACTTCTGTAAATTTTCTATAATTCTAGTTTACAGTATTGCAAAATTGCCAGCCCTTTCCTTCTGTTTGGTGCCTCTACCTCCTTACTCCCCCTTTTACCCCTCCCTCTCTGTGTCTGCGAAGTAACACATAGTTTAGATGATCTCTGAGGTTCCTTTGGTTAATATTCTATGATTTGGATTTTCCTGTGTGGAAATCTAAATGAGAATGTCTTAGAAAAGCTGCTTACCAAAACTGGTCTGCTGTTACTACATACGTTTGTTTTCACTGGTCTTTATTAGGTACCCACAGTTCTGTTAGGTGAAGTTCAGAACAATGAAAAGGCATAAACTCTGCTTCTAAGGATCTTGTGATCACTAAGGGATATTGGCAAGAAAGGAAAAGAGGGTTATGTTGGCTTTAGTGGCGGAAATTGTCCACCTGAATGGCATAGCTTGAAGATTGGTGAGGTTATTCCATATGGCTAGAAGGAAATGAAAAGCTTATTTGCTTTTCTCATTTTTTTCCCCTTTTCTATATATTCTTATCACTTTCCCAATATAAACTAAATGATGGGAGTTGATCCTGTTTATGGTATGTGGCTTAGGGCATGGGAACCTTCACCTTATTTTTTCCTCCTTGAATTGAACATGAAATTCTAATACTACAGGGCACAGGAGAGACCAGGGTTTATGAAGACTGCATATCTTGTGAATCTTAAGTAGAGCTCCTCAATTATTAGGGGCTCAACTTTTTCTCAGTTTTCTGGTCACTGTGTTACGGTAAAGGAAAGCAGCTTTGAGAGATAAAAATCTTAGCTCAGTGGATACAAAGTGTTGAAGAGGATGTTGAACCATTTATTTTTATAATAAGTATGTTTGTTTTAGAAAATTTAGAAAATATTGGCACTAGCTCACAACAGTGATTTTTTCATTTGCTATCTTCAATAGTTACAGCAAGCCAGTGATGTGATTTCTATGATCATCCCTATTCTACAGAGGAAGAAACTGACCTTAGGGAAATTACCATTTTGGTTTTTATTCTTCTCATCTTTCCCCCATATATGCATATACATTTCTTAAATAATATTTGGATCATACAAAGCAGGTTTTATGACCTATTCTTTCACTTAGCAAGACATTGTGAGAACATTTCTTTTTGTTATTAAATTGTCTTTGAAAACAGATTTGAATGTACATGTAATATTTTATCTTGTGAAATTTACTTAATCCAGAATTTTTCAACCTTGGGGCTACTGGTACTTTGGACTGGATAATTTTTTGTTCTGGGAGAGTGTCTTGTGCATTGTAGGTTGTTTAGCATAATCCCTGGCCTCTACCTGCTAGATGTCAGTGGCACCTTTCCCCCACCCAACTGTGACAACAAAAATGACTCTAGACATTGCCAAGTAAATGTCCCTGGGGGACAAAAATCACCTCTGGTTGAGAACTACTCATTTAACTGTATGTATTTTATGCTTTAAATAAGAATATATGGGTATAGTAAACTCATGGTGAATTTTCTGTTTGAAAAAGTAGACCCATGCCGTCCAGATTACATTTATCAGCTCCTAAAATCAGCTACTTTAAAAATTAATATTTTTTTCCTTAATAGCAATTTTGCTTGTAAGTTGAAAATTTAACAACATTATTTGCATTCATATAAGAATGTAATTGCCTATCTCTCCGCAGTCTGATGGAAAGGCATGCCGGGAGCTTTGACCACAGTTATTTTACTGTAGATGAATTCCATTATCTTCATGTCACTTTCTTAAAAAGTTTGGTCATTGAGGCAACTATAATACCTGGTGTTATTAATGGAAACCAGAAGTTACTCTTTCAGCTTATTTATGTAGTTTTCTTTATACGTTTTGACACTTTAGAAGGATCTATAAAGCCATCTTTCCTATCAGATAGTCATCTTTGTGTGTAAATAAAATGATCTTTCTTTAATAAAACTATAGCATACAGTATTAATAGTTACAGTTGTCCTTTTAAGGAACTAGCATTCTTTCTTGGGGTGAGGTGGGGTGGGCAATACAAAGCTAATTGAAGACTTTACTCTTTGATTAATTTTGAACTTTACCTTCAGGTTCTTTTTTAGGCATTCTTTTTTTCTCATCTTGGATCTTTTCTACACTTTATGGAAAACTTTAATACGAACATGACAAATTTGGAGATGTCCCATATTATGCATGTACTTTTAGTGATAACGTTATAGTTTCAAATAAATGTAAATATCCAATAATATGTAGCTCCTGTCTATGTTGCCTTTTGTGCATGTTGATAATATGTTAATATCCTATGGTAGTGACTAGAACTTTTCCTTAAAATATTATTATATATTGGCTGTGCATGGTGGCTCACGCCTGTAATCCCAGCCCTTTGGGAGGCTGAGGCGGGCAGATCACGAGATCAGGAGATCGAGACCATCCTGGCTAACACTGTGAAACCCCATCTCTACTAAAAATACAAAAAATTAGCCAGGCATGGTGGTGGGTGCCTGTAGTCCCAGCTACTTGGGAGGCTGAGGCAGGAGAAAGGCGTGAACCCAGGAGGCGGAGCTTGCAGTGAACCGATATCGTGCCTCTGCACTCTGGCCTGGGCGACAGAGCGAGATTCTGTCTCAAAACAAACAAACAAACAAGCGATAACGAGATATATATATATATATATATAGTTATATGTTTTTGAATCTCAAGATATGTTTTGATTGACTTGTATTAATTTTAATTATGCTCTTAAAAATTTGTATTTAGTACCAACTGTGTTTTATCTTTCTATTCTCTCTCTTCTCTAATAAATAGTAATAGCAAAGACATATTTTAGTTTAGGGCTTCTACAAATTGAATTATTTGTAAAGAGAGAATATTTTAAAATGCAAATTTCCTAAAATTCAAATGTTCTGATACAGGATTTTGATAGCTGTTTTTATATGTTAAGCTTGTAAGGTCCACTACCAATTTTGGATATTTCAATTCCCCATAGGTAATTAGAGTTCTAGAAAGAATGTTCTAGAGGAAGAAAACCTGTATTTTATAGCTTCATCCCCAGGGTTGGTTATCGATTTTCTTTTTATTAATAGTTGGTTTTTTACTGTGGAAGTTCAAACTGCATGAAAGTTTTTTGTGTGTGTGAATTTCTTTTGAGGATATTAGTGTTTCCCTATTGTATCTAGCTTTAAAACATTGGATATTTATTAAAAGGATTTGCCCCTAGTCAGATGTAGTTGATGACATGAAACCAACTAAACCATTCATCTTATTAAAATTCCTGGAGGTTCAGCTGAGTTCTTTCTCAGGTGGAGCTGGAGAGAATGAAGGTCATCTCCACAGAGTGCGATGTGAATAGTCCAGGAGTGCTCCACTGGTGGTGTTTTCTACCAGCCTAATTTGGGCTTTGTAAGATATCTCACCTTTCTCCAACCAGTATATTGAGTATCATTTTATTTTGTAAAAACAAAACAAAATTGGATTTTAATAAAGAAATGTTACCCAGAGATGACATTTTAAGTTTTGTATAAGTAGTAACAGTAGAAAATGTAATGATCTTTCTCTTAACCCCTAGAATTAATGTGACAGACATTTTTAAAAAGTAAAATTCAAGTCTTCATTTGGTCTGTAACAGTGATGCCATATAAAATGTACTAATATGTGAAAAATACAACGTTTAAACAAGGTGAAGAATGTAGAATCCATTCTACACAATTATTTTTGGTTGTAAACAATGAAAAAATCAGTTTCTTGTACACAAATTTTAAATTATTAGGTGAAAAGAAATATAAAATATTCTTGTTGGTGTACAAGACCAAGTTAGGTAAACAGGACTTCCTCCATGAAAATGTACCCGATGGTAACACTGTAACAACATTACTAAACAGTTTTTCAGGGAGAAGTCTTTAATTGCTTTAATTTGTTATCCTTAAAAGTAATTTCCCTCCTCCTAAGTCCAAAACTCAGTAAGATTGACCATGATGTGACATTTATTTTCAGATAGTGTTTAGAATTCTGTAGCATGGTATAAAGGACTTGTCTTTAATTAAAAGTGCTCTACACTTAGTAAAAATCTATGTGAGTTGAGGAATTGATTGTTTTTAAAAGAAAGCCGCAAATTTTTCTTGTATGGGTAAATGTCACTCTGTTCGTATCTCCGCTTAGCTGCAAGTCAGGACTTGTACTATTCTACTAGGTTGTCATAGAAACGCAGTTAACTGTCATCTCAACTCAGACTGTTGATGGTTTTATTTGTAGGTTTGTAGGATTATTAAAATTTAACAAAAATTATTGATTTGCTTTTTATTAACACTGGGTTGTTTACCATGGAAGTCCAAACTGCATGGAAACCTTTTTTCTATTATTATTATTTTTTAGTTAAAGAGAAACTCTATAATCTACTAGATTTTTAAATGTTTTTTATTTAAAGTATGATGTGGAGTCTCCAGTAGCAGAATAACCTCCATGAATCGTATTTTTGAATCACTTTCTATTTTCTTTGTTTATAGCAAGGAGAAAAAAAAAAACTTAAAAATTCACCTTCACCCTGCTTTTAACTTAACATAAAAGATACTTGTCAGAAAAGCATGAAAAGGTACATCAAATGCCTAATATTGGAGTCTTCATTTTATTTATGGTTTTTGAAACCCAGTAAGGATGCTTCACTGAGCTGTATTGTGAAAGTATTTATTTTTGTATATTTATGTGTGAGAAATTATTTAGTTTTCACTTATAAGTAAGACAGGAAAACCTTATTTACAGTGACTTTATCTAATGGTCCGTGGATGAGTGCTTTTATGCAAAATAGTCAAGAGGCTAGAATTAACTTTTCACATTGGATGCACATTTGATGTCCCGACTTGAGCAACATGTGGCATCTTATTATAAAGACTAACACTCAGGATTCAATTTGTATTTAACATGTTTACTTCAGAATGCACACATCATCTGTGCTACATTTAATATTAACTTTGTAATGATTTCTCTTTCTTGCTTGTAGATACATAAGTAGAAGTGTCTGTTGTTTTTTGTAGTTTTCTTTTTTTCAGTGTTTTTAGTCTTGGCTAATTAGCTATTTTATATTTTCTGTTAGAAACAGGTCAGTTTTGGGGTGTAACAGCTCCTTGGTTTGGGTAGATTATCACTACCTTTTCACAGAAATGTGTAGGCCCTGTGGATAACTGTGCTTATACTTCTCTTTTGTTGCCATTAGTTCTTCAAGTTATTCTTGGAAAGTTAATAATAGGTATATCATCTTTGTTTTTAATACTTGCATCCGAAATAAACAGCTAATAGCTTATGTATAACTAGGGAATTAAATTTAAGACAGCTCATCAGTAGACATGAAATACTGATTTTAACTGAGCTTATGGCTCTTAAACTGTTATTACTGTTCTTGTAGCTAGTCTGCATGATGGCTTCCAGTGACCCTCACCTCCTATTCCTGCTCTGTGCTGCCCCTCCCACACTGACCTGTGTGATTGAAAGGATATTGTAGAAATAACAGCATTCCATCTGAGGCCGTATAAAACATGGAAGGGGCTTCCACTTTTTTTTCTTTTGGATCACTCTTGCTTCATGGACCCCTCCACAGGGCTGCTTGATTAGAACATGGCAAGTGACTTCCTTCAGAATGAGTGATCCAAGAGTGTTGGCAACTTCTGCCAACAGTGAGGACCAACTTGCCAGCCATTTGATTGAGCCATCTTGGAAGTAGATCCTCTAACCCCAGTTAGGCCTTCCGATAGTTGCAGCCCTAGCTGACATCTTGTCTGCAACCCTGTGAGAGATCCTCAGTGAACCACTCAGCTAAGCCACTTCTGAATTGCTTACCCATAGAAACTGTAAAATAATACATATTTATTGTTGGTTTAAATCAGTACATTTTGGTGACCAGGAGTGTGGCACATGCTTGTAGTCTCAGCTACTTGGAAGGCTGAGGCGAGAAGATCTCTTGAACCTATGAGTTTGAGTCCAGCCTGGGCAACATAATGAGTCTCTATCTTTATAGGAAATAATAAAATAAGTAAATCAGCAAATGTTGGCATAATTTGTTACACAGCAATAGCTAGCTAATGCACCTGCTAAATAAACATATTTTAAAATGTTTTCTAATAATCACATAGTTTATAATTATTTCTAGGTTTAGAATAGGCTTCTGTTGTGGTTTGTAGAGTCATTTTCATAGGAGATTTTGGAGTGTGTTATAGAAGGTATTGACTTTAGAGCACTCATAGCTGAATTTGAATTTTAGCTTCTCCTCTACTCACTGTATGTCTTGAAGAAATTACTTAAAATCTCTCATCACCAGTTTTTGCTGAAAATCTGTAAAACAGGACAATTATACTTAACTCTCAGTAGGGTTTTTTTTTTCTTTTAAGTCAGGTTGAAATGAGATTTCTGATATTAAGTCTCTAGCATGATGCTTGATATAGTCCATCATTTCCATTAATCCACAGATTAACCCCTTTCCATGTGAAGATATAATCCTTTGCCCCAGAGGTGAAGACTTCTGTAAGAATTTGAGTTTGCAGTCTCTGCCTAGTCTGTCCTCTCAGTCTTATAGTCTTCCGCAGGCAGAGCACTTACTACTCTACAAGTCGTTTTTCTTTTGCCTAATTTTCTTTTTACTATGATGCACCTTAGGTGTGACTTTATATTTATCCTGCTTATTGCAGAGCTTCTTGAGTTTGTAGATTGATGTCTTATCAGTTTTGGAAAATTCTGTTACTGTCTCTTTAAATGTTGCTCTTGTTCCTTTCCATTTTTCCTTATCCTTCTGGGACAGTAATGAAAAGTATGTTAGAGCTTTTCAGTGTGTTCTATATGCCTAATAGATTCCTTTATATATTTTCTTTCCATTTATTCTTCTCTGGGGTTCCCTTTGGATATTTTTTTTACTCATTTCACTTATTTTGTCTTCCGTTTTACTAATCTTCTATTAAACCATCTATTGACTTCTTAATTCAGTTAACATTTTCAGTGTAAAAATTTTCATTTGATTCCTTTTTTTTTTTTTTTTTTTACAGATTAGAATTCTGTTGAAAATTTCTATCTTTTCATCAGCTTTCTGTCTTTTTCTGTTTTTTTTTTTTTTTTTGAACATGTAGTTGTAGTTATTTTAAAGCCCTTTACTGCTAACTTCAGTGTCTAGGTCACCCATTTGTTTATTTTTATGGTCTTTTTTCATCTTGATTTTTGGTCATTTGGTCCTGTCTTATGGCATACCTGGTAATATTTTATTGAATCCTTAGTACTGTACATGAAGAATTGTAGAGGCCTCGGTAGTTTTCTTTCTCCAGAGAGGAGTCACCCTTTCCTTCACTAGACAGATATATTGGGCGTTATATACCTCCAATCAAAGATTGAACTGAGTCAGAGCTCTATGGGAGTTAAGTTTTTGTGTCCTCTAGGGACCAGGGGTTCCGACTAAGACTGTGATATTCACCAGGATCCAATTTCCCGATGCCTCTTGAACTCTTATTCTTATCTTCTTAACACATCAAGGCAGTTGATTTGCGTTTTTCTTTCTGTTCAGCTTTTCAGCTTCATCCTGTGCCATTTTAGAAATTGACAGTTGTCTTACAGGGAGAAGTAGCTGTGTAACAAGCTTGTGTCTCTGCCTCTTTTCCACTGATATCTTGGCCCCTCAGGTCTCTCTCCAGTTTTGTCACTCTGTCCCCACAAGTGCCAGAAGGTGTGCTGCTTTCCCTACCCCCAGCAGTGGCTGCCTTCCCAGGCAGAGCTTGGGTTCTCAGCCTCTTGTCCTACACCCAGAATTAGTAAATGCCTCCAGGAAGAAAGTGGCTGAAGAATGCCAGTGCAATTCTTTGCTGCCCTGGAATCTTGACCCTTCTAGTTGAGGTTGCCTCAGCAGCCCTTTGATGCCTTGGATAGATGATGTTGTATATTCCATTAAGACTTTCTGGTTATTTGTAGTGGGAGCACTAATGTCCTCAGGCTACTCTAATATTAGCTGCAGGGTGAAGACTGTGTAATTATGGTGGTTTGTATGGTGTTTTGACACTGCAAACCACGATAATTCCATAGTCTTCACCCTCTAGCTAATGTCAGTAAGTAGATTATTTTTATGGACTTCTGTTTTGGCTAGCTTTATGCCATCACAGTTTTCTGTATATAAACTTTTTGTTTCTCATTACTTATTGATGTAAAATAAAATCTTACTCTGAATCATAGTAACTTTTACAACTCTCCTTGATTTATTAATTCATGGCCATTATAGGAAATATTGATTACTAACTTTCTTCCATAGGAGTGAGGATTAAGAATATTTTATGAAGCCGTACCAAATAGTAAGTTTCAACATGTAAAGTTAGTGACAATGTAACACTAAGTCTGTATACTCTTGTTTTCAACTTTTGAATTTATTTTACCAGTGAAGTTGTAGCAATTAATATGCCTAGGCAAAATGAAATATGAAGATCTTAAACTTTAGCTGTAGTTGGAATTATTAACATCGTTGAAGGAACCATCTCTGATTCTCTCGTAAGAAGTGCATTTTGAGGTTTTCAAAACAAAAGCGTATGACGCCAGTCATTTTTCTTTGCCGTTTGTGCAGGAAGAAGAGAGCGAAGAGGAACCCAAGCTGAAGTATGAAAGGCTTTCCAATGGGGTAACTGAAATTCTTCAGAAGGATGCAGCTAGCTGCATGACAGTCCATGATAAGGTAAGGTGGCACTTTCAGAGGATTCTTCTGTAAATTGTTTCTATTGTAAATTTGCTTGTGCTTTGGAGTCCTGATGCTTTTGGTGGTGGCTTTTTACAGTGATCCTGTCTCCTTGCCGCTACTCTCTTCCTCCTTGCCAACAAAAAACGAACAAAAAAGTCCAAATATTTTATATGTGTGTACACGCCCATTCACACACATACAACATACTCCAAGACTGTATTAAGTAGAATGTAGACAGTGATCAAAGTCAAAGATTTATATGAAATGGTTTTTGGAAACTCTATCGCTCACTTAATTCCTTAAATTATAAGGATTCCATTAGGAACCTGTTAAGATTAGAAATAATGTGAAGCTCAGTGCTTTTATAGGGGTAAAAGGGATTATATTGTAGGCGTTATGAATAGTAGAAATGCCCCAAATTACTACTTATATCAGTGAATGAATTTATTCCACATCTGGGTCCTTGCTATAACAAAGCTCCAACCAACTTTCTGAGTGCAGGGTAAGTACTGGATAGCACCCTTAGCCTACTCTTGGACCAAAACAGTTTGTGTCATAGTCAGAATATTGGGGGGCATGTAGCTTCACCCATTGCTGTCTTCTTCCCTATGACCTTGTAAGTTTTAGTCCTTCCACAAAAAGCAAACTGCTCTTGTCTGATCCATCGCCTGGCTTTATCCTATGTTACTAGAAGTGTGGCTCATCCTCCCCCTTGCTTCCCACCCAGTTCCTTTTTACCTCAAATTTTGTTTAATTGTAAATAGAGTCCTGTACCCACAACACTTTATTAGAGTATGTGCCTTCTTTCTCATGTTTTACCAGCAGCCTTCTCCTTTGAGGTGTCTGCCATTTGGCTGCAATGCCATCGACCCCTTTTCATTGCTGCCATTGTCCAACTTCTGGTCCCTTTTCTTCACTCATTGAAGACTGCCTTTGAAGTTCTTCAACCAAATTTCATTCCAGTGACCCTTACCTCTTCCCTGTTTCATCTCCCCACTGATAAAGCCACACTTTGGATGGTGTCAGCACTGGAACTTGAGGATCTTAGCCTCTGTGACACTCTTTGTTGACCCCTGTTATTCTTCAACCTTTTGTGCTCATTTTCCCACAAGCTGTATGACTTTATGGAGTCTTAATCTCTAATCCATTCATTCTTTTTCTTTTACTTTTCTGTGCCTGTGAAATGATTGATTATCCTAACTCTATCTTACCAGCATCTTCAGTTCTTTTACATCCCTGTCTTCCCATTGTGCACCTCAGCCATACTCTCAACCCTGAATTAGTGCTTTCGTGACAAGGACAGCCATGTGCTGTTACAGACTCACACACCTAGGTAAATTTGTCACTAAAAATTATTCTGAATTATTTGTCCTTCGTCAGTTTCTTTAGTCCTCAGTCCCTCTTCTGAACCACTGTCCCTTCTTTCTTAGAGGATGATGTCATTTCTATGTAAGAAGATTGAAATTGTCAGGTATGAACAGCCTCAATTCCTGACCTCTTTTTCACACCCATTCTTACCCATGGGAGATTTTCTTTCTTTTTTTTTTTTTTTGATTTGGGTATAACTTTATTTATTTATTTATTTTGTATTTATTTATTTATTTATTATTATTATTATACTTTAAGTTCTAGGGTACATGTGCATAACGTGCAGGTTTGTTACATATGTATACTTGTGCCATGTCAGTGTGCTGCACCCATCAACTCGTCAGCACCCATCAACTCGTCATTTACATCAGGTATAACTCCCAATGCAATCCCTCCCCCTTCCCCCCTCCCCATGATAGGCCCCGGTGTGTGATGTCCCCCTTCCCGAGTCCAAGTGATCTCATTGTTCAGTTCCCACCTATGAGTGAGAACATGCGGTGTTTGGTTTTCTGTTCTTGTGATAGTTTGCTAAGAATGATGGTTTCCAGCTGCATCCATGTCCCTACAAAGGACACAAACTCATCCTTTTTTATGGCTGCATAGTATTCCATGGTGTATATGTGCCACATTTTCTTAATCCAGTCTGTCACTGATGGACATTTGGGTTGATTCCAAGTCTTTGTTATTGTGAATAGTGCCGCAATAAACATACGTGTGCATGTGTCTTTATAGCAGCATGATTTATAATCCTTTGGGTATATACCCAGTAATGGGATGGCTGGGTCATATGGTACTTCTAGTTCTAGATCCTTGAGGAATCGCCATACTGTTTTCCATAATGGTCGAACTAGTTTACAATCCCACCAACAGTGTAAAAGTGTTCCTATTTCTCCACATCCTCTCCAGCACCTGTTGTTTCCTGACTTTTTAATGATCGCCATTCTAACTGGTGTGAGATGGTATCTCATTGTGGTTTTGATTTGCATTTCTCTGATGGCCAGTGATGATGAGCATTTTTTCATGTGTCTGTTGCCTGTATGAATGTCTTCTTTTGAGAAATATCTGTTCATATCCTTTGCCCACTTTTTGATGGGGTTGTTTGTTTTTTTCTTGTAAATTTGTTTGAGTTCTTTGTAGGTTCTGGATATTAGCCCTTTGTCAGATGAGTAGATTGCAAAAATTTTCTCCCATTCTGTAGGTTGCCTGTTCACTCTGATGGTAGTTTCTTTTGCTGTGCAGAAGCTCTTTAGTTTAATGAAATCCCATTTGTCAATTTTGGCTTTTGCTGCCGTTGCTTTTGGTGTTTTAGACATGAAGTCTTTGCCCATGCCTATGTCCTGAATGGTACTACCTAGGTTTTCCTCTAGGGTTTTTATGGTATTAGGTCTAACATTTAAGTCTCTAATCCATCTTGAATTAATTTTCGTATAAGGAGTAAGGAAAGGATCCAGTTTCAGCTTTCTACTTATGGCTAGCCAATTTTCCCAGCACCATTTATTAAATAGGGAATCCTTTCCCCATTTCTTGTTTCTCTCAGGTTTGTCAAAGATCAGATGGCTGTAGATGTGTGGTATTATTTCTGAGGACTCAGTTCTGTTCCATTGGTCTATATCTCTGTTTTGGTACCAGTATCATGCTGTTTTGGTTACTGTAGCCTTGTAGTATAGTTTGAAGTCAGGTAGCGTGATGCCTCCAGCTTTGTTCTTTTGACTTAGGATTGTCTTGGAGATGCGGGCTCTTTTTTGGTTCCAAATGAACTTTAAAGCAGTTTTTTCCAATTCTGTGAAGAAACTCATTGGTAGCTTGATGGGGATGGCATTGAATCTATAAATAACCTTGGGCAGTATGGCAATTTTCACGATATTGATTCTTCCTATCCATGAGCATGGTATGTTTTTCCATTTGTTTGTTCTTTTTTTTTCTTTTGAGATGGAGTCTCACTGTTGTTGCCCAGGCTGGAGTACAATGGCGCAATCTCGGCTCACTGCAACCTCCATCTCCCAGGTTCAAGCAATTCTCCTGCCTCAGCCTCCTGAGTAGCTGGGATTACAGGCACCCACCACTACACCTGGCAAATTTTTATAGTTTTAGTAGAGACAGGGTTTCACCATATTGGTCAGGCTGGTCTTGAACTCCTGACCTCAAATGTTCCACCCGCCTGAGCCTCCCAAGGTGTTGGGATTACAGGTGTGAGCCACCACACCCGGCCACCTACAGGAGATTTTCTTTCTCTTATTTGTGAATCTTTTTGTCCACTTTTGTTGTTCACTTCATCACATTTCCTCCCTTGTTTCCCAGCAATGCATACTATGTCATGGAGCGTACCTAATTCTACCTCCAAGTAACCAGGAATCTACCTTGTATCTATATAGAGTTGCCTATTTTTGTGTATTTCATGTAAGTGCAGTCAACATTATTTGATCTCTTGTATCTGGTTTCTTTCACTTAATGTAATGATTTTGAGCTTCATTCGTGTTGTAGCACGTATCAGTACTTCATTCCTTTTTATTGCTGAATAGTATTCTATTGTATGGGTATGCTATGTTTTGTCTATCCATTCACCAGCTGATGGACATTTTGCTGATTCTGAATTCTGGATCTCACCTTTCTTCTCAAAACTTCTTTATCGTCACACCATTCTTTTCCTATTTTCTTGATCATTTGTGACATTCCTTTGTTTCTTTCACTTTCCTTTCTTTGCCTCCACTTTTCCTTTACATGTTGGCTTTCCTAGGATTTGGTCCATTATCCACATTTCTTCTTAATTTGTACTTTATCTTGGTTTTAAATCTCAGGATTTCTGTGACCACCTGCAGACTGACCTTCACTGGAATAGCATGCATATTTACTTATGGTCCTCTTAAACATCTTTATCTGCTGTTTGTCTTTTTACCTGAACCTCAGCATGTCCATAATGAATTCATTTTCATTTCCCTCTAAACTTGCATCTATCTTTATTCTTTATCCCATTTGGTGGCATCACCACCTCCTTTGTCACCTAAGCCACAGATGAATCCTTCTTCCCTTTCACTCAGCCGTTTCCTAAGTCCTGATGATTTTCTTACTACTCTTGCTCTGGCTTAGACTCTTATCTTCTCCTGCCTCTACATAGTAAATAAAAGAATCTCTTGTGCCTCTAATTTTTCTACTTTAAACCCATCTGTCACCTGGTTGCCAGAATGATCTGCTGAAAATACAGATTTTAAAACTCTTGTATGATTTTGCATCAACTATGAAATAAGACTTGAGCTCGTTAATGTTGTATCTAATGCTAAGATCTTGCTCCCTCTCTGTTATTGGCTTGTGTCTTACCACTTTCTGCCATAAGTGTGGTGCTCTGGCTACAACACTTGGCTGTTTCTACTCACACCCCATTCTGCTTGATCCACACACGTCCGGAGCCTTTCTCTTCTGTTCAGGTATTCTTTATTTTTTCCTGGGAACTAATGCACATAACTGCGAACTCGTCTATTTTACTTCAGATTTGCTTTCACCCTAGTCTGTTCATAACATTCTACTAGAGTAATCTTCCAGAAACCTCAACCTGATCGTGTAATCCTCCTTCTTAGAATTCTTTATTGGCTTCCTGATGACTTAATTATTTGGGCCTTCCCACCCTGATTTCCTCTACTTTCCTGCCTTTCATCTCTCCATAAATATTTGAATGCCTCTTATTAGCTGACCTTTCAACCTTATCACCTGTCTCTTCCCCGGGCATGAATTAGATGTGTCATCCATAATTTCTGGACTTTGTCCTGCATTTTATGTGTCTCCGTGCCTTTGAGCAAGTTGTATCCACTCTGCCTAAAATTGTTTTTACTACAAGCCTACCCTGTCTGCCTTAGTGTCTATTTTCTAATTTCTTTTTTAAAGTTCAGCACAGCTGTCAAATACTATGTTCCATAGGGTCTTAGAGATACTTCCATTTTAAGCATTCTCTTTAAATTTAATTGTAATTAAATTTTTATGTCTGTTTCCCTCATTATACCATAATCCTTTTAAGTCACACTTGGTTATTATCTAACCATATTGTAGTGTTTTTTGTGCATTTGTTGAATGAACCAGTGAATGGATGAAATGGAGAACAAAGTTTGCCTGCCTAGAGGTCAAACTTTATTAACATTGTACTTAAACCAACGTTGCCAAAGAGCCTGATGGTTGGGAACTGTAATCAATGCTAACTTTTAGAACATGCACTCTTTATCTGAAGTCCATGTTTCTATTTAAGAGGATTCTGATCCAGTTGAGTGTTTTAGCTTTTAATTCTGGCCCTAATTCTGCTACTCATCGACTGTTTCCTGGGAAGTCTTATCAACTTTCTGAACTTACTTCCTCATGTGTAATTGAAGGCACTCCCTGCTGTAATGCTTTGAATACTATAAAACACTATGTGAAGGTAGATGATATTAGACAGTTGACCAGATTTAAAATGGTCTACTTCTTGTTTCCTTTGCAATGTCCAAAGGACTGCTTATCACCTTTTCTACTTGTTTCGTTACATAAAGTCCAATCTTTATGGATGTACATATATCAGTTACTTAAGTTACTTACATGAAGTTTAAGGTAAAAGCAGTTGTGCTTAGTGGATGATGCCCAATCTGGTAGTATAGAAAATGAGTCAAGTTTCTGTAATTAAACGTGAAAGGGTCTAGTGAAATTATATTTATTCTTTGCCCATCCTGAATTTTAAGTACATTCAGGTTAAAAAAAAGAAACAAAACTCAGTAGTTACAAAAGTTCAGCTTTTAATGGCTGGAAGATGGGTAAAATTGGAGAATTTGTATTTATGTTGTCACATTTGTGGCCATTTTGCATTTTTTGTTTTGTTTTAAGTAGTGGAAAGTATTAGTAAATGATGAAAATACGACTCATCCATAATATTGGTAGTTAAATAACTATCATTGGCTTATTAAACCTTTTTTTGAAGAGTATATATTTCTAAAAATGGATAGCACTGATTTATCTAATCTAATAATGAAATGTTTTCCTTAGCACAAGATAGCTTGTCAAAAGAATCCCTGAATCTTTTTTTCCAAAATGTTCTAACATAGTTTTAGTTTTAGGATGAGACTAAAGTCAAAATAATTATTTTATGTTTTATTTCTATTTTAAAGATTAAATGAATGAAATTAGTAATTTAGAAAAAAGAAGAGAAGGGATTAATATACTTGGGTAAATTACGTAAAACTTGTAACTTCCATAAAATAAAATGTAATTAGAAGTTCAAAAGTGGCCTTTACAGCGGTGTCAGAGAATGACAGCATTAAAGCATTTTAAAGATCCAAGCTCCCTTCTCCCTTAGTTTCCTAACAAACTAAATATAGTATTTATGAGGAGAATCAATATCGTGAAATACTTGGGGTGCAGTGAGCTTTTAAGACCCGTTCTTTTACCACAGATAGCCTCAGAATGGAGTATTGTTTGTTTTCAATTCTTATCATATGTGGTGTTTTTCTATTTAAATATTGTCAGTGTCACTGTAGCGGTAAAATTACAATCATTCGAGTCCTCTATTTCTGATTAGAACATTCTTTTGCTTTGGAGGAAGCATTCCTGTTTGTTTTAACTATTCAGACTAATTTCCCCCCAGAATTACCTATTCCCCTTTCCCTTCCAGCGCCCAAGCATTCTGTTTTCACCAGGCTTGCTGTCTGCCCTGGATGACTAATCGTCATGGCACCTGGTGCATTCAGGCAGGCCTGTGCAGCGGAATCGTCATACCTAGTTATGTCTGCACACCTGATGTTTTATTAACCAGTATTGATTTTTTTACCCTGGGGACTTTTTTCTTCCTGAAAAAAGGCAACCTTGCAGGAGTGAAAGGCATTGCAGGGGATGAATTTCTAATGAACTCCTTCTTTCCCTTTTTGTGACTCGTCTTTAATGTAGCTTCATATTTTAAGTGCCTGAACTGAAATTTCATTTTAAGCAATTCCATTTTGATAAATCCTTTTAAATCTTGACTTTCTGTAAGGTTATTTTTTAAAGATTGTGCTGCTTGACTGAAACACTTAGTGGTGCCTGTAAATTTGAGCGTTTCATTATGGGTTGCAAGGAAGCATGCTCACATGCAATGAAATACAGAGAATTTTGGACTATTTGAGTAATGCTGAAATAAATAAAAAGGGAGAAAACTCTCATGTCATATTATAGGTAGTCCTAAAGTTTCTTCCGGTTTATTTAAGGTTAGTTCAGATAATTAAAGAAACAGTAGGAGTTACGACATAAAATGAATATGTAGCTCAACAGTTATTTTATGACACAAAAGGGGTTTTTATTTTGCATGATAATATAAACACTAACACTCAACATTATACATTAACTTTTATAGAAGCATCCTAAAGCTAACTGATGGTATGAGTACACCTGAGATTTTCGGTTTCTCAATATGGCATGGATTTTCCATTTGAAAAAATAATTTGTTGTTTGTGTATGTGTGCAGCTTAAGCGATAGCACTGATTTACACATTTGCCATAAATTAGGGGGTGTTTCTGAATCATTCTCTTCTCACTTTGAGTTCAACTGTAGGTTGGTCGTGTTTTCACCGCTGCATTTTTAATTTACTGCCTCAGTCCATCAGGCATTGTGTATAGACTGCATACACACCATTAGTTGTCAGTAGATGAGGGTCCTCATGAGTCATTCTGACAGCTGGCTTGCACTATCACAATAAAATAGGCCCTGTTCTGTTATTTCCCTGAAGCTGGAAACAAGCCTTCTCCAAGGAATGCATATCTTCTGAGACATTGCAGATCATTTATACATTAAGCGTCTTGTCTTTAAAAATGGTTTTATTACTACTTGTGTATTAATAATATTATCAATTAATTAACTGGCCCCTTTGTTCTTCTTACAGTTTTTGGCATTGGGCACACATTATGGCAAGGTTTATTTACTTGATGTCCAGGGGAACATCACTCAGAAGTTTGATGTAGTAAGTATTCTGTATAAAATAATGTATGAGCTAAACTTCATGTTAAGTATTTGTGTTTTAGAATATTGGTTTACCAGTTTGTTTTAATAGCATAAAGAGGATCTTTATTAATTCAGTCAGAGTTCTAAGAGTATAAAATTGAACTTTATAATGTAGTCTAAAAACCTAAAGGTGAACTTATAAAGAAAGGGGTCTAGATACATGCATTATGTATTTTGACCGGGTATCTATTATATGCAAACTCCATGTAAAAATCTATACATCTATTTAATTGCAAATTCTTAATTATAGTCATCTATTTGGCTAATTTCGGGCATTTAGAATACTTCTGTGTTCTTTTAAAATTGTGACAGTGTAGAATGTCTAGATGAATTGTTGTTAAAAGAAAAATTGCTGCGTTGTTAGTGAATAATAGTGCAAATTTACATACTCTGGAAGTTTGTGGAATCCTTAAAGTATGAACCCCCTCATTTAGTGACTAATGTCAGTTGTAAGTACATGCCCTGTCTTCTTATTGAGATGCCAAATGTAATTGAAAGTTGATTGATCACCTTGCTGAATCAGTTTATCTCTTCTAAATATACAAAGAAAATATTTTATGTGACTCTTTTGATGCTTGGACTCTTAGGGGATTATATTGATTGAAAGCAAAGAACCAGGCTTTCTTTTTTAATTGTGCTTTGGAATCATTGAGGATGAAGATACTATTGAATTTGAAGCTTGATTTTGGTGTGTAAGGTGTACCTTAAAGGTGTCAAGAACTTCCATGGTTGTGTAAATATGACACAACCGTTTGGTATGAAAAAGGTGCTCATTTCGGGGTAAAGGTGCTCATTACTACTTTTTTGAAGAAAGCATCAGCACTTGTCAAAAGATCCATCTATTGATGTAGTTTAGAAAGGAGATTACAGTTTCTAAAGCTGACACATTGTGTGGGAAAGGAAAAGGGATGCCTTGTTTTGCTAAAAAGAAATAGAACCCTGGAATGAGGACAATCTTTGGAGCAGCACAGACAGGGAATTATGTGCTCTTATCATACTGATGCATCAGGCAAATCCCTTTGAGGTAAGAGGAATATACTTTTGACTCTCCCTCATCTTCCCCCTGGACACTGGACATGCTTCTTGATGACCAAAGCATTTGGCCTTTCAGTTGCCATCCATTAAAATGTGTACCTGGTACCGGGCCAGGGCTCGTTTTTGTGGCGTTGTGCATGCCCCCTCACCTTTAAAAAGATTGGCTGTATAGTTTCTCAAATTTCCTGCTCCCATTAAATGAGTCCCTGACACTCTGCTTCTGTCTTTTTCATATTAAATAGAAATTGCAGTGTTTGCTTGCTAAGGTTCATGGGCATATACCATTGGTTCCATTGCCAAAAGGTTCATGGGCATATACCATTGGTTCCATTGCCAAAAGTCAGTCCTTGTATCTGTTCCATATAAGCCTTCAGTTATATCTTCTCTCATGTCTGTTTTATGTCGAGTATATCCTACATCCATCCTCTTTCAGGTAATTTATGATATCATCCATAAATTTGTACAAATCTGTCTTCAATTCTTTTTTCAGTCCTGACTATATGACATCTTTGAAAATGAAGCTCTCTATAGCTTTGCACCTTTTATTTGGCCAGGGAGGAAGATAGTTTGATGCTATTTTTGTGTGTTTGTTTACCTTACTGAAGAAGTTGATAGTCTGTTTTTGAAAGTTCTCCTTAGGCCATGGCTTCTTCGTGATCATTGGCAGAATCTACTGCAGCCAAGCGTCTGTCTGCCTAATGACCTGGCAGTTTGCACTCCTAAGTACATATTCAATAAAAATACATGCAGTGCATATGTCCACACAAAAAACAGTTTGTTAATAATAGTTTAATTCATAATAGCCTCAAACTAGAAACAACTCAAATGTCCGTCAATAGTAGAATGGATAATTGTGGTGCATTCTTAGCAAATTGAAAAGAACAAACTATTGATAGATTAATTTCATAGACTTAATGTTCAGCCAAAGAAGCCAGACCCAAATATGTTCATGTGGTATGATAGCTTTTATATGGTCGTCAAGAAAAAGCAAAACTAAATTATAGCAATAGAGTTCAAATAATGGTTTGACCTGGGAGGGAGCACAGAAGAGTCTTCTGGAGGGCTGAAAATACTGTCTTGGTGGTTTTCTCATGATCTACATATGTAAAAATCACTAAGCTATCATTTGAGATCTTTGTACTTTATATAAATTGTTCCTCAATAACACGCACATACTTGCACAAACACCTATACATGTGTGCATGTCTTTGGTTGAGCTTGAGCAGTGCTCAAATTATCCTGGTTTGTTGAAGCAACCCCTTTCTGCTACTTAATTCTGAATAATAGTAAACTTCCTAGGTTGATATCCTGTTCAGAGATCATTTTGTACATCAATCATGACACTGAGGTTATTCCCATGGCTGTATATTCTAAAGTTACATAAGAAGGTTGACAGGATTCTGTTTTGTACAGCCATCTTTTGTTAATGAAGAATGACAACTGCTAGAGTGATACTTTATTATGCATATTAATCCTCAGTTTTCAGAATATTTGAAAGAATATTCAGCATATGTTAATTCAAACACTTTGGCCATAAATGTTTTTTTGAGATTATTTCTAGATATAGCTTTATGTTAACTCAAAACTTAATTGCTAAAGCAGTTTTACTTAACTCACAGAGTAAAATAACGTGACCTCAGAATTCTTACAGAATCTTAGATTCCTTCTAAATTCCCACAATATTTATGCCCATATAACCACATTAATCATAGTATAATCATGCGTCGCTTAACAGTGGGATGCATTCTGAGAAATGTGGCATTAGGCAATTTTGTTATTATGTGGACATCATAGCCTCTACTTACACAGATCTAGATTGTACAGCCTACTATACACTTAGGCTGTATGGTATAGCCTGTTGCTCCTAGACTACAAACTTGTACAGCATATTATTGTCCTGAATACCTTAGGCAATTGCAACACAATGGCAAGTATTTGTGCCTTTAAAGATACCTAAATATAGAAATGATACCATAAAAATATGGTATATAAGATGACAAATGAATGATACATCTGTATAAGGGACTTACCATGAATGGAACTTACAGGACTGGAAGTTGTTCTGGGTGAGTCAATAAAGGAGTAGTGAGTGAATGTGAAGGCTTAGGACAGTACTGCTGTAGACATTATTCATCCGGTACACTTGAGCTAAACTCAATTTATTTAAACATTTTCTTTCTCCACTAACATATTAAGCTTAGCTTACTGTAACTTTTTTTACTTTATAAGCTTTTTAATTTTAAAACTTTTGGCTTTATAATAGCACAGCTTAAAGCAAGCACATTGTACAGCTGTACAAAATATTTCTTTATATATTTATTTTATAAACTCTTTTCTATTTAGTCTTTTTTTTTTCTTTTCTACTTTTAAAACTTTTTGTTAAAAATGAAGATACAAACACACACATTAGCCTAGGCCTACCCAGGGTCAGGATCTTCAATATCCACCTCCGCATTTTGTCCTGCTGGAAGGCCTTCAGGGGCAGTAATGCACATGGAGCTGTCATCTCCTGTGATAACAATGCCTTCTTCCTGATACCTCCAGAAGGACCTGCGTGAGGCTGTTTTACAGGTGACTTCTTTTTTTATAAGTAGGAGGAATGTATTCTAAATACCGATAAGAAGTATAGTATAGTAAATACATAAGCCAACAACACAGTCATTTATTGTCATCATAAAGTGTTATGTAGTACATAATTGTGTGTGCTAGACTTTACATGAGTGGCAGCTCACTAGGTTTGTTTACACTAGCATCATCACAGACACATGAGTAATGTGTTGTGCTGTGGTGTTACTAGACTGCAATGACACAGAGTGATAGAAATTTTCCAGCTCCGTTATAATGTTTTTTTATCTAAATATTTAGGAAAAGATAGCTTGTAAAGCATTACAGTCTTATGGGACCACTGTAGTCTATGATGTAAACCAAAAATAAAATTCTAAGCTTCTCAGTCTACTGAATGAACTCCTCCTCTCAGGATTCGTGGAAAACTGGTTCAGGCCATGATGGGAATGGGGATTCAGACATGCCTCATGATATTCTCTTCTTTTTGGAATTCAGGCACAACTGCCCAGCATTAACATTAAGACAGAGATCTTAAGACTGACAAAACAGAACTCTTTGTAGTGTGAAAGGAAATAAGATACCGAATTCCAACCTGACTCTAATATGGCATCACGTGACAGATAGCAGGCCCCGAAAGAAGTCCAAGTATTTTACTCTAATATATATTTCTTTGACATATTTTGAAAGAGCTGTGTCAAGCTGTCTCTTTTGGGGAAAATTTACATTCTGTAGAGAATCCCCTTCCCTTTCCGGGTCTTTTTCTGATCCTGAAGAGAGTAGCTTCAAGGTCTGAATAGGAAACATTTGTCATGTGTTACCTCTAAGGGTGCCACCTATGAGACTTCTTCTGCATAGTAAGAACCTTGGTCTTCACAATTCCCTATCTTAACTCAGATATGCCTTTCTGCTGATTCTTTCTAGTGATAACTCTTTCAAGCAGTTGCCAATCAGAACATCTTTGAATCTATCTATGACTTGTAAACATCCCTCTTTCCTCTCATCTCCTCTTTGAATTGTCCCAAACCATTGGTTTTTCTGGACCAAACCAATGTGTACCTCACATGTATTGATTGATGTCTTAGGTCTCCCTAAAACATGTAAAATCAAGCTGTAACCCAGCCACCTTGGGCACATTTCTGAGGATCCCTTGAGCTTTATTATGGGTCATGGTCCTTACATTTGGCTCAGAATAAATCTCTTAGAGTATTTTACAATTTGGCTTTTTAGTCAACAGTGGGTGTATGTGGTCTCTTGTTGACCAAAACGTTGTTATGAAGTGCATGATTGTAGTTACTTTTTCTTTAATAGCCTCCAATTTATTTAAGCATTTTAATTAAAAACTTGTTAATTAAGGGTACTTAGTTTGAAGCAATGATCAAATTATTATGCCATGTCTCTGTTAAATATTTAGGAGCATTAGGCCATGTGTTTTAAATATTTATTCCTTTAAGTGTGCTAGTGAGAGAGCAAAAAACTTGCTGATCAAACATAAATTTCTACTGTTTACCTTTATGTGTTTTTCTTTCTTTGCTAGAAATAGAAAATGATGAGGTTTTGCTGTAAGGCACTATGGTAAGAGACATTATATAAATATTTATATAATGGATGATTATGAAAAAAAGGGGATTAAAACAAAACAGGAGCTTAGTGGGCATTTTGTGTTAAGATAAATATCACATTTTTGAAATTAATCTCTTGAGGCAGAGGTGGGATGATGATTCACCTTGTCAGCTAGCAGAATCTATTAGTATTTCTATTCCTGTTTTTGATTTGAGATTAAACTAACAGACTGTATTCCTTAGTTGCTCACACCTTTCATGTTCATGTGCTAGTAAAAACACAGACTTCTGTCCATCTAACGGTTGTGTCTCTGAGAACATTTCAGAGTTCTTTGTTACTTCCCACATCAAGTCCTAACTATCTAGCTAAGCATTCCAGACCCTGGTCATTTGGTGAAACCCACCTTTCTAATCTTAGTTTTAATTTCTTCCCCTCTAGTAATTTTTATCTGTTCACCACCTTCTAAATTTTGCCGTGAGCATGCTTGTTTCTAAGCTTTTGATCACTTCTTTTCTCTCTAGAATGCACTTCTGTGAATCTCCATTCTTTCTGCAAAGTACCTCCCCTGGATTGTAACCCTGAGGTGTTTTCTTCCTCTAAACTCCTGTATTATTACTATTTCACTTGTAGTGTGGCCCCTCATAGTGTCAGTACCAGCCTCACATTCATATTTGAAGTCTTGGAGGATAGTTTTCATGTCTCCTGGTATAATCCTCTCCTCTTCCTCACCTTTCTCTTTTCTCTGGTGCTATTTGGTATCCAGTAAGTATATATTGGCTGGTAATATTGTTTTGAAACAAAGCCATGGAACTGGTGATTTTCTGTTACTACCTTTCAGGAAGGCCTCTGGGAGCCAGTTCTCTGTTCTCCTCTGTATTATTCCACCTTCACTTGCCCATTGGATGTATAATTAGAAATTTCATACTGAGAGCTACTGCAGACTGAATTGTTCCCCACCTCCTAATTCATGTGTTGAAGTCCTAACCCCCAGTGTGATGGTATTTAGAATTGGAGACTTGGGGGGTAATTAAATTTTAGATGAGGGCCAGGCATGGTGTAAACTCAGGAGGCTATGGCGGGAGGATCACTTGAGCCCAGGAGTTCCAGGCTGCAGTTAGTTATGATTGCACCACTGCACACTCTAGCCTGGGTGACAGAGCAAGACTCTGTCTCTTAAAAACAAAAACAAGTTGAAAACAATTTAGATGAAGTCATGAGGGTGGAGTCCTCAAGATGAGATTAGTGCCCATATAAGAAGAGACAGGAGAGACCTTCCCTTCCTCCCCTTTCCTGCTGGCCATGTAAGGACACATCAAGAAGGCTGTCTGCAAGCCAGGAAGAGAACTCTCACCAGAATGTGACCATACTGGCAGATTGAGGACCTCCAGCCTCCAAAACTAAGAGAATTTCTGTTGTTTAAGCCACTGTATGATATTTTGTTATGGCAGTTCAAGCTGGCTAATATAAGATAAGAGTCTTAAATCTTACTTTTGGAAAGTAACCCTTATATTTAGCAGTATTTAAGTTTTTAATATATACTTATACCTTTTCTAGTTGCTATGGGTAATGTGTAAAGTCATCAAAGCGTAGAAGCTAAAGAGACTTTAAAAGATCATTCCAGGTATAAAAGGTACCAGGGAAGAAGTGTGATGTAAATTGGGCTTGAGCTGTTCTGGTTATGTATTCCATGCCCACTACTCTTCCACCCTTATCTCCTTGTACATTCAAGACCTCTGTTACGTAGCGAGACAGTCTTATTAGGGCACTTCCCTAACTTAAGTATCAAAACATGTTTTTGTGACTGGTTCCTCATCTATGAGTGATGATGGTTTCATTTTTCTCCCTGGACTTTGGAACTCAACCATCTTTTGGACTGTACTCCTGACCTTTTGTTGCTTTCTTTGACTTAGAAGAATTTATTTCCAATATAAATCAGCTCCTCTTTTCTCTTTCCTCTGGATTAATATATGAGTGTTTGGAGGATCACCCATCTCTCTTTTCATGTTTCAGCAAAAGAAATGCTCATCTTCCTTCTCTCCTCTCTCTTTGACAGTATAATCCTGAAGATTCAGTGTTCCTTTAAGCTGTTTAAATTGCATTTTTAATATTCACAACACAAACACCTTTTTTTTTTTTTTTTTGAGACAGAGTCTCAGTCTGTCACCAGGCTGGAGTGCAGTGGCGTGATCTCGGCTCACTGCAACCTCTGCCTCCCAGGTTCAAGCAATTCTCCTGCCTCAGCCTCCCTGAGTAGCTGGGACTACAGGCGTGTGCCACCATGCCCAGCTAATTTTCATATTTTTAGTAGAGACAGGGTTTCACCATGTTGGCTAGGTTGGTCTCAATCTCTTGACCTCATGATCCGCCCGCCTCGGCCTCCCAAAGTGCTGGGATTACAGGTGTGAGCCACCACGCCCAGCCCACTTTTTTTTTTTATCCTTTACATGGCTTAACCATCTCCTTCTTTGTGTTACCTCCACTTTCCTTTTTTTTTTTCTCCACTTCTTGAACATACGGTACTTTTGTCACAATTATTTGCCTCAATGTCATTTTCCCCATAGAATGCTAATTTCCTGAGGACGGTTTGTGTAATTTATCTCTGCATCATCAGTGCTCAGCATAAAAGCTAGTGAACTGATAGAAATAAGAAATTGATGGAAGTTGGCTGAACTAATCCATAGTTCGAAATTTGCAAAGTTCACATATTTAGACTATTTTCCAGATAATCAAGGTTTTTTTATACTTTCCTCTCCCATAATCAGGATTATTGTGTGTACGTTATAGGAAATTGTTTGGGCATGACCATCTCTTTGACAGTTAATACAGATGCCATACATTCATTATTCCCCTAAACAGCCTAACTGTTTTGGGCTTATTCATAATGTGGCCAGTGTGATGCTGGGTGACTATTCATTGGAAGAATCTTTGGAGCAGATCTATAAACTTAAGCTGTGTATCCTTGAACAAAGAACCATGCTCTACTCTTGGTCTAATGGTACTCACTTATCGACCTGAAGCAAATACCATCTGTAGTATGCTGTTCTAGATGTGACATCATTAATTGACAAGCAGGGCATGTATCTTTTTGATATGATCAAAGTGGTTCATTGTTGGCTCAAATGTGCCAGTGCCTGTAATACTTGTTTAAGACTGATTGACAGGTCTCAGATTCTTGTGTGTTTAAAGAACTTGTTTTCTATATTTGAACTCCATATTTTGAGTGATAAGAGATGTGTCAAAGGAATTGAGAATTACTTAAATGGAAATCATTGTAACTTCTGATGAATGATGCCAAGGCAAGTCATATTTCCAGTTGTCTGCATTAAAAAATAATCTCAAGTTTGTGGGTTAAGTATTTATAGGTAGCTCGATAATTTTGATGCATTAAAAAATAATCTCAAGTTTGTGGGTTAAGTATTTATAGATAGCTCGATAATTTTGATGGCTTCTATGCACCAAAGTGGCTAAGAAAACATGGTCAGAATTAAGGATGCTTCTCTCTTTTAGAGTAAAGTGTCATACTTACAGAATGTTTTAATGTCTGACCCTTTAATGGTAACTCCATTTAGGCGAATATGCCTTAAATAGCTAAAATTGAAAATGCTCCTTCACTGAATGAAATTACCCTGGTATTTCACATATTTCAAAGTCAGGGTTAAAGTAATTTTAACTTTGTGGAACATGACTCTGAATTGGGTAGTAGACTGGGGCTTAGTTGTCTGAAGCCTTTGGATTTCATTCTTCAGTACAGGGTACTCTCAGTTCTGGTGCTTCGTTCTTTGGGGTTCAAGGCCATCATTGCAAAGTAAGAGCTTTAAAAGGATTATGAATAAGACGTAGACCTAGGGGAGGAATCTCCACCTTTGTAAGTGGGAGATGGGGAACCTGTAGAAAGTGAAATTTGAGGTGAATCTGGAAAGATGCATGGGCATTTTCCAGGTTGTTATAGTGGAGTTAAGACAGTGATAACATTCTTCTTATGAAACAGGGAATCACCAAAGGGTGAGGAACATTTACCATGGACTTTTTATCTTCATATATATTGTGTTAATTATCTAGTAGTATCTTGAGAATAAGGGAGAGGAGAGGAGAGAATGGATGGTGAGATGCAATGGGAGCAAATTATTTGGCAGGTTTCGCCAAAGGACCAAAGGAAAAAGAATGGAGTGATTTCAGGGGAGTGTCTTTGTGGTGACTGACTTTGGAGTTCAGGGTATTTAGGGAACTAAATGAACCAGAAGGATGATGGTAAATCAGATGTCAGGGACTAGAAGGCAGGGGCTTTGTATGTGAATAGGGTTTGAGTGTCTGTGCATATGGTTTAACAACAAATAATTTATACCTTGAGTTTGTTTTGTTAATAATAGACTTCTTAGTCTCTGGGAACCATGACAGGGTATATTTCAAAATGATAGTGTATGCTTCTTTCTTAAACAAGCTCTGTTTTTCTGTTTGAGTAGCTTTGTTTGAGTCACCTTCTCTAGAACTTGTTTATTTGGCTATAATTCCTAATGTTTTTCATTTAATAGGATTATGATATATTAGGATAGATGAATACTTAATGGATATTTTTCATGTGTCCACTCAAGACATGAAGTTCTTGTTACCCACACAACAGGTTGGTTTGATTGCTGGGCTAGGTATCAATGACCACAACCAAGGAGATTTAGTAAGATTTAGTATTTAGTAAAGGGATTTTATTGGTTGTAACAAGTAAGGAGAACACCAGGGATAGTTCTCAAAGCAGTGTCTCTCGAAGCTGGGGACTGGGTCAGGTTTTATAAGCATAGGGTAATGAGGTGTGATCTGATTGGATCTTGCAATGAGGTGATGCTGGGAGGCCTGATCTGACAGGATTCTGCCTTGGGGTAATGCTAGAGCTCCATCTGATTGGATCCTGGATCCTGTTGTGTGGTGTTCACTTCTTAATTCATCCTGCTCTTAGATTCCCCCTGTGGTTGCATGCTTGGTTCATCTGGGCATGCTCAGGTTACATGAGCTGAGGGTCCATGGCAAATGAAAACGCACAACCTTGTTACCCAGAAGTTGAATCATATTGTTCTGGTGCGACTATACTTCCACAACATTCTTGTCATTTGGTTGCCCAATCTTTATTTTATATTTCTATTAAGATGAATTTCGTTATTTCCATGGGCAGCTATTAAATCTTAACACTTTGACTTTTTTTTAAGTTTAATTTATAGCAAGGAAAAAAATCATATTAAAACTAATTAAAATGGAATAATTCATACCACTAAATATACCTTTAGAATGGCTGAAATTACAAAGACGAATCATACCAAGTATTGGTGAGCATGTGGAGGAACTAGAATTCTCATACATTGCTGGTGGATGTACGATAGCATAACAACTTTGGAAAACAGTTTGGCAAAATTTTGAAACATGAAACATATATCTATCATACAGTCCAGCCTTTCAAACTTAGGAAATGAATACATATACACCTATAAAGATTTCTACATAAATATTCATATCAGTTTTGTTTGTAATAATCCCAAAGTGGAAACAGTATATATGTCCATTTGCAGGTGAATGGGTAGACAAAATGTGGTATATCCAAACAATGGCCATTCAACTCACAATAAAAAAGAATGAACTATTGATACGTGCTAAGTATGGATGAATATCAGCTCTATAGTGTTAAGTAAAAGAAGGCAGATTCAAAAGGCTACATGTTATAATATTTGCATTTAGATAACATTCTAGAAAATGCAAACAAATCTGTAGTCACAGAAAGCAGATCAGTGGTTGCCTGGAGTTTCATCTTAGAGGAAAAGAACTAAATGCCCTGTGGGATAGTCTAAAAATCTGATTTCATTTTACTGATGTGGAAAAAAGATTAATATATTTACTCAGGGCTCTCTTCGTTGCTTGGTGGCAGACGTGTGTGAGTCCTAACCTAATCATATAGAAGGAGTTTCTTACAGAAAAAAGCAGGTTTGTTACTGCTTTAAGCTGCCCAGGAACCAACTTTTCAGTGTCCCGTACACATAGTGAGTGATGTGAAATCTTTGGGTGGGGTTGGGATATTGTTACTGACTCTTTCCTTCGAATAAATTCTATGGAAATCACCTGGACAGATGCTGTAAACATTTTTAGGGTTCTATTGCAGATTGCTACATTTCCCTGCAGTTAGGTTACACCGAAATTATGTTCCCACCAGCAGTCTGTTTATCATTGTATCTCATCACCAACATTGGCTGTTATTATTTGAAAATTCATTGCTGCTTGGATTTCTAGAAAATGGGAATTTGTCAATTTAGTTTGTATTTTTCTGGTTCCTAATGAGGCTGTTTACTCTTGAGAATTGTTAGTTTATATACTTTGCCAGTATATGTGTAAAGTTCTAAATTGATTTGTAATTAAGGAGTTCATTGCTTATAAGCAGAAATAACATTGATCGGGGTGGCTCATGTGATGACTCAAAATCAGAAGAATTAAGTCGCTACCAAGTCAAATTTAACACTTACCAGTCTTCCTATTATTAAATAAAATCCTATGATTTGCTTTTAGGAAAACATTCAATTTCACACTGAATTATTAATATTTTAAATCTGAACTTTTTTCATTTGCTTGTGCACTTGTTTTGATCTTTAAGTTCTTTAAAAGCTTAATTAGAAGGTGTTTGTACCAAGTGTTGAGTATATATATTTTTGTTAAAATGTTACTTACATAAGGAACTCTTACAGATCCATAAGGAAAACCCAAACAACTCAGAATGAAATTGGGCAAATGACATGAACAGGCGGTTCTCAGAAGAACACCAAATGCCCGGTAGCCATGTGAAAATATCCTTGATTTCTATAGTAATCACAGAATAATAAGGGAAATGTGAAGTAAGACAATATGGTACCATTTTATACCCATCAACTTGGCAAAGCATTTAAAAGTCTGATCAATACCAGATCCTGGTGCTGGGCCAGGGAATTGGGAGCTGTTCTCCAGGTTGGAAGGTATAGAAAGTCTGGACACAACTTCTTATTTGAAGAGTGACAAATGTCTGCTAGTCTGTGGGCTTATCTTTCAGTTTCCCATTTATGGTGTTGTAGGTTCAGAAATTTTTTATTTTAATGCAGTAAATACGTATCAGTCTTCTCATTTATAGTTTGTGTTTTTTGTGTCTTCTAAGGGAAAATTGTATTTGCTCCTACAAAGTTGTAAAGATATGATACGGAAGGCGGGCAAGGAAGTTCTGGGGAGAGAAGAGCATGTCTCTGGCTAGGGCTCCACTCCTGGGCCTATACCTAAGGACCTAGGTGAGGACAGGAATTCCTGTTTTCCTGCCCAAACATTGCATTTCCGGAGATCCCCCTGTCCTGCCACCACCGCCCCCCAACAACCTGTGCCTATAAAAACCCTGAGTCCCTAGTGGGCAGAGACAAAAGCAGCTGGACGTCCAGAGGAACACATCAGCAGAAGAACACACAAGTGGGACATTGAGAGGAGCACATCGGTTGAAGAGCATGCCAACAGGCACCAGCAGACACCGGCACCCTGGCCTGGGAGGTTGGAGGAGAGCCTGGGCTGCTGAGCGGCCAGACTTCAGGGGAAAACCATCTCCCTTTTGGCGCCCCCATCTGCTGAGAGCTACTTCCACTCAATAAAACCTTGTACTAATTCTCCAAGCCCAGGTGTGATCTGATTCTTCCGGTACACCAAGGCAAGAAACCCTAGGATACAGAAAGCCCTTTATCCTTGCGATAAAGCAGTGGGTCTGATTGAGCTGGCTAACACAAGCCACCTACAGATGGCTAAACTAAAAGAGCATTGTGTAACCCACCCCCACTGGGGCTTCAGAAGCTGTAAACATTCACCCCTAGATGCTGCCGTGGGGTCAGGAGCACCACAGCCCGCCTGTCTGCATACTCCTCCTAGGGGTCTGAGTAACGGGGCACCAAAGAAGTGAGCCACATTGCCATCACATGCCCTGTGAAGGAGATAAGGGAACTTGTCTTGTTTCAATATTCTCTGTATGTCCTTCTAAAGTTTTAAAGTTTTGCTTTTTACATTATCTTCACTTTTCCTCAAGAAAAAAATTCTCACTGGACTGTGAGAAGAATTTATTCCTTGATATTGTGACAGATACTGAAGTTCTTATCTTGCCAGAAAAAAAATTACATGAAAATGAGTCCCCTGAACCTACTGATTTCCCATTTTCTTTCCTTAGCGCCTGTCCAGCCCTTGACCCTATTGCATTAGTGGAATCTACTATCCCAGATTGGATATAGAAAGAGCAGTGTTGTTGGAATGATTAGAGAAGAAACTCTGGCGGGGCGGTAATGTCCAGCAGAAGGATGGTTGGCGGGTTCTGAGGTGGCAGCACTGCATGCAGACCAGGCTTGGGGTCAGACGTCAGCCAGCCGTCCCTGCCCCATGTTCATTAGCTTGATGTGTTACCACACTTTCTTCATCTGTAAAGTGTGGATCATAGTCATACCTCTCATTTAGATGATGGTTTTGAGAATTATATGAATGAATACATGTAAAACATGTAACACAAGGCTTAGTAAACATTAGTCATTATCAGAAGGTAGGTCAAGCTAAGAGTCCAATTGAACATGTTTACTACACTTCCTGAAGAACTGTTATTTTTGAATTTATTCATATGGTTGGCTTTAATAATGTTCAGTTGTATATGGGGTAGGGAAACCGAAAGGGAGGTAGGGAAGAAAGAAGGAAAAACGAAGGGAAAAAAAGAGAAGCTTCTGCGACACACCCGTTCTTACACCCATTTTGCTACCTCCCCATCCCTCAGCTCCTGTGTTTATTTGTGTTTATTCTTTTATCACATGACACAAGTAGTATTTTAAGAACATTATTAAGCTTGAGTAATTAGGTGTGTGAAGTCGATCCCAGTGCAGGTCTAGTGAGTTGACTTCCGAAATGTCTTTTCGACATAGCAACATTGCAACATGGCTTGTAAGATGCTTCTTTTGAAAAGTTTTGAGAGACTACTTGGAAAATGATTTAATGGAGATTGATAAAGCAATGTTTTCACACTGGGGAGAATTATAACAATAATTTCTGTGGTGGAAGTAGAGCCGAATTTGTGAAGTGTTCAGTGGTCTTTCTTCATCATATGTTGGAAAAATAAATTAGGCATTTTCTCTTTGATTAATAACTTGGTCTCAATTATTTAAATTATTTGTACTCCCCACCCTTTTTAGATAAGTGACTATTACTAACGTGGAAAACAAGGGCTTTACTCTCTTAAACATTTAAATTTTAGATAAATAGAATGCATTAGCATTGCTGCAGCCATTATTAAATCAAAAATAAAAGTGAGAAAAATAAGAACACACCTTTACTCCTAACAGATTTTCCCTTCATTGTTGATGGTATCATTTACGTGTATGTTGAGAACTTAAACAGGGATATTAATGGGCCCTGCTGAGATGTTCGTAAAACTCTGCAGCCTTCATGGATCTGCTATATATTTGGCTTTCTTTAGCTGCTTTTATTAGTGGAGTTTGTCCTCAAACGCGTGGCATAGCAGATCCTTAGGATTAGGATAGCCTAAGGATCTGAGTCTAAGGATCTGAGACTTAATTTTACAGAATATTAACATACTTATAATTTCCTTTTTAGTTATATCGTCTCAGGGATGATAACCCCGTTTCTGCTGCCTTACTCTTAGAGAAAAAAATTTATTACACTCCTAGGGAATGTTCTCTGGGAAAAAGGAAGAATTTTGTTTTCTGGAACTGTAGTGTTAGATGCCCTGTGGACTAGGAATCTTAAGGCTATGGCCAACTACTGGAGGATGCTGTATTTTTTTTTTAACAAACCCATTTGGATACTAAAACATCAGTGTTTATTTCTAGGCTAAATTATCATTTAAAATAGTTCAGATCAGTTGGGTTGTATGATGTATGAAAATGTCTATTTTGTGAATCACAGTTGGAATGGAAGGGATTGTCCCTTCTCCACTGAGTTCTGGCTCCACAGACAACACTGAACTATTCCCAGCAAGGTCCTGCCAGTGGGACAGCCCTTTTAATTATTAGACAGCTTATCTTTTTTAAGTCCTTGTTTCTTTTTCTGTGTGGTCTACTGGGCCAGACAAGGTGAAGTCTCCTACTCTTTTTTAATCTAAATACTGGGCCCAAGAAAAAGCCACTCTTTGCCTAGTTGCAACGACTGTGTTTCCAGACTCCTGATGAATATTATCTCTTTAGAAGGCCTGTTCTCTTCTACCCTCAGTGTTTTCTTCCATCTCTGTGACGTTTTATCCCCTATCATCTGCCTCCATTATTCCCCGTATATCCTCCTGATGCTTCTTTTAGCTCGTTCTTTCCTTTGCTGGTTCTTTATATTGCCATCATCCTTGTTCACGTCTTTATTGAATCTCACCTGGGTTATTGCAGTAAAACCCAACTGATCTCCCTGCCTTGTGTCTCCCGTAATCCCTCTTTCACACAGCTGCCCAAGTAATCTTCCCAAAGTAGTGCTGGGATTTTGTTATTCCCCTCCCTGAAAACACTCGACTGACTCCTTGATGCCTGTGGAATAAAACTTAGCTCTTCTGTGAGGCACTCAGGACTTCTGCTTTCTGTCATAACAGTGGTCCCCTGCATTGCGCCTACACTGTATCCAGACTTCGTCCTTAGGCTCTCATTGGAATGCACTTTCTTGTCTTTGCTTATGCAAACTATCGGTGTCATCTTCTCTGTGACACGGTCCTTGATGACTCCATGCAGAAGAATATGTGTTTGGTATTCATTTAGTAATTGCTACTTATTCCTTCAGCAAACAGTCTCCAAGGATGTGCTAGGGATATTAGACAGATAAAACACAGACCCTGTTCTCAAGTCACTTGTGGAACTTGCCATATAAACAATGGTTTGTAATGTAATGTGTTAGAGTATAAAATAGAGTTGTGTTCAGAGTACTGGGGTTACAGACTCTGTACACAAACATCTTGTATTTGGGCCCGGTTTTTTTTTTTTTTTTTTTTTTTTTTTTTTTAATTCTCTTTATATCATGTTGGGTGTTTGGTACTATTAGTTGCTTTTTTGTTAAATGCTGTTATTAATGAATTCTGCATTATTCCCTTGCAATAATCCGGTGACTTGGTCATTTCTGTGTTTCTCTATCACTCTTTCTTTTGTATCTTTGTTGGATGTATGTACAAGCAAGGAAAATATTTACTTGGTTTAAGAACAAATAATTTTTTAAATCATATTTGACACATTGTATGTCACCATTTTGAAAACTTAGTTGTCTTTCATTTGAGGTTACTTATATATGGAAAAAAAGTTTATTCTTTTTAAGAATGATATTCCTTTTAACAATGATATTCCAGTAAAGTGGATTGTTTCACAGTGATATCAGAACCAAGTGTAGGGTTTGGTTTATGGCAGGTGCTTGGCAATTCTTCATTGACAGTGTGAATACTAGAAAGAGAAACTTTGTTGGCTCCTTATGTCATTGCTCAGACTGGTTTTGACTTACATAAAAGGTCCTATTAGTTTTCTCTCTTCCCTGCCAAATTTAGTATTGTAAACAACCATTCAAGACATCATCAGGAGACCACAGTGCAACTTGTCCAAGGTGTTGATCTGAACTGTTAGGGAAATTTAACTTTCTCTTAGTAGCAGTAGGATATAGGCATTGCAAACTCCAGGGAAAATGAGCTCCAACTCTAGATTTACTGTTCATCCACCTCACTGTACAGGACAACTTTAGGATTTGTAGCATCCCAGAAGGTGACTATCTTCAACCTGATTGTATTTCAGTGATTTGTAAGCTTAATAAGGGCAAGGATCACATTTGTTTTGTGTACTACTGTGTATTTGGTATCCAGCACAGTCCCTGGCATGAGAATAAAAGAGATAATTTGTACCAAAAGCCTCTTTTTTTCCTTTTATTGAAGTAATGTTTTGAATATTTCCCAGATTGTGAATAACTGTCTTGAGTATATAGTCACTGTCTGGTGCCGTGTGCAAGCCAGGCTTCTACCATTGTCCATGGTCATGTGGCAGGCATGGGCAGAAGATGAAATTTAACAAAAAGAAAACAGCTCAAGGAATCAGCAGTATGCCAGCCTTTTAGGAGGCAAACCCTTCAAATCCTCCATGTGCTTTTAAAGGTTGTTAGGATTTAGAAAAGCAACGTCTATCTAATGAGTCTTCTGTAGGCGGAAAGGCCGTTCTGTGCCCCTGCCTCTGTTGAGGTTCTACCGTCCTGGTGGGTGCAAGAGCAGGTTGAATATCTGAGCCTTTTACCTGTCAGCCATGCACACAGGGCTGTTGGTCTCAGGCACAGAGTAGAGACAGCAGCCTAGGGCTTTAGGGGTCAAATGAAGTTGCAAATGGTCATTGCCTGTGGTCTCATAAGTTTACAACATATAAATGCTCTTATGGGGGAGGTGGTTAAAAACTCTTGATTAGAGGAAAAGTTAAGGAAAAGAGTAGGGATATTTTAATGAATAAACAGAGACTGATATATAATCATTCTCATAAATACAGAAAATTTAAGCTCCGTTGTTAAACAGGGATGACGTGGATGGGCAAAATTATTTTCTTTCCAAACAAGATGACTCTTCCTCAGAATTTCTTTCCGTTCTTCACATTCTCAGATGATTTTTATTTTTTTAGAGATTATTTCCAAGATGTTAGAGTTTAATCAAGGATGTTTTTATTCTAATAGAGTAATTTGATTTTTAGATCATTAGAATGGAAGTTTAAGTGGCTAAAGTTTCCTAACAAATTTACTTTTTTCAGTCTATGTTAGAAGTTAGAGAATATTAGGGCTATACGGAGATACATATAAATGGTGCAGTCGTATATCTTGAAGTAATCGTTTTATATTATTCACTTTAATTTTGTAGCATCAGGGCACAGCTCTGATGAACCATAAAGCCACTTGAAGCACTGCAGCTAGTTTGAAATCACTGGGAAGGAATCGTCTGCAGTTCAATCGACTGTGGTATTTGGGAAACATTTGTGCACTCTTGTATTAGGAGTATAAAACTCATCATCTCAAATAATAGACATGTTATTGTTTCGTATTATTAAAATAGCAGTATTGGTATGACTAATTTTTAGCTACTATATAGCTTAAATAGATACCTTTCGCTTAGAAAGCAGCATTGCTTCTATATATAAATAGAGGTGAACTTTTTAAAGTATACATTTATAGTAGATAATCAATAGTTGTTTTTGGAATAAAAGGATATTTCAACCACATTTTCATGCAGTATATTAAATGTAACATAACCTGGCCATGCCACATTTTATCACTTACCCCTTCTGTTTATAAATTGCTGCCTTTTGAATTTCCTAATTATTTCTCAAGTTGGAATGAATTGTTACTGAGAAAGCATTATTTCCTCATCTGTAGAAACAGCAGCTTCTGTTAAAATCTGGATTATCTTGAAAGAGCTTCCATTTAATATAGTCATTCAGTTTTAAAGGCGTAGAGTCATCTTTAACACCTCATAAGAAGACTTTTTTGCATATTCATGTTAGTTCTGAAATATAATTAGTGTTACGGGGACCTAATTGCCACATGTGGACTGTCAGCTCTTCATCAGCTACTCAAATCTGATCAAATCTTTTCAGTTGAGTATTGAAAACCTTGGGTCCCAAAAGAACAGGGGCATGTCAGAAGTTAACTCTTTCCATTGAACTTAATTGAGGCTTTATCATCCTTTAAATTTTTTCTTATTTTTAAGAAAATAACATTTTAACAAAACTCTGCCTCTGCTTTTATTCCGCTCTGTAGTTGTCTTTTTCTAGAGCTTTTGTTTATTTATGTATTTGCCTGTTTTCTCGTTACATGAGATGTGCTTCAGACTCCGAATGATTGTGGTTCTTGTTCTCTCGGGAGCTTCATTGAGCTTTTCTATGCCAGATGCTGAGTTTAAAGTAGATTTCTGCTCTCTTGGGCTCACAATTAAGTGCCAGAGACAGGCAGCAAAGTGAGTTATTGTTCTGAAACAGAAATGCTTGGATAGAGACTGATGTGGGAACACACAGAGGGGTATGCCATCCTGCAGAAAGGAAGTTAGGGGCCTTCCCATAGGAGGTGATGCTTGCATTGAATCTTTTAGAAAGAGCAGGAATTAGCCAAGTGGTGGGCGACAGAGGCTGTGCATGGCCTATTCTAAGCCGAATATATAGAGTTAAAGAAAACATTTAAAAAAACCGGGATATTTAGAATCTTGTGAATCTTTAGGATCTGGCTGGAAATGAGCCTGAAGAGATAGGTGGAGCCACAAAATGAAAAATGGCTTTATCAGTAGGACGACTGTATATTTTACTATTTAAATGAAGATGAAAGGGCAGCTCTTAATAATAATACCTGGGCAGCCGTGACAGACACTGACAAGGGCAAACTGGGATGTATGGTTATTCTGTTTAAAAGCCATATTAAGGAATTTACTTTAAACAGAGTAGCAACATGCGTAATTTGCTTTTAGAAGACTAACTTTGGGATTCGCAGTGTGGAAAATGGGGTGTTGGAGAAGACGAGTATATGTCAGGGGATGTGCTTGTGGGGCTTGTTTGGGGAAGTGGTGTGAATTAAGAGACCATCTGCTACAGCAGTGGGAAAAGGATGGATTTGAGAGGTATTAAGAGAGATAGAAGGATAGGACTTAGTGACTTTTGATTGCTTGTTGGGGGTGTGAGGGAGAAAAATTTCTCTGGGATGACTCTTAGTACTCTGGCTTAGATAGCTAAGTGGACTGAGGGTCATTAGGTGAAATAAAGAATACAGAAGAAGGCACTGGTTCTGGAATTGACAGTTTGACATAGAGCTGTAGAGTAGTTGTTAATGTGAATATGCAGCTCTAAAGAGAGGCCTGAGCTGGATTGAAAATACTGCTGTTTAAGAGGCAGGCTGAGGATCTACAACCTGGAAGGGTGACTGAGAAGTTGTGAGTAGAGGCCGGCTGCGGTGGCTCACGCCTGTAATCCCAGCACTTTGGGAGGCCAAGGTGGGTGGATCACCTGAGGTTAGGAGTTCGAGACCAGCCTGACCAACATAGTGAAACCCTATCTCTATTAAAAATACAAAAATTAGCTGGGTATGGTCATGCATTCCTCTAATCCCAGCTACTTGGGAGGTTGAGGCAGGAGAATTGCTTGAACCCGGGAGATGGAGGTTGCAGTAGGCCAAGATCACGCCATTGCACTCCAGCCTGGGCAGCAAGAGCAAAACTCCATCTCAAAACAACAACAGCAACAATAACAACAACAAAAGTTGTGAGTAGAAAGGCAGGAAGGAAATGAAGAGAAGTGGGTGTAATGGAAGCCAGTGGAGGAGAGTTTCAGGGGCCAGAAAGTCATGGGGACTGAAGGGCATCCACTGACTTTGAAGCTAAGAAGGCTTTAGCAACCTTTCCCCCAGCAATTTTGGTGGTGTCATTCAGGTAGAAGACCTATTTTTTGTCTACTAGTAAATGAACATAGGGAATGAAAGGAAATAGGCAGCCATTCCTTTGTATACCTTGGATGATTGGTTCCTTGGAAGTATCTTTTCTCATCAATTGGCAAAAATGGTAACTTGAGCAAGAGAATAGTGAGGCATGTGTATATATATTTTCCACATCCACGCTCATGAGGAATGAAGTACATCTGAGGCTGGCCAGCCAGGCTTCTTTGTTGGTTAAATGACTGTGACGCAATATAAACAGTATTTGTAATACAAAAATTGGTTCTTTTTTATTTCGTAGTCTGGCTCTGGATTCTTCCTAGATACTTACTCAATTCTAAGTGTAGTTATTTTAAAATCTAACTAAATATTTTAAATTGGTTTTAAATGAGAACAAAAGGGGGAAGGAAGATGAGTTGCTGCCAACACAGTGGCGACTCTCAGCTGTTCAGGGGCAGAAGGGCGAGGTCACGTGAGAAACTTGTGTACTTCAAGTGCAGGAGCGGTGAACTGGACCAGGGAGTGGGTGGGTCTGGTCCTTTTCACTGTCTGTTCCCGGGATGAAAACATTAAATGGTTTTACTGTTTCAATGAAGGAAGTCATCTCTTCTCACTTTTAAGCGAAAGCCAGCAGTCTGTCTGGTAATTAATATGATATTTCCATTTGCTAAGGGGACTGAAATTTTCAGCGTCTTAATTTTTGTTTCTTTCATTTTACATTTAATGTTTACTTTTGCATTACTTTGTTTTAATTCTGAACTCGTTTTTCATTATATGTTTAGTAATCATTGTTTCTGTTTTTTATGTTGAACATTTAAAAATCTTCATTTACTTAACATTTATAACATATCCAGAATTTAATATTGCTGTGACACAGACTAGGAGTGTATTCATTATTTTTTCTTGTAGGATTTTTGTTCAGTCTCTTTCCTAATATTTGTGATGATTGTTCACTTGAGAGCTAAAGTCTTCTCCCCCATTTCCCTAAGGGGAAGCATATTGTAATAACTGTCATTAAATAATTTCCCCACAAACGTGTGCAATAGGTTCATGTTTTTATAGCCTATTTTTTGGTGGGAAGGAGTACTGATGTGCTAGGTAAGAATGATGGATTTTGCTTTTGTCATTGGGCCCATAAATAACAAAAATATAACAGAAAATAAAAACATAACAATAGTTTACTTATTTTTTTACTCAACAGTGTTTATATAACTCATTGTTATCAATGCTGAGGGAAAAGAAAGTTGGAAGGAAGCAGTGGGTCAGCAGCATCAGTGTCACAAAGCAGTCAAGGATGGGAAGGCTGAAAGAATTCCCCGTTTGCTTCAGCCTCTGAAGTTCTTGGCAACCTTAGGGAGAGCAGTTGGCGATGGAAGGGTGGACAGCAGCTAGCTGCCATGCTACTCAGGAGTGGCAGTGATGGGAGGCCCCGGAGCACTGAGTGGATGGCTCTCCTAGGGAACTGGCTGGAGCCCTTCCATCTTCCCTTTTGCGTTTACTGAACCTATATTGTGAGACTTTCAAGAAAGCTTCATGAGAGTTCTCCAACTTCAGGATTGATTGTTTGATTAATATATTCTCCATCTTGAATCAAAGAAGGGTTTAGTGCTGGAGAGGAAATCTTAGAGCAACTGAAAAGATTGGAGAGTTTATAGTTAAAGGATATACTGTTCTGGCCGGGCGAGGTGGCTCACACCTGTAAATCCAGCACTTTGGGAGGCCGAGGCGGGAGGATCACCTGAGGTCAGGAGTTTGACACCAGCCTGGCTAACGTGGTGAAACCCCGTCTGTACTAAAATTACAAAAAAGTTAGCCAGACTTGGTGGTGCACACCTGTAGTCCCAGCTACTCAGGAGGCTGAGGCAGAAGAATCGCTTCAACCAGGAGGCAGAGGTTGCAGTGAGCCGAGATCACATCACTGCGCACCAGCCTGAGCGACAGAGTGAGACTCTTGTTTCAAAGAAAAAAAAAAAAAAGGATATACTGTTCTGGTTTTAAAATAAGTCAATGAGAAAATAAGTATTTGTATTTGTTTTTGTTTCGTTTCGTTTTGTTTTGTAGATGTATAGAAAACCTGCTATTAGGTGTGTTTTTCATAGGCTCCTTAAATCCAGGTGGAGGTCTTGCTTCCCTCCTGGGTACATCATCAGTGGAGAGTAAAATAAGCAGTAAAATGAGCTTTTCCCAAGTATGAAAGAACAGACGTTTGCTTTTCACACATGGAGTGTAAGTGTGGTGTGCTTGCTAACTGTGACTAAAGAGCATGAAGCTGCATAGGCAACCATGTGGATGTTAGGATTGCTAACTAGTGGGTCTCTGAGAGAACAAAAATGAAATCCTGGCTTCTATTTCTTATTCATTCCTCTCTGTGTCCGTGGGGATGCAGCATTTTTGAAGGAATCAATTATCCATTTGTTAGTCAGAGGAGCCTTACAAATTATACATTAGCAGATTGATTTCTTGGGTTCACTGTTGGGGGACTGATAGCTTAAGGTGGGATGATGAGGAGTGTCAAGGGAAAAGAAGTTGCCACAAAGAACACCATTAAAAGCAGCTTTCGAAATGACCGTGAATTTATTCCTAATTGAAGAGCTGACATAATCCATACTAAGTGTATTTATTTCAAGCATCTTACATTAGGTAATTGATTATCACATGAGGTGTACATGTTGGTAATTTTGCCTTTTCTTTGAATTTAAGAACTCGAGACCACCTGTAGTGGACTTAGATTTAGAAGGTGTGTGCTGGTCCTTGCCCCCTCCTGCTTACTCGGACTTCTTTTTTTATTCCATTAAGGAAACATTTTTGTATGTTCTATAGTGTCAGCTTGACATTATTGATTTTTGAACAAACTCACTTATATTGTCCAGAATTCCAAACATGTCTCCATTAGTAATAAAATTGTAGCTAATGGAAAATACAGCTGAGGCCATTTTTCTCTGGTCTTCTTTTCTCTGGTCACTCTCTCTTTCCTATATTTATGCCAGTATTACATCTTTGCAAACACACACCCCAAATTGTATGTTTAGATGTGATGCTTTCTGCTCATTGCTGTTATGGTGAAAGGTTTAGGAAAATCAGTCATTTTAGCTATGAAGAATCTTGTACTGGAAGTTTTCCCGCTATGTTTGGGAATATCCTGTACCCTTTCTGTCTTTCCTGTTGTTGTTGTTGTTGTTGTTGTTGTTGTTGTTGTTTTCCTGTCGTTGCTGTTTGTTTCTTTGTTTTCAGTATATAGAAATGACAGATGTGTGTAAGACATTTGTTTCTTTTATAGGAGGAATGATTATGGATGCCAGGCTAGTTGCATGCAACATTGACAGTTGTAATATTGAAATCCTCTTGTTTATTTGTTCTTTATTAAATGTTATGGAACTGTTATGGAAATGGAATGTGCGTAGTAATGGTATTCAGTTATCACTCAAAAATATGCATGTGAGTTCCTGGAATCCTGGTTTTAAATATTATATTTAATATCTGGTTTCTTTTTGTTTTTAGATTAATGAATTTGCTACCTTGCCATATTTTAAAACTATCTTCTGATTAGAAACAAAATAAATATTTTTTTTGTAGAAATCTAGTAAAACATAGAAAGGAGTAACCCAAACAATAATAACTTAGCACTCAGATATAACCAATGCTAATATTTGGGAGTATCTGCTTCCAGTCACATAGGTGATATACAAATACTCCAAATACAGTAATATTCGGTTAACCTAGAGTTAACCAAACTTCAAAGTTTGAGAGCACAGTTCTCCTGACAGCCAAATCTACCGAAGCCTTCTGACACACACTGCAAATTCTGGGGATTCCCAAAACCACCCTCATGTTTGATAGGTAGGAGACTCACAGAACTCACTAAAAGCTGTTGTATTAATGGTGCTTTATTACAGGGAAAGGATACAGGTCAAAAATCAGACAAAGGAAGAGAGAACATGCAGGCTACAGCATGGGAGAGTTTCAAATGTAAAGCTTTCATTGTCCTCAGGATGTGCTACCCTCCTGGTATAGATGTGTGCTGACCAGAGAAGCTCACCTGAGCCTCAGTGTTCAGGATTTTTATGTAGACTCTATTACACAGCATGATCGATTGAGGATTATTCATGTGGTTAATCTCAGCTGCCAGGTTGACTGACACCACTCTGACCCAAAGCCCCCACCCACTACATGATTGGTCTTTTTGCTTTGTCCAGCTCCCACACTAATATGATTGGGTATGGCAGGCCTACCCTAATGTCTGGTCTGGCCAGCCCCCTGCCTTTGACTTAAGATGTTCCTGTCTGTTACACAGAAACCAAGGGCAAAGACTGAACCTCACATTGGACAAAGCCAAATACCTTAGTACATAATACCTTTTTGTTAACTTAATTTCTAAGAATTATCATTTAGATGCTTTGCTTTTAGAAATTTAGATAATTTCTATTTTTTAGTATCTTACAAAAGAAACTTGTTGTGAAAAGGCCCTTGTGAAATAATCTTTCTGCTTCTCTTTGGTCATAATAGGTAATGTATATTTTAAATAATTTTGATACACATTTTCAAATACCCTTCAGAAACATTTTCTAAATTTGAATTATTACCAGCAGCATGAGTATCCTTTTTTGTGCTTCTTTACCAAAACTGTTTTTAAAAGTTTGCTATTTCCAAAGGTAAAATATATTGTTTTGGTTTTCATTTTGTTGTTGTTGTTGTTAAATTGACTCTTATTCTTGTTTACCTACAATTTATGCACATTGACTGTTTACTTGGTTTGATTTTGGTGACTAAAAAATTCAAATTTATTCAAAAATCACTCCAAAGAAAATTTTAAAATGTGTAATAAGGTACAAAGATGTTTGCAGTCTGCATGACATGGGGTAAATCTCCTTAAATATCCTTAACCTATAATGACTTCTTATAAATCAGTTTAAAAATTACAGACATCTCAAAAGTAAAATAGTTTCTGCTCCTGGATTCCTTCTTAGAACCGATAGCTTAAGACTGCAGTTTTTACTGATGTGTTAACTAGCTTTTCTCTCCAATTCTATTTAAAGTGACCCAAGAAATGGAGAATATTTATACTTTCACTTTGAAACAGAGAAGGGAAGACTGTAGTAAATAATCAAGTACTAAATAATGTGATTGCATTGATTTTGAGGAGGCATAAATCAAGTATAATTTATAATAATTTAAAAGTAATTGCTAATAAGATAAAAGTAGCTCAACATCATCTAATTCTTGGATAGAAAAGAAAAAACTTGAGTAATATAGCAAATAATAAAAAATGAAATGGGGACACATAAAAACTGTAAAATAATGTAGTAACTAAGCCAATACTAAATGGATCAGATATTCTGTTACTATTAATTAAAGAAAAATAACCTTAGCTTTAAAGGACACATATTTTATAAAATGATGAAAGTGAAAAATAAAAATGTGAGCAAAATACACAGTAAAAAGCCAAACAGAAATCAAGTGTGTTGGCGGTAGAAATGTGACAAAAACTAGAATTTAGAGCAAAAGAGCATTAACAGCAGAAGGCATAGTATATTGATTACATTTACAAGTTAAAAGGAAGATTGAGTATAATCATTATACCCTTTGATATGCCAAATTATAGGGCATCTAATATCTGGACCAAAATTCATTTGAAATTCAAGGATAAATGAACAAAACTACAATTGGAGTAAGAAGTTTTTAAAACTTGTTTTTAATCAGTTTCGATAGATGAAGGAAGAAAACAGTAAGTATATAGAGAAATTAAATAATATAAATAGCATGATTTAAAAATACATATTTTGAGCCTAAAATGGAGAATATGCATTATTTTTGAAATTATATCTTAGGTTACAAAGAGAAATTATTGAATTTCTAAAAACAGATTTTATACAAACCACATCCACAGACCACAATTCATTCACACTAGACTTTATTAATAACTAGATTAATGGGCAAATACAGCATCACCATCCTTGGAAATGAAACAAAATGTTATTTTCTCAAAAAGGAAATAATTATTGTAATTACACATTAACTTTTGTCCTTTGGTTTGTGGCCAGTGATAATCAAAAGCATTTTATTATATGACTGACAAATGAGTAATTATAATTATTAGGTAGTATATTAAAGTCTGGAAATTTCAAGGTGGTGAACAAAATTGTTCTAAAATAAAAAGGGAAAAAATTAAGGAAGAATAATAAGAAAGTAATAAAATAGAAAAATTTTAAAATAAAGCAAATTGATGAAAATATTGTTTCTGCAAAGAGGCCACCAGTACAGCGGATATACACCTGATAATGATAATCAAAGAAAAAAAGGAAACAAAGTACTTATACCTGTAAGATATCTGTATATTTGCAAATATGAAATAGGAAAAGTAATAGTACCTACCTTATAGAATTGCTGTGTTAAATGATGCATGTATAAAACTCATAGAATAGAGCCTGATGTATAATGACCATATAGTAAATATTAACTTAGTAGTAATAGTTTTACTATTTATTCTTAGTAGTATTAATATCATCAGTATTATTAAAATAGTTAAAGAATAAAAAGTAAAATAAAAGTTATTTTCATCACTAATGAATTTAAAATGTGCTATTTTTTTTTTCTTGGAAAATATAAATGACCAGATTAGATTGAGAACATTTGAGTAGCTTGACAATTAAAGTGGAAGAAAATGAAAAAAAGATCTCAAAATTTAAGAAATAACCCATTAAAGATGTTGATCTCAGACATTTTTATGAGCCGGTTCTTTTTTATCTTCTTAAATTTTTAATGTTTATTGTGAAATGTAACTTTACATAAAACGTGTAGTAAAACAGATCGTCACCATGCAAACAGTCACAAAACTACCACTCGGTTGAGAATAAACCATGTGACCCTTCCTCATCACCGTGTTCTCTCTTCCCCTCAGAGGTAACCACTATACTGACCTTTATAGTAATAACTCTCTGACTTCTCCATTTTATTTTACAACCTGTATGTGCAACCCCTACACACTCTGGTTTTGCCTATTTTTGTATGTTGTGTAAATGGAATCACACAATATGTGTCAGGAATGAGGAAAGGATGCTTCCTGTGATTGCTGCTCCTTGAATAAAACTGTCAAACGAATGTTAAGACCTCTCGGGGGAAACATATAAAACTTTATTTAGAGATATCGAAGAAGACCCAAATAAATGAAGAAATGTTCCATGTTTGTGGATTGGAAGATTCAATATTACAAAGATAACAAAGGGAGAGCTCTCAACATTTTACCATTAAGTGCAATATTTTCCTTACCATTCAGAAGACATTCTTTAAGAGGTTGAGGAATTTTTCTCCTAGTGTGCTAAAAGTTTTTTTTTTTTTTAAATACCATGAATGGATATTGAGTTTCATCAAAAACTTTCTGTATCCATTGAGATAATTCTATGATTTTTTCTCATTTATCAATATAGAAAATTCGTGTTCATAGGTTAAATCAGCTTTGTAGTTTTGGAATAAACTTGGATTTTCTCTATAGGTTGGCTTTGTTAATCGTTTCTTTAGGATTTTTTCATTTATGTTTGTGGGTAAGATTTACTTGTACTTTTTCTTTCCCCTAATATTCTTGTTGAGTTTTATTAGTATAAGGTTATCCTAGTCTGTTAAAATGGGTTGAGGAGCATTTCCTTTTTATTTTTTCTCTGGAAGAATTTATGTTGAATTGGAATTTTTTATTCTTTGAACATTCTCTCATGAAGTTAATATTCTAGTTAGTGAATTTGAAAATAAATAAGTAAAAGATATGCTAAGATAGTGGCAAGTGCTAAGGAGAAAAAAGCAATGAGGAGTTATGAAATGTTTGGGTAAAATGTTGAACTTTTAGATTGGTTGGCCAGAGTCTCACTGAGAAGATGATTGCCAGCACAGAGTAGGCAGAAAAGCATCCCAGGCACAGGGTGGACAAATGCAAAGGCCTTAAGGCTTGAGAAGCAGCAAAAGGTCATCAGGACCGGAGTAGAGAGAACCAGGGGGAGAGGGGATGAAGTCAGAAGTTGGAGGGAAGGCAAAGGCTAGATAATTTAGGACTGTCAGGTCATAGTAAACATGTTGGCTTTTCTCTTGAGATAGGAGGCCATTGCAGGGTTTTAAGCAAAGGAACGACTCTTATTAACCTGTTAACAGTGTCACTGTGCAGCCTTGGGATTGAGAACAGATTTCTAGGGGAGTCAGGGCAGGAGAAAGTCACTTAGTTAGGAGACAATTATGATAATCCCTACTAGAATGATGGACCAGGATAGCAGCTGTAGGGGTGGTGAAATGTGGTCCAAGTCTGAATAAATTTCATCAGAAGAGGTGATAGGAATTGTGAAATATTAGATATAGAGTGGACATAAAGACAGGAATCAAAAGTGACTTGAAAGTTTTTTCCCAGAGCAACTAGAAGGCATTAACTGAGGTGGGGAAACCATCAGGAAGAGCCCTTTCCAGAGGGAATATTGGGATCTTGGTTTTAGATATGTTTTAGATGAGGTGCATATTAGGCATCCAAGTACAGATATAAAAGAAATCATCTTAGATACTGGTCTGGAATAGGGAGAGGCCCAACCTGGAGATAAAAATGTAGGGGTCATTCCATGGCCTGGAGAAAATACTATGTTTTGAGTATACATGTAAAAAAGAAGAGGCGCAAGGACTGAACCATGAGATGTGGGAGTCAGGAGTTACCAGTGGTGCTACGTGTTCCAATTAGGTGAAGTAAGTTAGGATTGAACAAGGACCATTATGTTTAGCAGCATTGGGGTCATTTGATCTCAAAATTCACAAGAATAAATACTTGAGAAAAGCCAAAGAAAATGTGAAAAATTGTGACTGAGACTTACTAGATATCAGAACATACTGTGTACACCCTCTATAATTAAATCAATGCTGAATTGATATGGGAATGGACAGAGACCACAACTGAAAACCCAGAATGTTATGTGAAAATTAGCTGGACGTGGTGGCACCTGCCTGTAATCCCAGCTACTTGGGAGGCTGAGGCAGGAAAATCACTTCAACCCAGGAGGCAGAGGTTGCAGTGACCTGAGATTGTGCCACTGCACTCTAGCCTGGTGACAGAGCTAGAATTTGTCTCAAAAAAAAAAAAAAAAAGAAAGAAAATAAATTCTGAAATGTGAAAGACTTAAATATAAGAAATAAAGTAATAACCATCATGCAGAAAAATAGGAGACTGCATATACAATGTCTGGATAAATATTATACTTCATACCCTAAAAATAGAAAAGAGCTCTTATAGATTGACAAAACAACAAACATGTTAATAGAAAAAAAATGAGTAAGAGAGGTGAACAAGCAGTTTACAGAAGAGCAAATTAATTGGCCAATAGACTTAAGAAAAATGCTTAAGTTTATTAGTAGTCAGGGAAATGAATCAATGAATATTGATTGTTGGCAGAAAAAAAGTGAAAAAAAAAAAACCTTCTATTGCTAATAGAGGTACGTGGGAAAAAGGATTCTCTTACCTTAGAGGTATGATTTTTCCCCCCATAATGTTGCTAATGTGATGGCACAAATGGTTTCCATTCAGTGAGAAACATGTTGTATTGAAAACTTTGGTTTATTTGCACTTGGAATACTATTGTGTGGTATGCATTCCTTAGTAGCACTGTGGCTGTAGACACTCACATAAATTCTTGAAGCCTCATTTTCCTCATTGTGAGATGGAGATAACCAGCCTTAGCTGACTACTTTCCTCTGGGGTTCAATAACAGATCTTGTATATGCCAGGTCTTTGGAAATGATATAATGTGATTTACAGAATATTAGGATAGGCCATGAGCTTTTCAATACCAGAGTCCAAGAACAAATTACATAAACACGTATATAGAAAGAAAATCTACTAAGTGTAACTTGCAGTAAAGAAGAGCTTTGTAAAGAAGGCTTGATGTCTTAGTTGCTTTCATTATTGGGTGTCAGTTTTCTAAGCACAGAACAACGCTGTCCAGTAGAACTTACTGCAGTGATGATGTTCTGTGATCTGTATTCTTTCCAGTACGAGTCACATGTAGTCGTTGAACATTTGGCATGTGTTAGTGCAACAGAGGAACTGATTTATCGAATTTTAATTTAACTTTCAGTTTTAAAGGCTGCGTGTGGACAGTACCATATTGGACAGGAAACCTAGGCTGCACACACTTACTAAATTATAATTTGAGGCAGCTTACAACCAGATGCCAAAGAAATTACAATCAGAGGTTTTTGGAGTTTATATTTGCCAAGACTAAAATCGATATTAAAAAATTGTTGTTTGATGAACTCACAATCTGAATAAGGAAACTATTGACAGAAGATACTCAATTTGAGAAAGGAATTTATTCAAAGACTATAGAAGTTGAACATTTAGACTTCTCAGCCAGAAGTCCAGACATGCTGGTCTAGGTGCTTTCCCAGATCAGCTTTTGCTTTCTTTGTAGATTCTTTGCTGCCCAGTGCAGTATTTTTCACTCTTCCCAGGTTGTAGCCCTGACTCCTCTGTTTTCTCTGTTTTGATTCCCTGCTATGAGCTTCAGTTTATTCTTCTACAAAATGGATCAAATATCTATCTTCAAGGACCTTTACTCTTCTAACATTCTAGGAACTTTAAGGAGCTAGCTTATTTTTCATGGGCTGCATCTCAGGAGTGTTGCTCGTGTGGTGATTTAGGGATCAAGATGAGAAAGGATTTTGTAGCCAGGAGTCTCATCTCCATGTCGGAATGTCTTTCAGCAGCATCAATCAGTGGGTGGCCTTTTTGAGGTCTGGGAGCCTTGGTCTGCCCTGACCTTTGCCTACTTGCTCTATATTTTTCACTTGAAGATCCCAGATTCAACTTTGCATATTTACATTTATTTTATCAACAAGCCAAACCATTTTAAGGCTAAATATTTTTTAAAAACTACTTCGCAAGCTCATGTTGTAGCTGCTGTAGGCTTACTTTTCTTCTCATAGTTTCTACTGTGCTTTGTGTAAGATAGTTGGAAACTGTCATTATTTAATAAGAAAACAAAGAGTTTACTATTTTACAAAGAGCAAAGACATTTGATTGTTGATACATATGTTCATGAAGTTTCATCTTTTTCTTTTTAGAGTCCTGTGAAGATAAATCAGATTAGCTTGGATGAAAGTGGAGAGCACATGGGCGTGTGTTCAGAGGATGGCAAGGTATGGCAAGAATGTGGTCATGCTGAGAGTTCTGCTGTGGCGCCAGCCCCAGGTGATCGGAACAGCACCTTGCTTACTATATACCTGCATTAAGACAATCTTGATTATTCTTTCTGAGTATTGAACTTGCTTCTGATTGGTCATAATTAAAATAAAATATATTTTGCACAAATGTGCCTTAGGAAAAGTAATTACAAGAATGTCAATAATGTAACTTGTATTAAGCTGATTAACAGCTGTGGCAGGGTGACGTGTCACCTTAATCATTACTACCGTGCCACTTCTACTTCAGTGACTAGTCTGCAGTTCCTGCAAGATAGTAGTTTAATGCCTTTCTGCCATAAATCCACAAAATTGGATTTTGTGGGCATGATTTCTGTGGGCCAGTGGTTTTCATTTTCACACACAAGTTATGAATGTTTCTCTTGAATTATAGAATCTTTTGATAAGCAATCATAGTTTATCAGAAGAATAAAGTGTCTTACAATGGCCACATTAAATAAATGTAAAATCAATATATGTACAGTTTTCTAAAAACCTGGTGCCTACTTCCTTGACCAAGGACATACATCATTTGTGCAGTGTATAACTAACAATATCAGTGCTTCTTGCTGATGTTGAGCTGTGACATTTAATGGTTGTGGTGATTGATTTTCCACTTATAAGAATGTCTTTTTTGTTTTTAAGTCGATGGAAATCTTTTCTAATGTTGGTTTGCAATGATAAAATTCTAATGCACAGTATATTTAAGCTACTTTTCTAAAATAACAGTTTGAGAGAGTGCATTAAGAATCATTATAGATCTTTACATATTCCTTACTGAGTAAAGCAGATTTTCTAATCTAATTTTGTATTTTTTATGTGCCCTAAATTCAGTGGGCCATTAAGATGGGTAAATTAAAAACAGTAAAAGTTTAAAAGTGTAAAAGAGTAATATATATATCTTAGTGTAAAAGAGATATACCCATTTAATCTGTTAACAAAAAGCAACATGAAGTCTCTTGACATACAAGAATGCATTTTATAGATCTAAGCCTAATGTTGCCCAAAGAGTCTTTTGAAACAGTAATTGGAACACTAGTGCTTTTCAAAAAGCACTGTCAAATTTTCAGTACTTTCAGAAATTCTGAGCTTGTCATGATTATCAGAGAGAGATGAGGGAGGAGTTGGTTTGTGCAGAAATTGAGAAGAATTATCCACACCGCTGAAAAATTTTTTGTGTTCATGTATTTGTAAAGAAAGATAATCTTCATTTTGTTTTCTTAAAGGTGAAGAATTCCTTTTGGGCTGTTATCAATTTAACCGAACTAATTAGTTCAAAGATAGTACTCTTTTTTTTAAAAAACTGGAAACAAATTTTTACTAAATACTTCATCTAGGAATTTTCAGAGCTTTAAATGTTGAAGAATTATTATTTAATGCACCAAAGTGGAATATGTTAGCTACTCCATCTGGTGGATAAGATGAACCTCAGATTATCTCGTGGTACCATTCTTGTCAAACACCTTTGGTTTCCTATTTTGGTGAAATTTATAGCTGCCATATTTTGGTGTGGAACTGTGATATATTTTGGGAAATGATTTTCCCATATTTTTATTAACATTGATAGAATTGAAAATAAATCTTTTAGTACACATACTTATATGTAAGCTACCCCCTTACCATGGGTTAGTCAGTATTGTGAAAGTTGAGAAGCTAGTATAGAATGATCTGGTAAAGTGGTTAGTGATGATAAAAACATAAAGACATTACACAAATATATTCCAGATATCTAAATCTAATGCTTCTTTAAATAGGTTTTGTGGGTATTTTTTTCTTTTCTTCAGTCTGTTAAGGATCCTTGTTAAACAATTATTTATTAGGTTATTTCGAGGGTAACCTTTGATATTTGCATTCAGTTTTCAAGTCATAATTCCATCAGTTGTTTAAAATTTACTCTTTATTCAGCTGGTGGTCATTTTCAATCTTTTTTTGTCATGACTTTTCTACACTTGAGTTCTGCATTTTGAGACACACACATATATTGTGCGTGTGTGTGTGTGTTCAGTTTCAGTTCACTGGCATATGTTTCTAGAAAACTTTTAGGATAAGCACATAGAAGGTTTATTTTGGGATCGCTTGCATATGTTGCTTTCATGTGTAAACTATAATTTAGTATAAAATTCTGGGTTGGAATATTTTCTCTCAAAATTTTGGAGACGTTGTTCCCTTTTTTCTGACATTTATTTTTGTAGACATGTCTGAAGCCAGCTTACTTTTGTTCTTTTCTAAAACCTTTACAATTTTTTTTTTGGTCCTGCCTTGGAACTTGGACTAATAATAATAATTACAACAAGAACAACAACAGTAATAAATGGTTTGTGTAATTCAGTTTGCTAAGTTATGTCTAGTTCTGGTCTCTTTCCATTAATTTTGTCTGGTGCACAGTCAGTCCTTTTGATCCATAGACTGAAGTATTATTTTCATTTCAGAAAAGTTTACTTCAGTTATAATTTTGATGATTGTCTCAGTTGCATTTGTTTTCATTTCTTCAAAGAAACTCAATAGTATAAAGCTGAAGGCAGTATCGCTTAGAGGCTAAGTGCATAGCTCTGTATTACAGCTGCCTGGGCTGGCATTCCCACTCGCTGTGTGAAGTTGGGCATGTTGCTGGGCCTGGCAGTGCCTCCCTCTCCTCAGCTTGGCAGTGGGAGGCCCCTGAGGAGTGTTGTGAGGTGCAGAGTATATGGTGAACTGTCAGTTATGTATTAATTGTTTTTATTGCTAACCATTCATTTTTAATCCATTGCAGTCTGGCCTCTTCCTGTCTCCCATTCTTGTACCTGAACTTTTCAAGGCAAGAGGGTGAACAATCAAAGCACTATTTACCCTTCTCTTCCTTTTGGCAGTACATAAGTTGTACAGAAAAGTGTTCATTCATATTGTGTGATGTCTCACACATGTACTTTGCTTTCTCATTTTTAGCTTTTTATTTCTGTGTAGTCAGGGAGAGTTTCTCTACTTGTTTATGCCCTTCGCTGATTCACTTTTCTTCCAAAGTCTGTTTTGTGTCTTACTACTTCCTGGAGTAGATTTTTATTCCATTTTGCATTTTTAATTTTTCTGAAAGCTTTCCCAATTCTGTTTTCATATCAGCCTGATATATATTTAATTTTTTAAAAATTACAACTTTTTATATGCCATGGAGTGTCAGGCGGGTGTTGTCTAGTGGTTAGCAGTGGAATTATCCTGTCACTTTTTAGCTGTGTGATGTCTGCTAAGTTATTTATACCTCTTGTGCCTCAGTCCATTTCCTCCCCTGTAAAATGGGGATAATAACAGTACCTACTTATTGAGAGGATTAAATGAGTTAATATATGTAAATTACTTGGAATAGAACCTGGAACAGAAGAATCACTTATTAATTGTGAGTTATTATTATAATCATTGTTGTCATCTTCCTGTTTTTCTGCTCCAGGTTCATAGAGGTCTGATCTTCTTATTGTGGTTGCCAAACAGTTTTCTAGTTTTTCTTTGGTTTCTGGTTAATATGATTTATTAAAACATGGTTTTTCTCCCTTTGAGTCTTTGGAATGTTCTGCAGGACTTTTTAAATAGACCTTGACTATGCTTTTTGTTTGATTTGTTTATTCATTCCAGAACAGGGAGATCTCCTTCTGAACCTGGGTTAGCAAAGAGATTCAATGTCTAACTTGCCCTTGTTATTGTTTTGGGTATTTTAGAATCACGCTAGTTCAGTAACAGGGACCCTAAAATGAGCTCAGTTTCCAGTAACTAGATGAAGGCAGCTCTCTAGGGGGAACTAGAGGCTTCTGTCATCACTCTCTGGTCTCTGATAGTCAACCTGGGTGGAGAATATGAAAACCAGCAATCTTGACCACCAGAGTCCCTTTAGCTACCACTGGAGGTATGATGACAGTCCACATGTCCACCCTATTTTGATTTGTAGTGTGTTGTTTGGAAGTGGAAGTTTGAAAGAGGGTGTTACAAGGGAAGTCTAACTGGGAAGGTTGTATAGCACTCTGGCCACCTCTGTCCTAGTTTCTCTGCATCAGGGCTGTTGCCCAGTATTCTGGTTGGCAAATACATAGAGTTTCATGCTAAAGTGGAGAATGATTACATCCCTTACTGTTTCATGAGGGTAGGTTTCCTCTATTTCAGGTAATAAAACACATACTACGTACTTCTAAGGTACTCACATGGCTCTCTGGTTTGTAGCTAATGAGAAGTTCCCCCAGGACTTTGCAGGAGATTGGTTCTATGGCCAATTGTTAGGAATTTTCTCTTTTTCTTCATTAGGTATTTTTGTTAGCAGATTCAGGGAAGTTGTTAGGGCTTCTACAGGAGATACCATTTTCAAAAGGGTCCTCTCTCCTGTAACCTTTAATTACGTGATTCTTATCTCGGATGAGCTCTTCCCAAAAGCGAAGGGATTCCCTTCACAGATAAGTGTGAGTTTCACTGACAAAATGGCAAAATAAATAAAGAGGGAGAGAGAGGGGAAATAAATGAGAATTGTTTTGGATTTTATTAGCATTAGTGGTATAACCTGTGACCAGTTAGTTTGGCATGTCGTAGTACTGAAATGAACCAAAACATTGAAGGTTTTACAAAACACCCTTGTGCGGATACTGACAAAGCTTATGAGATTTGTCTTGTGAAGTTATATTTTTTGATATTGAAATAGAATATAAGAACAGTTGAGGAAAATGTTGCTCAGATAAGCATAGTAATAGAAACTGACCAGAGAGTTCTGTTCTTGATTTGCCACCTTCAGCAGTTACTCCTCCAGCCCCTGCTGTGGGTATGACAGTGATATTTTTGCCTCTGGCAAATTCTCAAGGATAGTGATGCATATCGGTGCCTGTTTACTATGAACTTGTTTGATTTTATTCTCTTTTTGTTTATTCCTCTTTATCACTATACTATTATGCCTTCAATATGCATTTTTTATTTTTAAAGGGACATTTATCCTTGGCAATTCCTAATTTAATTTTCAGCATTACATCCACAATCCCGGTATTTATCCACACATTTACTGATCTGTCAGTCTTCTTCTGCAGGCTTATGCATCATTTGTTTACATCTCATATACTTTTCTGCCTAATAGAAATCGCTTTTCTCTAAAAATTACCTTTATCCCATCTGTAAGGCAGAAGGAAGTTTATCCATTTGAATGAATAGTTGGCTTCATTTAATTTCAATTTCTGTCATGGAGTACCCTTAATTCAAAGTCTGATATTCATGTTCTTTTCAGTTTGGCACATATTTAAGGCTTTTGAATGTTTTTTATTGTGGTTCTATTCTACTCTTCTTACACTTTATGTAAAAAGATATCTTTCTTTTTTGCAAGTTTCAGTTTATCCTATATAAAGATAACATGTAGAAGAATAGGATTTAGAATGCCTGGGTTCTGGTTCTAACTCTTCTGCTTATGATTTTTGTGACCTTAGGCAAGTCATTTTTCTACAGAATTATCTGTTCAACAGGCATAATGATGTTTGCTCTCAGACCTAGCATTTTTGCTATGAGGACCAAATGAGGAACGGCAGAACATTGCCAATTGTGCAGAACTTCAAAAATATCATTTCACCTCACCAGAAAGTTTGATTTTGTTTGTTTGGGGTGGGATTTGGCCATTAGTTTCCAGGGATTTTAACTGTACAGGTGTGTTTGAGAACCACTGAGGTAAAGCATGTTGAAGCATTTAGGGATGTCAGTTAGTAGCAGTAGTGTGAGATTTCACACAAGACCATGCAGTACATGACCTTATTGTACTGAAAAGAAATAGATTATGTTAGGAGAAGTTCAGCGTGCTAGTTGAGCAGGTGTTCATACTGAGGTAGCTTCACCAAGGTGGCCACTTGTTGATTTGCTCCGTTAAGATTCACATGATTCAGGAGCCTTCTTCCTTTCACCTAGTTTTCTTAGATTTGTTGGGGTCCATCAAGTTAAACTTCCCCAAGTAAAGTGAAACCCTGAATGCAGTGCTTTCCTTTTCTGCTTCTTAGCCATTATTTTATAAGATGTTTGTTATATTATCCTATGCCTTTATATTTCCATAAAAGTAATGACTTTATAGCCTCTGAACAATGAGAAGCCAGATGATGGGGGGCATATGTGTATTTGCCATGTCAAAAATACATTTCAAGGCTGGCCTCAGGAAAAATGAAATTCCCTCTGTTTTGCATTATATTATCGCTTGTTTGTGGGACCCAAATAATAAACTTGGCACAAGTATATGAAAACAGTAGTTACAATATGAGTGGATGGTCCCAGAAACTTTAATTTTAATGCATGATTCCATCTCCCAAAATTATAACATAAGTGAATTTCCTGCTTGGGACTTGAAAGAATGAACCACTCAGAACTTACCAAGATTAAAATAAGAAGAAATTAAAAGTTTGAATAGCCCTATATTTATTTTTCAAATAGAATTTATAATTGGAAACCTTTTCACAAAGAAACTATCTTAGTCCATTTGTGTTGCCATAACAAAATACCTTAGACTGGGTAGTTTATAAACAACAGAAATTTATTTCTCACAGTTCTGGAGGCTGGGAAGTCTAATTTCAAGGTGCCAGCATTTGGCATCTGGTGAGGGCTGCTCTCCTTGCTTCCAAGATGGCACCTTATTGTAACTTCACATGGCAGAAGGGATGAATGATGTGTCCTTGTGTGGCAGAAGGCAGAAGAGCAAAAGGGCTAGCTAGTTACCTCAAGCTCTAGCTAGTTACCTCAAGCTTTCTTATAAGGGCACTAATCTCACCTATGAGGGCTACACCTTCATAACTTAATCATCTACTAAAGGCCCTACTTCTTAATACCATCACCTTGGAGGTTAGGTTTCAACATAATGAATTTGGGGAGAACACATACATTCAGACCATAGCAAAGCTAAGACCTAGATGGCGTCACCAATGAATTCCCACAAAAGTTATAGAAGAATAATACCACTATACTAGAGACTAGAAAGAGAGTGTGAACATATTCAAATGTTAGGAAATAGTTCTCATTGACTCTAGTACTATTTGTTAACTCCAAGCTAACAAATAGATCTCATGGAATTCTCATGCTGAGAGTATAAATAACCATCACTTTGGAGGTTAGGTTTCAACGTAATGAATTTGGGGGAACACAAACATTCAAACATTCTCATGGTAAGAGTGTAATTAATTTGAAACCACTTTGTGAAATGGTTTGCCTATTAAATGTGAACGTGCACATAAATTATGACTCAACAATTCCATTCTGTTATACATCCTTCATAAATATGTGTATAAGTGCACCAAAAGATTTGCAAAGTGTGTTCTTAGCAGCATTATTCGTGATAGCCACAATCTGGAAACAACCTAAGTGGTCATCAGTGGAAGATGGATATGTGAATTTTGATGTATTCATACATCGAAATAATACACAGCAGTGGCAAAGAACCAACCTCCACTATATGCAACAGTGTGGCTAAATCTCACAAAGAAAATGTTAAATAATGAATGAAATAAATCAGTGAAATAGAATATGATTCCTTACTTATAAAATTCTAACACCAGCACAACTTATCCATGGCAATAACTTTGAGGGTAGTGATTAGTTGGATGGTGTTATATATTGGAAAGGGAAACATAGGAGCTTATTGGCTTCTATTTCTTGATCAGAATGATGGTTACAGGGATATGTTTGTGTCGTAAAAATTTGTCACACTATGAATTTATGATTTGTATTCTTTATAGCATGTGTTTTATATTTCAGTTTTGTTTTTGTTTTGTTGTTGTTAAGTAAAGCACTCAGAAAATATACTAAGTATGAATAAAGTAGCCTGGAACAACTTTAAGGGAGACACTGATAAGCAGGAACTTAAATCTATTTCTGTGTTCTCAGTAGATTCAGCATAAGGTTGTGAGTTAAGTGTGGTTCACCTAATCTCTTACCATATTGATCTACGTGGTTGGTTTATTTTATATATAAGACAAAGACTTAAAAAAAAAAAAGCTTCCCTTTCATTTAAGGGATGAAAAAAATAGTTCCTTTAGGGATAGCTTATGGAAGTTTATAAAAGAATATTAATAACTTGTTCAAATCTGTTTCATTTTTTTAATGGCATGCATTTAATACAATTTATGGTGATTGAAGGGAACTCTATCCGTGGAATTCTTATAAAAGCTTAATTGCAGCAAAGTACCCTCACCCTGATGGGATTTTCTTTTTTCTTTTTCTTTTTCTTTTTTTTTTTGAGACGGAGTCTCGCTCTGTCACCCAGACTGGAGTGCAGTGGCGCGGTCTTGGCTCACTGCAACCTCCTCCTCCCAGGTTCAAGCAATTCTCCTGTCTCAGCTTCCTGAGTAGCTGGGACTACAGATGCACACCACCATGCCCGACTACTTTTCATATTTTTATTAGAGACAGGGTTTCACCATATTGGTCAGGCTGGTCTTGGAACTCCTGACCTTAGGTGATCCACCCACCTTGGCCTCCCAAAGTGCTGGGATTACAGGCATGAGCCACTGCGCCTGGCCGATGGCATTGTTTTCATTAGATATTTACTAGAGGTCATAGGGCCTTAGAATTATTAAATGTTCTACTTTTCTTATTGATAGTATGTGTTCGTACTGACTCAGTAACCTTCTCTGTTGCTGTCATGGTGAACTGATACAATCCATTTGCTTTGTAGGTGCAGGTATTTGGACTGTATTCTGGAGAAGAATTTCATGAGACTTTTGACTGTCCCATTAAAGTAAGTATTCAGCAAGTTTTACTTTTTCTAAGGGTTTTCTCAAGTAAGGCAATATGGATTACAGTAATTTGAACATTACCACTTCTGTATTAATTTTGTCAGTAAGTGTCTGTTCAACACTTCAGATGTACTGGATACTATTTAGACGCTATGAAAGAAGACAGAATGTATATTTTGTTATTGTGATCTCAGTCTGTCTTCAGGGGTATTTTATTATAGTGAGTGAGATCACACACACACACACACACACACACACACACACGGTCTGTGATAAAAGACTCAAAGAGGTAGAAATAATATTAAGCATTCCAAATCTGAAAGGAATCACTTTTAATTGTTCTTGTCAGTGATGGCTTCATTGGTGGAGTGATATTTAACTTGGCTTTAATAAATGGAGAGGGACTGTTGGGAGAAGCTGGTTTTCCATGTGGAAGAACGGCATAATAGAAATGGAGAGGCTAAAAAGTTCAACTTGTGTTCAGGAAATAGCAAGTGGTCCATTTTATTTGGTACATAAAAGACTGATTTGACAATGGAATGTGGAGGAAGATTGGGCTGGCTTTACATTCAGGCTAAAGAATTTTGATTCCATTTGGTAGATAAGGAGAAATTACTGAATATTTAAGAACAAAGCAAATAAACTGAGCTAAGCTTTAGGAAAATTAATACGGTGACTGTACACAGTATTGATTGAAGGACAGATAAGAGTCAGGAGGACTAGTTTTAGATAAAAAATATGGTAGTTGAAATGTCTATTATAGTTGTTGAAGGAAGAGGTCATTTATTTTTTTCACTTGTTTATTCAAACATTTATTGACCAGCAGGTAAAGGAGAGAGAGGGTCTGATGTATGTTTTAAAAAGTTGAATTTGCCGAAGTGGAGGGTGATATAAATAGGAGAGTGACTGGGGACAAGAGACAATTTAGAAGCCTAATATAGTACTCTAGGCAGGGCATTACATGATCTCAATGAAAAGAGTGATAGTGAGTGTTCAAGATGGAGTGGATGAAATTTATTTGGACAGCCTGTGCTAAATAGACTTAGGGAGCCTAGTGATGGCTTGGATGAGGGTGATAAAAGATGGAAGAGCTCACTGTCAGTTCAGGTTCTCACTTTGGGATGGGGTGTTGAATGCCATCAGTTGCAGTAGGGTATGTTTGAGTAAGGACATGGCTAGTTTGGTCTTGAGTTTAGGTAAGTGTAGTACATCAGGTGGGGATGTTACAGAGGTTTTGGAAACATGAATATGGGCCTCAGGATGGAGATTGGCCCTTAAACACAAGCGTGATAACCGTAGTTGAATAAGGTGAAGCTATTTTAAAAGATATTACCCAATTTCGAGCTGTAGAGTGAGAAGAGAAGACTGATGGTGACATTTTGGAACACTCTAACTTGAAGACTCAGGCTGTGGAAGAAAAAACAGCAAAGGAGTCTAAGAAGAAGCAGTTAGAGGGACTGGAATGAATCCCGAATAATGGTGTCGAAAAGCCAGCGGAGAGAGGGTTTCTACGAGGAGGAAGTGGTCAGCAGTATCAAATGCAGTGTGGAGATTAAATAGCGGGAAGGACTCAAACAAGGACGTTCTACGTGGTAATTATGAAGTTACTGGTGACCTTGCTGAGGACTCTTTTCAGAGCAGGAGGGTCACTATACATGAAGGAGTAAATTGGAGGTGAGGAAGTAGAAACAGCCAGTAGAGACTCTTCTTTCAAGAAATTTGGTAATAAAGAAGAGACATCATCTGGTAGAGAGAGGGGCCATGTCCTGGGAAGATTTCTGCCAATCATGTTTTGGTTCATGGCAAAAACCAGTAAGGAGGAAAAGATTAAAAATAAAAGAGAATGCTTCTTGGAGCAGCACTAAGCAATGAGATCAACAGCTTAGGTAGAGAAGATAATCTTGGAAAAGAGTCCTAGACCCTCTGCCTGTGAAACAGGCATGAAGGAAGTGGACTGAGCCCAACTATTGCAAGTTAGGCAGTGAAGGAGGAGTACTTGTGGGCAATGATCCCAATGGCTTTATTTTCTTACATCTGAAGGGAAAGAAAAGGATAACATAATGTGATTGAGGAGCAGAGATATTTAGAATCAGTCACAGATCTACAGTTATGCATTACGAGAGAGCTAGGGGGAGATTTTAAGAATGTGAAACAATAGAATGTGTGAATCCTTCAGTATTGGTATTGAGGATGGATTAGGAAGGTATTGAAAGGAAGAAGAGCTAACCTGGGAGGGAGGAGTGGTTAGAGCAATGAAGGGTCATATGCTAAGCCTTAAACATGACACTGTAGGAAGAGGAATCTATTCCATTGTAGGAAGGAAATATATCAATTAATACAAGTATAAAATATGTTTAATTGAAGGTTTATAGAAGTATAATTGTGTGGGATTTTGTGTGTGTGTTTACCTAAAAAAATATTCTCTATGTTAAATTAGAAAAACATAAAATTAGTTAAGTTGGTGATTTCATGAGTGGTTTGGGGATAAAGAGAGAAGGAGGTGGAGTCTATGCGAGCTTACAGCCACAACAGATGAGCCCCAAAGATGGAGATGTACTGAGTGGAGCCATGAGGGCTTTTGTTTTCACCCTCTCTCCAAGATGTTAATGATGCTATGTAATCATAAAGCCCTTGCAAATGAAGGAAACAGTAACAAAGGTGGTGGAGCAACCTTAAGAGAAACCTGGGTAGCAAGGGGCTGGGGAAAGATTGGATGAGTGGGAAGCAGATGAGAACCACAGGAACAGGTTGTATGTAAAAAGGTAAGTCCTGAATGGTTAGCTCTTTGGGCCTGTAGCTCTGTTATCTCTCCATTGATGGGGTCTTGGTGTAAGTGGGCTAAATATCTGGGAGGCTGCATTGCTACTTGGTGCCGTCTGTCACTGGGAGGCATCTTGGACAATGAGTTAGTTGGCTTCTTTGTTTTTTTGTTTGTTTGTTTTGTTTTCTGTAAATTGTATACAGTTAGAAATAGTTGTGACATCTTGCTGCCTTGACCGACCTCCCTTGCTGCCTCTATACAGGGGACATCCACTCATAGGGGTCCTCAGCCAGAAACTAGAACTGACTTATCCTACTCTTTGAGCTTTGACCTGGCTTCAGAGAAGAAATCTTTTTACACAAGAAGAAAACTCAGATGTCATCAGTTGTTGTAAAATATTATTTGAATATATTACTTCCTACCAAAGTTTCAGGATAATTTTTAGATAATGCTGCTTGAACTGTATTAGGGGTTTTCGTTCTGTGCTTTAGCCATGACTCCTAAACCAGAGTTGGGTCCTGTTTCTCTTGTAGATTATTGCTGTGCACCCACATTTCGTGAGATCCAGTTGCAAGCAGTTTGTGACCGGAGGGAAGAAGGTAAGTGCTGTGTGTCTCTACCTTGGTATGTAGCCTTGAGGGGTGTTGTATGTTTTCTCTATAATTTATCCTTAATTTAATGTCTGGCTATTCATTAGGAGAAATTCGAGAAAGACAGTTGTAATGAAATCTGATGATCATCATCTCTTGGGGGAGTTGTGGTTTCACTGTTTCTCACTACATTGCTTTTTTTGTTGAGATGGAGTCTCGCTCTGTCGCCCAGGATGGAGTGCAGTGGCGAGATCTTGGCTCACTGCAGCCTCTGCCTCCCAGGTTCAAGTGATTCTCCTGCGTCAGCCTCATGAGTAGCTGGGATTACGGACACCCGCTGTCATGCCTGGATAATTTTTGTAGTTTTAGTAGAGATGGGGTTTCGCCATGTCCCTACTAAAGACATGGCCGGGCTGGTCTCGAACTCCTGACCTCAGGTGATCTGCTCTCCTCGGCCTCCCAAAGCGCTGGAATTACAGGTGTGAGCCGCTGCGCCCAGCCTCTCGCTACATTTCTTTGAAGTAGATATAGGACAAGAAAATAAGAGAGCTGTTACATCTAGAGCTTTGAAACATTGCCCCTTCCATTAAAAATAACAAAAGCACACTTAAACTACCGGTTTTTTTTTTTTTCCTATTTTTTTTTTCCTTGTAGAAAATCTCTTGAGGGCCTTGATAAACTTTTAGAACAGTTATGGCTACTCTTCACTGACATGTTCATGGCACATTTTATTATCTCAGTGCTATTTTAAAAATAAGAAATTAGGCTGGGCATAATGGTGGTTCACTTCTATGATTCCAACACTTTGGGAGGGCAAGGTGGGAGAATCACTTGAGGCTGGGAGTTTGGAACCAGCCTAGGCAACAGAGTGAGACCCTGACTCTACAAAAAAATTAAGAAATTAGCTGCATGTGGTGGTGTGCCTCTAGTCCTAGCTATTCAAAAGGCTGAGATGGGAGGATCACTTGAACGTAGGAGTTTGAGGCTGCAGTGAGCTATAATTGCGCCACTGCACTCCAGCCTGTGTGAAAGAGGGAGACCCTGTCTCTTAAAAAATGTAAAGAGAAATAAGAGAGAAAAACTTTCATATATTAACATTTTTCTGTTTATAGATATAGTAAATTCTCAAATTAAAGAATCGGTCTGCTTATAGAATAAGTCAAATTAGGTTTCTTTTTCCTGTTTTTATTACCTAGAGATCTTTTAAAGACTATTTTTATCGTAAATGCTATCACCATACTGGAATTCCGAATATTATTTACTGTTTGGTTTGGAGCCAGTGAAAAGGAAGTAGTCTGTAGCTATTTCTGTAATAGTAGAGAGGTATGGAGTAGCTGCTTTGAGACCCAGCTACTAAATGCTTTTAAATGTTTTATACTTATCTGTCATTTTCCCTTGGTTCAGTAGTTAATAGAGTGATAGGGCAGGAAAACCTTCTGGTCTTTCCATGACTTGTCGTAATGAGTGGCAGGTTGGTAGATCCTGATTCCATTCCACGACATAAAGCCAAGATCACGCTGGCTCTGATTTCTGCTAGAGAGCCCCTCCGTCCCGCATCTCACAGTCCATTGTTATTCTTAGGCTGTAGTCGCATTCACCTTATGTAAAAATGTCCAGGGGACTAAGTAGTGGGAATTACAGACCTAATCTCACATTCCCTAGCTTAGATCTGCAGCTGATCCACTCCTGAAAAAATAACTACCTTACTTGTCTTTGTCTTTGTCAGCCTCAGGAAAGAGTAGCATTAACATTCCTCTCGTATTTCTTAACTAAACACTTTTTGGGTTAAGAAATTTTGTGTGTGATTGTGTTAGGGTTCTCTAGAGGGACAGAATTAATAGGATATATATATATTTATATATATATATATATATATAAATAGTTTATTAGGGAGTATTAACTCACAAGATCACAAGGTAAGGTCCCACAATAGGCCGTCTCTGCAAGCAGAGGAGCAAGGAAGCCAGTCCGAGTCCCAAGCTGAAGAACTTGGAGTCTGATGTTCAAGGGCAGGAAGCATCCAGCATGGGAGAAAGATGTAGGCTGGGAGGCTAAGCCAGTCTAGTCTTTTCACATTCTTCTGCCTGCTTTTATTCTGGCCATCGTGGCCAGATTAGCTGATTAGGTTAGATTGTGCCCATGCAGATTGAGGGTGGGTCTGCCTCTCCCAGTCCACCAACTCAAATGTTAATCTCCTTTGGGCAACACCCTCAGACACACCCAGGAGCAATACTGTGCTTCCTTCAATCCAATCAAGTTGATACCATCACAGTGATATAGCATAAGTTCACAAGGCTGAAATTTAAACCCAGGTGTTCTTAGGACTGAAGATCTGGAGGAGAGATTTTGCTTTGTTGGTTTGTGTGTGTGTTTTTTTTTTTTTTTGAGACAGAGTTTCGCTCCGTCGTCCAGGCTACAGTGCGGTGGCGCAATCTTGGCTCACTGCAAGCTCCGCCTACCGGATTCACACCATTCTCCTGCCTCAGCCTCCCGAGTAGCTGGGACTACAGGTGCCCGCTACCACGCGCAGCTAATTTTTTGTATTTTTAGTAGAGACGAGGTTTCACTGTGTTAGCCAGGATGGTCTCTATCTCCTGACCTCGTGATCCACCCGCCTCGGCCTCCCAAAGTGCTGGGATTACAGGCGTGAGCCACCGTGCCCGGCCTGTGTTCTTTAATAATCAGTGTATTCGTGAAGTTTAATAATTGCTTTTCTGCTGCAAGGGATACCTGTAGTCTCATCAAGTTTGCCATATTAATTCTACTGCATGAATGTCTTGTCTCCCTGTAGGATGTCTGGGTGAACTGTGTCAGTAACATATTCTTCATCCTTTTACTTAGCATATGATATCATTTGCAGACATCCATAGAAAGGACAGTGTGCATGCAACAGTCTGGGTCAGAGTCCATTGAATAGATCCGTGAGCAGTGTAGGAACAGCAGAGTAATCTAGCATCTAATTATTGGTGAGGTAACATGGGAAGAGCTTGGAATTTATAGAAAGTTGGACATTGTGATAAGCAATAAAATAAGTAGAATTCAAAAAGTGCTGAACAGGCAGAACATCAGGGGTTTGGTTTGTCTCTTTGGTTGTCACTGACTACTTGACAAGCTGTTCTATATTCAGTCTTCTGTGAGAGTAATTTTTTTTTTCCTATTCAGTTCTCCAAAAATGCATCTGTTGACATCTCTTTCCAAGCACACACAAAAATGTTTATGTGTATATAAAATGAGAGTAAAATAAAAACAGTTAAGGTCATCTGGTGAAAAATTGAATTAAAATTGATTTTGTTATTAACTTACACATTCGGGACTAAAATAATTTAAAAGGAAAAACACACTGAAGAGCTTCGTATATTGTATATAAGGCTTAGTATGTGGGGCATGAGAAAAGCACATGTATGATATTTTAAAGTGAGGAATCCCGTGATTACCCATGTCAGTGTAAGTAATTGGTATTAAGTCATCTATTTTTGAGATGTTTTAAAATAGCTTTATTGGTACATAATTTGCATACCATGAGGTTCACCAGATGACAGTGTGCTGTTTAACGGTTTTAAATATATTTACAGTGCTTTGCAACCATCAACATAATCTAACTTTAGAACACTTTCATCACCCCAAAAAGAAACCTCGTACCCATTAGCAGTCATTCCCCATCTTCCTTCCTCCCCTCCTCTCATCTCTAGGCAACCACTAATCTATTTTCTTTCTCTATAAGTTTTCCTATTCTGGTTATTTCATGTAAATGGAATCGTGTAATATATGGCCTTTTTGTCTAGTTTCTTTCCTTATTTTTCTAGGCACATCAATGTTGTGGCATGTATTCATGTTTCATTCCTTTTTATGTCCAAATAATATTTCATTGTATAGATCTATGATGTTTTATTCATCCGTGTATCACTTGATTGACATTTGGATTGTTTCTACTTTTTGGCTATTATGAATAATGCTGCTATGAACATTTTTGTACGGCTTTTTGTGGCTATGTGTTTTCATTTCTCTTGAGTATGGAATTGTTGAATCATATGGTAACTCTATGTTGGACATTTTGAAGAATTGCCAAACTGTTTCCCAAAGTGATTGTTCCATTTTACATTCTCATCAGAAATATATGAGGGTTTTAATTGTCTACATTCTCACCAATGTTCATTCTATTTTCTCTTTTTGATTATAATCACTCTGGTGTGTGTTAGTAATACCTCATTGTGGTTTTGACTTGCATCTAATGACTGATGATGTTGACCATCTTTTCCTGTGCTTATTGGCCATTTGCATATCTTCCTTGGAAAAATGTTTATTCAGATTCTTCGCTTATTTTTTAATTGGGTTTTTATATTATTATTATAGAGTTGTAAACTTTAAAAAATAAATTCTTAGCAGATATTCCTTATTAGATACATGATTCGCAAATATTTTTTCCCAGCCTACGAGTTGTTGATGGTATCATTTGAGGCACAGAAGTTTGTAACTTTAATAAAGTCACATTTATCTTAATTTTTTTTGATACTTGTGCTATTGGTGTTGTATCTAAGAGATCATTTTCTGTTGCCTGTTCCAAGGTCATGAAGATTAATGCCTGTTTCTTTTAAGACTTTTTTTTTTTTTTTTTTTTTTTTTTGAGACGGAGTCTCGCTCTGTCGCCCAGGCTGGAGTGCAGTGGCGCAATCTCGGCTCACTGCAAGCTCCGCCTCCCGGGTTCACGCCATTCTCCTGCCTCAGCCTCCCGAGTAGCTGGGACTACAGGCGCCCGCCCCTGCGCCCGGCTAATTTTTTCTATTTTTAGTAGAGACGGGGTTTCACCATGGTCTCGATCTCCTGACCTTGTGATCCGCCCACCTCAGCCTCCCAAAGTGCTGGGATTACAGGCGTGAGCCACCACGCCCGGCCTTTTAAGACTTTTGTATTTTTTACTCTTAAATTAGGTGTATAACATATTTTGAGTTCATTGTTGTGTATGATGTGAGACAGGAGTCCAAATCTGTTCTTTTGCATGTGAATATCCAGTTGACCCAGCATCATTGTTGCAAAGACTATTCCTTTCCCATTGTCTTGGGCCCTTTGTGGAAAATTGGTTAACCATAAATGTTAGGGTTTATTTCTGGACTCTGAATTTTACCAGTCTATATAGCTATCTTTATGCCAGTGTCCCTTTTAGGTTTCAAAGCCACTAATTTTTCTGTAATTAGTTATGGGATGATAGCTGAACTACAGATGCTCCTCAGTTTACAGTTGGGGTTGTCCCAATAAACCTATTGTAAGTTGAAAATATCATTAAGTCAAAAATGCATTTAATATACCTAACCTACTGAACATCACATCTTAGCCTGGCCTACCTTAATTGTAGTCAGAACACTACAGTTAGGCAAAATCATTTAGCACAAAGCCTATTTTATAATAAAGTATTGAATATATAATGTAATTTATTGAAAGCTAAAAGTGAAAAATGAGTCATTGTATGGGTACCATCATAAAGTTGAAAAATCGTTAAGTCAAATAATCGTAAGTCAAAGACTATGTACTCTTAAAACTTTGGTTTGGGGTTCTTTCCCTTTAAAAAGCCATTTTATATATCATCATTCTTTAAGGAAAACCTGTTTTTATTCCCAGTACGATTAAAGCACCCTAAGGTAATACAAACAAGTTATTTCCACTTACTAAAGAAGATATATATATGAGATCTGTCTATCTATGTATCTAGATGGAGGGGTGTGTGTGTGTGTGTATGTATGACAAAACAAGTCTTTTAAAAGTGTGATAATAGTTTATGATTTAGAATAATTTAAAAAGTCATTATAATTTATTTTACTTATGTTAAAGGCTTTAGAAACACGTAACTGTGTCCACAAATTAATGACTTGTAACATACAAACTTTGATTTATTTGGATCCATTAAATTTTACCATGTAAATATGTATTTAGTAAGTAGTAAAAAGTACCATTTACTTGATAAATTATAATGATCTGTTTGCATATGGTTAAATGGAGATTTTTAAAACATGTATCATCCTGGTGTGATTTGCAGAAATCTCCAGAGAATTTCCTTTTTCTACATGTTGTGTGGTATATACTTGTAAAGATTACTGATGCTACATGCTTTTGACATTAGTGTGTTTTGTTTTGAAATAGATTTATTTAGTTGAGGTATGTTAGGATGTGTTTTTCTAATTTCATTAAGAAATATATCTTTGATGTTAAAAACTAAAGGCATGTAGAAGGTGACATTAAGAAAGGAGGACTATTGTGAAATGATCACTTTCATTTTGAAAGTGTTCGCAAATTTTTAGGAGGAGCTGCTCTTTTAGTAACTGAGTTTTAGAGGTTTATATCTTTGACAAATGAGATAAACGACTACATTGGCTCAGTAGCTACTCAAATCCTTTCAGCTGCAATTTTAAACTAGCAGCATAAACTAGGCAGAACAATTTTGAAAAGCCCAACATTTAGCAAATGGTTATAACCTTGCAATAATCATATGTCATAGATACCAAGATCCCTCCTCTGTTGAGAACAGGTGGCAGATCACATAGAGGGAAAAGAGAATAAAGACATATATCAGATAACTGGAGGTTATGACTTTCTGCCTTTAAGAAATAATTTAATCTTCAAAAAATTGGAGCAAAGACTAGCCAAATGAAGGTGTAATGTGGAATAAAGACATTCTTAACCCTTAAGAACACTGATCTCTAGACTGACAGCCAAATAAATCCTTGGAATTATATGCCACCTTCTACAAACAATGGGTTAAAGTGGCACAGAGACTAGAAGAACTAAGTAGAAAAGTAGAGGACCACTATGAGATATTCATGAAGTCATAAGAAAATTTGAGAGAGATGTCTATTAATATTTAATAGTTGTTTAATCTTATTACAATTTTTGATTCCTATAAAAATTATTAAAGTAATTGGAACATACTTTTCAAAATAGTACTGCAGAACATAGCAATGTAGCAGAAGAAAACCTGAAACTGTAGTTTGACAGATATTTCCTTTTTAAAGTTCTCCTCCTTAGGTGTTTAGAGGTAGCTCCTTATCCACCAGGGACTAGGACTAGGAGGCTATAGTTCTGTCTGGCATAAACTTTTATTTTAGGTTTTCAAGGTATCTTCTTAGTAGTTGAATGCAGTAGCTGGATTTATGGACTCCAGTGCTTGACACATGAGCATAAAAAGCTTATTCCAAATTCTGTTTTCTTTCCATCTTGAAAAAAGAAAGAAAAGAGAAAGCACATGTCTTAAAAGTGCCATTGGAGAGAGCTTTCAAACATGTGAACCAATGAATTTTTTTTGTAAGTGTAACCTTCTGGTGTAGCAAGAATTCTAATACAGGAGCATGGCAAATGAAGTTTCTATTTTAGAAATAAATCTGCCAAGTGAATCTTGTCTGGAGTTTGTTTTTTTTAATTGTCCAGCTTTCCCTCTCAGCAGGTAAACTTTAGCTTCATAGGACCTTTACCTTTGAACTCTGAAATACACTTTATGATAACTGGTTCTACTACTTTGACAAGTCATTAAATTGTCGTGATGCCGTTTGCAGTGGAGTTCACTTTTAGAAATGAGATAGTCAGCTGTTTGGCGTTATGGTGGGATAGAATGAGGGGACCTGGCCGCAGGGACAAGTTGCTTTGTAAGCTGGAAAATGTCAGTCAGCAAACAAGGCAAGGACCAGAGTGAATGAAATGAGGAAAATTTGAAATGGTAAATTTTACCTGAAGGACAGAGATGGTAGTGTCAACCAGCTTCTGTAAGCTTCCAGCAGTGATCTGCAAATAATGAATTGGATTTTGAATCCTTTTTCAAAGAGGAGTCAATACGGGAAGCTTTTTATAAAACTGTAAATTTTAAAAAAATTATTATTACGATTATTTTTAAATTTTATTTCTTTTGCCCTTGTTATCAACATTATTTTTATCTTTTTCTAGCTTAATTGAGGTATAATTGACAAATGAAAATTTCATGTGTATATATATATAGAGAGAGAGTGTGTGTGTGTGTGTATTTTTAGTAGAGACTGGGTTTCACTATGTTGGCCAGTCTGATCTCGGACTCCTGACCTCGTCATCCGCCTGCCTTGGCCTCCCAAAGTGCTAGGTTTACAGGCGTGAGTCACCACACCCAACCAAATTATAGATATTTAAGTTACAATGATAATTTGATATATACCAAATGTATTTAGTATTTATTGTGAAATGATTGCCATATTCAAGCTAATTAACATTATCAGTTGCCTCACATAGTTACCATTTTTTTGTGTGATGAGAATACTTACAATCCATTAGTAAATTTTAAGTATTTAATATAGCATTATTGAAAATAGTAACCATCGTGTACATTAGATCCCCAGAATTTATTCATGTTAGAACTGAAAGTCTGTGCCCTTTTGGCCAACATCTCCACATAGCTCCCAGTCCCCTGGCTACAAATCTTTTTAGAATCTGGATAATCTGGTGAGCCTTTTCTTACCACTGCCATCCCTAAACATGAAGTGTAGGGATGCTTCCTAATGTGTTTGTTCATCTTTGGGTCAGATTGGAGCTGGGGTTTTGATGGCTAGAAGGGTTTTGACATTAGCAGTTCCTCTCTGTCTCCTGTCCAGTGTTTGGATCTTTAGGATAATATTTCCGCAAGTTGTCAGATGCTTGATTGTAGCCTTCTACCTGAAACTTCCTTCCACATTACTTACCATTGTAGTTTTCAAGTGAATCGTCTGAACATTTTTAAGAATTAAAATTAAGGCTTCCTAATTAATTTACAATTACACCACAGGCAGCCACCAATCTAATGGTTGCATATTGAGGCATTGTAAATACATACCTTTATTTCTTCTAGGTACTGTGTTGTAAGTTGTAGTTCCATTCCTAGGAATTTATTTCATGCTGTCATCAATGTACCAAAATTGATTAAAAACCATTGATTAATAGGAAGTAAAACACAAATGTAATCTTCACAAGCATTTTTTTAGGTATTAAAAATGAAGCAATAAAACAGCTCTATTAAAGTATTTTTTGGTGAGTTTTCCTATGTATGCTAAGCTATCTGAGGCTAAAAATAGAAATATAACACTTAAATAAAAATCGTTTTCAGTCTGAAAAACAGGTGTTCTTCATTGCTGATTGCTTTTTTGATGTCAATATGTAGGACTCCTAGAGTATTTGAATGGTATCTACAGTGGTTGGGGTGGGAGAGTTGGGTCCATAGCAACTTAATTTTCCTTTATGATTCCCATTGTCTCATATTCATCAAATGCCTGTTAAAAATATACTTTTTTCTTTAATGAGTTCAGCTAACTTTTTCATATAATATTTCCGTACTGATTGTAGCTTTCCCCTGAACTCGGATGTTAAAACTACCATCTCTCTTCCTGGAGTAGTCAAACCATCTTTTGCTCCTTGCTGATAATACCTTTTGCGTATGGAGAGTCCTGTGCATATTCTTAAGTATTTTGGGGAATGACCGCAAGTGTCATTGCCAGTTCAGAGATGTTCATTAGATTTTCTTGTGGAATTTAACCTCAGCTGATTCGTTAACACTAAAGAGTTTCTCTTTCTCTCTTTTGCTTTAAGATAAGGCTGTATAAAGCAAGGGGTCACAACTGCAGTCGTTGTTAGTTGGTGTCACGGTGCAAACTAAATCAGTCATTTCCTAGGAGTATTTGGTTTGAATCTGCTTCCTGAATACAACTTTGTGTCGTGCTTCATGTTAGGTGCCATGAGTACACAGGATCTTGATTTCAGAAATGGTGGTAGGCTTCCAAAAGCATACAGGTAGGATGGTGTAGGTAGAATATAGTTAATAAGACCATTAGTCAGAAAAGTGGTTTGACAGGAAATGAGTGTGTTTATATGTTCACATACAACACTATGGGGTAAATTTACAATCCTTTATTTGTCTTTAAGCCTTTTGGATCCCCCTCAGCCTGTACGGTTGTTTGTTTTCCTTTTAATTTTCTAACTCAATTTCAGCCAATTTTCTTGATGTTTGTAACAGTGAAAATTGGTGCAAGCTAACTGTCTAACAATAGTGAATTAGCTGTGTCAGTGTCCTACGGCCAAAGATCACCAGGAGCACCCCATATGGTTTTAGGAAGATGTTAGAAGAATTGTAGGATTTAGGCTGGTATGAGGTGATTTGGGGGAGGTTTAAGGCATCAGGGCTTTGCTCTAGATTGGATACTGTCATGCAGTATGAGTAATTCTACAGCTGGGCATTTTAATAAATCTTATCTAGAAGGAGAAAAGGCTAAGCCAAAGCCAAAGTCATAACTGGTAAAGAAGCAGCAGTCTGTCATTTTAGCCAAAGTGGAAGGTGTTTGGTCGTTGCCACGACTTGGAAAATGTTCATGTCTGGTTTGCGTTCAGACGTGATTATGGAGTGGTCTTGCTTCTGTCCTGGGCCTTCACGGTCATGCAGTGGCCTCGGCTGATACTGGTTTTCTGTGAAATTGTTTATATTCATAAGGAGAACATCAGGGCCCTGCTGTGGGTGCTAGGCTAGCTTCTGGATGTCAGCTTTTCTCTTTCTCAGTTGGAATAAATAAAATTCTCAACATTTGATAGATTGCTTCTGTTGAGATTCTTTTCTAAAATATATGTATGGTTCAATTATCCTTTTTTGTAGAAATAAAATTATGTATGTAGATATGTTCATGGAAGGCTGTACACCAAATTATTAACAGTGTTTGTGTCTGGGCAGGATTATGAATGTTCTTTCTGACCTTCATTGACTTTTATTTACTTTTTTGTAGTAAGCATACATTATTTTTATAATAACAAAAAGCAAAGGAATGTATAGGGTAATCTCAAATATTTTAGATCTTGTTTTTAACTTATGATTGTACATCATATGAAATTCCCTACATTATTGATGTCTATTCTTGGCTCAGTGTTATTGAATAGTTGCATACTATTGTATCTTATGGATCTATTTGATTTTCTTAACCGTTCTATCTTTGGACCTTTAGGTTATACCCAGTGTTTGGCTGTCATAAATCATGATGTGGTGAAGCTTAGAATCTTTGGGCTTTCAATCTGTTCCTCTGAATGTTTTCCTATCATTGATTCTTAGGATTAGAATTACTGAATCAAAGGTTATGATTATTTTTTAGGCATTTAATATGTGTTGCCAGGTAAAATTGTATTCCAGAAAACTTATACAAGTTTATATCAGCTATGTGTGAGTACCTATTTTACCACATGCTCATTGCCAATCTGATATATAGAGATACTGCATTTTTCTATTTTGTAATATATTTGAATTGTTAGTGATTTTGAACATTTTTATTTATTAGCAACTTCTGTATCTTCCTTTGTGATTTGTCTGATTGTATTCTTTGCTTAGGGCAGCTTTTAATATTACCATAGAAGCCAGGACAAGGAAGGCTGTCCAATTGATATTTACTGTCAGTTTGAGCACAAATTATTGCTGCTTACTGAATAGCCTGCAGCCTTTTCTCCAATTTTGGCCAAATCTGGAATAATTATTCTTGTTCCCAGGGAGGCATTATATAGGAGTCTAAATGAGACTTTAGACTCTGAAGTGTGTAGAGAGGATGAACATATATTACCCCGTAGATGTGAGTCTGCCCCAAAACCGTCAGTTCTGCCACTTCTGTGAAAGCTATCAGTGCTGACCGGTGTGTCCAGTTAATGCCAGTTTTTCAGAGATGGTAAGAAAGTGGATTATAATGCTCAAAATTGGGTTCATTTGACTCCATTTGTTCTGCAGATAGTGTCTTGATTTTTTTTTTTTTTCCAACTTTTGGGCTTACTTTGTTTTGTTTTGTTTTTAGTTTGGGTTTTTTTGTTTTGTTTTGTTTTGTTTTGTTTTTGAGACTGAGTCTCACTCTGTTGCCAGGCTGGAGTGCAGTGGCATGATCTCGGCTCACTGCAACCTCTGCCTCCCAGGTTCAAGTGATTCTTCTGCCTCAGCCTCCCGAGTAGCTGGGGCTACGGGTGCACACACCACCACCATGCCCAGCTAATTTTTGTATTTTTAGTAGAGACGGAGCTTCACCATGTTGGCCAGGGTGGTCTCCATCTCTTGACCTTGTGATCTGCCTGCCTCGGCCTCCTAAAGTCCTGAAGCCACTGTGCCTGTCCTGTTTTACTTTGAATTGTGTGAAGGGCTTGTTCCAATACATAAACCCATGTTTTCAGGTAACTGTCTACATTATTCAAGACTTAGCAATTTTACATTTCTTTTTGATATGCTCACTGTGCAAGGATTTTCACCAGTCATCAATGATTGAGATTATAGGTAGTTAAAGTTAGAGATATTTGTTCATTGCACAGAACATTAATTCAAGTTTAATCACCCAGTGGATGACTTTTGTGTTATCTCTACCCTGATGATGAGGGTGTTTGACCTTGAGCCCAGCCCCGGGAAATGTATCCTCGGATAACTGCAAACTGAAAAACAGACTCAAGGTGTTTGGTATGAACAGCCAGCTCTATTAAATTTGTAGAGTCCATATGGAAGATTATTTTTTTAAGTGGTAAAATTACTTAGAAAGTGTCCTAGTCGTTTCTGAAATCACACTTGTAATTATGTGCTTGCATTTGCAGAAACTGCAGATTAGTAGTTTAAATAGGGGCCTACCTCACATGCTGGCTTGATTGCCAAACCCACATAGGTGTGTAGGTAGATACTGCATAGGTGGGTAGGTAGATCTAGCTGTCATCTCTGGTTTTTTAATGCAAAGAAAGCTGCTCCTAAATGGGACCTCCGGTGTTTAATTTATTTTGTTCTCATGGAACCTTTAGCTTAGATTTCTTGGTTGCTGAATTGATTGTTACCTTGTGTTGATATAGTATTTTTTAAATTTCAAAGCATTGGTCTGTCTATATAGGTTTCACAGAATTAACTGCAAGGGCCTGTCCAAAGCCTGTGTTGCTAATGCAGGAACAGAAAACCAAATACCACACGTTCTCACTTGTAAGTGGGAGCTAAATGATGAGAACACATGGATACATAGAGGGGAACAACACACACTGGGGCCTATTGGAGGATGGAGGATGGGAGGAGGGAGAGGATCAGGAAAAATAACTAATGGATACTAGGCTTAATACCTGGGTGACAAAATAATCTGTACAACAAACCCCTGTGACACTAGTTTACCTCTGTAACAAACCTGCACATAAACCCCTGAAATTAAAAAACAAGTAAAAAAAAAAAAAAAAAAAGTCTGTGTTGCATGGGAATGGTGTTTACTAAAATACTGTTTGTAAGCAAGTGCCATTTGAGTTGGCTCTAGGAACCCTTGTGCACACAAGTTTTCTATGGTACCAGCATTTTGTCCGTACTGAACTTGTTTTAAACATGTTAAATTCAGATAAAGGAGATTGAAGCATTATAACTTGTTCAGAAAATAACCACTGAAGTTAAGGCAATAATATATTTTGGAAGTTCTCTTTTTCTTCCCACATGTTTATGTTGTATCTTGATGGACATAGTAGAGCTGTTGATGGTGTTTAGAAAAGCTGCATGTTTGAAACTTTGGCACTAAGCCTAAGCACGAAGCAAGACAAAGACACTTACCTGCTCCACATGGATTCCTTGTCATTCCTGCCTCCTTCAGGATTCAAGAGCCCATCTGCTGTCAGTAGCCAGCCACCATCCTAGGTCTTCTCCACACTCATATTTTTCTCACTTGCCTTCTTGACTTTTAAAATTTTGCTCGTGATCTTTTCTAATCTTGAATATTTAAATCCTTTTGTAACAGGATGTTCCCATTGTTATGCCTTTGTTTATTTTTATTGAGACAGTTTTTTTTGTTGGGTTTTACTTTTATCTATTTCTCTATTTTATTACCTGGATCTTCCACACCTTCCTGACCTAGCGCAGGTTCTCGTTTGTGAAATATTTGTTTTCTTTAAGCCCCTTGGTTCTCCCTGTAGGAACACACGTGGTATCTAAGCCTTGACCCTGGACTGAAGCCCCTGCTGAATCTTGCCCACTTTCTTGTCTGCCTCAAAGCTAGCAGTGTGGTCAGTATTTAGGGAACCTGAAGGAGCCAAGTGATTTATCAACTTGAAAGATTACAAGATGATTAAAACAGGGCCAACCATACTCTTTTCAACTCCATCAGGGAAGAGTGAGTGACAAGTAATGATGGACGTTAGGTGACCAGAATCGGGGACTTCATTACAGCCCGATAGGAATCTTGCCACACATGTGGGAGATTCTGGGCTCCGTGTCCTTATAGCGCTCTGTAGAGTAGGAAAACACTAGATAGATTTATCAGCACAAAACAGAGGAGAATAAAGTATATTGCTGAGGATGTGAGGGCTCATATTGAAATATAAGTACTGAGAGTGCTGACTGCCAGAATGTGGATTTATGGGAGATAAAGCCCTAAAATACTTTCTCCAACAAAAAAATAGACCTCTTGGAAACAGCTTTTCCTCTCTATGTACTTAGCTCCCATTGAGCTTAAATTGCTCTTAGTATTGTGATAATGACAATTCAACATTACAGGGTATGGAAGATGAACCAAATAAATTAACCAGCTGCTTTTAAGGGTAGTTTTTTTCAATGGCTTACCCCATAAAATGCTTTGTAGAACATTCGTGCTCAGTAGGTCTGTGGGCAGTTTTATGACTGGAAGGAAAAAATGGGTATTATTAAATGTCAGTGAAGTACAGGCAAATAGTTTTGTGGTAGTTAAATTAGTATAGAATGTTTGTAAGAAAAGGAGTTCATCTTTTCTTAAATCACCAAAGCAAAGCTTCCCTTGGCATTCCCATCAGAAAATATGTTTCTTCTTGAAATTCACGGAGATTAGGATAAAAAAGCCAATGGAGAGTGGATCATTTGGCCATTGTCCACTTATGAAACTCTATGTCAAATCAAAGCGAATCCTGTATGAGAGTTTCAGAGGTATAGAAATGACTCCGTAATTATTAGTGAGCATTTAAGGTTTTATACTATGTAGGATAGGAAAAGTGGACTCACGAGTAAAGAATAAAGTAGAGTGGAGAGGAAAGGCAGAAATAAATGTTCGACGGGGCCAGGCTGGTAACATCGAGGAGAGAAGCAGGCCAGGTGCCAGAGTGCCTGGAGAAGTAGGCGCTGTGGCAATATAGAGAGCCTTCTGCAGGCTTGCAGACACATTTCAGAAATTACCGTTCAGGCCAAATGTGCGATCAGTTCGTGTTTCTGAAATAAAGGAGCTGCAATTACTTAAACCTAAGAGAGGAAGGCTAACCTTAAAAGCAGCTTTCAAATTTTTGACAAGTTGTGCACAAATTCTGTCTGCTGGCCTTGAGCGAAGGGAAATAAAGTGACATTACGTGCCTGGATGAGATCCATAGAAATGAGCTCTTTCTAAAAGCAAGGCTGTGTTGATTGTATGAATTAGTCATTGGGTTCTTTAAATTTTTGAGATTGGAGTAGATTCCAATATGTTCAAAATACTTCAGGAATATTACTAACTGTAAAGATAGGCTGAGTAACAAAGGTTTTGGGAAATTGCATAGCTCCCCCTGTAGCAAATGCATTGTGTATATGGTCAGAAAAGGAAAGAATTAAGACTAGTAGACTAGGATAGTCTACTTAATATTTAATATTTATTATGCCTGTGTGTCTAGCAAAGTATAAGATATGATCCTTTTCCCCAGCACACTGGTTGGGGAATTGCAAGGTAAACACGCCAATCTCAGTGCACAAGATTTAATAGAGTTAGTTGTGCAGTGAGAAAACCAGTGTGACCATAAAACATATACAGAACCAACAAATTGGGGGGAAATTATTTGACTTACAAAAGAATTCTCCTAAATAATCACTTCCCTTAGTATGTTTATGATGACCTGCTTTATTTACAGATATTTTCTTATTTTTTTATCCACAAAATATAAAGTGATAGGGACTTAGGCTATTTGAAAAACGTAAGAAAATAATGTGAATCCTGTCAAAACTTGTAATGTTAATTAGTTAAAATTTGTTTCATTTACAGAGCTTAATTTTTTATTCCCTTCCGTTTTTGAGCACACATCAGCTGCATAGAATGGCATGTGCCTGTCTGCATTGTAGAAATAATCACTGGGAGAAGCTTCTTTGCTCTTTTGATTACATGTCAGAGCAGGGTCCACAAGATTTTTGGGAATCAATCCTGAGATGGCCTGGATTCAGAATTCTTCTGTCCTTCCTTTGCCTCCTCCCCTCTGCTGGAAGTTTTTCGTTTCTTGTTTTGGGAAGTAGAGTAGGAGACAGAAGGAGGCCAGAGTTCAGCCACCTCTACTTCTTCCCGTAGCTCGAAGCACACAGAGTGTATAGAAAGGGTCCGTTGGAGTGAGCTTACATTTTGGTGGGAACTGCAATAAGATTTAATTAACAGTTTTCTGAAGAAGTTAATGTTTTATTTGAAAAGTATATACAGTTTATGTAAATTCATTCTAATATATGTTCAGTATGCCTCAAACATTACTTCTTTAAGTTCCAGTGAATTTTTTTTTTTTTTTTGAGACAGAGTTTTGCTCTTGTTTGCCAGGCTGGAGTGCAATGGCACAATCTTGGCTCACTGCAACCTCCTCTTCCCAGGTTCAAGCGATTCTCCTGCCTCAACCCCCTGAGTAGCTGGGATTACAGGTGCCGGCCACCATGCCTGGCTAATTTTTTTTGAATTTTTAGTAGAGACGGGGTTTCACCATGTTGGTCAGGCTGGTCTCAAACTCCCGACCTCAGGTGATCCACCCACTTCGCCCTCCCAAAGTGCTGGGATTACAGGCATGAGCCATTGCACCCAATCTCCAGTGAAGTTTTGATATTGCTTTGTTGTTTCATTTTAACTATTCCCCTAAATTTTCCTGATTCTAAAAATAAGAGAATGGATTTTCATTCCCATTAATGTATTAACATTATAAAAATATTCATATATTTAGTGCAGAATAATTATAACATAGAAATAATATAAAATTTCAGCACTCATTTATACAATTAGGATTACTTCATTATGTATCTTTTAGATTTTATAATATATGTGGATACACATTCACATTTTAAGGACATTGTGTTGAATACTGTAATTGTAATCTACTTTTTTATTTAATATGCCCTCATAGGTTTTTGTGTTAATGAAGATACATGCATAAAATAATTTAATAATGGATACATACTCATCGTGTGTGCTCCACTGTATTATGCTCCGTCATTCCTCAGTTGTTAGTCCATTTCTGGTTGTTATAAATAGCTTTACATGCATCTTTACTAAGTCGTCTGATCATTTCTTAGCGTAAGTTTCTAGGTAGCAACCTCCTGGTGTCATGTTTTTTTTTAGAGCTTTGAGTCCATGATGCCAAACGATCCTCCAGAAAGCTGGTGTCCAAGATCACAGCTCAGTAGTTTGAAGATACCTCTTTCTCTGCACACGCTCCGCTCTACCCCTCACCCCACATACCCATTCCTGACCATGTCATTTTGATTCATCTTTATCAGTTCATTCTTTTTCCTTCATCTATCAGTTCTAGAAACATTGCTGGACTGTTTTGAGTGTAGTTTTTATAAAATGTTTTTACTATCTGGACAAATCCATTCCTCCCCCTAAATTACTTGATAAAAAAAATTCTTATTTTTTTAAGTGAATTTTTAGCATTTTTGGAATTTCTAGAAATAATCCCTTTGGGATTTTCTTTGGACTTGCATTAAAATTATAGGTTAATTTAATGAGACTTAAACTCTTTAGTGAGAACTGGAGTCTTTCTATCCATGAATATAATGTGCCTTTCTGTTTATTGAGTTCTCCTTTCGTATCCCTCAATGAAATGTTTTTGTTTTGTTGTGTAGCGACTTGTCATGTTCATTATTAACTTTTAAATCTAGATTTTCCGTTTTCTACAACTTTCTATCCCATAAAGTTTCGGTTTATAGTCTTTGTTTTCTCATTTTTCAAAGTACTCTGGTTACCATAGGAATTCATCTTTTACCCAAAGATTGAGAAAATTTTTTGTATCATTTTTGTTTTGTTTTGTTCTTTCTCTTGCTCTTTGTTATTAATTTCTTAATTTTGCTGTTACATGAGAATTATGATGATAAGAATTAGATCTTTTAAGTTACTTTGTTTTTTTCAATGTCGTCTTATTCATATGGAGTCACAAGTTGGGGATTACTCCCTGGGTAATTTGTGTTATTTTCAAATGCAGGATTTTTCCATAGGTGCCTGCCTCTTGTCAGAGTGCCTGCTTTCCTTCCCACCTGGGACAGCTACAGTGCTGGCTGCATGCTTGGGGACCCAACCTTTTGTGTTTCAGAGTGAGACTGGCCACTCCCCTTTGTTCCTGCCCCATTACACTGAGTATCCGGGGTGTTGTAGCATTCTAGGACCTGCCTGACCAACTACTTCCCAGGCAGGCTTTTACTGGGGGAATGAGTTAAATCATGGCCTTCACTGGGGTCTTACTATTAGCATATTTTACAGAATTTTTAGCTTAAAATTTGGAGCGTATTTAACTTTTTCAACACAGGTGCAGAGTTTCTCCTCTTAGTACTGCATTGGTCATTTCTAGGTGGGAATTGGTGAGGGAAAGGAATTTGATGCTGTGTCCCACCATGCTGTTCTCCTGGCCATCCAGCCAACCCTTCATTGCAGCAGGTGGTTATTGAGCACTCACTGTGCTTTGCCCATTTCGTACGATCACCTCCATCAGATCCAGGCCACAGATAGAAGATAGACATTTTGATCTTATCAGTTCATCATGTTTAATTGTTGTGGCCGGGCATGGTTGCTCACACCTGTAATCCCAGCACTTTGGGAGGCCAAGACCGGTGGATCACCTGAGGTCAGGAGTTCAAGACCAGCCTGGCCAACATGGTGAAACCCCGTCTCTACTAAAAGTACAGAAGTTAGCCAGCCATGGTGGTGCACACCTGTAATCCCAGCTACTCAGGATGCTGAAGTAGGAGAATCACCAGAACCCGGGAGGTGGAGGTTGCAGTGAGCCGAAATGGTGCCACTGCACTCCAGCCTGGGTAACAGAGCGAGACTCTATCTCAAAAATAAATAAATAAAAAGAATTGTTTTTAGCTGCCTGTCTTTAGTGGGGCATAATCTTCTCTGTAGCAGGAACTGTATGCTCAGCCTTTCTCCCCCTTTCCTAGATTTTGAACCTGCCCTTTCAAAATACTGAACACATTCATCATCCCTCTGCATTTGGGCTGACACAGGAGCTACCCTAGCTCTGTTCTCTGCAAATGGCAGAAAGAGGCTGAATCACAGTCAGGGGACACTCCCGAAGGCCTCTAACTGGGGGGTAGGGAGGCATGGTAGTAGTGACTTCTGAATTGGAACCTGGGATGGGAGAGGACAGGGTGGGTTAGAAGGTCTCTGAGAATATATAGGATATATCTTAATGGGAAGGTGGGGCTAAGTATGGTCAGAAGAATCCCTGCCTCCAGTCTCCCTGTGGAAGTTGTGAAGTCACACAACTTCAAATTGTTATAGCATTTTAAAGTAACTGTACTTTGCTTACTTGTGATGATGGACATCATATTTAATTTTAGGGATTTTATTTTGTGCTTCCTCTGCCTGTGTTAGTCTAACTATTGAGAAAGATATACAGGAAATACAAATAAAATGTGAATTACTCTCTTTCCCCGTTACCTGTTTCCCCTGTCTCTTTTGGGGTGGGTAGAGGACATAAAATATACTAAGGTAGACTGAAATTGCTTGTAGTGGTAGGAATTTTAATAATTCTGTTATGGAATCTGTTGTCAGCATTTGCTTTTAAAGGGTAAACATGTGTTTCAGGATTGCGTGCCTTAAGTTATATACTGTATAAATGTCTTTTCTCAAAGGATTTAAATGGAATATATCAAGAAAAATATTTATAGTGTTCTTAATAATGTATGACTTCCTAGAATTACATCTTCATTAATCTTAGAGGTTTTTGACCAGTTATATTTTATATTAAAATTTATCCAGCAGGTTTTTTGAATGATGGAATCTTCCCTTTAAAATAAAGACCCTAAATACTATGAAATTTCTAAAGAAGCTTAATTCCAATTTTTCTTATTTTGTGATGTGAATTGCTGTTCAAAAGTCGTTGTTCAGTTATTTGAGTTAAATGAAAAACATAGACTGCTTCTATTACAGTTTAATCTGTGACTAATATCTTATTTTCAGTGAAAAACTTAAGAGGTTTTGATTTCCCGATTTACAAAATAAATTAGTTCCCGGACAATCATTTGAAGAACTTTTGTGATACAAATCTTTTGATTAACTAATGTGCGTTATTTTCCATGAATCTTGGTGTGTTGGTGCCACCCTGTGGCTTGGCCTTGTAGTAACTTCAGCACTCGTCCATTTTAAACAACGTCCTGGGGAGAATGTGATGTGCTAGGAATTCTTTCCAGGGTACAAATAATATATGTTGTCGAGAGTGGACTTGTTTATTATTTGGTCACAAGGATAGGTAAAACTTAAGTAAAGAACCTGATACATGATTTTCAGTTTCTAAGATTCTTTGTTTATGCTCTTTGTCCCTAGCTGCTACTGTTTGAACGGTCATGGATGAACAGATGGAAGTCCGTTGTTCTGCATGAAGGGGAAGGGAATATAAGGAGTGTGAAGTGGAGAGGCCATCTGATTGCTTGGGCCAATAATATGGTAAAAAATACGCCTCTGTCTTCCTAATGCTTGTTCAGTGGCAGAAGAATGGCCAAGTTGATAGGGCTGTAATGAGGGGAAAAGATGCCACTCGCTGTGGTGGTGATTTCTGAAAGGTGAAAGGACGATTGGTATCGTACCTAGGAGGTTAAAGAAATTAGATTGCTTTTGGCTTTCATAATATAGTAATTCCCAACATATTCTGGACTCTATTTTAGAGTAAGAAACCTGAGGCATGGAGAGTAGCCAAGAAAATGAAAAGCTATCTTAATAATTGAAGGACTGCATTGGGAATGGGTCTTGAAAATATCATTTGCCTGTTGGCCAAAGGCAAGTAAGAGTTGATATGAAACAAGTGCAGAATATTGCTGATTTCTCTTTTACTCCCAGTATAATCATAGGCAGAAGTATAGACCTGCCTGTAAGAAAGTGAATTGTGACTTTCAGTGCTGCATTTTAACTTAAAGTTTACTTGCTGTGAATTGGGGCTAGTAGGAAGTTTTAAAAAATGGTCTTTTTGACATCTGGCATATGTTTTGGAACATCAAGGTATAATTTAGTATATCAGTTCTATTCAGTTTTAGATGGTAGAAATCTGGCTAGACTCTACCTTTTTATTCTGGACTTTCCTTACTTCTCCTGGGTCACAGTGAAGGTAAAACAAACCTGTGGTCTCTTGGTTCATTTTTAGTTAGCTGCTTGCCTGATGTTTTCATGTGAGAACTTGAAAATGTCAGATGTAGTTTTCTTTATATAGGTGGCTTTTCAGACTCAAAGTCGTTCTAAAAAACGAACTTCATTTTTGTGGTGGAACGATAAAATTAGAAATGTTACTTGCCTGTCGTTTTGGAAATGCAGCTATTGATGTCTGTACATTTCATGTTTCTGTTGGATTTGAGTCACCCATGCCATCTAAGAAAATCTCCTTTGTCCAGAAAGAAGGGTGGAGGTTTCCTTGTGGTTTAAGTTCCCATAGGGTTTGTGTGGAGCAGGAGCATTTTCCTTGCATGCTCAGTAAACACTGCTAATATTTCTCCGTGCTGGTTATTGCTAGTATGTAGCAGGGGCTGTTAATAAGTTTTCTGTTACTTTCCTCCTGAGTAGAGGATGCTTACTACTGTTTTATTTTCCAGGGTGTGAAGATTTTTGACATCATCTCAAAGCAAAGAATCACCAATGTGCCCCGGGATGATATAAGTCTTCGCCCGGACATGTATCCCTGCAGCCTCTGCTGGAAGGACAATGTGACACTGATTATTGGCTGGGGGACTTCTGTCAAGGTGGTTTTGCTTGTCTTTATAATAAGTCCATGTTATTATAGATCCACTGAGGGTGGTCCAAAGGACTGTGAGTCTTGAATGGCTTCTAGGACCCAAATCTTTTCACCTGGATGTTATTGTGATGTGATTACCATTTAATGCTCAAATTATTTCCTGTGCATAAGTTTTAAGATATATTCTTTCTTTTCCATGGCATGTAAAACTATTTGTGAACTTTTTCATGTTCAGAATGGTGCTGTCTTTTTCAATCTTCTTTTAATTTCTCACATCCCGGCTGGCCTTAGCTATTTACAGAACATGGGGTTCGTTTTGTTGTTTAGTCAGGTTTTCTTCTCTTTATTATTCTTTCCATTTTCCCTTAGCTTTGACCCTTCACTTCTTCATTAGAGTTATTGATAGTGGAGAGAGAAGGTTAAAATTAAATCATCCTGCTGCTTGGTGATAATTTGATGGAGTAGAGGCCCAGACTTATCATCAATAATAAGATTTGGGAATATTTTCTGAAGTTTAATTATCTGACCCTTATGTGCCTGGGTAAATGAAATTTAGCTGCTCTGCAAAAGGGGGCCCAGAGCTCATTCACATTTATTTTATGCCTACTAGTGCTTCTGTTATATTAGATACTTCAGTGCCAAAAGTTGTTTCTCTTTAAAAAATAGCTAAATTCAAACAAAATAAACTAAAAATTAGTGGAAGTGTAAAAATGGCATGAGAGAGTATCCCAGCAATAGCCTCATGGAAGAGCTTAGGCTTTGAGGCCAGACAGACCTGGGATCAAGTGCAGCTTCTCCATTTTCCTTTGTGATCCTCTGTGAGCCTTACTGTCCTCATCCACAAAATGGTAGTGCTAATTGTTCTCACATCACAAGTTTTGGGGAGAAAGAAGTGAGCTAATGCACGTAAAGAGTTTTGCATAGAATCTGATGTATTGTAATTGCTTAATAAATGTTAGCTGTCACTATTATATAAAGTTCTAGAAATGTCATGAAGGGGACATGGCTGTTTAAAATTTACTCTTCTCTGGAAAGGGAAAGTGGAAAAATTATTAATGGAATGACTGTTATTAGCAAGACAAACATTGTTACACTTCAGGCCTTCCCAGCCCTTATTTTATTATCATTCAGGTTCTGTTTTCTTCATGTGTTAAGTGAACACAACCTGATTTATATTTAGGGTAACAGGAAAGAAGCTGTGCCTATAGCATAGGATGGAAAAAGTGATTCCCTGTGGGCTCTCTGTCCCATGTGTGTGGTTACTCATCCAATAAATTTATATTCTTACTATTTTAAAAATCCCTTAAACGGACCAGGTAGCTTGTTAAAGTTCTGATTTTCTTTTCTTATGGTGAAAGACAAGGAAAATTAGCCTATAAGAATATGTAACAAGTTCACTCATTACTACCAGAAATTGTTTCTCTGGTATGCTGAATGATGGCCCCAAGGATAGCAGGCCCTAATTCCTAGAACCTGTAAATGTTTCTTTATATGACAAAAAGGCAAATATTTCTTTATATGACAAAAAGGTAAATATTACTTTATTTAGCAAAAGATATGATTAAGTTAAGGATCTTGAGATGGGGGATTAACCTACATTGTCTGGGTGGGCCCTAAATGCAATCACGTTTATCTTTATGAGAGGGAGGCAGAGGGAGATGCTAACATGGAAGAGAGGAGGAGAAGGCAGTACCACTGTGGAGGCAGAAATTGGAGTGAGGTGGCCAGTGAATGGTGGCAGCCACCAGAAAGCTGGAGGAGACAGCAGATTGTCCCCTAGAGCCTCCAGAGGAAGTACAGCCCTGCCAACACCTTGATTTTAGCCCAGTGAACCTGATTTCAGACTTCTAGCCTGCAGAACTGTAAGAGAATACATCTCTGTTGTTTTAAACCACCAAGTGTGGCAGTCTGTTATAGCAGCCATGGGAAACAAATACCCTTTCTCTATGCCTAAGTTAAGATCCAGCTTCTATACAATTTTTATGTCAAATATTTCATTTTATTGGAGGTTCCTTTTCTTCAAACTCAGTTCTATATGTTGAGCACTTCTCAGTGTAGACTCTTAGTGAGTTCTGTTGAAGGAAGAGGAGATAAGGACATGGTCTTTCTTCAGAGAGACAGCAATCTTGTTGAGGAGAAGCAACCAGAAACAGTATAATAAAGTGTGCAATTGGAGCTTACCATTTACTTCATTCATTCATTTGCCCAACAAACATTTACCAGGTGCCTGCAGTGTGCCAGGCAGTGTTCTAGTGTTGCAGAACACAAATAGACAAATGAGTAAGTTCCTTCCCTTGGGAAATTTATGTTCTAGTGAGGAGGGTGGACAAAAGCAAGTAAGTATAGCATGTTGAAGGTGACAAATAAAAAGGAGGACATTTTAACAGGATAATAGGAAAAGGGATTGGGGTAGGTACCATTTACTATAGGGTGGTCCAGGGATGGCCTGTCCAATAACTAATATGTCGTTTGGTCAGAGATCTGGAGAGAAAAGTTATGCAGCTTTGTGGGGGCCTGGGGTAGGAGGTGTTAGCAGAAGGAGCAGGAGTGCAAAAATTCTTGAAGCAGGAGTGTGATTGGTATGCTTTTGAGGAATAGCAAGGAAGCTGTTTGTGTCAGAGTGAGTGGAGCAGGTGTGGAGGAGAGGGATGTAAGTGAGGGTGGAGGAGGATAGGGTGGAGGAGCAAATGATGTTGGAGCCCAGGGGCCGTTGAGAAGTCTTTGGCTTTTAATTTGAGTGAGGTAGGAAGCCAGCACAAGGCTTTGAGCTGTTGTGGAGTCAGTTAAGTGATCTAACTTGTGTTTTAGAAGGATCTCTGGTTGCTGTGTGGAGCTAAATAGCAAAGGGGCAGCCAAGAGGGGAGACCAGTTAGGCTACTGCAGTCATCTCCATAAAAAATAATGTTGTCTCGGATCAGTGTAGTGCAGCTGGTGAGAAATGACCAGATCCTGGATATATTTTGATGGTGGACTCTGCAGTATTTGTTGACACTTGCATGTGGGGTGTGAGATCACAGTCACCTAACATAATGGAAGGTGAAGCTACCTTTTGCTGAAATGGGAAAGACTATTGATAGAGCATGTTTAGAGTGAAAAAGGCAAGAGTTGGTTTTAGGTGTGTCTAGTTGAGAGATGCCTGTTATCCACCCATATGGAGAAATGGAGGAGACAGTTGGAGGAAGCAGATTAGAGTTCATGGGCAAGAACCTACCTGTCAATGGTAAAGGGCTCTTATAATAATTGATTTGTGCTTATGCAGGACATGAGCTTAGGGCAGCACTTACCTATTCACCCACCTTTACCTGCCACTTTCTACCTATGAGACAGGTGCTGGGTGAGCCCAGACTGCAGAGCTGAGGAGTACAGTAGAGCCATGCCCAGCTACCAGTAGTGCAATGCGTCCTTGTTCTCAAGCTGTGGCATGGCCAACAAGATACCAGTCAGGCCTTGGTGTGAATTCCAACTCTGACCAGGCAGTCTGGCATCACTCACAGAGCTTCAGTGTCCTCATCTCGAGATTAGACATAATAATGTTGTCTTTCAGGGGTGTCTGAGTGTCGGAAGACTGTCAGCCCTCCAGTTCTGTCAGTGTTCCCCAAATCTCTGCACTTCATCTTCCTGTCAAGTCTTTTTGGTGCTGGTTTTGCCCCAACTAAATCTGTGCTCAACAGTGTAGTTAGAATAATCTAAGTGCAGGTCAGATGAGGTCAGTCCCCTCCTTGCCCATAGGATGATTGATCATAAGCATGACTTCCAAGGTTCTGCGTGATCTGCCTCTCCATTCCTCTCCAGCCTCAGCTCTGTATCCTTCTTCCCCCATGCCCTCCATTTCTGTCTGATTGAACTTCCAGTTGAAGGCCCTACGCTGTCACATCGCCCTGTTCTCCTGTGCTGTCTCTCCTGCTTCAACTTACATGTCACTTCTTCCAGGAAGTCTTCCTGCCCTAGCAGGAGATGCCCCTGCTCTGTACTTCCCTGTCACACTTCAGTAAAGTGCCTTATTTTTGTGTCTCCCCCGCTGCACCATAATCTTAAGAAAATAATGATATCTATTTCACAAAGGGCTTAACTCAGGAGCGGTGCCAGTAAGTGCCCAAAAAGTGTTCACTAATATTGCTGTTACATTTGCTTTTTTATTATACTTCAAACCACTTGAAAGACTGTTCCTCATGTACTTATATCAGCACATTAAAACAGTTGTCCATCTGGCATTGTGGAATGTGCCATTAGATGATTTAATAGTTCCCTAGTAAGTGTGGAAAGAAGAGTGGATCACTTATAAGCTCAAAAGTCTACCAGAAGGGAAGAAAATTGGAGAGCGGACAGGAAATTATATGAAACGGACAAGAGACAAATGGCAGAAAGCAATCAAGGAAGAAGACAGCGGTTGCTTCTATGTGGTGGCTTCTACCTCTGTAGCCATGGGTTCAAGCCCTGCATTAGGGAAAGTAAGCACTCTGCATTCACTGAGTTGCTGCAGTGTTGCTGGGCAGCAATTCATTATACTACGTATATTAAAAAACAAAACCTTACAAAAGTGTACATACCCATTGGTATCAATTCAACTTCTAGGAATTTATCCTAAGGAAACAAAAGTCCTGAAGTTTTATATATAAGTATGTTGATTGCACTATTGCTTACAATAGATATAAAAACAAAAAAACTATGCCCCCAAAGGGGGTTGATTAAGTGTAGTACATTCATGTAGTAAAATGTAGTCATCCCTCAGTATCTGTGGGGAATTGGTTCCAGAACCCCTGTGGATCCTGGGCTCCTCTGATGCTTATATAAATGATGTAATATTTGCATATATAAAATGATGTAGTGTTTGCATGTAAGCTATGCACATCCTCCTGTATACTTTAAATCATCTGTAGATTACTTATAACACCTGATACAGTGCCTACATATCACTGCATTTGCATGGACTTAATGAAGTAGTTGGTGTGCAGCAACTGGTCAAGTTTTGCTTTTTGGAATTTTGTGGCATTTTTTTTTTTCCCTGAATATTTCTGATCCTTGTTTGGTTAAGTCCGTGAAGGGAGAATTCATGGATACAAAACCCAAGGATGTGGAGGACCCGCTGTATTATAAAGACTTTACAGAATTATGTTGTAGAAGAATCTTTAAATGACATACCGAATTACTTGTATTAAATTGTTAGGTTAATAAAAGTAGCTTTCGTAAAAAAGAAGATTATTAATGGTGTTCTCTTTGTGCTGGGACAATGACTAATGTTTGTTTTCCCCTTTGAGTTTTTCCGTATTTTAGAATTTTCCATATTATAGTTACAGTTATGGTAGCAGTTATAAAAGAACACTATGTAAAAGAAAAAGGAAAAAACCCTGATCACAGACAGAAGTTGTACTTGGATTAGTATTTGACTTCAGGTTCAGTCTCACCAGGAAAGCTGAACTTATGTGAATAAGGCTTTACTGAGGAATAATGTTGGTGAATATAAATAGTGATCGCTATATGTCATTTACATTAATTTCTGTCATTTAAGTCATAGGGTAGCACTCCATCTGCAGTGCTACATGGTTAATTTAACAAAGATACCATATATTGAATAAAATGTTATGAAGAATTTTCCATCAAATGAATAAAATAACCTGCAAACTTATTTTCCAGATATGCTCAGTGAAGGAACGGCATGCCAGTGAAATGAGGGATTTGCCAAGTCGATATGTTGAAATAGGTATGGCTCCAACACTTGCCTTCTGTGGATGTAAAACTTAATTCAAAATTTTCATCTTCATTAATCTCACCCAGACTGCCATAGTCTTTTGCCTGGACCCCTGCAGCAGCCTCCTAACTGGTTTATCTTCTTCCACTGTGAATTACTCTCATCTACTCTCCCCTCTGCTGTCAAAATACAGATCAGATCTTGTCATCATCCTTCAATTCCTCCACATCATTCACAGGGTGCAGGTGGAACTCCTCAGTGGATCACAGAGATCTGTGTTGGCCCCTACCCGCCTCTCCAGCTGTAGCTTACACCAAGCTTCTCCTTGGTCTCTGTGCTACAGCCACACTGACCTTTCACCTGTCCATGCCTCTCCTTCCCCTTGTCTAGCACATTCTTCGGCTCGAGTGTTGCTTTCCTGGGAAAGCCACTGGACCTCCCTGACTGAGTCAAGTCTTCCCATTTTAGGCAGTACAATACTGCAGGCCTCCTCCCCTTCCTAGCACTTGTCATGGGTGCCAATGATCCTGTGATTATTCGATGCATTTCTGTCTTTTCTACCAGATTGTCACCCCCTTGTGAGCACACACAGGGTCTGTTTTTGCTCACCGTTTGTATCTTAAGGACCTGGCACAATACTTGCATGTAGAAGGTGCTTAATAATATTGAGTTGAATGAATCAGTGACTCTGGTAAACAGCTGTTCAGAAGTATGCCCTGGATGATATACCATGACTTTTATAATTTAGTTTGAAAAAATTATTCTGAGGAAAAAAATTGCCATATTGTAAGTCAGCTGAAAAGCTCATTTGCCCATTTGCTTGGTGGATGGGTAATATAAATTTGGTGGGTTATTCTGCCAAGGTGAAGTTGAAATAAATTATTTGCACATGACTATATTTCTGTAAACAGAAAGACATACATTACCCACATGGCTAGTGTAGTTATAACATTTAAATCTGGGCTATTTTGTACTTGAAGTCAGAAGTTGGCAGTAGAGTTTTAATCTTTTTTTTTTTTTAACTTTAGGAGGATAAATACATAGTTCAGATTGTGCAGCATAGGTATATGAAGAATGTGGTAGTGCTGAGAAAAACTGAGGACCAAGATAAGAGACAAGACTTATAACTAGATTATATAGATAATTGTTTCAATATCTTTTTATTCTTTCCTTGCCTACCAGAAAATAAAAACAAAAGCATCTCAACATCTCAATGCAATGTCCTGAGAGATTAGTATTTGGATATTTTAAATTGCCAGAGAGGTATAAAAATGTGGCAATTGTCATCTTCTTTCCTTAGTTGATATCTATTGATCATATGCTAGGTGGAGGGCATTGTGCTGTGTACATAAACTGCAGTAACTCACTTTATCCTCACAGGAACTCTTGAAGTGCAGGTAGTTTGCTTTTTATTCTATAGATGAAGAAATTGAGGCTCAGGAGGTAAATGACTTGTCCAAGATCTTACTACTATAGCGTTAAAATTGGGTAGAATCTAACTCTACAGAACCACCAGAAAGCTTCCAGGGAGGCAAGGAGGTTTGCTGAAGTGTGTGATCTTGATGAGGTTACTTTACCTTCTTGACCATCCTTTTCTCACCTGTTAAATGGAGGTGATAATATCTGTCTTTCAGGATGGTTGTGGGAATTAGACATGGCATAAGAAATGTGCCTAACATGGTACTTGGCACACAGTAGATGCTCACTAAACCATGATGGTTATTATCACCATGCACACTTCCATCCCAACTCTGTGACTGCTGGTAGCTGGCTCAGTGGTGGCCCTATTAGCCTAGAACCCTGGGATCACATTATTGCAGTGTGGTTCATCCGTACTGTAATTTATGTGAAATAGATCATATGTGGGTACTAACGGTATCACATTACTGACATTTTACTACTATGGTTAATGGTTAAGTACCATTTTTTCCCGTCTTAAGAGTAAACCTTTAAGAATATAAGCCATTTCCACAGCAGGAGGCAAAATGGTTTGGATAAGAGTCCTTGAGTAGGATAACAGAAAGGGAAGTATTAGGAGGTCTGGATTACAATTTCCTTTAGCCCTGAATGGTGTGAACCACTGTTCTTTGGTAAATGAGGTGAAAATGGCATTAAGGTTAAAGAAATATGTATGGCTGTACATTTCTTAGAAACCAAATGTTTGTAACTCTTTCACTTACAACTCAGATTCTCAAAAATAGCACAAAAGTTATTCCTATTCACATAGGCTATTGATTTATTCTGTTAAATGAAAAATAATAATAACATAATGAAGATTAAGCTTCTTGGACAATCACCAACACATGAAGAGATTCTCTATACATAGGGCTTTTGGTACATTATGTTTTCTTTCAGATTACATTGTTAAAAATAGATTGTAGTTTGTGCCTGGCATCCATATTTTAACTTCACTTGCAACTCTTGTATTCTCACAGGACTCCCTGACCCTCTGGTACTTTTCGCCAAAGTCTTCCATGATCTCTGTGGTATGGTAATTGGAGAGCTGATGTCATGATATTGGGAAATGAAGCCAATGTTTGTGTGTCATTTTCTGGGTGTTTTCTGCCAGGGGCAGTTGACTTAGATGCAAGGAATTAATGATTGACTTCTTGGTCTTAATTTCATATGGAATTTTGTTTAATAATTGAGATTAAACACCTGTATGAGAACCTATATCGAATGACAAGCCAGGAAGAAAGGGAAGAGAAAAAAAGGGAAATCCTTTTTTACTTTCAGTATTGTCTGTATCTTCAGTTGATCATATACTGTGGTCTTAGAATTTAGCACATCGTTCTTTTTTCAGTCTCTTAATTGATTGAAAAAACAATGACCTGAACATTGAAGATCTGTTTTCATAGTGGAGGAGAGTTGTGAGATAATTCTTTCCTGGATCTAAGTATCTCTCTTTATCCACCTGTTATCATTTTGATTCAGCTATATGGGTTACAGTAGTGGGATCTTTTTGTGTGTGTGCCCAGGAGTGATTTGGTTTCATCTCTTAGTGTGAGTCTCAATAGAAATGGTGACAACTGGCATTCTTCAAGGTGTTTTTACTTGAGGGTCTAGGTATGTATGGTTTTCTGTTCTGTTATAGATAGTTCAGCATAAATCTTTGTAATATATTAATTCTTCTGTTCTGCATTGAATTTTTTTCTAACATACTATTATGAAACTTTCCTTAAAGACCTTTGTAGTGCACAGAACCTCCAAGATTCTGCAGTTTAGATTTTACTGTATTTGCTTTATTACATATCTGTTCATCTATTCCTTCTTTTGGGAGGGATGTAACAACTCTTTCCCCACTCAGTACCATGGACTCAGGTTTTTGTTGTTAGGAGTGGAATTTGAATGTTTTTGTTGTTTTGTCCATTAGCCATTCTTTTCAATTTCACTTCATGTATCAGGTCTTCTCCGTAATTTGCTGATGTAAAGCATTGTAAAGTCAGTTTTACTTTAATGTGTCTGCTTCGTAGCACAGCCCTGAAGCTGTTGAAGTGCTGTGATTTCCAAATGTATTTTCAGTGATAAGTGGTCATACTGACAGAATGTCCAAACTTATTGAAAAGTCTGTGGGCATTACATCCAGTTGATTATAAAATACTAATATCTGGTGACTAAAGGGCCAGAATCTCTTGGGAACAAGACACTACCTATCATAAAGGGCCCTCAATGTGTTTTCATAAATGAATATAAGACAATGAAAGGTATTTGTTCTTATTTTTAAATTGCTTGACAGACTTTTTTGTTTGTTTCTTTAAGAATCATAGAAGCTAAGATCTGTGGGATGTCACCTTATTTAACTTCAGTAAAGAAATCTGGGTAACATTTAGCCAATGGACATTTGGGAACCAATAAGGGGATAAGAAATGGGGGGAAAAGGCAGTGCAAGTTCTGTGTACCGCAGAGCTTTAGCCCTCGCAGTAGCGCTACAAATTCAAGAGAGGGCCTGGGGCACCCTGACTGCGTGCAGCAGAATCACCAGAGAGCCCTCACTTCTGTTCTTGCCAACTGCAGTGTGCTTTGAATCTAAGCATCTCTGAATTCTTATATTCTTCCCCTTCCCCCCACCTTTCCCCTTCCCTTTCCCGCTCTTCTTCCCCCTTCCTCCTCCCCCTCCCTCTCCCCCTCCTTCTTTTGATATAGGGTCTTGCTCTTTGCCCAGGCTTTAGTGCAGTGGCATAATCATGCCTTACTGCAACCTCAACCTCCTGGGCCAAAGCGATCCTCCCACCTCAGCCTTCTAAGTAGCTGGGACTACAGGCGTGCACTACCACGCCTGGCTAATTTTTTAGTTTTTTGTAAAGATATGGTCTCCCTAGGTTGCCCAGGCTGGTATCGAATTGGGCTTAAGAAATCCTCCCACCTTGGCCTCCCAAAGTGCTGGGATTGCAGGCATGAACCACCATACCCGACCCTGACTTATATTTTCTCGTGTGACTTACAGTTGGGAAAAAGAAGACTTCAGATTCCTACTTCTCTTGCCTTCCACTTAAGTGACTTTAGTCAAGTTACTTAACCCCTCTGAGCTTCCTTGCCTCTCTAAAATAACCATGGGGTTGTTGTGGTGAAAAGCGATATTTAGGATACTGCGTCACAGCATAGTAATGTTCATTAAATGGGAGCTATTATTAATATTAGTATTATATTTAGTTACAGTGAGAAAAATGAAAATTCTGTTTTATAAAAGTAATTGAAAGAAAATTTGGGGAAGATGTAAATAAGGGCTTGCTGAATGATTCTGAGGAGATTGATACCTTTTATAATTGCATTTTTCAGTAAAATCTATAAACATACATGACAGAGGTACAAGTAATAAGAATATTGATTTAATGTTGTCTCATAGGTCTGAATACACAGATAAATAGTGGGATAAACTAGTTGGTAATTATTGGAGGATGGTTTTTTCTTTAAACAAAATTTTGATTTTTATCCTTTGTAATCTAATATCCATTAGGGTTTTAAGCAATTTTTTTTTTTTTTAATGAAATGAAGAGGTTGTTTTCTCTTATGTTATGCACACCATTTCTGGCTTAAGGGGCTTATGGTCATGATTATTGCTGCTCTTTCCACCCTCATCCGTACCTCCTCAGAAGCTAAATTTTCCTACACTGTACTATTTTTTGTTTAACACCTGTTCCTGTTTTTCTCATAGCATGTGGTATTTTAATTATCTCTCTTTTTTTTTTTTTTTTTTGAGATGGAGTTTTGCTCTGTTGCCTAGGCTGGAGTACAGTGGTGCGATCTCAGCTCACTGCAGTCTCCGCCTCCCAGGTTCAAGCAGTTCTCTGCCTCAGCCTCCCAAGTAGCTGGGATTATGGGCACCTGCCACCACACCTGGCTAATATTTGTATTTTTAGTAGCGACGGGGTTTCACCATCTTGGCCAAGCTGGTCTTGAACTTCTGACCTCATGATCCACCTGCCTTGGCCTCCCAAAGTGCTGGGATTACAAACGTGAGCCTCCGTACCTGGGCTAATTATTTCTTTAAATATGCAGACTCATAGTCTCCTTTAAGTCAGGGTCAGGTCTTAGTCATCTTGATGCATCTAGAAGAGTGTCTCATGTGTAATTGGTACTCAGTTACTCTTTTTTTTTTTTTTCTGAGGCAGAGTCTCGCTCTGTCACCCAGGCTAGTGTGCAGTGGCAGGATCTCAGCTTACTACAGCCTCTGCCTCCTGGGTGCTCGCAGGTTCAAGTGATTCTCCTGCCTCAACCTCCCAAGTAGCTGGGGCTACCGGTGCATGTCACCACTCCCAGCTAATTTTTGTATTTTTAGTAGAGACAGAGTTTTACCATGGTGGCCAGGCTGGTCTCGAACTCATGACCTCAAGTGATCTGTCCGCCTCGGCCTCCCAAAGTGCTGGGATTATAGGCATGAGCCACTGCACCCAGCCTCAGTCACTCTTCATTGAATTAAGTTGTAACCCTCAGAGATTATTAGACCCAAGGTATGAGAAAGTTCTTTCATATTAATTTTTATACCAATCCTATGGCATTCATTCTGAAACTGATAGTGTGTAAGCTATCGAGAGCCAGACACTGTTGATCTATTTGTGACTCTCCTGCTGACTCCATTGCCCTGGGCAATGTAAGGTTGATGTATAAAACATGTATAACACCATGTATATGTGAAACATGTATAACAACATGTATATGTGAAAATTTTGTGGTTAGAAGATTCTGGGAATGTGGTGGCAGTGGCAACATAATTTTTCAACTACCTGAGTCCTCTCATAAAAGCAGAACAACTTGGTCACAGAACCAAAAACCCACAGACAACATTTACAACAAAACTTAGTGACAAAGGTAGTCCTAAGAGCCCCAAGACACAAATTAATGGGAAAATAAAACACTGATAGCTGCAGGGTGGTATCAGCATCTCTGTGAGAGAAATCAGAGGGGAGCAAGTGGCTATCTAGCAGACTTGAGGCCAGGGGAACTCCAAGATAGCCAGTTGGCATTCATGGAAAGGCCAGCAGGCTGCTCTGAGAACAGTGGGTCCAGGACCTGCAGTTAGGTGTGAGAGGCTAGGCAGCCCAGCTACCCCTGGGAACTCACTGTGGAGCAGCCAGGCCTCCTTTCTTCTGCTGGGAGCAGAAGAAAGCCTGAACAAGACAGGGACAATAGAAACAAAAGAAACAGGTGCAGATAACACCCAGGAGGAGCTGAGCCAGGAATTCTCAGAAAGCAAGCTGCCATATTTTTCAGACCAAATGGAAACAGCAGAAGAGGGAGCTCTAAGAGTTCAATAATGGTCATTTCCCCTAAAAAGTGAGCAAGGTCAAATCCATAATAAGTTTTAAGAAAAAGGGAATAAGAAGCAGACATACCAGAAAGACACACCTACACAATAGATTACAACTGTAATTTCCTGTTTCAGAAGGAGCTACAAGACATCTTTAAAAAGTGATGTAAGAAATCAGAATTTGAAAATCTCAAATTAGGTGGCAGGCTTCAGGAAGAATTTATAAATAAAAGCTCATTTCAGAATTGAAAACTGAACCTGAAGGAAGACAAGAACAAATAGACACAAAGATAATGTTGGTAAGAGGAATAGAAGGGGAGCAGGAGGAAAATTGTAAAAATCACGAAGCAATAAGGACAAAAAGATTTAAGGTTAAGTGATAAATACTAAAGACAGGCAAAGATGATTCATAAATAAAGAGTCCCTGAGGAAAAAATAAGAGAATGGGACAAATGCTATAGACAATGTCAAGAAAAATTTCATGAAAATGCAAAGAAACAGAAGTTGAAATTATAAATTAAAACAGCAAACTCTGTATCTGAAAATAGTGACCCATAAAGAGCACCACCAAGATACGTTCTAATGAAATTACTGGACTTCAAAGACAAAGAGGGAAACTTGGGTGTCTAGACCTGCACTGTCAAACGTGGTAACCATTAGCCACTGTAGCTGTTAAGTCTTTGTGGTATGGCTAGTGTGGATTGATTTATGCCACATACAGAATTCCAAAGACAGTCTAGAAATAAAAAGTAAAGTATCTCATTAATCACTTTTTATATTATTACATGTTGAAATAATATTTTAGGTATGTTATGTATTATTAAAATTTCACCTCTTTTTTGAACTCTTTTATCGTGGTATATTAGTCCATTCTTGTGTTGCTATAAAGAAATTCCTGAGACTGGGTAATTTATAAAGAAAAGAGGTTTAATTCTCACGGTCCTGCAGGCTGTACAGTAAGCATGATGCTGGCATCTGCTTGACTTCCGGAGAGGCCTCAGGAAACTTCAATCATGGTGGAAGACAAAGTGGGAGAAGGCACCTCACATGGCAAGGGCAGGAGCAAGAGGCAGGGGTTGATGCCACACACTTTTAAACCACTAGATCTTGTGAGAACTCACTGTCATGAGGACAGTACCAAGAGGATTGTGCTAAAACATTCATGAGAAATGACCATTCATGTGAAATTCATTTCTGTGATCTAATCACCTCCCACCAAGCCCCTCCTCTGACATTGGGGATTACAGTTCAACATGAGATTTGGGCAGGGACACACATCCACGCTATAGCACGTGGCGACTGGGAAATTTTAAATTGCATATGTCATTTGTGTTTTGACCCACGTTATATTTCCACGGGGCAGCTGATCAAGAACTCTAGCCTCCCTTTTGGATGAGGACTGCATATAGAATCGTATTTATCTCATCCTCATTCTGGATCTAGAAGACCTTGCTGAATAGAATTTTCCTGTGAATATAGTCCTTTTGAAACTCTCTTTCTTACTCTACTAGAATCTCTGTCTTTTTTCTTGAGTTATTTCTAGCATGTCTAGGAATGCTTTATCCTCCTGAATAAAGCAGAATGCAAAAGTCCTTCCACCTCCATCAGGAGGAGGAAGGCTGTGCCTCAGGTGTCATGCCCACTGTAGTGTAAGACCATCATCTCGGTGAACATAGCACCTCCTTGCAGGGCCCGCGAGCCGAACCTCAGCTGGCTGTCTAGATGACCTTGATCTGAAGTAAAGCCACTGTCTTTTGTGGCTACCTTTAGGAACTCTGCCTGCATTTTTCACTACAAAACAACAAAACAAAACCAAAAACCCTCTCCAGCTTTTGCTTCCTGTTTTCATATATTTCCTCTCCAGCAGAATTTATGTTTATTTTCTTTGTGATTTATCTTTTCCAGATAATCAGGTTAAAAATGAGCTTCTGTAGTATTAGACCTGACAGCCACCTGTATTCAAACTGAGTCTCCTTTAGGAGAACAAAATACTTTCATTTAAATTAGTAGAGTCATTTTTATGTGGAATAGAATAGAATTTTAGTGAAAGTAAATAAACTGAAACTTCCATTCGTTGGCTGAAAATTCGAAATATAAAGTCTATAATTACTTGAATATATTTTACAAAGTCAGTCCATAAGCTTTTATATATTTTATGTGTATTTTTACAAGAATACATATTGTCATTCAACATTTTTCTCTCTCAATCTATATGAAGAATATTCCTTATACCTTCATGCTCATTTTGACACCACTGTCTGCAGCCAGCCCTTCTGTGACTCAGCATTAATATAAAAAATAAACAGAATCTTGTTAAATCTAAAAGCAATTATGTTTTGCTGCATTAGTAAAGACTAATGGAAAAACAATACACCACGATTTATTCTAAAATATCTTACTTTGTGGCAGAATAGCTGCAGACATTTCCCTAAATCAGCAGCTCACTTTAGAATTGAGTTCTTTTTTACATGATATCATTACTAGTGGGTATTAATGGAGACAAATTGCTGAGTGGGAGAGTACTCAAAACCAGATAAACGGACATTATTTTGGAATTCTTAACTTGAGAATCATGCTGAGTATTACTATAATTGCAATTTTGTTTTCTATAAGAGATTTTTATTGATATTAGGGAATTACTTTAACAAAAAGATAATTTAGTTTCAGTTTTATCCAAATGTTGATTACTTGCTTACCTGTGCATCTGGAAGTCTTGACAATATTATTTTCATGTACCACATCTTTTCTTTATAAATAACATTTTTGTCAGCTTGTAATTTAGCCACTGCATATAGTCCATGTCCAAATTATTCTCAGTTAGCAAAATTTGGCAAGGTTTAGTATTTAACAAGTAAGCATTTATTACAACACCTGGAATTGAGAAGTGAAACAGATATGTGATCTGCAGTTTTTCTTTGTTTTGTTTTAGAACACATTGGAGTTTCTATCATGTTCTTAGTTAGAGAACAGGTAATTTTCTGTCTTACTCATACAAGCTATTGTGGACTGGGGAGTTGGGATGTAGAGGAGGAAAGATTTGGGTAGGATTTTTTGTAGCTTCTCTGTTCTGTATCTTGGAGCTCATCCTCAAAAACCAAGGCCTTTGATGTATATTTGGTTACCTTTAGGAGAAATACCGGCAGTGTCTGTCAGTGAGACTAGGCAGCCTGTTTGGCATCCCAAGTGGGGAGAATACCTCCTTCTCCCACCATTTCTTTTATGATTAGATGTTTTCCCTTGCGTGTCTATGGCAGACAAGCACAGCAAAGCCTGTGATTCCTGTGAGAATCTCTGATTCTCTGCTCTTCACCCAAGATGCTGGTAAGGGAACTATATGTGTAGCATTTCAAAAATGAAATGTGATTTAGTAAAACAGAGCACAAGCCTGGAGATTAGTAACCTCAGGAGTAATGACAACCAAAACCTCTTGTTAATATGCCGTATGTCTTCTAAAATGTGAAGCTGCCACCTCTTTCATCACTGGATCCTCTGTGGCCCCATACTGTTTAATATCATCTGTACATTCCAGCTCTCCCCTGCCCCCTACTTCACTGCCCACATGCATACACAGCACTGTGAGCTTCTCTAGAATCTTCCCCAGCCTGGTTACGCTAGAAACACTGTCTGCACATGTGGTGGAGGTTGAGATGGTTTTCCATATAAGCTCTTTTGTGAACATTTATCACATTACCACTTTACCAAAACTATTCTTAAGTACCTGGATAAACACATTCGGTTCAAGCCCACAGAGGTTAAGGAAAAAATGTGTTCGTGGCAGAACTGGGACCAGAGCACCTGCCCTTGGACTTCCATTGTATGGTACTTTAATTGAGGACAAGGCAGACGAAATAATGTCTTTTTGTAAATTTATGTTGCTAACTATTATATCTTTTTGGTCATCCACAATTTTATTTTGATGCAAACGTTAAATTGTTATAACAGCTGTGTAAGGAGGATCATTAAAGGTCAGCAAAGACAAGGAACACTAAGTGATCTGCAAGGGAAAGAGGAGGACAAAGGAAAGTTCAGTGTTTCATCTGTATTCTGGATTTTATTTCTACTGTCATTCCTTTCTCTTATAGATGGGAAAAGTTAAAATGACTTGTTCAAGTTCAATTTAGTAGAAGTTATAACCCAAATTTCCTTATTCAGCATTCAATATTGGTTCCAGTATGATACACTGAGGTCTCCTAATTGGGAAAAGAGTGTGGAAATTAACTAAATCTGCAGCTAATACCACAGAACCATGGAGATGATCTGAATGAAGAAACTCTTAGAAAATGTGGTGGGTCCGAATGAGAGTTTACTCCCAAATGAATCTGTTAAGTGTAAAGTATGGTTTCTGGAAGGATCTCTGTAATACCACCACTGTATCAGTTAGATTCTGCTTGAAACAAGCCACTCCCAAACTCAGTCTCTTAAAACAATGATCTTTTATATTTTATAGCAGTTAATAATTAGAATCATATAATAATAATATGTGTACTTCTAAGCTTTCTGTCAGATCTTTGGGGTCCAGTGCAATTAAAGTCATGTGCTTCTTAAGTGATGCAATATGTCTTCTAGATTTTAAAAGGGCTATTTTTTAAAAGGAAAGAGAAATTTATTATTTTTCTCTAACCTTTATTTCACTTAAGAAATAGTGACGTTTCATCATAATCTGTATTTATGCATCTTTCTTTTACTTCAAGTTCTTTAAATAATATCCCTGTTCTCCAAAATAGTGTTTTATAATTACAGATAACATTCTTTGTGACCTTTGTACTACTGTAATGCCCCAATTGAGAAAAACAAACTCAGGAATTTAAAAAAAAGTATTACTGTTACCAATAATGGTTTCCATTTCTTTCTATGGGTTTCAAAGTGTCTTCATGTCGTCTATGTCCTTTTAAACCACCTGAGCACAGTGTCACCCGTGACCATTCATGCTGCTTGTTATTGTTGGATTCATTTTTGTTTGTGATGGGAATTTGCAAGTTTACTTTTCCACATATTCTTTTCCAGGACTGATCATGGTGAAGCACTTGCAGTGCTGAGTCATCAAAGTATGTTCAACGGTGTCCCCTTTATGTTAGCTTTTAAAAAGGGGTCCACTAGCATTCCCAGTTAGTGTGTCCCTCCAGATAGATGTGTGCTGCCGTTTGCTCCTGTTAATGGTGGCTCCTGTATCCCTTTTGTTTGCAGTGTCTCAGTTTGAAACTGAATTCTACGTCAGTGGACTTGCACCTCTCTGTGATCAGCTTGTTGTACTTTCCTATGTAAAGGAGATTTCAGAAAAAACGGTAATTATTTTCTCCCCAAATGCAAAGGCACGTGGGGGTTCACTTCTTTAGCATTACACCCAGATCAGGTTGTTCATCAGTGGCGTACGCTATAATCTGAGCAGAACTTTCTGACCTATAAAATAAGGTTGGCAGAGATTACCCTTTAGACCTGACATATTTACTTTCCGAAACTCTACTCATTGCCTGCCTTTGTTCCTATTGCTAAGCGAAAAAAAGAGTAATTTTTTTTTCCTCTTTTTTCAGTCTCTCTTGGTATATTAGTCAAAAGGAATGAAGGATTCCTCTTGCTGAAAGGGGAAGAAACTAAGCTGACACTGTGCATTAGCAGAAATGACAGCAATGAAGTTGATCGGCAGCAACCACAGGGGTCCCTGTGGTCAGAGGGAATTACAGAAAGGGCATTTCATTATTTTCGTTGGTCCAGACATATTTGTTTACTTCCCAGTGGCCTGGTGATTCTAAGTAGCTTGATTATGGCTTTGAAATGGATTGTTGTGAAATCTCAGTTATCAGTGCAAATAATGGTACATCAAAATCTGTGGCTAATAAAAAGCAGCAGATGATCTAAATTTTGTTGTGCGTGTCTTTGGAATAAGCTTATATATTGCCCAGCGGAGGGGTATCCACACCCAGTCTCTCTTCAAAGCTGAGGATGGCCCCATTCCGAGCTTGTCTTTATTATGAGAATCCAGGGGTCCTGCCAGCACAAGAATAGGGGTGGCTTCAAGGCACAAACAAGGAGAGTGTACTGTAAAGGATTTTCTTTTGGATACTGTATATAAAAGAAATTGTAATTGATTCTCTAGTCCTTTACAGTAAGTAGGCAAGTGGGCTATCCTTGTTTGTATCTTTTTTTTTTTCAAATGGAGAGAAATAAAATGGGGGAGAAAAACCCTGGGAGCCCTGGTTTTGAAGTGGTAGCTGCTCTTGAGCATTTCTCTGAGCAAGCACTTGCATTAGGAAGCCATCACTATAGTAACCTGAAGCTCTGGGTGCCCATGTTGCTAGGCAATGAAATGCTATAGACTTAAGTGAACACTCAGACCTACTAAAATCGATAGGGTTGGCTTCTAGCCCGTTGCAGGACATCAGTTTGCTATTATTTTATTTATTTTTTGAAAATAAAGAAAAGCAGTGGCTCCTGGGGGAGTAAATACAGTGCTTTTTGAGGAGGAATGCAGGAAGGATTGAGAATGTGATTGGAAGAAATAAAGAAAGAAGCAGTAAAATGAAAAAGGAGAAGCCTAATAAACAACTGAGCAAAGAAAGAAAGGAAACCTTTGTTAATAAAAGAGTATTTGAAGGGAATAAATGCCGAAGACAGGCCAACCTCATAGAGCACATAGAAAATGGATTTTTCTAGATGAAGAAGTGAGGGTTTGGGAGATAATTGGAAAATGTGTGTGCCAGTTTATGTAGATACTCATTTTATAGACCACTAAAGTACACCTTAAATCCTTAAACACAGAATAAACTAATAAAATTAAGGCAAAAGGAGCAAAGAGGTAAGCTCCCCTTCCCCCTTTATTTTTTCATACTGAAAAGATGGTTTAGTGACATTGAATAAAATTTGTTTTATATCATTCCGTATTATCCCCCAAATATTATCCCCCAGATATCCACGTGATACCTTTCACATACATGCATGTCTTCACATAGTTGGAGGGATAGTCATATGCTACTCTGCATTGCCCTGTTTCCATGGGCATTATTCCATTCTGCCTGCGTATGTCTGTGTACTGTCCACCATCATTGTGTTTAGTGGTTCTGTACTGTTCCAAATCTGCTTGGTACACTTTAATTTATTAAGGTGTTCTCCCAGTATTTTACTTTTCTTTCATTCGTTGATAAAGCACATGTGTGTTATAAATTGTGCTGGGCACTAGGGATCAAAGATCAACAAAACCAGATTTCTGCTCTTAGGGAGTTCACAGGCAAGGGCTGTTTGGCCAGGGAACAAAAGTATAAAATGAGATTCATATTGCTGATGCTTTTCTTATACATATAAAAGAGCCTTTTCTATGGTCTAGTGAAGTGATTTTCTTTTTATTTTGTTCAAAATATTTTTTTTAATTTGGCTATTCTGATTTTGATATTTTTATTGTTACAGTGGTCAATTTTTAAATATATTTCAGTTTTCTCCACTTTTTTTCAGTTGTTTCAAAGTTTAGCAATTTATAATTTCTCCACAGATCTGATAGGTTTTTCTTCACTAGTTGATCTTTTATAGTTGCTATTTTATTTTTGGAAAGTTTTCTGATTGTAAGTTTCCTGAGGCCTTTCCTGCCAAGCGGAACTGTGAGTCAATTAAACCTCTTTCCTTTATAAACTACCCAGTCTTGGGTATTTCTTCATAGGAGTGTGAGAAGAAACTAATATGTATGGCTAACTAGAATTAATTTGTGTAACATATAGAAATGTAATTTAAATTAATGTTTCTCTCTTTTCCCCCACTAGGAAAGAGAATACTGTGCCAGGCCTAGACTGGACATCATCCAGCCACTTTCTGAGACTTGTGAAGAGATCTCTTCTGATGCTTTGACAGTCAGAGGCTTTCAGGAGAATGAATGTAGAGATTATCATTTAGGTAAGAGATATCAAAGATCTGGCTAATATGATTTTTTTGTGTTTTTTTTTTTTCCCCTTCCTACTTGCACTAAATGGAATTTAAATTAAGGTGCTGAAAGAATCTTAAGAGAATACCTGGGTAGACCTCGTATGCTGAAAACAAGGACATTTGGATGCAGAGATGTTGCAGAACTTGCATAAGCTCCTATAGCAAAAGGGAAGACTAGAGTTCAGACCAGGACCGGGGGGAGGATTGGGCTCCTTGTTTTTTGTTCTTGTGTTTTTTCTATTGTCCTGACTATTTAATGTGACACATAATTTAATGTCAAGCCGCATGGCTCCATGGTTGTCATATCTCTTCCATTTTACGTGTCAGGAAAGTTCGCTCTGGGATGGCAGAGAGGTTCTTTCTTGTTTGTAACTGAGTGCTCAGAGCCTGAACGACTTCTGGCACATTCTAGGTATTCGGTCAATATTTGTTGAGTGGATGGAGGAATACACTTAGTCACTGCTCATAAATACAAGGAGAACCATTAATATTTAGTCATACCAGAGACGTCTGTGTTTGGCTATTATCATACCTTTGTAAACTATATTAATTAAAATAGAACAGTTAAGCTTTGTAGGAATGCTGTACTGCTTTAAACACAGTTGTCATTTTTTGAGAATATTTTCAGTTCTCATTGTGGCCAAAGGAAATGAAGAAATATTCTATATATATTTAAACTTTCTTATATGAAGACCCTAATCTGTTGAAAAATGTAAGAGTATATTCTAGACTTGGCAAAAAGCAACTGTGATTCACAACTGAAAGTGTCCAATCGAGGTATTTGGCTCAGAGCAAACTCTGCTGCACACTTAGAAACCCTTCAGAGCAGGTTTTATAATTGAATTCTGCAGGAAACCCTCAGATTGGCATTGTGCACAACATGCTGAAATGATAGATTATGTCCCTAGGGCTTGGGCGTCTGTCATTTATGCCTTAGGTGGCCTTGACCTTGATGAAGAGGAAACATTTATCGCCGACTGTGGGGTGTAATTGTTCTGTAAAAATAGAACAGTGCTGTAAATGGCCATAAATAAAATTTATATACAGTAGATGAATTCTAATATGCAATAGACATGGAGAATTTTTAACACTTTTTCAGCTGAAGTCAGAGTGTTAATGTATTAAATGTAGAATTTTAAACTCACCTTATTTTTTTTCAAGTTTTTTAGTATGTCATTGCCTCCCTTCCTGTCCCTCTCCTTCTCTCCCTTGCTTTTTTATCAAGTATTTTTACACTTAAATATTTTTAAAAGCACTGAAATATGCTTCTGTCATTCTTTACCCTGTCTCCCACACTTACCTTCCAACAGAGCCAAACACACAACAAAGATAGACACATTTTCTGTTCCTTCTTGGGCTGGGTAACCTAACCAGGTCCTCTGAAACCATTGCCAGATTTTCTGCTGTTGAGTCACCAAGTCGTTCCTCTCTTTTCTCACCTATAGAGTACTCTGAAGGGGAATCACTTTTTTACATCGTGAGTCCGAGAGATGTTGTAGTGGCCAAGGAACGGGACCAAGATGATCACATTGACTGGCTCCTTGAGAAGAAGAAATATGAAGTACCCTTGATTTTATTTCTTTGAAAGTATTGACTCATCTACAGCATAGAAAGGATAAAATATTTTTGTAATAAATCTTTTATGTAGTCAAAGTAGAGTATCCCTAGCCAAAAATATGTAGGAAGTTAATAACTTTCCAGTATCCCCTTCAGAAATTAGAGAACCAAAAGATTGCAATGGATTAACTGGCTTTACTGCTAAGTGGGGGAGCAGTTGGGAGTGGAAGGAGGAGGTGAGTTAGATCTAGACTGTTGGAAGTTTTATTTTTTGATTTTGTTCAAGGAAATTAAAATAGAGCTAGTATTTCAGAGGTGTCTATTTGGATTTAATGAAATCATTTATTTTGTGCTTATCACATTGATACTCACTTAAGATGATTTGAACTACCAGTTTGGATAGAATGATGATGTCCACTTCATTGAGTTCTGGCTTAGATTAATTTGAATAGATAATGCCCAATATCGTTTAAAAAAAAAAAAAGAAAAAACCATTTTTCAACTTTAATAGCTACTAAGTTATGTTATGTAGATGGGCTTATATACTAATTTAAAACAGCATCAACAATAAATAGTCTACGTATTTGTTGCACTAAGTTTGTAACCATCTGAAAGGATTTGGAAAAAAGAATTTTTTTCATTTATAAACCATTTAAAGTCCAAGTATTGATAGCTAGTTCATAACCCAGTTATTACCATGTTACTTTAAATCCAGTAGTTTCTCAGAGAAGTAATTGTATGTTTTACACATTTATGTTAATGTAGTATTTGTAAACTTTCCAAAATTAAAACAAAATCAGAGATTTTTCAAAAACTTAGTTTTAGATATACATAAACATATGCATATAATTCACTTTTTTATTGAAGCATAAGGGGGAATGCTCCTTTATCAATAGTGTCATAAAGATTTAGAAAACAGCTGCCTTTTTATATATGGAGACTAGGAGACTGTTGTTGTATTTTGATTTGTGTCTGAAATGTGATTCCAGTGTCCTAATGAGGAAATGAATTCAAATGGAAGTAGGAGAAGTCTTCATTTTGGTTGACTGCTTTTGAGTTTGAATTCAGTGAGGTTCATTCAACCATAGTATTAAGAATTCCAGTGCTTCAAGCAAAAGCCATGGGAAAATGGAGCTTTATTCGTGTAGTGCAGAATTCTAAACCATAATAACTGTAGTGTTTATAACCTCAATATCTTTTCTCTCCCACCTTCTCCCATTTTCCCTCCCTCCTTTTCTGCTTTTTTTTTTTTAAATCATCCTTATGTTTGGAATATAGGAAGCATTGATGGCAGCTGAAATTAGTCAAAAAAATATTAAAAGACATAAGATTCTGGTAAGTGTGCAATTTGTTGTTTGAAACATAACTTTATCTTTCAGTAAGTTATAGTGAGACTGAAAATAATTTGAAAAGAACAGGTTTTTCCTATCTTTTGAGAATTTATTTTAAACTAATTCCCTAACCTATGAGGTCAAAATATTTTATTTTATCGAATCAGTTTCTGCTTGTAAACAAGAGACTTGAACGCTTGCTAGAAGGCAAGTTTAGGTAATTTGGAAACTGTATGTGTGAAAAACACTTTAAATACAGAGCTTTCTAGTTATGTGTATGAAAGTTTCTCTAAATCATAGGTAAAAATCACATTATCACAAAATTTATCAAAAGAGAGGTTTCATAAAACTGCATTGCTTTGGTGTTTCCATAATAACAGACTCAGTTGATTTTGTTATGGAAACTAATCTAGAACATCAAATACATTTTTAATACATTTTGGACTCAGGGAAAATAGAGCGACTGAAAGCCCCTTTCTTTGCTAACTGTGACAGTGAATGTGCAGATGGAGAGCAGAGAGGAGCTCATATCCTTCACATGTGAAGGGTCCTTGGAGACCATCTAGCCTAGTTCCCTTGTTTACAGGTGAAAACTGGAGGCTTAGTGTTTTATGGCTATTTGGGTTTCGGCACAGATTCTTTCTGCCTACATTTTCCCTACCGTAAACTTCTCTGTAAAACTCCACACTAAAGCCTGAATTGCCAAAGAGTGCAGAAGCAAAATAATTTAGGAATAACAGGAGAAAAGAAAACCAGAGCATCTTAAAAAAAAAAAAAAAATCCAGCCAAAATTGTGGAGAATAAGCAAGGATTCTCTAGAATTGGAAGAGAATGCATTCCGGCCCTTAGAGTAGTTAATATATGCGAAGATGCAGAGATGTGAAACAGCTTGGCCTGCTTGGTTATGTGGGCAGTTGAGGGCTTTTATTTTATTTTTATTTTTATTTATTTTTGAGACGGAGTTTCACTCTTGTTGCCTAGGCTGGAGTGCAATGGCGCAGTCTCGGCTCACTGCAACCTCTGCCTCCTGGGTTCAAGTGATTCTCCTGCCTCAGCCTCCCAAATAGCTGGGATTAAAGGCATGCGCCACCACGCCTGGCTAATTTTGTATTTTTAGTAGATACAGGGTTTCTCCATGTTGGTCAGGCTGGTCTCAAACTCCCGACCTCAGGTAATCCTCCTGCCTCAGCTTCCCAAAGTGCTGGGATTACAGACGTGAACCACTGCACCCAGCAGTTGAGGGGTTTACTACACGGTAGCAAAGACCAGATCCTGAAGTGCCATTCATAATTGAGAGCTTGGTTCTCTCTTGGAACATCTAGAAGTCAATTTAAGCTTTCAGACATCAGATTTCCCCATTAGAAAGATTCTCTGATGGAGATGGGGCCAGAGGAGGGCCAGCTGAGATGGAGATCAATCAGAAGGCTTCCTAATCCGGTGGAAAGTGATGAGACTTACACACAATCAGGAGGATTGGAGAGGTGAAGATAGATGGAAGATACAGTAAATTTGAATCTTTGGGATATGGTGACTGATGCTGTGTGGATGAAAGAATAGGAATAAAAATCAAGACTGACTCCCAGGCTTTGGGCTTGGGACTCTGGTTTGGTGCTGCTGTTCACTGATTGATAGAGATACCCTGTGGAAGGAGGAGCAGGATTGGGAGAATTGATGAGTCCTGTTTTAAACACATTAGTTTTAGGTGTCTGTGGGACATCATAGTGGAGCCCAGGAAAGAAATTTGGACTCAGAAATAGATTTGGGATAATTATCAGCAAACAAGTGTTACACAAGCTTGGATCAGCCCACATGGGGTGAGTGTTATGAACAGAGGACCATGAATGGAACCATCAGGAATGCCGTCATTCAAGGGATGATGCATACATAGTAGATTTGGAAGAGCCAGAGCAAGGTCATTTCATGGGAGCTGAGAGAGGAGAGAACTCCAGGGTAGAGTTAAATACTTGAGTAGTGGAGGTAAGTAGGTCAGAAGGTTAAGACAAAGTCAGCTGGTCAGTTGTACACTGGATTTGGTAATATGAAAGTAGTGAATTTTCTGTATATGTATTATTTATTCTCAACATGTTATAGGGAATGAAAAGTGAATAGGAGATTATAAAGATAGACTATCAGGTTAGCTGTGAAGGGGAAGAGGGTGAAGGCTGTAGCTGGGGGCTATGGCATCGTGGGATGATGGTAGTTTTTGGGTATTTTGTGTAAGAGAGGCAATTAAACATGCTTATGCTGAGGGAAAAGAGGTAAAATAGAGTTGACATAAAAGGTTGATGTAAAAGGAGGAGGAGGAGTGCAGGATAAGCTCCACAGTGGAGAAGCATGGACACGAGGATTGACTCTGAAAAGGAGACGTTCTTTCTCTGAACCTTGATGGAAAGATCCTATATAGAATTGTTATGTGTGATCTGTTTCCAGAAAAATAAGGAAGTTAGACACTCTTTCTTCACTTGATGTCTCATATAGTAGTTATTAAAGTAAAAATTTAATAAACTAAAAATGATGGGTATTTTCCTTCACTGTTGAAATGGGCATGTCCTATACGTTAGTCCTATACATTAGTTATGAACAGATTTTTTTCTCTTAGCATGATGTAATTTCATACCAGACATGCAGAGAAGGAATGGGCTGCTGCCACTTTTTTTTGCCATACAAGAAGGTGTTTCACATGCACCTTTTTGTATGTAAAGTAAAAATTAAAATCCAACTTTTGTTATATAGAGAGAGTTTAAGCTTCTGGTGAAATACTTTTAGGTGCAAATAGTATATGAGAAGATTAGTCATAGGGAGCTCAAGCAAGAACTGTCCTCCCATGCCTCTGGTGATGTTGGCCACCCAAATCCTTTCAGAACGGAGGTAGAATAAGTGAATAAACATGAATACTCTGAAGCCAGTCACTTCCCTGCTCTCAGCCCAGTTTCTTCTCCTGTAAACAGATAGGTTTGAATCACAGGTTTTTCAGAGTTCAGTTTTACTTCAGTATCAACTTTAATATTTCCTATTTCCCTTTAATATGATAGTCATTATTTCATTTTTCTTATACCATCTTTTCAGACTTGGGGTAGAAGAAGCAGGTAGCTTGCATTCTATAGATGAAGACACAGGAAACAGAATTTTATATCCATTGACAATGTGGAACTGTTGGATCATGTTTCTAATATCGAATACCACCTTTATGAAAAAATCTCTTAAAGGGGGCAGATTAGGAAGCTTTAAAATACTAACATTATTTACTTTTTTTAGTGACCTGTGAATTGTAAAATGTATGAAAATACAAATACATTTAAATATGAATATGCTTAAGAAGCAAGCATAATAATTACATAAAGCAAGATAAAAGTATAAACAGGTTATAGTCAGTAGTGCCAATAGGATCCTAATGTGCTGTGTGCAGAAACTGAGACTGAACTTTTTAGTTATTCCGGTTAAATTTTGACATTTCTTCATTTGACTTTCCCTAGGATATTGGCTTGGCATATATAAATCATCTGGTGGAGAGAGGAGACTATGACATAGCAGCGCGGTAATGATGACATTTTCAATTATTTTTAATATAAATAGAATTGAGCGTTGCTAACAATACAAATAAGCCATTCTTTGAAGTTGACATTTTATTTTTGTACATCTTTCTAACAAGGGTAATTTTTGAATATTATTTTTGAATATTAATGATTTCAGGTATATTATTTTCCCAACTATTTCATTTTTACCAGAGGAGAATTGTTTTTCTCATTATTTAATGAGAAAGGTATCAAGAACCATGAAGGGTCTCAGATTTTACCTATTTATGTCTAACAAGTTAGCTTGTCATTTCCCTGGTTGCTGGCAGAAGACAAGAGACTCCCAGGGCAGATCTAAAGGACTCTCTGAGCAATAGTACCAGCCAAGGTACTACTACAACAATAGCAGTCAACCAGAGTGTCAACATTTGCCGCGGTCCCCAAGCCCCAGTTCCCACAATGCAACAGAGGGTGGACATGCAGATCCTGCCCATGCAGTGGGCTGTGATACGGGAGAGAACCCCTGAGCTTAGGGTATCTGAATCTTTTCTAGTGACCAGGAACCCCATGTATTAGTACATTCTCACGCTGTTAGTAAAGACATACTCGATACTGGGTAATTTATAAAGGAAAGAGGTTTAATTGACTCACAGTTCAGCATGGCTAGGGATTACTTACAATCAGAAAACTTACAATCATGGCAGAAGGGGAAGCAAACGTGTCCTTCACAAGGCAGGCATGAAGGAGAAGAACGAGAGCCCAGTGAAGGGGGAAGCCCCTTATAATACCATCAGAACTCGGGAGAACTAACTCACTATCATGAAAACACAATGGGGGAAACTGTCCCCATGATTCAGTTTTCTCCACCTGGTCCCTCCCATGACATGTGGGGATTAATGCTAACTACAATTCAATTTGGTGGGGACACAGCCAAAGCCTATCTCCCTGCCTGCCCTTTGTCCCAGAAGGCATCATTTTACCTTGGTTATACTGGGCAGTAAGAAACCTTCCCTTTCCTCTGGAGGGAGACACTATTTGTATCCTCTCATTTCTAGAGCTGTTTGCTTTGTAAGCATCCTTGGAAGATAGTCCAGAACAAAGTGCCTCAGTTTATGATTCAAAGAAAATTTTCCCAACCAGAGGATGACAATTAAATAGAAGTGACCAGACCACAGCATCCTGGGTTGCAGAGGTCTGTGATGGGCAGAACATGTAAACGTTATGCAGTGGTGTGCAAGTCTGTGTGAGTGGTTCCCACTGGAACTGGGCAGTGCCCACTGCGTGACTGCATGGCAGCCCTGGAAGAGTGGCCTCAAACCTGCTTCTGGTCCCCTGAGGTTATTTAAGAAAATGTGTTTCTTTGATATGTAAAGTAAGGTTTCATTCATACATAATCAGTCCTCCAGGTTATATAGTAGGATAGGATTCTAATTTTCTGAAGTCTGATTTTGTAGTGCATAATTTAAAGCCATTCAGAAAGGATCTGGCACTTTGGGGTATGACGAGTTTTCTTCAAGGCAAGAAAGGTCCCCCAAAACCAGCAGTGCTCATCTGGATAAACGGGAAACTTAGAACAGGCAGATAGTTGGGAAAGCCCCTAGTTGTAGTCTTCTGAAAATGATTCATCTTTATTTATAAGCTTTTTATATTAACTTTTATAAGTTGTGTTAACTTATGTATGCAACCAAATGAGTAACAGTAATACCTTTATGTTCATTGGTACTTGAGATAGAAATTCATCAAAACTCTGAGAAGAGGCCGGGCGCGGTGGCTCACGCCTGTAATCCCAGCACTTTGGGAGGCCGAGGCGGGCGGATCACAAGGTCAGGAGATCGAGACCACGGTGAAACCCCGTCTCTACTAAAAATACAAAAAATTAGCCGGGCGCGGTGGCGGGCGCCTGTAGTCCCAGCTACTCAGGAGGCTGAGGCAGGAGAATGGCGTAAACCCAGGAGGCGGAGCTTGCAGTGAGCCGAGATCGCGCCACTGCACTCCAGCCTGGGCGACAGAGCGAGACTCCGTCTCAAAAAAAAAAACAAAACAAAACAAAAAAAAAACTCTGAGAAGAGAGAGTTCTCTAAACCTCTGGGGAAAATGTCCATTTATTCTGTCTCTGTTTTTGTTTTTGTTTTTGTTTTTTGCTTTCTTTCTCCCTGGGATGTTTTTACTGCCAGCAAATGCCAGAAAATTCTTGGGAAAAATGCAGCACTCTGGGAATATGAAGTTTATAAATTTAAAGAAATTGGACAGCTTAAGGTAAGCAAAGCCTTATTTTTAACTCTCAGTTTCTGCAAGTAGTATATTAATAATGCAATGGAAACAAAGATAATAGTACTCAGCTCTTTATTGGGAAGTGATTATTATCTCAGATGGAAAGAAAAATCAAACTTTTAGAGATCAGTTTCAAAATATAAGCCTGGTGTAAAAAATATACATATATATAAGATTATATTACATATACAATGTGTTCACTTATTTCTTTCCAGTTCTGTGTTTAGACGAAGTTTTCATGCTCTTTTTAATGACTTTTGAAATAGGTGGAATCTCATCCAGTAGGTTATAAAGCATAAGACTTTTTTTAGATTTACTGAATAATTAATGTATTTTTCAAATAATATTTTACATGCTGAAAGATGGAAAAAATTGACCGCCTAGCTCTAATGAATAATTTTGATGTTTTAAATCTTTCAACTTGGTGCACAACATCCTAATCAATCAATAAAGTATTCCTATGTTTGTTTTAAACATTTAAAACATGTTCAGTATTTGTGGACCTTTTGAACGCTCTCTTGGAGTTATAAATATGCTTTAAAAATTCCCAGTTACTCAGCTTGTCCACCGTGTGACTCCTCCTCTGTCTGCCCTGTAAATGTTACACTTCTCATTGGATTTATTGGGCTATTCTGGAGGACTTTATCCAGTCCTGCCTCCCTGTTTACTTTAATGGCTGTGTAACTCGGACCTCTTTTTTGAATATCATGTCATGGCCATTTCTCCTTGTATATACTGCTGATAATGATAATTCAAGTTAATATAAATCCATTTCCTTCCCAAATTCAGTCCTTTTCCATTTAATCTGTTTATGATACACAATATACCCATTCCCCAGGGCGCAAAGCCACTGTTCTTGATTAGAACTTATTACACCCCTCCTCATTCTGTTTAATCTCCACTTCTTGTCAGTTTTATCATGTCAATACCAGTCGGGTCTCTTCCCCTGTGGTACCATTGCCTTCACTCTTGCCTGAGCCATTGCAAATGCCTTCTGATAGATCTGTGGGCAGCCCTAGCCCAGAGTTATCTGCATAAAAAATAAGTCTTGACTCTCACTTCCCTAATACCTGTTGCTTCCCTCCTGCCTGTAGAATAAAATCGGAATTCCTCTCATGATCCCACCTCCCCTTCCTCTCCAGCCTCATCTCCCTTCAGTGATGCCATGTCGCATCTCTGGGCCCCTCTGACCTCCCTGCACACAGATGCATGTTCATGGCTCTGCACCTTTGCTCATGCTATTCCCCCTGCCAGATGTCCTGCCCCTCTCTTATTTTTTCCTGAGAAACCCTGGGCTTTAGTAGGCAAGGTTCTCCTCTGCTGCTGCAGCACTATGCCGACCCTTCTCTTGTAACACTTACCACACAATACAGTTATTGTCTGTTTAATTGTCTGCATATCTTTCTTCTAGGACTTGTGAGCTCCTTGGGGATCGTGACCCTCTCTGTCTGTCCCCAGTATAAAGCATGATGATTGGATCATAGGGCATTATAGTGACAGTATTTGGAAATGGACTTTTAAAACAGCACTGAAAATATCTGAAGAACCCAAGATGTATTTTTCCTAATTTCAAAAGATGATTATGCATTGGTAAAGGTTGATAAACTCCAGTTGAAGGAAAGAAAGATGAATAGATTACCTATACTCCTTAATTACTTAAGAAGTTGACTTTTTTCATCTCTGTGACTTTATCCCTCCTATTATTTAGATTTCTATTAACTCATCAGGAAGAACAGAGAGATAAAGATTAACCGAGGCAACTTTTAAGTTCATTCATACATGTATACTTTTGAAAATATATTATAATTTGTTGTTAGAAAGTAGTGTTCATTTAAATCCTCCTCAGAACATTTTTTTCAGAGTACTGTATTGCCTCACATTTTTAAAGTAAAAATATACTTTATGTTTTCTGCATAATTGGAATGCAGTTTTGTTTTGCCATTTTTTAAAGGATTTTTTTTCCTTTTCCTTACCTAGGCTATTAGTCCTTATTTGCCAAGAGGCGATCCAGTTCTGAAACCGCTTATCTATGAAATGATCTTACATGAATTTTTGGAGAGTGATTATGAGGTATGGTATTGTGATGTGATCATATTTACTTGTTCTCGATGGGAAATATTAGGAAATCTAGAAAGGAATACAATGGAGCAATGTCTGTAAAGGAAACAGATTTGTAGTTTGCATGTGGCAGGTGAAACTGAGCTAGAGAAACTCCAGTGATAACTCACGTTTATGTAGACAGTGAAAACACTTAGTCCTTGTGCATTTTAAGGAATTCCTTAATGTTATCTTCTTTCTAGAACTAAAGAAAAAGAGCTAAGTACTATTTTGTGGATTTCATAAATACAATAGCAGCTGCTGTTCCATCTTTGATATCATCCCAGGAGAAAGAGAATTATGAGTGTTCTGTGAAAATGATGGAGAAAAGTACAAACTTTCTTTACAAATGCTAAAGTATATTATAATTTGCCTATTTTTAAAGTAATGTAATTTAAGCATTTAAAAAAATTTATTGTTTTTATGATTCTGTTACAGTTCTTGCACATGCTCGAACTCTTACTTTTTCATGAAACTTTTAAAAATCCTGTATCATCAAAGTTATCTTGTTAATTTCATATCTAGAACACTTTTTACTGAGATGGAAAGAAACAAGCGTGACTTAACCTTAGAGATTGTAGATGTTTTCTCATGAATGTTTTAGGATGTCTGTCTGGTCAGTACTGTTAAGGAGGTTGTAAATAATTTGTTTTTATTTTCATAAGCTCTTATATAATTCATATTTTACCTTCCCTTATTCTCAGCTTAATATTTAATTTTGAATTAAATTGTCACATAATCATTCAAATAGCTGTGTTCCCTAACAACACTTTTGATCACATATGTGGAGAGAAATTTTGTGTTGCTAAGCAGAGCACTGAAGGTCGGATTACAAAAAACAAACTGTACTTCTCTGGAATATTGACTTGTCAATTTTTTTTTTTCTCCCTAAAAAGATTTGAAGTAGTATTGGAGGTAAAGGTGCTTCATGACTTCTTTTTATGGGGTTTCTAGTCATATGCCTGTAGCTTTGCCTATTAATTTACAACCCAGCAGAGTTATATTAAACAGTTAAGCTTTGTTTAATATTAACGACAAATGTGTAAGTATGTTAAAAATGGGATGATTTCCATGGCATTTCGTTTCATGAGTACTTTCTAGACTTTTACTTACTATAATAGGCACCGAGGTTTTCTATAACTTTGCTCATTCAATCATAACAGGTCCCTAGTACCTGTGTCCTCTAATTAATAATAATGGCCACAGGATAGATTTTATAAATATTTCTTGGGTAGCACATTTATTCAAGGGTACACAAAGCCAGTTAAACAGAGAGACGCCTGACATGAAATATGATAGATGTTTATTTCAGTTTATGGTGGGGTCATCATGCTTTTATCACACAAGATGTTTGGTCATTTTGTCTTATTTTGTGTTTGAAGTTGGCAGCACCATGAGGCCCTTGCATGATAGTGAAAAGAAAAAAATGGAGCCAAACTTTCTTCTTTCCCTGAGCATTGTTATGAATGGTCTAGAGGCTACTGTGAGCTGCTGGTATTGGGGTAGAAATCTTTTCAGACTATTTTATCTTATGTAGTCTTAAGAAAACAGGGCTGTCACAGTGGCTTACATCTGTAATCCCAGCACTTTGAGAGGCCAAGGTGGGAGGATGGCTTGAGCCCAGGAGTTCAAGACCAGCCTGGGTAACACAGTGAGACCTGTCTCTACAAAAAACTAAAAATTAGGTGAGTGCCGTGACATATACCTGTATTCTCAGCTCTTCAGGAGGCTGAGGTGGGAGGATCACTTGAGCCCAGAGGATGAGGCTGCAGTGAGCTGTGATCATGCTGCTGCACTCCAGCTTGGGTGACAGAGTGAGACCCTTTCTCACAAAAAGGAAAGAGGCCGAGTGTGGTGGCTCACACCTGTAATCCCAGCACTTTGGGAGGCTGTGGGAGGCTGAGGCGGGCGGATCACAAGGTCAGGAGATGGAGACCATCCTGGCCAACATGGTGAAACCCCGTCTCTACTAAAAAAGAAATACAAAAGTTAGCTAGGCATGGTGGCATGCACCTGTAGTCCTAGCTACTCGGGAGACTGAAGCAGGAGAATCACTTGAGCCCGGAAGGCAGAGGTTGCAGTGAGCCAAGATCGCACCACTGCACTCCAGCCTGGGTGACAGAGCAAGACTCCACCTCAAAAAAAAGAAAGAAAAAAAAAAAAAAGAGAGAGAAAGACAAAGAAAGAGGGAGAGAGAGAGAAAGAAAAGGAAGGAAAGAAGGGAAGGAAGGAAGGACAAGGAAAGGGAAACAAAGGGAAGGAAGAAAAGAAAGAAACTTGATCTGAAATATTATTTTGGTTCTACAAACATTTTAATGTTCTGATTGAATCCATTCCCCAAATTTCTGAAGTAAAATTTCAATCATGTTAATATATAAGAAGGTTGCAATCTAAATGGAAAATATGTGGTCTTTTGTTCTGGTCTCTTGCCATCCTTCCAGGGGTTACTTTGATAGAAGTTGGGTAGAACTTTAATGAAAACTATATTACTGAATCTTTTGCGATTTTCTTACCAAATCCTGATGCATTACAGAAGCAACTTTACGCTGTTTTCATTTCTAAATATTATTTAAACAAATTCACAGTAGTTCATTAAAGTATTAATGGAGTTATTTAATAGTAATAATGTACCTTTTTTTATATAAACCAAAAAGTGACCAAGGCAGATCTCAATTGATTTAAAGGTTTATTTTGCCAAGGTTAGGGACATACTTGGGGAAAAGAAACAGGGTCTGTGTCCTGTGCTTTTTCCAGAGAGAGTGTTGAGGACTTCAAAATGTAAAGGGGAAAGAGCAAGCAGGAAGAGAAGGAGGAAATTTTAAAAACAAATAAATAAATACATAGGGGGAGAGTAGGCAGTGAGGCACGTGGTCACATACCAGTGATGCTCTGATTCGCTCAGGGAATCTACGTTTTATACGTAAAAAGAGAGAAGTGGGGAAAAAGTCAATTATGCATTCATCTCTTGCTCAGTAGATCTACCTTTGACATGAATAAAAGAAGCATGTGAAATGACAGCTCTCTGGGAACAAAAGGAAGGCAGTTTTTGCATGACTCAGTTCCCTTAACTTTCCCTTTGGCCTAGTGAGTTGGGGGTCCTGAGAATTTATTTTCCTTTCACATTTAATAACGTGGACATTTTAAATTCTCTTTACTGCCTTACGGATATGTTTTTGTTCTAAACGTTGTCAGGGATCAGTAAGTAAACTGCTCCACCATATTTTGAGTTATAAAACATGAGGGCTAAAGTCAGGAATCAGGGAGTAGAGACTGAGCAAGATACTGGCCCAGAATCAGCTCCGGGAGGAAACAGGATCAAATCAGGGAACCACAAAATTTGAGATCTAGAAATAGCCAGAATAAGAGCCAGGGGATAAGACTGGAGCCAAAGTCCCAAATTCCAACATAAAACTGGCATTAGAAGCCAGAGTGGAAGGAGGACCAAGATGGTGACTTGTTAAAGGTATAGAGTGCTGGACAGTTTCATTGTGGGAGCAGTCCTGTCCCAAGCAGGCCGCCTCGTACAGTTGTGCTGGCTATACAGTACACAACTGCATAACCAGTCGCACCCAGCAGCCCAGGCCTAAGTGCATTAGAGGACTCTTGGTGGTGGGGAACGTAGCTGACTTGGGTAATATCTGTAAGATGTTAAAGCTGTCATCCAAATGTTACAGTTAGTCCAGAATGGGGATAGAGCAAGTCCAACCTAAACTCTTGTCCATGCAGTGAGACTTTATAGAAGGAACAGGATACCTTTCTTAGTTGTACATTCCGTAAAACTAAGGACCGAAGTAGATGGCACAACCTGCCTCCCAGGAATGCTAAATGGAGATTTATTGTACAATAATATTCCCTGCAACTCTTCACTACACCCAAACCCATAGTCTTAAAATTGATGAAATGTTTATTGAAGAAACCTTTAATCATATAATTGTTTGGGCTGTTATATGACTAAAAGTGAATACTTTAGGGATGGTTTAAATTGTTTGATTTGTTTTGAGAATTTAGGAGAAACCAAACTCAGTTTCTCATGCTATACTCTCACAACACAACGCTTCTGTGACCAAATGTGTGGATTTTTCTGCTACAGACTAAGAAAGCAATTAGTTCTGCTGTGGACACCAGCTGGGTGTCCTCTAATTCAATTCAATTCTGACACTATCTACATGAAGATAGCATCAGATCCTGCAGGCTGAGGGCTCAGGCCCATAAGACTGCCCCCACTTCAGATGCACCAATCGCAAGTTATAGGCTGTTACCTGTACTTCTGACTGGTCAGCTATAAACTGGCATTCCCACTACCACCTCCTTAGATTTGACTCTTGCTAGAGCAGCTCACAGAGCTCAGGGAAACATTTTACTTATATTTACTGGTTTATTATAAAGAATATTGCAAAGGATACAGATGAACAGCCAAATGGATTAGATGCATTGGGCAAGGTGTGTGGGAAGAGGCATGAAGCTTCCAGGCCCTCTTTGGGTGCACCATCCTCCAGGAACCTACAGGTGTTGAGCTCTTGGGAGCTCTCCAAAGCCACTCCTTTTGAGTTTTAACGGAAGCTTCATTACTTAGACACGATTGATTTCAATCATTGGCCATTGGTGATTGGCGTAACCTTCAGCCCCTCTCCCCTCCTTGGAGGTTGTGGGGCAGGGGTGAGGGTAGGGCTGAAAAGTTCCAACCCTCTAATCCTGCCTTGGTCTGTTCTGTGACCAACCCCACCCTGGAGTTACCTAGGGGCTGCCAGCCACCAGTCAGCTCATTAGCATAGAAGAAGACACATCATTTTGGAGACTCCAAGGATTTTAAGAGTTATATGCCAGGAAACAGAAGGAGGACCAAATGTATATTTCATAATATCACAACTATTATTCTGTTGAATGAGTGTTCTTTTTCTGTTTTTCACCTTTGGTTAGGGTTTTGCCACATTGATCCGAGAATGGCCTGGAGATCTGTATAACAATTCAGTCATAGTTCAAGCAGTTCGGGATCATCTGAAGAAAGATAGTCAGAACAAGACTTTACTTAAAACCCTGGCAGAATTGTGAGTATACTTAAGTGTTTCTTTTTCCATATCAGTCTATGTTGAAAAGTTTTTCGTACTTTAGATTTAGCACATAAGTAGAGAGGATGCATTTTATACCATTTCCTACATTCCCTCTTAGTAAAAACCTTCATAAACCTCAAATGAGTAGGAGAGAAGGACATACGTGAAACTGTACAATTGCAATGTAATCTGTTTCCCAGAGAAGAGAAACCCTAACGTGCAGCGCTTGGGAGAGGCAGTGGTTAGGAAACAAAAGGGTGCCAAGTTAAAACTTGCATCACTCAAGCATAACAGTTTCCCAATGAGCGAAGCTCTGGATTTTGCTCTTCTAGGGGCTTCAAGTCAGTTAATTTAATTTCTCAAATGTCAATTCCTTATGGGATAATTTTAAGCTTTAAAAGAGATGTCATAATAGAGGACTAAGTGCACTGCCCTGACCCTGAGTCAGGGCTCAGAAAATGGCAGCTTGGTTAATATTTTTCATATTTGTTGGGCACATTCAGTGATGCAGACTTTGTGCGAGGTGCTTATGATACATAGATAAGATATGCTCTCAAGTACCTTCGATCTAGAGAAACAAGAAGTATACTGCAGGTGTAGCCAAGACGACCATCCCTGCATCTACCTCTCCTCAGTGCCCCCATCACCTCAGACCACTCCTCTCTCTTCTTTTTTCTTCTTTTGCCCAAAACCAAGAAAGGTATACCAAAATGACCTAGAACTCTGGACTGTATTGGATTTTCCACAGAAGAGGTTGTGTTTATGGCATTCTGAGTTGAAATGCTGATCATTTTCTCTTGGAAACGTCCTGTTAGATGCCCTTTAGAGTCTGCAGTACCGTTCGTAATGGACCAACAGTACAGCTTCAGTGCAGTGAGCTCTCAAGAGCTGGCTTAGGGACTTAATGTGAAAAACATTGTTTCAATGGAAAAACACATTTCAGTTAGACACAGCTCCTTTAAAATCAGCTTTTGGAATATTAGCCATTTGTCAGCTGAATACTGCTTGTAAGAATTGGAACGCATATTTCTTTTACCAAAATGAGAACTTCATCCTGGATCCTAGTTTCCTTGCTGTATGGATGTTTGTAAATCTTTTGAGGCTGAGACCCCCAATAAAGACCATTTTTATTACTTGAATATTGTGAATTTTCTGAAATTTTGGCAACAAGAGAGGCAAAGTTCTGAGAAAGAAACACTTATTGGTCATGTATAGTTAAATCCCAAGGAATTTTTTTTAAATAAAGTTAACTTTTCTCTCGAAAGGAGTGTTTCCATTTTTAATAATGTGAACCATGATCTCTCTGTGTGTGTTTTAATTAGAGCTCTTGATGAATATTAATGTAAAACATTTGTATTACCAGGTACACCTATGACAAGAACTATGGCAATGCTCTAGAAATATACTTAACATTAAGACATAAAGACGTTTTTCAGTTGATCCACAAGCATAATCTTTTCAGTTCTATCAAGGATAAAATCGTTTTATTAATGGATTTTGATTCAGAGGTAATGTGCTTTTTATTTTAGTACTATCAATTATTTTTACTATTTCAAGTATTTAATACTTAGATATCTATCCAAATGCTGGATTGGTGAACGAATCACATAATTTGGCTGTATGCTGACAATCTTTAGAACCCTCTGACCCTCACTAGATGTTGTTATTTTAGTTGTTTGGCGTTCAGGAATCCTTTGCTTAATGTGGTTATTCTGTGAGAGCAGTTCAGATTTGATAGAGAACTTTTAAAGTTGTGTGTGTGCGCATATAAAGTAATTTCTTGCTAAAACAATTCGTATAATTGATAGAAACAAATCAGGTATATACTTTGACTCATTTTTCCCTCCTAACCTGTGTTCCAGAATTTAAAAATTTAAAAATTAAGTGAACGTCTGTCTTGACCCACTTATTACTATTTTATTTCTTGGTGTTCACGTATCCACCATGTGGGATTTCCACTGGTTTGAGTTGATGCTCATGTCTAGGACATGTGGAATATGTTATTTTATTGTGTGACAAATTTGAATACCCTAATAACAAATTTAAGCAACCTAATGAGTGGACCCAGCCACAGTGCACATTGGCTCTTGCAAAGTGATGCAAGCTCTGTGTGTGTGTGTGTGTGTGTGTGTGTGTGTGTGTGTGTGTGTAAAAGAAATCTAATTATGGTCAGGCGCGGTGGCTCACGCCTGTAATCCCAGCACTTTGGGAGACCGAGGTGGGCGGATCACGAGGCCAGGAGATCGAGACCATCCTGGCTAACACAGTGAAACCCCGTCTCTACTAAAAACACAAAAAATTAGCCGGGCATGGTGGCAGGTGCCTGTAGTCCCAGCTACTCGGGAGGCTGAGGCAGGAGAATGATGTGAACCCAGAAGGCGGAGCTTGCAGTGAGCCGAGATTGCACTACCGCACTCCAGTCTGGGTGACAGAGCAAGACTCCGTCTCAGAAAAAAACATCTAATTACAATTGCTCATGACAGAAATAATGAGGTTTATAAACAGTGTTCTTATTCAAAAAATTGAAATTTTAGATAAACCTAAAAGTAGAACCCTAAAGGCTCCAAAAGGATTAATGCATTTTTCAATTATATTGTACTGTATTTAGAGATATTGTGTGCTGTATTAATCTCCACCAACGTAATTTAGATAGAAGCTAGATCTACCTTTTTTTCTCAAAGATGCTTTAGCCCTTTTTAAAATACTGAGTCAGGTCTTTAGGGACTACAGATTTGCAAAGAATTATGTAGCTCCAAGGAAGTTCAGGTAGAGAGGCTCTGCTTGTCTAGCAGAGGATGAGATGCTTATGTAAAAATTAATTACATTTTCCTCATATCTAGTCTCCCCTCATGCTCTCCCCTCCATTGTTCTCCAGAGCCTCGTTTTGCATATGTAGCTGTGGAAAAAAGATGAATGAACTGAAACTAATTGCTATTCGAGAATGTGATCCAGATGTAAGGAATCAGTCTTCTGGTTAGAGGAGACCTTAGGGGTAATCTACTCCAACACCCTCGTATTTCAGAGAACAAAAGTAACATTTGGAGCAGACAGCTAAGTAGCAGCAGAGTCTGGAACAAGGCCCAGGTGTTCTGTGTGAGGCTCAGTCTAGTGTGCTGTTTTCCCTCTTCCTCTTGACATAAACTGTCTAATTCGTGTTTCCCGAATGATAAAAGTGGCTAAAGTAAATTCTGAACGTTCAGAAGCTTTGTGTCATTATGAAACTTCAAGTATCTCATTCCCTTTCTGGCTCTTATATTCCCTTCTCCTCATAAAGCCAGCTCCTTCTGTCTGTGGTGTCTTATAGGGAGACTAGGTCAAGGTTCAAGTAGCCAGAATAAAAGCTCATTTTCTTGATATACCGGTAAAGAGATGCTCTCCATAACTACTGAGAGTCTCATGAGAAGGTGTGAAAGTATCTGAGACATTGAGGGTGGGGGGCTAGGATATGGGCAGTCAAGATGTTTTGTATTTGGTAAATTATAGCAAAGCACCATTTTAGTAGTATGCAAAATACAAAGACTTCAGATTGAGATGCATTTGAAAATGCATTTCTTCACAAATATCATTTTCCATAAGGGCCATTGTAAAGCTAAGGGCCTCTTTAAGTATACAAAATAAGCCCTCCACCTGTGAACGGTGGTAACTACACTGCATTGTGTTTAGTCTTCTCTTCTTAAATAACAGATTTCATTGACTGTGGCTTTTTTTATATGTTTCAGAAAGCTGTTGACATGCTTTTGGACAATGAAGATAAAATTTCAGTGAGTGTCCTTTGTTTTTATATGTGTTACCAGATGAACATCTGGGACTCCTATAACTGTGAAGAAGAGAGTTTATCAGATAATTTTGCAGCTGTCTTTCTATCCTCATAACTGTACCTTGAAACTTTTCTTTTTTATCTAGATTAAAAAGGTCGTGGAAGAATTGGAAGACAGACCAGAGCTGCAGCATGTGGTGAGCACAGCAGTGTCCTCCTTTTGCCCTTTTGATTGACCAGTGAGTCAATCACCTTTCAGTATTGGTACGAGGAGGATACTGGAGTGAATTCTTCAAGGAGGTTAATATTCCGGTTGGAGGTTTCACCACAAACAATGTTCTGTAATTACCAAAATGCAGCATATGTTGTGAATTCAAGAAGGTCAGGGATTAATTGTAGATCAGGCACTTGAATTTTGACCCACAATTGAATTGTGATGGAAAAAAGTTACCAATCTATTATATTACTATAATATAAATATATATAACATAGCTATATATTTAACTATAATGAATGTTTTTGTGTTATGCTGTGTGTAGGAGTAAGCACTCTCCGTCTGTAGTTCCATTAAATATAACCATGGTGTACATCACAGTAAAGGCCAGTATGGCACTGCTGAAACTGTACCAAGTTCTCCTGCTAAGGAAATGTCAGACAACCATTCCATATCCAGGACCACAGGGCGATAAAAGGGCAGAGCCTCATTTCTTTTGTCCCTTACCATGACAATAGCTAATTCCATTTTTCTTATGTGCTACTGGTGGTTGTGCAATTCAGGCCTGTTATTCTAAATTTCTTTGGGGGGCTACTTCGATTCTCTGCATTGCATCATCATGAGAGTAAAGCAGGAATAGTTGTTGTATATGTCCTTTAAAACTTACACAAGAGAAAACTTCAGCAGACATAAGGACTGTGGGACTATCAGTAGGACTATGGGTATCAGATACAATAAGTGCACTTGTGTCTTTGCCTATCTCCTTGCACCCTAGGAGGAGGCTTAGGGAATAGAGCATTTTTTTCAAAAGTCAGTTTTCTGCTTTGAAGCTTTTGAAGACTGCAGGAAGGGAATGAGAGGCATTTCTCTTTTGCTCAGATGCTATTGCTGCATTGTTCATTATTGGAAATCTCAAGATTATCTGCTTCCCCAAGCAAGGCTCCACACTGCTAGCCACCTTGGGAATTCATTTATAAAGCAGTGATTTCTGACCTACTTAAGCCACGAGACAGGATTACGGGCAGTAGCTATCTGTGTGACAGTGTAATCAGTGCAATGGTGAAGTAGTGGCACAGCCCACAGTAACATGACTCATCTTCCCTGCCAGGCAATGTCTTGTCTCTATAAATTTGACTCAGCATTCATGTGACAGAGCCTCCCTGTCCTGTTTGCACTCTGGGAAACAGCACCACGTTTCCCCGCTCACACACTGACCGCAGTGCCAGTGGACTGGCGGTGGTGCTCATTAGACCTCAGCCTGGCACTTCAGTTCAGTCTACTGCTTGTACCGCTCCGTTTTGCCTTAGGAAGAGGTGAACAGGAAGCCTGAGGATTGGTTTCTTAAGGTACATGTGTCCATGGTTAGGCCTCATTGTGACCAGATGCAACAGCGATGACAAACATCAGCGCATTTACAGTCTCAGCTGCAGGGTGGGCTGGTGCTCTGTGTCTGTTATAAACCAATCCACTTGGAAACAGCCACCCAAGGTTTAATGCACATTGTGGGATTGGTGATTAAGTCTTCCTGTCTTCAGTAGATTGTGGGGTTTTTGTTTACGTTTAATATTCGGTAAACATTGAATTGTTTTCTGACTTCTGAGGACTGTATTGATAGACTTAATCTTGCCTGTGAGGAGAAAGTGAATTACTGATTTCCTCTGAAGTCGATTAACTTTTTTTCAGACAGCTAGGGTAAGGAATCAGTTTTGAAAACTGTTTCACAACATGTGCATTCTTCTTGATTTTTACTTTGTATTTTTGTTTTTGATGTTACCAGTTTAGGCAGCATTTCATTTGAAGACTCAGCAACGAGGAGATGCAGAATGTATGGGAATGAGTTTAGTGCCCGCTACTTGAGTTTTTAAGAACATATGCTTGTCGTAGGACTCTGCCCTCTTTTATATAAAATAATTTTTATGATCTGGGAAGACCGCTCATCTTTTTACTTCTGAGCCAAAGCAGATGGCAGTGAAGATATTGACAATTGCTGTCATTAACATTTCTGTAGTGCTTGGTGTGTGCTAAGTTCATTGGTTCTGAGTGATTTTGTAATGGCAACTCTTTTAATTGTCACAGTAACTCAATAAAATTTTTGTAGATAAACTGAGTCTCGGAGAGATTAGTGACTTGCCTGAGGTCACAGTTGGTACGTGGCAGAGTCAGATTTTTGGGCCCTTCTAGAGAAAGTATCAGAATTCTTTGCTCTCCCAAAGTGTTTTCCTTTCCACCTCTCCATCACCTAGAGGTTTTCCCTGAAGAATGCTTCTCCCCCAACCATGTTTAGAGCTAAAAATAGCAATGTTAGCCAGGTATTGCTTTTCTTATTTTAATGGGTCACGGCTTATCTTTTGTTCCTTTTAGTATTTGCATAAGCTTTTCAAGAGAGACCACCATAAGGGGCAGCGTTACCATGAAAAACAGATCAGTCTTTATGCTGAATATGATCGACCAAACTTACTTCCCTTTCTCCGAGACAGTACCCATTGCCCACTTGAAAAGGTAAGGCACAGATGTCCCCTACTTGTACACTTTGGATGAAGAGGTTGTCATTGTTGGTAAGTTGTTTGTCTTTCTTCTCTTCCTGTCTCTGCTCATCCATCCCTGTCCAAGGGGAAGACTGTTGCTCTCAAAGAAGTAGGTTTTTGCTTAGACCTGCTGTCAAGAAAAGGAGGTCTCATTGGATTAGACTTTGGTGAAGAGCTGAAGCATTTCTGTGACAGGTTTAATTGGAAGAACAGTTTAATCTAGGGCCTAGGACATAATCAACCATCAAGCAAAAATGATGTATTAGGAGTCTCAGTCCATCTCCCAGGGTCAGAGTGACACCTCACAGAGTCAGAGCCTGGTAGGGAGACACAGACTGTCCTAAGCCAGAAGCAGTTGCTCCAGTCAGGAATCAGGTTTGATAAACCAAGGTCATAGCTTAGGTCCTGCATCCTATCTTCTTTGAGTGTCTACCCTGTGTTTTTCTATATTTCTCCTACATTCTACATTCCACTATAATTAATCTACTTACTAGTCTCTCTCTCCTGTAAATTCTTCAAAGACAAGGAATTTGTCTTACCCGTTTTGGTAAATCTAGTACCCACCCCACATTAGACATTTACTAAGTGTGTGTTTCATCATGAGTGAGAGAATGAATGAATAAATTAAATACATGCAAGGTCCTAGTTAGGGCTAAATAAGGACTAGTAAGTTTTATGAGACTGCTGTTTCAAAATAAACTGAAGCACTTAACTATATATGTGCTAACAATTGGGCAGCCTTAAAGGCAACAGTATTATGTCCCACAGTTCTCGATACCATCTATCAGTAACATCTACAAATGTCTGACTAAAGTTGGATGGCCAGATACTTTTTAAAAGTTAGTTGTGTGACCACCAAAATAAAAAAAAAAAGACATATTTGACCCATACGGGATATGTGCAAAGAAGCTGGATGATAACACAGTTTATGTACTTACAACTTCCATGTTGCTTCTTTAGCCCATGATGATTAAATGCATTGGAGTTACTGTGAACCAGTTTTAGCTCAATGGATTTTTAAAGTCTACAATTAATGGAAAAAAATCTTGCCTGCCTGTTAACTTATAAAACAACTTTAGTATTTTATATTTGTGGCCCTAAGACATTTTCTGAGGACTTAATTTGGAAATTCATTATCTTACTCTAAAAATAAAAACAGATATTACCCTCTTCTCTCACCATAGGCCTTTATAATCTGGCGATAGAGTGAGAATTGTATTCTTTAAACAGTGCTCCTTCATTTGTTTCTCAGTTTTTAAGAAAACATTGTATATTTGCAGAGAGGATGTGGCAGTCTCCTGAAGTCTCCAGTTGACCTCTGAGACAGAGAGGTCACATGTGGGTGATTAACAACCGTTCTCACTCCCTAAGCACAAGGTGCAGAGGCACCACCCAGGTTCCAGTATCTTTATATTGCTCACACACTTTATGCCCACCTGGTTTAAAGTTTTTGGGTCTAGTAGCACTCAGTGGAAGACGCCCTGTTCCACCCAGTAGGGAGCAGCAGAACGTTGCAGACCTGCACGTGATGCTTCCTACACATGTGGTTTACTTAGAGCGTTTGTGTAGACCTTGTAGAATTTTTTTCTCTCTGGGCCACTGAAAACACCATATTGAATGTAAAAGAACTCAGCACAAGCATAGTAAAACCAATTATGTTTTAAACACAGTTGTTTTTAAAAATTTATCTCATGTGTCCCACTGAAAGAGAATTTTGAGCATGGACTAGAGGTGGTAATGGTGGAAACAGACCATTATGAGATAATCAAGTAGTAATCCGTATTTTTAGGACTCCCTCAATGGGTTTTCGTGTTTCAGGTTATTGAGACTTCTTCATAAGAGATTATCTCTTTGTCAGGATCTATTGTGGGAAATCTGTATATTTGTAGAAAACATAGCACTCTACCCTATCAGGTACCCAAAGCTGTCTTAAAGGAGAGGTCCATGACAGTATTACTAACTCAAGATTCTTACCCTTTTCCTTAAAAATAAGTTCTGGTTGGGTGTAGTAGCCCACACCTGTAATCCCAGCACTTTGGGAAGCTGAGGTGGGAAAATAGCTTCAGGCCAGGAGTTTGAGACCATCCTGGTGAACATAGCAAGACCCTGTCTCTACAAAAATAAAAACTTTAGTCCAGTGTAGTGGTACATGCTAATATTAGTATCTACTCAGGAAGCTGAGGGAGGAGGATGTCTTGAGCCCAAGAGTTTGAGGTTATAGTAAGCTATGATTGCACCAGTGCACTCCAGCCTAGTTGAGAAAGCAAAATTCTCTTTAAATAAATAAAAAGAATAGTAAGAAAGAATTCTGTATATACTCAGTCATCTTAGAAACAAATCCCTTTTATGTTTACATGTGACATGAAAAAGCTATCATATGTACCAATTTGTGAATGACAAAGTGAATTTCTCCAATTAAATGCATCCCAAGCATGCTAGTAAAGGGCATGGAATACATGTCTGCCTGTTTTGTGTAAAGAGCGACTCATAGAAAATGTGGTCTCTTTTCCTCCTGAATCTGAAATTGAGAACTTTAAAATTCTAATGCCTCCCTTTCCCCAAAGAAATTTCTGTCTGCTTCCTTAGAATTTAGAGATTGTTGAGTCCTATTGGTACAAGAGAATTTTTTTTTTTTGTTCTTTGTTTCTACTTTAAATGAGAAGTGTTTAAGCTTTCAAAGGCATATTCAGAACCTGTTGATCCACTGTTGTTTATAATTTACCTCTGGCAGAATAACACTATATCTTTCTAATTTTTGGTTGTCTGCCTTTGCTGGGGATTGGCTAATTGTTGAAAGGAGGTGATTTCAGATTGGCAACTGATTGAAATCTTCAAGAATCTACAAAATAAGAATCAAAACCTTATTTTGAATTGATTGAAATCCCACAATCAATAGTATTTGGCCCAAAACTTTGTAAAGATCCTGATGTCACATCAAAAGCCCTAGTTATGGTTTTCAAAAGCTGAGGTTCAGGATTTAAAATCACCAAAATCACCACGACTCTGAAATTCAAAAATTAATCATAAACTTTTATGAAATTGTTTGTTCTAAAGGAAATACAGAGTGTGTAGGAATTTATAACATCTACAGCAATTTTTAAAGATGATAAAAATTATATGTATTTCTTTTGTGCTTTATAATGTATGCTTTGCCTTCATGTATATTGTTTCACTGAATCTGTACGAAAGTGCAGTTAGGTGGGTAGAGTCCTTTTATACATGACAAGCCAAGTCTTAGGGAGCTGGAAACAAGCCTAAAGTCTAGAGCTAATAAGTTGAGGGACCAAGACTTAGAACTTGGATCACTTAACTTTAGGCTCTGTATTTTTTCCACTATGTTGGGGAATCATTTTCAGGTTTAAAAAGTTAATTGAAATAGTAACAATCACTAAAGCATTTCCTAGTGTTGCAAGAATCATGAAAGATTTTTTTTTTAACTGTTAAACTGTCCTTCTGTAATTTACAGATATGGTCATCAGGCCCTGGTTTTCATTTTGCAAATCTGATTTGCTTGTGCCTAGAGTGGTTGAAAGCAGATCATCAGTTTTATAGTTTGGCAGATTTATACCCAAATTTGTGATCGCTTTCATATCTAATAGTATTCACAAGGTGGCAGTATTTCTGAATTTGGAAGAATAAAGCTGAGAGATGCCAAGTTTTGCAGATTTTCATTAAAGAAATTTAAAGAGAAGATTGGATAAAAGATGACAAGATCAAGGATAGGTAGAAATAATTATTTAATTTACATTTGATAAGGTTCTTATTAGTTACCCTCAGTTTTCTAACTTGGTTCTTTACCTTCATACTAAATTAGAAAGAGGAGAATTAAAATATTATTTTTGCATCATTTTTTACTCAAGTTCTATTATTATTCTGACTTTTCACTTTTATTTTCACTACATTCTCCGTGTGTGTATGTTTGTGTGTGTGCTTGTGTTGTGTGTCTGCTTTAAAAATCTTAGTTTCCCTACTCTCTCCTCTAGAGGGAGCACCATGGTCCAGGAACATTCAAGAATCTAAATGCTTTCTTTTTATACTTTACTCAAAATTTCTAGAGACCTCTAAAGTCCATTCTCTCATTTGTGAGAAGAGGATAATTTAAGATACTGTTAGAAACTCGTCATAAAACATCTAAAATTATGTGAAATTGAAATTTCAGAGACTCAAATTATCTTTGAACTTGGTGAAACTCATCTGCTTGCATTCCATGTCATCCCTAACTTCAACTTGCCTTCAGACATTTCTTCCCACATGACTTCCTTTTTGATAGTATATACAGGATTTTATAGCCTTGCTATTCTATGGCATATTCTATGGCATATTCTACAGCAATGGAAATGTTTTATAATCCGCTCTGTCCAACATAGTAGCCACCAACCACATGTCACAATTGAGTATTTGAAATCTGGCTGGTGCTACCAAGAAACCGAATTTTAATTTCATTTCATTTTAATCAATTTAAACTTAAATAGACACGTAGAGCAAGTGGCTACTGTCTTGGATAACTCAGATGAGGCTTCAAACTGCAAACTCTTTGTGGTTTGAGACTAGCATGTTCTTAGGCGTTCTCATGTGCAGAAGAAAACGGGTCATGGCTCTGTTTGAAATCTTGAATGGTATTTTAAAGTGTGTAAGTGAATTTCCAAGTACAGAACTGATTCATGGATACCCTTTAATAATAAATTATTTTAAGCAGCATAAGTACTTATCATTATTCAGACTTTCTCTAAACATTCTCCTTATTCCGTTGAATTACAGTATTCTGTTTATCTGTGAATGGCAGTCCCACTCAACTATAAACTCTCTGTATCTTAACACCCAGAACAAATCTAGGCACTCGGTTGACTTCTCAGTGATTTCTTGTTTGAATCCCATGTCCTCTGATGTTTCTGCTGTGTTCTGCTTTATTATTGAACTTCTTACCTATGTTTTTTGTCTCTGCAGTAGTGTCGCTGCAGGAGAGTGAAGAGTTGGTAAGAAAGTTTCATCATTTACAATGATGATTGACAGGCAAGACCATGTAGGAATAGGTAAACCATGTTTTTAATCAAAATAAAGGAAGATTTTCTTCGGTATTAGCTAGGGATTAGATTCAACTGTGAGTGATAAAAAATCCCAAAAGAATAGTGGCTTAACAGAGCAACAGTTTCTTTTTCTGTCACGTGGAAGTGTTGGTTGAGTGGCCCTGCTGAGGGCAGCATGCCGCAGGGTCGGAGACCGGGGCTCCTTCCTCTTGTTCATCCACCTTGGGTGACCTCGACCTCATGACATAAGGTAGTGCCATCCAGTAGTGGAGAGTTGGGGGTAAGGGAAGCATTTCAGGCAAGGGGACGCAATGAAGAGATGAGCAGAGGGAGGTGAAGCTGCACAGGAATTCAGGGCTAGGTTGTGGATGCCTTGTAAGTCGTGGTAGAGATTCTCAGCTTTAAGTCTGAGTGGAGCAATGCAATAGAAAGTTTTGTATGCAGGGTGTGAGATAAGGTTTCCCAGCTGCGCTCATTGATCATACTGCATCCAGTTCAGATGCCACTTCCCCTTGAAGCTTCTCACAAGAGGACCACACAGTTTCAGTGTCCCGCCTCTGTACACATGGCCCTTTGTTCATGTTACTCTAATCGTGGAATGATGCGTTGTCACATCTCTTGTCACTTCCTGGACCCTGAGCTCCCAGGGGTGGACTCATGCTGCTAATGCTCCTACTAAGCCGCCTCCTTTATTCTCTTCTTTGTTGTCCTCTTACCTATAATCATCACTAACATTTTTATTATTGTCATCTTTCCATCTCTATTTAACCTGACCCTCTAGCACCCAGCACAGAGCGTATAGTAAATGTGTTCTGATTAATTTAGAATCAGTAAGTAATTTATCAATATGTAGGAGGTCTTTTTTTTTTTTTTTTTAAACACTAATGGAAATGCTCTCATCTGCATAGTTGCTCCTTTTTGGATCCTTGATCATCAAAGGTATTTTTTTCCTTCCCACCTTTGACAGATCCTTGAGCAGAGTTCTCTTTCAACCCCTGTGTTCTGGCAGTACAAATATTCGTAGTAAATTCATTCATTCATTCATTCGTTCATTCATGCAGCATGAAATCATATTTTCTGAGCATATTGTATGCACAATACTGGGAAAGTTCAACCATGAACAACATTCATTACATCTTAATGGAGGTAAACAGAGCTTAAACAAATGACTACAGATTTGGAAGGAAGCAGTGCTGTAAAGAAACCTAAAGTAGTGTAAAGAGAGAAAGCTTAGTGGGAAAGGCCCTTTCTTTTCATTTGGTGTCCTGTTTTCTACTCTTGCTCATGAAATGTTCTGAGTAGCTTCAAATATGTTTTAAGTTGAATTGTGTAGAGTCCAGTACCTCTGAGAGGTGACCGAGTGCAGCCAGTCTAGGGAGCTGTGTTCCTTATTTGTTTGCTTTGTTTTATTTTTAAAGAAAAGCTGTGGAAAAATTCTTTCAAGTGTAAGTTTAAATGACTTTATTACTATTTGTTCTTATTTGGTAGCCTATAGTAACATTTTTACCCTGCTTTAATTGAAGGCTCTTGAGATCTGTCAACAGAGAAACTTTGTGGAAGAGACAGTCTATCTTCTGAGTAAGTAGCTTTTGTTCATTTTGGTCGCCATAAACTAAGAAATGGGATGACAACATGAAGTAAATTGTCTAAGAAAGGACATAGGTTTTAGACCAATGTAACACAGAATTTGAGCCTATTTTGTACAATAACTTAATATATGAAAACAGACTTCACAGCACAGTAAAGAAGGAAGAGTTGTTTAATAAATGTTGAAATAACATATTGGTAATTTATAATCAACACATAAAAATTTATCAGTTTATACCTCACAACATAGATTAAAATAAATTGTAGATGAGTTGACAAGTTTTTTCATTTTTAAAAAAATTATAATCAGCTTATATTCCATCATATTGGTAGAAAATAAATAATCACTTTTAGAAATCACACCCTAAATAACTGGAGGAAATGCAATTGAATAGCGTAGTTTTGGAGAAAGAGGAGAGCTTTTTAATATCATCTAGGTGTCAGTGTTCCTGGTCTTCTGGCTCCTACCTCCACATGAGTCACAGTTTTTGTACCATGCATACCAAGAAACAAAACTTGTCATCTGTTCACATTCTTCCAAAATGAGCCACGAGCATGACAGCAATGTGGGTTGTACTGAGGATTGCATAATGTGGCATATAACATAACATTCATATCTGGTGTTTCTCCATTGTCACTTCCCTGCTGACCTCAGTAGGGTTTTTCCACTTTACACCTTTCCCTTATACAACACTCACCCTCATTGGCCTCTTGGCCTCTGTTGAAAAATAATCCAAGTCCTCTATTCCCATTTATGTGTATGCAGATTCATGGGTGCTCAGCCACAAACCCAGAATTATCCAGTTGTAGCACCTTCCCTTCTTAGGAGAAGTGCTTTTGGGGCTGCATTTTGTTACTTCAGCATGTTCCTGGGGTTCTAATCACAATTTTAAGTAGCTCATCAATTCACTAGTTGCAAACAGTGTTCTCCCCAAGAAATATTTTGGTGGAATACATTTTTGTCATATTGTCTTAGAAGCAGTAGAGGACTTATAGGGACATATAGTCGGATTTTATAAAAACTTGAAAATCCTGTAAACATTTTAAATAACTAACCATTTTTAGAGACGTAGGCTGTGGAAATAATATTTGTAAGAAACACAAAATGCTATGGAAGGGATATTAAATGGGATATCATTTCATTCACGAACCAGCTTTTATTGGTTGATTATGGCCATGTACAGTGACAAAGATTCAAGATCCTTTACTAGTTCCTGTGCAAGCCCAGAGACAGCGGTAAGGGTGACAACCTACAACCAGGTAGTTGCTGTCCCTCCACTGAGTAAGGCTTTCTTACATGTACTATATTAAAAACTCATGGAAAAATTTAAACTGTTAAAATGCCATAGATCAATGAGCAAAGTATGTAAAGAAGATTAGCCAATAGAAGCATGGTTGATAAATACTTTCATCTCATGAGGGTTATTGAAAGACTTTCCCCTGAACTTGGGAGAGAAGAAAATGAGGTAGCCCTTTGATAATCGAATTTGCAATTGGCACAAAGTGTATCAGAAAAGCAATATGCACAGCTACCTCATGAGGCAGAGTGACTTTAGGGACTTTAAAAGTCTTAAGTGTATCTGAATGTGAAGGTATTGACCTCCAGAATATATATAAGTCTACCAAAAGTAAGTCAGAGTATGACAGACCTGGCTTCAAATTCTGGGTGTACTATTTAGTAGTTGTATGATCTTAGCAAGCTACTAACATTTCTATTTCCTCTTCTATAAAAGAGGAATATTAGTAGAACATGCCTCATAGGATGGTAGTGATGGTTAAATGATGCCATTTATATGAGGCACTTAAATGAGTACTCAGCACAGAGTAAACATCCAGTAAATAGGAGATATTTATTTTACTATGTTATAGAGAGTAAATGTTGTTGTCACATGAGAAAATAGCCTTGTCTTAGCTTTCCAACTATGTAAACAAATTAAGAGATATGCAGTTAAAAAAAAAAATCATTAAAATAACCTTAAATGAACTCTTTCTCCCATCTTCACCCCACCTAGGCCGAATGGGTAATAGCCGAAGTGCCCTGAAGATGATTATGGAGGAATTACATGATGTTGATAAAGCAATCGAATTTGCCAAGGAACAAGATGATGGAGAGCTGTGGGAAGATTTGATTTTATATTCCATCGACAAACCACGTAAGCATAAAAGCCATCTGTGGTTATAACTTTTTTTCTATCAGTGTAGCCAGTTATGTCTAGATTAAAAACTATCTCAAGATACATTGGGTTAAAAAAATGGCAGTGTACCTACAATAAAAATAGGCCAGGTGTGTTGTAATGATTTCCAGTACTACTCCTGTGCTGGAAAACCTGGAGCCTCGTCACTTTGCATTACCTGAATGTGATGAAGAACAGGTGGCTACACAGTTTATTAATTGTGTCCCCATGAGGCATGTTTTTACCTGCTGCAAGCAAATTGAATAAATGTCATCTGGGTTGTGTTGGTGTGGTTTTTTTTGTTTGTTTTTAGCTTGTATATGGGAGTGTTTATAGTTTAAGTGTATAGACCTTACCAGTCTTTTTTGGAAACATGTAACTGTTCTGGACATTGATGATATTTGGATGTTTGCGTTGTAGCATTTAGCCTCTTTCCTGCACTATTTTGATCAGTACAGCACCCAGAGTTTGTATTTGTTGGTCCTCAGCTTGACTATTTGTATTGGGTCTCCCATTTTGGAAAGGAATAAACAAAAGCAGTCACCTAACAGAAACCTGACTCTTTTGAAAATAACTAACAGTAGTGATTTGACATTTCCTCTTTCCTTTTTTTTATTTTTTTTTAATTTTTAAGTTTGGTAGGAAATCTTTATGTTCATGTAACTACCTTAATCTGAAATTGACTTTAATAACTATCCTCTTGACAATATAAGGAGTCTCATTTGTAACTAGCAAGATAAAGAATAGTTTAAGAATCTCAAGAGGCAAAGTGATGTCACAGAACACATCATAAACTTGAGGCTGGCCTGAGTGAATTTGGGCACATTACTTCTTAGCTGTGTGACCCTGGAAAAATTAAACACCCCATTTCCCTTGTCTGTAAAATGCGACCACAGCATTCCTACCTTGCGCAGTATTTGAGGAAAGTGTATATAATACCTGAACGGTAATCAGTTGTCAATAAATACTGTTTGCATCCATTTGATGCTAAAAACTGTCATTTGAAGGCAAGTAATCATTTGTTCAGCTGTTTTAAAACAGTTCTTATTTACTTTCTCCTTCGTGCCTTAAGGAGCGTTAGTTCTTGGAAGTTTAGAAGATTAATTCTTAAGAGTTTAGAAATTTAAATGGTTTTAACACTTACTTTGAAGGAAATAATTTTTTCTTTGAGTTACTTTTGGTCTAAAATTGCATTATGTGCAAACTATGTGCAAATAAAATTGCATTATAATGTTGCTTTTATGTTCATTATTTTATGTGATATTTTGTAGCATTTATTACTGGCTTGTTAAACAACATTGGCACACATGTTGACCCAATTCTACTGATTCACCGTATTAAGGAAGGAATGGAGATTCCCAATTTGAGAGATTCCTTGGTTAAAATTCTGCAAGACTACAATTTGCAAGTAAGTATCCTTTCCTGGACAAATGAGCGTGCTGAATGAGTTGACTTAGATTGGATAAATATTTCTAGGGTTTATGTTAGGTGTCAGTTAAAAAGTTTCGATTTTATGGTTACATTTTATTTAGGCCCAGATATTTAGAAAACTGTTCAAACACAGTAATTAGAAACGTCACCTTTAAAATTGTGTTGTCCAGTAATACCTCAAAGGCCTTAAGAAGGCTATTTGATTCTTTAGCCATCTCCAATTTTCACTTGCTTTTGAGCAGACATTCTTACATTTGTATGGTTAATATAACATGAAATTGAGGTATGAAAGCAGTTATAGTGGCCATTAGATCAGGCCACCCCAACATTTTTAGGGAGAATAAGTATTGTGTCCGTTTGAGGGAATTAACAAAAATGTTTTTCAGTAAGGTAATAATTCTTTTTTGAAGCCATTCAGTAATCTGTTGCCTGAAAGCTGTTAAAATATAGGATTTTATTTAACCTTTTGTCTGTTTTCTAGAATAGTGCAACTTTATTATCCTTGTTAAATCAGAATTTGTGATAAGAACAGTGGAACTCATTATTTTCATATAAATTATTATACTAATTACAAAGCATCTTAATCTTTTCCTTAAAAAGACTCTAGCGATTACTATTTTTCAGGAAGCTGGTAGCTTCTATAGAACTTGAATTAAAACATTTCCTTAAAAATTCAGACTGTTGCCCGGGTGCAGTGGCTCACGCCTGTAATCCCAGCACTTTGGGAGGCCGAGGCGGATGGATCACGAGGTCAGGAGGTTGAGACCATCCTGGCAAACATGGTGAAACCCCGTCTCTACTAAAAATACAAAAAAAAATTAGCCGGGCGTGGTGACGGGCACCTGTAGTCCCAGCTTCTCAGGAGGCTGAGGCAGGAGAATGGCGTGAACCTGGGAGGCGGCGGAGCTTGCAGTGAGCAGAGATTGCGCCACTGCACTCCAGCCTGGGCGACAGAGCAAGACTCCGTCTCAGAAAAAAAAAAAAAAAAAACAATTCAGACTGTTGTTCTTCCTCTAATTCACTTGAAAATGAGTTTTTGTTAATAGTGGGTGAAATTGCTTTCCTAGAAACAATTTTTGCAGGTAAAGCCAAAAGAAAAGGCTATTAGCTGAGGAGCATTGTGATGTGAGATCCATTGGGCAAGGATTCACCATGCAGGTTGCAAAGTAGAGGTCTGCCTGCACTCAGGGTAACAGCCTTAGGTAAGAGGCAAGGTGGAAAGGAGAAGATATTGCAGGTACATTGGTGACATCAAAAACAGATGTAAGAGATGAAAGGGATGGCAGAGCTGCAGGGACAAGAGGTTGTGCCAGAGAGTGTGACGTCATTAATGTTTCTGAAGCGGAGTCATGGTGTATACATGTTCAAAAAGTGGGATGATGGTAAAGGTCATTTGTGTAGAATTAGTAGAGAAACTGAGGCCACAGCCTTTCTGAGTCATCCTCATGGACATGAAGGCCAGGAGGAAGAAACGAGGTGCCCTAAGCCAGGCTCCAGCTTCCATTGAAGAGTCCACAGGGGACAGTGGTATTAACTGGACAACACCACTTTAAACATGAAGAAGTTTGAAGATGGGGGTGGGGGTGGGGATGAGGGTGTGAGAGATCATGGAGACTTCACTCAGGAGAGCTTTGTGAGAAATTGGGTTCATGGGAGAGAAATTTGTATTCAGTTAAGCCAAAGAAGTAGATTACCTATTCCGCAAAAAGCTTAATGATATACAGGCATGTATTTCCAGTGGGATTTGGAGGTGTGCAGATGACCCAGGGGAAAGGTTATTGGAAGGAGAATGAGAAAGGCAAGAAGGAAATAAAAACGTGGGAATGGGTTAATAGGCAGAGAGGTGAGATGAGGAGCTGGCCTTTTATGGCCGCGCCGTGGGAATCCAGAAAGGTGACGTCCCTGCCTGGGGAAGTCACTAATTTAAAAAGTCAGAATTGGGCTTTGATGAAAGTGGTTTCAGTGTCAGACCTTATAAGCCTCTGAGTGTGAGTGAGCTTGGTAATGACCTGTACTTCACTGGCCCTTACCAACCCCAGGCATGCCAGAATATGCTTTAGGTTTCAAATCCACATTTGATGAGAAGTCATTTAGGTGTCTCTGAACAACCCTCCCCCAAGGGAAGTAGTCAATAATTATCCCTCTGCCTTTCGCCAGTAGTGCAAGAAACTTGGCCTCCAGGTTAGAAGTTGTGCCTTTCTTTTTCCCAGCCTCCACAATGACTGCAAAACCGCATAGTGCATACCTCTGACTAGGTCATTCTTCCAGAGAACCAAGCTCATGGGCACCACTGTGGTCTCCGTGTTCATTCATTTTTAATAAATAAATTTGCATCGTTCTGAGTCAGCTGGAAATAAAAATGAAATTAATATTAGATGCAAAATGAATGCCTAACATAAAAATTTATACCAAAGACTGCTAAATCAGTATTTTTTCTTAACTAGAGCTTTTCCTTAAGATATGTAAGTCTGTAGTTTGGTAATGTGTTAAGGAGGTTCAGAATTATTTAGCCAGTGGGTCCAAAAAGCTGTGGTTGCCTATGAATCCCCCAACCAAGGAGTGGCTTCTCAGAGGGTGGGGGAGAGATGAACAGGGAAGGCAGCAGAGCCTACGGAAACTGCTGCATCTGGAGTCCCCACTGGAGCTCAGGCATCTTGTTGGAGAATGCAAACAGAAGATGCTCTCCGGGGGCAGGTTGTTCAAATAATTCCAGGTGTTATTTTTCACTCACAGATAAAGAGTTTAAAATATTTCTCTGCTCTTTTTACATAATATATTAATGACCACTTAATGTGTTTCCTTTCTCTAGGCAATCTATTAGAGTTCACTGTAAAAATAAATCTATCTAGAGAGTATTTTGCACTTTCCAGAAGGATTTCACATGCATGTTTTTGTTTTATTCTTTTTTTTAATTTTGTATTTCATTAAACTATGTTGTTTTTCACATACTCTCACCTAAGAAAGTAAAAAATTAGCAACCCTATTCAATCTGAAAATTCGGGAGAAATTTTGCATGTTCATCAATTTCCAGGAATCTGGAACTGACTCTGTGTGTGATGGGGTTGGGTGGGACAGTAACCCCAGGGGATATCAAGAACCATTCAGTAGTGTAGGGATCTGTGGTTAGATGTTGGGGAAATGTTCTCACAGGGTTTCTCAGCACCTTTTCTTGCTAGTATGCGTTGGAAATCTCTAAAGGGAGATTGACAATAGAGCATACAGCATTTAAAACTTACTTGGGCACTGCTTTGGGAGATCATTCATTAGCCAGTCGTTAACTGGAAGGTGGGTGAGAGAATGTTGTGGGAAAAACTTGAAATGAGTAACTCTTCTGCTTTTGGTTTCACGTTTTCTAAAATGTAACAGCTTTCTTCAACTGAAGGTTAGCATCATTAGGTTTGTTAGATGCCTATGACATGACATAGTTTAAGGAAATAGTATAATCAACTACATTAACAGTGTTTAATTTCTTTAACTTTCTATGTTTTTATACCTAGCTACCTTGTTAGTGTAATCACTGCACAAATTTTAAAAGCTTCATGAAGTCAGTAAGATGCAAGTAGCATGTATTGCACGTCATAACTTTAAATGTTTCTAGGCCTGATTTCAAGGACAAATAGCACTTATTTTGATATAACTTACTTCCAAAACAATATGGTATCAATGATACTTCAGTTTTTACGTGAACTGACCAGTTTCCAAATGAGTTTATGCTATAAATTTCTAATGTTTTGTATTTTCTATTTTTAAAACATTATAAATTTAGCATTTATTTATTTAGTATTTATATCCATTTTTGTAGTTGGAGGCTTTTTTCCCTTAAGAATTTCAGCATCTTTGTTCTTAAACACTTTTCTTGATGGTTTTATTTGACAAACATTTCGTCTTCACAACAGTTTTGTAGGAACTATCATCTTTGTTTTACAGATGAAAAGACTGACTCTCAGAAAAGTTAAATGATTTGCCAGTCTGAGAAGGTGATGAACTGGGTTTGAACACAGATCCTCTGACTAAATCTCATGCCTTTTTTAAATCCATGACTGCATTACCTTTTGTCCCAAAAGTAATCTAAAAAATCTGCTAATTAGAGTGAGGTCTTAGGATTTTTCATTATGGGTAACACCTCTTGGGAAAAGAATATAGCAAGCATGTTTTAACTCGCTTCTAAGGAGGTGTCATGGTGCTGTGGAAATCTCACCAGGCTAAGCCTCCTGAGTCCCTGGTGTGAGTCTAACCTATAAGTAAAGTAGCGGATGATCCTGAACAAGTCATTGCACATCCCTGGACCTCTGTTTTTCCTAGAAAAATAAAAGGGAACAGGGGCTAGATTAAACATCCATCTTAGATGCTTTAGGGGCTGTAGACATTCCTAAGGCTAACTGAAGCTAAGGCATTAGGTACAAAGCTGAATTGCCTTTAGCCAACACCTGCTTAGTTAGGTTTCTCTACATTTCTCTCTGGAGCAGGATGTTCAGCTTTGGGCACTGGTTTGGGTCTCCTGATAACAAAAATTTCGAAGATCACTGCAGAAACCTGTGACTTAGCCTTTACAAGATGGACACAACACTCAGGAGTTTCCACTGTGATGGAAACTCCTCTGAACTTGTGTTATTGTGGTGATCGACCCCCGTATTTGTATCCTTTTATACTTGGCAGAATCACGCCACATGGTTCTCCCAGCAGGCCCTCATCCCTGCTCTGCAGATGAGAAAGTTGAGGCTAGAAGATGTTGCGTGATTTGCCCATGTCATGCAGTAGAGCCAGGATTCCAAGCCTATGCACTTGGTACTGCTCTGCCTCCTGCCATTTGGCAGTTTTATGTTTTCTTTTCATGGATAATGCTGTGAAGTTTTGTTTTTATTTTTTATTTTTATTTTTTTTTTGAGACGGAGTCTTGCTCTGTCACCAGGCTGGAGTGCAGTGGCGTGATCTCGGCTCACTGTAACCTCCACCTCCTGGGTTCAAACGATTCTCCTGCATCAGCCTCCTGAGTAGCTGGGATTACAGGCACATGCCACCATGTCCAGCTAATTTTTGTATTTTTAGTACAGACAGTTTATCCATGTTGGTCAGGATAGTCTTCGTCTCCTGACCTCGTGATCTGCCTGCCTCGGCCTCCCAAAGTGCTGGGATGACAGGTGTGAGCCACCGCACCCAGGCTGTTTTTGTTTTATTTTTTTAAAGATAGATAATTATCTCCCCAGCTACCAATCTAAGAGAAGCATTGCCCGACTTCCTTTTCCACCAGCTTTCAAAAGTGGTGTGAATGTGGAATCTCTGCTTATTGAAAATAAGGTCAACTCACCTGATGAGGGAGGGAAAATCCACCCTGTACTGTTCTTTTTCTTGAGATAGAAGCTTTGTAGATGAGATTTTCCACTTGCTATAATTAGGTGTAACTGTTTATAAATGCTTTTGTTTTTAATCCATCTATAAGACAAATATGTGCCAAAACTTTTTGGTGCTCATGCTTTCAGTTTTACAATTATGATTTTCATCCTCCTTTCTATAGCAGTGTCTGTGAAGCTCTGTGTGCATGCCTAGTGGTACTTCGTTTATGTTATCTCTGGATAAAAAATGGACTATCTACATAGTGCTGTTGTGTGGCCTTCCACATCATATCTCGTGTACTCTCACTGCTGGGCCCGTTTGGTCTCTGGAGATGCATTCATTGTACTGGCAGTTTACACCAGAGTCACATACAGAATTGGTATGGAAGACAAATAGGCAACTGTTGTCTTTTAAAGAGCAATGGACATGGTATTTGCAGACCTGGGCTCCAGTTCTGGCTTTGCCATTAACAAGCCTGTTGAGACTTTGGTAAGGCACTTCAGCTTTCTGGAGCTTGGTTTCCCAATTAGATTAAGCCAGTGTTTGTGAAGCCTGGCTGCACACCAGAATCATCTGGATTCTTGTATACATTACATAGTTTGAGGCACCCAGCCCAGATCTGCTGAATGAGACTCTCTTGGGAAGGACTAGGGAACATGTCCTGAAACCACCTTGATATTTCTTACTCACCTAGTCTGGCACTAGTCTGTGTATTGAAATTTTAGAACCTTGAAATTAGATGATCTCTAAAATATTTTTTGTTTCTAAAGTTCTTAACAGAGGCATTTTATAAATATGTCTTTACATATTGAATACAGCTGCATATTTAATGTTAACCTAATATTTTAATGTAAGTCTTAATATTTATTTTGGGATCTAATAAAGCAGCTTAGATTTTTAGGTATAATTGGGGTTTATTTTTCACGGTTTTTTCTTTTGCCTCAAAAGTGACATTTATTTAAAGAAAAAAAAAAAAAACGACAAATTGTCCATCCCTTGGCTCCCTTCCCTCCCCTGCCCTGTTCCTCCCAACTGCCCCTTGGATTGAACCCTGGCTGGGGCTGGGTAGCAGGACAGCTCCTCTCAGATGAAGTCAGCAACACTGATGGGCGTCTCCTTAACAGAGGGGCTGTCAGAGGCCTTAGTGTCTTACGGAATAGTTGTTTTCAAAATGCCATATACTTGATGACTTATAAACCCATTTATTCAAATATGTGAGTATCTCCTGTGTCAGACAGTATGTTATGTGCTAACAGGGCCTCGACATGTGGTCTCATAGACCTGGAGATGAGCGAGACGCAGCCCTTTGTTCATGCAGCTCATGATCTGAATTAATGTTTCTGGGAGAAGTAAAATGCCTTAACACTTCTGTTTTGTTAAACTACATGCACCATGCACACAGACACAGACACGCACACATACCATATACACATGTACACACACACACACACACACATGTACACACACATACCTCATGCAAACTGGTAAGCTGATTCCAGACATCTCCATGCCTTCCAAAGTTATTTTTCCAAGTTTACATTTGCTGCAGTCCCCATAGTCCTTTATTTCCCATATCTCTACTTTGCAATCCAAATGGGATAAGAGGAAATAACGCTTCTTTCTTACCAACCTTTTTTTTGGGCCTACATGGATTTCTTTTTGACTCTCAGTATATAAGCTCCTAATTTTCTTCTATGTGAGAGTTTTTGAATAAACTCTCACATAGAAGAGTTCATGAAATAAACTTTTAAGACCAAATGAGATTTGTTGTTTTCCTTTTGAAATTATTTCAGTTTTGCCTTATCACAGCTTTTAGGTGACGTAGGTGGCCTGTGACAACAAGGTGTAGCTTTTAAAATTAATTTGGTGCATCCATACCTTGTGCTATTAGAAATTTAAATACAACTGTGTTTATAAGATTGTTTCTGAACTCCAACATAAGACCTTAGGATCTCTTTCCCTTTGTATTTCTCTGCAACTCATTATCTTTATAAGAATCCCAGCCAAAAGCAAAGCTTTTTCAAGAAGAATTCAAGTTCCATAGCATTGTGACCTAAAGGAAGGATTCGAAATGAGGGGAAAAGTTTCTCAGTCTAACCCCGTGTCCTATTGGGGGCTTTTCAAACCAAGTAGCTGTCTGTCATTTGCAGTTCTAATGACAAGCATTGCAGTATGAACAAGGCAATGTCAGCAAAACGTTTGGTGTTCGAAGAATCTTTTAAAAGAAAAATTTCAGAATTTTTACTTTACTTATTTTATTTTATTGCAAATTTTTATACTTGTAGTAAGTAATTATTACAAATGTAATAATTATAAAATGTGTAATTAAGTTTACATTATTTTATTACACATTTTTATTTGGCGACTTTTGATGGCATTTTTCCCATGGCCGCCATTTCTAATGAAGCATAACAACTTTGCTGATATACAGTTCTTTTATTGCTTTATACAGCTTCTGTGGGTCTGGTGTTTTGCTTTTGGTTGGGATTATTATCAGTGATGATGAACTGCAGAGAAATAAGGAGAAAAGGGGAAGCTAAGGCAAATCTAAGTTGTCATGTTGGTTTTCAACAGTTGTATTATAAATTCATTCTCATTTAAATTTACAGTAGCACAAAATATAATATGTAACAGATTGTTTATAGAAGCCATAGCTGGTTGACTTCAAAATGATGAAAAGGAAAGAATAAAGGTCTTGTTGATAAAATATGTAATTTAGAAAAACTTAGAACTATGGAAGGAAACAAAGTAATATTAAGAAAACAAGAATCCTGGAGTAGGATGTAAGAAGAAATTGACCCCTAGATTTGAATAATCTTGGAAAAATACAGGAAAGTCCCGTAAGGAAAATAAATCTCTGAAAAGTAGTATTGTACTTTCTAGGCCATACCTACAAGTATTTTTCGAGATGAGAATTAATACTGTTATGAAGTTGAGGAAAGAAAAGCCTGGTGTATCCTCAGTGAAATTCTTTTTGTTTCGTTTTGAGACAAGGCCTTACTTTGTTGCCCAGGCTGGAGCTTGGCAGTGGTGCAGTCACAGCTCACTGTAGCCTTGACCTCCTGGGCTCAAGCGATCCTTTCACCTCAGCCTCTGGAGTAGTTGGAACTACAGGCATGTGCCACTATGCCTGGCTAATTTTTGTAATTTTAATTCTTTGCTGAGGCAGGGTCTCACTGTGTTGCCCAGGCTGGTCTTGAACTCCTGGGCAAAGAGATCCTCCTATCTCAGCCTCTCAAAGTGCTGGGATTATAAGTGTGAGCTACCACACCCATCCGATTGTCAGTGATATTCTAATAAGAGATATAGATTACAAAGCAAAGGTTAATAATGGTGCTGTTTAATTTACCAAGTAGAGATATTTCGTAGAACAGTTTTAAGTTTTAGTTTTAAGTTCTGAAAGTGGTATCAGAGTCTGTCCAACACAGAGAATAAGAAACCAGGATAAAACAGGAGGAAACAGGTGAGAAAGTTTTTAGTGGGTTAAAAATGATTATCTTTGAAAGGCCAGTTAGGCATACTTTGGAAAACAAAAACTACTTTTGGTGGGGAGGAGGACATATCTTCAAAACTGCATGCTTATAAGCTTCTGTAGTCCATAAACATTCAGGAAACATCACAAAATGTATTTGCAAATTCCGTAAAGTTGGAGGAAAAGGCACAGGGAAACAATCAGCATAACCATAAAAAACAAAGTTCATGCAGACTAAGTTTTCAACACCTAAAGTAAGCAAAGAATACAAGTTTATATCAATATCTTTGAAAACTCAGAAGAACTGAACTATTTTCTAGGAAAATAATAAGTTATAAAAGTTTACTCAAGCAAATAGAATAAACCTGTAGTCATTAACTAAATTGGCAGTCAAAATGTATAGCTACAATAAAGGCACTTATTCCATAGACAGTTTTAGAGACAAGTTTTATCAATCCTTTTAAAAAAATAGGTGGCTGGATACGGTGGTTCATGCCTGTAATCTCGTCACTTTGGGAATCTGGGGTGAGCAGGTGGCTTGAGCTCAGGAGTTTGAGATAAGCCTGAGCAACATGGTGAAACCCTGTCTCTACTAAAAATACATAAATAGCTGGGTGTGATGGCTCATGCCTGTGGTCCCAGCTACATGGGAGGCTGAGGCAGGAGGACCACTTAAGCCCAGGAGGTCAAGGCTGCAGTGAGTTCTGATCATGCCACTGTATTCCAGCCTGGGTGCAGAGCAAGACCGTGTCAAAAAAAAATTAATTAAAAGTAATAAAACTAAATAAAAACAGGCAACCTCTGTTTTACATTTACTTTTCCAGATAATAGAATGGAAAAGTTCCTCAGTTCCTTATGGGATGCTAGTATAACCCTAATACCAGCATTACGTGAGGGCAATATGGGAAAATTATAGCCCTATCTTTTTTTTTTAAACACAAATGCAAAAATAATACATAAATCAATAGCAGATTGAACTTGACCATTTATTCAATTGTTAAAAGTGCATCCATATCATAAATGTTATTAGTTCTCCCTAAAATAATCATCTGTATGTTCAATAAAATTTTAATCAAAATCTCCAAAGAATTTTTCATGGAAATTGATAAACTGGTCCTAAAATTTACATAAAAATTAAGAGTTAGATTATTATTCAAGAGGGAAGGTATTTTTATTAGATATCCAACTTAATATGTGGGAGTATAAAATGGCATATAACCACTTTGGAAAACTGTTTGACATTTACTTGAAAAATTAAACATACACCTACTCTATGACCCAGGAATTTCACTCCTATGTATTTACTCAAGAGATGAAAATCAGTTCCATAAAAAGGAATGTCCTTTGGATTTCCTTAGTAGCCCTAAACTGGAGATAGCCTCAACATGCATCAACAGGAGAGTGTACCTCAGGGTTGTTGCCTCTTGGTGACAAAGTAGATGCCGTACCAGTAGGCTTTACAGCCACACTCCATATAGCACATGCAGGAAGCAAGGGGTTTTTTCCTAATGAGGCATTGCTTTTTATTTGAAAGGGCCGCTTTCCCAGGCTTGATGTTTATCTTTTTGACCAGATTTATGTTACATGAGCCCCAGCCAGCTGTATATTTCAGTCGGACACACCCTGAACAAAGTTGGAGTTGTGTTTGAAAAGAAGGAGCAGGAATGGTAGACTGGGGCAAGAAGGTGTCAACTGTGTTTGTAATACTTTATTTTCTGGAATGAGATCTGAAGCGTGGGAAAATATCAACATTTGTTAAATCTAGGTGGTAGGGACTTACTTGGGTCTTTTTTTCTTTTCAGTTTTTTTTAGTATTTCATATTTTAAAAAGAAAAAGAGCACAAAGTAATGAAAGATAGTGCTCAGAGCAAGAGCAGCAGTGATCGGTGCCATTCTGGTCATTGAAACCTGAATAACAGAAGAGAGTGCATGTGCCCTAAATATGTGAAGAACATCACATTTGCAAGTTAGAAGGGAGATGGGGAAGGTGATGATAGGCTATGGCTGGGAAGATAGGCTGGGTAAGATGACCTTGAAACATGGCAGTGATCCAAAATCATGAATGTGAAGGTCAAAAAGGGGTGAGGATGATCTGCTTACACCAACTGCTGTGGCATCTGACTTTCGGCCATCAGCGTCTTTATAAATAGGACACTCATGGGAAATTCCAAACATGAGCTTTTGAGGGTGAAATGAATGTGAACAACAGCACATTTTTCATGAGTCACTGGTGGACTTGCTAATAGGAATCCATAGTCAACATAATGCCTTGTCATACAGCTGATGTTGAAAGCAATACCTGTAGATTGTCATACATTATAATCTTGTACTGTCTTCCTTCACTTATCACCTTTAATTGCCTTCAAATTATTACAGATGTTATAGAATAAGTGATTACATTCTATAGAGGATAGTCTCATATTTTGAAATACCTGCCTGGGATCGTATAAATGAAACTTAAAATGTTTTCCTGTTTTTCTGATTTGAAGCCTTGGATTTTGACCAAATGAAGTAGTAAATAGCAGTAAGCTGTATTTATGTACTTTCCCCTCTCCTGGCTATTTGCCTCTGAATAATGAATTTTCCTAGAAAATGCTTTCTGCAGGCAGACAGATTGTACCTGTTTAGAAAAATGTAATCCTGCTGAAGAGATGGTTCCTTCCTGGTTTGCATATCTTGCTGTGTTCCTTTTTAGCTTACAGACACAGTGGCCTCTGTCTAGACTGCTGCCTCTGCCCTTCTCTTACATTATTCATGCCATGGACCTGGAGCACCCACTGAGAGTCAGAGCCCCTTTTTATTTTCCAATTATTTTATCTGAGATGTTGTGGTCGAAACCATTACTCTCTGTTTTTTATTTTTTATCTTCAAGGCTAAGCAGCTTTATATGTTTGCTTTTAAATTTACTTAAAGTTTTCCTGACATCAGTATTTCTTAGCTATCTTTCTTACTGTATTGGTTATTTTTCTCTTCTACCTGTATGTTTTAATGCAGTCTGTTAAAATTTTAATGTGTTTTTTTTAAAAATCCAAAAAACAGCACTTTGGGAGGCCGAGACGGGCAGATCACGAGGTCAGGAGATGGAGACCATCCTGGCTAACACGGTGAAACCCCGTCTCTACTAAAAAATACAAAAAAAAACCTAGCCGGGCGAGGTGGCGGGCGCCTGTAGTCCCAGCTACTCGGGAGGCTGAGACAGGAGAATGGCGTGAACCCGGGAGGCGGAGCTTGCAGTGAGCCGAGATCGCGCCACTGCACCTCCAGCCTGGGCAGCAGGGCGAGACTCTATCTCAAAAAAAAAAAAAAAAAAAAAAATCAAAAAAATTTGATTCCTGGTAGAATTTTAAACAAGAAAACTTCATAGGCAGTTTCTCAATTAATGTAGGAATACTAAAGTCATGTAATCTTGTTCATCAGTACTAGAAATGGCAGGCATAGAACTTGAATCTAGACATTAGTTTTGTTTTCCTGAATATTAATTTGTCTTTGTATAATTAGGGGGAAACGGCTTTTGGCTGGATTCACCCAAAGCCAGTGCTCTTTGGGATTTTCAGAGGAACACGTGGACCACTGAGGATAGAGGGCTGCGGTGGGCTGCTCCTTTACTTTTCTCCCCCAGTGGCATGAATTTAAAACTTATGAAAGCAAAATGCCCATGTAGGTTGTCGAGTCAAGAGTAACTTCAGTATGAAGAAAGCCAGAGTGCCCCCTCCAAACAGCAGAACTTGCCACTGAAAGACACATGCTTCCCAGCCTCGGAGCTGCACTGTGGTGAGACAGCGCTATCTGTTATGTGAATTTCTATGATGTGACGTGTGTTACTGCACATAACCACATATGATAAGACACATAGGCCCCGAAGGGAGAAGCCACAGGCACAGCCCCAGAGCGTCTCTGTCCTTCAGGCCTTGAATTTCTCCCTCTGAAAAAGCAGCAACAAGTTCTGGTTAAAAATAATAATAATAAAATATAAAATGACATCTGGCTTATGTGCACCTCCTGGGCCTCTCTCAGTTTCCTACTCATACCTAAGAAAACCCAGCAAAGGGTGGAAGCTCACACTCTGGCCCCACAGAATGGGCATGAAAGGTAAAGTGTTACCTGCCCCTGCTGTGTCCCCACCTAAAAGCAGGGAGACTCTTGGACCCCATCATGTCTCCAGTTCTGAAATACAACCTTGGTACCAGCCAAGTGGAGGGCATCATCCTCCACTGTGTGCTTCTGACTTCTGAGGCTGCCAAAGCGTTGTGATGTCTCTTGTCATTCTCCAGGCAGGAAGGGGGGGAAGTAGTAAAAAGCCTACAGAGGAGTAAGAAAAATGTGTCAAGAAACAAAAGCTGTAATGCTGGGGTGAAGAATAAGAAAATGACTCTTGTGTCAGAATATTCATATCCATGGTTTTTTTTTCAATTGTCAGCCCTCCCAGGAGTCACCGAATGTGAAGGTTATTATAGTCAGTTAATACCACACACACACACACACACACACACACACACCCCACATTCATAGCACTATGCTGAATGGTTTGGATTAGATTTGGTAAGAAAAAGACAGGTTGCAGCCTGGAGGGGATTTAGGACAGAGATTGTATCTGTTTAGTTTATTATCTATACCCAGTACCCTGTACGTGATACGGACCCAGTACTTATTTGTGCAGTAAATAGATGAATTTATGAAGTAAATGGATGATTTTGGAATAACAGATTTTCACTCTGGGTAAAGATCTGAAGAATGGAATGAGCACATGATGTAGGAGCCAAACTCTGCCCAAGAGAATCTGTATAAAGAAGCCCTCTAAAGTAACAATAGGGTTAGTTAATGTGGGGCCTTCTTTGCCAGACTTTGGAATGTATGTTTGATTATACACATGCTACAGGAGCCAGTGTATGGTTGGAAGAAACGATGCACAGTGTAATGAGTGGATCCTGGCTGGCCAGGTCAGCCTGGCAGTGGTTTGGCGGGAAGAGGGTACTGAGGGCAAGAGAATCAGTGAGTGCCCCTTTAGAGTATGTCAAGCATGCCAGCTTTTGGAATCCCCAGTACCGTGTCCCTTCACCCCTCAGATTTGAGTCTATTTAAGATGACTTTTCTTTTAAAATGTGTGCATTAGATTTTGCTTCGTGAAGGCTGCAAGAAGATTCTCGTAGCTGACTCTTTGTCCTTACTGAAGAAAATGCACCGAACTCAGATGAAAGGTGTTCTTGTTGATGGTGGGTAAAATTGAAATAATCATATGGACTACATGCCCTGCTTTCAGAAACGGCCGAGCAGGTATAAACAGGGCATAATCCAAAGTGTGTGTGCTTTCTTACAGAGGAGAACATCTGTGAGTCGTGCCTTTCCCCTGTTCTTCCATCAGGTAAGAAGGTTTTCCCAAAAACTTTCCCAAATATATATTTTAATGATGAGTGGAATCAAAATTTTGGAATTAGCCAACTACCGTTTATAAAAAATGTATAACTTTCAGAATAACCCAGTGGAGAGAAGTGTTGTGGCTCGCATCCCGCTCAGTGGAATGCGGGTGTTGCCATTGCTTAGAGCTGAGGTTCTCAAGCTGTAGGGTGAGTCAGCATCACCCACCAGGCTTGTTGGAACCCAGATCGCTGGCCCAGTCAGTCTCCCTAGAGTCTCTGGTTGCAAACTTCCAGGGCAGGAACTGAGAAATCTAACAAGTTCCCAGGTAATGTTGATGCCACTGGTTCGGGGGCCCTTCTTTTAGAACTGTAATCTAGGATAAAACAAAATGAAAACTAACCATCAGCATTTAAATTTCAAGGTAGGAGAATCATGTATGTGTCTGGGAAAAAAAATTATAGGTAGCATTCTCTTTAATCTTTTTCTCTGCTATATGGTTCTACATGCCCAAGTTATCTCACATTTCAATGGAAACATACATAATACCTGCCATCTAATTGGAACTGCCAGTCTTTAAAAGACATAAGCATTTGTTTATTTCTAGTTCTTAGCAGATATATATATATATGTCTTCATCTGTAATGAAAAGCACCTTCTTAAGGTTCATTATGACATAAGAAATTTGCATAATTCGAAAGCGGAAATTAACAAAGCATTGTCAGGATGCTAACAAATGCTTTTCAAATGTAAGTTCAGCATAACAAAGTACTAAAAGACCTAGTTGACCTCATATTTACTTAGCATTAAAGGATTATTTCGTGGGTCAGCGCATGAGAAGTTTTTCTACTTAGGTTCTTTTCTAGAGGAATTAGATTTGGATGTTTACGTGTGAATTAGATTTGGATGTTTAAGTGCTTCTGTTGAAAACTGCAGTGGGCTCAGATGAAGAAGTGAGCTTCCGTAGTGTTTCAGTCAGTGTTGCAGCAAAAAGGAACCACATACATTCCCACTCTACAGTTAGATTTAATTCCAAATTTAATCTGCTGATGACACTAAATCTTACCAAAAATAAGCTGGCCACACAGAGCAGAAACAGATGAGGGGATTTGCCCAAGTAGAAGTGCAGTAAAATGCAAGGTCACAGCCTGGGCTTGTAACCCAGGTCTGCCTCTGAAGTCAGTGTGTGGTCTTGGCAAAGGTAGCGGGTGGACGGGGAAAGCATTTTTATGAAGCCACAGACTTGACTTCAGCTGTGGTGTATGATGATTATAGGGGTTAGGGGCATGTCGGCACATACACAGGCTGGTTTTCAAAATAAAGGTTACTGCAGTTTGTCCTCAGTGTAGTCTTGGTAACTGACACAGAGGCTAAGCAAGTAACCTGTGAATCACATAGCAACATGATTATAATACCTGTTTTGTGTCTGATCATAACACCCCTCAGGAATGCTTTTGTAAATAAGCCACTCTCCAAAGGCAGCTTATTGCTGATAAACTGCAACTGGACTTTCAGTTGGCATTGGTTTAAAATGATCTTGCTTGTTGCATTGAGTTCTCCTCCTTTCTCTGCCCTCCTCGCCAGATGCAGCTAAGCCCTTCAGCGTGGTGGTCTTCCATTGCCGGCACATGTTCCACAAGGAGTGCCTGCCCATGCCCAGCATGGTGAGTTGGCAGCTTGGTACCTATCAACAAGAGGGAAATTAACACACTTAGAGGAATGTGCTTGAATCACAACCCGTCATCCTTATGGCTGTATGGCTTAAAAAAGTATAGAGAGATTCATGTCACATAACAAAAACTAATCTAGTTTAAATGTAAAAATATTCAGAAATGTTTTGTATACTATAGTAAGTATAAAAGCATACCCATTTGAAGGAATTCATTCAGGCCAAATTGACAGCTGTCGTGCTTGAAGAGATGAGCAACAACAGTAGAGAGCCATTGTGTATCTTATGTGTTTTCCAGCCTGATTTGTGTTCCATGATGCTATCATTTTCTTAGTGTCGTGTTCCCCCAGGTCACACTAGACTTATTCTGCTGTTGGGTGTCCTTTGAGTCGCAGAGTAACAGCTGATCTAGACTGAATCCTATGTTAACCAGAAATAAACTCCAGAAAAAGGAGTGACATTGTATTACTTCCTCTCCACCCCCTGGCTAATGTTACCATAGTATTTCTGAATATGAGAGTAGAAAAAGATCATGTTTTAAATCTGTGTTTTTAAATTGCATTTTTAGAACTCTGCTGCACAGTTCTGCAACATCTGCAGTGCTAAGAACCGTGGACCAGGAAGTGCAATTTTGGAGATGAAAAAATAGCTCATTTCTGCTTGTCAGTCTCCTCGTCACCACTTTTTGAGACTGTTTTTGCAACAACAGAAGCATTTGTTGACACTCGTGCTGTTAAGAGATTTGTTTATGTTTATATTATGCTCAAAAACAGTTTCTTCATCTATTCCTGTGCTAATGGTTTCTCTTTGCAGTTGACAGAGAATTTGGGGCTCTCTTCATGCCTTGAAATTTTGGGGTCCATATTTTGTTATTTATTTGTTTGGTTCATTCTTTATATAGTAATGGAAACATAAGTCTAGGAGTTAGAAATGAATTTTTTAGACCTTAGTAAAACCATTTAACCATAAAATGGACTACTGAGAATTCTCCCAGCTGCCTGAAAGCGTCGCCAACTGTGGTTATCCTGCAAGCTACTACCTGCAACCTGGACCTTGTTTCCATGTGCTCTGCTGGCTACCGTTCTTGCATTCTGGGTTTGACTTTTTTCTATGTCATCATCTATGGTTATCCTCTAAATAGGCATTTAATGAAACATTATACAAATTGTCACTCATTTGGTGACATCTGGGAATAACAGCAGGCTGATGTCCTCCACCATTATGTTTACTAATCACATGTTCTGTGTGCTCTGACGACTGGCAGATTATCCGGCCATGGCAGACACTCAGCATTTGTTGATTGAATAAATGTTAGCTCTTCTCATTGTGAAGGACTCACTTTTAGTGGGGTGAACAAATGCAATTAAGAATTCTGGCACCCTTGTAAGGAAGAAAAGAGAGTTCAGCACCTTCGAATCTGAGCGCTTGTGGTTAGGGTTTGCCAGGAGGGAGGAAACCAGTGACCCTGAAAACTGAGGGTGTCTCAGGAGCAGTAGGACAACCTGATGCTGAAGGATGGGCTAATGATGTTTCCTCTGGCCGCCTCTGGTGCCTCCATTGCCCTCATGGAACAGAGCATATCATAGAGGGAGAAAAGTCAAACTTGTAATTGTGTCTTACAGTTATTGGCTTCATCTTCCTTGGGATATATGGTCATCCTCTAATGAATGTAAAAGTGTGCAAAACACATCCTCATTGTTCCTGTTCTCTTTGTCCCATGAATGGGAACAAATACAGCTTTCTGCTTCTGTCTTTTTGGGGAAAGGACGGGGTGCTAGTGAGTACTGACAGCATGCCAGCTACCGAAGTCACCCAGCCATTCCCGTTAGCAACAGTTCATTTAATTATCACAGCGTTGCCAGGAAGAAGATCTGATACACCTTGGTGTACAGATGAAGACATCAAAATGTAGAGATGTTTTTGAGGTCACAGAGGTGACTGCCTAACTTCACAGCAGGGCTCCTGATCCCTTTAAGAAATCATAGGGCCAGCCGGGCATGGTGGCTCATGCCTGTAATTCCAGCACTTTGAGAGGCTGAGGCAGGTGGATCACCTGAGGGTCGGGAGTTCAAGACCAGCCTGACCAACATGGAGAAACCCCATCTCTACTAAAAATACAAAATTAGCTAGTCATGGTGGTGCATGCCTGTAATCCCAGCTACTCGGGAGGCTGAGGCAGGAGCATCGCTTGAACCCGGGAGACGTAGGTTGCGGTGAACTGAGATCGCGCCATTGCACTTCCAGCCTGGACAAGAAGAGGAAAACTCCGTTTCAAAAAAAAGAAAAGAAAAGAAATCACAGGGCCAAGTTCAAAGGAAATACACAGAACATATTTTCACATTAGAGTTAAGAATTCTCTAGCAGACAACAGATTTTTTTGTTGTTGTTAGTCACAAATACTTAGAACTGGAAGGCTCTTTGTTGTTATTGAATGTACCCCTCAGCCTTCTCAGCATTTCCTTATCCCAAGACTAGTGCTCTTTCTGCTACACTGCTGTTTTCAGTTTTGAGTTTTGTTCTTACCCAATTGTTTTTTGTTTTCAACGTTACCAATTCAAAGATTCAGTTTATTACATTTACATTAATCCCCTCTTAGGATTTGAGCAAGCTCATTTCCAGAGAAGTTGTTTAAGGTCATCAATAGGATTTGCTAATTTCAGTGAAGTCATTTTACTTCAGGGTAAATTATCCTAGTTACCAAGTCCCATTTGGACATAAAGAAAATCCTACTTACCAAAAAGGAGATAATAATTAAACAGTCTTCATTTTTAAGTAACTGATTTAAAAGGAAAATAATAAAATATGTTCGTTTATCATTTCAGAAATTGCTGTAACACATTGGAAAATTCCTGAACAATATAGATTTTATTGTTAATAAGAAACATTAGCTTTCCTTCCTTAGAATGACTTTTCTTTTGAATAAGCAATACTGGGTGATGTATTAAAGGATATTCAGTCCTTTTTACTTTTCATCAACCTATAATGGCTTAAATATGGCAAAATAATCCAAGTGTTAGTCAATTATTTTTCATGTGTGACTAGCCCAATTTAAAATACAGGTAAAAAAGCAAAGCCATTTCCCTTGTATTGGGGAAGAACATAGTTGCAAAGTATAAACTTCATAAGCTATTCCTTTTTTTTTTTTTTTATGAGAATGAGTCTCATTTTATGAGAATGAGTCTCTGGCTGAAGTGCAGTGGCGTGATCTTGGCTCACTGCAACCTCCGCCTCCTGGGTTCAAGTGATTCTCCTGCCCTAGCTTCCGGAGTAGCTTGGAGTACAGGCACGCATCACTATGCCCAGCTAATTTTTTGTACTTTAGTTGAGATGAGGTTTCATCATGTTGCCCAAGCTGGTCTTGAACTTCTGAACTCAGGCAATCTGCCCACCTTGGCCTTCCAAAGTGTTAGGATTACAGGCATGAATCACCACGCCCGGCTAAGAAAGCTGTTCTTGAAGTGTGAAACAGCCAGGCTCAAAATTATTTTGGAGTGCTTTTAGTTTGCTTTTGTTTTTAGCCAAAGGGATTTCATACTGGTTTAATTATGTTCATCCTTGAGAATTCTTGAGAAGTTTCCAACAGATTTTTAGTTCATTTTGATGCTGTTACAGTGTTAAACTATATACAGTTGACCCTTGAACAACACAGGTTGGAACTGCAGGGATCCACTTATACATGGATTTTCTTCTGCTTCTGCCACCCCTGAGACAGCAAGACCAGGCCCTCCCCTTCCTCCTCCTTCTCCACCTACTCAGTATGAAGGCGACAGATGAAAGCCTTATGATGATCCATTTCTACTTAATGAGTAGTAAATATATTTTCTTTCTCTTGTGATTTTCTTACTATTTTCTTTAGCTTATTTTATTATAAGAATATGGCATATAATGTAAATAAAATACAAAATATGTGTTAATGGTCTATTTATGTCACCAGTAAGGCTTCCAGTCCACGGTAGGCTATTAGTAGTTAGGTTTTGGGGGAATTATCGTGGATTTTTGACTGCATGGGGTGTCAGCACCTCATCCCCCACATTGCTCAAGGATCTACTTTTAATATTAAAAATCAAACATGCATTGAGTAATTACTATGTGTCAGGAATTATTGGAAGCACTTTGCTTATACTATTTAATTGTGTTAATACGGCCCTATGAAATTGATGTTATTACCGTCATCGTCATTTTACGGATGCAGAAACTGAAGCACATAAAGGTTAAGTGACTTGTCCAGGGTCAGGTAGCTGATAGTGGAACACCTAGCTGAAATTCAGTCCCATGCAGTCACCTTCAGAGTGCCTGATCTTAACTGGCGCACATTTGATTTTTTTTGTTGTGAAAACATACTTATTTGAGCTGTTTTGGTCAGTGGATAGAAAGCAAAATCCACTCTTGGAATAGAAAGGGATTTATTACAAAGTGTTGAATGGCTTACAAAATCATTGATGGGAATCAAAGAAACAATAAGGGAGCTTTCAAGCAATTCACAAAGCCACCCCACAGAACTGGGCTGCCCAGAGAACCACTGCCCCACCACCATCAGATGATGGGCTACACATAGCAGTGTCAGTTGTCACTTTTAAGTAAACATTGGTAAATAAAAATGTATACATTACTCAGTTTCTCCTAAAGCCCTTTCTTGGTAACATTAAATCATGTGTATACATATGTGTGTGGGAGACATTTCTATGTGTTAAATACTGCATCAGTTCATTCTGGTTTCTATTATCAGGACTCAGGCTACTAAAAGCACCAATTTTGGTACTAAACTGTAACTCTCACTTCCCATTCCTGGCACGCTTAGCTGAATGCTGATTTGTGAAATCTGGAATGAAGTTCCTTCTTTTCTCATGCAGTGCAGGTTTTGGAGTCATTAGAATCAATGCAGCATTCATAGTAAAGATAAGACAGGAGCAAGAATGAGAAACCCAGCCTGCAAAAGCAGGTCTCCAGAGTTGGTCACTCTCCAGACGTTTCCTGACCTACCAGAATCGTGGTTCTTAATGAAAACAAAGTCATGCCATTCCCCTTCTCCAGTCCCATGGGAGTCTTTGTGCCCCGTGTGTGAAAGGGCTTGTAGTCTTTGGCTTGGCTTAAGCAACCCATTGCATTGAACTTTGCAGCCTCCCTTTTTCACTCCCTGAACTCTGGCCATTGTGAGTATACTTGTGGTTCCCTTCACCCCTGTATTGCTGCTATCCTTCATCCTCTAATACCTTGCTCAGACGGGACTCCTTGCTCACCCTGATGTCCTTAGACTGGGTAGGAGACCTCTCACTTGTCCTCATATAGTACCCAGGGACCCATCTGCCTTGTCACACTGCATTGTAGTTGTCTGTGAAGCAAGTATAATCTTAGTCGACAAACTGAGGTCTACAAATGAATAAGGTTTTTAAGTTTTCTCTTGAGTTCACGTTCTACCTAGTGGCATAAACTTAACTTAGTTCATAGTAAACTCAGCTAAATCAGGCTTTTCTTGATTAGTTTAGGCACCCCCTCCTCTCGCAGGTTGCCTTGAAGTTTGGGGGTTGTGACAGGAATGATCTCCTTGTGCCCCAGAATCAATTAAAAGGAGGCATGTGGTCCTCAGTGGAGCTGTATCCAGGCTGGCATTGGCTGGAATGCCATCATCCCACCAGCCCCCCAGCATCTTCATCTGCTGCCATCATTTCTAGAATGTCTTCAGTCCCAGCTGGCTGTGGTCATCAGTCCTTGCAGTAACCCTGCTGCTTCTGACAAGCCCCTGCCACATCTCTGTCTGGGCTGGGAAAACTTGATGAACTGCCTCATGGCTCTGATGGTGGAAAATGCAGACTTCACCACGCAAGTTGATCTTTCTTGCTTCCTCACCATGCCCAAGAGTCCATTAAACCTCGTTTTTTTTTTTGTTTTTTTTTTTTTTTGGTAAATTGCCTAGTCTTGGGTACGTTTTTATCAGCAGTGAGAATGAACTAATACAAGTTAAAACATTTTTTTCCAAAATTAATATTTTTGCCCCAATTATTCCAGATAGCCTCAATCTTCTTTTTTGCTTTGATGTTGACATGTCAGTGATATATTTTCAAAATTCCATCAACTCATCTTTGACTAGAGTGATTATATATTTGTGATCCAAATCAGAGCACTTTGAGGTGTAAAGGGCATTATTAAAAATGACTCCAGGGCTGGTGCGATGGCCCATGCCCATAATCCCAGCACTTTGGGAGGCTGAGATGAGAGGATTGCTTGAACTCAGGAGTTTGAAACCAGCCCGGGCAACATGGAAAAACCCCATCTCTGTTTAAAAAATAGCTATATGTATATACATATAAAATAAAAATAAATGACTCCAAGCAAACTAGTGAAACCACAACTGTTCCTGGCAACCTAAGAAGTATCTCATCCAATCTCCACTGTGTAGTACTATTGATGCAATACTGCATGTAACAGAATGAGGAAAATAATGTTACTTAAAGCCAAACTGGTTCTGCCTTCTCAGGGAAATTATGTAGGTCATATCAGAGGAAAAAAATATTTATACTACACACTTCCACTTATAAAGACTAGTGACTCAATAGAATGGAGGCTGAAGAGGAAGAGAAAACACTAAAACTTCAAAGCCTCCTCAAATTCCTTGCTCCTAAGCAGAGCAAATTATTGAATCTTTAGATAGGTAGGAATTAGCCTAGAGTTCCATAAGAGAATTAACAGTGAGACTTTCTAAAGTGAGGGGAATTGAGAGGTGAGGGTTTTAGGGAAAGAGTAAATCAAGCAACCTGAGCAATCAAAGAGCATTTTAAGAAAGGAAAGGTTAATACTCAATTTTACGTTGCATTGCTGCTAAACCCATCCATCTTCCGCAAATGTTCAGTAAAGTTTGGTATAAAAACAATGTCATCTCTGAGTAGTTTTTAGGGAAAACTGAGGAGCTGTGTTCCAATCTGGGACCCTGAGGAGCAGAAAGAAGTGAACAGCAGGAGGCAGGAGCTGGCGTCTAATGGGAACGGGAATTTAGACCCACAAGAGACAAGAAGATATAAAAACCCTAAAATTTGCAGAAATGTCAAGAGACTAGTCTTCCCAAAGAACAATGGAGAAAGGCATTGAGCCAAATTTAGATGGATTCAAAAGACTGGGTGACCTCAGCTACGTCAAATTACACGTTTCTATCTCTATTGATGAAATTTGGCTAAAGAGGGCAAATAATTTCAGTTTAGAAACTGCATACATTTTGTCACCAGGATTTTATTCTAATCCTAGTGCGTATTGTATTTTATAGACACATCTGCGCCTCCTGGTTTATGATCCATTTACATCATGTTCTGTGTGAAAATAAGAGAATTTTTAGATGACACAAGTAAGGGTGAAAGGAACTCACAAATGACAGACTCAAGAATGAAAATTACCATGTAATTTTTTAATAATTATAGCACAATCAATAGAGATGAAATGCAAAATTCTGCAATTATACACAGAAAATTATTCATACAAGGATGAGTAAGGAGATACTTGGTTAGTAGTCCAAATGAAAAGAGAGGCCTTGGGTAAGAAAGCTGGAGCATTTTCCTCTGGAGTTAGATCTAAGTTTTAATCTCTGCTCTGTCACTTACTAAGCAACAATTTACTTAACATTTCTAGGCTTTGCTTTCCTCATGTGTAAAATGGGGTGATGATAATAACATCTACTTGGGAGGATATTAACAGCATTAGGTGAGATGATGCATGCAAAATGCATAGCTAATGCTAGCATAGGAAGAGTAACTACCATGTAGCAAATGCTTCATAAGTGTCAGCATCCAAGATGGTCCCCATGATCCCCACCTCTACCAGGGTTGGTTTGTGTGACCAAAAGAATATGGCAGAATGGACAGAACATCCCTTCCAAGATTAGTTAATAAGACAGCAATTTGATATCATGGATGCCATCTGAAAGAAGCCATGTTGTGAATGAAGAGACCCATTTGGTGAAGAATGGAAGCACCCTGCCAAAAGCCATAGGAGTGAACCTGGAAGTGATCCTCCAGTTGCAGTCAAATCCTCAGAGTCAGGAATCCCAGCCAAAACCTTGACTGTAACCTCATGTAAGGCTGTGAGCTAGAACCACCCACCTAAGGCATTCCTGGATTTCTGATCTTCTGAACTGTATGAGATGATAAATGTTTGAAGTTGCTAAATTTGGGAGTGGGGAAGCACAATTTGTTATGCAGCAGTAGGTAACTAATACAGTAATCCATTAATAATCAGCCTGGTTTCTATTACTTGACTACAAATATGGACCATCAGTGATTCCTAGAAATGAAAATTGAATGCAGCATTTTAATGGGCTGTTCATCCTATTCACAGAAAGTAGCATTCTCCATTGTGCATCTCAGAACACTTTGTTTAGGGCGTTTTTTTTAAACAAGCATTTTGACAAAGTAGACAGGAGTCATTAGGAGAGTGATAGAATTTGAAATCTTAAAATTTAAGAAACTAGTTTCTTTCCAAGATAGCTGAATAGGAACAGCTGTGGTGTGCAGCTCTCAGCATGATCAATGCAGAAGATGGGTGATTTCTGCATTTCCAACTGAGGTACCTGGTTCATCTCACTGGGATTGGTTGGACAGTGAATGCAGCCCACAGAGGGTGAGCAGAAGCAGGGTGGGGCATCACCTCACCTGGGAAGCACAAGAGGTCAGGGATTTCCCTTTCCTAGCCAAGGGAAGCTGTGACAGACTGTACCGGGAAAATCGGGACACTGCCACCTAAATACTGCGCTTTTCCAACAGTCGTAGCAAATGGCACATCAGGAGATTATATCGCATGCCTGGCTCAGCAGGTCCCACACCCACGGAGCCTTGCTCACTGCTAGCACAGCAGTCCAAGATCGAACTGCGAGGCGGCAGCCCTGGCTGAGGGGAGGGGCGTCTGCCGTTGCTGAGGCTTGAGAAGATAAAGCAGCTGGGTAGCTCAAACTGGGTGGAGACCACCACAGCTCAATGAGGCCCACATGCCTGTATAGACTCCACCTCTGGGAGCAGGGCATAGCTGAACAAAAGGCAGCAGAAACTTCTGTAGACTTAAACATCCCTGTGTGATAGCTCTGAAGAGAGCAGTGGTTCTCCCAGCATGGTGTTTGAGCTCTGAGAATGGACAGACTGCCTCCTCAAGTGGGTCCCTGACCCCCATGTAGCCTAACTGGGAGACACCTCCCTGTAGGGGCTGACTGACAGCTCATACAGCCAGATGCCCCTCTGAGACGAAGCTTCCAGAGGATGGATCAGGTAGCAATATTTGCTGTTCTGCAATATCTGCTGCTCTGTAGCCTCCGCTGGTTATACCCAGGCAAACAGAGTCTGCAGTGGACCTCCAGCAAACTCCAACAAGCTGAGGGACCTGACTGTTAGAAGGAAAACTAACAGAAAGAAATAGCATCAACATCAACAAAAAGGACATCCACACCAAAACCCCATCTGTAGGTCGCCATCATCAAAGACCAAAGGTAGATAAAACCACAAAGATGGGGAGAAACCACAGCAGAAAAGGTGAAAATTCTAAAAACCAGAGGGCCTCTTCTCCTCCAAAAGATCACAGCTCCTCGCCAGCAAGGAAACAATGCTGGACAGAGAATGACTGACAAGTTGGCAGAAGTAGGCTTCAGAAGGTCAGTAATAACAAACTTCTCCAAGCTAAAGGAGGATGTTCGAACCCATCACAAGGAAGCTAAAAACCTTGAAAAAAGATTAGATGAATGGCTAACTAGAATAAACAGTGTAGAGAAGACCTTAAATGAACTGATGGAGCTGAAAACCATGGCACAAGAACTACGTGACATATTAACAAGATTCAGTAGCCAATTTGATCAAATGGAAGAAAGGATATCAGTGATTGAAGATCAAATTAATGAAATGAAGTGAGAAGACAAGTTTAGAGAAAAAAAAAAAGAGTAAACAGAAATGAACAAAGCCTCCAAGAAATATGGGACTATGTGAAAAGACCAAATCTACGTTTGATTGGTGTACCTGAAAGTGACAGGGAAAATGGAACCAGGCTGGAAAACACTTCAGGATATTATCCAGGAGAACTTCTCCAACCTAACAAGGCAGGCCAACATTCAAACTCGGGAAATACAGAGAACACCACAAAGATACTCCTCAAGAAGAGCAACCCCAAGATGCATAATTGTCATAACAAGGTTGAAATGAAGGAAAAAATGTTAAAGGCAGCCAGAGAGAAACATCGGGTGACCTACAAAGGGAAGCCCATCCAACTAACAGTGGATCTCTCAGCAGAAACTCTACAAGCCAGAAGAGAGTGGGGGGCCAATATTCAACATTTGTAAAGAAAAGAATTTTCAACCCAGAATTTCATAACCAGCCAAACTAAGCTTCATAAGTGAAGGAGAAATGAAATCCTTTACAGACAAGCAAATGCTGAGAGATTTTGTCACCACCAGGCCTGCATGACAAGAGCTCCTGAAGGAAGCACTAAACATGGAAAGGAACAACCGGTACCAGCCACTGCAAAAACATGCCAAATTGTAAATACCATCAATGCTAGGAAGAAACTGCATCAACTAACGGGCAAAATAACCAGTTAACATCATAATGACAGCATCAAATTCACACATAACAATATTAACCTTAAATGTAAATGGACTAAATGCCCCAATTAAAAGACACAGACTGGCAAATTGGATAAAGAATCAAGACCCATCAGTGTTGTATTCAGGAGACCCATCTCACATGCAGAGACAAACATAGGCTCAAAATAAAGGGATGGAGGAAGATCTACCAATCACATGGAAAGGAAAAAAAAAAAAAAAGCAGGGTTGAAAATCCTACTCTGTGATGAAACAGACTTTAAACCAACAAAGATCAAAAGACACAAGGCCATTACATAATGGTAAAGGGGTCAATTCAACAAGAAGAGCTGACTATCCTAAATATATGTGCACCCAATACAGGAGCGCCCAGATTCATAAAACAAGTCCTTAGAGACCTACAAAAAGACGGACTCCCACACAATAATATTGGGAGAGTTTAACACCCCACTGTCAATATTAGATAGATCAGTGAGGCAGAAGGTTAAGAAGGATATCCAGGACTTGAACTCAGCCCTGCACCAAGCAGACCTAATAGATATCTACAGAACTCTCCACCCCAAATCAACAGAATATACATTCTTCTCAGCACCACATTGCACTTATTCCAAAATTGACCCCACAGTTGGAAGTAAAGCACTCCTTAGCAAATGTAAAAGAACAGAAATCACCACAAACTGTCTCTCAGACCGCATAGTTGGAAATAAAGCACTTCTCAGCAAATGTAAAAGAACAGAAATCACCACAAACTGTCTCTCAGACCGCATAGTTGGAAATAAAGCACTTCGCAGCAAATGTAAAAGAACAGAAATCACTACAAACTATCTCTCAGACCACAGTGCAACCAAATTAGAACTCAGGATTAAGAAACTCAATCAAAACCACACAACTACATGGAAACTGAACAACCTGCTCCTGAATGACTACTGGGTAAATAATGAAATGAAGGTTGAAATAAAGATGTTATTTGAAACCAATGAGAACAAAGACACAATGTACCAGAATCTCTCAGACACATTTAAAGCAGTGTGTGGAGGGAAATTTATAGCACTAAATACCCACAAGAGAAAGCAAGAGAAGATCTAAAATCAACACCCTAACATCACAATTAAAATAACTAGAGAGGCAAGAGCAAACAAATTCAAAAGCTAGCAGAAGGCAAGAAATAACTAAGATCAGAGCAGAACTGAAGGAGATAGAGACACAAAAAACCCTCCAAAAAATAACGAATGCAGGAGCTGGTTTTTTGAAAACATCAACAAAATTGATAGACCACTAGCAAGACTAATAAAGAAGAAAAGAAGAATCAAATAGATGCAATAAAAAATGATAAAGGGGATATCACCAACAATCCCACAGAAATACAAACTACCATCAGAGAATACTATAAATACCTCTACACAAATAAACTAGAAAATCTAGAAGAAATGGATGAATTCCTGGACACATACACCCTCCCAAGACTAAACCAGGAAGAAGTTGAATGACTGAATATACCAATAACAGGCTCTGAAATTGAGGCAATAATTAATAGCCCACCAACCAAAAAGCCCAGGACCAGATGGATTCACAACCGAATTCTACCAGAGGTAAAAAGAGGAGCTGGTACCATTCTTTCTGAAACTATTCCAATCAATAGAGAAAGAGGGAATCCTCCCTAACTCATTTTATGAGGCCAGCATCATCCTGATACCAAAGCCTGGCAGAGACACAACAACAAAGGAGAATTTAAACCAATATCCCTGATGAACATCTATGCAAAAATCCTCAATAAAATACTGGAAAACCAAATCCAGCAGCAATCAAAAAGCTTATCCACCAAGGTCAAGTTGGCTTCATCCCTGGCATGGAAGGCTGGTTCAACATATGCAAATCAATAAACATAATCCATCACATAAACAGAATCAAACACAAAAACCACATGATTATCTCAATAGATGCAGAAAAGGCCTTCAACAAAATTCAGCAGACCCTCATGCTAAAAACTCTCAATAAACTAGGTATTGATGGAACGTATCTCAAAATAATAAGAGATATTTATGACAAACCCACAGCCAATATCATACTGAATGGGGGAAAACTGGAAGCATTCCCTTTGAAAACTGGCACAAGACAGGGATGCTGTCTCTCACTACTCCTATTCAACATAGTGTTGGAATTTCTTGACAGGGCAATCAGGCAAAAGAAAAAATAAAGGGTATTCAATTATGAAAAGAGGAAGTCAAATTGTCCCTGTTTGCAGGTGACATGATTGTATATTTAGAAAACCCCATCATCTCAGCCCCTAATCTCCTTAAGCTGCTAAGCAACTTCAGCAAAGTCTCAGGATAGAAACTCAATGTGCAAAAATCACAAGCATTCTTATACACCAATAACAGACAAACAGAGAGCCAAATTGTAGTGAACTCCTATTCACAACTGCTTCAAAGAGAATAAAATACCTAGGGTTCCAACTTACAACGTATGTGAAGGACCTCTTCAAGGAGAACTACAAACCACTGCTCAGTGAAATAAAAGAGGACACAAACAAATGGAGGAACATTCCATGTTCATGGATAGGAAGAATCAATATCGTGAAAATGGCCATACTGCCCAAGGTAATTTATAGATTCAATGCCATCCCCATCAAGCTACCAATGACTTTCTTCACAGAATTGGAAAAAACTACTTTAAAGTTCATATGGAACCAAAAAAGAGCCTGCATTGCCAAGACAATCCTAAGCCAAAAGAACAAAGCTGGAGGCATCACACTACCTGACTTCAAACTATACTACAAGGCTACAGTAACAAAAACAGCATGGTACTGGTACCAAAACAGATATATAGACCAATGGAACAGAATAGAGGCCTCAGAAATAACACCACACATCTACAACCATCTGATCTTTGACAAACCTGACAAAAACAAGCAGTGGGGAAAGGATTCCCTATTTAATAAATGGTGCTGGGAAAACTGGCTAGCCACATGTAGAAAGTTGAAACTGGCTCCCTTCCTTATACCTTACACAAAAATTAATTCAAGATGGATTAAAGACTTAAATTTTAGACCTAAAACCATAAAAACCCTAGAAGAAAACCTAGGCAATACAATTCAGGACATAGGCATGGGCAAGGACTTCATGACTAAAACACCAAAAGCAATGTCAGCAAAAGCCACAATAGACAAATGGGATCTAATTCAACTAAATAGCTTCTGCACAGCAAAAAGAACTACCATCAGAGTGAACAGGCAACCTACAGAATGGGAGAAAATGTTTGCAATCTACCCATCTGACAAAAGGCTAATATCCAGAATCTACAAAGAACTTAAACAAATTTACAAGAAAAAATCAACCCCATCAAAAAGTGGGCAAAGGACATGAACAGACACTTTTCAAAAGAAGACATTTATGCAGCCAACAGACATATGAAAAAATGCTCATCCTCACTGGTCATCAGAGAAATGCAAATCAAAACCACCATGAGATACCATCTCACACCAGTTAGAATGGCGATCATTAAAAAGTCAGGAAACAACAGGTGCTGAAGAGAATGTGGAGAAACAGGAATGCTCTTACACTGTTGGTGGGAGTGTAAACAGGTTCATCCATTGTGGAAGACAGTGTGGCAATTCCTCAAGTATGTAGAACTAGAAATACCATTTGACCCATCCATCCCATTACTGGGTATATACCCAAAGGATTATAAATCATGCTACTATAAAGACACATGCACACTTATGCTTATTGCAGCACTATTCACAATAGCAAAGGCTGAACCAACCCAAATGTCCATCAATGATAGACTGGATTAAGAAAATGTGGCACATATACACCATGGAATACTATGCAGCCATGAAAAAGGATGAGTTCATGTCCTTTGTAGGGACATGGATGAAGCTGGAAACCATCATTCTGAGCAAACTCTCGCAAGGACAGAATGTTCTCACTCATAGGTGGGAATTGAACAATGAGAACACTTGGACACAGGGCAAGGAACATCACACACTGGGGCCTGTCATGGGGTGGGGAAATGGGGGAGGGATAGCATTAAGAGATATACGTAATGTAAATGACTAGTTAATGGGTGCAGTAAACCAACATCGCTCATGTATACATATGTAACAAACCTGCACGTTGTGCACATGTACCCTAGAACTTAAAGTATAATAATAAAATTTTAAAAAAATTTAAGAAACTGGTGAGGGAATTGGATAGCGCATGATTTCAAAAACATGAAAACTGAGAGGACATTAAACGTGCAAGAGTTAGAAGTTTGTCGCATGCAAAGGGGAATGTGAAGATAGCATTTTTGCATGTTGTTTCAGAAGTCCAATTACTGAGGTTAATCAGTCAAAGTTGTAGCAACAAAGGTCTAAGTTCAACATAAAACAGCTTCCTAAAATCAGCTGGGTGCGGAGGCTCACGCCTGTAATCCCAGTGCTTTGGGAGGCTGAGGCGGGCAGATCTCCTGAGGTGAGGAGTTCGAGACCAGCCTGGCCAACGTGGTGAAACTCTGTCTCTACTAAAAATACAAAAAATTAGGCATGATGGCATGTGCCTGTAATCCCACCTACTCAGGAGGCTGAGGCAGGATAATCTCTTGAACCCGAGAGGCAGAGATTGCAATGAGTCGAGATTGCGCCACTGCATTCCAGTCTGGGTGACAGAGCAAAACTCCATTTCAAAACAAACAAACAGCAAACTTTCTAACATCTGGAGATGTCCAGCTACAGATGTGTGTACCCTGTGGGTCTGAGCCCTGGAGCCCTGCTCTGAGCCCTGGTGACCATGTGTCAGGTTGCTGCAGACAGAACTCTGAGCTGCCAAGTTGTTCTCTAACACCTCTGTCCATCGTAAGCATATCTAAATCCCCCTAGAAACAGCAGGTTTATCAGTTACTCTCACACTCTGTTATTTTTATACGCAGATCCTATGCCCATCTGTTGTGTGTCTGAAGACCCACATCTTTGGCTAGCTTATTAATTCAGTGTCACTACAGGGTCCTTTCTTCTATCCTCCCCACAAGGCAGGATCTACTTGTGTCTCTCATCTATTTTGCAGCTTTCTTCTCTATTTTGCTTGAAAATGTGTTCTTCAACTGATAATATTACTAGTTCTTATGAGCTAGTTCTTTTCTAAAAGGAAAATGCATGTGAGTATGTTACTACATGTGTTATGGACTGAATTAGGCCCTCCCCTGAATTAGGCCCTCCCCAGATTCATATGTTGAAGTCCTAACTCCAGTACCTTAGAAGATGACTATATTTAGAGACAGGGCCTGTAAAGAGGTAAGTATGGTAAAATCAGGTCAAATGAGAGGGCCCTAATCCAACATGACTAGTGCCCTTATAAGAGAAGGAAATTTGGCCGGGCGTGGTGGCTCATGCCTGTAATCCTAGCACTCTGGGAGGCTGAGGCGAGTGGATTGCCTGAGCTTAGGAGTTCGAGACCAGCCTGGGCAACATGGTGAAACCCCGTCTCTACTAAAAATACAAAAAATTAGCCAGGTGTGGCAGCGTGTTCCTGTAGTCCCAGCTACTCGGGAGGCTGAGGTAGGAGAATTGCTTGATCCCAGGAGGCGGAGGTTGCAGTGAGCCAAGGTTGGGCCACTGCACTCCATTTCCTGGGAGACAGAGAAAGACTCTGTCTCCATAAAATAAAAAAAGAAAAATAAGAAAAGGAAATTTGGACACAGACATGCATGTGCACAAAGGAAAGACCATGTGAGAACATAGCAAGAAGATGGCCCTCTGCAAGCTAAGGAGACAGGCCTCAGAAGAAACCAAACCTGCCCAAACCTGGATCTTGGACTTCTGGCCTCCAGAACTCTAAGAAAATACATTTCAGTTTAAACGACCCAGTCTGTGGTCTTCTGTTAGCGCAACCCTAGCAAACTAATACAACATAATTCCTTATTCTGCTGTTGGGCTCTGTCTCCGCAATAGGAACAGAATTCCACTTCCTGTGCAAAGGGCTACTGCCTGAACTTCTGATAAACACACGGGGGCCCACCTGAGCCCACTCACACATTGGATCTCTATCCAAAAATGCCATGTGTCTTTATCATTTCTCCAGGTATGACTTTCCACGCTTTCTCTCCTATTCTTTGATGCCATGCTGCACCAAAATGTATAACTGAGAATTGCCTACTTATTTAAACAATGTGAAAAGACTCAAGAACATACATTTCTAATTCCAAAAATTTAGAAAAGCTGCTGTTAAGAGCTTTAATAAAATATTTGTAAATGATATTACCATGATTGGAAGTTCATTTTTACATAGGTAGCTTATTTAAGATTTATTTTTATTTCAAATAAAAAACGTAACCTAAGATTTAGATTCAAAATATATACTATACAAAATATATATAACGAATATACAAACATTCAGTAACATGACTGCATTAGGACTCTTGGTTGCAAATGACAGAAACACAACTCAAAACTAAATTTGGTTAAAGTGGAATTTCAAGAAGGATGGAGTTGTGCCTGGGCCTCCTGAACTCTGGTGACGCCAGGGCTTGATCTGCAAAGGAGATCCTTGTGCAGCCTGAGGAAGGAGGAAGCAAGATTGACTTACTGGAGTTGAGTTGTCACCCACAACCTGCCATCCATACACAATCCAGATAAACAGACTGAGGAGCCTCGGAGAACCGCTGGTTGCCCAGAGGAGTTCTACCACAAGGATGGGCAGTTTGTCAGTATTTGAGCTAGGACTTTGAGCTGCGTTCTCACGTATTACTTCTCCATTGTGAATAGTATCAGCTAGAGTCAGGGCCCTACTCCTCAATAAATAGGGACAGGGTATTAACTTAATATTAAGGGTGGAAGTGATGGCAAGTAAGAAAGGAGGACATTCCCCTAGATGCCTTCTGGCTAGTTCCTACACACCCTTCAGTTTAAACATTGCTTCCCCAGAATTGCCTTCTTTGCCTTCCCAGATAAGGCTACCTTCCCTCTTAAGTGCCTCCATAGCAACCTGGAGTTATCCAAAGATATTTGAGCCCTTGGAATAATTTAATGATTCATTTTGTTCCCATTAGACTATTATTTCTTAAAGAGTAAGGAGTGCCATTAATTCTTTGTCTGTCTCCAGTGCCTCTGTTAACTGCCTGGGGATATATGTAAAAGACACTCAAATATCTGTTCACTGATGTTGTGGATTGGTTTGGATATGGTTTGTCCCCACCTAAAGTCATGCTGAAATTTGATCCCCCAGGTGGTAATGTTGGGAGTCGGGGCCTAGTGTGAGGTGTTTGGGTCATGGGAGCAGATCCCTCATGGATAGATAAATGCCCACCAACGTGGGTAAGTGATTAGTTCCCTTGAGAATGGATTGCTAACAAGAGTCTGGCTCCCTCAGTTTCTCTCTCTTGCTTCCTCTCTCCCCATGTGATTACTTTTCACACATCAACTCCCCTTCCACTTTCTGCCATGAGTTGAAGCAGCCTGAGGCCCTCACCAGCTGCAGCTGCCCCTATCTTGAACTTCCCAGCCACCAGAACTGTGAACTCAATAAACCTCCTTTTAAAATAAGTTACCCAGCTTCAGGAATTCTGTTATAGAAGCACAAAACAGACTAGGACAACTGACTAGCAGGATAACAGTGGAGTTAACTGCATCAGCCCCAGGCCACTCAGACCCAAATCTAGTACCTAAAGACAGAGAAGTAGATTTAGTCACTACAGAAGCCTAATTGGGAATCAGTCTGCATTCAGTCTCCGTTTCTTCTCTGTTCAAGTGCCAAGAATAGTGCTGTTGCCATTGTAGCTTTGAGGTGGTCCAAAGAGTCTGGCATGATCCTTCTTATGCTATAAGAATGTTAAAAAAGAAGGAGATGGAGGAGGAGAAAGAGGGAGCAGGCAGGGAAAGAGGGAGAAAGAAGAAGCAGGAAAACGAAGTTATCAATATGTATCTCTTGATTTAAATGCTCCCAAAGGGAGATGACACAACTTTGCTAAGTAAGGGCTGGCCCGTTCTAATCTTCTAATTTTGCTAACCAAGTCCGGAAGCAGAGCCAGACAGTGAAGAATGATTCAGCCTCATGGTCATCCAAAAAGTGTTCATGAAATTGGCAGTTTCCCAAGGGGTACCATTTTGTTTGATGCCCAGTATGGAAGACCAACAGAGAAACTAAATTGTTGCTTGCTTTTTAGCTTACGTTCTTCCTTACACCTCAATAGCAACCTCGGTCCTGTCTGATATATCTTTGTTCCCTGCCACATAACCTTTAGATGACCCTGTATTCAAGGCTGCATCCTTAATACATAGTTAGGATGCTCCTTCAAGATCACTGGAAACATATTAGATTGTAGTTTTCTTCCCAAAGTGCCTACAATTTCTTATATTCATTTAAGATAGAAAAATGGCTTTAATAACCTCAGCAGCCTGGTTACTGGCAGTAGCCACAGCTGAAATTTTATGATTATAATTTTTCTTTGTGGCCACAAAAATAATGGAAATCTCATTTTTTTCCAGTAACAAATAGTGAGGTTCCTGAATGAAAAAGACATATGGGCCTTAAGAGACTTGAGCTAAGGTTTTTCCTAAAACTCCTTTTACAGTCCATCTGAGGCACAGCTCACAGGAGAAAGAGTCCCTTTTCCAATGGTCCCAGAAAATTTTCTCTATTAACCGTGATTGGCCCAGCTTGGTTTGCATGTGGACACTTGAAGTCACTAAATGGGAGTCAGTCCTATCCAAACCACATAGATTGAGAAGGGAGAGGGGGCTGGGAATAGAAGGAAAAGTTAAGGTGGATATTTTTTAATACACGTAACAGGTTTACCAACCCCTATATTCTGGGGTTGAGAGATCATGTGGGCTGCTACTGGAGAAAATATTTTAGGAGGGACTAGACCACTGACCATGAAATCAGTGGTAACCCAGGCGTGAGAAAGGCCCTTGGGACCTGGACCTTCCTAGTGTTGATCACAGTGCCCTGTGAAGGAGGCCGCCCATCTTCCACAGGAGTTTGGCTCCACTTGTAGAACTATAGTCCAACTCAGACTGATATTGCAGATATTTTGAAAAAGTCACACGTAAAAATATTTATAAATGGAGAATTCAATATATTTAGCAAGAAACATGGGTCTTTATGAACAATTTAAAGATTAACATTGCTGGTGATATAGCATATTTATCAAAGCCCGGGAAGTGAGATGCAAAGATCTTGCTCTTGCTCCCATCCCATCTGTGATTTGTAATTATTTTTTAGAGGAATGAAACACTAAAAAATATATATATATAAGGAAAACATATTGCTTACTTCTGTTATCAGTGCAAATTAATATGAGAACTTTGGGTCATTTAGGCTGGATAATGGAACAACATGTACCCAGTGTATGGCTACACTTGTGCTAAGACCATCAGGTAAGCCCAAGAATTCCTGGACACAGTATTTACATTTGAAGAACTAATGCCTTCCTTTAAAAGGTGGACATTCTCCTTTGGATGGTAACACAGATATGCATTAACCATAACACCAACACAGCAAGAGAATTGAGAAAGTGCTGCGACAGGCGCTCCGCCGCTGGAAGTCCTGGACAAGAGACATTGATTTCACCCTTTCAGCACTGAGGGAGCAGATCCTGTGGGTCTGGATTATGTCCAGAAAGGGTTTCTTCTGAAGTTAGAGAAGGATGGGAGGATGGGGGTCCCCAGGCCCTGCCAAGGGGAATATTTTTCCAGGTCATCAGGCCAAGGGGCTCTTAGCCAAGACAGATAAATCATTTATAAACCTTTGACAGAAGCAAGAGTGTTGAGAATCGGGATGAAATTGCTCCAAATTTGAGGTGCAAAGCATGAGAGGCACCAGAAGTTGGAGAGTGACAGAAGCCAGAGACAAGGAGATGTATGGAATAAATTGACTTTCGGGGAATTAATTTCCATGTGCATCCTCCTGCCTCAATACCATGCTTACCTATTCCTGCTATGCTTTATGAGGCTATATGCTATCCATTGTTACTATCTTTTAAAACTTTTTGTGCTGAAAATTTCAAACATATACAAAAATAGAATATTATCATGAATCCTCGTGTACTCACCATCCTACTTCAGTAGCCAATCTTGTTTCCTCTATACTCACCTACCTCCTCCTATGCCACCAGATCATTTTAAAGCAAATCTTACACATAGTATTATTTCATTTGCACATATTTAGGTATATGTCATGAAAGGATAAGAACTCTTTTTTAAAACTAAAACTACAATCTGATTATCATAACTAAACAATAATAATTTCTTCATGTCATCAAGTATCCAGTCAATGGTCACATTAACCTGATTATCTTACAAATGTTTTCTATAGTTAATTTGTTCAAGTCTGGAGCCAAGTAAGTCGCATTCATGTATTTCTTAACTCTCTTTTCATCTATACATTTCCTCCTCTTTTTTTTTCCTGTTTGCATTTATTTCTTGGTGGTTTTTAATATGTTTTCTGATCATAAAGCAATTTATATTTTTATATTTTCATTGAAGAAAATTTGGAAAATATGAAAATGCACAGTGTGATTGTTTTAAAAATCACCCCAAATCCCAATATCGAAGATTATCAATATTTTAGTATTATTTCCTTCCTGCCCTGGTTCAAGGTAAAAGCTAAACAGAGAAAAACTAAGACACCGTCTTGGGTGAGACCTCTCATTGCCATCTTTCCCAACCCCTTTTTCCCATACTCTCTTTTTCGTTATGCATATCTTAGTGCATTATGTCCTTACAGTAACTTCTCAGCTTAAATGATATGCCCATAAGAGTTTTGAAACATTTTGTCAAATTACCCCTGAGAAGGGGACATGCCTTCCAGAATGACTCTACCAATTGGTCTTCTCGCCAGCAGTGCTTAAGAGCATGAACATGATCTTCAGTGATTAGTGGGGCTGGAATAGAAAACTGATTGGATTGGAAAGGTCAGGGAAGCCTTTTGGAATGTAGCGATGTCAGAGTAGGAGGAAGAGGGCATTGGGGGCAATGGGCAGGAAGGGAGGCTGAGTGAGGCACTTCAGGAGTGCAGGAAAGTGACTCCAGGAGATGGGGGGACCTTTTGGAATGTAGCGATGTCAGAGTAGGAGGAAGAGGGCATTGGGGGCAATGGGCAGGAAGGGAGGCTGAATGAGGCACTTCAGGAGTGCGGGAAGGTGACTCCGGGAGATGTGGGGCTTGTTCTCAGAGCAGAGTCCTGTTACTCGCCACCTAATCAGACAGCAATGCAAAAGCTTGGTCTATTGAGTAAGGAGACATTAACAGAGACCTTTGTAAGCAGGGGGAGGGTGAGGATTGTTGAAGAATTCTGCTGACACAGTCTGTTGGAATAGAGTTGTCTTGACAACCAAGAATTAAAGCCCTTCAGTGGGCTCAAGTCCATTCACCCGGGAGCCTCCTGATGGTGCAAATCAATCTGTGAGTCTGTCCTTGAACACAGCTTCTTTCAGTTTTTTTTTTTCTTGTTCCTGCTTGAATTTCTAATTAAAAAAGGATCTGCCAATTTCTTAATAAAAATGTATCCAAATCTTTTTCATTCCCTGACCAGATATTTCTACACATTGCTAGACTAGTCCTTTCCCCAAGACATCAACTTTTAGTCTAGTTACTATTCCTCTTTTCTATGTATTTGCCACTTTGCAATCTTGTATGTAGTTGTGACTTAAGCAAAACCCATCTTTAATTTTGTAAATGTTACAAAAATAAGTTAGCACAGTTGTAAGTCCAAAGGAATACAAAAGGATAAAGATATGATTCCTGCCTTCTAGAATTTTACAAATTCCTCTAAATATCTCAAGCAACTAGGATCCATTTTTAAAATTTAAAAAGGGTCAAATAACCCAAGTAAGAAATGGGCAAAAGATAGGAAGAAGCGATTCACTGTACAGCAAAAACAAATGACAAAACAAGAGACAGAAAAAGCTCAACCTCACTAATACTTAGGAAAATGTAATAAAATCTGCCAGGCTGTTGGCAGGGGGACAGGGAACAGATACATTTCTATACTGTAGGTTGGAGGTGTAAATTGATCACAGTTTTTTTTTGGAAGGTAACTTGACAACATTAATTAAAATTAAAAATATAGATAGCCTCATTCCAGTGATTCAACTTGTAACTAGGTATCCTAGAGAAGTTCTCACACTTGTACACAAAAAGCATGACAGCCAGGCACAGTGGCTCACACCTGTAATCCCAGCACCTTGAGAGGCCGAGGCAGGTGGATCATTGAACCCAGGAGTTCAAGACCAGCCTGGACAACACAGACCCCATCTCTACAAAAATAAAAAATAAAAAAAAATAGCCAGGTGTGGTAACATGTGCCTGTAATCCCAGCTACTCAGGAGGCTGAGATGGGAGGATCACTTGAGCCCAGGAGGTTGAGGTGGCAGTGAGACGTGATCATGTCACTGCACTCTAGCCTGAGTGACGGAGCTGGACCCCATCTCAAAAAACAAAACTAAAACAAAAAAACATGACCAGTGATATTGTAAATGTCCATCAGTAAGGCCCACATAAACCATGATTCATGCTATGAAATTCTAGCAAGTACTAAAATGGACCAAGACATTGTAAAGTGTAAGGAAGCAAGTTGGTTCCACTTACGGACAATAAAACAAAGCAATCTTGTTCTTTGGGTATGTATCCAATCAAGTAAATGCATAAGTATGGGTGTACAATGCATAGAAATAACAGCTGTAAGTTACCTGGAATGGGGTGAGCATTGAGGGAAGAACCGGGAAAGACAGGTTTTCTTTGGCTTTCTATTTTGTTTGTTTGTTTATTTATAAATCAGGGTCTCATTCTGTAGCCCACGGTGATCGTGCAGTGGAACAATCATGGCTCACTGCAACTTCAGCCTCCCGGGCTCAAGTGATCCTCCCACCTCAACCTCTGAAGTAGCTGGGACTGTAGGTGAGCGCCACCACACCTGGCTAATTTTTTAAGTTTTTGTAGAGACAAGGTCTCATGATGATACCCGTGCTGGTCTTGAATCCCTGGGCTCAACTAATACTTTTTTATAAGAATATATTTATACATTACTTGAATGACTAAAAAAACTCATAAAAAGTGTTAAAAGGATCATCAGCAGTTATAGCTTGTAGTTATAGTTATCAGTTTCCTTCTGTTAGTAAGGAGATTCTATCTCTTTGACTCTCTCCTTGGAAGCAAATATTCCTTACGGCTTCGTATCTTCTCATTTGTAGTTGTTCCCTCAGTGTTTTACTTGAGGAAGAAATGAAACTGTCTCGACAGTTCTTCTAACAGCAGTTTAATTCCAAGTTCACCCTGACCTGGAAAGAACTCTGTATTGAGTGTCACTGGTTGGTGTATTTCTCAATGACACCAAAGGAAAATATTCGTATCAGCTACTATTTTGATGTCTTTAGGTATCACTGTGACTTTGTAGTCTTGCTTAGTAAGGTCAGAGTACACTTTTAGAACGAATCTTCTGAGGCATTTTTCTTAGAATCAACTCAAGCTGTGCATTTGCCATCTCATCAGGCTCGTGGGTGATGTACTTTTTTAAAGAAGGCGGCAAAACTTGGCTTGCTTTCTTTCGGAAGGCGTGATTTTATTTTCTCAATCTGTGCATCTTGTGACCAGTGTTAGGATGCTGGGAAAGGAGCTAGGATCAATGATAAAAAGAAAAAAATTGACTGTTTTAATTTTAAGCTAAATCAAAAGAGAAAATAAAATCATGTTTCTGTAGTCTTTTAAAGAAGATAATCTAGAAAATTCCATCAGCCAGCCAAAATCATGATTTAAACAGTGATCTTATTTTCCTGAAAGAAATTTACTGAAGATCTATAAAATGGTTAGATAAAAATAAAAGAGGGAGGAGAAAATGTCTGTTCCAGAATCCTGATCACAGAAATGGCTGTAGGATGAGAGAGCATTTTGCAATGATTTTGAGGAGATTACTGACAGCAGGTCTTGAGTGTCAGCATATGGAACGATGCAGATGTGTCTAATGTCTTTTGTCTGTTCCAACTGTGGAAATTCTAAGCTGCTTTGTCCTTTTGCTGTGTTTCAGTCTTTTGTACATGTCACCACCAGCAGCAGCTGTTTAAATAAAACAGGCACACTGAAATACGTACAAAATAGGAATGGTCTCCAGTATTATACTTGTGGTAATTTTTGATCTGGGAAAGACTCTGATTCTCTCTGACTTCTTCAAGCCCTTCATGGATAACAGAACTTAAAGAAAATAGAAGAAGAGAAAAGAATGACTTGTAAATGGCCACCAGAATACATCCCACATGTTTTTCTTACAATATAACTGCCTTGACCACTGGAACATGGCAGAGATGACCAAGGCTAGGCCATAAAAGCATCATGCACTTCCATCTTGTTCTACCAGGATGCTCAAGCTCTAAGACAGCCCAGGCCCTGCATCCAAGGAGGCTCTGCATAGGTGGTGCAAATGACAGCCCCACCGAAGACCCTAGCAGACAGCCAGCATCAACCACCACACATGAGAGTGACTCCCAAAATCACCAGCTGGGAGCCAGCAGGTCTGGGGTTCAAATCCAGATGAGTCAGGAGCCTCATAGTAGTAGCCTGTCCCATGGAAAGGCACAAAAGTGAGTGCTGGGGAAACCTGGGGCACCCTCCACTCTACTCCCTTTGTTCACCAGAAGAGGAAACTAAGGCCAGAGTGTGGAAGTGGCTCGGCCACCTTGCATAGCCAGAGCAGGACAGACCTGGACAAGACCCACACTTGGCATTCCTGCTGTCACTCTGGGAAGACTCCATACTGGTAACAGAAGCAGCATCATTAAATTCCTGCTCATCACTCAGGATCGTCGTGGGCAAAACTATTTTTAAGTGTACAATTCTGTTGCCTTGAGTTCATTCACACTGTTATGCAATTATCACCACCATCCATCTTGACCCCTTTCCTCATCCTAAATGGAGAAACTACTCATTAAACACTAACTCCCCATTCCCTCCTCCCTCCAGTCCCTGGCAACCACCATTCTACTTTCTATGAATTTGATTACTCTAGGTATCTCACATAAGTGGAATCATACAATATTTGTACTTTTGTGATTGGCTTACCATTCATTTATTGATGGTTGCTTCCATCTATTGGCTGTTATAAATAACACTGCTGTGAACGTTAGTATATAAATATCTGTTCAAGACTCTGCTTTAAATTATTCTGGGTATATCCCGGAGTGGAATTGCTGGATCCCATAACAATTCTACTTTGAAATTTTTGAGGAATTGCCACACTGGCTGCACAATTTTACATTTTCACAGCAGTGTGTAAGCGTTCCAATTGCTCCACATCCTTGTCAACACTTGTTATTGTCTGAGGGTGTTTTTGGTTGTCTTTTGTTTTATAAATAGCAATCCTCATGGGTATGATTTGGTATTTTGCTGTGGTTTTGATTTACATTTTCCTAATGAGAGACACTAAGTTTTTGGATGGTTGATTACCTAGCAATAGAAAACTTGAACATGAATTAATCACATTTCCCTTTAGCATTGCCTATGATAGACAGGCCTGTCTGTACAGAAATTATTTATTTATTTATTTAGAGACAGAGTCTCGCTCTGTCACCCAGGCTGGAGTGCAACACCACTATCTTGGCTTACTGCAACCTCCGTCTCCCAAGATAAAGTGATTCTCATGCCTCAGCCTCCTGAGTAGCCAGGATTACAGGCATACACCACCACTCCCAACTAAGTGTTGTATTTTTAGTAGAGACGGGGCTTTGCTATGTTGGCCAGGCTGGTCTCAAACTCCTGGCCTCAAGTGATCCACCCGTCTTGACCTCCCAAAGTGCTGGATTACAGGCGTGAGCCACCGCACCCAGCTAGAAATCTTTTTTTTTTTTATTCATTCTAGAACAATCTCCTCTGTCTCTCATTCTTCACATCCCTTAGGAGATACTACAGGCTCTTGTCTCTACTTCCAAAAGAACACCCCAATCCACCCCTCCTCTGTAACCCTCTAGTGCTGCTCTAACTTAGGATTTAGTGTACCCATGAAGTAATTCTGTCTCAGGATTGACTGCAAAATTGGTTTTTGCAAATCTTGAGAAAAATCAGTGAAGAAATTGAGACAATAGAAAAAAGTATTATAATTCTGTGATGATTGAAGCTTAACAATCAACAAAGAGATCATTACTGTTTCAAGGGAATCCATTGACATTAAGAGCAGGAAACCCCTACAAGAGAGTCAAAGGTTAAGGTCAACATTTTGGGAAATGGGAATGGGAGTGTGGAGGAGGGACATCATCCTCATCTAATCTGACAGTCTGGCTCGTAGCAGTTGCTGTGTTCCAAGAGTGTACCATGGTCCTATCTGCTGCAAACAAGGAGCCATTCTTGCAAATCAAAATAAATATTATAAAATTTATACCTATGGTTCACTTTACGTAAATCTTATGAGGGGGATTCTAAGAAATAATACATTTTGAATGTATAGTAAGTCTTTAAATTGGCAATTTTGAAACTTGATTCTGTCTAGTAATGTTAACCTTGCTAGGAGATCCAAATGTTAGGTTATTTAAATACCACTCACTTGTATTTCCTGATGTTTTCCAGTGTTTGAACATTTGCTATAAGCTATAGTTGTTTCTAAATACTTTAACAGAAGAAATGCAAAGAAAAGAAGCTATGAGTACTGTTTTGGAATGCTCCATTGAGAAATTAGAAATGGATAAAAAATCTGAGTTAGCAAAGCAATATAAATTATAAATTTCAGTAACAAAACCAAAATCAGGGCAAGTAGACAAAATATTTTCATTGCAATGAAAAAAATCTTTTCATTGGATTAAAAAAGATTAAACTTAAATGAAGCAGCAACTGCCCTAATACCCAACTTCAAGATGCTGTTTGGTGCATTCTTAATTAACTAATGTCAATATGAAATGAAAGAAATTTTTTCTACATTTGGAATGTTTGTCATGAAATAAAAACTGAGGCTATTAAGTAGGACAATTGGTGTTTGGTATATTTAACATTGCCATTTTAAGAATTAATAACTTTTAAATATTAAATATGGTATTTAATTTTTTTTTTTTTTTTTTTTTTTTTTTTTTTTTAGGGGGAGATAGAGTCTTACTCTGTTGCCCAGGCTGGAGTGCAGTGGCACGATCTCGGCTCACTGCAACCTCCACCTCCCAGGTTCAAGCGATTCTCCTGCCTCAGCCTCCTGAGCAGCTGGGGTTACAGGTGTGTGCCACCACTCCTGGCTAATTTTTGTATTTTTTTTAGTAGAGACAGGGTTTCACCGTGTTTGCTAGGCTGGTTTCGAACTCCTGACCTCAGGTAATCCAGCCGCCTCAGCCTCCCAAAGTACTGGGATTATAAGCCACTGCGCCCAGCCGGTATTTTAAAAATTTTAGGTAATTTTAACAGCCATTTATTGCATGTTAATATTCTCAGCTTATAATGTTTTATTATCAGATGACTATATAAGATAGAGAACATTTTTACATATTATTGAAATATATAATCTTGTCACAATATATTGGTCAAATTTTTAAAGCTATTTATTATTATATCTGTTTTTAGCAGAAAATTAAAATATTTAGTGTATAACCCATCCCAGAAAAAATAATTTACCTATATTATTATGCTTGCTCATTATTATTTAAAAACAGGTAAAAAAAAAGTTTTGAAAATTACAGAATAGCTTGTGATTTGAGGAATTCATGACAATTCCAGGGAATTCCACAGTTTGGTTCACACATCCCAACGACTAATCTGTCGGGAATTTGGAAACACTGCTTGGCCTATCGCAGCCACTTCCTGGCTGGCCTTGCCTTTGTTTTCTGCCACATTCTGTCTGTGCTTCTCCCTACTCTCAGAGAGGTTCGCCATGAACCCAAAACTGTTCACGTCAGTTTCCCACTTGGAACTCCTCAGTGGCTGTCTACATTTTTGTTCACATACCCTTATCTGCCTGAAGGTTTTTAGAATTCACCCCAAAATATTCATATTTATTTATAAATCGCATAAATGTACTACTATACAAAATCAGTGTGTTCATCTTAAAACAGGCAAACTGTAAACATTAAAAAGGTAAAAATTTGTTAAAGTACTCACAGAAGTTCTAATCTGACTTTCAGTAAGCCAGCGAATCATTTTGTTAACTTTTAGGAGGGCATGCACTTTACTTTGAAGTTCACTGATATAAAGGATAAAAATCCAAATTCCTAAACAATTTTCTTCATGGTCGGGCCATTTCCCCAACTCCTCTGCAACTCCCTGCACTCTGAGCAAGTTGGACTGCTTGAGGTCCCTGTACGTGGAATGTGCCATCCTGTACATTTTGTCTTTGCTGTCTGGGATGAACTAACCTCCTAGTCTGCTTGGCAAACTTCCTTCTAACTTTTTAGCCTTGGTCTAAACATTACCTTTTCCAAGAAGGCTTACTTAACTCTCTCTCTAGGAAGAGTTGGTAAATATTAGGCTGGTGCAAACATAATTGCGGTTTTTGCCATTACTTTCAATGACATAATTGCGGTTTTTGCCATTACTTTCAATGGCAAAAACCGCAATTATGTTTACACCGACTTAATAATACTAACCACTATTTTTTATGGTCATCCTAAAGCGTCCTCTGCCATTCATGGATTGCCTTTGGGAGTCTGTGCGGTACCATCCCCTGTAATCTCTGCAACAATGCAATGAGACTCTTAGTACTCCTTTTCTGTTGGAATAAAACAACAAATGCTCAGTCCGCCTGATTCTGGAGCCCAAGCATGAGGCTGCTTGTCTTCTAGTGATTTCTTTCATGGCTTTTTCCTCATTGCAGTCAGTATGCACACAGATGTATCCCTCACAAGGCAGGGAGCCCCCAGAGATCTGGGGCTGCCTCTAGCCCATCTTTATATTTGTGCTATTCAGCATCAGACCTGACTTATAAAAACACTCTATAAATGGTTGCTAAATAAATTTTTAAATAATTTTTTAAATAATTTCATGATCCTTTATAGTTTGTATATTGATGAAAGTTCTTGGGCAAATTAATCCTTATAAGCAATTATTTATAAAGCATTTTTTAATCATTAACTCTATGTATGTATACACACAGTTCTTGTTGCACAAATTAAGTAAAAACTCTCCTGACCTATCATATCATCTGATCTGCTCCCTGTCAAGAAGTTATTTATATAGAATATGGAACACAAGCAGATTTTAGAATGCCATGACATGGGTTTCATTATTATTATTATTTTGAGACATTATTATTATTATTGTTGTTATTATTATTATTATTGTTATTTTGACACTCTGTCACCCAGGCTGGAGTGCAGTGGCGCAATCTCGGCTCACTGCAACCTCTGCCTCCCAGGCTCAGGGAGGCGCCTGTGGTCCCAGGTAGCTAGGACTACAGGCACACGCCACCATACCTGGCTAATTTTGGTTTTTTGCTTATTTTTGTAAAGTCGGGATTTCACCATGTTGCCCAGGATGGTCTTGAACTCCTGAGCTCAAGTGATCTGCCTGCTTCAGCCTCCCAAAGTGCTAAGATTACAGGCATGAGCCACCACGCCTGGCCAGGTTTCATTATTTGCTTAGCTGCAACTCTTCCAAAGTTACACAACCTTTATGAGCCACATTTTCCTCTTCTATAGAGTGAAATCATTGATAATATTTACCTCTTGTTTGTGAAAATTCTGAAGCATTTAGAACAGTGACTGGTACATATTTATTGCTCGATATATGTTATTATAATTTTTAAAGATTTAAGAAAGCTCTTCTGGTGTAGGTGACTTCAAGCTTCTTAAAGTTGTAGTACCTGAGGGATTTCACTACCTTAGACCTCTGGTGTCTAAACCACATCCCTGGGCCATCACCTTCACTCTTGCATTTTCAATGATCATCTTTTGTTTGCTAGTTAATTCCATGCCCTAATTCCATGCCTAATTTCATGCCATTAGCCCAGGTAGCCTTCCAAAACTTCAGACTCACATATCCAAATCCTACTAGATATATCCACTGTGACCCTTCCCAGTCACTTCAAACTCACCAGGTCTCAAACAGAAAGAAAAGGACAAAGGAAGAAAGGACCAGGGGAGGACAGGGACTTGAAGGAGAGTTTGTTTCAGATGGAGTGGCTGGAGACACAGAGCAAAAAGATGCAGTGAGGGCCTGCAGAGATGAGAGTGAGAGGGAGTGGCCCAGGGGACAGGCACAGGAGTTGCTGAGACATCCCTTCCCCAGTGGGGAGAGTGGGGGACACAGACCAATGGATAGAGGGGGATGCAGGAAGGTGAGTGACTTGTGCCCAAAGACTGCTAGTTTCTTCGAGAAAAAGAAGAGGATGCGGTTTGTTAAAAACAGAGTAGGAAAAGGAGAGCTGGGGGCTCTATTCAAGTTTGAGGGTTTCAGGCTACTGCCAAGGAATGGAGGATAAGCTGCCATGCAAGGCTGTGCGAGGGACCTGATGAGGTCAGAGAGCACAAGTCAGTGCTCGTCCGTCTCTGAGACTGTGACTTTCTCTCTGGTGCTTATTGGCCAAAGACTGGGAGAGGTGGGCTGTGAACAGAGCAGTGTTGGCTATTGGATCCAACGTAAAGGTGCAGATGGTTTACACTAGTGCAGAGTGAGAAGGTCAAGTATGTGCGGCCCATGAGTGGGCACATGAGGCCACCCCTCCCACTTGAGATTACTTCAGCTGTCAACTGAAGTAAGACTTAACAGAAAGAGCTATGACTGAAGAAAGTAATTGAAGTTGTCTAGCTTGAAAATGCAAACATAGATATTTATAAGCTCATATGTCCCTTTAGGGCACACGCCCAGTGTTGGGGAGAAAACCATTTTAAGTGTCCACCGTGGCAGCCTGCCCTTTGGCATGGGCATGTGTAATCACCCCCATAGGATTTCAGGTGAGAGCTCCAAATCTTTCATCTGCAGTCTCTTTTTATACGATTTAAAAATTGAATATCTAATCATTTGCCTATTTCCTAACATTTATTTTACCTGGAACCTTCTTGAGGCTGAAATGGTTTTGTCACTTAGACCAGTGTCTTGACCATCATTTTTTAAGAAGTTGAACATTGAGATATTTAATAAGCATAGAGGTATTGATAAAAACTTAGCTATTTTATCTTCCTCTGATCACAAAAGCTACACATGTTCATTAAAAAATAAAAAATAAAAAATAAAAAAATAAAAAAAAATAAGTGGCCAGGCATGGTGGCTCACACCTGTAATCCCAGCACTTTGGAAGGCTGAGGCAGGCGGATCACAAGGTCAGGAGTTCGAGACCAGCCTGGCCAACATGGTGAAACCCCATTTCTACTAGAAACACACACAAAAAAATTAGCTGGCATGGTGGCACATGCCTGTAATCCCAGCTACTCAGGAGGCTGAGGCAGGAGGATCATTTGAACCCAGGAGGTGGAGGTTGCAGTGGGCTGAGATCGTGCCATTGCACACCAGCCTGGGTGACAGGGTGAGACTCCATCTCCAAAAAATAAAATTTAAAGGCTGCTCATAATTACAACACTTCATGGTAGTCAATGTTAGTACTTTGGAGTAAATATTTCCCACTTCCCCTAGATATGTCTTTGGTTTTCTTGGCCTGTGGTTTGCAATTCTGGCTCTTCTTTTGTCCCAATGTTATGTTGTAGCCATACACCTCCGTACAAGCGTAGTCCAGGTAAATGCTCCTCCTCAACCCAGTGCAAACCCTTCTAAAACAGCAGTGGATTCCGAGTCTCAGGACTCCTTGGAAACTACAGATGGAAAGACTTCTCCACAGACCTTTGCTTGTCTGTCTTCTCTAAAATCCATTGCCAAGATGGGGCCTCATACTTGACCCTAGTGGGCACTCAATGTGTGTTGAGTTAATGAATGAAAGTTTTCCTTTGCTCCCTGTTCTGCTTGTCTTACCTGAGGCAATGCCACATGTGATATCACAGGATGAACATTTCTGAACACAAAAAGAGGGAGCTGTGAGGCGGCACCTGCAGAACAAACCTAGGATTTTCAGAGGAAGTCTTTGGAACTGGCTGTGGTCCAGCGTTTCCCAGCAGCGCTCCATGGAGTATTGATCCCCCAGCAAGCTCAGAAAACAAGGGACATGTGGTGAGATGAATTTGAGAAACACTACAAGCATATTAGTATATTTAAAAAGCATATTAATATATGTGAATAGCATATTATTAAAACCTGGGATTTTATATATTTTAATAGATTAATTATATTGTCATATTAATTTGTATTTTACAGAGGAGGGAAACAGGCTGGAAAGGTGACGTGACTTTGCTCAAGCTAACGAATACCAGACCCAGGCTTGACGGAGCCCCTCTCCACTTCCGGGTCACAGCTCTTCCCATTTCTCCCTGCTTTCCCCTCTGGGTTTCTGTTACTTCTAAAAGACTCAGAGGGAAAGTTCTAAAATTGGACCAATGGGACATTTTTAGCTCTTACCAGGCAGATTTTTCCACAGAGCTTGAGAAAGTTCCTGTAGTTCCCGTGCTGCGATCTCAAGATCCCGGGCTCATTGCCAGATGATTCCTATGCTGGCTGTTAGTTAAGCGTAGTCCAGGTAAAATGAAATTTTGTTCAAGGGACACTGCTTTCTATTTTCCAAGGATGCTAGTAAATGGTCACTAGGTCTTCCATATTTATGTGAGTCATGTCTGTCATGTAATTTATATAAAATACCACACTGATTGGCATTCATATACAATTGCAGGGCATTCTTTCACTTGTCACAAAAATGAAGTTATCCACATACATGAACTTTTAAAAAGTAATTTGTATTTTCCCTTGGAGTCATAAAAATTTTTAAAAAGAGTATCTCCAGTGAAATCTTTCTACATATGGGACATCCACTTGCCAAACTTCACTTGGCTCTGTTGTAATTGTCAACACCAACGTTGAACAGAGAGACTCTCCAGCCTCTGAGATCTACCCCAAAGGGAGAGACCGTATGGAGCGGCGGTGAGGGGCTCAGGTTTCAGAAGGAGACGTTTGTGTTATACTGGCCCTGTCATGTATAACCTGTGGGGTCTGGGACAGTTCACTTCACCTCTTGACACCTCAGTTTCTCCCTATAAAATGAGGATAACAATGCCTGCCTCCAAGACTTGTGGTAAGGATTTAAACGGCTTGGCCCAGAATAATCCCTTAATGAGTCGTAAATATCATTGCCTCATCTGTTTCTGGATGTGTTTAAGATTTCTTTTTCTTTGTCTGCCTTTGTATTTTAATCAGAAGCAGTCAATTTTTGCTGCTTTCTGTCGCTGGGGTCTCTATCTCTCAGGGAGTCCTATCATTCACAAGTGCTCCAAATCTTTTGAACACCCTTTCCACCTTTGACTAGTTCCCCACTGTGGATAGCCTACCTTTCTGAGACAGACTTCAAAGCAATTATAGCCTGCCAATCAGATGTACCCATACGGCTTGATTCGGAACACAGGGTGGTCCTATTTGAAGCCACCTGGTCACACTCAAATCCAGTCAGGTGTAATAGCTAAAGCTCCAAATAAAGCTAATCCCTTCAATCACACATGGCCTCCCTATCACACTCAGCAGGGAAACCCATTCCAATTCTTTCTTCCTCTCCCCCAAACGGCTTCATTGGAGCCCACCGGCTGCCACCCATGCCCTGGGGACTCGAGCACAGCTTCTGTCAGCTCCACTTGGTTCAGTGAGAATGTTCCAGAGAAGTGAAGGGAGCTGTTTACCCAACAGACAGAGGTCCTTCACACCTGCCAGCAGCCTTAGGCATATCTTCTGTGTGCTACCATGTGATAGAGTGAGTGTCCCTGTCTTCACTGTCAGAGGCCCCTTTCTGTTATGCTAGTCTCGGTACCTGCAGGATCATGAAACAAAGTGGATTTGGTGGGGACATGAGGGCAGAGACTCACCCCCACCAAGCTAGATTTTCAGTTGGGAAATATTCTTCAAAACCTTAAATTCTGAAAACAGATGTCTGCCTGGTCATGCGATCTTCACTACATTATCCAAGTTTCCTGTTTAGAACCATTTATTTCCTCAACTTTCATTTCCCACTTGATAAAAACGTGATCACAGTTGAGAACTGAAGTGAAAGGATGCAGTGTAGTTTAACCAATTAGAAGCTGATCGGATGGGCTTGTGTTTGGCTGTGACAGAGTGGCTGAGAATCTGACTTCCAGAACTCTAAAAGCTGGAAAAAAACACCACCTCTAGGACTCCCAGCAAAAAACAAAACAAAACTGTTGGGAGGTATCAGAGGGCAACCAAGGTAGTCAGGCCTTAGGAGAGAGAAAGGAAACTCACAGAGGTGAGCTGGGCCTCCTCCACAGCTTTGTATCTGCAGAGCATTTGCCAATCCACACTGCAGGCGTAGACGCCCAACAGAGTCCAAAATGAACCAGAGGCTGACACGGTCTCACCAGCCTAGGCAGGCCCAAATTGTTCAGGGCTACCAAGGCAGCTAGGAATTAAGGAGCCAAGTTCCTGAAGTGAAGGGAATTTGCAGAGGAAGGAGTTCCCTAGTCTGCATGGAATTCACCATTGAGGCATCTGAGGGTACCTGAAGGTGCATGTTGCAAGTGAGAAACCAGGAAGACTAAGACTGATACAGCCATTCAAGAGATCACTGCCTACATACGCACCCCCAGTGGCATGACAACTAATAACTAACGATAGCAAACCCACAAAAATGACAAGCCGCCAGACCATAAAACTGAGGAGCATGATTAAGTCGAACCTGTACAAGCAAAGTCCAAGGAAGAAAGAAAGTATGATAGAAACCTATATTGTAGGACACCTAGGCACAAATTAAAAAAGAAATAAGAGGCTGGGTGTGATAGCTTACACCTCTAAATCTCAGCACTTTGGGAGGTTGATGTGGGGGGACTGCTTGAGGCCAGGAATTCCAGACCAGCCTAGGTAACATATCAAGCCCCCATCTCTAAAAACAATTTTTTAAAAATTAGCTGGGTGTGGTGGCACATATTAATAGCTGTAGTCCTAGCTATTAACACTAGCTGAGGTGGGAAGCTGAGGTGGGAGGATCGCTTGACCTCCGTTCGAGGCTTCAGTGAGCTATGAATGCACCACTACACTTCAGCCTGAGTGACAGAGTAAGAGAATGTCTCCAAAAAAAAAAAAAAAAAAAGGAAAGAAAAGAAAAGAAAGAAATGTGAAAGATCAATATTGAAGAAAACAACTAAAGTTACAGAGATTTGTGAATAATTGAATCAATGAAATTAAAAGATATTTCTGATTTTTGGTTGGAAAGACAAATTATAAATGTACCAATTTTTCCCACATTCATCTGTGTATTTTACACAACTCCAATCAAAATCCATAAACACTGCTTTTAAAGCATAATAAAAACAAGTTCTAAGTTAATATATAAGAATAAACCTGTTAGCAATTAGAAAGAAAACCTGTGAGAATGTTAAGAAATGTTTGAAAAAGACAGTAATGAGAATGGCAGAAATTAAAAGCACTTTAGAACTAGAAGAACAAAAATAGATATCACTAGATGGATTAAACACATAAATGTAAACAAGCCACAAAATGCAAACTGTAGTAGTAAACCAAGGTAATGTAGATGAATATATGTATAATGATTTTCTTTTTTATGATACAAACTTTGATCCATTTTGTATTTTTGTTGGATTTAAGAAGTGAGATAGGAATTAGCCTTTATTTTTCTGAAGTAGTTTGCTATTAACTGAATTTCCACACCTATTCTAAGTGATCCTTTATCATATACCAATTTTCTGTGATTTATTCATTGTCTAGTCCTTTCCCTGTACTATTTTAATTGCTATGGTTTCATGTGTTTCTATGTGCAAAGGGCACACCTATCTCATTATTTTTTATTTTTAGAATGTCTTATGGCTCTTCTCAGTTTTACATTATTTTATATGACCTTTTAAACTATTTGATCAAATCACAAAAGTATTTTTGTTTGCAACTGCATTTAATTTGTTTGTAGATTTGAGAAGATGGGTGATATGGTTTGGCTGTGTCCCCACCCAAATCTCATCTTGAATTGTAGCTCCCATAATTCCCATGTGTTGTGGGAGGGGCCCAGTGGGAGGTAACTGAATCACGGTGGCAGTTTCCCTGATACTGTTCTTGTCTTAGTGAGTAAGTTTCATGAGATCTGATGGTTTTATAAGAGAAAACCCCTTTCACTTGGCTCTCATTCTCTCTTTGCCTGCCGCCACGTAAGACATGCCTTTGCCTTCCACCATGATTGTGAAGCCTCCCCAGACACGTGGAACTGTGAGTCCATTAAACTTATTTTTCTTTATAAATTACCCAGTCTTGGGTATGTCTTTATCAGCAGGGTGAAAATGGACTAATACAATGGAACACCTCTACATTATTGAATCTTTGGGTCCAATCAGAAGATGTTTATATTTTTCTTAAAGGAGGTATATTTTCAAAGAAAGGGATAGAATTTTTATAGGTTTCTATTTATCTGTATCTATTTTTATATATATGAATAATACTATATATGTAAGTATATATAATATAACATTATTCAGCTGTAACAACTTTTTACTGTGTAATCTGTCAGTGACTGGAAGAGATTTATGTTACTATGCTTGTATTATTGTCACATTCTAAATTTTCAGCAGGATTCTTATAGGTAATCCTTGACTTGTTTACATCTGATTTTCATAAAAGTTAAACTTTTATGTATTTTTAAATGACTTTTCATTCCTCTACATCCGCTCTGATGTGCTGAATTCAGACGTTCCTACATGAACTGACCTCAAAACTCCCTGAGATATTTTTCATGGTGGGGGTTCCTGTCAGCCAGCCAACAGTCCACTTCATTTTTGTTTTTTCTTTTTCTTTCAGCAGAGACAGGGTCTCGCCGTGTTGCCTGGGCTGGTCTCGAACTCCTGGCCTCAAGCAGTCTTCCTGCCTTGGCCTCCCAAAGTGCTGAGGTTACAGATGTGAGCCACTGTGCCTAGCTAAGAGTTCACTTCTGATACTATTACTCTCTTGTCTTATGAAATTATCTGAGTATTAATTTGATCTCACCTTTATTATTTTATAAAAATGATTGTAACCTCTAAACATAAATGGGTTGATGCTGGTGGTAAGAACTGTAGCTTTTTCATAAGATTAATTCTAATGCAATAAAGAAGGAATTTATTAGAGGTAACCAAGTAGCAAATCATCAGTTTCCTTCAGGCATTTATTGTGAAAGTAAAGCAAAATTAATGAAACTACATGAACTACATTGAAACTATATTAATAAAGTTGATTATCTGGAATATCAGTGTCCAGTGGAATATAATACAAGCCACACTGGTAATTTAAAATTTTCTACAGGCTACATTAAAAGATTGCGTGGCCCAGTGTCTCATGCCTGTAATCCCAGCACTTTGGGAGGCTGAGGCAGGTGGATCACGAGGTCAGGAGTTCAAGACCAGCCTGGGCAATATGGTGAAACCTCGTCTCTACTAAAAATACAAAAATTAGCCAGGCGCAGGGGCACGCACCTGTAATCCCAGCTACTTGGGAGGCTGAGGCAGGAGAATCGCTTGAACCCGGGAGGCGGAGGTTGCAGTGGTCCGAGATCACGCCACTGCACTCCAGCCTGGGCAACAGAGCGAGACTCCATCTCAAAAAAAAAAAAAAAACCACACACACACATGAAATTAAATTTAAATTTGTGATATATTTTATTTAATACAATGTACCCAGAAACATTATCATTTCAGCATAATATAAATATTAAAAAATTCTAATAAGGCAATTTACATTTTTTTCATATTAAGCCTTAAAAAGCTGGTACTTATTTTACACTTACAGGATGTCTCACCTCAGACGTGCCATGCTCTCAGGCACTCTGCAGTGCTCACGTATGGCCAGTGGCTGTTGTAATGGAGGGCGCAGACCCAGAAGGTAAGGTGTAGAAATATTACCATACAGTAGCTCTCTTGGAATGAAATTCACTTTGTAACTTAAAGGGTTTATCAGCTTTGGCATATTACATTTTCATAAACTTTTTCAAGATTATCTTATAAATAAAAAGAATTGCTCACATGATGTTTTGATGCTATGGCTTCATGGCAATTAGGAATCTCTTACGAACTTGACTCTTCAACCACATAAAGTTGTAAACCAAAAATAAAATTCTAAGGGCCCCCCAACCATCTGAATGGACTTCCCCCTAGGCCAGGGCATTGTAAAATTAACCTGAAGGATTGGTTCACACCATGATGGGAAGTTGGGGTTGGACGTGTGTCATTATACCTTCCGGCATTAACAGCAACACACATCCTAAGTCTGATAAGAGACATTTACAATCCACTCTCTGTGAAGTCTCTACCTGGAGGCCTCATCTGCATGATACAATTTTGGTCTTCACAACCTCTTATCATAACCCAGACATTCCTTTCTATTGATAATAACTCTTTCAACCAATTGCCAATCAGAAAAATGTTAAATCTACCTATAACCTGGAAGTCCCCCGTTCCAGGAGGCAGCTAGCCAGGCATGGGTGGGGCAAGAGAGGGCTCTCCCCACACCCCTACCAGGAAAGTCAGGTGACCATCAGGTGACGGTCAAGCGGTTGTTAACTGTCACTGGAAAATAATAATTGGTCACAGTCAGCACCAGGGAAAGGCAGTCTCCCTATGTTGATAGGAAACACCTATAACCAGTAATCGGCAGCTTTCAGGAGTTGGGTGAGTGAGCTGAGGCATGCACATTAAGAGACAAAAGGTGGAATGTGACCTTCCGGGGCATTCCACCAGAAAAGGGAAGAAAGCCTCAGGCAGGCATTTGTACAGCTTCTTAAACGCACTGTGCGTGCTCACCTGCCGAGCACAAGGAGGGCACCACATATGCAGTGGCCCACCCTGAGGGAAGAATCATGGGAAAAGGGATGCAAGACCCTGGAAGTATGCCAGCATGTAAAACCCCAAGTCCAAAGGTCAAATGCCTCACTTGTCCTTCTAGTCACCACTTGGGTCTCTTCTAAGTGTACTTTCCTTTCTTTCATGCTCTACGTCTTTTTAATATACTTCCAGCCTGGGCGCGATGGCTCACGCCTGTAATCTCAACACTTTCGGAGGCTGAGGTGGATGGATCACCTGAGGTCAGGAGTTCGAGACCAGCCTGGCCAACATGGCAAAACCCTGCCTCTACTAAAAATACAAAAATTAGCAGGGTGTGGTGGTGGGCACCTGTAATCCCAGCCTCGGGAGGCTGAGGCAGGAAAATCACTTCAACCCGGGGGGCAGAGGTTGCAGTGAGCCGAGATCGCACCACTTCACAACAGCCTGGACGAAAGAGTGAGACTTGTCTCAAAAACAAACAAACAAACAAAAGACAAAAACCTTCCTCTCCTGCTCTGAAACTTGCCTCTATTTCTTTTTCTGCCTTAAGCCATCAGTCAAATTCTTCTGAGGCGGCAGGAATTAAGGTTGCTGCAGACCTGTATGGATTCACTGTCAGTATTTGGATATTTGCCGCCCCTAATGACCCTTCCTTCAAGTTGTTTTCCCTTTCTGGACCGAACCAATGCATATCTTAAATGTATGTGGTTGATGTCTCATGCCTCCCTAAAATGTATAAAACCAAGCTCCACCTCAACCACCATGGGCACACGTTCTCAGAATCTCCTGAGGGTTGTGTCACAGGCCATCGTTACTCATATTTGGCTCAGAATAAACCTCTTCAAATATTTTACAGAGTTTGACACTTTTCATCGACAAAGTAACACTCTTTGGCAAGATTCCCCTGACATATTTTGCCCATCTGTTTATTTAAAATTTCGATTGCACTTGCTTTAGGAGTATCTCTTGTCAACACTAATAATTATAGATGCACTGTTTTAACTGTATCTCATATAGACCTGAACTCATTGGGTTTAATTTTGTGATTCAATACATGAGTAAATGCCATTTGTAGGTACTATTACCAGAGACAGTTTCACTCTCATTTTGTTTAAGTGTGCTTTCTTAGTTTGTATCTTTGCTACATGGCCTGTATTTTTTTTTTAGGTAATTTCACTCTTCTCTCTGTGGTAATTTGAAAATTATTAAGACTGATCTTCTTTCAACTTTAAGTAACATACTTAAAAGTGAACATTCCAAGTCATCTTCATTCAACCTCATAAAGCAAAACAAAATCTACTTACTTCTCCCTGTGGAAGATGAGGGCACTCACCCCCTTAGACTTCCTTCTATAAGCTTCAAGATTGTGTCAGAACATATTAGGATTTTTATTTGTCTATTGTTGTTATTTTTAACATTATGTAGCTTTTCTATAAATAGGTATAACATCTACATTCTGTACTATGAACATGATTTTTCTATTTTTATTTTCTATTTTCTATTTTTATTTTTCTATTTTCTATTTTTAAATAATTTACATAATTTACTGCTTACTCTCAGTCAGGGGTAGCCACCTATTTTCTGTTTTGTTTTGTTTTGTTTTGTTTTTTGAGACAGAGTCTTGCTCTGTCACCCAGGCTAGAATGCAGTGGCGCAATATCCACTCACTGCAAGCTCCACTTCCTGGGTTCATGCATTCTCCTGCCTCAGCCTCCCAAGTAGCTGGGACTACAGGCGCCCACCACCACACCTGGCTAAGTTTTTGTATTTTTTAGTAGAGATGGGGTTTCATCATGTTAGCCAGGATATTCTCGATCTCTGACCTCGTGATCCGCCTGCCTCAGCCTCCCAAAGTACTGGGATTACAGGCGTCAGCCACCGCGCGTGGCCAGCCACCTAATTTTTAAGGCCCATTTCAAAATGAAAATGTAGAGCCTTTGTTCAAACATTATTAAGAATTTTCAGATGACAACAGCTGAGCATTAAGTCACATGAGGCCTGTTTCAGCACAATGCCCTCTACAACCGCATCCTAAGCCTAGGAAGACCGCCCTGCTGCCAGTCTTTTCATGCCCTTCCCCATTTGTCATAGTTTGATTTCTCATTTGGTAGACTGGGTATAGACTTTGCACCAGTCCCTGCCCTGCTGGCCCTCAGAGTCCTTCCTTCCCCTTCCCCTGCTGTGCCTTGAGCCATAGGTTCTTGACTCCGCTGGTTTTTCAGCTAGATTTGGCCAACAGGAATGTCTGTCAATAAATTGGAAGGATGGAGGAAGGTGAAGCAGAATCTTTTTCTCCCGGTTCATCTCAGTCAGCATCTCAGGAACCAGCTCCTCACTGTCTAAAGCACTATCTCCATCCCCACTGGACAGGCCTGCTAGGATTCCAGATTCCTTCAGGCAACTCTGACCCCTGGCCTGACTCCTTTGTCCAGTCAGCCCAGGGACTGGCTATTGGGCTAATCTTGAAGTATCTTAATGTTATTTGTTATCTTAGCTCTTACATCAACAGTGAAACTGAATTCCTTTATTCAGTTCCTCCTGTTTCAAATACTCATGAGAAATATACTTCTTGATTTTATACAAAGAAGAGATGGCTGTCTGTTACCTTCATATGCAAATGACAGTCTAGCATGATGTAAAATTCATGAGTTGCATGTGTTTATTTTACTAAAGTTTGGAGCAGTGCCTCTCGTATGTTAGCCATGCATCTGAATCACCTGGAGGGCATATCAAGACACTGATTTCTGAGTTCCACCTCCAGAGAATTGAAATTAGTATGTCTGAGATAGTGGTCCAAGATTTGGCATTCTAACAAGATCCCAGGTGATGCTAAAGCTGCCAGCCTACAGACCACATGCGAGTAGCATTCCTCTGAAACTCGCTCCATTATCTGCTAGCATTTAATGCTACTTAGAAGATGTGTGAGTTCAGTCTCAGTTTTTAAGTTTAATAGGTGACAGGAGTATTCATAAGGTTATCTTTAACCTGGTAGTTCAGCAAATTTTCCAGAATGTTGTGGCATTAGCCAGCCATTGTAAATTTTCTTCTTGATCAGATGATCGCTACCTTCCTTCATTTTAGAGAAAATTTCTTCTAAAATATTTTTAAGAATATGTTTGTTTCTGTTTCATTTGTTCTCTCCTCTATTTGAGGCAGAACCACCAAAGTATCCACATGTTGGCCTCTACTGTGGCTCCCTCGTGCATGCTGGTTCTCCCAGGTTTCATGCACCTTGGGAGAATCCCTGATGAGCCCAGTTCTCCAGATAATTGATGGATTGGCAAGAAAACTAGGCACTCTGGTAACTTTGTCCTCACATACATTTCTTTCAAATCTGTGGTCCACTTAGTGGAAAGTAACTCAGCCAGCCATGGGTCAGGCTGCTTGCAGGACCTGGGTCTCCATAATGGAAAGTCCATGTAGGCACCTGCTATTTCTTGATTCTACTACCAGTGTCATTCTGTGGTGAGGAACTGAGCTCCTTTCTTTTCTTGGCTTTCCCAGATTCTTAAGTGCTATTCTCCAAATTGAAGGGAACTTAGAAAGATCTTCAAAAATTCCCATGCTTTCTCTTCCCTCACTGCCTGCAACATGTTCTATGGAACTATATGTTGACTATTCCTTCAACCTGTTCCAAAGTAAACAATCTATTGGCTGTTGTTTACAATCAGTGTGATATGGTTTGGCTGTGTTCCCACCCAAATCTCATCTTAAATTGTGGCTCCCACAATTCCTACATGTCATGGGAGGGACCTGGTGGGAGGTAATGGAATCAAAGTTTCCTTTGCTGTTCTCATGATAGTAAGTCTCATGAGATCTGATGGTTTTATAAAGGGGAGTTCCCCTGCACATGCTGTCTTGCCTGCCACCATGTAAAATGTGCCTTTCCTCCTTCTTTGCCTTCTGCCATGATTTTGAGGCCTCCCCAGCCACATGGAACTGTGAGTTTATTAAACCTCTTTTTCTTTGTAAATTATGCAGTCTCAGGTATGTCTTTATTAGCGGCATGAGAACAGACTAAAACACAGTGAAAATAGAGAACATACTTGTTTTCTGAATAGACAAAGTTTTCTGAACTACGAATTAACATTTTTGTTCATTTAGGTGATTATAAGGAAGGTGTTACTTTTTTATTTCCCAATAAGTTTTCTTTCCTAGTTTAAAGATAACTCATAAGGAGCAAGAGATTTTCCAGTATGAAGAGAGGAATAATGCAGTGCGGTTTTCAAGGAGTCAGAAGGAGCGAGGAGACTCTATAAACCACATTCTTACTCTGAAGTACTTTAGAGTTTGAGAGAATAAGTAGTTTCTACTTGAGATAAAAAGCAATGTCCTTAAGAGAAATCCAAGTTACAATTAAAGCAAGGAAAGGCAAGGAACTGTCAATAAAGAAGCAGTCTATGGAAAAAGGGAAGTTTGCTAATCATGTAGCTGGACTTCCAAAGCATAACTGGAAGTTTTATGCAGCATGGGAGGAAAAGGGTGTTGGGCCAAGGGAGAAAATTCAGAATCTTATGGTGATACAAGCACAGGAGAGAATAGGGGACCAAAGGAGCTTATGATTCGAATGCTATTCAAAGAAACCCGGAACGTTCAGCAGAGAGGGTTGCTACTTCAGACAAAAAAGAGGGGAGGGTGCAGCAGCTCCCTTCATCATCTGATGGAGTTAGGCATCTCAGGTAGTGAGCAAGGAAGTCCAAATCTAGTCACTAGGTGCTCAGGAGTGGGCAGTCATCCTGCCAGCTTGGACCCTGTGTGTCTGGTTCCAGTGAAGATTAAGTCATCAAACCAAGGGAGCACAGGGACCAAGAGGTAAGCTGCAAAAACTACAGCTCTTCTCCAGACATCCCCTACAAGATCCTGTCCAGAGACACCGGAGGAGGCAATGGTGCTGGTCAGCGCTTTGTGCCATTTTGTGGCCTCTCCCACCTGCCCCCTCTTTTTGGTCCAAGTTCTTGTCCCGCCTGCTTACCCACCCACTGCCTGCCTATAGTCCTTCCCTCTCTGGTCTTTAGTGTCCTCACTGGTAAAATGAACATAACATCTCTAATCATGCATATTCATGTAGTGAGGTAGATAATGTGAAAGGGCTTTGAACAATGTAGTAAGGGAAAGAGAGTAAGATACTGACTTCCCGTTTTCCCAATTCCTGCTTCAGAACTGCTCTCCTAGGCTCCAAGCCCCTACCTCTGTTAGCCCCTTGATCAATCTTTGTCTGTGGAGAGGCAAAACTACATGGTATCCCAAGAACAGGGACCAATATTACAGCCCCATTTCTTTTCTTAGCTATTTCCCTTGATCACTCTTTTTTTTTTTTTTTTGAGACGGAGTCTCGCTCTGTCGCCCAGGGTGGAGTGCAGTGGCTGGATCTCAGCTCACTGCAAGCTCCGCCTCCCGGGTTCACGCCATTCTCCTGCCTCAGCCTCCCGAGTAGCTAGGACTACAGGCGCCCGCCACCTCGCCCGGCTAGTTTTTTGTATTTTTTAGTAGAGACGGGGTTTCACCGTGTTAGCCAGGATGGTCTCGATCTCCTGACCTAGTGATCCGCCCGTCTCAGCCTCCCAAAGTGCTGGGATTACAGGCTTGAGCCACCGCGCCCGGCCCCCTTGATCACTCTTAAACCAAGAAACTGAGATCTTTTCTCTGGTTGGTGGGGCTTCCTTACTGGAATAAAGGGGAGTATGTACATTTCATAATAGAGTTCTGTGATGAAATGTCCTAAGGAGATACATGTACATTTCATAATAGGCATTCTGTGATGGAATGTTCTGAGGGGATAAAAGCTGGAATCGGTCTCAGCACATCTCAGTTACTCATTTTGATTCGTTTGGACAAGTGAGTTACTACAGCGCTTATTTGGAAAAATGACTAGAAAGCTACCTCCAATCTCTCGGCCTCAACCCCAGGCTCCATTTCTTTCTGTTCCTTCCCGCTCTCGTCTTCCAGCCCTCCTTCCCCCCGTTACTCCTCAAACTTCCTGCCCTCAGCCTCCTCTCCAGAGCCGTCCATCTTGTTCGATTTTCTGCCCTACCCGTTTGCCCAAGCTGACTGATGTCTCCCCTTCCCAGTACCCTACCTCAAGGAACTTTCTGCCCAGCTCTTCCTCTGTTACTACCAGAGCGTCTGTGTGCCGCCCCCCTGTTCGTCAGGCACCCCTTTCCCAGTGCCCTCCTATCTTCCCCCCTCGCCCTCCTCATAGCCCTTCCTGCTAGTTTCCTGTACTCTAGTCCCCACTCCCTATCCAGCCACCCCCAACCAGACCTGACGACTTACAAATCTCACCCTGGAGAAATGATTTCCCTCATACTGGGGCAGTTCTCAGGAGGTTCAGAATTGCCAGGACTGTGGATTCCCAGCAACGACCTGGCAGACACGGGGAATCCAAGACCATGGCAAGCGAATATTCAGCCTGGCCTGCGCCTTTCCTCTCCTGCCTGGGCAGGCAGACTGCACAAGCGTCTGCATTTGAACTGGCTTCTCCGTGGAACTTGGTCTGTAACCACAGAGCAAACTGTAGAACCAGGAGCAGAGAAGGTAGGGGATTGAAAGGCATCGAATCTGTTCTCAAGGAGGGAGGTGATTGGCCAACGTGAGGTCCAGTTTTATGTTCATTATCTCCTGGGTTTGCCAGTTGATGGCAAGCCTTTTTCCTGGCAGTATCGAGAGGCAGTTCTAGTAAAGAGGCTGGATTCCGAGAGGCCAGAGTGGTATCATACGAACGCTGTTGCCTGGAGATGGAGTGGGGCGCCGTTGCCTAGAGACTGCAGGAGGCCTGCGGCCGAGCGAGTGGTAAGAGGACGCCAAGAGAGCGCCGGACCCACCGAGCAGCTCCAAGGCCATGGCGGGACACCCGAAAGAGAGGGTGGTCACAGATGAGGTTCATCAGAACCAGATCTTGCGGGAGCTGTACCTCAAAGAGTTACGAACCCAGAAACTCTACACTCAGTACCACGTGAATCCCCTGCGCAAGGTTCACAGGATTACGAGGAAGCCCATGTCTTGGCATGATAACCTGGAGGAACCCGCAGACGCCAGGTTTCTGAATCTCATTCACCATGCTGCCCAGGGGCCAAGGAAGAAGTACCCGGAGGCACAAACTGAAAACCAGGAAATTGGGTGGGACTCAGAGCCCTTGGTCGACCCAGAACGCAGTGACCGTAGGATGAACCACTTCAGGGTCTACAATGACATCACTCTGTACAAAGCTAAAATGTGGAGCTTGGGAGAAGATGATCGCCACAAGTAGCATTTCAGCAATGGAGTCAGTTCCTGGATTTAATGTCCTAAATATCCGCTGCCTAGAAGAGTAAATATTACTTTAACCCCCCGTCCATAATTCATGGATAATGGCAAAAATTAGGAAGCATAAAAAAATGCGGAAGAAGGAAATAAAAATTGCCCATTATCTCACCATATGGAAGTGACTAATATTAGCATATTAAACCATTTATTTTTAAAATTAATAATAAATTGCATATATTTATTGTGTACAATGTGATGTTTTGAAATATGTATATATGGTAGAATGGTTAAATCGAGTATCTCACATACTTATTTTGTGGTGAGAGGACTTAAAATCTATTCTCTTAGGGATTTTCAAGAATACAATACATTGTTATTAACTGTAGTCACTACAGTTAATCTTGACAGCTCTCTTGAACTTATTCCTCCAACTGAAATTTTGTATCCTTTAGCCAACATCGCCCCAATTCCTACCCCTAACCCCTGGTAATCACCATTCTAATCTCTAATTCTATGAGTTTGACTTTTTTAGATTTAGAAAATGTGGTATATTTACTTAATGGAATACAATTCGGCCTTAAGAAAGAAAGAAATCTCGTCATTTACAGCAACATGGAGGAACTTGAAGGACATTATGTTAAGTGAAATAAGCCAGGCACAGAAAGACAAATACCACATGATCTCACTTATATGGTGAATCTAAATATGCCAACATGTTTGCATACTTCTATATTTTTCTGTATATTTGAACTTATTGATCTTACATTTTGATTAATAAAAGATCGTAAGCATATATTTTCAGACAGGTGGAGAAAACGGACAGGAATATGATTCTACTTATGTGGCATGAACATATAAGATTTGATTATGCCTCTTATCCCAGTGTAATTACAAAATAGTGCCTTCTTTCACTCTCAAAAGTCTTAGTGGAAGCAAGTCTGAAGAAAGTTGGAGGAAAGGGTAGAGTTTTACAGGGAAGTTAAGGAAAGTTAAGATAAAGATAGTTGAGCAAAAATAGTAAACCATTATACTGTCAGTTTTGAAGCCACCAAAAGAAATTTAACTTAACATTTTAAATAATTCGTGCTAATTAATTATTTAACTTAAAATTTGGGGGCCAGGTACAGTGGCTCACGCCTGTAACCCCAGCACTTTGGGAGGCTGAGGTGGGCAGATCATGAGGTCAGGAGTTGGAGACCAGCCTGGCCAACATGATGAAACCCTGTCTTTACTAAAAATACAAAAATTAGCCAGGCATGATGGTGTACACCTGTAATCCCAGCTACTCAGGAGGCTGAGGCAGGGGAATCGCCTGGACCCAGGAGGTGGAGGTTGCTGAGCTGAGATCGTGCCACTGCCCTCCCGCCTAGGCAACAGAGCGAGACTCTGTCTCAAAAAAATAAATAAAATAAAATTTGGGAAGGAGGAGAAAAGCAGGAGGGAGAAGTGTTAAGTGAGTTAAGTTCTCATCTTGGATGTTGCCCAAACAGGAACAATGGCACCACATAGAATGCAGTTCTATGGAACTGCTCTTATGGAAACTCCATGGCCACTTCACACTATCCCTTCACACTTTTGATTTGAGGACTAGAGTCTAGTTTATACCTAGACCATAGAACCTCCACTACAGTTACTGCAGAGTATTTCTACCCACAGATTGGCTAGAACATCCCATCATCCCAAGTGCTAATATTTTTCTGAGTTTTACCTAAGCAGTGTGTTTGCTTGATAAAAACTAGGTCACATATGGGTTCTCAGTTTCAAGAGAGTCTAGGAAATGCAGGGTGTTTTTTTTTTTGTTTTTTTTGTTTTTTTGTTTTTTTGTTTTTTTAAGTTTGCTAGCTTCTGTAGTATGGGAAGGCAATAGAAGCTGTTGGAGTTTGCACTGAGTAAGCCAATTTGCAGGATTTTCCATAATCTACTGGCCTAAATAACACCTCTTGACAGTATTTTTAAAAGTAAATATTGTACATATATAAAATGAGAAATATACAGTAGAGCAGGTGTAAAATAAAAGGTAAAAGCTGCTTTTTATTACCCTTTTCTATTAGTTAGTCCCCACTCCCTATCCAGCCACCCCCAACCAGACCTGACAGCTTAAAAATCTCACCCTGGAGAAATGGTTTCCCTCCTACTGGGGCAGTTCTCAGGCGGTTCAGAATTGCCGGGACTGTGGATTCCCAGCAATGACCTGGCAGACACGGGGAATCCAAGACCATGGCAAGCGTTCAGCATCATTTTCATTTTGAACTGGGCCTTAAAAATTAGGTGGCCGGCCGGGCGCGGTGGCTGACGCCTGGAATCCCAGCACTTTGGGAGGCCGAGGCAGGCGGATCACGAGGTCAGGAGATCGAGAACATCCTGGTTAACACGGTGAAACCCCGTCTCTATTTAATACAAAAAAAATTAGTCAGGTGTGGTGGTGGGTGCCTATAGTCCCAGCTACTCCGGAGGCTGAGGCAGGAGAATGGCGTGAACACGGGAGGCGGAGCTTGCAGTGAGCGGATATCACGCCACTGCACTCCAGCCTGGGTGGACAGAGCGAGACTCCATCTCAAAAAAAAAAAAAAAAAAAAAAAAAAAAAAAAAAAAAAAAAAAAAAATTAGGTGGCCACCACTGACCGAGAGTAAACCGTAAATTATTTAAAAATAGAAAAATAATGTTCATAGTACAGAATGTAGATATTATACCTATTTATAGAAAAGCTACATAATGTTAAAAATAACAACAATAGACAAATAAAAATCCTAATATGTTCTGACACAATCTTGAAGCTTATAGAAGGAAGTCTAAGGGGGTGAGTGCCCTCATCTTCCACAGGGAGAAGTAAGTAGATTTTGTTTTGCTTTATGAGGTTGAATGAAGATGACTTGGAATGTTCACTTTTAAGTATGTTACTTAAAATTGAAAGAAGATCAGTCTTAATAATTTTCAAATTACCACAGAGAGAAGAGTGAAATTACCTAAAAAAAAAAAATACAGGCCATGTAGCAAAGATACAAACTAAGAAAGCACACTTAAACAAAATGAGAGTGGAACTGTCTCTGGTAATAATACCTACAAATGGCATTTACTCATGTATTGAATCACAAAATTAAACCCAATGAGTTCAGGTCTATATGAGATACAGTTAAAACAGTGCATCTATAATTATTAGTGTTGACAAGAGATACTCCTAAAGCAAGTGCAATCGAAATTTTAAATAAACAGATGGGCAAAATATGTCAGGGGAATCTTGCCAAAGAGTGTTACTTTGTCGATGAAAAGTGTCAAACTCTGTAAAATATTTGAAGAGGTTTATTCTGAGCCAAATATGAGTAACGATGGCCTGTGACACAACCCTCAGGAGATTCTGAGAACGTGTGCCCATGGTGGTTGAGGTGGAGCTTGGTTTTATACATTTTAGGGAGGCATGAGACATCAACCACATACATTTAAGATATGCCAGATTACACTATCTATTAGTTATCTATTGCTGTGCAATAAATTATTCCCAAATTTCGCAGTTTAATATAACAAAGCACTCATTATGTCACAGTTCTCGGGGTCAGAAGTCTAGCTGCTGCTTAGTTGGTTGTCTCTGGCATGAGGTCTCTCAGAGGTTGCAGTCAAGCTGTTGACTGGAGCTTCAGTCTCATCTAAATGCTTGACAAAGGGAAAGTCTTCTTTCAAGCTCGCTCATTTGGTTTTTGGCAGAATTTAGTCCATCACAGGCAGTGGATTGAGGGCCTGAGTTGTTCATAGGTGGTTTCCCGCAGGCCTCCCCCGGTTCCTTGCCACGGGGGTCTTGCATAGGACAGCTCACAATTTGGAAACCAGAGGCCCTCTGAGTGAGCATGTGAGAGAAAAGGCAAGAAAAAAAACCACTCAAGGTGGAAGTCACAGTCTTTCTAAAACCTCATCTTGGAAGTGACATCCATCGCTTCTGCTGAATTCTGTTCGTTAGAGGCAAGCTAGTAAGTCCAGTCTACACTGAAGAGGAGGGGATTGCACAATGAGGTGAACAGTAGGAGGTGGGGGTCTTTGGGGGCCATCTTAGAGACTGCCTCCTCTCCTGCCATGTCTCTTTCACCCAAAAGCAATCACTGTTAATAGTTTCTTATCATTCCTCTCAGGGAAAAACAAAAAGAATTGGATTTAAACCAATTATCCAAGATTAACCTGGATGTGTTCCAACAGTTACTGCTAAGATCTAAATGTCAACCATTCCTAAGTAGCATAAATGCCATCCTAGCCAAGTAGACCAGATGAGCATTGAAACTCACAGCTTGTATTCAAGTAAAAAAGGTAAATAGTACAGCAATGGTAACATGGTGAAAGTGCCCAAGCCTGTGTTTACATTTTCACAAATGAAAAAAAAGAAATCAACCATGGGACATACGGGCAATGCCTCTGAAGGAGTTTTTGAAAAATAAATTTGCTCAGGAAACATCTCCACCCCTGTCTCCACAAACTGACAGAGAAGCAGTGTTGCTACTCCATGATGCTGGTGTGCTATTAGTCCAATGTATAAATGACAGAGACTGATGTCTGCTAGGCCAGGTACCACCCCTGGCCTCACTCAGTTATCACAGCCAACTTTGCAAAAGTGATATTAACTCCCCTTCAAGATGAAGAAACTGCTACTGAGATATAAGTGACCTACTGATATTCCAAGCCAAAGTTCTCTTGTTTCTATGCCTTTCTTCTGTCCACTTTACTCTCCAATGGCCGAGGTCTGTTTTGGCCTCTCTTCATTACTGATTTCCAAACTATTCCACAACTTGAATAGGCAGACACTTTCCCTTTATCTGGTTATTCAGAAGGAGAGGTTTCAGCTTTCATCTGCCAACCCCTCTCCAATGTGAACAAGGATTTTGGAAATAAGGACCACATGCTTCTCATCTGGTTCCAATCTATCTAGATATGTGATGCCTCACAACGTCTGTTTCTCTTACAAATGGTAGCAAATATTTAGAAATCATTCTTAAGCTATGTACATAGCAGCAGGACATCATGTCCTGGCTTTTGTCCTATTTGAATTTAAATTAAGAAAGCAACTAAAAATAAATGGAAGACTCAGCCATTTGGAGGATAAAGTCTACCACAAATAATACTTGTAGACAATGTTCAAACATAACCAATAAACCATGTAATTATGTTAGAGAGAATACTGGGAATTTGAAATGACTAGAAGCTGTTTGATTTTAAAATTTGAGCTATCACTGTCTTTAAAATCTAACGTGTTAAATAACACTTCAGGATTAAGCATTCATTTAACAAACATTTACTGAATTTAGTACTAGGCAGAAGAAACGAAAAAATCGCATCTTCGGGATTCTAGAAGTCTAGGAAATAGAGTAAGATGATCATATCAAAATAATTACAGTACTCTTAGGGGGCATTTATTCTAAAATTCTTATGTTTTCATGAGGGATTTCCACCAGACCACACTAGGCTTTTCTCTACCTCTCTCGCCTCCTCAGCCCTTCACTGGGGGTCAGTCACAGTGGATTATCTGATGAAGAGTTTGGAAGAGAAAAATGGGCTTGCTTCTTTGCCTCTCTTTCTCTCCCCTCACTCCATTCTTACTGTTAAGCTCTCTGCCACTCCACTTCCAGGTAAACAGCATAGTAAGGCAGGTTCTGACCATTTGGAGGGAGTGTAATTTAGACAGAAAAGTGTGGTACTAAGCCCCCACGCCCACACACAAGTGTGACCTTCCAGCGTGCAGTCTATCAGTAATGAAGCTGATATTTTCATTTCCGTCTGATGTCACTGAATGTACATCCAAGTTGTCTGGAGTTATCTTTAACAGATAGTGGTCTTCACCTCAGGCTCACTGAATCTCTGGAGGTATAGGAGTTCAGTAATGTGTCTCTCTTCAAACTAAGCAAGGAAGAGTGATGTTACTTTATGTGCCCCTTAAAACTCTAAGAAAAAATACGATTTGTGCTAAGAATAATAAGTGCTGTAAGACACTAAAGAGAGCCTAGCTTTTCACAGTGGATGAGTAAGGACCTCACAGAGCAGATGTTATTGGGGCTAAATGTTGAAGCATCTGGAAGTATAAAGATAAGGAAGGCAAGAAAAAATACTCTAGAAAAGAATATGAAAAGTCACTGCATGAAAGCACATGTCACGGTAGGAAAATGGAAAATAATCTATGTGGGTTCAGGATATGGTGGGTTACAGGAGGTAGTGAAAGGAGATTGGCGCTGTGTTGCGAAGGGTCTTGTAGGGACAGCATTATTCAATTCCTGTACCTCCGGGGACCCAGGGAGCCTGAGATGGAGACCACTATTTGTTAGTTTTAAAGACAACCTCCAGATAACTGGGATGTACATGCAGCTCTGGGAACCACTATCTTTCAGGCTAAGGAGTTTGAGCTTCATCTCATCCATAACACAAGGTCATCAGAGGGAGCTGACCGCATCTGTAGAGGGATGCAGATGTGGTCAGTGTGGTGGCAAGTGAGGAAACTGTTGTAGGAGTTCAGGCTGGAGAAAATGAAAGGCAAAACCGCAGCAGTTGGAAAGGAATGGAAAGAATGGGAATAGAGTCTAGGTATGTTTTTGAGAAAGGAGAGACAGGACTCTCGCCAGATGTATGAGTAAGGCGTGTGAGTGCTGAAGGAGGAGGCAGACATGAATGAGTGGAGGTAGGTGGTGCCATGTGGGGATATTTTGTCCCATAATCCTGCATCTCTCTCCATCTCTCCAGTCAGGCATCCTCATGGAAGAAAGAGTGGCTGATCTCATCTGATCAGATCTGAGCAGTCACTCTTTGGACCAAGCTTCACTACTGGGTTAGGTTCCTGCATTGAACAGTGCTGCAGCTCTGCCCCATCTTCTCTGATACACTGTGCCTGGGTGAATAACACAGACCTGCCCTTTACTCTGTGGACTGGATAAAAGAGTCTCTGAGATTCAAGGGAGGAGAATAGGTGGATGAGGTCTTGTGTGGTCATCCAGGTCTAAGCTACAATGTCCATGTCAGCTTTTCAGCATTTGAAGTGTGGAATCAGTAGGGTAGCATTTCATCCAAATTTGTCTGGGAAAGACCTGGCTAAAACATGACTTGGCTATCTCTTGTCCTAAATATATCTATTTTAAGGTTGTGCTATTAGTAGTTACATTAAAAGAAGCTGGGATGGATTTGGTAGAACTGCACTTTGTATTTCTGTTTCCTGCCATGATCTCAGCTGGGCATGGGTGATTTGCCTGTGCAGTGAGCATAGTTTTCATATTAACAAGTGAAAATAGTCAGAGATAACTTATTACTCTTTCCCCATATGTATACAGATGCAACATCGTTTACATCTCCTTTTTCATGACAACACATACTGCTTTCAGATAAAACAAAGTGCTCTCAGCTGCAAGCAGCCAGTGACAGCTTCCTCCTCCCCCCTCTGCAGTGGTGGAGAAGTATTTTATGTGGATGCCCGCATACCAGTGGGCTGTGCCTTGGCCCACGTTTTGGGGTACAGGATGCACAAAGGCTTCCAGGTGACTAGTCATCAAAGTAAATAGGCGATGTGGAACATACGCAGAGGAAATAGAGGTTGAGTAGTCTTGCTGGAGAACACATAGAATAAAGTCTGTGTGGTTTTGCACAGTGATTTTATTTTTATTATTTAATAATATTTGTTTAATTTAAAACATTTACATCAGTAGCTTAAAATATTGAAGGTACATATTTAATGAAAAATTAAGTACTGAATTTTCAACTACTGAAGAAGAGTCAACTTCTTACTTCTTGCCAATTTCTTGCCTCTAAGCTCCAGATTCATATTTTTGCCTGCTCGCTGATAACAGTTCTCGGCCTTGTATATATTTTCCTTTACTGGCTGACACAATGTTAAGCTTTGTAAGTAGAGACCCCTGGAGAGACATTGCAGGAGGAAGGGGTTTCCTTCCTGGTTCCAGTATGACACAACCACTTCTGGATGGGGCACTTTTTTTCTGTTTCTTCACTGCTAGGTTCCTACAGATGCAGCTTTCTCTTGCATTTGCCATGAGCTTTCTGCATCCCTCAACTAAAGCAGTGGCATTGCAGTCAGGAGCCCTTGAGAGTGTGGCCTCGCTGCTCCCTGTACCTCTTCCTAAGTCCCAACCATGCACACATGTGTGGTCACATGGGGATGGTCATCTAGTGAGTTGCCTGCCTGACCTTTATCCCACCCAGCCAGCCACGGAGCCCAACCCAAGCCTTATACATAGTGCAGTAGATTCCCACACAAGGTGGTCATTTCAGCTCCCAGTTCCAGCAGCAACTTCAGCAGTGCCCTGCTTCCCTCAGGGTGCCTGATTCCCTCTGTGTGCCCCCCATCCGCCTTGGCTCACCTTTGACCTGGAGGGTTGACTCTGTGCCCCACCGCCAAAATTGAAACACGACATGCCCCAGGCCTCGCTTCTGTGGTGGCACCCAAAATCTGCCCACCAGCCCACCAGCCTTGGCTCATCTGCACAAAAATGGTTGTTCTTGCTTGCCTGGCCACCGTGGGCCAGCTCTGGCCTGGGCAACCTGACAACCTCTCCACTGTCCACACCCCCGTCAATGAATTCTGAACCTACCCTTGGGGAGGGGACCCCCAAGGTTGTTCTTTTTTATATATTTTCCTCAGCACTTTAGATTTCCCTTTGGATCTTCATAGTTACTGTCCTACCATAGCTTATTCATTCTTTGTATTAAATTATGAGTAGGCAAACTTTTTCTGTAAAGGGCCAAATAGTAAATATTTTGGACTCTGTGGGCCATACAGCTGTGTCATGACTACTCACCTCTGCTGTTGTAACACAAAAACAGCCATAGACAATATGCAAGTGAATGGGTGTGGCTGTGTTGCAGTCACACTTTATTTATAAAAGCAGGTCCGATTTTGACCTGTGGACACAGTTTGCTTACCCTTGTATAACATTCCTTTTATTTAAGCTACTGGGTGTTTTTTGCTTCCTGATTGATCTAGACTGATACAAATTCAACATCAAAAACTGAAGCAGAAGTGATCAGTGAATGCCCTGCTCAAACCTTCTCACTTTATGTGCTAGCTGGTACATATGTATTTGTCAGTAGACTGCTATTCACAGCTGTTCTAACTCACTTTGCCACACCTCTAAGGCCAGGAGTACTTAGGGCACCACCCTCAGGAGCATTTCCTAGCCAATAATTAAAAGGAAAAGAGGGGTATCAATGCCCCAGCTCCGTGGCCCCTTGCCTGGCATAGTGTGTTTTACAGGGATACCTAGAGCTTCCTACAAGGTTAAGCCCACCATGTTAGCTGGCTTAGGAACAGCTTGTTACTGGCTGCCTTCACTTCTAATGTCATCTTCCCACTCTCCTGATGGTTTCCTGAACCTCTGAATGAACTATGTGCACTCAATCCTAGCCTCAGTGTCTGTTTCTCAAGGAAATTCAACTAAGAAAGGGATAAGTTATTTTTCTTTTGCTGTACTAATATAAATACAAATTTTTATGCAGTGCAGTCATGGTAAAAAAAAAATTCTTACTAAATTAAGAAACTTGCAGAGCACGTAATTCACAATTGCTTTCAAACATGTTGCAATCAAAATAACATCTCTACTTGTGAAAATTTTTTTATAAACCAGTATAATTGAACTGTATTGTATGTGTGTGTAAGTTGAGAGTGAAAACTAAAAACCCTAATGAAAAGGCAATACAGATTTTTATCCTTTGCTGCCCATCATCAACTGAAGTTTAGAAATGTTTGAGCCTTTGAAGAATTACTTTATACATCAAATTAAGTAGTGTCTTGCAAATGGTATTGAACGTTTGTGTGATTAAGTAATCTAAAATCTATCTGCATTTTGTTCCAAATATTTAACAAATGTAGCCCCCCCAAATCTCAGCATTTGAAGTTTTTTTTAAAAAAACTGCAGTTTGAAAACAATACTTGCAGACAAAAAACTGTTGAAATGTTTCCTTAATAAAGCAATAGAGAAACTGAAAAAACTAAACAATGAGAGCTCAAAAGGAGTGTAATATTTCATTTTGAAATTCTATGATTATATTTTGCAATACCTTGCTTTGTAGATAAAATATACTAATTTTACATAATCTAAATTTGAATTTCTTTTAAAGGAATCATAGATACATATTATTTAAAGAGTTTATCTTTTAAATTAATTTTGACAGATAACAAAAGGAAAAACTAAATTAAACTACATCAAAATTAAGAACCTCTATACATCAAAGGACACAACAGAGTAAAAAGGCAACTCACAGAATGGGAGAAAATATTCACAAATTATGTTTCTAATTAAGGGTTAATATCCAGAATACATAAAGAACTTCTATAATTCAACAACAATCACAACAAAAACTCAGTTGAAAAATGGAACAAATTGAGTAGACATTTCTTCAAACGACATACAAATGCCCAATAAGCACAGTAAATGATTCTCTTTTAGTGCCTATTAAGACAGCATTTTCTCAATTCCAATATACATTATGGTGTACAGAGAAGAGTCAAGTGAACATATAAATAATTTTAAATCTACTAACCATAAAATGCACACTTAAAAAAGTTTCGGAAAAAAATCAAATCATTTTAAAGAATAAGTTTTTTAGAAAAATATTAGTGACAGAGAACAGATGTGGCTGAGAAGCAGATTACAGTAAGTGAATATGTACTAACAATCATCAATTTGCTTACATTATTTGAGCATTAAATGCTCAAATAACCAATATAAAAAAGATTTCAAAAAATGTTATTTCATGTACATAAGACTGTTATTTTTATTTTTTAGAAAGGGGATTTATTTGTTAAAATAGCTTTTAGAGAACTATTTTATAAACCTATCATCATAAAACTATTTGAGGGTCAATGAATATTTCAATTTATATACCCCATTTAATTTAGCAAACTTCTTCGGTCTCAAAAGCATTCTTGTTTCAATGATAAATGATAGGCTTAGCTATTTATGAAATTGGCATACTCTTTATTTAGTTATTGATCCTTGGCCTCTCCGGAGGGAATGCTGGAGAAAGAAAGGGTGAGGAGTGGGTTGTGAATTCTGACTTGCTGGTGCCTGGCCAAGTGAGGACACTGGCAAAAACCAGCACTTGAGGATCAGCGTACTTCAAGAGAGGCCCACTTCTCACTGTGCAGTGAGTGGTGGAGGTTGATGGGTGGCTGCGGCTGTGATGAGATTATTGGGAAATGAGATTCTCTTAGTTCCACTTAAGAATGCCTTCAAAACAAGGCAGAGCTTCCAACAGGCCTTCAGGCGGTTGTGGGGAGAATGTTGTTTTGCTATCACAGCTTGTTTTCCCCTTTAATCTGTTTCTCAGCCACGAGAGCACACAGGGACATTGAACTACAAAAAGCAGCTACAATACACATCCGCCTTGGAGCTCAAGTGTGTGACATTCAGGGCTTTCGGCTCATTAGTGTTGCACAGAGGCAGGTGGCCCTGGGTCTGTATCCCCAGACTGTGTCTGCAGAGCCAAGAAAGGAGCCATGGGGAGACTCACTTCTTGGCTTCATTTGGCTTGTGCAGTCTTGGATTTACCTCCTCCTTCTCTTCATGTATCCACTTGACTTGGGATTGCTGATTATTTAACCCTTTAGTGTGTTCAAAATTTCATGACTCAAACTGGTTTCACCATGGGTGATGGAATTTATTTTATCAAGAAATAGATGAAGAAGCCTAGGGCCTTATTATACAAGGACTATGTCATTCTGAGTTAAGGTGCATTCTGATCAATTGTATTCTCATAGGTTAAATATTTTAACTTTCTTCCTTAGATGCCTCTGTGGGAGCATTGTAGTCTTACGCAGTTGAACTCAGAAGTGGTCCTATGACTTGCACTAACCAATGAAATAAGGGCAGATGCAATGCATGTTACTCACAGAGGAGCTTTCAGAGTCAGCATGTGATTCTCCGTGTCTCATTTCTCTCTGCCCCAGCAACTGGCAATATTGCAGGTAGAGGCTGCTTCACTAGCTGGTCCAAAAATGAAGATGGCATGCAACAGAAGCAGCTCACAAAAGACATACAATGTGAGTGAAAAATAACCTTTAACTTGCAAGTCCCTAAGATGTGCAGTGTAGCTTAGCCTATCCTGACTCATGTGTAATTATTATAAAGTCAAAGTCTAGAAGTAAAATATAGGTGTTCCTGGACACTTTGCTTATGGGAATCAGGGCTGCTCAAAGAGGCAGGGAAGAGGAGAAAAACCACAATTAAAGTCAAGCCAGGCTGAAGCGCAACAATGTAGTCCCGGTCTGGGTCAGATGATGGGGTAATGGGAAGATGTTTCCTGGGTAAAATTACCTCATTTAGATATGAAGACGTGCAGAAGTGGGTAGAATGTGTTTGTGAAATAGATGTTCTCAGATGGACTGAGAACTTGTTCTACATGTATATTTCATACTGGAGAGAACCCCAGAAGGTAAATTATGGATGATTATGTTAGGAAAAGAAATGTTTAATTCCAAAAGCAAAAATAAAAGAAGTAGAGAGCAGTCTGGTCCAGTATCCAGTGTTAGCCTTACATTTGCTAGAAAGAAAGTAGGACCAGCTGACAAGCTGGCTAAATTTTAAACTCAGCTGGGACTGCTTGAAGAGAGCAGGAAACAACAGAAGGAATCTGGGCTCTAGAAACACATCCCAATATCATAAGAAAGGAGTTGTCAGAAGGACAGCTTTCTCCTGCTGCAGAAGGCACACAAGATATTCCAAAATTAGCATTTAAGAATCTGATGCCTTGCGTTGCTGTTTCTGACATCACAACTCCCCCTGGAGTAATGAAGGTCTCAGTGTGGTGACCCAAATGGGTAAGGATAAGGAGTGTAGGGAGACACAAGACACACTTTAGCTAATGCTTTATGACCCTGGCCCTCCTCATCTCTATTAGCAAAGTGGCACTTCAATTTCTGTTCTGCTATTCTCCCTTGTGGGTATGATTTTGGCAAATGGTGTTTGTACGGGGAAAGAGAGGATGTGACTAGTAGGGCAGATTTGGGAAATCCTATGGCTGGTCCTTTAACTCAGAATGGACATTTGCAGTCACGTGTTGCTTAACAACAAGAATACGTTCTGAGAAATGCGTTGTTAGGCAATTTTGGCATTGTGCAAGCATCCTAGACTGCACTTACACAGACCTAGATGTTGTAGCCTACTACACACCTGGGTACATGGTATGGCCTATTGCTCCCAGGCTACAAACCTGCACAATGTATTACTGTACTGAATATTGTAGGCAACTGTTAACACAATAGCATTTGTGTATCTAAGCATATGTACACATAGAAAAAGTGAAGTAAAAATTAAGCCCAAAAGATAAAAATGGTACGCCTGTATAGGGCACTTACCACGAATAGAGCTTGCAGGACTGGAAGTGCATTTAGGCTACACTAAATTGATAAAAATATATTTATCTTTCTTCACTAATAAATTAACCTTAACTTACTGTAACTTTCTTAGTTTATAAACTTTAATTTTTTTTTTTTTTTTTGAGATGGAGTCTTGCTCTGTCACCAGGCTGGAGTGCAGGGGTGTGATCTCGGCTCACTGCAAACTCTGCCTCCTGGGTTCAAGTGATTCTCCTACCTCAGCCTCCCGAGTAGCTGGGATACAGGCGCCTGCCACCACAACCAGCTAATTTTTGTATTTTTAGTAGAGAGGGGGTTTCACCATGTTAGCCAGGTTGGTCTTGATCTCTTGATCTTGTAATCCACCCGCCTCAGCCTCCCAAAGTGCTGGGATTACAGGCGTGAGCCACTGTGCCAGGCCAACCTTAATTTTTTGATTCTTGACTCTTTTGTAATAACTCGTAGCTTAAAACACGAACACATTGGAAAGTTCTACAAAAATATTTTCTTTATAGCTATCTTTTAAGCTTTTTTCTATTAAAATATTTTTGCCTTTTAAACTTTTAAAATTAAATATGAAGGTCCACACACATTAACCTAGGCCTACCCAGGGTCAGGATCAAGTCATCATCAGGTAATAGGAAGTTTTCAGCTCCATTATAATCTTATGGGACCACTGTCCTAGATGCAGTCCGTTGTTGACTGAAATGTTGTTTTGCAGTGCACGACTGCAATTGAATCAACCTCAACCAATGAGAGGATTCGAGGGGTGAGCAGGAGTGATGGGTGTGTCTTAAAGGCAACTTTCAAAGAAATGAGCACATCACTAGGGAGATCCAGGGTGTGGCTGGAATAAACTGAGAACTGTTCGGGACAGTTTGTGGCAGGCGTGATAGGATCCACAGACAGCACAGGAAAAGCTTGAGCAGCCTAAAGGTAGTGTGTGAGCTCTGCCTGAGGCCCTGCCCAGCAACGTGGGTTAAGATGAGCTGGCACCCAATGAAGAAGTGGGAGTGATGGATGAGCTTCAAAAAGGCAATGCTCCTGCTTTGTGGGAAGATGTGAATCGCTGATAATTTGAAACAAAAAATGGTGAGTTTTGCTTTCTCTTCGCCTGTGACTAATGCTCTCATACATATACATGTGTGTGCACATGGCCACACCTGTGCACACACAGAGACACACAAAAGGACTGATGTGACAAACATGACAAAGCTGGCAATGGTGAGCAGGTTGGTTTTGAGATGACAGGACCTGGGGAGGGTAAATGCACCAGAAAAGCTGATGGTTGGCCCATCAAGGTTAAGATATGGGGCTATGCTAGAAGAGTTGGAGGATTAGGAAAAGCTTGGGGGACAGGATTTTGGAGGTAGGGAAGAGCATCATGCCCTGCCCCTCTGCCCTGTCAGTCCCCTGGGATTGTTGGAAGCATCCTTCTGCTTTCAAAGGTCTGCACCTGCACGTCTTGCAGGGGACTTCCCCATGCTCTCAGAGTTGCCTTCTCTGCAGGAGCTCAGAGTTCCAGGTGACTGGGAGCTGGTGCCCTACCTGATGGCCCTTTATGGATGACTGGTGGGTGTGGATGTGGAGTTGGGAAGATGACTGCCTGCTCCCTCCCTCAGGTCCAGGCATCTCTGAGGCTCATTTATACTTCAGAGTTCGCCTGAGGGGTCAGGCTGCAGCCATCCTCCCCAGGAATCTGCCCGAAAGCGCACCCTTGGTTGCCTTCTTCCCCTTTGCCTCCCATTCCCCACCCTCACTTCCCCTACTGGTTTATTTCCTTTTTATTTCTGAAAGCATTTTCTTAATAAATCACGTGCACCCAATTCTTCATCTCAGAGTGTTCTCTTGGGGAATCTGTCTCAAGACAATCGAGGATTTGCTTCTCGATGGGGTTTGTTTTGTGAGAGATGAAATCTGCAAGAGCTCATGCTGCTCGAACAAAGTGATGTCAAGCTGTAGGGCGCACCAGGCACTGGAGTGCAGGAGGAAGTGGTTATGTTTCCAGAGGGTCACCCAGTGATGAAGCTGGAGGAGGGCACACCTAGGTACCTGAAAGTAGTCTAACTGCCACACACAAAAAACCAGCGCTGGGCACATTTAGGGTGAGGGAGCTGAGGGAAACTGCTGCAGTTGGGTGCCGAGGCCAAGCCGATGTGGATGGCGATGGAGATGTGTGTGGCTCCCTCACGTTTCCACCCAAGCGTGCCAGCGCCTGGAAGCAGACACTTCTCCCTGAGTCTGCCCAAAGATGGGAACACCAGCGCCTGTGGAAATAGAAGTGGCGTCAGTAAGAGGTGAGCGAAGACCTTAGGATGGGACGGAGTTTGAGTGAGGAAGCTAGGAGCTTCCACGGATATAACAGCTCACTTCAATGGAATATTTACCTCAATGTGATGGAGTTTTAAAACAGGAGTAAATAGAATAGCAGAAAAAGACAAGATCAATGTCCAGTTATCCACCGCTGAGAAGGAATGGGTATGTATAAAGGGAAATGGGATTTGCTTTTAAAAATTCATTTTATGTCTTTGCATACATCTGTTTTGTCACACACCTGATACTACTCTCACTCCCTGTTTGAAAGGTAGAAGATACTAAATTGCAAACAGCCTGCCTCCCTCAGCTCCCTTTATAACTTCAGTTAGAAGCCCTTAGGAATAGAAGCCCTGTCGTAGTGGGCTGCAGAGACTTCTCTAAAATGCACCAAAAAGTATGGGTAAGTCTTCTTACCCATCAGTCTCTTTTAATTTCCTAGTAAAGGAGAGTGCTTCTGGAGGTGTTCAGCACTCTGTTTTAGCTGGGTGCATGGGTACACAGGTGAGGATGGCTGCAGTGGTGGAGGGCGTGCATATAGCTTGCATCATGAGCTTTCAGCCACAGGGCTCACCTCCATCCACTAGGCTGTGGGACCAACTCCCCAGATCACACGAATGAGGCCCAAAAGCTCTATGGTCAGCTGTGCATGAACACAAAGACCATCAGCTTTTGGGTTGGTCCCTGTTCTGGTCCCTGTGAGTAGGGACTGCAGTTGCTGGGAATCAGTCCTTTCATCTTCTGTTTTCAGGCTAAGGAAGCGAACTCCTGACTACTCAAAGAAACTGGTTGGACTAAATCATCCCTGCCTGGAAGCCCTGCTATTGTTCCTTTAGTTCCAAAGCATGAGTTCCCGTGGCTGTTAATCTCACTATGCCGTCATCTCTGTCATGCTCCACATGACTTTGCTGTTGACCCATTTATAAGTCACGGAGCTGGTTTCCTCTCTGTTCCCATTGCCATTTCCAAACATTAGACATGGGCAGTTTTAAAAAAATAAAGCAAAACAAAATTCAGCTCTTTGTTGGCTCACACGATACCCTTGACCTGATCTCATGCTCAGTCTCCCCATTGATTAAATATTTTGAAACCTGCTTGCTAACCTTCCTCTCTGTCCCAAGTCCCACATCCTGAGTGACTCCAACATCTATTGAAACGACTCATTTAACACTTAGGTTCACTGTTCTTTGATCACTCCATTTCTAATGACCTTCCCCTCCACACTTCCCAAGCTTCCATCTCCAAAAATTATGGTGTTGGATTGAACATGGGCCATAAATAATTCCACTCCTCTTTTCTAATTAAGTTCTGAGCCAATTATAAGATAAAGAAAGAGCAAGATAGATGGAAATGAATTTCTCAACATTATACAGATACTGAATTATCCATGCAGCCAACAATAAGCTTCCCGATAGTGGGCCCTAGAATTAAATGCACCTGCCAGGCTGAATGGGTGTAGGCTTCTCCAGGAGAAAGTCAGAGAAGCAGATCAGAATGCGCTTCCGGGGGCAGTGCAAGGGAGAACAGAACTGGGTACTCATGAATAACTTCTACCAGCTTACCAATCAGAGAAGCTGTTCATCTCACAGAGTAGAGGTGAATGAAGGACACAGAGAACCACTCCAAATAAAGGCAGTGCCAGGAGTGGAGGATGAGTGATCCTTCCCGCTGCAGCTTGGGCTGTGTTATCATCCAAACTTCCTTTACCTCCAAATCATTCATTCAAGGCTCCTACTCCTGGCTGACCACCCTCCACCCTCATTGGAAATTCTGGTCTTGTGACACTCTTTTGTTCCTCTCCCTTCTATCATAATGGGGATTAATTTTAAGCTCTTGCTAATATTCTCTACTACTTTGATCCTCAATATTTTCTTCATATGTCCAGCAGAACTGCAACTCTCCAAGTTTCTTTTTTTCTACACTTACATAGAAATGGCCAAATATACTAGTCCATTCTCATGCTGCTATAAAGGACTGCCCAAGACTGGGTAATTTATAAAAGAAAGAGGTTTAATTGACTCACAGTTCCACATGGCTGGGGAGGCCTTAGGAAAATTATGATCATGGCTGAAGGGTAAACAAACACATTCTTCTTTACATGATGGCAGGAAGGAGAAGTGCTGAGCAAAAAGGGGAGAAAATTTTGTGAGAACTCACTCACTATTACAAGAACAGCAGCAAGAGGGTAACTGCCCCTATAATTCAATAATAACTTCCCACCTGATCCTTCCCATGACACATGGGGATTACGGGAACTATAATTCAAGATGGCATTTGGGTGGGGACACATCCAAACCATATCACCAAATATTCCCGGAGAAAGAAACAGAAAGACACACAACAGAGCAGATTGATGTCACTTAAAATACAGAACTGAAAGAGAGAGAGACACAAAAAACCCTTCAAAAAAAACAATGAATCCAGGAGCTGGTGTTTTGAAAAGATCAACAAAGTTGGTAGACCGCTAACTGACCAAGAGAGAAGAATCAAATAGATGCAATAAAAAATGTCAAAGGGGATATCACCACCGATCCCACAGAAATACAAACTACCATCAGAGAATACTATAAACACCTCTATGCAAATAAACTAGAAAATTTAGAAAAAATGGATAAATTTCTGGACAAAGACTAAACCAGGAAGAAGTTGAATCTCTGAATAGACCAATAATAGGCTCTGAAATTGAGGCAATAATTAAGAGCCTAACAACCAAAAAAAGCCCAGGACCAGATGGATTTACAGCCAAATTCTACCAGAGGTACAAAGAAGAGCTGGTACCATTCCTTCTGAAATTATTCCAATCAATAAAAAAAGAGAGAATCATCCTTAACTCATTTATTAGGCCAGCATTATCCTGATACCAAAGCCTGGCAGAGACACGGCAAACAAATAACATTTTATACCAATACCCTTGATGAAAGTCGATGCAAAAATCCTCAATAAAATACTGGAAAACCAAATCCAGCAGCACATCAAAAAGCTTATCCACTGTGATCAAGTCAGCTTCATCCCTGGGATGCAAGACTGATTTAACATACCCAAATCAATAAACATAATCCATCACATAAACAGAACCAATGACAAGAACCACATGATTATCTCAATAGATGCAGAAAAGGCCTTCAACAAAATTCAACAGCACTTCATGCTAAAAACTCTCAATAAACTAGGTATTGATGGAATGTATCTCAAAATAATAAGAGCTATTTATGACAAACCCACAGCCAATATCATACTGAATGGGCAAAAACTGGAAGCATTCCCTTTGAAAACTGGCACAAGACAAGGATGCCCTCTCTCACCACTCCTATTCAAGATAGTGTTGGAAGTTCTGGCCAGGGCAATCAGGCAAGAGAAAGAAATAAAGGGTATTCAATTAGGAAAAAAGGGAGTCAAATTGTCCTTGTTTGCAGATGACATGATTGTGTATTTAGAAAACCTCATCGTCCCAAACTAAAATCTCCTTAAGCTGATAAGCAACTTCAGCGAAGTCTCAGGATACAAAATCAATGTGCAAAAATCACAAGCATTCCTATACACCAAGAACAGACAAACAGAGAGCCCAATCATGAGTGAACTCCCATTCACAATTGCTACAAATAGAATAAAATACCTAGGGTTCCTACTTACAAGGGTTGTGAAGGACCTCTTCAAGGAGAACTACAAACCAGTGCTCAACAAAATAAAAGAGGACACAAACAAATGAAAGAACATTCCGAGCTCATGGATAGGAAGAATCAATATCGTGAAAATGGCCTTACTGCCCAAGGTAATTTATAGATTCAATGCCATCCCCATCAAGCTACCAATGACTTTCTTCACAGAATTAGAAAAAACTACTTTAAAGTTCATATAGAACCAAAAAAGAGCCAGTATAGCCAAGACAATCCTGAGCAAAAAGAACAAAGCTGGAGGCATCACGCTACCTGACGTCAAACTATACTACAAGGCTACAGTAACAAAAACAGCATGGTACTGGTACCAAAACAGATATATAGACCAATGGAACAGAACAGAGGCCTCAGAAATAACACCACACATCTAAAACTATCTGATTTTTGACAAATCTGACAAAAATATGACATGGGAAAAGGATTCCCTATTTAACAAATGGTGCTGGGAAAACTGGGTAGCCATATGTAGAAAGCCATTCAGGACATAGGCATGGGCAAGGACTTCACGACTAAAGCACCAGCAGCAAAAGCCAAAAAAGACAAATGAGATCTAATTAAACTAAAGAGCTTCTGCATGGCAAAAGAAACTACCGTCAGAGTGAACAGGCAACCTACAGTATGGGAGAAAATTATTACAATCTACCCATCTGACAAAGGGCTAATACCCAGAATCTACAAAGAACTTAAACAAATTTACAAGAAGAAAACAAACAACCCCATCAAAAAGTGGGCAAAGGATATGAAGAGACACTTCTCAAAAGAAGATATTTATGCAGCCAACAGACAGATGAAAAAATGCTCATCCTCACTGGTCATCAGAGAAATGCAAATCAAAACCACCATGAGATACCATCTGACACCAGTTAGAATGGCAATTATTAAAAAGTCGTGAAACAACAGATGCTGGAGAGGATGTGGAGAAATAGGAATGCTTTTACACTGCTGGTGGGAGTGTAAATTAGTTCAATCACTGTGGTAGACGGTGTGGCGATTCCTCAAGTATCTAGAACAAAAATACCATTTGACCCATCCATCCCCTTACTGGGTATATACCCAAAGGATTATAAATCATGCTACTATAAAGACACATGCACACATATGTTTATTACAGCACTATTCACAATAGCAAAGGGTGAACCAACCCAAATGTCCACCAATGATAGACTGGATTAAGAAAAGGTGGCACATATACACCATGGAATACTATGCAGCCATAAAAAGGATGAGTTCATGTCCTTTGTAGGGACATGGATGAAGCTGGAAACCATCATTCTGAGCAAACTCTCGCAAGGACAGAAAACCAAACACGACATGTTCTCACTCATAGGTGGGAATTGAACAATGAGAACACTTGGACACAGGGCAGGGAACATCACACACCAGGGCCTGTTGAGGGGTGGGGGTCTGGGGGAGGCAGGGCATTAGGAGAAATACCTAATGTAAATGATGAGTTGATGTAAACTCATCATTTACATGCAAATCAACATGACACATGTATACCTATGTAACAAACCTGCACGTTGTGCACATGTACCCTGAACTTAAAGTTAATAATAAAAAAACCATGATCAGCCTCAAATAAGCCCTCAACACTGATCAGCAGAACTATTAAACTTCTCTGAGCAATTCATCCTCCAACTCTCAACAACGACTACTTCAAATCATGTCCCATCTTTCCTTGAAGATTTTTTTGTTTTCAGCAGATGGGCCCATTTCCTATTTTACTGAGAATTGTGAAGCATCAAAAAGGAACTTCCTGAACTTTATAACACCAAACCTATCTAATTTCCCCTCATCAGAGCTGCCCCTCTCCTAATACATGACCACACCTCCTCCTGTGCCTTAGATCCTATTCACTCTTGCTATTGCAATAATGCCTCACTATCAAACATCATTTTCTTTAATCTACTGCATATTCAACCAGTTCTTCTCAACTAGATGCTTCCATTACCATATAAATGTGCTCAAGTCTCTTTTATCTTAAAAATAATTTCCCTTCAGCGGGATACGATGGGCAAGGGACCACAAGAAATTCTAAAGTTCTGGTAATGTTCTTTTCCTGAATGTGGATGTGAAGCCATGAATATTTATTGTTATTCTTTAAACTGCACACACACACACCTATCTATACACATACATATATATACACACACACACACATATTGTATATGTTATTTCATATATAATTATTTTCAAAGGTAAAGCAAAACAAAGCCTTCTCTCAATCTCAAATTAGTTTTTAAAAATAATTTCAACTCATATTTTAAATTAAGGCATTACATATGCAAACTGGGCATAGAGCATAATGCTGAGGTTTGGGGTACAATTGATCCTGTCAGCCAGGTACTGAGCATAGTGTCCAATAGGTAATTTTTTTCAGCCCTTGCCCCACTCCCTCCCTGTCCCCTATAGTAGTTGCCAGTGTCTATTGTTCCTTGCTTTGTGTCCACGAGTACCCATTGTTTAGCTCCCACTTATAAGTGAGAACATGTAACATTGGGTTTTCTGTTCCTATGTTAATTCACTTAGGATAATGGCTTCCAGCTGCATGCATATTGTTGCAAAGGACATGATTTCATTCCTTTTTATGGCTGCATAGTATTCCATGGCGTATATGCACCACATTTGCTTTAACGAAGACACTGTTGATGAGCACCTAGGTTGACTCCATGACTTTGCTATTGTGAAGAGTGCTGTGATGAACATACAAGTGAATGTGTCTTTTTGGTTGAATGATTTCTTTTCTCTCAGCTATATACACAGCATTGGGATTGCTGGGTTGAGTAGTAGTTCTGTTTTCTTTGAAAAATCCCCAAACTGCTTTACACTGTGGCTGAACTAATTGTACAGTCCCACCAACAGTGTGTAAGTATTCTGTTTTCTCCACAGCCTTGTCGGCATCTTTTTTTTTTTTTTCCACTTTTTAGTAATAGCCATTCTGACTGGTGTGAGATGATATTTCATTGTGGTATTGATTTGCAGCTCCCTGAAGATTAGTGAAGAGAATTTTTTCATGTTTGTTGGCTGCTTTTCTTTCCTTTTTTTCTTTTTCTTTTCTTTTCTTTTTCTTTTTTTTTTTTCTGGACGGAGTTTCCCTCTTGTTGTCCAGGCTGGAGTGCAATGGCATGATCTCCGCTCACCGCAACCTCCACCTCCCAGGTTCAAGCGATTCTTCAGTCACCCAAGTAGCTGGGATTACAGGCACGTGCCACTACGTCTGGCTAATTTTGTATTTTTAGTAGACACCTCCCCATGTTGGTCAGGCTTGTTTCGAACTCCCCACCTCAGGTGATCCACCCACCTCAGTCTCCCAAAGTCCTGGGATTAAAGACGTGAGCCACCGTGCCCAGTCGGCTGCTTTTTTTTTTCTTTTGAGAATGTCTGTTCACGTCTTTTATCCATTTTAAATAGAGTTATTTGGGTTTTACTTGTTCAGTTGCTTAAGTTCTTTATAGATTCTGGATATTAGATCTTTATCACACGGATAGCTTGTGAATATTTTCTCCCATTCTATAGGTTGTCTGTTTACTGTATTGATTGTTTTGCTGTCCAGAAGCTCTTCAGTTTAATTATGTCCTACTTGTTAACTTTTGGTTTTGTTGCAGTTGCTTTTAAGGACCTAGTCATAAATTCTTTTCCAAGGCCGATGTCCAGAAAGGTATTTTCCAGGTTTTGTTCTAGGATTCTTATAGTTTGAAGTCTTACATTTAAGTCCTTAAATAATCTCGAATTAATTTTTGTATTTGGCGAAAGAGAGGGGGGCAGTCTCTTTCTTTTGCGTAGGGCTAGCCAGCTCTCTCAGCTCTATTTGTTGAATAGGGAGTGCTTTCCCCATTACTTATTTTTGTCGACTTTGTCAAGGATCAGATGGCTGTAGGTATGTGGCTTTATTTCTGGGTTCTCTGTTGTGTTCCATTGGCCTATCTTTCTGTCTTTGTACAAGTACCATGCTGTTTTGGTGACTGTTAACTTACAGTGCAGTTTGAAGTCAAGTAATGTGATGTCTACTGCTTTGTTCTTTTTGCTTAGGGTTGCTTTGTCTATTTTGGCTCTTTTTTGGTTCCATATGAATTTTAGAATAGCTTTTTCCAGTTCCGTGAAAAATGACGTTGGTAGCTTGATAGGAGTAGTATTGAATCTGTAGATTGCTTTGGGCAGCGTGGCCATTTTAAGCATATTCATTCTCCCAAACCATGAGCAGGGAATGTTTTTCCATTGGTTTGTGTCATCTATGATTCTTCTAGCAGTGTTTTGTAGTTCTCCTTGTAGAACTTGTAGCTCACCTCCTTGGTTAGATGTATTCCTAGGTTTTTATTTTCTTTCTCTTCTTTTCTTTCTTGGTTTATCAGTTTGTGATGAATATACAAGTGAATGTGTCTTTTTGGTTGAATGATTTCTTTTCTCTCAGCTATATACACAGCATTGGGATTGCTGGGTTGAATGGAAATATCATCACAAGTTTAGCAGTTCTAGGAGCCTTTTGGTAGAGTTTTTAGGGTTTTCCAAGTATATAATCATATCATGAGAAAAGAGAGGTAGTTTGACTTTTTTTCCTATTTGGATGCCTGTTTTTTTCTCTTGCCTCACTGCTCTGGCAAGGACTTCTAGTACTATGTTGAATAAGAGTGGTGAGAGTGGGCATCCTTGTCTGGTTCTAGTTCTCAGGGGAAATGGTCTGAGTTTTTGCTCATTCAGGATGATGTTGGCTGTGGGTTTGCATAGATGGCTCTTATTATTTTGACATATGTTGCTTCTAATCATAGTTTCTTGAAGGTTTTAATCATGGAGAGATGTTGAATTTTATTAAAAAACATTTTCCACATTGTGATGATCATATGGTTTTTGCTTTTAGTTCTGTTTATGTGATGAATCACATTTATTGATTTGTATATGTTGCACCAACCTTGCACCTCAGGAATGAAGCCTACTTGATCATAGAAAATTAATTTTTTGATGTGCTGCTAGATTTGCTTTGCTAGTAATTTTTTGAGGATGTGTCCATCTATGTTCATCAGGGATATTGACCTGTAGTTGTCCTTTTTTGTTGTTGTTGTGTCTTTGCCAGGTTTTAGTATCAGAGCGGTGCTGGCTTTGTAGAAGGAGTTAGGGAGAAGTCTTTCCTCCTTGATTTTTTGGAATACTTTCAGTAGGATTGGTACCAACTCCTCTTTGAATGTCTGATAGAATTCGGCTGTGGATCTACTTGGTCCAGGGCTTTTCGGGTAGGTAGTTTTTTTTTTCTTATTGATTCAATTTTGGACCTCAATATTTGTCTATTCAGGCTTTCGATTTCTTCCTGATTCAATATTGGCAGATCATGTGTTTCCAGGAATTTATCCATTTTCTCTAGGTTCATAATAGTCTCTGAGGATCTTTTGTATTTCTGTGAGATTGGTTGTATGCCACCTTTTTCATTTCTGATTGTGCTTATTTGGATCTTCTCTCTTTATTTCTACACTAATCTAGCTAGCAGCAATTGATCTTATCTATCCTTTCAATGAACAAATATTTGGTTATGTTGATTATGTGCATGGATTTCGGGGTCTCAATGTTGTTCAGTTCTGTTCTGGTTTTAGTTATGTCTTTTCCTCTGCTTGCATCGAGGTTGGTTTGTTCTTGTTTTTCTAGTTCCTTTGGGTGTAATGTTAGAGTGTTAATTTGAGATCTTTCTAACTTTTTGAAGTGGGTCTTTAGCATTGTAAACTTTTGTCTTAATGCTGCTTTTGTTGTGTCCCAGATATTTTGGTATGTTGTGTCTCTGTTTTCATGTATTTCAAAGAATTTTTTATTTCTGCTTCATTTGTTTATCCCAAAGTCATTTAGGAGCAAATTGTTTAATTTCCATGTAATTGTGTGGTTTTGAAAGACTTCTTGGTATTAATTTCTGTTTTTATTCCACCGTGATCAGAGAGGACATTTGGAATTATTTTGATTTATTTGAATTTATTAGGACTTACTTTATGACCTACCATGTGGTTGATTTTAGAGTATGTTCCATGTGGAAATAAAAAGAATGTATATTCTGAGGTTGTTGGGTGGAGTTTTCTGTAGATGTCTATTAGACCCAATCAGTCAAGTGTTGAATTTAAGTCCAGAGTTTCTTTGCTGGTTTTCTGCCTTGATAATCTGTCAATGCAGTCAGCGGGGTATTGATAGTCCCCCACTATTGTTGTGTAACTGTCTAAGTCTTTTTATAGGTCTAGAAATACTTGTTTTATGAATCTGAGTGCTCCAATATTGGGTACATATATATTAAGGATAGTTAAGTCCTCTTTAAATTGAATCTTTTATCATTATGCAACGTCCTTCTTTGTCATTTTTTACTCTTGTTGGTTTAAAGTCTGTTTTATCTGATATAAGAATAGTGACCCCTGCTCTTTTCTGTGTTCCATTTGCATGATAGATTTCTTTCTCCAACTCTTTACTTTGAGCCTGTGAGTGCCATTTCATGTGAGACAGGCCTCTTGAAAACAGAAAATGAATGGGTCTTATTTTTTAAAATCCGATTTGCCACTCTGTGCCTTTTAAGTGGAGCATTGAGACCATTTACATTCAAAATTAATATTGATATGTGAAGTTTTGATCTTGTTAGGAAGTTGTTAGCTGCTTACCTTGTAGTTTCCATAGTGTGGTTGCTTTATAGGGTCTGTGGGCTATGTGTGTTTTTGTGGTAGTAGGTATCATTATTTTGTCCTCATGTTTAGAACTCCCTGAAGGATCTCTTGTAAGGAAGGTCTAGTGGTAATGAATTCCCTTAGCACTTGCTTGTCTGGAAAATATTTTATTTCTCCTTTGCTTGTAGAGCTTAGTTTGGCAAGATATGAAATTCTTGGTTGGAATTTCTTTTCTTTAAGAATACTGAAAATAGGCCTCCAATCTCTCCCAGCTTATAAGGTTTCTTCTGAGAAATCTGCTGTTAGCCTGACGGTGTTCTTTTTGTATGTAATCTGACCTTTTTTATTGCTGCCTTTAATACTTTTTTCTTTAGCATTGACTTGGGGAAGTCTGGTGACTATATGCATTGATGATGTTTATTTTTTATACTGTCTCACATGTGTTCTCTGGATTTCTTGTATCTGGATATCTACCTCTCTAGCAAGATTAGGAACTTTTCTTGAATTACTGCCTCAAATGTTTTCGTGGTTGTTTTCTTCTGTATCTATTGTTAATGTCCAGTAATTCATAATTTTGGTCACTTTACATAATCCAGTATTTCTTGAAAACTTTGTACATTTTAAAAAATTCTTTTCTCTTTATTTTTATCTAACTGGGTAGTTCAAAACACCAGTCTTCAAGCTTTGAAATTCTTTCTTCTGCTTGGTGCACTCTATTCATAAATATTTCAGTTGTATTTTGATATTCCTTAGGTGAGTTTTTCAATTCCAGAAATTCTGGTTGATTTCTTTTAAAGATGTTTATCTCCTCCTTCCTTTCTTGGATTGCTTTAGAAGTGTCTTTTTGTTGATTTTCAACCTTGTTTTGGATCTCATTGCTGCTTACTTGCAATCCATGCCTTGAATTATTTCTCTATCTATTGTTTCTGAGTTTCCATTTTAGTTAGGGACTATTGCTGTGGAGCCAGTGTGATCCTTTGGTAGTGTCACTACATTCAGATTTTGCCAGGTTTCTTGCACTAGTTCCTTTTCATCTAGAGATGCTTGCCTTTCTAATTTTAGTAACTGTTTTCATGCAGGTAGAATTTTTTCTTTTTCTTTCTTTTTTTCCAATAATATTATTGTTTTTTCTTCTTTCCCTTTCCTTCCTCCCCACCGCAGAGTGTGTGACTGTAGAGAATGCTAGGTAGGGTCTTTTGACTTTGCTTGTATAGCACTATGCACTTTCGTCACCAGGTTTTATATTGGGCTGTGCAATTTGACCTGCAAGCCAATAGATGGCGCTTACGGGTAAGAGCTGGCCGTGTGGCCCGGCACGGTGGCTGGTCGTGCCTGTAATCTCAGCACTTTGGGAGCCAGAGGAAGAAGGATCCCTTCAATCCAGGAGTTCAAGAACAGCCTGGGCAACACAGCGAGACCCTGTCTCTACAAAAAAATGAAAAAAATTTCTGGTCATGGTGGCATGTGCCTGTGGTCCCAGCTACTTAGTACAGTGAGGTGGGATGATTGCTTGAGCCCAGGAGGTCAAGGCTGCAGTAAGCCATGATCACACCACTGCACTCAGGGTGACAGAGTGAAAACTTGTCTCAAAAAAAGTGCTATGTGGCTGGGAATATATGTGATCCTTATTTACTGGAAGAAGCTCTTTTTTTGCCTCAGGTAATGGGTTGATTCATGGAATGCACAGTGGTGTGAGCTCCCTCCTCAGCCCCAGTGGAGGGGAGGAAGCAAGATGGGCAGGGCCAGACCAGGCAGGTCCACCTACAGGTCCCCTGATGGCAGGCACATGCACCAGCACTGAGGGAGAATCCAGTGGATGGCCGCCTCGCGCCCAGAGGTGTGCCTCAGCATGGAGCTGCAAGACCTCCTCAGCCCTGAGTTCTCTGCATAGAGATTGGGGGCAGCCTAAACTCCTAACCCAGGAGGGTAGGTGCTGCAGATACATGGAGATTCTGCCTGGGTATAGAGTGGAGAGGGCCTCCTGCACCAGGATCTCTGCATAGGAAGGTTGGGGTAACTCAGACTGCTGTTCCAGGGAGTAGATGCTCTGAATGCCTGGAGATCTGTCTGGCATGGAGTGGAGAGGGCCCCTCTGCACCCAGATCTCTGCACGGGAAGGGTGGGGTGGCTCAGCTTGACAATCCGGTAAAACAGCTACTCAAATCACTTTTTATCCCACCACTGCACATCTCTTTTTTCCCTCACAACCAGATTTCTTGAAAGAGATGCCTAAAATTTTTGTCTCCACTTTCTTAACTCCCAGTCTTTCCTCAACCTATTTAAGGCCGAATGTCCTGGCCCATCACTCTCCCATTCCCACAGTCACTCCCCTGAACCAGCTCTGATAAAGTCAACAGTGATCTCCCTGTCCTCAAGGACATCCAATGATGTTCAGACCTTATTTTACTACATGATTCAGCAATGTTCTTAAATACTATTAACCACTTCCACCTTCTTGCAGCTCTTCCTCCCCTTGCCTTGGGTGCTACCACATTCTCCTGGTGTCCTTTCTACCTCTCTGCTGCTCCTTCTTAACCTACTTGGTGGGCTCATCTGCTACTCAGCCATTAAAAGTGAAGCCTGTCAAGGCGGTCTTTTTTCGTTATATACTTTCTTTCCAGGCAACTGTATCCAAGATCATTAATTTTAACTGCTATCTATAAGCTATTTATATACAGTTATATCTTTGGCTCAGACATTTCCTTTGAGTTCCAGATGTATATATCCAACCACCTATTTCATATTTTCCCTTGATATGTCTCAAAGGTATTTCAGACACCTCATGTCCCAGACTGAACTGAGGCTCTTCCCCCATAAATCCTGTCTTCTGCCAGTGGTTCCTGTCTCATCAATGACTCACACATCTTTTACTGGCCATCTTCTTTCCCACCATAGGACCTTTGCACTTCCTGATCTAGCTTCATGATATGTTCTTTCTTCTCTTACCTTGGGTAACTTCACAATTCTTTATTTGTCATACGTCTCTTCCTTAAAGAAATTTTCCATGAACCCCCAAGCCCAGGTCAGCTTTTCGTATTACATTCCTTTTTACCTGGAACACTGAACTCAGTTGGAAGGTTTGCATGTATTCATTATCATGATTATTGAGTAAACCTCTGGGACTCCCACTGTTTAGTCTGTCTTAGCTGCCTCCCCAGCAGAACCACCCCGTTATTGTTCCAGTATGTTGCTAGTGCCCAGCCTAGTGCCCGACATACGTGGAGCAGAAGCTCAATCATAGCTGTTGAAATGACATATGTGTAAGCATAAATGGTTATAAACATGGATAGCATCGAGTGTGATACAACTTACTCCCTACGTAAAATTTAAACACTTTGGGTGATTTTTCTATTTTGGGATGTGGATGATTTTATTATGTGCTGCTTTTATTTAGTGTATGGTTAATATCAGGGGAGATGTAGATTTCAGTGACATATTGGATACTCTAATGCACCTGGAATTATTATAACACTTAAAGGCAGATAAGATCCCAGGGGCCAAACAGGAAGAAGATAAGGAAAACTAGTCCTGAAAAGTAACATCGAAAGCCTCCCATTGCCTTCCTCTTTTGCAAAACAGCCTATCTCGCTAAAAGCCAAAAGTTGATAATGGGATGTAGATTATTATGGTAATGTGAAGTCAAGGAGGTGATTTGAGAAGAAGACATTATAATGTAGACAGAACCTTAGTCTATACAGACTTTGGGCAAAAGTCTCTTCCTTGGAGATAGGCTTTAAATGTTGCAATGCCTGCTCTCCTGAATATGAAGGACCTTATGAGGACCATGAAAATGTTTTAAGGTTCTACAGGTTCTTATCTTTTGTTTTTGTACATTCCCATGTAATTTAGAAAGATGTTCTAATAGGGCTGGTGCAGTGGCTCACATCTGAAATCCCAACACTTTGGGAGGCTGATATGGGATGATCTCTTGAAGCCAAGAGTTCAAGACCAGCCTGGGCAACATAGCAAGATTCCATCCCTACAAAAAAAAATTAATACATTAGCCCCATGTAGTGGCATGCACCTGTAGTCTCAGCTACTCAGTGGTGCTGAGGTGGGAGCATCACTAGAGCCCAGGAGTTACAGGCGACAGTGAGCTATGATTGTGCTACCACACTCCAGCCTGGATGACGGAGTGAGATCCTGACTCTTAAAAAAAAAAAAAAAAAAAAAAGATGTTCTAATGTTCTAATAGGATTTAGAAAATAAGAGTCCTAGGGACCAGGCGCGTTGTCTCACACTTGTAATCTTAGTACTTTGGGAGCCCAAGGCAGGAGGATCATGAGGTCAGGAGATTGAGACCATCCTGGCCAGCATGGTGAAACCCTGTCTCTACTAAAATACAAAAACTTAGCTGGGTGTGGTGGCACAAGCCTGTAGTCCCAGCTACTCGGGAGGCTGAGGCAGGGGAATTGCTTGAACCCAGGAGGCAGAGGTTGCAGTGAGCCGAGATCGTGCCACTGCACTCCAGCCTGGCAACAGAGCAAGACTCCATCTCAAAAAAAAAAAAAAAAAAAAAAAAAAAGTCCTGGCAAAGGTAACCAAGGGACATTGAAACCATCCAAGAAGGATGATGGCAAACATTTATATAGCAGTGATTATAGTCTGGGAAGTGTTCCAAGGGCTTAACATGTATTAGCTATTTTGATCCTCAACACAACCTTATAAAAGAAGTACTATTTTTATTCTTATTTTGGAGATGAGGAAACAAGAGCAGAAAGGAGCTAAGTAACTTATGCAAGATGATTACTATTGTGCCATGGTTATGAACTTTCTCAACAGGAAATGAATTTAGACATGAAAAAAAGGCAGACTACCGTGTTCCATAAAATGAACAAATAAGAGTAGGAGAAAGGAAATCTGCTAACGACCCCAGAATTAAGATAGACTCTTAATGGGGTGGTTGTTGACTTAGAACTGGGGAGGGGCACAGTTCTTGCTTCACAAATTTGGCTCCTCTGAAGATTTTCTTACTCCTTGTGTGAGTATTTTCATCTGTCTATAAATGTCCTAACATTCTGCAGATACTTCTTAGCACATTGAAAATATGAAGAAAATCCTCATTGGCCTACAGAATGAGACTAATGGGCCCTTGTGGGACTGATTTTTTTTTTTGAAAGAACTACCTGAGGTTTTATTTTGGACAAAAATAAAAGCAATTGAATTTTTTTGTAGCTGGAGGCATGGGCAAGGGGTATCCCCAGGCAGTAAACTTCCCCATGGGTGGGCTGAGAGCTAGGGGTGAGCCTCAGATGGATCTCCTGTTCCCTTTGCTCCCCTGCACAGCAGCCTCCCTCCTGGGCTCTGGGGCAGCCACAGGAGGGGCAGGTTGGGAGGGGCTGCCGCAACTGTTCACCTAGGCAGAACGTCAGAGGACTCAGACACCAGCTTCCCATCGCGGGTCTTGATCTTCACAACCATGGCCCTGGTGGAACTGGTGTGGCTGAAGGAGCTGGAGCCTGCGCCAGAGCCAAAGCTGGAGCCCAGGTCGCAACTGAGGCCGGGGCTTGTGAGGCCCTCATAGGCTGAGCTCAAACCACCTGCATAGCCACTGGTGGTCTTCGTATGGATAAACATGTTCTGCATCCCAGACTCCAGCTGGCTCTCCTCGTCCTCCAGCAGCTTCCTGTAGGTGGTGATCTCGATGTCCAGGGCCAGCTTGATGTTCATCAGCTCCTGGTACCCACGCAGCTACCGCACCCTGTCCTGCTTGGCCCGCTGCAGGGCGGCCTACAGCTCAGACAGCTTGGCGTTGGCATCCTTAATGGCCAGCTCCCCGTGCTGCTCTGCATCTGCGATGGCAGCCTCCAGGGAAGCCCTCTGACCTTTGAGGCTCTCAGTCTCAGCCTGGAGCCAGCTGATGTTCCGGTTCATCTCGGAGATCTCAGTCTTTGCATGCTGCAGGTTGTCCCAGCGCTTCCCAGCCAGCATCTGCAGCTCCTCATACTTGATCTGGTCCATGCTCTCAGCCTCAGCCAGGCTGCGGTTGGCGATCACCTCATACTGAGTCTTGACCTCAGCGATGATACTGTCCATGTCCAGGGGGCAACTGTTGTCCATGGATAGCACCGCAGACGTGTCCGAGATCTGGGACTGCAGCTCCTGGATCTCCTCTTCATACAACTGCCTGAGGAAGTTGATCTCATCAGTCGGCCCTTCCAGGAGAGACTCCAGCTCTACCTTGTTCATGTAAGCTTCATCCACATCTGAGGACAAATTCATTCTCCATCTCTGTACGCTTATTGATTTCATCCTCATGCTTGTTCTTGAAGTCCTCCACCAGCCCGTGCATGTTGCCGAGCTCTGACTGCAGCTTCACCTTCTCCTGGCCCAGAGTCTCCAGCTGCTGCATAAGGTTGTTGACTTAGCTCTCCAACATGTTGTCCATGTTGCTCCGAGCCGTCTTCTGCTGCTGCGGGAGGCTCCACTTGGTCTCCAGCATCTTGTTCTGCTGCTCCAGGGACCATACCTTGCCAATGAAGGAAGCAAACTTGTTGCTGAGGGTCTTGATCTGCTCCTTTTCCTGGGTGCGCATGGCGTGGATGTTGAAGTCCACCTCCAGGTTGAGGGGGCTCAGCAGGCTCTGGTTGACCATGACGGCAGTGATGCTTCCCATGCTGCTGGCCCTACCATAGCCTCTGCCCAGGCCACCTTGGAAGCTGCTGCTGCCCACTCCAGAGAAGCTGAAGGAACTGATGCTGGCATCGAGCCCACTTGTGTGGAAGCAGCTGCTGAAGGCTTGGGGGCCAGAGGTGGACACCTTGTAGGACTTCTGGGTCACCCTGATGGATATAGTGGAGGCAGAGGGGCTGAACAAGGTAGGGATTCCAGAATGAGTGGAGAAGCTGCTTCTTGGTCTGAAATTTTTTTCTTTTCAAACACTGAGGTGGGGTGGAATCTGAGAGCATGAAAAGATTGCGATCACAGGTGGGATCCAGCTACATGTGGATCTTTGCCATTTTACTTGGAATCGAGGACCGTTTGGATCATCCACTAGGTGTGTCTCAGAAAGCACAATACTGGGAAAGATCATTCTCCTCTTTGCAGAGAGAGAACATACAAGAAAAAATAAGGGCATTCTTCACTTAGCTTGATTCACTTCTCCAGTGACACAGATATCCAAAAATGAAGCAATTTGACAAGAGCCAAAGTTCTGAATGTTAGTGACAATGGGAATATACTCAGAAGACGCACTTAGTGTCAGAAAAGTTGGGAGACAAATGTTCAAGATCCTGAAAGCAGTAAATGGCAGCTGTAAGGCTCTATGGCAGCCCAGGAAACAGCAGCCCAGAGGCCCACATAAGAACCCCACATGAGAACACTGGAGGACAGTGGCAGGAACAACGTGTCAGTGAGGGGTCCTTCTGGAGGCCTGCAGTGTCAGAGCCACCCCACTCCCCAAGCCTCTTGTGATTCTAGGTCAGGGATCACTGGAAGCAGTTCACTAGGACAATGCTTGGGCTGCTGATTCACTCCCCAGGGAGAGTTGGATGTGAGAGCAACTGCAGCACACAGGTCTTGCAGCACACACTGGAGACAGCTGGGGAGGAGTGGAAGGTGGTGACCATATGAAAAGAAGAGATTTGAGTGAATTCTGAAGATTAGGAGCTGGTGCAAGAAAGTCAGACATGATCAAAGAAACAATAAAAGATGAGAATGGATAAAAGTGTCTTCTAAGAGGCAAGAGAGTGGGATAAGATCAAGTTACCATTAGGGGCAACACGTGGAGACGCAAAAGGTGCTCTGAGATGTCCTCCTATTGCAGGGTTGACTTAGGTGAAAAAGATCTGGCAAGCCTACCCTTCATGGCTCCAGATAAGGGTGTATGGAGGTCAGTTCCATATGAGGACATAAAATAAACCATGCATAAACAGAAAGATATACTACATTCTTGAATGAGAAAATTTAATATTATGAAAGTATGAATTTTCCTGTTAATATAAAAATTGAATGCAATCCAAATGAGGACATTGATATGTGTGCTTAAATTGTATTAAATAAACTTAAAGTTGACATGGAAGAATAAATGTTCAAGAATAGTCAAGAAAATGTGAAAGAAAGGACCTTAGAAAATGTTAAAACAGAAGTGAAGTCTCTGTAATAAAAGCAGCGTAATATTATCATAGAAACAGGCAAAAAGATAAGTGGAACTATGTAGAATACAGTACCCCAAAATAGATTCTGCAGCCTGTGAGAATTTAATATATAAAAAATATATTTTAATTTATCACAGAACAGTGGTTTATTTAATAAGTAATATAGGCAAAATCAGCTATGCATTGGGAAAGAATAATTTTGGTTCCTGCCTCTCATCTTATATACAAATAAATTTCAGATGGATCAAAATCTTAAAGGTAAAGAATAAAAGGATGAAACCTTAGAAGATAATATAGGAGATAATAGGTACAAGTTGGAGATTGATGAAGCAGGAAGCCTATAAGCTATTATAAAAATTAGTCAGATTTGAATTTTATAAATATTAAGACATTTTAAAAGGTGAACTATAAGACATACAAAAGTAAAGTACAAATAATGGATTGGGGAAAATGTATAATGGAGCTTACAGCTGAAGGGTATATTAAGTACAAAGAACTATATTAATTACAACTGAAAAAAGATGATTAATAGAAAAAAGGGTAGAGATATAAGCAGGCAGGTCACAGAACAGCAAATCCAAATGCTCTAGCAGAACAACAACAACTTTTTGGTCTTTCAACTTGCTAGGAGTCAGGGAGAAAACACATTAAACTAACAACGAGTTGCCACTGTGCACCAATGTTATCAACAAAAATTACAAAGGACTTTCACCTACTGCTGGTAAGACTGTCAGGAAAACGGGATCCTCATTCACTGTTGATGAATATGTAAATTGTTCAGCTTTTTGTGAAGGCAATCTGGCAAAATCTGTTTTTTTTAAAAGCCTCCTAATACCTAGATATAAAATTACCAATACAAAAAGAAGTATGCACTCAGATGTTTATTTCAGCATAATTGTGGTACCCCCCCAAATCCTGGAAACAAGGTAAATACACATTAACAGGGGAATGGTTAAATAAATTGAGGTATATTGGACCCAGGAATATCATGCAGGTACTAGAGCATCAGCTAGAGCTACACTAATTGACTTGGAGGAATTTTATGAAACAAACTAGAAATGCAAGATGCAGAGGAGTACATATATATAAGATAATCTCATTTTTGTGAAATTTATGACCAAAAAAAGCCCCTTGATTTTACATATATGTGTGTATATATGTTGTATAGCTGTAGGTTTTACTTTTATAAAAATATGTGTTTGTTCATAAATATACACACAAAAATATTATGAAAGGATGATCACCATAAGGTCAACGGTGGTTACTGCAGGACACGAGTTTTCTGTGTCTCTAGTGTCTTTTGAGTCTGAAGACAGGCCACGGAGCAGAGTGAGCTCTGGAACCAGACGAGTTGGAATTGAAGGCCAGCTCAGCTGCCTTTTAACTATGACATTTACTTAATCTCTTCGTGTCTCAGTTTCCCCACTAGTGAAACGAATTTATAAGACCTAACTCACAGGCTTGTTATGAGTATTTAATTAAACGAGTCAATATTTAAAGCACCTAGATGAGGGCCTAGCACACAGTAAGCACTGTATAAGTCTTTGTTAATTAAATGTTCACACATGGCTTAATTTTGCTGTAACCAGAAGGTATTATTTATATAATCCGAAAAAACAAAAAATGCCAGACATGGTGGTTCATGCCTGCAATCCCAGCACTTTGGGAGACCCAGGCAGGTGGATCTCCTGAGGTCAGGAGTTCGAGACCAGCCTGGTCAACATAGCGAAACCCTGTCTCTACTAAAAATACAAAAATTAGCCGGGTGTGGTGGCGGGCACCTATAATCCCAGCTACTCAGGAGGCTGAGGCAAGAGAATCACTTGAACCCAGGTGGGCAGAGGTTGCAGTGAGCCGAGATCACACCACTTCACTCCAGCCTGGGTGAAAGAGTGAAACTCCATCTCAAAAAAAAAAAAAAAAAAAAAAAGAGAAAAGAAAAAAAAAAGAAAAGAAAAAATGTAAACGACTTTAAAGGAACAGACTTGGGTATTGTTTTAGTAGAATTTTCTGATTTGAAAAAGCATACAATTAAAAAAAAAAACTTTTCCCCTTCGCTTTCTATGAAGTATGAGTGAAAAACCCAAAACATTTATTTCTGAGAGGAAAATAAGAAAGGATAGAAGAGAGGGAGGAAGGGAGGCCAGCTGGGAAGGTGGGAAGGAAAAAAAGAGAAAGCTGCATGTGAGCCTCTATGGAAAGGTCTCTAAAGAGTAATAACTGGCACATGTGTCAGGTGCAAAGCCATGTGGATAGTATGATCCTTTGTGTAAATGAAGATGAAGGTGATATGCACTGGGTATATGCTGGCGTACATATAAAATGCCTTCTGAAAGAAAATTAAAACAGATCTCAGTAGTAGTTACTTCTGAAGACTTTGAGGGGAGAGGAAAGGAATACAAAGTTCTCACTATATTGTGCCTTTCTGTATTTGTGGACTGTTCTAATTACACACATAAATTATATCATTTTTAATTTCTTTTTAAATGTTATTTATTTATTATATTTTAAGTTCTTGGATACATGTGCAGAATGTGCACGTTTGTTACATAGATATACACGTGCCATGGTGGTTTGCTGCACCCATCAACCCATCATCTACATTAGGTATTTCTCCTAATGTTATCCCTCCCCTAGCCCCCCACACCCTGACATGCCCAGGTGTGTGATGTTCCCCTCCCTGTGTCCATGTGTTCTCATTGTTCAGCTCCCACTTATGAGTGAGAATATGTTGTGCTTCATTTTCTGTTCCCGTGTTAGTTGGCTGAGAATTATGGTTTCCAGCTTCATCCATGTCCCTGCAAAGGACATGAACTCATCCTTTTTTATGGCTGCATAGTACTCCACCATGTATGCATGCCACATATTCTTTATCCAGTCTATAATTAATGGGCATTTGGGTTGGTTCCAAGTCTTTGCTATTGTGAACAGTGCTGCGATAAACATGTGTGCATGTGTCTTTATAGTAGAGTGATTTATAATCCTTTGGGTATTATAAATCCTGTAGTGAGATTGCTGTATCAAATGATATTTCTGGTTCTAGATCCTTGAAGAATGGTCATACCATCTTCCACAATGGTTGAACTAATTTACATTCCCACCAACGTGTAAAAGCATTCCCATTTCTCCAGATCCTCTCCAGCACCTGTTGTCTCCTGACTTTTTAATGATTGCCATTCTAACTGGCATGAGATGGTATCTCCTTGTAGTTTTGATTTGCATTTCTTAATGACCAGTTATGATGAGCTTTCTTTCATATTTTTGTTGGTCGCATAAACGTCTTCTTTTGAGAAGTGTCTGTTCATATCCTTTGCCCACTTTTTGATGGGGTTGTTTTTTTTTTTTTTCTTGTAAATTAGTTTAATTATAGATTCTGGATATTAGCCCTTTGTCAGATGGATAGATTGCAAAAAAATTTCTCCCATTCTGTAGGTTGCTTGTTCACTCTGATGGTAGTTTCTTTTGCCGTGCTGAAGCTCTTTAGTTTAATTAGATACCATTTGTCAATTTTGGTTTTTGTTGCCATTGGTTTTGGTGTTTTAGTTATGAAGTCTTTGCCCATGCCTATGTCCTGAATGGTATTGCCTAGGTTTTCTTTTAGGGTTTTTATGGTGTTAAGTTTTACATTTAAGTCTTTAATTCATCTTGAGTTAATTTTTGTGTAAGGTATAAGGAGTTTCTGTTTTCTGCATATGGCTAGCCAGTTTTCCCAGCACCATTTGTTAAATAGGGAATCCTTTCCCCATTTCCTGTTTTTGTCAGGTTTGTCCAAGATCTGATGGTTTTAGATGTATGGCGTTATTTCTGAGGCCTCTGTTCTGTTCCATTGGTCTATATATCTGTTTTGGTACCAGTACCATGCTGTTTTGGTTACTATAGTCTTGTAGTATAGTTTAGAGTTAGGTAATATGATGCCTCCAGCTTTGTCCTTTTTGCTTAGGATTGTCTTGGGTATACAGGCTGTTTTTTGGTTCCATATGAAATTTAAAGTAGTTTTTTCTAATTCTGTGAAGAAAGTCAATGGTAGCTTAATGGGGATAATATTGAATCTATAAATTACTTTGGGCAGTAAGACCATTTTCACGATATTGATTCTTCCTATCCATGAGCATGTAATGTTTTTCCATTTGTTTGTGTCCTCTCTTATTTCCTTGAGCAGTGGTTTGTAGTTCTCCTTGAGGAGGTCCTTCACATCCCTGGTAAGTTGTATTCCTAGGTATTTTATTCTTTTTATAGTAATTGTGAATGGGACTTCACTCATGGTTTGGCTCTCTGTTTGCTTTCATCCCTCGGATGCAAGGCTGGTTCAACATATGCAAATCAATAAATGTAATCCATCACATAAACAGAACCAATGACAAAAACCACATGATTATCTCAGTAGATGCAGAAAAGGCCTTCCATAAAATTCAACCCCCCTTCATGCTAAAAACTCTCAATAAACTAGGTATTGATGGAACATATCTCAAAATAATAAGAGCTATTTATGACAAACCCACAGCTGATATCATACTGAATAGGCAAAAGCTGGAAGCATTCCCTTTGAAACCCAGCACAAGACAAGGATGCCCTCTCTCACCACTCCTATTCAACAAGTATTGGAAGTTCTGGCCAGGGCAATCAGGCAAGAAAAAGAAGTAAAAGGTATTCAAACAGGAAGAGAGGAAGTCAAATTGTCTCTATTTGGAGATGACATGTTGTATATTTATTATTTCATTTTTTAAAATGTCACAAAGAACTATAGATGATAAGATGATAGGCCATTTTATATTTTTATTTCTCCGTATTAAATATGTCACAAATGTTCTTTTTTTTTTTTTTTTTTTTGCTTTTGTTAACAGTTTTAGGGAGATATAATTTACATACCATACAGCTTACCCATTTAAAGTGTAGAAATAAATGGTTTTTGGTATATTCACAAAGTTGTGTAACTATGACCATCATGAATTTTAGGATATTTTCATCACCTCTGAGAGGTTCTTCAGCTATCTCCCACTTCTCCCTCCATGGCTTCCCCAGTCCTAAGCAACCACTAATCTTTGTTTCTTTAAGTGTATCTATTGTGGACATTTCACATCAATGGATTCATACAATATGTGGCCTTTCATGTCTGGCTCCTTTCACTTAGCTAATGCTTTCAAGCTTCATCCATGTTGTAGCATGAATTGGTACTTAATGCCTTTTCATGTCAGAATAATATTCCATTTCATAGATATACCATATTTTATTTATCCAATAATCAGTTGCTGAACATTTGGATTATTTCCACGTTTACACTGTTATGAATAGGGCTGTTATGGACATTTCTGCCCAAGTCTTCGTGTGGTCATATGTTTTCATTTCTCTTGGGTAGAAGTGTAATTACTGGGCCATATGGTAATTCTGTGTTGAACTTTTTGAGAAACTGCCAGGCTGTTTTCCAAAGTGGCTGCAGCATTTTACATTCCCACTGGCAGTATATGAGGGTTCTAATTTTTCCACATGCTTGCCAATACTTGTAATCTGACTTTTAAATCATAGTCATCTCAGTGTATGTAAAAAGTTCTTTTTCAAAAAAAAAAAAAAAAAAAGAGATGAGTTCTAGCCTTAAATGGTGAATTGAAACTTGTCTAAACATTTTCTTTTCTCCCAATATCTAATAGAGTGAGCAAAAATAGTTAAAACCAGAAAAACAATGCCAATTTTAATCAAACCAGGAAAGGACTATAAGCTAATTCAATACATTTCAAAAATTAATGTCCAAAGAAAGAAACAAAAAATTATTGAGCACACCAGGCTGAGCTCTTACTTCCACCTCTGTCCCCATCCACAAAATTCATATTGATAAATCAACAAAACCATGTGAATTTTAACTAATGTTCTCCACCCAGAGAGAAGCAGCCTGAGTGAATAGCCTTATCTTTGCTTTCTTTTTACTTTTCCCCAAGACCTCACTTGTAACCCCCTGGTGCTGCCACCTGACCCAAGCCACCATCATCACTATCATGCCACCTGCATCACTATCATGACTCCTAATTGGCTTCCCTATTTACACCCTTGCTACCTACAGTCTATGCTCAACAAAATGATCCCTTTAAAATTAAATTAGATAACGTCACTACTCTGTTCAAGAAAAGCTTTGATTCCACTCCTGGCAGATATTCAACATAAGTGGGCACATGTGTGTGCCAAAAGACACACATGAGTGTCACTGACAGCTTTTATTCTTAATAGCCCCAACTCTAAACAAGTCTAAATGTTCAACAGATGAGAAAAATTATTATATATTCATATAATATTATTTTTAATTTAATTTAATTTAATTTAATTTAATTTTAATTGAGACAGAGTTTCGCCCTGTCACCCAGACTGGAGTGCAATGGTGCGAACTCAGCTCACTGCAACCTCTACCTCCCAGGTTCAAGCGATTCTCGTGCCTCAGCCTCAGGAGGTTGCTATTCATCTAATAAAAAAAGAATTATTGCTCCACAAAACATTATGCATTTCACAGCCATGATGCTGAGTGGAAGAAGCACGAAGTAATCCATACTGAATGGTCCCATTTATATTAAGTTCAAAAACAGAAGAAAGAAATCTAGTCTTTGAGCATGATAGTCAGAAGAGTCATTTCCTTTGGGAGGTTATTGACCAGGAGGAAACAATGAGGAGACTCCTGGGGTGCTGCTGACACTCAATAACTTTGTGTGGTGATTGTATATTTGTTGACATCAGTAATATCCATTGAGCTGTATACACTTAAGATCCGTGGACTTTACTGTTTGAATGTTATACCTCAATGTAAAACATGAGAAACAAAGAAAGAGAAACAAAGTAAGAAAGAGAGAAAGGAGGGGAGGGAAAGTGAGAGGAGGGGAGGGGAGAGGAGGGGAGAGAGAGGAGGGGAGGGGAGAGGAGGGGAGAGAAGAGGGAAGGGGAGGAGGGGAGGAGGAGAGGGGAGGAGGGGAGGGGAGCGGAGGAGAGGGGAGGGGAGGGGAGCGGAGGGCAAAGGCCGGCTTCTCATCTCATTCATAGTAAAAGTCACAGTTCTCACCATGGCCTAGCAGCCTATGTGAGGTGCCCTGTTTCCCTGATTCCTCCCCGTCCTATTCTCTCTCTTGGTTGCTCCACTCAAGCCCCAGAGGCCACCGTGCTCTGCCTGGAGCACACCAGGCATCCCCTGATTGAGAGCTTTTGTGGGGATCATTCCCACTGCTTAGAATATTTTTCCTCTATTTATCTGTATGGCTTCTCCTTCAAATCTTTGGTCAAATTTCACCTTTGAGTGAGACTCACACTATCTACCCAATTAAAATGGCCACTGCCAATGTCTCCTTCCCCTGCACTTTTCATCCTTTTTATTCTCCGTGATGCATCTATAGCACTCATCACCTTCAAAGGCACTTATCTAATGTTTTAGTATGTATTGTCTGTTTCCCTCACTAGAATATAACGCACAAATACAAGGATTTTGTGTGTTTTGTTCCTCGATGGATCTCAAGTACTTAGATAAGTGCCTGGTACATAGTAGACACTGAGAAAATATTTGTTGAATGAATGAATAAGTGAAAAGCAGAGACATTTAAATGAAGACTGAACAGAGCCTCCCCTAAACTTTCTCCCACTCTCTGCTACTTCTTCCAGCATTTAAAAAAAACAGGCAGAACATGAACTGCTCAACCCTCAAACAGGACTTCGGGGAAAGAAAACAATCTTAGTCCTAGATACAAAGGGAAGAAAGTCAAGAAATCACTCACATTATATCAGAGGAAAGAGAATGCCAGGAAGGTACCAGGGAAGAGTAATTAAGATGAAAAGAAACAGAACAGTAACCTGTAAACATACCAAGAAAAAATAAGGTAATGTAAGAAATTTTTCATGCAAAAGACAAACAGAGCACCATATAGATAAAAATACAACTCAGAGAACAGAAGGAAATCCCTCAGAGCTTCTTTTTGCTGTAAAACAAGTTACTAAAAACATGAATTCAATAAAACAAGAGTTTGGAATCATGCTTCTGGCAATGATGGACTATTTTGTAGTAGACCAATTCTCCTGCTGAGAAGGTGTAGACTAGCAGAGCAGATTAACATGCATGCATACACACACACACACACACACACACACACACACACACACACACACCCCCATCTGAAGGCATCAGACAGCTACCAAGGCAGTGAGTACTTGAGAAGGCAGAGAGAAGAGAGATAGCTGAGACTGACATTTGGCACCATTATTTCCCCTCCAAGCTTTTTGGTTAAGAGGTGACTGCAAGGCTAGGAAGTTGAGGATAAATCTAAAGCTTAGGGAGAAAAAGGCTAAGCAGAACTTCTGTAAGTCTCATGGGGCTGGGATATAACAATCAAACTTCAGACCCGCAGAAGAGGAAGAAACCTGGTAAGAAACACCTTGAACATTCAGCTGGGATCACCAAAAGCATAGATACGCCAAATAAGGATAACTCATAAATTGCCCAGCCTTTACAAAAATAAAAATAAAAAAGGTTTGAATGAGCTCAATCTCTATTGGGATTAAGAAGATCTTTATTCCTATTTGCTCCCTAAAAGTAAATCTTATTCAGAGTAAGATATCATTGTTTAGAGCTTCAATTTATCTTGACAATTTATTGCATGCAATGTCTGATAGTCAATCAAAAATAACCTGGCATGCAAAAAAAAAAAAAGAAAAAAGGAAGGAAGAAAAGAAAAAGGGATAAAAGGAAGAAAAGGAGGGAGGGAGGGAGTGAGGGAAAGGAAAGAAAAGAAGAAGAAAAGGAAGAGGAAAAAGACAAAAAAATATTTGCATGTGAAATCCAAATATTAGAGTTAACAGATAGGAATGTTAAAATAATGGTTAAAGCACTCAAGAAATTAAATGACAAAATGGTGACTATCAGCACAGACTGGAAGTTCTACCCAGAGGAGAAGAAGTCATTATTCAAAAAAGATACTTGCACACATATGTTTATAGCAGCACAATTCACAGTTGCAAAATTGTGGAACCAACCCTAATGCCCGTCAGTCAACGAGCGGATAAAGAAACTGTGGCTTAGCTATATGATGAAATACTACTTAGCCATAAAAAGGAATGAATTAACAGCATTTGCAATGACCTGGATGAGATTAGAGACTATTATTCTAAGTGAAGTAACTCAGGAATGGAAAACCAAACATCGTATGTTCTCACTGATATGTGGGAGCTAAGCTACGAGGACGCAGATGCATAAGAATGATACAGTGGACTTCAGGGACTTGGGGGGAAGGGTGGGAGGGAGCTGAGGTATAAAAGACTACAAATATGGTGCAGTGTATACTGCTCAGGTGATGGGTACACCAGGATCTCACAAATCTTCACTGAAGAACTTACGTAACCAATTGCCACCTGTACCCCAGTAACTTATGAAAAAATAAAATAAAATAAACAAGAATTAAATGGGATTCTAGAACCGAAAGATAGAAAAACTGAAATTAAGAATTCAAAAGGCTGAAGGAGTTTCACTACTGATTAGGCTGTTGAAATTGTGAAACATCATTGTTTCTGCCCAAACGACGACGTCAGATAAACTCAAAATTCCTCTTCTTTAATGACATTGAAGGGCTGTGGACACATTGAAGTCTAAATGATCGGCGTTGCAGAGCAGGGCAAGCTCTTTCCGAGTGAGGAGTGCCCAGCAGCCATTTCCATGTGAGAGAGTAGTTGTCTTGTCTGGTGGCATGCATGTGCCCCTCAAAAACCCCTTGAAGGAAGACCTGTTGGTGCAGCGGTTGGGAATGCTGTCAGATGACAGATTTGGACTATTAATCCCTTCATGGGTTGCTTTCAGCTGCAGAAAGCCAACTCGCCCAAAGCCATGCTTTCCTTGGGGTGGTCCATATCCAATGACTAAGGCATTTTGGCCCAACCCAGGAAAACTGTGACTGGCCATTTGATTCTAGAACTCTTTGTGGGGTTGGTTGAGGCTACAGGGTCTGCATTGCGGGTTGACTTCCCTTTCTGCCTAAATCTGCTTTTCCCCCCTCCCTTCCATGGATATTGGTTTCTAATAAACATTCCATCCATTAGACTCTGTCTCAGAGATTGCTGCCTGGGAAACTTCACCCATGGCAGTTAATGCCTGGAGTGTCCAAGAAAGCGAATATTCAAGTCGGATTTTGGAGCTCAATTGCCTTCTTCCCAGCTGGCAGTGAGGACCCTATATCCTTGGTGATAAGTGCCACGTAACTGTGGCACAAGATGACAGTCCAGTTGTGAAAACTTTCACTAGCGATAAATGCTGATGGGACGCACAGAAGGGAAAGTCCAAGCTGGTGAAACGCACCAGCCAACCTTTGAAAGGCCCAGAGAAATAGTAACTAAAAAGACAATGGTTGTTGGGAGGCCAAGGTGGGCGGATCACCTGTGGTCAGGAGTTTGAGAACAGCCTGACCAACGTGGCAAAACCCTGTCTCTACTAAAAATACCAAAAAAAATTAACCGGGCTTCGTGGTGGGCACCTGTTATCCCAGTTCCTCGGGAGGCTGAGGCAAGAGAATCTCTTGAACCTAGGAGGTGGAGGTTGCAGTGAGCCGAGATCACACCACTACACTCCAGCCTGGGAGGCGAGAGTGAAACTCCATCTCAAAGAAAAAAAAAAAACAAAAGACAGTAGGATTAGATACCTGTTGCTAAACTCAATTGACACTTTAGAAAAAGATAAGGAAAGACTAAAAGCAGTTAACTGGCAACTGAAAGAGCAATGTAAACATCAGAGTATTTTTTCTTTGTAGGAAGCAAGGAGGCTCTGCAAGTGGCCTGCAGTGAAAGTGCAGAGAAAGCTGAAGATGGGGCCCAGGAGTTAATCATCAGAGAAGCAGAGCGCCTAAGGTTTAACTTCCAGCCATTCAGGCCTGCAATGGTCAGAAGAATGAGACACTCACACATAGGATGAGATACCTACGTTGAAAACCCTGAATCCCGAAAACCTTAAATATGCACATTTCCCTGAAGTTCTGAGCCTTCAGAAAGAGGCCATCCTTCCCCATCAAGAGTCCCTTCCCTTGAAGACAATCCACAGGCCTCTCCCTTGTGAGGCAGGGATGTGACTCAGGATCTGCCCCCTCCCTCCTCCCTTGTCATTAGGCCTGTCGCTAGGGAGAGGTCACAGGATGTCTCAGCCTGAAAATGCAGACAATACAGGGCCTGAAAATGGAGGAAAAGGCCTATACCACAAAGGATTGCCATTCCCAGGTAGCACGTTCTGGTTGGAGCCAGGGGCGCAAGTGTGGGGCTGGATTCTGAGTGCTTGACAAGGGGAGCTCTAAGCATAAGACTGGATGAGGGAGAGCCTATAATTTATTTGTACTCTTCCAAGATATAGAATTTACTACCCTGCAAGGACTCCTAGAAGCATGGACAAAATGATGGCCTACACCTCCTCACTACCCTCTGCTAAATGAGGGAAAATGCCAGAACTACTGTAGCCCCAAATGTAAAGCTAGCCCCTCCAGATTCAACAATTCTTTCCTACTTTTTCTGAGTTAGTGGTGGCTAGAGCTATTTCTTAGTCTCACTGTGCCTGCATCATGGACTAGGGAAGTCAGATATCACCTCCAAAACACTTGAAACTAAAAAATACCTCAAATTAATTAAATCAGAACCCCAAACGCCACCCAGATGACATCCTGAGGAGATCAAAGAGATGAACTCCTAGAGAACCTGGAAAGGAGAAAGAAATCTTACAGTCTTTAGTAGCCTGGTCAAACACATGGAGAGCCCTGATGGAGGAATGGGCCTGACCTCACTCTCGAGAGAACCATTTCTGAGCTGGAACTAGCCAAAACTGTTACTCATCCCCTCCCAGCTTAACTCCTAATGTGATAGAAGAGATCATCCCTTCATTTTAGCTATTTGACAAAAAAAAGGTGTACCTTTTTGGGGAAAAATGATTCAGTCTCCTCTCTTTTGTCCATGATACATATCATAAAATTTAAAAAGTGTGAAATATATGAAGAAGCAGGAAAATGTTATCTATAATTTAGTTTTAAAAAAGCATTCATAGCAGCAGACCTACAGATGCAGATGACACAGATTTTGAAATTAGAGACATGAACTTTCATAATCTCTTTTCTTAACTTAGAGAGATATTTAGGAAGTAATCTCTTATTTATTTGAAGCTTGTAATTCCCTCAGTTTTTTTTCCCCTATCATACTGATGAAAAATCCAAAAACTTGACAAGTTTGGCAAGATTGTAGGGAAACAGGGACTTTCATATATTGCTGGTTGAAATATAAAATGCAATTATCCCATGGAGGAGAATTTGGCAATACTGAGATAAACTATGAATGCATGTATTTGGTTTTTTTTTGACCTATGGATTTCAGGTCTAAGAATATACCCTGAAGACACATGTTTAACAATGTGAAAAAGCATATGCAAAAGTTATTTGTTGCAGTATTGTCGTTGTAAAATACTATAAACTACCTAAAGTAGAGAACAAAGAAGACTGTTTTTACTGGCCAAATCTGATATAATTTAAGCATTAAGATAGATAAGAAAAATAATGGTTGAATAAACTATGGTACATGCATACTATGGGGTACTATTAACTGGTTTAAAAAATGAGAAACATCTCTATGAACTGAAAGGGAGAAGTTTCCAGAATGTATTTTAAAGTGAAAAATAAAAGAGAACATATGCAATATGCTACCTCTTGTGAGAAAAAAGAACAGAAAACAAGAAAATGTACACGTACTTGTATAATTTTGTAAAAAGAAACAAGACTGATAATACAAAAATGAGTGAAACTGGTTACTAATTAGGGAAGGAGATGAGCGGATAGGGTTGCAGGGGAGGGGAGGAAATGTTGTTTCTCTTAGTATACCTTTCTACACAATTTTGACTTTTAATTGTATGTTCATGCTTTACATATTCAATAAGATGAAATAAAATTACAATGGTGGGGGAAAACCCCAAACTAAATGCAAACAGTAACAAGTGAACTTAATGGCTTTCAATGAGTAAAGTAACTTCCTGAGGAAGTTAAAAATTCTTTGTATTGTGGAAAATATGCATAACATAAAACTTATCATTGTAACCATTTTAAATCTGTATCTATTAAAAGATTTTTCTTTTTTAAGAGACAGGGACTCACTATGTCATCCGGGGTAGTCTCAAACTCCTGGACTCAAAGGATCCTCCTGGATAGCTGGGGCTACAGGTGCGCATCACCATGCCTGGCTTATCCATTTTAATCATTTTTAAAGTATACAGTACAGTGGCACTAAGTACATCCACATTGTTCTGAGGCCATCCCCACTATCAATCTCCGAAATACTTTTCATCTTGCAAAACTGAAACTCTACAACCATTAAACAACAACTCCTCATTGCTTCCAGCACTTGGCAACTACCATTCTAGTTTCTATCTCTACGAACTTGGCTATTCTAGGCACCTTATATGGGTGGAATCATACTGTATCTGTTCTTTTATGAGAAGATTATTTCACTGAGCACAATGTTTTCAAGGTTCATCCATATCGTAGCATGTATCTGAATGTCATTTCTTTGTAAAGTGGACATAAATATATTGCATGTATGTTACGCATTTTGTTTATCCATTCATTTGTTTATGGATGCTAGAGTTGCTTCCACCTTTTGGTTATTGTGAATAATGCTGATATGAAAATGGGTGTACAAATATCACTTTGAGACCCTACTGTAAATTCTTTTGGATATATGCTCAGAAGTGAAACTACTGGATCATACAGTAATTCTATTTTTAATGTGTTGAACTGCCATACTGTTTTCTACAGCAGTTGCACCATGTTATATTCCCACCAACAGTGAACAAGGATTCTACTTTCATCATATCTTCACCAACGCTTGCTATATTTCTTTTGATTTTGTTTTTTTAGTAGTAGCCATCCTAATGGATGTGAGGAGATACCTCGCTGAGGTTTTGGTCTGTATTTTCCTAAAGATTAGTGATGTTGAGCATCTTTACATGTGCTTATTGGCTATTTGCATGTCTTCTTTGAAGAAATATCTATTCAAGTCCTTTGTCCATTTTTTAAACAAGTTGTTTTTGTTGTTGTTGTTGTTGTTGTTGTTGAATTGTAAGAGATTTTTTGAACAATATTCTGGACATTAATCCTTTACCAGGTATGTGATAAACAAATATTTTTTCTGATTACATGGTTTGCATTTTCATTTTGTTGATAGTGTCCTTGGGTGCACAAAAGGATTTAAATTTGATGTAGCACAATTTATCTATTTTTTCTGTTATCTGTGCTTTTAGTGTCATTTCCAAGGAATAATTGCCAAATCCAATGTCATGAGGCTCTTCTCCTACATTTTCTTCTAAGACTTTCATAGTTTTTGGTCTTATGTTTAGGACTTTGATCTATTTTGAGTTAATTTTTGAATACGGAATCATGTAAGTGTCCAACTTCATTTATTTGCTTGTTGATATGTCATTTTACCAACACTGTTTGTTGAAAACATTGTTCTTTCCCCATTGAATGATCTTGGCACTTTTGTGGAAAATCAATGGACCATATATATAAAGGTTTATTTCTGGGGTCTTTATTCTATTCCATTGATTTGTATGTCTGTTTTTATGGCAATATTCCAAATAAGTTTAGAGCACAGTACTTTGGCTTCGGTCTGAAGAAATACCTGTAATCAAATGTTGAACTCTTAACAGGCTTGTTTGCTGTAGTGGTATGAATATCCTGAAACTATTTTGTGGGTATTGTAGAACTGAGCAAATGAGTGAATATAGCGAGGTTGTCCAGAGCAACATGGAAGATGGGAGATAGAAATACATAATGGGGAAAAGGAAACAAGAACCTTGGACAAATTCAAATTAAAGGCATCAGTATAAACATGTTTTACCCCCACACACGCACATTTCACGTCTAAGAATATACCCTGAAGACACGTGTTTAACAATGTGAAAAAGCATATGCAAAAGTTATTCATGCACACAAAAAACACATTTGTGTGTGTGTGTTTATGTGTATGTATATATATATTCCACTGAAAAACCTAGGAACATTGACACACTGTAGCAATAAGCAAACTGAGAGACTAGATCTTGGTTTCTAAATGCTATTCACCATTCAAAGGAAGCAGGGGTCCATAAAAGAGTGGCTTATTCAAGGACTGGGGCAGGGAAAATACAGGATGTACCTGGAACATCTCATTGTACCAGAAGAAAATAAGAAAGTATTCAAAAACGATGAAGATACATACAAAAATTGAAGGGGATTTCAGTGGCCAAATCTGGGATAATTGGATCATCAAGGTAAATAAGAACAATAATAGACAACAATAAAATAAGAATTCATGAGTTCAGATAGTAAATAATAAATTAATAAATGAATGACAGAAGGGAAAAGCTCTTTATACGGTAGCATGCTGACTAATCAATATAATAACAATGATGGATTTAGAAAATCACCCATTATAAGCCATCATAGTGAAAAGAGATTTAGGCAAGAATCATGATGCATATACAAGTGGGAGACAGAGAGTCTGACAAGAGACAAGATATTGGCATAGTCTCAAAGTATCTCCTTACAAATTTCTTTCTTATTTATTATAATTGGGAAGCAGGTAGCTGTAGAGTGGAGAAGCTTGACAATACAGTTGTCTATAATTAACTTTATCAGTTAGAGGCAAATGGCCCATATTCAAATGTAAAAGTCTGGGCTTTGAGAGTATGACTGAGTCAGTATTAAGACACCTTCAGAAACATCTCAGTGTAGGTATAAGGCATGAAAATATGGGAGGGCGAAGAAACAGAAGATGCTATTTTGGGGAGGAGAACTGAGGAACACGTGCCTACTATGTGCTCAGAGCGCTACACTGGAACCACAGAGAGTAGGGGACTAGCCTGCTGCCCTTATGCCACTTCAACAGTCAGCAGCAGCCTCCACCTCCATCTGCCAGCACCTTCAGGGTTGGCTCCAGCAGCTGTGCTCACGCTTCTCCTTGGCCATATGCATTGGGATGATTGGTGGGCAGGGTGTAAAAGCTCAGCCCCATCAGCCAGATGGGGACACTCTATTGGCAATGCTCAGGATGGAGTCCTTGCTGGCCTGGACTTCTTCCTCTGCCAATCCTGCTTCCCCCACTTCCTGTCACAGGCTCGTTGATCTGTAATCAATGTGTACCCAAACTCCATCTCAGCCTCTGCTTCCCAAGAATCCAACTGGAAACAGGCTTCTTGGAAACCTACTGATTTTTCCACTAAATTAAGAAGGAAAATATGGGCAAATCATACACTTAAAAAAATACATTGTTTCAAAAGAGAGCAACAGATGAACACAGGCTGTTCCAACTAATGAAGATCTTGTTTTTGGAGATCTAATGAACTAATGAAGATCAGTCATTTGGATGGGGGATGAATTTTCGGAGATGCCCTGTTCTGAGAAGAAACAGGTTGGATTGCATATCAGTTCTCTAATTCAGGTCTGCTGTAACAAAGTACCACAAAATGGTTGGCTTGAAACAACAGACATTTATTCATTCACAGTTCTGGAGGCCAGAAGTCCAAGATCAAGGAGTCAGCACTACTATGCCCTTTCTCCTCGCTCCTATGGCTGACGGCAATCTGCGGTGTTCCTTGGCAAGCAACTTTATAACGCCAATCTCTGCTTCTGTCATCACATGACCTCCTTCCCACTATGTCTATCTACATATGGTGTTCTCCGCTCTGTGTGTCTGTATCCATGTTTCTTCTCTCCTACGGACATCAATCATATTGGATTAAGGGACTACCCTACTCCAGTATGGCTTCCTCTTAACTTACATCTTACTTATATTTGTAAAGACTCTATTTCCAAAAAAGGTCATATTCACAAGTACCTGGGGTTAGGGTTTCAACATATCCTTTTAGGAGACATGATTCCATCCACAACAGATTTCCTCCTAGATTAGCCCACTGAAGCTGCTTTAGGCCTGAGTTTTAATGCTGAACTGTAGCAGTTGCACTGAAAGTAACGGAAATAGGAACTCCTCCCTCTGTCACTACTTAACTCCCTGATCTCCTTGGAGGCGGCTCCCAGCAGCAGCATGTTGGGGTCTTTAGAGAAGAGAAGTAAAGAGAGTGAGGAAAGTTTAGATGTAAGACCAGCCAGAAGGTTGTGTGGGCTCTGGAGAGGGAAGAGGCTCTACTGCAAGTAAGTTGGGATCTGTTTACCATAAGGGAGAGCACCATAATTAATCCAGGCTTCCTGCATATGGAATCATACCCTTAATCCTGATGAGGGTGAGCAGTGAGTTGGCTTCACCATTACCCAGGAGCTTTTGCTGAAGTGAAGGCTCTGAGTGGTGGCACATTGCAGTGGGGGATCCCATGGTGCAAGGTAATCCCTCTACTGTGCTGGTGGCCACAGCTCCCGGAGCAGCTTTGGGAGAGTCCTTGTGTTCAAGGAGGGTAGGAGGCAGAAAACAGCCGGGTGAGGGCACAGGAGCTGCCATGCAAAGGTGGGCACATCTAGAAAGCCATATTCATACAAAATTATAAATGTGGATCAACTTAACTAAAAATAGGTCCCCTGAACCAAAGAAGTCTCTGCCAATATATGATAAAGTTAAGCATTTGTTAAAAGGTTTTGAAGTAGCTCACTGTTACAAGGCTGGGGTTTGTCCAAGCTGGAGCTATAAAAGCAATTACAAAGGTGCTCTCAGTAGCACAAATGTGCTGATTCTCGCATTTGACATGGAATTTTTATAGCTTATTTGTGGATGGAAAATAGCATCAAATATTTGCAGGAACTTGTCTCCTTCTTCAGAAAGAGTTGTGGCTAATTAGAATTTCTGTTTTATTTTGCTCCCTGACCTCTCAATTGGTTTGTAAGCTATTAAGTGATGCACAAGCAATTTGTTTGAGGTATAGGAGTTGTTTTGCATCTACTTTGCATAAAAGCATCAAAGATGGTATTGAAATATGTTAAAGTTATTAGGCAATTTAAGACAGTGTCATTGTTTTCTTTAGTGGCCAATGACTGTTTAAAACAAAGCTCTTGTTTCCTATTTAGCATTTCAGGATACATTAGTGATGCATTATTAATGTATTAGGAAGTGTTAGTTTTAGACAAACAAAGCTATTTGGTAAAATTGGGAAAGAAAGAGGGTATTCATGCAGGCACAATTTAGTAAAAATATATGTGGAGCTAAAATGTATATTCTTGGCCTAATTTGAAGCATGACTGAGTCTATATTTGATGGTTTTCACCTGAAATGTAGAAGATACTCAGTCAATATATATTTTTGAAAAACATCCTTCTTACACTACCATTTTCAAGTAACATTTGTGAGAGAAAATAAAAGTTATTTGATTCTTTGAACAAAAAGGTAAGTATAACAAGTAGTCATAATTTGAGACCCCAATTTCAATTAGGTTCCTGCGAATGTTTAAATGGAATCTCTTCGATTATCTATACAATGACACAAAGAACCCAATAATTAGAAAAAACCTGTAGCTAATTGGAATATGTTTTAGCATATAAATCACATTATATATGGTGTTATATTATAATTCTTATGAGTGTTAGCAAAGTCCTAGAATTCCCTAAGGCTCTAAATTGGACTGCCAAGATATAAAGATAGGAGAGATAAACTTCTGTGCTATTAAAACACGTGGAAAATGAGTTCTGTGATAATACAGTAGTAATTTTGGGCCTATTCCATCCATTATCAGTACCTTTCATAATTCACATTTTGCACATTTTGATTTATCAGCCAATTTGAAATGCAAGTTAGAAGGAAGAAAGGTGAATCAGAAGTGAACATTGACTCAGGAATTCTGCCTTGCATGGATGAAAATCTGGAGTTGGTGTCGTGATACTTTTTGTGAACCCTACCTAAGTAAATATTGAATATAATTTGATGCCTAAGTGTGTCCCCAAAATTAGAAAGAATTGTGGTTCCTTTTCATTAACAGTAAATCTATAAGGATTGGACGGATCATATTTTTCCTTGACTGAAGGGAGAGAAAAATGGATAGCCAATACTGGGAAGAAGTACAAGCCATCAAGAAATTGTGGGCATGTCCTATGGTTGGAGAATGAAGGAAGTATGCATAAAATCATGGTCCTATCACTTTGGAGTCGAATGGTTCCGCTGAGATCATCTTGTCCTGTAGACCCCCCTTCTTTGGCAGGGCAGTGCTGCAGTTCTGCAGAGGGCCCTTAGAGAGTGTGGGGAGTAAACAGTGGCCTAATGGGTGGGGTTCTGGGAACCCAACGCTTTCTGCAACCAGAGAGGCCCATGTGATTAATATATTTGGGTTTTACATAACATTTTATGTGAAGAAAGACTCTGCTGTATGGAATAACAACGTTTCAAGTCATTGTAGTTGGGACCTTCACTCCCCCACAACCTCTGTTTCAGCAACATTATTGAAGAATGGAAATAAAGATCTACAAAGCTACACATTGGCACATGTTTTAGGGGTCTCTTTTACCGGCATTATCAGATTTGGCAAAGTAGATTCATCCGCTGTATGCATCTTTGTAAATCCAACATGCCAGGTTTAGGTTTCTAAAGAGATGTTGGGGAAGAATTCATGAATCCTAGCTCAGGGTTCTTAAGGAGTGGGTACCCCTCCCCTCTAGCATGCCAGATATCATCATATCTTGCATGATGGATGCTCATGAGCTAGTCTCATGCATACATGCATTTTCCAACAAATATTTACAGAACAGCCACTAAATACCAGCTAAAGTGCTTAGGCAATATTCCAGAATGGCTAGAATGAGTCACCTGGCAACCTAAAAGTGGACACCAATTTACCTTTCTGTTGGAGTGAAAAGTTTTGATGACAGTTTGCATGTAACAACGTTTTAATATGCTCAGCGTGTATTCCAAGTAGAATTATCAAGAAATGACAAGCCTCCCTTTTCCACCCACATTACAGAACTAGATTTGGGCATCTGAATAATAAGGAAAATTAACCGTTTGCAAATTTATTTTAAAATATATTTATTGAGTTCCAAAAATGTGGGTGGGTGGGGTGGGAATAATTACAGGACAGACAAAAGCTGGTACTTTGGAGGCTGAGGGCTTGAGCTCTAAGGAAGCAGAGAAAAAGTAATTCTGGTACTCGGAACTCCCGTCCCTTGCCTGACAGAGAGAGGGCACTGATGTCTGCAGAGGCAGCTGTATCTAAAACCAGTGTAGATGGCTCTGGGGCTCACAGTGCAAGAGTGGCAATGGACTGATATTGTCTAGAACACTTCTGGTGTATTCCAGCATTCTGAGACTTGTATCCTCATAGTCAAGATCCCGAGGTAGAGCTAAGATTCTGAACCCTGTATTAGTCAGGGTTCTCTAGAAGGACAGAACTGACGAAAAAAAAAAATATATATATATATATATATATAAAATGTGTGTATATATATTATGTGTGTATATATATATAATGTGTGTATATATGTGTGTGTATGTATAGATATATGTATGTAGGAGATATATAAATGTGTGTGTGTGTGTATATATATGTACATATGAGTTTTAAAGTATTAACTCACACGATTACAAGGTCCCACAATAGGCTGTCTGCAGGTTGAGAAGCAAGGAGAGCCAGTCTGAGTTCCAAAACTCAAGAACTTGGAGTCTGATGTTCTAGGGCAGGAAGCATCCAGCATGGGAGAAAGATGTAGGCTGGGAGATCTGGCCAGTCTCTCTTTTCACATTTTTCTTCCCGCTTCTATTCTAGCCAAGCTGGCAGCTGATTAGATTGGGCCCACCCAGATTAAGGGTGGGTCTGCCTTTCTGAGCCCACTGACTCAAATGTTAATCTCCTTCGGCAACACCCTCATAGACACACCCAGGATCAATACTTTGTATCCTTCAATTTAATCGAGTTGACACTCAGTATAACAATTTCAGCTCCAAAGGCCCCTGTTTGAGGGAGGTGACTCAAATTCCTGGTTTCTGAGCATAGCCTTTTCCATTGAATGTTGACCAAGAGGTGGATTTTTTTTTTAAATCTCTCTGAAATAAACCTCTTTACTTGGAGTTTTATAAGTAGGACCCATCCAAATTTGCTCAGAACTTTCCCAGTGTTAGCACTAAGAGTCCTGTGTCCTGGAAATTCCTTAATTCCTAAGCAAACTGGGCAGATATTTATCCTAGGGAAATAAGAGCCAAGCACATAGACCAGGTGTTCCAGGTACTTACTGTTTTATAATAAAGCATTACAAAAGTGATCAACTCATAAAAACTGTTCTGTTTGCTCACATTCTGCACTCTGGCTGGGATTAGCTGAGTGGTTCTTCCGCTGGTCTTGTTGATGGTTGCTTGTGTGGCTGCATCCAGCCAGTGAAGTGATTGGAGAATGGGCTCAGCTGGGACATTTTGGCTTCTCTCTCTCTCTCTCTCTCTCTCTCTCTGCGTAATCTCAGGACTCTCCCTTTCTGCATGGCCTCTCCTTGTTATTTTATTTTATTTTTGCAGCAGGGTAGCTGAATTAGTTGAATTTCCTATATGGTGTCTCAGGAATCCCCAGAGTGCAAAACTTGCCTGGTTTCTAGGTTGGGGGGGACTGGAATTACCATGGCGTCACTTTCACCACATCTTATTGATTAAAGCTGGCCATAGCATCATTCTAGAATCAAGGTGAGGGGACTACAGGACGACACAAGAGTGAATACCAGGTGGCAGCTCGCTAAGGTCTACCAATGTAACAGTTTCCTCCAGAGACACAGTAGGATGCTCACCTGGACTCATAGGATTCACTGCGAGTGACCTGACGCCTCTTTGTAGGGCACCACCTGACTTCCTCTCCTCACACTCGCAGTGAGAATGGAATATGAATAGTTTGATCATTGGTCAGAGCCAACAAGAGCTCTGGGTGTTGGGCAGGTTTATCTCTATTATTCGTACTTCTCCCAAGCATTAGTAAGAATAATGGGGATGGTGAGTCCCTGTTAAGGTTGCTAAAAGGTTTCCAAGGAAGCAACAAGTTAGGGGGCCTGGGTCTCCACGGTTGATGTGAAGCTATAAGGAACTTGACTGTTCCATGCACCATTTCTTGAGGTGTCGTCTACTCTAAAGTTTCTGCCCAGCACAGGAATTTTGGAGATGACCAACACACATCGCCTGTCTTCCCGAAGCTGACCCTTCTCAACGCGGGTCTCCCCACCCTGCTAACTCTTGTTTTAAAGTTTAAACAAGTGTCAGCGATGGTCCCTCCCCGCTTTGCTCTCCACCCGCCTCTCTCCTGCAGCTCTAACTTGTTTAGTTTCTCAGCCAGGCCCCCTCACTGGGCTGTGAGCCTCCTGAGGGTAGGGCGACCTCCATACCTTCTTCTGCAACACCCAGGGTGGATGGAGGGGGCTCTGTTAGCTGGAGACTTTTAGGAGCAGCAAGGGACCAGCCCCATAACCTCCACTTCAGAGCAGTTCCAATCCAGCTGACTTCCACATCCCCAGGGTTCTTCCTTTTTTTGTCTCCCCTGTTCCTTTTTTTTGCTGGAAAGAATCAGGTCCCCTCACTCTCTCCCAACACGAACTGCGTTAAAAGAACCCCCGAGCTGCCTCTGGGCCCAGGGACTTCTGCTTGGCTTGCTTCCCTTTCTCCTCTCGACACTCTTCCATCATTGAGGACACAATCTGGCTTCTGGCTTTTCCCTCTCTTTTTCTTGGCCTTTTTCCCTTTCTTCCCCCGCCCCTTCTCCTAGTGTCACAGCCAGTCCCGACGCATCCCGCCCCCGCTCTGTCTCTTTAAGCTGGTCCCGCCGCTGCGCCCCGCCCTCACCCCTCCGCGCTCCGCGGCTCCCCGCCGCTTCTCCCGCTCCTCCCCTGCTCGGCCCTCTCCTCCTCCTCCCGCTCCTCCTCCCGCTCCTCCGCGCCGCCGCCAGCCCCGCTGCGCGCTCTGCTCTTCGCAGCTCCCCGGACCCGCAGCCATGGCCGACATCAAGACGGGCATCTTCGCCAAGAACGTCCAGAAGCGACTCAACCGCGCGCAGGAAAAGGTCAGCGGTGGGCGGCCGGGGCTGGGGACGGGGACGCCAGGCGGGGGCTTGGCTGGAGGGCACCGGCTGCGGCGGCGCGGGGCCCGAGCCTCGGGGTGCGGCGCGCTGCGGAGCGGGGCCGGGGCCAGGGATGCGGGGACGCCCTGCCCTCCGCTCGGTGACTGCAGCAAGGCGCGACCCGGGCGCCGCGGGGAGCGGGTCGGGAGGACGGAGCGCCAGGGACCCGCAGACCCCGGCCCCGCAGGCGCGGGATATGTCCAGCCCCGGAGCCCGCCCGGGGTGGCCACTCTCCTGGCCCCAAGCTGGGCAACAGAAGTAGCAGGTGCGGCCGCTCGCTCGCTGCGCCCGGAGCAAAGCGCATCTCCCGGCGCCCGCATCTCCCCGGGTCGGCTCCCAGCGCGCCCGCAGGCAGCTCTCGGGGACGCGGCCCGCAGATCGGGGCGGGAGATTGCGGCAGCAGTCCTTCTTGCGGGGGATTTTGTAGCTACTTAAGCGCAGTAGACAAGAACGACTTAACAGAGAAGCCACCAAAATATCTCTCAGGACCAATAGGGCAGGATCGTGATCACAGAGTGCTGTCTAGTGAGTTCTGGAGTTCAAAACAGAGAGCTAGATACACACACTTTTATTTTTGGTCTGTATGTTTGTGTCCCTTTTGACGCCAGTGTCCTTCTTTAGAAGGTCAAAAATAAATATAACCTGAACCTAATAGTTCCTTTCTGCACATTTCTGCACAAAGAAGGACCTTTTATTGCATTTTTAAAAATCCAGATTACACAGATTGGGTTCTCTGTTGTTTTGCAAGTCCGTCAGTAAATTGCCCACAGTAATTTTTTTCCCCGGAGATGTGCATGAATGGAACCCAAGTCCGTAGCAAGCACAGCCCCAAGCAGGTGGAGGGGAGTTGTACCAGGCACCAGGCTTGCCTGGCTTCCTTGGTGACTGCTGTATCTGACGGCCCTAAGGTCTTCATTTGTGTCCTGAGCAAGGGACATTTCATTGATATTGTAGCTTGAGCATTGTACTTGAAAATCAACACCGGCTAATGAGCCCCATGATTGGTATCACTTGAACTGTGTTCTCTTTCACGTGGCAGTATTTTCCGTCCCCAGGATATGGGATGTTTAGCGTTTTCCTGTTTTACTGGAAGTCGGATTTGCCATGTTGCTCAGGATGGCAATGAATTTCCCTCTTCAGACCCAATCTCAGGCTGCCTCCCAGTTTCAGCTGACCCTGAGTTGCTGAGCAGAGGGGCCACTGATCCCTTTTGTCCCCAGGCCCAGAGGCTTGGTGGCTGCCTCTAGTCCCTCCCTCCACACATGCACACTCTCCATGCAGTAAGAGGATTGTATTTCTTTTAATATCTACCCAAGCTCATCCTGAACTAAAGTGATCCTCCTCCTGCCGCTCCCTCCGCAGCTGAATTAGCAAGGCTGCCTGCTCCTTTCCAGGCCCAGGTTACTTGTGCAGAAAGTAGCCAGGGATCTGCTGGCCTTGGGATCTGGTCCAGGTTTTGTCATCCTTTTTCCACACTTCATTTTACCCACTTGTAGGTACTCCTCCTCTTGCCTTCCAAGTAATTATTTGACTCTTCGGTCTGAGGCTTTTCACTGAATTCACTTTCCATCTGTGAAGGAATTCAGTGGTATGGTCTGCCTTTTCACATATTGAATTATTTCTTAATCTAGGTCACCAGCTGTTAATACGCTCAAAATAAATGAAAAGAAAACCTAATCTCTCTTGCAGAGCATTCAAGTCCTATGAATTGTCAAAACTCACTTTTTCACGATCAAACTCAAGCGTAATTTATGACTGCAGTTGTGGATGGTGGTCAGTCTTCTATGGGAGGGGGGTAAGAGTCCCTCTTGGGGGCTTCAAGCGTCCTATTTTCTTCCCTGGGGAAAGGTGCTGATGAAAAGTGCCTGCCGCACCTAGTCTAGGAGGTTCAAACACTAAGAGGCTGAGAGTATAGGTTCTGCCCCAGGGTGAGTTCTGCCCCCATTTCTGAGTCTGTGTAGCATCGGAATATGCTTGGCACAAAGAGAAAAGGGCATGTGGGCATCCAGGTGAAGCAGCCCAGCCCCCAAATGGAGGCCGCCTGAGAATGGAAAGCACAGTATGTTACTGTGGGAGGCTCCATTAGACATATCCCCCCGTGATTCCCTCTTTCTACACCTTTGGCCTCTTCCTCTTCTCCAGAGCAGACTTTCATCTTAATAACTATAGACCATATATATCCTTGAGACCTTTTACTTGTTGTTTTTACAACCAAATTTTCTTAAAAGAGAGTCCACTACCTTGACTTTCTTATCATCTGTGCTTCACCTAAAAGCTTGCATACGTTTAGGCTCCAACTGCATGTTCGAAATCACTCTTAGAGGTGACTTATGGCTTTTTATGAATTTTAAATACTTTTTTTTCTTACTGAAAGTCAGTGAAGATTCACTGGAGAAAGGCTGAAATGTGTTAGTCAGCAGAAAAAAACCCAGAAGGCTGAAATGTACATATAAACAGAAAAAAACTCCAGCAAATTAGGAAACACATAATTCTACTACTGGGAAATTTTACTACCATTTGATGTGTATCTGAGTAGATCTTTTTCCACATGTGTATGCATTTATACAAACAAAACAGGCTCATTGCTGTATGTTTGACGACCTGTTTATTTCACTTCATAATTACGAACATCCTTCTATACATGTACATATTTCCCATCAATATTTTAAATTATTGAACACTATTGGAATGTATGGATTATAATGAATGCCTTATCTTTTGAATATTCATTTTCCAGTGTTTCTATAAATAAGTACAAGTCAATAAGTAAATTTGTAGGGAGAATGTTTGCATACATCTTTATCTCCTTAGATAAATTCCTAGAAGAAGACTTATTGTGTCCAAGGTTTGCCTATTTTTATTATAGCCAGATTGCCTTCCAGAAAGGTGTACCAATTTACATTCTCATCAGCAGTCCATGAGACACTTGCCAACTCTGGATAATAAGATTTAAAACAATATTTAGCTATGTCATTGGATAAAATTTGCTCATGATTAATTTCATTTGTTTGATTTTTAAAAAGTAAACTTTTTTGCATTCCTGTTTTTATTCTTGAATTCTGCATTTATATTTTTGCCCATTTTCTGTAGCATTTCCATATTGTTATTAGTAAGGGCAAAAAGTTTATCAATCCTAAGGGTTACAACCATGCTTTCTTCCTTTTCTATTTGCTTTTAAATTGTTTGGTGATTTCTACTGATAAAATGTTTCTGTTGGTGTTTTATGGATATCTACTTACATGTATTGGTTGGTTTTGTCTCGTTTCTCTTTTGTGTGGTTGAATTAGTCAGGATCCTGCTACTTGCAGGTATCAGAAAGCTCAATCCAAACTGGCTTAAGGAAAAAAGGAATTTAATTGCTAATAATAATAATATCTAACAATTTATATATGGTTCTTGTACATATAAATTTAGATTAGCTTTCAATGAATGAAAGCTATATATTCACATAAGGTATATGAATATCTTATCTATATTAGGCTGTATATGTATTCTTATACATATGTATATATAAAAGTATATGCAGACTATATCTTTCCTTCAGCATTTTTACAGAACTATTTGGTATAACTCTCAATGGCCCAAACTGGGCCTTGTGCCTATCTCTGGAAGAAAAAACATCTCTGAGAGCAAGGGCCAAGACCATGGGTTGGACTAGTTGAATTAGGCCCAAGTCACGAGCCAGTGCAAAAGCCAGGGATGAAGATTCCCCGAATGATATAGACTGTTAGTGGAGGAGGTAGGGAACTCAGAGTACAGAATGGGGAGTGGATGCTGGGCTGGCAAAATAAATGATATTCACAGAGGCGTCCCTAAAAGACCTTCTCCATCCCAGGTTTATATAAATAATCACATTTAATATTTGTTCAACATTTTTATGTATGCAGTTAAAAAATATTAGTAAAATACTTGTCATGAAAAACTGTGTATCCTTCGCCTACTTTTTGGTGGGGTTGGTTTTTTCTTGTGAATTTGTTTAAGTTCCTTGTAGATTCTGGATATTAGACCTTTGTCAGATGGATAGATAGCAAAAATTTTCTCCCACTCTGATGATAGTTTCTTTTGCTATGCAGAAGCTCTTTAGTTTAATTAGATCCCATTTGTCAATTTTGGCTTTAGTTGCAATTGCTTTTGGTATTTTAGTCATAGAGTCTTTGCCCATGCCTATGTCCTGAGTGGTATTGCCTAGGTTTTCTTCTAGGGTTTTTATGGTTTTAGGTTTTACATTTAAGTCTTTGATCCATCTTGAGTTAATTTTTGTATAAAGTGTAAGGAAGGGGTCCAGTCTCTGTTTTCTGCTTATGGCTAGCCAGTTTTCCCAGGACCAGTTAGTAAATAGGGACACCTTTCCCCATTGCTTATTTTTGTCAGATTTGTTGAAGATCAGATGGCTGAGGTCTCTGTTCTGTTCCATTGGTCTATATATCTGTTTTGGTTACTGTAGCCTTGTAGTATAGTTTGAAGTGGGGCTTAAAACCTAGATGATGGGTTCATACGTGCAGCAAACCACCGTGGAACATGTATACCTATGTAACAAACCTGCCCATTCTGCACATGTATCCCGTATCCCAGAACTTAAAGTAAAATTAAAAAAAAAAAAAAAGAAACAAAAATAGCAGCCCTCTGTTCCCCTCTTCTCAACCTTCAATCTTTTCAGAGGCAATAGTGCTAACCATGAGATTTCTCAAAAATTTTTGCTTATACAGCTGTTTCTTGATCTATCTTTTAATGTATGGTGAAGATATGTAGATTTAGTGTTTTTATTTCTCCTCTAGTTCTTCCCCTAATTATATACTGAAACAAAAATTGTTATTGCAAAATACTACATTTTGAAGATTGAAGTCCAATTTTTATTGAATAAAGTGCACAAATCTTAAGTGTTCAGCTTCATGAGTTTCTATGTATATGGATATCTGCATCGCTATCACCCAGATAAGTAACAGAATATTTCTTCCATCCCAGTTACCTATCATTTATTTGCCTTTCCTGTTCTTTGTCTTTTTATGTTCATACCTTTTAAATTACTTTACTCTCTTTTCCCTGATGAGCACCTTTACATGTACTTATTGGTAATTTTGATATCTTCTTTTATGAAGTCTCTTTAAAGTCTCTTGCCAGTATTTTATTTGGGTCCCTTGTCTTTCTTCTATTGCTGTTTAGTTCTCTGTGTATTCAGGATATGAGTTCTTTATCAGGTGGACATCTTATATTTTCTTCCAGACAGTGTCTTGCTTTTTAACTTTCTTAGTGGTACCCTTTGATGAGTGGCAGTTTAAAGTTTTCCTGAAGTCTTATGTAAGAATTAAGTTTTTCATGCAGCTTTTTATTTTTCCTGGAGTTAATAATTGCCTTGCCTTTAAAAATTTGCTTATTTTTTAAATGAACTTTAAAAAGTTGTTTATTCTTGCTTCAACAGATATGTCAAATGTTTATCAATATTATTGTTCAAGGTTCAATATATCAAATAGTGTAATTGCTCGTTTTCTCATCCTGGAGATATCCTTTTTGGATGCCTCTGCCCTTTTGCAATAATCTGGGCTGATTTTTCTGTACACCTGCTGCATACGTGTCATCCTCGGTCTTCTTTTGCCAGTGTTGGGGTTGAGGAATGGACCTGAAATCTCAAGTATCCTGTATTCCTGGACTTTCAAACAGTCCCCTGTTGTCAGTGTTGTGTGCTTCATTCTTACCTTCTAGGGTGTGTGGTGGGACCAGGTCGTAACCCTGAGTGTGTTTGTGTGTGTAACTGTGCAGTGAGAATTGGTTGCTTCTTCATTGGTTGTTCCTGTACCTGCATACTTTTTTTTTTCTTGTAGTTTCCTCTGTTCTGCTGATTTCTTTCCATTCTTTCATCTTTTTTAGCTTCTGTAAAATGTATGGAACTCTCTTATTCACTAATGCTGCCTTTCCTGTTCTTGTCCTTGTATGTTCATAATTTTTTATTCCTTTACTGTTGCTTTAGTTGGGCTTTGGAATGAGATGGAAATAAGCACATGCAGTCAACCTGCCATGTTTAACCAGATACCTTTTTATTTAAATACTTGATTTCTCTGGGATTTTTTTCCCCATCTTCTTCTATTTGTGAAATCCAGTGGCATTTATTTGGTCTTACCTCTCTTTGACCTCTATGCAATATTTAAATCAGTGAAGCACTGCCTTTAAACATTTTTTTTTTTTTTTTTTTTTTTACCATGACGCTAGTGAGGAGGATACTCAGGAGGCTGAGGCAGAAGAATCGCTTGAACCTGGAAGGCAGAGGATGCAGTGAGCTGAGATCATGCCACTGCACTGCAGCCTGGGTGACAAAGCAAACTCCATCTCAATAATAATAATAATAATAATAATAATAATAATAATAATAATGGAGTTAGACTATTTAAATTCTAAGGACCTGCCCAGTGTGATATGCTTTGTGTCATTTTCTCTGTCCCAAGTGATTATTATATAATTGTCTTAGGTGCAATTTTTTTTCATGCATTACATCTTCCAAACTAAATTATAGGTATTTGAGGACAAGGACCAAATATCTTGCGAACTGTATATACTCAGTGATGATGTACTGATTTGCCTTTCCATGTTCTTGCTTGTTAACTTCCCACTCCTGAAAACACATTGTCTTAAAGAATCCTTCCACGATTCTTTCTGTGACTTTTGTGAAAGTATCATAAGGGTTTCATCGTCATTCACTTTGTCATTTTGTGAAAATAGTACAGCAAATGTAATTATCCTTATGGATTCTATACATGGTGGGAACACTATAAATATTAGGCTGAATCATGTGGAATTGTCGTATTTGTAAGTCAAACAGTCAAATATTGGCAGTCATGTGGTTCAACACAATGTTGATTGAGTGATATGGTAAGAAAACAATGTTGTCTCCTTCCACGTGTCTGGTTATGTGACATTTGGATTCTTTTTTGATTGTCGCTTTGCCGATGCCTGCAGTTTTTGTTCTCAAGGAGAAATGTGGACGGTGTGTGTGTCTAAACAGAATGGGAGAAGGAAGATCCTCCTCTGTCAAGGAGATTTGTGCTGTGAGGCCCAGGGCCTTGTCTGTAGAAGAGTAGTTTATACGGCCACGTTTACTTCCGAGGACACTTCAGAGACCAAATCTCTGAGACATATCAGGGTTTCTCTTTTTTCAGATTATCTGAAATCTCTTTTGTTGCCTGCTTCTATGTTTTACAAAGCTTATGCCTTCTTTTCCATTAGGGTTATTTTCTCCAGCTGTACTGGAACCTTCAAAAATTAAAAATAATAATTATGGGACATTCTCAACAGAGTAAAGTTTCCTTCTTCTACCTTTTTTGTTAACACAAACATATATATACTAACTTATCCTTCTTTCTCCAGGAATGAGTACAGCAGAGAATAAGAACTGTAGGAACTCAGATTTTAACATTAATAAAAGTTACCATTCTCCTTTTAAACACAGCATATTTGGTCACATTTGAAAAGCTACCTTTTTTAATAGACCAAACAACTTATCATAACAGAAATATTTGTATAAACAATATGGCCCCCTTTACTTGGTGTATGAAATTAGGTTGCATTTATTTAAATATTCAAAGTAAATGATTTCTCCTTCCTACCCAATTATTATGAGAATCTCTTACTCCTCCCTGGGGTCCCTGTCTCTTATGATAATTTCAGGAACCCGTGGTGAGCTTCCCTTCTTTAAATGAGTCAATGGTTTTTGCTACAGCTTTGTGAGAAAGGGTTCCTAATGTGAGTCCAGCATTCGGATACTGTTCTCATCCCTGGATGAACACTGCAGGGAACAAGAGCACAGTATGGTGCCCTCACCAGTGGGTCTTAGGGTGGAGGCAGTGGCTGGAAGCCTCTCTCTCCTGGGTCAGACTCAGCTTCAGTATGCCTGAGCTCCACATGTGTGAGCTCTTTACAAATGAATATCCATGAACATTATACAAACCATTCCCAAATTGTACAAGCCATTCTCAAGTTTACTTGTGCATATACACACACAAATTCTCCCTCCCCCAAGATTTGCAAAAAGTACCAGGGTTCCAAAGTTAGGAAAGATTCAATATCCGCACACATTGTGCCTAGAATTATCTATTTCATTCCACGCTACTCTTCCACTTTTGAGAAAATTATCTTTGGGACACACTAAATTGATTCAAAATCCACAGTTTGAAAAACACTACCCTAGAGGACCTCTGGTATCCATTCCTGTAACTTGACTGTCTTTTGGGCCATGGCAGTTCATCTAAGGGTGCGTGTGTGTGTGTGTGTGTGTGTGTGTATTCATACATACGAATATATAGTTATATATATTACATACATACATATATATGACTAAATTTCAAACAAGAAATATTGTGAAGTACCTTAGGAGAAAATGAGTAGAGAAGGGAAAGAATATTTTTTAAAATGATGCATTTTTCTGATATTTTAAAGTCTGTAAATTTCCACCTTACTGTCCAAACACAATTTTAAAAGACTTTCTAGCCATTTACACTACAGGCCACCTGCATAGAATTTCTGAGAAAATAAGTGGTTCAGTGGGCTCCTGTAAAAGGGACAAAAGATACAAAGGTTCCTTGTGTTGCAGATATAATTTTTCCTACATTCTTAGTAAATGGCTAACATTTACATAATGGAAATGCTGTCACCACAGAGTTTAAGGAATTTACCCATGAAAGAATATAGTAAGACCATCTATACAGCATCATGCAAAATTGAAGTGATAATAATCACGATTTTCTGAGACTGCATCTATGGGCCACCTTTCAAGAGGGAAATGCTGAAACATCATTCTTATTGATTTGAAATCTAAATATAAGTGTACCATTTGGCTGTAGATGTACTTCCTAAACACAAATTGACCACATCTCTTCTGAGGAATGATGTCGTATAAAGCCAAGAATAAGATCTTAGTTTTGAAATATTTGCTATGTGATAATCATATATCGATTTTGATCACCCTGAAGCTACTTAGAACAGATGTACAAAAATGACAAAACCACCATTTTGGTCATTTACATCTTACTCTCATGCAGTTATTTAGTTGAAAACTGAGTTCATAAATGGGAAGAGCTTGAATATATAATAATTTAACAAATTAATAAATATATGATTTTTTTCCTATCTTAAAGTGCCTATAACGATTTAATAAAATATGCATAGACCCATGCATAAATGCGCTTTTATCAAGGCACCTAAAAGTTGTTGAGTAAAGGATGTTAAATTTACATGCTCTGTTAGTTATCTATTCTATTGTTACGTCAATCTGGTAGAATTCATTTATTTAGAGCCATTTATTGAGAATCTAATATGTGGAAGGCACTTGCTATAGATTCCTGATATAGTAGTTGGCAGAGCTGTCCTGGTTGAGCATACAGAGCCGCAAGAGTTGATAGTGAGATAAACTTTTGCACACACTACTAAGTACATAGTTATTAATTAAAAATAGTAATTTTAACTAGGGAACTAATCTAGAGTCAGAGGATTTGAACACAGTTACTTAAAGAAGGTAGGCTTCAAGCTAAGACCCTAAGAATGAATTGTACCCATCAGACCAGAGGAGTGAGGGTGTGCTTACAGGAGTCAGGAAGCATTCTATACCTCTGACTCTTTGACCTTACTCCTTGAGCATAAATAAGAACTGTAGAATAGAGAATTGACTGCAGACATTGGCCTTATAAATGATCTCTTCTATCATTTGGATATTTAACTAGGCAAAGTGGACCCTAATTGGGATGGTCCTACTGTAGTAGCAGTCCCTCTTTTGTGTGATCAGATTTTTACCCTTACCTGTTGAAAGGGCCTTCTGGGGCATAGCTGCCCCCTTGACACAGAGCCAAGACACTGGTTCAGAGCTGACTTGCCCTCTGAACTATCTGTCATCCTTTTTACAACAGCAATAAACTCCAAGCCAGTATGTGTTCATGGATTTGTTGAGAGAAGGGTCCCTTATTTTAAACCATCAGAAATCCAAAAGAAAAAAGAAAGCCCTTATCAAATTATTGTCACCCATCTATAAAGATGCTTTTGTCTTTAAAAGTCTTAATTGCATTTGGATACCTAACATTTAATCAACATTTAATCAATTGCATATATATATGCATTTATATATACACACACACACACACACACACACACATATATATAGCATAGATGCATAGATGGTTCAAACCTTGGGAGGATCTCCCAACTTACGGCAGCACTGCCTAGGATGTTGAAGAACAGCGTAATAGCTTTCCCTGTAATTACTCTGTAATTCTTCAATATATGAGACATCTGTGTAAGGCATCCTGCTTCTTTAACATTATATATATATATAAAATATATATATAACTTCAACGAATTGGTATATAATGTACACTGTACACAGGGGGTGGGGGAGAGAGGGAAAGAGGGAAGGAGAGAGAGTGAGCGAGTAAGAGAAATATAGTTAAGGCTGGCAACTTGACTTAATTATGGGCATTGACTTGATTATTTTGCAGGCAGTAGTCTTGGACATAGGAATAATCAGCTTGAGGTGATTTTCAGCTTGGAAGGAATCCTAAATTAGGGAAGAGAATCTTTTGTAGCAGACAATCTTTTCCTCTATCTGATAATGGTTACAAAATTTTAAATAGTGTAGGTGGTCCAAACATCGGGAGGATCTTCCACCTTATGGCAGCACTCCTGGGATGTTGAAGAACAGTATAATACCTTTCTCTGTAATTACTCTGTAATCTTTAATATATGAGACATCTGTGTAAGACATCCTGCTTCTTTAACCTACAGATTTTTCTAACACAATGTCTTCTCTGAGAGTCTCTAGGGAAATGGTGTCCAGACTTCTGTTCCCATCCCTTTACAAAATGCCTGTGACCATGGGGACCACCGGCATTCCTAAACTATAGATTGAGACCTAAGTCCTTGTAGGTCTCTCCTAGGGACCTATATTGGCCCATAGTTGTTCCTGTTAAGCATAGACAATGAATCCCTTGTAGTTGGAGAAAACATTTTATGTCACTTTAATCTTTTAAAATTTATTGAGGCTCATTTTATAGTCTAGCATATGGCCTATCCTGGAGAATCTTCCATGTACACTTGAGAATAACTGTTTTGCTGTTGTTGGGTAGAGTGTTCTATAGATGTGTGTTAGGATGAGTTGGTTTGTTTTCTTGTTGATCTTCTATCTAGATGTTCTGCCAATTATTGAAACTAAGGTATTGGAGTCTTCAGCTATTACTGTTGCATTGTCTGTTTCTTCAGCTCTGTCAGTTTATCCTTTATGTATTTTAGTGCTCTTTTATTAGGTGCATAGTTATATTTGTTACATCTACTTCGTAGATTGACCTTTTTGTCATTATTAAATGTCCTTCTTTGTCTCTAGTAGTAACTTTTGTCTTAAAGTCTATTTTGTCTGATACTGGTGTAGCCATTCCAGTTTTCTTTTGGTTACTATAATATTTGCATGATGTATCTTTTTTTTTTTTTTTTAAGAGACAGGGTCTTGCTCTGTCACTCAGGCTGGAGTACAGGCACAATCATAACTCACTGCAGCCTTGAATTCCTGGACTCAAGGAATCCTCCTGCCTCAGCCTCCGGAGTAACTGGGACTACAGGCACTTGCCACCATGCCTGGCAGCATGAGATATCTTTTTCATTCTTGTATGTTCAACTTATTTGTGTATTTGAATCTAAATGTTGTCTCTTATAGACAGTATTTTGTTAGTTTTTTAAATCAATTTTGCCAATCTCTGCCTTTTAATTGAAATATTAAATATATTTACATTTTATGTAATTAACTGAAAAGACAGAATTTGTGTTTGTCATGTATATCTTATTTCTCTTTGTTGCTCTATTTTTCATGTCTGCCTTTCGGTGTTAAATATTTTCTGGTATGGTCTTTTAATTCCCTTGTTGTTTCTTTTACAAATAGTTTTTGAGTTATTTTCTTAGTGGTTGCCCTGGGATTACAGTTAACATCTACATTTGTCACAATGGAGGTCAGATTAATACTAACTCAATTTCAATAGTATATAACATTTTTTCTCCTGTATAGCTCCATTTTCTCACTTTTGTTGTATTGTGATTGTCAAACACCTTACATGTTTATTTTATGTTCATCAACAAGATGTATAATTATTGCTTTATGCAACTCTTTTAAATCAGATAGAATAACAATGAGTTATAAGCAATAATACATTTATACTGTCTTTTGCATTAACCTATGTTGTTACTGGATATTTCAAAAATATATTTTTCTTACGAAATGGACTCTGTTTAATAAACAATTATTAGCTCATTTGCTCGTTAAAAAATAAAGCAAGATCATAGTAGGAGATGTCTGGTGTTACTAGCACATTTATTAAGCATAACTCCAGCTAAACATAAGGTAATATAAGGAACTAATTAGTTTTTAGCCATAGTATAAATAAAGGTACACTTACTGTCTGCCAACTGGTTTGGATTATTGAGGAAATGTTTCATACTCCCCTTAGTAGTTTTACAATTCCAGTTTTTTTTTTTTCCATTTCATAGTTAGGAGCTAATCGTAAGTATTATTTATGATACCTCAAGATACATGCAACATTTTATACCTTTTTTCTGGGTACCTGTAACTTTTATCAGATTTTCAAAAAGATCTATGACTTAAAAAGCGTAAACACCAGTGAATCTAAAGTATTAAGGGACTCTTGGCTTACATATTTCTGCAAAACTTGAAGAGCAGGCAGGAGAATTAAGTCATCAGTGGATGACACAGCCGCTGGCACCCGGGCACCCAGCATAGTTTATTCTGGGTTTGGTTATGGTCTTTGCCCTTGAAGACTCAGATTATCTAGGCCCCTCAGGATTTGGCCCAAGTATTGTGATAGTTTCAACATAAACCTATGGTGAATGCCTTCTGCCACTCCATGTTCCTCATCATACATCTCTAAAATAATTATTTTGATCTGTTATTTAAGGGATAATAAAATTTGTTAAGGTAATTCAGTTTTCAAGTCACCACAGCCTACAAATTTTTCTAGTTGTCCATTTCATGGAAACTAGAGATCTTTGTGTAGAGGTGGCCCAGGTAAATGGGAGGAACCCCTTATCAGAGGTGACTGGGGGATGTCTACATTTATCACCAGAGTACATTAGATGAGGCCCTGCAGAGTCTGGTTGTAGAGCAGCCCCCTTGGGGTAGCACAATAACACTGATGACATTCCTCTTACACCTTGCTTCCTCAAATTGAAGTAGAAAGACTGCATGTGTGTGTTTTTGAAGCTTTTATAATGAGGTATGAAATACATGTAGTAGGTAGCAAAAATCTTTGCTGTACAGCTTCATACATTTTTATATATGTAAAAATTTTATGTAAAATATTTCTAAATCAAAATCTCTACATTATCTATATTTATATCTACATCTATCTGTATCTATATCTTATCTATATCTATCCTGTTGGTGCTACTCAGATGAAGTCACAGGGCAATTCCAGAATTCATTAGCTCCCTCACGCCTCTTCCCAGCTAATACCTCCTCTCCTCTGCTCACTTCCTACTACCAGCTAGCCACTATTCTGATTCTAACCCCATAGATTAATTTCATTTGTTCTTGAACCTTGTATAAATGGAATCATATAGTATGTATGCTTATGAATATTACTTCTTTTGCTCCTCATCATGTGTTCAGATTCATCCTTATTGCCATCTGTAGGAGCAGTTCCTTCTTTTTTTATTGATAAATTGTATTATAGTGTACAATATCTCACAATTTATTTACCCATTCTTTACTTATTAGGCATTTCGTCTGTTTCCAGTATTAGGCTATGGTGAATAAGGCTGCTGAACACACCTTATACACGTCTGTTGGTAGAGAAAGTGACTTATTTATCTGAGAGTGGAATAAATGTTTCATTAGGGTAGGCCCTGTTTAGTTTTTAGAGATGGTGCCAAACAGTTTTCCAAAGTTGCATCAAATTTATCGTCCTGTCCACAGTTGTGAGAATTTAGAAAGCCTATATTTTCATGTTCTAAGTTTGATTTTGCTAACCGAGTTGTATTTTTTTCACTCCTGTATCCCCATAGGACTCATATTTGTTTAATGATAATTGATTTTATCTTTATATATTTCACACATAGTCGTAGGAACTGTCCACATTTTGTGTTTGAATCGGGTGGGGGAGTGGTCACCATTTTAAACTCAGACTACGACTTGCTTGTGCAGAGGAAATGTACACGTGGTGTCTGTGTAGGTGATGGGGGGAGGATTGTGGTGCGGATAGTCTCGTGGTGTCAGAGGTTCTTTGGTGTGCTATATTCTGCCTCGTGTCCTCTGGGAGCAGTGTCCTGTACTCACATGAGTGGCGTTCCCTGCATGTATATGTGGTTCATTAACTCATGATCTCCATATTTGGCTGTAGCAGGGGCCAGTGTCATGGCACACCTTGGTTGCCCTGCCATCTGGCTGCACTGACATTTGGGCTCTGATCCCCAGCCCTTGCTACAGAACCACGTGGCCACTGCTGCAGTAGCTAACCTGCTGTGTCTTCACTACGTGAGTATTAAGGGCAGCTGGCGTAATCTCAACTTCGGGTCTTCTTAGCCTGGCTACACTGTGCAGCTACGGTGATGTAACTGTGCTCTAGGCTGGTAAGTGGGGCAGCCCAAGAAGTGATCTTTCCAGAGTGTTCAGTGGGGCATAAGTACTGTAGCTCCCTTCTGACCCTGACATTATCCTCACTTCTTGGAGAGGAAAGGAGAAAAAATTGGGGCACATTTTCTTCCATTTTTGTTTCTCTTTTCTGCACAGGGGAAGGCTTTCTTCTTCCTTCTATTATATCCTCCTGCGGCAGAGCTTGCCAGGCACCATGGATGAAGGGGGCACCTTCATTCCACTTTGGGGAAGAGGGCTCTATGAGCTGGGGCTTGCGGGTTTTATCTCCCTTTTCAGCCTTAATGAAGGGTTATGGAAAATTTGCACTCAAGGTATCTTAATTCTTGTGCCAAGTCCAGTTAGAATGAAGAATTGGGTGCTTCCCCTCTGTTAGGCTCTGTGATGAGCAGTCCCGTATATTAACTCATTTCACCCTCCTAGTGAACCTATGAAGTAGGTGCTATTATTATCCCTGTTTTACAGATGAACAGACTGTGGCACAGAGATGAATGGTTAGGCAATTTGCTTGAGACTACTTAGCTAGTTAAATATGGAATTGATGTTGGAAGTCTCGTTTGACTTTGCAGTGCAATGTTCTTTTCCTCAGTTCTGGTGAAGTTATTCTGCAATCTTGAGTTGAGAAAATGTCAGGTGTCATGTGGTGGCCAAGGGTAAGGGAGAAATTCCAAGTGGTCTGGTACCTGAAAAGGTTTTATGCCTTTACATTTCATTCATTGCTTTATGTGTCATTATATTTATATCACTAGGGCCTTCCAATTACCTTCTTTATAACTTTGGAGAGGGTTTTCTTTAATATACTGGACTTTCCTAAAGTGGGGCAAACTGATGTGACAATCAGCTCTTTTTAGTTGCACAGTAGTTGTATCCCAGCAACTTAAACTGTTTTAATAAATATGATGCTTAAGGTTTTGTGGGATCTGGGAAAGAGGCACTTCTACCTCAGGGCCTTGGTGTCTTGGAAGATGGCTTAGAAAAATCATAAAGAATGCTTGAGTATCTGAGTTCATTTCATTTCTTACAAGATGAACATCTTACAAAACCTTTACAGCTCATCCTAAGTTGAACACCAGAAATAAAGGAAGATATGCCTCCAAATATGACCTTACAGACTGAGAAAGATGAGAGCAAAGCCTCGATGCATGTGCTCTACCAGTTGGCAAAGGGCCAATTTCTACAAAGGGCAGATGTTTCCCAGGCCATCAGAGAACTCATGCGTGTTCTATATCTGTTTCTTAGTAACTTCCATATGCCAAGAATTCTGATTGCCACTTAATTTAAGCTTACTTCAATAACTCAATTTTCGTCTTTCCAGGTGCTTTTCCAGAGCTTTCCAGTTCAGTCAATTTTACATGATCCATCATGGAAACTGCAGGATTGTATGCCAATTGCAATTCTTTTCCTTACTATATGTCAGAGTTTGCAGGTTGCCCGCAGTATCAATTCCTCCCTTTTCATTTAGTAATAAAACTCCAAATTTTGCTGGGATATAACTATCCATATATGATAAATGATAGCATTTCACAGCATCATTTGTGACTAGATGTGTCATATGGCTAAGCTATCATCAGTGGGAGATGTGCAGAAGGTGCATGGAAAACTTCTAGGTCTTGATCCTAAGGGGAGAGGTTTGTGTTCCACTGCTGCCTTTCCCTTTCCCAGTCTTTGGATGTGGATGCCATGGTGGGAGGTGGAGCTGTGACCTTTAGACTATGGGGTGGACTCCTGCCATGTCACATGTTGAGTGCAGCAGGAATATGAGCATGGAGGAGCATGGGTCCTCTGTACTATGGAACTGCTGTGGCATCCTGGGCTCCTTACACTAGCACAGTTGCCTGAGGGAGCAGGAGAATTCTATATCTACAGAAGCTATTTTTTTTTTGACTTTTATTCCTGCAGCTAAACCTCTGTCCTAAGGTTTACTTTGAACCATTTGAAATTGCCATTTTTTTGTGTGAATTAAAATTTGTCAAATATCAGCAATCTCATGCAGTTCAACTTAAGAATATACTTTCATTTGTAAACATTGAATTTTGCACCTACCGTCTGAGGCTGCATACCATGAAAGTGGAGAGCATTTTATGAAAGGTTCAGAGTTGATTCAGGCACGGTGGAGAAACACTCTCAGCTCAGAACAGGGGATAATGACCAGGTGCTTGATTGCTTAGAAATTATCCCGATTATCTGTTAAAATATTGATCTCTTTAGTTAAGACCTCCTTGGAAGCATTGTCAGGTACTTTTCGTCTAATTAGTTGGAAGGCAGCCACCTCAATACAGAGCTTTACAATTTGGCCCCTGGGCGGTATTTCTACTTGAATTGTGAGGTGAAATTTCTACCTGTATTGTGTCCTATGCCATGGTAGGTGTGATGATGCTATAAGGGGACTATTTGGAGTTGGCCAAGACGTTTTAGAAAGGGTGACTTTGGTAAAATATAAGCCGTAGTGCTAGAATTACAGAAAGATTTTGGTACAATTTATTTTGGAAGCAGTTCAGAATAATAAGAAAAGCTTTGGAATGAGTCAACGAATCCATAAAAAATTATGGATTCAAATCCCGACCTTCTCACTTCTCAGCTGTGTGGTCTTGGGCAAGTCTCTCTGAATCAATGTTTCGATTTTAGCAAAATGCAGAAAATGATGCTATTTTTTTTTTTAGGTTGCAGTTACAGTCAGAGCTAATATTTTAAGTATTGGCACAGTGTGTAGTATTTCCATAGAATGTAAATGGTAGCTATTTTTATTTTCTTTGGATTTCAGTGTCTTTCTCAAGGTGGCAAATTAGGGCTGTATTTATATGCTTTTAACCTTCCTTTAGAATAGATGGCATAAACGAGGATCTAAATGTATAACCCATGTATCTATTTGAACCAAACGGGGAAGCACCTTGTTTAAACTGTGAACACCTAGCATACATCACATATTTCCTTTGGTCACACCCAAGAGTTCTAGAGAGGTGTCCCAGAACTGCAGTTGGAGACAGACCATTTGACATCATCTACTGGCTCTCAGGTACCCTCATCTTCAACCATGGGGAAACAGACCCATTGGACCTTTTGAAAAACCCTGATTCCCCTTCCTGCGGAGAACCATCTTTAGGTAAGACCAAGATAGAAAGCCATTTTCTCTCTGGCTCTTCTTTCATACAGATCATCTCTCCAAATCGATGCTTCTGAGGCCCTTTGAGAAAACGGTTTAAGCTGTAGGAAACGACTGTATTCTGTGGGTAAGATGTAAAAGACACCAGCCTTGCCCTCTATTTAAGCTCCAGAGCCCCCTGTGAAACTTCAGTGGCATTTTCACAGTGATATTTGTAAAAATATCACTTTGGGAGGCCGAGGCGCACAGATCACCTGAGGTCAGGAGTTCAAGACCAGCCTGACCAACATGGAAAAACCCTGTCTCTACTAAAAATACAGAATTAGCCAGGCATAGTGGCACATGCCGATAATCCCAGCTACTTGGGAGGCTGAGGCAGGAGAATCACTTGAACCTGGGAGGCAGAGGTTGCAGTGAGCTGAGATTGTGTGTGCCATTGCACTCCAGCCTGGGCAACAAGAGTGAAACTCCATCTCAAAAAAAAAAAAAAAAAAAAAAAAAAAAAGACAAAAACAAAAATCAGTCTTATCAGCGTTTATTGAACTTAGAATGTTAGAGCTGGAACAGAAGTGAGCAATCAGAGGTGTGTCCTCAGACCTGGGTCATTTACTTAGCCCACTTACTAAGCTGTGTAGACAGACCCTGTAAGAGGATTGACACCCAAAGGTTCATCTCTTTTCCTGTGATTTAGCTATCTTGTCAGTAAAATCAAAGTTTTAATAATTAGCTCCTATTATTAACATTTATGGTATAGGGAATTAATGAAACCTTCTGAGTCCCATGCACCAAAAAAATATTTGAGACACCTGCAGGCAAGATGAGCTCATGTAAGCAGGAAAAGTTAGGTGTGAGGACCTGTGGCCAGTGGGTAGAACTCAATTCTTGGTTTAATTTCTCCTGGACTGCTGCAAATAGCAGGTGTGGAATTATTGTTCCAGCCAGGGTACAGAAGTCAAAAGAGTATTTCCTACTGTGGCTATGCCTTCCACAATGGAGACTGAATTTCAATTTAGCCACTAAGGCTGTACGTAGGGGTGAATCAGATATTCACAATCTTGGAGAACAAATATGATCTCACTGTCCAGATAAGAGATGTTTACCTCCTGTAAAAAAAAAAAAATTATAGTGGTAAGAACACTTAACATGAGATTTGCCTCATATTAGATCTCTGGAACTTACTCATCTTGCTAAACTGAAACTTTATGCTCATTGATTAGCAACTCCCCATTTCCCCCCTGCATCTCCTGGCAGCCATCATTCTAATCTTTGATTCTATGAATTTGGCTGTTTTAGATACGTCATATGAATGGAATCATGCTGTATTTGTCTTTCTGTTTTCTGATGGGATTCTTTTGCTTAGCTTAATTTCAAGGTTCATCCATGTTCTTGCATATTGCTGAATTTTCTTAAAGGCAGAATCACATTCCATTGTACGTATGTATCACATTTTCTTTATCCATTTATCTATTGATGGACATCTCATTTGTTTGCACCTCTTGTCTATTGTGAATAATGCCGCAGTGAATATGGGAATGCTAATAGCTTTTCAAGGTTCTGTTTTCAGTTCTTTTGGATAAATACCCAGAGTGGGATTGCTGGATCATTAAACTTGATATTTGATCTAATGTCTGGGTACCATTCACTTCTCTGTTTTTCTTCCTTTCTACTCTCTCATTCTGCCGCTTTGTCCTTATACTCCTTAACTCTTGTCTCTATGAGCTCATAAGTTGAAATTAAATGGTATTTTTTGTTTGCTCTGTTACTAAATGTTTTACATTCCTTTTTGTTTATTTATAGGGCAAATCAAGATGGATAGACCCATGTTTAAAATGTGTCTCTTCCAATTACTTGTTATTTGGCAATGGAGCCTACCTAAATTTCACTTTCCTCATTTGTAACATTTGTAAAACACTTAACTTAAAGGATAACTGAAAGATTAGTAGATAGCATAAGTAAAAGTCTAGCATAGTGCCTGGGATATAGTAAGTTCTCAAAACATGGTAGGTTCTATTTTTTAAATAATCCACATCTAGTGTTTTATACTTTTATTAGAATAAAATGTCAACAAAATTGGTTTTTTATTTGTATGTGCCCCTCTGTGGATTTGTCTTTTCTGTAACTCACTGAGTTTCATTTCCTTTTCTTTTCTTTTCTTTCTTTCTTTTTTTTTTTTGAGACGGAGTTTCACTCTTGTTGCCCAGGCTGGAGTGCAATGGCGTGATTTTGGCTCACTGCAACCTCTGCCCCTGTTCAAGCAATTCTCCTGCCTTAGCCTTCCGAGTAGCTGGGATTACAGGCATGTGCCACCACAGTCAGCTAGTTTTGTATTTTTAGTAGAGACGAGATTTCTCCATGTTGGTCAGGCTGGTCTCGAACTCCTGACCTCAGGTGATCCTCCCCCCTCGGCCTCCCACAGTGCTGGGATTGCAGGCATAAGCCACTGCGCCCAGCTGAGTTTCTTTTATATTACGTGCTTTCCCCCTTTTACTGGTTTTTGAACAGAGTAAGTTTTTGAAAATGCTTCTGGAATGGATGAATTAATGATTATTGAGTGCTGTCTGTATGATCTGTAACTAAATTTCCATTTTTAGAAATAGATTCTTTTCAATTGTGAATGTAATACATATTGATTGACAAAAGCACCTGCAATCTATCACTCAGGGGTAACCACTCTTTAAATGTATATATACACTTTATACAGTATGGTCCCAATTTTGTTTTTTTTTTTTTAAAAAAAAAGAGAGAGAAATTTTACAAATTGAGATCATACAGAAGATAGCCTTAGATCCAGATCTTTCTGCTTAGCACCTCCTGGTTCGGTCCACTTGGAGAATGTGGTTTTTAATGGGTGTATTAAGGATGAACCATTGTTTGGACCCAATTCTTCACTGACTGCCCTTATGGAATTCCTGGGGTGACCTCAGGCTCTCTATAGTGTGCCAGCAGTTTCTGACAAAATGTCTAAAGTGCTTCGAGCCAGTGGTCACTGTGGCTGAAGGATTTCTAGATATAATCAAGCATGGCGGGGAGGCTTAGCAGATGCCTTTCAGGGTGACTTCGAGGGCCTTTACTGGCACCCAAGTTAAACAGAAATAAAAGGAAACCTCCATCGAAGAAGAGAGCCTGTGTTTATCCAAAACCAGCTCTGCTCCTGCCCTCCTGTGTGCTGTGTGAATATTCCTGCTTGTGCTGACTTTGGTACTATTAGCTGGCTCTGAAAATAGTTCCTATTTATCTGAGACGAGCCTGAAAGCAGAGAGCTGATTTCAGCAGCCAGCCCCTCCCTCCACCTTGTGATCTAATGATCACCATCTTCTCACAGTCATCTCACCTTTCCAGCAAATGGGACTGGGGCCAAGAGCCCACTGGGCTTTTACCAAAGTTCTGCTTTGGCTTAAAATATCACTGTTTGCCTCATGATGATTTATCATTGACTATGTAAAGCATGTTCATATAGCAACCAAAAGACACTAGCTCATTTAAACTGCCCGTTGTGTTGCTCAGAACACTCATATCTCCTTTGCCCCAATTCTTCTGTAGGAATATTCCTAATGTGGGCTTGCCTACGGGAAATGGACACGTTGAAGAACATGGTCATTGCATAGTTTCAGTTGCTGATGTGGACTGCACATGTGGGTTAAAATGACGAGTCATGCCACAGGTGACAGCGTCGGGGGACCAGGCCTTCCACGTCACTTACCTCCGCATGCAGCCCTCAGCTTTCTTTCTGCTGTTTGATGTCAGTATTGATTATTGGTGTCCATAGTGACGGTTATTGGCATCAATATATTGGAGGATTGGGGAGATACACAGCAAAGGCAAAATTATTAGCCTTTCTCCTTTCAAGTCAGGGTTTTTGGGGAGCTGACCAGAATAATAGGTGTGCTACAAAACCCCAAAAGCCTAGAGAGGGGTCAAAATAGTGTGTTAGGAAGACATGGAGCTCCCCAGTGAAAAGAAGGTGGAAGAAGGGGGCAGAGAGGAAAGGTGCCTTGCCAGGCAATTATCTTCACTGGGAGAGAGGGCACGTTGCCTTCAGTTTTACCCATGAGGACACCAGGAGCAGAGAGATAGAGGGCTGGATGGTCGGAGCCGCTGACAGTGATTATGAAGCCGCGCCTGGGAAAGCTGACAGGGAGCCGTGCTCAGACACTCACAATCCTGCATGCCACCCAGGCTGTGTCTTATGAGCAGCAACACCCATGGATGCTCTTACAGGGGTTCTATGAAGAGCCAGGTGTGGTGGCTCTTGCCTACAATCCCAGCACTTTGGGAGGCTGAGTTAGAAGTTCGAGACCAACCTGGACAACACAGTGAGACCTCATCTCTACTAAACATTAAAATTGAAAAAAACTTTAAAAAATTTTAAAGAAAGAAAAGAAGTAAAATCAATGTGACAAATTAAAAAAAGAAAAAGAAAATCACTGACTTATATCAGCCTTTTCGCCAAGGGGGAAACTAAAAGAAAATTCTATGTTTTAAGTAATTTTCATAAGGCTTTGTAAATGGAGTTTAACATCAGGAATTCATCCTACAAAGGCCTGGTTATTGGAAGTCTCAGGTCCTATTTTCAGTGCCTTCAGTGGTCTATGCAATTCAAATAAACTGGGAACATTGCGCAGCGTTCCTTTTGTTCACCCTTATAGCATCTGGACCCCTGTACTTTCATTTTATTGTGCGGTCATAGAAATCGATGAATTAGCAGATATTAATTAAACCATTTTCCAGTAGTACAAACAGAGCCTCTTTGTTTCTTTCCCTCAACTCCTTTCCTCCACTTACTGTGCCTCTGCCTTGCTTCACCGGGGGTCCTGAGGTCCCTGAAGGGGTTTGTCACCTTCCTGCTCTTGACCACTGGAGCCTCTTTGATGATAACTAGAAAAATCATAAAGGGTATTTACCTTTTGCATTCCAAATTCCTTATACATTAATGGACATGCACCACTTATGTATAACCAAATAGACATTTAGCTATGTTAGCATTTTGCATGTTCTGCTTTGGAAAATTAGCTAAAGGGGAGCTTGTAATTAAGAAAATGAGGTGATTCGAAGTGCTGGTTAGTTGCTTTGGTATTGGGTGGATCTTCTATGAATATTTGCGACCTTTAGAAATTAGTACTGGAGTTGAGAAATTTTCAGTTGGTAGAATTTAGGGCATTTCTCTGAATGTGTCATTTCTAAGTCACCATCTCCATTAATAAATGCTTTTCTGAGCCTCCTTGGATCCCTCAAAGCTAGGTGGTTGTCATGGGAATTAGTCACATTTTGAAGAGCTTGGCACTGTAAGGATGAAAAACACGGGGATTTCTCAAAGGAATTGAAAACAAGTGTTCAAACAAAAACTTGCACTTGGATGTTCACAGCAGCATTATTTATAACAGTCAAAGGTAGAAACAACACAAATGTCCATTCACTGAAGAAAGATAAATAAAATGTGAAAATTCATACAGTGGAATATTATTTAGCTTTAAAAAGGAATGATTGGCCTGGCACAGTGGCTCATACCTGTAATCCTAGTGCTTTGGGAGGCCAAAGCGTGAGGATTGCTTGAGGCCAATAGTTCAAGAACAGCCTGGGCAACACAGCAAGACCCCATCTCTACAAAAAAGTTTTAAAAATTGGCCAGGCGTGGTGGCATGTGCCTGTGGCCCCAGCTACTCAGGAGGCTGAGGCAGGAGGATGGCTTGAGCCTAGGAATTTGAAGCAGTGAGCTGAGATTGCACCACTGCATTCTGTCCTGGGAGACAGAGTGATACCCTGTCTCAAAAAAAAAAAAAAAAGGAGAGAATGATGTTCTGAGATGTGCCATCTGTATGGATGAATGTAGAAAATACGCTAAGTGAAAGGAGTGGTCACCAAAGACCACGTAATGTATTCTAGATATTCCACTTGTATGAAATATCTAGAATAGGCAAATCCATAAAGACAGAAAGCAGATTAGTGTTTGCCAGGAACTGTGGAGAGGGAGGAATAGGGACTCACTGCCTAATGAATACAGGGTTCTTTTTTGGGATGATGAAAATGTTCTGGAACTAGATAGTGGTGACAGTTGCACAACAGTGTGAATGCACTAAATACCCCTGAGTTACACATTTAAAAAGAGTTGCAATGGTGAATTTCATGTTATTTGAATTTCACCACAATTTTTTTAAAAAGCAAAAAGCAGAAAACAAACCCCTAAACCAAAGATACCCCAAAACCCAAAGCATGGGGACTGGGCTTGTACTGACCTAGTACAAGACCTAGGTTTGGGTCCCAGCTCTCCCATTTACTTACTGTGCAGGCTTGCTGGAGTTCCACGATCTCTCTGAGCACTTGTTTCTTGATTTGTAATGTAAGGACATGAGCGTTTTCTACACCACACAGTTGTGAGGAGTAAGTGAGGTCGTGCATATGAGGGACTGCCATAGACTCGTGCTGAGTTTAGGCCTCTTGCACTCAAACTTACATTATAAAGGCCAGGCGTGGCAGCTCACCCCTGTAATGCCAGCACTTTGGGAGGTGGGTGGATTACCTGAGGTCAGGAATTTGAGACTAGCCTGGCCAACATGGTGAAACCCTGTCTCTACTTAAAATATTTTTAAAAAAAAAATTAGCTGGGCGTGGTGGCAGGCACCTGTAATCCCAGCTACTCGGGAGGCTGAGGCAGGTGAATCGCTTGAACTGAGGCGGTGGAGGTTGCAGTGAGCCCTCCTGCTTGGGTGACAAGAGCAAAACTTTGTCTCAAAAAAAAAAAAAAAAAAAAAAGGCCGGGCGCGGTGGCTCAAGCCTGTAATCCCAGCACTTTGGGAGGCCGAGACGGGCGGATCACTAGGTCAGGAGATCGAGACCATCCTGGCTAACACGGTGAAACCCCGTCTCTACTAAAAAATACAAAAAACTAGCCGGGCGAGGTGGCGGGTGCCTGTAGTCCCAGCTACTCAGGAGGCTGAGACAGGAGAATGGCCCGAACCCGGGAGGCGGAGCTTGCAGTGAGCTGAGATCCGGCCACTGCACTCCAGCCTGGGCGACAGAGCGAGACTCCGTCTCAAAAAAAAAAAAAAAAAAAAAAAAAGAAAAGAAAAAGAAAAAACAAATAAAAAAAAACCCATTATAAATCTCCATGAATATTGAATCAAAATTCTAAAATAAAAAGAAATATTAAATGGACTCTGCCTTATGTTTTCATAGAGAACCGAATGTGATCTCCACAAAGGCCTTAGAAAGTTCCAGAAGTCTCCGCTGAAGGTTCTCTAAAAGGGGCCCAAAGGGGAAGTACGTTGACTAATATACAGCAGAATGTTCTAGAGATGCTTTCCATCTCATCTCTTTTCCATCATTTCATGTGTCATGGCAGTGTAGCCCCCTAAAAACCCCTTTCTTCCTCTTGCCTTATCTCTCAATACCCAAACTTTAGCCCATGTTCCTCTCATCCTCTCACCTTTCCTTTCTTGTCCCCTTGTCCCACCCTTTCTGCTCTGAGTGGCTCTGCCTCCGTACTGCATATCAGTTTATCCTCTGTCTAGGCCTTTCTGGTTCTGTAGCTGTACTTACTATGGGATCAGCACCCCGAAAGGCTTCAGACTTCACTGAAGAAAAGCTAATTGCTTTATCTTTGCCACAGAAATGTGTGTTTATGTGATAAACATCTTTCATTAATCTTCACTAACATCCAAATGAATCACCTTTTAATCCTTTGTCAGTTTTATGAAGGGTGGAGGGAATAAAAATGATAGTCTACTTTGACTAATCACCTTGTACCTCCAAATAAAGAAAACAATTAGGAAAAAAAAAGATGAAGGAAAATGCTATTCTTAGAGACAGGCTGAGAAGAAAAGGGTGAGAAAAAAGAACTTTGAATGGACCATCACTTGCTTTAGATGACAAAGTCAGTCCTCCCGAGGTGGAGGGGAGATTGAAGAGGGAATTTACTTCATTTGGTATAGGGCTTTTTTGTAACAGGGTGGATTCCTGGTAATAAGAAGAGCTGGGTTTTTGGATGAAGGACTCTTCCAGTTCTCAGGAACCTTAGGAGGTAGTTATTGAGAAGCTGAGGCTCCATAGGGTGAAGTAATCTATTCTACTTATGTGAGCAAAACATGGCTGAGCCAGGATCCCAACCCAAGCCCATAGACTCATTCCAAGCTCTCAACTGCCCTGTGCAGGGTTGGGGCAGTGTGTGCTTATCCTCATTCTTGCGTATCTCCTTTCTCTACCCCACGTCAGCACACAAGCATTGCCCAGTTCACAGACATGCTGGACTTGCTGAAGTTGCAGAGACTCCGGGTTAGGGGATAAGAGGGTTTGTCACCTTGTCCTTTGATCTTGTTGCAATCTATCCTGCCATCATTGGATAGTCAAAATTTATCTGCCTGCACAATGTATGATTATTCTTCGTTTTCTAGATCTGTTACTATACGTTGTTTTTGTGTGTGCTTTGTTGGAGATAGTACAGAAATCTCCTATTTACAAAGATCTTAGAGCACAGGTGAATGAGGACCACTCATCTTCCACAGATGTGGTTTTCATAAATGACCATGTCATCCCATCCCAGACAGGCACAATCACACTCGTGTGTCTATTTTTTGAAGCTTTCTGGAAATTCTCTCAACATCTTAATCAGTATAGGATATAATTCTCTTGCTGTAATTGTTTCTGCCATGGAACCTAATCCTTTCTGCTCCATCCTGTGTTCACTAAAGAAAAAGGACATCACGTGTGATGAATTACACAGTCACATATTTGTCAGATTTGTCAAAATGTGCATCTCTTTTCTTATTTTTGCTTCCAGGATGAGAGCAGGATCTGAATACAGTTTAGCTGGATTGGTAGCATTGTCCACTCTGGGAGTTAGTAATCCTTTGAGGCCTCAGGGGGGTGTCACATAAATGACCAGACTGCATGAGCAGGGAGGGCTGGAGCTGTGATGCTTGGTCTAGCAGTGAGCTGTCACACTGAATCTGACAAGCCCTTGGCGTGCTGGGTTTCAGAACCTCCGTGGAAGATAGATATGGAGGCCTGGCTCTCCTTGTGCACACTCCGTGTAACTCCATGTGCACAGTCTAGGGGCGTTAGAAACCAACCAGTTTTAAGCCACCATGGAAGCATGTAGCTTTATAGCTGTAGCTTATACCTAGCTAACTACCAAATATGGTTCAGCTGCTAGGAAGGATCTGGCACTTATGGAGTCCAAAGGAGGCTGAGAGAATAGAAAAGCATTTCAAAGCTGGTTCATGTAGCCTCGTTCTTTGCTTTGAAATTCTGAGAAATGAGGATTGTGTTTCTTAATGTGATTTCTATGTGATATTTTCTGCCTTGATTTTAGCTTTTTATTTTGGCTTTTTTTTTTTCCTTTTTTTTTTTTTTTTTTTTTGAGACAGAATCTCACTCTGTCAACAGGCTGGAGTACAGTGGCACGATCTTGACTCATTGCAACATCCAACTCCTGGTTCAAGTGATTCCCCTGTCTCAGCCTCCCAAATAGCTGGGATTACAAGTGCATGCCACCACGCCCAGTTAATTTTCATATTTTTAGTAGAGATGGGTTTTCGCTGTGTAACTAGGCTGGTCTGGAACTCCTGACCTCAAGTGATCTGCCTGCCATAAAGTAAGTTCAATATTTGCAATTAGGAGATAGATATAGTACTATTATCTCATCTCTAGACCTGATTCAGGTGTTGCCAGTTGTGCTCTTTACAACATCATATCCTTTTAGTTTAATCTCAGGCAATTCTCAGCCTTCCCTTGGGCTGGGATATTTACTTTTTGAAGATGATAGACCAGTAATTTTGTAGAATGTCCCTTAATTTGGCAGTCTGTTTCCTCACAATTCCATGATTCAGTCTACACAATTTCAGTGGGAATACCATAGAAGAGAAGCAGTGTTCTTGGTGCATCATTTCAGGTGTCACGTCAAGATCTTGAAAATTGTGGTGGGCAGAATAATGTAGCCTCAAAGATGTCTACATCCTAATTTCTGGAATTTTTAAATATCTTGGCTTACCTGGCAAAAGAGGCTTTGCAGATATAATTCAGTTCAGAGTCTTGAGATGGGGAGATTATTCTGGATTACTGGGGTAGACTCACTGTAACCATGGGGATTGCTACAAAAGCAAGAAGGAGGTACGTGAGTCAGAGAAGGAGATGTGACCATGAAGCAGAGGTCAGAGTGATGCAGGGTCATGCGCCAAGGAATGTGGGCAGCCTTTATAAACCAGAAAAGGCAACGGAATGATGCTCCTCTAGAGCTTCCAGAAGGAGCACAGTCCTGCTGACAGCTTGATGTTAGCCTGGTAAGACCCATTTCAAACTTCTGACCTCCAGAACAAATACTTTGTGTTGTTTCCAGCCACAAAGTTTGTGGTAAGTTGTTATAACAGCTGTGGGAAACAGACACAGAGATCAATTTAGAAAGCTGGGCTACTGAGCTAAGGTGGAGGAGGCTCTGAGAGAGGACTGCCAGGTGGTCAGCGTGGGCCTCTGTGGTCCTTGTGACAAGGTGTCTCATCCTCCTTATTGGCATCTGTGGTGCTGCCCACTGTTGGCCAGTACAGTGTCCGGGCTGTCCTCAGATGGCTTGTGCCTAACATCCTCCATGGCATAGACAGGGTGAGATGACCAGTGGGCTTCAAGGACTTTTGTTTGCTGCCTTCCTTAGGGCATTTAGATCCACATAGAAAGTTTGCTAATGATTTTGCATTGATACCCACAGGTAGTGATGGTTTTGCTTTGGGGATCTGAGCAATACACAGGTCTTCTGTAGTTTTCTGGGGTTCTTTACAGGATATTACAATGACAGAGTAGAGAAGGTGAGGAGAGTGCTTGCTCTCCTCAAATATTATATAAATTATGTTTGCTTTCTTCTTGAGAGCTGCCAGCAATCTGATTAGTCCATATTGCAAAAGTGAAAACAGACACTCAGAGAGCTTGAGTCACTTGCACAAAGTTACACAGTGGAGCTGGGATTTCCAGGCAAATCGTTAGCATTTTGAGGTCCTAGACTTTCCATTCCATTACCTTACCTCTGAAAAATACGATTATGTTAATACTTTGAATCCATCCAGCATTTATTGAGCAGAACTGTGCTATAGATACTGGGAGAGCTTGAAATAATAAGATGATGAATAAGGCATAGCTTGGATTTTCAAATATCATAAATTTAATTATTAGAATACAGCTTTGAGTGTCCTAGATCATGAAAAAAAGTAACTGACCTTAACGCCCCCTTCACAAAATGGAACTTGGATTAAGCAAAGAGAAAAAATAATATAAGTGTGAAGTAAGACAGAGGTCTTTGGCCTCATCTCCCAAGGGAGGTTGCTTTTAATGAGATGCTATTTTAACAGATCTGGAGAAAGGAGTGTAATTAGACACCTGCTTCTTGGGAATGAGGGCTTCCAATTAGTGTCAGAGTGAATTCTTGGGACAGCTGTTGCAATAGCGAAGAAGGGCCTGCCATGGTGGCTGTGGATGATGCCTTGGCATTTGGATACCTGGACATTCTCTCTTGATTTCTCTTGCAGAAGGGCAGGTTTTGGCTGGGCACAGCTGGTAAGGTGGCACTGCTCACTGACAATGGGAAAGGCTGCTTTGGAGCAGGAGAGGAGAACCCCTGGATAACAAGGACCTCAAGAGAGTTCAGTGTCTCTGTGCTAATGAGCTTCAAGGAAAAGATGTGAACTGGAGTAATGAGCAATCATTTGTAATGGTCTTTTGAGTACAGTTTCCTGTTTGGCAGAAGACAAGCTGTACCTGTGGCTCACTGCCAGCATGGTAATGTTTGTGGTGGTACCTGTCACTTTATAACAGTGTCTTAATGTCTTATGCAAATTACCTTATAACAAAGATTGAATAAAGAACACCTAGCCAAAGCTAACTCATGAATGCAGACATAAAATCCCGTATAGAAACATTGACAAACTGAATCAAAAAGGGCACTGAAAGAACTAACCTCTATAACCAGGTACAAGTTGTCTCTTCAGTGCAAGGATGGTTTAATATCTAGCATATCATTTAATATGCTACATTTAACAATAGAAAATTATCATATTTTCTAGGTAAAAAATGATCAAAGATTGACATTTTCCTATGGTTCAGCATAAAAAATGTAGCCAATCAGTAGGTAATAATCTCAGTAGATATATAAAAGTTATGATAAAGTTCACGACTCATTCCTGTTTTAAAAGTAAAACCTTTTTCATGATAAAACTATTCATATTAATCTTACATGAACATCAGAGTATGCTGACACTTAAGTCATTGTATTTAAAAATCAGGAATATGAAGAGGATTCCACTATTAAATACTATTTTTTAATGTTAATCTGGCATTCTAAATGGAAGGAATATTATAATAGGAATGTGACATGATAAACAGATACAAAGAAAAATTTCAATGTTTGGTTAAAACTCATGATTGGCCTAGATTATTCTCAAAAGAAGCAACAAAAATAATTTAAAATGGTATGGGGAAAGGTTGGATTAATTAATAATAAAATAGATGCATTTAAGTTGGAATTTTATCTTTTATTTTATTAAACTATCACAAATAAAAATGTATTTAAAAAACCTTGTTACCTCTTGGTGAGGGCTGAATCCAAAGGCCACTCTCTCAGATTGTTGTTTGGGAGTGGTCCTTAAAGATGCTTACAACTTTTGATTCAGTGATTCCACTCTTAGGAATATTATAAGAAAATAAAGAGACAAGGATATTTTATATCACAGTGCTCTGTAGGAGTAGTTTCATAACAGTGGACTGTTGGAATAAATACTATTAGAAAGTAGGAGCTTTGTTAATTCATTTATATTGAATCTGTTTATTATTTTACTATTAAAATAATATTTACAATGCTTAAATATTTAAAATATTTCAAATGTATTTACTATTAATGTTAAAATATTAATACAAGCACATGCTACAGACCAAATACATATTTTTATGTTTAAGAACATATCAGTTTATGTAGATGTAATATGTAGATATATATTTACAGTTGACCCTTTAACAATATGGGGGTTAGGGTGCCAACCCCACAATGTAGTCAAAAATCCACATATAATTTTTGACTCCCCCAAAACTTAATTACTAATAGCCTGTTGTTAACTGGAAACCATAACAATAGCACAAACAGTTGATTAGCACATATTTTGTATGCAATGTGTATTATATCCTGCATTCTTACAATAAAGTAAGCTAGTGAGAAGAAAATGTTATTAAGAAAACCATAAGGAAGAGAAAATATATTTACAATTCATTAAGTGGAAGTGGATCATGATAAAGTCTTCATCCTCAACATCTTCACGTTGAGTAGGCTGAGGAGGATGAAGAAGAAGAGAGGTTGGTCTTACTGTCCTACAGGTGGCAGAGGCAGAAGAAAGTCCGTGGACCGGTGCAGTTGAAACCTGTGTTGTTCAAGGGTCAACAGTATATAGAAACAATGAAGTTCATCTCATTACATTGCTAAAAGCAGAAATCACATAGACCATATTCTGTCCACAACTCAAAGAATTAGAAAACAATTAAAAAGGTTGATCACAATTTACTTGAAAAATTAGAAAGATTTATGTTAAGTAACTTAAGTTGATTGTGTTTGACTGCATCAGGCAAACATGAAATTATCAAATTACGACATGAAAACACAAGTTGGGGCATATTTATAATGTAGGGTCCCAGTTTAAGATTTGGGTGTGAATAATCCACTCTGCCCTCTGCCTTTCTCTTCTCCCACCTCTCAGTAGTGTCTCAACATACAGAACTTTTATTCTCTACTGCCTATGCTTCTTGCCTGATAGGACTAACAATTCCCTGGGCTCCTGATTTCTGTCTGAAGAGCCAATCCTGTGTGTGCCCAGGCTGAAACTGAGACAAGAGGCTGGAGGAAGCCTACCGTTGGTTCCTAGAAGCTGGTTGCTTGCAAGCAAGCTCTACCCCTCCACAGACTTATTCCTTCTCTCCCACAGGGCAAGTAATACCTCCTGTTTCCCAGCAATGTTCAAAACTTTCACACCAGTGACTGTTCTCTCACACTTGCTCACATCCAAGCTAAAGTTGGACTTTCTCAGTTTGGAGATTTCTCAAAAAAAATTAAAACAGAGCTACCATTTGACCCAGCAATCTTATTCCTGGGTATATACCCCAATGAAAATAGATCACCTTACCAAAAAGACACATGCACCCATATGTTCATCACAGTACTACTCAAAATAGCAAAGACATGGAATCAATCCAGGTGTCTATTAATGGTTGATTGGATAAAGAAAATGTAGTACAGATACTCTATGGAATACTATGCAGGTATAGAAAAGAATGAAATAATGTCTTTTGCAGCAACATGGATGCAGCTGGAGGACATTACCCTAAAAGAATTAATGCAGGAACAGAAAAACAAATACTGCATGTTCTCGCATATAAGTAGGAGCTAAGCACTGAGCATACATTGGCATGAAGGTGGGAACAGTAGACCTTGGGGACTACTAGAGGTGGGGGAAGGAGCATGGGTTGAAAAACTACCAAATGGGTACTGTGTCACTAACTGGGTGATGGGCCCAATCATATCCCAAACCTTAGCATCATGCAATATGCCCATGTAACAAACCTGTGCATGTAACCCCTGAATCTAAAATTAAAAATGAGATAAAAAAATAAAGTTGGACTTTTCTGGACACCCTGATTGATATTTGTGCTAAATTCCTTTGGGAGGATTCTTGCACTTCTCCATAGCCTTTACTCTGTATTCGGGCTTCACTGGCCATTCTGATACACTTTATCTATGAGAGAAACATGGCAGGGACTATCCTACTGGCTGTAGAGTCCTCCAGCCCAGATTGCAGACACTATCTTTTCATACAGCCTAATTTCAGCATGACCTTCGTCTTCCCAGCACCTCCCATCTGTACAGCACCACCCCATGTACCTGGGCCCCTAATGCTGCCTCCTGCTGTGGGAAAGGGGGAGCTGTGATGTGTGGAGGAGAGGAAAGGAAGACACACAGGAGTGAAGCCCTGGGGAGCAGTTTGCTTGTGTTCCCAAAGCAGGGGTGGGGCAGTGTGTTACCAGGGCAACCAGGGCGCAACTCCACTCTGTCCCTCCATGGCCATGGAACTCAGAGCCCTGGCCATTAGGAGACTCCTGTCCCTGTTTTCCTCTGGCAAGTTTCTCTCATGGAGGGCAAAGGCTGTTTGTGTTCTTTCTGGTACATTTCGCATGTAATGTACACCACAACAGTGGCCTAAGCATCCATCTTAAAATTCTTGCCTTTTTTTTCTTTTTTACTTACTTCTAATCTCTGCATTAGATTTAAAGGGTTTAATTGCCTTTGCATCACCTAAGATCATCATTTGAAAAAAATATTGCTTAAAAATTTAGAAATCATTTAGAATAAGCAGCATTGATGTCTTTATCTTGCTAGGACGGGCTTCCTTTAGGGAAAATTTGGGATGCAGATTTGTTTGTTTGGCCCATATAATGTTAGTTTTTTAAAAAACTACATATTTAAATATCAGGAGAATCCACATGTAGTCTTGATTTCATAGTTCTCTAGAGAAATATGAAAATGTGGCAATACTGGCCTGGCTTTCCCTCTTGACAGCAAACTATTGGAGTGGAAGAGATGCCACCCCATTCAAATGTACCCCCTCTTCCCCAGATGAAGCCTTAGCAGGTCACCTACCTCTACTCAGTCTCAGGTCTCTTATCCATAAAACAGGACAATAACCATGACCTTGCAGGTTGTTAGTAGATCACATGGAATCAAAGCACCTTGCACAATGTCTCATACCAGGTAGGGAAGCAGTCTGTAGGTTTCTGTCCTCCAAACAGCTGGTATCCAGGGTTAGGAGGAGAGGGCGTGTTCTGGGAAAGTGTCTTCGGGACATCAGTAGAAGTTACTTGGAAGGAACTTGGAATTCACTGGGATTATTCATGTATATTGTATACAGACCTCGCAGAAACCTTGTCACTCTAAACTCCTTTCTTTCTTGCCCCACATCCATTCCATCAATAAATCATGGCAGCTCTACTTTCAGGAGATACCTGGAATTCGATCGCTCCTCACCACTCTGACTCAGGGCACCATTGTCTCTTACCTGGTTATGGAACTGGCCTCCCAGCTTGGCTTCCTGCTTCTTCCCATGACCCCCTGCAGCCTTACTCCACACGACCACCAGCATGCTAACGCCAGAGCTTGTCAGGCCTCCTCTCAAAGCCCTGGATGGCTCTCCGTGTCGTCCGGGTCAAAGCACTGCTCTCGCCATACCCCACTGGCCCTCATCACCTGGCTGCTTGTTCCCTCTTTGACCTCATTTCCCACCACCCTCCCGCCAGCTTTGTCTGCTCCTTTTCTCTCCTGTCTAGCTTCTTTCTTATACCCTGAGCCTTACTATCATCTCACACACTATGTGTTTTACGTACTTGTCTTGCTCTTTCTCTACCCAGTTGAATGCAAGCTCTGGGTGGGGATTTTTGACTGTGTGTTCACTACTGTATCCCCAGATCTCTGAACAGTATGCAGCATTTCAGTGCATGCCCCACACGTTTGTTGATGAAGGAATGAAGGTGAATCAAAGCAGGACCAAATGTGGCATTCTTCTTTGCAAAGCAACGCTATCAAGTAATGCAGCAAATTAACACTTGTTATTTTTATAGAGGCAGTTAGCTCCTGTGATGGAACTGAGAGCAATAAAGGGAAAATTACAGGTCCTTTAATATTTTCATTTGACTTAATGTAAGAGTCACTCAGGAATGCTGCTTGTTACCCTTTGGATGTAACCTCAGTTAATTCAGCCAGGCTTGCTCCCTTGAAACACACATTTGGTAGGGCGCACTGGAAGTTGCTTGAGCTTTTGTTTTTTTCTTTACTTTTTCTTTATTTTATTGTTTTTGAAGACTACCAAAGCAAATTAGTAGAAATGATTCTATACTGAAAGAATAGTTTCTGCTTCCCTAGAGTGAAGTAGATCCTTTCACAGATACAAACATAAGTAAATGTTTACCCTAATGTTAAGATGCTTTATGGTTTCTTTCCTATAAAAAGGCTTTCATCTGTATCATGTAGCCAACAGATTTATTATGCCCCTACTGCGCGCCAAGTGCTTTGTAAGAAAAAAGAGAAGTAGTAACACAAAGTACTTGCATTGTTTCACTACTTGAATAACTTCAGTTGGATTTCAATTACAATTGGATCACTTGCAATTTAGTTGGAGAGATAATGCAGGTTCAGAAGAAGTTACAAGAGGAGGTGTGTCAGTACAATACCAGAGTCCCAGCTTTAACAGCGGTGGGGGCTAGAATATTCCACAGGTTGTCCTAGGCTTCTCAAAGCAATGCTCTTATTTATTCAGCTGTGAAGCAGGTATTGCTATTTCCTCTTTATTGATTAGTGAAACGAGATGCAGCCTCAGTAGCTGGCCCAAGAGCACCAGGTGAGACCACACAGTGGGAGAAACTGATTTTTTTTTTTTGAGACAAAGTCTTGCTCTGTCGCCTAGGCTGGAGTGGAGTGATGCAATCTCGGCGCACTGCAACACCTGCCACCTGGGTTCAAGCAATTCTCCTGTCTCAGCCTCCTGAGTAGTTGGGACTACAAGTGCCCGCCACCACGCCTGGCTCATTTTTGTATTTTTAGTACAGACCGGATTTCACCATATTTGTCAGGCTGGTCTCGAACTCCTGATCTTAGGTGATCCACCCGCCTTGGCCTCCCAAAGTGCTGGGATTACAGGCGTGAACCACTGCACCTGGCCCAGAAACTGAATTTTAAATGAGATCATTGGACCCAAGATCATTTCTTTTTCCAATCAAACATGGCTCAGAAGGGGCCACGGTAGCCATGAAGAGGGAATGATCATAGCTGCAGTGAAAGATGTCAGAGAAATGTGAATGGCTTTACATAGACCTCAAGGGTTATAGATGGTTCCTTGGGACAAGTGTCAGGGCAGTGAACAGAATTAGGGAGGTGGTAAAGATGGCACGCTGAGGACAGCTGTGGGCTTGTCAGCAGTTTGGTATGAGTTTATTGTTACTGGTGGTGGAGGGATGATCAGGTTTGGGGAAACTTTGCAGAATCTTTCCACTTTTGGGACCCTTTCTAACTTATGAGAGTCGGTTTATAGAAAGGAGTTATTTGGGGCCAGGCGTGGTGGCTCACACCTATAATCCTAACACGTTGGGAGACCAAGGCGGGTGGATCACCTGAGGTCAGGAGTTCATGACCAGCCTGGCCAACATGGCAAAACCCTGTCTCTACTAAAAATACAGAATTAGCCAGGCATGGTGGTGCGTGCCTGGAATTCCAGCTACTAGGGAGGCTGAGGCAGGAAAATCACTTGAACATAGAAGATAGAGGTTGCAGTGAGCTGAGATCGTGCCAGTGCACTCCAGCCTGGGTGATAAGAGTGGAACTCTGTCTCAAAAAAAAAAAAAAAAAAAAAAAAAAGGGAGAGAAAACAAAAGAAAGGAGGCATTGGGCTTCCAGGATTCTTAAATTATTCTCTCTTGGTTGAGAAGGACAAGTTGGCATAATTTATATTTGAAAATTGCCTTAGCGTTAGGGAACTGGAGAGCTTGCCATGGGAGTCAGAAGAGACCTGGTAAGCTAGCCCTATGATAATGATATTTACCACATTCTCCTGAATATAAGACAACTGGTGAGAAGATTCCCTCTCAAAATATCCCTCCCATTTATAAATGAACTTTTAGGGCTACACTGCAAATGGTTGAATGCCAACTTATAATATTAGTGTATTAATTGGGGAACATTTTGAAATCTCTTATAATATAAAATTATATCTTACTTTTGAGGTGGGACCTTTTATTCTTACATTTTATGAAAGTTATATTGGTCTTTCACATGCGTCTATGGCCTTGTGGTCATTGTCCTCAATAGAGCCACCTCTTGAGTTATCCCACTCAGTTTTCCCAGGAACTTCAACACTCCATCAATGTCATTTCAGACAAAGCACTCTTCGAAGTCCTGTGTGATAGTGTCCCTTGAAATTTTATTTCGAGCAACAAGAACCCATTAAGACAGTTGACTGTTTTTATCCATTCTGTGATTGTTGGTGATTTCCACCCACTGAATTGTTTTAAGTGGTCTCTGAAATCTTGCCTATGACAAGGTCCAACATTTGCAATCATGTGTTCACAGGTGCCCTTTCTGGGCATACAAAACTGGCATTGACTGAGGATGTATCAGGTTGGTGTGTTTACCCCAAACTAAACTTTCTCATACTCAATTAATAATTGAGAGCTACGTAATATGAAATAACTGTGTCAGCAATCAGAGGCAAAGCCTGTATTCTTAGAGATATAATTTTAATAAAACTTCATCTTCAGGTTGGGCAGAAACAGTATTCTACAAAATTGTTGTGATGAAATTACTCTAATAGTGGCAAGAATACATGACATTTTGTGTGACCATTATTGTTTGGATGCAGCTGTTTTGATGCTAGGGGTAGGTTGACATAGTCTGGAAGCCAAGCCATTAAACATTCCGCTATTTAAAAAAATTACCAACTAATGTATGAGACAGGCAATCTCATCCAATATGTAAGCTTTATAGTCACATCAACCCTGAGATGAGGATAAGGCAAAAGTAGGAATGAGAGATGGAATGAGGAATTCAGCGGGACTCAGAGATGGGGTAAGTGACGGTGTGAGAATTAGGTGCAATCTGGAAGTAAAGTCATACCTCATGAAGAGTTGTGTGTTGACCATATCATTTATTCTAGAAAAGGATATTGCTTGTTCTTTATGAAGTGTTCTGCTCACACTTGCAATTTTTATGGTCTGAATCTCTGGTTTTCTTATTTCTACTTTAATGTTGGATAGTCAGACTTCAAGATCAATTAAATTTATTAATTGAAATTGGAATTTGATTGATAGGAATATGGTATTTTCTATTCTAAAGTACGGACTCACCTACTTTTTGTAGGTCTTTTACTATCCTTATATTTAATTATATGATTAAAATCATAATTATTCTTATAATTTCTTGTTAAATTATTGTTTTAATTGATTACATTTGTTTGACTGTGTAGTAGTCAGTGGTCGTTTGAGAGGCAGGAGAGGGTATGGAGGAGGGTGTTTGAACTTCAGATGCCCATTAAATATTCAATTAATTTTTAACAATTATGACCTCAATCCCAATAAAATGTATATTAAAGTTAATATTACAAGTCTTCTTTATAATGATAGTTTGGAGGTAATAATAACATTTAGAAACAAAGCCAATTTTAATGGGTTTTCTGAAAATATCTGGTTTTCCCCTGATTATCTGGATTTTTTTCTAATAAATACACATAGCTCTTAATCCAATTGGTGCCCCATAATTGGAGAGTTCAGAACAGAGACAGGGATGTGAGTAGTGCATATTGGCAAAAATTTAAAAAAGGAGTTTTACATCTTGACAGGCTTATTTTGATGTGGTGCCATTAACATGTCTGGCACATACAGTAGATATTTGGAAAATTTGAGTGCCCTTTGCTTTCCCAGATCAGTTCACCGAGAAAGGAAAAGCAGGATAGTGGTTATACCTATGCCTGGAGTTCCATAGCTTTCTTATGTCTAGGAAACCAAGAATTAATGGAGAAGATTCAAGATGCTATGGAACCCCACTATGTACGGTTTATTGAGAGAGAATGCAGAACTAAAGTTTGGAGAAAATGACTATTTGGGATAAGATGGAAGATACTATCCCATCTTCCATCTTAATTAATAGTAATTAATAAGGCCAGGCATGGTAGCTCATGCCTGTAATCCTAGCACTTTGGGAGACCGAGGCAGCTGATCACTTGAGCTCAGGAGTTCAAGACCAGCCTGGGCAACATGGCCAAACCCTATCTCCAGAAAAAGATACAAAAAAATTAGCCAGGTGAGGTGGTGCACACCTGTAGTCCCAGTTACTTGGGAGGCAGAGGTGGGAGGATCGCTTGAGCCCAGGAGGTCAAGGCTGCAGTGAGCCGAGATCACGCCACTGCATTGTAGCCTGGGTGAAAAAGTAAGACTCTCTCTCTCTCTCAATCTCTCTGTCTCTCTGTCTCTCTCTCTGTCTCTCTCTCTCTCTCTCTCTCTCTCTCTCACACACACACACACAAACACACACACACACACACACACACAGACAGAGAGAGAGAGAGAGAGAGAGAAATTAATAAGCTGTTTAAAGTTCAGCATTTTGAAGCTGTGGAGCCTAGCTGATCACCCACCATTATAGAGGGGATTAATATTAGAGTAAATAGTGTAGGTTAGGGTTAGAGAATGAGCACCATTGGCAGCACAACTATTATGACAGTTTTCTTTTGGAATGGACTGAAGACATTGGGATACACATGGTACAATGTTTTATTATATCAAATCAGGGCCATTCTTGCACCACCTTTTTGTACTATTTGAAAGTTTCTTCCATGATTTAAGATGTTTGCTAATTAAATATTTTCTTCAAAGAATTAAGTTCAGAGGACTTAGCTTTGCATTTCCCAGCCCCCTGTGAATACCTTAGGTTGTAACATAGTGCTTTCTCTTTTGCAAACTTTCATTATTTAACTGTCAAAATCTCCCCAAATACCCTTTCAGGTGATTTCAGTACAAAATGTGATCCAAACATCAGAGGACCTTTTATTACCTAGACTTAAACACCACAGATAACTCAGAGAGTTTAAGCTGACAGTTTTGCCTGAAACCACCTCTTCTGAAACACGTTTAGATCGATGTCAGGATTGGTTTTTGGTGGCACCAGTCACAGCTGCCAAACCCCCTGACCCACCTGCCCCGGAAACATTAGCACCCAGAGGTGTTTCCTAATACTGAAGGTGCTCTGAAGTACAGTAAACAGTGTCGGCTCAGTGTCCAGATCAGCTTGGCTGCAGCTCCTTGATTTGTTTATTCTCTTCGGGAGTGAAAAAAAGTTATAAAATTGGTGAGAGTTCCACAGTCTCAGATTTTAACCACATATTGCACAGGTACTGGTCATTTTATTCATTAGCACACTAGAGATTCAGAGTAAGTGTGGATTTTATATTTGCGTGTATATATGTGTATTTACATAATTCCTAATATTTGGGTCAATAATACTTGGGACCAAAAGTGTGTGATAGGAAAAATAATGCAGACCTCGAAGTTAGGACAACCTGGTTTCTAATCTAGACTCTGCTGAACAAGTCATAAAATCTCTCTAAACCTCTGTTTCTTCATCTGCAAGTTGAAGATAAAAAAGATCTATCCTGTTGGAGATCAAAGAGAAGACATATAAAGTGCTTAGCACAGGGTACAGGATAGCACAGGTTGTCAGTAAATAGTCAGGATGAGGATAATGATGAGAAGCAGACCTGCCTGGGACCTGTGTCTTCTACTTGGTGTGGCAAAATGTAGAATGTATGTACCTTTGTGTTTCTGGTTGGAGCCACCTGCTGTCACTTGTACTCTGCATCAGCTCTAGACCCCTCCTTCCATCTCAGACCTTGTATTTTCACATGAATGTGATATATATATCTATCTCTCTATATAGATTATATATATGAAAAGATCAGTCTGTGTTGCTTAGAACTAACTCACTAGCAATTGACTCTTTCATATCTTGATTTGTTGCAAGTGTGAGTTACTGTTTAGAGTAGTTGTTGAAATCGAGCAGATGCTGTTGAGTTGAGATACTCTGTGATTGGTACCACAAGGTAGAAGAGTCTCTGTTATCATAGAAAATACAAAATTTGAGACACCACTGTAGTTCTGACGGAAGGCTTGTTTTGCTCAGAGAATGTTCTTTTAAAAATTCTGATGAGATTGACATGTGACACAAGAATGGCAGAATGTTGATAAGGGGTTGAAGCTGGGTGAAGGGTTTGTGGGGGTTCTTTATACTGTTCTCTTTACTTACGTGTTTGTTGGAAAATTTCCACAATGAAAATTTTCATATTTAAACAAATGCTGGGATTGTTGCCTTCCTATTGAAATATTTGGAAGTCCAGGCATATTTTAGTTCCATGTCTGGACTTCATGTGGCCATCTTTTAGGTGTCATTTAATGTAGCATGCCGTTATTTGTAGGATAAGATTATTTTCAAGGGTGAAAAAGGTGAAAGCTAAATTCAAAAGAAATGTGAGAAAATTATCTCAGTGCAAAGAGATGAAGCTTAGAAAAGAATCTCTCAGGCTAGCTGCTACTTCACTATCCCCTGGTTTAAGGATTATGTAAGTGAAATCTTCTGTGAATCCACAGCTATGCATACATTTATACTTAATGTTCCCATCAAAAGAAGTAATCAGTGCTGAAGCATTATTGAGATTTAGAAATTCCACTATATACCACACTTAAATGATGAAAAATGTTTCAAAAATAGCCCTTGCTGCTTTTAAATAGCCTATTAGAGTAGACAGGAAAATTCCACTGGCACAGTGGACCATGAGGCTATTGGACAGATCCATGTATTAAAAGCTTAGGCTAAATTTGGCTCTGTGGTGTGTAAAATAACACCAGAACCTAGTATAAAGTGATTTTTCTGCATTGTTTCCTCAAAGATTCATATGTGTAAAGGGAATGTATTTTTCTTAAGCCAGGCTTGTGTCGTCAGGACCTGGTACTACAGATGACTTTAGCGCTGCTGTCACCATCAAGTGACAGCATCTTCTTACTTTGCAAAAGCCCCTGTGAGTGCCCTAGTTAGCAGAGTTTATGCATCTCCACTCCCCATTAGCTGGGAGCTAGTGGCCAAGTTATATTCCCTATCTTACGTCCTGCCAACTGGAGAAAGAATGCTTGTTCTCTTCTTTCTCAGAGCAATGGCTAAGTGCATCCACCTTGAGTCAGACAGACCTGAGACTGGCACTGCCTCCTAATAGCTTTGAAACACGTGGCCTCGTAGATTCTCAGAATCCTCACCGTAAAAATGGAATCATAGTGGCATCTATCACAAGGGGTTCTTGTGAGGGGAAATGAGATACTTCTTACTTAACTGGCACCCCGTAAATAAACAATTGTGTGAATTGTGATGGTGATTATGATGATGAATCATGGACTGAGAAGTCTGAGTGTTGGAACATGTAGCTTGCTCTTTCCCAAGGTTGGAAATTGCCACCTCTCTTGGTTGTCATGGAGAATTCAGAGACGAACTTCGTAATTCTTACTCAGAAGGGATAGGAAATTTTGGTCTAAAGCCTGAAGCACGTGGGAGAAATGTAGACCTGATGGCTATTTGACTGAAATACATACATGCCCTTGCACACTGGATTCAAGCCCGATATTTACGTAATGGCCATTTTATTTAGGTAGAATTTGCAAGGACTCAGCTCCATCTGCTCAGGTCTCTGCCATGGCAGTGATGGAATCAGGCCGTGTGCCCAAGAGAGTGCAGAGGGAAGATTTCCAGGAAGGTGATGCCTGGGAATGTTGATTCCCTAGTTCTCTCATCAGAAACTGGGCTTCCAAATCTCTAGGAGGTTCTTTTCCTTTTCTGCCACATGACGTGATTCATGGTAACATGCCAAGAATGACCTGCTAAGCTACCTACCTATCAGTACAGGAATGGCATATCTCTGTGGGGAGCTTTGATTTTTGGCAGAATAACCGCCTTCAGGGACATCCCCTCATGGACGGCATTGTCAGAAAAGGACAGTGTTAGGCGGTAGTAAATGACTAAGCTGACTGCAGCGACATCTCATGAACATGACCACATCTAGAATGATATTCAGGCCTCAAAGCAATGATAGCCATGCAGCAGTGCCACATTTCTTACTAAAAGAAACCATATCCTACTAAAACTTCCTACTACCAGGGCTCTTTGCAGAAATAGCTGATTCCAGATGTGGGTAGGAAATGTATAAGATGCATCTGGAATAGCTTGTTATTCCCTGAAGCAAGGAAGCTGTCAAAGACTACCTGGAGTCACTTCAAAAGGAATAGAGGCCAACTTGAAGGTGCTTCCAGTAGCCCGAAATGCTACAGTAAGAGCATGAAAGGACAGTGACTAAAATGAATTGAAATAAGTCAAACATATAAAAACAAATGGGCTCTTAATGACCTTAATTTTTTTTTAAAGAAATGCACATGTAAAAATAAACTGGTTATAAACAAGTCTTTTCCATGGATTTAGATAGCTGCTAATCAAATTCTAAACCCTGGAAACACATGACCATCCTACCTCTCTCTAACCCTGTCATTATAGAGCAGAACTCAGAGATATGTCAATGGCAATGGTAGTAGCAGGGTTCCTTAGGGATATTTTTCAACGGTTGTTACTCACTTGAAATAATACTATAGGACTTGGTGGGTAGCAAGCAGTGCAGGGGCTGCTGGCCCCCCTCGCTCTGCCTCCAGGGCACCCAGCTGGATAAAGCTGACACAGTTTTATCCCTCTCTATTGCAGTTTTGTTCAGAATTTGTTTCCCTAGTGGGCTGTGAGTTTCCCTGGGGGCAGGGCCTCTGCTTTGTTTTCTTTAGTATTCTTATTGTCCACCACAGTGCCTGGCACACAATAGCATTTAGGAAATAAATACCTGATAAAATATGTGTATCCTGTACAGAAGGGTTCATTCTCAAAATGAATGCAGAAGGCTTCACTGTGAATGTCTTACATGTAAGTATTGTCTCAACAAATCCTTTATTCTCTCTTGCTTTGAACAAGTGTTTTCATATTATTATTTCAGATTTAAGTATTAAAAGGTATGTGTCTTGTGCTTAGTTACTGAAATACTAAAAAATAAATAAATAAATAAATCCACCATTTATTGAATAGCTACTTTTTGCTAGGCTTTCTATTAGGTTCTTCGTATAGCATATTTTATTTGATTGTCACGAACTTATGAAATCTCTATTTGAAAGACTGAAGAATAAAGTCTCAGAGATGTCAAGTATGTTGCCAAAGTCACTGAACTAGGAAGTGGACAAGCCCAGGTCTGCTAACTCTAAAGTTCTATGTTCTTTTTACTACACTGAGATACAGAAATGTAATCTTGGGCTCTTCATATGTTTTGGGTGAAAGGGAGCTCTGATGCGTATTATTCTTGAAAATGAATAAACGGGATGGTGGTGATTCTTTTAACCTTAATCTTTTATTAAAATAATTCCCTATTCCCATCAGTAATAAACCTTGAGATTGTCAATACATTGTCAACTCTTATGTATGGCGAACCATTCTAAAATAAATTTCCCCTTAGACAAAAAAGTAATAATGCTAAAGAGAATTTGAATCTATGGACCAAATTGTGCTTGAGTGAAGAATGGTCTTACTCATTTTGACATCCGGCCCTGAATAAATAAGGTTGTTTCAGGCTAGAGCTTTTCAGACAGTCACATATTGCACTGCATAGAATCAGCTTTTGACTAGGACCCTGTGCGTCCCCTGACGTGACTTCTGAGGCTAAAGCTTTGCTATAAGTATATGCATGCATGTCTGTCTGTCTACTCAGCCATTCTCAAACTTTTTGATCTCAGGACCTCTTTACAACTCTTAAAACTCTTTACAACTCTTAAAAACACCTCCAAAGAATTTTAGTTTATTTTGATTATATTCATTAGTATTTCCCATATTAGAAATTAAAAACATATAAAACATAATACACAAAGCACACATCTCATTAGTTGTCAGTGCAAGATGTCATCTATATGTCATGGAATCTTTGAACAACTCTGCCATAAACTTATGAAAGAATAAGAGTAGTTTTGACTCTGTTGATGCATGGAAAGCTCTTGAGAACCCCTCAGGGTGCCTGGAACACACTCTAATAATTGCTGATCTATACGCTTTTTTATTTCTCCTCTTCTCTCTTGAACCCACCTTAGTCAGGCTTTCTACATGACCATGACACTTAAACTGCTGTCAAGGTCGCCAGTGACCTCCACATTGTTTAATTAAGTGGTCAGTTCCCCATCTCTTAGAATTATTTGGCACAACATATCATTTACCCATCCTTGAACTATTTTCTTCATTTGGCTTCCAGGGTACCAGACTCACTTCCTTTTTAGCTGGTTCCTCTTTATCTCTTTGACTTCTTAATGTTGGAGTTTCTCATGGCTCAGGCTTTGGTCTTCTTTTCTTTTTTTAATCTATGTTATTCACTCTTTGTGGACATCATTCAACCTCATGTTTTTATATACCAGGCATGTATTTCCAGCCTCAGCCTCTCTTCTGAACTTGAGACCTGTGTATCCAGCTGCCTACTTGACATCTCTTCTTAGGCATCTAATAGCATCTGAAACTTAGTGCATGAAAAAATGAGCACCCCATCTCTGTCTTCTGCAAACCTCTTACCCCTATAGTCTGTTTCACCTCAGCAAATTCCATCTTTCAGGTTGCTCAGTCCAGAAACATGGAGTCATTCTCAAGGCTTCTCTTTCATGCTTCTCATCTTGTCCATCAGCCAAGCTCATCTGCATCAAATTCTAAAATAGATGTAGAATGCTACCATTTTTACCATCTCCACAACTACCAACACCATGACATCCTGCCTGAGTTACTTCAGAGCCTCTTAACTGTCCCCTGTCCTTCCCTTGCTCCACCAGAATCTCTTCTTCACACAGCCATTAGACTGTTCCTGTTAAAAGGTGAGTGAGGCTCTCTTGTGTCCCAAACATACCAGCAACTTTTCATGTCACTCAGAAAGAAAGCCAAAGTCCTTTAAAATGTCCCACAAAACCCCATCTGACCTGATGCCTACTTCCATTACCTCTTATAACCCTTCCCTGACCAGTTTCTGTCTACCCACACTGATATCCTTGTGGGACCTCTGGGCTTTTGCACTTACAGTGTCATCCTCCTAGAGTGCCCGTCCCCATTTTTCTGGAGGGTTCACTCTGTTGTCGACCTTAGACCATTATTCAAATAACACCTTCTCAAGTGAGGCCTTCCCTTAATACCCTCTTTAATATTGCAATTCCTTCAACGCTCTTTCCCCCTTTTCCTGCTTTATATTTCTCCCTGGCACTTTTTTGCCATTTAATTTATGATGTATTTTACTTATTTAAAATAATTGCCTCTCATTTTCCAACCACAGCTGAGCAATCTATTATGACAGCCATTTCTTTTGTCTGTTCTTCTATTGCTCCTCAGCCTTGAGTGTGCCTGGAACCTACTAGAGTATTATTAAATATTCAAAATGAATGAATAAGTGGAAAGTAGACCATTTTATGTCTTCATGTTGATAAATCATTTATAAGCATATCAAAGAAATATGATAGGTTTAATCCATTCTAAACTCCAAGTTTTGCCAGAGTATGCAAAATAAGGTATAATTGAAAAAAATCTTTTATAATAAGATGTGACTAAGATGTGGCTTTGATCAAAGGAATGTCCTAATTTTATTTTGAAGTTAAAGTATAGACTTATACCTACAAAGTTAGGTGCTTTGGGCATAAACTGATTTTGTGGTAGAGGAACTTCAGTGTGGGGCTCTGCTTTGAGAACAAGGACAACTATTCCAGACTTTTCAGACCCTTGTCTTCATCATCATCATCATCATCACCATCATCATTATCATCCCATATCTCTTGGACTTCTCATCCTCAGGTCATAGCACTGATATGGAGGGTGAATATCACAGGCTGAGGGAAGTGGGCCAGCTACAGATCTGGTCCATTCATACAGAGCATCATGTCTAATACTCCTGGGGTTTGGCGACCCCAGGTTTAATATGGGAGGACATCCAACCTAGAGAGTGAGCCATAGGGGTTTGGTGATGTCAACAGATGTTATGCAAAAAGAGGTGAAGTTCAAGAGAAAATAATGTGGGAGATAATCAGTTAAAGTTTCTGTTTTCCCAGGGTCTTTATTTTGCGATTGTGCATTACAAATCCCTAATAAGGAGACAAAGAATGCAGGGTTTCACACACCTAATGGAATTCAGAGCCTTTTGTTCTTGTAGCATCTCACTGGGGGAATTCAGGTATGTAATAATGAAGTTTTACTATTTATATTTGTTAATTTTTTCATCTTTCCTCTGGCCTCCAATATTAGGAAGAGAAAGACAAAAATTAAGTAGAAAGATCTTATAATTAAGCATTTTTTTCCTAGTTTGGGATCAAAATCTAGGAGGGTATTTTATGTACGTAAAATTGACGTAGTACTCTGATGAGAATCTGTAAATGTATGTGAGCATCAGAAGTCGACTGGACATTTTGGAGGTTAACATTTTGGAGATTCATCAATGTTTTTATGTGGCAGTGCTTTTTACCTAAGTGTTTCTTCATGAGTCAGGGACTGGTGTGCATTTTCCGGCATACATTGTGTACATATTCTTGATCTTTTGTGCTTCTCTTTCCCTAGGCATAATTTACACAAAAGGTTTAGTGAGAGAGGAGCTAGCTCAATGTTACATTTAGGTTACCTAGGAATTAATATCAATACTTCAGATTTGGTGCAGATATAAAAGATATCTTCCCATGATCAATTTTGATTATTTCATTCTCCCCTAAGGAATTATTCTGGGAGTACAACAATTGACATAAATGTCATTGCACTTGTGACACAATTGTTGCCTCTTTTGTAAGAAGAGTTTTGGGCCAGGCATTTCTTAAGTCTTAGGACATCAAGTTATCTCTTAAGATTTCAGGTCATACCAACCAGTACCTGAACATAAGTCAAGATAATATACACTAACAATTGTAGCTATTGCTCTGGAGAAGATAGTCTATACTTGATGTATATTACATTATAAAGCAACTCAGGATTTGTGGGTTTGGAAATGAAGCTAACTTGATTGGCTTGTCACCCATACCTACATTGAAGCTTAAGAATACTGTTCTGTGAAGAATGGTGCTGGAAGGGAAAGTAAAGCCAACAGGTGGTAAAGAGAGTCTGGCCATGTTTCCATTGGACCAGCATCCCAGTGGAGAGTGGCCACTGGAGACAGCCCTGGACTGGGGCCAAGAATGGGTGTTTTGGTCTCTCCCCTTGTCAAAGACACTGCACACTGCACAACAGCTAGAAACCAGTGATGGACACCAACACAGCAGGTATAGAAATCTCTTCTGGGTGTTTTGTGGTCTTTCCATTTGTCCCTAGTTGACTTAGAGTTGTAGTTCTTGCATTTTGGTCTGGGGCAGCCCAAGACCCTTTCAGGGACTTTGTGAGGCCAGCATTACTTTCATAATAACACTAAGATATGATTTGCTTTCATCACTCTCATTCTCTTACAAGTGTACAATGGAGTTTTCCAGAAGCTGTATGATATGCGATATCTCAACAGATTCAAAGCAGAAGTAAATAAAAGAATCTAGCTGTCTTTTTCTAGGCCAGAGAGGAAACAGTAAAGATATTTGTAAAAATGTAAGAAAAAAAACATTAAAATGTCATAAGATGTTATTCTATTGACATGTGATGAGTTTGTTAGGGGTTTTTTGGTTTATTTTTTTGTGTTTTTTAGAAACAGGGTCTCAACCTGTAGCTCAAGCTGGAGTGCAGTGGTGTGATCATAACTCACTGCAGCCCAAACTCCTGGGCCTAAGTGATCCTCTCGCCTTAGCCTCCCAAGTAGCTAGGACTGCAGGCACGTGCCACAGCATATGGTTAATTTAAAAAATAATCGTTATTGTAGTGATGGGGGTCTTGCTACGTTACCCAGGCCCCTGGCTTCAAAACAATATTCCCACTTCAGCCTCCCTAAGGGTTGAGATTACAGATGTGAGGCTGTGCAGCTCACCTGAGTTTAAATGATGCGATATTTTAAAAAAAATTTTTGTTAAAATCTAACATGATAAATACTAAGATATAACTTACATAAGCCAAAGTTCTTTGGGAATTGTTTTCAGCACATGTATTTCCCAAATATTGCATGCATTTTTATTTACTAAATCTGACAACATAACCTGCTCAGCCCTTGTATTTGCAGTAGGTTTTAACACCTGCTGTTTGGGGAGAGGGTGGAGACACTGCAATTCTTCTTACTGCCAGTTCAGTGGGCACTGGAACCAACTTTAAGAGCACACTTGATTATTCTTGATGTCTTTCTTTCTGACTTTGCAGTGGTATGATTTTCTCCTGGAAAAGGTTGGGCGCTACTGGAAGGGCATCACCTATAAGGGTGTGGCAGTATCAGCAACTGATTTCAGCCCAATCTCTGTCATTTATTACTAAGTACAGTGTAGTTGTGTGTTGTCACTTATAGCAGAGCCTGCACAGGTGGCACAGCTATTGTGTTTGTTTCCAGTGTTAAGCCCTTAGTATTTGCCAAGAGGGATGTAGAGATGACTTCCAAGAGGCTTCACGGGTATTATCTTGACTTCATTCATGCATTCATTCATTTCTCCTTTCCTCTTTTGTTTTCCTTCTTCCATCCTCCTTTCCTTCCTTTCTTCCCTTCCTCTTTCTCTTTTTCCCTCCCTTCCTCCTTCTCTCTCTCTCTTCCTTCCTTCCTTTTGCCCTTTCTTCTTTTCTCCTTTCCTTCTGTTCTTCCCTCCCTCTTTCTCTTTTTTTCTTTCTTTCCTTCCTCCTTCCCTCTTCCTCTCTCTCCACCTCCCTCTCATTTGTTTAACAACTATTTGCTGCATTCATTCTGTGGCATGTGAGACACTATGATAAGTGCTGGTTTTTAGGAGAAAACAAAAAAGGTGATATTCTTGCCTTCATGAAACTTGGTCAGTATCCCAGAATTCTTTGCAGTCAACTTAAAATCACAAGGGAATAAAGAATCTAAACCACAATGGAAATGTGCTAGTTCACAGTGAGGTGGCATTCCAGTGGATACCCCTTCTTAGCATCTGCATATGGACAAGGGAAGACTGGTATGAGAACTTGTAACTGACAGGGCGAGGGCTGGAACTACAACCTAGGGATGAAGAGGGAGGTCTTGGGAGTAAGGTGATTTACCTCCACTGCATATAGTTTGGAGACCTGGCCACAGGTGTACATTTGCCCAGATGCTCCTCTTGTTATTCTGATTTTTTAAAATTAGTTTTTGGATGTCATTTGTTCAGCAGTTTTTAGAAAAATTATAATAAAGTAGCACATCCTCTGCCTATGCCTGCTACATAAACATCTATTTCTGAATTTCTGAATTACACACTGGTACCGTTGATTTGTATGTAGACTAGAAAAGAATAAGGTGGTTGGCCAGAGCCCCATAGAAATCCTCTTTAAGAAATAATAATAATCACTGCTAGCTATCAAAAGCATATCATGAACCTTAGATGTATTACTTCATTTGGTTTCTCAGAACAACCCTGCCAGGTAGATATTATCATTTCCTTTGTACAGATGGGAAAACTAATTTCAGGAAGCTTACGTGACTTGCCCAAGGTCACACAACTGTTGATTAGCAGGGTCCGGATTCTGACCTGTAAGTCCAGCTTTATAACCACATGCCTAGCAATTGTCCTTGTGTTAGACACAGTAAAGACTTAAGTGAGATCTCTCAGGCATGAGTCTGGGGGTTCTGTCTCATTTCTTTAGCCTTTTTTAAAAACATAAAAATAGAAAAGAATAATGAGCAACACTCATGCCCTATTTCTTTTGCCTTTGTCTTGTATATTCTGATAAATAAGACAAAGATCATGATTATCTGGCCATCTAATTCGCATTTTTCTCCAGTTTTCTCCTGAAAACCAGCACTTAGCATCTGATTTCCTGGAAGGCCTCAGATGGTTAATTCTAGGTATTCTCGGGTGGCGAAGTATGAAAACAAGAAAGATAGAGCAGCAATACATTATAATGAAAATTGCCGTAGTTTAGTACCTGAGGATATTAAATCAAACATGAAGGACTGTTGTGTAGAGAAGGGATTATTACTTCTGCCCTGGGGATATGAACTAGAAGGACCAATAAAAAGAATTATAAGCATGCGTCGTGGAGCTCAATATTAGGAAGTTGTTTTGTTTTGTTTGCTCATTTATTTGTTTTTTAATTAGACCTTTCCAAAGTGAGATGGACTCCTTTGAAAGGTTTGAATTCTCCAGCAATGAATGGTCACATCAAAGGCATGTTGTGAAAGTGTTTTTGTTGTCAATTGTGTTCTTTATGGCCTGTGATTTTACATAGCACCACACCTCAATAGGTTGTTTAGGAACTCTAGTCTAGTGGCAGTCTATCCCAGAGGCTTATAAAATGTTTGCCAACTTAGAATTAGAAGGTTCGTTTTAAGAGAATAATTAGGGAAGCTAAATAAAAAATATAACAGTGATGGAGGAAGTTCCAGGGGGTGCCTTTGCCACCGTATCCCTACCAGGTTAGGAAAGGTAGGGCAACTGCTTCTCTGCTTGGCTCCTATCTCAGGTGAATTCCCCAGAGGAATAGAATGAAGGTGAGTAGCAGAGCCTGGGCAGCGATTGAGAGGTGGAGATGAACAAAGTGGAAGGAGCATCAAGATGGCTATATTAGTCCATTTTCATGCTGCTATAAAGAACTGCCCAAGACTGGGTAATTTATAGAGGAAAGAGGTTTAATTGACTCACAGATCAGCATGGCTGGGGAGGCCTCAGGACATTTATAATCATGGTGGAAGGAGAAGTAAACATGTCCTTCACATGATAGCAGGAAGGAGAGGTTTAAATGAAGTGGGTTTGAGAGGTTTGAATGAAGTAGTTATAAAACCATCAGATCTTGTGAGAACTCACTCACTATCATGAGAACAGCCTGAGGGTAACTGCCACCATGATGCAATCACCTCCCATGAGGTCGCTCCCCCAACACATGGGGATTACAATTTAAGATGAGATTTGGATGGGGACATGGCCAAACCATATAAATGTCCTTTGGAGACTTCCCTTAGAATCCTTGCTTTGACATGTAATGCTCATTCTCCATTTCCTACATTCATAAACATTTTGAAAATTAGTATTTAATTATACCAATATTCATGACTATATTATCTAGGTTAAAAAAATTAAACTGTTATATATAAGACTAAATATTTTTTGGTACTATATACCCAGTACCAATGGAGGGTCTATACAGAGTAGAGTTGAAAGTACATATTTGTTCATGTTTGAAAGACGCAACAGGAAACTTGAGATCTGGGTGTACTTACACTATTCTATCATTGTGAAATGTTTTAATAGTGATTTTTTTTTTCCAGACAGAGTCTTGCACTGTTGCCAGGCTGGAGTGCAGTGGCACAGTCTTGGCTTACTACAAACTCTGCCTCCCAGGTTCAAGTGATACTCCTGCCTCAGCCATTCGAGTAGCTGGGACTATAGGTGTGTGCCGCCATGCCCAGCTAATTTTTGTATTTTTAGTAGAGACAGGGTTTCGCCATGTTGAACAGGATGGTCTTGACCTCTTCACCTCAAGATCCACCCACCTCGGCCTCCCAACGTGCTGGGATTATAGGCATGAGCCACGGTGCCTGGCCTTAATAGTGATTTTTATTAAGGTAATAGTATTGAATGATAAATTTGGAAGGCCTAGAAAAAAATAGAATAGAAGAATAAAAATCTCACCCATCATTCTACCACATGTACATAATGTTGATAATCACTCCTAATATTCTTTTATTTATCCCTAAATATTTATTCTTGTAATAAGTGTTCTTTGTTTGTTACATTTTTCAGGCCACCCGTTTTCTCTCCCTTGTAAGTGGCAGAGGCTGTGTGAACAGCAGCTGCAATTGCAAATCTCATTTCAGCTTCCTAAATCTTGTAATTAGAGGAAATCCTAATGAGGGAGCAATAGTTTGGCTGAAATTCTAATTTGCAGTGTTGTTCTGAGTGTTCATTTGTGTCTTGAGGATCCTGCTGTTTGAGAGGGGCCACTGGAGAGGGTGACTCATGGTCTGCCGGTCAGATGCCGTGGGGAGCAGAAGTCTCCAGTGGAGAGGTTTTGATAAATCACCTCTCAGTTGTCTTAGTTATTGAATCTGTAAGTGTGCAATGGGAATAACAGACTGCTTCATCTCCGTCGTCTGGCACATATGTGATGTCAAGGAAAATAAGAATATATGTGATAAAGTTGGCATTACTCGTTGTGGGAAGTCAAGATGATTCAGTAATGTTGCTAGGGTTGTTAACTGACTATTCAGGATAGCAAAAAACAAAACTTTACATCTTTGCCTTATACTTAACATCAAAATCCATTGCAGAGGTAGCATGGCATTGTGTTTGGGCACTGAAATCTATGTAGAACCTGGACTCCAGTCCCAGCTGTGTCACTTACTAGCAAGTGGTCAAGTTACTTCACCTCTATAGGCCTCTATTTCCTCATCTGTAAAATGGGGGTGATAATAGTAGCTACTCCCTTAGGACAGTCATGAAAATTATATGAGTTACTACATTAGTTACTATTTAGCACTATAATCTAAAACAATATTTGACACAAAGCAGGTTCCATACAATTGTTTGATATTATTATTATTAAGTGCCTTAAAGCATTAACTATTTTATTGAAAGAAACCATAAAGTAATCAGAAGGAAATATAAATTAATCAGAAGGAAAAATAAATTCAGATCAGGAGAGTCTCTCTAAGCATGCAGTCAGTGCAAAAAACCACAGAGGACTGATATATTTGACTACATGAACATTAAAAGTCTGTATTGTATATGTCAAGGAAGTGAAGTATACATTTTACAATACTGAAAAGTAAATAAAGACACACAATAGTTACAACATGTCTGACAAACGTGGAGTTAATAGTTAGGCTTTAAACCCAATGTACTGTGACACCAAAGCTCACACATTGGATTCATGTTATATTCTGGTTGTCATTAGCCCGTGTTCAAAACTATGCATGTGTGCCACTCATAGGAGTGTATGTATGTGTGTATACTTGTATGTATTTCTTTCCTGCTTGATCCATAAATTGTTTAAGTCAGTTTACAATAATACAAAAGGTACAAAATAGCAAAATTAAAAACAGGAGAAAAAGAAAAAGCAGAAAACATATAAGGAGGAGTGAGGCTAAGCCGGTTTGGCCATGATGGAGAGTGTGACAAGGGAAACCCGAGCAATGTCACAGCCCAATGTCCACAAGCCCCAGCCTTTGTAATTACATTGGGGGGTACAAATATATATATATATATATATATATATATATATTTTGATATTGACAACAGCAGAACATTTCTTTTCAGAACCTTCAAAAGAGAGTACGGACTATGTAATGAATCGGAATCTTGACACCATTTTGTGAATAACACTAATTATGATGATGTATTTCATTCTCTGGGTGTAAGTGATGGCACCACACCAAGGCAGGGCACAGTAAGGCGCTTTTTGCAGTTGAGGACACTGATATTGTGCTGGAGCTTGGAGGCCACAGGCCTGGGCCTGCTTGTCTTCAGAGGCCATGCTCGCCCTTCTTCTGCCCTCTGTGTTGGAGGTGGGATGGACACTGCAGGCTGTTCATATCCCAGGCTCCCTGTTGGTTGGCTTCTTTGTTTCTGGCTGGGATTGGCCAATGAGAGGTCCTGCTGGGAGACCAGAGGGTCAGTGGAAGTGAGAAAACAAGGTCTTCCTCGTGCTCCCACTTCACGCTGGGTGGCTGCTTTACCAGCAGCTTCCCATGGACTGGCTTCTGGTGCCAGCTTCTTTCAGGTGACCCTGGGCCTTGGGCTCATTAATAATATCACCTCCTCCCTGGGCCCTTCGGCTCAGGTATGGGAACAGCCTTCCACATTTGCTAATCTTTGGAATACCTGGCTCTTCCTTATTGGCTTCTCAGCTCCTGCATCCCCTGTACAGTCGTGTGTGGCATAATCATGGGGGTAAAATGAAGAGAAATACTTCGTTAGGCAATTTTATTGTTATGTGAGCATCATGGAGTGTACTTTAAGCAGACCTAGATGATAGTGCCTACTGTACACCAGGGCTGTATAGCATAGCCTGTTGCTCCTGGGGTACATACCTGTACCGCATGTTTCTGTACTGAATACTATAGGTAACTATAGCACAGTGGTAAGGATTTGTGTATCTAAACATAGAAAAGGCACAATAAAAATACGGTATAAAAGATCAAAAATGGTACACCTGGCTGCACATGGTGACTCACACCTGTAATCCCAGCACTTTGGGAGGGTGAAGTGGGCAGATCACCTGAGGTCGGGAGTTCGAGACCAGTCTGATCAACATGGAGAAACCCTGTCTCTACTAAAAATACAAAATTAGCTGGGCATGGTGGCGCATGTCTGTAATCCCAGCTACTCAGGAGGCTGAGGCAGGAGAATCACTTGAACCTGGGAGACAGAGGTTGCGGTGAGCTGAGATCACGCCATTGTACTCCAGCCTGGGCAACAAGAGCAAAACTCCATCTCAAAAAAAAAAAAGGTACACATGTATAGGGTACTTATCGTGAGTGGAGCTTGCAGGACTGCAGGTTGCTCTGGGTGAGTAGTAAGTGAGCGGTGAGTGAATGTGAAGGCCTAGGGCATCACACAACTATAGATAATAAACACTGTACACTTAAGCTATGCTAAATTTATCAAAATCATACTTCTCTTTCTTCATTAATAAAGTAACCTTAGCTCACATTAACATTTTACTTTATACACATTTTAATTTTTAGAGGTTTTTTTGTAATAACAGCTCCAAACAAACACATTGTATAGCTGTATGAAAATATTTTCTTTCTTTATATCCTTATTCTATAAGCTTTTTTCTGGTTTTAAATTTATATATAAATAAGTGTAAATATAAATGTGTATATATATAATTTTTTTGTTAAAAATTAAGACACACACACATTAGCCTAGGCCTACACAAGGTCAGGACCACCAATATCACTGTCTTCCACCTCCACACCTTGTCCTACTGGAGGGTTTTCAGGGCACTAACACATATAGAGCTGTCATCTCCTAGGATAACAATGCCTTCTTTTAGAAGGTACACCTCCTGAAGGACCTGCCCGAGGCTGACTTACAGTTATTTTTTTTTAATCGATGGGAATTCACACTAATGATAAGAAGTACAGTAAATATAGAAACCAGTAACATAGCCATTTATTATCACTATCATTATGTTCTGTACATAATTGCATATGCTAGACTTTTATATGCCTGGTAGCATAGCAGGTTTGTTTCCAACAGCATCACCACAAACACGTGGGTAAATGCATTGTGCCATGATATTGCTATGGCTGCAACATCACTAGGTGGTAAGAATTTTTCAGCTCCACTGTAATCCTATGGGAGTACCATTAGATATTTGGTCTGTCATTGACACAAAACATTGTTATGTGGCTCATGACTGTACTGTAAATGCTTGAAGTGGTTTCTGCTTTTCTGATTGATACAAACATCAGAACTCAATGAATTCAGGAGGTTTCTGGATGATCATATGTTGTCTCACTAATCCGCAAAATAAAACCAATGAGAAGCTTGAAGACTGGCCTCACCATCAAGTCTGCATTACTAATATAAGATTCACTACTTAGTTTAAAGTTGTTCTTTGTGCTACTTCTTTGATTATTCTTTCCTCACCAAAAGGCTGCATTTGGGTTGAGATTGAGTCTTGCCAACAGACTTGGAGTCCTGGGCCTCCAATTTCAGGACTGGTTAAGGCAATTTCCAGGCAAGCTGCAGTATTATAATCTACTTGAACATCCATTTACACTCAGTACAGTGTTGTATAAGATTTCGCTGTCATGGAGAATTACCATTTAGATTGAAAAAATGTAATTCATTTGTTTCAGTAATTTATTTCCAAGAAACTTATGACCTGACAAATGTAATGTAATTACGATATTTTGGTTTTCTGTTTTTATGAAAATTGCTTCAATTTCTATGTTAATAAGAAAGAACATATGCATAATATCTCAAAAGACCTATTAATGCCACTTTTCTATTGCCTCTAGGGCTGTGGTCAGCTTAATCAAAATGGTGCTCATAACCAACCTCTCACACGGATTACTCTGTTTATACCTCCCCACCTGTCAAAACCCTGACTGGGATTTGCTTTTCATCCTAAGACTTTCTGAATTCTAACCTCCTTGAAAATTTCTTTTAAAAAAGTGTTTTCATATTTTTATATATAGGTTTTATCAATTTATTATAAAATGGAAGCAGCCCTATTACAGCCATTATTTTTCTTTATGTTCTTTTTTTTTTTTTTCTATTTCAGTTCTACTATGCTTTGCACTAACGACAAGTACTTCTATCAGGTGGATCTGTTTTTCATTTAATGTTAGCTGGTGTTTGTTTGCTTTAAAACAAATGTATAATCACACAAATACTATATTTGTAATGTAGCTAGATAGGAATACATATATTAAAATTCTAGCTAGCACTAGAAATTATGTGTATAGTAATTTAAAACATACTTTTTATGATTGTAAATTGCATACTTAGCAGTTCACTAATTTGGGGGCATTTTTTTTTTTTTTTACAATAGAAAAAGATGAGATGAGAGTATTTGTACAAAAGTCATTTCTGGGTTTTAGACTATTACTTTTAAGTAGCATAAATTATTTCCCGATTTTCATATGATGCAGGTTACATTTATCAGCAAAAATAGATGAGGGTTGGATTATATTATCATTTTAAAAGTGTAATGTTAAAACATGTAGCTTCTAATGGCAATATAGTTACAGCTAACAGCATGGACTTTGTTGTTGGAGGAACCTGGATTCTGAGTCTCATTCTGACCCAGGTGTTACCTTGTGCCTCTCTAAGCATCAGTTTTTATGTAACTCAACAATAATAGCATCTGTATCACCCATTATGTAGAGCTGTTACAAAATCATTGGATTTCCTTTGGGCAATTCTTACATGTTTATAGACCTGCCAGTGTCAGGGTTCAGCTCTCATTAATTCCATTCCCTTCCATTGGTGCCTGCTGCACACGTGGCCTAGTGCAAACCAGATGTCTTGCTGCTGGGCACAAGGTGTGGTAAGTCAGTCATGATCCTGGAGTTGGTGTGGGTATTAGGCACTGCCTGCGCTTCTGTGCCTTCCCCTATGCCTGTGACAGACATCAATAATCAAATATGGCACTCTTCCTGTTGCATCAAGGAGCAACTTCAGAATAATTAGTATAGTGATAGTAACTGTAATAATGCCTCTCAACCAGATCAGCAGCCATGTGTGATAACACTTATTTGTTTCAGAATTTGGGGAGATATTAGCTCAAACCCATTATAGAGTAGTCATAGCTTTAGAAGGAAGGATTCTTTACGTATTAGGAAATATACATTATGTAAATGGTGTACCTAAATTGGCTTAATTTGAATTTGCACATAATACCCCAATAGTAATAAGGAAAAATTGGTTTTGTTTTAGAGTTAGCATTTCTTAAAAGCTTGGGAAGCATGAAGACACTTGGAAAAGTTAATTTGGAATAACTTTTATTAAATATGTAAGATTTTAGGGGTATTGCCAATGAAATCTAGATCAAAATAATATGTAATAGGAAAATAGAAATACAAATAATAGAATATATAAATATTTTCATTTACATCTGTTATATTGTTACAGCTGCCTCATTAACTTTATATGCTATCAACATTTTCAAGATAGATTCAACTGGAGAGTCATAATAATCACATGGGTTGATTATTATTATTACTATTGAGGTTAGAGGGATGTTGTAAACACAAAACTCAGTTTCCTGGCTTACAAACTATTGTAATTATTTTCAATTTGAGTTTTTCTGAACAGTGCAAAGCAGCTAAAACATAAGCTTTTCCTGCATGCAGTTGAAAGCTCAGGTTAGTAACATCCATTTGATGACAATATATTTCTGCATGGGCAGACAGGTACTCTTATAGAATATGATTTGAAGGATTTATGGATAGCAATGCATTGTGATAATAGTTTCATCCTTGTGTGTTTTGTTTTTATTTTTTAAAATTTTTATTATACTTTAAGTTCTAGGGTACATGTGCACAACGTGTAGGTTTGTTACATAGGTATATATGTGCCATGTTTGTTTGCTGCACCCATCAACTTGTCATTTATATTAGGTATTTCTCCTAATGCTATCCCTCCCCCAGCTCCCCACCCACTGACAGGCCCCGGTGTGTGATGTTCCCACCCTGTGTTCATGTGTTCTCATTGTTCATCTCCCACCTATGGGTGAGAACACGCAGTGTTTGGTTTTCTGTCCTTGTGATAGTTTGCTGAGAATGATGGTTTCCAGCTTTATCGATGTCTCTGCAAAGGACATGAACTCATCTTTTTTTATGGCTGCATAGTATTCTATGGTGTATATGTGCCACATTTTCTTTATCCAGTCTATCATTGATGAGCATTTCGGTTGGTTCCAAGTCTTTGCTATTGTGAATAGTGCTGCAATAAACATACATGTGCATATATCCTTATAGTAAAATGATTTATAATTCTTTGATTTTGTGTCCAGTAATGGGATTGCTGGGTCAAATGGTATTTCTAGTTCTAGATCCTTGAGGAATCACCACACTGTCCTCCACAACGGTTGAACTAATTTACACTCCCACCAACAGTGTGAAAGTGTTCTTATTTCTCCACATCCTCTCCAGCATCTGTTGCTGCCTGACTTATTAGTAATGATCGCCATTCTAACTGGCGTGAGATGTATCTCATGGTGGTTTTGATTTGCATTTCTCTGATGATCAGTGATGATGAGTATTTTTGCATATGTCTGTTGGCTGCATAAATGTCTTCTTTTGAGAAGTATCTGTTCATATACTTTGCCCACTTTTTGATGGGGTTGTTTTCTTCTTGTAAATTTAAGTTCTTTGTAGATTCTGGATATTAGCCCTTTGTCAGATGGGTAGATTGCAAAACTTTGCTCCCATTCTGTAGGTTGCTTGTTCACTCTGATGGTAGTTTCTTTTGCCATGCAGAGGCTCTTTAGTTTAATTAGATCCCATTTGTCTATTTTGGCTTTTGTTGCCATTGCTTTTGGTGTTTTAGTCATGAAGTCTTTGCCTATGCCTATGTCCTGAATGGTATTGCCTAGGTTTTCTTCTAGGGTTTTTATGGTGTTGGGTCCTTGCATATTTTAATAACTAATGACTTGGGAGGCTGAGGCAGAAGGATCTCTTGAGCCCGGAGTTTGAGACCAGCTTGGGTAACACAGGGAGACTGTTTCAAAACAAAACAAAACAAAAAGCAAGACAAAAGAAAAACATTAATGAGTTTCAAGAGAGTTTGAGCTCCTTGATAGCCTGACAACATTAGGATGAGATGCTTTTGTCTCAAGGTGCTTTTCCCAAAATCATTACTACTGTTTTTGGTCATAGTGCTTAAGAAGTTTTACCTTTTAATAGGTAGAAAATACTACAAAAGCAAACAGGTCCCTGAAATAAAACAAAAATTAAAAACAGAGAGTAAGGTAAAGGAGCAGGTAGTGGGGGACTTAGGAAGAAAGTTTTGAAAAAACACATTTCTTCTAAAGGTGGTCCCTGTTCATATTAATATTTTCATATGAAGCTTGTGACTCAGATATCTTTTCTTTGATTTTTAAATGGAAAGTGATAATTTTGTAAATGTTGCATTGACTATGATTTCAGTGTTTTTAGACTAGTAGCATTTGCTCTTTTAAACAGAACCGTTTTACAAAAAGCTGATAAAGGTAGGGGAAAAGATAAGAATGGGTGACGACTCGTTGAAAGGGAGAGATGGGTTGAAGGAGGTGAAGGACCCAGAACTCTTGCAGTTCAGCTTCCCTTTGCTTTCATCTCCCACTGACATGGGCTGAATTGTGACTTCCCACCCCCAAATTCATATGTTGAAACCGTAACCTCTAGTACCTCAGAATGTGACTGTATTCAGAGTTAGGGCCATGAAAGAGGTGATTAAGTTACAATGAGGTCGTTAGGGTGGGCACTAATCCAACATAATTGGTGTCCTTATAAAAAGAGATTAGGATTTAGACTTTACTCAGAAACTATGAGAGAGCACATGCACAGAAAAAAAGACCATGTGAAGAGGCATCTAGGGAGTAGCCACCTGCAAGCCAAGGAGAGACCACCCTGAGGAAACAGTTGATGGCACCTCGATCTCAGACTTCCAGTCTGCAGAACTGTGAGAAAATACATGTTTGTGTTTTAAGCCACCCAGTCTATGGTATTTTGTTATGACATCCCTAGCAAACCATTATATACACTTCTTTGCTTGAGAAGCATAGCTCAGGAAAACAGGGGCTTGGAATAATATGGCTTGAAACTCTAAATAAAATTATAATAAATCATATTAAATTATTTAAAAGAATCATTTATGTGGACAAAGTAGGATTCATCCCAGGAAGGTTCTTTTCTTTTATAGTATGCATTTATAGATAAAACTTATATTCACCTTGATAAGGTTTTTTCAGCACCTCAACCCACAAATAGCCATTCTTAATTTAGAGGGGTGCCTGAGAACAGAGGCAGTGTATTAAGTATTGGGAGAGAGACTATTTCCTATAGATGGCAGTTCACTTTCCATCTATGAGGTAATTGGAGTAAGCTGAATAGCTGAGGATTTGGATCATCCCAGCATCTTTGAGGGTCTCCTGGTTTTGTGCTGTCCTTGGTTCATCATGGAGGCCCTGAGGCGTGGCTTATTCCTCATGGTCTTTGGACACCAACTCTCTGGTCCCCAGGTTCACATGCTCGGTACCTTCTCTTCTCACCTGTGCTCTGTTCCTCTTACCTCACCGCCAGCCCTCTTACCAAGTCCAAGTGGCCACTGCCTTGCCGCTTGAGGACTTTGCTCTGCAGCTGCTTTTCTGTCAGGCTGTGCCACAGCCCTCCCATCTCTCACACTGCCCTGCAAGTGGGTCACAGTCTGTACAGTCCCTGATCCCCCTTTGATGTATGCAGGGGTTCTGTCTCCTCATCTCCACCTTATTCCCCGGGTGATGGTGATGGAGCCTCAGGCCCATCATCTGAAACTACATAGCGTCTAAAATCTAGTTATGCCCTTGCTTTCACAGTTTGGGGAGATCTTTTACTTCACCTACACATTTAATTAAAAATGTTAGGGATTTGTTCTAATTCAAAAGAGAAACTATGAAAGAACTGTTGAGAATAACCCTAAAGAACGGTTTCATTATTGTAAAAAACTGGAAGCAACCTAAGTGTTTACCAACAGGGGAATGATTGATCACACCAGCTGGGGTCTATTCATGTGATAACATATTATGGAGTGATTAAAACTTAGATGCTTGAAAAATGTGTGGTGAGATGATACAATTATTAGGATATAATTTGAAGAAAAATAGAATTCCAGAAATGTAAAAATAAATAAATAACTGCAATAAAAGAACATAAGGAAATATGTCAAATGCTAATGGTAGTGTTTGGTGGAAGAAATTTTTGTTTTATTTAGGCTTTCCATGTTTTGGTAACAGATATCTAAATCAGAATTATTCCTAACACTTTTGGGATTATTTTTGTTTTCAAATATGATTCATTTAAAAATAATGTGTATTATTGCTCTTCTCAAGGTATTTGAAAGTCATGGATCATGTGTAAATCCTTCATTCCCCAAATATTTACTGAGCCCCCAAGAGAAAGACCGGAGCGTGCAGCTATTCAGGTCCTGGGAGCCAGATTCTTAGATTCAAAACCCAGTTGTGGTACTTTTTGGTTGTATGACTTTTGGAAAGTTACTCTAGTCAGGCCTTTCCTTTTGTGGAGCTTATAGTCTCCTAGGAAGTTGTGGTGTGAATACTCACCAAATACCATGGAATGAAATAATGTAATCATGATGTGTTTATTGAGGCATCTGATTTAGTAGGTTCTCAAATAGAATTTGAGAATAGTATTTGAGAATAAGTGATTGAAATAAATAAATGAAAAAGAATTGGTTTAGAGAGTCTTCTCCCTACAGAAGATTGGTTGGTTCTATGGGGACATTTATGTGTGCAATTAATAGGTTGCCCCTGGGTGAACCATGGAAAGTACTTATCCATTCACTCATTCATTCATTCATTCATTCATCATTGAACGCTTAACAAGTATCTGCATGTGTAGTGATAGGCCTGAAAAATCTCTTTCTAATGCCTTTTCCTTAGAAAGTACATTTTAATTCAAATAGGAAAACATAACATGCTTAACAATTGGTTTTCCAACTGGATGCAAATGAAGTTGACTTCAAGATACTATGGTTGAATTCAGGTACTCATGGCTATGCTCAGTAAGGAGAACTTACAGAAACATTCAGGTAAGCTGCATCTGAGACTAATGATGGCTTGAAATTCTGTTTCAAGTTAAGCTTTACTCTTTTAAAGGAGAAGAAAAATAAGTATGAAGACACACTCCTTGCATTGCTGATTTTTGTTTGTTTGTCCCTTTAGCTGCAGTATTAATAATGGCACATCACAAATAAAAGATGCTTTTGGGTTTTTTTTTCTTTCTCTTACGTTTTCATTCCCCTTTTCTCCATACCCCTCTCCTCTTCTTCCTCTCTTCTCCCTCTTTTTGTGTTCAAGTCATGATTTCTTTGAGTATTTTGTTACAAGTCCAATATTGCCTCAGAGGCTGAGACTGTGAGTCTTACCAGCCCCTCTAGACTTAGGATTCCTCAACTTTTGCCTTGGATCTGTCACTTTCATGGTGTGAAAGGCCTTTAAGTCTTTCTTCCCTTCTCTGCTGTGCCAGTAGGTGATAATACATATTTATGAACTAGCGATTCTTTCTTGATGCTGTCAGAGTATTATAAATGACATCACCCAATTTAAGACGTGCTTTAAAATTAATTGATTTAATTAGAAAAGGAAACTCTAAAGCAGTTAGCATGGACTCGCCCTGTCAGACAACTAACTGCTTAGTGCTGCCAGACAATGATGGCTTTCTCTTTTGAATGTCAGATTTATTGGAAAGAATGGAAAGTGTCAATGTGTTTTGCTTAGGATTAAACAAACCATTTTTTTTTTTTACTTTCTCTGTCTAAGGAGGTTGCTCTGTGCTTACCTTGCTGACTTTTTTTCATTTTTCTCTTTTAGCCTCAGCTTTCCATCCGTGAAATGACTTTTTTCTTCCTCTCCTTCGTTTCCACCTATCTCACTTCCCCACCTTGTTTTCTACTTGGCCTTCATCTGAAGTCCCACTGTTTTTGGAAAAGTCTTCTGTCTTAGCCTGGGCTGCCATAACAAAAAACCATATAGACTGGGTAGTTTAAGCAACAACCCTTTTTTTTTTTTTCCCCCTTAGGAGTCCAAGATCAAGGTGTCAGGAGATTCTGGGTCTGGTGAGAAGCCTCTTCCTGCTTTTGCAGATGGCCACCTTCTTGCTGTGTTCTCTTATGGCAGAGAGAGGAAACACTAGTGTCTGTTTCTCTCCTTATAAAGACATTAATCTCATCATGAGGTCTCCATCCCAAGGACCTCATCTAAACCTGTTTGCCTCCCAAAGTACCATGGCATTGAAGATTAGGGTTTCAACAAATGAATTTCACTGGGATGCAAACACTCAGTTCTCAGCACCCTCCTTCATCTGAACCAGAAGTGGTTCCACCTTTCTCCTTCATTTAGGGTTCAATCAAGTGCCAGTCATGAAGCTCTGTGGTTTTATTTTTCTCTCTTCTACTTCTCTCTAAACACGATAAGCTCAGGAATACCAGCATTTTGCCCTCTCTCTGTCGTGCAGTGCCTAGCACAATGCTTGACACATGTTGGCACTCTGTTTCTTGACTGAGTCAGGGACTGATGCATGACCCATTGTGCTGGTACCTCTGGGCTGTACACATGATACTTTCTAGAGGATAAGACAGGGCTAGAAGTCTAACCTCATGAGAGGAACCAGGTATTGCTCATTTAGCTTGGAATGTTGATAACTATTAAACAGTCATACTTTCAGGGCTGGAGGGGAACTTCATGGTTCGTTATTCAACACCTACCTATTTCCAGATGGGAAAGATGAATATAGGAGAGGTTCAGTGACTTGCCTGAGATCTCACATGGCAGTGGCCATATGCCTGCCCTGTTAGTTTAACCATGTGCCTGCTGTGGGTCTTGGTTACTGGCCTTCAAATACTGACATGTAAGTGCTTCAGAAAAGGCTAAGCATCTGGTGATGCTTCATTAAAGATAACTTTTCCTAGTGAAAGAATTAACTTGCTTTAATTGAAAGGATGGGTTTTTGAAGTTTCCTGATAGCCCAAGTCTGAGAGAACAAGTAATATATATAACATATCATCTAGCCAATGCCAGAGCTATCACAGTCTGATTCTAGAGAATAAAATAGCCAGACTGCAGCCTCACCCCAGACCAAGGAAATCAGAATCCCTGAGGATGGGCCTAGTGCATCGGTATTTTAGACGCTTCCCAGGTCATTGTGCTGTGCTGCAGCTAGCCTTGGGAACCACCCTAGGAGAAGTACTCAATTCAAAACTTTTGGGAATGAGGTAGGCTGCAAACAACACAAAATAAAACAAACAAGCATGCATTGTGCTACTGGCCTGGATTTAGAACAAGTTCTCTTCTTGAACAGACATAACCCATCTGACAGTGCTGTTTGGATGACAGGAGTGTGGCCCGAGTCAAGTTGCACTACTGATAATACTGCAAAGATGTCAGAGCTTTACTTTCTAAATGCTTGTGCCAGCTAGCTTGCACTGTGTAACAAACCATCCCAAAACTTAGTGGCTGAAAACAACAAATGTTTATCATTTCTCTCCATTCAATGGGCCAGGTGGGAAGTTCTCCTGGTCTGGGTTGCCTCAGCTAATATCAGCTGAGGTTGTGAGTGTCACAGCTGGGGCTGGATGGACTGATTAGGGTGGTTGATTTGTTATTGGCTGGGGCAGTTGGGATGACATGGCTCTGTGTACTGCATCATCTAACAAACTAGCCTGGGTTTGTCCGCAGAGAGGAGGGCCCAGGATTCTTAAGCAAAAGAAAGTAGAATCATGAGTAGGGACTTTTCAAGCTTCAGCTTGCCTATAGTTTGTTAAATTCTCATTGGCCACAGAAAATCACTTGGCTAATTTCAAATTCAAGGATAGAGAGAGAGCCTTCACCTCTTCATGGGAGGAGCTGAAGGGTCACACTGCGAAGCAGACTACATACAGGAAATGAAAGATTTTGTGGGCATTTTTGTAACCACAGTATACCAATGAACAGAATTCCATATGAAACAGAAGAAATTATCTGTAGATGCACACTTATTTTATCATTTGCTTTGTGCTTCAAGTGGACTAGTTAGGTGATCCCAGCCACTAATCCATGGATACAGGCACCATAGGTGTCAGCTGTAAGAGGAGCACGACGGGGTCTCCTGACCTGAGGTGATCCATAAGCTCGGCATCCTGAAGCAGCAATAGGTTACTGAAAGCACAGATCTGGAATTCTAGTCCCAGTTCTATCACTTACTAATTATGTGACATTAGGCCAGTTACTCCAACCTATAAGCCTCAGTTTTGTCGTCTGTAAAATGGGACTAGTAATGGTACCTATGTTATAGGGTATTTATGAGGCTTCAGTGGAATAAAGCATACAGCACCGTTCTTGGCACAGCATAAGTATTCAGTAAGTGAGGTTGTGAAAATTAGACATCTCCAAGTGTCAGCAAGACAAGGTGGACCTTCCTTCATTTCTATATAGCCTGACTCAGGGATCCAGCTGGTCATGTGAGCCTGTTGTCAGTGAGAGCTGACTGGGGCATATTGCTGGGATCTCTGGCTCCCCATTCCGTCGGGAAACCCAGTGTGCCTGACTTTCTTCCAGGACGTTCTGTAGAAACCACTGTCTGTTTTTCCCGAGCCTAAAAATTAGATTTACACCTCATCGTCCTTCATCTATATTCACCTTGTATGGGTGAGCTGTAAGTGAGGCAGACCTTTGACTGCTCTGTTCTTTGCTGTTGCCATAATCAAGAGAGAAGCTGAAGAAATACGGCTGGGTAACTGGTTGTGATTTCAGTAGTGGGCCTGCTGGGTTTGCCCATGGGCCATGTTACAAAATGCTGGCAGCTGGCAAGCTGTACACTTTGTGGGTCCCTAGGAACCTGAGAAGGCTGGAAAACACATGAATTATACAGTTCGACAATGTGAACATGAAAAGGGCACGTCCTTTGTGACTTTAGTTTTTCATTAAATGAACTGTTCTTGGATTCAGAATCTATCTATAAATTTCCTTATGTCTCACTGTTTACTGTATGGTATGACGCTGCCAGTATAGATTAAAAGGAATGACTACAAATAGAATAATGCAAAATAAGCTTCTTTATGCAGGTCTGTTTCTTGCATAGGTGCCAATTGCAAAAACAGGGCACTGTTATTTTCTTTCATCAATTGTCACTCTAGATGCCTTTTGTCCAACCACGTTGATCGGCCTGGGTCACCGGAGTCCAGTGTGTCAGCAGGATGTGTCTCAGGACAAATGCTGAACCAGCACCAGTGTCTTTCTAAGGCAACTTCCTTCGAGATGGGGAAATTGTTACATAACATGTTGTTTTACATCTCTTAACCTACAAATATTCCATTAAAAGAAAATGCTTTATGTCTTTCTCAACCAGATGTTTACTAACTGCCTCCTCCCTCCTTCCCATCATTAATCCTGTCTTTCCCACCATCTTGCAGATGAAAAATAGCATTAATCAGCATTTAAAATTGTTCCTCAGATTTAACGTTTGGCATTGGAGACAACTTCTTAAGTCCAGAAGAGTTTCCATTCTCTGAGCGAGCCAGGATGCAGTATAAAACTAGACCCCTAATTTCAGAGCTCTGTTGCCAAAGGCTGTCTCTTTGAAATTCCAAGCAATGGATTTTGGTCAGGTGCACTCCACCTGCTTCTGTCGCCTGTGGATGGTGCAGAACCCCTGGTATATGGCAGCCCCAAACCATCAATACGTCGCCCTTGAGCTGTGTGTTGTGGAACCGGATCAAGAGCCATCTGTTACGTGCTCTTGATTAGATGGACTTTCTCTAGAAACTGTGCTTACAATGTTCAGGTAGATTCTTTACTTTAGCACTGAAGTCAAGATGATAGAACATTCTGAAAATTCATAGGCAGCTTTGTGGTCACATTATCTTGCAGTTTTTACCTCTTAAATATTTCATGAATCTTTCTCTTTTTTCCTTTCCTGTATTTTTCTTCATATAACACGAAATACTTTTTTAGAAACAGGGCCTCATTGTCACCCAGGCTGGAATGCAATCCTTCTACCTCAGCCTCCAGAGTAGCTGGGGCTACAGTGTGTACCACCATGCCTGGCTAATTTTTTTTATTTTTAGTAGAGACTGGGTTTTGCTATGTTACCCAGCCTGGTCTCAAACTCCTAGTCTCAGGCAATCCATCTGCCTCGGCCTCCCAAAGTGCTGGGATGAATTACTCTTTAAAATTATTTTATTTAATTTTTTTTTAATGTCTCTCACAATAGAATATAAATTCCATAAAGGAGGGCCTTTGTCTTGTTCACAGCCGTATCTCCAGAGATTACAGCAGGGCCTGGTGTATTAGTCTGTTCTCATGCTGCTAATAAAGACATACCAGAGACTGGGAAATTTATAAAGGAAAGAGGTTTCATTGACTCACAGTTCAGCGGAGGCCTCAGAAAACTTACAACCATGGCGGAAGGGGAAGCAAACACATCCTTCTTTACATGGCAGCAGCAAGGAGAAGAACGAGTGCCCAGTGAAGGGGAAAGACCCTTATACAACCATCAGATCTTCTGAGAACTCACTCACTATCATGAGAACAGGGATAGTGGGAAACTGCCCTGATGATGCAATCATCTCCACCTTATCCCTCTGACAAAATGTGAGGATTATGGGAACTACAATTCAAGATGAGATTTGGGTGGGGACACAGCCAAACCACAACACCTGGGTTAGGAACTACTATACCCATGGCTGTGATAACTGCTATAGCTGTGTTGCTTTCATGTAATCATGTGTAGTTTAAGTAGTTGTGGGATGAATGAATGGGTATAGCTATGCCTGCCCCTTGGTTCAGTTTCTCTTTCTCTTTCTTGCCTACTGTTTTATCCCATGCTTTCCTTGTTTCCCACCCTGAATCAATTCCTCTACACAGCTGTCCTGGACCATATCATCCCCTTGTCCTCCTAAAAGGATCTGCATTGCTCTTGGGAATTTGGTGTTGTAGTCCAATGACAATGAACTGAAGCATAGTATTATTCTACGCCAATACTTCTCCTTCTGGCCTCTCATTCATTCATCCAAGTCAATTTGCTTGAGCATACGTATGCTCAGATATTGAGCATAGTACCCAAGACTTAGTTTTCCCCCCTTGCCGTCCGCTGTCCCTCCCGCTCTAGTAGTCCCCAGTGTCTGTTGCTGCCATCTTTATGCCTAGCACATAATGGGGATAGTGGTATACCAGACAAAGCCCTTTCCCTCTTGAAACTTACGGTGGAATTGGGAAACAGATAACAAATGAGGAAACAACTACATAAATAATGTAGTAACATTTGCTGTGACAAAAAATAAAGCAGAGCAGGGGGCAGAGAGTGCAGGAGTGGAAGGTGGTAAGAGTGATGTACTTTCTCCTTTGCTAGAAGCACCTTTTCCCTTCCCTTCTGCCTGAGTCGCTCCCAGTTATCCTTTAAGAAGGAGGCTGAAAGCCCTCCTTGACTGTGGGACTATGGTGAGCGAGGGCCTTCCCTGGTGTCTCCTTGTATCTGGTGAGTGAGCCCGTCCAGGCACACTGGGCTTTACACTTATTTCATTTCTGAAACCCCGTCTCAGCTGTGAGCTCCTGAAGGCCTGGGTGGTTTCTCATTCATTTTTTCTCTCTTATGCCTAGCAGAGTCTGGCATACAGCAGGTGTCTAATAACAGTAAAAGTTATTCAATGCTCACATCACTGCTTCGGCTAGTATTTTCTTTAGGGGAACCAAAAGATAGCAGGAATGAGATCACATTTTTTTTTTTAAAGGTTGGGATGTTCTTTACAAGGTTAAGTTTTGTTGAATAGCTTTCTTTTCCTCTGTTTTTCAAGTTAAAAAGCATTAATTTTATCTTCTTTTGATTTTTATTTTTAATATTTATTTTATTTATTCAAGTTTTATTTTAGATTCAGGAGATACACGTGCAGGTTTGTTGCCTGAGTATATTGTGTGATACTGAGGTTTAGGGTACAATGGATTCTGAGCACAGTACCCAATAGTTAGTTTAGCCTCCTCTCTCCCTCCTCCTTCCCTGCAGGCTCTAGGAGTCCCCATTGCCTATTGTTGCCATCTTTATGTCTATATGTACCCAATGTTCAGCTCCCACTTATAAGTGAGAACATGTGGTATTTGGCTTTCTGAATAAAATTTTTTTTTCTAATTTCTAAAGTATATATGCTTATAGAACATTTGGAAAACACTATAAATTATGAGAAAAAAGTGAGAAAACCCATAATTTGATCCCTGTTGACTTTAGGCAGTGGAAATATATTTGCTCCTAGCCTTCAGATCTATCTAATTTTTCTAATTTTCTTATTATCATACAGAATTTTTCACATAGTAAAATACTGTGAATATTTTCCTCTGTTTATGAAGATTCTGGAAACGTATTTATTATTAAGCCTAGCATTCCTTATTATAATATTCCTTAAAACCTAACACATGGGAATTCTTTGACGATGGGGCTGAAGTTAAATTCCTCCAGAGGAGATTTTTGTTTGTCAAGGCCAGCCCTTGCAGGTACCATCAATGAGGGGACTATGTGGTAGGACTGCTTTATTATTTATGTATGTATGTATTTATTATTTTTAAAGACAGGGTCTCTCTCTGCCACCCAGGCTGGAGTATAGCGGCATGATGATAGCTTACGGCAGCCTCAAACTCCTGGGCTCAAGCAATCGTCCTACCTGTAGCTGGGACTACAGGTGTGAGCCTCCATGCTTGGCTAATGTTTTTTTAACTGTGTTAGAGACAAGTTCTCACTATGTTACCCAGGCTAGTCTTGAATACCTGGCCTCAAGTGATTGTTCACCGGTCTCCCAAAGAACTGCATTAAATGAAATTCTCCACTAGAGGTTCTAACTCATGCCCTGACATGGGACTGTGGACCTCAAATGCCGTGGCCAAGTTGTGCTCACCACTTCAAGGAAAGGATTTCTTTCCACTTCCCCCAAGAGCCAGGTCAAAACAGGCAACTCTTCTTTATGCTCTCCTTCTGGGGACAGGTATAATTCTAATTTACCATTTGCAGGTAAATTAATTCACACTGAAAGTATAGCCCCTTGGGTCTTAACCTTATGCAGGTTAAGGTTGGGGAGAAGAGGGTGTGCATCTCCTGGTAGACTTCTCACTCTGGCTTAGCCGTATCTAAACTTTATCTCTGGTTGGTACCACCAGTGCAGCTGTCAAAACAGTGGAAGATGCCCTCTGGGCTAAAGCCTCCCAGACCATGCTATTGGCCTTGCAGAATTCCTGACTTTCTGCTAGCTTAGCAATGCATTGAAAACAATGCTTATATTTTGTCTGGAAATTTTGAGTGGGAGGGTTGTTCTGGGTTTCTAACCCACTCATCATGTAAGAAGTGGAAATGCCAGTAATATATTTAACTAACTATTTTTGGATATTTAGTTGGTCATTACTGTTTTGCTATTATAAATAAAGTATTTATAATGAACATTTTTGTAGTCCTATCTTTGGGCATATCTTTGATTATTTTTTGAACATATTTATAGAAGTAGGATTGCTGGGTCAATAAGTATAGACGTTTTAAAAGATTTTGATAAACACTGCCAAAGTATACGCCAGAAAGACTAAATCAAATTGACTTCACAAAAATGCTCATTTATTTATTTTATCCCTCAAGAGAACATGATTTTGAATTCTTCTGAGACTTACACATGGAGCAGACAGGAAGGCCCAGGATGCATTTGGAGTTATTTGAGTTTCAGATTTACCTAGTTATCTACTGAATTTGGGAAGCCACCAGAAATCATAATGTGCTCAAATCCAAGATTCTTCATGGGCTTCAAAGGGAATGAGGCTTGGGTGGACTTGATGAAAATGCCCAGAATGTGGCTCTCTGCATCTTCCTGGTGTCAGGAAGCTAGTCCCAGCCAGGCAGGGGAGGTGGAGCAGTGTGGACAATGGAATGTGATGTGGCAGAAAGGATGCAGCTGGGGCTGCGGGTCACTAAGGTCCCCAGCACCTTATGAGGAGTGCTCTTTTGGAGGCAGAGTCTAGTGGTGTTTGAAGAGCCCCAGCTATTTGGTTGTAAATTCTCTAATAAGCTCAATACTCTTAACCACTCTGGTGAAACCAGGAAATGATCTCTATTTTTCATCTGTGGCCAAAACCAAGCTCTTTTTTAGCCTACAGAGTTAGAGGATGAGACTCCAAGCATGTGATTCCAGCCCTGCCCAGAGGGCTTTGCTATGAAAACCACCAGGCTCCAATGGATATCAATTTGAGTTTTGGAGTTTTATTTTACATAAATCAAATTTTGGCAGTACTTAAGGCCCCATCAAGTGTAGTGAAAGCTCAAGAGGACAATATTTAATTTGAATAAATATCTATTGTCCTTCCTTGGGTGCAGGCTTGTTTTGCAATTAGAACTTTAGAACTTTGACTCAGTGTAATATACATTTAAATGCACACTGCTTGGTGTGCTTTAAAATGGCACGTGTGAACCCTCAGTAACCTATTTCCAGACATCATTTTTTAATTCTGTGACTATGTATATTTGCATATGTGTTTTAAAACTACACAAAGCCTGCCTGCAGCCCTGTTGGGTTCAGGATGGGTACACTGGAACAGTGATGATCCCCAGGACCAGAGATTGTCTGGGACTCTATCAGCCAGAGCTTGGCAGGCAGGAAGCAGAGTTCATCACAGATGGTTCAAGAGGCTTTACTGCATGGACTGTTTGTGGTGTTATGCCCAGACCGTTTATTCCCCGAAGAAGACCACCAGAGTCCAGAGTCAAAGCTAAGCAGCAAGGATCTTTATTACAGGTTCGAACCTGGAACTCTCCTTCGCTCGTGAAACGAGACGGGCAGGAGAGCTCCCCCACTCAGCTCCGAACAATGTTATATAGTCTAAGAAAAGTGGGCATAGAGTTATTATACAAATCAGATATATGATTGGCTAGTGTTTGAACAAGGCGATTGGCTAACTATGATTGGTTCCTGCCATTTCTGATATTTTGGTTCAAACTTTGAGGCGGGAGAGCAGGTTTATGGCAGCAAGAGTTTATCTTACTTAAACACGTCTTGTGACCTTGCCTCAGAACTTACAAAATCTCTGGTATGTGCAAAACAAAATCTCTGGTACGTGCAGAAAACCAGGTACTCACAGAACTTACGAAATCTCTGGTATGTGCAAAGATTAGAGAGCAGAACAAGGGTGTAGCGGGTGGGGGGTGGGTACACATCTATCTTTGTGTCCTTTCATTTCCCCCTTCTCATAAGTAACTGGATGTCCAATCTTGGATTTCCAGAGTCTTATAATATAGCCTCACTTTCTGGGTGCAGGAGAGGCTGGTGATGGCTACGGAGGACCATTAGTTGGATGGTATCAAACCTTTCTCTGACAAATTGTAAAATTTTATTTACCACACAGGGGCCTATAGTGAATAGAAGTAGTAAAGACATTAGGGGGCTTAAAAGGGGTGCCAGAAGGGAAAACATTGAAGAGCTCCACCAATTGTTAGCGGCTGTAGTGAATTGTTGCTTTTTCATTTCTAAGCTTAGTTCATGTAGGCGTTGGACTTTTTCCTCAACTAACCCTGACTTATTTATATAGAAACAGCATTCTTCTTTGAGGAACATACAGGTACCTCCTTTCTTAGCCGTGAGTAAGTCTAAGGCTCTGCGGTTTTGAAGGGTGACCTGTGCTAGGGAGGTGAGCTGCCGCTGAAGGGAGGCTAGGGAATAGGCGGAGTCTTCCATAGCAACAGAGAATTGTTGTAACAGCTTGTCGTTTTCTATCATGGAGTGTTGTAGGGCCCCTCCTGCTAACCCCGCTGCGACGACAGAGGTGGTTAAGGATATTCCGGCAATTAGTGGTAGAAAAACTGCTCGTCTATGTCGCGCAGTTTTAGTTGGGGCGGTCCCTGCCCAGCCTATGAACTCTGCCGGGGTTAGCAGTGTCAGTCGGGGAACTAGGGTAACAGGGATACACAACTGTCCGTCAGAGATGCTTTTGGACAGAGTTTTTAACAGAGTCATATTACACCAGAAGAACACACCAGGGGGAGCATATATGGGACTATTAGGGTATGTAGCCGATTGGTTACAGAGGCTGTTGCTAAATGCCGAATAACAATAGGGGTATTTCTCTTGGTATGGGTCACGGTACAGGGCCACATCGGGTATCGTGACTATCGATGAGTTAAAACCTGTATAGTTTGTGGGAGGGGAGGATAGAGGAACAGCCGTTAATGGTGGTCTTCCTAGGGTTGCACACATAAAGCAAGAGGACAGGTCGCCTAAACCAGTGAGGTTGGCGAATGCTAGCCCTTCCCGTAATAGAGTTAGCCAGGAGAAGGGCTGCAAGTCTTGTGATAGCTTGGTTTCTTGCCTGTGGATTTGTGTGTGGATTAAGGGTTGAATCTGGACTAGACTTCTCCACAGATATAAATGGCTACTGGGCCAGGTACTAGTTGATGAGTAATATACTCCCCCATGTTGTGGGGTTGTCCACCGAGAGTCCCATGGGTCTCTAATTATCCAAGTGTAAGTGACGGGAGACTCAGTTTTGTAAAAATACCACCCTTGTCGTTCTCTCCAGTATCGGACAGAGTGCGTCTTACAGTAGCTATATGGGCAACCTGCACTCTGGTGCCACCAATAATTTTTACAATTATATTCAGTTTGATCATATTCAAAACAGATCATGGGTATTGCTGGTTGGGCAATCTGGAACCTAGTGAAATTGAGGTAAACTATAGTATTACACCCTGGGGGGGGGCAGTCTGCGCTAGCTAGCAGTTTACCCGCTTGGGGGGTTTCCCCGGGGTGAGTTTTGTTCTTATAGAGCCAGAACCTCCAGACATAGGGATTAGACGGCGCAGCAGTGAGGAGAGTCAGATGCATAAGGCATAAAAGCATAGGTAAGCTAGACATGGTTACGGCTATGGGGATGACGGCGCAGGGTTAGCTTTAAGGGATTGTTCTTAGCTTTGTCTATAGTCCATGTAACCGGTGCTCCAGACGGCTCGAGAAGGTCGGATGTTGGGTCCACTGGTTTGACGTGTGTGTAGTGGATCCACGAAGCGATGCCTTCTACTTTGAGAGCGGTGGGAGTAGTCAGGAGTACTTGCAGTGGTCCTTTCCACCTGGGTTGAAGAGTTTCTTGCCGGTGGCGCTTGACTAGGACCCAGTCTCCCGGCTGGAACGGATGAGGCGTCGGCGGAGGTCCTGCCTCGTACAGTTCTCGTAGTCTGGGCTAAATTTCCTGGTGAATTTTCTGTAAGGCTTGTAAGGAGAACAGGAGCTCAGAGACATTTTCAGTTTCAGGTTTGAGTAAGTCATCTTTTAGACTGGGGACCAGGGGTGGGGGTCTGCCATACATGATTTCATATGGTGTGAGGCCTAGTCTGTAAGGGGTATTTCGGGCCCGGAACAGAGCGTAGGGGAGAAGTACTACCTAATTAGCGCCAGTCTCCATGGTCAATTTAGTTAAGGTCTCCTTCAGAGTCCGATTCATCCTTTCTACCTGTCCTGAGCTTTGGGGCCTATAAGCACAATGTAATTTCCAATTTGCCCCCAGAATGGAAGCCAAATCCTGACTTACCTTAGCAACGAAGGCTGGTCCATTGTCTGACCCTATTTGGACGGGAAAGCCATACCTGGGGAGGATTTCTTCCAAAATTTTCTTTGCTACAACCTGAGCAGTTTCTCTCTTAGTTGGGAACGCTTCTGTCCATCCTGAAAAAGTATCTACAAAGACAAGTAAGTACTGATACCCATATTTTCCAGGCTTTATCTCAGTAAAGTCTATTTCCTAATAGATACCAGGCCTAGTTCCTCTACACCTAATTCCTGCGGTGGTCTGGGTTTGGGGGCAAGCGTTGTTTAGTTGGCAGGCTTTGCAATTTGTTGTGACATCGCTGGCCAGTTCAGCTATGCGCCTGATTCTAAACTTGGCGTGCCTGATTAAGTCCATCATTCGCCGGGCACCCAGGTGGGTTGTCCGGTGGATGTGTTCCAACACCTGCCGTCCTAATTTTTCTGGTAGGATGGTTTGGTCATTTATATCAGTCCACCACCCATTTTTAACCTGTTTTAGGGGAAGCGTGTTCATCCATTCGCGATCCTGTTCGGTATAGTCGGGAAAACATGGCAAATTTCACGGGCCAGGATCGGGGAGCTGGAGCGCGAGGAGCTGACTGGGAGCTTTTGCTATGCTCCTTGCGGTTTGGTCGGCTAAGAAGTTGCCTCGAGCAATTGGCGTAGTTGGTTTCTGATGCCCAGGGCAATGTACGATAGCCAATTTCTTTGGTTTCCACAAAGCAGTTAATAGAGCTAGGATCTCTTGCTTGTTTTTTATTTCTTTGCCTTCGGCTGTTAATAGTCCCCTTTCTCTGTAGATGGCCCCATGTATGTGCGCAGTAGCGAAAGCATAGCGGCTATCCGTGTATACTGTTAGTTTTTTCTCTGCCCCTAGGGTGAGGGCCTGTGTAAGGGCTATCAGTTCGGCTCTTTGGGCCGATGTCCCTGGAGGCAAGGGTTCCGCCCAGATTACCTCAGTCTCTGACGTTACAGCCGCTCCTGCATACCGCTGGCCTTGGTGGACGTAGCTGCTGCCATCAGTGAACCAGGTGAGTTCTGTGTCGGGGAGTGGACGATCTTGCAGGTCCTCCCGCACCCCATGCACCTGAGCCAGTATCTCAGTGCACTCATGGGACGGGGCGTCCAAGTCTGGATTTGGCAGCAGTGAAGCAGGGTTTAAAGAGGTTGGGGGCAGAAAAGTTATTCTGAGGGGGTTTAACAGCAGTCCTTGATAGTGGGTGAGCCGGGCGTTACTCATCCATCGGTCCGGCGGCTGCCGGAGGACGCCTTCAATGGCATGCGGGGTTATAACGCGCAACTCTTGCCCCATGATAAGTTTATCAGTGTCTCGGACCATTAGGGCGGTCGCCGCGATTATCCGGAGGCAGGGTGGCCAGCCAGCAGCCACTGAATCTAATTTTTTTGACAAATAGGCAACTGGCCTCTGCCAGGGGCCTAGGTACTGTGTTAACACGGCTTTTGCAACACCCTTACTTTCATCCACGTATAAGTGGAAGGGCTTGGAGACATCAGGGAGCCCCAGCGCGGGGGCTGATAACAAGGCAGTTTTGATTTGCTGAAAGGCCAGCTCAGCCTCTTCCGTCCAATTGAAGGGCTGCCGTTCCTTTGTTGCCTGGTATAGGGGCTTGGCTAACTCAGCAAATCCGGGTATCCATAACCTACAGAACCCTGCCGACCCCAGGAATTCTCTCACTTGCCGTGTTGACTGGGGTCTAGGGATGCGTAGGACTGTTTCCTTTCGGGCTTTGGTTAGCCAGCGTTGCCCCCCTTTTAATAGGTACCCTAGATAAGTTACCTCCGACTTGCAGATCTGAGCCTTTGTTGCTGAGGCTCGGTAGCCTAGCTCCCCCAGAGTCTTCAGGAGGTCCTCAGTCCCTCGAACACAAGTTTCCGGGGACCTGGCCGCTATTAAGAGATCATCAACATATTGCAAAAGAGTTATTTCAGGGTGTTGCCGCCGGTACTCACCCAGATCTTCATGAAGGGCTTCATCGAACAGGGTTGGCGAGTTCTTGAACCCTTGTGGCAGTCTGGTCCATGTTAGCTGACCGTTGATGCCCCTCTCAGGATCCGTCCATTGAAATGCAAAGAGTTCTTGACTTTTGGGAGCCAGAGGAAGGCTGAAGAAAGCGTCTTTTAGATCAAGAACAGTATACCACTGTTTTCTGGGATGTAAGGCACTCAGAAGGGTGTATGGATTGGGCACAGTGGGATGTATGTCCATGACCCTTTTATTAACTTCTCTTAAATCCTGTACTGGCCTGTAGTCCGTACTGTTGGGTTTACGAACAGGTAACAGTGGAGTATTCCAGGATGAGTGGCAAGCCCGTAGGACTCCCTGGTCTAGGAGTCGGCGGATATGGGGCGTAATTCCTTCTCTTGCCTCCAGGGGCATAGGATATTGCCGAACCCGAACCGGGTCCGTCCCTGGCTTAACTTCCACAAATATGGCAGGTCGATGTTTAGCTAGCCCCAAGCCCCCAGTTTCTGCCCACGCTTCAGGGAAACGCTGGAGCCAAGAGTCAATTTCCTGATCGGGGGGCTTTTGCTCTTGATGGAGTCGGTACTCATCTTCTAAGGTGACAGTCAGGATAGATATTGGCCTGTTTTGGGAATCAGTTATCTTGGGCCCTTCTGGCTCAAAGTGGATTTGGGCCCCCATCTTTGTCAGCAAGTCCCTCCCTAGTAGAGGGCAGGGGCTCTCTGGGATGACTAGGAAGGAATGGGAGACTTTTCCCGTTCCTAAGTCTACAGTCCTCTGGGTTGTCCAGGGGTATTTTTTGATGCCTGTGGCCCCGTGCACCCAGGATGTTTTCTTAGATATTTTTCCAATTGGTTTGGTTAGGACTGAGCGTTCCGCCCCAGTATCGACCAAGAAGCGAACTGGGGACCCCTCCACTTGCAAAGTTACCCTGGGTTCGGGGAGGGGGTCCGAACCCCGTCCTCCCTAGTCAGAGTCCTGGGTAACGAGTACAGAGGTAGGGTTAGCTGGTCTCCGTTTCTTTGGGCAGTCTTTAATCCAGTGGCCACGTTCCTTGCAATAAGCACACTGATCTTTTTCTAATCCTTGCCTAGGGCCTTGCTTTTTCTGCTTTCTGTTTTGGCCATTTCCTGCCTGGGGGAAAGCTGCTACTAAGACTTTGGTCATTTCTTTGGTTGCCTTGAACTGTTTTTCTTCTGGAGTATCCCTATTATTATAAACTCGCTGGGCCATCTGAAGGAGGTCCTGAATCTGCTTTCCCTCTAAACCTTCTAATTTCTGGAGTTTTCTTTTAATATCTGGTGTTGCCTGGTTTACAAAGGACATTACTACCACTGCCTGATTTTCCGGTGCTTCCGGGTCCATAGGGGTAAACTGTCTGAAGGCTTCCATTAATCTCTCTAAATACACAGTGGGGCTTTCTGTCTTACCTTGTAACACAGAATATACTTTAGCCAAATTGGTGGGCTTGTGAGCTGCAGCCCGGAGACCCGCCATTAGAGTCTGGCGATAAATGAGCAGTCGTCCCCTACCTTCTGCCGTGTTGTAGTCCCATCTGGGCCGGGTCAAAGGGAAAGCCGCATTAATGAGGTCAGGATTTGCAGTTGGCTGGCCGTCATCTCCTGGAACCAGTTTTCTGGCCTCAACTTGGATTCTTTCCCGCTCCTCCGTTGTGAACAGGATTCGGAGGAGCTGTTGACAGTCATCCCAGGTCGGCTGGTGAGTAAACATGACACTGTCTAACAACGAGGTTAGATCTTTGGGATTATCTGAGAACCGAGCATTTTGGGACTTCCAATTGTATAAATCACTGGTGGAAAAAGGCCAATACATGAGACGGGAGAGCCCGGTATCATCGAGCGATCCTATTTCTCTGAGAGGCAGGGCTACAGTGGAGTCAGGGAGTCGGGAAGCTTGGTCCTGCTGTACGCGGCCTCGTGTTCGGCCGGCAGGCCCCCCCAGGTTACTTTCGCTCTCGGCTGCTTCCGCTTCTCGGTTTCCCTCTACGGAAGCACCACCCTGGGGGACTGGGTCCTGCGGGATAAGGTGCGGATATGGTGGGGGAAATGTGGGTTCTAACGTTAGGGGGTCCTGGCTGTCTGGCAGCACAGGGGCCGAGGGAGCAGAGGCAGTCTTTTGTCTTGTAGGTCGCGTTACTAGGACTTTGCAGGGCTCAGGGATGAATGGAGTTATCCAGGGTGGTGGGTTTTCCACAAGATCCTGCCACACTAGAATATAAGGAATTTGATCAGGATGTCCTGACTGCCCTGGCAGGAAAATCTTAGTTTTTACCTTAGTAATAATAGAGAGACAGAAAGTTCCTTCGGAGGGCCACCCTACGCCGAAAGAGGGCCACTCCGAACGGCAGAAAGTAACTAGCTTTCCCTTCTTTAGTTCTACGCTTAAGTTATGCCCCCGAGCCTTCACATCCTTAAAATTGGTAACAAGGAGTGAGAGCGGCGTGCTCTGGTTGTTGCCCATCTTTGGACTGCTCCTACAAAGAGAAGGGGGGACGAAAATGAGTGTGAAGCAGAGGGGAGTATCTGACAGGTCTGGTCCTGGAAGGGGAAGAAAAGGTTTTATGTTTCGTTTTGGGCTTACACTTAACACTTAACAATAACGGACAGACAGTAATAACGATGAGCATTCGCGAGCGCGTGTCGGACTTCCGACCTGAGTCAGACGGGGCAACCAAGGATGGAGGCCCCCAGATGGGCACTGGGGAACGTCTCCCACCAGTCCCAAGTGGCTGTCTTCTAGCGCGTCCGCCAAGACCGTGCCACTTACAGAACAGACCAATACAGATTACAGATTACGGATTTCGCGAAATTTCAGGGAGACAGACAGAGACAAAGACAGAGACAGTGACAAAGCCGGCTTACCTACAGATTAAGATCCGTAGACTTGGGGGTCTGGTGGGCTTGGGGGAAATCCCGGACGAGCCCCCATTTGTTATGCCCAGACCGTTTATTCCCCGAAGAAGACCACCAGAGTCCAGAGTCAAAGCTAAGCAGCAAGGATCTTTATTACAGGTTCGAACCTGGAACTCTCCTTCGCTTGTGAAACGAGACGGGCAGGAGAGCTCCCCCACTCAGCTCCGAACAATGTTATATAGTCTAAGAAAAGTGGGCATAGAGTTATTATACAAATCAGATATATGATTGGCTAGTGTTTGAACAAGGCGATTTGGCTAACTATGATTGGTTCCTGCCATTTCTGATATTTTGGTTCAAACTTTGAGGCGGGAGAGCAGGTTTATGGCAGCAAGAGTTTATCTTACTTAAACACGTCTTGTGACCTTGCCTCAGAACTTACAAAATCTCTGGTATGTGCAAAACAAAATCTCTGGTACGTGCAGAAAACCAGGTACTCACAGAACTTACGAAATCTCTGGTATGTGCAAAGATTAGAGAGCAGAACAAGGGTGTAGCGGGTGGGGGGCGGGTACACATCTATCTTTGTGTCCTTTCAGTGGAAGTATGGGAAGTGTTAAGGGAATCGGCAGTGGAGTTGAGGGCCCCAAAGACCAATAACAATAGCACAAAGCTATAACCACTGCAAGGCCGGAAGAGGCAAGGAGAGAAAATAGTACGACTGGTCCCGGTGAGATCAGAAGTAATAAAGGAGAGGTCTCCAGACAGGTGTGAAGTGACCTAGGGACTGCCAGAAATAGTTCAAAGCAGGATGGAGCAGGGCCTGACATTTCCTCTCTTGCTGGTGTCTCTCCTGCCAGTTTACAGGAAGTTAAGATCAGGGGAACCTGGGGAATGCGGTCCATTGGGTCAGTGCCCCAGGGCAGAGGGAACAACAGAGATTGGATTTGGGGCTGGCGGAAGGTTGGATCTTTGTCTCTGGAAGGTCTCAATGTACATGTATTTCACAGATAGTTTTATTTAATTAGTTGTCATTTGCATCATGAAAGAGTGATAGAGAGAAGAGGAGGAGATGAGAAAACTTTAGCTTCTACTTAGCAGAGTGGGGTCAAGGTCATGAACCTTCTCCAAAGCTCTTTTCCTCCCTTATCTGAGCCTAGCTGATATTGAATTATTTACACAGGGAAATTAATGGTGCTGATGTATGCATCTCAGTAACCTGACGTACACCTGGCAGGGATTATAATGTAGAGATTGCGTTTGGGCACAAGTGGTCTTCAGGACCCTGATTGGAGATGCAGGTCAGTAAACAGAGGAGGAAAGGAGGCTCACAGAGCCTTGGTGACTTATTCCACGTGACAGAGCTTATACTTGGCCAAATCAAGACATCTAATTATTAGCTCATGTTGCTTACTTCTGGGTGTTGTATAAATTGAGTATTAAATTAAAATAATGACTCTAAGGAATGTGCATAGGGATTTGCCCACATCTGACAAATGAGAGCAGTTCTGGTGTTCATCCAAATGATCTGTGCAGACCTTCTGCATCAGAAACCTGCCAGGTGGTCCTCATGCCAGCCAGGCCGAGGAGCTCTGTTTCTGAAGTGCAGGGGGTCCTGGGGTCTGGATCTCTATGGTGTGGCCCAGAGTTCCCTCCGAGTCCATTTGGTACAGATTAGTCTTGCAGGATACTCATTTTTGACAAAAGCGTTCTCTTGTCAGAAAAGAAAAATTGGAGAACACTACATTCTGCATCTTCCTCTTGGAGATTCAAAATGTACTTGATGTATTGAGTCTATATGAAGTTTTCTAGTTTCCTGGATAATTTTCTTTGAGAGTTAATTATATAAATTTACGCTTTTTATCTTTTGTTTTTCTAAGTACTTATGTAATCCTTTAATTTGGCCTTTAACTCTCAGGAGAGTGTATGTCCACTCCATATTCTAAATTACAGAGGCATTTAGGAATTTAAAAGGAAGGGCATTTCAATTGCTCACGCACCCATGTTAATTCCTGAGTGTGATGCAGACATTTCTGTACTTTTCCAATTTTCTAACGGTTTGTTGCTTAACATTTCCTAGGCAGCCTACCTGGGATGTGCAGCCACAGAAATTTCTCTCCCTCATTCTCTCTGTTTCTCTCTTCCTCTCTCCTCTTTCCTTAGCATCCCTTTGGCTCTTCACTCACATCCCTGGGTCCATGGGCCGTGGAGGAAGGTTTTTGCACTATTTAGGTCCTAGGCATCCTTGGAGGATGCGTAGCCCTTCAGACTATTTAGACAGACACACAAAATGAAACTTTCTCCTGCTAATACTGGCAACCTTTCATGGCATAATTTAAGTGTACTGTATGCTAACAAAGTCTGGGGACTCCTAATAAGAAGTAAGGAGGGAAAGGAAAAAAGAAAGAAGGCAATAAATGATGGGGAGAGAGAACCTGCATTTACTTCAATTATAAATTTGAAAGAAGCATTGACTATTCTTCCTATTTGCAGATGCTCAGAACAGGGCAGACATGGTGCCTTGTTCACAGCCACGTGCTGAGGAGGGATTTGGTTGCTGATTGCTCCTTAGGTTTTGGAGGAAGAAGTGAAGATTGATTCAGTGTTAATGATGCTGTGGCACACAAAACAGGGTTAAAGCCTTTTTCTTATTTTATGTCAAAAGTCATCGTAGGAAATTTGACATAGATTTGCTGTTATTTATGACTATAATTGCCTGATGTTAAAAACCCCTGCTTGCAATCTGAGTTGCTTGAAACACTGTTTCTGAAATACAAAACTAGATGCAGCTCATCTGGTTTCAGTTGTTGTTTCCACATGAAAGGGCAGGATCATCCACGGGGGTTCTGAGCAAGCCACTGATGGCTTATCATTTGGGGTCATGGTCAGGAATAGCTTCATGTATGTTACTGTTTCATTTATGTGAAGTTGTTGAATGTCAATGAGCCAGAAATTCAAATTTAATTCACATTTTTAGGACAAAAATGTGACTAATCAGAGTGATTCCACTTCCTATGGAGATTTGCCGAATCATCTTTTTATAAAAATCTAATGGTGATGGCTTCATTAAAATGCAAATTAAACTACAAACACCCAAAACCCAGCCAACCATCCAAAACACTTAAACATTTGGAAATATTTCTGTCCTCTGCTTTAATAGACATTGGAGACATGGAAAGGTGAGTGGTGGGAGAGGGAGGAGGGATGATAAATTACCTAATGGGTACGATATACACTACTATCCAGGTGATGATTACACTGGAAGCCCAGACTTCACCATTATGCAATATGTAACAAAATGACACTTATATACCCAAAATCTATAAAAATATTTTTGAAAAAGAATGAGGGAAATGCTGAACATAGATCATGCATTTATTTTAATAACCAACATTTGTGGTGTATCCTGTGATCATTACAACTTCAATCAGATTATCTGATCTTTGTCTGCATCTACATCAAATGCCTGGAATAATGATGTTGGTTCTTCATTTACCTGTCGAGTTTGACCTTGAGTTTGTAATTTAGAACAGGCTTTCCAAACTTTAGTGCACAGATGAATTGCATGGGAATCTTGTTAAATTGCAGATTGTATTCTGCCATAGGGTTGTTAGATTCTGCATTTCTAGCAAGCTCTCCGGTGAGGCTGATGCTGGTGTGAGGGCCCACTTTTAAGTGTCAGGGATTTAGAGGAGAAAATGTAAGTGGATGAAAGGATTTCTTCAAATAAAGAATCAGCATACTTATTGCTTCATACATTCATCAAGATGACCAACTTATTCTTGGAAGCTATGCTATAACAAGAGTTGGAAGTGTTTACTCCTTTCAGATAACCAGGATGTTGTATTGGTCAGACTACAACATTCTTTCAACATTCTAACTAATCAAATATTACGTGTTGTAAATTATTGGCTTTAACAGACACACAGGAGTGGAATAACAAAACCCAAAGTTTTAGAAAGCAAACATATCTCAATCATTTTAAATAGAAGGCAGAGAAATACTTCTATGTTATTTCATATAATAAGTTGTGGAACCAGTATGTCTGGTGAATCTAAAGTAATTATCTTGTAAGAATGCAGTCTGTAGAGAGAAGTTTTGTCTTAATAACGTAGTCGGTCATTTTTCTGAAAACAGTCCAGCTTTTTTCTACACTGATTTTTATAATACCTTACAGCCCCTGTGATTTACGCCAAGACCACATGTGGGATTTGATTTCCCTGTGGACATGAAGTAAGGTTCATAGGAAATCAGTTGTTTGTTGTTATTTAGTTTTACTATGCTTAGTCTTTTCTAGGTACTAAGGTCAAAGGTTTTGAATGAAACTACCTTTTTAGCAGGGCAGAAATAACTCATCACATTTTCAGTTTTGTATTCTCTAAGTTGGGCTTTTCTGAAGAACTTTGGAGAGGGATGTAACATCCTTTCTTTATTATCCTTTTTTCCAAAAACTGTTTTGACTATTCTGCATCTTTTTCTTTTCCAGGTGATTTTGAGAATTAGCTTGTTAATTTCTTCAAAAGAGCCAGATCTTATGTACCTTGTCTGTTATGTACCTATGGTGTTGGTTGTGATTGCCTTGCATTCTCAGTGGAGGAAAATCAACATCTTACCAATAATGATGAAGCTATGTTGTGTAAACTTTTGTGATAAGTCTGCAATCATTAGAAGGGGAAAACAACTCCTGCCCTTTTGATCCAGCAGTTAGAAAGAAATTATTTAGGAAGATAGGGTAAAGGAGTCCTCAGCAAGCCTTCCATTTTAACAAAAAATAAAACTCCCAAATCATTTCTTTTCTAAAAAAGATCAGCCTGAAAAATCGAGCTGCCAACACAGATAAGCAAGCTGGAAGCTTGCACAGGTCTGCCAGCGGCTGTGCCAATGGAAAAGGGCTACCTGAAAGCCAGGCATGTTCAACATGGAGGATCCGTCTTCTGTTTCTTTGTCACCACAGTGAAAAAGCAGACAACATGGCACTGGCCACGTAGAGAACTCATCTGCATAATAAAAGATTAGGGTGAGGCAGCCAGCTTGTTTGTGCACTATGCAAAGGGCACACCTAGTCCTAACCAGTTCTTCACGTGTGCAAATGGCACATCTGGTCCGACCAATCTTTTGTGCCCTGTGTAAATCAGACACTGCCTCCGCAAGCTCATCTATGAAATTTGCACTTCACTGTGGACCAGAAGACCTGCTCAGGATCCCCTCTTTCTGCAGCAGAGAAGTTTTCTCTTTCTTTCGCCTATTAAACCTCCTCTCTTAACCTCACTCCTTGTGTGTTCATAACCTTGATTTCCTTGGCGTGGGACAATGAACCTTGGATATTACCCCAGATGAATGATGTCACTTCATTTTAGATACCTTCAGTCAAAGGACACATAAAAGGAAAATTAATCTCGGGACCCCAAAATCACTAAGCCAAGGGAAGAGTCAAGTTGGGAACTGTGTCAGGCAAACTTACTTCCATTTTATTCCTAAATAACATAGCTATTTAACACAAAGATTAAAAGGCTGCATACCTCCCTCAAAATTTGCACACAAGGAAATTCCTAGTAGGCAAAAGACAGACAGAACTCAAAGTCATCACCCTGAGGCTCACATGAGACAAATGCATATATATGATTGCTTCCTCTGCTCCATTGTTTCACTAAGCCAGTGAAAGCATAAGTGACTATTTCTGTAAATTGTATAGTCAGCGGAAGTCTAATCAGAAACTCAAAAGAATGCAACTGTTTGTCTCTTCTCTACCTATGATCTAGAAGCCCCCTTCTCCACCTCAAGTTGTCCTGCCTTTCCAGAGGAACCAATGTACATATTACACATATTGATTGATGTCTCATGTCTCCCTAAAATGTGTAGAGCCAAGCTGTGCCCCAACCACGTTGGGCACATGTCATTAGGACCTCCTGAGCCTGTGTCATGGCGTGTCCTTAACCTTGGCAAAATAAACTTTCTGAGTTGACTGAGACTTGTCTCAGATATTTTGGGTTCACAGCTGAAAACATCCTACTAAACACTTTTTAATAATTATCCTTTGTCAACTGCAGGGCTTATGTTCCTGAAAAGTGTGTGATTGGCAGACCCCATTGTTGTGGGATTAGTATACTCAGGCTTGCTTAGCATGCAAATTGTTTTTGGTCTGGTGAATTGTACTGGTTTGTTTCTGCACCGTTTCTGCACTATAACGCACTGGGATGCTTTTTTAGAAGTGTGTTGGATTGTTTTAATTCATTACTTCTCATAGTTGAAGGGTGAAAGGTAGTGGAAGATTTTGAGCTAAGAATTTTGAGACCCAAATTCTATTTCTGGATTCCCTGTGGGGAGGGTTACGGGAAACCAGCGAGGGATCTAGGGGCAGTGGAGGCTGCTGGTGACAATTTTCCCCAGGTCTAAAAACAAGGGGAGGGAGCTTTTATCGAAACGTACAGAGAGGAGATGCAATTGTTGGGGCCACCTGAAAGGCAAGGGAATGAGATGGCAGCTGGTGGTGGCTGGCTGGGAGATAGCCAGGGGAACCAGCACCCTAACCTCTCCCTCCTCCCACCTTTGCCCACCCTTGCATCTCCTGCTGACGCTTGCCATTGGTTGAGGCCAGAGGGAAGCCAGAGGACCTGGGCAGGATGCGGTTCTTAGAGATTAGCTTCCTGGAGCACCCAGCAGTGTGGAGAAGGGTGGATTATGGATCTGGAGGGGCAACTGGAGAGAATGCGGCATAGAAGTGTCTGCCAGTATTTACAGATGGTGTGAACAGCTAGCGAAATGCAATTCCAGTATCACCTTTTACTTATCTGTATGCAAAGCGGCTAGGTGTGTCACCCAGGGTCACCAGAATAGAATTCTATGCTTCCCACCCGTCTATCATGCAGTCATTCTTATACACCAAGCACTGCATCTTAAAACATCCCCCTCTGGTATACCCAAATAGCACACAAGAGAGTGTGATGATATTACCCAAAGTACATACTGGTAACACAGTATTTCTTTGAAGTCCCAATTTTATTTAAAAACATTCCTGCAGGTTTTGTATTTAGCTTTTTATTATAAAATATCCGTGTTAATCATACGAACATGGAAATTTCAGTTTGAGAAGCTCAAATTAAATCTGAAAATAGGTCTCCTACAAAATAGTGTGTAATTTTTTTTTTTAGAAATTCACTTCATGCAGATCAGACTTTAAAACGGCTGCATAAAATGGAAAATTACAGCACAGATCAAAATATAGAAATGTATACAAAAATAATGTTTCACAAATTCATTCATTTGTCCATTTATTCATTTGTGTTGATTGCCTGTTCTGCTGGTGAGAAGTGTTTTCAACTTTTGGTACCCAGAGCTGGAAGCTGTGTGCTCTGACAGAGGCAGCCTCAGATAGCCAGAAGGGGCAGCATCTCTCTGCTACCTTCCGTTACCTTCTGTCCAAGTTCTCAAGGAAGGTTATGAAGGCACTCAGAGTTCCTTCTTGAGCAATCTTTAGAAAACGACCACATGGACAAACTGAACTGAAAGTACCATGTCCAGCCTTCAACTAGGAGTCATTACCAGAGGAAATAGGGTTTGGTTTTTTGGTCTGTTAGCAATCATCTCCTTTCCCCCCCCCCCTTTTTTTTTTTTTTTAACTTTCATTCAAACCTGCAATATATGTAGAGTTTGTTTTGTATCAGGTTATTTTTATTTTTGGATCAATAAACATTAAAGATAGAAACCATCGGTGAAATTGCTTTTGTGATCATGCACATTGCGTTGAATCTGTCTGAAAACCTTGGTAATTATGTCCTGGCATTTGGGGCATATTGCATGACTTTTGGGGGACCACTTAAGAACCTGGGGAATTCTGGTGGTACCTCACTCTGAGATTGTGCAGAACATCTCCCAATTTGAGATTATGCAGAATGTTTTTTCAAAAGTTATGTAAGTACCCTGTAGCCTATCTCTTTTTCTTCATTTGTGATGTGTTTGTGAGGCAAATTACCAAAAGGCGTCATTTAATAAAAACAGTAAAAACAGGAAGAAAGTTTGCTCAAAGAGGATAGGTGGCCTTCCTGATGTCACTCAGTGGCCCCAGGAGGACTGCGGTGGAAATTTTGGCATGAGAATTCTGGTCACACTATTCTTTCCACCAAAACCAAATCAAATCAAAACAACCCCCCTCCGCCCCAAACAAACTGAACTTTCCAATAGCTTTAAGTCTTGAAAATAAACCTTAAGGGGGAAAAATCAAGCTGTTCTTGGTGTCACGCCAGATCCATCCTTAGACCCCAGGCCCAGATTTTCCTATTCAGGAAGACAGGCATCAGCAGATCTGATGGGGGCATTTGGTCAGGTTTGAATGGGGTCACATGGAAGGATCCCATTTCCTGCTGCCACAAAAGTCTGCTCAAATGTGAGAAGCCACCAGTAAAGATGATTTCTAGAAACGTAGACTGCCACTCTAGGCTTTCTTGGTTGCGTTGGCAACATTGCTGGCACATGCATTGTTCTTGGAATTATAGAATTGCTCAAGAGACACTTACTGAACTGCACAAAGAGAGTTGCCAGCAAATAATTTTCTAAGCACAGATGTTTCCGTAGACTTTATAGTATCCCTTTAGCTCTAAAAGATCCATCTGTGTCATGGAAAGTCAAAGATGTGAGCTTGGCCAAACCCATAAGAATCTCTTCCATTGGATCTACTGGAAGATCTAAGTTCCCTGTCAGACCTTTGTTATTGCAACTTAAAGTGAAGTTTTTCTCCTTTTTTCAAGGAGAAAAGAAAGAATAAACCCTCAATAAACACTTTTCAGATCAGGCTAGGAGTTTTTGCTTGTGTTCTCATTTAGACTTTCTAGAGTTGGTATCCTCCCATTTCCAAAGATGAAGAAATTGAGTCTCAACAAAGTTAAACATTTGGCAAAGGTTTTCCAGCTCTCAAAAGTGATCAAGTGAGGCCCAGTTTTGTCTGATTTTAGCACTTATTTTCTTTCCACTTGTACCCATGAAGTCTCTTAGAATTCAGTGGTTCTTCACCTTACAGAAACCAGGAGACCCTTCCTCCCCTCCTATTAAAAGGCACAGCCATATTATATTAGCCACAATTCCAGGTGATTCCTGGACATCTTGGGATCTGTTCTTGGACCCCAGATATAGAACCTGGTATCCAGAGAGAGACCATGGTCATTTGTGTTTTCCTGATGCTCCTATGAGACCCCCTTGGTGGCCTGATCCATAATATTCTTACAAGGAGGAGATGTCCTCTGGCCTTTTGCTCATCAGAGGCTAATTCGGTTCCTCTAAGTGAGGACAGAGTAGGGAGAACATATATTTTGTATAACTTGCTTCCTCTCCTAGGGTATTTGAATTAATACAATAACCTATTTTGGGAGGGAGATGATGTCATATAGTTTCCATTTAATGAAAGTATGGATCAAGCAGTTATTATGTTTGAGTTCCTGAAAATATGATATGGTTAGTCAGAGTAGAATCTAAAATAGAAGAAAACGACTTAATTGTCAAGGGGAAAGTAGAAGAGTGTGGTCACCAGGCTGTGTTTCTTTCTCTGCTCCTGTTTTTACGGCATTATAGTATAGTGGTTAGGATCTTACCAGTTTCCTCATTAATTAATGAGTTAAAAAAAATCATTGATATATGTTCACATTGTACTTTATGGGTATTGCGATTTCTTCCTTTTTTTCTTTAACAATATTCTTTGAGACTCGGTAGATGAACATATAATCTTTGGTATTTTTCAAACAGAATTGCCCTTGGAATTTTTTTTGTAGAGATTCCTGAGATTATGTCCCAGGGAACACATTTTGGAAAACACTATTCCAGAAAGATCATGGTAAATCAGAAGGGTAGCTGAAAACCAAATCCTAGCCTTACATAAGCTTGGTTACATACCAGCTATATGACGGAGATCAATTACTTCACCTCTCTAATTTTCAATGTTCTCATGAGTAAAATGAACATAATCATAGCAACCTAACTCACAAGATTATTGGGAGGATTAAATACATTTTTAGATATAGGACACTTAGATCTGTGCTTGATATATTGTAAATTTCCATAGGTGATAGCTAATAAATTAGAGAATTAGAGATTTAGTTAAGTGGGCATTTTTTATAAGAGGAAGAAAAGCAAGAACATGTCCTATCTATCTTCTTCATCTGTTTCATACCCATCACCACTGGCGGCCCCTTCCTGCCTTAGGGAACTTACAGCTCCCATTTGAAATCCTGGGTGGAGTTTTGTGGAATTTTTGTTCTACCTAAGTCAACATCTTCTTTAATATTTGTACGGCAGGTCAGTGTTTTTTCATATTTAATTTTTCATATTTTTTCATATTTAATTTTTTTGAAACAGGGTCTTGATCTCTCACCCAGGCTGAAGTGCAGCAATGTGATCATAGCTCACTGCAGCCTCGACCTCCTGGGTTCAAGCAATCCTCCTGCCTCAGCCTCCCAAGTAGCTGAGACCACAGGCACATGCCACCATGCCTGGCTAATTTCTTTCTTTCTTTCTTTCTTTTTTTTTTTTTTTTGAGACGGAGTCTTGCTCTGTCACCTGGGCTGCAGTGCAGTGGCACGATCTCGGCTCACTGCAACCTCCGCCTCCTGGGTTCAAGTGATTCTTCTGCCTCAGCCTCCCGAGTAGCTGGGATTACAGGTGTGTGCCACCATGCCTGGCTAATTTTTGTATTTTTAGTAGAGACAGGGTTTCACCAGATTGGCCAAGCTGGTCTTGAACTCCTGACCTCGTGATCCGCCCACCTCAGCCTCCCAAAGTGCTGGGATTGCAGGTGTGAGCTACTGCACTCAGCCAATTTTTCTTTTTTAATTTTTGTACAGATGAGGTCTCGCCATGTTGCTCAGGCTGTTCTCCGACTCCTGGGCTCAGGCAATTCTCCTGGCTTGGACTCCCAAAGTGCTGGGATTACAGGAGATCAGTTTTTACATTGCTAACTCATCTTTTATTGGTCTCATGGGTAACTGACATGAAAACTGCCTGAAGAATCTGTGTAAAGCAGTCAGGAACAGACCTGTTCTGTGGTGAATTTCTCAAATGTAGAACCCTCTCTGGCTTCTGCGGCCATGTGTGTTTACAGCAGCTCTGATGCAGGACTGGTTGCTACCAGTGTGGCAGATGTGAGCTTTCTCTCGAACATCTGGTTGGTAGTATATGGAGGATCCCTTTGCCTAGCTAAGGAACATGAGGACTAATTTACATGATCTAAAGAGGTTGGAGATTCATTGCATTATCCTGTGCAATAATGACATGAGACAGTGCTCTGTCTGTGAATGGGGCCACTGGAGAAGGAAAATCTGGTCTTTATCCGAGTCTCATGGGATGACTCGCAGGCTTTAGTAGACTCCCACTGGGTTTTGGTATAATTATTATACTCTGGGCTGCATCCTGAGGATATCAGGTTCATGAAAAAGTAATTCTGGGACAAGGTGACTCAATCTGGAGAGAGAGCCAGCAGGCACCAACTCCTGGAGAAGCGGATCATTTTGGATGCTAGGACTCAAATCTTTGCCAGGTCAATATTCCTCAAGCTGTTTTTCCCCACCAATATTTTTTTTTTCCTCTTGAAGTCAGAGGACTGAATGTCCTGAAATTGAAAGTATTAGGAAGGAGAGAAGAGAGCAGCATTCTGGAACACAATACCTTTTCAGGTAGATGTGTGATTGGAAAGCAGCCTTGGCGGGTGCTCACTGCACTGCCTTTTAGGGCCCCTTCTCACTTACCTCTGTTCCCGTCTAGGGACTAAATTTTCTTTTCTCCCTAGTTTTCTAATTCCCAGTTGCCTCTGTCCCACTTAGGATAAACCTACTCATGGATGAGACATGTAATTTCTCTACTCTATGTCATTCTCAACCTTTTAAAATCTGAAGACCATTCAGATGGGACAGAGGCTGTGAATATTCTCTCTTATCTATTGTTTACTTTCCCAGAAGTGTTTCCCAGAATTGGCAGGAAGGCTCATGCCAGCCTCAGAGGCTTTGATGACGTGATGGCTAATGCACTGTTAAAATCTACCAAGGTAAGAAGTAGATGTCGTAATGGTACAGAAATAAATCCCCCAGAGGGGAAGCTGGAGGACAATGTGAGGACCACGAAGGCCCATGAACCACACCAAAAGATGCATTTCTAGTGTTTCATCTCAGTCCTCTCACATTAGGGCAAATTATATCTGCTTCCTTAAGTCCTGAAACACACTCAGAAAGAGGTCAAAGGACTAGTACCCTGAAGTTTGGGAAACAGTGTAGGATGTGCCCAGCAGGAAGCTTTAGGACAAGCAGCTACCCTGCACTTACCTTCCCTCTCCAGTCGTAAGCTATGGGACTTTGTAGTGTTAGGGTGAGAACAGGATAAGAACTCTTGATAGATAGGTGGGTATATGGACTGATGAATGAATGAATCATCTGGACATGGGCACAAGTGGAAGACCACCCCTCCATGTCCTGCCCAGAAGAGTCCATGGCCTTCTGATTTAGTTCACTCCTGATCAACAACATGGAGAATGTACACATTATTTTTTGTGCTCTTCTTCTTTTTTTTTGGTAAGAACAGAAAATATGAAGAGAGAGGTGTCTCCTTTTTAAAGAAGACTAATAAAATTGTATGATTTTCTTCTTGATTTTTAGAGTCTGGATCAAGGAAGTGTGAGTAACCCAGAGTTGGAAATTTGTCTAGTTGGAGACCTCATCCATGGATGAATGTCACTAAGGCATCTTGCTGAGCAACTCTGCCATCATTCTTGTCTCAGTAACAAACCATGCCTGGCTTTTGCCTGGAACTGCTTTGTGACCTGCAGCCTTTCCTATCCTCAGCTGCCCCATTTCTGATTGTAGGACTAGCTTTTATTTTTTTTTGCTTGGGGTCACACCTTCTCATAGCTTGATTTTTCTTTGATCTTTTCTCCTAATTAACAGAAGTTATTTCTGTGTGGAATGGAAGATTGTGAACTTTATCTTTGACTTAAAATGCCAGTCACTGTTTTGAAAGCTGCCAACACAATATTCCACTCCTAATTTAAAATAGTAAGAGAAGGCAATTATTCTCTTACTATAGTAGGATTTAGTTTGTATTGGACTATGAAGACTTGAAACTTGATCAGAATTTTGGCTTTGTAGTATGAAGAAACTGCCCAAATCAAAGAGTTCTAAATTTTTAGGGACTTTACTTGGGCACTTTATACATGGGCAATTGCCCTAGAAGAAAACGTGAGACCTTGCAACCCAAGCTGAGGAACTAACTGTCTTAGGAGAGATTGAAAGGTGATTTAAGATGAAATATTCCAAGTTACTATATTCCTGCTTTTCCTTCCTATTTAATTTTTTACTTGCGTATGTCATGATGTCTTTTAGGACTAGGTCAGAACTTCTGAGCTTGGGGTGAGGGTCGGAGGAGGAGCACACATCCCTAACAGAATATGTCAGAATCTCACTGAAAGGAAGTGGAATTGGAAAAGCTTATTCAACGTAGTGTATTATTTTGCATTTGAAAAACAGCAGCACTAAAAGCAACAACAAAAATCTTACTGTTTCAAAATACTAAAGTGTCAATGTAGATGAAATTATATTTGAAGGAAAAGATTCAAGTCTTAAGCCAAAATGCACGAGGCACTGAACTTTCTTCCTTTTGCCTGTAGGTGGAAGATGTGTCATGTTGATGTCAAAATCTGCATATCAAATACATAAATACATAGTAATCCTCCTGTAATATCAACAGTGCCACACTGTTCAGGTTTAATTGGTGTTTTCAACACTGCCAAAGGAGTGGTTAATGAGAGAGGTCATTTAAATTATCAGCTCACTGTCAAATACTCGTGACATAGAGCAAGGCAAAAAATGTTTTTAGTCATCTCAGTTCTAGGTTTCGCTGTCTTTGGTGCCTGAAGATCTTTTCTATATAGCAGATCAATCTTACCACCTCCATTGAGGCTGCTGGAGAAAAATCACAAAACTGCTTACATGTAGGCAACTGCGCATCATGGTCTTTGCCTCAGCGGGGCCTTCACTTTCATCTAAAATTCATGTCATGTGTTTCTGGTTCTCATCTTTTCCAGTTCCACATCTGAATCACTCCCCTCTCCTCGGGACCTTTCCTGTGACCTCACCCCACTGCTGCTCAGCAGATGATCTGGTCGTTTACCTCACAAGAGAGATGGATCTGTTGTGCGTGCATTCCTTCCAATTTGGCCTTTGCACAGGCAATCTTCCCTGCCTTCTCAGAAATCCTACCTGTTTCTGAGGAATGGCTGTGCCTCTTCCTGAGCAAGATGGGTCCTTTCTGGTGAATCTGAGATGCCGCCATTTCCACCCCCTTTGAAACTTTTCTTACCGTATGACACCCTCGTAGCTCCTGCCTCCTTTCTTTGATCAGTTCTCTCTGGCCTAGAAACAGGGTCAGGAATTGCTCCTTTGATTCTTTATGCCTCCAAGTTCTGGAAAGAGTACCTGCACGCTCTTCAGATTCCTCTCCTTCTATTTGCTCAATCTACTGTGATCTGTCTTCTGACCGCCATTCCACTCATAGCCCTTGGCAAGGACCCCAGGGACCTTCTGGTTCCTAAATCCAGTGGACACTTTCAGGGCTTTTGGTTTTTCAACTTGCTTGAGTTCTCTGTAGCAATTAAAACTGTCTCCTTTGGTTTCTATGAATTTGCTCCTGGTTTGACCATACCTCTGGGTCCCCAGGCTCCTGTCAAGGATTCTCCTCCTCTGCCCATTCTTTAAATAATGATTTTTCAGGACTGTCTTTGGCCTATTTCTTTCTGTACATCATATTTTCTCTGGGCTTTTTCATACACTGTAGTAGCTTTACTGTCACCATACTCTGGTGATTTCCAAAGTCTAACTGTAGCTCAGAGCATCTCTCAGAACCTTGGCCCTATCATGCTATTTACCATATCTCTACCTGGATGCCACAGAGCTGTCTCAAACCCTGTATGTCCAAAATGATTTCTAATTTGTTTGAAGGAATCAATGCCTACTCAGTCTCTCCTGCAGAAATCTGAGGTCATCCTTCACTCTGTCCTTCATCCTTTTCATCTCACAAGCCATTATATACTGTGCATTATATTTCTTAAAGATTTATCTGTTTCCTAGCTCCAGTTCTGTCATTTATTGCTTGGACCATTAAAAAGCCTCTTAATTGGTCTCATTATTTCTATCTTGCCTTCTTCTAATCTGTCTCTAACATTGTCACCAAGGAGTGCAGACCTTTCCATGTGGCTCCCTCCAGAGAAACACTTCATTGGCTCTCCATGGTCTGTACAAGAAAATCAAAGTTCTGAGTCTTGCTGCCTAAGCCTTTCGGTAATCTGCCCTCTGTCTATCACGCCACCCTTGTCCACTTCAGTTCCACACCTCCAACCCTGGGTTTGAATACTATTGAAAAATCACAGTCCCTAGAATGTAGCCTGTTATTCCTGCAGCCCCTTAGCCCAGTGTTTGACACACAGTGTTTAGTAAACATGAAGAGGATTTCTTCTTTGCTACTGTTCATTGTGATTTGCATTCTTCACTAGGGAAAATGTCTAACATAATAAATGTATTATGGATTCTCAGATTGTGTTTGAAATGTGACTTAGTCTATTTACCTGTTTGATGAGTAAGTCTCTTCTCTGGGACCCTAACTATTGGTTAAGCTCATATGACTTCTAGAATGGTGAGCGCATTAACTCTAGCAATAAACTATTTTTAATTTCTATAAAACTATGATGAAAATTTCTTGTAAAAACAAATTTTTCATGCACTTTTTGCCTACTGATGTGAGTTTTGAGTCTTTCTGGCAGAGCAAGTTTGATCCTTCTTTATTGTGATGGTCCTTCCAGTGTTTGAGGATGGCTGTGCTCTTTTCCTTGGGTCTTCTCTTCTCCCTGCTAATATACCAAATCATATCAAGTGTTCTTCTCATCGCATAGTATCAACTCTCTTTGCCTTTTTGAGAGCTCCTTCTTTTGGCTCCAGATTTTCTGTGTATTTATGTGTTTACCAACTTGTTCACCTCTGAGAGCGTCCAGGACCACTTTCCTGATAGCTATTAAGCTTTGTTAGTGCAGACTGAGATTACATTAGATGCTTTGGCAGCAACATCACTTCATTGGCTCATATTGACTATCTGTTAAAGTCATCCCTTACTTCTACTTAAGGATGGAAATCACCCATTCCTAACATCTGTCTTGTTGCATTTTGGTTGAAAGTTGAATAATAAATCTGGTGCTAGTACAGTTATGTTTTTGTCCTAAATTTTATCCTTGTTGAATTTCATCTTGTTAAAGAAGGTCTTTTGTGAATCCTGATTCTGGTCATGTAAAATTTTCAACATTTTCTCTGGCTTTTTCTCAGTATAAGCTTATAAACTGGTGACGTTCAGTGGGGTTAGATAAAAATATCTATAAATAATAGATATTCTTTATTGAGCATTAACTATACGCTGGTCATCATAGCTTGGTATTTCCATGTGTATCCTTGGTGGTTTCATACAACACTGTGAAGTAGGCACTATTAATACCTTTATCTTACATGTGAGCCACTCAATCAGACATAGGTCCTTCATGGTTGCCTCTGGAAGTCTTATTTTCAGTTTATATTAATTTTCTTGTCAATATTTTTGATGGGAGTTTTTTTTTGATGGGAGTTTTTAACCAGCTACCAACACTCCACTTAACTTGTACTAAAATCCAGTATGTACATTTCTTATAAAAACTCTATAGTATGATAAACTCTTTTCTTGTTACTTTAACCATTGTTAGTGAATTTTCTTGTTACTTTAAACATTAAGAAAACTGTGGAAAATATAGAAAGTTATAAAGAAGAAAATAATGATCACCCTTAATCTTATCATCCAGAAATAGCCACTATTAACTTTTTAACATAGTTATAGTCTTTTTACATATATACCTAATTTCATGTTTCTTATGCTTATCAATTCTTCCCTAGTTATAATGCCCAATTCTTCAAAAAATGCAGTGTATTCTACTCCATCTTTCAAAGAAACTCTTATATAAGTGACAGGACAATATTAGTTAATACAGTGATTATATGTCCTTTAAATATTTATGATACTAGATTCCTCCAACTTTTGAAAAACAATACATTTACAATGAAAAATAACATATTTCCTATTACTTACATGTAGTATTGGTTTGTGAAATGAAATTGAATGATATTGAACAATTGGTAATACATGTGTGAATCTGTATACAATTTTATTTAAAACATATATCTTTGTTAATGACAGTGAAAAAGGAGAAATACTAGCACATTTTATGAACAACTAGTTTTAGAATAGAATAAAAAATCATTTTTCATTTAGAATAATTACTTTTGCTCCAAAGAAAATTTACCTCTTGAAGGAATCTGCATGGACTCTGACTTATTGGGTAACTACTTTGATACTTAGGTTTATTTATTAATATAACATTATAAATATATCTTGGGGAAATATATGAGCTATGAAAATGTCTAGTAAAGCAAGAGATGTGTATCATTTATTTTGTTCCTCAGGAAAATGAGTTCTTCATATATTCCTAAAGTATATTAGTTATCTTCCTTCTGCCTTACTTTTTAAAGGCATCAAGTACAATTTGTTACTTATGTCCTCTGTCCCAAAGAGGCTGTATGCTGTGTCTTGTCTTTAACTTATTTTTGATTTGTTATTTGTGGACCTGGCTTGTCTATTCCGCTAAAAAATACATTTTTTAGGATCAAGTGTTGGGGCCTTGTTTTTTCGTATTTCTGGGTGACCCCTGTTTAGTATGGGGCCTGTGTATCCCATGATTTCTTTGAGTGTTTATTGAGTTGAAGGGAGTATCAGAAGATGGTTGAGATGGAACTTACCATCATCCTGGCTTCTAATACTGTCCCGATGAAGTAGATCAGGGGTCCCCAAACCCTGGCCTCGCACCAGTTTGTGGCCTGTGAGGAACCGAGCCACACAGCAGGAGGTGAGCAACAGGCGAGGGAGCATTACCGCCTGAGCTCCGCCTCCTGTCAGATCAACAGCAGCATTAGGTTCTCATAGGAGAGCAAACCCTACTGTGAACTGAACATGCGAGGGATCTAAGTTGCAAACTCCTTATGAGAATATAATGCCTGATGATCTATCACTGTCTCCCATCACCCCCAGACAGGACCATCTAGTTGCAGGAAAACAAGCTCAGGGTTCCCACTGATTCTACATTATGGTGAGTTGTATAATTATTTCATGATTTATTACAATGTAATAATAATAATAGAAATAAAGTGCACAATAAATGTAGTGTGCTTCAGTCATCCTGAAACCATTCCCCCCGCCACCCTCTGGTCAGTGGAAAAATTGTCTTCCATGAAACTGGTCCCTGGTGCCAAAAAGGCTGGGGACCACTGAAGTGGATGAATGCTTTAGTCAGACAGCTTTGGTCTACTGTTCACAAGCAGCTGAGTACCAATTATGCATTCAGCATTGTGCCAGATGCTTTGGACAAAAAGACAAATAAGGCATAGCTTCTGTCTCTAAGTCATGCACAGCCTGCTAAAGGAAACAGTTATATAAAGAAATAAGTGCAGTGTAGCACAACACTTGCTCAAAGCCACACAGCCTGTGAGGGGCAGGACTGGGATTCAGTTTTTTTTTGTTCAACTCCACAGCTGCCAAGCCAAGATGCTTCCAGAACAGAAAAACTAGGAGTGCTGATAGTTTTTGCTCTACTCCTCAGAGCAAAACATCAACCTTGCTCCATTAACAGAAAATGCACATCTTTCTTTTAAAACATTATTAAATTAAACATTTTGTTTTATTTGCAAATTAGGTCCTCCAGAAACTGGGGAAAGCTGATGAGACAAAAGACGAACAGTTCGAAGAATATGTCCAGAACTTCAAACGGCAAGAAGTGAGTCCATTTGTTTCATTTCTGGAGTGGGAAATGGTTTAAATGTGTTTGTGTCTTAGCATATAAGCAAAATGCATTAAGATTAAAAAAAGAATAGGTGGAGTTGGCACTAACTTGAGAGTAACACTTGCTAATTCTGTAGAATTTCCTATGGAAGATGGTAAAAGGCCATAGACAGTAGATTTTGGAATTCCAGGAGATAAAGACTCTGCTGTCCTGGATTGCTTTAGTTTTTTATTATACTTTATTTTTTGAAACAGGGTCTCACTCAGATTGCCCAGGTTGGCGTGCAGTGACACAATTTTGGCTCACTGCAGCCTCAACATCCTTGGACTCAGGTGATCCTCCCACCTCAGCCTCCTGAGTAGCCGGGATTACAGGTGTACACCATCACATGTGGCTATTTTTTGTGTGTTTTTAGTGGAGATGGGGTTTCACCATGTTGCCTAGGATAGTCTTGAACTCCTGGACTCAAGCGATCTACCCACCTAGGCCTCCCAAAGTATTGGGATTATAGGTGTGAGCTACCAGGCCCAGTCTTGGACCACTTTAATACAGATGACAGGTCTATAGGAATGCTGGTGTTGCTGAAGATTTATATTTCATTGAACATTAGAAAAGCAGTAGTTTAACACTTCTGGTAAAATAACCTTAATTGTTGCATGCTTCAAGAGCATGCATTCGCAACAGGGAGTATACTAATACCTTCCCTAAGGGGCTGAAAATTGGTTCTTGGTGGGTGAAGAAAACTTTTTCAGTGTATAAAGCAAAGATAAACATACATTAGATAAACAGATATATAGTATACTTATGATATTAAAATTTTACAGGCGGTGTAATTAGGAAAAAACGTCTTAAAAGACTCCTTGGGAAGGTGACAATGAAAAAAAAAAGGTTGAGAAACAGATTGTGATGTTTGTTCCTTTAGTGTATGTGTTTAACAGACATGTGAATATAGAAACTATTTTTAAACTATGTCTTGATCTCTAATGCTTGGATAATTGGCTAGAATATCTCTCTTTCGGTAACACACATAAGGGCTGGGGAGGGGAAGATAGGAGTGGGGCTGTCTGAGGTTAGAAGCCTCAAATCTAGAGATCATCTTGGAGATGGGGTGGGAAGAAGAAAGGCTGAGAAGGCTTTGGGAAATGGGGTTTGGGCATTATAATGTCTAATTATGTGGGGAACAATATAAGGACATGGATTTATTTTCCTGCTGTCATTGGAGCTACCAGTGTCCACAGAAGGAATTATGGCCTCAGGGATGACACCAACAATGGGAAATCATCACAGGTTTTATTTTGCCCCCTTTGCTCCTGACCTTGGAGGTTTCTTTCTTCCATTTGTGTATCAGGGTTCCTGCTGTTTCTCTCACCAAGACATTCTATTTCTTTTCCTCACCAAGAGGGATTATACATTTCAGCAGGTATGGAGCCAGGTAGATCAGTTTTGCCAAAACACATTCCTGAATGTCTCCAGTTTCATCCCAAGACTAAGGGTTGGCAGATGTGATAGGTAGTCAGTTTACCATGAATGGGATAGCAAACATATTCTATCTGAACATGAGAAAAGGGAGAGGGGAGCTGGAGAACAAACAGTAACAGAGAGAAAAACTGATCATGGCCAAATGAACAAATATTACAGAGAGCTTTGGCTTAATAAAGGTAGGAAAGAGAATTCCTAGGGAAATATTGGACTTGGGCCCACAGAATAAGCACTCTCCTACTCTCCTCCAGGAGAAAGGGTCTCCAAATCAACTTCTGTTCTCATCTGGTGATTTTTCACACATCTCCTGCATGTGGGTAACTCTCAAATAGATCATTGTCTTGGATCACAAGAACTTCCCATACACAAACTTGTCCATCAGTGCCCTGTGACTTTGCAGGCAATCCCAAATGTCTGCTCTAAAAGATTGGATTTAGACTGAAGAAGTGATTCATGTTTACAGTTTTCCCTACCTATGGATTCACACTGTACCCTTCGAAACCTTGTTTTCCTGTCTGGCGTATCCCCATGGAGCTAATTGATTCTTTGCTCTTGGAGTTTTTCTCTATCACTTCTATGGCACTTTGATGTTGTTAGCACCCCAGAAGGTTAACTTTGGAAGCATCAGGTTTAGTAATGCAGTCATGCCCGGAAGCACTTTGCATTTTCCGATTACAGTGAATTTTCATTTTTTTTTTCAGCTTTCTTGACTGCCCCAGGTGAGGATTGTTTTTTGTCGAAGGTACCAGAAGGTACTAGAGAAATGTGCCATTGACTAAATCATCAACTACATTGGCAGAATGATCTGTGCCACTAGGAGCAGCAGAATGGGGTGACTTTAAACTGCTGTCCTGCTATGTATTTTGGTCACTACATACAACATTCATTTTCAATTGTTATGGGGCATAGTATATTAGCACCCGTGAAGATTACCACCTTAGTTCTCCCAAGAATATTAGCAGTATTTAAAACCTGTGTGAAACTTCAAAACTTGGGGAAATTTGAATAAGCAATCCTATTTCATAAGAGGAAGGCAAATAGACTATAAATCTAGGAAATGTTATTTCTCAGGGAGTTTCTTGACCCCATTTGGTTCACTTTGAAAACATTTTTGCATCTAAAACATCTTGCATTTTCATATTTCATTTTGATATTTTTTTTATCAGAAAGTTTATAATCATTATAGTGGAGTGAGAAAGGAGAGTGCCTTACCCCTGTTTGTAAACAAGAGAGAGACAAGGAGAAAGGGAAGGAGGATAGAAGGAAGAGAAGGGGAGGGATTTACTTATTTTCTTTTGAAACATATTAAAGGTTGAGAAGTGTAGCTGAAGGCTGATTTTATTAATACTCTACCGAGAGAAGAATCCTCTTACCCCCAATATGTATTGGCGATCAATTTGTATGTGTTGCGTATGCTGAAAAAGGAGTGGTGCTTATGTAGAAACATTAACCTAGAAGGAAGGATCTGCCAAGATTATGGTTACATCTGCAAGGTCTATTATTCTTAGTATTAATGTGATGGTGAATCAGTAATCTGAAGAGAAAGTATTATCTAAAGGCTACATACTCTAAAGGCATTATCTAACCTAGGAAACCTAGATTCCACATTTTTTCTATGAGTATATATATTTTATATCCCAAAAGATACTATTGATAGTATAAAATGAAACCATATTTGGATTTGTGCATTGTATTATAGTCCCCTGACCACACTCAAGTAGTGCTTAATAAAGAAGTAGACCATTCTAGGATGTTCTAGAATTATTCAAACATTTATGGGGGTTCGATTATCTTGCTTTTAGTTTCCTTTTACAAAATCATAAGATCCTTGTAGTTATTGATATATTCCTTGCTTGTTCATGTTGGAAACAAAAGTGGCTGAAAGGTCTGTGTTTGAACTCTGGCTTGGGGCTATGCTTTATTTTATCCCAACCCTAAGTTTTCCTTTTGATCTCAAACTTCTTTTCCTTCAACATGGTTTGTGTGAGGCTGAGAGCATCGATAAAGGGTCTGTACATACTTTCTTTTGTCCATTGGACTCCCAATTGCTGTTGCTTTTGTGGTCTACGTTTCATAAACTACTTAATTAAAACAAGGAGAGCCTGGCACCGTGATACATGCCTGTAGTTCCAGCTACTCAGCAGGCTGAAGCTGGAGGATCACTTGAGCCCAGGAGTCCTGGGTTGTCATGTGCTATGCTGATTGGGTGCCCGTACTAATTTCAGCATCAATATGGTTACCTCCCAGGAGCAGGGAACCACCAGGTTGTCTAAGTAGGGGTGAACCTGCCCAGGTTGAAAATGGGGCAGGTAAAAACTCCACACCTGTGAATAGCCTCTGCACTGCAGTCTGGGCAACACGGTGAAAACTCATTTCAGAAGGGAGGAAGGGAAGAAGGGAGGAAGGGAAGGAAGGAAGGAGGGAGGAAGTAATTAGGAGTAGTGCATTAGGGAATAGAATGAACTCTTCTACAGAGAACTTGGAATTTTCCATGACAATGCATGCTAAGGAGAGCAAGGATTGTAGAAATCCAGCAGAAAGAACAAAATCTGATTTCATTTCCTCCTCAGAGGGCCTTTCTTCCCCGTTCTATTTTCCGTCTGTTATGAAAGCTGCTAACAAGTAGCAAAATTGACTGGTGTGAACATCACCTGCTTTCAGTTCTACCGGTTTTCTGCTGACAGGTCTGTTAATGAGCAGAAAAAAAGGTCCCCTGTGGGAGGAAGGTCCTTGGTTTCTTTCCCTCCTTCCTGCTAATAAACTCGCCCAGTAAGATGCTGCACCTGTGGCAAGTGTGCTAATTAAAAGATGATACATTGAGGGCTGGTTGAGTCTAGATAACCAACTATTTGGTCACATTTTAGTGAGTGCAGGTGTAAGCACCCTCATCTAGGTCCCGTCTAAGAACAATAGTTCAAATAAAGGAAAGAGAGCTTTGATTCTCCTTCTGGCATCTCCATAGGCTTCCATTCCCTCGTTGAAATACCATAGCAGTGTTGTGTGGCTCCTCCTGGCCATGACTGAGTGATGGGCTAACTTTTGTGTAATATGATCCAATAAGAGAAGAAACCCTGGGACCTTGAAATCCTCTCCAGTGGTGAGAATTCAGACCAGCCTCCCATGAGTAGGATGCTCTAGCAGCTGTTTAAAGCTGGGCCATGTCTTCTCCTTACACTGAACTCACCCCTCTTGGGCACACGGATCCTGTTTTATTGCTTTCATGTTTTTATTTCCATGGGAGCTAGTGCTTTGCAAGTAAACTTAACAAATACTTGCTAAACTTGAAGCTGAACGAGTGGCAGAAATTATCACTTTGAATACATTCCTAGAGTACGTTTTTATTTCTGGGATGGAAGAGATGATGTATATGGTATGTATTTTTGTAAGCAGTTTCATGACATTTTCAAGAACCTAGTATATGTACATATAAATGACTAAAGAGAAAAATTTTAGAAGTTTTAAGAAAGAATAGGAAAATAAAGGTATACTGCCACTGTATATATGTTAATATGTGGATAAAATTTTAATTTATGAAAACTTATACTTACCTTAAGAAGCTTTTTGCAATTTGTTTGAGCAGATAGGCCTAGTATATACCTTAGAACATTTATTTTTCCCACAGATAACCATGATATGAGTATATTAATGTATCTACCTTTCATTAAATATTAATCTTGACCTTCTTGTGATATAGCTACTGCCTTGATTAAATGTGATCCCATAAGATCTGTTTCAAATAATGATCCAATTCCAAATGGCAGTGTGAAGAGCCTCATTATACACAGCATCCTGTCAGGTTACTAGACCTTCTGGATTCTGAATAAGAACCTAAGTTGGCAAGTTTTGTGCCCTCCAGAGCGTGTTTTTCAAACATTAGCTGCATTGAAGTTACCTAGAAGGTGTTGGTAGAGCAGGTCGCACCCAGCAGCCTGTGCTGTACCAATGCCTTCCAGGTGACTTCAATGCAAGTGATGTCTGGGGCAAGGCCTGAGAATCTGCATTTCTGACAAGTTCCTAAGTGATGCCAGTGATGCTGGTCCGGGGACAACACATTGAGGACCAATGCATTGTATCTATTCATGCAAATTTTTACAAGTGTTTCCTCTGGTTTGTCCTTAAAAATTCTAATTCTATGTTTGATGTCTATTTTTAGTGTCTATTATAAATATGGATAAAGATTTGGTGGCTATGTTCTGGATTATCTGCGATCTGCACAGATTAAATAAACTAAGATGATCTGATATTTAACAGCCATGATTTTTGAGTGCAGTGATGGAGCTCACTTCCTTCCAAGGTTGTAGAGCTGGGAGGCTGGATGCCCTATTAAGAAATGAATGTCCCTGCTCACACCTTGATGAGAAGGAGTTTCATGAAGCTCTTTTAAGATAGTCTGGTTTAATAGGGGAAGTTATAGAAAGTATTAGAACTCTGGACGTAGGGTCCTGGGGAAAAAAAAATGATTATCTGGGAAATCAGGTTTGGCGAATACAAGGCCTTGGAAATGAAATTGTCTGGTCCTGAAGCGCCGAGGCAATGCTGGAAGGGAAATTTATGGCATTAAATGCTTACATTAGAAACAAGGAAAGGTCTCAAATCAATAATCTAATTTCCTACCTCAAGAAACTTGAAAGGGAAGAAAATAAACCCAAAGCAAGCAGAAGGAAGGAAATAAAAAAGAACAGAAATCATTGAAACTGAAAACAGGGAAACAACAGAGAAAATAAATGAAACAAAAGGCTGATTCTTTGAAAACAATCAATAAAATTAATAAACCTCTAGCAGGACTGACAGGAAGAAAAAAGACACAAATTACCCACATCAGAAATGAAACAAAGGCTATTACTATAGCTTCTGTAGCCATCTAAAGGATAATAAGGGAATTCTATGAGCAACGTTACACTGCAGATTCGACAACCACAAGGGATCAATTCCTTTACAATCACAAACTACCAAAACTTAATCAAGGTGAAGTAGACAATTTGAATAGTTTAATAAGTATTAAAGAAAGTGGATTTGTGATTTAAAATCTGAAAAAAATTTCCACACCCTCTGATAGTTTCACTGGAAAATTCTAGCATTTAAAGAATTAATATCAATTTTACATAATCTTTTTCAGAAAATAGAAGAGGAGGGAGCACTTCTCAACTGATTTTATGTGGGCTGTATTACCTTGATACCAAAACCAGACAAGAGTAGTATAAAAAGAGAAAACTGCAGACCAACATGTCTCATGAAGTTACATATAAGAATCCTTCAAATATCAGCAAATGAAGTCTAACAATGTATAAAAAGAATTACACAACTTTGCCAAGTAGGATTTATTCAGGATATGCGAGACTGGTTTAACATTCCAAAATCAATCAATGTAATTTACCATATAAACAGGGTAAGGAAAAAAATCATATGATTATATCAATTGATGTAGAAAAAAATTGTGACAAAATTCAACACCTATTCCACAATAAAAATGCTCAGCAAGTTATGAATAGAAGAGAATTACCTCATCTCAGTAAAGAACATCTACAAAGAAACCTACAGCTAATACAATTAATGGTAACAGACTGAATGCTTTTCTCCAAAAATTGGAAACAAGGCAGGGATGTCCATTCTCGCCAATGCTATGCAGTGTAGAAATGGAAGTCCTAGCCAGTACAAGAAGGAAAATGAAAGGAAACAAAAGGCATACAGCTTATAAAGAAATTACACTCATTTTATCTGCAGATGACATAATTATGTACATAGAAAATCCCAAGACATCACCCAAAATACTACTGTAACAAATAAATGAGTTCAGTGAGGTCACAAGATATAAGATCAACACGTAAGTATCAATCACATTTCTATATACTAATAGTGAACATGTGGAAATCAAAATTTAAAACACAACATTTATAGTCACTCCAAAGAAAATGAAATATGTATGTACACACTAAACAAAACACATAGAGGATCTATATGCTTAAAATTATAAAATACTACTGAAATACATAAAAAAGAACTGAATACTTGGAAAGATATACTATATTCATGGATTTGAAGACTCAACACAGTGAACATGTCAGTTCTCACTAAATTAACCTATAGGTTTAATGCAATTCCTTGAAATTTCTATAGCATATAGTTTTATGATCATAGATAAACTTATTCTAAAATTTATATGGAAATGCACAGGCCCTATCATAATTAAAACAGTGACAAAGACAAAGTAGGAGGGAAAATTCTACTCAAATATTAAGACCTACTACATAGGTGAAATAATCAAGACATTGTATTGCCAGAGGGATAGACATGTAGATTAATAGAACAGAATAGGTGACCAAGAAATAGACCCACACAAATATGCTCAACTGATTTTTGACAAAGGTTTAAAAGCAATTGAATGGAAGAAAGATAACCTTTCAACAGATAATGCCATAGTAATTGGCATCCAGAGGCCAAAAAGATGAACTTTGACCTAAAACTAACCCTTATACAAAATTAACCTAAAATAGATCAAGAACTTAAATATAAAACATAAAGCTTTAAAACTTTTGGGAAAAATAGGAGAAAATCTTTGGGATCTAGGGTTAGGCAAAGAGTTCTTAGATTTGCTACCAAAAGCACAATACAAAAGAGGAAAATGTGATAAATTGGACCTCAAGCAAATTAAAAACTTCCTTTGCAAAAGAGCTGTTAAGAGAATGAAAAGACAAGCTATGTACTGGGAGAAAATATTTGCAAACTACATATCCAAGAAAGGACTAGTATCCGGAATACATAAAAGAAACTCTTAAAACTCCATAGTAAAAAAATTTAAACAGTTCCATTAGAAAATGGGCAAAAAATATGAATAGCGGCCGGGTGCAGTGGCTCATGCCTGTAATCCTAGAACTTTGGGAGGCTGAAGCAGGTGGATCACTTGAGGTCAGGAGTTCTAAACCAACCCAGTTAACATGACGAAACTCCGTCTCTACCGAAAATAAATAAATAAATAAAAATAGCCGGGCATGGTAGTGGGTGCCTGTAGTCCCAGCTACCGAGGCTGAGGGGGAAGAATTGCTTGAACCCTGGAGGCAGAGGTTGCAGTGAGCTGAGATCATGCCACTGCAGTCTAGCCTGGGTGACGGAGTGAGATTCTGTCTCAGGAAAAAAAAAAAAAAAAAGGAACCATGGATAGATATTTCATTGCAGTAGATATGTGGCTGGCAAAGAATAATATGAAAAAAATTTTAACACGTATTTAACCATCAGAGAAATGCAAATTAAAACCACACAAGAAATCACCATACACCTCTCAGGATGGCTAAAATAAAAACTAGTGACAGTGCTAAATGCTGGCAAGGATTTGGAGAAACTGAATCACTCATACATTATGTGAAATGACTCATAGCCACTGTGGGAAACAGTCTGGCTATTTCTTAAAAAATTAGACATGTATACCATACAATCCAACAACTGCACTCTTATACATTTATCCTATAGAAATGAAAACTTATGTTCTCACAAAAAATTGTTCACAAATGCTCATAGCAGCTTTATTTATAGTAGCTCCAAATTGGCAACACCCCAGATGGCCTTCAAGGGGTGAATAGTTAAACTGGAGTATATCCATACTATGGAATACTAGTAAACAATGAAAAAGAATTAACTACGGCCACACACCCAAGCCTGCTTGAATCTCCAGGGAATTATTCTGAGTGAAAAAATCCAATTCTAAAAGGTTGTATACTGTAGGATTCCACTTACGTAACTCTTTTGGCATGGCAGAATTGCAGAAGTGGAGTAAAGTTTGGTGGTTGCCAAGAATGAGTGATGGGGGTTGGGGTGGATGTGGTTATAAAAAGTCAATACGAGGGATTCTTGTCCTGACTAGAAAGTTCTGTATTCTGACTGTGGTGATGGATACATGAACCTACACATGTGGTAAAATTGCATAAAACTAAAGACATGCACACGCACACAAGCACAAATAATATGGGTAAAACTGGGAGAAGCTGAATAAGATGGGTAGATCGCATCTATGTTGTGACATTGTACAATAGTTTTACAAAATGTTGCTGTCAAGGAAGACTGAGTACAGGATGCAAAGTCTCTCTCTCTCTCTCACTATATATATATATATACACACACACACACACACACACAACACATATATACACAACTGTATATAGATTATATATATATAATTGTGTATAGTATATAGATTATATATATATAATTGTGTATATATACACACAACTATATATATACACACACACAACTGCAAATGATTCCATAATTACATCATTAAAACGTCAATTAAAATATATTCCCTTTCACAGGCTTACCTAGAAAAGCATACTGCCTCACTACCTCTGTCAGAACAAACACACTTGAAGGCAGAAGCCACAGATTCATGTTCTTGCCGAGATGGGTCAGGGAACATAAACGGGCTAAGTAGACAAGGTATAAAACAGTAAGGAGTGGTGAGGACTGTGCTGAAGCAGCTGTCAACTCCAGTGCACACAAGTCACAGGAGGATGTGGGGCCCACGTTGGTACATCAGATTTTCAAGAAAAGATTAAATTCATATTTTAATAAAATTTCCCAATTTTATTTTGTATATTTTAAATTTAGAAGTAATTTTAACCTTACAAAAAGCTATAATAATAGTATACAGAACTGCTGTGTACCATTCACCTAGACTTTCCAATTATTTTATCATTCTGTCTATACATGGATGCATCCATGCCTCCATGCCTCCATCCATCTATGCATCCATCCATTAGTATCCAAAAACGACACTATCCTACACAGCCTTAGTTCCTTCTGTCAAAGTCAGTGAAATGCCATTGATCCCACATTACTGTCTAATTCACAGATCCTCAAATTTTGCCTATGACAAAACTTTTGCTGTGCGGAAGACGATGAAAAGACAAGTTAGAGGCCCAGAGAAAATGTTTGCAACATATGCCCTAATTGTGTTTTTTAAAGAGCCTGTATCCAATACAGGGTCATGTGTTGCCCCTAGTTGTCAGGTTTCATTAGTTTCTTTAAACTAACTCTCTTGGAAGAATGTTTCAGCTTTCTCTTGCCTTGCATGATCTTGACATTTTTGAGTACTGCCCAGTGTTTATTTGTAGAGTGTCCCTCACTCTGGATTTGCCCGATACTTTTCTCATAATTAGCTTCATGTTAATAATTAGCTTCTGGGAAGGTTACTACAAAAGTAAGTGATACCCAGTGTATGCTGTCAGAACACACATCATGTTTATTTGTGCCACTGCTAGTGATGTTAACTTTTATCACTTTGTGATGCACAGCTCAACAGATGATATGCCAGGTATCTCTAGTAAGATAAGATGATATCTGCCAGGTATCTCTAGTATAGAGTTAATACATAAGTATTTTCTCTATTAAAATTAATAAATATTCAATGAGTAATATTAATAAATATTTTGCAGGGATTAGTTTGAGACTGTAAATGTCCTGTTTCTCATCAAACTGTCACCTACTAGTTTTATCCACTAATGCTTCTTCTTTAAATCAGCTATTACTCTGATGCTTGCTACATTGTGAATTATTTTGAATTCCTTTTAAACTTATTAATTAGCATTCTACTCAATGGTAACATTTTTGAGTATTGTGACATTGTACAATCATTTTGCAAAATGTTGTTATCTCTGCCCTCACTCCTGGTAAAAATGTTTCTTTCTTAATTAATTAATTATATCAGCATGTGCTTATGGATTCCTACGTTATTTGTTGGGTTATAATTCATTATTATTAGTCGTTTTGGAGTGCAGTTGCGCCAAATTTAGCCAGTGGAAGCTCCTAGGAGTTGACTCCTTTGTCCTTTTGACAGATCTGCTTAATTCTCTGACAATATTTTTACCTTTTTGGTACTAGATGTTTCAGGATCTCGTTGTGCTTCCCTTGCCCACATAGCTTGGAATCAGCTGTTTTTCCAAGAAAGCCTGGTTTCTTGGAAAAATCTTGGTGGAGATTGGGATTTAGAAACCAATATCTGGGTTCCAGGTATATTCTTTGCTCCTAGGGTATCATGCTTCTAGGCCTTCTAAGTGGACAGAATATATATGTGTGTATACACACACACACATACATGTCTAAGAATACATATCTATATACAAGTATTTCTACACACAGACATCTATATTATCTATCTATCTGAAACCATGACCCTTCTAACTGCAGTTCAGTATCTCCTGCTTTATTTGGGCTCTCCCCTCCACTCCTTTATTTTTTATTTTTTATTTTTTTTTGAGACGGAGTTTCACTCTTGTTGCCCAGGCTGGAGTGCAGTGGTGCGATCTCCGCTCACTGCGACCTCCGCCGCCCAGTTTCAAGCGATTCTCCTGCCTCAGCCTCCTGAGTAACTGGGATTACAGATGCCTGCCACTACGCCCGGCTAATTTTTGTATTTTTAGTAATGATGTGAGTTTCACTGTGTTGGCCAGGCTGGTCTCAAACTCCTGACCTTGTGATCTGCCTGCCTTGGCCTCCCAAAGTGCTGGGATTACAGGTGTAAGCCAATGCGCCCGGCTGGGCCTTCCCCCTTTCTAGATTTATACCTTCCTCTTTGAGAGTGAGAAACCTGCTTTCATTATCTTCAACATATGTATATTTATTTGCACAGTCTCCTTTATGTAACCAGCCTCCTGACCATGTGGGCCATCTCTTTGTCTCCTGTGCTGCACCAGTCCAGGGTCCCCTGCTCTCTAGCTCTCTAGCTATGGGCTGATTCATACCCTACACTTTCATTCATACCTACACTTTCCCCTTCTCTCCCCTCTGGAGGCTTGCTGACCAAGAATCCCTGCCCACTTAGTGCCCTAGCCGAGTTCCCGCTTGCTGATGGTATGCCTGCTGCATTCTCTCTGCCCTCACTCCTTGCACCATGCCTTCTGAGAGTCTCCCTGCTATACTCACTCACTCTGACTGTGCATCACAGGAAGTATCCCGCTTATTTAAAATACTGGCACCTAAGTCAATTTCATGATGGAGTTTGTAAAATAAATCAATGTCTATAGAACACATTTGACCCATGGGCTATAACAATACTAAACCTACAAACATTATTACACATATAAGTGTACTAAAGGATAAGCATTATTAATGTCCTGAGGAAAAGATAACAGTTAATATATGGCCATATTAACTTAGCGAGCAGTTTGCTTTTTAGACTTTAATAGGATGGCAGTTATCAATTTAAAATGTATGGTTTGTTTGCGCTTACTCTAAAAGAATTAAAATGTGGTTCTTGACTTTTGGAAGTACAAGATCCTTGCTTGAGGTCTCTTTTGTCGTTACCTCATGCAGTGACCCCACAGGTCCCAAGCAGCTCATTGTAACCAGTGTTACTCTACCTTATCAGGAATTTCCTATGGTAACTGTAGTAATAAACTTCATAGGGTGGTAGATTTGGCCTTAATTATCCCTGTTCCACTGTGGCCGCTGAGGGAAATCTCAGTAGAATTTTCAACACTGGGATAAGGGTCACCCATGCCATGGCAGTACAAATTACAGGTTTATTATATATGGAGCATTATTCTTTCTGTTGTTGATTTTTAATACTTTTATATAAAACAGGCATTATTCCAGTCATGTGTTTGAGAAAAGGAGGGTAGAAAAATAATATATTTAAGTCAATAGTGGCTTCACAGGGCTCTTTATAATCACAGTGGTCGAAGTATTTGAAATGCAGTGTCACAGTAGTCATTACATTCATTTAACGGTATGTCATTAAGTGTGGGATTAAATGGCTGGTTGTCTTCATGTTTAGTTTACTGTCCATTGTTAGACATCTTTTAGCAGAGCATAACAAGCCTAAAATTGGATCAGGCTTATCATTGGGTCCTTTATATAATGTGCAAGGGTGTTAAATGGAGAGAAAAGAAAATGTCTTGGTGCTGGTTTAAGACCCACCAAGGTTTTAAATAGACATGGCAAACCATGGGGACAGAATTCTGGTGATATTTCAGCAAAGATTGTATATGGGAAGCACCTACTGAATGTCTGGGTCTCAGATACACAGATACACAGCTACATTACTATCATGTAAGAAAACTGGATAATAAATAACGTACTACTGAAGTATACAGAGGAAGAGAGAGTCCTGACTGAGGGGATGGGAATCCCTCCAACAGAGAGTGAAAAGTCTGTAGATCAAGAAAGCAACATAGAAATGGGGTGGAGGATAATATTTCCTTTCCTTTAATGAAGTATTAAGAAAAAAAGAGACGATGCATGGAGGGGTATGTTCTACTCAATCTGCACTTTTCCAAAAATCTCTCTCTACCTTTTTCCATTTGTTAAAAAATGTATCTGACTCCACACATACATTTTTTTTTTTTTTTTTGAGATGGAGTCTCGCTCTGTCACTCAGGCTAGAGTGAAATAGCGCTGTCTCTGTTCACTGCAACCTCTGCCCCCTGGATTCAAGTGATTCTCCTGCCTCAGCCTCTGAGTAGGTGGGATTACAGGCACCTGCCACCATGCCTGGCTAATTTTTGTAGTTTTAGTAGAGACAGGGTTTCGTCATGTTGGCCAGGCTGGTCTCGAACTCCTGACCTCAACTGATCGACCTGCCTTGGCCTCCCAAAGTGCTGGGATTACAGGTGTGACCCACCACACCTGACCCACACATACATTTTAACACAGAAAAATCTCTGACCTCTTGTCTGGGGTAGTTTCCTTAAGATACTCTCTTAGGAATATATATTTACATGACTTGGAGCAAATTCTACTTGTTTGGAATTTTTCTTTATTCAGTGCCCACTCTATAGGACACAAATTATTTGTACCTAGAGATTGCTTTGGGCTTTCTCCCACATTCATAGCACTCTGTCTTTCTTTGGCCATCCATAAGGATTTGATCACACTTCCCCTTTTAGTTTTTGGCGGAACTCAACTGCCTAACAGCCAAATAAGTGGCTTTTCTCTTTAGGGATCCCGTTAAGGAGGTTGATATGAATTGAGATGCTCTGATGTAATTAAAAGCAGAAAAGAAGTTGCTACAATGAATAGTTGGTGGTCTATGTCTGTAGTGTAATTTGGGGACTGAATTGCTGGCTTTCAAACTCTTTTCCACTTCCCTCACTGCAACTACTTCCTTATCATTTGAATGCCCTTCCTTCCTGGATCTCCCTTCTCCTTATGCTCAAGTCCCATCCTTCTTTAAGGTCAACTCACAAGGAATATTCTAGTGGTATTTTCCCCATCCCCTCAGTCAGGAGTCTCGTTTCCTCTGTATACTTCAGTAATATGTTATTTGTTATCCAGTTTTCTTACATGATAGTAATTTAACTGTGTATCTATGTTCTTATTAAATTGTGAAATATTTAAAGGAAGACTCAACATTTAGTCATTTTTACAAACCTTCAATGGCTTCTAGTACTTGCTAGGTACCTAATAAGTACATCCCAGTTTTGACTTGCCTGCTTGTCACACTTATTCTCTGTATTTACCCTTTGCTTTGTGTTATTATGTACTGCCTCACTCATTTAATATCAAAGCCCCTCTTTTTAAAAACTCTATGTAAACTTTATGACTATACATGCAAAACATTTATAAATGAAACATTGGAAGATTGAAGTCATCACTATATTAAGAGGATAATGTACTGTGACTAGGGAGAGTTTATTCCTGGAGTGTAGATGGTTTGATTCCCAGATGAATACTTTTTTCTGATAAGTTGACGTCTTGTAGAATTTAGGCTATATAAATCATAATTCCAACAGAATGTTTTATAGATATAGTTAAACTGATTCTAAGATTATATGCATATACATATATATATATACACACACACACACACACACATCATACACACATACGGGGGGAGAGAGAAAAAGAGAGAGAGAGAAAGGCAAGGGAATTAGAAGAGCCAAGATGATTTTTTATTTTTAAAATTTTTATTTATTTTCAACTTCTTAGATTCAATTTTATTCCTTTTATGGCTGCATAGTATTCTGTGGTGTATATGTACCACTTTTTTTTTTTTTAATCAAATTAACAACTGATAGGTACCTAGGTTGATTTCATAAATCTGCTATTGTCAATAGTACTGCAATGAACATGTGAGTGCATGTGTCAACACTCCTCTTTTTATATTGTCATTTACTATACCTCTTTTATCCAGGCCTGACATGGCCTGGGCTTGATCCTAACCTGGACTATGGAGACTAGAGCAAAGTTTTGGTCACTCCTGGTTCAAAAACTGCCCTAGTTCCTGTGGTATCTGTGGACACAGTATTTTTAGTCTTCTAAGAATTTTACACACATTTACAAACAATAAAATAAATAATTTTAATTTTGCCTAAGAATGTTTTTCTTGTCTTTAAGTCCAAGTTAGGTTCTTCAATTTGTACAATTTTAAAATATTTTTAATATACTGGGTTTTGGAGTAAGATTATTCTCTTATAGGATAATGTTTTTACCAGAGAGCCTTAAAATATTTAATTGATATCAATCAATTGCTATGAGAAACTTTGTTTGTAATTATGAGTCTTGTTGCCTGAATTCATACGGGATTTCCATTGATCTTTAAACTCAATAGTTGCACAGTATTCTATAAGTGAATTGGTGCATGTCTGCATCTCTTTAAATAAAGTTTACCTAGAGATGCTAAGTCTGTTTTTTGCTGCTGTAGCAGAATACCACAGAATGTGTAATTTGTAAAGAAAGGAAATACATTTCTCACAGTTCTGGAGTCTGGGAAGTCCAAGGATGTGATGCCAGCATTGACTCTGCTATCTGATGAAGACCATCCCATGGCAGATGGGTGGAAAGTAGAAGCAAGTTAACATGACACAGAGGAAATTGGGTTGAACTTATCTTTTTTATCAGAAGCCCACTCCCATGACAACTAGCTCACTCCCGTGATAATGACATTAATCCATTCATGAGTGTGAAACTCACATGACCTAATCATCTCTTAAAGATCCTGCCTCTCAACACTGTTGCAATGGTAATTAAATTTCAAGATGAGTTTTGGCAGGGATGTTCAAACCATGGAATTCCTCCCTGATCCCTCAAAACTCATGTCCTTCTCACAATTCAAAATACATTTATTCCATCCCAACAGCCCCAGAAGTCTTAACTTATTCCAACGTCAATTCAAAAGTTCAAAGCCCAGAGTCCTGTATAAATCATATGTGGATGAGACTGAATGCATGATTCATCCCGAGGCAAATCCCTTTCAGCCGTGAGCCTGTGAAATCAAAACAAGTTATCTACTTACAAAATACAATGGTGGAACAGGCATAGGACAGACATTCCTATTCTAAAGGGGATAAATAGATAAGAAGAAAGAGAAAACTGTTCCCAAGTAAGTCCAAAACCCAACAGAGAAAACATTAAACATTAAAGCTGGTGAATAATCACCTGTGACTCTATATCCCACTTATTGGATACACTGGGGCTGGGGTTGGGCCCCCATGGTCTCAGACAGCCCTGCCCCCATGACTTTGCTAGGCTCAGTTCACCCAGCTTTAATGGGTTAGAGTTCCATGCTGGTGGCCCTACAAGTTCTATGTTTTCTGTGGCAGCCCTGCCCCAAGGGTTTCACTATACATTGCCCTAGTAGAGATTCTGTGACACCTCTGCTTTTGTGGCAAGTTTCTGCCTGAGTTCCAAGCTTTTCATGAAATCCTTTGAAATCTCATGGGAAGAAGAAGCCATTTCCTCAAAGTTCTTCCATTCTGTGCACCTGCAGAATTATCACCATGTGGACACTATCAAGGCTTACCACTTGTACCATGTGGAGCAGTGGGTTGAGCTGCTCTTGGGACCACTTGAGCCACAGCTGGGCTGGCCAAAGAGTGCTGCACTGAGATGTAAGAAGCAGAGTCCCTTGGTTGTCCTGGGCAGTGAGCCTGTGGAGGGTACCCCAGGTCCATCTCCCAAAACCATTCTGCCCTTCTAGAGCTCTGAGACTGTGATGGGATGGGCAGCCTAGAAGATTTTCAGAATGATTGTGGGGTCTTTCATTGTCTTGATGAATACCACTTGGCTTCTTTTTGTTCATATTAATCTCTTTAACAAATGATACTTGGCTATACCCTTAGCATTGTTTCTCTGATATGCTTTTTATTCTTTACATAGTCAGGCTGTGAATTTTCAAATCTTTTTGTTCTGCTTTCCTTTGAATTATAAATTGCATATTTAAGTCATTTCTTTTCTCTGGCATCTCACTATATGTAGTTGAAAGTAATCACACAGCAACCTGAATGCTTTGCTGCTTAGATATTTCTTCCATCAGATATCCTAGTGCATCACTGTATTAGTCTCTCACACTGCTATAAAGACCTACCTAAGACTGGGTAATCTATAAAGAAATGAGGTTTAATTGGCTCATGGTTCCTCAGGCTGAATAGCAAGCATGGATGGAGCGGGGAGGCTCAGGAAATTTAAAATTATGGCAGAAGGTGAAGAGGAAGGAGGTAGATCTTACATGGCTGGAGCAGGAGGAAGAGAGTGAAGGGAGAAGTGCTTTATACTTTTAAACAGCCAGATCTCATGAGAATTCACTCACTATTATGAGAATGGCAAGAATGGCAAGGGGGAAGTCCACCCCCATGAACCAATCACCTCCTACCAGGTTCCTCCTCCAACACTTGGGATTACAATTTGACATGAGATTTGAGTCGGGACACAAATCCAAACCATATCATTCCTCCTCTGGCCCCTCCCAAATCTCATGTCCTTCTCACATTTTAAAATACAATAATTCCTTCTCAACAGTCCTCCAAGTCTTAACTCATTTCTGCATTAACTGAAAAGTCTACAGTTCGAAGTCTCAACTGAGACAAAGCAAGACCCTTCCACCTATGAGTCTGTAAAAATAGAAAACAAGTTAATTATTTCCAAGGTACAATAGAGATACAGGCATTGGGTAAATACATCCATTCCAAAAGGGATAAATTGACCAAAAAAAAAAAAGGGGCTACAGGCCCTATGCAAGTCTGAAATGCAGAAAGGCAGTCATTAAATCAGAAAGGTCCAAGATCATCTCCCTGACCCCATGCCTCATATTCAGGTGACACTGACACAAGGGGTGGGCTCCCAAGGCCTTGGGCAGCTCTGCCTCTGTGGCTCTGCAGGGCACAGCCCCTGAGACTGCTTTCATCGGCTGGTGTTAAGTGCCTGCAGCTTTTGCAGGTGCAGAGTACAAGCTGTCAGTAGATCTACCATTCTGGGGTCTGGAGGACAGTGGCTCTCTTCTCACAGCACTAGGCAGTGCCTCAGTGGGGCATCTGTATAAGGGGTCCAATCCCATATTTCTTCTTGGCACTGCCCTAGTAGAGGTTCCCCATGAGGGCTTTGCTGCTATAGCAAAATTCTGCCTGGACCAGGTGTTTCCATACATCCTCTGAAATCTAGGCAGAGGCTCCCATGCCTCAGCTCTTGCCCTCTGCATACCTACAGGCGTAACACTGTGTGGAAGTCATCAAGTCTTACAGCTTACATCCTCTGGAGCAGTGACCTGAGACTTATCTGGGTCCCTTTTAACCATGACTGGAGCTGGAGTGGCTGGGATGCAGGGAGCGGTGTCCCAAGGCTGCTCAGGGCAGTAGGGCCCTGGGCCAGCCCACGAAACCATTCTTTCCTTCTAGGCCTCAGGGCCTGTGATGGAAGGGGCTGCCAAGAAGGTCTCTGAAAAAAATTCCTTCAAGGCATTTTCCCCATTGTCTTGGCTCCTTTTTACTTATGCAAATTTCTGCAGCTAACTTGAATTCCTCTCCAGAAAATGGGTTTTTCTTTTCTACCACATTATACTCTACTTCCCTTTTAAACATAAGTTCTAGCTTCAGGTCATTTCTTTGCTAATGAATATAAGCATAGGTTGCTAGAAGCAGCCAGGTCAAATCTTGAACATTTTGCTGCTTAGAAATTTCTTCCACCATCTCTAGGGCAGAGGCACAATGCCTCCCATCTCTTTGCTAACAAATTACACAAATGACCTTTGCTCCCATTCCTAATAAGTTCCTCATCTCTATCTGAGACCTCCTCAGCCTGGACTTCATTGACTATATCACTATCAGAATTTTGGTTACAACAATTTAATGAATCTCTAGGAAGTTCCAACCTTTCCCTCATCTTTTTGTCTTTTTCTGAGTCCTCCAAATTCTTCCAACCTCTACCCATTACCCAGTTCCAAAGTTACTTCCATATTTGCAGGTATCTTTATAGCAATGCCCCAGTGCTTGGTGCCAATTTTTCGTATTATTTCATTCTCTCACTGCTATGAAGGACTACCTGAGACTGGGTAATTTATAAAGAAAAGAGGTTAAGTTGGTTCACAGTTCCACAGTCTTTATAGGAAGCATGGATGGGGAGGCCTCTGGAAACTTACAATCATGGTGGAGAGTGAAAAGGAAGGACACATATCTTACTTGTCTGGAGCAGGAGGAAGAGAGTGAAGGAGGAAGTGCTACACACTTTTAAACAGTCAGATTTCACGAGAAGTCGCTATTATCATGGGAATAGCAAAGGGGAAGTCCACTCCCATGATCCAGTCACCTCCCAACAGGTCCCTCCTCCAACACTGGGGATTATTGTTCAACATAAGATTTGGGTGTGGACAGAAATCCAAACCATATCAATCACCCTAAATTTCTACATTCCATAAAGACCACAGGGCATGGACACAATTCAGCTAAGGTCTTTGTTACTGTATAACAAGGATTCCCTTTTCTTCAGGTTCCAATGCCTTGTTCCTCTTTTTTTGTCTGAGACATCACCAGAATGGCCTTTACTGTTCATATTTTTACCATAATTCTGGTCACAACCACATAAGTAATCTCTAGGGAGATTCAGGTTTTTCCTACAGCTCTCCTCTTCTGAGCCCTCACGAGAATCACCCTTAATGCTCCGTTCACAGTCATAAAGGCTCTTTTTAGCCTGCTCCAAACTCTTCCAGCCTCTATCCATTACCCAATTCTAAAGCTTCATCTGCATTTTCAGGTATTTTTTATAGCAACAGTCCCACTTTCTGGTATAAATTTTCTGTCTTAGTCTGCTGCTACAATAGAATACCACTGACTGGGTAATTTATAAAGAAAAATTTATTTCTCACAGTCTGGAGGCTAAGAAGACCAAGGGCATGACATCAGCATCTGCTCAGACATTGGTGGAAGGACAGAAGGTGAAACCAAGTGCACAAAACAGAGAAGAAATCAGGCCAAACTCATCTTTCATACCAGGAGCCCACTCCCATGATAACTAGACCACTCACATGATAATGGCATTAATCCATTCATGAAGGTGAAGCCATCATGGCCTAATCACCTCGTAAAAATCCTACCTCTCAACACTGTTACAACAGCAATTAAATTTCAATGTGAGTTTTGGCAAGGACATTGAAACCATAGCATATACTCTTAGTTGTAGCTATAATTTTCTGCAGGGGTTCTTTAATATTGAAAACCATCTTATTGTGTAAATAATTTCCAAATTTTAAAGTGTTTCATCTTAGTATTAACTTTTAAGGAAGTTTTTAGGTTATTTGATAGATGATATCATGTGCAGGCCCATTTAAAACAATAGCAGGTAACTACTGAGGCATGCATTTGCTATGGATTTACTGAGTGTGCGCTGCATACCAGGAATTGATCTAGGTATTCCAGAAACTTCAGTGAACAAGACAGACAAAGGTCATTACCATTGTGGATCTTACTTCCAAAACAGGGAGGCAGACAATAAATAGAGTACAATTAATAAGTAGATTATACTGTCTACTAGAAAATAATGAGAGCTATAGAAGGAAAACCAAGTAAGGCAAGAATAAGCAGAGCAAAGGGAATGGTTTTTAGAGGCCTGGAGGCAGCAATTTTCAAGTTTTGCCTTTTGAAGCAAAGCGCGGTCAAAGACCAAGACTATAGCTGGGAGAAGGAGTGAGGGCCAAAAAAACATTTTCTTAAGAAGGCAGAAATATCTGTGTACTAAAGGGACTCATTTAGTCCAGAATGAAAATGTGGTGATTCATCAGACAAAGGGGAGAACAGCTGATCTGTGTCCTCGAGTAGGCAGGAGGAGATGGTATCTAAAACACAACTGAGAAATTGACTTGAGCTAGGAGCAGGACACTTTATTTAAGGTAAGAGAGAATAAATTCCCTATAGACAAATCTTTACCAAAAGGATTCTTCACTGACTCAAGGCATTGTACAAAGTAAATGAACAATTTAGAGAAAAATTTCTGTTTTGGTCAAGCTTGTGGTCTAGTGCACAAAAGTCTTCTTTCTTTTGAAGCAATTAAAGTAGTAGGAAAAAGATACAGAATCTCTTGATGATGTCACTATACTTCTATAATTATCATATATTTTGATATCCTAGTTTCATCACTTATCATCAGTGCATGAGTATTCTCTCACCCCAATTGGTATTCTTAGAAGAAATGATTTCTATACCTTTCCACAATCCCATTTTCAGCTAGATTTCCCAGGTTCAATGGGTATCTCCTGTTCATTTCTGCAAAAATCATCACCCTGTAAAGCTGCTCACATAGCATGCTAAATAGTCATGAAATTGTTAGGTGATTGGCTATGAGATTCTTAGTTTAATTTAGATATAGTTGTATTCATTATATGGCAAAAAACAAGGGAATGTGGCCACTGAGCTCTTAGTCAAGACTGCCACTCTCCTTGGTAATATTATTCTTATGGGAAACATGTGTTTTGATTATACAATCTTGATTTAAAGTTTTTAAAATATAAGTATAAACCACTATGATTGCCAATAAAATTTACTTCTGTGGGAGGGAGCAGATAGTGGAAACCTGTAGGTGTCAAAAGAATGTAATGGCCCTTGCTTTTCAAACTGTTCTGCATTTATCTATAGTCTTTCTATTTATTTCATTTCCAACACATCCAATAAATCTCTTTGCTCACTGGCAAATAAGTCTGCCTACTTCATGGGAATGCTAGGGTGTTGCTGTCCATGGTGCCATACATGAGGAAGAAAACTAAAACTTGTTACATTTGTTGAACTTGTTTATCTGTTAACCTCTTTATTCTTACTTATTTTATTTCATCAGTAAGAATATCTCTTCAGTTCTAGCCCATCTAAATGAAAAGCCTTAGTTCAAATGGAGCTAAAAATTGACCCAGTCAAATTGCAGATGTCACAGGCATTACTGTGCCATTTCCTGTGAAGCTTGTCCCCAGTTTAAGAATCACTCCTAGAGGAAGCTCTTCATGTTATTTCTCTGATGGTTTCCTTTTATCTGTTCTATTCTGTTACCCACTTTAATTGCATTTTACTCTACAATATTAATTAACCATGCCAACTAGGGAGGGTTTAGAGTCCCATTCCTCAGCAATTATTTAGAGACTAATTCTATATGTTTTCCACCTCCCTTGTGAATTAAGCTCATTATTTAGTTTGGATGTATCTGTCTAAATGATTCCCAGGTTAACTGTACCATTCTGGTAATGGGATGCAGAGAATGAGGCATGTCTGTCATCCAAGCCCAGGGAGACTATTGGAAATGGTTTTGAAATCTGCAGAAATGAGCTACAGTTGTTTTTTAGATTTGCATGAGTTTTATTGGTTCCCATTGACGGTGATTCTCTCTTATAAGTCACCTTGTAAGCCTCACCATGGATTTTGCCATTAGCATAGCAATCTAAAGGAAGGACATACATTAGAAGGAATGTCTTATGGTGACTGACTGAAACATGGAACCAGACATATTTTTAAGTGTCTTTTTAGCAATCTCATACTAGAGCTATACACACTTAAGTGTCCATTAAGTGACAGACACAGTGAAAAATTAAAGTTTCCCAATAACCATCACCTGGAGGATTTTTAAAAATACAGATTCCTGGGTCCTATTTCAGACTTATGAGTCAGGTCACATGTTTGACTTGTGTCTCTAAAGAGTCATTCTATGATGTTAACCACTCGGTTATAAGCCTGAGATTGCACACATATAATAAAGATAATGCCTTCTTTGATTGCATATCTGCTCAAATATGTTCCCAAACCTGATTAGTTATAAGAATCTTCCAAGGAGCTTTAACAATTTCCAAATTTCCAAGCCTTATTTGACTGACTTAGGCAAAAGCAGTGACAAAGTGTTTTTATATTGAAGACTTTCTACAAGTAGGGCTTTGACATTTGGAAAGCGTTTTGTATATTAGCTACTTGATTCTCATGGCAATCCATAATTATAATTGTTTTACATGAGAAAACTGAGTATATGTCATAAAAGTTTTCATTTTGGAAATGAACTTAATGATTCTTTTTTCCTTTAGTATTCATGCTTTCTTGTTTCCTCAGGCAGTAGTTTATCATATTGGGTTATTTTTCTCATATCCATTGTTAGTTAGTTCTTTTACATCTGCATAAATTATTCTTGTATACTCTGGGAGCCTCTATTACTGCAATATTCAAAGCTATAAAATAACTTTCTGAAAAACATAACTGTGTCTTTGATTCTTAAAACTACAAATGAAAAAACAAGGAAGCATTATAAATTCCCAAGTAGCTTGTTTTGGGAAGGTTTTTCATCATGCATCTTCCTCACGAAGATATTCATTTGCAATATGACATGTAGCAGAACGTAGGTCAATCAAGCATTTGTGAAACACCTATCCTTTGCATAATTTATCATTTACAAAGTGTTAGTGGAATGATAATAGTGTTATCCAGCATTTCCGGAGTGCATGATATGTGCCAGGCACTCAGCAGATACTTTATATAACTTGACTCCCTCAACCTTCATGATAGCTCTAGGTGGTGGGTATTGTTATCATCCTTATTTAATAGATGAGGAAATTGGAGGCCTAGAGAGATTAAGTAACTTGCCTCAAGTTGTATGGTTAGAAGTGGCAGAGCTCAGATTTTAAGGGCAGGAAGTGTGATCTCAGAGCCCGAAGACTTAACCACTATGTGATATGAATCACATCTAATAAACTCCGTGGAATTGTGGGCCTTTGAGAAAAACTAGTGAACAATTGATATCTTTATTTACAGATGAGTACTATATCCTGAGAGCATGGAGAATGGTGCATTTAGTTACCTTATCCTCATTTATCAACAGTTGCTTCTTGTTGGGCAGCTTTATCCTTCATCATCCTTTACACTCTGGGGCATAGAGGTGGGAGAGCAGGGATCAAGCTGGTGGGCTCTTGAGGTGGATCATAGGGCTAAAATAACTCAGCCTACCTGGATTCCAATTCAGGCTTGCCACCTATTAGATGTGTGACTTTGGGCAAGTCCTCAGCCTCTGTGCCTCTGTTTTCTCATAACAATATGCCAACCGTATGCAATTATTGTGAGGAGTATGAGCTAACAGAGTTGTGAAACTTAGAACAACGCCTGGATTAAAGTGGCCACTCAGTAGGTGTTAGACTTTGTGATTGTTTTGCCAGATCAAAAACTTTCACTGCTGCATCATGGACTGAATTGTGTTCTCCTCAGAGTCATTAGCTGAATTCCTAATCCCCACTACCTCAGATTGTCACTGTTTTGCCATTAAGGAGGTGATTAAGGTTGAGTGAGGTCATATACCTGAGCCCTAATCCAGCAGGACTGGTGTCCTCATAAGAAGAGGGAGAGGCAACAGGGACACATGTACACAGACAAAAAGTCACACAAGGACACAGCAAGAAGGTGGTCATCTGCGAGCCAAGGAGAGAGGCCATGGGGGGGGAAATTGCACCTGCCAACACCTTGATCTTAGACTTTCAGCCTACAGAACTGTGAGAAAGCCACCTGGTCTGTGGTTGTGTGTTGTGGCAGCCCAAGCAAACTAATACAGACATCATAAATGGCAGTTTCAGAAATGTTCTGGCTGTTGATTAGGCCTGGAATAATGATAGCCAAGGCCCTTCCTTCTCTACCATCAGTGCATCTCTGTGCCTTGACACAGCAGTTGTTTTTCTAGTCCTAGTACTTGCTGTCTGATTTGGTCACGACAGAATGTTATAGATAGAGCTAGCATCTATACCCACAGCAGGGGACACTGAACAGCAAGTCACAGGAGGACTTGCTGCTGGAAGTGGAGCTCCTTTAAAGTCTCCCTTGATTTTTGGGTCAGCTCTCCATGCCCCTCCCCTACCAATATATTCAATACTGTGCTCTAGCTATTAAGGTGAAGGCTGAAAAGATTTTAAATCATGCCCGTGATGCACCTTGTAAGTCAAGTCTCCTCACACACACACACAGTGAGAAAAACAACTGAGTGGTTTTTCAAGGGTCACAAATTCAAGGCAATAAAGCAGATCTTCCAGCAATATCCAGTCTGCATGCTGTGATGATTTAATGGCGGTTTAACACAATATGGGTTAGCTTTTCCAGAAGATCTGAATGGAGATCTGCATACATTCAAAAAAGTTGACTGGCTTAAGGGAAATAAATTGAGAGATTGTACATGTGATTATGATGATGTCACTATACTTCCATAATTATGATATATTTTGATATAGAATAATTTGATATTGTTTTGTTGAAGCTAGAAAGTATGTGATAATCAGTTTTCAGATCGTAGATATTCTTGGAATTGGTGACAGGGATAGTCGGAAATTGGGCCACGAATCTTGGATAAAATTGTAGAAACCGAGATGTTCTCTTTGACATTTCTCTTCCTTCCATGCACTCCCTGCCTCATCATCCCAGGAATATGACTGCAAATATCCAGTCTTATTTCATCTCTATCTTGTAGCTTCTGCATTAATATCTGTGAAAATAAGAAATAAAAAAAGAGAAACTGTTTTATGAAGTCAGTGCTGGCTTCTTAATGACAGACAGCTCCAATAGTGCAAAGAGCTCAAAGCAAGGAAACAGAAATGTAAATTTCAGAGACCCTGGTGCTTTTACTGATGAAAAACTCTCATCTTCCCATTTAACAGCACCTGAACTTTTCATAGGGAGCGCTCTATTTCTTAACAAACCAGGAATGCCTGTAGTGCTCAGTGGCCTAATGTCTTTGATTGTAAGTGGATTCAGATATTATGTTATTAGTCATCTGTTAATCAAGGTGCTGATTATGGGCTCATTAAATCTCATCTCCTTGATAATCTAATTTTCCTCTAAGCTTCAAAAATGATCAGCAAATTTATTATCATTGCTTTCAAGATTGAGTTAACCTGTCTGAACTCTGAGAAATTGAGCCAGTTTTAATTTTGATATGTTACTTCAGCCATTTTCAAGAGAAAAATGTCATCAAAGGCCAAAAATAATAATGCAACTCTGGGAATGTCTATAGGCTTATGATCACAGATGAGATGACAGGACTCACCTTTGTAAAATTACAACTTTATGAAGTTATGTCTCCTAAGATCCACCTTTCATGCAGATGTTAGTACTGCTGGCTTTCCACCTGAGCCCTTTTTAAAATGTCAGCTCACAATTTCTGGGTTGGAGAGGCAACTTAATGAAACATTTTTCTATACTGTGTGTGATATTTTCTTCCTCTTGTCTTTCTTTTTCTTTTTATAACAAAAGTTACTTATAAAGATAAGTCAGTGCTACACTGACCATATATTAACAAGCCAATTCAACAGGCTATTGCCTGTTTAATAGGTATTGAACTCCTATCATTTGAGGTATTTTCCAGACCTGCTTAACCTTACTAATAAAATCCACAGGGTTTGGTTTTTCTTGTGCAGTTGGGGCTACCGTGATGCACACCCCCACCCCGGGGTGTCATGCACATGGTAGTATGTGGGAATGGTGCCCCTAAATTGTGCAGTGGTTGCTGCTGCTCTAAGTTTAGTTCCTTAGGAATCACTAATTCATTCTATGAATTTTGTCCACAACCAAATTAAATTAATGCCTCAAGTATGGTTTCTTTCTTCTGGGCAGAAATAACTAGGTTAAAGGTAAACTAACAAAATTATACCTTTTTCAAGACTCTTGAAGTCTTGGAATATGTATTTACTAATATTAGTATATTGCAGGGCTTCAAAATTTAGTGTATGTAAACAAACAAACAAACAAACAAACAAAAAGCTTGACTCCGTAATTTCCCATACTCATTGCATCTTCATGCAGTTGGATCTTCTCCAAAGAGGAGTATTACTAGGCAATTCAGACAACTTAATCATAATAGACCCCCCTGCCCTCCTGTTGCCATGATCCCTGTGACCAGGACATAGAACAATCATTTCCTGATATCTTGTAGAAAACGATATAAAGAAACAAGAAGGGGAAAAACAGGCATATAATCTCAAGAGTGTAGAAAACTTTGTTTTCTGCACACACATGTGCAATACATAATTCACAGCTGAATTACTAAAATGATACTTTACAAAGGAATTTGGAATGAACTTCAAATTCAGTGAAATCTGAGCAATGTTATAAGAATTTGTTTACTTTCAAACATCTGCTATTCCTGCAGAATAATGATCTTAAGGAAATTTTGTTATGCGATAAGTTTTGTATAGAAGAAACTACTTTATGGCATATTGTAGGTGGAGGAGTTTTCTCCAGAGCTTTTTACCTTTTTGATTAAAGTAGAACTTGACATGAAATTAAGTGTGGCTATTACTGTGGTTCATGAAACCCAAATACTCATGGGGAAAATTAAGAATTTTAATAACTGGAAAAGAAGAAAGTCGTTTAAATCAGCCTTTAGTTTATCTGCTTAAATTGAACTCATTTATTAAGCAATTATCACACAATTTTGAACTTTGTTCCACTCTTATATAAAAAGTCTCTTCTGGATTTCTTATTTCATTAAAAAAAAAAGTCTGCAGTGCTTCCCTTTGACAAGATGAATCCAGTATATGGATTGGAACCTGAATTATTTCACTTGATTTCTACTGAAGGAAAAGGCAATTAGTTCATTGTGGGGTTAATTTGACATAACTTTATTCCTTGAACATTTGAGAAAAGAATGCCCTTCACTGCTACTTTTTTGCTATTTCTGGATATTCTGAGCAATCCTAGTGACTCATAACCATCCCTTTTCATGGCTGGCTCTGTATAACTGAGGGAACACATCCTTCTGGGTGAGAAGTGAGCCTTGCTTAACTTGGTGTCCCTCACACATTTCCATGGAAGGACTACGACTGGTACAGCAGAATCCTAAAGCAGACAGCTGAAAGCAGCAGAAATCTGTGACGTTCTGTGTTTCATCCCCATGCTGGTTTTTTATTCGACTTCATAAGAGGTGGCTTAGTGGTTGTAAAATAATGGTTTCTCTTCCATTTCTTTCCCTTCACCTCAATAAACTGATATTCCAGAGAGATCTTTTAGCTTTGTTTTGTGGATGTATGTGCCCTAGACAAACCACTAAATGCCCCCAGATTCTACAATTATATAGTTTGAGAAATGTGGCCTTAATGGATTCAAGCCCTCCTAATTGTACCTTTTAGGGGTTTTAGGCTTTAGATTGGTTTGGGTCTATATTTGTCTAGGTAAATTTCAGATATTATTCTCTCTTAAATTATCTGAAATATGATGGGACAAATGATTCTGGAGCTTGCTTCTCTTTCAGTTCCATTCTATCTCTTTCCATTGCTTGACCACCACTTGGGCTTCCATTTGTGAACCATTCAGTTTGTCCTTAATCTTTCCAATTTGATTTTTCTGAAATGTTTCCGTAAATGCCATTAGTCCTTTTCTGTTCACTAACTTGATTGGGCTTTTTATTGTTGTGGTTAGATTTCAGCTTCTCTCCACATTTTGGCATTTCCTCTGTTGATGGTGAATCATTTTATCGGAAGTTTGGGCTAGGTTTATGCCATGGTAGCAATATCTCAGTGGCTTTCAACAACGGAGGTAGGTTTCTCACTCATGAAAATGCAGGTGGTGGCTGTGCTCTGTGGTCCCTTCACTCTGGGATCCAGATTGAAGAAACAAATTCTGTATGGGGAGAGGAAAGAAATGGCAGGAGCATGTGATGGCTCTTTTAGCTTCAGCTTGAAAGTAGGACATGTAACTTCCACTCATGTTTCATTGGCTAAGTCAAATCCTACAGCCAAGCCTGATGTTGCTGAGGCAGGAAGTATGGTCTTTCTCCAATGACAGATCTGGTAGGGATGTGCAGCATAGATTGACAATAATAAAATCTACCAAAATTATTGTATGACATTATACCAAAGCCATATTTTTTCCACTTTTTATATACTCCAAATGTGACACAATGCCCTCACATAATGGATATTTAGAAAGCGAAAGACCCACTTCTTTTGTTCCAATATACTTTTCTTGGTGGTTTTGAGGACTTCACCCTGACTTCTCTGGGTCCTCTTCATTGTCTACTTTTACTCAAGTGTTTATCATGAGCATTTTCTCTTTATTCTCCTCTTCCTCTCTCTGGAAATAGTTTTCTACTACACTTTGCTGTTTGGAACCCCACCATGATTTGCTTTATTTTCTCTAGCTGATGGAATTTGCCATCACACAAACTTCTGAGTGTTTCAACAAGAGAATAGAAAGCTTGAGTTTTGATTTTAAACCATGTTGAGACACTAGAAAGGGAGTCAATTGTTTAGTACTTTGATTTCTGCCTTGCCATTCTGAATAGAACCTTTGTGTTTGAAGTTCATACGTACCAGCAAACGGACTCATCCTAAGCTTTTGTCTGGTAGTAACTGGGTTTATAGAGCTACAAAAATAACCTGAGCTTGACTCAGATACAGAATACCTCACCTCAGTGTTGCATAGATTTCAAAGAAATAATGTCACTATACCTGCACAATGCAAGTGTTATATGGAAAATATCCTAATTCAGAATCCCTTTTGCCATCAAGCATAGTCTTAATTATTTCTTTTCAGTTTCTTTGTATTAATCATTATCTTTAAATGTGATGGGCATTTGTTTTTGTACTCCGACACTTTGAATAGTGGTTGCAATGCTAAATGTAATCTGCCTTGCAGTGCAATTGGTTTTTTTTTTTTTTTTGCTTATATATTTTAGCTCCCCCACTAGATTATAATGAGGAAAGAGGGTCCCCCCACCACCACTCTTTTGGGCAAATACTAACAGTGTTTGTTAAATCAAACATAACTATTGAAATTATTGAGCTTAAGGTGGAGTCCTGTATGCTAGCCCTCTGCAATTTTGTTAAATGACTCTGCAATTAAAATGCATGCATGTTTTAAACAGATTTTCAGTTGTAAAGTCATAGAAGCTACTGTTGGTGCTCAGACATATGCCCCTAGTACCTACTTTTTCTGAGCCCACCAGACTGACTTGCCAGCATTGGCAACCCTTTGCCTGAGGGCTTCTCTGGTTTCTGGAGCCCTCTCTGCCCCTATTTAGATATATTGGGGAATTAGTGTCCCCTAGGAGCATCTAGAAACATAGCTGACCGGAGATATTGGATAAATGCCTCAGCTTCCTTGCCTTTCCGTTAGGGTATCTATAGGGTGTTTCATTGACACTGTCTTCCAGAGTTCCCCAGAGGAACTGAGGTCCAGTTGCCCACAGTGGTAACTTGCTTGATAATGCTCCCTGTATCCACTGTCTTCCCTTCTTTTCCTCGCTTCTCTACTCTCCTATTGGCATTTCTTTGATTAACTCCAAATTAAACTATTTGCAGTCTCATCCTAGTTTCAGAGAGTCTCGGAGTTTCTAAAAAGGTATCCAAACCAAACCAGGCATTCATGTGTCAACATTTACAATTTAACAGTTTCTCTATTTCAGTGCAGTCCAATAAAAACATGATGCAAACTACATAGTTTAGAATTTTCTAGTGGCTACATCCTTAAAGTGAAAAGAAAGAGGTGAAATTTTAATAATGTACTTTAACTCAGTATACCCAAAATATTATCATTTTAACATGTAATCTGTATAAAATTAATGAGGTTTTTTTTTTTTTGGTACTCAGTCTCTAAAATCTGTTGTATAAAATATACTTACACTGTAAATGTAAAATACCATTACAGTGTGTCTCAATTGCAAGTACTCACAGCCATATGTGGCTTGTGGCTACCATATTAGATAATGGTGATCACTTCCCTGCTATTATAACCCATGTATCAAAATCTAGAAATTTAATAGCTCTTGAATTAGAGGCTATGTAATGAATTGTATTGTCTATTAGCAAAATCTTGCCTTCTCCTTTTGCTCTTTGAAGTGGAATGAAATTTCTATAAATATCTAGACTGATGGACATTATTGCCTTGTTTAGTCTGTGTCCACATATTTATGTTTTTTTCAAGAATGAGATTCTGGCAATAGTAAATTTGAGACTTAACACTTCTTAGATGTTTTCATGCAAAATATAGACTAGATGTTTAGCATCTGTGCTTGTGTTTTTTAGGCAGAGGGTACCAGACTTCAGCGAGAACTCCGAGGATATTTAGCAGCAATCAAAGGTAATGTGTATGAGTTGTTTACTGCATGTTACTAAGCACAGGTTGTTCTTGGAATTCGTGAGTGACAGGATTGAGTGTTAATTACAAAGCCATTTGGCTTCCTGGCAAGATGGGTGCTTGAACACAGGTGTTCCATTCCACCCACCCCCAAATTCCCATTGAAATGATAATCAGAATATATAAGGAAAAAATATGTGTGCCCTTATGCTGGAAACTAGAAATAAATGCCACCTACATGCCAGAGATTTCCAGGAAAATTTCTTAGAGTGAGCTTGAGACCTTGTTTAAGAAAAGCTGCAGTTGGCTTACCTCCTGAGGGAGACCACATCCCAAGAGTGGAGCACTCACAGACTCGCACCTAAGCCCTCTCACTGGAAGGGGCAAGACATGGTGGCAGAGGCAGGTGGAAGATGATCAGCAAACACGGCCCTGGACTGGCTGTGACTTGTGTGGACTAGCAGCACTTGCAGCCCTACCAACATGCAATGCACGGGCAGAGAGACGCCCCGGCATGAGTTTCTGGGACTCAGCCATGTAAGGCAAGGAAATGAAGCCACTGCAGGAGGGGGAAGAGAGCAACAGGGAGGTGGGCTCAGCCTGTGCCTGCTATCCATCATCACGCTGCCTGCCCTGAGTCACAGCCAAGTGTGCCCATGGATATGATGTATCACAAGGCAGATTTTGTGGGGAAAGAATGGATCATCTGACAAGGAGTATTGGAAAACTGGCCAAACACTTAGAAAACAGTGAAATTCTCAACCTCACACTTTACTCCCTCCTTCCTAATTCCAGATATAGTAAAGATGTAAATATGTTGTACTGGACTCTATTAACTTCAGTAGGGATGGCACCAGGTTCAAAAGGCCGAAAAAGGGGACCAGAGTCAGCAAACAAGACACAGGATTTTATTAGTGGGAAACTTACATACAGAGTGGGCCCAGTCATGGCAGGGCTGGGCAGGAGTATCGCACCCCCAAGTGGTGGCAGGCTGGGCAGGAGAACTGCATCCATTTGCAAAAAGCAATGCAGTTTCTGTAACATTTTCGCTTAGCACCCTCTACCTAACAACCTCCACCTGGCAACCTTCGTTTAACCCAAAACACATGGCCTCAATCCCCTGTATGGCTTACCTTCCATGGGACAGGCTCAGGGCTCAGATGTTCCTTGTAGACAAGGAATGAATCTCTGGGTTGGCCACTCCCAGATTCCTTAGCTCAGAACTCTGAGCACATATTCAGGTGCATCTACCATACAGGGTGATTCTCAGGGTACGCTTAAGTTATCACTGTCAGGTGTGTCTGCCATGCATCACTATGCAAAGAAATGTGCTAAAGTACTAGAATAAAATACAGTAAATTTAGTCTCCAGGCTGTAGAGGTCTTTATAAGGGTTACTCACAAGGCAGAAACCCATAAATCTCTCCACAGAGAGGGAGAAATTTGACCTCATAAGTATGTAGAGCTTAATATGTTTTTTAAAAACACCATTTTGGCAACATAGTTAATGAAAGTAAATCAAGATACAAAGAGCTCAGTGAGTAGACTAAATGAAGGTCAATTGGTTAAATTAAAATTGGGCAGAAAACTCTAAGGAAAAATTAGCCAAAGAAGAACTATAGATGGGTGATAAACACGAAAAAGCCTTATCCTCATGAATAATCAAAGAATATTAAGTAGCATCGAAAAGAAGATTTTATCATTTTTCCTCCAAATGTTCAAAGACATTACAAATAAAATACTGCTGTATTTAGTACTGGTAAAGCTCTGGGAAGTGGACTCCATTCATGTATTGCCAGGAGGATAGCTTTTCTGGAGACCATTTAGTAAAAACTTTTATTCATTGATTTATTTATTTGGTATGCTTTTTGACATACCAGTTTCATTCTAAGAATTTATTCTCACAGTTTTAATGTGGATGTGTAAAACTGAATACAAACATGTTATTAAAATAATGAAATAATAAAAATATAATAATAAAATGGCCAAAATAATAAAAAATAGCAAAACTGATTTTTAAACTAAAATATATTTATGAATTTTATAGTCCAGGCATAGCATTTTAATTCTCATGACAGCTCTATAAGGCAGGTAGTTTTATTATCTTCATTTTATAGATAAGAAAAGTGAGTTCCTGCCAGGCACAGTGGCTCACACCACCTTTAATCTGAGCATTTTGGGAGGCCAAGGCGAGTGGCTCACTTTAGGCCAGGAGTTCAAGACCAGCCTGGGCAACATGGCAAAACACCATCTCTACTGAAAATACAAAAATTAGTCAGGTGTGGTGGCGCATGCCTGTAGTCCCAGCTACTCAGGAGGCTGAGGCAGGAGAATTGCTTGAACCAGGGTGAAGGTTGCAGTGAGTGGAGATCATGCCACTGCACTCCAGCCTGGGTGACAGAGTGAGACCCTGTCTCAAAAAAAAAAAAAAAAAAAAAAAAAAAAAAAAAAAAAGAAAGAAAAAGAAAAGAAAAAAGAAAAAGTGATTTTTTAAACAGAGTTTAAATAGCTCATCCAAAGTTGCATGCCAAGGAAACAACAGGGCCAGATTGCATATTTCGTTCTGTTTCTCCAGAGCCCTGGTTTTATCTATTGTTTTACTGCCTTTGAACTACATGACCAATGGTAAGGCATCAGTTTCACAAGTCAGAGTTCATCTATACAATGGGATAATGGCAACCTACTACTATTACTTTTTCATGAGCACTTACTATGTGCTAGAGTCTGTGCTGAGCATTTTAGGCACATTACCTGTTTCTAACTTCCCAACATAGCCATATTATCAATGTCATTAACTTGATTTTATATTTGCAAAGAAGTAAGTCTCAGAGAATTTAACTTCCACAGTTTGATGGAGCTCATCATTAATTACTCCCAAATCAACCTTAAGTATTTGTAACAGTTCAGTCAGAAAACAGAAGCCACTCTAGGTATTTCTTTTATTATTGATTTAGGATTTGAACACAGAAGTCATATATTATTTCTAGCGCAGGACTTTCTCTGGGTAGTTGATTTTTTGGAAATGTGGATAAGTTTGTTGAATGAAAGAGTGAGTTCTCTTTCCCAAGTCTATTCAATTTGGTCTGTGCTGCTTATAAAGCGTGCTGCTTTATAAAGACTGGCATAATTATTTTCCTTAATGTGATCTAGAAGAATTACCTGAGGGTGAGGCTTGATCTCCGGAGAAAAGCTGGGTAAAGCATCAAATAAGCCTTTTTGGCAGACTGCGCCTGCACTCCAGGGCTAGTGGCCATGGCTCCGTATGAAGGAGAAAGGAATTCTATCAGCTTTTCCCCACCTTGGGTTTGCTGATTGACTGTGTTAACAAATGATGCTCCAAAAAAGAGATCTCTGTTTAAATTACTTTTTCCACAGCTGATTGGAATGAATTTTTAAACAGGCTACTACTGAGTTTCTCAGAGCCCTTAATATGCTAAAGTCAACTCCAGAAGTCCTGTGGGACAGGCAGGAATTCTGAGTTTTTTTGACTGCAGGACCCTCCTCTCTTCTCAAAGCCTTATGAAGAATGAGTAGTGTTCCTGAGAACACATTTTGGGTTTTGGGACCAAACTTGAAAACAAGGTATATGCCTGTGTTAGTCCGTTCTCACACTGCTAATAAAGTCATGCCCCCAGACTGGGTAATTTATAAAGAAAAAGAGGTTTAATGGACTCACAGTTCCACATGGCTGGAGAGACCTCACAATCATGGCGGAAGGCGAAGGAGGGGCAAAGGCATGTCTTGCGTGGCAGCAGGCAAGAGAGAGTATGTACAGGGGAACTCCCTTTTATCAAACCATCAGATCTCATGAGACTTACTATCATGAGAACAGCACCAGAGAAACCCACCCACATAATCAGTTACCTCCCACCAGGTCCCTCCCACAACACATGGAGATTATTAGAATTCAAGATGGGATTTGGGTAAGCACACAGAGCCAAACCATATCAATGCCTTAAGTAGATCATAATTTACATTTTCAAAGGTTTTCATGGGCAATTTTTCTTGTTTTCACAAGGACAACTCTGGCTAACTAACCCTGCTGTAATGCAGGTAGCATCAGGGCAGCATAGGAGAAAGTGATATCTAGCCCTGGAGAGTCATGGGTCCTGTGGCAATTGTGGGAAAATCATTAAGTCTCTTAGTTGCTTTGGGTTCCTTATCTATTAAGTGCTTCATTTCTCTCAGAAGCCCCCAAAGACCCCAAAACTGGGATTCTGTGAAGTTGGGTTAAATGGATTCTAATCATTTTATTATGACTGATTTCTGGATGGCTTCTCCTCTGTGGGTCTTTATGATTTCTGCTGATGCTTAGGCTTCGTGAGGCAGATCTTATGCTTGCATTCATTTTAGCAGCAAACACGTCTGGAGCACCATTTGTGCACCTGACACTGTTCTAGGACAGGGAGATGCAGAGATGAACAAGACATACTGCCTGCATGCAAGGAGCGCACAGCAGAGTGGGGAGACAGTTAAATAAAAAAGGCCAGATGGGCATAGTAATATGTATTTTAATAGATAACGTGCATTGAGTGCCATCATAACAGAGGACAGACTCCCACCTTAGGAGAGGCAAGAGACTGGGGCAGGAATGGTTCTTCCAAGGAACTTACATTTGAATGAACCCAAGAAGTGGGGTCATAGGTGGCCATCAAATGGTTAGGTTTTCTAGAGAAAGATAGATTTCAGAGGGACATTGCAGGTGGAAGAAGCAACCGGACCAGGAAGCAGAAGGAAGCATGGGTTCTTGAGGGAACAAACAGAGCAGTTAGATGCAAGCAGAAAATTGAGCTGGACGAAACACGGAAAGGCGGGCAGCATTTATATAAAGAAGTGCTTCATGTATCATATCATACGGGAATTTTATTCTATCAATAGACAGGAGAGTCATTGTTAGAGTTATTGTCGGCAAGGGAAAAAGTTCCATGATCAGATTAGCATTTTAGAAAAATAGTTATTGTGATTGTGTGGAATTCAGGCTACAGGAAGTGCAACTGCATGGAGATTTAGTAGAAGTCTAGTTCAATACTTCAATAATACTATTAGCTAACACTTACTGAGCACTTATGTGCTAGGCACTGAGATAAGCATTTGACATGCCTCAGTTTATGTAATTTTCTCTATAACCTTGTGGCAGGTATATTTATTGGTATTTTACACTTTGGAAAACTGGGGTTATAGGTGATTAATAATTTGCCTAAAATCACACAAATCACATGTAATGGAACCAATTTTTTAACAAAGGCTGATTAATTGCAAATAATAGTTTTAATTATTTTGTTATGTTGCCTCCAAAAATATTTTGTATTATGATGGCTGACAGTAACTTGTGCCAGCTACTTTGCTAATCCTGTTACGTGGATTATGTTATCTAATCTAAATCATAGGTGATGAGTACCTAATCCAGGGAAGGGCAGTGGGCAGGGAAGGAAGGGGCTGGGTTTGAGAATCAGGTGGAATTGGTGACTGAGCTTTGGGAGGATGAATCTGGGATGACTTCCAGTTTTCAAACTGGAGCAACTGGGTGGCATTCATGAGAACTAAGAAAAGGAGATGAAGCAGGTTTAGACAGGAAAATTTAAAGTTTGTTTTTGACATGTGAAGTTTGAGGTATTAATAAGACATCCAAGTGGAGATGTCCAGTAGGAATTTAGAATTGGGAGTCACTGGCATGCACGTGCAGCGGGGGCCAGACACATGGATGATGAACATGCCAGATCTTTCTCTAAATGGAGCACAGTGCAGGTGGTGTCATTAATAGTTTTTTGTTTGTGTGTCTTATGTGTAGGCATAACTATGGGGTAGGGTTGACTATTCTTGAGTTACTTCACCAACTGCCTATTTTGTTCCAACTCTTGGTTCCATCCTTGTTCTCCTTGAGAATCTAAGAAAAAGATGCCCACTCTTGCTTTCCTTTGAGGCAGCTGCTGTCTTTTTACACAATTCTCTTCTAAACAATGGGACAAAGCTGCTAGATACTTGCAGTATTTTAGACGTTCTTTTAATGGTTTATCCTTGCTGCTGGTTATTTATTTTAACTGATGTTATTTTTAACTAAAACACATACTCTCAGGCTATTTTTAAGCAAGGAGTATGTATAAAGTAGTGCAATCTATGCAACAAGTCTTAAAGGATGAAAATAGAAGCTCATAAATTTGGCTGCGAATGGGAATAGACAACATTTTATGAAATGTCTTGGAGAAGGTCCAAAATTTTGAGGAGAGTGAAGTGATTCCCATCCAATAGTAAAATAATAATAATTCTTCTATATATGATGCTGGGCATTTGTCTTACAGTTTTAGAAATCACTAATCTTTTAAGAAAATTTGGATATTGTATATTATTCAACCCCAGAGGTAGCATTTAGCACCTATTCTGCTTTGATGTTGCCAAACTACTCTGAAGGGAATGTGTATTTTAGCTTTTATTTGCCCATCACACTCTGTCAGCAGAGTAATCCCTAAATCCCTAAAAGCTCTGCCAGTCTGGAGCTAGGCTTGCAGCCTCTCACCTGTGTATCCATTAAAGTGCATCCTATGGAGGAAATGTTCTCAAAACAATTTCCATGTCAAAATGGCTTCTGTCCAAATGATCCATCGCCACTTATCCACCCTGTAATTAGTAGTTACTTTTGGCTGTTAATAGATATATTTACTGCAACATCGTGCTTTTAGTCTTGATGATTAAAGTCTTATATAATTTTATTTTAAGGTTATATTCATGATTTTATTTTTCATCACAAAGATTATTTGGCCTACAGTGCCAAATTTCTTTTTCTTCTCTTAAGACATTGTTAAAAAACCTATCTACACAGCTATGTATAGTTTCCGTCAGACTTAAGACAAAGATTTAAAGAAAATGCCAGAAGTCTTTTGGCATCTGGATTATAGAAGGGGGTCCACTAGTGACTAACACTTGATATGAATTTGAGGGATATATTTCTTGATCGAGATTTGCTTGTACTTGGGTGAGGGTGAATTTGGACACTTGGGATAATGTAGCTTCTGCCTCAGTGTTGACCATATCACGAGAGAACGCATCCCCCTTGCTTGGATTCAGAGTGCTAGGGGTCGGATTCAGGTTTTGTCTCTTGTTTGCTGTCCCTTCACCTGCACGACTGTGTTTCATCAGAGTCCCCAGAGTCTTGAGTCATACTGTTTTTTTCCTACCCCAGACTCTGCCAGGGCTTCATCTGATGGTGGTCAAGTCACTTCAGCTCATGTGGGCAGGATACCTCACTGTCAAGGGCTTCCTGGAATGTGCCCAGTGATGCTCTGAGGGAAGGGAGATGTTCTGTGTCTAAAGAGAACACAAGTGCGCTATGAAACTCCAAGTCACATGTGGATTTTTATACATACTTCTCAAGGATATACTTCTGTCATTTCAGACATCTTTTAGTTTGTTCTTTTCTCTCAGTTGAACCCAGAATTAGCTACCTCCAATCCAGCAAGGGTGTCGAGTTTTCAGTTTAACAAATGATTTTCATCTTAGGATTCACTGACCTTAAGTTTACAGGATGTGGTTTTTATTTCTCATGACAGTGCTCTGATTTTCCTCTCCTCTCCCTGTTTCCAGCCCCCTTTTATCCCCGCTAGTCCTCGCTAGGTGGGACCTGGCCACATTGATGTCTTGGCCTCAGCTTCCTGAGTAGCTGGGATTACAGGTGTGTGCCACCATGCCTGGCTAATCTTTTTTGTATTTTTATTTCACTATTTTGGCCAGGCTGATCTCGAACTCCTGACCTCAGGCAATTCACCTGCCTCGACCTCCCAAAGTGTTGAGATTACAGGCGTTAGCAACCGTGCCTGGCCCATCTTCACTTTTCACTCTTTAAGTTTGGAATCATCAGGCAGCAGAACTGCACGGTGCCTTCTTAGCACACTGTCTCGCCTCATGATTAAAACTGTGAAGTGGGAAGAGCAAGTCAGGGGACAGGTGGACTGAGCAAGGCTCGTATCTACCTTTCCACTGTCAGGGAGAGTCTTCTGCCAGAGGCGTGTCTCCAAGTCCCCAGCTCTTCCTGGCACCTTGTTTTGCTCTCAGCCATGAACTGTCTTCGTGACTTTTCAGTACATACATTAACCTTTGTGCAGGGGGTCCTTGGGAGAGACTAAAAAGGACTGGGTGATACTTTATGTCACCATGTTGTGCTCAGAAGCATGTATCTTTAATGTTGTTCTTTAATGTTGCAAACCATAGTTTTGCAACATATCAAATGTATCCCTAATGAAAATTGAGACCCAAAGGCTTAGGAACCCTAAAATTTCTAAGAGTTTTGATTTAAAACTGCAGTCATAGTTTTAAATAATACAGCAGGTCTTCAAACAGCATCGTTTCATTCAACATCATTTTGTTATAATAACGATGAGAAAAAAAAAAAATCTTGGCCAGGGCCACTGTCTGTGTGGAATTTGTACACCGGGTTTTCTCTCAGTACTTTGACTTCCTCCCACGTCCCAAAGATATACAGGTGAAGTTTACTGGCGTGTCAGTGAGTGTGGGTGAGTGAGTGCATGCTGCAGTAATATGCATCTTGTCCAGGGCTGGTTCCCATCTTGTACTCTGAGCCTCTAGGAGAGGATCTGGTCACCCATGACCCTAAACTGGAGTAAGCAAGTAAATAATTATCCTACTTGTTTTTATTAATCTTTCTTAAATGTATGTACTGCTCTCATTTATTTCAATGTTCAATATTAGAAGTGTGTTGACCTTTAGTTAGAAGTTTTGTGATGTGTCTGTGAAAAATATGTCCCGGGAACTTAACTCTTATTTATATGAATTAGCCTTGGGTAAAATGGGTTTCATTATTCTTCATATCAATTAAAGTCACACTTTGCAAGAACCTATAGATGACATTAAGTAAGGACTTACTATACTGAAAAATGACAAACATTTTTTTCTTTGCTCTTTGTAAAAATTTTAGGTCACTTAAAACTTAACCATTTAACCACTTTAACCATGTTTACCATTTTAGGCCACTTAACCACTTTTGACTGTTATGCCCTATAATCCTATTAATTTTTACTTCTAGTCCCTTCTAAAAATGCTTTATGCCTTGTATTTAAATTCATTTAGGACTAATTTTAGTTTGAGAACTCTGCAGTTGTATGGACCAGTGTTCTTAGCATCCGACACCACTTGGCAAGTGATAGCACACATAATAGGACACATTATGATTATTGTGGTTTTCAGAGTAGGATATTTGTTGATTTTTCCCGAGACCCCATATCTATCAGTATCAAGTGAATAATAGAAAATGCACAATGTGATAAGTCTTAGAAACCCTCAAAGAAAGATACGACAGCAGATACAAGCAGCAGCTGTGCCTTTATAATTTTTCCTTAAATGTTTAGCAAGTAGTCAATATTTTTCTCTCACTTAAAAAAGTGGAGGAAGGGAGAAGAGAATCCTCACCCATTTCTGTGTAACAGGAGTTGTTTCTCTCCGACACTAGGCATGCAAGAGGCCTCCATGAAGCTAACGGAGTCACTACATGAAGTCTATGAGCCGGATTGGTATGGGCGGGAAGATGTGAAAATGGTTGGCGAGGTAAGAACTGGGGTGGCTTCCATGAGGCTCCCACGAGCCTTGCTCAGTCCACCTGTCCCCTGACTTGCTCTTCACACTTCACAGTCTTAATCATGAGGTGAGACAGTGTGCTAAGAAGGCACCGTGCAGTTCTGCTGCCTGATGATTCCAAACTTACAGTGAAAAGTGAAGATGGACCGGGCACGGTGGCTCACGCCTGTAATCCCAACACTTTGAGAGGCCGAGGCGGGTGAATTGCCTGAGGTCAGGAATTTGAGATCAGCCTGGCCAAAATAGTGAAATAAAAATACAGAAAGATTAACCAGGCGTGGTGACACATGCCTGTAATCCCAGCTACTCAGGAAGCTGAGGCAGAATTGCTTGACCCCAGGAGGCAGAGGTTGCAGTGAGCCAAGATCGCACCACTGCACTCCAGCCTGGGCAACAGAGCAAGACTCCATCTCGAAGAAAATAAAAGTGAAGATGATCATAAAACCACTTGGGTAGAGAGCAGTATTTTAAGATTCCTTTTTGCAAAATGACAATATCATTTTTCTGTCCTCTCTACAAGCCTTAGCAGCCCATTTCTAGCAGACATGGATCACAGTGTGAATTGTGTCCCAACTTCACCCCCTCATCTCAATCCCGCTATTGACTATCCTTCCCCAAATGCAGGGACAGGAGTTCAGAAGAGGGTCCATTTCACTTTAACACCAGCTAGTCCATTCACAGATATTCACTTCATGAAGACAAGCACAAAGTCAGAATGTTAAAAGGAATTTGATTTCAGGATGGCTTTGGCCCTAGACATGTCTTAACACCTGAAATCAGGTTTCTGGCTGGGGGCTGTCTGGCTGACGGGAAGTGAGTAAGTGGGTTTCACTTTGTCGAAAGCAGAATGGACCAGAGACTGAGTATCGCTGTGTGATGTTGGACTAGTTCTTTAATCTTCTTAGGCTTTAGTTTCCTCATCTACAAAATGAGAAAAACAATTGTACCCACTAATAGGACACTTATTGCCTTTGTGTGGATGTCCTCTACCTACTCAGTGTTTGGTACATGTTATGATTACTGATGTGAGACAACTGCCAGTCACAGATTGTCTCACATCCAAGTTCTTTGTTAAAACAAAGAGCAGTTGTTTGTCATGTCCGCTACTCCAGGTGAGTTATTGCAGCTCACTTAGGTACAGACAACCTAAGTTCGATGTGGCAGCCAGAGCTCAGGGGAAGGTCTGTTAGGTGATGCACTGAATGTCTGTGTGGCTTTGGAAAACAGGTGTTAACAGCAGAGTCCTAGGCTGCTCCATGACAATTCTGACATCCTGACATTAAGCTTCATAATCTTCTTATAACTGAGATACTAACAGAGACTTATTTATGAAGAAAGCGCTTGTTGGTTCTTTTACATCTTTCAAAAACTTTCAGGATGTAGGTTTGGCCAAACCAGACCGCACACATTACTTTCAGATGCAATTATTAAGTAATTGCATCTTCTCATTTTTCTTCAATTAAAACACAGTATTTCAACATCATGTTGCTGACTGAACACTTTGTAAATTTCTAATTAGTGGTATAACTGAAAATTCATCGCGAAAGAAAAGAATTTTTAAGGGAATAATAGAAATTTGTGTTAATAACTTTTCAAAATACTGCATTACATTCTATGCATGGCAAAGGCCACTGTTGGCATTTCTTTTTTAGGAAATGGCTGTTATCCTACCTTGGTTCTTGCAGCTGCCAGGATTTTTGGAATCCTCAGTTGCAGATGCAAACATAGGCTCTTGTAATGATGAAGAAACTGAATACTGTGTGTTCAGAGGGTCTACTCAAGTCAGCAGTTGAGCCTTTTTAAACAGTGGATTTGAATGTTTTGGTTTGCATAAAATTCTTGAATTGAGATTTGTAAAAATTAGGACTACTTTTCAAAGTGTGAAAAAGAAACAAAAGCAAATTTTAAAAGTGTGTGTGTGTTAACAAGATGAAAACTTATGTCTCACATAGAGGAATTTAAACGTCGGCAGTCCAGGCATTGCATATCGGCCCCACAAGTATGAGGGGCCCATGTTTGCCATTTTTAGTCTGGCTTCAGGGGCAAGGTACTCTTTGAGCACTGGCCATCAGCTCTTGTTTCTGCATGCCAGTTAGCAAGGAGGATGAAGTCTGGAAGACAGCCCACTCCTTCCTTCTTTTTCAGGACACTTCCTGAAAGTATATCCCATTGTCTAGAACACAGCCACATGACCGCACGTGGTTGCAAAGGAGTCTGGGAAGTAGAGTCTTTATCCTAGGTGGCCAAGTGCCCAGCTAAAATGGGAGGTTCAGTTAGTAGGAAGGAAGAAAGGATAGAGATTGGGTGACAAAGAGCAGACTCTGTCAAGAGACCCAGAATGTGCTAGTGAGAGAAAATTGAAGATGACATTCTTGAGTACCTGCTATTTGCCTGAAATTCTGTGAAGCACTTTACATTGCTAACTCATTTAACTGGGGAAATTGAAATTCAGGGAGGTCTAGGTCCCCGAAGTCACACAGCTGGGATTAAAAAGTCCCCTGGTGAGGCAGCCCGGTGTGATAGTCATATCATGACTTTCATATCATGGCTTTGAGTTCAAGGAGACAAATCTGAGTTGAAACCTGTGTCTGTCATTTATCAACTGCATAACCTTGGCCAAGTTATATGACATCTCTGGGCTTCCGTGTCCTCTTCTGTACTGTGGAAACAAAGTCTTTTCTCATAAAACAATTGTGAGAATGCCTTAACATAGTGGCAGTGGGAATACTAGTGTAATAATACTAATACCTAATATTCATTGTGTGTTTAACATAATTGATACTGCATAAATGGTAAGACCTTTCCCAATATGACTGTAACTTTTCTGTTTTCCCTGTGGAGGATTCAGAAATGATTTGTTGTTTATTTCAGTGTGGATTGTGTTCTAATTTCATGGAGTGCTTCAGAAGCAAATTGTCTTAGTGGAATTATTCTCTTAGCCCCAAAGTCCATCTATAGGGTTATGGGGATCTTTTGAAGTTTCTGCATTCTTTGGTAATTTAGAATCAGCAATACAATTTTAATGAGCTAGCCTGTTTTGCTAGCTAGAACCAGTGGCCAAATTGCTTTAAAATTTTATTGCATTATTAAATGATTCTCATTTTTCCCTAGCATCTCATATCTGGAAAAGTATTACTTGTCTAATTTTATAGTTTCAGATACGTTTTAGGAGTTTGGTGAAAGGGATCCAATTAAAATAACTCAGCAGTGGTCTCTTTATTTCTTTTAGAAATGTGATGTGCTGTGGGAAGACTTCCATCAAAAACTTGTGGATGGGTCCTTGCTAACACTGGATACCTACCTGGGGCAATTTCCTGACATAAAGGTATTTTACTCTGTATCTATAAAGAAAAGAGTTGAATGGGGTCATGTAGTTATTGAAACATGGGCAAGAAAAAAATTATTAAAGGTCCTCAAACTGACATCAAAGATACTTGGTAACTTTTCATTTATTTAAGCATGGGATTTTTATATTGTTCCTATCAGTTTGAAAAGAAATGTCATTACAGAAATCACATTTTGCCTTTAGTGAACTGCTTCAGCTTTTATTATTCTACAGAAGTCTTTTTAAACCTATAGATATAAAATCATAAACCAGAGCTGCCAAAAATTCCAATCTTCTTTATAATCAAAACTTTTTATTATAAAGCATTTGACAAGGATTTCCATTAGAATAACCAGTGGTCACAAGGAAGGGAGAAATTCAATTGTAAATGTGAGAGCAAAATCTGATCTTTCCTTGTTTACTGTCTATTTTGCATGCATTTATAGTGAACCTGGATAGTTTTTCTCTCATTGAAATTTTCAGGTAGAAGTTAAAATGTTAAGATATAAGCATTTCAAATACATTTGCATCTGGACCTAAAAATTATTAGGTCTAAAACACTGATCTTATTTGACCCTTGAATCTATTACAGAGGTAAATGGACGAGTGAAGGATTGAATATTATAGATTTGGAATAGACTCTGGAGGTAAAGATGGCTTTTAAACTAACAGGGTTGGTACATGGTAAATGAACCTGAATAGATCAGACTAGATGTGTTAGACCTATTGACAAAATGCCACAGAAAGCAAATCCAAACAGTGGGTTTTCGATGATGTTACCGTATTAGGCAGCAAAGTGCTTTATTGAGTAGTTGGGCGAATGCAACCTCATTAACAGGTGTGAATTAGGTTTTAAAAATTTTCTGAGAAATTAAAAAATGAAATTGTTAAAAATTCTGTAAAACTGTGTGCACCAGGGAACATGTTTTGAGACATCCTCAGATAATTTTGATTAGTCACTCAATTTTTGCCTTGGGATTTGTAGTGTTTGTGGAGCAAACAGTCTCACAATAGTAAACACTTAAGAGTACTGCTTATTGCATTGCAATTTATTTTCAATATTATTTTATTTTATTTATATTTTTTACTTTATGGCAGTAAGAACATTTAACATGAGATCTACCCTTTAAAAGATTTTGAACTGCACAATGCAGTATTGTTACTATTCATCTTACATAACTGAAATTTTATACCCATTAATTAGCAACTCTCATTTTCCAGCTCTCTCTAGCCCTTGGCAATCATCATTCTATGTATTGTTTGCTTCTCTGAGGTTGTTTGTAGGTCTTTGGATAAATGTCTGTTCTAGTCCACTGCCCTTTCTTAAGTCAGCTTATTAGTTTTTTTTCTATTGAGCTCTAGGTGTTCATTTGTATATTTTGGAAATTAACTCCTCATCAAACATGTGGTTTCAGATCTTTTCTCCCTTTCCATAGCTTGCATTTTACTCTTCATTGTTTATTTTGCTGAGCAGAAGCTTTTTACTTTGATGTAGTTCCTCTTGTCTATTTTTGTTTTTGTTGCCTGTGTTTTTGGTGTCAAGTCCAAGGAACCATTGCTAACACCAATGTCTATTCTAAAACATCTTCATTTAGAAAATGAAGCCTTTCCCCCTCAGCTTTTCTTCTAGGAGTTTTACAGTTTCAGATCTTACAGTTCAGGTCTTTAATCCATTTTAAGTTGATTTTTTGTGTATGATATAAGATAAAGGTCCAATTTAATTTTTTGTCATGTAAATATCCAGTTTTCCCAGCAACATTTATTGAGGAGACTGCCTGTTCCCAATTGTGTATTCTTGGCACCCTTTTTGAAGATCAGTTGATTGAATATTTGTGGATTTACTTCTGGGCTTTATATTCTGTTCCAGAGGTCTATATAACTGTCTTTATGCCAGGACAATGCTGTTTTAATTACTGAGGTTTGTAACAAATTTTGAAATAAGAAGTGTAATGCCTCTAGCTTTGTCTTTCTTCTTCAAAGTTGTTTTGGCTATTTGGGGTCTTTTGTGCTTCCATGTCAATTTTAGAATTAAAAAAAAAACTTTCTGTTAAAAATTCTATTAAGATTTTGATAGGGATTGCATTCAATCTGTAGATCACTTTGGGTAGTATGGGCACTTTAACAACAGAAAGTCTTTCAGTCTGTGCACCCAGGATGCCATTACATTTGTTTGTGTCTTCTTTATTTAATCAATATTTTATAGTTCTCAGCGTACAAATCATTTCACTTCCACAGTTAGGTTTATTCTTAAGTATTTATCTTGGATGCTATTGTAATTGGTATTGCTCTCCTAACTTCTTTCTCAGTTTGTTACTAGTGTATAGAAGGCAACTAATAATTTTTTAAATTATACTTTAAGTTCTGGGATACATGTGCAGAACGTGAAGGTTTGTTACATAGGTATACATGTGCCGTGGTGGTTTGCTGCACCCATCAACATGTCATCTATATCAGGTATTTCTCCTAATGCTATCCCTCCCCAGCCCCCCATCCCCCAACAGGCCCCAGTGTGTGATGTTCCACTCTGTGTCCATATTTTCATTGTTCAGCTCCCACTTATGAGTGAGAACATGTGGTGTTTGGCTTTCTGTTCCTGTGTTAGTTTGCTGAGAATGTTGGTTTCTAGCTTCATCCATGTCCCTGCAAAGACATGAACTCATCCTTTTATGGCTGCATAGTCTTCCATGGTGTATATGTGCCACATTTTCTTTAACCAGTTTATCATTGATGGGCATTTGGGTTGGTTCCAAGTCTTTGCTGTTGTGAATAGTACTGCAATAAACATATGTGTGCATGTGTCTTTATAGTAGAATGATTTATAATCCTTTGGGTATATACCCAGTAATTGGATTGCTGGGCCAAATGTTCTTTCTGGTTCCCGATCCTTGAGGAATTTCCACACTGTCTTCCTGAATGGTTGAACTAATTTACACTCCCACCAACAGTGTAAAAGCGTTCCTATTTCTCCACATACTCTTCAGCATCTGTTGTTTCCTGACTTTTTACTGATCGCCATTCTAACTGGCGTGCGATGGTATCTCATTGTGGTTTTGATTTGCATGTCTCTAATGACCAGTGATGATGAGCTTTTTTTCATATGTTTGTGGCCACATAAATGTCTTCTTTTGAGAAATGTCTGTTCATAGCCTTTGCCCCCTTTTTGATGGGGTTGTTTGTTTTTTTTCTTGTAAATTTGTTTAAGTTCTTTGCAGATTCTGGATATTAGCCCTTTGTCAGATGAGTAGATTGCAAAAATTTTCTCCCATTCTGTAGGTTGCCTGTTCACTCTGATGATAGTTTCTTTTGCTGTGCTAAAGCTCTTTAGTTTAATTAGATCCTATTCATCAATTTTGGTTTTTGTTGCAATTGCTTTTGGTGTTTTAGTCATGCAGTCTTTGCCCATGCCTATGTCCTGAATGGTATTGCATAGGTTTTCTTCTAGGGTTTTTATAGTTTTAGGTCTTACATTTAAGTCTTTAATCCATCTTGAGTTAATTTTTGTATAAGGTGTAAGGAAGGGGTCCAGTTTAAGTTTTCTGCATATAGCTAGCAAGTTTTCCCAACACTATTTACTATATAGGGAGTCCTTTCCTCATTGCTTGTTTTTGTCATATTTGTCCAAGATCAGATGGTTGTAGATGTGTGGCATTATTTCTGAGGCCTCTGTTCTGTTCCATTGGTCTATATATCTGTTTTGGTACCAGTATCATGCTGTTTTGGTTATAGTAGCCTTGTAGTGTAGTTTGAAGTCAGGTAGTATGATGAAAGGCAACTAATTACTTAATGTGGATTTTGTATCCGGAAACTTTTCTTATTTACTAGTTCTGGCAGTTTTTTTGTGGACCCTTTAGGGTTTCCCATGTAGAACATCACAGTATCTGCCAACAGGTACAATTTTACTTCTTGCTTTCCAATTTGGATGAATTGTATTTCTCTTTCTTGCCTAATTTTTTTCAATTGAAAAGAAATGATGAGAGTGGGCATCCTTGTCTTGTTTTTGATGTCAGTGGAAAGCTTTCAGTTTTCTCTATTGAATATGATGTTAACTGTAAGTTTTTCATATATGGCCTTTGATATGTTGGGGTAATATCCCTTCATTTCTAGTTTGCTGAGCATTTTTTCATGAGAGGGTAATGAATTTTATCAAATGCATTTTCTACATCTATTGAAAGGATTATGCAATTCTTATCTTTCATTATATTGATGTGGTGTATCACATTAATTGATTTTCATGTGTTAAACTATTCTTGCATCCCAGGAATGAATCCTACTTGGTTATGATGTATGATCCTTTTGATCTGCTGTTGAATTCAGTTTGCTAGTATTTTGTAGTGCTTTTTTGCATCAGTGTTAATCATGATATTGGTCTGTAGTTTTCTTTTCTTGTGGTGTCTTTGTCTGACTTTGATATCAGGGCCTCAGACAATGAGTTTTGAAGTGTTCTCTTCCTTGGAATCTTTTTGGAAGAGCTTGAGAATGATTGGCATTAATTCTTTTTTAAATGTTTCATGGAATTTGCCAATGAAGCCATCTGGTCTTGGTTTTGTTGTTGTTGGGAGGTATTTGGTTGCCTATTAAATCTCCTTACTACTTAAAGATGTGTTCAAGCCTTCCATTTATTCATGATTCAGTCTTTGTAGGTTGTATGTATCTAGTAATTTATCTGTCTCATCTATATTATTCAGTTTGCCAGTATATACTGTTCATATTAGTCTCTTAACCTTTTTATTTCTATGGCATCAGTTGTAATGTATCACCTTTCATTTCTGATTATATTTATTTGAGTCTTCTATCTTATTTAATTTAGATAAAAGTTTGTTAAATTTGTTTATCTGCTCAAAAAAACAACTTGTAGTTACCTTGATTTTTCCTATTGTTTTTCTAATCTTTATTTCACTTATTTCTACTCTAATCTTTATCTTTCCTTTTCTTTTGACAATTTGGAGTTTCATTTGTTCTTTTTCTAGTTCCTTGAGATGTAGAGTTAGGTTGTTTATTTGAGATCTTTCCTTTTAATGTATGCATTTATCACTAAAACTTTCCACTTAGTACTTCTTTTGCTGCTACTTGTTTTTGTTTTCATTTGTGCTGAGATACTTTTTAATATCCATTTTGATAGCTTTTTGGACCCATTGGTTGTTTAAAATTGTGTTCTTTAATTTCCAAACATTTGTGAGTTTTTCAGTTTTCTTTCTGCTATTGATTTCTAGTTTTATTTTACTGTGTTTGGAAAAGATACCTGGTATGATTTCGTCTTATTAAATTTGTTAAGACTTGTTTTGTGACTCAGCATACTTTCCATACTGAAGAATCTTCCATGTGCAACTTAAGAGTATGTGCATTCTGCTGTTGTTGTTTTGAATATTCTGTATATGTCTGTTAGGTCCATTTGATCTATAGTGTTGTTCAGGTCTACTGTTTCTTTGTTGATATTCTGTCTATAATTGAAATTGTAATCGAAATTGTGGTTCTATCTGCAATTGAAAGTGGGGTATTAAGGTTTTATATTATTATCATATTGCTATCTGTTTCTTTCTTCAGTTTGTCAATGTTTGTTTTATATATATAGGTGCTTTGTATTTATAATTGCTATATCTTCTTGAGGGATTGACCTTTTTATCATTACATGGCCTTCTGTTTCTCTTGTGACAGTTTTGGAATTAAGGTTTATTTTGTCTGATAAGGACAGCCATCCCTAGTCTTTTCTGGTTACCATTTGCCTGGAATATCTTTTTCCATCTCTTTACTTTCAGCCTATGTGTGTCCTGTAATCTAAAGTGAGTCTCTTGTAGACAACAAATAGTTGGATCTTTTTTTAAATTTAAATTCATTTAGCCACTCTATGTCTTTTGACTGGGAATTTAATCAACTTACATTTAAAGTAATTATTAGTAGGAAAGCATTTACTATTACAAATTCTTTCATTGTTTTCTGTTTGTCTTATTGTTCGTTTGTTCCTCTTTTCCTCTCTTGTTAATTTCTTTTGTATTTTGTTGTTTCTTTGTATTGATATGCTTTGATTTTTTTTCTCTTTTAATTTTGTGTACCTTCCATATGTATTTTTGTGGTTATGATAGAATTTAGATAAAATATTTTATAATTATTACAGTCTATTTTAAGCTAAAAACTAAATTAACATCAATCACCCCTAAAAACTCTACACTTTTATTTTCACTACATGTATACTTTATATTGTCAAAATTTACATATGTTTATATTGTGTTTCCATAAATATATTTTTCAGATATAGTTATGTTTAGCATTTTTGTCTTTTTGACTTTTATACTAGAATTGAAAGTGATTCACCCATCACCGTTACGGTAATACAGTATTCTGTATTTGTCTATATATTTACACTTACCAACAAATATTATACTTTCTTATGCTATTGTATGCTGTTTACTGTCCTTTAATTTCATGTTAAAGAAATCTGTTTAGCATTCTTTACAAGGTAGGCCTAATGGTGATGACCTCCTTCAGCTTTGGTTTGTCTAGCTATGTCTTTGTCTCTTCTTTAAGAATACAAGAAACAAGTACTCTTGTTTCACAATTTTTTCTTTCTTTCATCACTTTAAATATGTCATCTGACTCCCTTCTTGCTTGCTTCTGCTAAAAGTCCATTAATAGTATTACAGAGATTCCCTTGTATGTGAGCAAGTCACTTTTCTCTTGCTATTTTGAAATTCCATAGTTGTAATTGACAATTGAAATGATGTGTCTCTGTGTAGACTTTTAGGGGTTCATTTCATTTGGAGTTTTTGGGCTTCCTGAATTTGAATGAACATTTTCTTTCCCAGTCTTGGGAAGTTTTCAGCCATTATTTCTTTCAATAGCTTTATGATTATTTTTGTCTTCTCCTTCTGGGATTCCCATAGTGCATAAGTTGGTCCATGTAATGGTGTCCCATAAATCCCTTAAGCTTTTTTCACTATTTTTCATTTGTTTTTCTGTTCCTCTGACCAAATGATTCTTAATGACCTGTGTGAGTTTATTGATCCTCTTTTCTGCTTGATCTAATATTCTCTTAAACCCCCCCTCCCCCAGTGAATTTTTCAGTTCACTTATTGTATTTTTCAGTTCTATCATTTCTGTTTGATATTTTCTATATCGCTTTGTTTAATTTCTCACTTTGTGTATACATTATTATCCTGATCTGAGTGACAGTTACTTTGAATTCTCTGTCAGGCACATCATATATCTCCATTTCATTAGGGTTGATATTTGTAAATTAATTTTATTTCTTTGTTTGATACATATTTCCCTGTTTTTAAATTTACCTTGGATCTCTATGTTGGTATCTTCACATTAGACAAAACAGCCACATCTTTTAATCTTTGTGGATTAGCTCCATATAGGAGAAGACCTTCACCAATCATCCCAGTCATAGATTTTAGAAGCCTCTCAAACTTTTGACTATTCTGATTGCTTTCCTTGTTCTTAGCAACCCCTAGACATCTAAAGAATGCTAGGTCATTTCAGTGCTCTGAGACAAGCAAGACTCATTTTCTTTGGAAGCCATTTTCTTGGGAAGCCCACAAAAGTTGTATCATTGGATGCTTGTTTAACTCTTTCCCTGCATAGATAGAAGCAGGGACCTCGGTGTTTTTTACTGAGGGGAGGGGCTGTGGCAACTAGTTTTATGGTAGGCCATACTACCTAGAAGTGTGTTTTTATTTGTTAGTTTATTTCCTTCTGCTTGCTCTACACTGAGCCAGGGAGAGGAGCTATGGCAAGTGCCTGCATGCATGTTCAAACCTCTGTTTATTCTCTGTAGACCCAGGGACTAGTGTATGCTGGACCTGTCAGCTATCCAAGATAGGCAAGTAGAAGACACTCCCTGGGGTAGAAGTCAGAAAAGTTGGGATGCTAGATGTTCAGTCCTACTTATTCACTCTTCACTGAGAAGCAGGGAGCTGGAGGTTCCCTCTTGATTATATGGCACTGTGCTAGGGATAGCAAGAAGGTATCTCCCCTTTTCCTTCTTGTTTCAATGTGGCTGGATTTGCACTTGCCAAGGGTTCAGGAGCCATTCAACTAGTTTCTGGTGTCTCACAAACAAAAAATTGATTCATGTGTTGGTGTTAAATCTGTATGTTTGTGGGGAAGGAGAGTCCAGGGCTTCCTATTCTTCCCTCTTGCTACCATCACCTTTATTGCATGGTAATTTAATCTCCTTAAAAGCAATACTTAAGAAATCAGACAAGGTTATGGAAATATTGTATCTTCTTACCTGAAAATTCCAAAGCAGCTTACAGCTTGTTCAAATTATTCGTATGATATATGTTCATAGTATGACTTAACTAAGCAAATAAAGGCTGTGTGACTGACTAGAGAAGCAAACATCTGAAAGTTTTTTGAGTTTCAGGAGCAAAAGCTTAGTATCATTAATAAAATTGGAAGATCTTAGTTATTGTACTGTATTTAGAAATTGGCCGCACTGTCTAGGAGCGTGTAATTTCGGAATACAAGCACATTCAGAATTACATTTATTGAAACACAGAAAGATTAAAATAAAATTATGACAGATTATGTTGGCTGGTCTTCTCAGTTTATTCCATGTCAGAAAGATGAAGAGCTCATTATAACTTTTCCTTGAGTAATTAGTTTTTTGGGGTCCATGGTTGAGGTCACATACAAAGATGATCCTGCAGTTTCTGAACCATGTAAAGATTTGGAAACAATATCATCTAGATCTTTTGCTGGATGCCCTGAAGGTAAGGTAAATATATGTTAAGGGTTTATATGTATCATGGAAAAAGGCTGAATCTCTCTCTCTCTGTCTCCCTCAAGCCACATTTAGGAAACTGGAGCATACATAGAGGCTATCAACCAAGATAGATAATTGCAAAGCCATATAACACAACTAACAGTTGAGGAAATACCTATGCTATTAACTTGGAAAGGAAATAATTTGGAATTGGAGAGTGAGAATATAGCTGTATATAATATTTGAAAGACGTTTTTATGTGAAAATGGACTTGTTATTCTGTGTGCCTTTACTCAGTGAATGGAAGTTAGAAGTACGTATAGACTCCATCACTTTACAAAAGTAGTGTTGAGTGATTTTGTAATGAATGAGTTATTGATGGAAAGGAAGATTATGATTAAAAATATTCAATGGAGAATTTTTGAGGCATGTAACGCAGTTGACTTCTTTGCCTCCTATTGAAATCAACAGGCCATGTGCAGTTAAAACCTCACGCAAATTTCCAAATGTTTACTTGAGCCCATCAGTGAGGTCTATGAAGGACCATTCATGAGGGATGATGTTGCAGCTGTGATTGGCAGGATACCCTGTGTTATAGTTTCTGTTATGCAGCATTGACATCTGAAATCAATGTTATAAGAACCTGCTTGTCACCAACCCAGGCAAGCTTACAACTGTGAGCAGTTATTGTAAAATATAGTTTGGATTCTATCTTGGCAGCCATGCATGAGCAACTAAGCATGTATTTACTGCAGTGTACCAAAATGAATTCCAAATTGGAATTATTATAGAATTTTAAAAAATGTATACTAAATTATTTTTTAACTATAGAGGTTCAGTGCACAATGAGAAATCTCAAGATTTTTCTTTTATCAAGAAATGTCAGTTAAATTTATAATGTAATTTAATTAAGTTTCCTATTGGATGGTTAAATAAGAATTATGTAATTTTCTATTTAAGAAAGCTAATATGTGTCAACCTCACCCTTATTTAGGAGATTTGGGTTTTTGCCCCCAAGTTTCCCAAATATCAGATAGGTAAGAAAATAAGATAAATTTGTCTTTTCTAACCCCAAAATGTATGCATCAAAGTGAGTGATATTCTTCAAAATAGTCATTTCTACCATGGTAAGCTATCCTTGTAATTGACTTAAAAATTACATAAGAAAATGAGTCACATTATTTACTTTGCTTCTTATTTTTGAGCAAAAATAAGATTACCCAGTGTACTCTTCCATCGTATTCTAAGACTTAAAAGTTATTGATTCATAGCTGCTTCCAAAAATCAAATTTATCTTCAGAGAATCAAGATTTGCTACTTGGAAGATAATAAGGCAATGCTCAAGTTAGAAGGCAAGTCCATAAGGAAGATCTTTATAAGAGTTTGCATATAGTTACACAGGCCACTGCTTCAAAGGATAACCTCCTTTGAAGGTAACAGATTTTTGCTAAAAGTAATGAGCCTTGTCACCTTATAGGCACATGGTGTTCACCATACCTAATTGAAGGGTTTCCACTCTGCCTGGGCTAACTCATTGCATCCTTTGAGTGACTGGGTGTGTATCTCCATGCTTTCTGCCAGTATCCTAGTTGGAAGTGGTAGGTGCAGGGAAAATGAAAGCAATTAGAAATAGCCAAAGAGGTTAACTGCCCCAACCCACCTCTCACCAGTCCTGAAGGGTGTGTAGAAGAATAGCATAGAGTGACAGGTTGTAGTTGACTCATAAAGTCTGTCAGAAAGATAGTGGGAGCTGTTGGAAGGAGCACTAACCAAGACTCAGAAGCAGGGATGAGATTGGATGAAGCGAGCAAAGAATCCGTGGTGCAAATTAGAAGGAGGAAGTTGCTAACCCTGAACTCACATGACCATGAGAGTAAGCGGCCTTCTTAAATTTTGTGCCCTGTCTCACCTGCCTCACCCTACTCCTGGCGCTGGTCACTGGGGCCAACTTCTAATTCAGTTCACTTTTGCCACAGACTTGCTGAGCAATTTGGGACAAATTAGAGCTAATCTCATGCCGCTCCACATTTCCTAAAAGTAAAATGGAGGTAATCCCTGAAACACTCATTCTATAGGTTGCTAGAAGGATCCATCAGATGTGACAATGCCTTGTAAGCCATAACCATTTACATTATTATTGTGTTTTTTTTCTTTTTCTACCATATCAAAAATTTTAAAGCATCTTCTCCTGGGTTAGTTCTTATTTTTCAAATAACTGGGCGTAACTGGACTATGGGGAAGTTTTTTTTAAAGTATAGATATCTAGGGCTTGCCTCAGTCTAATTAAATCAGAATCTCTTAGTGTAGGGCTCAGGAATCAGTATATTTTATGATACTTCCTTATTAGTTATACTTATTTTTACTTTTTTCTCATTTATTTGACATATAACAATTTATTTAATTGGCATATAATAATTGCTCATATTTTTGGGACACATAGATACTTCTTTATTAACTTATTTCTTCGTTGTTGCCTTACAGTATATAACATACATCTTTGATGTATTAGGTTTAACTTGAAATAATGTATATTACTTCATGTATTATTTAAGAACCGTGCAGCAGTACACTTTCATTTCCCACCTCCTTTCCTTTGCACTATTACTGTCATATATTTTTCTTTTACATATATTATAAACACCACAATATATTAGTTATGTTTTTTTGCCCTGAATAATCAGTTACCTTTTCAAGCAACTAAAGTAGGAAAACAAAATCTTTTATATTTTACATTGACTTTTATCATTTCTGGTACTCATTTTTCTGTGTAGCTCCACTTCATATTAAAATTCTTATGCTGGCAATCAATTTCCTCAGCCTTTGTTTGTCTGAAAAAAAAAACTATTTCACCTTCACTTTTGTAAGATATTTTCACTGGGTGTGGAATTCTGAGTTGGCAGATTTCTTTTAACTTTTATTTTTTAGTTCTATAAATATATCATCCAATGTGTTCTGGCTTGCGTGGTTTCTGAAGATTAGCAACCTGTAATTCTTACCTTTTTATTTTATGTTTTTCTTTTTTTCTTGATGTTAAGCAGTTTGACTATGATGTATTTAGATGTGTATTGTTTGGTATTTTTCCTTTTTGGGATTCTCTGAGTTTCTTGGATCTATACTTGGATGTCTTCATTATTTAAAAAAATTTTCCGTCATTATCTCTTTAAATATTGCTTCTTATTCTCTCATCTCTTTTTGAGACTTCAATTATATTATGTTAGACCATTTTATATTGCACTGTAGGTCTTATACGCTCAATTCTCTCTCTTTTTTTCTTCAATTCTTTCCTTTTTGTGTTTTAATGGAAATAATTTATTGTGACCTGTCTTCAACTACACTGTTTATTTCCTCAGCTTTTTCAAGTTTAGTGATGGGCCCACCGAATCAATTTTTCCTCTCCGATAGCACTTTTAAAATTTCTAGTGTTTCAATTTGATTTCTATTTGACCATTAAAGTTTCTATATCTCTTCTGAAATTCCCCATCTGATTATCATTGTTGTTGACTTTTTCAAACTAGATACTTGAACATATTAGTTATACTCATTTTGAAATTCCTGTTTGTTACTTCCAACATCTGGGTCGTGTCTGAGTCTGTCTCTGTTGTTTGCTTTATCTTTTCTCATGGGTTTTTTTGTTTGTTTGTTTTTTGTGTATTTTGTAATTTTTGATTGAATGCCAGACATCATGTATAGGATAGTGAGTACTGAAATCATATTTATGTCTGAAAATTGGCCAGCCTTTTTATCAGGCCGTTAATATGATAGTTGGAATCAATTAATCAGGACCCGAGCTGGATTGGGGCTTTATTTTTGCTATTGTTACTGCAGTGCACTACAGCTTTCAAATTCCTCCAGAATTAGACTGCTAATGCCTTGTACTTATATTTTAACGTCTGTAATATTTTCAGATTCTTAGGTTGAAGCCTGATTTTGGGGCCCTTAGGTGCTGGAGGGTTTTTCTCACTGTGGCTGCTGCTTATTAGACTTTAGTTGTCTTTGTATGCCTATATTGCCAAAGGGGTCTCTCTCCTTGCACTGTCCTCCTCCAGTGGTAGGCCACTATTGCTTGTTTTTTAGTGTTATAGCTTCTAGTGGAGTTTGGGCTTTTGGGTTTTTGTTTTGTTTTGTTTTATTTGTTTGTTTTAAATCCTTTCCCGGCCTTGTTTTAGGCAAAGTCAGCCTCATAACTGTGGCTGGATTTGAGCAAGTTTCCTTCCCTGCCCAAGTTGGAACAGTCCACTCCTTCCTAGGCCCAAGGAGTCAGGTCTTGGGCCTAGGAAGCTTTTATGCCCCTTGAGACTTTTTCTTTTACCCTTTTGCCTACAACAATTATTTTTGCCTAAAATCTAGAGGTCAGAAGGCTCTCCATCTCTACCGGAGCCACATTGGTTTTGCTTTGACTGCTCCCCCAGAAGCAGTAGATCTTTGCTTGCACCTGTGGGTAGAAGGGTTTGGTGCCCCCTCCTCAAGCAGCTTAAAGCTTTTTGTTGTTGTTGTTAAGAGGAAATGTTCCATCGAAATGAGCAGGGCTTTATGCCTATCCCCTAGCAGCCATATGTCACCTCATTTGCATCCACACTTCAAGGGAATGTCTTGTTCTCAGACTTTCTCATGGCTTCCAATGTTGACCCATGGGAAAGGGCTTGCCCATTAGCACAATCTGTGCCTTTGGCCTTGTGTCTTTGGCCACCAGCTATTCCAAATGACACATTAGTCTGAGGGATTCTAATGAACAAAGTATTGAGAATCACTTGTAGGAAAAGAGATTTCTTAGGAAGTAAATCTGTTTTTATAGAACTGCTGTTGGTGTGAGTGTTATTAGAATTATAAAACCAAATCTAACATAGTTTTCCGCTATCTTCAGAATACAACATTTAAAGATTTAGACTAGAGAATAATGAGTATAGTTTTGCCTTCTCTCCCTGACCAATTCTGGATTTTTTTCTGGTCGTTGACTGCAAACTGCCCTCAGCTGCTCATGATTATCCTAATTATTATCAAAACGGAAGATATTTATCTAATGGCTTCCACACAAAGGATTGGAGGCATTCATCTGATTTTCAGGGGTCACTTAGCTAGTGAAACTCCAGCTCTTCTTGATCTCCAGTCAAGATCCTCAGCAGCTCTGGACAAGGAAAGCATTTTGGCACCTGGCTGTCAAAGGGAGACTCTATGTCCGTGCTTCTTTCTTAGTGAGTGCATTTCCTGTTGACAGAATCGCATCGCCAAGCGCAGCAGGAAGCTGGTGGACTACGACAGTGCCCGCCACCATCTGGAAGCTCTGCAGAGCTCCAAGAGGAAGGATGAGAGTCGAATCTCTAAGGTAGGGATTGAGCCTAGGGTGAATAACACTCTCCATATTTTATGACCTGTTGCAGCTTTGCTTTTTAAAATTAAGTGCTTCCTCTGTAAAAGGAGATTGGAAACTGAACAGAATTTAAACTGAAACATAGTGCTTTTTATTATTTTTAATGGAAATAAGGCTTTTCATTATATTGTACAGTTCATATGGGGGACACTGACTCACACATTTTGATCAGAATGAACTTTGACCTACAATGTTGCAGGATCAAAGAAAGTAGCGTGTCCGCACTTCCTTAGGTAGTTGTGGTCCACCCTCAGTGCTGAAATGCAGATGCAGATAGGACACCAAGCTGAAATTCTCAGAGGTGACTTTTGATTGTCTGAGAGTACAGACGTGTGGATTTGCATAAAACTATTTTTCTGTTAGAAAAGTTTTTATAGTAACTTTCACCATGTATATCAGCAAGTTATAGATGCCGACTAACTGAAGTCATCTCCTAAGTACACCCTCTTGACTTCCAGTTTTGCCTTTTCCTATATGCCTACACACAGCTGTCTGACTGGTCTTTCTACATCAAGATATGTTTCTCACTGCTTAAATATTTTAATGGTTTCTATTACCTCTACGAAAAATGCTAAATTTCTTAGTACAGCATAGAAGACCCTCACAATTTGGCTGTAACTCACCTGTCCATCCTGATCAACTTTCAAGTCTTCTTTCCCCTCCTCGCCTTCTTCCATAAACATACCATGAGCCAGAGCTACACAACAGTTTCTGAGCAGTTCACAATAATAAATGCCCTTCATGAGAGGCCTCCTAGATACCAGGCATCCTGTTCAACACTTCATCTACATTAACTTTCCTTAATACTCAAAACAACCTGTGAGGTACACAATAGTAAAGCAATATGACAAGTTCACATGGTAAGCTAGAATTCCATTTCAAGGCATTCCACCTTTATGTATTGTAATGTCTTTCCTACGCCCTCCCTTAGCAAACATTTTCTGATTCTTTAGGATTCAGCATCACCTTCCACATAGCATGCTCTATAACACATTGTAAGTCCCTTTTGTAAATACATCCTGTAATGTAATTATTTAGAGTTTCCACTAGACTGGGAATTTGCTGGGGATGCATTCATGTTCAGTATCCATAGCAGAGCTGTCTACATGGCAGGCAGCTAACACATTTTTGTAGAATAAATGATTCAGCCAGAAACTGCAAGAGCAACCATTGTAATCGATCCAGTTTCCAGTTTTAGGGATTCTTAGTATTTCCTGTTTAATTGAAAAACAAGGATATGCTTTTAACCAAATACTCTCCTTCTCAAAATGTTTCCAAGATGCCATAAAACTATTCTTATTTTATATTAAATGATGCTGTTGTGTATAGAAATGGTCTTTCTTAGTGTAAACGCATGTTACGTTTCATTCCTAGGCAGAAGAAGAATTTCAGAAAGCACAGAAAGTGTTTGAAGAGTTTAATGTTGACTTACAAGAAGAGTTACCATCATTATGGTCAAGGTAAAAATATTTCTCTACAGGTTGCACATGTTCCTTTTAGAAATTCAAGGTCAGTGAATATCCCTTATCTTGTCTTTATTTTTACTGTGATACTTCAACACTGTCCAGTGGAAGTGTTCTTTATCTGTACTTTCCAGTATGGTAGCTACTTGTCACTAGTGGATGTTGATCACTTGGAATATGGCTAGGATTAAAAAGGAGGAACTAAATTTTAAACTTAATTTATTTGTTTTAATTTATTCGTATGTAAATAACCACCTGTGGCTAGTAGCTGCTGTATAGGATGACACAATTTTAGACCTCAATCCATTTCTCAAGTGAAGACCTAAATCTCAATTAGAGGCATTAGGAAGACTGTCCCTCATCTTGAAACTTACAATAATGTCCTTTCAGTCCTTTATTCCAAGAGCTCATCTAGTCATCTGGCTTAGATGGTAAGCTTCTACTTTCAGCCCTGACTTTTAAATCTGAACTGTATTCATATTTTGAGCACCAGATACTCTTATTTACACATTACTCTGCATTTCTCGTGGAATTAAGTGCATTTTTAAATAGTTGTTCTGTTTTTCCTACTCAGTGGTAGAACAAAGAAGTTGTTGGATGAAATAGTACCTTATGATCCTCAATCTCTGTCAGTATCCTCATGCTCCTACCCCAAATTAGCCAGAATTGTACTTAAAATAATGCCACGTTATTTTAAATCAGGTCCTCTATTTCTAACTTCCAACTAGATGGGTGTGCCTCGAAAGCCTTCTTATATACAAATTCTAGAGCTTCTATTTACCCGCCAAAATTGTAAGCATTTTGAGGGTCTATACTAGAGTTCGCCCATTTTTGAGTTCATCTCTAGTGTTTTTAATTTTTGCCAATAAAAGGTACTCAGTGTTTCTCGCTGAACTACTGAAATATCTGGATGAAATTTTGGCTGGTTTCTACCTCAATGTCCAGCCATCACCCAAAGTCCAACATGCGAAATTATGTCATTGTTCATCTGAATTTACTCATTCCCTCTACATCTGCATTTCTTTCTTTTTGTGTGTGTGTGCCATTATTTCTGGGCTCCCAAGCCTCAAAGCTTTGGAATTGTTACCTACAGGAAACGAAAGAGCCATCAAAATAAACAATCCATCATTTTTTGGTGTGGGCTTCTGGATCGCTCTCCCTTTCTCTAGTCCCACTGTCCACACCCTAACCCTCATCCTGTTGTGGATTATGATAGTAGTCTTGCCTTTACATTTCTTTCTTTGACCTCTTCCTGTACACCTTTTCTTTCAGAAGCTCCACCTTGACATCTCTGTGGCCTGCTTAGGACCTCACTGTATGTGCCTAAAGAAGACCTCTTCTCTCCCCCAGGGAGGATTTAAACAACCTGAATGTATACAACTTTCAGGGATAGAGATAAAACAAATATCTATTTATGATTTGAATTTATTTAGTTATTCGCATTTATTTAAAATCAAAAATTATATGCTGCTATGGCTTTAAAAAAAATACAGATACTACTTTTTTGCTTTAACATTTCATGGAATACTTTTATTCAAAGTCTTTACATATATCTTTAGCATCAGTGTTTTTGTCCTCGCTTAAGATACTCATCACCTCAACTAGTAGTTCTCCAGAGCTTATCTTCATCTGCAACAGATATTTACTTCCAAACATAAGTTGCCATTTACATACAATTAAGACAGTTATTCTTTTTATTTCTCCTGTAAAGGAATTTTTTATGATTTCTAATGTAATTGCCTGATTGCTTTTTAAACTGATCTTCAAAAAGACTTGGATACCACAGTGTTCAAGGCTTTCAATTATGAGATAATACCGTGGGAAATTGCCAGTGCCAATTATGAAACTTTGGGGAAATTGCCAGAATTTTCAAGAGACAGATATTTATTATTTGCCTTATTATGGATTGGGTATATAACTAAGATTTTTCTAATGAGCTCTACTACATCCAATACTAGCATTGATGTTATTTCAGTCTTTTGTGCCCTTCCTAAATTGTATTTGGTTATTCAAAGTAAAGTAATTGTTGGAGTGTCTTGTAGCATGAAAGACTTTGTAGGAACTTAAAAACAAAGGGAATATCTGAGGGATAATTTTGGAAAGAAGCCTTTCCCTTTTTCTGGTCATACACAGTATAAATGTTTCAATGCTTTTGAAATCAATCTAATGTCTCACTCTGGCACTTAGGAAATAACATCAGTCAAAACCAGTTTTTCAATCCAGATCCTGCCTTTTGATCAAAACCTGACTTAAGCCTTCCTTTCTATATAGCATATTTCTTGATGAAATCCAGATTACTCAACCATAATAGTTGTGTGCATTGTTTGTGCTGTGTACAAAAGATCATTTTTTGTAATACTTTGTATTTGCTAGGTGTCATTTTACATACTTTACATACATAACCTCTAATCATTACAATTACAGATCTCTCCATTTCACAGATGAGAAGCTAAAGATCATATTCATTAAATACCTTGCCTAAGATTGTTAAGCTTGTAAATCCTAAAGGTAGCATTTAAAAACACTTTGGTGTTTTGTTTTGTTTTCCTGTAAATCCTGCTGCTTTTATCTAGGGCCTCTTAATCTAAAATGAGATTGCATTCAGTCATAATTTTTCAAGTTATTCCATAAATACATATGTTCTTTAACAAGCCATATTACTCAACCTTGAAATTGAAATTAGTATTTTGTATCTTCTTTGCCTCCTTTGAGGAAATGCATATTACTGGGCATGGAGTAATAAACATATTACCTATTAGTTATTAATGCATGAAACTATTCATAATCCTTCAGAATGTTGAGTGGAATATTCTATATATGCCTGTTAGGTTCAGGTCGACTATATGTTGTTCAAGTTTTCTATTTCCTTACTATCTTCTGCCTTGTTGAAGTCTCCCACCATTATTGGGCTTATTTCTGTCTTCATTTCTGTCAGCTTTTGCTTAATGTATTTTAGGGTTCTGTTGTTAGGTGTGTATATGTTTATAACTGGTATATCTTCTTGATGGATTGACTGTTTTATCTTTACAAACTGTCCTTTGTCTCTAATAATTTTGACTATTTTGTCTGATATTGGTATAGCCATTCAAGCTCTCTTTTCATTACTCTTCATGGAATATTCTTTTTTCCATTTTTAAACTTTCTACCTGTCTTGACTCTAAAGCATGTCTCTTGTGGGCAGTATTTAGTTGGATCATTTGTGTGTGCACATATGTGTGTGTTTTATCCATTCTGCCAGCCTCTGCCTTTTGATTGCTGTGCTCAGTCCATTTGCCTTTATATAATTACCAATAATGTAGGCTTTCTGTCTACTGTTTTGCTAATTGCTTTGTGTGCCTTATATCTTTTTTGTTTCTCTATTCCTCCATTACTGCCACGTGTAGAAAACTTTCAAAATTTTGGATTTAAACTGATCTCCAGAAATTAGTAGTTCATGAAGGAGAAATGAACTACTGCTTAGAGGGGGATGCAAGTTCAATTTTAAAAAAAGAAAATACTAGAATATGATTGCAGGTTTTAAAGGAGCTTATAGATTATATAGAGAGAGATGGAAAGAAGGAAGGACTCAAGAGAATTCTTGAGGTAAATCTTGTAAAATAAGTAAAGCCACCATTTAGTGAAAAGGATATGCCAGACTGACATAGAGCATGAATAAAGGCCTGTGTGTTGAAGCAGATATCTGGGTTCATGGAACTTTAATTGGTCTGATGTAACTCAAAGTCAGAGTGATAGTGTTTGGGAGGGGCTTGTGGTGATTGATGAAGCAGGAGAAAGACAGGGATCAGATACATTTATCATTCATTCAACAAATATTTATTGACCACCTACTGTGTGTGAAGAACTCTGTTAAATTCTAAAGATTCTGTACTGAAACTTTTTGTTTGCTTGGAGCTTGTATTGAAGGACAGGGAAAGGCAGTTACCTTTAAAAGAAATGAAAAATTTATCAGGCAATAAGTTCAATGCAGAAACATTTTTTTAAAAAAAAGGATAATTTAGTAGAGAGTGACATGAGATGGGGTAACTCAGACTGTAGTTTGGATGTTTAGGGAAGTCATCTCTCAAAGAGATAGACAATATATAAAGAAAAGGAAATTTTGGCAAGATTGAATCTGGCTTATATATGTTGAGTTGAAGAATCGTTAGGAAATTCAAAAAGTTATGTCTTTAAGCTAAGTCTAAAGCTTGAAGAAAGGTTTGGGAGTCATTACCATATGGGTGGTAATGATGCCATGAGAGTTGATGAATTAGATGATCAGATAGATCAAATGGCAAGATGAGGATCAAAGCAGAACCTTTGAGAGCACCAATATTTTATGGAATGTGCAAAAGAAGAGGAAACTGTGGAAAAGCCTTCCAAAAATTAATCAGAGATGTAAAAGGAGCCATGACAGAGGGATATCTCAAAAAGGCAAGAATGGAGAGAATTTTAAAAATGAGGAGTGCCAGGACTATCATTTACAATAGAGGGGTCAAGCAGATGAGGACTAAAGAGGCATCACCTTCGGTAAACGTCCAGAGGGGTTTCAGTAGATGTTGGGATCGGAAGCTTGATTATAGGCATTGGAGACTCCGTTGGAGAAGAGAAAGCAGCAACAGGTGATGGTGTCTGTTATTTTGAGGATTCTAACTATGATGGGCCTGAGGAATTGTGGCAGCTGGTATAGGGAAATTAGAGGGCAAGGGAAGCTTTCTAAAAACAACTTTTGTCATTTTGAGAAGATGGCATAGCTGTGGGAGAGGTGGAATAATTTAGGACTGAGGATATGTGGGGCAAACAGGGGATCAGGACAAGGAGGAAGGATATTGATAGGACTGGCCAGAGAGTGTTGAGGGGTACACCACAGGGCCCAAGCTTGATAAAGCAGGATATTCAACCTGATCAAGGGTAATGGCCTGGAAGAAAAGCGCATTGATCTCACAGAGGTTTTGAAAAAAGCAGGTGGAATGGAAATGAATGAATGAGGGAGCTCATGGCCCAGGAAAGTAGGTTAGTGGGTGGGCCACTGATCTGCCCCATGTCAGAGGTGAAATAGTTGTGGGTCATGGCAAGATCCAAGATGTCAGAGGCCAATGCAGAATGTGTATAAATAGGATGCTGGGGTCACTAGTTAGAGGGCTCATGTTTTGGCTGGATAGTCATATGGTTGTCGAGATCTACAGTGTTAGTGTTAGGATTTGGTGAGGGAGAGAGGGGAAACCATGAGGTATGCCATTGTGGATTGTGGTTGGGGTTGAGGAGTGTTGCTGAGAGGTTGATATTAGGCTTTGAAGAGGCTGAATATGAGTGCCATTAATCCCAGAATGGAGTGAGCTTAGAGGATCAGAAGAGAGCTAGGAAAAAACTCTTGCTCGTACTCTATCTCCATGGTAAGTGAGGGACAGCAGGGGATGCCTCCTCCACTGCAAGAGGGTCTGGGGGGAAGCACTGACACTCCCCTCCAGGGAGACAGATTTCCTTAGGGCATTGCAGAGGGGAGAGTGCTCAGGCCTGCAAACTGTAGCTGTGATAAGCTCAACTCTGATAAGCTCAACTCCTTTATTTCTGAGAACAAAGAAACATCTTAATAAAGAAATTAAGTTGGTTTTGACAGATAATCAGAAGGGTCCTGAGGATGCCACATTTGGGGAAATGGTGATGTCTCAGAGTCCCTTGTTTATAAAGAACTTGCCAAATTAAACTTTTAAGCAGATAGTATCAGAATCAAGAGCCTGGTATTCTGGTACTTTGTGTCTGTATATTCTACTGCTGGTTACATTAGGTTTTTACAAGCTAGGGTCACATCAGAATGTGCTCTTGTAGTAGAATGAGTGCCAAGTTTCTTCATTCACTGGCTTATTCATTTATGGAGTTTATTCATTTATTCATGCCTCCTGTGTACTAGGTGCTGGGGCTGTAATAGTGAACTAGTTAAACGCATTCCCCTCTTTGCAGGATCTCTGACTTCATAAATTGGAGAAAATCACTATCAGTTGTATCAAAAATGTTGGACACTTTATCCTAATTAAATACATGCTAGTTAATTTAATTTCTAAATTAAAAAACAAAATATTAGAAAAGCGTAGATGTTTAGTTATTCTAAATAAGATATTTCTGATACTACACCATTTTCTCAGGATAATAATTGATTTGACAACTTAAGATATGCTGTATATCAGAAAACAAAATTGAAATATAGAAGAATGGGACTTCTTTTTTGTTTTTGCCTAATGCATCCAAAGTTAAATATGTTTAATAGAAGTGCCATTACATATTGATAAGAAAAACAATACTAAGAAATAACAAAAAAAAATTGAGTAGGTGATTCACAAAAGAAGGAATACAAATGAACAGTAAATAAATGAACAAAAGTGTTAACTTGAATTAAAGAAATAAAAACCTAAAAGTCAGTGAGATGCCAACTTTTGGCTGTTATATTTATAAAGGCCGTATGTAAAGTAATGTTCAATTACCACATATGTAAGGTAATTGGGACTATAAGTGGCCCAGTCTGCTGGGAGCAGTTGAGCAATTTGACAGTGAACATCAGTGCTTATTTGGTTCACTCCTTTTACCAGCAAATACCTTCAAGAAATCTGTCCTAAGGAAATGAATAAGCTGTGTACTAAACCTTAATCATAGATATTCATTAGGGTTTTGTTTACCATAGAAAAAATTAATAAAAATAAAATAATACTCCCCAATGAAGTTCAACTTACACACCTCTTCCATCTGTATCCACCTTCTGTTTAAATTGGACCCTTCTTTCTGCAGCCCAAGTTTATCCTCTTAAGCAGGTGTTTGCAGCTATCACAGGGCCCATTTCTCTCCTCTCCTCTCAGTTTCTCTGTTTCTGCCCATATCCACTCACTTGTGATATTTAATCATGTATGCCTTCTTGTTGTAACTTAACATTCCCATGTGGTTTTATAATCTGCTTGTTTCAAATATATATAAAATCTGCTTTTTTCTCTTACACACACACACACACACACACACACACACACACACACACACACATATATTTCCATTGTAAATATAAATGGAGCATATATTCATCAAGCAACCCCTCTGGGTGCTTCTCTAACTGGCTTGTACGTTCCTAGAGACATGTTCACCTACCACTATGCATGTACCCAGAGTTGGATAGGTCCTTTGTTGAGTAATTGAAGGAAGAAAGGTGTTAAGAATTACTGTCTCAGTTGATTGGGGCCCTGGAGAAGGAGTCATGAGTTGCCACTCAAAGTGCCCCAGAAGACTTCTCTGCAAACTCTGAGAGTGGGGTCCCTCTGCATAATGTACAGGTAGCCTGTAGGGTCTCTCCTTGCCTGTCAAACTGCTGCCTTAATTAGCTTCCTCAAATACAGGTGCAAGTCTTCTCCTTTGCCCTATCTCAAACACTTCTAGGGGTTGCCCACTGCCTGCCAATAAATGTTGTGCTTCATGGTCTGGCAAGGACCTCTGCCCCAGTGAACCATCTGCTTCCTCACTAGGCTCTCCTCTCCCAGGCTCTGATCTGATCCTCCTGGGGGCTTACCATTTCCCAAATACACTGTGGAGGATTTTCTTTATTAATGAATAGATGTCTATATGCATGTGTATTTGTATGCATATGAATATATATATGTTCATGTATTTATGAATAAGTATATGATCTTTTAAAATCAATTAAAAGAAAAACATATGAAATCAGGGTCACATGATCACTGTAAGTATAGAAAATTAAGATTAAGTCAAATATGTTAGGGATGTAAGTAAAGATAAGCCATAGAAGAAGTTAATCTCGTTGCTATTATGAATGGGCAGCTTATGTTTTCATTTACTCAGTGATGACATGCTCTAATTTTTAATGAACAATTAGAATTAATTTATGTGTTTTTTATTTCCCTCTATGAAACCAATTTCAGAGTCCAAACACATAATAATAACTAGACCATTTATAGTTTATAAAAATTAATAATGAACTTCTCAAATCTCGAAAGCAAGAAACATTATCTAAAATATAAATAAGTTCTCAGGGCGGTGGTTCCATAAGCATTGTCTCTGAATCAGCAGCATCAGTTGTCATCTAGAAACTCACCAGAAATACAGATTCTCAGTCTCCATGCTCAGACCTACGGGATCAGAAACACACCCTTCAGATGGTTCTCATGCACACTAAGGTTTGAGAATCACTGTCTTAAGGCAGTAACTGAATTTTAGGAGAGGTCATGCTCTATGCCAAAAGATATTTGGTTTCGTTCATTAACAGACGAGGAAATGTTGGGCTTGCTTTGGGTTCAGTATTTTATTTAATCCAAAGTTATTCAACATGGTGTAAAAGAAACCTGAGTTTTCATACATTTCGTTGCTATTAAAATTATTTTTGCTGACTGGTCTTTCCCTCTCTCTTCTTTCCTCTTTGTATTTCCACATGGCAGACGAGTTGGATTTTATGTTAATACTTTCAAAAACGTCTCCAGCCTTGAAGCCAAGTTTCATAAGGAAATTGCGGTGGTGAGTCATGGTGATTATTTTTGCATGTGGAATCTAAAGTAAAGGAAGGTTTATTTTGGAAGCAAATGAAATGGGATAGAATTATCCAAAGAATTCACTCTTTTGTATGTTTCTTTTAGTAGTGCGTTATTACCCTTGGTAACATTTCTACAGGTTTTCATAGTGATCACATAGTTCTTTGTATCTTTTGAAGATTTTGCCACAGTTTTACAGTGTTGTTTCTTTTACCAGGCAGTTTGTAAAGTTGGAATTCCCAATGGTATTTTAGGCTGATGAAAAATTGGTCTCAGAATATTTAGGTAATCAACAACTCTGTTGTTGATTGATTTTTGTTGTTGTTGTTCAAAAGGGTGGAGTCAATGTAAACAATAAGCTTTTGTTTTCTGCTCTGTCCTCTGATTAATAAATACGTATTTTTTTGTTTACTTGTGTTTCGTTTGTTTCAGTTTTGACATAGATTTTAAATTTGAACCATATACAGAATTTCAGTTATCCTGAGGCTATCCAAACTATAATAAAATTTATAATTTCTCAATAAGCAATTTCTTTCTTGGGGAGAATAGCCTGAATTGGCACTAGGATGACATGTGACTAATAGACAAGTGGCCTCTGTCCCCTTAGCTTTGCCACAAACTGTATGAAGTAATGACGAAACTGGGTGACCAGCATGCCGACAAGGCCTTCACCATCCAAGGAGCGCCCAGGTAGGCCCCTGCTCATTGGAGCTCCCATAATGTACTGCTCGTTAAAATTTCTGCAATCTCTGGGCCAGCCTATACTGTTTTATTTATCCTACAAAAGTCTCATGGGAGCCTTTTCACGACACTAATTTTATTTCAGGGCTTTTACATTTACTTCTGGCTTTCAGTGACCCAACTAGGATTCTTCTTCTTGTCATAACAGCCTTGACTCTCTGCCTCTCTGCCTCTCTCTGCTTTCCATGAGGCCTGATAGCAACAGTGTGAAATTTTAATAGATTATGTATATGCTTGTTGTAATATATAATTTGTTATGCACTTAATATTTTCTCTGGAGAAGAAAGGAATTCCTAAAGTTTATGACAGTTTGTCCTGATTCTTATCATTGATGATGACATCTTTTATGAATCCATTTTGGGAAAGGAAAGAGGAAGTAGGTAAGATCTCATCTTCCTCTTACCTCCCAACTCTTGATCTGGTGAACACTGTACTGTTTTTGTTTTATTGCACGTTGCATTATGAGTATGCCAGTCAAATACCCCGGAGCCCCAGCGATCCGTAGGTGAACTGTCTACCTTGCCGGCATTCGGCTGCACACCAGCTTTCTCCGGTGATTCTGGAAACCTCTTTATTCCGTTCTTTGCAGACTTTATGTACTCAGAGAATGCAGGCTACTGAGCTGGGAGTCAGAAGACCCAGCTTTCGGTTTCTGATTTTGCAGTTAACTTGCTTTGCCTTCCTTGAGTAAGTTCAAAACCTCTTTGGTTGAAGGTCTCAGTTTTTTAATTCAATAGAGAAAAAAAAGATACTATTGAACTACATGGTTCCCAAGGTAATATACAGTCCTGACATTCTATATTTGTCATTTTAATACAAACACTTATTTTCATACATTTATGAAAACACACATAGTCATACACATGAACCAACTTCTACATATATTAATGTTTGGATCCCTCTAGAGGTTGTTGATGTTCTTATTCCCTGCTCTTTGGATTAGCCCTACTTATACGTTCTGCTATGGTTTCTATACTATGTGAGCTGTAGTATATCTTCTCTTTCTAAGGGAAAGATATTGCCTGAACGAATACATAGGAGAGGCAGAGTTACTGCTTTTAGTATGGTTATTTCAGTATTAGGCACAAAGGAAGGATTGGAATAGGAATATCAGAAGGAAATTTGAGTGTTTTAAAAATGAAGTGCATGAGAAAATTAAGGGTTGGTCCCTTACCTGGAAATGAAAGGGACAAATTCATCTGAAAATTTTAATGTTGCCAAATCAGATACAGTGAAGAAAAAGCGGGGCCATGACCACTTAATGAATGTTCCTTTCATTTTTTTCGACATTCCTCTGCAGAATGAGGTGGTGAGTGAGCTCAGTGGCATCTCTATTAAGCTTAGATTGGGGCTATGTTTCCGTCTGAGGCCATGATTGCTGACATACGACCCCAATCATGCGGCGTGTCTGTGTTCTCGCTAAAGGACCCAGTTCCCTCAGCCCTTAGAATATGTAGACCATGCTGCTGTGTACATGCTCTTTTATTTTGGGGTACAGACTCTGTTTCTTTGAGCTGTAGACTTTAGGAATTCTTAGAGAGTAGGATGTGTCCCAAGTGCTTCTTAGTCATCACATTTGGGCTGTTCCTGAGCGTCTGGCCACATGCCGGGAACATGATGGGTTCTTAGTAAACGAAACTGAATCTTATCTGATTTTGTTGCACATTTCAAGATGCCTGAGTTGAGTAGTTATTTATAAGGTCTAGAAAGAGAAATAATTAGTGAGTTTATTTCCAAATGTTATTAGAAAGCACTTCTACAGAATCCTTACTAACACTATCTTAAGGCTGCCTTTTAATATGTTACAATTTTCAGCGTAGTTTTTTTAATAGATTGTGACATGACAAGATTCTCTTGTAAATAGAAAGTGAAACTAGTAAAATCAATTCAGCTTATGTTTGGACCTGATTCTTGCAGAGCTTGTTTGAAAGAACAGAGGGCTTGCATTGCTAAGACCTGAATTCAGAGTCACTAAATTGCTGGGTGATTTTAGGGTTTTTATTTTTAAACTCTATATGCCCCACTTTACTACTTGTAAAGTGGGGACATTAAAGCGTGGCTACTGTGAAGACAAGAGATAATATATGAATGAGGCCTGTGTAGTGCAAATAAATGGTACCAGTTATCACCATCACTGTTGCGATTAACCAGAATTAACCTGGAAGTGGAGAGCAGGAGAACAGACAGTACCTGTAAGGCTTCAGGATTTCTCTGAGATGGAATAGTCCCTGATCAGATGAATACTGTTCTTTGGAAGGCCCCTTGCCTAATCTCTTGTGTTCCTCTAGTGATTCGGGTCCTCTCCGCATTGCAAAGACGCCATCACCACCTGAGGAGCCTTCACCACTCCCGAGCCCAACAGCAAGTCCAAATCATACATTAGCACCTGCATCTCCCGCACCAGCACGGCCTCGGTCGCCTTCACAGGTAGGAAGAGGTCAAATATATTCGGGGATGGAGCTCATGATAAGGTGAAGGTGGCCCCATCTACGATAATCCCACGGTGCTAGGGCTTTAAGAGAAATTTCCAGTTAGGGAGACTGAGATGTGAGGCTTTAGGCATTGTGATTGTCGTGAAGGTATCCACCTGCTCTTCTTATTTGACTTGATATGTCCTCACATGCCCTATATTCAAGTCTTTTGGGATTTCTTACCATGTTCTCTGCATGCTCGGGCTAGCGTGCTCTCTCTTCTCCCATCTCTTGTTACAAAACTATTTTCTTTCAATACTCCATTTAAATCCTTCCTCTGCATGAAACCTTCCCTCTCCTAATGATTTAGAGTTAGCAAGTTCTGCCAAGAAAAGCAGTTATGTTTATATGTCATTTCACATTTTTGGTACCTCTGGACATTTTTGGTGCACACATTTGCACACGAGTAGCCAATTACTAAAACTGTATTGAACAAGTAATTGAAAAGAAACAGTAAGGGCTGGGCAATGGTAACTGTAGAGCAGAACTGCCACCTTTATTCTCCCTATGTTGGGTGAAAATGAGAATTTCTGTGGAAAAACTTAAAGTCTCTAGTCCAGTTCAAGCTTTCTTGTACAGACGCTGCTTGCATTACAAAGGGGTTGTGTCCTGATAAACCCATCATAAGTAGAAAATATTGCAAGACAAAATGCATTAAATACACCTAACCTATTGAGCATCATGGCTTAGCCCAGCCTACCTCAAACGTGCCAAGAACACTTAACATTAGTCTACAGTTAGACAAAGTTATCTAACACAAAGCCTATTTTATAACCGTGCTGAATACCTTGTGTAATTTACTGATTATAGTACACTGTAGGACATAATGGCAATCATTTACCCTCGTGATCACAGGGCTAACAGAAGTGTGGTTCACTGCCACTGCCCAGCCTCATGAGAGAGTATCTTCACACTTTCTGCTGAATGCCTATTGCTTTCACACTTTCCTGAAATCCAAAAAAAAATCATAGATTGAACCATTGTAAGTCGAGGACCATCTATATGTAGTTGAACTAAGGAAGGTCTTGGGAAGATACATGTATTAAACAGACCTTTAAAGTTTTCTACTTTTCGAAATCCATGAATGGAAAGTGAAATGTAAGCTGCCTACCGCTGGTCTCACCAATTCAAATGAAAAGCTGCTTTAGTTTTGAAATTTTAATTTATTTCTGAAGTGAGAAATTATTTTCAGTTTAGTTCAGAAGAGGGTATTGTCCTAGTTTAACCTTAAAAGTATATGTACCTGGCCCTGCAGTTCTGTGTATTGTACTTGAGTTGAGATGAATGGACTCTTATAGCCTCAGTTTTGTTTTTCCCCTGAACCATGGCTTATCAGGGCTCAGAGAGCCTCCCAAGTAGACAGCATTCTTTACCTGAATCAGATAGGCTTGCTGCTATATGCAGATATAAGTTTCGATCAGAGCTCAATCTGTCCACGTGGCTCTGTTCATGTAACCTGCCTTCATGTCTGACACATCGTCTTTGGCTGGATTAATGTTTGTATTTAATGCTTCCTAGACAAGGAAAGGGCCTCCTGTCCCACCTCTACCTAAAGTCACCCCGACAAAGGAACTGCGGCAGGAGAACATCATCAGTTTCTTTGAGGACAACTTTGTTCCAGAAATCAGTGTGACGACACCTTCCCAGGTAAGTGCCTGGTTCAGGGCTGGGATATCCATGAAAGTCCCATGGTGGAAGGACTCTCAGGGGCTAGCCCTAAAGAAAGTGGCACCTGCCAGAACCAACAATATAATTTTAATTGTCATTCAGGATTGTTTTCATTACTTGATTAGTCTGAAGCATTCTAAATGGGAGATGTACAGTATTTGAAAATTATCTTTTTTTTAATTAAGGGTAGTATATACTTACAGAAAATTGAAAAAATATGAAAAGTATAAAATGAAGAATTTATTTTATTTTAAAAAATTTTTGTATTGATACCAAATATTTTACTTATTTATGGGACACATGTATTTGTTACATGCATAGGATGTGGAATGATCAAGTTAGTGTATTTGGGGTATCCATCACCTTGAGTATTTATCATTTCTATGCATTAGTAACATTTCAAGTCATCTCTTCTAGCTACTTTGAAATACATAGTACATTGTTGCTGACTATAGTCACCCTAATCTGCTATTGAATATTGGGTCTTATTTGTTCAATCTAACTGTACGTTTGCATCCACTAATCAACCTCTCTTTATCTCCTCCTTCCACCCACACATCCTTCTCAGCCTCTGGTATCTATTATTCTATCCTCTATCTCCGTGAGATCGATTGTTCCTAAGCTCCCATATATTAGTATATGTGGCATCTGTCTTTTCTGTGCCTGTCTTATTTCACTTAACATAATGACCTCCAGTTCCATCCATATTATTGCAAACAATATTATTTCTTTCTTTTTGGGTTCAATAGTATTCCATTGTGTTTATATACCACACTTTCTATATCCATTTGTCCATCAGTGGATGCTTAGGTTGATTCTCTATCTTTACTGTTATCAATAGTGCTGTGATAACCATGCAAGTGCAGGTATTCCTTTCATATACACATTTCTTTTCTTTGGGATAAATACCCAATAATGGGATTGATGGATCTTATGGTAGCTCTATTTTTAGTTTTTTTGAGGAATCTCCCTACTGTTTTCTGTAGTAGTTGTACCAATTCTATTCCCACCAACATTGTATAAGAGTTCCTTTTTCTCCACATCCTTGCCAGCATCTGTTATGTTTTGTTCTTTTAGGAATAGCCATTCTAACTGAGGTACGATGACATCTCAATTTGGTTTTGATTTAGATTTCCTTGATAGTGATGTTAAGCACGTTTTTGTATACCTGTTGGCCATTTGTATGTTTTCTTTTGAGAAGTGTCTATTTGTGTCCTTAGCCCACTTTTTCATGGGATTATTTGTTTTTTTTAATTATTGAGTTGAGTTCCTTGTACCTTCAGAATATTATTCCCTTGTTGAATGAATAGTCTGTAAATATTTTCTCCCATTCAACAGGTTGTCTCTTCACCCTATTTATTGTTTCCTTTGTGTGCAGATGCCATTTAGTTTAATATAACCTCTTTTTTCTATTATTATTATAGTTATCTGTGCTTTTGAGGTCTTACCCATGCAGTCTTCCTTAAACTTATGTCTTGAGGTGTTTCCCTATGTCCTTTTCTAGTTGTTTTATAGTTTTGGGTCTTATATTTAAGCCTTTAATTCATCTTGAGTTGATTTTTATATATCAGGAGAGACAGGGATCCAGTTTCATTTTTCTGCATATGGATATCCAATTTTTCCAGCACTGTTTATTGAAGAAGGTGTCCTTTCCCCAGTATATGTTCTTGATACCTTTATTGAAAATCAGTTGGCTGTCAAAATGTGAATTTATTAGTGGACTCTGTATTTTGTTCCATTGGTCTACGTGTCTATTTTTATACTGATGTTATGCTGTTTGGGTTACTGTAGACTTGTAATATATTTAGAAGTCAGGTAATGTGACGCCTCCAGCTTTGTTCTTTTAGCTCAGAATTGCTTTAGCTATTTTGGCTCTTTTTTTGGTTTCATACAAATTTTATGATTTTTTTTCTAATTCTGCTGAAAATGTTGTTGGTATTTTGGTAGGCATTGCATTGTACCTGTAGATTGCTTTGGGCATTATCATTATTTTTACAATAGTAATTTTTCTGATCCTTGTCCTTTTGATTTTCTTTCATCAGTATTTTGTAGTTTTTCTTACACAGACCTTTCACTTCCTTGGCTAAATTTGTTCCTAGGTATTTTATTTTGTTGTAGCTCTTGTAAATGATCTTGCCATATTGATTTCTTTCTCTTCTAGCTCTTTATTGGTGTACAGAAATGCTACCAATTTTTGTATGTTGATTTTTTTTATATCCTGCAACTTTACTGAACTTATTTATCAAATTCAGGAGGTTTTTTTGGTGGATTCTTTTGTTTTTTCTAGCTATAAGGTCATACTGTCAGCAAAGAGGAATAGTTTGGCTTCTTCTTATCCAATTTGAATGCCTTTTATTTCTTTATCTTGCCTGATTGCTCTGGCTAGGACTTTCAGTGCTATATTGAATGGGAGAGGTGAAAGTGGGCATCCTTATCTTGTTCATAGAAGAATGGCTTTCAGCTTTTCCCCCATTCACTATGATGCTACCTGTGCTTTTGTCGTATATGGCCTTTGTTATTTTGAGGTCAGTTCTTTTTATTTCCTAGTTGATTGAGAGTTTTCATTATGAAGCAGTGTTGAATATTATCAAATACTTTTTCTCCATCTATTGAGATAATCATGTAGATTTGTGCTTAATTCTCTTGATGTGATGTATTAGGTTTATTGTTTTGCATAAGTTGAACTATCCTAATATCCCTGGTATAAATCCCACTTGGTCATGGTATGTCATCTGTTTGATGTGCTGTTGGATTTCGTTTGCTAGTATTTTGTTAAGGATTTTTGCATTTATGTTTATCATGAATATTTGCCTATAGTTTTCTTTTTGTTGTTGTGCTTCTGTTTGGTTTTGGTATTAAGATAGTGCTGGCCTTGTAGAATGAGTTAGGGAGAGTTCTTTCCTCTTCAGTTTTTTGGAATAGTTTTAGGAGGATTGATATTGATAGAGTTGGGCTGTGAATTCAACTAGTTCTAGGCTTCTGTTTGTTGGGAGACTTCTTTATTTTTATTTTATTATAGATTCAGGAGATACATGTGGAGTTTTGTAACATGGAGACATTGTGTGATGCTGAGGTTTGAGCTTCTAATGATCTCAACACCCAGATAGTGAACATAGTCCCCAGTAGGTAGTATTTTACCTTTGCCCACCTCCCTCCATCCCTCCGCAATCCTTTTGTGAGACCAAACACACAAACAAGGAAGAGAAATGACTCAAGTGGTACTACTGCCGTATACTACCAAACCCTGGTGACATGTATGTCATTGTATGACATATAGATGTGACATGTATATGCACAAACACAAAATGACCAGAAAGCGATTAACATTATGACAGTCACAAAACCTCACATATTAGTAATAGCCTTGAGAGAAAACAGATTAAATTAAAAGATAAACTGACTAAATAAATAGATGCTTTTCTCTTGCCATTCTTAGTATTCTCTCTTTTATTTTTGCCTTAGTACATAGTTTGACTGTAATATAGCATTGAGAAGACCTTTTTGCATTATATCTGTTTAAAGATATTTGGGCTTCCTATATCTGGATGGCTAGGTCTCTTGCTAGACTTGGGATGTTTTCAATCTAATACTTCATTAAATAGATTTTCTGGCCCATTTGTTCTCTCTTGGCCCTCAAGTACACCAATAATTCAAATATTTCATTGTATTATATTGTCCCAAATGTCAGGAAGGCTTTGTCCATTCTTTTTTATTGATTTTTGTCTCACTGGAGTATTTCAAAGACCTGTCTTCACGTTCTGAGGTGCTTTCTTCTGTTTTATCTAGTCTCTGGTTGAAGCTTTCAAATGTATTTTGTATTTCAGTCAATAAATTCTTCAGTTCCAGAATTTCTATTTGTTTCTTTTAAAAAATATCTCTTTGGTAAATTTTTCATTCATATGCTAAAATGTTTTTCTGATTTCTTTGTTTTTCAAAATTTTCTTGTATCTCACTGAGCTTCTTTAAAAGCAGTATTTTGAATTCTTTGTCTTGTTTCTTTGGAAGTGTCATATTTCCTTGCCATTTTATGTTTCTGTTTCATTGTGTTGTTATCTGTGCATCTGGTATAACTTCCAATTTTCAATTTCCAATCTGGTTGCTTCTTCCAATTCTTTGAAATTGGTTTTCGTAGGGGAGGGCTTTTCTCTGAAGATGTATATATGTTGTTGGTTGGGTCGGATATTTTGGCTTTGATTTTGGCCACATGTAGTAGTGTGATCTTTGTATGATTTATTTGGCTATAAATAGTGTCAGTTGTACTTATAATTTCCTCAATGACTTAGGGTGCATTTGCTAGCGGGGGGCCAGAGTAAAGTTTTGCTGAGGACAAGGATGCCAGGTTGACCAGTCTTTGGGCCCCTGTGGTGGCAGTGGTAGGCTGAGCATGCTTGTGCTTGGCCCCAGTGTGGGTTACATTAGCTCCAGCGTTAGTGAGTCCAGACAGGCTGATTCTTGGGCTCCAGGTGGCTTGCTCAGATATTGGTAGTGGCAGCAGTGGGATGAGTGTGTGGTTGGGTTCTCAAATCCCTGGGCAGCTAATGTGATGTGGGTGATGTCAGTGGTGGTGGTGGAATAACCCACGGGAACCCAAGTGGTCCACTCTGGTGTTGGTGGTAGCTGTGACAGGTTGGGTGTGCCAGTCCCTTGGCCTGCTGGTGGTGCATTCTGATGGGTGCCACCTGTGGTAGCTTTGGCAGGTTGGGCTGGCCCAATCTCAGACCCAGGAGGAATATTCAGGTGCCAACAGTGGTAGACTGGGCTGGGAGATTTCTGGGACCCTGAACAGGATGCTGAAGTACTGGGGTGACAAGATTGATTCAGTAGCTTGTCCTACGGTCAAGCTGCGTTGACACTGGTTGTGACAGGCTAGGTAGGATGGTTTCCAGCCTGCTGACAAAATGTTCAGGTGTAGGAGGCACCACACCGCCCTGTGGATCTGCTAATAGGGAGGTCAAAGCCTCTCATGGTGGGATCAGTGTAGGGAGGTAGCTGTGGGACAAGTAGTTTCTTCGTGCCTTGGTCCTACTTCAGCCTGCAGCAGCAGCAGTGGGATTTGTCCACAAAGTGTCTGAAAGTACCTGGCTTCCCCTCTCCCTCTTTGGCCCAGTGGTGGCAGCAGTAGCATCAGACTTGGCCCCAGGGAGGGATGCAGACCTTTGGAAGCTAGGATCTCAGAATGGCACCCACTGCCACTGGGGAGGGTGGGGCCACTCTAAGGTGGTGTAGTAGGCAGGTACCTGCAGGTCTGTGGGGAGTGCAGTTTTCTCATTTTTTGGTTCCACAGCAGCCCTCAGAGGTGCATAGGATTTCTCCTAGCAGTACATGAAAGTACGAGGCCTCCCCTCTCCCTTCTTGGCCTGGCCATGGCAGCAGCAGTATCTGCCCCAGAGCAGAATGCAGTCCTTTGGGGGCTTAGCTCAGAATACCTACAAGCTGCAGCCACTCAGGACATGGTTGCCTATGGAGCTCCTTGTGAGTTCTCTCTCTGGAACAATGTCTCTGTGTGGTCCCTGGGCAGCTACCCATGTAAATCTTGAAGCCCACATCAGTTGAGGGGTTCTCCCATAGCTAGGATTGTAAAAGATGGTGGTGGGTATGTGGAGTCCTGGGGATTCTCACTTTTCCTTTCCTCACGTCTGGGAGCTTCTCCTGGATCCCAGCTGAGGAAAGCCTTGCTGTCCTCTCCTTGCTTGCTTTCAGTGCTTCCCATCACTTCTCTGTTGAGTCCCAGTGTTCTCTCTTAGGTGATCTATTCACAGTGTGAATATCTACTTGCTATTTTGCTTCTGCTCTGTGGAAGAGGCATGTACTAGTTTTCTTCAGTCAGTCATCTTGAGCCAGTCTCCCAGAATAAAGAATTTTAGTCCAGGCACGGTGGCTCACAATTGTAATCCCAGCACTTTGGGAGGCCAAGGCAGGCAGACCACCTGAGGTTGAGAGTTCAAGACAAGCCTGACCAACATGGAGAAACCCCATCTCTACTAAAAATACAAAAGTTAGCGTGGTAGTGCATGCCTGTAATCCCAGCCACTCGAGAGGCTGAGGCAGGAGAATCGCTTGAACCCGGGAGGCAGAGGTTGCAGTGAGCTGAGATTGTGCCATTGTACTCCAACCTGGACACAAGAGCAAAACTGCATCTCAGAAAAAAAAAAAAGAATTTTAATAATCACTTTAATAATCACTTCAATCATACCACTCTGACATGACCACTAGTACACGTTGGTCTGTCTTCTTTTAGTCTTCCCAAATCACTGAGTATATATCAATTTTGCACTATAAAATTGAGATTGTACTATCATGTATCTCTGACCTTTCTACTTAATTTTATTGAGCATATTTTCATGTCATAATATTATCTTTGCAAAAACATATTCACCCATAGTATTCTATCAGTTGGTTGTACCAACCCCTGATTACTGGCCGCAGGTTGCTTTCAACTTTTTTGTTGCTCCACCAGCACTTCAGTAAACATCTTTTTATATGTTATTTCATGTTTATGTCTTCTATTATTGCCTTTATATTGATTCTTAGTAGAGAATAGGAAATGAAATTGAAAGAGGTGAATAATTTTAAGTCTTTTGTCCTTCAACAAGGGCATATTATTGACATGAATTGGCAAATGAAAGTCAATGTTCCTACTGATTTTGAAGATACCTGGGTTCACGTAGCTACTTCCAGGCCTGTTCCTGCTAGTGGCTGTGTTTTTATTTTTGTTTTTAATTGACTCGAGAATTATCATGACTTCCGGAGCTGCCTCTAATGTCACTGGAACCATTTCTTTTTTCTACAAGTAAAAGACCATACAGAAGTCATGGTGATACTATTTCCTCTCAGTGTTCTCAGGGTCTGGAATAATATTTACATTTTACAAGAGGTACTAATGCAGTACTATAATTACTGAGCACATCAATAACTACAATATGCATAATATCCCAATTATAATCACATCCTACTGATAATGGCAGAGATGGTGTATTGATAATAATAGGGACCTCAGAAAATAAAAACTCAGACACAATGCAGTGGCAAATCATGATTTTTCATCCTTTTCAAGCACACTTATCAATAGGCAAAATGCTTTGAGCTATTGTTTTGTTTCTTGTGTTGTATGCATAAGATGCTGAGTTTGATAAAATTAACTGGGGCTTGAGATGTGATTTAGCAGCTCCTTTGAGAAGGGGAAATGGTGTTTATCAGTGCATGGCCAGATTGTATGTCTGTGGATACAGAGATGCCACCAGGGACAGTTGTCTTAGCACCAAAGGATCTTACCCAGCATCTGCCAGTTGCCCTGGGACAAACTTGAGCAATTCTAATTTCCAAAATTGTACAGTCCCTTTGCATTTGCTACTGCCCAGCTTCATTCTCTTTGTTCTCTACTTGAATTTTCGAACCGGGAGTGTTTTAAGGCAACAATACCCTTACTCAGTTGCTTTGACCTGGACCCTCCAAGAGCATCCTGTCAGTTCCATCACAAATAGAGACTTTGGTCACCTAGAAGCCTTGTGTGCTTAGCTGAGGACATCCCCATTTGGTAGATAAGTCAACTGAAGTAGAGACAACATGACATGCAGACTCATCGTGAAGTAAAGATGAGGTTCAGAAGTGTTCTTTCTTTTTCAATGTTTTTTCTTTTTATTTGTAATGTGCTGGCTCATAGGTCAGGACACTTGATGGTGTGGGGAAAAAGAATCAAAGCACTTTTGAAAATTACAGATGCCAGGAGAGTCCCTTAAGTACTTAAAAGAGCATTAACTTTTGCTGATACTGTTGAGTGAGAGTGATGGGAAAAGTCAAGAACTGGGTGAGAGGAAGTGCCTTTCCAAATAGAAGCATGTTCCATCTGCAGTTCCTGCGAGGACACTATTCCCGGGTCCGCTTGCCTAGGCTTTGCTAGTGCTTTATGCATAACCCCAAGGCTGCTGGGAAAGGAATTTGGGAGCTTTCAGCGTCTCTCCATCAATACCTCCTATATCTCACTGGCTGTGTGTCACATCCTTCAATCTTCCAGGCAATTCTGGAATAACTAAGCATGAGAGACATTATAGGAGTGCATTTTGGGGGAAACAGCCTTGTTTATATTGTTTTCTTTTAATCAGAGGAGGAGTCAGAAAGGAGTTTCTGCCATTTTTCTAAATCTGAAAAGCAACATGGCTCTAGCAGCTGGACCACAGAGTATGACTTGGAGTGTTTCCATGGACTAAATGACCATTTGTCTCAGGTTAAGATATCAAAAGAGGGAGTGAAACAGGGATTTATATTTCTGTCTGCTTTCTGGTTTATTGAGTGACATAATCTGGCTTTAATTAAAAATATACAGATGCTCTCTCTTCCTGAAGCATCTTGGCAATTTCTTAAGTGGCTCGTTCCTCTGTAGATATAAATAGCCATTTTGTGTTACTTCAGCCCATCCAGCAGTTTCTGATTTGGCAGGTCTGGGATGAGGTCAGGAATCTGCATTTCCTAGGAAAATGCTGCTGATGCTGCTGGTGTTGGCACCACACTCTGGGAGCCACTGTTTTAAGCTGTCAGGATTCCACATGGCACAAGTCAGTGACCATTAACAAAGCACCACAGTGAATTAACAGATTTCTTCCAGGGAAATACCCAGCTGAGTCAAGTGTGTGCTATGATTGACCATTCGTAACTGCTCCCTTCAAAACTAGTGTGACTCAAAGTCTTCCATATTTAGGGCGGTTGGACACATACACATACACATGTGTGCTTATAACATTAGATGTGTTGATCAGATTGTAGGTCGAGCTGCATATTATAAGTGAAATGAACTGTATCATCCAGACAATAATGTGTTTGACAATCTACAGATAAATAGATAAAAGAGAATAAATAACAATACCTGGAAAAAACGAGATGCTAACTGCAAGGAAGTAGAGCATTGAAAACTAGACAGCTTAGACGTACCTGAAAAGGTTTTCTCTGACACATATAACAATATAGGATGATCCGTCTACATTTATTTTAATATTAATTTTTTAAACGAGTCATTTACATTTAGAAGATTGATTTATGTCCGCAGCTTGCTATTTTTATCATGCCCTTAATGGGGGAAGAAAAGCATTTGTGTTAATCCTGCCCAGAAGCTCAAAGTGTAGTGACTGAAATGTACCCAGTCTCGGATGGATTTGTATGTCTCCTCCATCAAGCACCATCACGGTGATGATTCTCTCCTGAATGTGTCCTGGGATTGAAGACAGAAATCCATTAGGTCTGGAGAGCCCTCTAATGGCCCAAACTGTAAATGTAGCATAGAATTTTCTTTGGTAAATGTCCTTATCTGCTTGTAGGGAGATGCCCCATGGTTATGACCCAATGGTTTATCTTACTTTTCTGGTTCTGTGTTTACAAAAATGGATCTTCCAAAGATTCAAAAAATTGTTTCCTATTTTTCCCTCCTAAGTACTTAGAAATCCATTCTCTCTCTCTCTTTTTCTTTCCCTCCCTCTTTGTGTGTTTGTGTCCCTACATCATTCTTTTGAAAGAGCATTTTCCAAAGTATGTTTTTGAGGAAAACTAGTATCATTAGATGCTTTGAAAAGGGAGTCTCTGTTTACATGAGACTTGGGGGCTACATCCCTTTTGATTTTTCACAGTTTACATCGGCACGTTTAAGGCTCTGAAAAGTTCTGTAACAAAACTCCATTCAACTTTGTTTAGGGCAGAATTTCTCAGACAGTCTCTCCTTCACCCCCAAAATATGCTTTCCTAGGAAATGGTATTTGGTAAAACACTTTAAGAAATAAAGATTTAAAAGATATTTTGTCCCTGGAAATCAAATCTATTCCATATAAATATGATTCTAACAAGAGATCAAGACAAAAAATAAAGCAATCATGTATGTGTGTATGTGTATATATGTATATATATGTGTGTATATATGTATATATGTGTATGTGTGTGTGTATATATATGTGTATACATACAAACGTATGTGTGTACGTGCAAGGTTATTTCTCTCTCTTTTTCAATTCTTGTCCTCAGAAAATGTTTTGGGGCCAGGCATGGTGGCTCACATCGGTAATCTCAACACTTTGGGAGGCCAAGGCAGGAGGATTGCTTGAGGCCAGGTGTTTGGGACCAGCCTAGGCAACACAGTGAGACCCTGTCTGTACAAAAAAAAAAAAATAGCTGGGCATGGCGGTATATGTCTGTAGTCCCAGCTGCTCAGAAGGCTGAGAGGCAGGTGGATCTCTTGAGCCCAGGAAGTCGAGGTTACAGTGAGCTATGATCACAGTACTGTATTCCAGCATAGGTGACAGAGCGAGACCCTGTCTCAAAAAAAAAAAAAAAAAAAGTGTTTTGGATTGGCTTTCATTACAACTTGATGACTTGATTTTAAATCCAGTGGTCACCCTCCCTTTAGGATTATGACCCTGAGCAAATATTTTTGGCTGGGGACCTCTTCTATATAAAAACTTGGAGTCACTTGAAATAAGCTTATCAGCACCATTCTGATGGTCAGTCTCAGGGGTTTCTATAAGCGAAATGCCAAGCTGACCAAAAAGAACAGTCTCACCATCTCACCACTCACCCTCCTGCAAACAGGCCCCATCTTCATTCTCACAACGCCTTTGTGAATAGGAGCCCCAGAGTGCCAGAAGCATATAATTGACCTTACACATGGAGTAGGGTTGGGGAGTTCTCCAAAGAGGAGATATGGCAACCGAAGCCCAGTCCTTGTACGGGCTCAGGATGCCCTGACCAGATGGCACTGCAGCTGCAGCTGGTCCCTTCTGCCAGAGGAAGACTTAGGAAACTTTAAGAAAGGTGCTCAAAAACATGAGGGTCACCTTAGATTCAGGGCTTGGAGCAGGGCCCCTCTTTGCCAGGGACTCTATCTTTGTGTCCATTGGCAGAAAGGAAGAAAATATTGCTTGTCTCAGGATTTTTTCATAGCAGATACCCCCAACTATTTTTCCTAAATCTTTTCCCAACTATGATATTGCATATTTTCTCTGATAAGAGTTCCCCTTTACAAATCCAGAAGGATTATCCCTTGAACATCCACGCTTATTTCTCTAAGCTCTGCTCATCACCCCATAGGATGCCTACCATGCTCCCAGGCAGACATGAGTGCAGCCTTTCAATCCTGTGTGTTGGGGCCAATTGAGCACCATTGGCTTTTCTACTCTTATGTCTCTGTTTTCCAGCCTGATACTGCATCTTACTTTTTAAGTTCATTAAATCATGCTGTTTTCCCTAGCCAATTGAACTGAAATAGAACTCACTTGCAGAATCAGTCCATCAGATGGCTTTTTCACCCATGTAATCCTGATGAGGCCAGCCTTCAGTTATGAACATATGCATCTCTCACTTACTGGGTAACTGTAACCTGGTTCTAAATACCACACTAGCTTTTCAACATAACATATTTCTGGACCAGCTGCCTCTTCTTTCCCTTGCTATTTTTCAAAGTAAACACGTTAACATTATTTTAAGACAGAAAGAATTAGTAAGATGAAAATTAGAAGGAAGAAAAACTACACAGTGCATGTCAAGCCCAAATTTAGTCAGTTCGTTGCCCTGGTGGATTACCAACATCATTGTTCCATTCCTTGAGCAGGAGTAACCAAGCAATGCAGTTTATGTGTCATCTGATATTCTGAAAATATTTTAAAATCATTGGGTCATTAGGCCTCACTATCTTTCAAGGTTCTGACTCCAGAGCCACTAACAGTGCCTAGCCTTTTCCTGTCTACAGAACAGAGAAAGTTACTAAATATCTTTCTGCAAGGTCTCACTCAATTTAACCTTGACATCAATCCTGTGATTTACATGTCATTAGTCCTACTTTCTAGAAGAGCAAACCTCTCGTCTTTCTGCTGAACCATGCCTCTCCTAGTGCAGAAGTGGAAAGCAGAATGCTGTAGGCTGTGTGTGACCGCATTGTAAGCACCCAAAAGAGAGCAGTACCAGGCATTCAGTAAATGAACAAATCGATATCATTCTTTCTATCCTTAGTGTCCAGAATGCAGGTTCTCTAGAACTTGTCTGGGTTTTGATATTAGCAAAGTTCTTCAGGTTGCTACACATCAGTGACATTATTGGTAAATACCATGATATAGTGGTAGGAGGGCCTTCACTCAACCAGTTTAGCCCTCTGTCTTTCCACTAGTCACAGCAGAACCTTATTGTAAGCACAGGCCCTATCCCTCTTCCTTGCTGACTCTATTCTCTTGACTGTCAGCTTTTATACTATTAGTCATAATATACGTAAAAACAATGAACAAAACCCACATGCTACACTAAGAATGATTTTGCAACCTACCGACTTGTTCTGATAAAAAACGAAGTCAAAACAAAACAAAGTAGGAAAACAGTTTCCTGGAAGGTCTAGTTTATTGTGTGTCAACTCATTCCTAGAGCATTTCAGGATTATGTAAATATAGGTATGCACATAAAGCAAATGTGAGAGAGCAATCTATAGGTCCAGATTGTGAGTAAAGCGATCTGCATTATACTGTCCTTTTAATTCTCTGTACAGCAGTCCTCCCTTATCCACAATTTCACTTTCCATGGTTTCAGTTACCCATGGTTAACATGATCCAAAAATACTACATAACGGTAAGATATTTGGAGAGAGCGAGAGACTATATTCACATTCACACTACATTCACCTTTATTACAGTATATTGTTATCATTGTCCTATTTTACTATTAGCTATTGTTGTCAATCTCTTACTCTGCCTAATTGATAACTTCAACTTTATCATAGGTATGTATGTATAGGAAAAAACATAGCGTGTATAGGGTTCAGTACTATCTGTACCATTTGTGGTTTCAGGCATCCCCTGGGGGTCTTGGAACATATCTCCTGCAAATAAGGAAGGACTAGTATACTACAATAAACTCTGTGGAACAAATACTTGGCAACCTCATTTTAAATGACTGAAAGATTTTCCATTCTAAGACTGCAATATAAAGCACTTGAACCCTGTCCATGTGCTATATGACTCATGTTAACTGTAATGTACCAATCTGGAGCAATCCTGTTATAGGCTTCTAACCACGAAGGTAAACTTTCCTAGGCCACTGCTTCATTGTAATTATGGATGAAATCCTAAAACTTTACTCACTGTTATAAATTGTAAATTGTGACTTTTACGTGAAAAGTATTTCTATTACATAAAAGATAACTTCTGACTGGCCTTGTTCCTAAAGATTTTATTTCACCTCTCCGTTTAAGCTTCCTACTCCGCCTCTTTTGCCTCATTGGGAAGTTACAAGTGTCCAGCACAATACCTAGGATATAGTAAAGGTTTTCAAAATATGTTTAATGAAAGAATAAAAGATGAAAATCTCTAGGAGATGAAAAGATGAAAATCTCTATGCCCTCATGGTAGTCTGGCTTACTATAATACTGTGTTGATTAAAGAAATTTTGTGTATGGGGGTGTGTGTGTGTGTGTGCGTGTGTCTTTCTCTGTCTGTTTGTCTGCATGCAGCCATGAGGATGGTTTAGAGACCATGTGTTTTACTTCTAAATGGTTTTTTTGAGGTGTTTACAGATTTTATACATTTTATTCAAATTCTAAAGGTTAAGATCCTCAGAAAATATGTTGTGTGTTTGCTCTGGAGGCTAGATTTCTGGGTCAATCAAATAATTGCAAACTACATACAGATGTATCACTACTAAATGTTTTATGGCTATAGTTATGTATTGAAATCTCTTTTACCTGATAGGCTTACAAAAATAATGTCCAAAAGGATGCATAGTTAATGTAAAAAAAATAGTAAATTACAGAGAAGCAAAAAGTAAAACTTCAAAAGTAAAAGTCTATTCCCCAGGAAAACTCACTTTTACTAATTTTGTGTGTAAAATGCCACTTTTTTCCATTTAAATAGTAACTGAAATGTGGCCAGGTGCAGTGACTCATGCCTGTAATCCCATCTCTTTGGGAGGCCGAGGTGGGTGGATCACCTGAGGTCAGGAGTTCAAGACCAGCCTGGCCAACATGGAGAAATTCTGTCTCTACTAAAACTACAAAATTGGCTGGGCATGGTGGTGTATGCCTGTAATCCAAGCTACTTGGGAGGCTTAGCAGGAGAATCACTTGAACCCAGGAGGTGGAGGTTGCGGTGTGCCAAGATCACGCCATTGCACTCCAGCCTGGGCAACAAGAGTGAAACTCCATCTCAAAAGACAAAACAAAAAAAAAAGTAACTGAAATGTGTATTTTTGGAAATGTGATCATTCTATGTCAATTTTTTAATTTATGATTTTTTAATATAAATATAACAAAAGTATTTCCATGTCAATTTAGTATTTATTTTATTATTTTAAATAGCAGCAGAGCACTGTGTTAAGAGAATGTAGGTTTAACCCATCTCCCACTATTAGATTCCTTTTAATGTTATTAGTAAGCTTCATTGATGTATGATTTATCCACAATTAACTGTACATATTTATATATGCACATATTTGATGAGTTTGCACATATGTATATGCCATTAAACCATTACCAGAATCAAGATAATGAATATATGTCACTCCAAGAAGTTTTCTGAGCCACTTTTTAATTTCTGTTGCTCCTCCCCATGGGCACCAGCATCTCTAGGCAAACACTCATCTTTCTGTTGCTATACATTAGTTTGCATTTTCTAGAATTTTATATAAATGGAATCATACAGAATAAAAAAAATACTTTTTGAATGATGAAATTAATTCATGTTGTAGCACATATCAGTAGCTCATTCCTTCTTATTGAGTAGTATTCCATTGTATGGAATTATCACAATTTATCTTTCCCTCTGATGGATATTTGAGTTGTTTCCAATTTCTGATTGTTATAAATAAAGGCACCATAAGCACTTGTATACAAATCTTTGTGTGTATGCATGCTTTCATTTCTCTTGGGTGAATACCTAGGGATAAACTAGCTAGATCATACTTTAGGAATAAATTTAACTTTTTAAAAAAATTGACAGATTTTCGGAAGTGTTTGTACCATTTTATATTTTCATCAACATTGCATAAGAGTTCTAGTTCTTCCATATTTTTGCCAACTGTTGGCATGGTTAGTGTATTAGGCCATTCTCACATGGCTATAAAGAAATACCTGAGACTGGGTAATTTATAAAGAAAAGAAATTTAATTGGCTTATGTTTCTGCAGGCTTTACATGAAGCATGGCAGCATTTGCTTCTGGGGAGGCCTCAGGGAGCTTTTATTCATGGCGAAGGCAAAGCAGGAGCAGCTGTCTCACACGGCAGGAGCAGGAGGAAGAGAGAGGAGGGAGGCGTAACACACTTTTAAACAACCAGATCTCTTGACGCTCACTATACAGTACCAAGGGGGATGGTGCTAAACCATTCATGAAAACTCCACCCCCATGATCCAGTCACCTCCCACCAGGCCCTACCTCTAACACTGGGATAACAAGTTGACATGAGATTTGAGAGGGGACACAAATCCAAACCATATCAGTCAGTATTTTTAATTTTAGCTATTCTAGTAAGTGATAGTGGTATTTCATTTTGATTTAATTTCCTTTTCCCAAATGACTAGTGGTGTTAAGTATTTTTTCATGTACTTATTTAACACCCATTTATCTTCTTTAGTGAAGTGCCTGTTAAAAACTTTTGCTTGTGTATTTATTTTTTAATTGAGTTTTGGGACCTCTTTATCCATTCTGTATACAAGTCCCTCATTAGATAAGATTTGCAAATACTTTCTTCCAATATGTGGCTTTCTTTTCATTCTCTTGGCAGTGTCATTTGAACAGTAGTACATTTTTATTTTGATGAAATCCAATTTATCCATTTTTAATGGATTATATATTTCATTTAATGTCTAAAAGGTATTTGCCTAACCCAAGATAAAAATCGCAAGGTTTTCTCTTAATAATTTTTAGAAGTTTTATCTTCAGGTGTTACATTTAGGCCTGTGACTAATTTGGAGTTAATTTTTTTATGTGATACAAAGTATGTGTTGGAATTTATTTCTTTAGAAATGAATATTCCATTGTATGAAAAGTACTCTTACTCTACTGAGTTGCCTTTGCACCTTTGTGGAAAATTAGTCATACCTTTATGGAAAATTAGACAACTAATAGCTATCTATTTATCATATATATATAGAGAGAGAGCTATATTTCTGGACTATATGATTATCCATTGATCTTTTTGCCTGCCTTTGTGCCAGTTGCATGCTATGTTGATTATTGTCATGTTGTAATATCTTGAAATCAGGGTCAGTAGGGTTAGTCTTTCAACTTTGTTCTTTTTCAGAGTTGTTTTGGCTATTCTAGGTACGTTGAATTTCCATATGAACTTCAGAATCAACTGTAAGTTGATACTGCATTATTTCCTGGGCTGCTGTACCACAAATGAATGGCTTAAATACAAAACCCCCCCATCCCCGAAAAAAAAAAATGTTCTCTAACAGTTTTGGCGGCTAGATGTCTGAGATCAAGGTGTCAGTGGGGACATGCTCTCTCTGAAGGCTCTAGGGGAGGATCAATCCTTTCTTCTCTCCTAGCTGCCGGTGGTTGGTGAAAGTCCTTGGGGTTCCTTGGCTTGCAGATACATCACTCCAGTATGCACCTTGGTCATCACATGGCATTTTCCCTGTGTGTCTGTGTGCTCTGTGTCTTCACATGGCATTCTTCTTGCGTCTACATATCCAACTGTTGGCATGGTTAGTGTATTAGGCCATTCTCACATGGCTATAAAGAAATACCTGAGACTGGGTAATTTACAGGGCCACCAGTCACTGGATTAGGACCCACTCTAATCAGTATGACCTCATCTTTATTTTATTGTATTGGTTCAGACCCTGTTGTCAATTAAGGACACACGGGTGCCAGATAGGCATGAAATTTGGGCGGGGGGTACTACTCAAAGCAGTATAGATATTAAATCATGTTGTACTGAGTCTATAGATCAATGATATCTGAGTCATCTGATGCATAGACACAATATATCTCTCCCTTTATTAATGATCTTCTCTAATTTCTCTCTGCCATGTTTTACAGTTTGCAATGTACAGACATTACACATCTTTTGTTGGATTTATCCCTAAGTATTTTATATTTTTATTGTTATTATAAATCATGTTTTTAAATTTGTTTTTTTCTGGATGTTCACACTATTGTGTGTAAGTACAACTGATTTTTGTATATTGATGCTGTATCTGCAGTTTTGGTAAACTGAATTATTAGTTTCGATAGCTTTTTTGTAGATTTCATTGGATTTTTCTATATATATTATATCTTTTATGGATAAAGAAAGTTTACTTTTCTCTTTGCAGTCTAGGTGCCTTTTATTTCTTTTTCCTACCTTATTTCATTCTTGTACTACCAGAAAAATATTGAGTAAAAGTAGTAAAGCAGTCATCCTTGTCTTGATCTTAGAGGAAGAACATGTAGTATTTCACTTTTGAACACAGTGTTTGTTACTTGTAGGTTTCATTAGCTGGCTTTTATCAGATTGAGGAAGCAGCCTTTTATTCCTACTTAGAGAGTTTTAAACAGGAATTAATGTGGATTTTCTCAAATGCTCTGCTGCATCTCTTAAGATGATCATATGAGTTTTCTTTATAGTTTGTTAATATGGTGAATTATACTTATTGGTTTTCCAATGGTAAACCAACCATGAAGTCTTAGGATGAACCCCATTTGGTGATGGTTTGTTATCCTTTTAATCTATATATCTTTTAGTCTGCTTGCTAAAGCTTGGTCTAGAATTTTTAGATTCCTGTTCTTGGGGAATATTAGTTTTTAAGGTTTTTTTTTAAGAAAAGGGTTTTTATGATTTATTACCAGGGTAATGGTATTGAATGAATTGAACTGAAAATCAATTGCTCCCCTTCAGTGTACTGGTTAAATTTGTGTTGGTATTATTTGTTGCCTAAAGGTTTGATAGAATTCATCAGAGAACTCATCTGGGCTCTGTTTTGTTGTGTTTTCTTTTGTTTTGATATATTTCTATATGATAGATATAGAGCAGTTCAGGGTATCTATTTTTCTTGAGTGAGATCTTTGTATTTGTAGTTTGTGTTTCTCACGGAATCTGTCCATTCCATCTAAATTGTCAAATGTATTTGGAATAAAGTGGTTCATCATATTTCCTTATTTTTATTTTTTAATATCTCTAATATCTATTATGATGCTCCCCTATCTCATTCCTAATATTGGTAATATACATCCTTTTTCACTCTCTCTCTTTTTTGTCCCAATTAGACTGGCTAAATGTTCATTAATTTTATTGATCTTCTCAAATAACTAGCCCTTGGTCTTATTGATTCTCTCTTTTTCTTGTTCTCACTTTATCTTTTGTTTTCTGTTTCATTGATTTCCACTCTAATCTATATAATTTCCAGTTTCTACTTTGGGTTTTATTGCTCTGTTTATATTTTTTTCTAGTATTTAGGGTAAAAAGAAGGTGAGGTTAATGATTTCAGACCTTTTTTGTTTTCTTATATTGGAGTTTAGTGCTATAAATTTTCCCATAAGTACTGCTTTAGTAGCATCCCATATATTTTGATATTTTGTTTTCATTTCCATTCAGGTTTCTAATTTCCACTTTGATTTCTTTTTTGACTTAATGGGTTATTTAGAAGAGTATTATTTGTGGATTTTGCAGAGATCATTCTGGATGATTAAAATAGTTGTGGATTTTCTAGAGACCATTCTGTTAACGATCTCCAATTTAATTCCAGTGGAGTCAGAGACCATACTTCGTGTGACTTGAATGTTTTTAAATTAGTTGAAGGCAGAAGTGATTCAGTGACAGTTTTTTCCACGTGGGACACATGGGGTCTTAAAACAGAAGATAGACTGCCAGGGAGAGGAAGAAGGCTGCATCTCACTTGATGAGGTCACTAGGACAAGAGTGGACTGAGTATGCATATGGCAGCCACCTTCATGCTGTGCTCTGGAAAAGGGCAAGTTTTTATTAAACTTTTATTTCAAGTTCATGGGTGTAAGTGCAGGTTTGTTACATAAGATAAACTTGTGTCATGGGCCTTGTTGTACAGATCATTTCCTCACCCAGGTATTAAGCCTAGTACCCATTAGCTATTTTTTCTGATCCTCTCCCTCCTCCTGCCTTCCACTTCCAATAGGCCCCAGTGTGTGTTGTTTCCCTCTATGTGTCCATGTTTTCTCAACCTTTAGCTCTCACTTGTGAGAACACGTGGTATTTGGTTTTCTGTTCCTGTGTTAGTTTGCTAAGGATAATGGCTTCCAACTCCATCCATGTCCCTGCAAAGGACATGATCTCATTCTTTTTATGGCTGCACAGTATTCCGTGATATGTGTGTGTGTGTGTGTGTGTGTGTGTGTGTGTGTGTATCATGTTTACTTTACCCAGGCTTTCATTGATAGGTAGTTAGGTTGATTCCATGTCTTTGCTGTTGTGAATATTACTTCAATGAACACACACATGCATGTGTCTTTTTTTATTATTATTATACTTTAAGTTATAGGGTACATGTGCACAACGTGCAGGTTTGTTGCATATGTATACATGTGCCATGTTGGTGTACTGTACCCATTAACTCGTCATTTACATTAGGTATATCTCCTAATGCTATCCCTCCCCCATCCCCCAACACCACAATAGGCCCCAGTGTGTGATGTTTCCCTTCCTGTGTCCAAGTGATCTCATTGTTCAGTTCCCACCTATGAGTGAGAACATACAGTGTTTGGTTTTTTGTCCTTGCAATAGTTTGCTGAGAATGATGGTTTCCAGCTTCATCCATGTCCCTACAAAGGACATGAACTCATCCTTTTTTATGGCTGCATAGTATTCCATGGTGTATATGTGCCACATTTTCTTAATCCAGTCTATCATTGATGGACATTTGGGTTGGTTCCAAGTCTTTGCTATTGTGAATAGTGCCACAATAAACATACAGTGCATGTGTCTTTATAGCAGCATGATTTATAATCCTTTGAGTATATACCCAGTAATGAGATGGCTGGGTCAAATGGTATTTCTAGTTCTAGATCCTTGAGGAATCGCCACACTGTCTTCCACAATGGCTGAACCAGTTTACAGTGCCACCAACAGTGTAAAAGTGTTCCTATTTCTTCACATCCTCTCCAGCACCTGCTGTTTCCTGACTTTGTAATGATCACCATTCTAACTGGTATGAGATGGTATCTCATGGTAGTTTTGATTTGCATTTCTCTGATGGCCAGTGATGATGAGCATTTTTTCATGTGTCTCTTGGCTGCATAAATGTCTTCTTTTGATAAGAAGTGTCTGTTCATATCCTTTGCCCACCTTTTGATGGGATTGTTTGTTTTTTTCCTGTAAATTTATTTGAGTTCTTTGTAGATTCTGGATATTAGCCCTTTGTCAGATGAGTGGATAGCAAAAATGTTCTCCCGTTCTGTAGGTTGCCTGTTCACTCTGATGGTAGTTTCTTTTGCCATGCAGAAGCTCTTTAGTTTAATTAGATCCCATTTGTCAATTTTGGCTTTTGTTGCTGTTGCTTTCGGTGTTTTAGACATGGTCCTTGCCCATGCCCACGTCCTGAATGGTATTGTGTAGGTTTTCTTCTAGGGTTTTTACGATTTTAGGTCTAACATTTAAGTCTTTAATCCATCTTGAATTAATTTTTGTATAAGGTGTAAGGAAAGGATGCAGTTTCAGCTTTCTACATATGGCTAGCCAGTTTTCACAGCACCATTTATTAAATAGGGAATCTTTTCCCCATTTCTTGTTTTTGTCAGGTTTGTCAAAGATCAGATTGTTATAGATGTGTGGTATTATTTCTGAGGACTCAGTTCTGTTCCATTGGTCTATATCTCTGTTTTGGTACCAGTACCATGCTGTTTTGGTTACTGTAGCCTTGTAGTGTAGTTTGAAGTCAGGTAGCATGATGCATCCAGCTTTGTTCTTTTTGCTTAGGATAGGCTTGGCAATGTGGGCTCTTTTTTGGTTCCATGTGGACTTTAAAGTAGTTTTTTCCAATTCTGTGAAGAAAGTCATTGGTAGCTTGATGAGGATGGCATTGAATCTATAAATTACCTTGGGCAGTATGGCCATTTTCATGATATTGATTCTTCCTATCCATGAGCATGGTATGTTCTTCCATTTGTTTGTGTCCTCTTTTATTTTGTTGAGCAGTGGTTTGTAGTTCTCCTTTAAGAGGTCCTTCACATCCCCTGTAAGCTGGATTCCTAGGTATTTTATTCTCTTTGAAGCAATTGTGAATGGGAGTTCACTCATGATTTAGCTCTCTGTTTGTCTGTTATTGGTGTATAAGAATGTTTGTGATTTTTGCACATTGATTTTGTATCCTAAGACTTTGCTGACATTGCTTATCAGCTTAAGGAAATTTTGGGCTGAGACAATGGGGTTTTCTAAATATACAATCATGTCATCTGCAAACAGGGACAATTTGACTTCCTCTTTTCCTAATTGAATGCCCTTTATTTCTTTCTCCTGCCTGATTGCCCTGGCCAGAACTTCCAACAGTATACTGAATAGGAGTGGTGAGAGAGGACATCCCTGTCTTGTGCCAGTTTTCAAAGGGAATACTTCCAGTTTTTGCCTATTCAGTATGATATTGGCTGTGGGTTTGTCATAAATAGCTCTTATTATTTTGAGATACATCCCATCAATACCGAATTTATTGAGAGTTTTTAGCATGAAGGGCTGTTGAATTTTGTCAAAGGCCTTTTCTGCATCTATTGAGATAATCATGTGGTTTTTGTCTTTGGTTCTGTTTATATGCTGGATTACGTTTATTGATTTGCATATGTTGAACCAGCCTTGCATCCCAGTGATGAAGCCCACTTGATCATGGCGGATAAGCTTTTTGATGTGTTGCTGGATTTGTTTTGCCAGTATTTTATTGAGGATTTTTGCATTGGTGTTCATCAGGGATATTGGTCTAAAATTCTCTTTTTTTGTTGTGTCTTTGTTAGGCTTTGGTATCAGAATGATGCTGGCCTCATAAAATGAGTTAGGGAGGATCCCCTCTTTTTTTATTGATTGGAATAGTTTCAGAAGGAATGGTACCAGCTCCTCCTTGTACCTCTGGTAGAATTCGGCTGTGAATCCATCTGGTCCTGGACTTTTTTTGGTTGGTAGGCTGTTAATTATTGCCTCAATTTCAGAGCCTGTTATTGGTCTACTCAGGGGTTCAACTTCTTCCTGGTTTAGTCTTGGGAGGGTGTATGTGTCCAGGAATTTATTCACTTCTTCTGGATTTTCTAGTTTATTTGCATAGAGGTGTTTATAGTGTTCTCTGATGGTGATTTGTATTTCTGTGGGATTGGTGGTGATATCCCCTTTATCATTTCTTATTGCATCTATTTGATTCTTCTCTGTTTTCTTCTTTATTAGTCTTGCTAGTGGTCTATCAATTTTGTTGCTCTTTTCAAAAAACCAGCTCCTGGATTCACTGATTTTTTGAACGGTTTTTTGTGTCTCTATCTCTTTCAGTTCTGCTCTGATCTTAAGTTATTTCTTGCTGCTAGCTTTTGAATGTGTTCACTCTAACTTCTCTAGTTCTTTTAATTGTGATGTTAGGGTGTCAATTTTAGATCTTTCCTGCTTTCTCCTGTGGGCATTTAGTGCTATAAATTTCCCTCTACACATTGCTTTAAATGTGTCCTGGAGATTCTGGTATGTCATGTCTTTGTTCTCATTGCTTTCAAAGAACATCTTTATTTCTGCCTTCATTTTGTTATGTACCCAGTAGTCATTCAGGAGCAGGTTGTTCAGATTCCATGTAGTTGAGTGGTTTTGAGTGAGTTTCTTAATCCTGAGTTCTACTTTGATTGTGCTGTGGTCTGAGAGACAGTTTGTTATAATTTCTGTTCTTTTACATTTGCTGAGGAGTTTTTTACTTCCAACTATTTGGTCAGTTTTGGAATAAGTGTGATGTGGTGCTGAGAAGAACGTATATTCTGTTGATTTGGGGTGGAGAGTTCTGTAGATGTCTATTAGGTCCGCTTGGTGCAGAACTGAGTTCAATTCCTGGATATCCTTGTTAACTTTCTGTCTCATTGATCTGTCTAATGTTGACAGTGGGGTGTTAAAGTCTCCCATTATAATTGTGTGGGGGTCTAAGTCTCTTTGTAGGTCTCTAAGGACTCGCTTTATGAATCTGGGCACTCATGATTTGGTGCATATATATTTAGGATAGTTAGCTCTTCTTGTTGAATTGATCCCTTTACCATTATGTAATGGCCTTCTTTGTCTCTTTTGATCTTAGTTGGTTTAAAGTCTGTTTTATCAGAGACTAGGATTGCAACCCCTACTGTTTTTTGTTTTTCATTTGCTTGGCAGATCTTCCTCCATCCCTTTATTTTGAGCCTATATGTGTCTCTGCATGTGAGATGGGTCTCCTGAATACAGCATACTGATGGGTCTTGACTCTTTATCCAATTTGCCAGTCTGTCTTTTAGTTGGAGCATTCAGCCCATTTATATTTAACGTTAATATTGTTATGTGTGAATTTGATCCTGTCATTATGATGTTAGCTGGTCATTTTCCTCATTAGTTGATGCAGTTTCTTCCTAGCATTGATGGTCATTACAATTTGGCATGTTTTTGCAGTGGCTGGTACCAGTTGCTCCTTTCCATGTTTAGTGCTTCCTTCAGGAGCTCTTGTAGGGCAGCCTAGTGGTGACAGAATCTCTCAGCATTTGCTTGTCTGTAGAGGATTTTATTTCTCCTTCACTTATGAAGCTTAGTTTGGCTGGATATGAAATTCTGGGTTGAAAGTTCTTTTCTTTAAGAATGTTGAATATTGTCCCCCACTCTCTTCTGGCTTGTAGAGTTTCTGCCGAGAGATCTGCTATTAGTCTGATGGGCTTCCCTTTGTGGGTAACCCGACCTTTCTCTCTGGCTGTCCTTAACATTTTTTCCTTCATTTCAACTTTGGTGAATCTGACAATTATGTGTCTTGGAGTTGCTCTTCTCGAGGAGTATGTTTGTGGTGTTCTCTGTGTTTCCTGAATTTGAATGTTTGCCTGCCTTGCTATGTTGGGCAAGTTCTCCTGGATAATATCCTGCAGAGTGTTTTCCAACTTGGTTCCATTCTCCCTGTCACTTTCAGGTACACCAATCAGACATAGATTTGGTCTTTTCACATAGTCCCATATTTCTTGGAGGCTTTGTTCATTTCTTTTTACTCTTTTTTCTAAACTTCTCTTCTCACTTCATTTCATTCACTTGAGCTTCAATCACTGATACCCTTTCTTCCACTTGATCGAATTGGCTACTGAAGCTTGTGCATTCATCACGTAGTTCTCATGCCACAGTTTTCAGCTCCATCAGGTCATTTAAGGACTTCTCTACACTGGTTATTTGAGTTAGCCATTCGTTTAATCTTTTTTCAAGGTTTTTAGCTTTTTTTGCTGTGAGTTCCAACTTCCTCCTTTAGCTCGGAGAAGTTTGAACATCTGACGACTTCTTCTGTCAACCCGTCAAAGTCATTCTCCGTCCAGCTTTGTTCCATTGCTGGTGAGGAGCTGTGTTCTTTTGGAGGGGGAGAGGCACTCTGATTTTTAGAATTTTCAGCTTTTCTGTTCTGTTTTTTCCCCATCTTTGTGATTTTATCTACCTTTGGTCTTTGGTAATGGTGATGGAGTTTTGGTGTGGACGTCCTTTCTGTTTGTTAGTTTTCCTTCTAACAGTCACGACCCTCAGCTGCAGGTCTGTTGGAGTTTGCTGGAGGTCCACTCCAGACCGTTTGCCTGGGTATCAGCAGTGGAGTCCGCAGAACAGCAAATATTGCTGAACAGCAAATGTTGCTGCCTGATTGTTCCTCTGGAAGCTTCATCTCAGAGGGGTACCCAGCCGTGTGAGGTGTCAGTCTGCCCCTACTGTGGGGTGCCTCCCAGTTAGTCTACTCAGGGGTCAGAGACCCACTTGAGGAGGCAGTCTGTCTGTTCTCAGATCTCAAACTCTGTGCTGGGAGAACCACTACTCTCTTCAAAGCTGTCAGACAGGGACATTTAAGTCTGCAGAGATTTCTGTTGCCTTTTGTTTGGCTATGCCCTGACCCCAGAGATGGAGTCTACAGAGGCAGGCAGGCCTCCTTGAGCTGCATTGGGTTCCACCCAGTTCCAGCTACCCAACCACTTTGTTTACCTACTCAAGCCTCAGCAATGGTGGGTACCCCTCCCCCAGGCTCACTGCCACCTTGCAGTTTGATCTCAGACTGCTGTCCTAGCAATGAGTGAGGCTCCATGGGCGTGGGACCCTCTGAGCCAGGCGCGGGATATAATCTCCTGCTGTGCCATTTGCTAAGACCATTGGAAAAGCACAGTATTAGGTTGGGAGTGACCTAATTTTCCAGGTGCCATCTGTCACAGCTTCCCTTGGCTAGGAAAGGGAATTCCCTGACCCCTTGCACTTCCCAGGTGAGGCGATGCCTCGCCCTGCTTCAGCTCACGCTCTGTTGGCTGCACCCACTGTCCGACAAGCACCAGTGAGATGAACCTCGTACCTCAGTTGGAAATGCAGAAATCAACCGTCTTCTGCGGTCCTCATGCTGGGACCTGTAGATTGGAACTGTTCCTATTCGGCCATCTTGGAACCCCCGCGTATGTCTTTATAATAAAGTTATACTGGGAACTTTTTAGCATTGTATCTGGTGTCTATGCAAGAAAGAGGTTCCATTTTGTTTATTTGTTCATTTGTTTGTTTGTTTTTAGAAATAAAATCACAGATAGGGCCTTTAAAAAAGAATTAGTTGAGACCTATTTAATGTCTTAGAATACTGCTTATCATGTTACATTTCCATGTACACTTGAAAAGAATTTATATTCTGCTGTTATTGGACAGAATGTTATAAGTATAAATTAGGTCAAATTTAGTCATAGTGTTATCTAAATCTTTTATACCATTGCTCATTTTCTCTCCATTTGTTCTTTCAATTATTGAAAGGGGAACATTGAAGTCTTTCCTATAAAAGTGTGTGTGCTTTTTAATTTTTTTTTTTTTTTTTACAGCTCTCTTGGTTTTTGCTTTATGTTGAAGCTGTGTAATTGAGTGCATAAATGTTTAGGCAATGATCCTCTTTATCCATGATAATATTCTTTGATTTGAAATCTACTTTTTTATTGTTAATGTAATTATTACAGCTTTTTTTTTTGGTTAGATTGGCATGGTGTATCCTTTATGTCCTTTTACTTTGAACCTATTTGTGTCTACATATTTCAAATTAGTTTCTTCTGGACAGTATCTAGTTGGGTCTTGCTTTTCTGTATAATTAGATAATCTCTGCCTTTTAATTGCATGATTTAGACCATTTTCATTTAAGGTTATTATTCATACGATGAAGTTTAACTCTAGCACATTGATCACTTGTTTTCCATTTTCTCCCTGCTCATTTAACCTTCTTTTTCTGCTTTCTTTTGTATTAATTGAACATTTTTATTATTATCTTTAATTTTCTTTATTTGCTTATTAGCTATACATTGTTTTATCATTTTAGTGGTTACTTTAGGGTTTTAGTATATATTTTAATTTATCACAGTCTAACTTTCAATTATGTAAAGTCATTTAAGGTACAGTATAAAAATCTAATAATAATATACTCTCATTTCCCCACTTCTGTTTTTGTGCAATTGTTTTCATGGATTTTATTTTATCTACATTATAAACTTCACATTACTTTGTTATGATTTTTGTATAAGCAGCCAATTATCTTTTTAAAAGATTTAAATAATAAAAACTCATATATAGGTACCTAGGCAGTTAGTATTTCTGGTTCTCTTCCTTTGTGTAGATGCATATTTCTGTTATTGTTTTCCCTTGCCTGAAAGATATCTTTCACATTAGTTGTAGTGTGTATATAATGGTGATGTATTCTTTCTGATTTTGTTTGTCTGAAAATCTTCATTGAATTTTTATTTTAAAAAGTATTATCAAGAGGCATATAATTCTAAGTTGACAGTTTCTTTTTCTTAGTACTTTCCTCACTGTCTTTTTGCTTCATTGTTTCTGGTGAGAAATCTACTGCTACCTTCATGTTGTTCCTCTGTCAGTGAAATGTCTTCTTTTCTCTGGTTCTTTTTATGAATTTGTCTTTAACACTGATTAGAAAATTATATTATGATTGGCCCACATGTGCTGCATGTGTCTCATTCTTTTCGGACTAGCAGCTACACAAGGCTGTACTTTTCATGGTGAATGGCAGGAATGCAAACCAACCAACCAACTATGAAAGCATATTTCCAGCCTTGGTTTGCATTACATTAACTAATATCCATTAGCTAAAGCATGACATATGGTCAACCCCACATAAGGGATGGGGAAGTAAAATCCATCTATCAAGAAGCTTTGGCAAGGCTAGGCATACAGATTATGCTCAAATTGCACATCTGCGCTGGAAGAGGTCCACTACCTTGCTAATAAACTTAGATGTCCCAAGTAGAAGACACCTCATGAAACATAGCACAGATTATTACAATTGGCAATATTTTCCTATTGGAAGATTTTTCACTACTGTGGTTTCCACAGCTGGTCTCCTTTCTTAGGCGCACATTCCAAGTCACCCCTTGTAGATTTCTGATGGTAAAGCAGTACTTATGATCAAGTTCCTAAAAAGCTAAGAATGTTGAGACCATACCATATGTACTCTAATTGTGATGAAGGTGTACAGGATTCATTTGTCTTGTTAAGGAAAATTATACTTTACTGTGTTTCAACATGTAGTGACAGAGTTGTGAGTACATTCTTGCCCTTTTGAAAAAGAATACTACGTAAATAGGCAAAATCCTTTTGCTATTTTTGTAGCTTTACCAGAATATTCTTTGACATGAGTACTTTAAGGGATAATTCTCAAGATTAAGAGGGCAAAGCTAAGTAGAAGTTGAGTCTGAAAAAACCAGCTACATATTTTGAAGGCAGTCAAATTGGCATTATGGATATTTGATGACAGTAATTTTATGTATTCACATGTTGTATTAGTCCATTTTCACATTGCTATAAAGAATCACCTGAGACTGGGTCATTTACAAAGAAAAAAGGTTTAATTGACTCACAGTTCCGCATGACTGGGGAGGCGTCCGGAAACTTTCAATCATGGCAGAAGGTGAAAGGGAAGCAAGGCACATCTTAAATGGTGGCAGGAGAGAGACAGCAAGGGGGGAAGTGCCACACTTTAAAACCATCAACTCTCACAAGAACTCACTCACTATTGTGAGAACAACATCGGGAAAACTACCCCCATGATCCAGTCACCTCCCACCAGGTCCCTCCCTTCACACAAGGGGATTACAATTTGAGATGATATTTGGGTGGGGACACAGAGCCAAACCATAATCACATGTATGCATTGTTGCTAATGATAATAACATTAGCTTCCATTTCCATTTTGAGTATTTCCTAGCTATTATGTACATATACATTTATCATCTTTATTACTCATGGTAATCCTATTAGGTCTTATTAATCCCATTTTATTCACGAAGAAACCAAGGCTCAAAGAAGCTCAATTAATTGGCCAGGGAGAGACAGCTAGCAAGTGGTAATATTGGGGTATAGACACAGATTGATCTCAATCAAAGTCTGAGCATAGCCCATTATAGTCTGATGCCTCATTTCATCCTTCATCTCTAAATTCCCATTTGAGCTTCCTTAAGGGGATTCATTCGGCTTAAAGGGAAATAATGAATATATTCACATGACCTAAAATTTTATGGAGAACTTGCAGAACTTTGAGAATTCCTCTGTGGATTCTTGGGGTTCCTAATTGAGAAACTTGGGTCTGAGGCATCAGCGGCAGCCTGGCAGGCCTTGGAGTCAGAGGCACCAGCTGCAGTCTTACCTCTGCTGCATGGCAGCTGGGGGCCATGACAACAGATTACCATTCAGCCAATTCTATTCATTCTCCCAAATGGGGAATTGCTGCCATATCTCCCTCAATTTTTTGTAAGGATTATATTTGAAAAGGCAAGTACAATGCAGTTTGGAGAAGATGGCAAGATAAATGCTTTAAAGGCAATAAAGTGTTGTCAACATTAGACTGCACCAAAGTGTGTTGTTAACTTGAGCTAATGTCCATATGTGTAAAGTTCTTCAAACAGTGCCTATCATATTTCAAGTAGAATACATTTACTAAATTTTAAAAATATAATTTGTACCAACATAAAAGTTGGGGAAAAACAAAGCTTATGCAGATTTTGAATAGGAAATCGGTTGATAGTTTTGTGATTGTAATTAGTGAAGAAAGTGTAGCTCTCAGAAGGGCATTATCCTTGTGAAATTTTTTTAAAAGTATATATGGGGAGTTACTATGCTGCAAAATAGAAAACACAAGGCTAATAGCATGATATATTAGCAGCTTTCTTCTGCAATAAGTACGGATATGCTAAGGAAAGTATTTAGGTTATACCACTTCGCTGTTCTTTATTTATTTTTTATTTTTGGGAGGGAATGGAGCCTCGGTCCATCACCCATACTAGAGTGCAGTGGCGTGATCTCAGCTCACTGTGACATTCGCCTCCCAGGTTCAAGCTATTCTCCTGCCTTAGCCTCCCAAGTAGCTGGGACTATGGGCATGCACCACCATGCCCAACTAATTTTTCTTTTTTCTTTTCTTTTCTTTTTTTGCATTTTTACTAGAGACAGGGTTTCACCATGTTAGCCAGGATGGTCTCAATCTCTTGACCTCCTGATCTGCCCACCTTGGCCTCCCAAAGTGCTGGGATTACAGGCGTGAGCCACTTGTCTGGCCCTCACTTTTCATACATTTCTCAGTTTTTAATGTCTGTGATGAATATTAATTAAAATAACTCCTGTTCTTCAAAAATCAGTCTCCAAAAATCTGTTTTTATGTAATACTTTACCCATTGATTTGACATTTCAATTTCTAGGCAACAGAGTTTTTTTTTAAAAGAATTTTATATTGAATGCTAAACACATATAATTTAAATTGTATGAAAACTGACCCCAACCCCCTTTTCTGTGTTATACTTTATGGGACTTTGTCTTAGTCTGGCCCTTTACTGTGTAACTTGAGCCTGGGTTATGCCGATTTCAAGCCCACATGGTTTTCATGTGTTATGATACCAGAAATAAATGAACAAATGATAATGTTTAGTATTACAGATTTTTTTTTTATTATCCGAGCAGGACTTTTGTCCTATGTCTTATTTGGCTTACCTTCTTTCTAATTCAAAAATATTATTAATGGGAGCTCATTTTGCAGCAAATGTTGGGAGGCATGGCTGTCTCCTCTCTCCCTCCCGTTCACCCTCACTCATACACATACACAACTGAAACTAACAATACTATGGATGAAGACTGGATCAAATGATAACCAAATCAAGGGATAGGGTGCCAATGAGGGAATGAGGCAGTTGGGATGTGGTCAGCAGTACACAATGGCACCTTCCTTTTAAAATTTTAGCTTCCCAGAATAACATCAGCAGTATTGCTGTAGTAAGTCCAGATCTTGACCCATTTTATCGATTGGGTCATCTGTAATTTCTTGATCTGAGTTCTCTGAGCTGACAGAAGAGACTCCTTGCATCTTAGTACATTAGGATGCATCTTTGGAACATTCTCTTTGTTGACTGGACTTGGAACTAGACAAAGGACAAGAGCTAGAGCCTGGAACACATTCCAGAGCAACTTAGGTTATACTTGGCCAGAGGTAGTTATTTCCTTCTCACTGTGTTTAGCTGAGTGACTGGGCACATATTGGTGAGCCACCATGCTTATAAAAGTGTGTTTTGGGGATACCCAATAATAATATTAGAGAGAGTATACATGGGCTATATCATGGTCTTATCAGATTCAAGCTAATACATGTTTTGTTTTGTTTTGTTGTTTGTTTTAACAGAACGAAGTCCCTGAGGTGAAGAAAGAGGAGACTTTGCTGGATCTGGACTTCGATCCTTTCAAGCCCGAGGTGACACCTGCAGGTTCTGCTGGAGTGACCCACTCACCCATGTCTCAGGTATCAGGTGCTTTTTGGATATTTGGAGATATTTCGTAAACCTCAGTAATTCAGTGTGGTAAACAATGATCCCTATACCTTTCATGACTACTATCTATTTTTAATTTTGGTCGACAGATATTTCCTAATAGGAAAGAGGGGTAGAAAGGGGACCTTATCGATATTAGTTATTCTAAGCCTCCCATGCCATCAGCTTTCTCTACCCATAGAGCTGGCATAACCATACATTCCTGTTTTCTCTCCCAGAGTAATTGTTACCAGTGTCCACTTTGCACTCAGAACTGTTCAGGTTTACAGGATACATTTTATGGCTTCCCTGGATGAAGCTCTTTCTTTTGGCTTTGGGTTTACTCTTCTTGCTGTTTTCTCTACTTCCCTTCCTCATACTTTGCAAGTTAAGGTGTGTTTGCAATGACCATGAGAGCATGGCCCAGCAGAAGCCGTTTTCAGTGTTGATAGTTCTGAACTTGATGATGCTGTGTTCATCCTCCACATTGAAGAAGCTCCCTTCCTGTGATCATGATTATGGTTTGATGGAGAGTTGCCTTGCTTCCCCAAGCCTTTTTGCTCACCACTCCCTCCCTCTCCACATTTCTTCCTTTCTGATAGTTACTGTCGTTACATTTTCTGTCAGAGGATACTGGTGGTAGATGCCGTAATGACCTGTGGGTAGGTCCTCTGAAATATAGTTAGTTTACAGCTCTCTATGCTAATAGAAGGAAGTTAACTCAAAATTTGACAAAACAGAAACTGTTTATATGAGTACTTTGCATATGGTTGGAGCCCCACATTTGAATTTAGGCAAAACCAAAGTTGCTAGAGTATGCTTCAAATGAATTAGTGAAAGGGTATTGTAACATTCACCCTAGGAATTGAGACCTAGCTTGATTCCCTGGTCTTGAAGCCTTCTTGGTATATCACAGTAAACTACTAGGGAATAAATAGCTCAATATGAACCCCAATAAATAAGGATCATGTCTATTCCATGCTTTATTCTAGAATGTGATTGGACTTCTAAAGGCCTTCCTGTTGTAAAATATGAACAATAAATGTCTAAGGAAGGTGTTAATAAAGTAGGAAATTAATAGTCTAGACACTAGCCTTAAAGATGCTTTGCAAAAAATAAATGGGTCTCTTAGGTGAATGTTCCAGGAAGCCTCCTGTATTAACTCTCTTCTAGAAGATTCATGATGTGCATTATGAATATTAAAGACTGAGAATACTAAAGACTGAGAAGTTCTGCAATTAAAAAAACTGTTTATGTTTGTTTAACTTAGAGTTTCCCAAATTTGTTTGACCACAGAAATTTATGTTAACCATACTTGTCTTAATATTCATTGGAATGTTCTCTAAAACAATATTTTGAGAAGTATTGTCAGCAAGTTTGAGGATTCCACCTTGGTGACCAAGAAAAGTACAAAGTGAATATACATATAATCGAATATACTTCCTTCTCAGAGCTCTCTCATTGTATAGACAGCCTGCAGAATTCACGGGATTTTCTCTGCCTTACGCTCCATGTTGTTGTTTTTTTTTTTTTTTTTTTTTTTTTTTTTTTTTTTTTGAGGCAGAGTCTTACTCTGTCACCCAGGCTGGAGTGCAGCGGTGCGATCTTGGCTCACTGGAAGCTTTGCCTCTTGGGTTCACGTCATTCTCCTGCCTCAGCCTCCTGAGTTGCTGGGACTGCAGGTGTCCACCGCCACACCTGGCTAATTTTTTGTATTTTTAGTAGAGATGGGGTTTCACCATGTTTGCCAGGATGGTCTCGATCTCCTGACCTCGTGGTCCACCTGCCTTGGCCTCCCAAAGTGCTGGGATTACAGGCGTGAGTCACCATGCCTGGCCCATGCTTCACTTCTTTTGTGGCAGAAGCAAAGTTTCTGCAGTGGATGCTAGAATGATTAGTGGGTAAGATTTCGTAGCATTTCTGTCTACAAGTTTGAATCAGGAGAGAAACCTCTTTCATGTTAATTCATGGTTACATTAATCCATAAATCATGAAACTGTGTGTGGCCTCATGACTAAGAGATTCTTCAAAATTAAACAAAAATGACCTGGTTTAATCTTCAAAATCTTAGTTCTGAAGGACATATATCACCGCAGTGAGGGCAAGCTGTGTGTGTCCCTGTGCTCTTCGTCATGGCCAGGTAATAAAACCCTCTAGCCTCCTGGTGGCCATAACTGAGTCACTACACTATCGTTGTCCTACAATCCAGCTTTGATCATACCTCTCCTCTCTTGCTAAGAACAAAAGTCTTGACTGAATGACAAAAAAAGCACAGCACTGTTAGGTCTGCCTGGTTTCTTTCCTCTTCACTCAAAATGACCTCCTTTACTCATCACCTGACCCCATGTTTTCAAGTGATGTTCTTGCTGCTAGCAGAACACCTCGTCTTGTGATCTCTGCAGTATCTGTGCACACTAACGCATCCTTTCATGATCCTGAGGATTGATAAACATGACATTTCACATTTCCTGCCTTCCTTTTAAAGAAAATACTGGTGATGTGTGCATGATGCAGAGACATGTACTAGCTTTTATGATCTTTGATTCTTAAGGGGCTGTGAAGCAATGAAATGCAAATCATCTAGATAATCAGAAAACATATATTAGATCCATGTACAGAAAATTGTGGCTTTCCATGGAGTTGTTCTCTCCTGTCTTAGGCGTCCTACAAGAAGATGCTAAGCAAGAGACCAGGCAGGCTGCATGGAGATAGATGCAAGGCGGGCAGTGCAGAGCAGTTAGAATGGGTCCGAACCAGGTGGGTGGGTGTCAGTTAGAACTCAGGGCCCGCTTTCTATAATACAGAACCCAAATGAGGCCTCTGCAATCTCTACTGGAAACCATCGTATTTTTAAGGTGGGAATGCCAGGCTCTCTAGTTTGCTGTTCACATTTAGTGATTCAAAATAAGTACACAAACATGGATCCATTCTAATGACAAAGACATGGGCATAACGCGATGTGGCTTTAGCAGCAATTCTCAATCATAAAGGAAATAAAGAGAAGTCTCCCCTACTCCCCTCAGCCATAGTGGAAGTCATTTGAACCATCTGGCCTCACTCCCCAGGATTCATAAGCTTTATAAATAAAATAGCAGTAGTAAGTGTAATTCATTCATGTCTTAGGGGGTGCTCTGCCAATTTGTATGATTACCAATTCATTGAGCAGTGTGTTATCATCTAATTTAACATATTGAAGAACTATTTTTCTGGGGCTCATTTACCATCAAACTGGTCATCCTATATCCTCTCAAATGAGATGAGAAGGAAATAGCATTAGCAGTGATTAGCGCCTGCATTTCCTCAAAGATGTGATAAGCTCTAAAATTTGGACACCTCGTTTACTTCATTTTAATGAGGTATGTGTGTGTATGTGTGTGTGTTAAAGTAACCTCATTCATGTTTCAAATATAGTTTTCTACTCACATAGTGAAAGGTGAGATTGATTAGACCTGTGCTATCCAAAGCTAAATGCCATTTAAGCTTATATTAAGTATAATAAAATTATGTAAAATTTAAAATGTGCTTTTGTTACCCTAGCACATTTCAAGTGCTCAATAGCCACATGTGACCAGGGCTACCGTACTGGATAAGTACAGATATGGATCATTTCCATCACCAAAAAAAGTTCTATTGAACAGTGCCGTACGAAATGCTTAAAAAATGCTTATAATTTCAAGAACTTTTGTCACGTCAGCTTTTTTTTACATTTTAGATTTGTATAACTAACAATATTTTTGTTTATTTGCTTTCAGACATTGCCCTGGGACCTATGGACGGTAAGCCACTAATAACTCTGTTTTCATGTATCTTGATCCCCAGAAATTTGGAAACCTTGTTATATTTTATTTCATTTGCAACAGAAAGAAGACTCATACAATTTAATGATGATGTAGACCCCTAGGGTGGTCATTAGGCCACTGAAAGTCTTGAGCATTATGAGAACCTGAAGATGATGGTGAAGGAAGAGTACAGTGGACCAGATTCCTGGATGAATAATGGTCAATAATTTGAATAATGGTCAATAAATTGGCCCTTTGTTTCTTTCTGTGGTGGTTGATGGCAAAAGGAGCTATTGTAGTGAAGGACACACACACTTAAATAGAAGACAAGGAAAGTGTGAATGAGAAAATGGAAGAGATGGGCTACTTGGCACATGGAATCATTTTTTAAAAATTATTATATTTAATGAAGCTTGAGTTAATAAGAACTTGAGCTTTACAGCCAGATGGCCATGGATTTTAGTCCAAACTCTTCTACTTATAACCTTGAGACTTTGGGCAATTTCTAAAACTCTCTAAGCATCATTTTTTCTCATTTGTAAAATAAGGGTAACAATGCCTACCTCAGAAGGTTGTGTGAGGTTTAAATAAGATAATTGTAGAGTATGTAGCCTGGTGTCTGGTATGTGTCAATAAAAGGTAGATATTATTATTGATGTTTATTCAGCTAATCTGACGTGTAAGGATAACTACTCCATAATTTAGACTTGGGAAAGTGTCACAAACAGAGCTTTGTGGTGGTCTCATTGGTGCTGTGAAATTAGGTGACTGGTCACACACCTCTACAGCCTCATATCCCTTGCAGCAGAGTCTTTGTTTTAGAAAAGCCCTGGTGATGTGGTCTTAAGAACCCAACTTAAGTTGTATGTTTTCTTCTTTTATAGTGAGGCAAAAAAAGGAAAGTTTAATAGATCTAGATCTAGCTATTCCTGGGCAATGCCACTTCTGGATTGACTTTGCCACTTTCTTTCTCCCTTCAAAACAAAAAGGTGTCTGTCCCTTCTTTCTGCAGTTGCAGGGCTTATACTGCAGTCTTTAAGATCCTTGGATCATCAAGGAAGGTGCTCAAGAAGAGAGATTAAAAATGTCGATTGAAACCACCAATGACTAAGTTATATCTTTTCTAGTGAAAAGTTTTACTCATATATTCACAAAAAGGCATGCATGGATTGATGCTCAAGTCATTTGAATTCTAACTTCAACTCTGTGTTAATTTTCTTGGAGATTAAAAAGACAATGCTTTTTTTTTTTGTTATTCCAATATTTATATCTTTAGTGGAACTGTAACACATTTTCCTTCCCTAGCTGGGAGGGTATGGAGAGGGTGAAGGTATCATCTAGAAACAGCTATTGAACATTTCAGAGGACAAACTTGCTAGGAATGGTACCAATAACAAGAATGCAAAACAACAGCTTTCTGAACATAATTGCTCACAGCTATTAATCGTCTCAACTTTGCAAGATTTTTTTGTTATGTGGAGAAAATGGCTGCTAATTTGGAGGAATGACATCAAGAGAACTCTCCAGGCAGTCAGACTGGTTAATATCAGACCATTCTCCATCTAAACATCCACCTCAAAGACAGAGCCAAGTATAGGATGAGTTTGGGGAATATTTTCTTCTGATACTGTGTCAGAGTGTGTGCTACTGTGTAATTTCTTGACCTTGAGTGCTTGATCTTATTCCGATGTTCTCAAACTTGCTTATGTGTTTGAAGCTTTACATTTCAGAGTCTGCTAAAGCAGAAGTCATGTACTGGCCATAAAACATCCTTGTTGATGCTACAAAATGACAGAGGCTTTCTTTGGGTTTTAGTTGTACCTTTTCTACAGTGGTCTTAAACAATTTTGGAACAAAAATCATTCCCATCACAAAACAAGTTGTAAAGTTTGTTCCTAAGCCAGTAAAAGCTATAGCCTTCAGCAGAATGTTGACTCTAGACACCATAGGATTAGTGTTAGTGTGTTAGTGAATTTTCTTCTCTTGCCTTATTGTTACTATTTTCTTTACCTATACAGACAAGCGCTGATTTGGTACAGCCGGTGGGTAAATATCCAGAACATTCTGGATTTTTTTGGTATTTGATATGCATTACATACATAGCATATTTTCTAGAGTGAACTGTTTCCCCATGTCATTGCTAGTCATAGATTTAAACCTTAAGCCAATGAATGTAATCACTTTCCAATTTGGTTTTACTGGTGCTACCTGCCTGAAGAGCTTTGTGTTTCTCATCAAATCTTGCCATGATCTGTTTCATCTTTTGTTTTTGTTTTTGTTTTTGTTTTTTCCTTTGCTCTTCTGCATACTTTAAAGACTGACTCTTCAGAAAGTCTTTCCTTGTGTAACCTGATCATGGAGGAAACTCCAGACAGTGGGTTGGCCGAAGAAATTCAAAGATCTCAAAATGATATAGGTGCATTTACTTGGGGCCCTGACGCTAGTACAGACAGGGTCAGCCAGGAAATTACCTCAGGCGGGTTTGGAGAAGACTCTGCATGTCTCTCCGAAGCAGAGCAAGACATAAGATTATCCACCAGGCTGCTTTCGTCTGCTGACTGGCCCACTGTAGCTGAACAGGGTGAGCATGCCCCGGGGCCAGCCCTTCCAGGTGGAAATGAACAACTGCCCCCAAAGCCTGCGCCTGAGGCTGGAGTTACCTTTGCTCCTTGTGTGGAGATGGAGCAGCCGTATGACCCACTTGACTCAGACATGCCAGCCATGGACACAGCTGGCCTGTTCAAAGAAAGTCATGAAGATGTGAAGAAGTCAGATGAAGAGGAAGAGAAACAGAAGATAGAAGATTCTCTGTGGGCAGGTGTGGAGACATGTCAAAAGGTAGACACTGGAGCTATTGATATCAAGACACTAGAAGGTACAGAGGAATTTGAAGAGAAAGCATGTGAAAGGACAGGAAACAGAGTGGTAGATCTTAATACCATAGGAAAGGAAGCACATAAGACCTTAAAAATTAATGAAGTGGAAACTAGAAAAGATGTAAGAGCAGGGTATAAGGAAAGTATAAACACCAATGAAAATTATTTTGAGAAAACTGACCTATTAGAAAAGGACATGGAAAGAGGAGATATGGCAAAAGAACTTAGTGACAGAGACCAAGGTCTACATGATGGAATTCAAAAGGTAATCAAAAATTGTGAGATGATAGGCGGCTTTGGAGCCAAACCTGCCAATCACCCAGATATCTTGAATCCATCTCTCCAGACCTACTCTGTATCTAAGATTAAAGATGGCAGCCCTGAGGGATGGGATTTCACTAGAGAAGACATAAAGAAAAATGCAATAGACACTCCCAACCATGATATGATATATTACCCAGCACAAGACAGTACAGATGCTGAAGAAACTCAGTGTGAGACTGTGTTAAATGCTCTTGTAGGTGACAGTGATAAAAATCAGGCTGTTTTATCAATAAAACTTGAAGTAGAAGCTCAGTCTAGGACTGACCTTAATTATTCTCTGGGAAGGGATGCAAACAGAAGAGATTTATGTTCATGTAAGGCAGAAAGTTCACTAATAGAAGGGTCTGAAAGAACAGTAACTGAGAACTGTAGTCATACTGTTAACTTGCCAAGAATTGCAGAGATAGACTCTTGGGGAACAGATCCAGGTCAAATCTGGCAGCCAAGCTTGGATTCAGCATTGAATAATTTGGATATAACAGGATTCTCTGGTATACCAGATGGCCAAGCAAGTGGATTTGCCAATTGTCTGGATTCTATTAACCATGGGCCTATCAGAGATACAGAAGGCTTAGATAATAGCTGGACACATTTAGATGTAGTTGAGCACAAGGAAGAACTGGAGGTGGACTTACTAGCAGGTGTATGTAGGAAACAAGCCATTGCTAGCTGCTGGGAACAAAGCCAGGAGATAGCAAGACCATTGATTTTGGGGACCTCCCGGAATGCTAGCACTGAGAGTTCTGCTAGTTCCCGAGACCAGGACATCAACTACTCAGATTTATCTGAAGATGAAATTGCTAACCAGAGATATGGATTGTTGTACCAAGAAATAGAGGCTGACAAAGATGAGGTACTTACCCTGGTCTGTAGCATAGACTAGCCAAAAACTTCTGTAGGTTCTGTTTTTCCTCATGTCTCTCACCTACTTCATTATCCATCACTATCTTCTAGGAGGCCTAATCTCTCTAACAGATTGTCATGTACTTCTTGAAATCTGTGCAAACCGAACACAAATAGGTTGACCAAAAAAAAAAAAAAAAAAAAAAAAAGGCAGCAGCATCAACAACAACAAAAAACCCAACAACATAGGCACATACACACACAAAGCAGAATGATTGTGTTGGGAATTAATGAGAATCTATGTTACCATTTCATTTTCTGAGTTGATTCTCTCTACTTTCACTTTTACTATTCAAGAACTAAAAATGTGCTAAACCAAGAGCAGCACAGACTAATTTACTGTTCCTAAAATGGTTCTGCTCCAATAAGAACACATGAAATGTTTCAACCCAGGCCCACTGAAACTGTAAAATATCATAATTGCTGTTCATCAAAATGATGCATTGTAGAAACACTGGAAAAGCTTCTTCCAGATTCTATCAATGGCCTGAAAACAAGCAACTTAACTCCTAATGGCCTTTTTCCGGAATCATCTTCTCATAGAGAAAGTGGGTTTGGGTCGGCACCAAGCAGTAATGCAGCAGCAATCATTGTAAAATTAACCTTTCTTTTTTTGTCAGCCTATTTAAAATCATGCAGTGTGGCCTTTTGCATTTCCTAAGTTATTTCATGCACAGCAACCTTTTGTATGATTTTAAAACTTGTGATAGTCTTTACTTTCCAACTTGTCTAATGGATATTTACTGGTCCTACAAAAATGATAATGAAAAAAATAACACAATCTGATTTTCGTTTCTGTTTAGGCTTCTGGTGGTTCATTTAATGGATTCACACAGGTAAGGAATCTATTTTGTTACAAGATCCATCTGCTGAGCATGATGCACATTTTTTTCAATGTGGTTTGGTTCTCTGTGCCACTAATACAGCATAATGATTAAGAATGTCAGCACAAAATTGGACCCCACTACTTACAAACTGAGTAATGGAAACAGAATAGTAGCAACAATGTATGATTATTGTGAAGATTAAATGAGATATGCAACAGAGTGTTTAGCCCAGCAGGCTAGCACACACTAAGTTCTCCCTGACTTTAGGTTAGCTTTTATTAATATGATTAGCTATACCATGGGCTTCTACCTTCTACCGATTCCTCTACTAGAAATGAGAAGTTGTTCTGATCTGAGAGATCCACTGGATTCAGCTGTTCTAAAGAAGAGCTAGGATTGTTTTGAACTAATGAGATGGATCTTTAGAAAATGTGAGAGGGTTTTAGGAGCTTCCTTCTAGAGATTCCTATAGGAACCCCACTGCACAGAGCCTTGCCTCTTCAGCAGTTCTCCAGGAAGGATCTGTTGGAAGCTCAGAAACCATATGCTGGTTGTGTCCAATAAGGCAGTATTTTCCTTGGGAGTCTGTGAAAGAGAAACCACAAGATGAATTGTCCCATTAGGACAGTGTATGTGTATGTCCCAACAGGTAGGCAGGTGTAACATATGTAAAAGGCTGGCCACATGGCTCTCAGGCTCCTGGATCAGTTCTGACAACCTCTTCAACGGAGACCTCAAACAGGCTCGTCTGTGATGCCTGCTTTGTCTCAGAATGTCAGACGTGAACAGTTTCTAATAATTTAGCACTTAGAATTCTCTAAATACATATTCACAATATATTCATAAATAGAATTCGCTATTTAAAGGTTTCATTATTTTTCCATGTTACCTATAAAAAGATAAAAACTCACTGATATTCCTACATCCAAATACAGATACACACAAACACAAAGAGAGATGTTAATGCATCTCTTCCATCTTCAGATAATTCTTTTGAAAGGTTATCATAGGCATTGTCATAAATTTCTCATTCTTTTCAGGTTTGTATTTCTATCAGAGTTATGAATGCACATAATTTTAAAAGTAACAACTTTTATAAGGGCTTTTATTTTAAAACTTCAGACCATCATACACTCCCTTCATTTCCTTTTCTTAGAGGTGAATAGTTTCACTTCCTTCAACAAATTCTGTTTCCGCCCTATATGTGTGCATGGGTTTCTTATTATGCTGCTTTTTGATTTCTAAAGTATTATCTATTGACTCATCCCTCTGGAAGGCGAAGACTTAAAGTATTTTCCACCTCCTACCCACCCAATTCGCCCCCTCTTCTGCTTCCTGCCCTTCCTCTGATAGAGTTCCATCAGAGCCATCCAGGCAATCTGTGGTAATGGAACAGTGATGAAAATGCTATTAGTAGCCAAGTCATGAAGTTCACATTTTGTTTCATGCCAATTTTTTTGTTTTCCTTTGTGGTTATAATTGTGGGTCTTATTTATTTGCCTGTTGGTTGATCCACTTAGTTTTCTAGGTACTTATCGCATATTCAACCCCATACTCTGTAGTTATATAAATCTCCTATTCTGCTGAAAACATTAGACATTCGATCAGTTTCATCTTCTTGAAGAAATTGCCTATCTGTCCTCCTGGGCTGCTCTGGTCTGAACCTGGTACCCTATGCCTGTGACTTGCTGCAGAGCTGTTCTCTGGCTCTTCCATCCTGTTGATCATGGGAGCTACCTTCACCTCTCTCTCCTGTCCTTCCACTGTTTTCTGATGCAAGTTTCCTCATTTGTGGTTTAATCATTCACTTGGGTGGAGCACAACCTCCAGTAGCTTTCTGAAAAAAGTGTACACGGAAGGTGAATATTTGTGACCTTACCCATCTGAACATGTCCTACGTATATATTAATATAACGGACTGCTAGTTTGGGTATTATATTTGAAGCTGTAAATCATTTTCCCTTAGAATTTTAAAGCCATCACTCCACTCAATCCTACCACCTAGTGTTGCCTTCAAGAAATTGTAATTTTGAGTCTTGATATTTTGTAAGAAACCTTCTTCCCACTCCTCATTCTTTCTCTCTCTCTCCCTCCTCCTACCTCTTTCATCTTCCTTTTCACTCTTTCTCTGTGGAACTTTGTAGCATCTTCTTTTTACTTCAGTGTTTCTGAAATGTTTCAATGATGGGCTATGGTCTGAGTCTCTTTTCATCCACTGTATAAGCCTTTTTAATCTCAAAATTTATGGGTTTTGATTTGGGAGAACTGTAAAAAAATAATCATGGCTTTATCTTTTTTTTCCTTTGTTCTCTCATTCCATAACACTTCTCTTTTTCATATGTTAACTTCCTGACTAGTATTCTATTATTTTTTCTTTGCTGTTTCCTTTTCTCTGTTGTCTTTCTCTACTTTCTCTGTTTGCCAATTATTCTAACAGGTTTTTCACCCCTATAATTTTTTCAATTTCCAATGACTCTTTTTATTTACTGCATATTTATTTTCCAACAGCATCTTCTTCTTGTGTCATGAATGATTCTCTTCCTTTATATCTCTAAAATATTAATAATCAGTTTTGATTTTTTTTTTTGCAAAGTCTTTGTTTCTTCCACTTGCTTTCTATTCCATTTCTCTCTTTTGTATTTGAGACTTATCAAATGTTTGGTGATCTTGACTGAATACTCATATTTAAAAGTGGGAATCTGAAAAGCTGACTGGAAAGTTGTACAGGTAGATAGAGTTCATTGACTGCGGGCATTGTTGCAGGACTTTCTGGCTCATCTTTTCTGTTGGCGAGCCACTGAGGTCAGATTCTTTAGGCATTTTTTTTTTTTTTTTTCGTTTGGGCTGGCCAGATTTCCCAAGGAAGATTTATTTTGTCTCCTGTCTGCAAAGTTCAGGTCTGACTACTAGTGTAATGGAGGTGATTGGGGAAAAAACGGGAGCAGAGTAGTGAGAGAGGGGTGCATGGTCTCAGTATTTATTATGTAAATACTCAGTGCTTCTACCTTCCTGATGTGCCTGTGTGTTCCCCAGTCCAGGGACCCTGTTTCAGCCTCTGTATAATTAATCTCAAGTCTTCTGCTAGGGTAGGCAAGGATGTTGCTTGGTGTTCTTAGTAGGTAAGAATATCTTGAGGTCTGACAAGTTTGTAATAGACTTTTACAAAGTCTATTACATTTACAAAGTCTATTATATTTTTCTGTTGTTACCACCGCCCTCACTCCTGTTTCCTGTGGCTCTTTATGCTTCTAATTCTTCATCACTGGGAGTTCTAAGGAACAAATCAGACTGATTTTCAGCATTTCTAACATCACCTTAGGATACAGATTTCTCTGATCCACCAAGTTACTACTCTTTCATCTGCTTTCCAATTGCAACATTTTGTTGTTTCTGTCTTTCTTCTCATTCTTTTCGTTCTTACAGGTTTATGCCTTTAAAAAAATCCCTTTATTGTTGTTTAGTTTGGATTCAGGAGGTAACAGAGGTAACTGCATGTGTTCAAAACACCATCTTCATCCAAAAGTCACTGACTCATCTTTTCTGTTAGGCGTCCCCTGGATGTCATTTCTTCAGGCATTTTGTTTTTTCCCTTGAGCTAGCAGATTTCCCAGGAAAGGCAATTGGGTCTCCTGTTTGGAGGGTGCAAGCCTGGCTACCAATGTAATGAGAGATGAAGGTTCCTTTAGAGGTTAATTTTCCTTTAGATTTCCTCCAGCTTGATTTGTTTAGGTCAATGAACATATTTTATGAAATTTTAACATGTGGCTCATACATAACCCATTAGAAAGAACACTGAAGTAATATAGTGAGATTGAATTCACAACATTTAAAAAGTTTGAATTTTGGAACTTCAACCACTAACTTCTGATTTGGTATCAACAGCCAGAAGAGAAGCTGTGGACTAAAGATGCCGCTGAAGCCAGTGGCCTCTGTTTAATGACTCTCGTAGTATTCTGCTAGCAGAGACTTATATTAAAACTTACTTTTGCATGTTTTGACTTAATGATTTAAAATAAAAGGGGACTTTAACATGTTTAAAATAATATTTATTGAGGCCAGGCATGGTGGCTGCCATCTCTAATCCTAGTACTCTGGGAGGCCAAGCTGGCAGATTGCTTGAGCTGAGAAATTCAAGACCAGCTTGGGCAACATGATGAAACCCTGTCTATACAAAAAAAAAAAAAAAAAACAAAAATTAGCCAGGCGTGGTGATGTGCACCTGTACTTCTAGCTACTCAGGAGGTTGAGGTGGATCACCTGAGCCCAGGGAGGTGGAAAATGCAGTGAGCATGATCATACCACTATACTCCAGCCTGGAGGACAGAGGAGACCCTTTCTCCAAAAAAAAAAGAAAAAAAAAGAAAAAAAAAATTAGAGTCTATATATATGTGTGTGTGTGTGTGTGTGTATATATATATATAGAGAGAGAGAGAGAGAGAGAATTGATGGTAGCTAATTTAAATATCTTTTCAAAACATCTTCTATTTTTATCCTTGATTGTCAGCCCCAGGATACTTCATTATTCGCAATGCAGACAGACCAGAGTATGATCTGCAACTTGGTAAGTTGATTTGGGTTTGTGCTCTCGGGAGGTTGTTAGTTATCCCTGCATCTAGAGTTTTAATATCCAGAATGTGGTTTCTGGATCCTGTGCTTTTCTAGAAGACAGGAGAGAACGTGTCTGTAAAACCTCAGTGTGACTTTGCATTTAGTTATTTCTATTCACACAGGCACAGTCATTCCAGCATAAACCAGTCTCCTAATTATGAACCCCAGCAGAACACAGTGAATCCATTAAGGATATGTATATTTCCATATGAATATAACTTAAGCTCCAGTATTTAAAGTGAAATTGCCTCAAGAATCCATGTTTCAAAAGAAATCCTTGTTTGTTTCTTGAACCTGAAACTACCCCATTTCTCATCTCATCCCTCCACTCTGTGAGAGGTAGAAAGCAGTAATGCATAGTAGAGTTGTGATTTCTAATTTGATACCAAATGAGAGGAGAGACAAAAGCTTAGTTAGGGGATGAGTAAGAAATAGAAATAGTTACTCCTGGTGTTAGAGGAGATTCTTAAAAGATCAGTGTTGCAGTTACGATGGAAAACGTTTTTAGCAACAGCTTAAAGCTTACTAGTAAAGATGAATGAAGAGACCTTAAGAGATGTCGCTTTTGAGCATGTCATTGCTACACTTCAGAGGATTTGGGCTCTTTGAGGACTAGGTCATGAGGGTTATTTGTAGCACTGTGGTTTTCTCATGGGAGTAGTGCATACTTATCCCAGCTTCTGCCTTTCATATTGGATACTTGGAATTAAGATTAAATACAATGAATTTTTTAAAACTATTTTATTTGTAAGTAAGGAATTCTGTTCTGGAGGGTTTGTCTTCAAGGCTGGTTTGATATATTTTCAAAGGCAGGTGTGTCTCTCATACCTTGTCAATAGATTGTCACGCTTTTGCCTTTTGGACAACCAGCTGAAAGACAGAGTCTCTCTGGCCTGCAAATAAATATTTAAATGTTTCAAATACAAATTATACTTGTGTTAGTCATGGAGCCAGTGAAACTCATTCTTCATGTTCATTGGTGATTCTCCAGCTGGGTGATGGAGATGGAGAATGGAATTTTTAATTATCAACCGTGAATGGTTTATGAGAAATGGAGAAATACCAGTATAAAAGGAAAGGCAATTGGTTATAATTAAACTCACACCTACTACACTGATGCAAAACATTCAGGTCTAGAATTCAGTGGTTTTTAAGTTTTGGTGAGCCTTTCCATATCATCCCTGGCTGGTCCTAGGAGCTTCCATGCTTGTCTTTCTCTTCTCTTTGTATGTATTCTCTGAAGCAGACATCTTGCCCCTTCTTTCCATGGGGAACTTAGCTTTGTCATGTTCAGTATTGCAAATGCTGCTAACATTGGCCCTGCCCTCTGATCTAGGAAATCACAGTGAACCGATGTCTCCCAGTGAGTCCTGATTGTACACGATCTTCCCAGGAGCAAGAAAACTTCCCAGTGTTTGGCTCATTGACTATTCTGAGCGAAGTAGGAGATGAAGTTGATAATCAGCGGTACATCTCCCAGTCTGCATCATACAGCCCCACAGGACATCTTTTGAGTACAGGTTTAAACCCTTTTGAATCAGCAACTCTTGCTCAGAGCTCAGAGCTGCCTCTAAAGCCCTCTGCAGTTCTCACTAAATTAGCTCTCTCAGGATTGGAGAAACTGGATACAAGGCCACATTGGATGTGACTAGACTTCTGCCCCTGCTCTCCCAACCCATCTCCTTTTCCTCTGTGTTGACCCGCCTTTCATCTTATCACAAAGGATACCAGAAAAGGTGCTGCAAGGCTATACTCCTTATTTTATTCTAAAGGAAGAATTCGTTTATGGTCCTCAGAGTTCAACCATTGTGGTATCTACTGCCACCAATATCTGTAAAGGATGCACCTCTTCTCTGAATGTGTAATGACTGCTACTGAAACAAACAATAGGAAATCATTCTCAGCACTCCAAAATAGGTGTGGCAGGGGATCAGCCTATTTGCAATGTCTCTCGAGGGAGACATCTTATAGAAAAAAATGGTGAAGGTAGGGCACAATTCCCATAGGACTATATTGAATCTCTCCACAAGAGGTTGCTCACATTTTATCTTAGTTTTTCCCTCTTTCTTGACAAAACACTTATAATTTTGCATTATCTTGGAAAAGAAAGGTGGCTTCTATTTCTAAATTTAGGTAGCTGATTTTATATACAACCAGGCTTCATTGTTACTCATCATTTAGTGAGTTATACTATCCTCCTGGAATTTAGGTTAAGTTGTAATGCCTTATTGTGAAATTTCATGTGTTATTGTCGTATGTGAAACATCTTGTGACTTGTGGGGACATAAGCAATCCTATGTTCTCCTGATACTAGACCACAGTCACACTGTCAAATTTCAACAAGCAAATGCAATTAGACTCATTTATAGAATCACCCTAGCTATTTATTCTTGCCTTATAAAAAATGTCAGAATTTCTTGAGACTTCTAAGAAACCTAGACTCTGATGCAAATATTTTTTGCATTTGGAGATATCTTTGCATTTTGTAAAATATATGATGATATATTTCTTTGACTCATGTTTTAAAACATCTCTTGGCTTCTCATCTGGCTTCAATCTAACTTCTTCCGTAGCATAGACTCAGCTTGCAGTGAACAGCATCTACTTGTGGATTTCTTGGTGTTTTCTCAAATTGCCCTTTTATCCTTCATTGTGAAGGTCATTTGATACCAGGCTGTCATAGCAAATCACCTTGACTTCCTAAATGGTAAGATCATTCCCTGAGCGCTTACAGTATCTGTTTGCTGTTATGAAAACTTGTTCCATTATGAAGATAATTCTTTTCGAACAATAAAAGTGAAGTATTTTTCCATAAAGGACTCCTGAGAGCATATTCGTGTGAATTTTATCTCATTCTTTCCTAAAAATTATGTCAGGCCACCTCTTAAAGCTTAAAAAAGCCCATAAAAAATCAAATGTCTATACACCTGTCTACCAGTCCTTTGAATTTATTATGCCCTTTGAAAAGAATGGTCGTGTGATCCTGGCATGCATAAAAATGGAATGATTTGGTGGGAGACATAAGACAAATAGTTTGTGTGTTTGTCCAACACTAGGCTATTCATATTCATTTTGTATTACCTCAGCATAACTTTTCCATCACTTCTCTGGGGAACTTGCCATGTGCACTGACTCAGATAAATGTACAGGACAAATAGAGGTGGGTTTTGATTGCTTATGGTGAGTTGGATAGAAGTTGCTGATTTCTCCAATCACAGCATTAATTAGAGACTTCTTACTCCACTGGGAAATCACTTTTCAGCTTTTTTTTTTACAGTTTAAGTGTTCTGATGATAGAAAAGGATCGTATGAGCCCTCTAATGGCCATCCATTTAGTGAAAGAATCATGCTAGATAAATATGTGTATTTATATTAATAAGAATGGAAAAAGAAGGAATATTTTCAGTAGTTGTAGTGACATGCACTGGCTGTGGTGCTTTTAATGGCTTGTTGTTAGTTGATATCGCTAATTTTAAAACTAAAAAGGCCTTGATCTAAGAGATGCCAGAAGCCTGATTTAGCATATATGTAATTGAAATCAGGATGATGTTTATGTGTTGTGTTGGGACAAAAAGACCTCACCCCGCCTACACAATTCAGGGGGTGTAATTGAACCACATGGAGAATACTGCCCTGTGGTTCTTTAAACAACTATTATGTGAAGTAAATGCATTACTAAGGATTTTGTCGGAGGGAGAAAGGGAACAAGGAACTGAACAGGAATTTACAACAAGGCAGTAAAGTATCTATGATTGTGGTAGCGAATAGCCAGGTAGCTGGTTCTGTTCCTCCCAGCCTTGGAAGTGGAACACTAGCATCGTGGTGACCTGTTGAGTCAAATGAATGCATTTTAGTCTGACTATTAGAATGACTCTTTGATTTTTTTGGTGCAATGCATATTCATAAAACTGAAAGGCCCTGGAACTGTGTGCCCTGCGATTTCTTCCTTACTCCTTCCCACTGGCAAATAATTGTGGGTCCTCCTAGAATTCTCTCTCTCTCTCTCTCTCTCTGTCTCTGGAAAATAGCAGAACCTTTTATAGCTATCATAGGTAAGTAGGTATTCAAAATGTTGCAAGTAAGTAAAATGGGTAGGTAAAACTTGGTAAGTCTTGCCTGACTTCAAGGGAAATGACAGTCTTGATGATGGTAAAGCAGAAGTTTAATAAGATTTTATTTCTAGTCTTTTCCGTTCTCTAAAAGCCTATGATGTCAAACAGGGGGCTTTTCTCCAGCACGGATTTCATGAAGCTAGTTGCCTGTGGGATGACAAAGAAAATCTTAATTGTCCAGTATTCTGTAATGTTATCTATTTACCTGTTGAATCTTTTTCCTCTAACCCTCAAAACAAACACTCCAAGGCTGAATCTGAACAGGCTCCACCCACAGAGCCAAAAGCAGAGGAGCCCCTGGCTGCTGTCACACCTGCCGTTGGGCTGGACCTTGGAATGGACACTCGGGCTGAGGAGCCAGTGGAGGAGGCAGTGGTGAGCGCTACCTCCCTCTCACCCTCGATCTGCCTCGCTGCCACAGCCATGCTCATCTCATGACCCCATGCATCACTCTCATCTTTGCCTCACTTGGGCCAAACATGCTCCATATCTGTTGTAGCTCCCAGGTTCAAATAGCCTTCATTCCTGTTCTCTTTCATTTTTTAATGACTGATCTTATGATCTAAAGAAAACTGTGCACAGCCACAGGTTTAGCACAGTAGAAGGGTTGTAGAACTTGCAAGTAATCAGAACTGTTAATGCTTTGTTCTATCTGTGACAGCTGGAGACGTACCTTTATTAGGGATGTGACAAACAGAATAATAACTTTGTTCATTGTGTGTACATATTGATTACTTACAATGTTCATTTTGTAGGTTGGTTAAGGTCCAATGAGGTGCTGAAATCCCCTATCACAACTCCATGAATCTATAAGGATTCACCATTTGCTCACAATTAAGTCTGCTGATGACTCTTATAATAATATGGACCTTGAGGATGTTGTGTTTCTGTGCTGGGATGGAGATCCATTTGTCTGCCTGGAAACCTGCTCTTACCCTAATCCGTGCAGCCATAAAGAACACCACATTGCAAACTGGGCTGAGCTCTGATATGTACCAAGTAGAATTGGACATTGTAATACCCATGAAAGTGTAGAGTACAAAATACCCATGGTGAGTGAAAAGTCATTTATTTATGAAATGAAGAAAAATGTCTTCCAACAATTTCAATCAGGGTACCATTTACTACAGCCTTCATAGACTGTACAAATAGGAAAACCAATTTCTCTATTACCAAAAATAACATTCCCTAGATTAGATACCTAGAGAAATAAGGCTTACTTCATGTCGTTGGTGCCTTAAGTCATTTTACAGGGAAAATGGTAGGTCATCTGTCACATCAACAGTTTATTAATCAAGTAGAAAAATAAATAATAGTTCAAGATAGTAATGGAACTACTTAAAGTGGGACTGAATCTCTCCTAGAGGCGTTGCTTGCAGGGACTTTAGACCAGGGAGTGCTGTGTCCAGGGCCGCTCCCAGATTCGCTGGAGATTTCAGCAAGTCCATGCAGACAGTGCTTTTTCATTTGGTGTCCAATGGTGATCTGTCTACTCACCTTAGCTTTAAGATTATTTAAATAACAAAGGAAGGGAAAAATAGAATTTAATTTTTCACTACTGTTATAATTAAGAAGATAATTGATTTTTAAAGGAATGTGGATGATGCCAGGGAGTTAAAAAGATATTGATTTAGGTTTTGAGGGAAATCGTTTCAATTCTGAAAAGCTCTCATCAAATCCCTATTTTGAACAGCAGAACCAACTTCACCTTCACCAATGTTTTAAAACTAGTTCATTGATTTTATGCCCAAGACTATTCAGTGTAAGGCTTAATGCCATCATGCCCATGTGTTTGAGCACGGGCAGCATTGGATGTTGTGCGATAGATTGGAAATGTGGAATAGACGAGCTACTGTGTTCAATACAGGCTGAACGTTGATTCTCCACGATCCCTTCTAAGAATGCCATGTCCATATACCTCCCACACCCCCATCCTCATTTCAACAAACCAATCTAAGAAGGCTTTTGTTTTTTTCAGAATCCAGGTTTATGGTTTTCCAGTGGACAATATTAGTGGCCACAAATTATTAAGTACCTACTATGTAATAGCTAATATATATGCATATGTTTGATAATTGTTTAAACTAAGGGTAATATGAAAAATATTCAACACCCTGTGGCACAGGCACCAACCGTCACTCAAACCGGCTTCCCTCATGTTGGGTAAGCAGCTCTTTGGAAGAATGCTTCATTCTGAAAATACCTTTTCTCCTAAAGCTGATAGGTGAACTGTAAAGAATCAAAAATTGTGATTCCTTATAAAATATAAGGCAATTTACAGTCTTATGAAGGATTTAGGCACCTCCTGAGATCCACAGGTGATGCAAGAATCGCAGGTGCAGAGCTCGCAGTGTGATCCACGCTTTCCACAGAGAAAAAATTCAAGTTCACTTCTCCATATGGACTGAAAAATAACAGTAACAATGTTAACTAAGAGGAGACAGTTTACAGCAATTCAGTTTGCCTAATGCTCATCAGTAGTGGCTGCCTTCCATGTTTTTAACATGGACATACTTGGATGAAATCAATTCTTCCCGTCATTCTCCCTTTTCCTTAGGAAAACAGAATCAGATAAAATGTATTTTTGTTTCCTAAAGTAGATTTATAGCTTGTTCCTTCTGGTCGTAATAATCTAACATAATATTAGGGTTATATTTCTCTGGAGAAGTGTCTATTAGGTTGCTAGATATGTGATATTAATTGTAAAAACAAAAATCCCCATTGTGTCCCTAGCATTAATTAATAGGCTGGTTGTGGTTGTCATTAGTCAGCATTGAGTTGACATGACCTTTTGAGGTAATCCCTTTCGCTGCTGAAATGTCACCATAATTATTAGTTCAGGTTTTGACAAAATTCATTTCATCTGAGATGAAGTTTGTGATTGTTCTGTTTTTTTTTTTTTTTTTTTTTTTTTTAAGAGGCAAGTATAATTTCAAACATGGGAAATTTTAACAGTGTTTTCCAAAGGGCTTTTAAGAAAAGTTTAATTATTACATTTTAGTTTGTTGTTTTATTTCTCATATAGCTAGTATTGTTGATGGTTTTTTCCAATAATATCAAATTTTACTAGTATGTCTACAGGATGCATTTAAAAAAACAACACTGTTGTCTTTCCTTTTCCAGATGTTTCTATGTTATGTAAATAATGAAAATATTTGTTAGAAAAAAATGATTTGGGGCCGGGTGCGGTGGTTCACGCCTGTAATCCTAGCACTTTGGGAGGGTGAGGTGGGCAAATCACGTGAGGTCAGGAGTTCAAGACCAGCCTGGCCAACATGGTGAAACCCCATCTCTACAAAAATACAAAAATTAGCCTGGCATGATGGCGGGTGCCTGTAATCCCAGCTACTTGGGAGGCTGAGGCAGGAGAATCGCTTGAACCCGGGCGGCAGAGGTTGCAGTGAGCTGAGATCTTAACCATTGCACTCCAACCAGGGTGACAGACTGAGACTCTGTCTCAAAAAAAAAAAAAAAAAGTTCAATACGATTTCAATTCGTTTCAATGTATTTTAGAGAATTAGGTTGAAAAGCAGGTAAAGATGAGCACAGAGTCAATTCATAATGAATTATTTGGTTACAGTTAATTATGGTTAAATTTTTACCCACATTTGTTCCATTTATTTCTAGAGAGGCCCCTTCTAATTTTCTCTAAATTTCTGTCAGTGCCTGTATTTTGCTTAAATTATGTGAATTATACCACTGTTGGTGTTTTTTGCCTATTATTTTTTCAAAATAATGCCATGTAATTAAATTTAGAGTTAGCATAGTTTTTAAAACATATAAATGTAAGAAAGACTGGTAAAGACGTTTTTAAAATTGTTGGGGAATCCTGGATTATGAAACATTATTGACCCATTATTCTGGGGACAACTTTGGTTTTTGCTGTGTTTTGTTTTTTAAAAACTTTACCACTTAACTGGTCAAGACCAATTTAAACCAACAAATATATACATATCAGAATTGCCAGACTATAGTCTATCAGCTTCATCTTGCTAGGAATATTTCTGTCTGAATAGAGTGCATGTGTTCACTTCCTCTTTTACTCAGTTGACAGATATATTTGAGTCCTCTGTAGGTGTCAGGCTCTGTTCTGGATCTGGAGAATACAGGGATGCGATAAATAGATATGGCTCCTGCCTCCTAGTTTCCACAGACTGGTGGTTGAGATGCACGTTACACGGAGGTTGAGGTGTCCTTCAGTGACACTCATGTTCGTGGGAAACAGCATTTGGGTTTTCTCCTTTTGCAGGGTAAACATGAGAGCTAGCGTTTCCCCTGTGCCTCTAGATGTCATCTCCCAGTAAGTCAGAGGAAGACATTGAAGATCAGAGGAAGCCAGGGAGCTTGAATTATTGCCTGCCCTTATAAATATAGAATGATCTTCCAACTCCAAGTGCTCATACTGAAGCATGCTTTAAGATGTCAACAAACATACGTATGTATATATTTTTCTTTTTTTATGAGAACCTTGGAGATGGATGTTCCTATTTACATTTCGTAGAAAAAAAATCACAGAATTGGTTGTTTTCTGAGTTTGACTGTATTCCCATTAGCAAATAGTTACATTTTCAGGGCCCCTCAAGCTAAACAAGTGTCTGTTTCTCTCTTGTTCACGATACCAAGCACACAGCAGAGTATATAATACATGCCCATCAAATTCTAAGTCATTGAGTTGTTAATTGGTTGACACTGTAGTCTTGGGGTCCTTAAAGGGGCTGCAGTTTGATTTCTTAAAGTACTAATATTTATATGGTCGTTTTCCTTGTCTTTTTTTTTCATTCAGACATTTTGGCTTTTTTATATTTAGGAAAAGCAAGCCAGTTACGATGATCAAAAGCAATGTCAGTTTTTTCATTCTGCCCCACAGCTCTGTGACACCTAAGCCCCACTTACCTCAAATATAAAATGGAGTTAATAATAATCACCTTAAAAGTTTTCTATGAGGGCTTAGAAATAATACATATTGTCAGTTTCAGCATCTGTCATGCAGAAGTTATTAATGACAGTTTGGTGATATCATTATTGTTACCATCCTCATGAAAAGTTGTTGAGAAGGAAATAAGCAGAAGCAGGGGAAATATGTACTCTGGGGAGGAGAAAGCAGCAGAGGCAAAGGATAACAGCCCCCTCTTCCAGTGTTGCCTCGTGTCAGAAATGGCAAAGGATCCAGTCCCTGCTAGATCTCCATCAACACAAATTTCCATGTGGTTTCCAAACAAGCTGTGTCACATCAAAATTCTTTGTCCTTTCTAAGAAGACTTTCTGTTTTCTAGGCACCTTCATACTCAGTGAATGAATAGGGATTTTTTCTATCTTCATTGCCAAGGAGATGTGAGTATTCAGAGAACTGGCAGTGCCCTCTCAGCTGCATCCTCTTTCAATGTGGTTGTAGAAGGAAAAAGAAGGGCAGATGATCTATAAATATGATACATCCAAATCCGATACAAGTAACTGAACTTAGATCTTTCTCTCTGTCTTTGCAGGAAGTCATAGGGAAGAGATAAAGTTAGCCAAGAATAAAGTGAAAGTAACAACACGGTGATCAGTTCCCCCAAACTCACAGAGCAGGTTGATCTGGATTGGTAGGTGGCCATCTCTGATGTTTTGAGATGTGGCTGATATTAAGTATTCATTAACCACCTACCAACTGCTAGTAGCAGCATACACACACCATTTTCCCTGCCTTCTGGAGTGTGATTTCCAAAGCCCTATTGCAGACAGGCCCAAGTGAGACTTTTGAAATGTCATTGTTTATTCAGAGTGTGGTTATAAATCTATGTGAACATGAACTCAGGATTCAGGTTGTTCTTCCACTATTGAGGAGCCATTTTTAGGTGATAGATGCCCAGTGGCTTTTAAGTATTACTTTTGGCATGTACTTTTCTTCTGAGGTGAAATTCACATAAAATAAAATTAACCATTTTCAAGTGAGCAATTAAGTGGCACTTAGTACATTCACAGTGTTGTACAATCATCACCTCTATCTCGTTCCAAAACATTTTCATCACTTCAAATCACAGCCCCATAGCCATTAAGCAGTGACTCCCATCTTCCTCCCCAGGCCCTTGGTACCTGCCAATCTGCTATGAATTTATCTAACTAGAGAGCTGATATAAATGGAACCAGACAACACATGAGTATAAGATGATTTTGTGTCTGCCTTGGTGTATACTTTCTGTCACATACTAACTCTAGAGCTTTAGCTTGATATATTTAATGTGACTTGTTATCATTAGCTTCAGGATAAGAAACTCTTATTCTCTCTTCTGAATATGTATTGGACCCAGTTCATAATCCCTCATTGAAACGATTCCTGGTCATCAACACAATTGGGTAGCCTATGTAAGACCAGACCCATTCAGAGGTTAAAAAGACAACTCTGTTGAGATAATAAAGCCCCACCCCAATATGAAGCCCAATCCCACTCCAGAAATCAGAATTTAGACCTACAAGAGCCTTACAGATATGTTCTACCTACTGGCTCACCCCTCTTCGCCTACCGGTGGCAGTGCTGGGATTTGTTTAGTCCATGGATAATGTGGAACCAACCCCCCAGACCATGTGTGCTGAGTTCTCGTCCGCTTCTTGCCTGTTCCTATTCTGTCCATCCCTCATCTCCAGGAGTGAAAAGCCGTTGCATGAATCCCTCCTGCTAGCCCTCCAGAGACATGAGCTGGAACCCTAAATATGATCAGGAAAAAGTGCTTGATTTGAGATCAGAGATCCCTTCCTTTTCTCTGGCCAGTTGCCTTTTGTTCCAGCATCAGTGCCCAAGCAGCTCAGATACTGCCTTTAAGGACTACTGTGTGTGTCCTGAAGTGAAGGAGTATGATCGAAGAGAGTAAGGTGATAGTAAAGAAGGCCATACTGTGATAAGAGATACTAGGGAGCACTAGCATTGTCATGCATTCTCTCACAGCAGTCCCATGAAATAGGATTATTTAGGCATCAGGATCCCCATTTTACAGATTAAGAAAACGGACACAGAGAGATTATTTGCTTAACCAAGATCGCACACCTACAAAGTAGTGACCTGTGATTCAAAACCTGCTCTTTTAATCCATGGCTGTCCATCTCCTGACTACTCCAGGTGCTTTTAAAAAGAGCGGGTTTTATAAAAATATATTATCAACACATTTCATATCACGTCTAACTAAAGCCATTAGGTTCACAACTTAGGGTCCAAGCTGACACAAAGACTTCCTACAACGAATGCTTAGACTTGATACATGTTCCTGGTTTGTGGTTGAGGAGTTGAACTGAAACAGAAACTCTGTGTAGCCTCAACCTTGAGCTTCTCAGAGGTAATGTATGTTCTAATTCTCCACTTTGGCTGCAAAGCAATTTCAGAGGGGATGTATTTGAAAGACCCTGAATTAGGAATATGGGGGAACTGACTCCATGGCCAACCAGTGAGGTGGCCTTGGGGAAATAATTTTACCCTCCATGCCAGTTTTCTCATCCTCCTTTAAGAGCGTTGTACACGATAACCTCTTCCTGCTCCCCAAAATCAAAATGTGTTACTTTAAAAATTCATTGTAGTAACAATTCCTTGTAGTAACAAGAGCACCCTGTGTTTATGGCTTTTTTCCAGCCTCTGTTTGCTAGGCCTTTGGGATGACATATCATTGCGGAGTGGCTTTTACTTACTAATGCCATGGCCAGTTCAAAGGCTGTGAACTCAAAGGTTGGCAGTCAGGCCTTCCAAGTGTGACTTTGAGCTGCCTACCCCTCCTCAAGCTTCAGGCCCCACACTGCCATCTGGGTTGGGTCCCAGGTTGCACAGTGAGATATATGACGTGCTTTACAGGGTCAGGTTTGGGAGTTTTGCCAACAAAGTGTAATGACATTCAGGTGATTTGCAGATCACTGTTTATCAGTCTAGTCTCCGGATGTGTCTGGCAGCCTTCCTTCTGCCTTCTGCCAACCTGAGCCTGGGCCTGCTTAGGAGAAGGCAGTTTGAGCGGTAACAGCAGGCACTTTACATACCATTCAAAGACGACATAGCCAGCCATGGGAAAATGCTTATTGTACCATGAAAGTGTCTTCCTTAAGCAACCTCTTTAACAAACTATTTGCAATCCCTGTTGAAGCTGTCCATGGTGACTGCTCCAAAAACTAGTGTGTGCTCATTTCCTCGTCTCTGAGAGAGAACAATCCATGGTATTTACATTTGCATTAAAAGATAAGTCCCCTTTTCCTATCCACTTGTCCCCTACATGTTGCAGATAAATCACTAATTAAAACTTTAAATACTGATCTGTATTATTATTGGATATTCTGACACAAACTTAAAGGCCAAATTAACCAAAATGTGTTAACTTTGAGATCTCTGTAGAAGACTTTAATTTTTAAAGAAAGTGATGGAGCTAGTTCTAACAGACATTGCCATGGCAACAGTGCTGCCTGCAGTTGAGTTGCTCTGGGACCCAGCTGCTGAGGGTTCATGATGGGACTGCAGGCAATACCTGGAGAGCAGACTGAAAAAGATGATTGAGCTGAACGTTGTGAGGGGGACACCACTAAATTCCTTTATTAGAAAGGAAGCACATAAATATGTCAAATGAAATTTGCGATACCAAGTGCCAGCTTTGAAAGGAACACTACTGGGGACACGGGGTACCATGAGAGAGCTTGCCCCTGCAGTCACACCAAAGGAAAATTATGACCCAGATTGTTTTAAATATAGTTCACGCAAAGAGATTTACCAGTCACCAGCCCGTGCCATAGTTCAGTCATCTTCTATTTGGGGCCATAATGATGATCTGGAGACTCTACCTACCTCTTGGGCTTTTCTTTAAAATGGATTCTGAAGAAAATGCTGTATTTTCATTAAAATGCCAAGGATCTTCAGACAAGTCAAGAGCTCAAGTTGGATCTAGAATTAGAGATAGTCAAGAAAAGGCAATGGTGCCCTGCAGCCAGGATTCCCACTGTATTTGTCTTCCTTTGTTACTTTTCCCCATGAGTTTACACAGCCAGGCCCAAAGGGACTTCCTCCAGCTCCATAGTGAATTAGTGGAAGAGTCAAAACTAAAACCCAGTCTCCAGTCTATCTCTAGTGCTGCTTCTACTTTATAATAGTTCCTCCCTTGTAAAATGAGAACATTAGGCCCTGTGGTCCTTCCAGCCATAGGATCAGATTAATCTCTAACTTGTGAACATACTTATAAACGAAAGGCAAAATGTCCAACTTCTAAATGTTCTCAGTTGTAGTTCTGTAGTGCAATGGATCAATTGGTCATCTTTTCCACTTTTCCAGCCTGTACATATCTTAACTATGAAATCTACAGGACGAAATGAAATCTACAGGACAAAATAATGTAGAACAATAATGTAGGCAAAAGTAATGTAGAGAAATTCTATCAAACCAACCTCTTCTTGATATCTTTTTATTGCATAATTCACTATTGATTAAGAGGGATTTTGTGATATGTTTGCTTTGGTGCCCGGGTAGTATGTGTGCATGAATAAAGAAAAAATTTATAATCTATGCATCTCACTTTAAAGAGTAGCATTCCAACAACTTAAGTGAATGTTTATAAGAATACACTCACATTCTTTGTCAGACATTACTTGGGAACCAAAAATTATTTAGGAGGTCTCAGAATTTCTGTGGAACTCCCTGACTTGAGAGGTGTGTGGTCTTCTTGGTTATGGGATGGTGTGAGAAAATACAGAGTTTAGAGTTAGACAAACTGTTTCAGTCCTTGTTTCTGAGTGTAAGATAATGTTGTTGGTGAACAGAGATAATTTGACTTCCTCTTTTCCAATTTGGATGCCTTTTATTTCTTTCTCCTGCCTGATTGCTCTGGCTAGGATTTCCAGTACTTTTTTGAATAGGAGTGGGGAGAGTAGACATCCTTGTCTTGTTCTAGTTCATAGGAGGAATGCTTTCAACTTTTTCCCATTCAATACAATGTTGGCTGTGAGTTTGTCATAGATGGTTCTTATTATTTTAAGGTATGTTTCTATGATGCCTGCTTTGTTGGGAGTTTTTATGATGAAGGGATGTCAGATATGTTTAAAAAAAATTTTGCATCTATTGAGGTGATCATTGGTTTTTGTTTTAAATTCTGTCTGTACGGTGAATCACATTTCTTGATTTATGTGTGTTGAACAATCCTTGAATCCCTGAAGTAAAACTCATCTGATCATGGTGGATTATGTCTTTGATAGGCTGTGAGATTCAGCTGCTAGTATTTGGTTGAGGATTTTTGCATCTATGTTCATCAAGAATGTTGGCCTATAGTTTTCTTTCTTTGTTATGTCCTTGCCAGATTTTGGTATCAGAATGACACTGGTTTTGTAGAATGAAGTAGGGAGGAATCCCTCCTCGTTGATTTTTTTTTTTTGAATAGTTTTAGTAAAATTGTTACTAGGTCATCTTTGTACATCTGGTGAAATTCTACTATGAATTCGATCTGATACTGGGCCTTTTTTGTTGGTGGTAGATTTTTTATTACTGATGCAATTTCATTACTCATTATTGTCTGTTCAGGTTTTCTGCTTCTTCCTGGTTCAATCTTGGTAGGTTTTATGTTTCTAGGAATGTATTCATTTCCTTTAGGTTTTCTAATTTGTACGCAGAGATATTCATAATAGTGTCTGACGACCTTTTGTATTTCTGTGGTATCAGTTGTAATGTCATGTTTATCATTTCTGATTATATTTATTGAATCATCCTTTTTGGTTAATCTAGTTAGCAGTTGTATAGTCAGGGTTCTACAGAGAGACAGAGCCCATTGGGGAGATATCTATCTATCTATCTGGAGAGAGAGAGAGAGAGAGAGAGTTTCCCTAACAGAATCTTATCTCTCTGTCTCTCTCTCTATATAGAGATATAGACATAGATAGATAGAGAAGACATCTCTCTCTCTCTCTATATATATATATATGGAGAGAGAGAGAGAGACAGAGACAGAGAGAGAGGAGTTTACTAGGGAAAATTGGCTTATGCAATTACAAGGTGAAGTCCTACAACTGGCCACCTGCAAAGCTGGGCACAGAGAGAAACCAGTAGCATGGCTCAGTCTAAGTCTGAAAGCTTCAAACCAGGGAAGCTGACAATGCACCTCTGTGTGACACCAAAGGCCTGAGAGCCCACAAGAGGCCACTGGTGTAAGTCCCAAAGTCCAAAGGCTGAAAAACCTTGAGTCTGATATTCAAGGGCAATAGGAGAGAAAGCAAGCATCCAGCATGACAGAGAGAGAGAGAAGACTTAGAGCAAGCAAGCTTATCCCCCTCTTCTACATGGTGGTCCAGCCATCCTGGCAGCTGATTGGATGGTGTCTGTTCACGTTGAGGAGGGGTCTTCCCTCTCCCAGTCCACTGACTCAAATGTGAGTCTCCTCTGGCAACAACCTCTCAGACACACCTAGAAACAATACTTCACCAACCATCTAGGCATCCCTCAATCCAGTCAAGTTGACACCTAATATTAATTATTAAGGCAGTCTATAAATTGTATTTATCCTTTTAAATAACCAACTGGCTGTTTTGTTGATCCTTCATAAGATTTTTTTTTTTAATTTTCAATTGCATTTAGTTCTGCTCTGATCTTTGTTATGTCTTTTCTTCTGCTAGCTTTAGGTTTGGTTTTTCTTATTTTTCTAGTTCCTTGATATGACGTTAGATTGTTAATTTGAGATCTTTATATCTTTTTGGTGTAGGTATTTAACAGTATAAACTTTCCTCTTAGCATTGCTTTTGCTGTATGCCAGAAGTTTTGACATGTTGTATCTCTGTTTTCATTTGTTTCAATTTTTTTATTTTTACCTTAATTTCTTATTTACTCAAAAGTTATTCAGGAGCAAGTTGTTTAATTCCCAAATACTTGTGTGGTTTTTAGAGTTTCTCTTGGTATTTATTTTTAATTTTATTCCACTGTGGTCTGAGAAGTTGCTTGGTATGATTTCAGGGTTTTGGATTTATTGAGACTTGCTTTATGGCTAAGCATATGGTTGATTTCAGAGAATGTTCCATGTACAGATTAAAAAAAAAGTACATTCTGCAGTTTCTGAGTGGAATGTTCTATAGATATCTATTAAGTCCATTTGGTCAAAAGTACATTTATGTCCAGAGTTTCTTCTTTAGTTTTCTGCCTTGGTCATCAATCTGGTGCTATCAATGGGGTATTGAAGTCCTCCATTATTACTGTAGTGATGGCTATCTCTTTTCTCAGGGCTAGTAGCATTTGTTTTATAAATCTGGGTGCTCTGGTGTTGGATATATATACACACACACATATATATATATACACACATATATATGCACATTTATATATATATTTTTATATATATAAAATAGCTAAATCTTGTTGAATTGAACTCTTGTTATGACATAATGCTGTCTTTGTCTTTCTTTTTAATGTTATTGGCTTAAAGTCTGTTTTATCTCATATAAGGATAGCAACTCCTGCTCTTTTTGTTTCCAGTTACATAATACGTCATTTCCAGCCCCTTTACTTGGAGCCTGTGGGTGTCATTACATGTTAGATGGGTGTCCTGTAGGCAGCAGGTGGCTGGGTTTGGGTTTTGTTTTTCTTAATCCAATTTTCCAATCTGTAAGTGGAACATTAAGGCTATTTATGCTCAAGTTTAATATTGACATGTGAGATTTTGTTCCTATCATAGTGTTATCAGCTAGTTGCATTACAATCTCAGTTGTGTAATTGCTTTATAGGATATGTGAACTTTGTACTTATGTGTGCTTTTATGGTGGTATCATCCTTCCCCTTCCATGTTTAGAATTCCTTTCAGCATTTCTTGTATGAGCAGTCTAGTGGTGACAAATTCCTTTAGCATTTGTTTGTCTGGGAAAGACTTTATTTCTCCTTCGTTCATGAAGCTTAGTTTGACAAGATATAAAATTCTTGGCTGGCATTTTTTTTTCTTTAGGAAGGCTAAAAATAGGCCCCAAATCTCTTCTGGCCTATAAGGTTTCTGCTGAGAAGTCGACTGTTAGTCTGTTGGTTCCTTTGTAGGTAAATTTGACACTTCTCTCTAGCTCCCTTTAAGATTTTTTTCTTTAGTGTTGATCTTGGATACTCTGTTGATTATATTTCTTGATGATGTTAATCTCATATAGTACCCCCCAAGTGTTCTCTGAATTTTTTGTATCTGGATAAATACTTCTCTATCAAGATCGGGAAAACTTTTTCTGAATCATTCCCTCAAATATGTTTAAGGGAACATACTGCACTCCTTTGGAGGTGTCAAAACACTTTGTCTTTTTGTATTGCCAGAGTTCTGCTGATTCTTTCTCATGTGAAGAAGCTGTCACTTCTTATGTTTAAATTAGTCATCCTTTCATGGGACATTTAAATTTTTTATTCTTTTTTCCCTTGAGGATATGGCTGTGGGGTTTGTTGTATATGATTATTTGGCTTTGTTTCTAGGTGCATTCAGGAGGCCAAGGCTCTACATGGGTTCCTTGGTTATGGATATCTGTTGTGTGGTGGCTTTCTCAAATGCTGCTTGTTGTAGCAATATATTGGGTATATGAGTTGATACACTGTCTTCTGTGGGGCTGGGAGTGTGGAGGTTTCAAGAAGTTTATGTCATACATTAGCACTATGCCCTTCTGCAGCAGGTTTTTTATTTGGTCTTCAGTCTCCAGTCCAGTAGGTGGCATTTAAGGATGAGAGCTGGCTTACCCTTGGGTAGCTGGATGACGAATGGAGGCACCTACCCTGACAAGAGTGACAGGAGGATTTGTATTGGGATGTGCTGAGCTCTTGGGGATAAGCGTTAGGGGGCTGCGCCAGCTTCTCATCCTAGATAGGCAGGAATGTGATCCACTTTACTGTTGCAGGACTCGTGACCTTCAGTTCAATAGATGCTGTCCTTTGACTCCAGTCTGCAGTGTGACTGAGGTCTGTGAAAGGACCTGTCTGGTGGCTATCAGCAAAATGGCCTTGGGGCAGAGCTTCTTCCCCCAATCCAGAGCAGATAGCTCTGTGACTTGTCTGTCCTCTGTTGCCACCATGCTGCCCACTCTGTTTAGGGAGGGGAAGATGGGCTCTGCCCTTTGTGCAAACCCAAATGGCATAGGCTCACTTTCACTGGGGATGCGGCCATCTGGAAATGCACTGAAAAGGCTTTCTCCGAGTGCACTGGCACCAGCCCCCAGCAGAGAAAATCTGCTCTGCATCCACAACAGTGGGTGGGGGAGGTGGGAAATGGCCCCTTTTCCATGATCTTTCCCAGCCACTAGTCCTGCCCCTTGCAGAAATCAGCACCATGCCTGCATTTCCTTTGTTCCAAGGGGCACTTTGACAGGCCGTATTCCCCCTTCCCTCAGGGTGGCCTGTGCCAAGAGCTAGCTCTCTGGAGTACCCACAACTTCCCAGCATCCTCCCTATCAGTCCCCTATCAATGCCAAATCAGAGTGGGTTCTGAGGTATGTTTGCAGGGGGTCTGGTGATACAGCTGCACAAAGGCCGAGGTTCCTCAGGCAGGCAGTGACCTACACTGTGCGCACAGCTGGTATGGCACCTGCCGTTTCAGTGCAGGCCTGAGGGGAGTGCGAGTACACCTGGAGGAGCTGACCACCGCTGCTCTGTCCTCAGGAAGTTCAGAGGTTGCTACCAGCAGCATTGCCCAAGGCCACAAGGGCAGAGGCGCTCTCTGACAATTTAGTGGTCAGCAGTCTGTCACAGAAGAGAGGGGAGTAGAGAAACACCCCCACCTATCCTTACTACCGAATTCTAAGTTCCTTAAGGGTCAGTCTCTGCCAGACTTTTGTAGCTTTCCTTTTCTACACCCCAGCTTATTTCCATGGGAACTCCAACAGGTCCTGGCTCTCTTCTCTCAGCTTTCCATTCAGATCATGGCCACTCATCTGTAACTTTGATCCCCTTTCTGAAGAGAACTGGTATCTGACGTCTCCAGTCAGCCATCTTGGGAGGAAAAAAAAATCCTTGGAGCATTTTTTTTTTAAATGAAATTTATCATTGGGATGTATAAATGAAGATTCATGAGAAAGCTGAAAACACTTAAAAATCACTCAAAAAATCAGATTCATTATTACCAGTTTTTTTTGTTTGTTTGTTTTCATTTTAATGATTTTACTCTTAAACAAAAAAACCCAGCATATAGAAAAAGAAAGTCAACATTTCAAAAGTATATTTTAGAAATGTTAGCTAAACCCAAGAGAATTTTCTATAAAACAAAGTATAAATGGATCCCTGAAGCATAATACCTGAGCCAGGCAAGGGAAAATATCTGAGAGTGTCATCCATCTCCACCCTCAATCAGAGACAACTTGCATCTACCCCGCCATGAGTATGGGATTCCTTTCTGAAGCATCCAGGCCATTTGGGGCCTGCTGCTACTCTCACACAAGTATATCCTTTGACACATATATTTGGGGGATTTATGTAACAGATGATTCTATGTAAAAACTTGATAAATCCCTCTCCAGCTCCTGTTCTGAAAAGGATATCTAAGAGTCCCCAGATAATGAGTAAAATGGAACAAAGAAAATGTTTCCACATCTACTGTAAACATCAAGCCTATAGAGATTTCCCCTGATTTGAGAAAACTAAGCAAATAAATACGTTTTAAGATTAGCAAACACCTAAAGAGCAATACAAAAGAAAAAATAATGATTGCATGCCAGAGTTAAAAGTTTCTTTAGAGAATATGCAACAATAACAAAAATTACCTGACATACAAAGACAAAATTTGAAAATTACCTTCCTTTTTGTTGTCAGTAGTACTCAAGATGACCTCGATAGGTGAAACAAAAGATGAAGGGTGAGATGATAAGGCAACCATATTGAGAAGAAAAGAAAGTCACTTTGAAAGGCAGATGAAAACGGAACTCAATAACATGGGTAAAGATTTTAAGGGGAGGAAATGTAATATTAGAATTAAAATTTGCATGAGATGTGGTAAAGATGAGAAGCAACACTATAGAGAATTGATTTAGTGATATGAGGACAAGCTGGAGGAGTTCTCCCAACACATAAAGAGAAGCACAAGTAAAGGTGATGGATTTAGGGCCAAGGAGTGAAGATACAGCTCATGGGTAGAAGTTCATCCTGAAGAAGAGACTATAAGAATGTTACAGAAGCAGAAGTGGCCAGTATAATAGAAGAAAACATGCTCGAGCAGAAATTTTCCTAGTTGATGGAATTAATGCATGTGGATCATAAGAAATCACCCAAAAAAACAAACTTAATGGAGAGAGACTACATTGAAATGTATGATTTTAAATATTTAAGTTCAGAGTTTAAAGAAAAAAGTTCTGCAAGCATCTAGATCGGAAATAAGAAAGCACTACAAGTGAACAACAATTAGGTTGCTCTCTGACTTATCCATATCAATACTAAAGGTCAGAAGCTATTAGAATAACATACAGATTTTGAGCACAAAGAAACACAACATAGTAATTCTACCCCAAGTCAATAGTTGGCCATGTAGGAAAGCAGCAGAAAGACATTACCAATTACATAAGGTGCTAGAGACTTTCCATAGAATTCCTAAAAAGCATTTTGTGAAGATATATTGCAGTTGACCAAAAGATGGCTCAAATCAAGGCAGATAGGTGGGAAGACATGTGATAAAGCAAATGTGGTGACATGTCTGTTGAAGATCCTAGGTGGTGGGCACTTAGAAGTTCATTGTATTCTATGTTTTTGAAATTTTTTTTAAAAAATTTGTTATTATGTTGAGCAGAAACCCCAAAAACATGTTTAATGAAAATATCATAAATAAATAAAGAGAGCAGTATTTAGTATTTAAATTATTGAAATATGTAACCTAAATAATTGTTGGGTTACAAACCAAAGATCTTTCTCACAGTGTTAGAGTAACATTTAAAAATGAAACCAACTAGTGTTTAATTCTAATAGAACTGTTAAATAACTTGTTAAATAGAATAAGCAATAAATTATTACATATCCATTACTATAACTTTTCTAAGAAACATGACTTATGTTTTGCAAAATAAACCTTGTATGATTAGAAAATGAATACAACTAAATATATCAAAATGTTGCCATAAATTATCTTTTATTATTTTAAAATTTGTTAGAAAAAATATTTTAATTGCTTTATTAGAAAAATGCCTATGATCACTTACAATAACCTGCTTGATAAATAAGTATGGAATTTCATGGGCAGAAGGAGAATCAAAGTATCTTCTTCAATTGTCTCATCCAGACCAATTGCGTGATTGACAAACTACTTTCAGGCATTGTTCAGAGCTGATATTACCAAGAAAACAAGCAAATAAATAAACGAGTGAATGAATGTACGAATGCATGACATAAACCTCAGAGACGACAAGTTCTCTTGAGCCTATCACTACTCTGACATGTTTGGGAGTCTTGGTCCTTGTTGGCCTGCTTTTACGGCACCATCTCATAGCAGGACTGGCTAGTTTCTGTCACCAGGTTGTGTTTGGCTATTTTACATGATTGATAACCTAGGCTATTGTTGTATTTTGTTCATGTCATTACATTTCCAGACAATTTTGCTAAAGCAACTTTAAACTGGTGTTTAGAGGACCCTGGCATGAATACCATAATTATATGGCTTTCCACCAAGGGGATGATTGAGGCAGAATATTAGAAAGCAATGAGGGGCCGGGCGCGGTGGCTCATGCCTGTAATCCCAGCACTTTGGGAGGCTAAGGCAGGTGGATCGCCTGAGGCCAGGAGTTGGAGACCAGCCTGGCGAACATGGTGAAACCCTGTCTCCACTCAAAACACAAAAAAATTAGCCAGATGTGGTGGCAGGTGCCTGTAATCCCAGCAACTCGGGAGACTGAGGCAGGAGAATCTCTTGAATCCAGGAGACAGAGGTTGCAGTGAGCCAAGATCGTGCCATTGCACTCCAGCCTGGGCAACAAGAGTGAGATTTCATTTCAAAAAAGAAAAAGAAAAAGAGAAAGCAATGAGGTATGTATGGTGCAGAGACCCACCACCTACTCTCTCCAGAAGGTTCTGTGCTGGTCGCTGTGATTTCTGTGTGATATATAGGAGGGTTAGCAATACTCCTAGTTTCTGCACCTCATAGACCTCATAGATAAAGTAAATATGTGCCCAAGGTCAAGGAGAACCTTTTTAGTCTCTCTTTGCAATAGCTGTTTCCCCCATAAATATATTTGACCAATAAATAGTATAGTTTGGGCAGAAGATAGGATAATTGTGTTTTTCTGAACATTTAGAGTGAAGAGAAGCATTTGATAGCACTGGGTATGAAAGGCTTGAAATACTTTCAGCAGGTTCAGTCCTCTGGTCTTCCTGGGTAACATTTTTAAAAAAGCAAATAGCAGTCATTTATCATTGTGGTTTTTCCTAGCAGATATAACATGTACTGTAGCAAGCAAAGCATAGAAAATGGTTTTTTCTTTTATAGCTCTACAAATAGCTAACAAATTGAAATGCATAACAACAACAATAATAATAAGAGGTATAACTTTCATCAATGAAAACCTTTTCACTCTTTTCTTGATTTTGTCTACAGCTAACACCTAATCTGAACAAATGGGTTCCTGTTTTCCATTGTATTTTTATGTTGTTCTATTCTTGCGGTCAGTAAATAGGGCATTGGAAATATTTTGGTAAGAGCAAAAAATCTGGACCAGATTCCAGACATGAAGGGAGGATTGAGGCACCCCTGATCATCAGACCGGTGTCAGAAACAGAAAGCTATAAGGATACGCAGATAGTGGATGATCCTTCTCTGTTTAAGTAACGATTTTAAGCTCTGTAAAATCAACGTGTTAAGTAAACAGCAGCTGGAGAAGTGGCAATTCATTACTAATGGACTCAGAGATAGGGTGTAGAAGTGTTAATTGTTTGTTTTCCAAGCAGATCATTCAAATTGTTTGGCTTCCCTTTATAGTCTAAAGTGCCAATTCCTTAGCACCTTACTTTTGCCAGAATTTTTAATTTCAGTATTTTCCTGATATTTATTTATTATTCTTAAAATCAGTTTTCTGCATGCTGCAGTTTTTTATATGACAGAAATGAGGTAAATTGCTGAGGTGCTGAGGCTGAGGTATTTGCGCCTGCAAGGTCAGGAACGTCAGAGCAGTCAGGTAGAGCCTTTAGCCGCCACCTGCTGGTAGTTGGTGTTACAGCAGCTAATACCTGTGGGTTTTTTTTAAATTATTTTATTTTATGTTTACTTTTAACTTTTGTGGGTACATAGGGGGTGTATATATTTATGAGGTACATGAGATATTTTGATACAGATATACAATGTGTAGTAATTACATCAGGGTAGATATCTATCACCTCCTCAAGCATTTATCCTTTTTTTTGCATTATAATCCAATAATATTCTTTTAGTTATTTTAAAATGTACAATAAGTTATTGTTGACTGTAGTCACCCTGTTTGTGTTATGAAATACTAGGTCTTATTTATTCTTTCTAACTATTTTTGTGCCCATTAACCATCTCCCCTACTTCCTCACTACCCTTCCTAGCCTCTGGTTAGCATCCTTCTACTCTCTCTCCATGAATTCAATTGTTTTAATTTTTAGCACCTACAAACAAGTAAGAACATTCAAAGTTTGTCTTTCTGTACCTGAATTTTTTCCCTTAACACAATGACCTCCAGTTCAATCCATGTTGTTGCGAACGACAAGATCTCATTCTTTTCTATGGCTGAATAGTACTCCATTGTGTATAGGTACCACATTTTCTTTATCCATTCATCTGTTGATGGACCCTTAGGTTGCTTCCAAATCTTGGCTATTGTGAATAGTGCTGCAACAAACATGGGAGTGCAGATACCTCCTTGATATATTGATGTCCTTTTTGGGGGGTATATACCTAGCCGTGGGATTGCTGGATCATATGGTATCTCTACTTTTAGTTTTTGTCCTTTGTTTTGTTTTGTTTTGTTTTTGAGGAACTTCCAAACTGTTCACCATAATATTTGCACTAATTTCCATTTCCACCAGCAGTATATGAGGTTTCTTTTTTCTATACTTCCTCGTCAGCATTTGTTACTGCCTGTGTTTTGGATAAAAGCCATTTTAACTGGGGTGAGTGACATCTCATTGTAGTTTTGATTTGTATTTCTCTGATGATCAATGAGATTGAGCACCTTTTCACATACTTGTTTGTTGTTGATGTCTTCTTTTGTGAAATGTCTATTCAGATCTTTTGCCCATTTTTTGATTGTATTATTAGATTTTTTTTCCCCATAGAGTTGTTTGAGCTCCTTATGTATTCTGGTTATTAATCCCTTGTCAGATGGGTAGTTTGCAAATATTTTCTCCCATTATGCAGGTCATTTTTGTTGATTGTTCCCTTGGCGGTGCAGAAGCTTTTTAATGTGATGTAATCCCATTTGTCCATTTTTGCTTTGCATGCCTGTGCTTTTGGAGTATTATTCAAGATATCTTTGCCCAGTCCAGTGTCCTAGAGAGTTTTCTCAATGTTTCCTTTTGGTAGTTTCATGGTTTGAAGCCTTAGATTTAAGCCTTTAATCCATTTTTATTTAATTTTTGTATATGGCAAAAGATAGGAGTCTAGTTTCATTGCCTGCTTAAATTATCTAGCAAAGGAAAGGTGATAACATGTATATTTAGTGATGGTAAAATCTTATACAACCAAATTGATAGATCTCTAGAGGTAAGTTACAGGTTAATAATAAACATGTTTGTATGGAACAAGTTTAAAAAATTACCTGTGGCAACACCATCTATAGGTCACAGAAGTATATTCTGTCCCAGAGATGTAGGATCAATTCAACTGAGACTAAAAGCCAATTACTAATAATGTGTAGTTGCAACAGATGTGTATAAAAGGATTTATGCATAACCACTGGGAGAGTAGCCCATGAAATAACATCCTGTCTGCTTTTTCATCTGTAGCAGTGCCTCTGCTGCATGTGTGTGTAGTGGTGGTGTCTGCTGCTCTGTTTGTCCATACCGTCTGCATGTAGATAGAGTCCATCTGCTTCCAAGCTGTTGAAACTAGTGGGATAGTCATAGGTGTGATTTTTCCAGACAGATGGAGAGAATAAGCTTATAATCATGACACAACTTATTTTCTACATTTGAGCTCATAAGTTTATTGCATGCACATTTTCTTTCAGGATAGTTTTTAATATGGAAGAAACTTTGTTAGGTCCTTAGTATCCTAGAGAAACCCTGTTAATGTCTCCAACAATAAAGCTATGAGCAATTGCTCATTGTTCTTCTTGGGATTAAGATACCCTACTAATTTATGTTCTGATTACTATTCTCTTGACAACAGTAACAATAGCATCCATAAAAAGGTCGATGCTTATTTAAAACAGAGATGAAATTCTATTTGATTTCAAAATAAACTTTTTATTATAGGAATTTTCAGCCATTTGCCAAAATATAAACCCTCATGTACTTTTTACCCCACTTCAATAACCATCAGCATTTATAATTCACTTTAAATAAGTGTCTGTTACAATTCATGAGAAAGCATTACTTTTGTGAACCCATAATGTATTAGTCCATTTTCATGCTGCTGATAAAGCCATACCTGAGACTGAGCAATTTGCAAAAGAGGTTTATTGAACTTACAGTTCCACATAGCTGGGGAGGCCTCACAATCATGGCAAGGAGGAGCAAGTCACATCTTACATGGATGGCAGCAGGCAATAACAGAGCTTGTGCAGGGAAACTCTCATTTTTAAAACCATCAAAACTGGCGAGACCCATTCACTGTCACGAGAAGAGCATGGGAAAGACCCACCCCCATGATTCAATCATCTCCCACTGAGTCCCTCCTACAACACACGGGAATTACGGGAGCTACAAGATGAGATTTGGGTGGGGACACAGAGCCAAACCATGTCACATATACTTTCATGACAGGGCAGGAAGAAGGAAGTATGTCATGGCTAGGGATTGTATTTTAAATCATTGTACACCCTGTGTGGAGAGCCACATCCTCATAATACGAGATTCTCATAAGAGAAGGAAATAAATTTCTAAAAATATGAGGAATACTTGGACATATAATGAGTAGTATAGCTGTTAACATTTCTTTTTCATTCCCAAATAAAATATTATCTTGTAGAAAAATGTACTGTATATATTCTGTAACAGGCATTTTTATTTAAACTATTACCTATAGCTTTGAGCCAGCAGAAACGTTTTTAAAACTGCTTTGTTATAAGTGTAGGTGTATGGTTCATGTTCTTCATCTCCAATTTCTGATGCCCACTCGGAGGTACTCTTCATTATCCTTTTCTGTTTTCTGAGTTTGAAAGTTAATATTTGCAACATTAGGGCCTTCCTAACTTAAGATGTTGAACTGGGTAGAATGTATTCAACATGGAAAAAGTAGTTAATCCTAATCACATCAGATAGTAAGAGCCACTTTTGAAATATGTGTCCTGGATATATTATATAAGATCAACCTGAGATTCTTCTTCCGTAGTCGTTCTCATGTGAACCTCTCAAATCAAGTCTGTCAAGCTGATGTTGTCAGAATCCTGTTTAAAGAGTTGGACTCCAACCCATTTGTTCAAAACTGAAACTTCTGATTGCACTTCCTTTATTTCATTATCTCAAATTTTAAATACTACTTAAAACTCTTCTTCTGACTGTGTTTCTCCCTTAGAAAGAAAATTCTGACTTTTTTCTATTTCACTTCTCCTTACTGGACCTAAACTGTGATTTTGGTATTTTGCCTGTAATGGGCTCTGCAGCTATTTGGAGCATTACCATGCATATTTGATTACAAAAATTATTTCCCCTTCATTCCTGAGGGTTCATTGAGAAAGCTTCCTTATTTTTTTTTTCCTATGAAAGTGATTTGGCTTTTGGAACCTTCCTCACAAAGATTTGAAAGTTTATACTAAAATGCAATTTTTCGAAATGCGGACTTTGTGCGATGAGGATGCTTTTCTGATATGGCTTTTCTTTCTGACCCAGGTCACTTCCATCCTCTGACCCAGATGTTCTATGTAAATCAAAAAGTGAGCAAGGCAGGTCTCAGTCATGGAGAGGCTTATTTAGCCAAGGTTAAGGATGCACCCAGAAAAAGAGACATGAGTCAAAGGAGGATCTGTAACCGGTGCTTTTTCTGAAGAGAGTTTTGAGAACTTCAGTATTTAAAGGGGAAATAGCAAGCAAGAAGGGAATAAATTTTTAAAAGGAAGGTGGGTAGGCAATGAGGCAAGTGTCACATTCTTGTGAGGCTCTGATTAGTGCTCAGTGAATCTACATTTCACATATAAAAAGGGGGAGTGGGCACACAGTCACTCATGCCTTCATCTCACGCTCTGTAGTTCTGCATGTTACATAAGATGAAGGAAGCATGTGAAATTACAGCTCTGTGTTTGGGAATGAAAGGAAGGTTGTTTTTGTGTGACTCTGTTCCCAAGCTTAGCTTTCCTTTGGCATGGTGAGTTTAAGGTCTCGAGATTCAATTATATTTCTTTTATTCCCTTAAGGCCTCATTTGTTGCTTCCAGCCAATAAAAATGGAAATAGCTTGTGGAGAGGACCACCTACACCTTAAAAGCTGTGTTTTTGGAATAGTATATGTCACTTCCATTCCAATCCCATTTGCCACACCTGACAGCAAGGAAAGCTAAGGAGTATAGAATTGTTGGGAGCTCAGGAGAAGAGAAGTCAGAGTGTTGATGAATACATGGCAGACTCTGCTGTACCTAAATCCTGGGAGTGCAAAGAATGTTCCAAATCTGAATAGCCTCCGCAGAGGAGAGATTAGAAATAGGCTTGAGTTTGACTCCTGGCGGAGGCCCATGGAGATGCAGACGTGACCTGTTGGATTCTGCCCTGCAGATCATACCTGGAGCTGATGCTGATGCAGCTGTTGGAACCTTGGTGTCAGCAGCTGAGGGGGCCCCAGGAGAGGAAGCAGAGGCAGAGAAGGCCACTCTCCCTGCCGGGGAAGGAGTAAGTTTAGAGGAGGCCAAAATTGGAACTGAAACCGAGGGTGCAGAGAGTGCCCAAGCTGAAGCAGAGGAGCTGGCAGCAACAGTGCCTCAGGTGAGTGTCCCATGTCGCAGCCAGGGGAGCTCCTGGGAGGTGGCGTGGGCTGGGTGCTCTGTTGGTTGGTCCACGGTGATAACTCTTTGGATGTAAAATAGGTTTGTAGCAATTTTGTGACTCCACCAAACAACATTATTATCAGATTCTCAGAAAGAGTAATCCCAGCTGCTCAGTATCAGCATCGCAATGTTGCGTGGCTGACTGGGCCTAAGCATGGAAAGGGGAAGGGGGAGCTCTGGGGTGACGTGGAGAAAGGAATGAAGCAGGACAGTGAAAAAGATGAGAATGGAGCTGGGAGAAAGAGAATGTGATGAAGTGAGCACTTAGCCCAGGGAGAACTCAATAGTATTTAGATCTTATTATTCTTATTACTGTTTGGTGGTTATTATCATCATCAGAGTGTCCCAAATTCACCATCAGGCCCCTTTCACCAAGAGCCCACCACTGTGTGGTACTTTGAGAAGGGAAACAAAGGGACCTGGGCCATTAGGTCTGTGCATGAGGCTGGAGCGGGCCCTGCTCGGCACTGCCTCAGAGCAGCATTGAGAGGCCACAAAGCCACATACTCTACCGCTGCAGGGGCCTCCAACCCCAGGGCCTGCCTCCACTGTCTGGTTCTTCTGTATTCTAGAAGGCAATGTTAAGAGGGGCCTTAATGGTATGTATTGTTTTCTCCTGATGATTTTACTCCCAATAAATTTTCAAAAATTTCTCCAGGGTTGCTTAAAACTTGAAACTGAATTATCCCTTTCATTATCCCTTTTTGGGCTGGGGGCTGAGGCAGATAGCAGTGTTGTGGGAGAAGGAACTTAAAAGAATATTCCTTTTTCCCCTTAGATTTTCTCATCACAGTTCCCAGAGTGTTTTTGCGTATATTGTTGTACTCATGGAAAGACGGTATTATCTAAGTTGACAAATGTTACTGCTCTAGTCCGCTGATAGCAGAGGGAATATAGAAAGACTCCTGTTTTGCTGATGAAACTCCCCTCCATGCTCATCTTTGTTAAACAAATGAAAGCGTGGTCCTAATCCTTTGGTTCAGACACTAGAGCACCTGGAGTGGATTGTGGGAGGTGTGGTCCCTGCAGCGGCCACAGCAGTGGGGGGCTGGAATCACAAGCGAAGGACTGGTGGATGATCTCCAAACCCCGGCTGGATCTTCACCAGCAAGCATGGTTCAGGCACTGGGGGCCTCCTGGGACTGGGGGAGGGGAGGAAGGGGCTCATAGGAGGTGAACTGCCAGCGGCAAGAGTTAGGGCTCCATGGGACAAGAACCAGGCCGGCCTGTGGGGCCGGGTGCGGCAGCTCACGCCTGTAATCCCAGCACTTTGGGAGGCCGAAGCGGGCGGATCCCGAGGTCAGGAGATCGAGACCATCCAGGTTCACATGGTGAAACCCCGCCTCTACTAAAAATACAAAAAATTAGCCGGGCGTGGTGGCGGGCACCTGTAGTCCCAGCTACTCGGGAGGCTGAGGCAGGAGAATGGCGTGAACCCGGGAGGGAGACTTTGCAGTGAGCCGAGATTGCACCACTGCACTCCAGCCTGGGCGACAGAGCGAGACTCCGTCTCAAAAAAAAAAAAAAAAAAAGAACCAGGCCGGCCTGCACTGACTCCTGCAATCCCTCTCAGGATGGTTTCCCTCACCCTTCAAGACTCAGTCTCCCATCCCCTATGCCTCCTCCCAATTTCCACGGAAACCTCATGCTTACCAAACTGCCTGGCTATTCAAGGATCCAGAAGTTAATTCCACTAAGGGTTTAGGCCTCAGGAGGAACAGAAGGAGGCTGTGTGGCACAGCAGAAGACCCGGAGCCTGACTCTGGCTGATGGGGAATTATGGAAGTGGCAGCCCCAGCTTTGGGCTGGGGGCTGAGGCAGGTTGTGCAGGACAAGGAGGTTCTGTTTTCCAGGCCCTGCTGGGCACTGCCACGGGTTTTCTTCCCCCAGGAGAAGGTCATCCCTTCAGTGGTCATAGAGCCTGCCTCCAACCATGAAGAGGAGGGAGAACACGAAATAACTATAGGTGCAGAGCCCGAGGAGACCACCGAGGACACGGCTCCTCTGGGCCCCACCAGTGAGACGCCAGAGCTGGCTACGGAGCCGAAGCCCCTGCAGGACCCTCAGCCAATGCCTTCTGCACCAGTCTTGGGGACTGCTGACCAGCTAGCATCTGTAAGGGAGGCCTCTCAGGAATTGCCTCCTGGCTTTCTCTACAAGGTATTCTTATTTTTTAACTCTCATTTGTCCTTTTTTTGCTTTGAGTCCCTTTTGCTTAAGCCTTTGGTTTTCCAGTGTTTACTTTTACTTTTTTCAATTATTATTTCTCTGAACTGCTTTCCCTTCACCACAACATCACTTGGACAAGCCAGGTCGACAGTAATAGATTTTCATATTTTAACAAAGAATAACTAAAGGGAAGCTCACCACAGGGCAAACAGTATGCCCCTGGGTAATGAATGAGAGAGTCTCTTCCAGCCCTCCCTCCTCTCTACTCCCCCCGGGTGCCTGTGAATCTGTGGAGCCTGGCTCAGACCAGGTCTTCGAATCACCAAGAGCTCCTGACTGGGCTATACCCGCTGGGGGTCAGGCAGCAATCCTTCAGTCAACTCTGGCACTTTGTAGGGTGCATGACACAGAGTAGGAAGCCCATAAATATTTTGTAAATTAGTGGATACATATATGAATAAACTTGCACCAAAAGGCAGAAAAAAAAGGTGGCTAAGTTAATGGGAGGAAGGTTTTGCTCAGACAGGCTGCTTAGAGCCTTCATAAACCAAAGCGTTCTTACCGAAAAACTTAGTAAATACCTGAAAACACTGGCCTAACCCAAGTGTTTCCTGTCTCAGATGTTTCCTAATAGAATCTGAAAAGGAATTTTAAGTTTTTAAATTTGATTTTACATTTCAAAATTCAGCTCTTTTTCTTCTAAAGCGTAAAATGTCATATCATTCTCTCTCTGTCTCTCTCTCTCTCTGTGTGTGTGTGTGTGTGTGTGTGTGTGTGTGTGTGTCTTTATCTCTCTCCACTAGAAAGTAACTACTACCTTGCTACCTCTTGTGGGGACAGGGTCAGCTATAATGGATTTATGAATGATTAATTTAGAGAAAAAATTAAACCTGTAGATGGGGGGTTGTTTCTTGCCAGGTTCTGTTTTAATTGGAGCACAAGGAGTCTAAGAAGCCTTGTGCCAAGCATGGCCAGAGCTTGCTGGGCCCATTCTGGCCTCCTCACTAACTGTAGAGTAAGCTAAGGCACCCCTATAGATCCTCTCTCTGGGTATCAGTTCTCCCATCAGAGAAATTAATTTAGGGATAACATAACCCATTTCCAACTCTGACAATTTATGATTCTATGAATATGCCCAATGGCAAAATATACACTTTAAAAGCCGATGTTTACTCTCAGGGATGGAGTTGAGGGAAAGGTGGAAAAATAAAATCAGCCATGATGGTAGAGTGACTCAGACTGGGTGACGGATGCATGGAGGTTCATTACGTTATTTCTTCTGCTTTAAAATATTTTCCTATAATAACATTTTAAGGAAATCTTTTTCAAAATGGGAAAGGAAAAGAAACTGGTTGCCATTGTATATAAGGTAGGATAGGGAAGAAAGGAAATATATTTACACGGAAATTGATCACAGAGTTTTATTTCGTAGTAATTACTGTATAACCTACAAGTGGTGGTTTTCCTGATTATCATTTGACAGAAGCTGGGGTTAGAGGAGCTTTAGACATTTTTGGTTCCAGTTAAACAACAAACAGTAATAAAGCATCAGTGATAATAAAATGCAAATCTCTAACAAAAATAAGATGAATTAAAATTTGATTAATATAGTACTTTTCCCTGTTGTAGAGGGCATTGCATTACTATTAATAAATATACATATGAATGGCCTCATATCAGAGAATAGGACTTCTCTTCTGGCTTTAGAGGCCTTCTTCTTCCTTGGCATATGGCAAATATCTTCATCTTTTCATCCAGCTTGGAGAGTGCTTGTAAGAGTGTCTGCTTATAATCTGGCTGGGAAATTGATTTTTATATATTCTTCTTATCTTCTGCAGGTGGAAACACTGCATGATTTTGAGGCAGCAAATTCTGATGAACTTACCTTACAAAGGGGTGACGTGGTGCTGGTGGTCCCCTCAGATTCAGAAGCTGATCAGGTAAAAGATAAAGATTGGAAGATGCTTTGTGCTACATTGATTTTTTCTGAGGACACAATCACTTCCTAAAGATGTTTCTATTTTCTGAGATGCTACAAGCCATCTAAAAAGGGCTTAAGGGCTTGTGACAGCCTAGATCATTAACCAGGTTTCTAGGACACCCTTTTGGGATGCTGTTGCATTTTTTTTTTAATGTAATACAAACAGTTGACCATTTCTTAATCATGTAACCACTTTCTAGGAATGTTGTCTCTGTAACACCTGTCTTCAGGAAATGCAGACACTATGAATGTGAACTAAAAGACCCCTTCAAAAGTGGTTGCCTCTGGGTGTGTGGATATTGATTAGGAAAGAACCTGGGGAACACTCTGGAGTGATGGAAATGCTTTGTATCTTGAGAGGGATATCTGCATGTATTTGTCCAAACTCATTGAGCTATATACCTAACCATCTCTGCATTATACAGTATTTAAGTTATACCTCAATTTAAAGAGATTCTTTAAAAATATCACCTCCTAAAAGAGTCATCTGATGTAAGGTACTGAGAACTCCATCTTGTTCTCGTTCATAAAATGTGTGAACCCTTGAAATGGTATGCAACACAAGTAAATGTATCTGCAAACATATTTTTCTGGAGAGAAAAGCTCTAACTTCCATACTATTCTCAAAGAGATTCATGAGCTCTCCCCTTAAAAAAATAAAGTCAAGCATCACTGCCTTTGAGGTTAAGACTTAACATGTTCAACATTTTGTTCTTTCTTTTGACAATACACTTACCAAGATACATCAGGTGTTGGGTCAAACAGTCTCTACCACAATAAAATTAGATTTGAAATTTATGTAACAATAATCTGCTGAGCAGGATGGCTCATGCCTGTAATCCCAGGACTTTGGAAGGCCAAGGCAGGATGATCACTTGAGGCCAGGAGTTCCAGACCAGTCTGGTCAACATAGCAAGACCTCATCTCTACAAAATTTTTTTTTTTAATTAGCTGGGTGCAGCAGTGTACACCTGTAGTCCCAGCTACTCAAAAAGCTGACATTGGAGGATCGCTTCAGCCCAGGAATTCAAGGCTGCAGTGAGCCATGATCACGCCACTGCACTCTGGCCTGGGCAACAGAGCAAGACCCTGTCTCAAAAAAAAACCTTAATAACAATAATGTATCTTTAAAAGCCCCCAAAGATTTAAAAAATTTTAAAATACACTTCTAAATAACCCCTGGGTCAAAGAAATCATAGTGTGAGTTAAAAATATTTCATAATGATCATTAAATAGAAATTAAGTAGAAAATGTATAGAAGGAAGGAAATAATAAAAATAAATTCACAAATGAATGCAATAAAGGACATAACAGATAACATTGATGAAGCCAAAAGTAGGTTGTTGAGAGGATTAACAAAATTGTTAAAACCTTAGAAAGACTCAAGAAAGAAAAGTCACAAAGCATAAATTACCAATATCAAGAAAAAGTGTCAGCATCACACATCTCAAAGATATTAAAAGTCCCATTTATAATGGGATTTTTGTCTGTATTAACCAGAAGTTATTTTGTAAAGAAATAAAAGGAAAAAAAGGTAGTCTTTTATATTTACCATCATGTTTATCATTTCCACGTCTTCATTCTTTCCTATAAGTCCGAGTTTCCATCTGGTCTTAATTTCCTTTCTCCTTAAAGAACTTTATTTAGCTATTCCTGCAGTGCTAATGTGCTGGCTGCAAATCTTCTTGGCTTCTGTTTATCTGAAAATGTCTTTATTCTTCTTAATTTTTAATGATACTTTCACTAAGAAAGAAATCTGAGTTGATTTTTTTTTTCTTTCAACTCTTTAAACATGTGTCATTGTTTTCTGGTCCCTATTGTTTATAATTAGAAATCAACTGTCATTTGTTTAATATTGCTTCTCTGTATGCAAAGTGACTTTCCCTGACTACTTTTAATAAATTTCTCTGTATCTTTCATTTTCATCAGTTTGAATATATTGTGTTTGGGTAGGGTTTTTTTGTTTTTTTTTATGGTCTTCATACTTGAAAATCACTGAGCTCCTTAAACTTGTAACCTAATGTTTTTCACCGTATTTGCTTTTTATCTTTAATTTTTTTTCCTGACTAATTCTCTTTGTTCTTTTTCTCTGGGTATCTAATTATACTTATGTTGGACTTCTTGAGGGCTAAGATGCTGTTCTTTTTCTTTCACTATTTCTCTCTGGTAGTCAGGTTGGATAATTTCTATTGATCTGTCTTCAAGTACTGTGACTGTTTCTTCTTCTACTTTGAGTTTGTAGTTAAGTTTATCCAGTGACTTTTTCATCTCAGATATTAGAGTCTTAGAATTCTTCATTTCCATATTGTTCTTTCATATGGTTTCCATTTCTTGGCTGAGATTTCCCACTTATATTCTTTCATTATCACTGTCTCTCAGTTTATATACTTGAACAAATTTATAATAGCTGCCTTAAATTTCTTACTGCTAATTCCAACAGCTGGGCCATCTCAGGGCATATTTCTATTGTTTGCTTTTTAATCTTTGGGTCATAGTTTCCTGTTTTTTTCCATGTCTAGTAATTTTTTAATTGATACTAGACATAGTAGGCAGACCATACATGGTAAAGAGTCTGACTCTGTTTTCTATATCTGAAAATTCCTTATTTTTGTTTTAGTAGACATATAAATTACTGAATAATTCCCTTGAATTGATGGGAGTTGGTTTTATACTTTGTTAGGGTGGGTCTGTACCCTTTATGCATGCACAGCTTGGGGGTCAGCCCAGGACTTCAAGGCAATTTATCCACATATATTAGGATACCCATCCCCCAGTGGCTCCTTTCTTTTCAAGATAATACCCCCTGAGTGTACAGCTTCTCTGACAGCCTTACACTCTATGATCTGAATGCCCCACATCACACTGAGTGAGGATAATCCTCCGGGGAAAAGCTGTATCAGTATAGATCTCACCCCGTGCAGTTCTCTACTTTCAAGGGTCAAATACCCTGTAATTTCTGCCTGCTTTTGGTCATTTCCAACATCTTCAAATAGTTGTACCCATTATTTATACCCATCCCATTATGTATAAATGTATACTTTATATGTTATATAACCAAGAGTTGTTTTTATGTATAAATAGTTGCATATATGTATATATAGATATTTATAGATATATAGTTATTGCAGTGTTTTTAATTATTCTCTCCAGAAGGATTTGTCTAATACAAGCTATTTTGCCATTACCAAAACTGGAAATCTTTTTCTACCACATATTTTAAGCAGTTAATATTTAATTTTTTATATTTTCCTCAGCTAAAGATTGATGTTGGCTATTATTCTCTACAAGTTGTCTTTCAGAATATATGTGTTGGAATATATCTTGATTGTGGGTTTGTGTAGTCCTTTACTTGTTTTCTTTATTGAAACAATTTTTAAGTGCTTAACTCTACTTGGCACCATTAGATTTTTCACTCACTGTAAATAAAGTCAAATATAGACACTTGTGGGGGAAAAATGACCTTTTATATGCTTTCTAGAGGTTCAGAAAATATTTAGCTATCATCTTTTACTTTAAGTATAGCTTTGTCCTTCCCATATATGACATCATAATTTTAAAGAGGGCACTTTTCCTCATCAGCTAGGATATTATCAGTTATTTTATTGAGTCATTTTTTTCTCCAGCGGTTTTTTTCCTGCCTTCAAAAATTGGGCTGTCTAAATACTGATATTTCTTGTCTATATGGCAGCATCAATTTATAGTCTCAGATTGTATCAAAAGGGAATGAATTCAGCTTCTTCATTTAATTTTTGAGGTCTAATTTTATCTGATGTACTTGAACTATGTTGGGGGTTGGTTCAGACTAACCCTGGCCATCCCTCATCTGAAGTGGAATTTCCTTTCTGCACTGGTTAACATAATAAGGATAGTCATTTCCCACTCCTTGAACTTCCTATGGTCTCGTTTCCTGCTGTTTCTTTCAACACAGCTTTTCCAGCTAGACTCTGCTTATCTTCAGGAAGCCAAGGGCAGACCACAGCCTCTGTTTCTCAGTTTTAAGTATCGTCTCCCATTCTGCATGACCATACGTGGATGGGTTCTCTACCCTTTCTGGGGCAAAATGTTCCATTTTTGTGATGGCACTTCTATAGGACAGACAAATGTCTATGAGAAATAATTTATAAAGGATATAGGAGTGCTTCCAGCAAGAATACCATGACATCCAACTGATTTGTAGTTTATATAAACTTGAAAAATTAGGTATTATAAAAACCAAAATAGTAATATCAGGCAATACACATCTAGCTTTTAGTATTTGATAAGCCCTACATAGGTAGTTTATTGGGGTTATAGGATATGAGCTGGGGGTCAGAGTTCTTTCTTATAACAAGTGGCTTGGGATGAAATATAAGACATTCCATGGTCTCATCAGTACTCCATTCTAACCCAAGGAACCTAAAACTTTTTTACACTGTGACCCCAGAACAGGTCATGCTCTTGTGCATGAAATGCTTTCACGTGGTATTCCTGTCTTTGCACTGGTTGTAATTGTAATCCTTTTCTCCTCTTTAAGAACTCATATTATAATCCAGTTAATGTCAATTAACTATGCTTTGTACAGTCATAATGTTAATATTAATTGTCAATTAACTATACTTTGTACAGTCAATAAGTCATTGAAAACGTTTATTCCTTCTTTTTCTTTTTCTTTTTTCTTTTTTGTTTTTTAACTAACAACTTATTTGGGATAGGCCTTCCCATTGATCATGGCACAGCACTTTACCTGTAGTGTGATATCCTGGTGCAGAACCCCAACACTAATGTAACACATTATTTATTAATTGTGGCAGTGTGGATTTTCCAGTAGTTTGCTGGACCCTGAAAGTCCTGTCATTGTGTTTCAGGATGCTGGCTGGCTGGTGGGAGTGAAGGAATCAGACTGGCTTCAGTATAGAGACCTTGCCACCTACAAAGGCCTTTTTCCGGAGAACTTCACCCGACGCTTGGATTAGGGCAACAAGTATTGCAAGAAAGAGCTCAGTTACTGGGTTTTTAAACCTTCATGAAAACCTGAAGAGTTCACTTTTGCTATTATGCTCTTAATGATTTACAGACTGATGCCAGACGAACCTTGGGAAGATGTATCAATGGAGTATGTGTGCAAAAAAAAACGTAAGAGTAAGAAAAGTAAATTAAGGAAAAAATCCTCACTCGTTCCCATGTTGTCAATAACAGGTTTGTTTGTGCTTTGTCCAAACAGTGGACTCTTGTACTTGATCCCCTCCCACCAATTCTAAAGTAGCTTTCTCCAGATCAGACTTTTATTTCTCTGCATCAGGTGTATGGTATTGAGTGGCTGCCCTGCAGAAGATGTGATGAATTATCCTGTGGTACAAGATTATCTTATTCCCCTGACCAGGTGTGAGCACGTGCTCTCGCTCCCTTTCAGGTTTACTGTGTTTAAAACTAAACTGCTGCAAAAGTTCTCAATGTTATTTTCCAACACATCTATATGCATATATATATGGACACACAGTCACGCAAGCTAGTTCCCATGACTCCTGGATCTATGTGTATGCAGAAGGCTACATATACATAGTTGCTTTCTTTCCTTTCCATTGTAACTCTTTGCCTCTCAAGTGTCATTGATACATGCATTGCTCTTATTCTGACTGGCATTACAGTCGCAGTTTTGCCTCATGGCAAAACCAGCCATCCCATTGCCAAAACAGTCAACAGTATCTGTGTTTGTACTGTGCAGTTTTCAGGATGAGATGACAGATAGCATGACCACACTGAGGCCCCCTCAGAGAAAGCAGGGCCTGATTTATCTAGCTGTCCAGCTGCTGTGGCTGGAGGTAGGCTAGTTGGGATGGGCAGCTAAGTAGTCTTCTCTTCTGCCTTTATGAGATTGGGTAGAAAGATGGGGCATATTCATCCACCCCCAAAAGAACACTATAAAAACAGCTCCTCTATATTTCCACCTCTTTCTATTTATGCAACTCATCTTCACAGATTGTTCTAAAGTAAAATAGATGGTGTATGCTGTATCCACAAATCATCTGTAACAATTATGTTTTCAGTGCTGTGTCATTCCAAATAAACCTTTGGTAATCTCCAACGATTACCCTAATTCCTTTTGATGAGTCTTTTTTTTTTTTTTTTTTTTTTTGAAATTTTGTTTTGTTCCAGTCGGATACTCTGCTTGAAACAGTTGATATTGGAGTTGTTATTTGTGCAGAAATATGCTTGTTCTTCCATTAGGATGCACTCCACGCCCCCACCTCACCTCCCCACTTCCTTCATTCCAGTCATTGCTGGTCACTCGGTGTTCCCTGACATCCAGCAATTACTGCAGCACCAATAACAGCCGCCAATGGAGAGCCCTTAAAGGTGCCGGCTGTGGACTCCCAGTACGTGAATCAATGATGATCTTACGACCTTCATAATCAGCAATTTCTTCTCACACCAGCTTCATTTTCTGGTCACTTTTCTTTCTGGCATGTTTATGTTCGTAGGTACATAAAAATTATATCAGATGGAATAGGAAAGTGAATTCACTTGGCCATTATTTCCAGAAGAGAATTCTTAACCCAGAAGCCTTTTAGTTAATTTGGACTCTTTTCTGCTAATGTAATTCTTTATACAACGTAGGCTGATCAAGAATGTATATTATTAGACTTTTAGATTTGGTGTGTATTCCTGATTCACGGTTTGAATCTTCCTGGCATATTACTGACTTTGTTGTGTTAAGTGTGAATAGGGAAATAACTGTTATTGAGCCAAGATTTTTCCAGGGGCTAATTTACAGAGAGGCTGGGTCATCATGAATGCTATTCTAGTGCAAGAAAAGCAAATGTCACTGCCCAGGAGCATGACTGATAATTCAGCAAGTGGAAGACAGCAATGTAAGATTCATAATAGAAAGCCACTCCTGACATTAGAGTGCACACAGGATGTTAAAAGCCAAGACTGAAAAATTAGCTCTAATAATAAAGTGCACCTAATGTTCTGCAAAGATAATTGCCTTGCCACATCTCCTGGAGCAGAAGATGTGATGAATTGTTCTTAAATTCCTTTCACCTTCCTGCCCACAGTGGCTGCTCACAGTGTACTGTTGGCCAGGACATGGCCCAGATAACGGTAGCCCTAGATGAATGTTCCTGGATGAATGTAACAAGTTCTTCTGAAACGACGTGGTTTTAATTAGCTATTTAGTCCTGTTTTTTAAAATGCCTTTGGATTTTTTTACACTAAATAAGAGTCATCAGATTTTTGTTTGTTTGTTTGTTTGTTTGTTTGTTTCAGGAATTGCCAAAATCCAAGAATTCCTAATGCATTGAAAACAAAGGAGATGGAGGGGATGGGTGTGGGGTGGTGGCATTCCCCAGAAATGTCCTTGAATGTGGAGTGAACATTGTTTTCCATTTCAGTGCATTTTCTAAGGAATGTTAGTTTCAAGGACTTTCTGGGGTTACTATTGTGAAGTTCTTCCCACTTCTCTTTCTTAGTTATTCTGTTCAAGTTGTCACACCACCAACCCATCCTAGGCACATCACCCAGTCATATAATGGTGAGTTTGTAGCTCATTGATCCCAAATGGCGTTGAACCAGGCCTTGGTCCTTTCTGAGCTTCCTCTCCAGGATTTAAGATTCCTCTTAGAAACCCAATGGCACGTAGACCTTCAAATAGTTATGAGTCAGAACTGTTTGGAAAGAAAGCCAGTAGTTTTTATTACACATACACCTACCTGGCATTCCTACCAATATGACAGTCACTCATTTAAACCTGTGTGATGTATATAATTGCAAAGTAAAGTTGCCTGGCAATTTGAATTTTTTTTTTCTTTTTGAGATAGAGTCTCGCTCTGTCACCAGACTGGAGTGCAGTAGAATGATCTTGGCTTACTGCAACCTCTGCCTTCTGGGTTCAAGCAATTCTCCTGCCTCAGCCTCCCAAATAGCTGGGACTACAGGCACGTGCCACCATGCCCAGCTAATTTTTGTATTTTTAGTAGAGACGGGGCTTCACCATGTTGGCCAGGATGGTCTCAATCTCTTGACCTTGTGATCACCCTCCCAAAGTGCTGGGATTACAGGTGTGAGCCACCGCGCCCTGCCGGCAATTTGAATTTTTAACACTATCGCAGAGTAGCCAGGGCGCCTGGGACAGGTAAAGGTTCCTGTACCATGCTGTCACATTGCTTCCACCATGCCTGCTCTTCCTGACAAAGCTGGGGCAGCTTTGGAGTCAGCCAGAAAACCATATCCATCACATCTTAGGCTACCCAGTGACGTGTGCACATTTAGAATTCTGAGCCCTCTTTTCTCACATAAGCCTCTGATCAGGCCATTGGAACAATCCCGGCATGACCTCATGGCCCATTCAGATGGCCCATTAAAGAAAATGCCTTCGGGAAACTACAAAAGTTATGAGAAATCAATGAGTTTAAAGATGGCGGAAGCTCAGTGCTTTATTCCACACAAATTGCCAAATTGCACGGCTGAACACCTTGAAGCCTTAGAAATAGACCGGCCAATGGATTGGCCTTGCAAGGACTCTACTCCTCTTTTCAAAGGAGCCCAACTAACAGCTGCCTTCGGATTTTTACTTGGAACTCAACTAAAAACCTTATAAACGTGTCAGAACTTGGAGATGAGCAGATCGCACAGCTTGTCTATACAGTGCTGTAGCTACTGTCTTCCTGGGGTGACTTCTTCCTAGGACTTCAGTAAGTGGAATCAGACATTTGGCAACCGCACAGAGAAGACAATGATCAAAATTCTCTTGGAAGACTTAGAAAATGGAGATCCAGGTGGTTCTGTTCATTTGTGAGCCCCGCAGGTGCATCCCTGTTTGATGATGATCCTGTCCTGAATCACCAACAGGAGACCACCTGGCTGTTCACGGGCAGTGTTCTTCAAGGCACACAGCAGGGGGTTGATAAATTGTTCATAAAGCCAAATAAACTATGCTCAAATAAGCGTAATATTCCATCCAAATATTTTGTGACTCATTGGTAATACCTTTTAAGGACCACTTAACAAACAGCAGCAAATAGTGACTTTTTTCACTTAAAAGGTATTTGAGACACAACCCTTACATCTATGCAAATTGAGAGGAAGGCCAGGTAGGTACCTTGAAGCTCTATCCAAAGGAATCTAAATTTTATCTCTGTTTCCTAAAATCCAGTTAATTCCCAGTCCCCCCTGATCTCAAGTCAAACACTCAGGTTGTCTGATTGAGGGTTGGGTCAGAATTACATGCTCATTTCCCTCCCTGCCGCACCCTACATAGGGTGCATCTGTAGTTAACACTCCAGAAACTCTTCCTGCTGCATTCTGATGCCCTGTAAGACCAGCCCAGCCCAGGAGCACCTTGTCCATAAGCACCCTGCCACATGGCTGATATCCTATACCCTCTCCCACCAGTAAATATTAAACTCTGTGTCATTATGCTCTGCTCTCCAAAAACTTACCAGTGATCACAAAGTTCTGTCTGTGGCATTTGGAGATGCCACCAGACTTCCAGTTCTCCCCCAAGATTCCAAGATACGAACTTTCCTTGTTTTCTTACCTCTCTGGTTGTTCCTTCTCTGTTATGTTCCTAATTTTTTTTCCTTCTTCCTGTGGGTGCTGGAAGTGGGGTGGGGCAATAGCGATCTGCCCTTCAATTTGTGTTCTAGTTGTCCAAGGAATGTTGCCTTTGGAGTGTCCAATTATTGCTTCCAAGTACACATGTTCATTTGTTCATTAAAATATATCAAGCACCAGCTAAGTGTCAGTTACCGTACATGGGGACCGCATTCATAAGACTTAGACATTGCGCTCAAGGGACTTCCTTCCAAACTGCTGTATGGTGCATCACCAAGGGGCTTCTCCATTCTTCAGAATATTGGGCCTGAAGACTTGGGAGCTTCCTTTGTGCATCATTTTCCAGATTTTGGGCACCTGCTATGATTTCCCCTCAAAACATACAACCTTGCACTTTAATCTATTTGGGGTTCTATTCTTCATACTGCCAGAGAAGACAAATTGGATCCTTGTTGTTTCCCTTGTCACTTGAATTCCTGTCTTCCTCGTACCCTACTGCCCACCCATTTTAAGTACCTAACAGGTCCCCACTCCCTCCTCACCTCTCCCTCTCAGAAACACACACACAAACGATGAATATCTACTGCATGTCATACCAGATCCAGGAGCCTCTGCTTGGTCTTCAGAACTGAACTTCATCTCTTCCCCAGTATTCATCCACTGCCTGCTTCAGAGGTGTCCCCTCAGCACCCCACCCACCTTCTCCCCCTCAGCTATACACCTTTCTTGCCATGTTGCAATCCCCCTCCTGGGATGCCTTCCCAGCTCCTGTTGGCTTCTAATCCCATTCCCCAGGCATAGTTCAAGTCCTGTATCTTCAAAATCCCCCTGTCCTCTCACCCTTCTACATTCTTTCCACATTTAGAGTAAATACGATATTCCCTAGCCCTTCATTTTCCACACCAACTGGCACAGTGTCTCCAACCTTCTCTGCATGCTGTATTCACTCCTGGATCTTGTACACTCGTTTGCTGAGTCAATGAACAAGAGGCTGATTGAACAATTAGTTCAGGGAAGTCTAGAAACCCTCATCCCAGGATCAGCATGGAATAAAATTTGAAACTGACTATGAGAAGAAAATGCAAACTACTTCTGTGATATTGGAGAGGGGAAAGTTTTCTTAAACAGCACTCCAAAACACCCAAAGTGTATGGCAAAAAAAAGCATTTGACTCCAAAATTCCGAATTTTTATTTAATGAAAAGATATTTGAGATAGTTAGTTACTTGGTAGACAGATGATAGACTTGCCTAAGATATTTGCACCATCCCAAATTCACAAAGGATAAATGTCTAAAATATACAAGGAACTCATTCAAGAAGAAATGAATAATTATTATTATTATAATTTGTTTATATCATATTTATTTATAGTTATGGTGATAGTTAATATAATAACAACATTCATCTACTGTCTGTCATTTGCCAGGCACTGTATGTATTATTTTATTTAATCTTTACAAATCTATGAGGTGTTGCTGTTTTTCCTTATTACAGGCAAGGAAGCTAAGATAGAGTTACATGAGGAAGCTTGTTCATAGTCACACAGTCAATAAATGGCAGGGCCAGGCTGTGTCCCAGGCAGACGGGCTCTAACATAAGTTCTAACTCCAGCTTCCTTGTTGGTATGCTTAGAGGACGTGAAAAGTAATTCACACTTCAGTGAATACTAAGTATAAAAAAGGACCTCAGCTTCCTAATAATCAGACCTGTGCCATTTTTTGTTTTTGTTTTTGTTTTTGAGACAGGTTCTCATTCTGTTGCCCGGGCTGGAATGCAGTGGTACAATCTCGGCTCATGGCAGCGCCTGCCTCCTAGGTTCAAGCAATTCTCCTGCCTCAGCCACCAAGTAGCTGAGATTACAGGTGTGCACCACCATGCCCAGCTAATTTTTGTATTTTTTTTTTACAAGAGACGGGGTTTCTACTAAAATCCTAATTTTGTATTTTTAGTAGAGATGGGGTAGCTTGATAGCTATCATATTGGCAAAAAAAAAAAAAAATCGCGTTTCTGATAACACCATGGCCCTGGTAGCATTTAGTGAAGATGTGAGTGTGTGTTCCCCCGACCAGCAATGCTGGGAGGACATTCCCAGGGAAAGGCTTACCGGGGAATCAGAGGACCCTGTGAGGGGTCCGTCAGAGCTCCCTGCTGATAGCAACATGCCTGTGTTTGGGGGAATGGATGGATGGAATGCAGGGGCTGCCAGCCGTGGAGCGATGAGCAGCAGAGAGGAGCATGAACGAGGGGCATGAGCTGGTGTGCAGACGTGGACAGGTAGAAATGGCATGCCAGTACACAACGAAAAACACAGTATTCATGAACAATTCTATACACAGTCATGTGTTGCTTGACAACGAGGAAGCATTCTGAGAAATGCGTCCTTAGGCAATTTCATCCTTGTGCGAACATTGTAGAATGCACTTCCATAAACCCAGATGGCACGGCCTACTACATACAGAGGCTATATGGTGTAGCCTGTTGCTTCTAGGTTACAAAGCTGTGTAGCATGTTACTCTACTGAGTGCTGTAGGCAACTTAACACATTGGTAAGTATTTGTGTATCCAAATATATCTAGACATAGACAACCTACAGTAAAAAATAGGATATATAAGCTTAAGTATGGTATCACCTGTATAGGGAACTTACCGTGAATGGAGCTTGCAGGTGAGTGAGTGAATGAGTGAGTGGTGAGAGGATGTGAAGACCTAGGACGTTGCTGCCCACTCCTGTAGACTATAAACACTGCACACTTAGGCTACACTAAATTCATCAAAACATGTGTTTCTTTCTTCACTAATAAATTAACTTTGCCTTACTGTAACTTTTTTACTTTAGTAACTTTTATTTTTTAACTTTTTGACTCCTAATAACACTTAGCTTAAAACACAAACAGGCCAGGAGCTGTGGTTCGTGCTGGTAATCCCACCACTTTGGGAGGCTGAGGCAGGCAGATCACGAGATCAAGAGTTCAAGACCAGCCTGGCCAAGATGGTGAAACCCCATCTCTACGAAAAATACAAAAATTAGCCAGGTGTGGTGGTGCGTGCCTGTAGTCTCGGCCACTCAGGAGGCTGAGGCGGAAGAATCGCTTGAACCCAGGAGGCAGAGGTTGCAGTGAGCTGAGATCACGCCACTGCACTCCAGTCTGGGTGACAGAGCGAGACTCCATCTCGAAAACACACACACACACACACACACACACACACACACACACACACACACACACATTATACAGCTGTACAGCTGTACCCAAATGTTTTCTTTATGTCCTTATTCTATAAACTGTTTTCTATTTTTAATATTTTTACTTTTAAAACATTTTTGCTAAAAACTAAGACACAGCCACACATTAGCCTAGGCCTACAGAGTCCAGATCTTCAATATCACTGTAGTCCAGCTCCACATCTTGTCCCCATGGAGGGTCATCAGGGGCATAACACACATGGAGCTGTCATCTCCTAGGACAACAATGCCTTCTTCTGGAATTCCTCCTGAAGGGCCTTCCTGAGGATGTTTTACAGTTAACCTTTTTTTTTTTTTTTTAAACAAGTAGACGTTGTACACTCTAAAATAATGATAAAAAGTATAATATAGTAATTACATAAACCAGTAAACCAGTAACATGGTCATTTATTATCAATTTCAAGTATTATATACTGTGCATAACTGGATGTGCTAGACTTCTATGCAACTGGCAGTACAGTAGGTTTGTTTACACCAGGGTCACCAGAAATGTGAGTCATGTGTTGTGACATTATGATGGCTACGATGTCACTAGGTGACAGGAATGTTTCTGCACCACTATCATCTCACGGAACTGTGGCACATGTGGTCCATCATTACTGAAATGTGAGGAAGTGCCCGACTCTAGTCCTCACAGATATGGAGGCTCTAAGGACAGATACCAAATGCATTAGATTGGGCACCGATGGGGGAACAGGAGTAGGGAATGGAGGAGAGAAAAGAGTAAAATAAAAAACAAACATGCAAAACTATACATAACTGGCCAGGATAATGGTGATAATGCACGTGGCACTGAGAAATACGACAGAAAAATATGATAATTAAGATTTTTAAAAAACAAGCAAAAAGCAAGAAGATATCAAGCACTGATTTCAGGATAACTCATTGAAGCCTCATATTTTAGCTTTGAGACTTAATTTTGGACAATCCACAGACAGAGGTTCCAGCGAGTAAATCACGATTAGGGTAATCCAAAGAGCTCCTTTTCTTCCGTTGTCTGTGGAAAACGTGACATTTTCCTTCAGGTAAAATCCGTGTATGCTGGCTGCTAGCACACAGCCATCTGGCTGGCCTTGGCCGCTGGCCATTGGTCTTGGCTTTGTCCCACCCCTGCAGCAGCCTTCTTCTCCAGGATGGTCAAAGCTCACCCAGAGCAAAGATGCTCTGCACTCAGGAACACTGGATTCAGGCACTGATCCAAGCCCCTGCACAGCTCTGTGATATAAAAATGAGAAGAGGAGAACTTGTCTTTTAGGCCAAACATTTTCCAAACCACAGGCAATTACCATGTCCTTCAGAGTCAAGGCACATTAGGTACATTGATAATAATTCCTGTAATTTTTAAGACCACAAAACATTACAACATTGAAAATTATAAATAGATAACATCGAAGTATGGTGGGAATTCTATTTTGTATGCATGTGTAGATTGACTAAGGGTCTTTTCTTTTTTTTCAGACTGGGCCAGAACCTAGTACCTGTAAGAATCAGCACAGTTCAGCCTTTTGTATCAATTGCAGTTGTATCCATGTATGTGTGTGTGCATTCTTGGATATGCATGCACACACCTGCATGTTACCTACTCAAACCTCAGTGTTCCGATCCTTCTTAGGTGGGATTTTTGAACATAGCATTTACACTGGCCTAAAATAAGTTTGTTGGAGTCATGGGCCTCATGTAGTGGCCAGGCTGGGCTGCAAAGCCATTGGCTATCCAAACATTCAGAAGACCTTTAGGAATCAATGTGTTTTTGTTCAGGAATCTATGTAGAATAGAATTTTCCTAGAGCAGTGTTGAGTCAAGAGGAAGCAAAAAACATGCCTTATTATTGGATCAAAATAAAAATAGGAAACTTCCATTGTTCATTTTACCACACCTATTGTTTCAATAACCAGTTTATCAATTCAATTCAGAATCACAGTTAGAGCTGGAGGAGACCAAAACCATCACCCACTCCTCTGATTTTGAGGCGGGGGAAATGACAACCCTGCAAGGAGTCTCTTGCCTAAAACTATCCAGCACATAAGGTGTGCAGTTGGAGCCTGCCTTGCATTTGGGGTCCTTTCCATTCATTATACTAAGTCTTTGCTGTTAACAAACACCACTTATTGGGCTCTGATATTGGGGAATATAACACGTATGCTATGCCTTGAATGGCCAGGAGGGGGTGCTAGATGTTAGTACAAATAACTAAATGCATTCAAAACACTCTACTTTTAAAGCATGAAGCTGGGAGTTGAAAACAAATAGGAAATATAACATATTTTGTATTAAAATGCAGCAGCTTCATGAAGACAGAAATTAATCCCTGAATCATAAACATCCAAGCGGTTCCCTTATGGCACAGGCTCTGGAGACTGATCAGTTTGGTTCAAATTCTTGGTGTGCTCTTTATTAGCTAGGTGACCTCGAGGCATTATTTAACCTCTGTAAGCTTCAATTTCATCTGAAAAATGAGGATAAGTAACACCTACTTTATGTTTGCGAGAAAAGAATACATATATACAATGTTTGACACTCAAAGGGTATTTGCTATCATTTAATGGACCAAGAATTTCTGTTATCATGTTAAAAATTAGTCTTTTAATGAAAGGCCATTAGCTATTTACTTAACAGTGCTAGAGGAAATTTCTATGACTTTTTGAGGTTCACCATAATTAACTGAATGAATACTATTCAACAGTATCTTAGGCTGTTTGCTTACTGGCATAGGAGAGTGACCCTTGAGTTTCTAAAATCTTTCTGAAATTTTCTTCATGATCTCTTATACTTTATAGCTTAAAAAGAAATATATATAATATTATATACATATGACATACATAGACATATTATATGTTATATAATTTATATTAAAATATTTATGCATATATATGAATATAAAATGGCTGGTAGCCAGGAGTTTGGAATTTGTTAGACTTCAGTTGAAATTCGGGCTCCATTATTTACTTGTCAAATGACCTTGAAGAGTTTAACCTTTTTTTAAGATTCCAATTCTCTCATCTGTGAAATGTGGTTGATTATATCTCCTTTGGAGTATTATTGTAAGCATTAAATTGTGGTAAAGACTAGCTTAGATACCATTTAGTTTAGAAATGAATGAGGTGGCACAATCCCTGGCCCCAGGAGATGAATGATGTATCCAGGGTAAAGGTTATTATTCACATACAGTGACTTTCCCAAGGACATACTACCTCTAAGTGGCAGCGCTTGGATTTTTATTCTGCCTTTTCCAAAGCAATATGTTCTCGGAGCTAAAAGTTCTCATGTCAAACTCTCCAAAGTGTCCCTATTTGGCAGCTCCATCTTGAGAAGTAACCTCTCCCTTCCGCACACTCTCCGTAGGATTGCGTTCTTGGCTGCTCATCCTGGGCTGAGGCCCATGACGAGACCACTCCCAGGGCACCAGGCAGCCACAGGGTCGGAGGACAGAGCAGGCAGGAAGTGAAGCTTTGGCTGAGGTTTCTGCGACACACTTAACTTCCCTGGAAACGGTGCCTGACACAGCCTGGCCACAACACTGGCAGGAGATGCTGCTGTTTTCTGGGAACATGCAGGACCCTGTGAGCAGCACGGGACACAGGAACATAAACTGGGGACCGTCCTCCACCCACTCTGGCTTCATATCTTCTCCATTGTCCACTCCTATTTTAGTCCAGGATGATCAGTGACGATGTGCATGAGTTACTCATTCCCATCTATGCCCCAGCCCAGACTGACCATATTAAAATCCTGTTCTTTGCAGAATTTGTCATTTTTCCTTTTAATTTTCTATGGAAAGAACACACGTTATATAATTCAGTTTTATTGGCACCCTTATAAAAGCCTTCTAAACTACATACCTGATAATTTATCCCGTTCAAATATGCATATATTTGTTGCATATATCTGTTGCGAAGGCTGGAGTGCAGTGGCACGATCACAGCTCACTGCAGCCTTGACTTCCCAGACTCAAGTGATCCTCCCACCTCAGCCTCCCAAGTAGTTCAGACTACAGGCGTGTGCCATCACACCCAGCTAAATTTTGTATTTTTTGTAGAGACTGGGTTTCACCATGTTTCTCAGGTTGGTCTGGAACTCCTGGGCTTAACTGCCTTATCTGCCTGCCTCAGCCTCCCACAGTGCTGGGATTACAGGCATGAGCCACCGTGCCCAGCCTCACTGATACACATTAAATGCCTACTATGTTCCAGGCCTTGTGCTGTGTGCTGTTGATACTGAGGTGTGTGTCCCCTTAAGCTTGTTGAAAACACTACTGTCCTGTGTCACTGTGGTCACAAAGTGATACAGAGAGCCCAGACAACCATTTAGAGATGAGGAAATTCTAACAATTCTTAGTAAGAAGATTATTTCCCAAAATGTTGCTAGGGAACATCGCACAGCAGACTGAAACAGAAATATAAGCAACTATCTGCATACTAGAACTTTCTCCCCAAGGCAGTGCTATTTTTTTTTAACAATTCTTCTATCATCATCATCATAATTCTGACCTCTTGATAGGTAAAGGTACAATTATGAGGAGAAGCAGAAGAACTTTTACATCTGTGAGTTTGCACCTGTCTCCCACCATAGTGAGCCGATCACACCCTCAGGCGCCCAGAAGACTGGCAAGGAGGACTTGATAGAGACAAAAGGAGAGACACAAGAGGGGACAGAGGTTAATATGAAGAGGGAGAGGGCGTGATATAGAGACAGTGATGGCAACAGAAACTAGAAAGATGAAGAAGGATGGAGAGCAGAGTGGAAGTGAGAAGGAAAGAAAATGATTGGGACAGTGGCCATACAAGCAAAAAGAGCAAGAGACAGAGACACATAGAGAGGAGTAGGTCTCTATCATGACCGGGAGAAAGAGAGAGAACAGAGACAGAAAGACAAAACACACAGAGAGAGGGTGAGAGACAGAGGGATAGAGAGACAGAGAGAGATAGAGAGAGGGAGAGAAGATGGAGCGAGAAAACAACAGAGAAGAGAGAGAGACTGTGATAAAAATATAGGGACAGGGAGAGGGACAGGGACTGAGAGAGACAGAGAAATAGGGAAAGATACAAGAAGAGAGAACTGGAGTTAGGGGGAGAGATAGGGAGAGAGAGAACGATAGATCTGGAGAGACAGAAGCTTACACATAGACACACAGAGTGTGGCAGTGTTAGGAAGATAGAGGTAAATATACAGAAATAGTGGTAAACATTGAGATAGAAAAATATATATAAAGAGAAAAATAAAGAAATATGCATATTTATATATTGTTAAAAATAATATATAAATGTATGTATACATGTATAATATGTTATATAAAATATTATATGTATTTACATACAAAAAAACTAGCCAGAGGTGGTGGTGGGCACCTGTAGTCCCAGCTACTTGGGAGGCTGAGGCAGGAGAATGGCGTGAACCCGGGAGGCGGAGCTTGCAGTGAGCCAAGATCTGGCCATTGCACTCCAGCCTGGGCGACAGAGCGAGACTCCATCTCAAAAAAAAAAAAAAAAATTATGTGTATTTCTAGCTTTCCTTTTCTCTTTATATATTCTATCTGTCTGTCTATCCATACCATTGCCACAATAACGCCATGTAGCAAATATGCCAAACTCAGTGGCTTAGCACAATAATCATCGACGAATTCTTACAAGTGCATAGGTTTGCTAGGCTGTTCTGCTGATCTAAACCAAGCTCATCTCATCTTGGTTGGGCTTGGCCACATGTCAGGCAGCTGCTGGGTTAGCTGGGAGGGGGACTGCCTGGTCAAAGTGCCTGGGTCCGAATAAATCAGCTCCACTACACACAGGGTTTCATCCTCCTGCAGGCTAGCCTGGATTTGTTCTAATGACAATGACAGAAAGCGAAGAGCATATCAGGCCACTTGAGGCCTCGATTCAGAACTGGAGCCCTGTGAGTTCTTTTTGTATTTAAAAAAAAAAAAAAAAAAGGCTGGGGGAATAAACGGCGCCTCTTAATTGAAGGAGCTTTGAATTATCACGAATGAGTTTCACCTCTGGGAAATTTGCAGTGAGCCCACTCTGCCTTGTCTGACTCACAAATGCAACTATGAACCCTGAATCTGAGGACTTTGAAAAATAAGCAATAGCAAGTCAATTGGAGGAGGAAATCGGAAAGTGAAGCACTGTGAATTCACAGTAAGTTTCTTATTTATTTTTCCTCAATTATCCCCTGGCCTGTACTCACAAATAATCAGAAATGCACAACTGTACACCAGGTGAGGACAGAGAGAAAGGGGGACTCTCTGTGGTCAGAGAGCCCTGGTTTTCTCTTTTTCGTCCTTTTCCATTCTCCTGCAGCCCCCAGGCAATCTGAGTGGCAGTGGCAGCAGCTATGGTGAGCCAGGAGCCTAAAACTCTTAGGAAAGGGATCCTTCTCTCTGACCAGGGAAGCTGTGGCCCTGAGAGAGAATCCTGGTGGCTTTTGTTCTCTCTATATCCTCTCACTGCTTGGCCCTGGAGTCAGACACAATGGTGGGAAATGCAGTGTACTAAAGCCACACCTGTCCGGCCAGAGGACTGGAGGGGACTAGAAAGAACTAGAAAGTATTGCAGAGCGTGCAGAGGGAGGAAGATTAAGAAAGAAACATCATGCAATGATATCTGGACTCCTGGGCTCACCCATTACCTGTGCATGCATAAACACAACCCCAAACAGCTCCAAATCCAAAGGCCTTGCAAACCAAAGCAGGAGTAGGCACTGCCCAGGTCCCAGAATGGCCACTGGGTGGCGCACACACAGGACGGGTCTGATAAGCACTGCAAAGCCTGGAAAACGGAACCAAGGGGAACTGCCCACCAAACACAAGTAGGAACTTGTAATCCCTAACTGGGTCAGTAGCCTGCTAACCAAAAAAAAAAAAAAAACCCTCCACATTCTGTGTAATATTTAAACAATGCCCAGAGCTCTATAACATGATATTCAAAGTGTACGGGATTTAATCCGAAATTACTCCGCATGTGGAGAACGAGGAAAATCTTAGCGTCTCCAAACGGAAAAGCCAAACAACAGATGCTAATCCTGACATGACACAGGTGTTGGAATAACAAAGACTTTAAAGGCGCTATTGTGACCATAGGAAGAAATGGAAAGAGAGGAGGAGAGAAAGTAAATAGATAGGAGAGATACAAATAGAGAAACAGAAAAAGAGATGAATAGAGATAGGCAGATAGAGAGACAGAAATATAGAGATATGAAGAGAGACACTAAGAAACAGGAGCACCAAAGCAAAATAGAGGAGACTGAGCTGTAAGAGGGAGCTATAGAAGAAAAATGTAAAGGGATGAACAGCAACGGGACAGAGAAAAAATAAATATGGACATAAAGACAGAGATGGAAGAACATAGTGATAGAAAGCAATGCAGGAGATAGAGAAATAGAATAGTAGAGACAGAAATATAGCCAGTGCACATGAAAGCTATAAAGCAATTCATGGTCGTTGTCTAAATTCAATATATCATTAGGGTTGCATAATGCTAATATTCTCCTTTTAACATTTCTCCTAAATTTATTGGTCGTAATACTTCCACAAAAGAACTTTCATTTGGCCGGGCACAGTGGCTCACGCCTGTAATCCCAGCACTTTGGAAGGCCAAGGTGGGTGGGTCACTTGAAGTCAGGAGTTCAAGACCAGCCTGGCCGACATGGTGAAACCCTGTCTCTATTAAAAATATAAAAATTAACTGGGCGCGATGGCATGTGCCTGTAGTCCCAGCTACTTGGGAGGCTGAGGCAGGAGAATAGCTTGAACTCGGGGGGCAGAGATTGCAGTGAGCTGAGATCGTGCCACTGCACTCCACTCTGGGCCACAGAGTAAGACTCCAAAAAAAAAAAAAAAAAGAATTTTCATTCTTAAGTTCTGTGGTATTCTGAAAAGTAGTTTGTACAGAACTGGCAATGTAAATGTTTGATTTTTTCCTTTTCTGTTTTCAGAATGAGGTAGTGTCTTAGAAACCTCCAGAGGAGACTTTATTTTGCTATACCATGTTTTTCTTTTTTTCTTTTTTTTATATATTATACTTTAAGTTCTAGGGTACATGTGCACAATGTGCAGGTTTGTTACATATGTATACATGTGCCATGTTGGTTTGCTGTACCCATTAACTCGTCATTTGTATATCTCCTAATTCTATCCCTCCCCCCTCCCCCCATCCCATGACGGGTCCAGTGTGTGATGTTCCCCTTCCTGTGTCCAAGTGTTCTCATTGTTCAATTCCCACCTATGAGTAAGAAAATGTGGTGTTTGGTTTTTTGGCCTTGCGATAGTTTGCTGAGAATGATGGTTTCCAGCTTCATCCTTGTCCCTACAAAGGACATGAATCCATCCTTTTTTATGGCTGCATAGTTTTCCGTGGTGTATATGTGCCACATTTTCTTAATCCAGTCTATCATTGATGGACATGTGGGTTGGTTCCAAGTCTTTGCTATTGTGAATAGTGCCGCAATGAACATACGTGTGCATGTGTCTTTATAGCAGCATGATTTATAATCCTTTGGGTATAAACCCAGTAATGAGATGGCCGGGACAAATGGTATTTCTAGTTCTAGATTCTTGAGGAATCGCTATGCTATGGTTTTCAAGATTTTGTGTAGGTGTTATTCTTTTGGTGCTTACAATGTCCTACCGATGGTTAGTGAGAGCCACGGCCATTGTTTTTCTTTGAGTAGAGTCCAAGGCAAACCAACATGCCTCACCCTCAGTCCTGTTAATAAAGCAGGTTCAAATCTTCTCAGAGCGGCCCTGGGTGGTTGCCTCCAAGTGGACTTGCAAATGTGAAAAGGAAGGTGATTCAGGGCCCTAATCAGAAGCTTCCTGGCAGGACCAGGTCCTGGAAGCAGTGTTGGCTGCTGCAACTCTGAAGAGCAGGTTGTGAGCCTGCTGTGGAACTGCCCTCTCCCAAGGGCCGTGGCCAGCTGGCACCAGGGTCGGCTTTCCCACATCTGCACTCCCCCTGCTGCAGGCCTGAGCTCTCCATGCCCCTGGCTCTCTCCTGCAGAGGGCCTGCCCTCAGTGGCCAAAGGAGGGCGCTGGAGAACGGACCTGAGCAGACAGGCAGGAGCTCCTCTGCAGGTCCTCTCAGGCACCACCCCTTCTGGAAGGAAGGCTTGGGAGTCCCCTAAGACAGATCCTCAGTCACTTCTCTCTGCCTGTGTCTCAGAAAGACCAGCTCCTCCTACTGTCTTCTGTGCTAGGGATTACTTCCTTGTTGAGTGGCACCTGAATTTTGAGAGGTTCCTCTGCTCCTCTTCATCTTGTCCCTTTCCTTCCAGGCCCCGCAGAGGAAGGCATGCGGTGGGCCCTAGCCCTGCTTCTAGCTCTCCTGTCTCCTGGGGAGTGTGCTGCCTACAGAGAGGCTCATGGGTTTTGTTTTGTTCTTTTCTTCTTTTGCAAGGGGTGCCATACTAAGAAATGCCTCATTATATTTTGTGTTGTTTCCATTGCAGCCAGTCAGAAATCTTCCAACTTGGAAGGGAAAACGAAGTCAATCACCGGGCCTACTGGGTCACCTGCTGAAATCACCTGTGATCTTCCTGGAGTCAGTACCTTATACATCCACTGGTACCTACACCAGGAGGGGAAGGCCCCACAGCGTCTTCTGTACTATGAACCCTACTACTTCACGGTTGTGTTGGAATCAGGAATCAGTCCAGGAAAGTATGACACTGCAAGCACAAGGAAGAGCTGGAATTTGAGACTGCAAAATCTAATTGAAAATGATTCTGGGGTCTATTACTGTGCCACCTGGGACAGGCACCATGATTCAGACCTGCCCTGCACCACACTAAAAATCTGCCTGTGGTTGCTTCTGGTACACAAGATAGACCAGCCAACTCTTATTTCCTGCCCTGAATTTACTGTATTCTGTACAAAGAGAAACACAGCTTAACTCCTGCTCTCCCCGCTAATATCACACTCCCCTGGGCAGCAGCTGCATCCTGTTCCCCACTCTCCCCCAGGACTTTCCCGAAGACCAAGTTGCCATCTCCAGGCCTCAGCTCAGCAGCCTGGCTGAGAGCAAGGTTCTCTCAGCTCTCCTAGGACATGGGGGAGGCCCACTCACTCTGCTTCCTAGGACAGACAGGTACACCTAGAGTCCAACTGTGAAGCAAGATATTTTGGACAGCAAATGGGAAGGGTATTTATACTGAATCATGTATCCAATCATGGTCCAGAGATCACAGCTGAGAGTGGCGCTTATTCCTTATGTCCAAACAATATACGCAATACTATAATGACCACCAAAACACTAGGCCTAGATATGCAGTTGAACATTCTCGCCCTCTGCCCTCCCTTTTATTCTCTCCCTCCTTTCTTACTTCCATGCATGCTTTTATTATTTTTCTCTCCCTCCCTCCCTTCTTCCTTTCCTTCCATCTTCCCTCCCTCCCCCGCTCTTCCTTCCTTCCATCCATTCTCCGTTTCTTTCCTTCCTTCCTTCCTGGCTTTTCTCTCTCTTTCTTTCCTTTTTGGGTACATAATCAGAATACTTTTTCCACAAAATCATTTGAAATAATTTTTCTCTATTTGTTCATGCCAATATTGATACAGGTACTTTAAATGTTCAATCTTCATTTTTAAATTTTGGAAATTTGTTGTGTTACTTTGTTTTGTTTCATATTTGTTTTGTATATACAAAACATTTACATGGAACTGAAGTCAAAATTATAGAAGATGCATTTGAAGATTTTAGCATCCGTTGTAGAGTTCTCGTTCCTCTTTTCTCCCTCACCCTATAGGTAAAAATATTTTTATGAGTTTTCTTGAACTTTTTAACTTTGTTTGTCATAGCACAGTATGTATCAATTCTATTTAAATGACATATTTATATTTTTTGTTCATATATTTGTTTTTTATACATTTTAATCAATCTCTTATTTTCCTGTGTCCGGATTTTGTGTCTGACTTCTAAAGGTGCACATACTTCATAAGTATGCACAAAGAAATCCATATCATGCATTTGAATGTTTTTATGCATTGATTATTTAATGATGGCATCATTGATCTATCAGGAATTTTTATACAATAATTACTGTATTAGTAATAATAATACTGGCCAGGCCTGGTGGTTCATCCTGTAATCCCAGCATTTGGGTAGTCCAGTTGTTAGGATCACTTGAGGCCAGGAGATTGCGACCAGCTTAGCCAACATGGTGAAACCCTGTCTCTACTAAAAATACAAAAAATTAACTGGCTGTAGTGGTGCACACATGCGACCCCAGCTACTTTGGATGCTGAGGCAGGAGAATCTCTTGAGCCTGGAAGGTAAAGATTTCAGTGAGCTAAGATCACACTACTGCTATCAAGTTTGGGCAACAGAGTGAGACACTGTCTCAAAAAAGTTAATAATAATAATAATAATAATATTGATGGTAAATATGGGTACTGACATTCTGGTAGTTAATTTACTAAGTACATTACTTTCTATTTTATTTAATCTATACAGAAACTTCATTAAAGGTTTAAAGTACTGTTGAATTTAACATTAGAAATTCGGGGGTTAATTAACATTTCCTAAGTCATATACTTTAACTTGATAATGATTGGAATCCAAGCTCTGCGATTCTGAAAATGAGATTTGTTAATTCAGTTTGCATTCCCCCATCTTTAGGAGTACTTGCATTTTTTACATTATGGGTCATTTACAGTTCTTCTTTTCTGAATTGCCTTGTCACACTCTTGACCTATTTTCCTTTTGGAAGATAAATTTTTTCTCGTTGGTATGAAAGACTTAATATACACCATTTTAGAGAAACTGACCCTTTATCAAATGTGTTGAAATATATCTTCTCCTATGTTATTATTTTATTTGACAACTTTTGGCGAATTGCACTTTGAAAAATCAAATCTATCAATTTTTCTAGGGTCTCTATTTTGACGTCAGGCTTAGAGAGGCCAATCTCACCTAGAATTTGTATGCAATTCATCATAGTTTAAATGTAATGATTTTCTTTTTATTACAACTTAATTACTACTTGTGACTGCTAAGGTAGAAATGCAACAATATTTGTTTCCATATGGTAGGTCAATACCCAAAAGAGAACTTATTAAATAATTGACTATTTCCTTGTGGATATTAACATATAACTTTATCACATGAGAAAATATTACATACATGTGGTTCTCTTTCTGGATTTTCCACTGTGTTCCATGAATCTTGTCATTCTAGTGCCGGTATTGTCCTCTCTTCAGCGCTGTAGCTTTGTAGTTCTTTTCACATTCTGATGAGGTTTCTCTCATTTTTTTGTTTTAAGAATTTTCTGTGCATTCTAGTGTGATCTCAATCCTCTCCCTTCCCATTTTTAAACCGTGGGACTTCTGTCCAGCAAGACTTTTTCACGCTCCAAGGCAGGCAAGCTCCCCGGCTTCACAAGAACCCTGAGAACTCAGCTTTCAGAGCTGCTCCTATGGCAGCCTCATGTCCTGTACGTGTGGTCCAGAGGCAGAGGGAGACCAACCAGAGCCCCCTCCCTTTCTCATTCCCAGCTGTGATGACAGCAGAAACTAAACTCTCTGAGCTGGGCCAACACCACAACTGAGAGGGACATTGTTCTACATCTCATTACACATATTTCAAACTTGTGTCTTCTTATAGAGGAGGTGAAAATCTGTGTATGGCCTAGTGAATTTTCACAATTATATTACTCTACTTGTTTTTTCCCCTATATTTCCATCTGTGAATCCAGGTGCGCTGCAGATCTCAGTCTGCTTTCTGAGTATAGGGCTGACAAATAAAATATACAATGACAGACAATTTGGAAGTTCAGGTAAATAACAAGTTTTTAGTTTAAGTATGTTCCAAATATTGCATGACATGGCACCCTGAACTACTTTAAAAAACAAACAAACTCCTACTTCGATGAACAAAAATCCTCTCAAAAAGAGATCACACCCACAGGATCACATACACACACACCCCACACACATACACCCATTCATCTTAGAGCAGAGTCCAAGACCCACCAACACACATGATCCTCAGTCCTTTTTTATTTTATTTTATTTATTTATTTATTTTTATTTTTTATCATACTTTAAGTTCTAGGATACATGTGCGCAACGTGCAGGTTTGTTACTTAGGTATACACGTGCCACGTTGGTGTGCTGCACCCATCAACTCGTCATCTACATTAGGTATTTCTGCCAGTCTATCCCTCCTCCCTTCCCCCACCTCATTACAGGCCCCACTGTGTGATGTTCCCTACCCTGAACCCATGTGTTCTCATCGTTCAATTCCCACCTATGAGTGAGAACATGCAGTGTTTGGTTTTCTTTCCTTGCAATAGCTTGCTCAGAATGATGGTTTCCAGCTTCATCCATGTCCCTACAAAGGACATGAACTCATCCTTTTTTATGGCTGCATAGTATTCCATGGTGTATATGTCCCATATTTTCTTAATCCAGTCTATCATTGATGGACATTTGGGTCGGTTCCAAGTCTTCGCTATTGTGAATAGTGCCGCAATAAACATACGCCTTGGGTGGTGCCTCCAAGTGCCCTTGCAGATGCGAAATTTCGGCAAGGTGGTTCAGTTCCCTAATCAGAGACTTCCTGGCAGGAGAAGGTCCTGGCATTAGCATTAGCTGCTGCAACTCTGAAGAGCAGGTTGTGAGCCTGCTGTAGGACTGCCCTCTCCCAAGGGCCATGGCTATCTGGTGCAAGGGTGGGCTTTCCCCACATCTGCGCTCCCTCTGCTGCAGGCCTGAGCTCTCCATGCCCCGGGCTCTCTCCTGCAGAGGGCCTGCTCTCATCTGCCACAAGAGGGCGCAGGAGAACAGACCTGAGCAGAGAGGCAGGAGCTCCACTGCCGGGTCCTCCCAGACACTACTCCTTCTGGGAGGAAGGCTTGGGAGTCCCCTGAGACAGATCCTCAGTCACTTCTCTCTGCCTGTGTCTCAGGAAGACCAGCTCCTCCTACTGTCTTCTGTGCTAGGGATCACTTCCTTGTTGAGTGGGACCTGAGTTTTGAGAGGATCTTCTGCTCCTCTTCATCTGATCCCTTTCCTTCCAAGGCCCAAGAGAGGAAGGCATGTGGTGGGCCCCAGCCCTGCTTCTAGCTCTCCTGTCTCCTGGTGAGTGTGCTGCCTATAGAGAGGTTTTGTTTTGTTTTCTTCTTTTGCAAGGGGTGCCATACTAAGGAATGTCTCATTATATTTTGTGTTGGTTCCATTGCAGCCAGTCAGAAATCTTCCAATTTGGAAGGGAGAACAAAGTCAGTCACCAGGCCGACTGGATCATCTGCTGAAATCACCTGTGATCTTCCTGAAGTCAGTAGCTTCTACATCCACTGGTACCTACACCAGGAGGGGAAGGCCCCACAGCGTCTTCTGTACTATGACACCTCCAGCTCCAGGGTTGTGTTGGAATCAGGAATCAGTCCAGGAAAGTATGATAATTATGGAAGCACAAGGAGGAACTTGAGATTAATACTGCGAAATCTAATTGAAAATGATTCTGGGGTCTATTACTGTGCCAACTGGGACAGGCACAGTGATTCAGACCTGCTGAACACCACACTGAAAATCTGCCGTGTGGCTGCTTCTGATACACAAGACAGAACCACCCCCTCTCATTTCCTGCCACCAAATTTACTGTATGCTGAAAAAGAGAAACACAGCTTAACTCCTGATCTCCCCTACAGGATTACACTCCCCTGGCAGCAGCTGCCTCCTGTTCCCCACCCTCCCCCAGGACTTCCCTGAAGACCAAGCTGCCATCTCAGCTAAGCCTCAGCGAAGCAGCCTGGCTGAGAGCAAGGTTCTTTAGTTCTCCTAGGACGTGGGGGAGGCCCACTCACTCTGCTGCCTAGGACAGACAGGTACATCTAGGGTCCAGCTGTGAAGCAAGATATTTTGGACAGCAAATGGGAAGGGTGTTTATACTGAATCGTGTATCCCATGATCCAGAGATCACAGCTGAGAGTGGTGCTTATTCCTTATGTCTGTAACAATATAAGCAATGCCATAATTACCACTAAAACACCAGGCCTAGATATGCAGTTGAACATTCTCTCCCTCTGCCCTCCCTTTTATTCTCTCTCTCTTCTTACTTACTTCTTTGCTTGCTTTTATTATTTTGCTCTCTCTCCCTTCCTCGTTCCATCCCTCCATCCCTCCCTCATTCCTTCCTTCCCTCCCTTCTTCCCTTTTTCCTTCCATCCATTCTCCTTCCTTTTTTTCCTTCCTTCCTTCTTTGCTTTTATCTCTCTTTCTTTCCTTTTTGGGTACATAATCAGAATACTTTTTCCACAAAATCATTTGAAATAATTTTTCTCTATTTGTTCGTGCCAACATTGATGCAGTTACTTTGAATGTTCAATCTTCATTTTTATATTTTGGAAATTTGTTGTGTTACTTTGTTTTGTTTCATATTTGTTTTGTATATATAAAACATTTACATGGAACTGAAGTCAAAATTATAGAAGATCCATTTGAAGATTTTAGCATCCATTGTAGAGTTCTCGTTCCTCTTTTCTCCCTCACCCTATAGGTAAAAATATTTTTATCAGTTTTCTTGAACTTTTTAACATTGTTTGTCATAGCACAGTATGTATCAATTCTATTTAAATGACATATTTATATTTTTGTTCTTATATTTGGTTTTTATACATTTTAATCAATCTCTTATTTTCCCATGTCTGGATTTTGTGTCTGACTTCTAAAGGTGCACATACTTCATAAGTATGCATACGGAAATCCATATCATGTATTTGAATGTTTTTATGCATTGATTATTTAATGATGGCATCATTGGTCTATCAGGAATTTTTATACAATAATTACTATATTAGTAATAATAATACTGGCCAGGCCTGGTGGTTCATCCTGTAATCCCAGCATTTGGGTAGTCCAGTTGTTAGGATCACTTGAGGCCAGGAGATTGCAACCAGCTTAGCCAACATGGTGAAACCCTGTCTCTACTAAAAATACAAAAAATTAACTGGCTGTAGTGGTGCACACATGTGACCCCAGCTACTTTGGATGCTGAGGCAGGAGAATCACTTGAGCCTGGAAGGTAAAGATTTCAGTGAGCTAAGATCACACTACTGCTATCAAGTTTGGGCAACAGAGCGAGACACTGTCTCAAAAAAGTTAATAATAATAATAATAATATTGATGGTAAATATGGGTACTGACATTCTGGTAGTTAATTTACTAAGTACATTACTTTCTATTTTATTTAATCTATACAGAAACTTCATTAAAGGTTTAAAGTACTGTTGAATTTAACATTAGAAATTCGGGGGTTAATTAACATTCCCTAAAGTCATATGCTGTAATCCAAGCTCTGTGGTTCCGAAAATGAGATTTGTTAATTCAGTTTGCATTCCCCCATCTTTAAGAGTACTAGCATTATTTTACAACTTTATAGGTCATTTATACTTCTTCTTTTGAGAATCGCCTTGTCATACTCTTTGCCTATTCTTCTTTTGGAGGATTAATTTTTTCTCCTTGGTCGTAAGAATTAATATACACCATTTTAGAGATACTGACCCTTTATCAAATGTGTTGAAGGTATTTCTCCTCATTTGTTATTATTTACATTTGGCACCTTTTGGTGAATTTGTCTTTAAAAAAAAAACAATTCTATCAATTTTTCTAGGATGTCTCGTTTGATGTCAGGCTTAGAGAGGCCAATCTCACCTAGAATTTGTATGCAATTCGTCATCGTTTAAGTCTAATGATTTTCTTTTTATTACATGTAAGTCAGTATTTGTGACTGGTAAAGTAGAAATGCAACAATATTTGTTTCCATATGGTAAGTCAATACCCAAAAGAGAACTTATTAAATAATTGACTATTTCCTTGTGGATATTAACATATAACTTTATCACATGAGAAAATATTACATACATGTGGTTCTCTTTCTGGATTTTCCACTGTGTTCCTTGAATCTTGTCATTCTAGTGCCGGTATTGCCCTCTCTTCAGCACTGTAGCTTTACAGTTCTTTTCACATTCTGATGAGGTTTCTCTCATCATTTTTTTCTTTTAAGAATTTTCTGTGCATTCTAGTGTGATCTCAATTCTCTCCCTTCCCATTTTTGGACCATGAGACTTCTGTCCAGCAAGACTTTTTCACGCTCCAAGGCAGGCAAGCTCCCCGGCTTCACAAGGACCCTGAGAACTCAGCTTTCAGAGTTGCTCCTGTGGCAGCCTCATGTCCTGCTCCTGTGGCAGCCTCATGTCATGTCATGACCTCTCCCTGTGGTCCAGAGGCAGAGGGAGACCAACCGGAGCCTCCTCCCTTTCTTATTGCCAGCTGAGATGACAGGAGAAACTTAACACTCTGAGCTGGGCCAACACCACAACCGAGAAGGACATTGTTCTATATCACATTATGCATATTTCAAACGTGTGTCTCTATATGCTACTTATAGGGGAGGTGAAAATCTGTGTATGCCCTAGTGAATTTTCACAATTATATTACTGTACTTGTTTTGTCCCCTATATTTCCATCTGTGAATCCAGGTGCACTGCAGATCTCAGTCTACTTTCTGAGGGTAGGGCTGAGAAATAAAATATTCAATACCAGACAATTTGGAAGTTCAGATAAATAACAAGTTTTTAATTTAAGTATTTCCAAATATTACATTATATGGCACCCAGTACTACTTAAAAAAAAAAAACAAAAACAGAAAAAAACAAAAAAAACTCATACTCCTACTTTAACGAACAAAAATCCTCTAAAAAAGAGATCACACCCACAGGATCACAGGCACCCCCTGCCCCCCGCCCCCACAGACACACATACACCCATTTACCTTAGAGCACAGTCCAACACCCACCAACGTACTGATCCTCAGTCCTTTTAATAAAGCAGCTTCAACCCTTCTCAGAGTGGCCTTGAGTGGTTGCCTCCATGTGTCTGCAGATGCAAAAAGGAAGGCAGTTCAGGGCCCTAATCAGAGGCTTCCTGTCAGGACAAGGTCCTGGCTTCAGCATTAGCTGCTGCAAGACTGAAAGGCAGGATGTGAGCCTGTTGTGGGACTGCCCCTCCAAGGTCTGAGCCTGTTAACTCAGGGGTCAGCTTCTCCTACATCTGCAGTCCCTCTGCTGCAGGCCTGAGCTCTCCATGCCCTGGGCTCTCTTCTGCAGACGGCCTGCTCTCAGCGGCCACAGGAGGGCGCTGGAGAACGGACCTGAGCAGAGAGGCAGGAGCTCCTCTGCAGGTCTTCCCAGGCACCACCTTTTCTGGAAGGAAGGCTTGGGAGTCCCCTGAGACAGATCCTCAGTCACTTCTCTCTGCCTGTGTCTCAGGAAGACCAGCTCCTCCTGCTGTCTTCTGTGCTAGGGATCACTTTCTTGTTGAGTGGCACCTGAGTTTTGAGAGGGTCTTCTGCTCCTCTTCATCTTGTCCCCTTTCTTTCAAGGTCCCAGAGAGGAAGGCATGCGGTGGGCCCTAGCCCTGCTTCTAGCTTTCTTGTTTCCTGGTGAGTGTGCTGCCTACAGAGAGGCTCATAGGTTCTGTTTTGTTTTGTTTTCTTCTTTTGCAAGGGGTGCCATACTAAGGAATGCCTCATTATATTTTGTCATTTCCCATTGCAGCCGGTCAGAAATCTTCCAACTTGGAAGGGATAACAAAGTCAGTCACCAGGCCAACTGGGTCATCTGCTGAAATAACTTGTGATTTTTCTGGAGACAGTAACTTTTATATCCACTGGTACCTACACCAGGAGGGGAAGGTCCCACAGCGTCTTCTGTATTATGACGTCTCCAACTCAAGGGATGTGTTGGAATCAGGACTCAGTCCAGGAAAGTATTATACTCATACACGCACAAGGTGGAGTTGGATATTGATACTGCGAAATCTAATTGAAAATGATTCTGGGGTCTATTACTGTGCCAACTGGGACAGGCACAGTGATTCAGACCTGCTAAACACCATACTTAAAATCTGCCTTGTGGCTGCTTCTGGTACACAAGATAGAGCCGCCCCCTCTCATATCCTGCCACCAAATTTACTGTATGCTGAAAAAGAGAAACACAGCTTAACTCCTGACCTCCCCCTAATATCACATTCCCCTGGCAGCAGCTGCCCCCTGTTCGCCACCCTCCCCCAGAACTTTCCTGAAGACCAAGCTGCCATCTCCAGGCCTCAGCTAAGCAGCCTGGCTGAGAGCAAGGTTCTCTTAGCTCTCCTAGGACATGGGCAAGGCCCACTCAATCTGCTACCTAGGACAGACAGGTACACCTAGGGTCCAGCTGTGAAGCAAGATATTTTGGACAGCAAATGGGAAGGGTATTTTTACTGAATCGTGTATCCAATCATGGTCCAGATATTGCAGCTGAGAGTGGTGCTTTTTCCTTATGTCTGTAACAATACAAGCAATACTAAAATTACCACCAAAATACCTGGCCTAGATATGCAGTTGAACATTCTCTCCCTCTGCTCTCCCTTTTATTCTCTTTTTTTCTTCTTTGCTTGCTTTTATTTTTTTCTCCCTTCCTTCCTCCCTCCCTCGCTCCATCCTTCTATCCCTTCTTCCCTTGTTTCCTTCCATCCATTCTCCTTCTTTTCTTTCCTTCCTTCCTGCTTTACTTTTCTCTCTCTTTCTTTCCTTTTTCTGGTACATAATCAAAATACTTTTTCCACAAAATCATTTGAAATGATTTTTCTGTATTTGTTCATGCCAATATTGATACAGCTACTTTAATTGTTCAGTTTTCATTTTTATATTTTGGAAACTTGTGTTACTTTGTTTTGTTTCATATTTGTGTTGTATATATAAAACATTTACATGGAACTGAAGTCAAAATTATAAAAGAAGATGGATTTGAAGATTTTAACTTCCATTGTAGATTTCTTGTTCCTCTTTTCTCCCTCACCCTATAGGTAACAATATTTTTATCAGTTCACTTGAGCTTTTTCACTCTGTTTTTCATAGTGGAGAATGTATTGCTTCTATTTCAATGCCATATTTATATTTTCATTCTGATATTCTGTTTTTGTACATTGTAATCAATCTTTTATTTTCCTGTGTCTGGATTGTGTGTCTTACTTCTAAAGGTGCACATACTTCATAAGTATGCATAAAGAAATCCATATTATGTATTTGAATGTTTTTATGCATTATTTAATGATGGCATCATTGTTCTGTCAGGAATTTTTACACAATAATTGCTGTATTAGTAATAATAATCCTGACCAGGCCCGGTGGCTTGTGCCTGTAATCCCAGCATTTGAGTATTCCAGTCAATAGGAACACTTAGGTCAGGAGACTGTGACCAGCTTAGCCAACATGGTGAAACCTTGTCTCTACTAAAAGTACAAAAAATTAGCTGGCTGTAGTGGTGCACACATGTAATCCCAGCTACTTTGGATGCTGAGGCGGGAGAATCTCTTGAGCCTGGAAGGTGGAGTTTTCAGTTAGCTAAGATCACACTACTGCTCTCCAGTTTGGGGAACAGAGTGAGACTCTGTCTCAAAAAAACTAATAATAATAATATGATGGTAAATATGGGTACTGACATTCTGGTAGTTAATTTACTAAGCACATTACATGCATATTTTATTTAATCTATACAGAAACTTTATTAAGGATTTAAAGTACCATTGAATGTAACATAAGAAATTGGGGGTTTAATTAACATTCCCTAAATCATGGACTTTAATTTGATAATGATTGCATTCCAAGCTCTGTGGTTCCAAAAATGAGATTTGTTAATTTGGTTTGCATTCCCCCATCTTTAGGAGTACTAGCATTGTTTTACAACTTTATAGGTCATTTATACTTCTTCTTTTGAGAATCGCCTTGTCATACTCTTTGCCTATTCTTCTTTTGGATTATTAATTTTTTCTTATTGGTCATAAGAATTAATATACACCATTTTAGAGATACTGACCCTTTATCAAATGTGTTGAAGATATTTCTCCTCATTTGTTATTATTTACATTTGGCAACTTTTGGTGAACTGAACTTTGATAAAAACACAATAAAATCTATCAATTTTTCTAGGGTGTCTAGTTTGATGTTAGGCTTAGAAAGGCCAATCTTACCTAGAATTTGTATGCAATTCATCATCGTTTAAGTCTAATGATTTTCTTTGTATTACTACTAAATCACTATTTGTAACTGGTAAGGTAGAAATGCAACAATATTTGTTTACATATGGTAAGCCAATACCCAAAAGAGAACTTATTAAATAATTGACTATTTCCTTGTGGATATTAACATATAACTTTATCACATGAGAAAATATTACATACATGTGGTTCTCTTTCTGAATTTTCCACTGTGTTCCATGAATCTTGTCATTCTAGTGTCAGTATTGTCCTCTCTTCAGCACAGTAGCTTTATAGTTCTTTTCACATTCTGATGAAGTTTCTCTCATTATTTTTTTGTTTTAAGAATTTTCTGTGCATTCTAGTGTGATCTCAATCCTCTCCCTTCCCATTTTTAGACTGTGAGACTTCTGTCCAGAAAGAGTTTTTCATGCTCCAAGGTAGGCAAACTCCCTGGCTTCACAAGGAGCCCTACTGGGTGCTGATTTCATTGGGCACCAGATATCAGGGAAATCAGCCCTCAATATTTCAGTGTAGGTTATTTTCTGTTTTCCCTAAGTGTCAGCCAGTCTGAGAAATAAAGAGAAAAAGTACAAAGAGAGAAATTCTACAGCTGGGCCACCGGGAGTGACATCACATATCGGCAGGTTCCATGATGCCCACCTGAGCCGCAAAGCCAGTAAATTTTTATTAGGGATTTCAAAAGGGGAGGGGTGTATGAATAGGGAGTAAGCCACAAAGATCACACGTTTCAAAGGGCAATAAAAGATCACAAGGGCAGAAGGGCAGAGCAAGATCACAAGGCCAGGGCAAAATTAGAATTACTGATGAGTTTCCATGTCCCACTGGGTACATTCTATCTTGATACTATCTTCCTTACCAGGAAACAGGAGTTGAGAGCAGAAAACTGGTCTGACTAGAATTCACCAGGCTGGAATTTCTCCAACCTAGTAAGCCTGAGGGCACTACAGGAGACAGGGCGTATTTCATCCCTTATCTTCAACCACATAAGACAGACACTCCTAGAGCGGTTGTCAATAGGCCTGCCCCTGGGAATACATTCCTTCCCCAGGGTTATTCCTTGCTGGGAAAAGAATTCGCGATATTTCTCCTATTTGCTTTCTGCAAGAAGAAAAATATGACTCTGTTCTGCCTGACACCACAGTCAGTCAGACCTTATGGTTATATCCCTTGTTCCCTGAAAATTGCTGTTATCCTGTAAGAACAGGTTGCCTAGATTTGATATTGTTCAAACACACATGTTTTACAAATGATTTGTACAGATAATGCAATCATCACAGGGTCCTGAGGTGACATACATCCTCAGCTTATGAAGATGATGGGATTAAGAGATTAAAGTATAGACAGGCATAGGAAATTATAAGAGTATTGATTGGGGAAGTGATAAATCTCCATGAAATCTTCACAATTTGTGTTCAAAGACTGCAGTAAAGACAGGCATAAGAAATTATAAAAGTATTAATTTGGGGAACTGATAAATGTCCATGAAATCTTCACAATTTATGTTCTTCTGCTGCAGCTTCAGCTGGTCCCTCCATTCGGGGTCCCTGACTTCCCGCAACAAACCCTGAGAACTCAGCTTTCAGAGCTGCTCCTACGGCAGCTTCATGTCCTGCACGTGTGGTCCAGAGGCAGAGGGAGACCAACCAGAGCCCCCTCCCTTTCTCATTCACAGCTGTGATGACAGCAGAAACTGAACTCTCTGAGCTAGGCCAACACAACAACAAAGAGGGACATTGTTCTACATCTCATTATGCATATTTTAAATGTGTGTCTCTATATACTTCTTAGAGAGGAGGTGAAAATCTGTGTATGCCCTACTGAATTTTCACAATTATATTACTGATTACTGTACTTGTTTTGTCCCCTATATTTCCATCTGTGAATCCAGGTGCACTGCAGATCTCAGTTCACTTTCTGAGGGTAGGGCTGCCCAACAAAACAGACAATACCCAGGGAATTTGGAAGTTCAGGCAAATAACAAGTTTTTGGTTTATGTATGTTCCAAATATTGCATAACATGGCACCCTGAACTACTTAAACAACAACAACAACAACAACAACAACTCATACACCTACTTCAATGAACAAAAATCCTCTAATAAAGAGATCACACCCACAGGATCACAGACACCCCTTCCCCACCTCCACCCCCCGACACACCCATTTACCTTACAGGAGAGTCCAAACCCACCAACATACATGATCCTCAGTCCTTTTAATAAAGCACGTTCAACCCTTCTCAGAGTGGCCTTGGGTGGTTGCCTCCAAGTGCCGTGCAGAGGCAAAAAGGAAGGCAGTTCAGGGCCCTAATCAGAGGCTTCCTGGCAGGACAAGGTCCTGGCATCAGCATTTGCTGCTGCAACTCTGAAGTGCAGGGTGCGAGCCTACTGTGGGACTGCCCCCTCCGAGGGCTGAGCCGGCTGGCTCCAGGGTCAGCTTCCTGGACATTTGCAGTGCCTCTGCTGCAGGCTTGAGCTCTCCATGCCCCTGGCTGTCTTCTGCAGATGGCCTGCTCTCAGCTGCCACAGAGGGCGCTGGAGAACGGGCCTGAGCAGAGAAGCAGGCGCTCCTCTGCAGGTCCTCCCAGCACCACCCCTCTGAGAGGAAGGTTTGGGAGTCCCGCAAGGTAGATCCTCAGTCACTTCTCTCTGCCTGTGACTCAAGAAGACCAGCTCCCCCCACTGCCGTCTGTGCCAGAGATCACTTCCTTGTTGAGTAGAACCTGAGTTTTGAGAGGGTCTTCTGCTCCTCTTCATCTGGTCCCTTTCCTTCCACAACCCCAGAGAGGAAGGCATGCAGTGGACCCTAGCCGTGCTTCTAGCTTTCCTGTCTCCTGGTAAGTGTGCTGCCTACAGAGAGGCTCACGGGTTTTGTTTTGTTTTGGTTTTTTTCTTCTTTTGCAAAGGATGCCCTACTAAGAAATGCCTCATTATATTCTGCCAGTCACATATCTACTAACTTGGAAGCAAGAAGAAAGTCAGGCACCAGGGGGTCAGGGTCATCTGTTGTTATCACCTGTGATCTTCCTGTAGAAAATACCTTCTACATCCACTGGTACCAACACCAGGAGGAGAAGGCCCCACAGCATCTTCTGTGCTATGACCCCTTCACTCCAGGGATGTGTTGGAATCAGGAGTCAGTCTAGGAAAGCCTGATAATTATGGAAGTATAAGGATAAGTCAGAAATTTATACCTCTAAAACTAAATGAAAGTGACTCTGGGGTCTATTACTGTGCCAACTGGGACAGGCACAGTGATTCATACTTGCCCTACACCACACTGAAAATCTGCCTTGTGGCTGCTTCTGGTACACAAGGTAGAAATGACCCATCTCATTTCTTGCCACCAAATTTACTGTATTCTGTACAAAGAGAAACACAGCTTAACTCCTGATCTCCCCACTGATATCACACTCCCCTGGCAGCTGCACCCTATTCTCCTCCCTCCCCCAGGACTTTCCTGAAGACCAAGCTGCCATCTCCAGGCCTCAGCCAAGCATCCTGGCTGAGAGCAAGGTTCTTTCAGCTCTCCTAGGACATGGGGGAGGCCTGCTCATTCTGCTTCCTAGGACAGACAGGTACACCTAGGGTCCAGTTGTGAAGTGAGATACTTTGGACAGCAAACGGAAAGGGTATTTATACTGAATCATATATCCAGAGATCACAGCCCAGAGTGTTGCTTATTCCTTATGCATATAACAATATAAGCAATACTGTAATTACCACTAAAACACTAGGCCTAGATATGCAGTTGAACATTCTCTCCCTCTAACTTCCTTTTATTTTTCCTCTCTCTACTTTCCTGGTTACTTGCTGTTTTTCTACACGTCCCTTTTTCTGCCCTCCTCTCCCTCCCTCCCTAGTTCCCTTCCTAGCTTACTTGCCTGCCTTCCTCCCTTCCTTCCTTCCTTCCTTCCTTCCTTCCTTCCTTCCTTCCTTCCTTCCTTCCTTCCTTCCTTCCTTTCTTCCTTCCTTCCTTCCTTCCTTCCTTCCTTCCTTCCTTCCTTCCTTCCTTCCTTCCTTCCTTCTCTTCCTCCCTCCCTTCCTTCCTTCCTTTTTTCCTTTCTTCCTTTTCTCTCTCTTTCTTTTTTGGGCACACAATCAGAATACAGAATAATTCTCTATATGTTCATGCCAACTTTGATATAGCTAGTTTATTCGTTCCGTTTTCATTTTTATATTTTGGAAATCTGTTGTATTGTTTTGATTTGTGTATGTAAAGCCTTTACAGGGAACTGAAGTCAAAATTATAAAACAAGATCAATTTCGAGATTTTAGCTTCTATTCTAGAATTCTCTTTTCTGTATCTCACCCTGTGGGTAACAATATCTTTATTAGTTCAGTTGAACTTTTTCACTTTTTCTCATTTATTCAGAAGTCTATCACTATTACAGAAATTCATCTTTTGCTTGTCATATGTGCAGTATGCATTGTTTCTATTTGAATGGCATATTTATGTTTTTGTTCTGATATTCTGCTTTTATACATCTCAATCAATCTTTTAGTTTCTGATGTCTGCATTTTCTGTCTTACTTGGAAGGGTGAACATAATTCAGAAGTATGCATAAAGAAATCTGTATCATTTCATTAATATTTTATTCATTTATTACTTGATATTGATATCATGATCTATCTGGAATTTTTATACAATGATTACTGTAGTAATAATAATATTGATGATAAATATGGGTACTGACTTTCTGGTAATTACTGTACGAAGCACATTACATGTATATTTTATTTAATCTTCACAGAAACCTTATTGACGGGTTTAAGTACCATTGAATATAGCATATGAGAAATTGAGGGGTTACCTAACATTACCTAAGTCATATACTTTAATTTGATAGTGATTTCAATCCAAGCTCTGGGGTTCAGAAAATGAGATTTGTTCATCCAATTTGACTTGTCTTATCTTTATGAATACTAGCATTATTTTACAACTTTATAGGCCATTTATACTTCTTCTTTTGTGAATTGCCTTTTCATACTCTTTGCCTATTCTTCTGTTGGGGTATTAATTTTTTCTTATTTGTTTGTAAGAATTAATATACACCATTTCCTAGATATTGATCCTTTATCAAATGTGTTGAAAATATTTCTTGTCATTTGCTTTCATTTATTTTCAGCACCTTTTGGTGAACTGAACTTTCTATATTACTTTTAATAAAATCTATCAACTTTTCTAGGGTCTGTATTATGATGTCAGGCTCAGAGAGACCAATGTCACCTACAATTAGTGTGCAATTCATCATCGTTTAAGTCTGATTTCCTGTTTTCAGTTTTATTACAAGTAAATCTCTAACTTTTTAAGTTAGCAACCCAAGAATATTTGTTTCCATATGGTAAGTCAATTCCCAAAGGAGAACATAGTAAATAATCAAGTATTTCCTTGTGGATATTAACATACAACTTTAGGACATGATACAATATTACATACATGTGACTCTCTTTCTGGACTTTCCACTGTGTTCCATGAATCTTTTCAGTTTAGTGCCTCTCTTCAGCACTGTAGTTTTATAGTTCATTTTATATTCCAGTGGAGATTGTTTCTCTCATTACTTTTTTGTTTTAAGGATTTTCTGTGCATTCTAATGTGATGGCAGTTCTCTCCCTTCTCATTTTTAAACCATGAGAGTTCTATCCCAGGCAGGATTTTCCTGGCTCCAAGGCAGGTGAGCTTCCCTCCTTCACAAGGACCCCGATGACTCAGCTTTCAGAGCTGCTTCTGTGGCAGCCTCAAGTCCTGTACATGCGGTCGAGAGGCAGAGTGAGACCAACCAGAGTCCTCTGCCTTTCTCATTCCCAGCTGTGATGTCAGCAGAAACTGAACTCTCTGAGCTGGGTCAAAACAGCAACCAAAAGGGACGTTGTTCTACATTTTATGAATATCTTAAACATGTGTCTAAATATTTTTTTTTTTTACAGAAGAGGTGAAAATCTGTGTGTGCACTACTGAATTTTCACAATTATTTTACTATACTTGTTTTATCACCTATATCTCCATCTATGAATCCAGGTGCACTGCAGACATCGGTCAGCTTTCTGAGGGTACGGTTGCTAGGTAAAATATGCAATACTCAGGAAATTTGGAAGATCAGTTCAATAACAAGTTTTTAGATTAAGTATGTACCAAATATTGCATGACATGGCACCCTGTATTACTTTAAAAAAAGAAACAACTCACACTTCTACTTGAATGAATGGAAATCCTCTAATAAAGAGATCACACACACGGGCACACATTCCCAACACACACACACACATACACACACACACAAACTCACACAGGATCACACATACACCCGTCCCACCCCCACACATCCATTTACCTTAGAGGAGAGTCCAAGACCCACCAACATGCCTGACCCTCAGTCCTGTTAATAAAGCAGGTTCAGACCTTCTCAGAGTGCCCCTCAGTGTTGCCTCCAGTGTCCTTGCAGACGTGAAAAGGATGGTGGTTTAGGGCCCTAATCAGAAGCTTCCCCGCAGAATGAGGGCCGGGCAGTGGACTTACCTGCTGTAACTCTGAAGTGCTGGGTGTGAGCCTGCTGTGAGACTGCCCGCTTCAAGGCCTGAGACTGTTACCTCCAGGGTCAGCTTCCGCCACATCTGCACTCTCTCTGCAGCAGGCCTGAGCTCTCCACGCTCCGGGCTCTCTCCTGCAGAGGGCCTGCTCTCAGCTGCCACAAGAGGGCGCAGGAGAACGGACCTGAGCAGAGAGGCAGGAGCTCCACTGCCGGGTCCTCCCAGGCACCACCCTTGCTGGGAAGAAGGCTTGGGAGTCCCCTAAGACAGATCCTCAGTCACTTCTCTCTGCCTGTGTCTCAGGAAGACCAGCTCCTCCTACTGTCTTCTGTGCTAGGGATCACTTCCTTGTTGAGTGGGACCTGAGTTTTGAGAGGATCTTCTGCTCCTCTTCATCTGATCCCTTTCCTTTCAAGGCCCAAGAGAGGAAGGCATGTGGTGGGCCCCAGTCCTGCTTCTAGCTCTCCTGTCTCCTGGTGAGTGTGCTGCCTATAGAGAGGTTTTGTTTTGTTTTCTTCTTTTGCAAGGGGTGCCATACTAAGGAATGCCTTATTATATTTTGTGTTGCCTCCATTACAGCCAGTCAGAAATCTTCCAATTTGGAAGGGAGAACAAAGTCAGTCACCAGGCCAACTGGGTCATCTGCTGAAATCACCTGTGATCTTCCTGAAGTCAGTAGCTTCTACATCCACTGGTACCTACACCAGGTGGGGAAGGCCCCACAGCGTCTTCTGTACTATGACACCTCCAACTCCAGGGTTGTGTTGGAATCAGGAATCAGTCCAGGAAAGTATGATAGTTATGGAAGCACAAGGAACAACTTGAGATTGAGACTGCGAAATCTAATTGAAAATGATTCTGGGGTCTATTACTGTGCCAACTGGGACAGGCACAGTGATTCAGACCTGCTGAACACCACACTGAAAATCTGCCGTGTGGCTGCTTCTAGTACACAAGACAGAACCACCCCCTCTCATTTCCTGCCACCAAATTTACTGTATGCTGAACAAGAGAAACACAGCTTAACTCCTGATCTCCCCTACAGGATTACACTCCCCTGGCAGCAGCTGCCTCCTGTTCCCCACCCTCCCCCAGGACTTCCCTGAAGACCAAGCTGCCATCTCAGCTAAGCCTCAGCGAAGCAGCCTGGCTGAGAGCAAGGTTCTTTAGTTCTCCTAGGACGTGGGGGAGGCCCACTCACTCTGCTGCCTAGGACAGACAGGTACACCTAGGGTCCAGCTGTGAAGCAAGATATTTTGGACAGCAAATGGGAAGGGTGTTTATACTGAATCGTGTATCCCATGATCCAGAGATCACAGCTGAGAGTGGTGCTTATTCCTTATGTCTATAACAATATAAGTAATGCCATAATTACCACTAAAACACCAGGCCTAGATATACAGTTGAACATTCTCTCCCTCTGCCTTCCCTTTTATTCTCTCTCTCTTCTTTCTTTCTTCTTTGGTTGCTTTTATTATTTTTCTCACTCTCCCTTCCTCCTTCCATCCCTCCATCCCTCCCTCCCTCCTTCATTCCTTCCTTCCCTCCCTTCCTCCCTTTTTCCTTCCATCCATTCTCCTTCCTTTTTTTCCTTCCTTTCTTCTTTGCTTTTATCTCTCCTTCTTTCCTTTTTGGGTACATAATCAAACTACTTTTTCCACAAAATCATTTGAAATAATTTTTCTCTATTTGTTCATGCCAACATTGATACAGCTACTTTAATTGTTCAGTTTTCATTTTTATATTTTGGAAGTTTGTTGTATTACTTTGTTTTGTTTCATCTTTGTTTTGTATATATAAAACATTTACATGGAGCTGAAGTTAAAATTATAAAAGAAGATTCATTTGAAGATTTTAACTTCCGTTGTAGATTCCTCGTTCCTCTTTTCTCCCTCACCCTATAGGTAACAATATTTTTATCAGTTCATTTGAGCCTTTTCATTCTGTTTTTCATAGCGGAGTATGTATTGTTTCTATTTCAATGCCATATTTATGTTTTCGTTCTGATATTCGATTTGGGTTTTTATACATTTTAATCAATCTTTTATTTTCGCGTGTCTGGATTTTGTGTCTGACTTCTAAAGGTGCACATACTTCATAAGTGTGCATAAAGAAATCTATATCATGTATTTGAATGTTTTTATGCATTGATTATTTAATGATGGCATCATTGATCTATCAGGAATTTTTATACAATAATTACTGTGTTAGTAATAATAATACTGGCCAGGCCCAGTGGCTCATCCTGTAATCCCGGCATTTGGGTAGTCCGGTTGTTAGGATCACTTGAGGCCAGGAGATTGCGACCAGTTTAGCCAACATGGTGCTGGCACCAGCTGCACCCTGTTCTCTACCCCACCCTCATGAGTTACCTAAAGTCTAAACTACAATCTCCCAGCTGTGTCAGCCATGCAGCCTGGCTTACAGCGAAGTTCTTTCAGCTCTTCTAGGGGCTGATGGAGACCCATTCCTTCTGCTTCCTAAGACAGACAAGTTCCTCATGGACTGATCTGTAGAGGGATACATTTAGGAAACTCTATAGGAAGACCAGCTGCTCTCAAGCATTTATCCAATTATTGTCTATAGATCATGGCTGAAATAGTGCTTATTCACTGCTCAGGATAAATGTTGGAATAACAACTTTGCACTTCAATAAGACACCTAACATGTATCAGATCTGCTATCTTTTGAACAAACTGATATTTTTGTTGACATATCAAATCATAGTATTATTGGTTTGCATGAGAATGGGTAAAAAAGTGATTGTCATAGATATGCCAACCTACAAATCATATCACAGGTTTTGAACCATCGCAAGCATCCCTGCTGTAATGTGAGCATCTGAAGGATCTGACGCTTGCCTTGCAGCAGAATTCACTCCATCTCCCCTCTGGATATTAGACTGATAATTTGGATCAGGTCTCAGCATGGGCCATTGGGGAAGACTACAGCCCTGCTGAGCGATGGAAGGATTATCCACTCAAGGAGTTCACACATCCTGGCCGACATGGAGAACATGACTAGAACTAGATTTGGAGGGTGCTCGCTGGTGGATTGTGGAATGTAAGCCTGAAGAAGCAGAGTTTAATCCTACAGAGGTATTTTCATAATCTATTACCCTGACAGGGCTCCTGGTGTTGGTCCTTAGACACTCCTGGGATGGCTCCATGGAAACATGCAGGAAACCTTGGTCACGTGACATGATACGGAGATGTCAGAGTTGCCTGGACGGAGTTATGGAGGAAGGCATGAAAAGACTTCGAGAGGTAGGCATGCTAGAGTGGACTTTCCCACTAAACCTGAGAACTCACTGGATAACTGTATTCCCTGCGAGAACCCAGAGAACCCTCTGAATTAGGAAGACAAGGCATGTTCTGAAATAGGAGGCATCAGCATTCTTGAGAGTCTCGGTGGACGCTGTGCCCTGTGGGGATGACTATAGGAGATGCTGTTAAGGAATTAGCTCCCTAGAGTCAATGGAAATGATGTGATTTCAAAATAAGAGTCCAAATGGGCAGAATTAGTGTGAGAAGACGTAAAGCCAGAAAAGCAGCCAAGGAGCTCTGTTCAACAGAAATCTGGGGTGACAACTAATAAACCACAGTGTTCCTAAGGGTAAGGAAATTGGGCTACCACAATGGTATTCCACATATATTTTCCATATATACATGTATATACATATCTCATCTATATATGTAATTGGAACATATTAAGAGAAGATGAATGAAAGAATGATGTCAGCTCCTCCCATTCTCCAACTCAGAGTCCTTTGAATGAAGGGGAAGGCAGATTGTCTTGAGGGAGAACCTTGTAATGTTCTAGCAAGTATATATGGTAGTGATTCTCTGAGCCTTTTCCCGCAAAAGATGGAAGACCAATTACCTGAGAAATTTATACATCTAGGGAAGGAGAATAACCAGGTCTTTCAAGGCTGTTGGAGACAGCATCTGAGCTAACTTTGATACCAAGAAACCCATATTGTCAACGTGGTCCCCCATTAGAGTGAGGACTCATAGAAGCTCCCACTCTAATGTTAGTTTTAAAGGCCCAAGTCTATCTAAAAGTGCAATCCCATAGGTGGATGGACTGACTGTGGTGTCTACCCTGTGTCTGAGAATATCAGAGTGGATGTGATGAATGGACATAAAACAAGGAGGCTGCCCTCCACTCCTGGATAGTCCAGGCAGGCTACATTCCTTTATTCCATTTGGAACCCGTATGGCTTATTCTCTTTCACTGACTGGAGCTCACACTCTGGCTATTGTAACCTGTCTTAAATCTTTTTCTCTTGAAAATGTCTTGACTTTGAGGCAGGTCTTAGAAAATGACTCTTCCTGTCTCAAAATGCAGTCCTTCATTCTAATTGGTGAATTGGAAGCACATGGCTAGTGTAAAGAATAAGAAAGTAATTAGGAAACAGCAGGAGAAGAAAGCAGGTAAGCAACACTTACTGTGAATAATTAATTTCTGTTTAGAAAATATCACAGCTGATGTGTCAAAGGCCCTAGTATGCAGGAATGAGATGAAACAAATGTGGTCATGAGGAAGAGGTTTCTGAATAATGACAGAGAAGCTTGAGAAATCCAGAGTCCAGAATACTGAAGGGGAGCAGTACTGGGTTCATGTGTATCTGGTTTCTTGTCTATTGGATCCTCTTTCTTCCAGAACCCTAAACCTTGAATCAGCCTGGCTCCTAGAAGAGTGTTTCTCAAAGTGAACTCCATGGACCACCTGAATCAGAAGCACGTGAGGCTTTTAATAATAATAATAATAATAAAGTACAGGTTCTGGGAAGCACCCAACACAATAAGACAGAATCTTGGAATGAAGGGTGAAAAGGTGCATTTTAAAATAACCTCCAGAGCTGATTCTTATTCAAACTGACTTTTGAAAACTGCTGCGCTGGTGGCAAGAAATCAAGGGACTGTCCTGAGCCTGACACATGAAGGTATTCTGGAAAGCTGCTCACGGGCTCCCTCGCAGCTCACCAAATCCGCCTCACTCTAATCTCTCCCAACCCCTCAAACTGCTGCTTTGACAGATTCTCACACTTTTGCACGATAATCCCACAACCGCAGTTCCTTCTGGCTTCCTGTGACCTCAGGCAAGAAAAGGTTGTGTGCTAAATGAATCTGCTTTAACTTGCTCTCCTTCCTCGGGGATCACACTTTTTTAAGAAAGCCTGTCCCTTACTTTGAAGCATAAACATATTCTCGTTTTTATTCTCTCAATACCTTGAAGGTTTTCTTCTGCACATGTATTTGTTTGATCTACCTTTTGTGTGTGGGGTGGGAGTTAGGAATCTTAAAGTGGAGAGCCAGTTTCTCCCCAAATTACTGACCTAACCCATCTTTAACTCTCAGTTCAAGGCCACCTTTGTGATGGTGAAGTTTCCATATGCTCACTCAGCCCCTTCTGCTCTCTCTTCTTCTCCACTGTGCATGTTGGCTTGTACTTTTGCCAGTTTCTCTAAAGACACAGCCAGAGGTGGGGTGGCTGTGTGTGCACAACTTCAACTTTACCTATGGGGCTGAGTCCCTATGTTGTGTATTCTTGTGCCAAGAGCACAATATGTTAATTACTATAGCTTTTAAAAAAAAATTAAGAGTTTTTCATAATCAAATTAAGTCATAATTTTATTGAAGAATAAACCCCTAATATATAGGTACACTTATTTATAACTATGAACCATGAACCAGAATAGAAATGCATCATGTATATTACAAAACATAGCAAAAATAAATAGGGGTAGGGAGGTGCAGATGTTGGTCAAAGGATATAAACCTGCAGTTCTATGATGAATAAGTTCTGGACATCTGGAATACAGCATGGTGACTATACTTAGTAATACTATATTGTACACTTGAAGCTTACTGAGAGTCAGTCTTAAGTGTTCTCACCATACAAACCCAAAGGTAATGATGTGAGATGATGACTGTATTAATTAGCTTGATTGTGGTAACCATTTCACAATGTATACATTGGCCAAAACATTATGTTGTATACCTGGAATATGTAATTTTATTTATCAATTATACCTCGATAAAGCTGAAATAGAGGATTACTAATTCCCACAAAATAGATTTAACAAAAAGTTTTATTCAACAAACAGTGCTATGAAGTTGTAAATTGGAAACAAAATTCAATTTAGTCCACAGTCTTCTTATCAAAACCCTTCAGTGGCATTCCTCTTTCTGGTGTCCCAGTCTTGTCAATTTCACTAATAACTGTCATCCTGTGAACACCCAATTTATCCTACATGACAAAGTGACAAAGTCCGATTACATGAGTTCTCAGATTCTAGGATGGCCAGAAGAGCGCTGTCCTGGGTCAGATAAATCACCTGGAAGATGCAGAGGATGCGTGACTTTAAAGGTCCAGCCCTCAGTCGCTGGATCTTCATGCAGGGGCCGCCTCAGCCTGGATTTGCTCTTCCCCACCACTGCAGCCATACCCCAGGCTGGCTGAGGTCTGCTTCCACCTGGGCAGTGACTGGATGACATGGGATGAGGGGACACACCTCTCCCTCGCTCAGCATCGCATTTCTCTTTCCCTGGAGATCTGGGATCTTGGTCAGCATCCTTAAAAAGCCACCCAAGGGCTTGAGAGGGCAAGCCCTCCTACATCTTGACTGCGTTTTGCCCAAGATTTTTCCCGTTATTATTTTAAACATGTGTCTAATTTAGACAAATAGAACCTGCAAGTGCTACATGGAGAAGAGCACAGGCCCACCTAATTGGGAAGACAAGTAGAGGAAAGGAAAGCAAATGCCACCAGACAGAATGTGTGGCTGCAGGTTTACTGCAGATGCTATTAGAATCTATGGTTGGGCTGGGTGCAGTGGTTCACACCTGTAATCCCAGCACTTTGGGAGGCCAAGGTGGGCAGATCACCTGAGGTCAGGAGTTCAAGACCAGTCTGGCCAACATGGCAAAACCCCATCTCTACCAAAAATACAAAAGTTAGCAAGGTGTGGTGGCACGCACCTGTAATCCCAGCTAGTCGGGAGGCTGAGGCAGGAGAATCGCTTGAACCCAGGAGGTGGAAGTTACAATGAGTGGAGATCACACCACTGTACTCCAGCCTGAGCTAAAGAATGAGACCCTGTCTCAAAGAAACAAACAAACAAACAAAATATATGGTTGGCTGTTGCTAACAACTTTTGAGTCTTTAATGATCGCAATTGAATTAAAACGGTTAAAACAGCAATGAAGAGAAACATAGTTTTGAACACTGACAACACAAAATAACTTATCCATGTAACCAAAAGCTACCTATTGCCCCCAAACTATTGAAATAAACAAACAAAAAAATTAGAAAATGGAAACTTTACAAAAATTATTCTCACTAATGAGGTTGTCCAAAAGTCAACCAAATTTATTATAGAATAGTAATAACCAAGCTTGTGCATAAATCAGTGATGCCGTAAGTATCCTGTAAGCATTACTGAAGTTTTTTTCTTTTCCTATTAAATTTACCTTCAAGATAAGCCTTCAGGATGAGGCTTTACACTGCACTTCATTATGCAATGCCATGTTGACTTGGTATATTACCTCAGATGTGACTCTAACATGGTTTGATTTGTTATGACGAGACTAAAGTGAAACATATCACTGTTTTCATGTGCATATTGCACCTTATAAGCACAAGGTACAATAAATAGCCAATTTGAATATGGAAAACAAAGGTAGTGGTTATAAATTTTTTCTCCTCCAAAATAATATTTTTCTTACTGCTAAAAATATCTAAAAAATAGAGAAATATTAAAGACAAACAATTTGCCCATTTTCATAGCTCACTGTCTGTATTTTGCACTTTCTACCTGTCGTTTCCCTGTGTTGACATGTTCTGACCATAGTTGTCACTTTCTTTTCCATTAGTCTAGCCCACCACTGGGCTAGAGGTCTACAGAGGGTATAAATGATAGCCCCAGAATATTCCTCTGTCAAAATGTTCTGCTTGCTTTGTATTTGACCACCTTCTCACCAACTCTGCACAACCCTAAGCCCTGCATGTGAGAATGCTGAAAACTGGAATCATGACTTTCAGTTTTTGCCACAGGAGGGAAACTCAGGAACTGGGTTTGGTCGTGGGAGCCCAGGGACTCACAACTTCCCTTCCCAAGTCAGACCCCTTTTCTTGCCATGCCCACAGCCTTCCCCTCATGGCCATCTCTTTGACTACTCAGGAGGTCCTGGGTATCATTAGCAAAGCTGAAAATTGACCTTCATTTCACTAGGAAGTCAAGGCTGGGTCTATTTCTCCAAGCCTCTGGCAGATGTGTCCTTCCCAACGCCCTGTCTTCACCATTTCCAAGGACATGCCACTGGCAGAGAATGAGCTAGTCCTGCCTCCAGGCCCTCTCTGTCTGCTGGTTTGACTTAGCCTTCTTCTTTTGGACACACACACACACACACACATGCACGCACACACACCCACACCTGGTTCTTGAAAACTGCATTAGTCCCTATAATTTTTACTTTGTGCAAACCCCAGAGATCATTTACTGGAACCCATCCAGTTTCCAGGTGCAATAACAACACCCCACATTTCCTGAGCATGGTCTATGCAGCTGGGACTGTGCTGTGTGCTCTGCTCACATTCTCCTGTTTACTCTCCACGTGGCCCCATGACACCCCTCTTTACAGATGAGGGAAAACAGGTGAAATAACTTGCCCAAGACTACACAGCTATCATGTTATTTTAGGGCACTGAAAAACTCCTTCTACTAGGACCTCTGGGTGCCATGCTCTGAAGCTGGCTCAGACGTGGGCATGGGTTTTTGTCAGGGATTGCTGTTTTTTGTTTGTCCCTTCCTCTGGAGCAAGCAGCACACGCATTGTTCTCTGAGTATAGGATGGTTACATGAAGCAGGAGGTTTGTCACCAGTCAGGCCTGGCTTCTGTCCCAACTCTGATTCTCCTTAGGTGTTACAGCCTTGGAAAAGCTACTTTAAAAAACAGCCTTACTCCTTCATTTCTAAATTGGAGATAACATTTATCCTATAGAGTTATTTAAGGATTTAATAAAGCAATGACCATAAACCAATTAGTGCAGTCCAAGAGTTTCGCTAATTATACCATCAACACTCTTTAAGCCTTTTTTAGAACTCTAGCTATTGGTCATCTCACCCTTCATCTTGTGGTCAGATTTCTGTCTCTCCTCTGGGACTTCTTTCTTCCTCCCCCATTTCTCTCATTGGTTACCTCCTTGCACCACAAGGGAAACAGCAGTTCAGGCCCTAAGCTGGCTGTTACCATAACTCAGAAAAGTGTGGCTCAGGTCCACAGTTTGAAACAGGTCACTCTGGGCTCCTCTCCCCTGGTCAGGATCAGAGACGTGCTGGGCCGCCTTGCCTTCCTTTGGTCCATCCTGTTTCCAGGTCAGTCTCTTACCTAAGGACATGTGGAGAGGTGGCGAGGCTTTGGGTCATCCCTACCTCACTGCTATCTCCCTGACAGCTGGCTGGTGGCTCATCAGGCCGAAGCAGCTGGCCCATGTCCTGGGGTGCTAGGGAAACTCGGTCATCCTGCAGTGCTTGGTCTGCATCAGGATCAGCTACATCCACTGGTACCGGCAGCAGAAGGGCCAGGTCCCTGAGGGGCTCCACCAGCTGGCCATGTCCACGTTGGATGTGCAGTGGGATTCCATCTTGAAAGTAGATAAAATCACAGCCAAGGATGGCAGCAGCTGTACCCTGGCAGCGCTGAAGCTGGAGACAGGCATCGAGGGCATGAACTACTGCACTGCCTGGGACCTGAGCAGCCCTGCACGCCACCCCAGGCCTGCACAAAAAGGACTCTTCCTCCAAATCCAACAAGGCCTTGGGCATTTTCACTAACTCTTGGTCCCTTGGCTTTCTCTGGGGCATAGAAGCAAAAAAGTCCTGTCCACTGTCCCTCACCTCCCCATCTATCCTGGAGGTCCCTTCCGCAGTCCCACTACGGACGAGGCTCTCAGCCTATGCAGATTCAGTGATCTATCTCATTGAAAGGGGCCTGTTTAAAGATGTTCCCGTTCATTGTCTCTGAAGCCTTTGCAGGATGATCTGTGCACCTGAATCTGGGTGCCACTAGCCACATGTGGCTATTGAGCATGGGAAACATACCAAGTACAATAGTCCAAGCTGAGATGGGCTGTATGTCCAAAATCACATTTTGAAGATCTAGTGTTAAAAAATGAAATAAATTTTATAATGATCAAACGTTGAAATGATTATATTTAGGTATCTTGGACTAAAACCAATAGCATTAAAACAAATGTTACCTGTTTCTCTTTACTTTGTTTAATGCAGCAACTAGAAAAATTTAAGTGTGTGACTCACCTTGGTGACTCACATTTATTTCTATTGGACAGTACTGTTAGAGACTGATCATTTAAGAGTCTGACCATCTCCCCTGAAGAATGCACAAATCAAATATTTTGGAAGAGATTTCAAGGGTGGAGGGCTGGCTGAGATTTACCCCAAAATGGTTGAAAAGCTGAGACTGGAAGCCTACCCGTGTTTCCAGCTTCCAGGCTCTGGGCCCTGGGACTGTTACCATTTTGCAATAGAGTCAGCAATTAGAAGCATAGGAAACAAGATTGCGCACTCCTCAGTACGTTCATCGGTGGGCAGGCTGCACAGGAACTCATGTGCATAGACGGTTGCCATGGCAGGGTGAGCAATACTCCCTGGATGAGACACTGGGACTTTGCCTTCCACTTCTCCTTGAACAGGACCCCACTGTGGAGCATGTGTGTATCCCAAGCTTCTCTAGACTTTTGTTCTCCCATCTGACAAATGAGGGGGTTTAGCCAAATGTCTGCTAGGTTATGTGACTGTGATTTTTATATTAAAGCAAAGCCATACACATAAGATCACTCTGCCAACTACCTTCGTATAAAGCAGTCTTCTTTAACAGAAAATAAATGAAAGAAAACCTGTGTTACTGATCCTCCAGCACTAAACAGGAAACCCCTCTGCCACTCTATGTGCAGAAGAAAAAGAAATTCTTTGAAGTCTAAGCTGAATTTAAATGCCTTTTCAAAGGAACGCTTAATATACTGTTGATGAGAATGTAAATTAGTACAACTTCTCTGGAAAGCAGTATGGACATTTCTCAAAGAACTAAAAACAGAACTACCATTCAATCCAGCAATCCCATGACTGGATATCCATCCAAAGGAAAAGAAATTATTATATTAGACCACATTCATACATTTATTATGGCACTGTTCATAATAGCAAGAATATGGAATCAACCTAAATGTCCATCAGTGGATGACTAGATAAAGAAAATGTGGTATATATACACAGTGGAGTACTATTCATCCATAATAAATGTGGTATATACACATAATGGAATACTACTCATCCATACAAAAGAATGAAATCCTGTTTTTTGCAGAAACATGGAGGAAACTGGAGGCCACTATCAAAAGTGAAACAACTCAGCAATAGAAAGACAAATACTGGATATTCTCACTTGTAAGTGGTAGCTAAATAATGTGTACACATGGACATAGGGTATGGAATGAGACATTGGAGGCTTGTAAAGGTGGTGGGGGGCAGAAGGAGTACAGATGGAAATTAAGTAATTTCACATCACAATGCGTATTATCCAGGTGTGGGGTATACTAAAAGCCAAGACTTTACCACTATGCATTATATGTGCGTAACAAAATTGCACTTGTACCCCTTAAAGTTATACAAATAAAAACCAAAAACAAACACCTTTTCAATGGAAGATTGAAAGTTTATGTGTGACTTGATGACATTAGTAAAAAAGATGAATGAATGTAAAGTCCAAACAATTTTGAAGGAACTCAGTCCATCGCATTCCTTCACTCATTGTCCACCTCTCTCAACTTCTGTTTTTGTGCTAGAGATTGATAATTAAGACACGCCTTGCAGGCTGGGCACTGTGGCTCCTGTAATCCCAGCGTTTTGGGAGGCCGAGGCAGGAAGATCACCTGAGGTCGGGAGTTTGGCAGCAGCCTGACCAATATGGAGAAACTCCGTCTCTACTAAAAATACAACATTAGCCAGACGTGGAGACTCACGCCTGTAGTCCCAGCTACTTGGAAGGCTGAGGCAGGAGAATCGCTTGAACTCGGGAGGTAGAGGTTGGGGTGAGCCGAGATCGTGCCATTTGCACTGCAGCCTGGGCAACAAGAGTGAAACTCTGTCTCAAAAAAAAAAAAAAAAAAAAAAAGCAAAAGAAAAAAAGCCACGCCTTGGTTCTGAAACAGCCCAGTGTCTCCAACCTCAGTGAAGGCTCAGGTCACGGCTAAGGCCTTCCAACTTGTGTGAGAAGGACAGAGGCTGTACAGCAGTAAACTTTCATTCTGTTTTGGGGTTGCTCCTTCATTTCATTTTTCTAATTGTGCTGATAAAACTGAATGGGCACAGAGAGATGCCCCCTCTGCTACCTGCCCCCTCTCTCAGTGCTTGACTCCAAACAATAGCAAATTTGGTGAAATAGTGATTATCAGGGAGTGGCCAAATGGAGGAGCAAGCTCCCCAGTCACCTCCTTACAGAACAACATCTTTCATTTCCTCAAGAGGAGACTCTGCCGCTACAGTGAACCTTCACCACCAGAAACCTCCACCTTCACTCCTCACCAACACCTGCTCTACTCTTCTACTCTTCATGAACGCTGTGACCTTGAGCAAGGTCTTAAATTTCCTAGCCATCAGTTTCCTCATCTCCAAAACAGAGAAAACAACAATGTCCAAAATTGATCTCCCTCTGAATTATACCACTTGGTTTCAGCCTCAACCTCCAGGGTGATAGACTAGCTTAGAGACCAAGATTATATCTTTCTTAAGTGATCTCACCTTCAGAGGCATCATCACCAGACTTTTCAACTTTTATTTCTTAGAAATGGTCCCAAGTTTTTTCCCTCTCATCGTCACTTGCTTTGGGGAGCCTCCCAGCTAGTCTGTCTGATCAAGACAAGAGCGTGACTGGTGCATTGCTGCGGGTGAGCTGGGGCAAGGTCACAGAAGACAGAATGGGAGAGTATAACAGGAATCACCATCAGTTTCCAAGGGCTTGCTCCGTGTCAGGCACTGCCCTAAACACTCTACCTGGGCTAACGTTTATTCTTTGCAACATCCGGTAAGGTAGGCTGTGATTTTATTCTCATTCGATAGATGAGAAAAGAGAGGCAGAGAGAACTATTCAAAGAGCTCAGGCTTTGCAGCCCGACAGAATTAATCTTAAATCTGTCACCAACAAGCTGTTAAACCTTGACCTATTACCTGACCTGCTTTGAGTAGGGCCTTGTGAAGATTAGACTAAATTTGTGGGATTAAATATCATAATGGCTACAAAGTGCTTGACACATGAAAGGCATTCACTAAGTGTCCATTGCTTGGTAACTCTTTAAAAACTGTATTTTAAATGGTAATGTTTCATTAACATCAGAATGACAAAAAATACTACAATGGCCGTCCATTCCCTCATTCTACCCTTTCATCTATTCAACAAACACCTGCGAATAGAGAGATAAACAGCACGTGATCTTACTCCCTTGGGAACTCTAACTGGAGTTCAGAATGAGAGAGAAATGGGTAAACAGGCCAAGGCTTGGGCAGGAGGTGCTAGGAGAGAGGAAGACACTAGGCGGCGCTAAGAGAAAGCAATTTGAAGCATCTCCATCCGGGACTTACTGGGTAAGGGAAGCTTCCTGGGGAAGACTGCCTGGGGCTGAGCCCAAAAGGATAAATAGGAATTAGCCAGGGAAAGTGGATTAGAAAGCAGTCCAAACACAAAAAACTGCAAGTCAATCCACAGAAGTGGGTCGTGGAATTCTAGGCAGAGAGTGACTGAATGAAGATGGAAGGACAGGGAGGCACTGGCCACATCACAGAGAGCCTCTTATCCTAAGAACTCTGGGCTTCATCTTCAGAGGCAAGGTAGAGCGAGGGAGGAATTTAGAGCAGGAAAATGACCAGGTCAGTCTAGTGGCCATGGGGAAGGTGGGTGGGAGTGGCCAAGATGGGACGCACGGAAGTGCGTGAGGTGGAGGCAGTGGTGAGCCAGGAAATGTTTAGGACGTAGAATCCTCAGGAATTGGAGTGTGGTGAATTAGTTAGAGGGGAGAATTGAGGCTGATACTCAGGTTCCCGGCCTGGGCAATGTGGGTGCATTGCTGCTGGTGAGCTGGGGCAAGGTCACATTATGTCCTAGGGGTAGTCATGTCATACAGGAAACTCGGAAGAAGATAAGGGTTGGGAGAAGGGAATGAGTTCACTCTAGCTATGAGCAGACTTGGTTTGAGATCCCGTGTCAGACGTACTTGAAAATGTCCCAGAGTTAGCTGGATATGGGTACAGACAGTTTTTGATTTAACTAAGGTCCAACTTAAGATTTTTTTTTACTTTATGATGGTGCAAAAGTGACATGCATTTGGTAGAAAACATAATTTGACCTTTGCTCTTTCCCCAGGACAGTGATATAAGGTTTTGATACTCTCTTGCGATGCTGGGCAGTGGCAGTGAGCCGCAGCTCCCAGTGTGTAAATTAAGAATGGAAATCTGGAGCACAGCAGCTTTTAAGGGGTGCATTGGGGGACAGCAGTTTGTAAAAATACCTTGGGACAGATTAAATGTCTTGGGTTAGAGAAAGAACAACAGACAGTAGGAAACTGTCATCGAGGAGAAGCAGGGATTCAGGAGACGTACATTATTCAGGTAGCTGAGGGAGGGGACAGGAACCTGAATCTTCAACAGAAGCAAACAAACTGGCATGGAGGGCCCAGCTCCATGAAGGTGACCAGAAGGGCCCCGTGCTGCAGGCTGTGTGGGTAGCGGAGCAGAGCTAAGCAGCTTGACGGATCAACATCTCTCCAGCTGGTTGAAGACAAGCTCTCAGAAGACAAGGCTGCATGTCACAGCCCCGACAACCAACGACACCAGCCTGACAACTTGCTGCGGTGGCTGCCGTGTGGTCTGAGGTGGTTGTCTGAACTATGTGGTCTGATTTCAGGCCTCAGACCTCGTAGGACTATCTTCACACAGACTGGAAGTGCTAACAGGTGGTGAGGACACCACTTTACAATGATGCAGGAGGCCCCATGTCACCCTCACCCATGGGAAGTTTGACTTGGTGGACTCAGCCAAGCCACAGGGGTCTAACGCTTCTTTGCGGTGATTCCAGGCTGCCCTGGCAGAGAGCACAGTGCCTGCAGACATGCTGTCACTGCTCCACGCGTCAACACTGGCAGTCCTTGGGGCTCGTAAGTAGTTTTGCTCCCCCAATCACTTTGGACTGATATTCTCTATTGTTATATATTTTTACAAATTCCAAATTCTTGGTTTATTTACTCCCTCCCACTTTTTCCCCCCAGTGTGTGTATATGGTGCAGGTCACCTAGAGCAACCTCAAATTTCCAGTACTAAAATGCTGTCAAAAACAGCCCGCCTGGAATGTGTGGTGTCTGGAGTAACAATTTCTGAAACATCTATATATTGGTATCGAGAAAGACCTGGTGAAGTCATACAGTTCCTGGTGTGCATTTTTTATGACGGCACTGTCAAAAAGGAATCCAGCATTCCATCGGGCAAATTTGAGGTGGATAGGATACCCAAAACGTCTACATCCACCCTCACCATTCACAATGTAGAGAAACAGGACATAGCTACCTACTATTGTGCCTTGTGGGAGGTGCACAGTAGCAGACAGTTAGAGCCATCCCATTCAATAAATGTTTATTAAGTCTTTGTTTATAATTATGAATTGGGAAGCCATAGTTACCACCAGTGTGCTTGTAAACAGTCTTCTAGCTAAACATTCATGTGGTGACTCTATGTGGAGTTGCCAAATTCTATATTTTCTCAAAGCAGAAGCTTTGCAGAAGTCTATACAAGTGACCAGCCTCATCTTTTTCAGGGTTCTACTCTCTCACCAACAGCTTTTCTTGGTCACCCATGTTTGTTTATCTGGTTTAACCTCTCCTACTCACTACATTGTTTTTCTGGCATAATATATACACATTTTTAGTGTGATTCTTTTGTACTAGTCAATATGCATTACGTAAGTTTTCTCTGATCTTCCTATCTCTCTTGATTAAAAAATGGATATGACCTTAAATGGTATTCATTTTTCTGGAGGTTAACATGTAACAAATGCAGAATGATCTAACCGTGAGCAGGGCAGACTGCAATGACAAGTCTATCACATGCATGCCTTGAGTGGTGATGTTGGATTTGGTACAAAATTCGTAAACATTTCCACTAATCAAGTCTAAATCAAAGTCCACTTTGGATTGGGGTTTGAGGAAAAATTCATTTTCTGCAACCTCCACCTCCTGGGTTCAAGGGATTCTCCTGCCTCAGCTTCCTGAGTAGCTGGGACTACAGGTGCATGCCACCACACCCAGCTAATTTTTTTGTATTTTTAATAGAGACAGGGTTTCACCATGTTGGCCAGGATGGTCTCAATCTCCTCCTGACCTCGTGATCTGCCCGCCTCAGCCTTCCAAAGTGCTGGGATTACAGGCGTGAGCCACCGTGCCTGGTCATCCAACCATGAGTTTTTGATAGACTACTCTGAGCCAGGCATTATGCACAGCAGAAATTACAAGGCCCATATGCTCTGCAAAGGCCCGAGGTTGCTTCTGTTTAACCACTTTCTGCTACTAGGCTGCCATTCACCACTAAAATGACAGTCCTCAACTTGAATGTAACTCATGACTGTAAATCTCTCATGAATTTTCGTTACTTCTAGTTCAACTCAGGCTTTGTAATTTATTATGGTTGATGGTGTTGTTTAATTTATGTTTTTGCCATGCAACCCTTTCTTGAAATGTGATCTTACAAATATAAAATAGAGAAAAGTAGATTTCCACTGGGAAAGAGTTGAGAGATGAATGATTCTTAGTCTCATCTTCTCAAATTTCTCTGATACTTTGATTTTTCAACAGCTCAATAATTATCTGAGTATACATATAATGTACAAAGTGGTCAAGACCTGGGCCTGTCATATCAGAAGTACATAGGTCCAAATGGGCCTCTGCTTACCACAGATAAGCTGTGTGGCAAGACCTTGGGTTTCTCTAGTCCCATTTCCTTACCTGTGAGGCAAAGGTCCTGTGGTTACCATATGGGTGGCTGCGAGAACTCCTGACATGATGCATATAAAGGATTTGGCCCAGTGCTTGGCATATTGTGACAGCCCAGTGTTATCTGACAAGAAAAAAAACTAGATACAACAACAACAACAAAAAAACAGCAAGCACACATATATAGTCATGTGTCCCTTAACGACAGGAATACATCCTAAGAAATGCATCCTTTGGCGATGTCCTTGTTGTGCAGATATTGTAGAGTGTCCTTAACACACACTTACATGATACAGCCTACTACACACCTAGGATATATGGTAGAGTTTATTGCTCCTAGGCTGCAAACCTGCACAGCATGTTGCTGTACTGAATGCTATACGCGATTGTAACACTGATAAGTATTTGTGTATTTAAACACAGCATAGAAAAGGTATAGTAAAAATACAGTATAAAAGAAAAATGCTACACGAGTATAGAGCAGTTTCATTATAATTTGTCCATCTTTGACTGAAACATCATTATTCAGCACATGACTGTGTATACAAGAAAACACGCACACATCTTTTGTTTTGCTTTGTTTTGTTTTTTTGAGATGGAGTTCCGCTCTTGTTGCCCAAGCTGGAATGCAATGGTGTGATCTCGGCTCACTGCAACCTCCGCCTGCCAGGTTCAAGCGATTCTCTTGCCTCAGCCTCTCAAGTAGCTGGGATTACAGGCACGCGCTACCACGCCCGGCTAATTTTTTGTATCTTTAGTAGAGATGGGGTTTCACCATGTTGGCCAGGCTGGTCTCGAACTCCTGACCTTGTGATCCGCCCGCCTCGGCCTCACGAAGTGCTGAGATTACAGGCGTGAGCCACCATGCCTGGCCAATACACACATCTTTATATATCTAGGGCTTAGCCTACATCTATGATAGTGTGGCTATTACATTTTATAGAGAGAATAGCTACGTATGAAGAAACTCTTATAAGAGGTCATCCCATGGTGGCTCACGCCTGTAATCGCAGCACTTTGGGAGGCCGAGGTGGGCGGATCACGAGGTCATGAGATCGAGACCATCCTGGCTAATATGGTGAAACCCAGTCTCTCTAAAACTACAAAAAAAAAAATTAGCCAGGCATGGTGGTGGGCACCTGTAGTCCCAGCTACTTGGGAGGCCGAGGCAGGAGAATGGCGTGAACTGGGGAGGCGGAGCTTGCAGTGAGCCTGAGATTGCACCACTGCACTCCAGCTTGGGTGACAGAGCAAGACTCTGTTTCAAAAAAAAAAAAAAAAAAAGAGGTCATCCCAGATTAATTTAATTCTAAGCTTTTGGTCATGGTTCCCTAAGACCTTTGACTCACACACAGCGGGAGAGGACAGTGACCTTGTGTGTAGTGCAGACGACCATTATGGGGGAAAAACAAGTCGAAATTTATAGTCCTTTACTCCTCCTGCCCTTCTCCTTTTGGCTAAGGTGAGCTTCACCAGGAACATTTTGGCCACACCAAAGGAAAACTAGCCAGAGGCAAACCAGCTCTAAGTTAATATTTGCCAATTAAATGGTTTACATTTTGGATTCACAGAAACGCTGACAGCATCTTATTAGAATATACTGCACTGCATATAGTAGGGCCTCAATGAATATCTATTGAATTGAGATTGATACTTTCATTATTATTGAGGGGTTCATTTTACCTAATGGGTCAGGGGGTTGTATGGATGGATGCCCTGAATATTCTGATGATTTGGGTTCAACTCATTTGCTTTTCTACCTGAGGTGGGTGAAAAACAATGACTCTGAATAATAGAATCAACATTATATTATCTAGTTAACATAAAATCTGAATAAAATCTAAGGAAATCTTGGAAAGGAATATTTTCATACACCATAGCATCTGTTGCCGAACTCCCCACACATACAAATACTATGGAAAAAGTAATGTCTACTGCCCAGGAGTCATCTTATAGAAGCCACAATTCTAGAAGTTGCTGTACCCACCTGGAAATCCATGTCGACTGTTTTGTCTCGGGTGCTTTTTGCTTTCAGTCCTGTGAAGGGGTTCACAAGAGGCAGCCTGGGGTAGAGAAAAAAGGGCACAGACTTTGAAATGCTTATCTCCAGACGTTGCGCTCATGAGTATTTTTGTATGTGTCATTTCTGTACTTTTGAAATGGTCTAATAGAAAACACATTACTTTTGAATTTTACTTTAAAATTTACTTAAAAAAAGAATTCATGTTTTATAATATTAAACATATCCTTGCATATTATTGAGCACCTAGAGACAATATGTAAAATTTGTTGGTTAGAAAGGCCTGGAAGGGGTTCTGCTTGACCATTTTTTCTTTCCTCTTCTTTAATAACTTTTGCTTCTTTTAAAACACAAAATCTTATCTTTTCTTCTGTTTCCTACTGACTACTATGCTGAGCTAAAGAAAATGTTAGTGATTTGAGTGCTCAAGGAAGCTTATTCGGCTTGTATGTCTTCCTTGAGCACTAGGATTTTCAAGCCTGTAGCTCAAAGGTCTTGGGAAAAAAGAAACAACTTTTTTCAGTGAGCTAACCGATATAGAAGAGAATGGCCACTCCTACCCACACCTCTTGAATCCTGGACATCAGCTCTGGCTGTTGGGCAAGTGGCACTGTATATTGGCCAATGGGGGAGGATGCAGCCAACTTAAGGCCCCTTTTCAGGGAGGGAACTCTGACCCCACTCTCCTATTTCCCGGCTGCCTGCTGGTGTTTCCATTTTCGACCCCCAAACAACACCTGCAGGATAGGGAAGACCATCCACGCAGCCCAGGGCGGTCAGACTTTTAAGGCAGAGTTAGGTGGAAAATGAACTTGGATGAGCAAAGGAGGAAATCCTGCAGATGGCCCAATAAGTGGATTATGTTTGACCTCAAATAAGTAAGACAATCTAGGGAGCAAGAAGGTTTTATCTAGTTTCATTTCACTTTCCACAAAGCCACCAAGGTCCCATCTCCAACAGAACAGGATGTGTGACTGTTCCTTGAGTAAAAAAACAGGAAACTGGACAAATCTTGAGAGATTATCATTCATTAGTACTTCTTTAGTTGATTTCTTAATATAGAGGAGCATGTAGATTATTTATAATGCTTTTGTTCTTGAGTTAAGTGAAGGAGTCTTAGGTATTTGTTGACTCATTAAATAAATAACCAACATGTAGTAGACTCAAATAAGAAACATAAAAGTGACATACATTTAGATAAATGATTATAGTGCTTTATGTTTATAGTGCTTCATGAATCAATAGTATGATTAATCCAGTTGTGCTCATAGTGTTCTTTACAACAATAACTAAGTTTAAAATAGGGAAACAATCTCAACTCTCATTAGATGATTGAGAATAGAGAAATGCCTGTCACGTTCGTATCAAGTAGAATTTATTCCCTTACCCCTGTTGCTATAATTGATGTGTCTCTTCTGTAGATCCCTAATTTAATTTCTTGTCACTTTTAAGTCAACTTTTAACTAGCAAATTAGCAAAGTACTAATGGATTCAGAGAGATTGCATCATGTGCTGTACTTTACTGTAGTCCCATTCTCTTTGTATTTTACTTACTTATAAGTTAAAGTTAGAGTAATTATCAAAACTCCATATTTGTATTCTGAAATTGGCAGAATTTGGATTTGCAGTCCGTGGGTCAGCAGGTGTCTCTGACTTTCCTTATTTTCTTTGTTTAGCCACAGAAAAACAGAAAAATCAGTGAGTTTACGTGTACAGAGTTAAATGTACAAACTGTTCTCTGAAAGAGCTCAGTTCTATGTGAAAATAAATAATGTAGTAAATGTTCTTATGACTGTAATAATAGTAGCTATTGTTTATTGAGTACTTTTTATGTGCATGACACTTTATACTGCATGCTTTATGACATCTGAGCCTAACAAAATACTATCATTATTATTATCTCATTTTTATAGATATTTTCTTTTTTTAATAAACTATTTTATTTCCACATTTGTGTCTTGGGTTATTCGTGGGGTGAGAAACCTCTTCACTTCCAATCCCAGCTATCTGGTACAATCTAGTGTTGTGGTCCAGCTGTCAGCAAAGGGTAGAGGTGGGTGCAGAGCTGGCCCCCGAGTCTGTACCAACTCTTCAGAGCAGGCACCTCAGACCATGGTTGTACTTGCACTGCTTTAGGGCCTCGCTGGAGCCCTCACGCAGGGACAGGTCACTCTGAGTGGTCGAACAGTCCAGGAACTGCCTGCTGTCGTAGGCGCAGGGCCCCATCTGCAAGGGCTGAGGGGCAGCGTAGGTGGAGGTCTGTTGGGCAGCAGGCTGGGCAGGCTCCGAGCTCCCCCAGCTGAAGGCACTGCCCATGACGTGTCCCACAGCCGAGTCCACGGTCACCCCTGTGGCGTGGACGCCATATGAGCCATGAGGCTCCGCTGGCCCGAAGGGGCGGAGATGGGGCGGCTGCCGGGGCGGGGGGGTGGGCGGGGTGCGCGGGCAGGTGGGCAGAGGGCGCGGCGGGAGGGGGCTGGCTGGCCAGAGGGTCGCGCTGCCGCATCCCAGAGGCGTGGTGGCGGTGGAGGGACCTGGGCGATCTTAAAAAGACAGAGATGGCGGCAGCGGCTCTGTTGCAGGAACAAATGCCCTTTATAGATATTTTCTAGGTACAGATTTGAGGCTTTGATAAATTAAGATACTTGATAGTAAGCAGCGAGGCTGGGATCTGAATCCAGGTCTGTCCGACTACAAAATCTATTGCCTTGATCTCCTACAGTGATGAGAAAAACAAAACCAAACACGACCTTTTAAATGGAAACATTTCGGGGGAAAATAAAAAATTTTATTTTTCGTTTTGTGATTTTTTTTCACTTGCAGCCTTAAGCTCCATTCCCCAGGGTCACATGAAGTTAGTTAAATTGATGCTAACGGTGTTTACTTAGATACAATCTGCAGAGAATTCTCTACAGAGAATTTTCTTATGCAATCAAGTTTTTCTGACTTCTGGGTTCTAAGATTTTTTTTTTTAAACAAGAAAAAAAGCGTAACCAAAACTGTGCTTATTGAGTAACCGAAAAGCAGCGAGATGGAACACAAAGATATTCACCCTAATTATCACCTTTCTGCTGCATTCCCTTACCCTCAGTCCGCTGAGGAGCACAGAAATGTTATCCAAAGGTGGACGGGAAAGGGAGGAAAGGCCAAGACCCAACTGCAGCCTGGCCTGAGATGGCCACATCATGTTCTGCTTCCTGCGTGGCTGCCCAGGGAGGTCTTGGATGGGCGGAGGGCCAAGTCAATGTCAGGCCTGGAACTTTACATGCTTTTCTCTCTTAGATACTATCGTCCCCTTTCTCAGAGGAGGAACTGGAGATTCAGAGAAACTCTGTAGCCTCCAAGATCACGCAAACATCACTAGTAGCAGAGAAGGGATATAGAGCCATTGCGACGGTCCATAAGACTTACTCTCTTCCCACCACACCACACTCACCCAGCAAGAACTGGAATAAATGACAAGGGAGGGAAGAGGGGCTCAGACCTCTCTGTATATTTACAAGGATGCAGAATGTGTTCCTGTAAGTGTACCCAAGTAGGGAATTTGGCCCTTTAATGAAAAAGGTTGAAGCAGGAAGACTTCCAGTTTACTGGATGAAACATAATGCAGCAATCAAACAGCCTGACTCTTTTGAGTGAATATCAATAAGAATACCAGCATACTATTCACTATTCTTCAAAGGAAAAAAAAAGGAAAGTCCTTAATTCCATGACATAGATAAATGTTCTGAGCAGGAAGAAGTTAATGGATCACTGGGAAGGGTTCACAGAGCCAGAATATTCAAGTAAAAGTCTTGCCAAACAAGAAAAGGAGAAAGTTCATTTTTGTCACGCACAGTCTGGTTGCAACAGTAAAACCTAGCTTTTGTCATCATTACATTTTCTAATACTGAAAGGACGTATTTTAGGAAAAAAGCATCCCAAATTTACAGATATGTTTTTATTTATAGAACTTCATTATTTTTTGAATCAAACTCTTCAGTGAATTAATTTTTACCACCTCCTGGGGTACAGGATAAATGGGACATTTGCAGACAGTTCCTTCCTTGCCCATGTTTGCTGTGAGGTAAGTTGTAGACGTGGGGAACCTCTCTGGGGGAAGAGGAGGGGTGTGGCAGCCCCACGACTGGTCATGAGGCCCCACGTCACAGAGCCTCCACTTGGAGGGCAAGGCTGAGAGCCCCACCACACCTCATGATGGGGAGTTCTTCTGTCTAGAGATGTTATTTATTGTCATTCAAGTTAAAGAACTAAAATCCTAAGATAAAGAGCATATCCCAAAACCAAAACTAGGCCTTCTAACAGTAGCTCTGTGCTGATCCTGCTTCAACAAGGAGGCAGAGTAGAGAGGAAGGAGGTGAAGGATATGGAATCCACTGAGCTCCCACTGTATGCCAGGCATATTATGCATCTATCTAAGCCAATGCTGATAGATAGGCATTTCAATTTCATTTTCATAGTTGAGGGCACTGGGTGTCAGAGAGCAACAAGTCAAGCTAACAGCAGGTTGAACTGGAATTAAAAGCAGAACTGAATGATTGCATGCTCACCTGTATAGCACAATATGTGGATTTTCTTGGTATTGAAGAAATAGGTTTTAGTTCCAGCTGTACCATTTACTAGCTGAGAGGCCTTACATTATCCCCTCTTCCCCATGGGGAATCCCTTCCTGCCTCAAAATATTGTTTGGATTAAATGAGCCAATGTTTGTAAAAGTGTTTTGGAAATTGTAAACACCATAACAAAGAGTTATAGTTTTATTTTAACACATTTCATTCATTGCAATATGATTTCTCATATGAATTACCTCCTAAGGATAGTCAATATTTATGGAGCTCCCAGTATAGGGAAGGCATCCTTCTTGATGAAATGAGGGGCTTTAACAATCCCTACAACATATGACTTTGATGTAGCAAAAATGAAATCTAGCATGTGTTCTATGAAAGTAGCCGGTAACAAGTGGTCTAGCAAAGCTGCAGTGCTATATGCTGAGCGATAGAGGTATTTGTTGTAATATCCACTCCAATTCCTTAGGAAAATAGATGGTGGCAAAGAAGATTAAGTGATACTGCTCATTGAGTGATGAGAATTTTTACATACTGGATGTTCAGTGGGAGTTTCATTTTGTCCCAATCTCTGCTGACACTCTAAGCTCAGGAGAATGGTAGTAATCCAAAAGAAGAGGACAAAACCAGAGATTCTGGATGGAGGGCAATCCCCTCTCCAGCGGACATTGGTAACATCTGAAGACATTTTTTGTTGTCACAAATGGAGTGAGAATGCTACTGGTATCTAGTGAGTAGAGGCCAGAGATGATACTAAACATCCTACAATGCACAGGACGGCTCCACAAGAAAGAATTATCCAGCCCAAAATGTCGATAATGCAGAGGCTGAGAAACCCTGGGCTAGTTGGCTATATTTCTCAAAGACTTGCTAAGAGGTAGACAAAATTGATGACTCCAATCTTTGACTCATGAGCTATATCCAGGCTAAATACAGTAGAGCTTAGAGACTCTAATTTTGCAAAGACTTTCTCTGAAAAGCACTGTTGGGAGTTCCCTGGAAACTCCCTTCTCTCCCAGTGAGGAGATGATGAGATAGCTCTCCTACTTCCACACCAAATAGGACTCTCAGGTCGTACATCCACCGTGGGTCCAGAGCAGAGCCCTTCGTGTGGGTCATGGAAGTGTTGGGTCTGTGCCATGAGCGTTGGGTGGCCAGATAAACCAGTGAGGACTCTCACCTGGAAAAGTGGACAGGTGGCTTCAGGTCATAGCACACGTGGTAACTTGGACCAACTCTTCCCTGAAACCAGTTAGATAATCATGATGAAATAATAATAATGAGAAAGAATATTTCTAAAATCTCTAAGAGTCAACAAGATGTGAATAACTTTTACCCTGGCAAATGGACTGATTATCATGGTGTCATATAGCTATGGGTAGAGTTCCCATGTGATCCTGACCAATCAGCACCCTCAGAAATGACTGATCTGGGTGCAGGGCCTGGGGACACCCGTTTTCTCTGTGAACACTCTACGAGGTTCCCCTTCCTCATCCTGGCATGGCTTCTTCTGCTCCAGGTTTCCTATCTCCTCAGCCTCTCTCGGGCACTCAGTCTGAGCAGAAGAGACATCACAGCTACAGACATGCACCTATTCTTCACTCTGGGAATGTGAACTTGTTCCCCTACTTCTCAGATTGGCTGAGGGATTTTTTGGAAAATGAATGTCTCATTTCTTGATAACTTTGGTTTTGTTGAAAATGCTAGTTTGTTTCTAGTTGAAACTGGGTAAAAACAATTGAAGCAAGTGAAAATCTTTATTTCATTAGCAGAAACAAAGCATGTATTTTCACCATAGGTTATCCAGATAGAACTTTTCATACACACTCAGGTACTGACAAACACCAAATCAGGCATTTGAGGCTTTGATATTTACTTGGAAAAAACCCTGTTCAAGGTCCATGATAGGCAAAGAGTTGCAACCATATATAAAATTCTGTATATAAATTCTATATATAAAATTCTGCTACTCCCCTTTAGTTCTTAATATAAAATTCCCAGAAAAGTAGAAAGACATGATGACCCAATACAACGGCCCCCAGGAACCTAGCATGACATTGGAGCCGAGGTAATGAGCACTTGCCCCGTTATCATGTAGGCGACCACATCCTTCCCGATGTGGAAGAGCCTCCTTCAGCCCTCCGCCCTGGCTAGGCCTCAGCCTCAGCTTGCAGCACTTCCTGTGTTCCTCAGATGATGCCTCTGTGATCACAGGAAACCAGAAAGGGAACCTGATGACTATCAATTGCACCCCACAAATGCCAGTAACTATACCCCCAAGTTTCTGATTTGACATCATTTCCTATTGACTTGGGTTCCTATTTAGAGACTACATTTGTTGAAACTACATGATTATTTCAGAGAGAAGGCAAGGTCCATTATTTCATTTTTTAGAGAATTCTAGTCATAGTGAAATGCTCAGAGTGAAGATGCTGGCAAGGAACAAAATGGAATTAATATCCATTCAGTTCCCATTGACTGCCAGAAAATGGGATAGATGTCCTACATGTTCAGAATCTCAGGTGATTATCATAAGAACCTGGTAAGTAAACTTATTCATGAAAGAAATAACTGATGCTTAGACAAGGGCAGTTATCTGTCCAAACAAATAGTTCATGCTCTTTCAATTGCACTATTGGACCACCTTCAATACCCTTAGTGTTTATTAACTTTATAGAAATAGGGCCAGGTGCAGTGGCTCAGGCCTATAATCTCAATGTTTTCAGAGGCTGAGGTGGGTAGATCACTTGACCTCAGGAATTTGAGACCATCCTGGGCAATATGGTGAAACCCCATCTCTATAAAAACACAAAAATTAGCCAGGTGTGGGGGGGTGTGCCTGTAGTCTCAGCTATTCCGGAAGCTGAGGTGGGAGGATGGCTTGAGCCCAGGAGGCCTAGGTTGCAGAGAGCCAAAATTGCACCACTGCACCACTGCACTCCAGCCTGGGCTACGGACCAAGACCCTGTCTCAAAAACAAACAAAAATAGAATAAACTATGGCCTTTGTGGGTAATTATGCGCTGACCCGGACCTACTGCCTAGCCCTGCAGAGCCAGGTCAAGACAGAATGGGCAGTGACTCAAGAAGCCATGGCTAAAGGGTCATGTTGGACACACATCTGGAAGAGTTTCCACCTCCCACCCCACCCCCACCTCGCTCCCCACCCCGCTCCCCACCAGCATTCTGCCCTAGGACCCTTCTTCTTAATGGAGGGGAAAAGGCTAAGAAAACAGAAAATCGTCTCTGTTATTGTGAACTTGCTTTAGCAGATAATATCATGGGTGGGATACCTGGAGAGGGATCAAAACCCCATGGCCCAGACTTAAGGAAATGATCAAAATGTGTAATGAGGATCATGTTTTGGAAACATGTGGCCAACATATTTTTATTCTCCAAAATAAATCATGTCACCTTTCGATCTATCTTTATTATAGCTAATCCATATTTACTACCCATGGAAAGAGATGATAGTTGCCTAGAACAAACTCACTTTTTGAATTAATTGTGAGATGCTGGGCTTGAAAATCAGGTTCAATTTTTTTTAAAAGAGTTTTCTAAAGTTGTGATTCTCTCATTTGTAGGTCAAAAGGCCACCCTGGCAAACTAAGAACACAGAATTTTATTACAGCTGCTGGATACGAAGACTCAGCATATGATATAGGTGACGTTAACACCCTCCCAGGGAGAAGTGCTGTTCCTTCTGGCTGGGAAGTGCGAGCCGGTGAGGAGAGTGAGAGGGGTAGAGCATTACATGGAGGAACTTCCTGGTTCCCTTGCCTCTGAGGGCCTTACGCCAGAGGGGATAGAAAGCCCAATGGAAACCCAAGATAGGCATAAGGAGAATCTGTGAGTGTCTGGCTCCTGTCAAGCTTCCCTAATATGGCCCTGGTAGAACTTCATCAAAAGTGGAAGCCATTTGCAAAGGTGAGCCCAAACCAGCACCACTTTCCACACAGGCTGTGCATGTAGGAGTCCCAGATGCTTCTCAGGGTCTCTGAGAGGATACAAAGGTACTGAGGGGGCCGGTGAGCACAGCACCTGGGATTTTGATGAGAAACTGCAGGAAGGGAACTTTACATCCCAAGGGCATGGTGTGGAGTCAATAGTGGTAAGTTCAGTCTGGTTATTACACCAGCCAGTTCAGAGGAAGAGTGAAATCCCTGAGATCAGCAGGGCAAAGTGCTGGAAGTTGTTGAGGATGCAGAGAGTAGCAGGAAGACAACGCTAAGAACTCATTCACACACCCTGCCCCTGGGTAGCGATGTCATCCTGGGGATGACAAGGAGGAAGACAGAGAAACACAGAAAAGCCTAAGCAGGCACCACAAAGAGACCGAGCCCATCTGAAAAAGGCTGCTCTAACCTGGTGGAAACTATTTTAAGTTGGTAAGTTTAGTGTCTCCCCGCAATATCAGAATGAGCAAGAGATGACAGGTATAGGTTGTGTACATTTCCCCTCTGCATTGAATCATAGAGTGTGCATGTTCCACCGCTGTGCCCTGCTCAAAGTTAGCTGGGTAGCTGTGCCCTGCTCAAAGTCACTTGGGTGAGGGGAGCCAGTGGGAACCAAAATCCCATCTCACACCCACCCCCTGCGCACTCTGGAGCTGGGCTGCCACATGCTGGAGAAAGGTGTCTTTGTCTAATTATTCTGCCTAAGGGCATGCCTTTTGTTAATTAGTAAAAAGAACCCTTATTTGTGCTCTAGGGAGTGGGGGTCTGTTTAGGAGGTAATTCGTGATAAAGCCACACAGACAAGATACAAGGCTTTAAATAAATTGAATCTATGAAGCTTCCTAACCCCATGGAAAGACAAAATTAGTTTACACAAAAATAATCATTAAAGAACTAATGAAAATAATGTTTGAATTCAGCCACCAGACAGTACATTCCAGAGCCTTGAGAAAAACTGATGGTCATGAAAAAAGTCATTCACATAAGTGACACCATGGTGTGAAGTCAAGGAGTGCAGACTCTGGAGTCAGAGGGCTTGAGTCAACCTGAGCGTCTTCAGCTTTGTCTTCTGTGTGACAGGCTCCAGTGACTGTTGTGAGGATTAGTTGAGATAATAAATACAAAATGCTGAGCATCAAGCCTGGAGCAGAGAAAGGACTCAGTAAGTACTAATTACCAGTATGTTATTTAATTTCACTTTTGTCTACATCCCCTTGTATGAAATGGTTTGGACAACTAATCAAGGAAAACCTTCCCTCAGGGACATTGCTGATATTGCAATCTTCACTAGATACACTTATCTCTACCTCCACCTCCACCTCCACCTCTATCTCTTCTCTGTCTCTAGCTGTGTCTCGCTGCTGTTTAACTATCTAATTATTTGTAAATGAACTGGTGGGTTTGTTGTTGTTGCAGCCTGGCTAATGTTATCCAGATGTATCGAAACCTCAGGAGTGACATGGAACGGTAGTCCCTGCTTGAACCACTTACCTGCTTTCCTGACACCAGCAATCACACACACCTGACACTGACCTGAAGCCTCTGACCTCTCCTGGGAGGCAAAGACTGAGTAGACAAGATGCCTGGTTACCAGCAATCATCTGCAATTTCCTCTGAGCTAATGAGATTGCTTTTCTCTTTGCTCAAATTATGTGAGAATATTTTTAAAAAGAATTTAATGTGCTCTTTTGATATTTCAGGTGTTCAGTCAAAAGCCTATGTTATTCTCCATCTCTCTCTCTCTCTTTTCCTAGTTGGGTAATCAAAATGGCACAACCAGAAATATTTATATCTGCAACAGAAAAGAAGAATAAATGTATTCATGCACAAGTACATTATATATGTATATATGTTTGTGTATACATATATCTATATAATTGATATATATGGGAGAAATAAAAGGTTTCATTAAGCACACAGGTTCTAGAGTTAGACCCTCTGTTGCAAATTACTGTCCTGTCACTTAACTCCTGACAGAACAAAGTGCATACTTGGACAAAATGCCTGCTCTGTAAAAATGCCTTGGTCTTGAATAAAATGCCTGCTATGTCAAAGCTTCTATTTTCCCATCTGGAGAATGGGAACAATAATAAGAACCCTCACTTAACAGATAATGGACAAAGGTGCTTACAGCACAGAGCCTGCCACAGACAATGTCCTCAATTAATGCAAACTATTAATATTATGAAAAGTGAATATCTGTTTTCTGACAATGTTTTCAATAATATAAATTATGCCTTTGTTCCCTTTATTTGTTTGAAAAAAAAAAACAATAAAAAAACAAACAAAAAAGTGTCTTTAAAGTGTCCATTTGTCTTTCTTCTAGACTGCTAGTAATCCTTTCCTGTGTTTAGGGAATTTTTACCTCATGGGTTTTGGTGAATGAATGAATTCATCTGCCTCTACAGAAAAGAAAATGCCTGATGCATTTTCTCAGCCTTTATTCCAGGTAGTCAGGTAGACTGTGGACTCCAGCAATTAGACACACTCCTCACAACCTCCCCATCACACACACACACACACACACACACACACACACACACACACACATACACACACACGGCTGCTGGAGTTGCAGGATCTGGAAGGAACTGTCTGGCAGGGATGGAGTGTGCAGGGTGCCTAGTGAGTTCCAGGGTGACTGTGGCTGCCCTAGCTGTGGCAGCACCAGGGCTCTAAGCCGGGTCCTGCAGACTGGCTCACCCTGCAGCATGGGCGCCCTCTCCTCCTTCCCATTCCCAGGACACATCCTGTGCAGGGGAAGAACGAGTCCTTCTAGTTGTAGCCACAGGTCCGTTGGTCTGCTGACCTCCACCTCCTCAACATTCAACTTCCCAGCATTGAGTATCTCAGAAATGGTATTTATCAGAAAAGAGGGTGAACAGGGCAACTGCTTTAGGAGGAGCCCTCCGAGCCAGCTGCTTCCTCTCCTGTCTCCTAGGGAGAACCTAAGCTGTCAGAGTTCACACCTGTCCCACACCACACGAGCCAGAGCTGGACAAAAGTGACAGGGACAATCACTGTCCAAGGTTAAAGGAGCCCTGAGGCACCAGAAGATCTCCAAGAAGGCCACATGGAAGTCATAAAATGGAACCGAATGGAGGGGAAGAGAAGTTCCGTAATGTGGGAAAATGAAGTACTAACAATATTTGACTGGTTCCCCTTGATTTAGCTGGGTTACCACTTCAAAACAGTCAGCAAAGCATTTTAACAATGAAAACTGTTGGGGAAATTAAACGGCTGGAAATGGAGGGAAACTGTGCATGGTGGTGCATGCCTGTAGTCCTAGCTACTCAAGAGGCTGAGGCAGGAGGATGGCTTGAGCCCAGGAATTCAAGGCTGCAGTGAACCATGATTATACCACTGCACTTCATCCTGGCCAACATAGCAAGACCCTATCTCTGCAAAATAAAAATAAAAAATAGGGGGGAGATAAAAATGTAGTAGTAACAATAAAATCTACTAATTACTGAAAATTTACTGTATGTCAGGAGCTATACTAGGTGTACTTGGCTATTTAGTCTGTGTTATTATTGTATCCATTTTCAGATGAGAGATTTGAGACGCAAAGAGATTAAGAAGTCTGCACAGGGTGAGGCAGCCCCTGTGTGATAAAGATGAATAGTTAGACATTTTAAAATGTTTTGGTTGGGAGCCGTTGCTCAGGCCTGTAATCCTAGCACTTTGGGAGGCTGAGGTGGGTGGACTGCTTGAGCTCAGAAGTTGGAGGCCAGCCTGGGCAACACGGTGAAACCCCATCTCTATAAAAAATACAAAATTAGCCAGGCATGGTGGTGTGCGCCTGTAGTCCCAGTTACTCAAGACGCTGGGGATGAAAGGATTGCTTGAGCCTGAGAGGATGAGGCTGCAGTGAGCCATGAGTGTGCTACTGCACTCCAGGGTGGGCGACAGAGCAAGATCTTGTCTCAAAAAATACATATAAATAAAAAATTCTCCAATGACATGGGAAGTTGCTCAGAATATAAGCTGAAGTGAAAGAATACAGAACACTATACATGTAAATATATCTATAGTCCATAAAATCATATTAATATTCATGTATCTACAATGAAAAAATCTACTGTCGAGCATATGATAATGCGAATAGTAGTGGGCCTTCGTGATATGACCATAGATGTTTTTATTGTTATCTTTCCCCATTGCTCTGAGTTTCTTCGACCAGCACCATTACCAGCACGTTCTACCTATCTGCTGTGTGACTTCTGTGCCGTTACTTGATGACTCTGTGCCTCATTACCTCATCCATAAAATGAAAATTCCAAGTACCCATATTACATGATCATTGTGAAGATTAGAAGGTGAAAATCATTTAGAAAAAAAAGGCTAGCAAATAGAAAATGCTCAGTAAGTATTTGCTATTATAAAAGTTAATGTTTATTAAATATGCAACAATTTAAAATATTATGCTGAGGAAAAGTGTTTATGAACAACTCCTAAGCAATTAGAAATCCTTCTCATTTCCATAGAAATTAGGCAATCCCCATGGCCCCCTCAAATTCGGGCAGAGAACCCCGTCGAGACTGCTAGCCTGAACTGAGATAAGCAGGGTGAGCAGGGTGGGGGCGCAGTGCTGAGCCTGCAGGCGGCACTGAAGGGCCCAAAAAACCACTTTCTTTTCTCTCCCCAATTCAGGCCACACCCTCCAGCCCCTGACCCGAGGTGTCTAGCCACCAGGTCCGCACTTTCCTGCCTTCTCCTTGGGGACACCACCCTGAAGACAGGATGTCACTGCTGGAAGCATTCGCCTTCTCGTCCTTCTGGGCACGTGAGTTGCTGTCTGAACATTTCAGTCTAGCTGCATGACCAAAATAATTCTTCAATGTTTCCCTCTTCCACTCTCAGATGTTCATTGGAAATTATCCTCTTTTACTTACAGTTGGACTTGGATTATCGAAAGTGGAGCAGTTCCAGCTATCCATTTCCACGGAAGTCAAGAAAAGTATTGACATATCTTGCAAGATAAGGAGCACAAACTTTGAAAACGATGTCATTCACTGGTACCGGCAGAAACCGAATCAGGCTTTGGAGCATCTGATCTATATTATCTCAACAAAATCCGCAGCTCATGGCAGCATGGGTAAGAGGAGCAACAAAGTGGAAGCGAGAAAGAATTCTCAAACTCTCACTTCAATCCTTACCATCAAGTCCATAGAGAAAGAAGACATGGCCATTTACTACTGTGCAGGATGGGATAACTTGGTGGATCAAGAAATTTGCTGAAGGGACTAGGCTCATAGTAACTTCGCCTGGTGAGTAACTTTTTTTTTCTGTTGTTATCCCAGTAATGAAAAATGGATAGACACTTTTTAGAAAAAAAATGATCAACCTTAGCTGAATTTGTCACATCCCTGGCCTCAGTATATGAACAGCAATTTTTCAGGCTAGCTGGATATGGAAACAAAACGATTTTGTCCATGATATCTTCCCTTCCCTGTCTGTAAGTGGATTGAAATTCTACTTTTAGAATACACACACACTAACACACACACACACACACACACACACACACACGGTAGACTCTGGAGAGAAATTAAAATGTTTCGAGGACCATGTCTGTAAACCATTGCTGTAAGTCCTTGATCCAAGTTACTTTTTTGTAGGTCTTTTAAGTGAGAGACATAAAAAATGGAATTTTGAAAATTACTTCTTCTCTGTATTTTCAGATATAACATAGTGTTCCCTTCTTCTGCTAGCCTGCCAAATCCATATTATTGATTTTGATCTCATCCTGAGAAACAGTACAGAAAAAATTGCTTCTTATAGTGAATTACTATAGAATGTCAATGCATCCTACTTATTAGTGCTCTAGTTTCTTTGAGGGAGGCTGAAGTCAGTCAAAACTTATGCTACTGGGACTCTTGTTATATCACCTGGAAATGGCCCAGTTTAATAGAATTTGTAAGTTCAACCAGCCATGTCAGCTCCAAGGTCAATGAAAAGAGTCTTCCTGATTTTACATCTTCATTTCTTCATTCATCCTCTCAGCAAATAGTTACTGTAGACAGTTTTCGTTCTGAATGCTGGAGATAAAAGGGCAAAGAAGCACAGTCTCAACACTCAAAAGCTGCCAGTCTGGCAGATAAGTATTCTAGATGCTGGCTTGGTTGGGCCTTGCTCATGTTCTTTGGCCTGTGGCTGCCCAAGAAGCAGAAGGTCTTGGGTTCATGAGCTTGTTTTCTTTCTTAATTTATGTAGCAGTTATTGCTTATAAGATCTATGTATTGTGTTTGGCAGAAAGATTTGATAAAATGACCCGATATTGTTCCTTTAAGGAGAAAATTAATATTAGTATAGTTTATTGAGAGCCAGACACCATGGTAAATAGTTTCAGTGCTTTATCTCCTTCCTCATTAGACCTATGCAGGAGATCCTCTTAGTCCCATTTCACAGATGAGGAAACTGAGGCCTAGAGAAGAGCAGTTACTTTCTTAAAGTCACATGACTAGTCACTGTGGCAACCACTGGGATCTAGCTAAGGCTATCTGTTTCCAAGTGCCTGGTCTGGACCCTTATGTGATATTTAGCAATATTAAGTAATATTTTTATACTTTGAATATTTCCTCTTCTGTAACTTGATCCTATGAATGGTCTAGCTCTGTCGCCCAGGCTGGAATGCAGTGGCACGATCTCCACTCACTGCAACCTCCACTTCTGGGGTTCAAGAGATTCTTCTGCTTCAGCCTCCTGAGTAGCTAGGATTACAGGCACCTGCCACCATGCCTGGCTAATTTTGTTTTTTCATATTTTTAGTAGAGATGAAGTTTCACTGTGTTGGCCAGGCTGGTTTTGAACTCCTGAGCTCAAGTAATCCACCGGCTTTAGCCTCCCAAAGTGGTAGGATTACAGGTGTGAGCCACCCTGCCTGACCCAAAAGAAGTTACATTAGAATCAATCTAGATACCCATCCCTCCATAAATACGAATCGCAAAATACCTATAAATCATATTCAATATCTATTTATTAAATGTCAAACATACAAATCCTATTATTGTTTCTCTTTGAAAATTAAGGAAATATTAACTCTAAATTACACTTAAGACAAAGTGTATACCTGAAAACTCTTTAGGGAAGATTTAGAAGATTCAGGCAAAATCATGAGAAAAGGTAAAATCAGACATTTCAATGTATGTGATACAAGGAGAGAATGTACATAACCCAAAGTGCCCAGGGCAAGGTGAGGTCAGTCCTTAAATTCCTGATTACATTCAGGTTTTTTGTGATTTTGTTTGACCTTTGTCTTGGCTTAATGTCAGCAGGGCCAATTTTTATGCATTTATGTAAATATTGAAAAATGTTGGCACACTTTTAAAACAAACATAAGGGGAGATTCTTATAAAGGCTTCTCAGGTGGTAGGCAACAGTTTGGCAAAAAAATCAAGGTGTTTGGCCCCTGAACAAAGCTCATCATTACAGGTAAGTTTTCTTCAAATTTTGCAATGTAGAGAAGAGATGTGACGCAGGCATGCAGGAGCTGGCTCAGATTTCTAGGATTCCCTCCTGGTTTGGTCACTAATCATGGTGAAACCTACAGAGAGGTCAGGTGACTTGGTTCATGCCATGGGAGTCAGAACTTTTCCAGCCCTAGCATGGGAGACATTACTAAGGAGCTTAGACCAACTGCAAATCTCTAAAGGACGGAGGCCTTATGTTCCACTGGTATCTCTCTGTTGAAAGTTTTGTGAACAAGTTTAGTTCAGAGATTTTGTTTCTTCAATTCTAAAAATAACCAATGGAAAAAAGTTAAAAAAAAAATCAGCTACCCTCCTCATTTGGTCACCAGAAGGTGAAATATTTGATAATTTGACCGAAGCATGATTAATATCAAATGTCGAAATATTTCACAGTGTGACCATACTCAAAAGTGACATAAGCTGCATTTATTGTTTTTTATAAATCAGTCCAATAAGTTCATTTATTATGTGTTAACTTCAGATGTAATTTTGCCTGGATGAGAAGAAACATCTTACAAAGATACTCTTAGTCTATTACATCCACTGAAATGAAAGTTTTCAGAGAATTTTCACAAAGTTGACACAGCATTGAGAAAAGTAAAAGCAATTATATATTTTTGTTTCCTTAGTGGTTGAGATCGTATGATGAAATTAACTTATAAGTTAAAAAGTGACCTTCTGATTCTCTTTCATCTGGTTGATTTCATGTGAATGGTAGCAATCAAAGTCATAATTTGTAGTTTTCTGAGAAGTGATTTTTCAGGAAAGTGCGGTGCAGGAAAGTGTATGGACTTTGTTTCTCGATGACTCCTGGGGCTGCCGCTTTCTATGTAACTGCCCTTTAGGAAGTGTATTTTGATTCACCAAGTATTCAAATTATAAAAATGCTGGTTCATTATAGAAAAATTCGAAAACACACAAAAATAAACAAAGCATTTAAGTATGATATCGATCCTCATCACATTATCATTTTGTTATACTTTTATTTCAACCTTTTTCCCATGCCTTTTGTTTGTTTGCTTTACAAAGTTGGAATCATACTAGACACACAATAATAGATCTGGCTTTTTCACTTCTCACTACTTCATAAACATTCTTTTCAAATGTCCTTAATATTTTGCAATAACAGAGCAAAGTTGAAAGTTCCAATTTCAAGTTGATCTGTACAATGAAGGTAATGGAGATTATGTATCTCAAGGAAATGTTGTATATATTACATGAAATTAAATATGGAAATTACCCACCAGAATGCCTGGCACTTGGTAGGTGATAGAAATATTAATTCCTCTTCCAGAATTCAAGTTACTACCCATGAGAGGTCTTTATACACTCAGGAATAAGACAAATGTATCAACCCCCATCTATTCAACAGCTCACTTCAGAACAAATATCACTATTTGTAAAATGCTTTCTATTTCTAAAGGACTAATTGTACCTGCTTCTAGAAGTAATTAGAATGTTTTACGTATTATCTCAAATATGATGTGCCTGAATACAAGGTGATTTTCCATTTTCCAGAGAAAATTTATACAAGTTTAAGAAAATATGTATTTTCCCCTCCCCCAACTTGAATGTGTAAATTTATAGGGATACAGGTAAAACAGTCAAATGTCTACTTACAACATTTAATTTCCTAACTGGATTATGCCTACAGTTGAGAAATATTGGCTTTGTGGCCCTTATATTTCATTAAAGATTTTGTTTTGATGCTTCACATGCATCTAAAGCAACTACTTTAGAGCAACTTTCTAAGGCATCTCAGGTCTCAGTCTCCACTGTGGAATCCCCTTCCGATGGTGTCCCTGAATATTTTATTCTAAGAAACAATTATCCACTCACAAAAGGAAAGGAAATTATTTTATCCAATTTATTCTGTTATTCTATATTTGTATGAAGTAAGTAAAAACTACAAGGACTTTCGCCCCAAGTAATAATGACCAAATTCATGATAAATTTCTTTGCTTTTATTTCCTTTTACCATTGCCAAAGCTAGCATTCACTGAGTTCATTTCATGTGGTATTTCGTCCAGTTCATCCTTCTGGATCAAAGCAGAGTATTAGAAGAACATTTTTTAATATGAGACGTTACACAAAGACTGTACCATACACAAGGCACCTCCCCATGTTGTGAGAGAAAATTTTGGGAAAGAAAGCCTCATTTTATGGTCTGGCACTTCCCGTCTATCTAAATTTAGTATGTAGGTATCCCTATCACAGAGCTAGGATTTCCAAACGTGTTCTCCATTCCTTGTGTTTTATTTGAGCTTGACCTTACAAAACAATCTACTCCTGAGGACAAAAGAGAAACATGCTGAATGCACAAACTATTTGTTATTTATTTAAGCTACCTGTTCCAAAATCTATTTGAGAAGACCTAAGTTAAAACACACAAGCACAGTCAGACCATTAAATTAATGCAGATGATCTAAAGCTCTAAGGAAAGAAGGAAAAAGGCCTGTGATTACCTAGCAAGGAGCACAGGTTAAAATTTTATGATCAAAGGAAGGAGAAAAAGGTAGGGGAATACATACTTCTTACTAACCGATAAAAAGAAGCACATCAACTTTTCAAATACCGTATTTTTTTCTATTACTAAATTAGAAAAGGACTTCAATGCATGAGTCCTTTAGAAGGAAATGGAAGAGTGGGCCATTGCCTTCAAATTCCATTTTGGAAAATGAAAGGAATGGTCATGAAACAAACTCATTGCATATTACCACTGGATCAGTGCTATGGGCAGCCTGACATTTAATGAGATGCACAGATGGTGATGCTCAGCAGACACGGTCAGGCAGATAACATGTAGTGATCTAAAGTGACAACAGAAAGATGGATTTGAGGACCAGGCCTCCTGCCATTTCTCTGCCATTCTGCCTTGAAGGGTCAAGCCAGGTGTTTTAAGCTGGACTTTGGCATGAACTAGACAGAAGTCAGTTTGAGGTTGAAGTTTCTGGTGAAACTTGGAAGGCAAATAAATTGTGCTGCTGATTAGAAAAAGCCTCACTTGTTTCGAAAAACAAAAGTGAAGAATTTCCATACACTGACTGCGTATATTAGACTTTAGCCAATGTTCCCTTTGATTTTCTTAACACGGCAGGTAAGGCAAATGATAGCCTATTAAAGATTGGGCGTGTGGAAGGCATGTTTCTTGTGATGATGGGGACGATGGCTTTCAGAATCCCAGGCATGTCAGAGCAAAGTGGAATGCAAACAGAGGAACTGAGAAAGAAGTGATTCTTCCTGCTTAATTGCTACAGATTTAACCGCCACACTCCAAAACACTGAATTTTTTTTTTTAGTAAAGGCAATGCTTGGTCCTATAGGGTTAAAATGTCATGTCAAGGCACACAATCATAGCAAACAGATTGCTAATCATAACAATGATGATGACATTATCATCATAGCCTCTTATATTTCCATAGCACTTTTTTTTTGAGACAGGGTCTTCCCCTATTGCCCAGGTGGGTGTGCAGTGGTGTGATCAAGGCTCACTGCAGCCTCAAACTCCTAGGCTCAAGTAACCCTCCTGCCTCAGCCTCTTGAGTAGCTGGGCCTGCAGGCATGCACATCATACTCTGCTAATGCTTTTTTTATTTTTAGTAAAGATGGAGTCTCACTAGGTACTATGTTGCCCAGGCTGGCCTCGAAGTTCTGAGCTCAAGCAATCCTCCCACCTCAGCCTCCCAAAGTGCTGGGATTATAGGCATGAGCCGCTGCACTGGGATCTATAACATTTTAATCAAATTGCTTTTTTATATCTTGTTTCATTTTGGTCTCACTTCAGTGCTGGTAGTGATGTTGAACTGATTTCCACTAACATCACTGTTTTTAGATAAATAAAACACCAAAAGCTTTAAGTTATTTGATTTGTGAAGCAACAGAGCTTGTTATGAGCAAAATTAACCAGCACTGGAACCCTGGTCTTTTGAGAATCCCAGACCACCAGAATTTGAAGAACTCAGGGAAACTGAATTAGAGTTTTTGATATAGACTGAATCACTGTGGAATTATTATAAGAAACTCTTTGGCAGTGGAACAACACTTGTTGTCACAGGTAAGTATCAGAAGAATACAATATTTCCAAGGTAATAGAGGGAAGGCAAGAAATGATTACAATGGAATAATGTAATAATGTTTAGAAAAGAGAGGAATTAGATGGGGATTTGATGTAGAAATCTCAGGAGAGACTTTAAAACAAATGCTCATACTAAAAGAGAACACAGATAACATTGCACAAATATCATAATAGGATTTGCCTTTGTGCATATATGGACTTCTATAAAGTGCTCATATATATTGTATGAAATGATACCATTAAAATGTTTGACCCTGAGACAAAATGTATTATGACAGGTAAGTTTGTGATAGACTCCATAAAGTGGACACATATTCATCTCTGATGGTCACAAGAGATGCTGGCTCTTGTGTGTTGGAGTCAGGTCCACCTGGAACTCTGCCTCCACCACTCACTGCTTAGTGAAATTGAGTGATTATTCTCTGACCTCAGTTTTCTAATCCATAAAATGGGATAACAGTATGAATTCAGCAGGGTTGTATAAGAATTGCACAAGATAGTGTGAATTTAGTACCCAGCACATTGTCCAACCCAAAATAGGTGCCCAACAAATGTTCTCTGGATTCACGTGTAAAGAGAGAATGGGATCTACTATGGAGAGTTGCTCTCAGCCCATAAAATTTCTCCAGAGAATTCAGCTGTACTTCTAACTGCTCAAATGGAAGGTTATCTCAACATCGGCTCACACACACAAAAATTGAACTTATCGATTCGTTTCTTGTTAGAAGATTTTTAATCACTTGGCAAAAACATTGCATTAAGATGTTTATTTTTTATTTTTGTTGTTCTATGTGCTTTACTTAATCCTTTATCTTAATTGATACCATTTCTAACACCAACATATTGGTCCTAAGATTTGTAGCCAATTAGTTTAGGGTTCTGTTCCTATGTCTCAGGAAAAAAAAAGGTTAAAATCTTACCAAAAATGGTCAAGATATCAAATCAATTAAATCCAGATGGAAACATCATAAATCTGAAATACATATTTAAATATAAAATGGCTATAACTATTTATCTAACGAAAAAATAAGAAACAGAGAACACTGAAATAAATACCCATATGTAGATTTAATATATCATGCCGTCTATAGAAAATGTAGTTGATACTTGGTAAATTTGCAATGCTGTATTTTAATAAACTACAAACAACTTAGGCAATTTAACTCACATATACTATTTAATTATGCAAATAAATGTGCATAGATGAATCCAGCAGGTTTATCATTTTAAATAAATAAAATATATAAATTCTATTTATGATTGAAGTAAAAACTTATCATACTTGACCATAAAAAACACTCTTAATATGTACATTTTAAAAGTAGTATTTTTAAAAATCATGTGAGAGGATGATTCAGAATATCGGCCCTTACCATGTATAATGAAGTATGCTATTTAATGATTTGTTAACTATTACGTTGAGGAAGTTATGGAAGTTCCAGATTCATTTTGTCCTGAAAAGAATGAAACTTAAAGAATCTAGCTAAAGAAAGGGGACAAGAGGCAATGAATGCCATGGTACCATACAAAAAATGTCCAAGTTTATCATTTGATTTTTAATTTCTTTAGTACAATGAATTAGAAGTATTTCCATGAAGAGACACTAGTTCCTAGGATGAAAATTAGATTGGAAAATATATTGACTAGAGACTAAAATTATAGAAATATAATGTACAATTGAAAAATTAATCTTATATTTTATAACATGCTTTTAAAATTAGAAACAAACTATATAGTGGAAAAATATACACTGTCTCACAAGTATAACAAATAAAATACTATTTGCACTAAAAGCAAAGAGTATGAAATTAAAGTAAGCACATTATGCCTAATTAAATTTATAGCATGCTCAAAAATTAATATTACTGTATATGTTTATTAATTTTGTATGAAAATCAGAAACTTTGCTACAGAAACAGAAATTATCAAGATTGTTTTCTTTTCTTCTCAAATGAGAAATTTAATTCTTATTTTCTTAAGAAATTGTTCAATTATCAAACTCACTTCACATCAGCCAAAGCATTGGAATTTCAATTCGAAATCAAATTAGAATTGTAACATTTCTAATTTCACTTATTAGATTAAAAATAAATGTAGAACCCATTAACATTCCAGATTCAAGTGATATGCCTTTGTAAACGTATAATGCTCTGTTATATATCTTGACCCTATGCATATAAGAAGCGCTGGAACCATGATTTTAATAGAGCAATTACATATAGATTTTATTCAGCAGGCTAAGACAAAGAGAATAGTGGAGCTTTAAAACAGTTAAGTAATATAGAGAACAGACACAAATTCTAAGAGAGACATAAGGAGTCAAAATAGAGATATACTGATTTACATAGATCTTCTCATTAATGGGGTAAATTTATATAAAAACCAATATAAAAAAATATACCCCTGGTGCATTCTTAGTCATTCTTAAAATTCAAATGAAATTCCAAAATAAAACCTGCTTTTGGTGTATGTTTTCTAAAGGAAAACAAAATTTTGATAAGTGTATTACTGGATAAGATGAACTCGAGAGGATTTCTGAAAATAATCAATAAAACATTTAAATAAGAGTTTTGGAAATGTTGCCATTTTGTTTCTAAATTCAAGAGATGGTGAATAATCTGGAGGTACAGCTGTAAATATTGCTCCACCCCAAAACTTGGAGGGTGCAGATGTGAAATTGAGATGTTATATAAAGTTAGATATTAACTAGGAGGACTGCTCATGGTATATACATTGAAGCTACATGGTTAACTCGATAGACAGTACGTACACGTGGAAGTAGATTCTGATTAAAACAAGTGACTATGTATTGTTAAAAATAAAAGTGAACAAAATGGCTAGGCATGGTGGCTCACACCTATAATCCCTGCATTTTGGGAGGCTGAGGCAGGCAGATGACTTGAGTACAGGAGTTTGAAACCAGCCTGGTCAATATGGTGAAACGTATCTCTACAAAAAACAAACATTAGCCAGGCATGGTGGTGCATACCTGTAGTCCCAGCTACGTGGGAGGCTGAGGTGGGAGGACCACTTGAGCCTGGGGAGTTGAGGCTACAGTGAGACATGATTGTGCTGCTGCATTCCAACACGGGTGACAGAGCAAGCTGCAGTCTCAAAAAAAAAACAAACAAACAAACAAAAAAAATTCTGACATTTGTTCATATGGGAAATAAGATAAATAATAATATTTTAAAATTCTGACTTTTATTCATATGGAAAATAAGATAAATAATCAGATAAATATGGTGCATTGCAGAATCAGTGAAATGAAGAGTGGGAGGACACAAAATTGTGAAACGTGAGAATGTGTGTTATTTGGCTAAAGAACATAAGTTACAAAGGATGGAAAAGGGAAGTGGGAAAAGGACCAGAGTTTCATCTGTAGAAAGATCATTGAAGTTATCTGATCTTTTCCCCTTTCCCCTGCCATCCACCTTGAAAACATGCTTCATATGATGAAACAAAAGAGATAAAAATAAAATAAATATGTTCGTGAACATTGGAAGCCTTGGTAGGAGGCAGTTAAAAATCACACTCCCTCACAGCATGTGCAGAATAAACAAAGGCCAGATTTTCATCCAGCATGTGACACTTGAGAGCTGTGACTTTTGGCAAGTTATTTAACATTTTGATCCTCTTTTCAACCTCTGTAAAATAAGCACAGTAACAAGTACTGTGCAGCCTATCCTGGATGAAAGGCCCCGGTGGACACTAGCTCAATGGCACCGTCTCTTTTTATTGTTATGTACTAGGCCATTCCAAACCCTGCAATGTGTGTGTTTCTCTCATGATTCTTTTAAATTCATATTCCATTTCTCCCCATAGATAAACACCTTGATGCAGATGTTTCACCCAAGCCCACTATTTTTCTTCCTTCCATTGCTGAAACAAACCTCCACAAGGCTGGAACATACCTTTGTCTTCTTGAGAATTTTTTCCCAGATGTTATTGAGATACATTGGCAAGAAAAGAACAGCAACAAGGTTCTGAAATCCCAAGAGGGGAACACCATGAAGACTAACAACACATACATGAAATTTAGCTGGTTAACGGTGCCAGAAAAGTCACTGGATAAAGAGCACAGATGTATCGTCAGACACGAGAATAATAGAAATGGAGTTGATCAAGAAATTATCTTTCCTCCAATAAAGACAGGTATGTGTTTACACATATCATCTCTCCGAACACGTCTTTGAAAGGGAATCCTGCATTTTTTATTTCAGTAATTAATGAAAAACAAACATAAATCTTTCTTAGATGTTGTTACATTTAATGGTAGCGTAAATGCCCTGCTACTTTTCTATAGAATTAAAATGGTATGGGTTTGGAGAAAACGAAATTGAAAAAGTTACTGAAGGTTTCTCAGCCTCAGCTCCATTATCCAAAATAAGAAAGTCACATGCTGGTTTTTAGGGTTGTTAGATGGATTAAAGGAAACAACCTACACGGAAGCATCTAGCAATGTAGCAAGTGGTAAATGCTCAAAAAGAGTTCTCCTTTCTTTTGATGACTTTACTTGATCGGGAAATAAAAACAAGTATACGTCTTTCAGGAATGTTCTGCCCAACCAGGAGAGTAACTCACCTCAATCTTGCTACCCACAAAGTTTAACCTACAAACCATGGGTTCATTGTTGACAAAATGATGTTTATCTGAAGAAGCCAGAGCAAGGCTCTACAAAACATAAAATAGTCTTGGCCACTGTAGTTTTATGGGGGCCTTGTGCTTTTCAGATTTTCAGTTTACATGTCACCATAAAGTAACATTTCATGATTAAAGGTTGGTAAGGTTTACATGTACAAACATTTTTCCATTTTCCATAATAAATGCATTTCCTACCATTGGTGAATGCATCTCAATAAACATTTATTGTACAATTATGACACGCCAGGCTTAGTGGAAATGTGGATGAGCAGACAAGGATGAGTTACTGTCCTAAGGAGGATGCATGACAGTGCAGCGAATATACTCGCTTCCTGATCACTCAGGGTCACTCATGATTCATGCATGAGGTCCCCAAACAGTGCCTTTGATGCAGACTCTGTACACGTCTAGACCATTGGGCAGAGGGCTGAACGTGCCCTGGGCCAGTTGTCCAGTCCCTCACTGTATGTCAACATCCTGAATATGAACATAACAGTCCAACAGCTCCAGAGTGGTCATGAAAAGGACTCATTTTGTGCATTTTCCTGTGGTTAACAAGTCCTTTTTAGCCAGTGGGGGAAAAAGCATTAACAAAATATTTGAAGACCTTCGCCATGTACCATTCCAAATTTCTAGGGTAAGTCTTTAGCTTTTCAGATCCTGAGTTTCTGCAATGATCAAATGTGATTTGGACAGTTGCCTTGACTTTCTCCTGGGGCTATGATGGAGTGCAAAAGAAACAATGGCAGGGAAAATACTTGCTTTCAACACGGTAGCATGGATATGTTCATTCGTGTATTTACTGTATTAGGTATAGCCTTTCCTAAAACTAACTGAAGTGGGGTTATAAAAACAGTCCCAATTTTCTTTTCTTTTCTTTTTCTTTTTTTTTTTTTTGAGACGGAGTTTCGCTCTTGTTGCCCAGGCTGGAGTGGAATGGCACAATCTCGGCTCACTGCAACCTCCGCCTCTCGGGTTCAAGTGATTCTCCTGCCTCAGCCTCCCAAGGAGCTGAGATTACAGGCATGCACCACCACGCCCAGCTAATTTTGTATTTTTAGTGGAGACGGGGTTTCTGCATGTTGGTCAGGCTGGTCTCGAACTCCCGACTTCAGGTGATCTGCCCGCCTTAGCCTCCCAAAGTGCTGGGATTACAGGCGTGAGCCAGGGTGCCCAGCCCCTAGAGTCCCAATTTTCTATTTCCTTTGCTGAGACACCAAGAGAAGACAAAAGTGCAAAGCTTGAGGGTAGTCTTACCACTGTGCATAAGTGTTCTGATTTTTCCAGTGATCACGGCAAAATAAAAAGTATAGTAAATTCCAGGGCAGTGAATACTACATGGGAGAGAAGTTACAGTTTCACAATGTGTTTTACTTCACACTAAATTCTAAAAGTAAAATGTCTTTTTTTTTTTTTTTTTTTTTTTCTGAGACAGTTTCTCTCTTGTAGCTCAGGTAGGAGTGCTATGGTGTGATATCAGCTCACGGCAACCTCCACCTCCCAGGTTCAAGCGATTCTTCTGCCTCAGCCTCCCGAGAATTGAAATTACAGGTGCCTGGCACCACATCTGGCTAATTTTTCTACTTTTAGTAGAGATGGAGTTTCACCATGTTGGCCAGGCTGGTCTCGAACTCCTGACCTCAAGTGATCCGCCTGCCTTGGCCTCCCAAAGTGCTGGGATTACAGACGTTGAGTCACTGCGCCCAGTCTAAAAGTAAACTGTCTTTCATGCACTTCTCAAGGCAACTACGTTAAGGAGGACACGTCTCTTAATGTCATTCTACAGTAGATTTCTAATGCTCTTTCTTGGAAGTTTGTTTTTCTGAGAAAAGCTAAAAATATAACATGGAAGTGATCATACTATATAATCAATGAAGTGCTTTTGAAGAAGATAAAACTAATCTGGTCCACATTTGCAATCAACCTTGATTGAGAGAGAGAGAACTCAGGATACACTTAGAGATTTTATTACCGGGAATAGTTACTTTATTCTTTTTACCTCAATCAATCAAGGCATGGAAATAAGTGATAGTCACTTTCATTTATATTTTAACAAATAAAGTCACCCTAAGGAAAATAAAAAGACATTGAAAACCCATTAAAGTCAGCCCTTAAAGATATTTGGACATGCAGACATGATAACTAACATTTGCATTCATGAGACTTACCCAAAACCTATATGTCAAGTCCATTTTTTTATACTATGCGAAATAAAGATCTCAGTGAGTGCATAAAATTGCACACCAGAGTCATATCCATATAGACCATAACACATCTACTAGAAAAATAATAAACCCAAACACCAATGCGACTCTGTTTTCTTCTGTTTTAAAATATGTTGTATTTATTTGCATGTTTGCTTCTTCCTTTTTTTTTTTTTTTTTTTTTTAACATCACAGATAAATTCAGCTCTCACCTCAGGTTTTATTCAGAGAACTAGCAATGTGACTTGTCCTGTCTCTTTCTAGTCCCAGAAAGAATTGCACTGAAATGCTGAGTTCCTATAATAAAAACGAGCATTTGCTGAGAATAATTAACATCTCAAAGAGATTTTCTTAGAGTACACAATGGTGACATTATATTGTCTCTTTATAAAAGACTTCCTATCTATTTCTGTGGATTATTTCTACTAAGTACTTTTGAAATGTCCAATTTCTTTTCTTCCGCTACGACTACTGTCTGAATACTGGCTCTGCTATTCACTGATACGACTCTTGGCAAGTTGCCTGCACTTTTTAAACTTTATTTCCTCATTCAGAACATGGGGCCATACATAATTCAACTCACTTCAGTATTATTGGGAAATTAAACAAAAAATGCATGGGAAGCATTTAACACAGTGCCTGAGACAATAACGAGCACTCAGTAGATATTAGCTTTTGTTAATGTTGTTGTTGTTATGTCCAGAAGCACTGTACCTCCAGAAAATCATGGGTACTTGCTGGGGATGTTGGGAATATGCATGATTTCAAAAGAAATGACTGCTTTTTTCTGCTTAGATGAGGAATTTTTCTAAACTAGACACCTTCAAACACGTAAGATTCTGTTGTGGATTCTAGAACTGAAAGAATTCTTGGTGTGGTATCTTATTCCTGTAATACCAGTATTTTGGGAGGACAAGGCAGGAAGATTGCTGGAGTCCAGGAGTTTGAAACCAACCTGGGCAACATGGCAAAACCCTGTCTCTACAAAAAATACAAACATTAGCTGCTCATGGTACTGAGTGCCTGTACTCGCAGCTACTCAGGAGGCTGACATGGGAGGATCGACTGACCCTGGGGAGGTTGAGGCTTCAGTGAGCCGTGATGACACCATATTATACTCCGTTCCAGCCTGGGTGAGAGTGAGACCATGCCTCAAAAAAAAAAAAAAAATCCAAAATTATTCTTTTTGCTGATTTCCTGTCAGTAGTGTGTGCTGAAGGCTGTAAAGTAGCCACTTGTTCTCTTTATTTTCCATTGAACAAGTATTTATCAGAAACGTACTTTGTGGCAGGCACTGTGCTAGGAGCTATGCATACAGAAGGAAAACCAAATGTTCTTGGATACTACACTCCAGTTGTGATAAAAAAGGAAAAAGTATTCTTCATGAACTTCAACATCTTGATGTGCAGAAGCATAATATATGAATAAGATCTACCTAATTACATAGAATCAGACCAATTATTTCTGGGATTGTGGGCTCATATTTTTAGTAACTGTCCTCCTGCCTCTCTGTAACAGGTTTTATAAATATTCACTTAATTACACACACACACACACATACACACACATACACACAGCTTGACAAATAATGGGCATGAAAAATTGACTAGTACTTGCTTTCATTCTTCTAGATGTCACCACAGTGGATCCCAAAGACAGTTTTTCAAAAGACGCAAATGGTAAGTTTTTGTGCTTTTTTATTTCCTCCTGATCATTTTAACTTTTGAACTTCTCTAGTTTGAAAAATCAGGGAATAGATTTTGCTAGGTTGGATGCTGCAGAATGAACCTAGTGATACTTTAAATTAGTCCCCCATTTTCCAGGAGTTGTATTAACAAACCTAACTACTGCTTTGAGTTTGAGATGACTGTAAATTGAAGGGTATAGTGTTTTGCTTTCAATTATTTCAACAAACAGACTTTATTCATCCATGTGCCTTTTTTTTTTTTTTTTTTTTTTTGAGAGGAAGTCTCGCTCTGTTGCCCAGGCAGGAGTGCAGTGGCGTGATCTCCACTCACCACAACCTCCGATTCCCTAGTTAGCCATTCTCCAGCCTCAGTTTCTCAAGTAGCTGGGACTACAGGCACACGCCACCATGTCTGGGTCATCTTTGTATTTTTAGTAGACACTGGGTTTCACTAAGTTGGCCAGGCTGGTCTTGCACTCCTGACCTCAAGTGATTCACCCGCCTCAGCCTCCCGAAGTGCTGGGATTACAGATGTGAGTCACTGCGCCCAGTCTAAAAGTAAAATGTCTTTCATGCACTTCTCAAGGCAACTATGTTAAGGAAGACACGTCTCTTAATGTCATTCTACAGTAGATTTCTAATGCTCTTTCTTGGAAGTTTGCTTTTCTGAGAAAAGCTAAAAATATAACATGGAAGTGATATTATATAATCAATGAAGTGCTTTTGAAGGACATAAAACTAATCTGGTTCACATTTGCAACCAACCTTGATTGAGAGAGAGAGAACTCAGGATACACTTAGAGATTTTATTACCGGGAATAGTTACTTTATTCTTTTTGCCTCAATCAATCAAGGCATGGAAATAAGTGATAGTCATTTTCATTTATCTTTTAATAAATAAAGTTACCCTAAGGAAAATAAAAAGACATTGAAAACCCATTAAAGTCAACTCTTAAAGATATTTGGACATGCGGACATGATAACTAACATTTGCATTCGTGAGACTTACCCAAAACCCATACCTCAAGTCCATTATTTTAGAATACATGAAATAAAGATCTCAGTGAGTGCATAAAATTGCACACCAGAGTCATATCCGTATAGACAAGAACACATCTACTAGAAAAATAATAAACCCAAACACCAATGTGACTCTGTTTTTTTCTGTTTTAAAATATGTTGTCTTTGTTTGCGTGATTGCATCTTCCTTTTTTTTTTTTTTTTTAAAACATCACAGATAAATTCAACTCTCACCTCAGGTTTTATTCAGAGAACTATCAATGTGACTTGGCCCATCTCTTTCTAGTCCCAGAAAGAATTGCACTGAAATACTGAGTTCCTATAATGAAAACGAGCATTTGCTGAGAATAATTAACATACTCAAAGAGATTTTCTTAGAGTACACAATAGTGACATTATATTGTCTCTTTATAAATTACTTTCTATCTATTTCTGTGGATTGTTTCTACTAAGTACTTTTCAAATGTCCAATTTCTTTTCTTCCCCTATGACTACTGTCTGAATACTGGCTCTGCTGTTCACTGATACGACTCTCGGCAAGTTGCCTGCCCTTTTTAAACTTTATTTCCTCATTCAGAACATGGGGCCATACATAATACAACTCGTTTCAGTGTTATTGGGGAATTAAACAAAAAATTCATGGGAAGCATTTAACATAGTGCCTGAGACAATAATGAACACTCAGTAGATATAAGCTTTTGTTAATGTTGTTGTCGTTATGTCCGGAAACACTGTACCTCCAGAAAAATCATGGGTACTTGCTGGGGACATTGGGAATATGCATAACTTCAAAAGGCATTACTGCTTTTTTCTGCTTAGGTGAGAAATTTTTCTAAACTAAACTCCTTCAAACATTGTAAGATTCCGTCGTGGATTCTAGGACTGAAAGAATTCTTGGCCGGGTGTGGTGTCTTATCCCTGTAATCCCAGCATTTTGGGAGGACAAGGCAGGAAGATTGCTTGAGCCCAGGAGTTCGAAACCAGCCTGGGCAACATGGCAAAACCCTGTCTCTACAAAAAGTACATAAATTAGCTGGGCGTGGCAGTGTGTGCCTGTACTCCCAGGTACTCGGGAGGCTGAGATGGGAAGATCACCTGACCCTGGGCAGTTTGAGGCTTCAGTGAGCCATGATGACACCACACTATACTCCACTCCAGCCAGGGCGACAGTGAGATGCTGCCTCAAAAAAAAAAAAAATCACAAAATTATTTAGGTTTTTTTTTTTGTGTTTTTTTTGTTTGTTTGTTTTTTGTTTTTGTTTTTGTTTTTGTTTTTTGCTGATTTCAGGTAAGCAGTGTGTGCTGAAGACTGTAAAGGAGCCACTTGTTCTGTTTATTTTTCCACTGAACAAGTATTGATCAAAAACATACTTTGTGGCAGGCACTGTGCCAGGAGCTATGCATACAGAAGGAAAACCAAATGTTCTTGGATACTACACTCCAGTTGGAATAAAAAACGAAAAATGTATTCTTCACGAACTTCAGCATCTTGATGTGCAAAACATAATATATGAATTAGATCTACCTAATTACATAGCATCAGACCAATTATTTCTAGGATTGTGGGCTCATATTTTTAATAACTGGCCTCTTGCCTCTTGCCTATAAAAACTTGACAGGTTTTATAAATATTCATTTAATTACACACAGACACAGACACACACACACACACACACCCCTTGACAAATAATGGGCATGAACAATTGACTAGTACTTGCTCTAATTCTTCTAGATGTCACCACAGTGGATCCCAAAGGCAATTATTCAGAAGATGCAGATGGTAAGTTTTTGTGTTTTTTATTTCCTCCTGATCCGAACTTCTCTGGCTTGAAAAATCAGGGAAAGGATTTTGCTAGGTTGCATGCTGCAGAATGAACCTCGTGATATTTTAAATTAGTCCCTCCTTTTCTAGGAGTTGTATTAAGAAATCTAACTACTGCTTTGGGTATGAGATGACTGTAAATTGAAGGGTACAGTGATATGCTTTTAGTTATTTCAAAAAACAGACTTTATTCATCCATTCATCCATGTGTCTTTTTTCTTTCTTTCTTTTTTTTCGAGACGGAGTCTCACTCTGTTGAACAGGTTGTAATGTAGCGACTCAATCTCACCTCACTACAACTTCTGCCTCTGGAGTTCAAACGATTCTCCTGCCTCAGTTTCTCAAGTACCTGGGACTAAAGGCACATGCTACCCTGTCTGGGTAACCTTTGTAGTTTTAGCAGAGACTGGGTTTCACCACGTTGGCCAGGCTGGTCTAGAATTCCTGACCTCGTGATCTTCCCCCTCAGCCTCCTAAAGTGCTGGGATTACAGACGTGAGTCACTGCGCCCAGTCTAAAAGTAAACTGTCTTTCATGCACTTCTTGAGGCAACTACATTAAGGAGGACACTTGTCTTAATGAAATTCTACAGTAGATTTCTAATGCTCTTTCTTGGAAGTTTGTTTTTCTGAGAAAAGCTAAAAATATATCATGGAAGTGATCATATTGTATAATCAATGAACTGCTTTTGAAGGAGATCAAACTAATCTGGTCCACATTTGCAACCAATCTTGACTGAGAGAGAGAGAACTCAGGATACACTTAGAGATTTTATTACCGGGAATAGTTGCTTTATTCTTTTTACCTCAATCAATGCATGGAAATAAGTGATAGTCATTTTTATTTATCTTTTAATAAATAAAGTCACCCTAAGGAAAATAAAAAGACCTTGAAAACCCATTAAAATCAGTTCTTAAAGATATTTGGGCATGCAGACATGATAACTAACATTTGCCTTTGCGAGACTTACCCAAAACCCATACCTCAAGTCCATTTTTTTAGAATACATGAAATAAAGATCTCAGTGAGTACATAAAATTGCACACCAGTCATATCCATATAGACAAGAACACATCTACTAGAAAAATAATAAACCCAAACACCAATGTGACTCTGTTTTCCTCTGTTTTAAAATATGTTATCTTTGTATGCATGTTTGCGTCTTCCTTTTTTTAAAAAAAAATCACAGATAAATTCAAGTCTCACCTCAGATTTTATTCAGAGAACTATCAGTGTGGCTTGGCCTGTCTCTTTCTAGTCCCAGAAAGAATTGCACTGAAATGCTGAGCTCCTATAATAAAAAAGACCTTTTAGTGAGAGTAATTAACATACTCAAAGAGATTTTCTTAGAGTACACAATGGTGACATTATATTGTCTCTTTATAAATTACTTTCTATCTATTTCTGTGGATTATTTCTACTAAGTACTTTTCAAATGTCCAATTTCTTTTCTTCCCCTACGACTACTGTCTGAATACTGGCTCTGCTGTTCACTGATATAACTCTTGGCAAGTTGCCTGCACTTTTAAAACTTTATTTCCTCATTCAGAACATGGGGCCATACATAATAAAACTCACTTCAGTGTTACGGGGAAATTAAACAAAAAAAAAAATGCATGGGAAGCATTTAACATAGTGCTTGAGACAATAACGAGCACTCAGTAGATATTAGCTTTTGTTAACATTGTTGTTGTTATGTCTAGAAACACTATACCTCCAGAAAATCGTGGGTACTTGCTCGAGACTTTGGGGGATATGCATGGTTTGGAAAGGAATGACTGCTTTTTCCTGCTTAGATGAGAAATTTTTCTAAGCCAGACTCCTTCAAACATATAAGATTCCATTGTGGATTCTAGGACTGAAAGAATTCTTGGCCCAGTGTGGTGTCTTATCCCTGTAATCTCAGCATTTTGGGAGGACAAGGCAGGAAGATTGCTTGAGCCCAGGAGTTCGAAACCAGCCTGGGCAACATGGCAAAACCCTGTTTCTACAAAAAGTACATAAATTAGCTGGGTGTGTTGGTGTGTGCCTGGACTCCCAGATACTCGGGAGGCTAGGATGGGAGGATCTCCTGAACATGGGGAGTTTGAGGCTTCAGTGAGCCATGATGACACCACACTATATTCCACTCCAGCCTGGGCAACAGTGACACCCTGCCTCAAAACAAACAAACAAACAAACAAAAAACCCAAAACTATTTTTTTTTTTGCTGATTTCAGGTCAGCAGTGTGTGCTGAAGGCTGTAAAGTAGCCACTTGTTCTGTTTATTTTTCCATTGAACAAGTATTTATCAAAAACCTTTTTTGATAAATAAAAAGGCACTGTGCTAGGAGCTATGAATACAGAAGGAAGACCAAATGTTCTTGGAAACTACACTCCAGTTGTGATAAAAAAGGAAAAAGAAAACACTATTCTTCATGAACTTCAACATCTTGATGTACAAAAACGTAATTTGAATTAGCTCTGCCTAATTACATAGAATCAGACCAATTATTTCTGGGATTGTGGGCTCATATTTTTAATAACTGTCTTCCTGCCTCTCTGTTGAAAGATTTTATGAATATTCATTTAATTACACATGGACACAGACATACACACACACCCTTTGACAAATAATAGGCATGAACAATTGACTAGTACTTGCTCTCATTCTTCTAGATGACACCACAGTGGATCCCAAAGACAATTATTCAGAAGATGCAAATGGTAAGTTTTTGTGTTTTTTATTTCCTCCTGATCATTTTAACCTTTGAACTTCTCTAGTTTCAAAAATCAGAGAATAGATTTTGCTAGGTTGGATGCTGCAGAATGGACCTAGTGATATTTTAAATTAGTCCCTCCTTTTCTAGGAGTTGTATTAACAAACCTAACTACTGCTTCAGGTATGAGATGACTATAAATTAGAGTGATACGCTTTCAGTTATTTCAAAAGTTATTTCAAAAAAACAGACTTTATTCATCCATGTGTCTTTTTGTTTGTTTGTTTGTATTGAGATGGGGTCTTGCTCTGTTGCCCAGGCTGGAGTGCAGTGGCACGATCTCGGCTCACCATAACCTCTGTCTTCTGGGTTCAAGCAATTCTCCAGCCATGCTTCTCGAGTAGATGGGACTACAGGTGCACACCACCATGCCTGGCTAATTTTTTATTTTTAATGGAGACGGGGTTTCACCATGTTGGCCAGGATGGTCTCGAATTCCTGACCTCGTGATATGCCCCCTCGACCCTCCCAAGGTGCTGGGATTACAGGTGTGAGCCACTGTGCCCGGCTTCGTGTCTTTTGTTTTAATGACTGGGGGAAACATGATACCATGTTGCTTCTCCAGTAGTTTTGTTTTAGTCTTTTGTCTTTGCTAGTAGCTAATAACACAAACTAGTGTTTATCAAGTGCTTTTTACACAGAAGGGCTTGTTCTGCATTTTCTAGTTTAATCCTCTTAATACTCCTATAAAGTGGTACAATATTTTTTTCTCCCATTTTATAGTCCCTTTAAAGTAAATAATTATAAAAATCCCTTATACATGTCACACAGCTAGGCCTAGGATTTCAAATCAGGACATCAAACGAAGAGTTCATGCAGTTACTAAGTTTTCTATTCTTTTTCTACAGTAGAGTCAGATAGCAAGAAATTACAAAGCCAGGGACCTGAAACAAAAAGGACATGGGCTTTGCAGAGTGAAATTTCACTCCAGCTCTTTTAATGATTAGATGTAAGTGACCTACATTTTGTGAGTAACATTTTTCTCATCACCTAACTACGAATAATTACACCTGATTTACAGTTATTGAAGAGATAAGGACATGAATGTGAGATGTCTGGCATAGGGTATCTCATTTATCAGACACAGAATGAGTACTTGTTTCTGGCCTTTTCTCTCTACATATACACAAAGAATGTGACGAGAAGCATTGGCGCTAGCCCTGCTCAACTTTCCTTTATTTCCAATACCAAGGGGCTCTGACTTAAGCTGCCACACCAGGCAAGGAGGGGCAGTAACATCTCACTTGACCAAGGGCAGGGAGTTACGAACACATCACTTCTTGAGATCCTTTTCCACACCAAGGACTGATGTTTCTGGAGTTCTCACTTGATGAAGACAAAACATGTAAATGGAAATTTCCGCAGGAAGAGACTCAGTCTTGTAGCTCATTGAGTAGCCACTGCTGTCCACCATCACTGTCTTTACTTATTCCTTGACAGCACATATCTCTTGCAAAGCTTCAAATGATATGAAATGCAATCACCCAATAATAGCATAGCCATAATCAGAGACATTTAGGAAAGACAGGTGGGTGTGCCACAACTACCTAACACATCAGCGAATCTGGATTAACCACTTTCTTTGCTTTCCTACAAAGCAACCTTACTTTTTAATAGCTTGGAATGTTCTACGTGAATTTAGCAGAGGTTGTTAATCAACTTGAAAGCTGAATTCTGACTTGTCTGACTCTTGGTGGTGGTGGTAGCAGTAGATGTTTACTTTTAGGTTTTGGTTGTGGTAGAATATCACTTCAACGTAAATCGTCAGAAATAAGTATTTGTGAACCCCTCTCCCATTAATATGTCTTATTCTGTAAAAAGAACATGTGAAATTTCTCTTAGATGCACTACTGCTGCAGCTCACAAACACCTCTGCATATTACATGTACCTCCTCCTGCTCGTCAAGAGTGAGGTCTATTTTGCCATCATCGCCGTCTGTCTGCTTAGAAGAACGGCTGTCTGCTGCAATGGAGAGAGATCGTAACAGACGGTGGCACAAGGACGCCATCTTTTCCTCATCGGCTATTGTGCCTAGAAGTGTCTTCTGAGGATCTAGTTGGGCTTTCTTTCCGGGTTTGGGCTATTTCAGTTCTCACGTGCGTACTATTCTATCATTGTTGTAAAATGGTTTTCAAACCAGTGGGCACACGGAAAACCTCACTCTGTGATGACAATGAGGAACAGCCATGGCGGTCCCCAGCACCACTCTCTCCATAGTCTCCACAGCTCCTCCAGCCAACCCAAATAGCCACTGCCATGGTGTAGACAGTCCGCAGCTTCTAGCCTTGTCCCTCCCTTAGTGTTCTTTAATCAGATAACTGCCTGGAAGCCTTTCATTTTACATGTCCTGAAGCAGCCTTCTTTGCTAGTTGAATTACGTGGTGTATTTTTCCTAATAGGCAAAATAAATTTAAAACAATGAAAAGTTGACTTTTGTCCATGTGTATTTTAATTGGATGATATCGAATTGAAAATCCAAGGTAAGAAACCTCATGGCAATTGGGCTATGGAATTCTGTGTTGGTTGTAAGAATGGTCCCACATCCCATTTCTATTTCTTTCCCTGAGATAGTGTCTATGACACCTTCTAAGAGGAATCATAACCGAATGAAGGAGCCCATGTGGCTTCTGTTTTAAATGTCACCAGAGTCACCAGATTAAGTTGGTTTAGGACATTCCAGTGGCAACAGGACACCATCTCCTGTGACGCGTACCATGCGAGCTCAGCTCTAGAGTGTTTCGCAGACACTGTGTTTCCTGATCCTCACGATACCCCCAGGAGAGCTAACATCAAAGAGGCAGCGTGATGGAGAAGCTCAGCACAGTCTCTCTGGTCCCAGGAATCCTGGGTATGGTGTTTAGTATCTGTGTGACCTCAGATCTGTTCCAGGAACTCTATGTGCCATAATCTCCTCATGTAAAATGAAGTTATAATGCCCCGTTTCCTGAAGTTATGTGGATTAGATGAGTCAGTAGCACCTGGCACATGCAAGTCCTCCATAGTATCAGCGTGCACCGTTGGTAACTCTACTCTAGAGACAGTAATAAGCCAAAAAGTATCTGATGCAGGCATCAATCAACTTAGAAGTTTATTTTGCCTAGATGAAGGGCACACCCAGAAGAAAATAACACGGAGTCACAGAAACTGTCTACGGTCTGCGCCTTTCTCCAAAGATGAATTTGAGGGCCTCAGTATTTAAAAAAGGAAAGTGGGCTGGAGGGAAAAGAGGGAGGGTATAACAATCCACATGTTGCAAGAGCAAGGGAGCAGGCAGGGGAACTGCCACTGATGTGTTCATGTTGAGATCAGTAAATCAGCACTTTACATAAGTTACGGTGAACATAGAGTAGCTACCTCTGGAGCTATTTGACCTTTCATCTATAGCTCTCTGTTTAGGCACAAAAGGAAAGGCAGCTTCTCTCATGACCCAGCTTTTGGCTTATTTTTTTCTAAAACATAGCATGGTGAATTGGGGTCCCGAGTATTTATTTTCCTTTCACACAGTAGATTCCATACATATGCAAAAGCACTAACAGTTATCTCTAGTCTTACCTCTCCGCATAGAGGTTAGGTGGTGGGAATAGGGACTCAGTGAGTGCCTACTATGCACTAGGCATCCAGAAATCCTTGATGAGCCCGTTGAGGTCAGTACAATTAAGGCTCACAGTTTATAGATTAGAAAGATTAAATTACCTACTCAAGGTCACTATTTTTAAAGTAATAGTCATAATTTAAAGCTAGGTCTCTGTGAACCCAGAGCCCATATATTTAGAGACACACATACACATATTTATCCAACATCATGTCTTTCCTTTCACTGACTTTCAACTGAGGAAAACAAAAACAAAACATGCATTGTTTCTTTACTAAAGTTATCCTCCCCGGAGTCAATGAGAATTTTCTTAAGGAAATAATGGCGCACCTGTGTTTTCTCCTTATCTATACTCCAGGCCACTGGTTTGTCACTAATTTCCCATTTGATTTTTCTCTTTGGGTAAAACTGACATACTCTGGAATTACCATACTTGCTTCCCTGGCTGTAAAGAGTATGGAAATTCTACCTCTGCGAGTGTGTGTCCTAGATCTGCAGCTGCTCTTTTTGGGGTGCTAATGGACTGTAAGTTTCAGGCACAGCAGGACGGTTCATGGTGCTCTCTGGGTATGTATAGCATTCTGACACCCCAGCTCCTTCCAGAGACTAAAGAGGCCCAGAGCTCTGCAGAATCACCTTGGAGGAGATTCTGGAACACTCAGGTGCGTTTCTGAGATAGGAGGTAGAAGAAGGTTATGCACTGTTCTTGGTCCAGTACGTTTCTACCACGGCGCAGCTACCACATATAGGGAGGCCACGTGGTGTGGGAGGAATACTAGTCACACTTCATAGCTAGTTAGAGCCCTGGCCACTTGGTCTGGCTCTAAACAGCTGTACCATTTGTTCTTTTCTTTTTCCTTTTTTTTGAGATGGAGTCTCATTCAGTTGCCTAGGCTGGAGTGCAGTGATGCAATCTTGGCTCACTGCAATCTCCTCCTCCAGGTTCAAGCGATTCTCCTGCCTCAGCTTCCCAAGTAGTTGGGATTACAAGTGCCTGCCACCACACTCAGCTAACCTTAGTCCTGACGTCAGGTGATCCGCCCTACTCAGCCTCCCAAAGTGCTGGGATTACAGGTTTGAGCCACCACGCCCAGCCACCATTTGTTCTTAACCATCCCACATTGCCTAAGTTCATCTGTCTTTAGAAGAATGTGTTTAGATTAAATAATTTCAGATTTCTACCTAAAGTTGCAAATTCAGTGATTAACACCTTGAAGAAGTAATGATAGCAATCACTCATATAGTGCTCACCATGTACTCGGTACCAGCTTAAGGACATGTTCACTCATTTAGTTCTCACAAAAATTCTATATGTACAATTATCTCTGTTCTATGGATGGGGAAACTGAGGCGGGGGGGGGCTAAAGAACTTTCCCATAGCCAAATAGCTACTAAGAAACAGGGCTGGAATTTGAACTCAAGCAGCCTGGCTCCAGGAGCTCTGTTCTTACCTTCTGTTATTTCCTCTAACATGAAAACAGGTTACTTGTAGTTTCAATTAAAACAGGAAAATGTCCTTCCTTATTAGGCTACGAAGTAGGAAGGAATCTGCCTCTTTGGCTGTTCACATTTCCCCTCCTTGCTCCAATGCTGTTCAGATCATTAGAGGGTTATAAGCCAACCTGTCCATTTGTCAAAGCTGGGAAGACTTTTATATGCTGAGTTCCCATCCATCAAATAGGACTTCTGTGATTAAAGACCGAAGCATATGGTTGGACAAAATAAGTACCAGAACAGGCAGCACCCACAGGTATGCAATGGAAAAATTAGGCAAAGTTTTATACAGTTCTACATAAAAATACATATCTCAATAATCACTGCAGAGCTAGCATACTCCATATGCTTGTCAAATAAAAAAAGAAAAAAAACTCCAATATGGTGACACCTTGTCTTTACTAAAAATACAAAAATTAGCCACTTGTGGTGGCTTGTGCCTATAATCCCAGGTACCTGGGAGGCTGAGGCAGGAAAATCACGTGAACCCAGGAGGCGGAGGTTCCAGCGAGCTGACATCGTGCCACTGCATTCCAGCCTAGGCGACAGAGCGAGACTCTGTTTCAAAAAAGGAAAAACAAAACAAAACAAAACAAAAAATATATATATATACTCCATATATTTCTCAACTATAAAGAAGGAAAACTTCAGTTCAACAGTTCTCAAGATATTTCTAATTATGCATTCTTTCTACTGTTTTGGAATTCCTTTCCTCATAGATTTCATTTTTGAAGGTTTTTGGTCTTTCAAGAAGGTCACAATTAATGTTTTCCCCATTATACTAATCAAAGTCTTATATAACTGCCAGTGAGGAATTCTGAGTAATAAGAGATAAGCAGAGATATTACACCAATATAATTCAGTCCAACAGCGAGAAACTCAAGATTTTCATTAGCCATGAAAAGTTATTTGAGTAGATGCATAGCTTGCACCATGATTTGTTAGGTGCTTTTTCATTTGTTGGCTTTTTCTGTTGTATTTGAGGAATAGTGAGTACCAACCACTTACTGAGCACCAGAAATTTGGCTCGGCAGCTTGCGTCCTCTCTCTCTAATGCTCTCAACTGCATCACCTTACAGCCATTATGCTCCTTTCACTGATAAGAAAACCAGGTCTCGAGGTTAAAAAATACGCCCAATTACCCATTGAGTGAGTCCCAGAGTTCATATGATTCCAGGACTGCCTGACTTAAGACCTGCTGCCTTATCCATCCTACCAGGGGCTCTCCTTCTGGAAGCCTTTATCACAGACCAGCCATCAGGCCTTTGAAAATCCTCTTTTCGTAATTCAAATGCGCAGCCAGGGTGGAGGTCAACAAGTGACTGAAATAGCACCTGAACTCCAGCTCTGCTCCATGCAAGCCGTGAGGAAACAACGCAGAGCCCGCTACACACGGGTAGAACACATACCACCTGGAAGGTGTTCTTATCATGGCACCCATCTGTTTCCCAAGGAAACGAAAGGTGTGTACCAGGATTTATGTGCAAGGATGTTCATTCACGATAGTGCTATTTCAAACAGCCCCAAATTAACTCAGATGAACAATCAGAAATTCATAAATAGACCAATATGCATCTTCCAAAAAGTATAGATTCTTTAACCCATTTCTCATTTAGAAAAAAGTGCAACTTGCTGTCTTTACATAAACATGGTTTTGAGGCTGCAGCAAATCTGATTTTCCATGTGAAAATAAAATATAAAAACTGTTCCTGGTCCGGGCGCAGTGGCTCACACCTGTAATACTAGCATTTTGGGAGGCTGAGGCGAGTGGATTGCCTGAGCTTAGGAGTTTGAGACCAGCCTGGGCAACACAGTGAAACCCCATCTCTATTAAAATACAAAAAATTAGCTGGGCTTGGTGGTGTGCGCCTGTAATCCCAGCTACTTGGGAGGCTGAGGCAGGAGAATCACTTGAACTTGGGAGATGCAGGTTGCAGTGAGCCGAGACAGCACCACTGCACTCCAGCCTGGGCGACCCAGCGAGACTCTCTTAAAATCAGAACAAAACAAAAACTGTTCTTGGAGTTATTTCTATACAGAACTTGTCTCTAATCCTAATGTAACATCATATACATTTCTGTTGCGTTAGGATTAGAGATGAGTATTCTTGGGGCAAATAGGAAATGGGTTAAAAACTGGAAAATAAATAGACGTGGTGTTGAAAAATAATATTCATAGCATAATCCTATTAATCCTATTGTGAGATAAATACATTTGAACACTTACATGGTTCAAAAACACTCAAATTTTTATTTAAATATGGATGTACATATATAAGTATCCATGTACATGTATATATATTCTCATTTCCCCTTCTTACACAGGGAGTATACAACATATATTATTCTGTACATCTCTTTTCATTTATAAATCCTAAAGCTCTTTTTATGTCTATATACAGGGGCACTTCACTACAGGTATTTTTCTTTTTTGTTTTTGAGACAGTCTTGCTCTGTCGCCCAGGCTGGAGTGCAGTGGCCGATCTCGGCTCACTGCAACCTCCGCCTCCTGGGTTTAAGTGATTCTCCTGCCTCAGCCTCCCGAGTAGCTGGGATTACAGGCTCCGACCACCATGCCCAACTAATTTTTGTGTTTTTAGTAGAAATAGGGTTTCACCAGTTTGGTCAGGCTGGTCCCAAATTTTTGACCTCAAGTGATTCACCCACCTCAGCCTTCCAAAGTGCTGGAATTACAAGCGTGAGCCACTGTGCCCGGCTACATACCAGTATTTTTCACTAGTGAACATACTTTTAATCAGTGCCTTGGTTTAGTTCCAATCTTTTGCTATTATAAAAAATGCTGAAATGAATAATAGTGTTTTATGTCATTTGAACATGTGCACTGGTAATTCTGATAGATACCGCCAACATGCCCTCCATAGAAATAGCCCTAAACCCTTCTCCCACAATGTGTGTGAGAGCTGAGAGCGTACTGCTAAATGTCGGGGTTTTGCTAATTGACAGGTGAAAATAGTACCACATTGTGGTTTTGTTTTTTTTCTTACTGTGAGTGAAGATAAACATCTTTTTATGTCTAAGGTCTATTTTATATTATTCTGTACCGTAGTTGTTCATGTCCTTTGACCGTGTTTTCTACTGAGTAGTAATACAAATAGGCATGACACTCATTTATATGTGTGACTGTGTATTTCTGCAGACAAAGATAAAACAAAATGTTCCATGTATAGTAGGTGGGTGAAAAAATGATAAGTGATTGTGTGTTTTCTGTTTTCTCCAGTGAATCCTTTTAAAGTAAACATTTTTATATATTAGAATTAAAATACTGTGTTACTGAACATTGGGAAGATTTTCTGGTTTGCCTACAATCAGCTTCAGTTTCTGTGAAACATGTTCTTTTGGAAAGCAAGTAGAGAAACCTATTTGTAAACAAAGTAAGAACAACCAGACTTAAGAAAGATCAAATTTAATTTAGATCTACTCCTTGATTCTCATGAATTGATTGAATCTCTTTAGGGCAAATACCTGGCCTCTATAGAGAAATCTGGAATGATTTCTGCACTGGGAGGGGAAACTTTCAGATCACTAAGGGCTCTGTGGGGCTGATATCACTGGCCGGGGTACTGGGCAATGTGGCGACGTCTCCTGTGGTTTCACACTTCTTAGCGATTTCCTTCCCTAGTGCAAGCTGGGCTGCCCTGAACTTCAGCAGTGTAGAGACAGAACGCAGTGGTGGTGGAGGAGGCAGAGTGGGTGGTGGGAGGGTGCTGATGTGGTTGATAGTGTTTTATTTTCTCAGGCTTCTTTTGTTTACGTGCTCTGTCAAATGTGGTTGATTCATGGAAAATGCTCAAAGTCAAACCGGCCCCTACCGGTTGGGCCTGTGCATGAGGTGGCTAGGGTGTTATAAGACAAAATGAGGACAGTTAAACCACAACCAACTTTGCTCACTTTCAAGAGCCCACAACTAATGGAAATAGAATATCCATCTTCACACATACAAGATTACTATCAAACACACTCTCCATGCTGTGGGTAGGTGGGGCTCCCTGCATTTGATACTCAAGGTTCATTAGCTACTAGGTGAGTTGGGAATCTGATGCCCAGGACTGTTCAGACACTGCACCTTCGGTCCACTCCCATGACACTGTTCTGAAGAGCAGAGGACATCTTGTGGCATGGAGATGATCCTAACATTCCATCCAGTATCTGTACCTTCCAGAGGCACCTGATTCAGAGATGCTAATACCTTTGGTTTCATTTCCTCAGTGTAAACAGGGTGACACAAGACTCATGAACGTATTAGCACAGGTAGATCATAGATGTGGGCAACAATGCTGTGCTTCTTTCTCCACAGGAAACCGGGGATATAGAAGCCCTGAGTTCAACTGTGTAACCAATGTCATAAATGGAATCATATCGAGTCCCTCTACAGAGACAAAATGACTTCAGCGTCAACCAGAGCAAGGATTACTAGAGGACATTAACATCAGATAAATAAGTGATACGGGTCCATCAGAGGATTGGTCAGCAATGTGAGCATAAAGGACAAACGGCTCCACTCCTACTCCACCGAAACATGGCAGAGTGGGTACCCACAATCCTGGGCTGAATCTATGCAGTCCCAGGGGAATATGTAACTCAATCATTGAAATAATCACTGTAGGCTCCCACAGTCTGACTTCCTAGCATATTCAAATACTATACCTCATTCCTCTTGGTCTGTGCTTAGAGAGGTGACTTCTGAGCCAGACTTGGCTTCCTTTGAGGACTGGCAACATCCTACTGGTTCACTCAACATGTCTGGGTGAGAGCTCCTTCTCCGGTTAAGTGAACAACCTGATTGGCAGCTTAAGCATCATCTGTGGGGTTGGTGTATATGCAACTCCAATCCTGAAACAGGAGATTCTCACTCACATAACACCATTGAGTTCTAAGGTTTTAGTCTCAAGGCCAGAAATTGGAGATTTTCCTCACCCCTTCTCTACTATGAGACACTCATCCTGGTTAGACTCCAGCCTCCCAGCAAGCCTCCCTGTTGCACTGTTGCGATCTGATCCACTCTTAGAACAAGCACAGATAGAAGTGACTTGATATGCACAAAATGTCAGTTTCTACCCAAGCCAGCATCATCACCACTACAGGCAATTAGGTTCTTCTTGAATGACACAATGAATGATGAAAGAAAACTAACAGACATCCTGACTTCCCATGAATCATTAAGGGGAATATTCATGTTTGAAAAAATAGCGCACAGTATAATTTAGTTCATTTTAATTGAAATTGGCTGAACGCAAAGGAAACATGATATGAATGGTTCAAGTCATTTTGTGCATTCAAAATAAGAGTATTTAGAACATTTCAGAACAATCTCTCAGATAAAAACATGATTTCATGATAAAAACAATACAAATGTCTGGTGACATTTTACATGTATTCGCAATCCCTCTTTCTTCCCCTTTTGCAGGTCCAACACTTCAGGCCACATACAGAATGCAAAACAAGAAAAAAGCTAGCCACATTGACACGTTGGATTTTATTACACTTTTTAAAACTGTACAAAGAGCACATGTGCATGAGTTAAAAAACACAAGGGAAATGTAGGGTGTTAAAAAAGAAATACAAAATAAATCTGAGACATGAAACAAAAAAATTCCATTCTGTGAACTGAAATAAAAAGGTATCTTGCTTACTAAAAAAGTGTTATTTCAATATATTAAGTCTTTTGATTAGGAATACAGCACAAGACTTTCTTCACCTATTCGTTAACACATCAGACTCAGTCTCACTGAAGAGAGGATGAATCATGACATTACCTTACCGGCCACAGGCAGGTGACTAAATGTGCATGGATATGGTACAATGTCTGTGAGGTATTACAATAAATAAATCTTTATTAGCTGTTCAATAAAGCCAGCAGTGGACGTCACCATTTCAACTTTACTGTCAACAGGGAGACTCGATTGCCGGCCTCTTTTTGCCTCGATGACTTTCTGTGAGGGTTTTTCACACTTCGAAAAAGAGAGAAGACAAAGTATTTGAGAAATAGCATTAAAAGGCAAAATGCCATGGTCAGCTTACATGTACATAAAAGTCTGTGTGCTGAAGAGGGGCTGTGACAGACACACGAAGGACCATGGGTGTGGTCACACTAGAATTCATGTTAAATATTTCAGAAAAGGCTCAACTACCAGCATGCCCACCTTTTTGCTTCGTGTGTACATGACTGTGGTGGAGAGATGCAGCTGAGGTGTGCTGGGGGCTGAGGAGGCAGGCACAGGGGCTCCACGCGACATGACCTTGGCTGCCTCTCCCACCCAGTCACCCTCTGTCCCGGTTTCCCAATGACTCACAATCCGGGAGCTTTTTCCTTCTATTGTTAAACCGTCAGGCAGATTTGCTGCTACTACAATGTACTCCAATTGCCTTCTATTTATGAGGTTGAAATGATTTTATTTGATGGCTTAAAGGGATTTAACAATGTGTTCCACTTTGGAGCCCATTAAGCATGACTGCTTTGGATGTACAGCAGCTTTCATCTCAGAGGCTCCAAAATCCTTGAGAAATATCCCAGTGAGGGGCTGCAGTGGACCTGGTACCAGACAGTGTGGGCCTGAGCCCGGTGCTGCCATGTCTAGCTGTGCAACCTTGGATAAGTGACCCATTCTATGTCTCTGCTGCTTCAAATGTAAAATGGAGGTGATAACAGCACTCACATCTCACAGGACTGCTGCCCTTCTAACACAGGTTCATACTTATCATTAAAACAATGACATGTGACTGGCATGTAGACATTCTGGCTAAGTAAACTAACATAAATTCATCTGTATTCTTTAGAAATTTAGAAATCTGAGGGATTTTTCAAACCGTACAAATGTATACCTATACAAAAAATGTTAAGACACTTGATATTAATAAAATGTGACTGATAAATTCATGCAAGTAAGCCAAATCTGGCTATACTTAAACTCTTATTCTTTGAATTCTACTTGGACTCTACTCAAAGGAAATCTCCATACTTAACTACTTTGTTGTTACGGTTTCATTTCAAACACTTACTTTAACAAAAGTAGTACTCATAGTTCTAAAAGTGGTTTCTCGCTGTCCTGTTTTTCTTCAGCTTCTTCAGATCCTACATGGCGGAAAAAGGGAAGAAGAAAAAGTATTTCATTCCATTATATTAACAAACTATTTTAAATAAATGTTTAAAATTATAACATATACACACAAAAACATTAAACATGTTTAATCCTCAAGAGATTTTAGGTTAACTGCTATTTGAAAGTTTTAGTTTATTTCTTGTAAGATGAAAACTTTTAAACAATAATCTACCACTTACACTAATCTGTCAAAATGGATTTCACTTATGTACTAAGAACATTCATGCAGACCAATAATTATTATCAATCACTATTCTTCCTCCACCTCTTTGCTGATGAGCTTGTATATATTTTTTACACGCAAAAATGTTGAGCTTGGTACAAATAATCGAATCTAAGTGTTTCTAACAATAGCTGTGGCAGATGAGTGAGAGAGCAGTGAGAGAGCACTGTGGCAGTGACCACCGTCTGGACCTTCTGGATCAATGTCTCATAAGCTTCAGGATATTCCTAGATTTGACCTGGTCATTTCACTCTGGAATTCTTTCCTTAGGACAGACCTATCCCTGAGGAAATAATGCTTATTATTCATCATGTAGATTTTCTCTCTAAAAATTAGAAAAGAAACCTAAGTGTCTGATAATAGAAGAAAGGTTAATACCATAGTTCCATAAAATATCTTGCATCCACTTAAAATTACGGTTATATAGAATTTATAACATGAAAAATGCATATGCTGTAAGGTAAAAGCAAATGTATAGCAAATAAAACTTTATATGCCATGAGATCACATCTGATAAAATTAAAAACCAAATATATGTGTGCAAATGAGAAAGAGTAGAAGAAAATAACCGTGTAACTTTTATATATTTTTCTGGATATTTCAACATTTCTACAATAAACCTGAATTGTCTTTATTATTTTTAAATTATATTTTTAAAAAGCAGAATATGAATAATATAGGCAGCATGGGCACAATGATGTGATATTAAACACACACACACACACACACACACACACACACACACACACACCCCCACCCACCCACCAAGAAGGAAATTAAACTGTCAACACTGATGTTACCAAATAGTTTGAAGGATACGTGATTTCTAATTTTTGTTCTTTCCACTTTTTAAATGCATGACTTTCATACTCGGGGAAGGGGAATTTAAAAAAGGGGAGGGGGCCCTGAGAGAAGACCAAAGTAGTAGGTGAGAGATGCCACCAATTCACATGTAAAAGCCGCAGCCTCTCTCAACTGCACCTGAATCTTGTTAGATAACATACTTTATAAAGGACATTCTTTTTTCCTTAAAAGAATGTCTACCTGAATTATAGCCAATAACAAATTTGGTATAGGGAAAGAATGCCTGATAATCTAAAGAGAACATTTTAACCTCATAAATGTCACATGGTTAGGCTGAATTTGTAGTAAAATGAATAGGTAAAGACTTAAATGTTGAAGGCTTTACTTTCTAGCCTATTAACATGCTGTCCATCGTAGAGACAAGAGGTGGTGAACTGCCTGTCCTCACTGTGGAAGGAGGCTGAGGAAGATGGTCACACCAGATCTTCCTGTTCCCAGGCTCACTTCAACCTGCCAGGCCAGCGGCACTGAAACCACAATGAGTTGCCATGTCTTGGAATTGTTTGGGAGTCCTAAATAAAGCTAAACCCTGAATTAAAACATAACAATATGTCTTCTTTACATATTTTTAAAGGGACTTCTGGCTACAGCCAAGTGAAGAAGTCAATAAATCCTCTCCCTGAAAAGCACCCCCAAAATGTGGCAAAATGGGCAAAACTAGCCATCTCACCACTGGAGAAATAACCAAAAGCATACGACAACTGGAGAAATGTTTATGTTTGAAACACTGCAGAATTCAGAGAATAGCAGTCGTGTCTTGCCTGGAGCTGCTCCTGTTCTTCTCCAACCTCCCAATACCCAGCTCAATGGCCATGGAGGTTCTGCCAGGGTGGGGCAGGCCATGGGGACTGGCAGCAAAGCTACTCAGTTGAAGGGAGATCACTTAATTTGGAGTGGGGAGCCATGCTCATGCCCAGTGACACTGACAATGAAGTGACAAATTCAGAGGCAAGTGAACAGAAAGGGCCAACTACCCTGGGAGCCTGAGTTGTGGTCACCACTGGGACAAGCGTATGCCCAGCTGGGGTTGTCTCCCTGCACAGAGGAGACCCAAGAGAGCCCAAGCCAGCCAATTAGCCTGAGCTCTAAGCATATGCAGACAGAGCAGGAAAGGACTTAGCAGAAAGTAAAAGCTGGGGAGGACTTGAAAATGGCCTGAACTCTGAAGGTGCTATCCAACCTATGTACATTTCTACCTGGCAGAGGATGGAAGCCTTAATCCAGGTGTTTCAGTGCAATCCTCTGTGTAATCACAAGCTAGGCTCTGCCTAATCAGTAAGCTCTAGACACGGGTAACTCCTAGGAAGCTAGGCTTAAAAATACAGGCAAGAATTAATTAATGGACAATAAAACAAGAAGTAGCCACACATCCCAGGGTGTACAGATTTCACAGATTTAGCACAGACAATTTACTAAACTAATAAAGAGCAATAACAGTAACCTTTTAGGAAAAAAGTCAGAACCTAGAGTTACTTTATTTTCAGCAAAATACTTTTCATCAAAAAATACAAGATAGGCAAAGAATCAAGAAAGTGTAACCATTCCCAGGAAAAAATGACAGTCAAAACAAACTATCTCTGAGTGAGAGAAAAAGACTGAAGAAAGGTTGAAGCGCTCAGAGACATCAAGCATATCAATCAACCATGTAATGGGAATCCCAGAAGGAGGAAAAAGTCAGAAAAAGTTTGAAGACTTAATGGTTCAAATTTCTCAAACTGGCTGAGAAATATTAATCCACATATTTTATAAGGAGAATAAACACAGATTAGGATATATACAAAGAGATCCACATGCAGATACATCCATGTCAACCTGCTGAAAGCCAGGGAACGCATTCAAATGAAAACACAACATATCAAAATTCATGTGATGTCACTAAAGCAATTCCTAGAGGAAAATTTATGGCTTTAAATGGCTATATAAGAAAAGAAAAAAAAAGTATCAAATCAATCATATAAGTATTCACCTTAAGAAAGCAGAATTAAAAAAATAAAAATTGGTTTGGCACAAAATCAGTTTATAGTAAACTGATTTTAGCAAATGTGTCAAATCAGTTCAATGGGGAAAGGCTGTCATTTCAAGAACTGGTGCTGTTCAACTGAATATCCAAAAGCAAGAGAATGATAATCCCTTACCTCCTCCATATTTAAAAATTAATTCAAATGTATTGTAATCTTAATTGAAAGATGTAAAACTATAAAACCTTTTAGAAGAAAATGTAGGAGAAAATTTTCATGTCATAGAGTTAAGGTAAAGAGTTTTTTAGATATGACCACAACAAATACATTATCCATAAGAGAACAAATTCATAAACTACACTTAATCGAAATTTAAAACTTGTGCTTCAAAAGATTCTGTGAAGCAATGAAAAGACAAACAATAGACTGGGAAAAAGATTTGCAAATCATATATGAAAGCACTTCTATCTAGAATGTATAAAAAATTCTTACAACTCAATAATAAAAAGACAACACAATTAAAGATATGGCAAAAGACATGAGATAGATTTTTCTCCAAATAAGACTTATGAATTACATATAATAGAAACATGAAAAATAGTATCACTACAGACATAGAAATTAAAACCACAATGAGATACCATCTTAAACCTGCTAGCCTAGCTATAATGAAAAAGACCCAATACTAAGCATTGGTGAATATATGGAGAAACGGAAATGCATATACAGTAATCCCCCTTATCCCTGGATGCCGGAAACCGCAGACAGTACTGTATCCTATCAATATTGTTTTTTCTTATACATACATAACTATGAAAAAGTTTACTGTATGACAAACGTGACAAAGTTCAGCATGTGAATTTTTTTTCTTTTCTTATTAAGGTGAGAACTGTCCCTTTTTCACTTAAAGGAAGCACTTTATGGTTTCTCTTTGGCATATATGAATTGCCAGAAGTACTACTTTGCCATTGTTAAGTGAAATAAGGATTACTTGAACACAAGCACTGTGATACTGGGATGGTCGATCTGATAACCTGAATGGCTCCTAAGTGACTACCAGGTGGGCAGTGCACACAGTATGGATCTGGACAGAGGGATGATTCACATTCCAGGCAGGACGAAGCAGGAGAGTGTGGGATTTCATCATGCTACTCAGAACGGCACACAATTAAAAACTCACGGACTGTTTATTTCTGGAATTTTCCATTTAATATTTTCAGACCTCAGTTGACCTCAGGTAAGTGAAACTGTGGATAAGAAGGGACTACTGTACATTGTTGGAGGGAATGTAAAATAAAACAGCCAAGATCAAGAACAGTTTCACAATTTTAAAAAAAGTTAAACTTGCCATATGACACAGCAAATCTTCTCTTAGAAATCTGTTCAAGAATAATAAAAACAAACATCCACACAGACATGTATGTGAATGTTCATAGCTGGATTACTTATGATAACCAAAAGGTGGAAACAATCTAAATGTCCATCAACTTGTGGATATAGACAAAATGTTGTATATCCATAAAATGGAATAATATCCAGCCATAAAAAGGAGCAAAACACTGATACATGCTACAACATGGTTGGTCCTCAAACCTTATGCTAAGCAAAAGAGGCTGGATGCAACAAAACCATGTATCATATCACTACATTTACATTAAATGCCCAGGAAAGGTAAATTTGTCAAGATACAAAGAAGATGAGTGGTTACTTAGGATCAGAGGTAGAAGTGGGGATTAACTGCAAATAAGTATGGAAGAAGTTTTTCAAGTGATGAAACCTTTCCAAAATTACATTGTAATATTGGTTAAAAATGTATAACTTTACTAAAAATCATGCAATTATACATTTACAATGGATGAATTTTATTATATGCAAATTACACCTCAATCAAGCTTTTTAAAAAAGTGAATATTATTCAGTATCCCTGGTAATGATTTTTCAGTAATTTTCAAAATTTTAATTAAAAGGTGGAAAAAACTGTGTTTCAAATCTATTCACTACACATAGGGTGATCATAGAAATCATCATCTAAACAAGAACACTGCTGAGAGATACAGGGTTTCTAATAATAACTACATGCGGCAACCAGAAGAAGGCAGGGCTGCTGCAGGCAATCCAGGATGCATGGCTACTCTGGGGAGGTGGCAACTTAGAACTGTAATGAATGCCTTATCTAGACTTGCACAGGACAGGCTATATGATGCAATTGAGCAATTCCTCATTTTAAGTTAGTCTTTCCATGGTCTAGGAGGTGAAGAATTACCCTTTCTTCAGCTTCACAACTGGTTCATTTAAGCTCTCTGACCACACATAATTTCAACCCAGTCATCTGATAGAGGATCATGCTTCCTCGGTCTTTCCACTTAATACACAGGGATGCAGGATGTGGTCTGATCAATAAGCAAGCCTGCAAACAAACTATTTTTATATCCTTTACAAGTGTATCTAATAAACTGTGACACTAAAATTCAGGCTGTTCCTTCACAAGGAAAACTGCTAACATTTTTGTTTATGGTGCCTCCTATTTCTTTCCCTTTTCTTTTCATCCCTTTCTTCAACAGTTATAAGTCTAATATAAGCCAGATACTGTATTAGGTGGTGGAGAAAAAAAAAGACAACAAAAAGGCACGTCAGGCCTTTTTCAGACGCCCTCGTGTGTACCAGGGAAGTCAGCACTGTAGCAGGGCAACAGCAGCTTAGAACATCAGCTACCGAAAGGCTTGAATTTTTAGCTATTGGCATAATGGAAAAGCTTTGCTCTAGAGTAGTCTTTTTTTTTTCCTAGGCATATTAATTCCAGTAAGAGTTTTCATTTTTAATTCTTTCCTAAATTGAACATTCAGACAATGCAAATAAAATAAGGTAGTCCACTCTGACCCCTCCTTCTCTGCCCATTAGTAACCTGTCTTTTGTCAACCAAAGCAGCTACACAGTGGAACACCAAGAAAATATTTTGTTCCTGTTTACCTTCCTAACTCAAGGAAAGGGTAATGCTCCAGGATACCACTAGGTGGTGGTAAATGATAAAGGTGAAATGCGGATGGATCCCAGAACTAGAAAGCTTGATGAGGCTTGCTTGAGGTGGTGTTCCTCATGTCACTACTGTTCTATGTTCTGAACTCTAGTTAAGAAAATACATTAGTACTGGGAACCTGTATTAGTCTTAGAAAAAGAAGTAGAGATGCATGAACTCTAATATGAATTTCCTTTTTTCAAAGAGTAAAGTCCTATGACACAAAACTTCTCAATGAAATAATCCTTATGAGGTAATAAAGAATTTAATACTTAATTCTAGTTCTTACTGTTATAGAAACAGATTTTCTACTAATCCATATCTGTGTCTCATCTGGCTCCATGTTTCTGTGTGGTACGCTGCTTTCAGATCCAACACCAATAGTCCGGAATCTCAAGTTACTTGGAGTTCCTCCAGCACACTGATATTTCACACTGCTGCACCTTCAATCATTCACGGCTCTGTCTGTCTGGAATCTGTTTTATCACTCTGTGTGTGTGTGTGTGTGTGTGTGTGTGTGTGTGTGTGTGTGTGTGTGTGAAAATATTAACTAGGCCTAATGTAGGGGATAAAATAATGTAGTCCCTAAATTGAGTTTACAACCCAGCAGTAGAAACAGACCAGGTCAGCGCTGAAGGCAGTGCAGACAACACAGGATGACAGGGCTGTGGAAGAGGTTCCAAAGAACATGCCGAGGATGTTCTAAGACTGCTGGGAGAGACAGGAAGGGTAGGCATGGCTGGGAAGAACCTGGGAACATGTGAGCAGACACTAAGATTGCAGAGGAGATCATGTTCAGAATGGAAACAGCAAGGTGGACAATGGCTGGAGGGCTCTGGAGCACAGCATTTTCACAAGAGCTATGAACAGCACACGAGAAGGCAGTCGCAAGGTGAGAAACTAGACAACTGGTGACAGTGCCCCCAGGGGCACTTCCAGCCAGGCTAAGATCTACTGATTTCTTGATCCTTTATGCTACGGAAGGGCTTTTGAGCAGAGGACTAGCATGACCAAGTCTATATTTTCATAAACACCAAGAGGCTAATATGCTCTAGCAGTTATAAGCATGAACTCTAGGACTGGACCCCAGATTAAATCCCAGCTACACCACTTATTATTAGTGTGATGTTGGGCAAATTTCTTCAATTCTCTGTGCCTCATTTGCTCATCTCTACATTAGGGATAATATGAGTTTTACATCACAGAGTGGAGCCACTTAGCAAACATCTAATATGCTAGGCATTAAAAATATGAAAATAGGTTAGACACAATCTTACAAGAGAACAGTGGTAAGACACAGAGTTGTAAAAATGAATGTAATGGATTAGACACTATGGTTTGTGATCTGTATCTCAGAAGATAAGCAGACAAGGGAGGAATAAATGAGTGAATATTAATAAAGCTTAGAACAGCACCTGACAACTTAAAAAAGTGTTAGCAGTTTTAAAAATAGTGTTTACCAAAGAAAAATATATTTAACATAAAATTTACCACTTTAACCATTTTTAAGCGTGCTGTCCAGTGCATTAAGTTCATCTACGCTGTTGTGCAGCCATCACCAACATCCACCTTCAGAATGGCAATCCCATTCTGAGAATTTGACTTCTCTAGGTGTCTCATCTAGTGAAATCATATGACAGCCCTTTTGTGTCTGGCTTATTTTACTTAGCATAGTGTGTTCAGAGTTCATACATGTTATAGCATGTGTCAGAATTCTTTTTTTTCTTTTTTAGTAGAGACAAGGTCTCACTATGTTGCCCAGGTTGGTCTTGAGCTCCTGGGCTCAAGCAATCCTCCTAGCTCGGTCTCCCAAAGTGCTGGGATTATAGGCATGAGCCACTGTGCCCAACTTTCCATTACTTTTTAATGCAGAATAATATTCCATTGGACATACAAACATGTTGTTTATCCATTCATCTGCTGACAGCTGTCTGAGTTGTTTCCACCATTTAGCTACTGTGAATAATGCTGCTATGAGCATGGGTATACACATATCTGCTGTAGTCTCTGCTTTCATTTCCTTTGGGTACATACCCAGGGGTAGAACTGTTGAATCATATGGTAACTCTATGTTTAATCTTTTATGGAAACACCATACTGTTTTCTACTGGGGCTATGTCATTTTACATTCTCACCCATAATGCACAAGGGGTCCAATTTCTTCATATCCTCACGAATATTTATTTTCTGCCTTTTTGTTTGGTTTTGCTTTCTGTAATAGTCATCCTAATGTGTATGAAGCGGTATCTTGCTGTGGTTCTGATTTGCATTTTCCTAATGATTAGTGATGTTAAGTATCTTTTATGTGCTTATTGGCCATTTGTATATCTTCTTTGGAGAAATGTCTATCAAAACCTTTGCATATTTTTTTAATCAGGTTGTTTATTTTTGTTGTTGAGTGTAATTATTATTTTTAACAGAGCACTCTGGTTGCTGGTTAGCAAAGACAAAACCAGAGGCAGGGAGACAAAGGCTGTTGCAGAAACTGCAGAAAGTAATGCTGAAATGAGGCTGGAGCTGATAAGAAGTGGCAGGATTTGAACGAGAAAATGGAGGTAGAAATGAGGGAGAGAGGATGGAAACAGTTTTGTGAATTATGAGAGGTGAGCCATAAGAACGGGGTGGAGCCAACAGTGAGGCTCTGGTGTTTGATCTGGGCAACTGGGTGGACAGTGCTGCCATTCTCAGACATGGGAGTCCAAGAGGGAGGTTGGTTTGGTGATGAACTGGAATAATGAGAGCACTGAGACCCTTCCCCTTGTCTGTGTGTCTTCTAAGATACATATCACAAACCACGATGTCTAATCACTCCTCCATGACATTTATTTTTACAATTCTGTGTCTTACCACTGGTCTCATGTGAGACTGTGTCTCACCTATTTTCATATCCCTAATGCCTGGCATGTTAAATGTTAGCTAAGTATATTGAGAAATAGAGGGGTTAGGGAGAGGGAGGAAGAGCAGAGCTTTTGAATGAGAGAAACAAGCACAAATAATAATGAAGTTTTTTACCTGCTTCAGATTCAGGAGGGGAATAAAACTGACCATCAGAAAGACCACCAGGTATAAGTGCTGCCCTCTCTGAAGCATCCTGAACTATCAGGAGTCCTGGAAGAGAAGAAATTCAGATGTTGGGAATGAGGTCACCTTTCTGGTAGCTTTTTGGCAAGATTAAGTAAAATAAAATGGTATTATTATTACAATGAAATACCTTTAGAAAAAGAGGTACTTTAAAAATTTTTCAACCAAACAATAAGTTTCATTAACAAATGACAAACAATACTGTAAGGACAGATAACTAAGCAGTTTAAATAAGTGCCTCATGGGGCTGAGCATGGTGCCTCACACCTGTCATTACAGCATTCTGGGAGGCCAAGAATGGAGGATCGCTTGAGCCCAGGAGTTTGAGACCAGCCTGGGCAACATAGCAAGACCCTGTCTCTACAAAACATTTAAAAATTAGCCGAGTGTGGTAGCGCATGCCTGTAGTCCCAGCTACTGGGGAGGCTGAGGTGGGAGGATTGCTTGAGCCCCGTAAGTCGAGGCTGCAGTGAGCCATGATTGTGCCACTGCACTTCACAAAGTGAGACCCTGTCTCAGAATAAATAACTGAGTATTTACATCTTTCCCTTGTGAATACCTGCCTTCCTACAAAAAAAGCCCAATTTCAAAACCAAAACGCAAAGTAAAATAAAAAAGACAGTCAGCTCCTACAAATGGTCTGCTGGCTATGTCTCGTTAGAGAGATGCCAGATGTAAAGTGCAATACAGGGATGGCCTTTTATAAATATATAAAGAACAATTAAGATGACAAACGAGGAAATATTTATGCAACAAGAAGGTTTCAAAAGAAAAAAGATGTCTTAAAAAAACAAAGAAAAGGTAAGAAAGCAGGACGTGGACAGCTGAGGAACACTAACACATGCAAGGCCATCAACACTTAAGTTCTTTTGACTGAAAGCTGAGTTAACCTTAGGATAGAGTAGGAGGAAGCACCAGGCCAAATAGTAGATGCCAGGTATGTGTGTCATACATGCTACTGACAATGAAAATATTTTAAAAATTTTCATTAATTGTGTGTTCTGCTTTATTAGCCACTTTGAATGTGGTTTAATCCCATAACCATTCAAGCCTCAGTCATAGTTATAGTTGATAGGTTTTCAATAAAGTTCAGTTTCGTATTTATATACAATTATAAAAGACTTTAATTAGCTTTACTCATAACCTCTCCACAATACACTTTCACAAAGGAATAGAGGGCACAGGATAGAAGGTACACCTCAGTCTGATTAATGGGTTTTAAAAATCTACTCTTGAATTGTAATTCTTTTCTTACATATTTCTTCTATGTAAATGAGATTTTCCAAAGTAAAATCACTTGCAAGATTATTTTGCATCCTGCTGCTTTTTGAAGTTATAATCATGCTTACCTTTCTATAAGATACTTTTTTTTCCTATGAGGCAAGGCAAATTGAGCCAGATGACTGGCAGAGGCGTAAAAACAGCATGTCTTGAAACTGCATGGGTGTCTGGAACGAGCTTTGATTGTTTCATCCTTAAGATGGGTGGGTGGGGCAGGTGGGCTTCCATTAAGGACATTATGTGGAGAAGAATTCCAGCTTGGTAATTGACCATAAAGCTTAATCAATCATTTGGCCTTCCTAGTGAATATTCTGGGATACTCAAAGCCATGATGAGATTATAGCAGCTTTGGCAGGACTCATGAGTACCCCCTGTTAGCTATGACTCAGCTACTCAGAGGACGTTGAAAGGCTGAGCTTCGTTCTGCATTGCTGTCATCCTCCTGTGAATAATCTTCATCCTAAACCCACCAATGGTCCTCAGCCCTAGGCATTTAACTGTTCTAACTGTGGCCCATCTGAAGCCACCAACTGCTGTATGGATCACAATGGGAGACTTTGGAGAATCACTGGCTTGTATTTAGAATAGTTGCTTCTACTCACTTAAAATTGGTTTTATTTTCTCTGCCCCTAAACAGCACAGTTCTGTTCATATGCAAAAAAAATGCTTTGTGTCCTGCCTATTGCTAACAGGGAGAAAAGAACAAGCTGTCTGGGGAGAAAGAAGTGCAGGCTATTTTTTGTTATTGCTTGAATGCTCTTTACACCAGTGTTCACATTTTCTTCCAGGGAAAGCCTGGCTCAATAGCTGGAGAGAGGAGCTGCTTTCTATTATTTACCCTTTCATCCACCCAACCTTTCTCTCGATTTCTGCTGTAGCCACTAAAGAATGGAGACCCCACCACTTCCTAACTCTACCCATTTGCAGCCCGATTCACACCAAGACACCATATCTCTTCCTCCCAGCTTGGTACCCAGCCCGTCTCAGGAGGCTGACTCTGAGAGGAACTTACTGTTTTCTTCTTCTGCTTCTTGAGGTAACACTTTGAAATCCAGGAACCATGTCTCAATCCAGGCAAGGATGAATGAAATGATGGGCAGCACATAGCCAAAAGCCCCTTGAGAGAAAAGCTGGAAGAAAAGATAGGACCAGGAAAGGGAAATGCAGTTACCACAAACTCACACTGGACAACGAGGCTTCATCACTGAAGACGGTAACTGTACAGAAACAGTGGTAGGCCATACCTTTGAAAGGATCACTTTTGCTAGTAAAAAGGCACTGGTCACTGCCGTTGTCAACTGCAAGACACATAATCCAGCACTGTTCACATTAGGCATCTCACACTGTGAAGGTACCTCCCTCTTCACAAGAGACCCATCTGAGCTAGGAGCAGGCAATGCCTGAAAAACCTGTGCCTAGCCTGGCTCCTTCCCATATCACTCAGTCTCTATCCCCTAGACCCACACTGCAGCAAAACGGGCTTCTATATGTGACACGATCCCTAAATGACTGCATGTGGTTTCTCCTCCCACATGTCAGCAGGCTGGTGTGCTAGGTAACTAAGATTTATCTACCAGAAGGTACAATTCCACAGCCTCTCAAGCACATGAACAGACCGGTAAAGTGCATAGGTAGGGCTTTCGTCAGGGGTTGTGAAGTCCAGAGATACCGTAATACCTGAGCCTTGTCACTGTCTCCGTCAACTAATATTTTTAGCATGGTGAAACCTGACCAAAATGAATACCAATAATAGCTTGATCGACAGAAGGGAGGACAGGGAACACCAAGTATCTTGCTCAGTAAGTATTATCAAAGTTGCAGACACACACACACACACACACACACACACACACACACACACATTGTAAGCTGCTTGGGAGAGGAGGCAGTTTAGCATTTCATATTCTGACACTAATTAACTTTACAGGCTCACACTAAGTGCTCTTTAGATACCAGCTGACTTCTCCTCCTTCCAGCTTCTGGACTCTTCTCTGCAAATGTTTTTTAAAGCAAGAATCAGAAGCAATAAAATGATTTGCTAAATTAGACTTATTCTTCAGATAATCTGAAAGCAGATATTGAAGATACTGTCTTACAGCTCTCACTGAATATACATGTCAAACACTTTTCTAAAACAAACATTGAGAGGGATGGTCTGACAAATACTAGCATACATATGGGGACTTAGTATATAACATCCCAAAGGGATCTGTTGTAGAAAATGCAGAAAAATGGGAGGGTACAATCATCAAAAGCTATGACGATATCAGCAAAAGAGTATTCAGGAAAGGGAGTCAAGTCTGGCCAAGACTGTCAGCCTATATCCATGAAATGAGAGCTTCTGGATTAACAAATGGTCTGACCACTGCCCCGTGATTCTGAGAATGCTCAGAACAGATGGCCCAGACAGATATCGCCCCCTAGTGGACTCAGGAGGGCAGCCTGGGCCACCCAGACCTGAGGTCTCGCCTTCTAATGGCAGAACTGCAGGTTATTTCTGAGCAGTTCTCTCTAGTCTGAGGAGCTCCACATTTTCTTCCCACAGAATTGACTCATTAAAGCTGTACAAAAGGCAAATATTCAGACAACTGTCAGGCAGAATTGCTAGCAATTCTATCAATCTCTAAATATTTATTAAGAATACCAAAGCTCTCTGTGCTAGATGCAAGGAAACAGAGGAGTAAAAAAGTCCTTGTCCTTGAGAAGCCCAAGGCAACAACAGAAAGATTGAGAGCTTTTCCCTCCAAGATGGGGGGTTGTGGGGAAGAAAGAAGGGGCTAAGGCAATTATCTAAATAAGTACAGACCATATCATGAAAAACAATCACTAAGCAGTTTCAACCAAATAAGACATTTTCCAAATATCTCTGTGACAGATGTATTACTCCCATCTCTTATTTGCAAAATAAAGTAGAGGGTGGCTTGGTGCTTGGCCAATAATCACTGTTGGGCTTCTAGATTCCTCATTTGGCTCAGCACCAAGAGACAAATCTAGTTACTCATTAACACTGGAAAGAAGCCCTGGAGTATTAAACCTACTTAAGTATGGAGGAAACGGGACTCAGGAAAGCTAGTGGGATTCCACCTGCCTTAGAACTGTATCTTCTCCAGCCCAGGCCTGTAGAGAACAGCACCTGGCCACCAGCACTGGAGGCGATGACCCACTCAAGCAGGGCATACTCACCGCTATTGCCCACCAGTGGCGCAATCTGCACACAGCATATGCAAGTATTAACACTTTAAATCGAAAAACTGCCAAAAGCTGAAAGCAAGAAAAGAAAGAGATGTTTTAAAAAAATATACACAAAAATGACATAGCTTTATGAAGAACTTACCAGACTGTCTTCATTATTGTGATTTAGCTGGAGACTACCAGGGACTGGCACTGGTCTGTAGACCAGCATTTGGGAATCCCTGCTCTAGAACTTAATGTAATAGCAAATTAGGTCTCACATTAATCTCCCTTTATGAAAGAAAGAACAAGGCAAGAAAAAAAAAAAGATGGCATTTTTATCATCCTATTATATAAATAGGTGAATTTTCCTTTCAGTGACTAGATATGTCAATAGGTTCTATTTCAGTCATTTGAAAGAATAAAGGCTCTCCAACAAGAAAATAGGAACGGCTCCTTATGCTGCCCTCCCTGATCTGTCATTAATCTTTTATTTCCTTGAGATGGTCAGACAATTCCTTATTTAGAGGGAGAGAGCATTGAATGGTGGGGAATTAAAAGAAAAGGAAAATATGGTCAGTGTTCAAAAGAGGAAAAAAGGGCATGGAATTTGAAGTCTATTTAGAGGAAATCTGCCTTTTGGGTCAGTTTTACCACATCTGAAATGAAACATAATACTTACAAATATATCAAAATACGAAGAATAGTAGTCATACTGCATCACCTCCTTCTCTAATGTGTTCTCAATGCCTCCATTCACCTAGCAAGGAGAGTAAGAAGCAAAAACAAGGAGAGGTTTATGTGTGGAATTAAAACAAGGGTAAGATTTCCTATCCAACTTTCCTGCCTATCTTCTTAGAACCCAGAAATGTTAAAGTACGGAAGAAAAGAACTCTCATTTTAATAGAAAAGGGCTGGATAGCACTTTCTGATTCCTCAATTCTGAATTCATTCATTCAACAGATGTAACTGTATAGTGAAAAATAATAGCTTCTGTAGTTCATATTTGGGAAAATTAAAATGTTAAGAAAATTATTTTTTCCCTTCTAAGATAAAGTCTTCAATCATACAAAAGTATACTTTTAAAGGCAATTCACCTTTATCCAGGACTCCCTCACTTTCTGATCACTCTCCACAGTCTTAGGTCTTGGAAGGCCATGGCTCCCCTGACCTCCTGGCAAACGTCAATGATGGCCATTAGCACGACACAGGATAGAAGTGTAAACATTCTCTGTGGCGGTTCCTCATTTTTATTTCTCCTGGCATTTAAACATTCTGCACTTTTATCAATTTAAATATATTTTTAACATGGATAACAAAATAAGGATAGTACTAGACTCAAACCTGATACAACTTTCTGTCCTCTCCCAATTCTACTGTCAAAATAAATCTTATATCATCGAGTTCAAAATTTGACAAATTAAACTATGGAGCTTAATACTTTTTAAAAATCAAGTAAGGGGACATGTGTCGGCAGCTAATGCAGCACCCAAGCAGGGTAACTGTCAGAGTCCCTGGATTAGCCTGATCAGAGGGAGCAGGACATGCAAGAGTAAATTCAAATTTCCAATGCAGAGCATGGGCCTGGCAAACAAATGCAGAGAGCCTGAAAAAGGACCAAAGGAAGGACAGTTAACCAGAGACCTGGATAAGAGGGAAAACAATAAGGAACACCTTTGCCAGGTTCAAATTCGAATGAAAGTTGCCATAGGGAAGGGTATTCTTAGCTTAGATGTCATTTCACATATTTGTATTTGTTATGCAAATGAAAGCATACCATAAATACTATCCTGTGCCCTAAAATCCCTTAAGGAGGTCTACATTTCTTTGTAATTAGCTTGGATCCTCTGTAGACCTGCTTGGCTATAGACCTTTACAAATGAATAGAATTGAAAACCTGGGAGGAAGGAGGAATAATGATCGAAAGACACCCAACCATTTAGTCTCAATACTGTGTCTCTCCAGACTAAGGAAACTTGCCAATATCCAGAATATTAAAAGAATGAATATTCCAAGCAGCCTATAGCAAACAGGGGTTCTCTACCACTTAGAGACCTCCCCTTGATTCCTGGGAGAACAGGAATCAAAGCTGCCAATACAGTTTTGCAATAAATAACACATAGCTTTTCACTGGTATCTGCATACTTTAAAATACTCTGATTTGGAGTTGCCTTCAAACAGACATTATCTAAAATTTATATTTCTATCCCTAACTTACACTCTACATCCTCATTTCAAATTTTTTATCTCTAGCTCAAGATGTCTTAAATAAACCATCATTAGTTTCACGCAAAATCCCTTCCCAGTCAGTTCTGGTACTACTCTTCTAGGTTTCATCACTGGAAACTTTAGAGTCATCTTTGCATACTGGGGATGATAAAATCAGCCTATCAACAAGTCTTCTCACACTCCTTCCTTTAGTGACTCTCAGGTTAGTTCTTTCCTTCCTGTTCCCACCACCTTCAATGACATTCCTGCAACAGCTTCTGAATTCATGTTCTTACTGCCAATCTGTCCCACCTGTACACCACTGCCACAATGATCTTTATCCACTCACCAAATAGTTGCTGAGTATCTATTATGCACCAGGCACTGTTCTAAATATAAGAAATACTTCAGTAAACAAAATAATATCTGTCTTCATGGAGATTATATTCAGGCAAGGTGAGAGAGATGGCAAGTAGGAAAATAAATGCTACACAGACAACAGAAGCAGGACAGTGTGATAGAACAATGAAGACATTTAAACTGATACTAGCAAGATAAGAAGTTGAATTCTACAAAAAGATAAAAGAAATTAATCATTTCATATAGAAGAAACGACTAGTAGAAGGGCCCCAAGATAGAAAGGAGCTTATTCCTGACTGAGAACAGGAGGAGGCAAGTGTGCTCATCTACCATGAGCCAGGAACAGAGGATGGGGAGGAAGTCTGAGAGGCTTCCGGGGGCTCTGCAAGCCAAGGTATGACATTTGGATTTTACTCTAAATGTCCTGGCCTGCCAGTGAAGAGTTGTAACAGAAAGTGACATGATGTGACTTTTGTTTTTTCCAGGTTACCCTGGCTACTGTGAGAAGAATGGATTGTATGGTGAGCGGATGCAGGTGACCAGCCAGGAGTGCAGTTTGGATGAGTGATAATGTGGCTTGGTTGAAGCTGGAAACAGTGGAAAAGAAGAGAAGTGGTCACATTTGAATGTATTTTAGAGGCAGATTTGACAGGACTTACTTTTAGACTGGATATGAAGCATGAAAAATATAAAACAAACAAGCAAATCAAAAATGAGTTTTCACTTTTGGTCTGAGTCTCTGCGTTTGCTTACTGATGAAGAAGGGGGAAAGAAGCTGTGTGTACGTGTTGGGGGAAGCATGTTAAGTCAGACATCCAACTGGACAGGTCAAGGAGGCTGTGATGTAGACTGTGAGTCACTGACTTCTGCAAAATCTCAAAATCACGTTGTCCATTCTGCTCCAGAATCTGTAACAGCTCTTCATTGCAGTAAACATAAATCCTTCTATATACCTTTTAATAAGTTGAATAATCTAGCACCAGCCTACCTATGCAATTTCATTTCCAATAGGCACCTTACTTTCTAGTCAGGTTAGTATTTTCTCGGCCTCTGCCCCTGTCCCCTCCAAATACAAGCACTTGAGCACACACTCCCCACACATAAGCACATACTCCTGCTTCAGTACTTCCATGCACCTTGATCTCCAAACCCTCTCCCCAAGCTCCACACTGAAGGATCATCCTTCCCAGATCATCCTCCCATCTTAACTGCCACCTATCCTTCCAAATCCAATTCACAGTCCATCTCTTCCATTCACTCCCTCAAACAGTCCAAGCCACTGATCTCTCTCATCTGAATTTCTGTTATACTTGGTCATCACAGTTTATAGAGCATAATAGGAATGAGGTAATAGAATCAGAATTAGCAGGGTAATAAGTACCTGAAACTTAAATGTAACAATAGTGAGAAAACAGTAACCAGCATTTTTTTTCCTTTTTCTGGGTCAAATCTATTTTAGTTATTAATAAATTACACAACCTGTAATTGTGCAGACCTTTGTATCTTCAAAGGGGCTGCTGTATACATCTTTCCATTTGATCTTCACATGGACCCATGAGGAAGGCAAGACCAGTATTAGTTTGCTGAATTGATCAAAAGGCCCAGAGAACTTATTAAACAGCTTGCCTAAGGCCAAAGACCTGGTCACGAAAGCTCTAAGTCAAATTAGGAATGTTATGACATTTTCTAGTACACCAGTTAGAAAATAACAAGAAAAAAGTCACTAAGCACTGATAAAGGCTTTTTTTGAACCATAATCTCAATCAAGCATCAAAAGCTAAAAAGAAAGCCAAATTCCTTTCGACTGTCACTATTTTGATCCCTGTTCATACTGTCTAAAGAGACTAGGAGACAGTCTGCAGAGGGAACAGAGTCCTCAGGGAACCCAAGCCATAATTAATTCCAGATCCAACTTGGGAAATCAGTCTACTCAAAGGTGGACCAAGAGGCCTTGGATAGAATCAAAACCATCCTTTTAACTGACCGAAAAGAGATCAGGAACCCTAAGATCTTCTAGAAGGAAAATGAACTAAGGTGGTGTTAGGCTTCTCTGGCTCATCCGAGCCCTACACTCAAGGCTGGGATGGTGCCAGTCAGGTCCCTGGAGCACAGAGGGAAGGTGGCTAAGGTGGAAGTCATACATGGAGGCAAAGTACTTTGGTTATTGTTATAATTGCAGAGAACAGCTGGTTCCCCATATTCTAAAGGCCTAAGCACTCTTTATGACATTTTCTTTCTTCTTTTAAGACTACGTCACAAGGCAGCATAAGATTATGTGCCATATTTATTCAGCTAAACTCTAAATTTCACGTAGTTTTTTTTGGTAGAGCTTGCAACACCTGATTTAGAAACCTGTTCTCTGGCACTCAGTAAATGTAAAGACACAAAAAATAATAATAATGGATTTGAATGATTAGAGTTTTACAGAGAGACAACAAAACAAAATGAATGGTACTGTGTGTAGCGAAACGCCAGGTCAAGATTGACAATTCAAAACCAGTAGAACTAGAAAGTGGACACTGAAAAACAATCATACTAAAAAAAGTCATGATGTTCTTGCTTAAAGATCGTATACCCTTTTCCAATCTTTTAATTTTACAACTGGGGAAACTAGTAGTTGGTGAAAAAGTGAGGATAAAAACACATTTCTAAATTGCTAGGCCTGGTGATTTTTCATTTAGAACATGTTGCATGCAGATGTAAATAGATAACCTGTCTGCGAACAAGAATGGGGGGCAGCCTACTTCATTTCTATTTCCCTGGAGAAAACCGAAAGGAGGGAAATGAGAAGTGTGATCCCATGAACCCCACCACAGTTCTGCCCCATGACTTTCCTCATTTAATGGCACATAGTGATATAAGTAGCCAAAGCAATGAATGCCTGGACTTGCTGTTGACGTTAAAATGATTTTTAAGTGTGCCCCCTTAAAATTACTGCTGTGTTTCCTGGTGCATTTCTGGTCGGACACGGTGGCTCATGCCTATAATCTCAGCACTTCGGGAGGCTGAGGCAGGTGGATCATGAGGTCAGGAGATAGAGAACAGTGTGGAGAACATAGTGAAACCCTGTCTCTACTGAAAATACAAAAAAATTAGCAGAGCGTGATGGTGTGCACCTGCAGTCCCAGCTACTCTGGAGGCTGAGGCAAGAGAACTGCTTGAACCCGGGAGGTAGCAGTTGCAGTGAGCCAACATTATGCCACTGCACTCCAGCCTGGGTGACACAGCAAGACTCCATCTCAAAAAAAAAAAAAAAGAGATGCATTTCCCTTTCATCTCTCATTACATAGCTATAGTTTTTAAAACATATTACTCCTTCAAAATATGCATTAAAATATTTTCTTTAATGTGCATATATAGAACAAATAGTAAAAAGAAACTCTAAATTACTATGTCATATCACTGGCCTGTCTGGTTATAAACAAAACTTAGGCATTCCCACAGTGCAAAATTAACAGAAGAAAAATCTGTAAACAGAAACTTAACAGTGGACTCATGTTCCACATCACTGTGATTATGGGATGAATATTATTTTCTAATGTAACTGTCTGCTTTCATAATGAGTTTAGGTCCTCTGTTAGGATTCATGAAGAAATTAAATGAGATTCAGTGACCCTAATTATTAAGTAATTAGAGTTTAGAATTGAAATTACTGCTATGAATTAGAATACTAATAAAAAATTAGGTTAAGATGTTCCTTCTTGCTATTAAAAGACAAAATTTAAAATAATTTTCAAACAGGAATCAGCATCTTTTCACAACTTCTGTATTGTAACAAATTCTCATAAAGCATCTAGCACTGTGCCTAGCAAAGAGTAACCCCCTAAAAATAAACAACAACAGGGAATAATTAGTACTAACCAGGTCTTAGCAAACATTTCCTGGAAATAAATGAACTGCTGAAAATAGGAAAGCAGAGACTTTCTGCCTGTGAGGAAAACCTCTGGAGGAGCTCACCTATTTGTCGGTAAGGAATGTAAACAATCAGAGCCAAGGCTTTGGGACGAAAACACATATACTGGGTTAAATAAAAAATATTAAATGAGTTTCATCTGTTTATTCTGATTTTTATTAATGCGGTAACTAGAGAATTTAAAATTACATATTTAATAGTTTGCATTATATTTCTATTGGACAGTACTGGTCTAGACAATTGGTTGGTAATACAGAATAACTGCATAAACCTCCGAATGTCTCCAGGACAACTTTTCTGGTGAAACATAAATAAGTAATCTCTTTGCAAGAAAGTAAAGAACAAACATATGCCAAATCTTAAATCTGGGAACTAGAAAAGTACACGAAACATCTAAAACATATTCCAAAAGCATCCTACATTTTCTGGAGGAAGGATGGGTAAACTTTTTCTGAAAAAGACTAGAGAATAAATATTTTTGCCTTTGTGGGTCAGAGGGTCTCTGTCACAACTATTCAACTGCAACTACTCAGTGCAAAGGCCAGCCATAAACAATATGTAAACAGATAGGCCTGGCTGTGTTCCAATAAAACTTTATTAAAACAGGTCTACTGAATTTGTCTTGCAGCCTATAGTTTGTCAACTCCTGTTACAGAGCAAAATACTAGCAATTCAAATTTCAAAATCCCAGACAACATGAGTTTTAAACTGACCACATTTGCCTTAAACAATAATACTAAAGAACAAGAAAGGTCCAAATCAGCAGAAGAACAGCAATGGCTTCATTTGGAAAAAGACGGAAATTACTAAATGAGACAAATGATAAGAAAAATGAACAAAAAAAACCCTGTTGTCTCTGGAAACACTTCTTAAAAAGTCATGAAAGAACCACCAACTTACATTTAACTCTATTATCCACAGTAACGTTACAAATAAGAGGTCAAAGGTGACAAACAAACAGAAAGTCCTCCTGACATCAGATATGCCTTTCTTTTCCCTTCCTTCATAGGACTCAATCCTGGCCATGAGTTGTGTGGGGTTGATGGAATGGATGTTGCGCAGAGAAGCATGGGAGCTCTGGCTCCCGGTGAGAGCGTTCTCCATGTCTTCTGGCAGGTGGTTCATCCTGGAGGAGGGTTACAGGAGCCTTTTTCCAACCTCACCATCCCTAAAGAGAAGACACCTTTGGGAAATAAAATAGAGACACCATGTTAAATCCAAGCTGACCAAATATAACTGTGTTACCCTCTCCACTGTGCAACTATTTCTCTAACTGAACAACAGAGTACCTTGACTGATTTATGTTTTCATGAAGACATAAAGAGAAAGAGAAATGAGAGCAAAACATAATGTTTTAGAGCAATACTACAAAACAGCTGTTGTAGCAAAGAATGGCAATAGAGAAGAAGCAAATTGACTAGGAAAGGGTGAAGAACAGGATGTTAGCTACAATTGAAAGCAGTGTTCCTGATGACCTGGAGCAAGCCTCTTGGTGAACAACTCATGCCGGTTACCTTTCTGTGCCAGGGAGAAAACCTCCACAGTCCTGTAAGTATAATTATGCATAGGCTAGAAAATCATTTACTGAAAGCTTTCCTGGAGCATGTAAGCAGAATGTGTAAATTAGCTATAAAAAAGCTTATTTCCAAGGCTGGGCAATACAGCAAGATCCTGTTTGTACAAAAAAGAAAAATTAGCTGCGCATGGCAGCACAAGCCTATAGTCCTAACTACTCAGGAGTGGCGTGGGAGGATCGCTTGAGCCCAGGAGTTGAGGTTATAGTGAGCTATGATCATACCACTGGACTCCAACGTGGGTAACAGAGCAAGACATTGCCTCAAACAAAAAAACAAAAACAAAACAAAAATCACACAAAAATCCTTACTTCCTAAGGAGGAATTTCTTTCCATCAAAAGTACCTTATAAACTAAAGTTAGCATTTCCCCATCCTCTCAATGAACAAGGATGTTTCCAGGCCTCTTCTTGGAAAAGAAGTGCACACTTTAAAAAGTTTAGCACCAGGCAAACCACCCAACCAATAATTACAGAAGGTATAGTTCTATACAGAGATGCAGGCCCCTCAAGACCAGAGAGCACTTTTATAATAAAAATAAAAGATGAGCAATCTAAATAATCTGATCTGCTTATGGATGGGACAAGGATATTAAACAAAGTGTGGTGCATGGTATGATTGTCAAGTAGTCAAGTTTCCTTTTCTGTAGGACCTCTCCCTGTGGGATTATATACTCCTGGCTCTACTGAACTCATATCTGTTCTTTAGTCATGAATGTGACATGTAAGTGGGCAGAAGTTCATATGCCACTTGTGTCCAGAGCCGGTGCATGAAGAGCCAGTACGTGGCTTACTACGTTCTCGTTTCTTTCTGCCACAATGACTGGCAATGTCCAGGTAAAGAAGAGGACTTTCAAAGCCATAAAATAGAATTTAGAAACAGATGGCTGAGATTTCCCTAAGGCAATATGATCCTATTTGGTTCTATCATTCACTGTCCAGAACTTTTTCTCTTTACACTTGACCCTAATTTCTCTTCCTTTCTAATTCCTAATTCCACACTCAGGAATCAAAGTCTTTCTCATACTTTTTAACAATGTGGTGGTAAAATGGCACAGCATTTATGAAGGCAATTTGATTATATGAAATAAGTTACTTTAAAACATCCATACTTCTTGATCTTGTAACCCTAAATCTAAATGAGATTAACCAAGCTACAGACATTCAAAGCAAAAACTGATCTATGGCCTTAAAGGTCAGGTTAGTGATTATCTTCAAGAAAGAGGGAAGAAGCAGTGATTAGAAGGCAGAGGGTAGAGGACATATTTAGGGGACTTGGCAAAGTTCTGTTTCTTAACTTGAGTAGTGACAACATGGTTGTGTTCATTTAGTGATAATTTATTGATGTACACAGTAGTTTTAGTCATGTGTTAGCTCAGGAAAAATTCAAAATGCTATATAGTATATACATGTACACACAACTGAATAGTGTATATTATCTTTCAATAAAAATCCCTATTAAAAAACTTTATCATAAGGCATCTATAATAGTCTCAATTAGAAAACAACCTAAATAACTAATTAGAATAATTAGATAAATCACGGTATAGCCACAGTATAGTCACTAAAATAAATGTTTATGAAGCATTTGTAATGACTTAAAAATGCCTGGGTTATGATAACTAAATTAAAAATCGAATACTAGGCCTGGTGGGGTGGCTCATGCCCGTAATCCCAGCACTTTAGGAGGCCAAGGCGGCGGATCCCGAGGTCAGGAGATCGAGACCATCCTGGCTAATATGGTGAAACCCCATCTCTACTAAAAATACAAAAAATTAGCCAGGCGTGGTGGTAGGTGCCTATAGTCCCAGCTACTCGGGAGGCTGAGGCAGGAGAATGGCATGAACCCGGGAGGTGGAGGTTGCAGTGAGCTGAGATCGTGCCACTGCACTCCAGCCTGGGCGGCAGAGCAAGACTCTGCCTCAAAAAAAAAAAAAAATCGAATACTAAATGGAATACACACACATATAGTATGTTCAGAACTCTGTAAAATAAACCCAAACCGAATTCTTATAGGAATGCACCTATGAAATATATCAGATATTACCAATGATTCTCTCTGACTGATGAGATTATATTTTCCCCCTCCTTTGGCCTTTTTCACACTTTTTGCACGTGTTATATGTTTACAAAGAGAGGCACTAAATTCAAACATCACTCTGTCGGGGTTCTGGACAGATGTCCTCAGAACCCTAAGCAGACTTTCCCTTTCTTTTCTGCTGATCCAGGCAACATTAGGTAATGTGTCTCATTCAATTTGTTTCCTCAGAGTCAGCAAATCAGCAAAGCATTTTGAAAAACTCAGTAAGAAGCCACTTAAGTGTTTAGTAAAAGGAAAGAAAATATTAAGCTCCCAAATTGAAAGCATTCTTATATAATTTCTTTTTTTTTTTTTTTTTTGAGACGGAGTCTCGCTGTGTTGCCCAGGCTGGAGTGCAGTGGCCGGATCTCAGCTCACTGCAAGCTCTGCCTCCCGGGTTTTTACGCCATTCTCCTGCCTCAGCCTCCCGAGTAGCCAGGACTACAGGCGCCCACCACCTCGCCTGGCTAGTTTTTTGTATTTTTTAGTAGAGACGGGGTTTCACCGTGTTAGCCAGGATGGTCTCGAACTCCTGACCTCGTGATCCGCCCGTCTTGGCCTCCCAAAGTGCTGGGATTACAGGCTTGAGCCACCGCGCCCGGCCTAATTTCTGTCTTAATGAGATCAATGCCACCCTAGTGGAAGGCATAGCAACGGCATATTCCCCAGTAGCAGCTCTTAACACAAAGCTTGCAAGGCACTACCACCTGTCAGACTTCTAGGAGTTAATTCTGAAACAATAAGTAAATATGAATGTAATTAATACATCTTTTGTGATGAAACACACATTTTAAGTTTAAGAAAACAGCTGAGGCCGGGCGCAGTGGCTCATACCTATAATCCCAGCACTTTGGGAGGCCGAGGCAGGCGGATCACTTGAGGCCAGGAGTTCAAGACCAGCCTGGTCAACATGGCGAAACCCCGTCTCTATCAAAGGGAGTGGGAGCGGTGGTGCACACCTGTAGTCCCAGCTACTTGGGAGGCTGAGGCAGGAGAATTGCTTGAACCTGGAGGCAGAGGCTGCAGTGAGCTGAGATCGTGCCACTGCACTCCAGCCTGGGCGACAGAGTGAGACTGTCTCAAAACAAAACAAACAAAAATAAGAAATCTGGATGACTGAATACAGACATATTTTTGCAACAATATATCCTACATTATGATAAAGCAACTCAGATAATTCTAAGCCAGTCTAATAATTAGCAGCTATATTTAAAAATCAATTTAAATTATTAAATTCACTAATATGTGAACAGAAAATTGAACAAATTCAAAATTCAAACTGAGGACCGATTTTAGGAGGAAGAGCATTTTCAAGGAAATTAAATCATTTTCTTAGTTTCACTCCTTTTTCCTTCCACAAACGCACTTCTTGTGGATAAAAAAGATTAATAAAGAAACATACAACCCTAGAAATCTGAGATACATTTCAAAACAAAATATGATATTAAATACACAATGGAATACATATGGCTTGGGAAATGAGAATCATTACACGATTTTTCATATGTGTATGTGTAACTGCTAATTAGCAAGAATTTACAGATACTTTCACCTCAATAAAAAAAAAGTTACACAAAGCACAGACATCTCTAAGCAGACTGGCTCTAATCAAACTGATCTTTCTCTGGGAAAGAGGGAAGTTGTAAAAAGGCAAGCGAGCTTGCTTTTCTTTTTCTTTCTGATTTACCTACTTAATCCAGTGAATTAACTGGTCTAGATGAAACCAATGACAAGGTTAATCTCCATTAGGTTATGAAAACACACAGTTCAGACTTCTAGAATTAATTTTTTGAGTGAAACTTTTACTCAAAAACAGAAAAATAAGAGAAGAAGGGTGCTTAGTTTGAGGGACTCATGTTAAAAACATACTATTCGAACTCAGAAACATTTGGCCATCTTTGTCCTCTATCTCCCTTACTGCTGGTGAAACTGACTAACAGTCACATATGGCCTCTTGCAGCACACAACAGCAGGTCAACAAATTTGACAGCTTCTTCTCCCCATGCCCCCAAAAAACAATTACTCCTGATTGATAATATATTTGGGGGATTGGTAAGGGCCTGTGGGCTGGTGGGAAAAGAGAGCTCAAGAATCTTTCTTACTCCTACAAAGCAGACTGTAAACTGGAAAATTTGGGAAGCACTGGTGAAAAATACTAAGGAAATGTCAGCTAATTTATTTATTTATTTATTTATTTTTTTTTTTTTTTATTATTATACTTTAAGATGTAGGGTACATGTGCATAACGTGCAGGTTTGTTACATATGTATACTTGTGCCTTGTTGGTGTGCTGCACCCATCAACTCGTCATTTACATCAGGTATAACTCCCAATGCAATCCCTCCCCCCTCCCCCCTCCCCCCTCCCCATGATAGGCCCCGGTGTGTGATGTTCCCCTTCCTGAGTCCGAGTGATCTCATTGTTCAGTTCCCACCTATGAGTGAGAACATGCGGTGTTTGGTTTTCTGTTCTTGTGATAGTTTGCTAAGAATGATGGTTTCCAGCTGCATCCATGTCCCTACAAAGGACACAAACTCATCCTTTTTGATGGCTGCATAGTATTCCATGGTGTATATGTGCCACATTTTCTTAATCCAATCTGTCACTGATGGACATTTGGGTTGATTCCAAGTCTTTGCTATTGTGAATAGTGCCGCAATAAACATACGTGTGCATGTGTCTTTATAGCAGCATAATTTATAATCCTTTGGGTATATACCCAGTAATGGGATGGCTGGGTCATATGGTACATCTAGTTCTAGATCCTTGAGGAATCGCCATACTGTTTTCCATAATGGTTGAACTAGTTTACAATCCCACCAACAGTGTAAAAGTGTTCCTATTTCTCCACATCCTCTCCAGCACCTGTTGTTTCCTGACTTTTTAATGATCGCCATTCTAACTGGTGTGAGATGGTATCTCATTGTGGTTTTGATTTGCATTTCTCTGATGGCCAGTGATGATGAGCATTTTTTCATGTGTCTGTTGGCTGTATGAATGTCTTCTTTTGAGAAGTGTCTGTTCATATCCTTTGCCCACTTTTTGATGGGGTTGTTTGTTTTTTTCTTGTAAATTTGTTTGAGTTCTTTGTAGGTTCTGGATATTAGCCCTTTGTCAGATGAGTAGATTGCAAAAATTTTCTCCCATTCTGTAGGTTGCCTGTTCACTCTGATGGTAGTTTCTTTTGCTGTGCAGAAGCTCTTTAGTTTAATGAGATCCCATTTGTCAATTCTGGCTTTTGCTGCCGTTGCTTTTGGTGTTTTAGACATGAAGTCTTTGCCCATGCCTATGCTCTGTAGGAAACTCTTGCTTTCTGCATTATTGGCCCTTATAATAAGACTGAATTTTTTTTTCTGTGACTCATTTCATTGGGATAAACTTGAGTTAAAGATATTCTAAATACAAGTGTATTTGAGTTAATATACTAGATATACTTCTAAATGTTTTTAAGGAACTCAGGCTTAACACATAGAATGTTTAGCTTGAGTTCCTTAAAAAATATATAGGTTAAATGAGTATAACAAATAGTGGAAAAGGGAAGAACGAGAAGCACTGCACTAGCTTCTTCACAAGCCTTGAAGCGACACAGCAGGTTAAGGGCTGTGATACATTTCCAGATGGGTGAAATGGAGAAACCATGCCTCAGAGCAGTCTCGGGTGGGGGCTTTGAGGGGAACAGTGGGGAGGACTACATCTACCCAGCTGCTTCTTGTTGCCTATTTCCACCTGTCAAACTCCTCCTGACAGTGAGCCAACTCTACTACACTTCTAGTTGCTTCATCTGGCCAAAGCAGTCTCTCTTAAAACCAGATTACACATTCCTGGGTATGACATTTCATTCGAGTCTTGAGGGAAGACACGAAAACTGGGTGTGGGACTGGCTAGCCTAGGTGCTGGAACCCCACAGACTAGAGTAGAGCTGCTTGCCCAGCAAAGCCAGTGGCTGCAGGTTCTTGAGGCAATGCCAAAAGAGGCTGAGAAAGCGCAGAAAACGTGTCATGGGATTTTCACATGCAATAAAGTTCTGAATTTTTGGTGTGCATATGTACCAATATCACATGTAGATCTTGGTTAATCCTCAATACCTGATCCATGTGATTCTGACACTCATTGAGAAAGAGAGCTTCCTTTTAATGAGTAAAGAGAATGATCATTCCTTAAAGCTGCTTTCCACTGTCTGATTATTGGATTTCACCCTAACCATACCCTTCAGAAAGCTGAAGTACAGTGTGAGTTCCTTCAGAGACACTTTTCTGAATGCTCCCCATATTCCAACCAGATACATTTCCCCCAAGCTCCCCTAATCTGTGGATGTGACACTTAATGGTACTGCTTACCACAATAGGCCTTAATTATCCACTTTGCTGCCTCTCCCACTAAGTAGTATATTCCTTAAAGGCTCTGAAAATGACCACAGCACATGACAGACAGCAGGAACAGAACAAATATCAACTGTATAAATTCTATCTAGCATCTAGCACAGATATTAGCAGAGAGTAGGCTATCAGCAATCTCTGTTGAATTCAGGAGATTACAACTGTTTGTTTTTGTTTCTGAGGAAGAGCTTGGGTATTTTTCCAGATGTCATTTCAGAAGTATTAAATATTCAATCCGGAGTACTGAGATCCTCTCTGGGGTTGGCTTAAGGAAAGCCATACCTCTCTAAAGAGGGTGCTAAGTATTGATTAGCTGTATACACAGGAAGCTAAATCTGCAATTCAGAATTTATCCCAACTGTGTGGGAAGTATGGGAGTGAAGAATTAGAAAATAAAGAAAAACATATGGGTGAGAAGATGAGAATCCCCTTTGGTTGTTTTTTGAAAAAGAGACTGATGTCTTGTTTTATACCAATGTGTAATTATCCTCCTCTATACTATAGTATCAGTCAGCTATTTCTATTTATGCTACATTAACAAATCACTAAAAACTCAATGGCTGAAAGTAACCCACATTTATGTTCAAGCTCACAGGTCTGTACGCTGCCTGAATTTCACCTGATCTAGGCCGCACCTCATGATGGGTACAGAGCCGGGTCGAAACATCAGCTCCATCTGCTTCCCACACAGAAGTGACACTACCCAGACGGTGGACAGCAGCTGCCGTGGAGCACGAGCTACCACTGCTTGCATTTTACAGGAGCCCCACAATCTCTCAGCCTTCCTAGGAGGAGAAGAGAGAGACTGTGCACCTCCTGTTGACAGCCCGAAGCCAAGTCTCTCAACCCAACCACCCAGCCTTCTCAGCACTACTTAAGGCAGCAGCCAGGACACTGTATGTTTTCTTCCAAAGAATGTTGGAATAACAGACATTAAAAATATTTAATTTAGAAAGGCTTTAGTCATCATCTTAGCAAAAGTCTTTGGAGATGATTTGGCTTAGAGACACGTTTTCTTGGTCTTGTACAGTGTTTCTTAAGATACTGACTTAACTGCTAACATTTTAATTACTTTTTCCCCAGACTTCTAGCTTCTTTGAAAAGTCAAAAGGTATAGAATCATCAGGCCTGCATTCTCTTACCATGATGATAAAGCCAAGCTGCTGACCACTTTAAGTGGGGCACACACTCTCCAGTTGGCCTCAATCTTCACCTAGCATGGAGGCAACTGACTTTGCCAGCCTGATCTTTCTGACTCTTCTTACAGGCAAAAACGGTGGGGCCTACATGGATCCATCTAAGAGATATTTCAAGGTGGTGTATAGTTATGATTCAAACTTGGTTCTTTCCTTTCCATCATCCTGCCTTACCCCAGATTCATAGAAGGAAGTGGGAGATACATCAAGAAGTGTTCACATGGTGTGCGAAATACAGTCATGCAATTTGAGAGTCCCAAAGCACAGACTGCCATGGCTGTGCCTACTGTATCCTGGGACTGGGTGTCCCTGGAAGCAAGAAGCAGCCTGAGCTGGCTGTCTTGCAAGGCCCCCCACTGTTATGAGACCTGGTTAATGACACAGAAGTCCTGTTTAGAGTCCTCACCTTCCCTTCCGAGGTGAAGCAGCTAGAAGTAGGATATGAGAACAGTGAGTGAATAACCTGACATTTATATACTTACCTTGCTAGTATGAGAAAGAGGCCTGAAAAAACACAGATGCTTTAAAAATAAGCATGCATAGAGAAGAGAGAGATGTGGGGCAGAAGCTAATCCAGAATACTAAAAACATAGCAAGACAGAGTCACCTTCATATTCTAAAGGCACCCATGTGACATGAGGAACATTATGGCATGCTAACAAGACCTAGAAAATTGATGTGTAAAATTTAACCTGTAATTCAAAATTTGGTAAAATAAAAAGTTCTGCTTAATGTCTGCCTATATGAGCCTGTCTAAATTTTGAAAACACTTCAAAAATGGTTTGTAGATAAGATATTCTTAAAAAAAGAAACAAGTGGCTGGGCACAGTGGCTCACAAATATAATCCTGGCACTTTGGGAGGCTGAGCAGTTTGAGAGTAGCCTGGGCAACAGAGTGAGTCCTCATCTCTTCAAAATATTTAAAAATTAGCTCGCCATGGCAGTGTAGACTTGTCATCTTAGCTACTCGGGAGGCTGAGGCAAGAGGATCACCCGAGCCCAGAAGTTCCAGCCTGCAGTGAGCTTAAGATTATGCCACTGTACTCTAGCTTGGGAGACAGAGCAAGACCCTGAAAGAAAAAAAAAAAAAAAGAAAGAAAGAAAGAAAGAAAGAGAAAGAGAGATGGAAAGAGAGAAAGAGAGAGAGAAAGAGAGAGAGAAGGAGAGAAAGAGAAGAAAGAAAACGTAATGCTATCCCACAGGATGAGAAATTCATAGGGAAAGGACTGGCAGGGGGCAAGGTTAGGGAGTTGATGCATGTGTGTGACACTCCAGCCTCCTGAATCTGAGAACCTTCACCACGAAGCTCTACAGGAAAAGTTTCATAAAGCCAAAAGCAAACAAATCTTTCTTTGGCAAACTGCCCATTACATTTACATTGACATTTCAAAGCAGCCTTGTTTTCCTGTGTGCCATATATGCTCCCTATTAAATACAATGTCCAGAAAAAAAAAAAAAAAAGGTGTTTAAAAATTAAATCTAGTAGCCCCAATTTTAAAAATGTTTTTTCTAAAAATTTATTCTCATAAATTACATCCAAATTAACAGCTGAGGCAACAGAAAGCTACTATATAGAGAAATATGGGTAGAAACCAGTCATCCCAAAATAATATGTGAAAAATTCTATAAAGCATTTAAATAAACTCACCCAGCCAATTATTTGGTATTACTTCAAATTAAAAAATATTTTTGGAGTCAAATAACCAAATTTTGTCATCAAATTCCTAATGTGCCAAGTGAAAATGAGTGAAATGTTTAAAAAAGAAATAGAAAAAAAGACGTTTATGTATGAAACTCTACAAAGCATTCCACAGATACACATGATCAGTTCTACAATGGGGAAAAATTTTGAAACAAAGTAATACTGAGAGTTACCCTATTAAATCAACACATAATGAATCAAAGTAGATGTGCTGGATCCTTAAAGAAACAAAATAGCTCACAAGCCAACCAATGAGAACAAGCTGACAGGCACATGCTCAAGTCTAAAGAGGAGAAGAGGCAATGTGCCCATCAGAAAGAAGATGGGTCAGCCAGGAAAACACAGGAAAAGGAGTGTCACAATCCAATGTGACACTCCATCAAGCATCTCCCATCCATTGGCCAAGTAATTCCTATAATTAATTGACAACGATTTAATTTAATAATCTTCTGCATACCTCCCACATCCTTTTTCTAATTCCATGTTTCTGATTAAGATGTAATATTTTATGTAAGGAAACAACAAGCTGGTCAGGTTGAAGCAAACATTCAGTCTACATGGCAGTTAAGGTGTTCACTGCAGACACTGAGATGTGAGCCTACTCATGCAAGGCAAAGCCACTTGCAACTGAGTTCTTTAAGCTGCTGACTAATCAAGTTTCTCAGTTAACAACGCAAAGGTCTGGGTTCAAACACGAATAAGGTCACCAGTGTGATAACACTGAGTAGTTTTTTGGGAGATGGAGTCTAGATGTGTTTCTAATAACCTACACTGGCACCATCAGCTACAAACTGCTCTTTGGGAACTTCTAGAGAGATTATTCGGACACAATCTAAATGATGGATAGCTATCACAAAATACTGACACATTCTGTACATGGTATGCAAGTAGTAATTCCAAAAAAGAATTGTAGAAAGGTTGTATCATCACTCAGATATTCCCCCAGTATCTCTTTATAAACTTACAGGTAATTATCAATAATTTTCCATAACTGGCATTATTAAGTGGACTACAGTTAGCAAGCTCAAAGCAAAGCTAGAATCACTGAACTTGACTATACAATAATAATACTACACTTGTTTATTCTGACTTGCATGTATTTGGGTATGATTACTAATTCATACCCAATAAAAGTCAGAGGAGGTTCACAGCTCACACAAAGGCTTTTAATAAGTCCACAATAACTCAAGGTGCATAATTAAGCTCTGAAAATTCTGACATATACTCTTTCAACTCAGCAAGTATGGTTAACACTGGGATTTTTAAAAACTGAGAAGTATGACCGGGCACAGTGGCTCACACCTGTAATCCCAGCATTTTGAGAGGCCGAGGCAAGTGGATCACATGGGGTCAGGAGTGTGAGACCAGCTTGGCCAACATGGTAAAACCCCGTTTCTACTAAAAATATAAAAATTGGCCAGGCGTGCTAATGCACGCCTGTAGTCCCAGTTACTCAGGAGGCTGAGGCAGGAGAATCACTTGAACAGGGAGGTGGAGGTTGCAGTGAGCCGAGACTGCGCCATTGCACTCCAGCCTGGTCGACAAAGTGAGGCTCACTCCAAATATATATATACATATATATATATATATATATATAAAATTAGGCTTAATATTCACCACTCAGTATCAGTGTATGCTTTATGTGAAAGAACAGAGATACAAAATGTTCTTAAAACAAAAAAAAAGGCAAATGCTATGTAAATGGAAGATTATAATAACAATGAAAGGTTTTGACATTTACTTGTTTAGCCTATTTGATATTTTAATGATATGAATACAGATTATTTCAATATTATAATTAAAATTTTTAAAACAGATAATTATTTTAACTCCACAGTCATAGACTATATACTATGTTGAGGAGGTAAGCCATATTTATAAAATTGGTAACAAAACTAGACCACCAAAAAACACGTAATAAATCTTGCAATAAGGAACTCTATAGAGAATGAGCAGTGCCGTAAAATAGACTTCCATAACATAGTACTATTTTCTAAAATAACATTGGGGTAAAAATACTTAAAAAGTAAAACAAACTATTGGAAAAAAAATGACAGTAAAAACAGTGGAAAGCTGTAAACTTGGGCTTACTATCAAAATCATTACCTTAAAGTAATTTAATTACTTTTAAAATAAAAAATAAAATAAAATAATTAGGCATGTAAATAATAAAGTTAGAAAGCTGTAACTATTCTATATGGAAAAGGATAGAAAATAAAAAAGAAAAACAATGAATACAATTAGTAAATCCAAAAGGAGAATGATAACTGTTGCAAGCTGGGGAGTGGGAAAAACGTGATTCTTTATAACAAAAACTCTACTTTTGCACTGGATGAACACTTCATAAACAAATTTAAAATATACAGATAAACTCAGTGATCAGTCCTTTAAGAGGGCATATGTAAAGTACTAATACAGGGAGTACTCATAAAGGAATACAAGTACCACTAAAGAAGAGGTCACTTTCAAAGTATAAGTAATATTTTAATTCCATTGAAAACCATAACTAAAGTCAATACTCTGGAAATAAATTACACTAAGAAGAAGCAAATGACCTGAATAGAATAAACCATTCCAGAAAAAGAATACTGAAAAAAGCAAAAAATAATTATCTAGCAAAGGGACTGGAGTCAGACAGTTTTATAGGCATTTCAATATTTGAAATAAAAGACAAAATCCTACATATTGATTCAGAATGTTAAAAAGGAAAGTTATTCTATTATTAAATAAAGCTAGGATAATACTGACATTATCTGAACAAGAACATGTAACAACACAAGAATATGAAAGGCTGTAACATACAACAGGACAAAAGTATAAACTAACTCCACATATTAATATAACATAATTATCTATTACATAACATTATATACCATATATTAACATAATAACAAAATGAATAGAGCTTCCTTACACCGGGACTTATTGTGTCTAGACACAATGCTGAGTACTTAAGATACATTATGTCATTTAAACCTCAGAACAGCTCCCACAAGTAGAACAAACATATCACAGCTTATTCCTAAAACCTCACATAATTCAAAACACATATAGATAAAAACTAATCCCGGCTGGGCACGCTGGCTCACGCCTGTAATCCCAGTACTTTGGGAGGCCGAGGCGGGTGGATCCTGAGGTCAGGAGATCAAGACCATCCTGGCTAACACGGTGAAATCCCGTCTCTACTAAAAATATAAAAAATTAGCCGGGCGTGGTGGCGGGCGCCTGTAGTCCCAGCTTCTTGGGAGGCTGAAGCAGGAGAATGGCGTGAACCCGGGCGGTGGAGCTTGCAGTGAGCTGAGATCGTGCCACCGCACTCCAGCCTGGGCAACAGAGCGAGACTCCGTCTCAAAACAAAAAAAAACAACAACAACAAAACTAATCCTAATAGGAGAAGAGACCATTTCTGTTTACTCATTAAAACATTTCACTGCATTTCAAAAGCATGCACCAACACAACTTACAATTCATTTGGGCCAAAAGCTTTGAAATTATGTACATTTTGACTGGTTTTAAATTGGAGGCAGGTGGCAGGGGGAACTTGCATAATTTCAAACTTTGTAGGACAACTCTTCATTTCCAAGTAGATATCTGTTTCACTCTCTTAAAATGTGGCTCTCTAAGTCTCTTATTCTGAAAGAGACATAGAGAAACACATAGAGAAGGATTTTGGGAAGAGCCATGGATAAACACATCCCTGACATTAAAAAAACAACAATGTAAGCTGAAAGAAAAGTAGAAACTAACAGCTGGCCTCAGGAGACAAGGAGAAACAAACAGGAGAGGGGTGTGTGCCCAATCTTCAGAGGCTATATGTGTGGAAAGAGAGCACAGACTTTTATTTATCAGTGGAAGCCAGAAATCTGAATTGTAACAGGAAATTTTCCGAATATTAAACATTAGTTCAATTTTTTAAAAAAGCACTTAGTTGACAACAGCAGATTTTTTAGAGAAGCCAATTAAATTTATGAGATCATTTATTAAATGGTTTCCTGGGACCTTCATTCAGGTAGAGCTCAAACTCTTTAATTTTGCCTAACCTAACACTGGCCTACGTCTCCACAACCACTTCACCATGGTAAAAAAATCACAAGCAGTTCCCTAAAGACATTATGTTCTCACAAACCTCTGCTTGCATTTTTCTCTCCAGTAAGCACCTCGAGTGCCACTCTCCTTATCTCTAAAGTTCTGACCCATTTGATAAGCCTTGATTCAAAGCCCATTTTCTCAGGGAAACCTTTGTTTCCTCTTACTCTTCTAAAGTTCTCTGCCCCATCAGAGAAAAGTGTACACAGACCTCTATTATTACATCTATCATGCTGCATCAAGATTACTTTTGCTCTTCCATTTAAAAAAGCAAGCAAGCAAACAACAACAACAAAACTTTGTTAACAAGAGCTCACTTTTATGACTTTGTGATTCATATATTTACCACTTCCTTCAATCTGGGAGAGTGGGAGAAGAAATTAGACACAGAAAGAGAGAGAGAAAGAAAAAAAAAGAAAGGGCAGCCATTTAAAATAGCATCAAAAACAAAACACTAAGGAATAAATTTAATAAAAGATATGCAATATCGTAAAACTGAAAGCTACATAATACTGCTGAGAGAAATGGAAGTAGTTGAAAATAAATTGTGAGATATACCATGTTCATGGATTGGAAGAATTCATATTGTTAAGATATCAATTCTCCCCAAACTGATCTACAGATTCAACTCAATTCCAATCATAATCCCACCATGCCTTTTTTTTTTTTTTAATAGAAACTGACTGACAAGCTAATTCTAAAATGTATATAAAATGCAAAGAAATAAGCCTGTCCAAAGCAATCTGGAAGAACAACAAAAATAGAAGACACATTACCTAGCTTAAAGACTTTCCGTAAAGCTTCAGTAATCAAAATAGTATGGTACCAGCATAAGAATAAACAAATAGGTCAATAGAACACAACAGATAAACATATAAACATATAACATATAAACAGATAAACATATAACATATAAACAGGTCCAGACATATATGGTCACTTCAATTTTGACAAAGCTGTCAAAGTAATCCAATGGTGAAAATAAAGTGTGTTTTCTGCAAACAATGCAGAAAACAACCGGATATTAAAACTGAAAGGAACTTCAAACCCTAACTCACACCAGGTAAAAAATAATTTAAGATGATTTACAGACCTAAACATAAAAATTAAAAACACAAAGCTTTAGAAGAATGTGTAGGACAATTTTTTTGCAATCTTTTTTGCAAAGATTTCTTAAAGAAGACACAAAAAGTTATAACCTTTAAAAAAATTGTGTAGGCTGTCATGAAGGGGCTCCCCCTGGTCCATTTGGGACAACTTGAACATAAAAATGAATAATGACAGTAATGTTGGAATTTACATTGGACGAATTTAAAAATTCCATGAGTCCACAGTAATATTGTAAATAAAAGACAGATGGCATGGGAAGAGTTCTTCTATAAAGAAAAACGTCAGATAAAAATGTAAAAGGAATAATAAAATTAGAAAAATCAATGGTTTGCAACTCCCAGAGTAGTAACAGATTCAGGCAAGGACCATTATGGACACCAGCAATTATTAAAAGGTTGTTGGGGCATATGATATTATAGTTTCAAAGTAGCATCTCTCAGATTATTTAATAATTTCATTGGGGATGATATGCTTTTACAGTGGAGAGATCTGGCAGTCACCACCTGAACCAAGTAATCAAACAGCATCAATACTAAAGCAAGCTGGCATTACCTGCCTTCTGATATGATGCAATAAGAACTATATAACATCAATTATGATAAATCCTTGTCAGAAGTTTTACTTGAATTTAGTCATTAAAAAAAATAAACAAACAGTATATGGGACATTCTACAAGTCAACTATCCTGGACTCTTCAGAGAAGTCAATGTGGTGAAAAACAAAAATAAAAAGGATAGTGGTGTGAAAACTCTTCAAATAGAAAAGAGCATAAAGAGACACGAGCATCGAACGCAATGCACAAGCCTAGAATGAATCTTGAATTAAAAAACAAAAGCCACAAAAGACAATTGGAGAATTGATTACAGTTAGGAGAATGCCCTTATTCTTAGGAGATGCACACTGAAGTACTAAAGGATAAGTGTCATCATGTATGCAACTTACTTCTGATTCACTTGGAAAAAAACTTATTTCTGATTTATTTGGAAAAACGTAAACACATAAGGCTGTTTTGAGATGGCACTGCTGTGTCTGTACCTGTCTATCTATACACAGTATATACACACATACACACAGTATGAATACATTTAAACATAAGATGCATATAGTATACATATACATATGTAACATATGTATGTGCCATAATCCCCCTCCCCAACCTTATCTGCAGTTTCCTTTTCCAGTTTCAGTTACCTGTGGTCAACTGCTTGAACTACAAAAATACTACATAGAAAATTCCTGAAATAAACGTTCATGAGTTTTAAATTGTGTGTCATTATGAGTGGCGTGATGAAATCTCCCACTATTTCACTCCATCCCACCCAGAACATGAATCACCCCTTTGTCCAGAATAGCCACATCATATGTGTTATCCGCCCATTATTGCATAAGTAAAATCAAAATGTTTATAGGGTTTTGGTTTATAGGGGTGTGGTTTCAGGCATCCCCTGGGGGGGCTTGAAATGTACTGTACATGGATAAGAGGTAACTACTGTATAGCAAAGAAAGCAAAGGCAAATTTTCATGGCAAAAAAATCATGAGACCAACTTTGCTCTTAAGTATGTGCTACACTTACAGGCAAAGAGAAACCAAACATCCTCAAAAACCACTTAAATCATGCTATAACACAGAATGCATATGAATTTTGTACACGTACCTTTGTATAACAATTCTTACCTACACAACAGTTTGAGTTGCACTAATAGACTTAAAGGAAAACCCATATAAGAATTCCGGACACTCAAATCATTCTGCCCTTAATACAACCATCAAATTACCGAAACACAAATGGAGATATTTAAAGGCTTCTAAAGTGTGCGTGACTATAGATAGAAGTCATTCTATTTTCATTTTGAGCCAATGTCACTTATATAACTGAAAATGGTCTTTTATTATTGCTGCTGTTATAAGATGTATGTGAGAGTGGAGTCACATCATCCAATGGTTCAGGGTCTAAAGTTTGTTCAGGTCTTTAGTAAAAATGTGTATAACATACACCACAAGCTTTTACAAGCCAAGTTTGTTGTAACTTGGCTTCAAAATGAACAAACAAATGAACAAACTTCATTTGTTCCCTGCACTAGAACTCAGGGACCCCTGGGGAAAGACAGATCTTTTACAAAGCACCACCTACCAAGGCTCGGACACACCATGTGTTATTTAATTCACATGACTGACTTATTACACTAGGACGCACATTTCAACTGCACTTCCTTCTGCTCCTCTCCTTACTTTTCTTTATGAATTTCGACAGCCCAACTCCATGGTAACATCTTTATATATTATCTCCATGGTGTTATTCTTAATCTTTATTTTCTAGGCCTCGTATTTTCCAGTGTCATTTACTTTCCTTTGGGATGTAATTAATGCTTTCATTCCGTCTTAATAAATCTGCTTACTCGTGAATGCTTTGTGTTCTGCCCTCTTCCCACACACACACATCCAAGGCTGCCTGCTAAAGTTTGGTCTTTGTTTTGTAGTCTTGTCTCATTCAATGATTTCTGTTACCATCAGCAGATAAAAGTAATTGTGTGCACATAACAGAACTTAACCTTTCAACAATCTGCTTTAAGACTCAGATTTATTTAGAAATTAACATCAATGACTTAGAAAACTTAAAGGGGAAAAACACATGTCATAGTGCTTTTAAGTCACTCCTCTGGCAGACATTAATCTATCTCCTGAACTCCAACTGTCTTTTAAAGCAACATAATTTCTGTGTGATCTATTTCCTATAGGAATATTAAAAATATTACTAAACTTTCATTTGACACAGTGCAGAGAGAAATATTAAGATTTAAAGATGGCTGGGTAAACCCGTATCAATGTTTTCATAATTTACGAGACAAACCTAAAATAGACATTGAGAAGCTGAATCTGGACGTGAACTACATGGTTTCAGAATTGCACTTGATAATGTTTGCAAATTCAAAGTTTGCCAAGAATATACCACATCTACTACATTCACCCACAAATATGTTTGAGCACTAAAATTGTGTCAGGTCTTCTTCTGAGCACTCCCATGGTGATTAACAAAACATCTATCCTCACATAGTTTACCTTCTTGAGGAAGCGGATGGAAGACAAAGTAGGGCTGGAAATATTGTCATTTTAAACTGAGAGGTCAAGATGATTTCATTGAGCAGGCGGCATCTGAGCAACAACTAGCAGGAGATAAGGAAGAAATGCCAGGTAGATATGAGGAAAGACACTTCAGATAGAGGGAAGAACAGGGGCAAAAGTTCTGAGGAGGGGTGGAGATGGTCACAGAGGAGTGCAGCCAGGTGGCCAGCGAGGCTGGAGCCAAGTGAGAGAGGGGAAGAACATCAGATGATGACAGATCAGTTAACAAAGGGCTGGGCCTTGTGTATGGGCCACTGTAAAGTCTTACTCTGAATGAGATGGGAAGACACTGGAAGATTTTCAGTAGAAGAGAAAAATAATGAGCTTAAGTTTTAACAGGCTCTCTGGCTGCTCTGCTGAAAAAAGCATAGACGTGGGGAAACCTGTTAGGAGACAGCGGCAATAATTCAGGAGAGAGATGATGTACTGACTCCATAGAATAGGGTGAGGGCAGTAGAGGGGATGAGAATAGATTGGTTCTAAATAAGGAGCCCAAAGCATTTGGTGACAGATTAGCCATGGGGTATGGGAGAAAACAAGGACTAAAACAGAACCGCAAGATGTAGAGCTTGAGGAACTGGAAGGATGGATGTGCTATTTAGTGAAAGTGGTAAGCTAGAGAAGGGGCAGTTTTGAGCAAGAATATCAGTTCAGTTTAGACATAAAGCATGAGATGCTTATTAATATCCAAGTCGAGATAAAGTAAGCAGCTGGATATGAATCAGGAATTCAGGGGAGCATAGAGATGAAATTTTAAAACATAAAATATGCAGAAATAAGAACATTCTTCTATGCCATAAAAATGAAAAAAAAAAAAACCAAAAACTAATAAATTGTATCTATTTATAGAACAGAAAACAATTATAAAGTGGGTCCTATGTAAGTCCACTAAGAGTTCCCATTTTAACAAACCGTAAGTGTTGAAAACCAAAGAAATGTAACACCACACAAGCATTTAAAATGGTTCAAAGGTAATACAAAAGGTCTCATGCTCTCAGCAGAATCTACAACTAGCCAATAGGGAAGATACATAAATAATACAAGGGAATGATTGAAGAGAGGGGAAAAAATCAAGTATATATTATTGACAATAACCATGACATTAGGACTGTTGCTTGGTCCAGGGAAAGAAGAGCAAGCCAGAAAGAGGAAAGGCATTTGACAACGTATATAGGTCATTCCATAGACTACAGGTTGGCAAAATGGGAAGATGCCATACAGCTGCCCAGTAATGTTGGGTGGTACGAAACACTTGTTAGCTCATCAACCCTGCAGGGGTCAACAACTTGGTAGTCAGTTATTTCACTTGCATGGGCTGAGTCAGCCAGCTGGCATGTTGGAGCTGGATCTCATCACTCGTTTAGTGCAAGTATCTCTCAAGATGGGCCCTGGGGATTAAGAATATTCTTTCATTTGTTTCTCTCTTTTTTTTTTAGAAGCTGCTGTAAGGTAGCCCAAAGTAACTGAAACGGGGTCTCTACAGCTACCTTCCTCCAGCTTCTATTGTCTCCAACCTTTTATTCTCCTCATAGTGGATTTCTCCTGGTGTTCAAATTGATTTTGCAGCCCTTTCCCCCCCGCCTTTCTCAGCTTTGGCTCTAACTCCTAAACTTAAATATAGCCATGTGTCACTTAATGACAGGGATACACTTTGAGAAATGTGTCATTAGGTAGCTTCCTCATTATCACAGTGTTAACTGACACAAACCTAGATGGTAGAGCCCACTATACACCTAGGCTATATGGTGCAGCCTATTGCTTCTAGGCTATAAACCTGTACAGCATGTTTCTGTGCTGAATACTGTAAGCAACTGTAACACAACGAGAAGTAGTATTTGCATATCTAAACACAGAAATGATACAGTAAAAATATGGTATTATAATTTTATGGGACCACCATCATATATGCAGTCCGTCGTTGACCTAAATGTTGTTATGCAGTATATAGCTGTATTTTCTCCACAGCTCACCTAGAAACTCCTTTGTTTTAATCTTCCAGGTCACAGAGCTATTTGTAACCCAATTTTTCCTTTAGGAGACTAATAAGGTCACTTCCACAAGTACAAAATACTGCTGATTTTTTAATTGTTGACTGTCTTTTTCCAGAACTTTTCTTTGGTCCCCCATAACAAAATCTACTTTTAGCTTTCCTAAAAAATCACACAATACATCAGTTATAAAATACCTGATGGCTAGTGCAAAGTTACCATTATTTTTGCCAATTTTGACTCAGTTCTGTCAACCATCAGCAGACCAGCACCCAAGGAGTTGTGTTGCTCCTCAGTGTACATATAAATATTATCTATGAATATTTAAAACTTCATCTTAGAGATGTATCACCAGCTTTGGCAATGAAGGAGTCAAGAGTCATATTACTATCTAGACAGGTGAAGGTCCCTCAATTAAGGAACTTGAAATATTTTCCAATGCATATGAGGACATCTCTGCATCACATAATGTCATTCCTTCAATACTTACTACAAGCAATTTTCAAATAAATGCTGTCAACTTTCAGCACAGGACTTGAGATCTTATTAATCTAGATCTGAAAATCAATAGTATCAACGGCGGTGAGCTCACTGCTCTCCTAGGAATCATAGGCAAGTGACTAAAAGTGTACTCTTCTTTTAGTAACTATCCTTCATCCCAAAGAATGTGTGTTCATCACACATTCTTCAATGCCTCCCCAGACCTATCTTTCTGTTCAGCTTTCTAAACAGAAGCTGAATTCCCAGGGGCCAGCTGGTAAGTAGTCAGCAAAGCCAGCACAGCTATTCATAGACAAGCTAGGTTTCTTTTCATTCAACAACATAAAACTCCTCAAGAATGTGGGAGGTAAGTGTTCCTGAAAATGTCACTCCAGTTGACAGAGCCATCTTCTACTCACTGTCCCTTTGGTGGCTCTTAGTTGGTGGAAGTGGCACACTAACAGCAATGCTAGGGAAGATGTAACATCAACTGCCCCCAGAGACAGCTGAGACCAATACCCTATGTCACAAAATAGAGCAGGTTAATGAAAGGTGTGCCATTCACATGTATGGCCAGAGGTATCCACCAACAGGCAGAAGTTACACACATTATCTCCCACGATGTGATATATAATAACAGCACATAAGTCCAAAAAGAAAGTATGAATCATACCACAGATAAAGGTTTGTAGTCCAAAGCTTGGCACATGTGACAGATAGGGAAAGTCAATCTCAAAATCTTGATGCCTAAGTTTTAAAAATCACCAGTATCCTTTTCTCTGAAAGACTTCTGGCCCAGCGTGGTGGCTCACTTGTAATCCCAGCACCTTGGGAGACCAAGGTGGGCAGATCATGAGGTCAGGAGTTCGAGACCAATCTGGCCAACTCAGTGTAACCCTGTCTCTACTAAAAATACAAAAAAATTAGCTGGGCTTGGTGGTGGGCACCTATAATCCCAGCTACTCAGGAGGCTGAGGCAAGAGAATCACTTGAATCTGGGAGGCAGAGGTTGCAGTGAGCCAAGACTGTGCCACTGCACTCCAGCTTGGGCGACAGAGCAAGACCCTGTCTCAAAAAAACAAAACAAAACAAAACAAAAACAAAGAAAAGACTTCTTAGGCAGTCATAGAGAAAATCAGACCCTCAAGAAGATCAGCAATAGAAGTAACCTCGTGATCCCCTTTACCATCAGCCTAACTCATGTTTCAGAAAATAGAATCACACAAAGACAACTAATCACAAGACTCAATTCAACTATAGGCTAAAATACTCAGAAAATAAAGTGTGCCTTACAGTCTAATAATGAGAACAGACTCAGAGCACATTACAGAGGCAGAGAATACAATAAAAGTAGTAGGATCTCTTTAATTTCATAAGGCTCTCAACAAAGGTTTGAAACTAGCACCATTCTTGAAAAACTTGCTCTCAAATAATGCAACAAAACAAGCAATAAATTATGACTATGGAGATACAGACATATAAGCAGCATATCTACTATATATAATACATATATATACTATATATAATACATATATATAGTAGATATAATGCATATATATAGTAGATATGCTGCCTATAAGTACTTTAAAATGTTTAAGGTAAGAATAACCAATAATAATCAGTAAAATCTTCTTTACAGTTTGTCTAATGAAAATGTATTAAATTTGATTCTGCTGCTGACTCTATCCTCCAAAGAGTCAGAATGGTGACCAACTCCATCCCTTTACTATCTCTCATCAGTTTCCTTCACTATTTCCTAATCATCCCTCACCCACATTACTCCAACAATTCAGTCTTATTCATCTCCAAAACATTCATTCCTCTACTCAAAATACCATTTCCCTCACCCAGTGCTTACCATTTTCAGTTCCCCTGCACAGGACGTTATAGAATTTGGACGGTTGTCCCCTCCAATTTTCATGTTGAAATGTAATTCCAAGTGTTGGAGGTGGAGTCTGGGGTGAGGTGTTCGGATCATGGGGGTGGATCCCTCATGAATGGCTTAGCACCATCCCCTTGGTGATGAGTGAGCTCTCACTCTGAGTTCGTGTGAGATCTGCTTGTTTAAAAATGTGTGGCATCTCCCTTCTCTCTCTCGCTCCCGCTCTTGCCATGTGGTATGCTGCTCCAGCTTTTCCTTCTCCCATGATTGTAAGCCTCCTGAGGACTCACCAAAAGCCGAGCCATGCTTCCTGTATAGCCCGCAGAACTGTGAGCCAATTAAATCTCTTTTCTTCATAAAAATTATCCAGCCTAAGGTACCTATCGGAAGCGACACATATGGACTAACACAGGAAGTTTCACCATCCTGCCTTTGCCCCAGTTCTCCCTCTCCTGGAATGCCTTTACCTTGAACACCAAACTATCATATTAACAGCAAAAATAAGCCTATTCATTGTTCAAGGTAGCTTAGGTATCACTTCCTCAATGAAACTTTCTCTGACCACCTATGTATAATATAAATTCCACATACCTTTCTTTAAGAGCACCTCCAGTCTTTCACGTTTCACATATTGTTCACATCTTCTTCTCAGCACTATACTGAAAACTCCTAGAGAACATTCTATATTCTAAGCACCTAAAGATATGCTTGGCATGTGTTAGGCATTCAATTAGTTTAAAAATTGCAACTATCACTGTATGAAAGTACAAAGTCATCTGCGTACTTGCTAACTAAGGTGAGAAAAACTTACATATATGGTTGGAGTTTCAACATAGTACAGCCCTCCCTTGGTATATGCAGGGAATTGGTTCCAGGACGACCAGCATACAGGGCATGCTGTGAAAACTATTTTAGGTCAGGTCCCTGATTTATGAAAAAAATTCACATACAACTGGACCTGTGCAGTTCAAACCTGTGTTATTCAAGGGTCAGCAGTATATTAAATAAGCCAATAATATTTTTATTTAATTAATAAAAATGTTCCCAACTCTCCCAAATTAACTAAATTGGTAATCTTTCTTTCCAATATATTTTGAATGCTATTTAGTGAAGTCATTCTAACAACACACTACAAAAATGAATACAATTATAGAGAAACAGAAACAAATCACTACATGAGTAGGAACCCATCTAACCCAAACAAATGGACATATTTATTGAGCATCTTCCATAAGTAAAACACCATGCTAAATACTATGCGGGAAATAAAATGGAAGACATGGTACTGATCCTCAATCTTAAATAACTGATTTCTAATTATTTATGTAACTGTATTACCTCCTTTATCAAGCTTGAATGAGTCTGATAAAGGAGGTAATACAGTTACATAAATAATTAGAAATCAGAGTCAAAGATAATTATAATACAAAGAAGACTGAACTTCTGGTGTGTATGACCAGAAAGGCTTAATGAAAAGGCTGGCCTCAGAGAAAATGAGACTTTCAAAGAAACGAAAATTTATGTTCCAAGGAAAGGGTAGACTAAATTAAAAAGAGAAGCACAAGCAGGTCTGTGAACAGCAAGGAGCTGGACAATCTGGAGAGGCCCCATGTGAGGGAGTCACAGGAAGTGCAGCTGGAATGGAAAGCTGGAATGGCACAGAGTGCCAGGAAGTCAGCATGGGAGTGTGTGCCTGCCTTTTACACCAAGGGCATGCAGGCTTGACTGAGGAGGCTAGGTCCTGAGGACAAGGAAAATGTTCCAAAGGCCAGCAAGAGTCCATTGCTTCTAAAAAGCTGGCAGAGAGCCTCGTCGTTCAAAGAGAACAAACATGGACTCCACTGGTTACTGGCTGTCAACAAAAAGGTGTGGCTGTGGTTTCTCCAGGATACAGCTGGTCAACTCCAGAAATGACATTTTCTCAGTGTCCTATAAAATATCTATTTTAACACCCAGACAAATGGAGGTCATGAAAGAAATAGTTATGAATAACACTTTTCAAAGTTAGGAGGAGTACGTAACTTTCAAACTGAGTCTGCGGAGCATTCAAATTTCAGAGTGGGCTGGATGGTCCCTTCTAGTCCAGAAGCCCCCACCTCATCCACCTTCATTTCCAGTCTTCAACAAAGAGGATCTTTTGCCCTCCACATAGAATCCACCTCATTTCCTAAATCAAATGAATGCACACTTCCTTTTAGCGTCACACTGCTGCAGTCCACACAAAGAAGGCTACAAGCTAACAGCCTGGGACCAAATCTTGTCCCTACAGAGGTGATGGTATTTGTTGGCTTGCACAATGTTTCTTTCTCTTTTTTTTTTTTTTTTTTTTTTTTTTTTTTTTGAGATAGAGTCTTGCTCTGTCACCCAGGCTGGAGTGCAGTGGCACAATCTTGGCTCATGGCAACCTCCGTCTCCTGGGTTCAAGTGATTCTCCTGCCTCAGCCTCCCAAGTAGCTGGCATTACAGGCGCCTGCCACTATGCCCAGCTAATTTTTATATTTTTAGTAGAGACGAGGTTTCACCATATTGGCCAGGCTGATCTTGAACACAATGTTTCTTAAACACTGAATTAACTGCAATATTAAAGATGTGAGCTTTTCACATAAATAAAATCCAGATTTCTTGTTCCTCTATAAAAACAGGCAATCGTGGCAATACTCCCCCATTTACCCGTCTGCCACCCACCCACCTTGCTCACTCCCAGCTCTGCCTGGTCCCTGCCAGCATTTATTATTCCTCCTGGCTTACAGGGTCTGTGAAGCCCTAATAGTTGGTGGCCAGTCTGAGTCAGCTGTGTTGGGTGAGCGCTCAGAAAGAGCATTTCCTCGTTTCACATTCCAGTACTGCTGCTTACTAGCTGTATAACCTTAGACAAGTTACTTAACCTCTCTATGCCTACGTTTCTTCTTCTGTAAACCAGGGACAATTATACTACAACTTACCTTAGAGGGTTGCTGTAAGGAATCAATCAGTTTATAAAAAACAGTGGTTCTCAACAGTGTGGTGAGGAGGATTGTGTACTCCCCCTCCCTCACCCGTCAAGACCTGAAGCATTTGGCAATGTCTGGAGGCATTCTTAGTTGTCATGACTAGAGAAGGTACCACTAGCATCTAGTGGGTAGGGGCCAGAGATGCTGCTAAATATCCTACAATGCACAGAACAGCCCCCAACAAAGAATTACCCAGCCCAAAATATCAACAGCGCTGAGGCACAGAAGCCCTGACATAAAGCATTTAGAACAACTCCTGGCACAAAGAAAGTCCTCAGTATGCATCAGTTATTACCACCAATGCCCAAGGCAAGTCTTGGCTGGTGTTCCTCCCCTCAGCTAGAGAAAAGTTTGATGCCCTCTGTGTTACCTTTGAGGAATTTAACATACAATTAAAATAGCAAAAGGTACTTGAAATTCAGTTTCCACATCATTAATTTAATAAATGCTTAATTTTAAAAAATAATTCTGATAATATATTTTCCTGAAACAAGCAGCAAACAAGAACACACTTTGGTGAGCAATAATGCACAGTATTTGAAAAGTATACTGTCCTGGAAAATATAGGACATAGAAACCTATGATTACAGCAACTTGGAAGGTCCTGGGCCAAATTCCTCCAAACTCCAGACTGAATACACTGAGGCTGCTCGCTAGTCTCACAATACTATTTTGAAAACTGTAACTAGAGAGGAAGAAGAGAAGTGTTTTAAACTAAAGAGTCTACTGAACTTGATTCCATACCGCTTGTTCAGGAAGATCCTCCAGGCTTAAATAGCTCAGAGTCAGGGATTCCTGGTGAGAGTTAAAGCTTTAATCTTGATTCACCACAAGAAGTATCTTCCGGATCCAGGTCAGCTCACAAATAAAGCAAGCAAAACAACTGAAAAGGCCTGAGCTGTACTGATATATCGTGTAAGAGGCTGCCGGGAGTTCCAACACAGGACATCAGAACTGATGACGGCCTGCTACAAGCCCTTGCAGCCATGAACCAGGGGTACTGACCAGGCTTCTTAGCCTAGCACTGCAAGTAACACAGGGCTAATCTCTCTGGGCCTCAGTTTTCTCATCTCTAATATTAAAAAGTGGAAATCATTGTTAGTATTTTCCAATACCATAAACACAGCGAACACTGATTTTATTCGTGACCGTGTGCCTTCAGCATTTATAGCCCAAAGACATGAGTTCTCTCAAAGGACCTCTTGGTAACTGCAGAAGGCAGACCCTTAACTACAACAGAAAACAAGTTCTGTGGAATCAAAGCTGAGAAAAGCCTAACAGTTTGTCTCTCAAAGATAAGATGATAAAAGTGTAAATAAAATAACAGAGCTCTACAATCTGCAAAAAACTGTGCATGTATAACACAAATTGTCAAGTCTTTTAAGCTCAAGTCAACATATATTTTAACACCTGTGTATGTAATAGTGCAATACCAATGCTATCAGGACTGGTAACTGGTGTCAAAGAGATGCTCCCAAAAGTGCTATGAGAAAAGAAGGCTTCTGTTATAGAGACACAGGAAATGCTTTATTGATAAAGCAGCATTTGAGTGGACTTAGAGGGACAGGTAGAATTTTGGCTGGCTGGAGTTGTCTATCCAGAGGGCATTCCAAGCAGAACAAGTAATGGCACTGAAGCTGGAAAGCCTGAGGCAAAGACCAGGAGTCCAATTTGGGGCACTGGGCTCATGGCAAAAGATGGAGGTCAAATCATGATGACCTGGGTCTTCAGAATATGGGCATCAGTTGCATGAACAATTTTAAAGAACAGAGATAGTCAGAATGTCTAGTTTTGATATTTTGGCCTAAAGAGCAAAAACTCTCTTTTGCTTAAACTTAAGTACCTTCCAATATTTAAAAAAGAAGATACTAATTCCATTAAAATTATTCTAAAGAAAAAAATAAATTCTATTAAGTTACAGGAGAGTCAAAAAGACATACAGAAAGTAAATTAAGCTATTTATTAGTCTGTTGTTATTCGTCTACCATATTCCACTCATAATTACCAAAATATGCAAACCTTAGAAATAAATAATGCGTATTTTTAAATTTTAAGACCACTGTTAACAGCATGCTCAATCACATTAATTTATAAACTGATTTTGACTTATTTTTAAACATAACATATTACTAAGAAAAAGAAGTTATATCACTGACCTAAGGGCTTCCTCAATAACAGGAAGAAATTCTACTTGCTAAGAGAAACTATGAGTCAGCAAACTCTAGACAATACTTCTAAGCATAAAGTTAAGGCTAGGAAAATAGTAACACATTTTAAACTCCTTTTCAAACATTTCTAAAATTAAAACAAAATGTTAAAAGTCATTTTTAAACCACAGCTTTCTATTAACAGAAATCAGATTCATCCAGAAAGTTTATACCTGTTCATTCTTCAGAAAAGGGAAGGAAAATAAGGCAAAGGATTATCGTAGCCCAAGAAGAAGCAACGTCTCATCTTTTTAAAATTAACTTTTACAAGTTTGTGGACAATAAATTCATGCTGTTGAAATATTATATTTTTATATATACAGAAATATATTGATAGGGGACTTTCATGAAGGAAATATAGCAGAAAAAACACTAGCCTGAAAATGAGCAGGGCGAAAATTTGATACCAGTTTGGCCATTAGGTGCATTATTTTAAAACTCGCTGACCTTCTCTGGGCCTCCACAGCCCCAGCTCTAAACTAAGAGGGGTGAATCACATGATCGCTAAATTAAGGGGGGTGAATCACGTGATCTCTAAAATGCCACATCATAAAACATAATTTTAAGTAATAGAGACTTGCTGCTGCTCAGGGTCGTGAGGTTGGGGGTTAATGGGAGGTGGGGTAGAATGAATTAGGCTTTGGAGTAAAGCTAATGGGAGTTCAAATCCAAGCTCCATCAGTACTAGCTCAGTAGCTGAAGTGTAAGTTTCCTTCACTATCAAAAAAGCTTAATATTTTCCTTTGCAACATGTTGGAAGGAATAGAATGTATATAACATACCTGGCATATCATAGGTACTAAATAAAGGCAAGCATTACGTTTCTGGTCAGTAATACAAGTTCTAATGAAGAACAATAATCCACTTGCCAATGCAGCTTCCTAGAATTTGGCTTGGAGAAGAGCAGAGACAGACTGCCACTGCTTTCCAAGTGGAAGGCGGGTACAGGTAATAAGAAAGAGGATTCATGCTTGGAAGTAGAAAGGATTAAAAGCAGGGAGCTGAAGAAAAAGCAAAGACTTTGAGTTCTGCATATAACAATGGAAAGGACACAAACTACATAAGATAAGGTGCTGAAGGAAACAAGATCTTTTCATTCAGAGGGCCTCTGGAGAAAAAATATATACACAATGAATTACTGCAATGATTTCATAACCAAAACAAAGCAGAAAGTTGGTTAGAGTTTATGAGTATCACTAAAAGAAAACAAGACTTTGCAATATACAAATTATCTTTCCCTTGCTTGCCTGTAATTCTCACATGGGATACAAGATGATCCAATCCCTGTACACTTCTCCAGTGCCACCTCTGACCACTGTCCCCTCACCTCACCCTTCCCTAGTTTCACTCAAAGGTTCCCTTTGTCCCTGCAACATGCCAAGTTCACTCTTCCTTTAGCTCCTTTACACTGTTTATATCTGCCTAGAAACTTCCAGCCCATTTTCTCATGGCTGACTCAGCTAAACATTCAGCTATCACCCAAAATGTCACCTCCTCATGGAGGTCTTTCCTGACCACCCCATTTCTCCACACAACCCAGTCACTCTCAAGCTCCCTACCCAGTAATACCTTCTCTGACATTAATTACTATCTAAACTTGTCTTTTTGATTTACATGTGTATTATATTCTCCATCAAAAGTTAAAATCTTTGAGGGTAGGGGCCTTATCTAAATTGCTCACTACTCAATCTCTAACACCTAAAACAATGGATGGCATAGATAATCACTCAGATAAACTGTCCAATGAATAAATCCAAATGATGTTAATTACCATCCTTCTGTGAACATAAGTAAGGTAATATCCCTCAGAGGCTGTTTAATTTCATTTCTTTCATGCAGTTTTAGGCAATGCAATAATGCTGTTTTAAAAGACCAATGTTTGAGACAGCTAGATTTTAAAGAGGGTGACTTCTGCATGACAACATATTGTACACGTTTTCACTTTATGAACACGAATAATCCACCACTTTAATTACCAGAATCCGTAAATAAAACAAGGATACCATAAGTTGTTTTGTGAGATCCTGCTTCTATAAAGAGGCGTATGGGTAGATGGTATATAGATGGGAATTACCTTTCAGAACTCTACCTAACAAGGAAATGCAGCAAACTGGACTAATTCCAGTAAAGATTTAATTAGACCCGTTACTTTGTTACCTTGCTAAACTTATCCAAACTAGTACAAGTGTTGAATTCAGTGATTCCATCTGTGAAATAGAAGACAAATGACATAGTGAACAAAGAAAAGTTCCACAATGTCGACCCATGTTTGAACTAAAAGAGAGGAGGAAAAAATCCCTAACCCTAAATCAAAAGTAATCAAGCAACTAAAATTTCAAACAATGGCGAGATATCTATGAGTAGGCGAAGCAGTGAACTGAAACCACAGCGAGAACATTCATGATTCGTGCTTTCATTTTTTTTTTTTTTTGAACACGACTTTTCTCAATGAATAGAAGAGACTCACAACCGCCTGTGTCTGGACAACCCACGCATTACACCCAGTCACAAATTCTTGGTCCCTCTGGAGGGCCCATGGCTCCAGCACGGGGACGACCCCATTGGGGATTCCTCAGGGTCCGCAGGCTGCAGCAATGGGGACACTCCCGCTACCTATATCCATCGCTGAATCCCTGCCCAAGCCGTGGGAGCAGCGGGACTCAGCATTCTGCAACTTCACTCTTGTGTCCATTATGAGCACAGCCTGCCTCGCCCCTCCTCCCCCGGAGGCTCGCGCAGGACTCAGTAAACAGAACAGGAGTGGGCTATGGCCTCCGTCCGCGGGTCCCCTGTACGCCCCCATGCAAGTCATCTGACCCAAGAGACTCAGTTTTTCAACCTGTCAAATAGGGGAACGAGAAACCCAGCCTACCTCAACGGGTGGTTCCTGGCCGGCCGCCCCAGGCTGGCCCGGGAACTGCGGCTCAGCGGTCGCGCCCCGGCCTGAGGGGCGGGGCTTGGCGGGGCGGGACCCGGGACACAGTCCGGCGGGCGACGTGCAGCCCACCGCCCGCACCCAGCAGCCCCGGGACCTCCGGCCCGTGACGTCAGCACGCTGACGTCGACGCACAGAGTTCGCATCTCGCTCGAGGGACCAAAGACCCGACTGGCTCCCGAGCGCCTCCGTAGAGGAGCCAACCTATTGGTCAAATGACCTGTCAATCTCCTACTGACCAGTAAGCGACGCGGAAAGGAGGGAGAGGGCGGGCCGGCCTGCCTGTAGGAATGGGTGGGAAATCTGGACTCCAGCTTTGAAACACCGAGCTGGTTGGACTTTCCCGCATTTTGCATCACACGATTTAACAAGCGTCGGATTCCTTTTCGTCCGCGTTTCTGCGCCTTCCGCTTCCCTTCAGTCATTCGATGGGGGTTTATGCTCCAGCTCGTGGGAAAATGTCATGGAAATGGGTTTCAGGGCCCCTTGGGCATCTCATGCTGAGCCCTCCAGGAATGAAAACAGGGCAAACCATTTCTATGCCGGTACTTAGTTCAAGAGTCACCTCTTCTAACTCTCACCTCCCCCAGACCTATTTAGGATACCTTTTCTCTGCGCTGCTAGTTCGTAATTAACATCTCTAAGGGGTAGTCACATTTGATTCTGTGTCTGTTTTCACACGAAGTTGGGCACCTTTTATTGTTTTATTTAGAATTTAATTAAACTTTTCTCCCAATAGATGCTACAGTTATACACATTTTTAGAAGTACAGAGGTATACAGTGAACATTCTTTGGATCCCCGTTTCATTATTTGTATATTTTTCCAAAGTCATTATAAGTGTCGATATTAATTTTAAGTTACACAAGACTATGTCCATGCAAAAAAAAAAAAAAAAAAAAGCTTAAACGTTACAAATTATGCTTGTATACCTTTTAGGCCCTAATTACAAACCCAATCTGTAGATGATGACTCCTAGATCCTGTGCATTTGCAGGTGTAGATGTTTTTTTACACTCAGCATTGAAATCTTTCCATATCTGTATATAAATCTACCTCATTCTCTGAAAATGCTGCATGTCCTCAGAACCAATATGTATATATATACACATATATATAATTAATGTACCATTCCCCCACCCTCCTATATTTGTTTATTAATATTACTGTGAGAAGTAATGGTTCCATAAACATATATGTAGGTGTCTTTTTGTACTTAGGTCCAAGTATTTCTTTAGAGTACAGATACCAACATGAGAATGTACTGGATCATAGAGTATGCACGATGTAAATCCTTAATAGATTTCACTGATTTGCTTCCCTGAGTAGTTGTTCTAACTTACATTCCCACTCCTAGTATTTGAGCAATTTTTCCCTGTATCCTTGCCAAAATTGATAAAATACAATTTTAAAAACTTCTATAAACTGGTAGATGCGAAAACCTTTTAAAGGATAACACATATACAAAATACAATAATCATAAGTGCTTGTCTTAGTGACAGTGTGAACAAACTTGTGTAACTACCACCTCATACCAAAATTTTAAATGTTTACCAGCAATATAGAAGCTTTCCTCATGCTCAGTCTTAGTCATTATACCCCTATGCACAGGCACAATTCTGAATCCTACCATCAAATTAGTTTTGCCTGCTTTCGAATGTTTATAAGTAGTCATACATAATATGTACTCTTATGTGGCTCTTTTTGCTTAATACTATATTTGTAAGATTGATCCATATTAAAGAATATAATAGTTTCGTTTTCATTTTTGTATATAATTCCAAAATTTTTTGTCTATTCTATTGTTGTCTGACAGTAGATCATTTAAAGTTTGGGGTAATTACAAATGACGCTGCTATGAATATTCTTGTACCTGTCTTATGATGCACATAGTTACACATTTGATTTTGGAAGATCCCTAGAAGTAGTGTTACTATGCAGAGGGTATATATTCAATATATTCAATATTAATAGACACTGCCTAATAGTTTTTAGGTTTTACTAATTTATACATGCCCTTGCCCTGAATGAAAATTTCAGTTACTCTGCATCTTTGCCAACACTTACTGTACTCATTTGTGTTTTGTGTTCTTCCTTTTTCTTTTCCTTTTTAAATGTTATACATTCTGGTGAATAGGTAGGGTCATCACATTGTGGATTTAATTGCATTTACTCATGTGTAGCCTCTGAAGTCTCAAAGAAATTGATGGAAACCATTCCTGAGGAAGCTCAGATATTGGACTTACTAGACAATGATTTAAGTCAACTGTCTCACATATGCTCAAAGAACTAAAGGAAACTGAGAGTTGAAGCCAGTTGGGCTTCTGGGTTGGGTGGGGACTTGGAGAACTTTTCTGTCTAGCTAAAGGATTGTAAATGCACCAATCAGCACTCTATGTCTAGTTAAAAGTTTATAAATGCACCAATTAGCACTCTATGTCTGGGTGGGGACTTGGAGAACTTTTCTGTCTAGCTAAAAGTTTATAAACACACCAATCAGCACTCTGTGTCTAGCTGAAGGTTTGTAAATGCACCAATCAGCACTCTGTAAAAACAGACCAATCAGTACTCTGTAAAATGGACCAATCAACTGTCTGTAAAATGGACCAATCAGCTCTCTGTAAAATGGACCAATCAGCAGGATTGGATGTTGGTGGGGCCAAATAAGTAAATAAAAGCAGGCCAGCAGAGCTAGCAGGGCAACCTGGTGGGGTCCGTTTCTACAATGTGGAAGATTTGTTATTTTGCTGTTCGCAATAAATCTTGCTGCTGCTGGCTCTCTGGGTCTGCACCACTCTTATGAGCTGTAACACTCATGGTGAAGGTCTGCAGCTTCACTCCTGAAGCCAGCAAGACCACGAACGCAACAGGAGGAATGAACAACTCTGGATGCACCACTTTTAAGAGCTGTAGCACTCTGCGAAGGTCTGCAGCTTCACGCCTGCACTCAGTGAGACCACAAACCCACCAGAAGGAACAAACTCCGGATACACCATCTTTAAGAGTGATAACTCACTTCTAGGGTCTGCAGCTTCATTCTTGAAGTCAACCAGACCACGAACCCACCAATTCTGGACACAAAACCATGAACATAAAATGTGAAGGAAAATAGGGTAATGATGTATAAGCAAAAGGAAAATATCAATACAAAGATAGAAATTGTGAAAAGGAACCAAATAGAAAAATCTTGGGCTTGCAAGTACAAATAAGTTAAATGAAAACCTCATTTGAGAATTTCAGGAGACACTTTTTGCATGTTGAAGGATGAATCAGTAACTTGAAGAGAGGAAAACTGAAATTATCCAGTCTTAGGAGCAGAAAGAAATAACAAGAAAGGAAAATGAGCAAAGCCTAAGGGACCCAGGGGATATCAACAAGGATACCGAAATATGTATTACAGAAGTCACACAAATAAAAGAGAGAGAAAAAGAAAAAGTACATTAGAGGAGAAAAATGTCTAAGAACTCCCCAAATTTGGCAAAGAAAAAAAGAAGATTCAATTAAATAAAATCAGAAATGAAAGTGAAGACATTATATCAAACTTATAAGGAAAAAAGATTATAAGATTCCACTGTGAACAGTTGTGTGCTGACAGATTAAATAACCTGAATGAAAAAGATATGTTCCTAGAAACACACAAATTACCAAAACTAACTCAAGAAAAAAGTACCAGATCTCTAACAAAGAGATTGAATTAGTCCTTTAAAAACAGTAACAACAAAACTTAATAAACAAAAGCCAAAGACCAGATGGCTTCACTGGTGAATTCTACTGGACATTTAAATTATTAACACCAATCCTTCTCAAACTCTTCCAAAAAATTGAAGAGGTAGGAACACTTCCTAACTGATTTTCTGAGGCTAGTAATGTTCTCATACCAAAGCAGACAAAGCCGAACAAAGACACTATAAGAACTAGAGACCAATATTCCTGTATGATTATGGACTCAAAATTCTCAACAAACTATCAGCTATTTGAATCCAAGAGCATATTAAAAGATTATACACTATGACCAAGTGGGATGTATCCTAGTAATGCAAGGGTGGTTCAACAAAAGAAAATCAAGTTTATTTAACGTATCGGCGTAATAAAATGAAAGAAACCATATGATCATGTCAATTGACACATAGCATTTGAAAAAAATCAACATTGTTTCTTGATAAAAACACTCAGAAAAGTAAGAAGGGAATTTCCTAAACCCACAGCTAACATCATACTCAATAATGAAATAAAGAAAGTTTCCCCTTAAAAATCAAGAACAGACAAGGATGCCCACTTTTACCACTGCTCTTCAACATTGTACTGGAAGTTGTAGTTAGAGCAGTTGGACAAGGAAAAGAAATAAAATGCATACAAATTAGAGAGGGAGAAGTAAAACTATCTCTGTTCAGAGATGCCATGATCTTCTTTCTAGGGAGTTCCAAGGAATCTGAAAAAACAAGAATGACACCACTAGAACGAATAATTTAGCAAAGTTGCAGGTACAAGATCAACACAAATCTAAGTTGTATTTCTATGCACTAGTAATGAACGAACTGAAAAGTAAATTAAGAAAATGTCATTTACATAAGCATTCAAAAATTAAAATAGCTAGAAATTAAGCAATGAAAGACTTGTATACTGAAAACTAAAAATCATTGCTAAAACTAATTTAATACCCAGATAATTGGAATTGCATACCGTATTCAAGAGTTTGAAGACAATATACTTAAGATGCCAATACTTCTGATCACCATTGTTAAATTAAACAGGAGGCCATTGACCTAACACTGTGTCCGTACTTTGAGTTCCTTCATAATGTATCACAATCTAACTCAGTACATAAAGAAACAACTTGGGAGTCTGATTTTTATAACACATGGCCTGATCTTTACCAGTCACAGGCAGCCAACTGATCGGACCATATCCATGTCAGTCAAATGTCTAGCTCTAATCAATCGAGCTATTTCTGCACTTTACATCACATTCTGTCTATAAATATTCACTGCCCATGTTGCAAAGTGGAGGTCTGAACCTCTTCTATTCTGAGTCCTGCCTAATTCATGAATCATTCTCTGCTCAAATGCTGTTAAATTTAACTTCTCAAAAGTTTTTCTGTTAATATAATCTACAGATTCAGTGAAATCTCTGTCAAAATTTTGATAGCATTTTTACAAACAGGAAAAAACTAATCCTCAAATTCATGTAGAATTGTCATTGTTAAATTCTACAAGAATTTAACAATAATTTTAAAATAGCCAAACCATCTTGAAACAAACCAAGTTAAAGAATTCACATATTCTGACTTAAAAACTTACAAAGAAGCTATGGTAATCAAGAAAGTGTGGCACTGGTGTATAGAGACATATAGATCATTGAGAGTCCAGAAATAAACTCGTACAACTATTTCCAGTTGATTTTGAACAAGGGTACCAAATGTAGAAAATGATAATCTCACCAACAAATGTTGTTGGTACAACTGGAAATACATATGCAAAAGAGTGAAATGAGACCCTCTGCCTCACTCCATTTACAAAAATTGACTCAGAATATACCAAAGACTAAATATCAGAGCTAAAACCAAAAACTCTTAGAAGAAAACATAGGGGTCAATCTTGGTAAATCCTTGGATTTGGCAATGGATTCCTTGGTAGCAGAAAAAAATCATAAACATCAACAACAAAAATTTTGCTATTAACTGTACTCATCAACATTAAAAAGGCTTTATGTCAAAGAACATTATCAAGAAAATGAAAAATCAATCTACAGAATAGAGGAAAATATTTGCAAGTCATCTAACTGATAAGGGTCTAATATCCAGAATATATACAGAACTCCTCAACTCAACAACAAAAAGACAACGCAACTAAAAAATAGGAAAAGAAACAGAACAGACATTTCTTCAAAGAAGATATACAAATCACCAAGAAGACATGAAGACATGATCAAAATCATTAGTCAATAGGGAAATGAAAATCAAAACCACAGGCACAATTTCACAGCCACTAGAATGACAAGAAATTGGAACCCTTGTGCATTTCTGGTGAGAATGGAAAATAGGGAAGCTGCTGTGGAAAACGGTTTGGTTGCTCCTCAAAAAATTGAACTTAGATTTACCATGTGACTCATCATTTTCAGTTTTAAGTATATACCCAAAAGAGTTAAAAGCATGTACTCAAACAAGTATAAGTACATATATATGTTCATAGTCCCACCACTCACGAGAACCAAAAGTTGGAAACATCCCAAATATCCATCAACAGATTAATGGTCAGAAAAAAATGTGATGTATACATACAATAGAATATTATTTAACATAAAGAGGAACAAAGTGCTGAAACATGCTACAATGCGAATAAACCTGAAAACATTATGCAAAGTGAAAAAAGCCAGACACAAAAGATTACATATTGTGTGATTCCATTTATGTGAAATATTAAGAATAGGTAAAGCCATACAGACAGAATACAGATTGGTGCTTATCAGGGTTTGGGAGTAGGGGGAGGATGGAGAAAGTGCTTATGGGCTAAGGGGTTTTCCTTTGAGGTGATGAAAATATTTTGAAACTAGACAGAAGTGGTAGTTGTACAACATTTGAAACGTACTAAGTAAACCCTAATGAATTTTTCAAACCCTAATGAACTTTCAAATGCTTAAGTTTATGTTATGTGAATTTCAACTCAAAAAACATTAATTCAGTGGCTCAACTACTACCAAAAGAAATATGTTCAGAAGAGGTTTGTTCCCCTTCCCAAACTTTCATGGAGTGAAGGTAGTAGGGAGATCTATAGCTATTGTAATTATGAAAGAACTATCTAAATTACTTTAAATATTTGCAATGTTCCACTTAAATTATGACAGTGTAAACACTGAAATTACTAGGGAAATTTTTACTATTATATTCCCAATTCATCTGCCACTAATCCTCCCACTTTGTATTTTAAACTAGGTATACCTTTTGTTTTCTGCCTCAGAACTGGGGCTTAGAAATATTTGTTGAATAAATGATGCAATGAACATATTAGTTTATAATTTCATGTAAATACATGCTTCTATCAAATCCATTCTCTACGTTGCCTCTACTGAAGACATGATGAAAGCCTGAAGTTTTGCAAGAAATATATTGATAATGGAAATCAGTAATACACATTAGGGTAGATGGAAAATAAGTTTTAAATATGTAATCTATTAAAGACGTGGAATTGACAAAAGCTGACAATTGCCTTTATTTGGGAAAATAAAGGGATGGGGAAAGGGTGATGGGTTAAGGAATTTTGCCATTGATTTAAATCAGGAATTCAGGAGGAAAGCTATAAACTCACTCTTGAACATTTCACGTCTGAGATAGGTGTAGTTCATCTGGATGTCTAGAAGTCAACTAGATGATAAACCTGGAGAGCTCAAGACAGACATCATCATGTGCATGGGTATAGGTGCTATTGCTCAGAGAGTGTACAGATTGAGAAGGAAAGAGAACCAATGGTAGAATCTTGGCAATATCATTATTTAGAGTAGGCTGAAGCAGAAGAGACCAAAAGGAAACATGGACACAGTGAACTCAGGTGAGAGAAGAAACATAGGGAGAAGTCATGGTTGACTAAAAAACATAGTGTTTTGAGCGCAAAGTGATAAAAGACTTTAAATAAAGTAATAAGTTATATGGAACAAAAATTAAGGGAACACAGAATAGAAATCTTAACAGAATGACACAAATATGGGAATATTTGCTTAAATAGATCAGCTGCAACTTCAAGGATATAAGTGATATAAAGCAGTAAGACAGTAAGTAGAAGACGGAGAAAGACAAGCCATTACAGGAGAAAAATAGAGGGAACAACGTGCGAGTCTACCATTCATTCAACCTTGACTGCATGTAAATTACTATAGAACTTATTGAAAAATCAACTTCAACTGCAGCAATTTAACTATCAGAAGTGGAAAAGACAGAGCTAATGATGATTTATGAGCCCAGAGCTAATGTTAGAACTTTATAGAACTTTGCCAACCCAAACCATCAGTAAATTTGGTCATTTCCATCCTGTTCTCTCCTTCTTTGAGGTATTTGATTGCATTTTGGTAAAGCAGTTTAGCTCACTGCGGTCTGTCATGTAACACAGGACCACAACTCCCATGAAAATCCTCTCCTGCTCCACTGAGTGAGTCAAGACAGCCAGGAAGGAGGCGCCCTCTGCCACTGTGACTCACCATGCATGGGATTGAGCTGGTGACCCGGGAACGGAGCTGCTGCATCTCTCTGACATGTGGACCCAGTGTTAGCCAAAACTGGTCAAACCACCAATTCCACACTTCAAATTAGGCCTCTGACTTGCAAAGCTGCCAAGAAGTCATAGAGAGGTCATTGGTCTATTCTTCCCAGCTATGTTTGTAAAGTTTTCACACAGTTTATGTTGGCAAGAAGATGCTCCTAAAGATTCTAGTGGTAATGTGTGAGGAAGGGCCAACATAATGGCAGAATATCCAGGAAAGCAATGTTTACAATTATCATTAATTATTTTCAAAGGGAGTTATCCACATTGCCTTTTGGACTTATTGGGGGTTTTCTTAGTGTTTTTGTAAGCATGTGAAACCTGATACTGATTCTGTGTTTAAAAAGGAATTCAAATGAAACCATTGTTAGTAATTCTTAACTTTTGCCAGCAAGATAGTGATATAAAAGTTTCTCCATAAAATTATGCTATCCATAAAAGTTGCTTTTTTAAAAAGAAAAAATAATACAAACAGACAACATTATAATAATCAGTATTCATTTGTGGTGAACTCAGTCCCTATAATCAGAAACTGATAGAGTTATTGAGGTACTTTTGTTTGTTTGTTTTAAAAATTAGCCTGTTTAAAATTTTAGGGAAAAGGAAATTGAACCGATCTCCCTTCCTTTCCTTCCTTCCTTCCTTCCTTCCTTCCTTCCTTCCTTCCTTCCTTCCTTCCTTCCTTCCTTCCTTCCTTCCTCTTTTCTTTCTTCCTCTTTTAGCTACAGAAAAGTGAAAAATCTAGAAAAACAGTTTTGTCATCTGGCTCTATTATCAATGCTGGATTCCAACAGTTTCAAAAAAGTTTGTCTTTCACAGAGGTTCACTAATATCTGGTTATAACAAAGTTAGACAGTACTTAGACCCATTACATATATGAAATAAACCTGTACGATATGTTAATTTCAACTTTTGACTTTAAAAATACCACATCACTTACATAAGTGTCATAGGAATACATACTGGTTGCATAAATGTGTAGTGAGTGTAGAGTGAAAATCTCCTTTCAAACACACCCTTTTCCAATCCCTCCCCAAAGATGCTTACTGTTAACTGTTAACCATCTAGGTACAGCCTTTCCAACTTTCTCTCTGTATTAACATTGTATGCATTAATATTTTAAACCAGTGTATTGAATAGGTAAAATACACAGGCTGTAATTTTAAAACATCTTTATTTTTGTTTCCTATTGTCTCCTTAAATAAGCTAAGCAGGACTTTTTTTTTTTTTTTTTTCCCAATGGATTAAAGCTGGGCGTGTCTGTTGACTCTTCTGTTCATTCCTAGTTCACTCTAAGTTGTAAACTATATAGTCCTATGCCAGAAATTTGAATGCCTCATCTTATTGATCAGCACTTCATTCTCCTCTCAGAGGAAAGCCATCCCCTTTCTCTTAGCCAGGCTCTTTACATATGGACAACTTGCTCCTGGATAAAAGGATGCTGTCTCTTTCTTCTGTCTTTCTAACCAGACTCCTTCCCCACTCTCTGACAGTGATGGTTGATCCCAGTTGAAGTTGGAGCTGGAGGGATGAGAATGGAGGAGAAGGAGAGGTCAGGGAGACAGTCAGATAGGAATGATGTTAATTTTAATGAAATATTGTAAGATGGCTCTGGGCCAGGGTGCTTTGTTTTGTTTTCATTCTGTAAATTGTTTCCTTTGATGAACATAAGTTTTTAAGGTTGATATAGTCACATTTATCTATTTTTGTTTTGGTTTTCTTCACTTTTGGTGTCATAATAAAATAATTTAAGAAATTCTTGTGTTAAAAAAGATTTCAAATGAAAGCATTGTTAATAATTTTTAACTTTTGGCAGCATGATATTGATATAAAAATTTATTTATAAAATTATGCTATCTATAAAAGTTGCTTTTTAAAAAATGAAAAATAATACAAGCGGACAACATCATCATAATCAATATTCATTCGTGGTGAACTCAGTCACTATAAGCAAATCATTACTAAATCCAATGTTATGAAGTTTTTCCACTATAATTTCTTCTAGGTGTCTCAGAGTTTAAATCTTTAATCTTATGTTTAAATCTTTAATCCATTTAGTTTTTATCTATGGTGTAGCTTAAAGGTCCAACTTTGTTCTGTTGCATGTTGATATCCAATTTTCCCAGCACCGTTTGTTGAAAAGATAATCCTTTCCTTGTTGTATGGTCTTGACACCTTTGCCCAAGATCATTTGACCATATGCATAAGGGTTTATTTCTGACCTCTATATTGTGTTCCATTGGTCAAAACATTTGTCTTTATGCCATTACCATAGTTTTTATTACTGTAGCTTTATAATGTTTTGAAATTAGAAGGTGTGAGGCCTCCAACTTTTTTCTTTTTCAAGGCGTTTTGGCTATATGGGAGTCCCTTGATTTTAGGATGGTTATGTGACATTGTATTTTTATAAAGATTGCCTTGACTCTGTGGATTGCTTTGGGTAGTATGGAAATTTTAACAATATTAAGCTTTCTCATTTATGAACACAGGGTATCTTTTTATTTATTTGTGTCTTTTTTCAATTTCCTTAAGCAATATTTTGTAGTTTCTAGTGTACACATTTTTATTTTCGTTGGTTAAATTTATTCCTAAGGATTGTTTTTATGGTTTTGTAAATGAAATTGTTTTCTTAAATTTCCTTTTGGATTGTTTATTGTTAGTGTATAGAAATGCAACAAATTTTATGTGTTGATATTGTAACCTGCAACTTTGCTGAATTTGTTTAATAGTTCTGGCAGGCTTTTTTGTTGAACTTTTAGGGTTTTCTGCAATATAAAACCACATCATCTATAAACAGGAATAATTTTACATTTACCTTTCCAATTTGCATGCCTTTTGTATATTTTTCTTGTGTCATTGTTCTAGGACTTCCAGAGATATGTTATTTGAATAGAAGTGGTGAGAATGAGCATCCTTGCCATATTCCTGATCTCACAGGAAAAAATTTTCAGCTTTTTACCCTTGAGTATGATGTTAGCTGAAGGCTGCTCATATATGATGTTAATTATATTGAGGTACATTTTTTCTTTTCCTTGTTTATGGTGTGTTTTTATCATGAAAGTGTGTTAAATTTTGTCAAATGCTTTTTCTTTGTTGATTGAGATGATCATTTGTTTTTTATCCTTCACTCTGTTAATGTTATGTTTTACACTGATTGATTTTCATATGTTGAACCATCTTTACATTCCAGGAATAAATCTTGCTTGGTCATGGTGTATAATTCTTTTAATATGCCGTTGATTTTGAATTGCTAGTACTTTGTTTAGAATTTGTACATTAATATTTATTATGGATATTGGTCTGAATTTTTTCTTTTCTTATAGTAAATTTTCTTTTCTTATCAGGTTAATGTTGGCTTCATGAACTGAGTTTGGAAGCATTCCCTCTTTTTTAATATTTTGGAAGATTTTGAGGAGTTTTGGTATAAATTGTCCTTTAAGTATTTTTGAGAATTCTTCAATAAAGCCATTTTTAATGGTTTTTTTGGGGGGGAGGGGGAGATTTTTGATAACCAATTTGTTCTCCTTACTAGTTATAGGTATGTTCAGATTTTTAATTTCTTCATGATTCAGTCTTTGTAGGTTGTATGTGTCTAGCTATTCATCCATTTCTTCTAGGTTCTCTATTTTGTTGTTGTATAATTGTTCATACAATCTCATATAATCCTCTTTATTTCTGTTGCATCAGTTGCTTCTGTTCTGTTGAGGTGTAACTTTAGATCATTAATTTGGGATTTTTCATATTTTCTAATATATGCATTTACCACTATAAACATCCCTCTTAGTACCGCTTTCATTGTATCTTATCGGTTTTGGTGCATCATGGCTTCATTTTCATTTGTCCCAAGATATTTTCTAAATTCCTATATGATTTTTTTTCTCTTTGACCTTGTTTGCTTAAGAGTGTGGTGTTTGATTTCCACATATTTTTAAACTTTCCAGTTTTCCTTCTGCTGTTGTTTTCTAGTTTTGTTCCATTGTGGTTGTAAATGATACTTGGTATGATTTGAATCTTTTTAAATTTGTTAAGACTTGTTTTGTGACCTAACATATAGTCTGTCCTGGAGAATTTTTCCATGTGCACTTGAGAAAAATGTATATTCTGCTGTTTTGCATACAGTGTTCTGTATATGTCTATAGGTCCCATTGAGCTATAGTGTTTCGCAGGTTCTCTATTTCCTTATTGATCTTCTGTCTGGTTATTCTATCCACTATTACAAATAGAATATTGAAGTCTCCTACTATTTTTGTTGTTGTTATCTATTCCTCCCTTCAATTATGTCAATATTTTCCTCATATATTTGGGACCTCTGATGTTAAGATTTGCTTATGATTGTGATAGCTCTCTGGTGAATTGACCATTTTGTCATTATAAAGTGTCCTCATTTGTTTCTAGGGCAGTTTCTGACTTAACTCATTTATGCCTGAGGTTGCAATTTTTTGAATTTTTGCAATCAGACCTTGGCAATGATCTTGAGCAGTAGGATATAAATAACTCCCACATGCTTAGTGCCAGGTCTGTGCCACAGACCCTCACCAACCGATGGATGAAATGAGTGCTCAGACACAGGTATGCCGTGTAAGAGCAGCTAGGGGACTGCCCGGCTCTAGTGGCCAAAGTGCAGCCTCAAGAAGCTGGAGCTGCTTGCTTTTATTCAGTGCAGGCACATGCCAAGAGCCTGGAGCAAACACTATCTATGGGCAATTAACATTTATTGTTCCGCTTTAAGGGAACATCACCCCTTCACTCCTTTGCACATACTCCTCTCCCTCTGTCTCAGGGTTAGAGAAGAGCTGCCTTCAGCTATTCTCCCCTGAAGCTATGCAGAGCCTTCTGATCTTTTAGAAGGCCTGCTCCTTTCCCTATAGTTTCTCCCACCACTCTGATGGATCTCCTACATCCCCCCCTTTTCTGTTTTTTACATCAGATTTTGTTGATTGAAGCAGCCTACAGATGTGGACAGTAACAGGCTTGACAGGCACAGTGGTTACAGTTGTGTTCTGGCTTTGCATCCTAGAACCAGTGGATCACATAAGGCAAACATGAGTATAATCAGTAACATTCTTTTCCAATCAAAGAGTGACCCCCAGGAGTGGGGATCTATCCAGGAGGGGTGCTTTTGCACATTGTTCTATAGGGTTATTGTTAAGAAACCCCACCAGGGGTATTTTAATCCATCCTAGCCAAGCAGTCCCATTGTTAGAAGCTGGGAACAGGGTGTCCACTGAAGTAACAGAGTGGAAGAAAGGCAGATCTAGAAGATGGGCCTAATAGAGTATAACAGGTACAGGCTGCAGGTGGAGTGAGAGAATAAGAAAATCCAATACCCTATGAGAGTTGCAATGTACAACAGAGAGAATAGCAAGGAACAGATTATCTGGAGTGAATGGGGTTTGTGTCTGGAGCAGGATTTGCTCAGCCTCCAGAGTTGTCTTCTTCAGCATAATGTCCGGGGTCTGTGTTGTCCAAGGAAGCTGCATCATCTGGGCTGTGGGTCCTGCAGGATCATTTCCTTCATTTCTGGTACTGGATTGGGTCTCAGCCATGCCATAGTATGGTTGGATGTGTCGTGCTGGAATCCAAGAGGACCTGAGGGGGTGTGAACACAAGCATATGCTCTTCCCCATGTTAATAAGTCATTTGGACTGCACCATAGATTATTATTTACATCTTTCCATAAAACTAAAGGTTTTATATCTTGGGAGGTTTTAGCAAAGTGCTTTTCTATGGCTGATTAAAATTTATTATTTAAATTTAAGAAATTAAGGGTGAATAAGGCTTGTGCTAGTAGTGTTGTAGGGTCTTTACTCATATTCCCCCTTTTTTGTTTTCTGAGCATATTTTAAAGGGTGGAGTGGGCACATTCTACTGTGGCCTGTCCTTGGGGGTTATGCGGGATACCCGTGGAATGTTGGACATTCCATATGTGACAAAATTGTTGAAATTGTGAGCTGGTGTAAGCCGGACCATTATCAGTTTTATTTTTTGTGGGCTGCCCCATAAACGCAAAAGTTAAGAGAAGATGTTTAATGACATATCGGGTGAACTCTCCAGGAAGAGCATGTGCACTAATTACGTGGGAAAAAGTATCTACGAATATATGTACATGTCTTAGTTTTCCAAATTCAGGGACATGCATAACATCTGTTTGCCATAACTGATTAGGTCTGGACCTCTAGGATTAACATACCTGTTGAAGGAGGGGATGTGCCTGTGAGCTGGCAATCAGGGCATTGCAGGATGATTTGTTTCACTAGTCTTTGGGTTAACTGAAATTGTTTAAATTTCTCCAATTTTAGTGGAAAAATTGATGTGGTTGGGTGGCTTGGTCAAGCAGTGACGTCATAACCTGCAGGTCTGCTTGATCATTGCCATGAGCTAGTGGACTGGGCAGTGAGCTGTGGGCCTGGCTGTGTATAATAAAAATAGGATGTGTGCATTGATCCAGCAATTGCTGAAGTCGAAGAAAAAGGGCACACAGGGTGGGCTCAAGAGTGAACTTAATGAGGGCTATTTCGAGGTTTTGCAATACATAAATGGAGTAAGCAGAGTCACTGACAGTATTGATGGGCTGAGTGGAAAAGTCTTCCAGGGCCAATATTAGGGCTCTAGCCTCAGCTCTCTGAGTATTAGTAAACCCAGATCGAGTGAGGGAGTTATGTGGTTCCCACCAGATAGCTGCTTTTCCATTTTTACCAGAGCCATCAGTGAAAAACGTTAAAGCATTAGGTATGGGGGAGGGAACTACCTTTGTAGGCATAACTATGGGAATATGAGATAAGAACTGGAGTATTTTGCCAGCGGCAAGGAGGCTTTAAGGCCATAGCCAATATTCTGGCTTTGTGTGTTTCAGTCTCCACCAGCCGACATGCTAGTATAAGTTCCTGGACTGTAGCTGCCTTTCCTCTGATTGCCTGCATTGCCCGTGGGCAGTCTACATTAGCGTTTTCATAAGCCAATTGCAACAATAAGCTACCAGTGGCCTGGGCATGACTAATTTGTCTCCTAATTGCCTTGGTTAACTGATTGATAAATTCAACAAATCGCTCCTGAGGCCCTTGTTGAACATTTACAAAAGATCCCTGTTGAACTTCATCTTTGGGGATTCGGTCCCAAGCCCTGAGGGTGCATAAGGACACTTGAGCATAAACTTGGGGTACAAAATTTAATTGTTGTTGTACATTGACATAGGGACCCCCCCCGGAGGATAGCAGCCATTATATTTTGCCCAGTCAATTGATTCTGGTTGACTTCTTGTTTGCACAATTCATCATATTCTGCCCACCAGAGGAGGTATTGACTGGCCTCTGAAGTTGTTTTAGCTAGCACTGACCAGTCCCATGGGTCATATGGAAGTTATCTGCTGTGGCCTCAATTAATCCTTTTGTAAATGGGCTAGTGGCTCCGTTTTCTCTAATGCTTTTTCTTATTTCTTTATAAGAGTTGAAAGTAATGGATTCATGTGCCTGATTGCCTTGTTGATCTTGCATCACCGGGCAGGCCAAGAGCTCCCCTTCTAATGCCACTTGCCGAAGACAGGGTCCCATAGTGTATCCCATGTCTTTTTTCCAATTTATTGGGAGAGGGGGCTCAGAGAAAATCTCTGTCTCTTCTGTGGCACCTATACCAGGTAACGGCGGGGCTGAGGGAGGAGGAGGAGGCAGTAAGGTAGGTGATGGTTCCTCTTCCCTTCCCTTTTTAGGGTCTTCTGTGTAGAGAAGGGATAAAGCAACCCTACCTAAGGCCCATAACGTTAAAGATATTACTAGGACCTGTTGCCCTTGTGCATGATGTCTTTTAAGATTTCTTCCCACTTGTTCCCAGAGCTCTAAGACTAGCGTGCCTTCTTCTGAGAACCATGGGTTATGGGAAACAACAGTTTGCATTAGGTCTCTTAATTGGGCCTCTGAGACCAAGGTTCTAATAGCTTTAAGCAACTGTTTCAATACTTTTATATACTGTTGCTGTTGAGCTGATAACCGTTGTCTCATGAAACCTTAGCTTGAAAACCCCCTTGAACTTGGAAATCCCAAGTAGGCACCAATTACTTACTGCACAGTCACTTCACCTTCATTTTCGAGGATTCTGTCATGATCCATTGCAGTGTTCATCAGATGGGGTACCACCTGCCAAGTCTGTCCCATAGACCCTGGCTGATGGATGAAATGAGTACTCAGACACAGGTATGCAGTGTAAGAGTAGCTAGTGGACTGCCCGGCTCTAGTGGCCAAAGTGCAACCTAGAGAATCTGGAGCTGCTTGCTTTTATTGAGTGCAGGCACATACCAAGAGCCTGGAGCAAACACAGCTGTGGGTAATTAACATGTATTATCTGTGAGTAATTAACATGTATATATTCCCCTTTCAGGGAATGTCATGTGCACGGATGTTCAAAGGTCACTTCCTGGACAACTTCAAACAAACAAGCCTGATCAAGATAACTTCCCCTTCACTCCCTTGCACATACTCCTTGCCCTCTGTCTCAGGGTTAGAGAACAACTGCCTTCAGCTATTCGCCCCAAAGCTATGCAGAGCCTTCCAACCTTTCAGAAGGCCTGCTGCTTTCCCTATAGTTTCTACCACCACTCTGATAGATCTCCTACAGCTTAGCATTCCAATAATGGAACACTAGGCATAAATGACTAAAGTCTATTTTGTCCAATATAAGTATGGCCCCCTGATATGGCTTGGATCTGTGTCCCTGCCCAAATCTCATGTTGAATTGTTATCTCCAGTGTTGGAGGTGGGGCCTGGTGGGAGATGGTTGGATCATAGGAGTGGTTTCTCATGAATTGTTTAGCACTATCCACTTGGTGCTGTTCTCGTGATAGTGAGTTCTCACAAGATCTGGTTGTTTAAAAGTGTGTAGCTCCTCCTGCCTCCATCTCTTTTGCCCCTGCTTCTACCATGTAAGAATTTGGGTCGCCCTTTGCCTAATGACATGTTTGTAAGTTTCTTGAGGCTTCCCCAGAAGCTGAACAGATGTCAACATCATGTTTTCTGTACAGCCTGTAGAACGGTGAATCAATTAAGGTATTCTTTTTTTTTTTGAGACAGAGTCTCACTCTGTTGCCCAGGCTGGAGTGCAGTGGTGCAATCTCGGCTCACTGCAAGCTCCACCTCCCAGATTGACACCATTCCCCTGCCTCAGTCTCCCAAGTAGCTGGGATTACAGGCACCCGCCACCATACCTGGCTAAGTTTTTGAATTTTTAGTAGAAACGGGGTTTCACCATGTTAACCAGGATGATCTCGATCTCCTGACCTCATGATCTGCCTGCTTCAGCCTCCCAGAGTATTAGGATTACAGGCATGAGCCACCATGCCCGGCCTCAGGTATTTCTTTATAGCAATACCAGAATGAACTAACACACCACCTTTGCTTTCTTTTGGTTACTATTTGCATGGAATATAGTTTTATATTCTTTCACTTGCAGTCTATGTATGTCCTTAGACCTAAAGTCCTTTATAGATAGCATATAAGTGGATTTTTAAAAAATCTATTCAGCCAAATATGTCTCTTGATTGGTGTTTTAATTCATTTACATTTAAAGTAATTACTGACAGAAAGACTTTTGTCATTTGTTAATAGTTTTCTGTATGTCTTGAAGCTATTTTTTTTTTAACATTCTTTTCCTCTCTTACTGCCTTCCTTTTGTGTTTTGTTGATTTTTGTAGTGGCATGCTTCAATTCTTCTCTTACTTCCTTTTGTGGATATTCTATAGAAATTTTCTTAGTGGTTAGCATGGGAAGTACCCAAAACATCTTACGGTTACAACAATCTATTTTAAACTGCTAACAACTTCAATTGCATATAAAAACTACTCTACATTTCTGTACCCTGCTGATTTTATGTTATTGATGTCACATATTACGTTGTTTATATTGTATATCTATTGACATAGATGTATAGTTATTTTTATGCTTTTGTCTTTTAACTTATATACCACAATAAAAGTGATTGCAATACTAGACGATTCTATATTTATTTAAATATTTACCTTTCCCAGAAAACTTAACATTTTCATATGCTTTTACATTGCTGTTGTAAAGTAAAAATAAAAACCTAAGCCCCTCACTACTGAATGGACTCCCTCCCAGCCAGGGGGACTCCAGAAAGACCTTAAAAACTGAGTTCTTGGTCATGATGGGGTGGGAGATCATATATGCCTCATCATACTCCCTCCCTTTTGGGGTTTAGATACAAAAACTGATCAGAATTAATATTAAAATAGAGATTATAAGACTGACAAAACAGGCTCCCTAGGGCCATAAGATACCAAATTATAAATAGGATCTAAGGTCACGTAAGCAAGGGTTTAAGTCATGTACTTCTACACTTAAATAATAAACTATGTTTTAAATACCACAAAGTTTTTCTCTTTTTCTAGCAGCTAAACAAGCACTGACCTTGAGATAAGCAATGCTGAAGAATTTGCAGCTCACCAACCATCAAACACTGACTAACAGAGTCCCTCTGTTCCTCAAGCCATAACTACAGTGTTGATTGAACACGATGCTGATTTTAGTTATTTTCCCCTGAAAAGAAGACCACCAACAATGAACTGTTTCTGGCCAGTTTACAGGGGTTATGGACTTGAGTGCTTTTGCGTCCTGAAAAGATCCTTTGACATTTAGGGCCTAACTGTAATACATTTACATGTTAAGGCTCCACCCCAAAGCGAATATGGGCTATGACCCATGTAACGTGCATTTGTGTTCAATACACATGCATTAGAACCACCTTCATGAATATTCATAGCTCCTCCTATAACCTGTTACATATGTATGTTTCACCAACTCATTCAGCATAAACCTCCTATCCCAACCCCTATTCCTTTGAAGTGCCAGTTTCTGGTTCTCTGTCAGAGACCATGCTTCCTCGCCTGCAGAATGATCACTTTGCATACTGTAACCCTTTACAATAAGTAAAGTCTCCTTCTCCAAATCTTTTTTGAGACAGGGTCTTGTTCTGTTGCCCAGGCTGGAGTGCAGTGGCATGATATCAGCTCACTGCAACCTCTGCCTCCCAGGTTCAAGTGATTCTCCTCCCTCGGTCCCCTGAGTAGCTGGGACTATAGGCCTGTGCTACCACACCTAGCTAATTTGTGTATTTTTAGTAGAGACAGGGTTTCACCATGTTGGCCAGGCTGATCTTGAACTCTTAACCTCAAGTAATCTGCCTGCCTTGGCCTCCCAAAGTGCTGATTACAGGTATGAGCCACCGCATCCATCTTCCTTCTCCAAATTTGTAAAGACTTTGTAATTTTTTTTTTTTAGAGTTAAGATGTAGTGTCCTTTCATTTCAACTTGAAGGACTCTCTTTAGCAGTTCTTGTAGGATAAGTCTAGAGGTGTTAAAGTCTTTCAACTTTTATTTATCTAGAAAAGTCTGAATTTGTACTTAATTTTTTGAAAAATAGCTTTGCTGGATAATATTTTTGATTGGCAGTTCTTTTCTTTTTTTTTTTTTTTGTAGCACTTTGAACATATCACCCTACTCCCTCTGGCATGCAAGGTTTTTGCTGAGAAATCTGCAGATAATCTTACAGGGTTGGTTCCCTCATAAATGATGAGTCTCTTGCTGCTTTCAAGATTTTTTCATTGTGATGTGACAGTTTGATTACAGTGTGTCTTGGTGTAATTCTTTTTATTTTTATTGTATGTCTTTTTGAAGTTCTTTGAGCTCCTTGAATTTGTATGTCCATTTCTTTCCTCAGATTTGGGAAGTTTTTGGTCATTATTTCTTCAAATAGACTCTTCCTCTTTTCTCTCTCTTCTCCCTCTGGAATTACTATAATGTGTATATTGGTTGACTTGATGGTGTCCTGTAAGACCCTTAGTCTCTCTTCATTTTTTTTTTCTTTTCACTCCCTAACTTAATAATTTCAAATGAGCTGTCTTCAAGTTTACTGATTCTTTCTTCTACTTGGTATACTGTTAAATACCTACTGTAAATTTTTAAAATTTAGCTATTGTACACTTCAGCTCCAGAATTTCTGTTTTTTTAAAATGTTTCCATCTCTTTATTGATATTTTCATTTTATTCATCCATTGTTTTCCTGATTTCATTTAGTTGTATATCTCTGTTCTCCTTTAGTTAAGCAAGCCACATTAACATGATTTATTTTTAAATTTCAGGGATACACATGCAGGTTTTTTAAACCTTTATTTGAAATTCAGGGGCACACGTGCAGGTTTGTTACATAGGTAAACTTTTGTCACGGGGGTTTGTTGTACAGATTATTTCATCACCTAGGTTTTAAGCCTAGTACCCATTAGTTATTTTTCCTTATCCTCTCCCTCCTCCCATCCTCCATCCTCTAGTAGGCCCCAGTGCATGTTGTTCCCCTCTATGTATCCATGTGTTCTTATCATTTAGCTGCCACTTATCAGTGAGAACATGAGGTATTTGGTTTTCTGTTCCTGCATTAGTTTCCTAAAAATAATGGCCTCCAGCTTCATTTATGTTCCTGCAAAGGACATAATCTTATTCTTTTTATGGCTGCATCATATTCCATGGTATATATATACCATATTTTATTTATGCAGTGTACCATTGATAGGCATTTAGGTTGATTCTGTGTCTTTGCTATTGTGAATAGTGCTGCAATAGACATATGCATGCATATGTCTTTATAATAGAATAATTAATATTCCTTTGAGTATGTACCCAGTAATGGGATTGCTGCTGGGTCAAATGGTAATTCTGTCTTTAGGTCTTTGAGGAATTGCCACACCGTCTACCACAATGGTTGAATGAATTTACATGCCCACCAACAATTTTTAAGTGTTCCTTTTTCTCCACAGCCTTGCAAGCTTCTGTTATTTTCTGACTTTTTAATATTAGTCATTCTGCCTGGTGTGAGATTGTATCTCACTGTGATTTTGATTTGCATTTCTCTAGTGATCAGTGATGTTGAGCTTTTTTTATATGCTTTTTGTCTATATGTATGTCTTCTTTTGAAAAGTTATCTGTTCATGTCCTTTGCTCACTTTTTTATAATGTTGTTTTACTCTTGTAAATTTGTTTAAGTTCCCTATAGATGCTGGATATTTGACCTTTGTAGATGTTTGCATTCTGTAGGTTGTCTGTTTATTGATAGTTTCTTTTGATGTTCAGAATCTCTTTAGTTTAACTAGATCCCACTTGCCAGTTTTTGCTTCTGTGTGATTTCTTTTGGAGTCTTTGTCATGAAATCTTTGCCCATTGCTGTGTCCAGAATGGTATTGCCTAGGTAGTCTTTTAGGGTTTTTATGATTTTCAGTTTTACATTTAAGTCTTTAATTCATCTTGAGTTAATTTTTGTATATGGTGTAAGGAAGAGGTCTGTTTCAATCTTCTGCGTATGGCTAGCCTGTTATCCCAGCTCCATTTATTGAATAGGGAATCATTTTCTGATTGTTTGTTTTTGTCAGTTTTGTTGAATACCAGATAGTTGTAGGTGTGTGGTCTTATTTCTGGCTCTCTATTCTGTTCTATTGGTCTATATGTTTGTTTTTGTACCAGTATTATGCTGTTTTGGTTACTGTAGCCCTGTAGTATAGTTTGAAATCAGGTAGTATGATGCCTCCAGCTTTGTTCTTTTTGCTTAGTATTGCTTTGGCTATTCAGGCTCCTTTTTGGTCCCATGTGAATTGTAAAATAGTTTTTTTTCTAGTTCTGTGAATAATCTTAAGTTTAATAGGCATAGCATTGAATTTATAACTTGCTTTGAGCAGTATGGCCTTTTCAACAACATTGGTTCTTTGTATTCATGAACATAGAATGTTTTTTTCGTTTGTTTGTGTCGTCTCTAATTTTTTGAGCAGTGCCTTATTGTATTCCTTGTAGAGATTTTTCATCTCCATAGTTAGCTATTTTCCTAGGTATCTTATTCTTGTTGTGGCAGGTGTGAATGGGATTGCATTCTTGACTTGACTCTCAGTCTGACTATTGTTGGTTTATAGGAATGCTAGTGATTTCTGCACATTGATTTTGTATCCTGAGAGTTTCCTAAAGTTGCGTATAAGCTTAAGGAGTTTTGTGCTGAGACTACAGGGTTTTTCAGATAAAGCATCATGTCATCTTCAAACAGGGATAGTTTGACTTCCTCTCTTCCTATTTGGATGCCCTTTATGTCTTTCTCTTGCCTGATTACTCTGGCCAGGACTTCTGATACTATGTTGAATAGGAGTGGTGAGAAAGGGCATCCTTATCTTGTGCTGGTTTTCAAGGGGAATGCTTCTAGCTTTTGCCCATTCAGTATGATGTTGGCTGTGGGTTTGGCATATATGGCTCTTATTATTTAGAGGTATGTTCCTCTATATCTAATTTATTGAGAGTTTTTAAACATGAATGGATATTGAATTTCACGGAGCCTTTTCTGCATCTATAGAGATAATCATGTAGGTTTTGTCTTCAATTCTGTTTATGTCTTCAATTCTATCACATGTATAAATTTGTGTATGTTGAACCAACCTTGCATTCCAGGGATAAAGCCTACTTGATCGTGGTGGGTATGCTTTCTGACGTGCTGCTGGATTTGGTTTACCAGTATTTTGTTGAGGATTTTTGCATCAATGTTTATCAAGAACATAGGCCTGAAGTTTTCTTTTTTTGTTGTATCTCTGCCAGATTTTGATGTCTGTATGATACTGAACTCACAGAATGAGTTATAAGGTGTCCCTCCTCCTCATTTTTTTGGAATAGTTTCAGTAGGAATAGAACCAGCTTTTCTTTGTGTATCTGATAGAATTCAGCTGTGAATCCATCTGGTGCCAAGCTTTTGTAAGTTGGTAGTCTATTTATTACTGTTTCAATTTCAGAGCCTGTTATTGGTCTGTTCAGGGATTCAATTTCTTCCTGGTTCAGTCTTGGGAGGGTGTATTTGTCCAGGAAGTAGTTTATCTCTTCTAGATTTTCTAGTTTATGTGCATAGAAGTGTTCATAATATTCTTTGATAGTTGTTTGCATTTCTGTGTGGTCAGTGGTTATATCTCCCTTATCGTTTCTGATTGTGTTTATTTGAATCTTCTCTTTTTCTTCTTTATTTGTCTATCTAGCAATCTATCTATTTTATTAATTTTTTTCAAAAAACAAGCTCCTGGGTTTGTTGATCTTTTGAATGATTTTTCATGTGTCTGTCTCCTTCAGATTAGATCTGCTTTTGATTATTTCTTGTCTCCTGCTAGCTTCGAAATTTGTTTGCCCTTGGGTCTCTAGTTCTTTTATTTGTGATGTTAGGTTGTTAACTTGAGATCTTTTAAATTTTTTGATGTGGGCATTTAGTGCTATAAATGTCCCTGTTAACACTGCTTTAGCTGTATCCTAGAGATTGTTGTATGTTGTATATTTGTTCTCATTAATTTCAAAGAACTTCTTTATTTCTGCCTTAATTTAATTATTTACCACAAAGTCATTCAGCAGCAGGTTATTCAATTTCCATGTAATTTAATTGTTTTGAGTGAATTTCCTAGTCTTGATTTCTAATTTGATTGTGCTGTGGTCTAAGAAACTATTTGCTATAATTTCAGTTTTTTGCATTTGCTAAGGTGTGTTTTACTTCTGATTATGTGATTGGTTTTAAAGTATTTGCCATGTGGTGATGAGAAGAATGTATATTCTGCTGTTTTGGGGTGGAGAGTTCTGTAGGTCTATCAAGTGCATTTGATGCAGTGCTGAGTTCAGGTCCTGAACATCTTTGTTAATTTTCTGTCTCAGTGATCTATCTAATATTGTCAGTGAGGTGTTAAATTCTCTCACTATTATTATGTGGGAGTCTAAGTCTCTTTGAAGGCCTCTAAGAACTTGTTTTATTAATGTGGGTGCTCTTGTTTTGGGTACATATCGATTTATGATAGTTAGATCTCCTTGTTTAATTGAACCCTCTACCATTATATAATGTCCTTCTTTGTCTTTTCTGATCTTTGTTGATTTAGAGTCTGTTTTGTCAGAAACTAGAATTGCAACCCCTGCTTTTTTCTGTTTTCCATTTGCGTGGTAGATTTTTCTCCATTCCTTTATTTTGAGCCTATGTGTGTCACTGCATGTGAGATGGGCTTCTTGAATACAGCATACCAATGTTTTCTTTATCCAACTTGCCACTCTATGTCTTTTAATTAAAATATTTAACTCATATACATTTAAGGTTAGTATTGATATGTATAGATTTGATCCTGTCATCATGATGTTAGCTATTTATTTTGCAGACTTGTTTATGTGGTTGCTTTATAGTGTCACTGGTCTGTGTATTTGTGTGTTTTTGTAGTGGCTGGTAATGGTCTTTCCTTTCCACATTTAGTGCTTCCTTCAGAAGCTCTTGAAAGAGAGGTCTGGTGGTAACAAATTCTCTCAGCATTTGCTTGTCTGGAAAGGATCTTATTTATCCTTTGCTTATGAAGCTTAGTTTGGCCAATATGACATTTTGTGTTGGAATTTCTTTCCTTTAAGAATGTCGAATATTGGCCTCCAGTCTTTTCTGGCTTGTAGGGTTTTAGCTGAGAGGTCCACTGTTAGTCTGATGGCCTTCCTTTTGTAGGTGAACCGAACTTTCTCTCTGGCTGCCTCCCTTTAACTTTTTTGTTTTTTTTCATTTTGACCTTGGAGAATCTGATGGTCATGTGTCTTGGGGATGATTTTCTTGTGAGGTATCTTAGTGGGATTCTCTGCATTTCCTGTATTTGAATGTTGGCCTCTCTAGCTAGGTTGGGGAGGTTCTCACGGATGATATTCTGAAATATGTTTTCCAGGTTGGTTTCATTTTCCCCATCTCTTTCAAGTAGAACAATCAGTTGTAGATTCAGTCTCTTTACATAATCCGATTTGCATTATTGCAACTGGAGGTGGTGTTGGCTTGGGGTGGGGTGCTGGCCAGTGGAGGTCTGGGTGCCTTCTCTGTGCCTTGCGAGCAGGAGTGATCTCTCAGGGTGTGAGAGGATCCCCTGTTCTTTCTGCAGTGTAACACAAGGGAGGGGTGCTGGTGGGGATGGAGCTTGCCGGCTCTGTGTCCATCAAAGCTCTGTCTGCAGTGGCAGTTAGCAGGAGTGGAGGGGCCTATTGCATTCCCACGTGCTGGCTGGGCAAGTAAAGCAAAACTTGCCCCTGCAGACATGTGCCAGCAAAGTGGTGCAGGGAGTTGATGTGGGCTTGGGGGAAGCTATAATACGGGGAGGAAATGTGAGGACTGGTGTGTGGCTGTAGGAGCTGCCTCACTGGAGCCCTCCACCAGTCAGGCACAGTTCACCAGGGCAGAAGCTATGATGTGGGTCCCCAGGGTACCCAAGACTGCCCTATGAACATGCATGGCCAGGATGGGGCCCCAAAAGAGGCCAGCAGACCAAGGAGTGCTCAGGTCTGACCAGCCCCATCTGATATACAAGACCGCCCTGCAAAGGTCAGGTTCAACAGGTCCGTTAGGGCTAAAGTCTCTTATGGGATCAAGTCAAGCTTAGAGGGATGGCTGTCCCTGGCCACGATCCTGCACCCAGCCCTCTGGGCTCCATATCAGCTGGTTTGCTGCCCCGCCACTTTACTTGTTTACTGGTGGCTCTACTCCAGAGAGATGTGTGTCAGCAATCACTCAGTGCAATCAGCCCAGAATTGGAGGGTCTGTGCTGTGAGCCCAAGGAAGCCAGGCGTTCCTTGTCCAGTGACACATAGTTGTAGGGTCGCGGTAGGGTGTGGGACCTATGGGAGACAAGCTGGTCCCCTCTGTAAGTGGGAAAAATCTCACTTGCTCATGATGAATGACCAGTTTTTATCAGAGATATTGGCCCATAGTTTCTTTATTTTGTACCTTTGTCTAATTTCAGCATCAGTGTAATACTTGTATCATATAATGAGTTTGGAAGCATTCCCTTCTCTTCTATTTTCAGAACAGTTTGAGTAGGATTGTAATCAGTTCTTGAAATGTTTGGTAAAATTTAGTAGTGAAGCCATCAGTTCCTGGGCTCTTCTTTGCTAGGAGACATTTTATTATGGCGTTCATCTTGTTACTTATTATTGGTCTATTCAGGTTTTGAATTTTTTTCCTGGTTCAAACTTGGTACATTTTTTGTATCTAGGAATATATCCATTTGTTCCAGGTTTTCCAATTTATTGGCACATAGCTACTCATAGTAAGTCTATAATGATCCTTTGAATTTCTGGTGTATCACTTGTAATGTCTCTTTTTACAACTCTGAGTTTATTTATTTGAGTCTTCTCTCTTTTTTTCTTAGTCTGTCTCAACTTCTGTCAATTTTATTTATCTTTAGAAAACAACTTTCCATTTTGTTGATCTTTTGTATTTTTTTTTTGTTGCAATTTCATTTATTTCTGCTGTGATCATTATTATTTCTTTTCTTCTACTAATTTTGGGCTTGGTTTGCTCTTGCTTTTCTAGTTCTTTAAGATATGTCAATAGGTTGTTTACTTGAAGTTGTTACACTTTTTGATGTGGCACTTATTGCTAGAAACTTCCCTCTTAGTACTGCTTTTGCTGTATCTGGTACATTTTGGTATGTTGTATTCCCATTTTCATTTGCTTCAAGACATTTTTCAGATTCCTTCTTAATTTTTGTATTGACTCAACTGTCATTCAGGAACATATTGTTTAATTTCTGTGTGTTTGTATAGTTTCCAAAGTTCCTCTTGTTATTGATTTCTACTTGTAAGTCATTGAGGTCAGTGAAGATAAAGATACTTGATGTGATTTCAGTTTTTTAAAAAAATATTTTAATACTTGTTTTGTAGCCTAACATATAGTCTATCCTTCAGAATGATCTATGTGTTGAGAAAAACGTATATTCTGCAGCCATTGGATGAAATGTTCTGTAAATATCTATTAGGTCCATTTGGTCTATAGTGCAGATTATGTCTGATGTTTCTTCGTTGATTTTTTTTGTCTGAATGATCTGTCCAATACTGATAGTGGGCTGTTGAAGTCTCCAACTATTATTGTATTGGGATTTACCTCTCTCTTTAGCTCTAATAATATTTTATTTACATATCTGGGTGCTCCAGTGTTGGAGGCATATAAATTTACCATTGTTATATCTTCTTGTTGAATTGACCCCTTTGTTAGTATATAATGACACTGTTTCTCTCTTTTCGTAGTTTTTGTCTTGAAATCTATTTTATCTGATAAAAGTATAGCTACTCCTGTCCCACTCTGCTTTGATTTCTATGTGTTTCTTGTAGGCAGCAGACAGCTGGGTCTTTTTTAAAAAAAAATTCATTCAGTCACTTGATTTTTGACTGGAGAATTTAGTCCACTTATATTCAATGTTATTATTGGTAAGGACGGACTTATTTTGCTATTTGTGGTATGGTTGCTTTATGTTTTTCCCTCCTTCTTTTCCTTTCCTTCCTTTCTTTGCTTCCCTTCCTTCCTTCCCTTCCATTTCCCCTTCCCCTTCCCCTTTTCCTTCCTTCCTTCCTTCCTTCCTTCCTTCCTCCCTCCCTTCCTTCCTTCCTTCCTTCCTCCCTCCCTCCCTCCCTTCCTTCCTCTTTCCTTTTTTCTTTCCTATCTTTCTTTTAGTGAAGGTGATTTTCTCTGGTGGTATATTTTAATTTCTTGCTTGTGTGCCTCTGTGTGTCTGTGTTTGCTATAGGTTTTTTTAATTTGAGGTTACTATGAGGCTTGCACATTACATCAAATAAACTATTATTTTAAACTGATGACAACTTAGCTCTGATTGCCAAAAAAATGCAAAGAGAAAATGAATAAAAACTCTACACTTTAACTTCATCCCCTTTACTTTTAAATCTTTTGTTGTTTCTATGTATATCTTATTACTCCATGTCTTTAAAAGTTGTATAGTTATTATATTTATAGATTTATAGATTCATCTATTTGTATTTCTACTTAAGGTAAGAATAGTTTACACACCACAATTACAGTGTTATAATATTCTGTGTTTGTGTACTTAGTTTTGCTAGTGAGTTTCATACCTTCAGGGTTTTTTAAAAATTATTATTTCTCATAATGTCCTCTTCTTTCAGATTGAAGAACTTCTTTAGCATTTCTTGTAGGACAGGTCTGCTGTTGATGAAGTCCCTCAGCTTTTGTTTGTCTGGGTATGTCTTTATTTTGCCATCATATTGGAAGAATATTTTTGCCAGATATAATATTCTAGACTAAAAGTTATTTTTCCTTTTAGTACTTTGAATATGTCATGTGACTCTCTCCTGGCCTGTATGGTTTCCACTGAGAAGTCTGCTGCCAGATGTATTAGAGCTCCTTTGTATGTTATCTTTTTCTTTCCTCTTGCTGCTTTTAGTATCTGTTCTTTATTCTTGACCTTTGGGAGTTTGACTATTAAATGTCTTCAGGTAGTCTTATATGGGTTAAATCTGCTTATTGTTCTATAACCTCCTAGTACTTAAATATTGATATATTTCTCTAGGTTTGTAAAGTTTCTGTTATCTCTGTGAATAAACTTTCTACCTTTATCTCTCTCTCTACCTCTTTCTTGAGGTAATAACTCTTAGATTTGCCCTTTTCAGGCTATTTTTAAGATCTTGCAGGCATGCTTCATTTTTAAAAAATTTTTTATTCTTTTGTTTTCTCTGTGTGTTTTCAAATAACCTGTCTTCAAGCTCACTGATTCTTTCCTCTGCTTGATCAATTCTGCTATGGAGATACTCTGATGCATTCCTCAGTTTCTCAACTGAATTATTTAGCTCTAGAATTTTTGCTTGATTTTTAAAAATTATTTGAATCTCTTTGTTGAATTTACCTGATAGATTTTGAGTTCCTCCTCTATGTTATTTTGAAGTTCATTGAGTTTCCTCAAAACAGCTATTTTGAATTCTCTGTCTGCAAGGTCACATATCTCTGTCACTCCTGCATAGTTCACTGGTACTTTACTTAGTTTGTTTGATGAGGTTATGTTTTCCTGGGTGGTCCTGATGCTTGTGGATGTTTGTGTCTGGGCATTGAACAGTTAGGTATTTATTCTAATGTTTGCAGTCTTAGCTTATTTGTGCTCATCCTTCTTGAGAATACTTTTCAGGTATTCAAATGAAATTGTGTGTTGTCATCCAAGTCTTTGGTCACTGTAGCTATATCTGCATTAGAGGACACCCCAAGCTCAGTATCACTGTGGCTGTTGCAGACTTGTAGTGGTACTACATTGGTGATCTTGGGTAAGATCTATAAAAATTCACTGGATTAAAAGGCAGAGTGTCTTATTCTCTTCCCTTACTTTCCTCCAAACAAGTGGAGTCTATCTCCCCATGCTATACTGACTGGACTTGAGGAAGGTGTGACACAAGCACTTTCATATGGCCACCACTGCTGGGATTGTGCTGGGTCACACCTAAAGCCAACACAGTGCTTGGTTTTGCCCAAGACCTGTGGTGACTGTTGCCACTGATGTTTATTCAAGGCGCAAGGGCTCCTTACTCAGCACGTTGGTGAATCCTGCCAGGCCTGGCTCTTTCCCTTCAGGGCAGCAGAGTCCCTTTTGGCCCAGGGTGGGTCTAGAAATGCCATCCAGGAGCTAGGCCCTGGTATTGGGAATCTTAGGAATCTATTTGGGGCTTTATTTTACTGTGGCTGAGCTGGGACCCAGGCTGCAAGACAAAATCCTTTTTACTCTTCCCTCTCTTTTCCTCAAACATAAGGAGTTTCTCCTCATGGCCGCCGTAGCTGGGAATGTGGAGAGTCACACCCAAAGCCAGTACGGTAATGGGTCTCGCTCAAGGCCTGTGGCAACTACTGCCTGTCTACTGCTGAAGTTTATGCAAGGTCTAAGGGCTTTTCAGTCAGCAAGTGATGAATCCTGCCACAACTGGGTCTTTCCATTCAGGGCAGTGGGTTCCCTTCTGTCATCTGGGAACTAGGGCCTGGATTCTGGGCTTCAGGACTCTGCTTAGTGCTTTATCATACTGTGGCCGACCTGGTGTCCAAGTTGTAAAACAAAGTTCTCTCTACTTTTCCCTTTCCTCTCATCAAGCAGAAGGAAGGAGTCTGTCTTAGAGCTCTGGGTGGTGATGCCTGGGGTTGGGGGAGGGGTGATGCAATTACCCCCTTGGCTGCCCCAGCTGGTATCTCACTAAATCATGTGTACCCCAAGACCACTGGCTCTGAGCCCAGCATAGCACCGAGACTTGCCTAAGAATTGAAGTCCCTGTGGCCTAGAATGCCTTTCAAATTCATTTAGGAGCCCAGTGCCCTATAGCCTGCAGTGGTGGGGCTAGCCCGAATTCGGGTTCCAACTGCTGGATGAATGATTCCCCTCTGGCTAGGGCTGGTCTAAATGCTCTCTTTATGGATGCCAGCTGAATTCTGCCCTATCTTGCCTTCTGTTGTAACAGGCCAGCACTGAGTTCTAATGCAAAAGTCCACAATTATTTTGTTCTCTCTCCCTCAAGCATACAAATTCTCTCTTGGTGCCACAAAGTCACTGCCAGGGAATGGGGGAGGGGTGGTGACAAAATTCAAGACGGTTTTACCTACCCTCTTCAGTGCCTCTTTTCTTGTTATGATATTACATGTTGTGACGTTAAAACAAGGTACTGTGTTCACATACTTAATAGTTGGTTCTTATGAAAGTGCTTTCTCGTGTGGACAGTTGTTCAATTTGGTGTTCCTTCAGGGAAGTGGGAGGCCTACTGCTGGAGGGTCGTATTTGGCCATCTTGCTCCATGTCCTCCCCTCCCCAACCCTCTGTATTGAATGGTGTGTTTATTCTCACACATTTGTCATACATGGTTTCCATATGTGAGTAGATCTACTTTTGAGCTCTCACTTCTGCTTGCTTGAGCTAATACCCTGAGCCAATACCAGACAGTCTTAAATACTGTTGCTTTACATAATATGCCCCCTCCCCTTCTTGTTCCTCTTCAAATTTGTCTTTGAAATTCTTGGTGTTTTGTCAACTTCAATGAAAAAGTCAGGTAAGACTTTGTGTTTATATTTAATTTGTAGATTTATTTAAAGATAATTACAGACTCTTTAATATAGAGTTTTCCAATATTTGGAGTTGGTAATTTTCCCATTAATTTAGGTCTTTCTTTTTCTATCCTTCAGTATTTTTTTTGTGTGTCCTTTGTAAAAGATCATTAGAATGATTTGCACAATAAGAGATTAACAATAACAAATAATAAATATAATTATAAGAATATACTGTAATAAAAAGTTTGTGAATGAGGTCTCTCTCTCTCTGTCAGAATATCTTATTACACTGTACTCACCTATTTTTGGACCTTAATTGATTGTGGGTAATTGAAACCAGGGAATCTGGCCACCCAGATTAATTTATAATTGTGCCTAATTTGTAAATTAAACTTTATTATAGGTAAGTATGTACAGGAACAAACATACAATATGTAGAGTTAGGTACTATCTGTGGTTTCAAGCATCCACTGGTGGTCTTGGACCGTATCCCCTGCTGATAAGGAAGGACTACTGTAGACAATAATGGAATATGAAAATATAAACAGTTTCATCCATTCTTTCCCAATTCTTGTGTCATGTATTTATTATTTTTCTTGTTTTATTGTTTTGACTAGAATATCAATGTTAAAAGGCAACTGTGAATGCCCTCTGCTATTTCTTTTATTTTCTATTTCATTGATTTTTATTCTAATCTTTATTGCATATTTTTTGTTTTCAGAATACTCTCGTTCTTTTATAATATCTTGATTTGAATATTTAACTTTCAGCTATTTAGTTTTTAATATATCCATTCAATTCTAATAAATTTACCTCTAAATGCCACTTTAGCTGCCATCTCATAAATTTTGATATATATATAGTACTTTTATAGATGTTAATTTATGACTATTCTATTGCAACATCCTCATTACATTTTAAAGGTTTCAAATATTGAAGCTTAAGGGAAATTTTCCTTTTAAATAATCTTTGTTGTTTATTTCCCATTGTATTGTATTATAGTCAGAGGTTATAATTTACATGCTATGAATTATTTGACCAGATATCAGCAAAGAATATTCAATGCATTTCAACTTTTCTGAATAATCTATGTGCACATTAAAAGAATGTGTTTCATAGCTGGTGTCTTGGGTTACACCTGTAATCCTAGTACTTTGGGAGGCTGAGGCGGGAGGATTGCTTCAGGCCAGGAATTTGAGAACAACCTGGGCAACACAGTGAGACACCATCTCTACAAAAGCTTAGAAAGTTAGCTGAGCAGAGGCGGGCAGATCACGATGTCAGGAGATCGAGACCATCCTGGCTAACACGGTGAAACCCCGTCTCTACTAAAAATACAAAAAATTAGCCAGGCGTGGTTGTGGGTGCCTGTAGTCCCAGCTACTCGGGAGGCTGAGGCAGGAGAATAACATGAACCCAGGAGGCCGAGGTTGCAGTGAGTCGAGATCGCGCCACTGCATTCCAGCCTGGGCAACAGAGCAAGACTCTGTCTCAAAAAAAAGAAAAAATTAGCTGAGCATAGTGGCACATTCCTGTAGTCCCAGCTTCTTAGGAGGCTGCAGTGTGAGGAATTATAAATATTTGTCCTTTGTGCCTGGCTTATTTTACTTAGTATAATGTCTTCAAGGTTCATTCATGTTGTAGCATCTATCAGAACTTCATTTTTAATGGTTGAATAATATTCTATTGTGTGTGCATACCACATTTTCTTTATTCATTAATCTTTTGAGGAACAGTTAGATTGTTTCCATCTTTTGGTTATTGTGAGTTGTGCTGCTATGATCATTGGCATACAAGTATCCTTTTTAGTTCCTGCCTTCAATTCTTTTGGGTACATACCTTGGAGTCAAATTGATGGCTTATATGGTATTTCTGTGTTAGCTTTTTAAACAACATTTTAATATCATACACATAAAATTTACCATCTTTTAAAATGTACAGTTCAGTGGCATCAAGTAAATTTGCATTGTTATGCTACCATCTCACCTTTCATCCACCGAATTATTAATCTTGCAAAACTGAAATTTTGTACCATTAAACAGTAACTCCTCATCTCTTCTCCCACTAGTCTCTGCAAATCATCATTCTACTTTATGTCTCTGTGAATTTGACTCCTCTAGGTACCTAATATAAGTTAAATAAAGCGTGTCTATCCTCTGGTGACAGGCTTACTTCCTTTAGCTTAATGTTTTTGAGGTCCACCCACACTGTAGCTTGTTTTAATTCTTTGTTTCTTTTCATGGCTGAATATTCAATTGTATGTACATACAGCATGTTGTTTATCCATTAATCCTTCAATGAACACTTGGGTTGGCATCTACCTGTTGGCCACTGTGAATAATGCTGCTGTGCACATGGGTGTACAATCTATGTTTAGCTTTTTGAGGAACTGCCAAACTTTTCCACGGCAGCTGTACCATTTTGTATACCCACTAGCAATGCACAAAGTTTCAATTTCTCTACATCCTTGCTAACATTTGTTATTTTTCATTTTTTAAAAATAGCTATCCTGATGAGTGTGAAATTATATCTTGTGGTTTTGTTTTGTATTTCTCTAATGACTAATGATACTGAACATCTTTTTATGTGCTGATTAGCAATTTGTATATTTTCTTTGAAGCAATTTTGTTCTATTAAGACTCTACAAATTGTAACTACAATTTGCTTCAAATTGTAGAGTCTTAATAGATTCTTTATTTTATTATTCTATGATGTATCAATTTATCTCTACTGAATATTGCAAATTTTAAAATATGTAACTTATCTCTACTGTTCCCTTCTATCTTTTCTTTTGAAACACCTATTATGTATATATTAGAACTTCTCAGTCTCTTTTGTATGCATTATAATTGCTCTTTCATTTGAACATGTTATTATTTTATTTCTATACTGCATGTGGAACTTCCCCAGTACCATCTTCCATTTTTCTAACTTACTGTGTCATATTACTTTCATTGACTTTATATTGCATTTCTGAAATATTCGGTTTTATTTCAAAACTATTGTTTTCAGTTTCATATTTAACTGTTTCATTATTTTTATTTGTTTCTAATAGATGCTATTACTTTTTCATGTACATTTGAAACCCACTGATTTTAAAACTTTCATTAAAAAATTACTATTATTGACTTTGTTCACTCTCTTTCTTTCTTATGTCTTGGAATTTAGTTTGCAGTCTCATTTGGGGTGGAAAGGTCTCTCTCTCTCTCTCTGTCTCTCTCTCTTTCTGGGTCTCAGGTTTGAGGTTGCCTCTACTTGTACCACATGGCTTCCCAATGCAGAACTAGGTTTACAGAATATAATGAGCTCTTCGGTTCTTCTGTGATAGAGATATAATGCAGATTCAGGTGTGACCTAGCAGGCAGTAACTTTCCATTTTTGTTCAGGAGGCTGTTTCTGTGTTCTTCAATTTCCTTATGCCCATCGCCTCCTAAAAGCCGTAACCACATGCTTTTTGGTCACCGTTTGTTGGGTATTCCTCATCCCTCTTCCCCTAGCCCCATTCCCTTTCACGGCCAGGGCAGCCCTACCCCAATTCCAGGCATTCAGTCTTGAGTCTGACTCTCTGATTCCTTGCCTTGAATGGTTCTCTTTCTGGCCTCTTTGCCTCAGGTAATTGGCACCCTCAGACCCTGCTTCCATGCCAGAGCTCAGAAGGCCTGTGGGTTTAACACTGGTGGCCACTTTGAATTTTCTTTCAGTTTCTGGTTCAGAGAGTGTTTATATTGTTTTCAAGTTCAGCTATGTCTTTTTATATCTTTCCCTGCATTGGACTGATAAAAATTCTGTAACACTTTCTTTTTTTTTTTTTTTTTTTTGAGACAGAGTCTAGTTCTGTTGCCCAGGCTGGAGTGCAGTGGCATGGTCTGGGCTCACTGCAAATTCCGCCTCCCAGGTTCAGATGATTCTCCTCCCTCAGCCTCCCAGGTAGCTGGTATTACAGGCACACACCATCAGGCCTAGCTAAGTTTTGTATTTTTAGGAGAGACGGGGTTTCACCATGTTGGCCAGGCTGGACTCGAACTCCTGACTTCAAGTGATCCTCCCGTCTCAGACTTCCAAAGTGCTGGGATTACAGGTGGGAGCCACTGTGCCTGGCCACCACTTTATTCATTTCAAATCTATAGATTGTATTTCTATTCTTTTAGTGGTTGTCATTAAATTTTTTAAAATATGGAGAATTATAGCATTCTTACAATGGAGTTTATGAAAACATTAATTCTGTTTGAAGAACAATTATAAAATACTAAGTATATTTTGTATTTCCATTTTATAAACAATAACCAATTTTCACATTTGTAGAAAGAAAATTAGTGATATTGTCAATAGTTACGGGGGAGCTAGGAAGTATACACTATCAGAATTGGATTAACACCTTTTCTGTGTTGTCAAAGAAAGAACACGTAATCAAGCTAGTCATTTTGCAATAAAAGCTGTTTTCTTTTTCAGCGTTACAACTGAAAAAAATTATCTGTATATCTTTCCCTTGGAATAATTTTTTATCACTTTTTATTTTTTAAAAACAAACTTACAGAAAAGTTAAGTACATAATACAATAATGAACATCTATATTAACCTGCATCCAGATCTCACTGATTAACATATTGCCACATATTCTTTCTGTCATACACTCACACACTTAGTGTGTGTGCGAGAGTGTGTGTGTGTGTGTGTGTGTGTGTATCTCCTCCCATGAATCATATGAAAGAAAGTTGCAGACAGCATGAGATTCACCCTAAATACTTCGGCATGCAGCTACTAAGAATAAGGGAATTTTCCTACATAGTCACTCTATGTTGGTACCCCTAAAAAATTATAAATAATTCTGTAATATCTAATACATAATCCATATTTAAATTACCACTGATTGTCCAAGAATGACTTTTATTTATTTATTTTTCTTATGCTAACAGCTTGACTATTTATTCCGTCTATTTTCTGTAAATTGTTGGTTGGTTCTAGAGGCTTTTTGATAAGATTCAGAGTAAACATTTTTGGCAATAATACTTCATAGATGATGTTTTTAGTCCCATTGTAGTCACATCAGAGGGTCAATTATGTCAAAGTGTAATACTCTTAGCAACTATTAGTGACTTATGCTAAGTTTGACTACCTTGTTAAGGTACTGGTTTACAGGTCTCTCAATTTTAAGTTATACAATTTTTTCTAATTAGTAGATGATAGGGTAATATTTGTGATATTCTGTTCCTTGATGACTTGTCCCTTAATGGTTTTATCAGACACATTAATAAAATTTGTATGAGTATTTGTACTTGGGGTTGCAAAATGGTAATTTTAAAATTTTACCATTCTATTTACATTTGTTAGGTGACATTTTTGTAAAGACGACATCTCCCTTCTCTTTTTCTTTTTCTTTTTTGTATTCTTTTAGCGTATTATTAGGAACTGTTTGATTAAATAATTATTTTAAGTGTTCTAATCACTTACAGCCTTTATATATATTTTTTTGATGTTTAAATTTTCCCAAATGTGACCTTTAGGAGCACATCGGTGTGGTCACTGTGTCTTTTTTAATATGACCCCACTAACCATTGAGCCTCTTCTTGCTTTTTATCACAAGTTGTCCCAGGCTCATCTTGCTCTTTTCTATCCAAAGATCTAGAGGAGCCATTTCTCCAAATACTGGTTCCTTGTAAGTGGGGAACTGTATTTGAAAACTAAGATATGAACATTAGGTGTGCTAATTGCTGTTGCAGTATTATTCTTTTTAGGCTTTTTCATGGGTTACAGCTAAAAATTATATTTTTTAAAAGTAGGACCTCATATTGATATCTCCATTTCAAACTTAACATTGCATGGGTTTTTCCTCAACTTCTTTCATTTTATATTGGACTATTTTTTTTCTATGACACTGGAATAATGTTGGTTCTTAATAATATTATTTATTTGCTTTATTCTACAATGTGCCTAAAATAACTTCAAAATTATGTACCAGTAGTACTGCTAACAATAAGTATATGGACTAAAGTTCAATATTTCTTTGCAGATTTTTTGTCTTTATAAATAACACTAAGTACATGCAGTCAGAGTGTGTCACAAAATTACTGGAAATAATTATATCTCTCCTCTGTGGTTATCTGATCAAAACTGAATAATTGGACTTATTTGTTTTGTTTTATAGAGAGTTAGCTTTATTGAGGTATAATTTACATAAAATAAAATTCATAAATTTTAAATGCAAATTTGATGACTGAAATAAATATATTCATCTTCATAATACAGAACATTTCCATCACCCCAAAAAAGTTGCTTTATGTCCTTTGCAGTCAATCCCTTCCCCCTTCCCTTGGCCCCTGGCAAACACTGATTTGATTTCTACTACGATAGTGTTTTCTCTTTTAGAATTTCATATAAATGACGTGATACTGTCCACAGTATTTTGGTTTGGCTTCTTTCACTTAGCACAATGCTTTTAACATGAGTCCCTGTTGTTTCACTGAGCCATTGTTTGTCTTCCTTTTTATTGCTGAGTGGTATTCCATTGTATGGATGTACAAAGGTTTGTTTGGTGTACTTGTGTAGTTTCCCATTTGGATGACTATTAAAGTTGCTGTGAACATTTGTGTGCAGATATTTTTGTGTGAATACAAATTTTCATTTTTCTTGGGTGAATGCCTAGAGTGGGTTGCTAGATTATATAGTAAGCATATTTATAACTTTATAAGAAACAGCCAGATTTTTTCAGAATGCTGGTACAGTTTTGCATTCTTACCAGCAATCTATAGAACTTCCAGTTGCTTAGCATTCTCACTTCACTTGGTCTTGTTAGATTTTAAAAATTTGAGCCATCATAATATATTGTAGTCATATCCCACTGTGGTTTTAATTTTCATTTTCCCAGTTACTAAGGAACTCTCTTTTTAGGTGCTCTTTTAAGGAACCTCTTTTTAGGTGCTCGTTAGCCATTCCTGAATCTTCTTTGCTTATGTGTCTGTGTAAATCGTTACCCAAGTTTTAATTGAGTTGTTTGACTAGTTATTATTGAGTTGTAAGTTATACATATTTTGGATACAGATCATTTGTCAAATATAGGTTTTGAAAATAATTTATCCTATTCTGTGGTTTGTTTTTCAGTATCTTAAGACCAATTTTTAAAGAGCCCAAATTTGTAGTTTCATAAATTCTATTTAATCTTTTTCTTTTATTGTTTGTGCATTTTGTATTTCTATTTAAAAAATCTTTGCCCAATCTTAGATCAATAAGGCTTTTATAGATTGAGATTTTTTTAATTTGAGTATGGATATTCAAATATCCAGTACCATTTATTAAAAGGATTATTCTTTCCACATTGAATTGTTTTGGCATCTTTGTCGAAAATCAATTTGCTCTTTGTGTGTGGGTCTCTTTTTGGATCTCTGTTTTGCTCCATTGATGTATATCTTTATACAAATCACAGTGTCTGAGTTACTGTAGCCTTGAAATTAGAAGGTGTGAATATTCAAATTTGTTATTCTTTTTCAAAATTGTTTTGTTTATTCTACATTCTTTGCATTTCCACATAAATGACATAATCATATTGTTAAGTTCAAACAACAACAAAAACCTGCTAGGGTTATGTTTAGGAATGCACTGAATCTACAGAGTAATTTGGGGAGAATTGATATTTTAAGAATATTGACTCTCCTGTTCCATGAAAACTCAGCATAAGTCTCTTCAGATTCATCAAGCTATTTTATGTATTGAGTTTGTTCCTTTCTATTGCTGAGTAATATTCCATGATATGGATTTACCCTAATTTGCTTAAACATTTACCCATTGAAGGACATCTGAGTTGTTTCCAATTAAAAGCTGTTATGAATACAACTTATGCTTATGTAAAGATGTTTTTTACTGCTTTCTGTGTTTTCTATTGCTTTCCTGTTTTCAATTTCATTGGATTCTGCTCTTGTCTTTATTTTTTTCTTCTTTTTGCTTGACTTGGGTTTATTTTGCTCTTCTTTTTTTACTCTTAATTTAGGTTCCTGAAGTGGGAGCTTAGATTGTTGGTTTGAAATTTTTCTAATGTAAGCAATTAACCTATAAATTTCCCCCTCAGTACTACTTTAGCTATATTCCACAATTTTTGATATGCTGTATTTTCATTTTCATTTATTTTAATGCATTTTAAAAATTTCCTTTGAGACTTCCTCTTTTATTCATGAATTGTTTAGAAGTGTGTTGTTTAGTTTCCAACACTTTGGAGATTTTCCTATTGTCTTTCTGTTATTAATTTCTAGTTTCATTTTTAATGTGGCCAGAGAACATACTCTGTATGATTTTAATTCTTTTAATTTTATTGAGATTTGTCTTATAGTCCAGAATATAGTCTATTTTGATAAATGTGCCTTCTGCACTTGAATAGAATGTGTATGTAATGTTGTTGGGTGCAATTTTCTATAAATGTTGATTACATACTTTTGGATGATGGTGTTATTCTATATGCCTGCTAGCTTCATTTATTTATTTACTTGTCAATTTTTAAGAGATGAGTGCTGAAGTTTCAAATAATTATTGTGGAGTCATCCATTTCTCATTCCAGCTCTATCAGGTTTTTTTTGTTTTTTTTTTTTGGTGTACCTATATTTAGGATTGCTATGTCTTCTTGGTGGATTGACCCTTTTATCATTTTGAAATGTTCTTCTCTGTCTCTGGCAATTTTCTTTGCTTTTAAGTCTACTTTATCTGACATTAATACAACTAACTCTGCTTTTTCTTTGATTAACATTTGGACAATATCTTTTTCTGTGCTTTTACTTTCAGCATGCCTATATTCTTACACTTGAAATGAATTTCTTGTAGACAGGAAACAGTTGGGACATGTTTTTTGGTCCACCCTGCCAACCTCCATTTTTTCAATTGACATATTTAGATCATTTGCATTTAACGTAATTATTGATATATGAGAGCTTCAATCTGACATTTTATTTATTTATTTTTTGTTCTTTTTGTTTAGTATTTCTTGTTTTCTTTTTTTTCTGACTTCTTGTGGGTTACTTGAAAATTTTTAAGGGTTTCATTTTTATTCATTTCTATGGTCTGAATGTTTATGTCCCCTGGTCAAATTCATATATTGAAATCCTCACTTGCAAGACAATGGCATTAGGGAGTGGCATCTTTGGGAGGCAACTAAGCCATAGGGCTGGAGCCCTCATGAATAGTAGTAGTGTGCTTATAAAAGAGATCCAAGAGATGCCCTCTGTCCCTTCCTTGATGAGAAGTTATGAGGAGGTGGGCCCTCACTACACACCAAATCTGCCAGTGCGTTGATCTTGGACTTTCTAGTCTCCAGAACTGTAAGAAATAAATTTCTATTGTTTATAAAGCCCCCAGTCTATGGTATTTTGTATAGCATCCCATATGGATTAAGACATTTATCTATATTGCTTTTTAGTATATCTCTTTGTACAGTTTTATAGTGGTTGCTCCAAGTATTACATTTTATATACATATCACAATATATTGACGTCATTTTTACCACATTGAATGAAGTATACAAGTTAATTCTCTTTACATATCTTTGTCCTCCCTTATTTATCACAAAATTGCCTTAAATATTTCCTTTACATACATTTAAAACCACATCAGTGTTATAATACTTGATTCCACCATCAAACATTGTTTAGAAAACTTAACATATTTGCTCATATTTTTACTTAACTGTGGTCTTTCTTCTTTCCTGGTGTTTCAAAGTTACTCCTTCAAAGGATGCACAGGGCGGATCCTTCATAAATGCTTTGGTGCCTTCCCCTTGGTGATGAATGGGTTCTCATTCTATGAGTTCGTGTGAGAGGAGGGCTACTGGGGAGTTAGGATTAATCTGCTGACAACAGTGTCTCTTAGTTTACCTTCATATGGGACTGTCTTAATTTTTCCTTCATTCCTGAAGGGGATATTGTCACTGGATGGTGATATCTAGGTTGAGAGCTCTTTTCTTTTAGCCCTTGAAAAATGTGTCTCTTTCTCTTGTCCTCCGTGGTTTCTGATGAGAAATCTGCTGTCATTTGAATTGTTTTTTCTTTAAAGGTAAGTTGTCATTTATCTCTCACTGCTTTTAAGACTGTCTTTAATTTTTAGAAGTTTGACGACAGTATATCTTGGCATGAATTTCTTTAAGTTCATCCTCTGAGGTTCACTCAGCACTGGAATCTGTAGAATTACATGTTTTGCCAAATTTTGAAAGTTTTCAGCCATTATTCCCTTTGTTTTGAAGGAAATTTACTTGTTTTAAGTTAAAATTTTAAAAAATTTCTATTTGATTTTAATTGACACATAATAATTGTACATGTTTATGTAGTACAATGTGATACTTCCAGCCATTGTTTCTCTGAGTACTTTTTCAGCTCTGCTTATTTCTTCTTTTCTTCAAGGACTCTGATCACAGCAATGTAAGACCTTTCATTATAATCCCACAGCTTCCTAAAGGCTCTGTTCTTTTTTCCCCTGAGTCTATTTTCCCTGTTTTTCAGAATGAATGGTTATTGAGCCCATTTATTGATTTTTAAAGTTTTAGTTATTATGTTTTTCAGTTCTGAAATTTCCTTTTGGTTCTCCTTTTTATCTTTTATTTCTTTCCATTTTTAAAATTTCAAATTTCATTTTATTTCAAATGTGCTAATAATTGCCTGTTAAGGGATTTTTGCAATGACTACTTTAAAATCTTTGTCAAATAACGCTAACATCTCTGTCATCTTGTGGGGCATTTATTGGTTTTCTTTTTCATTCAGTTTGATATCTTCCTGGTTCTTGTGATTTTAAAAATCAGAACCTGGACATCTTGTGTATTATGTTCTGAGAATCTACATCTTATTTAAATCTTCTGTTTCAGCTGAGTAACTTGGCAGAATAAGGCAGGAAGGTGCTACCTCACTGCTTCCAGATAGATGGTAGAAGTACGGGTTCTCCATTCACTCTCTTTTGACACCTGAGGGAATGACTCCTTATGACAGCTTGGTGCTGGGGATGGGATTTCTGTCTCCTCAACTAGGCTTACATTAAAACCTTTCTGGCTGGATGGAGTAGGAGTGCCTCATTTCTGCTATCATATGGCTTCCACTGACACCACAGGAGTGGTTGTAGAGGGTGGCTTCTTTACTGCTGGGTGATGGTGACAGTCCTGACTCCCCACTAGCCCTTCTCTGACATTGCCGCAGCACAGAGTGGGAATGGCACTTTGTTATTGCCTGCTGGGTGGAAATCTGGGCTTCCCACATGGTTTCCACTGATACCTCAAAGAAGGGGTTCCCATGACCACTCATCAGAAATGAAAATTTCAGCTCCCCTTTTTTTTTTTTTGGCCTTCTCTGACGGCACCTCATGGAGTGTTAGGAGTGCCTTGTGAGTGCCTGATGTGGGTGAAAATCTACACCCCTATCACTGCCTTTGCTGGTGATGTGGTTTGGATGTGTATCTCCTCCAAATCTCATGTTAAAATGCAATCCCCAGTATTGAAGTTGGGGCCTAGTGGGAGGTGTTCAGGTCATGGGGGCAGATGGTGTGGTGCCTTCTTCTTATTGATGAATGAGTTCTCACTCTATGAGTTCACGTGAGAGCTAGTTGTTAAAAGGAGCCTGGCACCTCCTCCTCTCTCTCTTGCTCCCTCTTTCACCATGTGACACATCTACTCCCCCTTCACCCCTGCCATGATTGTAAACTTCCTGAGGCCTCACCAGAAGCTGAGAAGATGATGGCGCCATGCTTCTTCAGCCTGCAGAACCATGAGCCAAATAAACCTCTTTTCTCTGTAAATTACCCAGTCTCAGGTATTCTCATATACCAATACAAATAGATGAATACAACTGGCAAAGGTGGGACCACAGTTGTTTTCTGCAGTATTTAGTTAAGGTAGAATGGTTATTATCTAAGGTTTTCTGTCTAGGCTCAGTGGTCCCTAGTCCTCTGGCTAAAGAGAACAGGCTTTGTTATACTTTTTCTCTTCACGTTCATTGGCATTTCTTCATTGCCAATTTCTCTAGCTCAGAATCTGGGATATATGAAGCAAAAGCAAACTGGGGAATTTCCCACTTTGTTGTTGCTTCGGTCCCAGGGTCCCTAGCCATTTTATCTTCTTCTCTCCACTGTCTAGATTCTTCCTATGTTTGCTGTATATATGATATACAGGATTTTTAGCTGGACTGAGTAGGAAGAATAGGAAAAAGTATATCGATTCTGTCTTCCCAGATGTAAAAATTGCTCGTGATTTTAATGCTGTCTTCCAATTTTTATTTCCTTCATCTTTTATTTTTTGTGCTCTTTTTTTCTTGATTAGATTATCTAGTCATTTTCTATTGTTAAAACATAGTATATTGATTTTTTATATCTGTTGTTTTCCTATTTGCTAATTTATGATTTTCTACTTTTGTATTTATATATCCTTCCAACTGCTTTCTTTTGGTTTATTTTATTAGTCTTTCTTTCTCCAGCTTTTACAGTTTAGAATTCAATTCATTTATTTTTATGCTTTAATTTTTATAAGTGTAGCTTTTAATGATAAATTTAATATAAATATTTAGCTTTCATTATTTTCTAATAAAGGCTGTAGTTTTCCAGTTACTGTTTCTCTTCAGGAGTAAGACATACCATAATACCACTGAAGTCTCATAAGTGAAGTTAATAGTGATGTTTTAATTTTTATATGCAATATATAATTAAATTTTCTAAAACATTTTATCAGTTTTACACACACTACTTTTTTCTCCATATGTTTGAGTTTTCTTTTGTTTTTGCTGAGGTATATTCAGAGCTTCTATTTTCATATGTTCATTCATTTATTTTGAGAGCCTACTTTTATTTATTGTTGCTGACAAAACATCTGCTTTCAGTCTAATTGTCAGATATTTGTAGGCACTGTATCATTTGTTTTCTGGATTTAAGACTTAATACTTATAAAATTATATGCCACATGTATATTGTGGAAATTTAATCTAAGACTTGATATATTTTTTAATCTGATGATTTACAGTTTTTCCTAAATTTTGGGAAGTTCACACAGATGTGCGGCACCATGTTTTGCTCTTTTTTTTTTTTTTTTTTTAAGGGGAGATGGGATTTCACCATGTTGACGAGGCTGGGCTCGAACTTCTGACCTCAGGTGATCTGCCCACCTCAGCCTCCCAAAGTGCTGAGATTACAGGTGTGAGCCACCACACCCGGCCAGGAGCACCAGTCTTAACCTTAATGCTTTATTATGGGTGGATATGACAGTAGGAGATACCACCATTGAGATGCACTTGCTGATGTCAATGGAGATAATGCAGTCTAGGAGCAGCAGAAGCAAAGTGGGAATGCTTAGCTGGCAAAGAGAAAGGGAGAGCATTGACCATAATGGGCTGCCAGGATGAAGTGACAGTGAAATATTTTTACATGAGATATTTGGCAGTGGCTTATTAATTTCAAGGAGCCTAGGAATAAAATATACAGGTACTTTATAAAAGGGTTATTTGATTAATGTAATAGAAAAATCTCCAGGTCTAGTGGCTAGAACCTAGCAAGCAAGAAGTAAACTTTTATTGGGTCAAGCCACAGAAACTTTGGGATTGTTAGGAGTTTGCCTATCTTTGCTAATGCAACTGGGGCATGAGAATAACATTTATTATTTTTCATTAGAAATAAGAATTGACAAATTCAAAAGCGTTGGACATACTTACATGTGCTTTTATGGTCTGAGCTTAGTGTAGAAAGAAGAGATAAATCAGCTTGACTCAATAATGATGAAGGTATTATCCAAAGGGCTAAAATTTTTTTTGCCAAAAGGTAAGGATTTAGTTTTCTGAGCTTATGTTTCAACTATACACTTCAGTTCTCATAGATCAGTTCTCAACAGGCCATGCAAATCAAGGTTGATGTCCTTCCATCACAGTGTCATCTCTGCACAAAGTGTTGAGTCATCTATCCTCCTAAGTGGAAGGACAGCAGGTCAGCAGAGGACCTACACTCCAGATCGGTGCTGAATCCCCATTTCCTCATCCTGAGATGGAAGTTCTCCCCTTTCTTCCTATTCTGTGGCCCCTCGCCTGCCACTCTGTCCTCTTATCTCCCTTTAGTTTCTGTTTTCTCCTTACTTCCTTCTAGGCCCACTCTATCTTGGCAAGTATATCTTCCAACCCTATTGTCTGACACTGAAGTCGAAGCTTCTTTCAGTCTTTGTTTCTGCTTTCGTGTTGGCTGGATGGAGGGAAGGAAGGAGGGAAGAGCGTGGGAGCGAAGAAAAGAGCCCCTCTGCATGAGTGAGAAACAGTGAGGGAAGGAATTACTCTGAAAACACAGAGATTAACTCTGCGAAATACAATCCTGCCACAAAGGGCTGTGTGGCCAAGTTACCTTCTCAACCTTCACTGTAATTAACTTTTCAGCCCTGCAGGCTTCAACCCACTGCTAAGTCTGAGGGAACAATTACTGAATTTGAGCATGCTGTGACTTAGACAAAATGTAATTTTAGTGGTTGACTTGCATGTATACACATTCCCCCAATCAGCAAAATGGGCAGATCAGCTGATGCACTTTTTCCTATTCCTGCCTGATCATAAGAACCACCTGGGGAAACAGTTAGACATATGAATTTCTTCCCCCACCCAGATGCATCAGCCTCTCCAGGGGAGGGGGTCTGAACATTTATTTTAAAGAGTTTCTCAGAAGAACTTCATGATCAGGCAAGTTTGGAAACTTTGAGACACCATGGGGAAATATTTCTGAGAAAGAAAATAAGGGAGCTGTCAATTTACAAATACTACATGTATTTAGCAATACCTACTCCCTTGAATAAACACATTTTTAAAGTAAAAAGTGTCCTGCTGATATCTTAATTTTTTTTCTGAGTTTGAAGACGAGTTTTCAGCTTCTCAATTCCGAATTTTTCCATGCCTCAGGTTGTATGTAATCATCATGATGAACTGCAAAATTGTGCAATTAGCCTCTTTAATTAAGTGAGAATTGTAAGTAACTACTTATAAAACATTGTGTTATCATTTGTAAAAAAAAACAAAAGTACTTTGAGATGCTGAGGTGGGAGGATTGCTTGAGCCTGGGAGTTCAGGACCAGCCTGGGCAAGATGGCCAACCCCCTGTCTCTACAAAAAATATTAAAAACTTACCTGGGCATGGTGGCACGTGCCTGTAGTCCCAGCTACTCAGAAGCCTGAGATGGGAGGATCCATGAGATCAGGAGTTGGAGGTGGCAGTGAGCTGAGATCACACCACTGCACTCCAGCCTGGACAACAAAGGGAGACCCTGTCTCAAACAATTAAAAAAAAAAAAAAGGGCTGGGGGGAGCAGGGATTTATAGAATGAAAAGGAAAAATAACTCATCTCACGTGAAGGGAAGAAATGCTCTTTTTGAGCATTTACCATGAATGTTATGCCGCTATACAATATAACTGTCTTGAAAGTGGGAAGGGGTGTCCATTTTACTGATGAGGAAACAGAAAATGGAGGAGGCTTTCCCATCGTCATAGGGTAAATTGTGGGCCAGGATCTAAACCCAGATAGCTTACTAGACAATGAACTTCATAACAAAATGAAGATGAAAGGTTGAGAATTCATTTGTATTTTACGAATAAAATTTTCCATAGCCGATGCAAGAAAGAAACGTCTCACAAATGCTTATACTGACTTCTAGAAAATCTACACTGCTTTCGTATTGGTGATTGTGTTGATTATAGCAAGATCAGTGAAGTCACAGACTGGTTGATTCTACAAGGGTGATGAGTGAGTTTAATTAACTATAGCAAACACATAATGAATAAACACAATTTCCCACAAAAACAAATAAAATGAATATTGTCTCATGGTTTTTAATTATGCAAAAGCAAGCCATAGAACAATTTTTTTGAAAAACAAAGTAAATTTTTGATGTCAGCATGTAAAGTAAGTTTAAGGGGACTTTAAATGTTTTCCAGCTTCTCTCAATAGCTGGCTTATTGTTTTGAATTCTCCAGATGCTCATATCAACTATCTTCTCTTTAAAATTTTAAAACTCTTTGGAATTTAGTGGCCTCTTATTTTGACTCTAATTTAACAAATATGAAATCAAACCATTCAGCTGTATACTTTTCTAATTATCATTCCAAGCAAGATCTTCTAATTAAAAAGTTACTTACTCTATGTTATTTGCCCTTCAAAGATAAAATATAAACATCTGTCATAATCTGTGTCAGGAGGTATTTTATTGTAGACAGTATCTGAAGTATTTAAAGGGAAGACGTCAAACTGGTATGACATCAAATAACTTTCTAGAGAAGCATTACGGTAGCAGAAAATAATGCCATGGTATATTACATAGCCCTTTAGAATTTATACTTGGCTTTCATAGAGATTATGACTCATACTTATTAGATAAGTTTATCATGTATAAGTTATATAAATAACTTATTCAGGTAAATTATGGAGGAAAGTACCGAGTCACCTTTTACTGTTGGAATAAAACTAACTGTGTGAGGATTAGATTGAGATGATGCATATAAGGAACCCAGCACATAAGGTCTGCTCCATTGCAAATCTCCAGTAAAATGTATTCAGTATTCAAAGTTGTTATAATTGTAACCGCCTCTGCAGCATGTCTCTTTTGAAGTGAATAGTCCTATTGAAAATAGAAAATGTTACACATATTTGTTTTGCTGATTGATGTGGCAAGAAACTTGAAAGTAGCATGTGATTTTATGTAAAAAATTATATATGAAATACTACAATAGGATCCTTAGAAGAGACGAGGTATTTATATACATAAGATGGAAAATTACATTTGTATACAAAACTAGAAAGAATACTACGATGAACTCATCATCAATTTTAACAAGCATCAACTCATGGCTGGTCTTTTAAAATGTGTTTTCTCAACCCATTCTTCCCTTTCCTCTACTCACACACATACTTTTCAAGCAAATTGCAGACATTTTATCATTAAATAACGTTTCAAATAAACTTTGATCCCTTTGAATAAGGTAAAGTATCACAATATAAATCTGTTTTAAAGGATATGAGTTTTACATAAATGTGATCTTAAGAACAAAAACTTGAAAAGTCTCATACTGTAAACATTTATCTTCTAAAAGAAAAGAAATAAAATAATAATGATGTATTTGAAGTAAAACTTAAAATTATGTAAATTATTATTAAGCTCTCAAATATATGATTGGAGAAATAATAAAAATTGAATTTTTTCAATATTAATGTTTTCAATGAACATTACTTGAAAACACAATCTACTTATTCATTTAAAAAGTAACACAATATTCTAAAATAAATGTTTCCAGTTATCGCTCTTTCTGTGTTATTCGGTAAGAAGTATCTGGCAAGGTACTAATTCACATTTATCAAAAAGACAAACGAATCACCAATTAAAATAGAGATTACCATATATATATATTTTTTTTTTTCTTTTTTTTTTTTTGAGACGGAGTTTTGCTCTGTTCCAGGCTGGAGTGCAATGGCGTGATCTTGGCTCACTGCAACCTCCGCTTCCCGGGTTCAAGCAATTCTTCTGCCTCAGCCTCCTGACTAGCTGGAACTACAGGCACATGCCACCACATCCAGCTAATGTATTTTTAGTAGAGATGGGGTTTCTCCATGTTGGTCAGGCTGGTCTTGAATTCCCAACCTCAGGTGATCTGCCCACTTCGACCTCCCAAAGTGCTGGGATAACAGGCGTGAGCCACCACGCCAGGCCATGACTATTTTTTAAAAATGTATTTTGTTGTGGTAATGAGAAACATGGATGTCAAAGAGAGGAAATGTCCAGGTGCATTGGTCCTGCATGGCAGTGAACTGAGGTAAGGACTTGGTGCAGGAATAGTCTCTCATTAGCACTGTAGAATATTCACCATTTCAAATGCTAGCAGGATCACAAACAGGCCCCAGAACAACATGCAAAATATTTCTCTCCTATAATAATTTGTATTAGTTATCAATTGCTGTGTAACAAATTGCACCAACATTTGGAGGCTTAAAACATCACACATTTATTATTTCATAGTCTCTGTGGATCAGGAATCTGGACCCAGTTAGGTCCTCTGTTTCAGGGTTTTTTACAAGGCTGCAATGAAGGTATTGGCTGCAGCCACTTCCAGGTTCATCTGGGGCAGGGTCTGCTTATTCAGTGGTTGCTGGCAGGATTCAGTTCCTCTCTCGCTGTTGTAGTGATGGCCTTAGTTCCTCTCTTGGCCAGAGGTTGCCCCCAGTTTCTTGCCATGTGAGGGCTGCTCAGGTAAGTCTTTAAAGCTAGCAAGAGAGTTTGCTGATAAGACCAAAGTCTTATAATTTTTTGTAACTTAACTAATGGAAGTTTTCTATGCGTAAGTCACCAGATCCAGCCCACAGTAAAGGTGAGGGCATTACTCAAGGGTGTGAGTACTAGGAGATGCAGACTATAAGGTGCCATCTTGGAAGTGGGCCTTTATAGACTTCAACCCTCATGCCCCGTTTCTTTCAGCCTTAAGATTTCTTTGTTTTCTGCCATGACCCAGAAACTCCTTTGGCCTGAAATCTACTAAACTAAGAAATTCACAAATGTAAGAAGATAAAGGAAATTGTCTTAATATAAGAAAAATTGAGTTTCTTAGGTGGAAATGATAAAATCAAGTTGCAGAAGTAGACATAGAACATGACATTCGTCCATATGGCAATGGGTTTCAGTATAAATCACACAAATTTGTACAACTAGATGTGTTGATTGATTAGCACAGCACTTTTTTTTTTTCTGTTTTGAATGTGAATGTGCACATCTTCTGTGTTCAGAAGGTGAATATCTTCAGGCATGTGCCCTCTAGTTCCCTACAGCCCCTCCCACTGCTCCTTGGCATCTTACAACTCTGGGTGACTTCTTGGGTTAATATAAGCAACCAGCTCAGCCCCAGATCATTTGAGTTGGGACTCTGTGGCATAAAATACCAACTGGCAAGAGTGGTCCAGATATTCTGTGTATTTGAAATCACCCCAATTTCCTGGTTTCTCTATGAAGGAGTCTTTTTAGGGCCTATTTAATGCTCTCAAATTGGCTATTGAGTAACAGCACGTAACTTTCATTGTTATGCTTAGTATAGCTCAGCCAACCCAGAGAGGAAATACTTTGGTCTTTGTGGGTCACATATGGTTTCAGTCACATGTTCTTTGTTTTGTTTATAATCCTTTAAAAGTTAAATACCCTCCCTAGCCCCCAGGCTGTGAAAAAAACAGGTTGCAAGCTGGATTTGACCTATGGGTTTTTTACCAACTCTGTTAGATACTTTTTTGGCTACTTTTTGATGTTCAAGAGCTGAAATGTCATAATCTTCAAATGTGAGATGCAGACATACTGCAAAGAGTGATTCAAATTTGCCTAATAATGTGGTTAATATTATTCCTTTATATGAACTAAAATACTGGTTGAATATCAAACATGAATGATAGTCCACCATGATGGTCATGGTGGCCACTTTGTAGGCCACTTTGATCTGGGAATTTATTGTGGGAAATTTGACTGCATTATCTTTGACGCAATTTCTTGCCTTTCTTTTCTCTCTACTCTTTATGAACTTCTCATTAATAAGATAGCGAACCCCTTGAATTGATTATCTTTTCTATCACATTTTCCCACCTATCTTTGTCTTTTGGTCATGCTTTTTGAGAGATTTCTTTAATTTTTTCTCTTTTAATTCCTGTAATGATCTGTAAAGTTACATTTCTGAAAGCTCTTTTTTGTTTGTTTGTTTCACAAGTATTTATTTTTATACCACCCTGTTCTTGTTTTATAGATATAAAATCTCTTATTGTTCTGAGGATATTAATTCAAGATAACAGTTTTGAAGAAAACATCAAAAAACTCTCAGTGTTTTTTTTTTTCCCCCCTGGTTATTCTGGTATATTTTTTCTTCCTGAGGGAGGTTTTCCTCAAACGTCTCATAGTGTTTCGTTTTATTAACATTTCATAGGCACGCTCTGAAAAGCAGATTGGAAGCTGTGTCTGGTTTAGCTTGAGGGCTCCTCATTCATTGGCTGTTCTTGTTCCAACAAAATAAGTCATGAAGTTACTCAGAGAAGAAACTGCCAATCTCTTACCTTGGATGGGAGACGGGGAGGAGCTTAGCTACCAGCCTTCCATGCATGTGGCATGGAAGGAGGCTGGAGGAGTTAATTGTATACAATTTTTGTGCTGCCTACAGGAATTCAGTTTTGCCCTGTGCCTCATCAGCACTTTCCTCTGCACTTAGTGTCCCCTAGTCCTGAGTCCCTCCCAGTCCTGGTTTGTGAACTGTCATTCTTCATTCCTGCCTTTGTGAGCATGGCTTCCTTACCTTATTAAACCCACATATGTTCTGTTTTCTATAAATCGATTGAACTTCCTTTGCTGTTGCTGTCCCCATTCCCATGTTCCCCTGTATTTGTCAGTTTAGATCTTATTTTCTCTTTAATGTTCTTTTTAGAGTATTTTTGAAGGGAGGTTAGATGCATAGTTGACTGACTCCATATATTTATCATGTAATTTGGCTCCCTCTTGCTTTAGCTAATTTTAATTTTGTTGGAATATATTCCATAGTCATCTCTTAAATGCAGTCAGCGATTGGTAAATTGTATGATGTTTAATCACGTAGGTTTCCTTTACATTTAAATAATGGAGTATTTTGCTGAGAAAGATAAAAGATATTTTTCTCAGAACTTAGAAGATTTCACTCCATTATCTTCTAACGAGACATCTCATTTCCCTCTGGCACAAATTATATAAATAATTTATGGTTGTTAGTTGCCAGCAAACAGGAACTTGAGAAGTTTTCCCCAACTTTATAGTAGGAAAGTGTTCAAATAATTAGGGAAGGTGAAAAAATGGTACAGGGAACACTGATGTACCTCCCACCTAGGTGAACCTTTAGCTGAATTTGCTTGGTATTTCTTTTTTTATGTGTGTGTACGTTCTTTTGTGTAACCATATGAAAATAAGTTGCAGCCCTCATGAGAATTCACCCCTAATTATTCAACATACTTCTACAAAGAATAAGGAAAATCTTCCATTAGCCACAATCCTCTTACTATAGCTAGGAAAATTAATGCTTATTATTTTATGAGAAATATGTTCTTCTCTCCTACATTTTAGAATTTTTCCTTGATGTTTTGATATTTTACTTTTGTGCACACTAAAGTTGGAGCATTCTTGTTTAAAAAGCACGTTAAGAACTTTATTTTTTATTTTATTAAAAAAACTTTTATTTTAAGTTAGGGGTACATCTGCAGGTTTGTTGTATAGGTAAACTGTCATGGGGGTATGTTGTACAGATTACTTTATTACTCGGGTATTAAGCCTAGTACTCATTACTTATTTCTTCTGATTCTCTCCCTCCTCCCAACCTCTACTCTCTAGCAGAACCCAGCGTATGTTGTTTCCCTCTTTGTGTCCATTGGTTCTCGTTATTTAACTTCCACATATAAGTGAGATCATGAAACATTTGGTTTTCTATTTATGCGTTAGTTTGCTAAGGATAATGGCCTCCAGCTCCATCCATGTTCCTGCAAAGGACATGATTTCATTCTTTTTTATGGTTGCATAGTATTCCATGTTGTGTATATACCACATTTTCTTTATCTAGTCTATTGTTGATGGGCATTTAGGTTGATTCCATGTCATTGTTATTGTAAATAGTGCTGCAGTGAACATACGCATGCTCGTGTCTTTATGATGGAATGATTTATATTCCCTTGAGTGTATACCCAGTAATGGGATTGCTGGGTCGAAAAGTAATTCTGTCTTTAGGTCTTGGAGGAATTGTCACACTGTTTTCCACAATGATTGGACTAGTTTACACTCCCACCAGCAGTGTATAAGCTTTCTTTTTTCTCCGCAACCTTGCCAGCATCTGTCATTTTTTTGATTTTTTATAATAGCCATTCTGACTGGTGTGAGATGGTATCTTATTGTGGTTTTGATTTGCATTTCTCTAATAATCAGTGATGTTGAGGTTTACCTCAACATCATCAGTTATATGCTTGTTGCCCACATGTATGTCTTATTTTGCAAAGTGTCTGTTCTTGTCCTTTGCCTACTTTTTTATGGGGTTGTTTTTCTCATAAATTTGTTTAAGTTCTTTATAGATGCTGGATATTAGACCTTTGTCAGATAGACAGTTTGCAAATATTTTCTTTCATTCTGAGGTTGTCTGTTTACTCTGTTGATAGTTTCTTTTGTTGTACAGAAGCTCTTTAGTTTACTTAGATCACATTTGTCAATTTTTGCTTTTGTTGCAATTGCTTTTGGTATCTTTGTCATGAAATCTTTGCCTGTTTCTATGTCCAAAATGTTATTGCCTAGGTTGTCTTCCTGGGTTTTTATAGTTTTGGGTTTTGCATTTAAGTCTTTAATTTATCTTGAGTTAGTTTTTGTATATGGTGTAAGGAAGGGGTCCAGTTTCAATATTCTGCATGTGTCTTGGCAGTCATCCCAACACAATTTATTGAATAGGGAGTCAATTCCACATGCTTTTGTCGACTTTGTTGAGGATCAGATGGTCCTAGGTGTATGGCCTTGTTTTTGGGCTCCCTCTTCTGTTCCATTGGTCTATGTGTCTAGTTTTGTACCAGCACTATGCTGTTTTGGTTACTGTAGCCATGTAGTATGGTTTGAAGTTGGGTAAGATGATGCCTCCAGCTTTGTTCATTTTGCTGAGGATTGCCTTGGCTATTTCGGCTGTTTTTTTTGGTTATATATTAACTTTAAAATAGTCTTTTCTAGTTCTGAGAGGAATGTCATTTGTAGTTTGTTAGGAATAGCATTGATGTCTTTGGGCAGTATGGCCATTTTAACAAAATTAGTTCTTCCTATCCTTGAGCATGGAATGTTTTCCGTTTTTTTGTTTCATCTGTTATTTCTTTGAGCAGCCTTTTGTAGTTCTCCTTGTAGAGATCTCTTACCTCCCTGGTTAGCTGTATTCCTAGATATTTTATTATTTTTGTGGCAATTGTGAATAGAGTTGCATTCCTGATTTGGCCTGCGGCTTGGCTCTTGTTGGTGAAGAGGAATACTAGTGATTTCTGCACATTGATTTTGTATCCTGGACTTTGCTGAAGTTGTTTATCAGCTGAAGGTGCTTTTGGACTAGGCTATCTAGATATAAGATCATGTAGTCTGCAACCAGGGATAGTTTGACTTCTTCTCTTCCTATTTGGATGTCCTTCATTTTTTTCTCTTGACTGATTGCTCTGGCCAGGACTTCCAATAACTGTGTTAAATAGGAGTAGTGAGAGAGGGCATCCTTGTCTTATGCCAGATTTCTAGGGGAATGCTTCTAGCTTTTACCCATTCAGTGTGATGTTGGCTGTGGGTTTGTCATAGATGGTTCTTATGATTTTGAGGTATGTTCTTCAATACCTGGTTTATTGAGAGTTTTTAACTTGAAGGGGTATTGAGTTTTATTGAAAGCCTTTTCTGCAACTATTGAGATAATCATGTGGTTTGTCTTTAGTTCTTTATGTGATGAATCACATCTATTTATTTGTGTATGTTGAACAAATCTTGCAACATAGGGATAAGACCTACTTGATTGTGTTGGATAAGATTTTGGTGTACTGCAGGATTCAGTTTGCCAGTATTTTGTTGAGGATTTTTGCATAGTTAGACTGCAAGTTAGATTAATAGTGAAGAAAAGAGAGAAGATTCAAATAAACACAATTACAAATGACAGAGGGGATATCACCACTGACTGCATAGAAATACAAATAATCTTCAGAGACTATTATGAACACTTCCGTGAATAAATTGCTGGACACACACACCCTCCCAAGACTGAGCCAGGAAGAAATTGAATCTGTGAACAGACTAATAACAAGGTCTGAAATTGAATCAGTAATAAATAGCCTACCAATGCCCCCCACCAAAAAGAAAAAAAAGCGTAGGACCAGATGGATTCACCCTGAATTCTACCAGATGTACACAGAAAAGTTGGTATCATTCCTATAAAAACTGTTCCAAAAGATTGAGGAGGAGGGACTCCTCCCTTACTCATTTTATGAGGCCAGCAACATCCTGATACTAAAACTTAACAGAGACCAAAAAAAAGGGCCAAAGTTGGATCTTTATATGTGATTTCTTTTTAATCTACTCTGCTTAGCACTTAAATAGGCTCTTACAATCTTACACCAAGTCTTTTGCAGTTCTAGGACATTTTCTTCTTTGATTTTACTGCCTCCTCCCTTTTCCCTCTATGCTTTCTTCCTCCAAAACTGCCTCTGAACCTTCTGAATATCCATGCTTGTTCTCTTATCCTTCCTTCCATGTTTTCTATTTCTTGGTTTTTTGGGGATTCATTTAGGTAGAATTCCTTAGCTTGATCTTTCAGCTCAGTAATTTGGTTTTCAGCTTTGTTGATTTTACTGTTTATCCCACCTCTACCTTTTAAATTTCATAATTAATTTTTGAATTTTGTAGATTTCTATTGGAGTCTTTACTGAATAAAAAATCTTTCTGAACTTCTCTGGGGATGGGAAGGAGAGGAATTCTTTTAGACATGTTCTAAAGTTTCATTCAGTTTTCTCTGTTAGCTCAATTTATTCCAGAGGTAGTTCTTCCTTTATTTTGGAGCCTCTATTACTTTATTGTTTTTTTTCTGAAAATGTATTGTGATTACTGGTTGTAATCACAACCAGTAATAAAATGGTTGTGATTTACCATTTTATTTACCAATAATCTACCAATAAATTATTTACCAATAATTGGTAAATTATTTACCAATAATTGACCAATAAAATGGTTGTAATCACAACCAGTAATAAAATGTATTGTGATTACATTTTTATTTGCATTTCCCTGCCAACCTTGTGGACATACTTTGTTTTTACTGTAATCAGTTGCTTTTGTTGTAATCACCTGAGAAAGGCATTAGTCATGTCTGTGAGTTACTAGGGCTGGATCTCTAAGGAAAGTGTAGTGTGTCTCTGAGGATTATCCTTCTGAGGATCAACAGAGAGAAGCAATTATCCATCACTTCCTGACCCCCAGTGATCAAGGGTTCACCTATGGGTTTCTAATGCCCCTGAGCTTCTGGGCTGCAAATGCATGCACGTGGAGTGGTCTTCTATGTCTTACGCTGCAGCAATGTGAAGCCCTGAGCAGACAGTAAGAGCACTTGAGGTTATGTTAGTATCACATGAGACAAAGGCTTCATGGAACTATTTGTCACAGCTGTTGCTAAAATTAAAGGTGAGACCAAGAAGGTCTAAGGAAGGTACTAGTGGCACCTGAATCAGGACATGAGATAGGAAATTTCAGGCAAAAAAATGTTATCCTTTCAGTCATGGTCCCTGTGAGACACAGGGAAATCTTAAAGCAAAGGAAGTTTCTGCTTGCACTTACCTGACCTCATAAGGACAATGACATATCCAAATGAGCCTCAGGTGCACCAGCTCTGCACAGTACTTTAAACTTGGTTAGACCAGGATATTGAAACACCACCTCACCTCTTCTCATTGACACTTTTGGAAATGGCTCCTAATTTCAGAATCTGTCCAACACTAGCCATTCACAACACAATTGTGAGGAAGTGGGCCAGCATTAGGAAATGTGGAAGTAACTAGTGGCACACACGCTACTATTTTCACCTCCAGTGCAGGGATGTTTGTCCTTGGAAGTCTCTCGAGGACAAAAAAGTCTACTTCTTGTGATTTTTAGCACTTTCCCATAAGTACTGACAGACCTGGACTTTACTGGACATCTCAGAACAAGATGATAAATTTTCAATCCTTATTCGATCTGATGAATATTAATATTATATATATTATTTATATTTAGTAGGGGAAATCATGCTCTGACAACAGTGATGTGTAAGTTTTTACTGAAATAACTTCATTTTATAGGTAACCAATAGAAGAAGGCTACTATGTAATTGAAACCAGGACAAAAAAGACAAATGCTATCAGATATTTACTTTTAACTCCCAATTGTTCTGGAAAGCTTCCACAATTTCTACTGTCTATTTCCCTTTTAAAGCATCCATTTTAAAATGTTACTGTAAGAGCAAAGACAGCCAGGAAATAAATAATTATTTCTTTTTTTTTTTTTTTTTTGAGACAGAGTCTCACAGTTGCCCAAGCTGGAGTATAATGGCACGATCATCACTCACTGTAGCCTTGACCTCCCTGGGCTCAGGAGATCCTCCCACCTCACCCTCCTGGGTAGCTGGGACTAGAGGTATGTGCCATGATGCCCAGATAAGTTTTTGTATTTTTTATAGAGATAAGGTTTTGCCATGTTGTCCAGGCTGGTCTCATACTCCTGGGCTCAAGCCGTCTGCCCACCTCAGCCTCCCAAATTGCTGTGATTACAGGCATGAGCCACCATGACCTGCTGAGAAATGATTTTTAAAATTTGGGAAATACCAGGCATTTCATGATGCTCCAGCAGCCAGAGGCTGGAGTTTGTGACATTTATACCTAAAGGGGAGGTGAGGATTATATTGTGAAGAAGTAGTGTCACAATAGCCTGCCCAAATATTATTCTGTAGGCAGTCATTGCAGGGTATTAGGCATGACCATGCTAAAATGAGACTTCATCAAAAAACAAAGAAGGGTGGATTGGAAGCTTTGTGGAGAAAGAATATGAAGAAGTATTTAAGAGTCCTTTGTATCTTCATGCAAGTTACAAAGGCAGCCTGAACCTTAGCATTTACAGTACAGATATAGAAGAGGCTTTCAGGTACTAGACTATTTGATATATAATCAGTGACTATGTTAAGGGTATGATGTAAACAGTGAAGGATAAAGGAGTTACAAGGTGACTTCAGATTTCAAGCGTGGGTTAATAAAGTTGGGGATTGATATAGCCAGTTGATATTGGGTATACAGAAGGGATTAGGAAAAGGATGCACAGTAGTGGGAAGACTTTCACTTAAGAAATATTGGATTTGGGAACCTCTCAAGAAGTAATAATCAGGTTCAGCCAGCTGGTAAAAAATTTTGTCCAAATCTCAAGAAGGGGAATTAATTGAGATAAAAAAAAGTTCTGAAGTCAAAAGCACATTGATGATACCTAAAAATGACATGAATTAATTTTACTTGTTCTTCTTGTGTATCAAGGGAGAGAACTGAGAAAATAATCCAAAATAAAGAATGTATTCGTCCATTTTCATGTTGCTGATAAAGACATACCTGAGACTGAGTAATTTATAAAGATAAAGAGGTTTCATAGGTTCCCATTTCCATGTGGCTGGAGAGGCCTCACAATCATGGTGGAAGGCAAAAGGCATGTCTTACTAGGTGACAGGCAAGAGAGAATTTGTGCAGGGAAACTCCCCCTTATAAAACCATCAGATTTTGTGAGACTTGTTCACTATCACGAGAAAAGCATGGGAAAGACCTACCCCCATGATTCAATTACGTTCCACCGGGTCCCTCCCATGACACGTCGGAATTGTGAGAACTATAATTCAAGATGAGATTTGGGTGGGGACACAGCAAAACCATATGAAGGAATATGTGAAGAGACCCCGCTTATAGAAATAAGAGTAGAAATATTAAAATAGTGTGTTTTGGAAACCAAGAACATATCAAATTTTAAAAAGAAAGGGAGGCCAGTTATGGTGGCTCTCATCTGTAATCCCAGCATTTTGGGAGGCTAATGCGGGAGGATTGCTTAAAGCCGGCAGTTTGAGACCAGTATGGTCAACATAGAAAGACCCCCATCTCTACAAAAAATGTAAAAAACTAGCTGTGCATGGTGGTGTACACCTGTAATCCCAACTACTCAGTAGGCTGAGGCAACAGGATCACTTACAGCCAAGGAGTTTGAGGCTTCAGTGAACTATGATGGTGCCACTGCACTCCAGCCTCGGTGACAGAGTAAGACCCCGTCTCTTAAAAAAGGCAGTGAATAGACAATGTTGTATGAAGTAGAGAGATCCACTAAGATATAAACTAAAAATGAGTCTTAAATTTGGCTGTAATGTTATTATGAACCCCAACAGAGCAATTTCAACAGCATGCTGAGAATGGGAACCAGAATTCAGCAGATGAAGTGCAAACACCAGATAAGGTAGTCTGGTTTTATCTCTTCTTACTGATTAATCTGAACTTGTGAGATTAAAAAATATTTCTGGGAGTATGAAATTCAAGGGAAGGTATTTGTCCTTATTTCTGTTTTGGTGTGGGAGTAAAAGTAAGGGAGCAGATAGGGAAGAAGAGATTGAATATGTAAGGGGGATAGTGAATGACTGAAGGTTGTGCATGAGGCTCGGGGCTGGGTGGTTGGCTGTCACTGTTAGACCAGAGGATAAAGGTAAAAATAGGTGGTGGTAAATACATTTTTGGATGGACAGTTCAGAATTAAACACACACACACAGACACACACACAGACACACACACACACACACAAACGAACCATTGAACACTGTAAGCGAAATCTAGAGAGAGGTTAAGATTGAAAAAGTGTGTGAGAACAGGAAAGTAGGAGACTGGGTTGGATTATGATTTTTTTTTTTTTCCGGGATAGAATCTCTCTCTCTATCACCTAGGCTGGAGTGCAGTGGTGCGATCTCTGCCCAAGTAGCTGGGAGTACAGATGTGTGCCACCACGCCTAGGTGATTTTTGTATTTTTAGTAGAGATGGGGTTTCACTATGTCGGCCAGGCTGGTCTCAAACTCCTGGCCTCAAGTGATCTGCCTGCCTTGGCCTCCCAAAGTGTTGGGATTACAGGCGTGAGCCACCACACCCGTCTAGATTGTGAATTTAATGGAAGAGAAGGGCTGGTCTAGATTTAGAAGAGTCATGGCATGGAATAAAAGGGAAATTTTACCATGAGCAAATAAAAGTGAGCAAAGGACACGAAAAGTGAGCAAAGGACATGAGCAAAGGCCACCATGACTGGCCCCCCTTTCTTTTTAAAATCTGATATGCTCTTGGTTTCTAAAACACACTATTTTGTTTTTTCTATTCTTATTTCTACAGGTAGGGTCTCTTTCACATATTCTTTGATATGGTTTTGCTGTGTCCCCAGCCAGTTTTCTAAAAAAGACATACAAGTGGCCAACAAAAATACATAAAAATGCTCAACATCACTCATAATCAAAGAAATGCAATTAAAACCACAATGAGATGCCATTTTACAGCAGTCTGAATGGCTATTACGAAAAAGTAAAAAATAACAGATGGCAAGGATGTAGGAAAAAAAGGAATGCTTACACACTCTTGGTCAGATGTACAACCTCTATGGCAAACAGTATAGAGATTTCTCAAAGAACTGAAAATAAAACAGCCATTCAATTCAGTAATCTCACTACTGAGTATCAACCTAAATAAAAATGAATCATTGTATAAAAAAGATATCTGCACTCATTTGTTTATTGCAGCACTATTCACAACAGTAAACTCATGAAATCAATCACGTGTCCATCAATGTTTGTCCATCAGGATAAAGAAAATGTGGTATCTATGTATTCTATACCATGGAATACTAAGTTACAAAAAAAGGGATGAAATCATGCGTTTTGCAGCAACATGGATGGAACTGAAGGCCATTATCCAAAGTGAAATGACTTAGAAACAGTCAAACACTGTATGTTCTCCTTTATAAGTGGGGGCTACACAATATATCCTGGTAACAAAACTTCACTTGCACCCCCTAAATCTATTTTTTAAACAGCCAAAAAAAAATTGCCAATAGAAGGTCCCCATGGCTCTGTGAGGACAGAGACTCAAAAGTTTGGTTTCATCAATTTGCAGGGTCGGTTGACTTTCTCTAGCAGCTCTCAGTCCCTTTTCAGGAGGAAAAGTTGGATTGTTTCTAGTCTTTTGTCCAAAGATTAGACAATATTTGCAATGAGTGTGGCAGGATGATAAGATGTAGGTAAACTGAGGTACTGGTGAGAAGGGAGAGAGATAATTATCAGGTTCAGGTAGATCATAAAGCTACTGGTGAGAGGGCACATACAGTGGGGTGGGTGGTGATGAGTCCAGGAGGGGACGGCTCTGGGGGTAAAGTCAAGGTCAGAGGGAAGAAAATCCTCTGAGAAGTAGAAGGTCAGGAGGTTGTGGTGAGCGTCTGAAACATTGTAATCTAGGTTCTCTGGAGCCTAAGCACATTCTTGAGGCCAGTATTGAACCAGACTAGTCTTTGAGCAAAGAAAGAAGAGGAAGAACAAAATAATTATTTCTATCACAGTTAACTGTATCTTCATCAATGTCCCAGATCAATACAGGGGGATAAAGCTATGCAGTGGTTATGAACTGACAACTCACAAAACTCAGTGGTGATTCCTGTCCCTTTTATCTTATCATTTAAGGGAAATCTAGCTAAAAGTGTCCATTAATCAGAGCCTGGGAAGTGCTGACTATTTGAAAGGATGGAAAAGATAATTATTAGACATGCCCTCAATCACCACTCAAACATAATGTGACTATGAGCCATCACTGGTGGGAATATTTTCAAGGTGCTTGTACCACAGGAAATATCATATTACGTATTTATTTCAATATATTTTAACAAAATGCCGTGCAATGGAATAATTTGATACTAGGTGTAATGTTTAAAGATACGTCAAAGAGAGGATGACTTAGCCTAGAGGTTATGAAACACTATGGAAAAAATGGAAATCTTGGGCTGTTCTCATTAACTATTGTGGATAACCACTATATTTCCCAATGTGCAAAGTATGCAAATTGTGGAAGATTCACAAAAATTTTTTTGGAAAGTGGCAACAAGAAAGTAGATAAATAATTTTTCCTCCAAGGCAGATTTTTAGAGTTTACCTTGGTTTTCTATTGTCCTCTTAATTGTATCACCTACAACTCACATAAAAACTAGACGATACATACTCAATTTTGGTTTTTGTTACCTATCTGTCATTGTTGAAAGCTTCATTAACTTTTTTCATCACAAAAGGATATGACCTTAGAATCCTGAAAGAGGAAAAACTACTCTGGCATTCTTGGATCATTTTACAACCTTATTCAGATTTTCTTTTTTTTTTAAACGTTTATTTTAGGTTGAGGGGTACATGTGCAGGTTTGTTATATAGGTAAACTTGTGTCACTGGGGTTTGTTGTACAGATTATTTCATCACCTAGGTACTAAGCTTAGTACCCAATAGTTATTTTTCAGATTTTCCTACCTCTTTCTACAGAATTGGTGCTTTGACCTTAGGAAAAAAAGGGAAAAGCTTAACAACTGAAACAAGATCCATTGCCAATCTAAGCCACTTTTTAATGTATCTTGAACTGGGCTGGTGAAGTTCAGTAATTAGAATGATAAAAACATCATTTTCTTTGCCTTGCTGGTTTAGAGTGTTTATGTACTCTATGGGTTTAAGTTTTTAAAAAGTTCACCCTTGCACTTAAGTTTTCTGTTCCATCAGCAAAATTTAGCTGAGTTGGCCTAAAATATGCCTTCTGATGGAACGAGGTATCCTCTGAAGTACTGACCCCAAACTCTGCTGCTTAATCAAGGGCGTATACATTTTCTTAAAAAGACACTGTGTGACCAGTCGAATGTAAACGTTTAATAATTCAGAAATACAAGAGCGCAGCCTGCTTTGATTTAGTTCGCAACCTTCCAGCTGCGAAACTGCCTCAAGCAACAATGTAATGCAAGTTCCAGCCAACTTATTTTTTTTTTAATTAGGGAAAATAAAAATTTAAAAAAGTGCTTCTTAAACCATCTCAGGATCACAGAAGGACAGAAATGAATAGTTGGCTTTGATGAACCCAAAGCAGTGGGATGGTGACAGGAACTGATTGAAAAGCTGGTGACAGACTCCTAGAACCCTTGTCCTCACATGCTAATTTATACTACACACACTAAATTTCTTTTAATTTTTCTAACTCCAAAATTTTAGCCTTGCTCAATTTATTATTTCCAGTTGCCCTAGGACATTTTCAGTTACAGAAATGGATTTAGTCCCAATGAACTCCAGGTAGGGAACAGATTATGTAAATTCTGTTCCATACAGAACGGAATATATCTCTGCTCACCTCAAGCCTACCCCAAAGATAACTTGATGACATAGTTTCCATTCCAAAGAAGGTAGGACATTTAATTAAAGAGGCTTTAAATTGTACATTTCTCTGGTTCTCAATATAGTCAGGTAATTTTTTTGTAGAACCCCGTGGGAAATTCTTTCAGTGAGATGGAGCTGTTGGGCACAGTGAGCACTGAGGCAGACATGTTATTTCTGAAGGAAAATCCTCTCCGCAGATAGTTCAGAAAGGGAGTGAGAGCTTTAATGTTTGTCTTGTGGTTCTGTTTTGCTTTACTGCACTTTGTAATAAACACTCTGGTCGAAAGACCAAGTTCTGATGAAGTGGCACAAAACTGCATGTCATCCCATAGCCTTAGAAAACAAGGTCTCTGTGTTTTTATTTGTTTTTATTTTAAGCATAGCATAACGTGGGATCCCATAACAATCTTCAAGAATTGAACTGTAACAACACACAACTGGTGTTTGGATTGCCTATAAACCACAATAGAATAGCCACAATGCCAGCAACTTTCCTTCCTTCACTTTAGCCAAGCGTTTTAAAAGCTGTATCCTGGAATTGTAATGTAGAGTAGCATTGATTTCTGGGGTAAAAATGGTTTTAGAAGAAAATCACTGATTAGTTCTAATGCAGCGCAAGGTGCCTTAGACAGAAATTTCAGCTATTTTTACACCCAGTAACTAACTGCGCAATTGGGGCCAAATCATTTGAAGCCCTCCATTTAACAGATGGGAAGGTTGATATTGAAGGCAATGAGCTTCCTTACCTGTAAATGAAAAAAACTCAAAAACTTGAATTTGATGATCTATTAGACCTTTCTATAATTCTAAACTTTTTCTTTTTGCTTTGGGAGGGGTTCTATTACCGATGTAAAAAAATGATTGCTGAATACCCTCCATTATAGAAATCAATGACTTCTCAGGAAATATTTTTTTTTTAATTCATAGGAAAATTAATAAATTAATAATATGTATTAACACAAAATGATTTGCTTGACTACCTCTAGAACTGATTGGGAAGAAAGGATGTGCAAATCTACTTCCTGGAAGATCTTGGAGACTAGGATACAGGCACATCTCATGACCATGCAAGAGAGTAATCAGATTCCTCATGGTAACGAGGAAGCGAGGCTCAGGAGTTAGGCGGTGTTCACTTACCACTTGTTGCCATGGATATTCACTAAGACACCTTTCCCTCTCCTGCAGAGAGCCAGAGCTGCTGTGGTGGTTTCAAAAAAATAAGAGCCACGCCTTGAGAATGGGCTGCTTACAGGCTGGTGGGAAGTCAGCTGGGAAGCACTGGAATATGATGCATAGCTTATTTCCACTCAGACTTTGGATTATTTGTGAACGGCTCTCTGATTAGTTGAGAATTTATTTTATGTCTATATTAATATATTTCCAGAACAAATTGGACAATTCGTCAGAGTCATTTCCAGCTTGGTCATTTCATGATCCTCAAATCCATGTTCAGTTAGCGTTTTTTTCATGTATATTCTTCATCTCTAATCTCCAGTTACAGATACAGAAATATTTCCCTGAGAAAGAACATTGGTATAGAGTGAAATTATATAAGAAGCATCCTTTACTAAATTGGAAACCTTATTTAACTATCATTTGCTGCTCACTTGCACACACGCCTAGCTTTATAACAAACAATAAGGACACCAATTATTTTAAGGAGGAATTGGTAGATTATTCTCTTGAGATTGAGCTGCTGAGGATGCTTCACCCAGTTCACATCCAAGTCAATGAAACCAAAATACACAGCTTTAATCCATCCAAGGTGATGGGCTCCATGAAGAGTAATTCTCCAGGTAGTAGAGAATTTTTAGGCATTAATATTATAGCTTGTGTTTGCAACAAGGTCAGGTGTTGCCATAAAGGAAAGTTAATTACTCTTTCTTGGATTAAAAAAAGGGATGGCCGTTGAGGCAGAGATATGGAGAGGAAGTTCTTTCACTCTGGGGGATGATTAAAGAAGGTGGGAGGGAGGAGAGGTAATCCTGGGCAATTGCATGACTAAGACTGAAAATCCCTCCAAATTCAGCTGCCCTGGGGGATCTTATAAAAATGGCTTTATATGTAAACTTGAATAATGTCTTAATTATAAGACTGAAGTTGTGGGTGGACCAAGCCTACAACGGCACAGAAATATCATAGTTGAAAGTGCTACCAAGGAGACATTTCTTCTCCCTATAGAGAAACTACCACAGACAAGAGATGGATGACAGTGGTGCTTGTGGATCCTTAAAGCACTCCTTGTAGTATCCACCAACCACAGCATGGCCTGGTACTCCGTGACAATACTGTAGAGTAGGGACCATACCTGGGTGGCTTATGTTCCCTGTGTTTCAACAGCGACACCATGTGGCAGCAATTATAAAGAAGAGTGGCTTGCATCACTGACAGAGCAGGTGTTCTGCTTCTCCTTCAAGAAGAAATTTAAGCATCCCTGGGAGATTTGAAGTTCTCCTAGGAAGGAGAATCCTAGGGAGAGAAGGGAACAAATGACTGTAATCCAAGTATGCCATGCCACTATCTGAAAGGGACACTTTCCTTCCCTCCTCTTCAAAAAGAAGATAAAGAAATACCTATTTTCTTTCATCAGGAATTATCTCTTCACTCAACAGAGAAAATCAGGATTCATCAATCTGAGGGCTCAGAAAGAACCAGTATGAAAGGCAAAGCAATTCTACAGCTCCAAACTCCAATGCCAACTCTATTCCCCAAATAATCTCTTTGCAATAAGGGCCTTGGAGTAGAAGCTAAAAGCTTAGGCTTTGCCTCAGATCTACCTTGGATTAAGCCCAGGTTTGCTACTTTCTATCTATGACTTTGGAACAGTTATTCACCTTTGGGCCTCACTTTTTCCACCTGTGTGATGAGAAGGAAACACTATGCCTCACAAAGAGATTTTGAGAACCTAATGCATTGATCCACATAATTTTTAAAAAACTCTTCTCCCAGGCTGGAGTGCAGTGGTGTGATCTCAGCTCACTGCAACCTCTGCCTCCCAGGTTCAAGTGGTTCTCCTGCCTCAGCCTCCAGAGTAGCTGGAATTATAGACGTGCACAATGATGCCTGGCTAATTTTTGTATTTTTAGTCAAGACAGGGTTTGGCCGTGTTGGCCAGGCTCGTCTCGAACTCCTGACCTCAAGTGATTCACCCGCCTCGGCCTCCCAAAGTGCTGGGATTACAGGCATGAGCCACCGCACCTGGCCCTGACCCGTATAGTTTTTATACCAGTGCTGGATCCAGTAAACTGACATTTGCTGGATGTGCTTGTACTTTTATCTTTTAACAGTGTCTGGCTGTTTTCTTTGCTCTTGGGTTCTCCCTTATTTTCCTTAATTCAAGATTTTTGTATCATCCTCTAACCAGGTCTTGATTCTTGTATGATTTACTCTGTTTTAACTTTACATCTACAGTTCTGAAATGCACTCCAATGTGAAATTATACTTTCATTAGTGTTTTAGAATAAATGGCCATTGCTCAAAAGTTCTGGTGAAATGATAATGCAAGGATCACAAAGTTGAATACCTGCAAGGGCCAAGCAGGAATATAATTAATTAAAGCACATGGGAAGAGAAGCAGCAGCAGGGCCTGATATGAAAAGTGCGTTTTCCCTCTGTGGGAGCAGCCTTGTCCCATCAGATGATTGTTGGCAGGTGGGGAAAGACCTAGTGTTGCCAAGTCTTCCATTTTTCAAGAAACGCAAGAAAGACAATTTTATAGTGTAAAAATCTCTAATCTTAAATATTAACCAGTCATCCGCATGTTTGAAAACACAATAGGCCAATCAAAGCATATTTGTGAGCCATGTCCGGGCCCTGCCCATTTGCAGCCTCTGCATCACTTTCCCAGGCAGATACAACTTTGGATGAATGCCACCTAGTGGTAAGAATTGTAATTAAGAGACCAATAAGAAACAAATGCTTTACAGTGTACGATTCCAATGCTAAGGATGAAATGGTGACAGTTGTCTTTTAATCTTTTCTTAAGTAATTAGCCATGGATGCCCGTGGAGTCCATTAGCATTAACATCTTTAACCACAAACAGTGGTGCCATACTGTATTTCACTCTCATGACCCAAGTGGCTACAGAAGGGCTGTCCGGTAGTGCATCCATAAGAGCTCTTACATTCCAGTCTACGGTGTCTGGGAATTCTGTTTTTTGTTTTTGTTTTTGTTCTTTTTTTTTTGAGACTAAGTCTCTCTCTGTCGCCCAGGCTGGAGTGCAGTGGTGCGATCTCGGCTCACTGCAACCTCCGCCTCCCGGGTTCGAGTTGATTCTCTGCCTCAGCCTCCCGAGTAGCTGGGATTACAGGCTCATGCCACCATGCCCGGCTAATTTTTGTATTTTTGGTAGAGACGAGGTTTCACCTTGTTGGTCAGGCTGGTCTCGAACTGCTGACCTCGTTATCCACCCATCTAGGCCTCCTTAAGTGCTGGGATTACAGGCGTGAGCCACCGCACCCGGCTGGGATTCTGTTTTTTAAAACTCTGGATCATCTGCTATTGGGAACTACTCTCCCAAAGCTATGTTCTAATTTTTACCTAGTCTAGAACTGATGTAAGGTGGGGATGAGGGAAACGGAAAGAAATCGTGGAATTAATGATGGGTGAGAGCATCAGAAACAACTTACATACCACCTTTGTTCAATTCCTTTTCCTTTACCTATGCTAGCTCCTGAGGCTGAGTTTTCTTGTAACACCATCTATCTTAGTTTATTTCTTTGTATCTTAAAATATCTTTTTTGCTTATCCATAAGGCACAAGATTATGGTCTTCCAATAAACCAGAGGTCAGCAAATTATAGCCTGTGGGCCAAATATGGCCTGGTGCCTGTTTTTGAATAAATTTTTATTAGAGCACAGGCATGCTCATTTGTTTACATATTGTCTGTGTATGCTTTCTTACTAGAATCGCAGAGGTGGGTAGTTGTAAGTTATGACTTATAAAGCCTAAAATGTTTACTGTCTGGTCCTTTACAAAAAGAAATTGCCAGCTCCTGCAATAGGATTTTTTAAAAAAAACAGTTTGCGTAGCATATCTTTTCCTATCCTTTTGCTTGTAATCTTTTGGTATACCCATGTTTTAAGTGTGTCTTCTTTAAACAAAATATTGCTGAATTTTATTTAATCTAATCTTAATTTTTATTTAACTGGTCAATTCAGTTTAACTAGTATATTCAGGTTTATTTTTGCCATTCATTTTGTGGTTTTAAGTAATATTACTTTCCTTCATACTTCATTTTTTTTCATCTTTTCAAGGTTTCAGTAGTTTTTTTTGGGCAAAAATTCATATTACCGAATAATATTTTGAAGGGTTTATATTCCGTTTCTATTATTTGAATAAATATTCTTCAACATTTAATGTGTATACATGACTTTGCAAAGTTCAATGTTACCTTTATCCTTCACCTGGAAAGTACAGATTCTTAGAAGACTTAAATAACACATTGCCTCAGATCTAACATATTATTATTTCCCTATTTTAGTTGTGAATTATTTTTATATGCATGAAACAATTAGTAATTTTAATATTTTATATGGTCAGTTGTTGTTGATATTGACCCTAGTGTTTGTCAGTTCTATTTTTACCACTGTTTCTTGCTTCTTCGTTCTTCCTTTAGGTTGCATTTCTTTTTTCTGGAAGCACATCTTTTTAAAGATATTTACATGAAGGTCTACCATATATGAAATTGGAGTTCTAGAAGGGGAGAAGATGAGAATGAGGAAGAAACAATGTTTCAAGAGGAAATCTCTCAAGAATTTGCCAAGTCTGACCCAAAACATCGAGCAGTTGATTTAAGAAGTGTATAAGCCCAAGCTGGGTAAATACAATGAAAACCACACTTTGGCACACCAAAGTCAAACTGAGGGAAATCAAAACAATAATAAAACATTGAAAATGCACATTACATTCAAACCAACTACAATAAGATAAATAGCTAATTTCCTAAAACAAATTATGGAAGCCAGGAAACAATTTAATGACATCTTTAATGCTAAAATTACTGCCAGTTTACAATTATCTGCCAACTAAAAATTTACTCCAGAATTGAAGGTGAAATAAAGATATTTCTAGATAAATAAGCCTGAGAGATTTCATCAATGACAAATATTACAGTAGGTACTATAGAATCCTCCAGGCAGAAAGGAAATGATCAAGAAAGAAATACAGAAATGGAGGAGGAAAAAGCAAATCAGTGATGTTGGTAAATATACGGACACATTTAAAATATTAATTATAAAATAACATTTTGTGATATTTACAATATATGTTGAATTAAAATGCATGACAACAATAACACAAAAAGCTAATAGGGGCTAATAGAGTTAAAAAATTGTAACACTTTCTCATTGCCTATAAAGTAATAAGAATCCAGGTCTAAATATATCTAAAACATCTCTTTCGATAGATGTAAAAATATAAGGTATAACTTAATTGGCAACATTTTTCTTCTGCCCAGAAGTATAGGAAACAATGGTATGTTTTACAACTGATTGCATCAATAAAATATGATTCAGAAAGTTTGCCACATAAAGTGATGACACAAAGAACATAAAGTGCTCCTTCTTTATTCTGGAATTGGAGCTTGCTATCTATTACTAAACACTAGTTATATTGTAACCTTTGGAAAGGATAAGTAACCGTTACATCAAGCATCAAGTAACGGATTCCTCTATTTCCATTCTCCCATTTTTTCAGATGTATGAATCTTATATACACATAGCAGCAGAGCAACTGGAATGAAATAGTAGTGTGCATAGGATAATAATATTCTATAATTCATATCCTTGATAGAATATCCTGTAACTTTGTTGACAAATTTGTCACTCTTCTATTTTAAAGTCCAACTTCTGTTCAATTCTGTCCCATTGAGCAGTAAGCATCGATTGTGGGGGAGAGTCTGGTTTGTAAACTATATCCAGTGGCTAGGATTACATCTGTTCATAATTATATAGATCTGCCTGCTCAAAGTGGCAAAAGGAAGACATGAATGACACCTACAGAATCTCAATGACATAATGAATACCCTATATCTGCAGTGCAAGATAGGTTGTGCAGCAGGCCAGTTCCTTTAGACCCTACCATATTGCTATCACAGAGGAAAGGCTTGGGGCATAAACCTAATAGTTTTGGTTTTCTACAGTCTCAATCTAATGTTTCATTCCTCTGGCCTTGCTTATTTTATCCTCATTAGGTTCACACAGAGTTTAAATTTATTCTCCACCCAAAAACCCACAGGAATCAAGCAAATGTGTTTTGATGGATTTCTGTAGTTTCCTTTCAGAACCAGATGTTGGACAGCAGCCATCTTAGAAAAAACACTTGCTAGATAAGGCAGGTTAAAAAGGGAAGGAAATTTGAAAAATAAATCAATTGAAAAAAAAGTTGTTTAGCATATTCATATATAAGAAATTCATTTAGATATCAGATATTAATATTTCAAAGATTTGAAGTGTATAATCACTGGAAGCAACATGGAGCTCCACTTACCAAGGTCAGCCTGACCATAGCCACTGATGGATACCCAATCTGCCAGCAGTAGCAACCAGCACTGAGTCCTTGAAATGGCATCATTCTCCAGGTGCACTATGCCTCAGAGAAAAAGAAATAATCAGACCTTTTGAAGATTACTGAACACTGGCTTTGAATTGACATTAATTCTAAGAGAATCAAAAGTCACCGTGATCCACCAGTCAGAGTAGGGGCTTTTAGAGGTCAGGTGATCAGTGGAGTTTAGCTCAGATCCACTCCACAGTGGGCTAAGTGGAACCCTGCCTCCATCCTGTGGTAATTTCCACAATTCTAGAATGCTTAATTTGAATAGTTACATTGAATAAGTGGCAGAGTTCCCAGCAATTCTTTTTTTTTTTTTTTTTTTGAGACGGAGTCTCGCTCTGTCGCCCAGGCTGGAGTGCAGTGGCCGGATCTCAGCTCACTGCAAGCTCCGCCTCCCGGGTTCCCGCCATTCTCCTGCCTCAGCCTCCCGAGTAGCTGGGACTACAGGCGCCCGCCACCTCGCCCGGCTAGTTTTTTGTATTTTTTTAGTAGAAACGGGGTTTCACCGTGTTAGCCAGGAAGGTCTCGATCTCCCGACCTCGTGATCTGCCCGTCTCGGCCTCCCAAAGTGCTGGGATTACAGGCTTGAGCCACCGCGCCCGGCCCCCAGCAATTCTTATATGTTAGTGGCATCAGAATTGCTAGGAGAGCTTGTTCAAACACAGATTGTTGTGTTTCTGATTCTATAGGTCAGGAGTGGTATCCAGGAATTGCATTTCTAACAAGTTCTGAAATGATACTGATGTTGCTGGTATAGGTGTCAATCCTTAAGGAAGGCTTATTTAAGCCATGGGACCAATTAAATATTTTACTTTTGTATTAGTTTCTTGCCAGAATTATATGAGACTACAGAGATGCTATTTGGAACATAAGTGATGAGATTATTTGAGTCCTATATCTGTAGATGCAAGAGTGATGAGGGAAATTTTAAAAATTCAGAAACTAAGATTCACATGTTCTTGTTAAGAGAGCCTCAGTAAATTTGAAATAAATGCAAGGTCTTTCACCCCTCTTATTTTCTTCTGCAATATGAAGAGCCTCTGAAGTCAGATGAACTAGGAATAAAAAATTTAAAAAATAGTAGATTATAAAATATTTTCAATAAGATTTTGATTAAAAAACTATGTATTCGTTTCCTGGGATTCCATAACAAACTATCACAAACTGGGTGGCTTAAAACAATGGAAATTTATTCCGTCACAATTATGAGTGCCAGAAGATTGAAGTCTGTGTGTCAGCAGGGCCATACTACTTCTCAAGGCCTTGGGGGAGATCCTTGCCTCTGCTCGCTCTTGGTAGGTCCAGACGTTCCTTGGCTTGTGACAGCACAACTCCAGTCTCTGCCTCTGTCTTCACTTGGCCTTCTTCCCTCTGTGTGTTTAAGTCTTCTCCTCTTCTTATAAAGGCTATTGTCATTGGCCTTGGGGCTCACCCAGTTATTCCACAATTATTTAATCTTTTAATTTCTTATATTTGCAAAGGCTCTTTTCCCAAATAAGGTCACATTTATAGAGTACCAGGGGTTAGGGCTTGGACATGAGATTTTAGAGGTAGTTATTCAACCCACTACAAATCATAATTTATTTAGCCTGTGAAAATGAAAACAAAATCTTTTCCACCAGATTGAGTATTCTTTAAAGATTCATGTATTTATAATTTTGAGAAACACAGAGTGTGATACACTTTTGCAATCAAACTACCATGTGGCTATATATAGAAAAAAGGGAAAATGATAATGGTTTTCATACAATACTTTTGCTGGAAAATACTTTTGATATGTCTTACTGAAGCAAAGCAAAAGTAAACATTTGTGTGGTAGGTTGTCTGCAAAGTTGGTTGTCAGTGATTACTCCCATCCCAATGCATGTGTGCCACTTCTCTGCTGCAAGAGGAACTTCTTTCCCTTTTCCTCTCCCTGAATTTTGCTTGGTCCTTTGACTTGCTTTGACAGATTGAATGCAGTTGAAGTAATTTTGTATTAATCATGGATGTAGGCCTTAAGAAGTTTTGGAGTTTCAATTTTTACCTGCTTGGAACACAGCTACCATTTGAAAGAGCCAAGTACCCTACTAGAGCGAGAGGCTACATGAATAGAGAAAGGTGCTGGAGGACGAACGTATTAGTCCTTTCTCTCACTGCTATGAAGAACTTCCTGAGACTGGCTTATTTATTTATTTATTTTTGAGACAGAGACTCACTCTGTCACCTAGTCTAGAGTGTGATAAATAACAAAATTTCAGCTCACTGCAACCTCCACCTCCCGGGTTCAAGCAATTCTCCTGCCTCAGCCTCTCAAGCAGCTGCGAATACAGGTGCCCACCACCACACCTGGCTAATTTTTGTATTTTTAGTAGAGACAGGGTTTTGCCATGTTGTCCATGTGGGTCTTGAACTCCTGACCTCAGACATTCCACCTGCCTCAGCCTCCCAAAGTGCTGGGATTACAGGCATGAGCCACCGCACATGGACGATACTGGGTAATTTATAAAGGAAAGAGTTTTAATTGACTCACAGTTCTGCATGGCTGGGGAGACCTCAGGATACTTACAATCATGGTGGAAGTTGAAGGGGAAGGAAGGCACCCTTCTCACAAGGCAGAAGGAAGGAGAAATACTGAGTGAGGAGGGAAGAGCCTTTTATAAAACCATCAGATCTCATGAGAACTCACTCACTATCATGAGAACTACATGGGAGAAACTGACCCCATGATCCAATTACCTCCACCTGGTCCCACCCTTGACATGTGGGGTTTATGGGGTTCATGTGGATTGCAATCAAGATGATATGTTTGATGGAGATATAGACATAGCATGTCATTCTGCCCCTGGCTCCTCCAAAATCTCATGTCCTTACATTTCAAAACAAATCATGGCTTTCCAACAGTCTCCTAAAGTCTTAATTCATTCCAGCATTAACCCAAAAGTCCAAGTCTGAAGTCTCATCTGAGACAAGGAAAATCCCTTCCACCTATAAGCCCGTGAAATCAAAAGCAAGTTAGTCACTTCCTAGATATAATGGGAGTAGAGGTATTGGGTAAATACACCCATTTCAAATGGGATTAATTGACCAAAACAAAGGGACTACAGGCCCCATGCAAGTCCAATAGGGCAGTCATTAAACCTTAAGTTCCAAAATGATCTCCTTTGACTCCATGTCTCACATCCAGGTCATGCTGATGCAAGAAATGGGCTCCCATGGCCTTGGGAAGCCCCAGCTCCATGACACTGCAGGGTACAGCCCCCTTCCTACTACTTTCATGGGCTGACATTGAGTGTCTGTGGATTTTCCAGGTGCATGGTGCAATCTGTCATTCTGGGGTCTGGAGGACAGTGGGCTTTTCTCACAGCTCCACTAGGCAGTGCCCCGGTGGGGACTCTGTGTTGGAACTCCAACCCTACATTTCCTTTCCTCGCTGCTCTAGCAGAGGTTCTCCATGAGGGCTCCACCCCTGCAGCAAACTTCTGCCTGGACACCCAGGCATTTCCATCCATCCTCTGAAATCTAGGCAGAGGTTCCTAAACCTTAATTCTTGACTTCTGGACACTCACAGGGTCATCAACACCATATGGAAGCTGCCAAGGCTTGGAGTTTGCACCCTCTGAAGCAATGGCCATAGCTGTACCTTGGCCCCTTTTAGTCATGGTTGGAGCTGAAGCAGTTGGGACACAGAGCACCATGCCCTAAGGCTGCACAAAGCAGGGGACCCTGGACTAGGTTCAAAAACCATTTTCCCTTCTAGGCCTCCTCCAGATCTGTGATGGGAGGGACTGCTTTGAAGATCTCTGACATGCCCTGGAGACATTTTCCCCATTGTCTTAGTGATTAATATTTGGCTCCTCATTACTTATGCAAATTTCTATAGCAGGCTTGCATTTCTCCCCAGAAAATGGGTTTTCCTTTTCTACCACAATATCAGGCTGCAAATTTTCCAAACTTTTATGCTCTGCTTCCTCTTGAGTGCTTTACTGCTTAGAAATTTCTTCCACCAGATACCCTAAATCATCTCTCTCAAGTTCAAAATTCCATGGATCTCTAGGGCAGGGGCAAAATGCAGCCAGTCTCTTTGCTAAAGCATAGCAAGAGTGACTTTTACTCCAGTTCCCAACAAGTTCCTCCTCTCCATCTGAGAACAGTTCATTGTCCATATCACTATCAGCATTTTGATCAAAGCCATTCAACAAGTCCCTAGGAGGTTCCAAACTTTCCCACATTTTTCTATCTTCTTCTGAGCCATCTAAACTGCTCCATCCTCTCCCTATTATCCAGTTCTAAAGTTGCTTCCACATTTTTGGGTATCTTTATAGCAGTGCCCCACTACCTCGGTACCAATTTACTGTATTAGTCCATTCTCACACTGCTATGAAAAACTGCCAGAGACTGGGTAATTTATAAAGGAGAGGTTTAATTGACTCACAGTTCAGCATGGCTGAGGAGGCCTCAGGAAACTTACAATTATGGCAGAAAGCAAAGGGGAAGCAAAACTCCTTCTTCACAAGGTAGCAAAAAGGAGAAGTGCTGAGCAAAGGGGGAAGATCCCCTTGTAAAACCATCTGATCTCGTGAGAACTCACTCACTATCATGAGAATAGCATGGGGGAAACTGCCATCGTGATCCAATTACTCCCACCTGGTCCTGCCCTTGACATGTGGGAGTTATGGGGATAATGGGGATTAAAATTCAAGATGAGATTCTCGGTGGGAACACAGGCAAACCACATGAAAGAGAGACTAAAAACAGGGAAAGAGAGGCATGGCCAGTCCCACGACCTTCCAGCCACCCCAGCTAGAATCATGGGAGTTAAATTCTAGCTGCCCTGCCCCTGCCCAAACATTTATGGAGCTGAGAAGAGCTGAGATTTGCCCAAGCCATAGTTTTGGAGGTGCTTTGTTATGCAGAAGTAAATAACTGAAATAGTGTCTTCTAGGTTTAAACAATCACATACATCTAGTTCTTAGTGAAAATACAAAGTACAATCCCTTTATTGTAAGAAAATCCATTCTGACTTTTTTATTGTTATCATTTTCCCATAAGCATCAAAGGACTTTCTATGTTATTTCTATCAAAGTTATTTTGGCGTGAACTGAGATGGTAAGACTTAAAAGGGTCAAGAGATAACTTTGTGAAAAAGGGCAGTTGTTTGTCAGGGGAGGATGTTATTATTCCTTTCCAGCTTGGCGCTTTTGCTAAGAATGGCTAGAAGACTGTAAATGTATTGGAGATACAGAAGTACATGAAAATAAAATTGTAAGGAGGTTGAACCTACTTTAGAAAGTAGAATTTCAATCCAAGGAATTTTGACTGAATAGTAAAGAACTATCGTATATGAGTGATCTTAAGATATATTAGAAAAATTGAAGTTTTTCACTCAGACTGCCATTCAGTGTCTTCCTACTGCTCACCAATTAATTTGTATCCATTAGATTACTCTAAACATCAGAATCAGGGAATGGACATTAGGGTACCCAGAAGGAGGCTACTGCAGTGACCAAATTATAGGATAAATTCTAGGGATACACTGTAAATTAGCCAATGAAGAAGGAATGAGCCACAACTTCTGCACAGTCCTCCTTAAAACGAATTTCCTATTCCTTACAGTCATTGGGAGCAAGAGTCCTTGAGAATTTGGAGAACGGCAATGGAAGTTGCAGATATAGAAATCCAGTTAAAGAAACAGCTTCACAGTCTAGTTTTAATCATACTGAATTAAAGGTGGCATAAATATGTTAACAGATGACTGTGAAAGGAAAGGAGAAAAAAGATGTATGTATAGATTTTGGGTCTGTTTTCTGGCAATGCAAAGCAGTATAGCAGGTGGTTTAGGAAATGATCTGGAGAGTAATCAGGTGCTAATTCTGGCTCTGATACTTAGTAAGTCTGAGACATGAAGTTACTATTCTTTGAATCAGCTTCATCATCTGTACAGAGAAGAAAATATAAGCATTTATCTTCTAGGATTGTCGTGATGATTAAATGGGCTAATGTATGTAAGGCATTTAGAGCAATGTCTGGTATTTAATATGTGTTATATAAATGTTAACAACTAATTATGTGCTTGTTGCCTCACCATTAACAATTCCTTGCTCTTGTTTAGAACAGAAACCTTGTGAATTTAAATATTGCAATGTTCTTAACTAAAAACATTGTATTTCCAAATCTTCCTTATATATACGGTTGGCAAAAAACCTATACATGAAAATTGTTCAATGTGACTTTGAAGAAAGTTCTTTATTTTTTGGCTTTAATGAGGTATAATTGATAAATAAAAATTGTACATATTTGCATACAGAGTGGTTTTAATATACATATTCATTGTTAAATGATTTCCATGATCAAGCTATTCAATACATTAATATACTTAAGATCTACTCTCAGTGAATTTCAAGTATATGATGCATTATTATTAACTATCATCACCATGGTATATGTTAGATCTCCACAACTTACTCATAACTACAATTTTGTACTCTTTGACCCACATCACCTCATTTTCCCCACCCTAGATCCCTAGTAGCTATCCTGCTATTCTATGTTTCTTTGTTTCAACTTTTTAAAGATTCCACATCTGAGTGAGATCTTGCAATAATTGTCTTTCTGTGTCTGGCTTTTATTTACTTATTTATTTTTTTTGCCAGTAAGTACTGATTGGAAACGTGTCTGGCTTATTTCAGTTAGCAAAATGTCTTGCAGTTTCATCCATGTTGTCACAAATGGCAGGATTTACTTCTTTTTAAAAGTTGAATAATATTCTATTCTCTATCTCCCTTCTCTCCCTCCCTCCCTCTCTCCCCTCCCCTCATCTCCCCTCCCCTTTCCTTCCCTCTCTCTCCTTGCCCTCTTTTTTGAGACAGCATCTCACTCTACCACCCAGGCAGGAGTGCAATGGTGCGATCACAGCTCACTGTAGCCTCAGACTCCTGGGCTCAAGTGATCCTCCCGTCTCAGCCTCCTGGCTTAGCCAGCCACCACGCCTGGCTAATTATTTTTATTTTCATAGAGAGAGGGTTCTGCTTTGTTACCTAGGCTGGTCTCAAACCCATGGCCTCAAATGACTCTACCAACTCAGCCTCCCAAAGTGTTGGGATTATAGGATGAGCCACTGCACCTGACCCAGAACGTCCTTTCTAAGAATGTTCACTCTCTTAGCCTGCTTATACCCCTGTGGTGGTGGCCTGCTGCCTTAACAAGGAGTCTAAGCTCCTCTGCACAGAGTCTAAACCCTATCTATCTATCTATCTATCTATCTATCTATCTATCTATCTATCTATCTATCTATCTATCTATCTATCGAGAGATGTATATATATCATATATATCTATTTTATATATATCATATATATCACAATTTCTTTGTACATTCATCATTTGATCGACACTTACATTATTTCCATATATTGGCTGTAATGAACATGGCAGTGTACATATCTCTTCAGAAGAGTGATTTTATTTCCTTTGGATATATACCCAGAAATGGAATTGGCAAATTGTATGGTCATTCCTTTTTAATTTTTTGAGGAGCTTCCATTATTCTAATGGCTGTGGCAATTTACATTTCCACCAATAATGTATGAATGAAGATTTCCTTTTCTCTTTATCCTTGCCAACACTTACTATCTTTTGACTTTCTGATACTAGCCATCCCAATGGATATGAGGTGATATCTCACTGTGGTTTTGTTTTGCATTTCCTTGATGATTAGTGATGCTGAGTAACTTTTCAAATACCTGTTAGTCATTTATACCTCTTTTATAAAAATGTCTATTCAAGTCTTTGGCTCATTTTATAATTGGTGGTTTGTTTTATTGCTATTGATTTGTATGAGTTCCTTATATATTTTGGATACCACTCCCTTATCATACATATAGTTTGCAAATGTTTTCTCACATTTGTAAGTTATCTTTTCATTTTGTTGATTGTTTCCCTTGCTGTGATTTAGTTTTATCCAGTCCCACTTATTTATTTTTGTTTTTCTTCTCTGTGATTTTGATGTCATATCCAAAAACTCATTGCCAAGACCGATGTCATGAAGCTCCCCTATGTTTTCCTCTAGATGTTTTACAATTTTAGGTCTTACGTTTTAAATGTTTGATTCATTTTGAATTGTTTGTGCATTGTAAGACAAGATTCAATATCTATTTTTTTTTTTTTGCGTGTGGATATACATTTTTCCCAACACTACCTGAAGAGACTATCTTTTCCCCATTGCATATTCTTGGCAACTTTAAGTTGACCACGTATGTGTGAGTTTTTTTCTGGAAGTCTATTCTATTTGTCTTTTCCAATGTTTTAATGCAAATACTATGCTGATTTGATTACTATACCTTTGGAATCAAGAGTTGTGATATCTCCAGCTTTGTTCTTCTTGCCAAAAAACTGCATTAGCTATTCCAAGTAAATTGTACTTTCATACAAATTTTAGAATTGTTTTTTCTATTTCCGTGAAAAATATCATCGTAATTTTGAGAGAGATTGCACTGGATCTGTAGATTACTTTAAGTAGTGTGAACATTTTGGCAATATTGATTCTTTTGATCCATGAATAGTGAATATATTTTATTTGTGTCTTCTTCAATTTCTTTCATCAATGCTTTACAGTTTTCAATGTAGAGTTCTTTTATTCCCTTGGTTAAATTTCCTCCTAAGTACTTTATTCCTTTTTGTGCTGTTGTAAATGGGATTGTTTTCTTATTTTGTTTTTGCTAATAGTTCTTAATGTATAGAAATGCTACTGATATTGGTATGTTGATTTTGTAACCTATAACTTTATAGAATTTGTTTATCAGTCCTACAGGTTTTTTTTTTTTTTTTTTGACTGAGTTTTGCTCTTGTTGCTCAGGCAGGAGTGCAATGGTGCAATCTCAGCTCACTGCAACCTCCGCCTCTTGGGTTCAAGCGATTCTCCTGCCTCAGCATCCTGAGTAGCTGGGACTACAGGCACCTACCACTATGCCTGGCTAATTTTTGTATTTTTAGTAGAGACGGGGTTTCACTACATTGGCCAGGCTGGTGTCGAACATCTGACTTCAGGTGATCCGCCCGCCTCAGCCTCCCAAAGTGCTGGGATTTTGTGGTGGAATATTTAGGGTTTTCTACATATAAGATGATGCCATTAGCCATCAGAGACTATTTTATTTCTTCATTTCTAAATTGTATGTATTTTATTTCTTTTTCTTGCCTGACTGCTCTAGCTAGGACTTTCAGTGCTATGTTTAATAGAAGTGGCAAGAGTGAGCATCTTTGTCTTTTTCCTGGTCTTATTGGAAAAGCTTTAAACTTTTTGCCATTGAGAAAAATACTAGTTGTGGGTCTGTGGTATGTGACTTTTTTTTTTTGGTATCCATTTACATTCCTTCTGTACCTAATTTGCTGAGAGTTTTCTTTTTATTATGAAAAGATGTTAAATTTTGTCAAATGCTTTCTCTGAATCTATTGAGATTATCATAAGATTCTTGCTCTTTATCCTGTAAATGTGGTGTATCACATTTATTGATTTGCATATGTTGAACAATCTTTACATCCAAGAATAAATCCCACTTGGTTATGGTATATGATCACTTTTATTTGTTGTTGAATTCAGTCTGCTAGTACTTTCTTGAGGATTTTACATCTGTGCTCATCAGGAATATTTGCCTGTAGTTTTATTTTCTTACAGTGCTTTTGGCTTTGAAACCAATGTAATGCTAGCCTCATAAAATGAATTTGGAAACTTTTTTCTCTTCAAATTTTTGAAATTTTGATAGGGTTTGGTATTAATTCCTCCTTAAATGTTTAATAAAATTCAACTGTGAAGCCATCACTGAGTTTTCCTTTGGCAGGAGACATTTTTTTTTTAATTAATGATTCAATCTTCTTATTATTGATCTGTTCAGATTTTCTATTTCTTCATGATTCAGCCTTCGTAGGTTGTATGTTTCTAGGAATTGCTTCTTCTAGGTTATCCAGTTTCTTCCAGGTTATCTAATTTTCTGATGTAATTGATTATGACAGTCTCTTATACATTTTTGTATTTTTGTATTATCAGTTATAATTTCTCCACTCTCATTTCTAATTTTATTTGAGTCTTCTCTTTTCTTCTTAGTCTAGTGAAAAGTTTGCCAATTTTGTTTTCCTTTACAAAATGCCAACTCTAAGTTTTATTGATCTTTTCTATTGTTTTTCTGGTCTCCATTTTATTTCTGTTTTGATCTTTGTTGTGTCCTTCTTTCTATTTACTTTGGGCTTATTTGTTCCTTATTTCTAGTTCCCTGAAGTGAATCATAAGGCTGTTTGAGATCTTTCTTCTTCTTTAATGTCAGTCTTTTATTGCTATAAACTTTCCTCTTAAAACAACTTTTGCTGCATTCCATATGTTTTGGTATGTTGTGTTTTCATTTCATTTGTTCCAAAATATTTTAAAATTTTTCTTATATTAATATATATACACACATATATTACATGTATATTATATATGTATGTTATGTGTATGTAATCATTATATAATGACCATCTTTGTCTCTGTTTATAGTTTATTACTTAAAATCTATTTTGTCCAATATAAGTATATCAACCACTGCTCTCTTTACAATTCCATTTGCATGGAATATCTTTTCCCATACCTTAACTTTTCATTTATATGTGTCCCCAAAGCTGAAGTGAGTCTTTTGTAGGCATCACATAGCTGGGTCTTGTTTTTTGTTTTTAATAAACCCTTTCAGACACTCTGTGTCTTTTAATCAGAGAATTTAATCCATTTACGTTCAAGGTGAGAATTGACAGGTAAGGACATACTATTGGCATTTTGTTCATTGTTGTCTAGATCTTTTGTTTCTATTTTCTTCTCTCTCTCTCTCTCTTTTTTTTTTTTTTTTGACAGAGTCTTGCTCTTGTTGCCCAGGCTGGAGTGCAATGGTGTGATATCGGCTCACCACAACCTCTGCCTCCTGCCTCCTGGATTCAAGTAATTCTCCTGCCTCAGCCTCCTGAGTATCTGGGATTACAGACACGTGCCACCATGCCTGGCTAATTTTTGTACTTTTAGTAGAAACGGGGTTTTGTTATGTTGGCCAGGCTGGTCTTGAACTCCTGACCTCAGGTGATCCACTCACCTCAGCTTCCCAAAGTGTTGGGATTAAAGGCATGAGCCATCATATCTGGCCTCTCTTTCAATGTTTCTTGAGATTTCATACTTTTCTGCAGTGATTTGCTTTAATTATTTTCTCTTTACCTTTTGTGTATCTACTATAAGTTTTCGTTTTCTGATCACTATGATGCTTATCTATAACATTTTATAGTTATAATAGTCTATTTTAAGTTGCTAATTTCAATTTCATTCAAAACTCTACATTAAATTTTTTACTCCACCCCCATATTTTGTTTTTGATGTTACTTTTACATATTTTTATATTGTGTATCTATTAACAAATTAGTTTTGGTGTAGTTATTTTAATAGTTTTGTCTGTTAACCTTTATTCTAGAGATATAAGTAATTTATATATCACTATTATAGTATTAGGGTATTTTGAATTTGAGTAATCCTTTTGCCAGTGAGTTGTATACTTTCATGTTTTCATGTTACTAATTATTATCCTTTAATTTCAACTTGAATAATTCCCTGTAGCATTTCTTGTAAAGCAGGTCCATTGGTGACGAACTCTCTGTTTTTGTTTGTCTGGCAAAGTCTTTATTGTTCCTTTATTTCTACAGGACAACTCTGCCAGGTAAAGTATTAGCTTTTCATTTCTTCTCCTTCTGAAATTCCTGTAAAATAAATGTTAGTTCTCTGTATGGTGTTGCATACATTCCATAGGCCTTCTTTATTCTTTTTCATTGTTCTTTTCCTTTTTCTCTTCTAGGTGGATATTTTCACATTCCCTGTCTTTTACTTCACAGATTCTTTCTTCTTCTTGATCTAATCTGATGTTGATGCTCTTCATTGCATTGTTTTTTAATTTCATTTTTTGTATTCTTTAACTCTAGAATTTTTGTTTGGTGCTTTTCATTTCTATCTCTCTGTTGATTTTCTAGTTTTGCTTGTGTATTGTTTTCTTAATTTAATTAAGTTGTCTGTCAGTGTTTTTTTGCAGCTTGTTGAGTTTCCTTATAGTAATTTTGAATTATTTGTCATGCACCTCACAAATTTCCATTTCTTTGGGGTCAGCTATTAAAATATTATTGTGTTCTCTTGGTAGTGGCATGTTTCTTCGTTTTTTTTTTCATGTTTATATATTTTTAGATACATAATTACTATAGTGTTACAGTTACCTATAGTATTCAGTACAGTAACATACTGCATGGGTTTATAGCTTAGGGGCAATAGACTGTAACATATAGCCTACATTTTAGTAGATTTTATCATCTAAGTTTGTGTAAGTACACTTTATGATGTTTGCACAACACTGAGGTCACCTAATTATGCATTTCTCAGAAAATATCCCCATGTTAAGTGACACACAACTGTAATAGAAAAATAAGAGAGAAAAAAGCACTTCCTAACTAATTTCTATGAGACCAATATTTTCCTAATGGCAAAATCAAAGACATCACACACAAAAAACTATAGGCCACAGATCCTTACAAATATAGATTCAAAAATTAGACATATATGCCAAACTACACTAGCAAACTGAATCTAACTGAATCTGAAAGGATTATATACGGTGACCAAGATGAATATTTCCAGGAATGCAAGGGTATTTCAATGTAAGAAAATCATTTAGCATAATATATATCACATTAATAGAACAAATAAAAATCACCACATAATTATCTCAATTGATTCAGAATACTTTTTCCATTTTAGATTCTTTTTCTACTTTCTTGATAGTTGTATTGGTCTGTTTTCATGCTGCTGATAAAGACATACCCAAGACTGGGAAGAAAAAGAGGTTTAATTGGATTGGACTTACAGTTTCACATGGCTGGGGAGGCCTCAGAATCATAGTGGAAGGCAAAAGGCACTTCTTACATGGTAGCAGCAAGAGAAAATGAGGAAGAAGCAAAAGCAGAAACCCTTGATAAACCCATCAGATCTCATGAGATGTATTCACTATCATGAGAATAGCATGGGAAAGACTGAGCCCCATGATTCAATTACCTCCCCCTAGGTCCCTCCCACAACACATGGGAATTCTGGGAGATACAATTCAAGTTGAGATTTGAATGGAGACACAACCAAACCATATAAATAATGTTCTCTGATGTACAAAATTTCTAATTTAAAATAAGGTGTAATTTATCTGTTTTTTCTTCTGTTGCTTCGTAGCATTTATAAGAATTGACTACCAAATCCAACATCATGACAATGCATTCCTCCTAAATTTTCTCTTAAGAGGTTTACAGTTTCAGCTCCTCTATTTAGGTTCTTGATCCAATTTGAGATAATTTTTGCATATGATGTGAGGAAGGGATCCAACTTTATTCTTTTGCATGTAGTTATCTAGTTGCCCCAGCACCATTTGTTGAAGAACAAGTTTTCAGAAAAAGCACTTGACAAAATTCAGCATACTTTCATGATAAAACTACTTAGAACACTAGAAATAGAATGTAACTTCTTCAACATAATAAAAGGCATTTATGAAGAAAGAGCACACAGCTAACATACTCAGTGGTGAATGACTGAAAGTTTTTCCCCTAAAATCAGGAACAAGATAAGGATACCTGCTTTCACCACTGTTCTTCAAAATTGTACTGGAAGTTCCAGCCAAAGAAATAATGTAAGAGAAAGAAATAAAAGGCCTTCAAATTGTACAAGAAAAACTAAACTTCTCTATTTGCAGATGGCATGATTCTATATAGAAAAGCCCAAAGAATCTACAAGAACTACTAAAGCTATATAAATAACTCAGCAAGATTGCAGGGTACATAATTGAAACACAAAATTTAGTCTATTTCTACACACAATGAATAATGTGAAAAGAACTTTTAAAAATTTTATTTACAATAGCATCCAAAGGAAGAAAATTTATGGTATAAATTTAACCAATGAGGTAGGATACTTGTACACTGAAAACTACAAAACATTGTTGAAAGAAATGAAAGAATACCTAAATAAATAGATAGGCAACCCTTGTTCTATATTGGAAGACTTACTGTTGTTGATGGCAGTAATAATCACAGCTATATACAAATTTAATCAATCTCTGTACAATTTCTGATGATCTTTTTTACAGAAATGGAAAAGCTAATTTTCAAATTCACATGTAATTTCAAGAAATCCTAAATAGGATTATTATTATTACCATCAAAAATAGCAAGTTTTCCTCAGTATAGAACAAGGAGTGTCTTTCTATTCATTTAGGTATTCTTTGTATTTTTCTCATTTCCTTCAGCAGCGTTTTGTAGCATTCAGTGTACAAGTATCCTACCTCATTGATTAAATTTATACTTTTTCTTTTGGATGCAATCAAAGACAACATTGAAAAATAAGAACAAAGCTGGAATAATTACACTTAACAATTTAAAAACTTACAGCAAAGGTACAGTAATCATGACAGTGTGGTACTGGCATAAAGATAGACATAAAGACAAATGGGATAGAATTGAGAGTCAAGAAATAAACCAATATATCTGTGGTCAATTGATAATGGCATGAAGACCATTCAGTGGGGAAAAAATAGTTATTCAACAAATGATGCTAGGGGAACTGGATAACTACATGCAAAGTAAAGTTAGATCCCTTCCTCACACCATTTGCAAAAAATTAACTCAAAGTGAATCAAGAACCTAAATATAAGAGCTGAAACTCTAAAACTCCTAAGAGAAAACTTAGGAGGAAAACATCATCATGATGTTGGATTTGGCAATCGATTCTTATAAATGGTACAAAGCAACAGAAGAAAAAGATAGGTAAGATGGACCTTATTTTAAATTAGAAACTTTGTACATTAAAAAACATAGTCAAGAAAATAAAAAAAAAAGAAAAAAACTAAAATGGAAAAAAAATTATAAATTATATATCTGATAAGGTCTAGTATGTAGAATGTCTATAAAGAGATCTTCTATTATAACAACAAAAATATGAGCAACCTGTTTTTGTCTGCTGGGGCTACTCTAACCAAATAGCTTAAGCTGGGTAATTTATACACAATGGGAATTTGTTCCTCACAGCTCTTGATTAAAGATTAAGGTGCCAGTAGATTCAGTGTCTGATGAGGGACTATTTCTCATGGATGGCACCTTTTATATGTCCTTACATGGTAGAATTGGCAAGGAAACTCCCTCCAACCACTCTCATACTTTGTTTCCCAAAATGCTTTACTTCTTAATATTATCCCATTTGGTACTAGGTTCCAGCATATGAATTTTAGGGGGATGGTAACATTCAGACCATAATACAAACCAAACAAAAAATATGCAAAGGACTTGAATAGATACTTCTTTAAAGAAGAGGTACAAATGACTTATCTGGGAGTGATGGTCTGCACCTGTAATCCCAACTTCTCAAGAGGCTGAGGCAGGAGGATCACTTAAGCCCAGGAGTTCAAGATTGCAGTGAGCTGTGCTTGTACCACTGCATTCTACCCTGGGCATCAGAGCAAGACCCTGTCTTTATTAAAAAAAGAAAAAAAAAGAAAATATACAAATGGTGAGGCCGGGCGCGGTGGCTCAAGCCTGTAATCCCAGCACTTTGGGAGGCCGAGATGGGCGGATCACGAGGTCAGGAGATCGAGAGACGATCCCGGCTAACACGGTGAAACCCCGTCTCTACTAAAAAATACAAAAAAAATAGCCGGGCAAGGTGGCGGGCGCCTGTAGTCCCAGCTACTCGGGAGGCTGAGGCAGGAGAATGGCGTAAACCCGGGAGGCGGAGCTTGCAGTGAGCTGAGATCCGGCCACTGCACTCCAGCCTGGGTGACAGAACAAGACTCCGTCTCAAAAAAAAAAAAAAAAAAAAAAAATGGTGAGCAAGGACATGAAAATGTGTTCATTATATATAAAAATATAATAATATTCAGAATATAATAATAGGTTGTTATTATTATATGATAACAGAATATAATAATATAATAACAACAGAATATTATACAGAATATATACCACAATTTATTTATTCATTCTTCTGTTGATAGACATTTCAGTTGTTTCCACAATTGGCTGCTGTGACTAGTACTACAATGAGTTTAATATGAACACATTATTATTACATAATAACAGAATGGGAATGGATTACTGATATATATGCTACAATATAGATGAACCTTGAAAATATTATACTAAATGAAAGAAACCAGGCACAAAAGATCATATATTATAAATATGATAAATTCAAGCAGATGGAATAATGTCATTTAAATATGCATAGTAATAATTTTCATATTTATTATCTATTCTAATATTCAGTTAGATTGCTGTAATGTAATGTTCAATATATCTAAGGTACTGTTTTTAAAACATAAATGATGCTTGGCTTGGACTGAAGGGACTGAGTCAATAGGAGAGAGAATCAGAAGATTTGTATTAATGATTTCTAAAACCAGACAAGAACCCTAGACAATTGTTGTCAGGCTTTTCCCAGTTGTTTTCTACTGGCACAAACCAACAATGTTTATTAAAACAAGCACATCTGATTCTGCCTTGGCAATCCATACACATTGTCCTTTTTCAACTCCAAAGGATCATCTGTGATTTTTGCTGCTTGTAGTTTATTCTCTAATTCACTAGTTAAATCCTTTTTCATAGATATATAAGCAGATTAGGAAACTTAACTGTCATGTGAGAAATTACAATGGTAGTCTTCAAGCTACCCCAGAGACGCTCACAGACTAAATTAAGATACTTGAATCATTCAGTTTATTAAATCAGTTAGAAACACAGAAAGAAGAAAGAGAAATGGGAGGTTAACACATCAAGACTAAAATGCAAACAGGGCAGAAGGACCACACAAACTAAAGTTTCTTTTAATCCATGTTTATATGATCTGCCTTCTCTGCTGCATTAGAATTCCTTATTGATCTTGGGGTAATGAGGACCAGTGTGGAATTATAAGGACCAGAGTTAAAGGTAAGCAAGAAGGCTCAGCAAATGGAAAGTGTTCAGAGTTAACAATATACACAATTGCTCTAGCCAACAGACGTAGGAACAAGTAGTGTCTACAGCTGTTGTTCACCATCTAGCTTGGTGAGATGCTATCAATTTTATTTGTACTTTTGGCCAGAATGTGTGTCAATCTGTGTGGTTATTATAAGGTGTCAGAAATGTTGAGTGCTTAATATGTCTAATTTATCATTATATCATAAATATTAGGTGACTTTTGGTCCTTCAATCCTTGCTGCTTTATCTATGGTCCATGTCCCATATATTAATATATGGCTTATCTGTGTTAAGTCACATAAGGACTTCTGACCATGTCTTATAAGACACTTGCTTATTCATTATTTATACCTATACATTTGGTGAGTTTCACCTATGTCTTACAAACAACTAATTTATTCATTATCTATGTTTAACACGGATTTTAAGTTTTATTCATCCTATTTTTTTCCTGTATTCCATAACAAAATGAAATAGTCCCAGTTAATGCTTTAAACACACGTTGTAATAATTACTGGAAAATGTCACTTAAATATGATTAACTATGTCTAAAGCATTACATGTATTATACTTGTAATATAACTCACTTCAGGATTTTATCTGATGAATACAAATGAGATTACATTAAACAGTGATAAACTGCATTTTACCGGCTAATGCTCTTGCCTCCCTAATACAGGACCTCATCCTATCCAAATTTTCTGGCAGGTAATTTGGGCGGTTCTCAGGGTTCCTCAGGTACATTCATAAATAGTCTGCTTCATCTGAGCACTGTGCTTCTCTAGTGGATAAAATGTACTCATGTGTTTCAGGTATGAAACACACTTACTCTTTAGAAGGTGTATGAGCCACCAACACAGATACTTACATTCTATTGTCATTTAGCATTTATTTTAAGTTCTCTTCATCCATCTCTCTGAGGTTCTCAGATATGAGTCCAGTGTGGAAGCTAGGTAAAACCAGATCTCAATGATTCTGAGTGATTCTAAGCATAGTACAGTGTCTGGGTAGCCTTACTAGATCAAGCACAATCTTGAAGCTTCCTTAAGAATCACTTTTTAAAGGTACCATCGCTCTGTTCCAATGAGCATCTTGGGGTTTTACTCCACTGATTCATTAGGAATAACTCTTTAATTGTGTAAATGGCTGACTTTGGCTGAGACATTCCACATCCACACATATATCACAAAATAAGTATTCCAAATCTTTTTAACTACCTTGGATGATAGGTAACATCACAGTTGAAAACCTAAGTTTCTACAGGGGTGAAGAAACTTGCCCAAGTGTTACAGTCCCTCCTAAGCCTGTCATGCTTCCTCTTAATTCTTATAATACTGAATGTGACTGCACATGTGCTTATATCATCTAGAAGTGACTGAGGATAGGAGATGTTGTTGCTAACATACAACCTCCTAACAATAAAGCAAGATGGCAGTAGTGGAGAAACAAATTGTTTCTGGAACCTGATGGTTAGCTCCAGGTGCGGGGGCTTGTACCATCCTGTCAGGCTGATGGTTGTAGTACAGGTTGCCATTAAGTTGGTGAGCAAAAATTGGACAGATGATCAATCTGATGTTGGTTTCAAGGAGACGCTTCCATGTCTTCTATGATCCTTGACAGCAAGGAAAAGAAAATGTTTATAAGACCTTATAAAATATCACAGTTTCTATCCTTTAGCCACAGCTGTGATTCTGTTGACTGTTAGAAATTTTGTACCCAAAGACTAACAATCATTATCTGACTAACGGAAGTTTTAGAATTAACAAAAAGAACTCTAGATAGTAGCCTTCTCATAAAGACCTATCTACTTGGGCATGGCAGTTTGGAACCTAAAAAATGGTCTATTTCCTTTGAGAAAAATTTTGGACCAAGATGCAACATTTAATGAGATCCCTGGAACTCAAAGTCTATGGCATAGTTCGGAACAATCAAATTAAATATGGTTTGAGGTTTTGCAATAAAATCTCATATGATCTTACGCAAAATATGAAACTCCCTTCCCAAAGTCTAGGAAAGAACGTAAACTGATGTTACTAAAAAATAGGTTAAACCAAACCAAAGGAAACAGACAGTAGGATGGGAGGCTCTGCCAACACTTGATGGACTGGAACAGATAGTCACATACATTATCATTTTCCAAAACATCCTCTCTCCTGGAAGCCAATGTTACCACTTGGCCTTCTGAAGGCCGTGTGACCAGCCATTAATAACAAACTCAGATCAACCATATCCTATAAAGTCTTAACCCTTGAATCTCACAACAGTACCATTTAAAGATGAGTTGGCATATTTATATGCTGAAAAAATTTGAAGATCTAAGGTAGCCTAGAGGAAATTTTTTCAAGGGACATATTTCTTTCAGAAGTTATGTTGTCTGCTTTCAGAAGGACCTGAGACTCTTATGTTTTATGTTCAATAATTCAGGGATGGCATTCACCATTTCATTGTGTGTATTGTAGCTCAAAGGTACTTCCATGATAAGAAATGAGGTTGAATGTTAACTTTCCCATATCAGAAGATGACCGTTAAAAATTTGCCTTGCATTTTAAGCCAATCACAGTAATTTTTAAGAAATTCTTTTCTGCATTCAAATATACCTCAATCAATTTTTTTTTAAAGAGGCATTTTACGTAAACACGTGAAATAAAAATTGTATTAGGTACTAAAATGCTAGTTTTTCCTCTCTAGATAAACATTGCACTTGAGATTTTAATCGATGTCTTAATTTAATCCTAAAAGTAACTCTGCTATGCAACATAGAAAGTTGGAGAAATCAAGCCCCAGAGAGGCTAAGTAATGATTCCATTCAGTATAGGGGCTTGGTTTATGCAATGAATGTCTCCTTTTCCAGCAATACCCATAATATTCCCAGGGAAAATATAATCAAATTTTCTTTGAAATCAAAATATACATTTCCCAGTGAACTTCTTTTTCAATTTTTTTTATTGTGGTAAAATTCACGTAATGTAAAATTTACCATCTTAAGTAAGTCCAAAACTTATTGAACTTAAAGCAAGTCCAATAACATTAAATATGTTCACAATGTTATACAATCATCACCACCATCTATCTCCAGGACTGTTTCATCTTGAAAAACTGTAACTCTATACCTATTAAGCAATAATTCCTCATTCTCCCCTCCCTTCAGCCCATTGCCTCCACCATTCTAGTTTCTGTCTCTATGTATTTGACTATTCTAGGTGATATGGTTTGGCTCTGCATCCCCACCCAGATCTCATCTCCAATGGTAATCCCCATGTGTTGAGGGAGGAACTTGGTGAGAGTGATTGGATTATGGGTGTGGTTTTCCCCAGTCTGTTCTCATGATAGTGAGGGAGTTTCATGAGAGCCGATGAGTTTAAAGTGTGGCACTTCCTCATGCTCTCTCTCTCTCTCCTACTGCCTTGTTAAGAGGATGCTTTCTTCCCCTTCACCTTCTGTCATGATTGTAAGTTTCCTGAGACCTCCCCAGCCATGCAGAACTGTAAGTCAATTAAATCCTATTGTTTATATATTACCCAGTCTCTGGTAGTATCTTTATAGCAGTGTGAAAACAAACTAATACAGAAAATTGGCACTGGGATAGTGGTGTACTGCTATAAAGATAACCTGAAAATGTGGGGGCAACTTTGGAACTGGGTGATGGGCAGAGGTTGGAACAGTTAGGAAGGCTCAGAAGAAGATGGGAGGATGTGGGAAAGTTTGGAACTTCCTAGAGATTTGTTCAATGGTTTTGACCAAAATGTTGATGGTAATATGGAAAATGAAGTCCAGGCTGAGGTGGTCTCAGATGGAGATGAGGAACTTATTGGGAACTGGCATAAATGTCACTCATGCTATGCTTTAGCAAAGAGACTGGTGGCATTTTGCTCCCAGCCTAGAGATCTGTGGAACTTTGAACTTAAGGAAGAGGATTTAGGGTATCTGGTGGAAGAAATTTCTAAGCAACAAAGCATTCAAGAGGTATCCTGGCTTATTCTAAAGGCAGTCAGTTATATGCATTCACAAAGATGGTTTGAAACTGTGACTTATGTTTAAAAGGGAAGTAGAGCATAAATATTTGAAAAATTTGCATCCTGACCATGTGATAGAAAAGAAAAATGCATTTTCTGGGGAGGAATTTAAGCAGGTTCAGAAATTTGCATAAGTAATACAGAGCCAAATGTTAATAGCCAAGACAATGGGGAAAATGTCTCCAGGGCATGTCAGAAATCTTTGCCGCAGCACTTCCCATCACAGGCCCAGAGATCTAGGAGGGAAAAATGGTTCCATGGGCTGGACCCAGGGTCCTGCTGCTCTGTACAGCCTCAGGACTTGGTACCCTATGTCCCAGCTGTTCCAGCTCCAGGCATGGCTAGAAGGGTCCAATGTAAGACTCAGGGTGTTGCTTCAGAAGGTGCTAGCTCCAAGCCTTGGTGACTTCCATGTAGTATTGGGCCTGCAGATGTGCAAAAGACAAGAGTTGAGTATTGGGAACCTCTGCCTAGATTTCAGAGGATGTATGGAAATGCCTGAATGTCCATGCAGAAGTCTTCTGCAGGGGCAGAGCCTTCATGGAGAACCTCTGCTAGGGCAGTGCAAAAGGGGAATGTGGGATTGGAGCCTGCACACAGAGTCCCCACTGGGACACTGCCTAATGGAACTGTGAGAAGAGGGCCACCATCTTCTAGAACCCAGAATGGCAGCTCCATTGACAGCTTGCATCGTGCACCTGGAAAAGCCACAGGCACTCAATGCCAGCCCATGAAAGCAGCCAAAGGGGCTGTAACCTGCAGTGCCACAGGGGCAGAGCACCCCAAGGCCTTGGGAACCCACCCCTTGCAACAGTGTGCCATGGGTGTGAAATATGGAGTCAAAGGAGATCATTTTGGAGCTTTAAGATTTAATGAATGTCCTGGAAACATTTACCCAATCCCTGTACCCTCATTTTATCTTGGAAGTAATTAATTTGCTTTTGACTTTACAGACTCATAGGTGGAAGGGACTTGCCTTGTCCCAGATGAGACTTTGGACTTGGACTTTTAAGTTAATGCTGAAATGAGTTAAGACTTTGAGGGACTATTGGGAAGGCATGATTGCATTTTAAGATATGAAAAGGACATAAGCTCTGGGAGGGGCTAGGAGTGGAATGACATGGTTTATTGTTCCCTACTCAAAACTCATCTCTAATTGTAATCTCTATGTGTTAAGGTTAGGATTTGGTGGAGGTACTTGGATCAAGGCGGCAGTTTCCCCCACGCTGTTCTTGTGATAGTGAGGGAGTTCTCATGAGAGCTAACGATTTTAAAGTGTGGTGCTTCCTCGCTCTCCTTCTGTCTCTCCTGCCACCTTGTGAAGAAGGTGCTTGCTTCCCCTTCCCCTTCTGCCAATATTGTAAGATTCTTGAGGCCTCCCCACCCATGTAGAACTGTCAGTTAATTAAGCCTCTTTTGTTTATAAATTACCCAGTCGCAGGTAGTATCTTTATAGCAGTGTGAGAACAAACTAATATGCTACGTATCTCATAGAAATAGAATCATGTGGTTTTAGCCTTTTGTGACTGAATTATTTCACTTAGCATAATGTCCTCAAGGCTCATTTATGCTTTAGCATATGTCAGAATTTCCTCCTTTTTAAAGACAAATAATATTCCATTGTATGCACATATAACATTTTGCTTATCCACCTATCTATTGAGGAACACTTGGGTTATTTTCATACTTTAGCTATTGTTAATAACGTTACTATGAACAGAGTACACAAATATCTCTTCAAGAATGTGCTTTCAATTCTTTTGAGTTTATAGCCAGAATTGAAATCATTTGGCATTTAAAAACATTTTTTTTGAGAAACTGCTATGCTGTTTTCCCTAAAATCTGTACCATTTTACATTCCCACTAACAATGCACAAGGGTTGTATTTTCACCACATCAAAGACAACACCTGAACACATGTTATTTTCTGTTTCTGTATATATAAACAATATATATTATAATTATATGTTATATTATAATATATATAATCACATGTAACCATCCTTATATATGTGATTACATGTAATAATTATACATCTAATATTATTGCATATAATATAATATTCATGTAATTATGTAATATACATGTAATATTATTGCATTGTAATAATACAGTATGTATAATATACATACATAGTAGCTATCTTAGGGTGTGTAAGGTGGTATCTCATTGTAGTTTGGGTTTACATTTCTCTAATGATCAGTGATATTGAACTTCTTTTTCATGTGCTTATTTGCTATTTGTACATCTTTGAAGAAATGTTTTTGTAGGTTCTTTGCCCGTTTTTAATCAAGTTGTGTTTTTGTTGTTGAGTTGTAGGAGTCGTCTATATATTCTGGAATCTAATCTTTTATCAGACATATGATTTGCAAGTATTTTCTCCCATTGCATAGGATGCTTTTTCACTCTGTTTGTAATGCATGTTGATGCATGAAAACTTTTAGTTTTTATGAAGTTAAATTTCTGTGTTTTTTTGTTTGTTGCTTGTACCTTTGGTATCATATCTGAACAATTATTGCCAAATACAATGTTGTGAAGCTTTTTTCCTGTTTCCTTTTGAGAGTTTTATGGTTTTAGCTTTAATGATTAGTCTTATCCATTTTGAGTTAATTTTCAGTTTTATGTTAGATAAGGGTTTGAATTCATTCTTTTGTAGGTGGACATCCAGTCTTCGTATTATAATTTTTTGAAAAGACTTTTCTTCCTTCATTGGTAATCTTGGCACCCTTGTCAAAATGAAATCTTATTTTCATATATGCAAGGGATTACTTCTGAGGTCTCTGTTATATTTTATTGGTTTTTGTGTCTGCTGTCTTTATGCCAGTATCACAGTATTTATTACTGCAGCTTTTGAAATTAAGTTTTGAAATCAGTAACTGTGAGTCCTCCAGATTTCTTCTTTATTTTTAAGATTGTTTGGGCTGGCCAGGTGCGGTGCCTCACAGCTGTAATCCCAGCACTTTGGGAAGCCAAAAGCAGGCGGATTGCTTGAGCCCAGGAGCTCAAGACCAGTCTGGGCAACATAGTGAGACCTCTTCTCTACAAAAAATTAGCTGGACATAGTGACACATGCCTGAAGTCTCAGCTACCTGGAAGTCTGAGGTGGGGGTTTGCTTGGGCCTAGGAGGTCAAAGCTGCAGTGAGCTGAGATTGCACCACTGCACTCCAGCCTGGGTGACAAAGTGAAATCTGTCTTAAAAACAAACAAATGAAGATTGTTTGGGCTATTAACGGTCTTTGAGATTTCTTAATAACTTTTAGAATAAATGTTTTTATTTTTACAAAAATTTATTGTTGGGATGATTACATTTAATCTACAGATTGCATTGAGTATTACTGACATCTTAACATTATTAAAACTTCCAGTCCATGCCTGTAATCCCAGCACTTTGGGAGGCAGGTGGATCACAAGGTCAGGAGTTGGAGACCAGCCTGGCCAATAAGGTGAAACTCCATCTCTACTAAAAATACAAAAATTAGTGGGGCATGGTGGTGCATGACTGTAGTCCCAGCTACTAGGGAGGCTGAAGCAGAAGAATTGCTTGAACCTGGGAAGGTGGACATTGCAGTGAGCCAAGATCGTGCCACTGCACTCCAGCCTAGGAGACAGACTGAGACGCTATCTCAAAAAAAATAAAAAATAAAAAATAAAAAAAAAGCTTCCAGTCCATGAACATGGTGCATATTTCCATTGATTTTTCTTCTTTAAATACTTTTGGCAGTGTTTTCTAGTTTTCATTGTACAAGTTTTTGCCTCTGTCATTAAGTAAATTCATAAGCTTTTTAAAGACTATAATAAATGGAGTTGTCTCAAATTTCCTTTTCAGATTATTCTTTGTTATTACATATTACTGCAACTGATCTTTGTGTTAAATTTGTATCCTACTACTTTGCTTAATTCACTTATTAGTACTTTACTTAAGAGATTTTTTGTGTGGAATCTTCAAAGTTTCTACGTATGGAATCATATCATCTGTGAACAAATGTACTTTACTTATTTCTTTTTAATTTTGATAACATTTACTTCATTGTTTGCTTAATTGCTCTGGCTAGGACTTCTAGTATGATGTTGAATAGAAGTGGTGAAAGCAAGCATCTTTGGTTGGTTCCTGATCTTAAAGGAAAAGTTTCCAGTCTTTTACTACTAAATACGGTGTTTGCTATGGGTTTGTCATGTGTGGCTTTTATTATATTGAAGTAATTTCCTTTTATTCCTAGTTTGTTTTTATTTATTCCTAGTTTTTATGATAAATTATGCTGAATATTGTCAAATATTTTTTATCAATTGAAATAATTATGTAGTTTTTGTCCTTTATTCTGTTAATGTGGTGTGTTATATTAATTGATTTTTTTTTATATTGAACCATCCTTATATTCCCAGAATAAATTTTACTTGGGCATCATTTATATTATTTTTAAGATGTTGTTGAATTTAGTTGACTAGTATTTTGTTGAAGGTTTATGCATCAGGTTTTGTAAAAGATATTGGTATGTAGTTTTCTTTCCTAGTATCACCTTTTTCTGGTGTTGGCATTATGATAATGCTGGTCTCATAGAATGAGTAAATAAGCAGTCCCTCCTTTTCAAATTCTTATAAAACTTTAAGAAGGATTGTTCTCAGGAAATACAGTTAATTCCTACAAGATTCTACAGAAGAGTATCATCCCTAAGACACATAATCATCAGATTTTCCAAGGCCGAAATGAAAGAAAGAATGTTAAAGGCAACTAGAGAGGAAAGGCAGGTCACTTACAAAGGAAAAACCACAAGGCCACCTACAAGCTAAAATCCTACAAACCAAAAGAGATTGGGAGTCTATGTTCAACATTCTTTAAAAAAATGGTCAACCCAAAATTTCATATTCAGCAAACTAAGCTTTTTAAGTAAAGGAGAAATAAGATCCTTTTCAGCCAAGCAAATGCTGAAATTTACCATCAGACCTATCTTATAAGAGTTTTTGAAAGGGGGACTAAATATAGAAATGAAAGACCACTACCAGCTAATAAAAACCCCCACATTTAAACACACAGACCAGTGTCACTACAAAGCAACCATGCAAACAAGCCAACATAATAACCAACTAACAACACAATAACAGGATCAAATCCACACATATCAATACTAACTACTAATCTTGAATGTAAATGGGCTAAATGTTCCACTTAAAAGGAACAGAGTGGCAAGCTAGATAAAAAGCAAGATCCAATGGTATGCTGTTTTCAAGAGACCCATCTCACATGTAATGACATATACAGGCTCAAAATAAAGTAAGGAAAATATACCAAGCAAGTGGAAAACAGAAAAAAGCAGGGGTTGCAATCCAATCCTAATTTCACGTAAAACAGACTTTAAACCAACAAAGATAAAAAAGACAAGGAAAAGCATTACATAATGGTAAAGGGTTAAATTCAACAAGAAGACCTAACAATCCTAAATATATATGCACCAAACACAGGAGCACCCAAATTCATAAAACAAGTTTTTAGAGACCTAAAAAGAGACATGGACTCCTGCACAATAACACTGGGAGACATCAACACTCCATTAACAGTATCAGATCATTGAGACAGAAAAGTAGCAAAGATATTCAGGACCAGAACTCAACATTGAACCAAATAGATCTGATGGAACTCTACAGAAATCTTCACACCAAAACACCAGAATATACATTTTTCTCATCACTATATGGCACATTCTCTAAAATTGACCACACAATTGGACATAAAACAATCTTCATCAAATGCCAAATAACTGAAATCATACCAAACACACTCTTGGAGCATAGTGCAATAAAAATAGAAGTTAAGACTAAGAAAACCACTAAAAACCGTGCAAAAATTAAGCAACATGCTCCTGAATGACTTTTGGGTAAATAATGAAATTAAGGCGGACATCAAGATGTTCCTTGAAACTAATGAGAGGAAAGATACAGCATACCAGAAGCTCTGGGACACAACTAAGGCAGTGTTAACAATGAAATTCATAGCAGTACATGCCCACATCAAAAAGTTAGAAAGATCTCAAATTGGCAACCTAACATCACAGCTGAAAGAATTGGAGAAGCCAGAACAAATCAACCTCAAAACTATCAGACAACAAGAAGTAACCACAATCAGAGCTGAACTGAAGGAGATTGAGACACAAAAACCATTCAAAATACTAATGAGTCTAGGAGTTGGTTTTTTGAAAAAAATTAATAAGATAGATGGACCTCTAGCTAGACTAATGAAGAAGAAAGAGAGTCCAAATAAACACAATTAGTAAGATGAAGGCAATATTAATACTGACCTTACAGAAACTACTATGAACACTTCTATCCACACAAACTGGAAAACCTAGAAAAGATGGATAAATTCCTGAACACATATTCTGTCCCAAGACCGACCCAGAAAAAAACTGGTTTCCTGAACAGACCAATAACGAACTCTGAAATTGAATCAGTAGTAAATAGCCTACCAACCAAAAAATGTCCAGTACCTGATGGATTAACAGCCAAATTCTAACAGATGTACAAAAGAGAGATGGTACCATTCCTACAGAAACTATTCCAAAAAATCAAGAGAAGTGACTCCTCCCCAACTCATTCTATGAGGCCATCATCATTCTGATATGAAAACCAGGCAGAGACACAACAGCAACAACAAAAAATTATAGATTGATATCCTTGATGAACATAGATGAGAAAACCCTCAATAAAATACTTGCAAACCTAAACCATCAAATTAGCACATCAAAAAGCGAATTCACCACAATCAAGTAGGCTTCATCCCTGGGATGCAAAGTTGGTTCAAAATACAGAAATAGATAAATGTGATTAATCACATAAACAGAACTAAAGACAAAACCCACATGATTATCTCAGTAGATGCATAAAAGTCTTTCAATAAAATTCAACATCAATTAATGTTAAAAACTCTCAATAAACTTGGTATTGAATGAGAATATCTCAAAATAATAAGAGTCATCTATGACAAACCCACAGCCAACTTTATACTGAATGGGCAAAATCTGGAAGCATTCCCCTTGAAATCTGGCATAAGACAAGGAGGCCCTCTCTCACCACTCCTATTCAACATAGTATTGGAAGTCCCAGTCAGAGCAGTCAGGTAAGAGAAAGAAATAAAGTGCATCCAAATAGGAAGAGAGCAAGTCAAACTATCTCTGTCTGCAGTCAACATGATTCCATATCTAGAAAACCCCAGTCTCAGTCTAAAAATTCCTTCATCTGATAAACTTCAGCAAAGTTTCAGGATACAAAATCAATGTACAAAAATCACTAACATTCCTATACACCAGTAACAGCCACGCTGAGAGCCAAATCAGAAATTAGATCCCATTCACAATTGCCACAAAAGAATAAAATACCTAGGAATACAGCAAACCAGGAAGTTGACAGTTCTCTATATTGAGAATCACAAAACACTGCTCGAAGATATCAGAGATGACACAAACAAATAGGAAAACATCCCATGCTCATGGATAGAAAGAATCAACATCATTAAAATGGCCATAAGGCTCCAAGCAATTTACAGATACAATTATATTCCTATCATACTACCAATGACATTCGTCACAGAACTAGAAAAAAACTATTTAAAAATTCATATGAAACCAAGAAATAGCCCAAATAGCCAAGGCAATCCTAAGCAAAAAGAGAGAAGCTGAAGGCATCACATTACCCACTTCAAGCTATATTACAGGGATATAGCAACCAAAATAATATGGTACTGGTACAAAAATAGGCACATAGACCAATGAAACAGAATACAGAGCAAGAAATAAGGCTGTACACCTATGACCACCTGATCTTTGACAAAGCTGACAAAAACGAGCAATGGGGAAAAGACTCCTTATTCAATAAATGGTGGTGAGATAACTGGCTAGCCATATGCAGAAGACTGAAGCTGGACCCCTGCCTTATACTATATACAAAAATCAACTTAAGATGGATTAAAGACTTAAATATAAAACTGAAAACTATAAAAACCCTGGAAGACAATCTAAATCATACTATACTAGACATAGGAATGAGCAAAGATTTGAAGACAAAGACAACAAAAGCAACTGCAACAAAAGCAAAAGTTGACAAACAGGATCTGATTAAACTTAAGAGCTTCTGCACAGCAAGAGAAAGACACTATCAACAGAGTAAGCAGACAAGATACAGAATGGGAGAAAATATATGCAAACTCTGCATTTGACAAGGGTATAACATCCAGTATCTATAAGGAACCTAAATTTATAAGAGAAAACCAAACAACCACATTAAAATGTGGTGAAAGGACATGAACAGACACTTTTTTTTGTTTTTTGTTTTTTTTTTTTTAAGATGGAGTTTTGCTCTTGTTGCCCAAGCTGGAGTGCAGTGGCACAATCTTGGCTTACTGCATCCTCCATCTCCCGGGCTCAAGCGATTCTCCTGCCTCAGCCTCCCGAGTAGCTGGGACTACATGTGTGAGCCACTGCCCAACCAACAGACACTTTTTCAAAGAAGACATACATGAGGCCAGTACGCACATGAAAGAAAGCTCAGTATAACTGATCATTAGAGAAATGTATATCAAAACCACAATGAGATACCATCTCACTCCAGTCAGAATGGCTATTGTTAAAAAGTCAAAAAATAACAGATACTGGTGAGGTTGTTGAGAAAAGGGAACATTTATACCCTGTTGGTGGGAGTACAAATTATTTCAACCATTGTGGAAAGCAGCACGGCAATTCCCCAAACAGCTAAAAGCAGAACTACCATTCTATCCAGCAATCCCATACCCAGCATACCCAGAGGAATATAAAACATTCTACCATAAAGACACATGTATGTGAATGTTCATTGCAGCACTATTCACAATAGCAAAGACATAAAATCAACCTAAATGCTCATCATCAGTGACAGATTGGATAGAGAAAATGTAGTTCACAACCACCATGGAATACTATGCAGCCATAAAAAACAAGACTATATCTTTTGCAGAATTATGGATAGAGCTGGAGATTCTTATCCTCAGCAGACTAACCCAGGAAGAGAAAATCAAATGCTACATATTTTCACATATAAGTGGGAACTAAATGATGAGAACTTATGAACGCAAAGAAGGGAACAATAGAAACTGGGGTCTACTTAAGGGTGGAGATTGGGAGAAGGGAGAAGAGCAGAAAAGATAACTATTGGGTACTGGGCATCATACCTAGATGATTTAATAATCTGTACAACAAACTCTCATGACATAAGTTTACCTATGTAACAACCCTTCACATGTACCCCTGAACCTAAAATAAAAGTAAAAAAAAAATAGACACTCAGTTGAGCACATTAACTGTTCACATTTGCAAACAAATCACTATGAGGAGGATTCGGTATATACAACAGATGAAAGAATTAATAATCCAAAACTCAAAAAATACAGGAATTGAAATAAAACATTGATGGATAAATTAAGTAGTAGATGAGAAGAGATAAAGAAAACTGATACATTGAAATGATGGTCAATAGATACTGTGTCTGCAATTTTTTCACATTTCTCCAGTTAGCTCTTTCTTCTGATACAATAATTAATTTATGCCTTCACCACTCTCACCAGGTTTCTTAACCATCACAGCTCTGTGCACATTCTTTAGTTCATAGAAAATGAGATGACTACATTAAAAGCTCTTCAAAATGAAGAAAAACACATTGAAAATTAAAATGTAAATACAGCCTGAAAAAGATTTGTAATATTTATATTGAGAAATTGGCTACTTTTAATGTAAAGAAAATGGTTGGCTGGGCACGGTGGCTCACGCCTGTAATCCCAACAATTTGAGAGGCCGAGCCAAGTGGATCACCTGAGGTCAGTAGTTCGAGACCAGCCTGGCCAACAAGGTGAAACCCCGTCTCTACTAAAAATACAAAAATTAGGCAGGTGTGGTGGTACATGCCTGTAGTTCCAGCTACTCAGGAGACTGAGGCAGGAGAATTGCTTAAACCAGGGAGGCAGAGGTTGCAGTGAGCCGAAATCATGCCATTGCACTCTAGCCTGGGCAACACAGCAAGACTCCATCTCAAAAAAAGAAAAAAAAATGGTTAGAGATAAATAAGAAAAAAAATGATTTTAATTTTAAAAATAGAAAAAGAACATGATGATCCATATGACTGGCTAAGGGTTGGATGAGACCCTTTTTCATCAGTTGATCTACCCAGCTCTGAGCACAGAAGGGACTTGCTTGGCAAGTACAAAGGGAAATTGTTTTTCTCTGCTGCTGGCAGAAATGAAAATTGTCCTCCAAAAAGGTGCACCAATTTAGATACATATTATCAGAATTTTAAATTTAATTCCACTTTTAGGAACCCATCCAAAAAGTTTGGAACTGATTTTGGCTCCTAATTTTATAGGAGAAAGTCAAGATAGAACATAAAGCTGAAGACTGAAGTTGAGTAACAAGTATTTCTAGAGTTGAGGATAAATGAAATAAGACAGTCAAGAGAGACAAGAGATGTTCAGGCAGGTAGATGGAAACTAGAAAGTGCAATGCCAAGGAAATCAGAGAGAAAAGTGAAATTTCAACAGGAAGTCAACCGTTAGTATCAACTTTTATAGAGAATCAGATAACGTGATTTTCAAGCGGATGAAACTGGCTAACCCTTAGAAACTGATATTGGAATACTGTCTCAAACTTTTTTAACACTTAAGATCATTTTCGGAAATTGTAAAATGCATCTGGTACTCACCAATGGTTTAAACCTTGATGAGGAATACATAAACACATTTGCTTTTGTCTTTTAAAAATCTCATTTTCAAATCAAAACCAAATGCAAGATGGATCTAAAATCTGAATCTCAGGCTCTTAGACAAGGCAATACTGCTTTGTTATTTTGCTTAGATAGCCCATCAAAATACAAAACATTCAAGAAGTCAGCTGCTGCTATAAAGGTCATTTGGAAAGCCCAGAGAAGGACCATGTGCTGCTGCTGGGAAAGGAAAATTGTCCTCTGGGCTCGTGAGCTGGTGTGTTTGTCTGCTGAGTGGCTTCAGTGGTTTTATCTGTTGCTAAAAGAGCCAGAGAAAGGGATAAAACAGGACTGTAATCTACACCACAATGAGCTGAAGGAGAACAGCAGCCAAGTGAGTGTTTTGTTTGTGTGCTGCCCCCTCTGGCACATTGAATTGGTGCAGGAATTGTATGAGTTTTTAATCATCATTCAGATAGGAGTGATCCAACCTTGGCATTCATTGGGTTTTTATACAGCTTGCTAATAACCCAAAAGTGCTAGCACCTGCAACTCCCAAATAATAATTTTCAAAGCATAGCGATATCATAGCATGAAGGTTAACTACCTCCCACAATCTGACATCACATATACATTCATGGAATAGTCCCAGAGAAAATACTAGATAGAACTGATTTTTGCTTTCAGTTAGACAATCTCTCTGCAGATGGTCAGCATCCACAGATTTTGATATATGTGGGGGTCCTCGAATCAATACCCTGCAGATACCAATGGATGTCTGTACTGATTCCATTTTAGATCACAAAAATAGGCTGGAGATCTGTCATGGTTTCGAGCTTTGAAATTCAGATGGGCTCTGAGGTTCAAACACTGGACATTGAAAATTCTCTTCTCTTTTTTTCGAGTCTTTTTCTCTTGTTCCCGAAAACCTCAGGGATTAATCTAAATAATAAATTATAAGGGTGTTCCATTACAAATATCAAACTGATTAGCAAAGATGACAAAAAGAACAAAACTCAATCTTTATGGAAACATGAGGAAGTAGATGTCTTTTCTTTAGTAAGTGAGAAAACTGTCCCGTATCTTTAGGAGGAAAACAGTGCAATAGGAACCAAATCTGTAATTCTCTATTGAGTTAACATTGATGTTGGTAGGAATTTACCCTAAGGACCTAATAAGGCAAGTGTATAAATCGCTAAGTATAAGATGTACTATAAGCTTTAAAACAACCTACATGTTTAACAGTAATGGAATTGTATTCCATTGTTTAGGTGTTGTTGATTTTATGTCCTTTAAAATGTTGTGGGAGCATATTTGACATAGAAACATGTTGTGTTCTTTTTCTTACTGACAGTTGAATATGAAAAAAATTTAAGACCTCAGAAAAATTGAATGAATTGCACAGAACACACGCATGTAACTATACCTAGATTCTTTAATTAAACTCTTACTATACTTGCTTTATCACAGATCTATCTGTCTATCTCTGTCCATCCATCAATCCATCTTTTTTGTAATGCATTTCAATATAACCTGCAGATATCACTTTACTTCCATCTAAATAGTTTGTGTATGATTAACTGATATCACTATTTTTTATACTTTTCTAGGTAAAATTCACATAAATGAAATGCACAAATCCTAAGCGAATCATTAAATGAATTTTGACAAATGCATACACCTGTATAATGCAAACCCCTGTCAAGATATAGAATGTTACAATCACCTAGAAAGTTTCATTGCCTCTTTCTCACTTTCTGCCTTGTCCTGCCACAGCAAACACTCTTCCAATTTTTCCATCATAGATAAGCTTCACCTGCTCTAGAACTGCGTACCAGTGGACTCATGCAATGTGTACTCAACATGTAAAGCTTTTTTCACTCAGCATTATTTTTTGAGATTCGTCCGTATTGTTTGTATATAGGTGGCTCATTCCTTTGTACTGCTAAATCCTACTCCAGTGTATAAATGTACCACTGTTTATCCAGTCTCCTGTTGAGGGACACCTGGGCTGGGAAAGGTGTAATGTGCAACGTGTAATGTTTCCTTAAATGATCAATATCACAACAGGGAATCCCCTGGGTGGTAGATTTTGGAGACCAACTTTTCTACTTACATGCTTTCTAGGTCTTCTGCAATTAGCTTTCAATAATTAACAAATAATTTACCCTTTTAAATTACTAGACTGCATGTGGTATACTGTAAGGAGCTGGTAACAGTCAACATTGAGCTATAAGCCAAGTCTCCTTCCCTGAAATCATTGGGAAGAACAAAAATTTAATGCTTGGCTGGAAGAGCCACCACAGATGACCATCTCCCCACAGAAGCCTGTAAAATCACCAAAGTGCTGTCTGTGGAAAAACATCTTGTGAAAAACTCTTTTCTAAACAAAGACTCAGACTGGAGTCCTGTGCCTGGATTAGAAAGCCACCTCGTAAAATCTCCCAACGTTATTTTTTCTCTTTATTACAAAGATGGTAAATTGACCTTTTCTTGTTTCCTAGGGAGAACAGGATGAAAAAAGAAATAAAGTATTTTACTAAAGGTGATTGAGAATAAATAATGAAGAGGGGAAGCAGGAAATCTAAGCTTCTATGAAAGGGCAAAAAAAAAAAACAAAAAAACAAAAAACTAATGCCAACTAAATGCATTACCTCATCTCATTAAAGCCATGTGAGATGCAGAGGGTACGTTTTGGTTTCACTGACAGAGTGGAAGTAGTCAAGTGATGTGACTTGGCAAAAATCATGAAAAGTGGTAGCTTATTATTTGTGAACCATAAGTCTTGTGCCTTTATTCATAAAGCAAAATTCTTGTGCCTTTATTTGTAAACCAAAACTCTCCCTGATTTATCTGAAGACCCTCAACTGTGTAATTAAATTTACATTTTTTAAAAGTTATATCTTAATTTGAGGCATTGTGACTTTTGTTTGTCATTGAATCCAAAAGGCAAAACAGGGGTCATTTGCAATGAACAACTACCTTGGTGGTGTTCAGGTGGATTCCCAGAAGCTCAAACCTTCCTGAGGGACCCACATAGCAGAGATCCCAGTTGTCGGAAAATGGGGCTGGAGGCTGAGGAGCCAGTTCTGATTTTTCTCCCTGTCCTCTCCTACTCAGAAGGAGAATGATTCAAGAGCACAGGATTACTGATGGGGAACCTAGACTTTCTCACTTTTGATTTGAAAGTCAAGCCATTGGGTGAAGCTTAGTTAGGACCACAGTGAGGACCCTTGGACACTGTGGTTCCATGGCGCCCCAGGCCTCCTTCTGCACTTATCCCTTTTTATACAAAATGAGCCAGGATGAGGTCTTTGGCCAATCTGCTGTGTGAGGGCCTCAGAGAGCAGGCCTGAGCCACAGGAAGACCAAGGGATCCTGCAGTTGCCTGGGCTACTCTTCCAAGAAGGCCTGAGAGAAGGATTACTTGGCAGAATAGTAGGCAGAGCCCTGGATGTGGAATCAGAAGATGACTTTCAACCCCAGGGATTAGGGCTTACCTCTTGAAGGCTCAGTTTTCCAATATAGGTTGACAGTATACCAAAGAAAATACTTTACTATGTTAAAGAACTTGCTACAGATCCCAGTTTTAATATCCTCAGTTAGAACAATTTACTCAGATTTTTCTTAAGCACTCATTTACTTAACACTTTGTGTTAGGCATCAATGATCATATAAAGACAAATAATTTAATGATTGAAAACTTAGACTTTAGAGTCCAACTATCTCAGTCTGACTTCCAGCTCCACTTCTGGTAAGTGGAGAGAGATTGGAAAGTTATTCAACCTGTCTCTGCTTAGTTTTCTCATCTGTTAAATAAGAATGACTAAAGTTCCTTTCTCAGGGTTATTATGAATATTACATGAGTTGATATTTGTAAATGACTTACTACAGCTCCTGGCCAGTGAAAGTGCTATCTAGTTTGCTATTATTAACGTTATTAACCATGATACCTACTTTGAAGACAGGAATGATTATAGAGATGAGAATAACAATATATTCAGCTGTTTTCTGATAAAGTTATTGGTACAAAGGATACAGTAGTCAACTTGTGTATAAGCCAGAAAGTTAATAATAACTTACTTGAAATTAGAAGTAATCAATCAACCAAGAATAGCTATGGATCACTGCCTCCCTCCCCACCGGAAAAATGTAAAGAAGCTGTTAATCTGTCCAGGCATTTCAGGTCTGGGCTGATGCAGTGTCCTGTTCTGGAATAGGATCCACCAGGGCCCCAAAGCTCCTAAGTAAATCCCTTCAACTCCAGCTACCACCATAAGTAGCATGGGTGAAGTGGGGAGCAATCCCAGGGAGAGAGCTGTGGGCCCCTTGTGGTGGCCCCCTTGGGGGTCAACTACTCAGCCCAGGCCAGCTGTCCGTGTAGTCCTCTCTCTTTTCAGAAGCACAGTAATCTATGCTGGCCTTTCTTGTTGGACCTTCCCTTTCTTTTCACAGATTCATTTCTCCAGAGGGAGAGATTAGGAAGAATAAAAAAATTGCACAACTCTTTCCCTTTCTGCCTTTGCTAAAATTATCCTGATGCACTGGCCACAAAATACCAGTAACTCAAGAAGAGGAGTCTGGCAGGAGTGTGTTGGGACAGAAGATAAACACGAGGACCAGTTGGAGAAGGCAGGGCAAAATCAAGAAGGCAAACCAGAGTCAGAGACCAGCTGTCAGCACCGCACTGTCTAACAGGTGGCAAGGGTATGGATACCTGAAAGTTAAGCCAAAAAAGAGAAAAAGCAGAGGTAATTATTTCTAGGGTAATTTTTTTTAAAGTCATATTTTTAAAAAAATATAATCAGACTGCATTCACAATTATCCTATGGGATTTCTTAAAGATACAATTTGATAGGTTTGACACAGTATATATATATATTTAGTAACAAAAATATTTTATATATCTATAAGTATACATTTACATAAATAAACATACTTTACTATTGAGTTTTATGAAGAAAGTCATAGACTCCCAAAAAATCATTAAAAACATACAATACTAGTCTTTCAAGGGAGAGGAAATTCTTAGTTTTTTCTCCCTAGATGAAGTTAACCATATGGACAGACAGTCCATAGAGAGAAGCCCATAGAAGCACCATGAGGTTGAGTTAAGCAGCAGGGTGAGGTGGTGGGGGGTCTGGAAGCAGGATGACAGACCCCATGTGGCATCAGGATGGAGTGCCGTCTCTCTCTTGACCCAGGTGGCTACCCAGAGCTCATTCTCCTTAGTCCTCACTTGAAGGTGCAGAAGCTTTCCGTTACAAACTCCATTGCCTTTCTCAATGTCAAGGCCCCAACATTTTTTAAGAAAGTCTTATGGGTGTCTTGGGCCATTGAAGAGAAGGAAGTTCTGATTGAGGACACCTGCGATTGGACTGTCTTAGCAGACAGTTCTTCCTGCTAAATGATCAACAAGTGATAGATGAGTGTTCATTTTTGCATGATAGCCAGGGGAACAATCAAAGTCCTCCTAAAGAGCTGTCTTAAAGGTAGTGGGCCCTGCAATTATTGGCTCGCTTGGAATGGACTGCCATGTCTCTGGCAGAGGCTGGGCCATCTTCCAACTCCTTTGCATCTGGTTCCTTCAGGTGTGGTCCCCTTGCATGGGGGCCCACTGACTTCCTCCCAGGTCATGTGCCCTCCCCATCCCAGGCCTAGCTTCCCTTATGGGGAGATGGTGGTGGGGTTTTTCATTGAATTCCCTCGTAGGATAATATTAATGTCATAAACTCTATCCTCGATTCCATCAGGAGCTAGTATTTTTTATGCTTAAAGTCTGTGTTGGCAATGTTATTTTAAGAACTTACTAATTTCTTTGCCATTTGTCGGGCTGACTGGCTGGCTGACACCTGTGCTGGATCTTCATTTCTGTCCCCAGGTTCTTGTTCACATTCTCCCCATAGAATCCCACATATATCAGAACATGGACTGTCTTTAGCCGTTTTTACACAGCTTACCCTGCATGTTGAGATCTAGAGATCCTCAAGCAAGAACCTGAGAAAAATAACTTTCCATTCCAAGTTCAGGCACAGCCTCCATAGTAGATAACTCCTGGGGAGAGACAACTATGTTACGTTGAATCAAATCTTGTATGTTTGAAATACAACTTCTTTAGAATTGGAAGAAGACACTTTCAAATATTGAATTTCCTTCCATTAGGATAGCATCATCTACATTAGCCCTGGGACCAGGGCTTCATCCTAACATACCTAAGCATTCTGGTCTCTACCTCCATGATGCTAATAAAGTCATGTCTTTTGTTTTCCATTATTTCTGACCCATATTAAAGGAATTAAGACAGTCAGATTCCCAAGAACCACTGCCCATGACCCTCCAAGATTTCAGTGGATTCAATATTTTAGGGTTTAGAGAATTTAAGAAGTGGAGGGTGAGATGAAGGAGAGAACAAAGAGAAAACATATCACTGCTCCCAAGCCATAGTCTCTCTCTTTCCCCTCATCCTCCCGTTTATCAGCCTGATTTTCCTCAATAATTCTCTTCGTGTGGATGATTAGGAGTTTTACCAGTTCCTTCTTTATGACTGTGTGGAAAGCAAGTTCTAATTAACATAAGGAGGGGGACTGGCCCCTGCTCAAGCCTCAAGAGACCAAACCAGGACTTCTTCAGTTCCTCAGATTTTAGGGCCTATGGGAGCTCTTCAAAGTCCAGCTTCATTACATCATCTTTCACGTTTGGAGAATGTTTTTGAAGGAGTTGATCTCCGTAGGTGATTCTGGTGGAGACTGATGTGGTGGGGAGAGTTCTCCTCAGCTCCTTGCTCTAACTGCCCTGGGTGTGGCTGGAGGTCTCAGGAAGGTCTTGAGTCAGGAAGAGTCCTGAAGACCAAATTTTATTTTGTCCACTCCAAGGGCTGCTTTGAAATAGAGTGGTCATGATCTGCTAAATCATTTGGGAAACACTTTCTGAAATTTTAGCTTGGGATTAAATGGTAGGGGGAGACCCAGATCTCTGGTGAATTGAATGGAAATACACTTTTCCAAGAGAAGTGAGAAAACTTCTTTAGCACGTAACTGAGGACTGACATAAACGTCCTAAATCTCTTCCACAGACTAATGGATGCTCCTCTGGCTAAAAGACTCCAAAATGCTAAATTCCTGGGCATGGCAGGACAAAGGCTGGTCATCTCCCATTTGCCTCCACCTCCCTTCTTGATAAATGACTGCTGGCTGCAGACTGGCTTCAACTGGTCTCCAGAGGATGCACAGTTCCTGGACTTTTCCCTACATTTCACCTTTTACCATGTAGGACCTATTTATAATGCATTAAAATGTTAAATCTCCATCCCCAAAAGAACATGGGTCATTTGTCACCATATGTCTCAGACACATAATATGCATATGTTTGGTGCTTTTCATGAATATTCATAATATGTTCCTATATCCTGTTGAATATGTATGTTCTGCCTCCCAATTTAGCATTAATACCCACTTCTTTCTCTCATTTGAATCATGGCTTTACATTCTAGGTTGGAGGCTCGCTTTCCACCTGCAGGATATAACCCCCTTAGAAATAAAGTTATCCTTTGCATTTGCTGGCATTGTGACTCTTTTTTAGTTACATACATACCTCATTTCATTGTTGACCCAATCTGAGTGTGGCATAAAACATCCTCTTTTTAGACCTGTGATGCTAATTTAAGACATTGATTTTACGTTCATTTATTCAGTTAACAGAAGAGCCTAAATTCAAGTGAGGGCACCGCTTTCAATGCAATAAGACAGTCCTTGCAGTCCCCCTTCTAAAACAACTAATTTGAATACATTGCCTAAGCAAACCTTTTAAAGTTTCATATGTTGTAAATTAGGAAAGCAGTGGAACATAACGCCATAAAAGCATTCCCAGAACTTGAGAATGAAAAATCATCTTATAAAGAAAGAAGCAGAGTCCTAAAATGAGAACCTGAGACTAAAGTCATAGATTCACCAACTTCATAGCTGCCAAAACTCTAGAACCCATTCTGACTTTTATTTTTTCCTCTTTAAGTGACGAAATATTTCAAACACATAGAAAAGAGTAGAGAAGAATGAACATTCTTCACATGAAGTGTTGCCCTATTTTAGTAAAAATCTTTCAACCTGAATTTTAGAGCCCTGTATACCCCTCACTGATTCTTTCTTTCTTCCTCCTCAGAGTTAACATCCTTCTCAGCTTACTGCTCATCATTTTCTGACAGTTTTTGTTTGCTTGTTTGTTTGTTTGTTTGAGACGGAATCTCACTGTGTTGCCAGACTGGAGTGCAGTGGCGGGATCTCAGCTCACTGCAACCTCCACCTCCCAGGTTCAAGTGATTCTCCTGCCTCAGCCTCCCGAGTAGCTGGGACTCCAGGCGCCTGCCACCACACCCAGCTAATTTTTGTATTTTTGGTAGAGATGGGGTTTCACCATCTTGGCCAAGATGGTCTCGATCTCTTGACCTCAACATTTTAAATATAAATGGAGAAGCCCATGAAAAAGCCAGAAGAAACAGAACAGAAGAAAGATTAAGGAACGTGGTGTTGTCACAGTGCATCATTGAAGTGTTGAAATGGTTAACAGTGTCAACTTTTAACCATGCTGTTTTAAGAAGTATTGTGAGAATGCTCAGTTTTCATGTAGGAAGGAATGAAGGGAATCGAAGAATTTATTCTACCACAAGACAGAAAAGCATTCAATCTTTTTCTCTGCCCACAGCCCCTAAAGCACACAATTAAGTTCTTTCACTTAGAAAAACTTATGTGACAGTGCCCAGAATAAAAGAATTTCAGACTTTATAAATCAACTACACATGAATAGTCTCTGTGAAATAGTTCAGAGTACAGTTTCTTCTTATCTGTTAATATTTCCACCTATAAGAATATCACTTCAAAAAACATTGCTTATCAAAACTAAACCCTGTACAAACCCTTAGCCACTATGTTTTGTTGCCTTCTCCAAAAGAAACTTGAGATTTGAGGTTTGGAGCCAGTTGGAATTCCATCATCAGCACTTCACTGGGCAACATTGGACATGTTATTTAACCACTATGAGCTTCAGCTTCCTCTCTCTTAAGTGGAAATAATAGGTTTGTTTTGAGGATAAGTCAGTTAATACATGTAGTAAGTGCTTAACGAGTTGCAGTAATGCTAAGACTCTCATAGATATTTTAAAATGCCATTGCTTTTTCTTTTGGTACCTCTTCCTCTCAACATCTGAATCCAACTCTTTTATGTTTGCAACCTATGGCTTTGGTTTACATGTACTTATTTGTAACTGAGTATTCATATAAACAGTGTGATGTCTCCTTGATAAAATTGGGCTCCTGCCCTCCTCAGAATTTTTTTTTTTACTCCCAGCACTTATATGGCATCTCACTCTTAGTATGTGACACAATAACAGACTGAAGAACAAAATCATGATAATCTTGGCAGAAGAAGAAAATGTATATGATGAAATTCAACACTCATGATTTAAGAAAAACACATACTCTTAGAAAACTAGGTTTAAACAGACCCTCAATAATCTGAAAAAGAATATCTACAAAAAACACAAAACAACAGAACTTCAGCGAATGTCATACTTAGTGAAAAAACAGAATTATTCCCCTCGAAATTGGGAACAAGGTACAGATGTTATCTTTTTTATGCAGCATTTTGCTCAAGTTCATAGTTAAATAGTCAATATAATAAGACCACAAAAAAGACATGAATGGTATAAAGTTCAGAAATAAAGAAGCAAAAGTAAACTTCTAGTATATGCAGTCAATATGATTTTAAGTAAAAATTAAAATAATTCACAGATAAACCGTAAGAATTAGAAAGCGTGTTCTGCAGGATTGCTGTATACAAAATTATTTAAAGATCAGTTCATTTCTCTATATTGAAAAATGTTAAAAAATAAAATGTAACAAATGCTTTTATAATAACATCACAACATCATATGCCTAGGAATAAATCTAACCGAAGTTGTGTTAGGCCTCTATACAGAAAGCCACAAACATTAAGAGAAATTAAAGAAAACTTAAACCTACATTGTGTGTTATAAAATATGAATGGATTATAACACTCTATCTTGTATCAATTCTTGAAATGATGAGATTAAAACTCTTATAGGCTTAAATCTTTTGTGTTTTGGCAAGCTGATTCTAAAGTGTATAAGGAAATTCAGATGAATTAAGATAGCCAAGACCTTCTTTAAGAAGAAATAAAGATGAAAAGACTGATATAGCATATACCAAAACTTATCATAAAGCTACAGCAGTTAAGATAGTGTGGTATTGTCACATGAATAGGCAAATATATAAATGTATATTAGAAACAGACCAGAGAAACCAGAAATCATCTGCTGCTATGAGAACAGCTGATACTGCAAAATACAGCTTCTCAGATCTGGCTGGACTCCACCTTGCACTGGAGTATTCTGATTAATTAGGGGTTCTGGGGACCAGGAGCAGCTGTGTTGGGATATGCTACACCTACTTCTGCTCAGTGTGACTGCCTTGCTCCCATTACATTTTAGTGTCTTTGTCTAGAAAATGTATATATAGCCCATTCGATGTATAGCCCATTTGAAGTTACTTCATAAATGTTATTGGTGTAATGACCTCGTCGCTTTGTCTACAATTGGGGATGAATTCCAAGATTCTCTAGAAGAGAAGGGGAACCAGAGGATGTCAGGTTTAGACACAATAGTGCATGACAGGAGGCTGCTGGGTGTTTGGGGTCAATTTTTGTGAGCAAGTCATATCAGTAGAATTTGTCTACTCAACCCCTAAATTCAACTGGTAGGACTTTGGGGATAAATAAAGAAGGACAATTGCTACAAGGAATAGATAGATACCCCTAGCTCCCAATATTGGTAGCGAAATGTTATGAGCATAAACCACCCAAGCTTGAAAGGATGATTAAAATCTCCAAAGGAAGTTGAAACAGCAAAGAGAGGAAAGACTGGGGTTCAAGTTTCAAAAGCGGAAGTCTCATCTCTGGGAGCTTGAGATGATAACATTAGGGAGGAAGGAAGATCTGAGTCTCTCAAGTACCTGGTGAACTGGCATTTGTGACTTTTCTATTAGAGAGTAATAAATGCTGGAATTGTGGATGCAGGAAGATGTGAGTGGAACTTTCATTTCCCCTAACCCAACTCTCTGTCTAGAAGGGGCTAGACATTCAGAGGCTAACTACCAGACAAAATGGAGGTTTTAATGCCTGTGTTACTTCTTTTAGTTCAATAACCTTGTTTATACATGGAAGTTAATCTTTTTATTCTTCCCAACAACTCTTTTGCCTTTTCAAAAAGAGCTGGACGAAGCTCTCAACTAGTTTCTATAAAAGTGTTTTGAACTGTATGACATTTAAAAAATTTGTGTTCAGATGATAAAGTCTCAAATAGTTTCCTATTTGGAAAAGATACAAAGTAGAACATTAAGGATACTTACTGAAGACCTGGATCATTTAGTAGTAAAGTACAAATATTTTTTATAATAATTTTTAAAAGGGAAACATTTTATTGCTGGATAAGGATGGAGGAAAAACAATAGAAATACACCAAAAATAGATTTTAAAAAGTTTTTCATTAAATGAAAAGTATGAAAATGGTTTCAGATATAGCTGAATCCAGATACTCTCACAATATGACCAGAAAATGATCTGTATTGATGAATCTCATCTCTGAATTTCTTTTCACTATTTTCATTCTGTGAAAGACCCTTACTGCCTGGTGATAAAAATGAACCTGAACAACTTAAGTCTTCATTCTCCCACCTTCACAACTCCAGTCAAAAGAGTGCATTCCTGAGTCATGTAGATAAAAAAAACGTGAAGGAGGATTTTCCCAAAGTACTGCTGTGCTGATAAACATATTTTTCTACTGCAAAATAGTTATTCACTAAATGGAGCTGCTACAAACACCTCTCTTAGAAAGTATTTGCCATGCCTGTAAACTTCATCAGTCTTGCCAGTATACCTTCTTTACTCTTGGAAGATACTTTGGTTGTCTTCACTCCTGACATTCGCCTCCTTTTTAGATCTTCACAATTTCAGATGGGTAGAGGTCACTGAAACCCGTGGTTTATCATGCTTTTTTCCAGGGATTTTTTTGTGGTTTTAAAACCAGTGCTATTTTTCAAGTTGCTCTTTTCCTATTTAATAAAGTATTTAATTTATGTGAATTTTAAAGATGTGGCCCACAATTCTTTGGCCCACAGTTTTGGCCAAATCTGTCCTCAAAAGTATGCTTGGTGAGATACTTTAATTCCAAAAGTAACCTTCCCCACCACTAAGTCATTCAACAGCCATTTACTGAGTGCTTGCTAATTACTGTAACTGTTTAGGCACAGAGTCTATTCATTAACAAATTAGGATCTCTGTCCACAAGATCCCAGAGTAATGAATCTATTTCCCCAACTTCAGATCTATTCCTTCCTTCCCTAATGGAACCTTAGACTTACCTCTAAGAAATTTAAATTTTGTCCCCAAAAGTTTGATATTTCATGCTAACCAAAGTTATATTTTAAGGCAAGTATCAATAAGTGGGGTCTGATACAAATGGCACCATTCATAGCAAACAGAAACAAGACACCTGCCAGCTTTGAATCATGTTTTGGTAAATTGAACATGTACCCAAACTCTCATCCCTATGTAATATTTCTGCAACTTAATTAACATAGTAAGTATTAGAAACTCCTTAAAGCTAGCTTACATATCAGAAACCGAAGTGGTCTTACCAGGCTCTGTGGTAATTCTATAGTCTTCAAACAAGCTATAACAAAAGATATAGATAGATAGATAGATAGACAGATAGATAGATAGATAGACAGATAGACAGACAGATAGAAGTCTTCTTCTTCTTCTTCTTCTTCTTCTTCTTCTTCTTCTTCTTCTTCTTCTTCTTCTTCTTCTTCTTCTTCTTCTTCTGCTTTCCTTGTTTTTCAGGAAGAAGCAAAAAACAACCTAATGAATTGGAGACAATTGGTGGTGGTTTATAATAATTTAGCCCAAAGATAAGTTGGAGTTTGTAGAAAATAGCATGGAATTCTCTCTCTTTGTTCCTGCCTAGGCTCATGGTGGCTGCCAATGTTTTCAGTTCTCTTCAGAGCAAGAAGACCTGCAGACAACTAGAAGAATGCAAGTCACAGCATCTAAAACATACAGTTGTTATAGTAAATACAAACACAGTCAAAGACTATTGCAAATTGGCATTTCTGAAAATAGACACATCCGTGTGCCATGCTTGGCAGGGGGCATATGGGCGACAATCCAGGCTGGCCACTAAGTGAGAAACCAACTCTCTTTGGTCTTGTTTCAGGGACCAGATTTCCTTTGAGGACTCTGGATAAGCTCTTGGTCTTGCCTGTCTGGCTGACCCGGAAACCTACATCATACATCAAAGGAACTGGTAGGTGATGAGATAGGGTTCAGACTTTTCATCCTCTAGATAGGATCTCTCCACTTCATTCCAGAAAACAGGCAAAGAACTCACCCTCTTTGCAAAACTGAGAGAAGGTTTTCCAAGGGAATACAAAATCCAAGTACAGCTTAGATTCAGAAAGTCACTGCACCAAAGAGTCCATGAACCTCTCTTGCTGCAGAATCAAGGGAAACAGTTCTTGGCCAACCAAGGTCACATTTGCTAAGCAAAATGGCCTGTCTTCCTTTCACCTTCTTGTATTTGCAGCTCTAAGTTCAAGAGCAAGCTGATGCAAGCTGATGACACCAGTCTAGAGGCATAGAGGGACATTCCTATTCATTGTGGGCATCTAAAACAGTAGATATCAGAATGGAAAACTATTAAATTCAGAGATTCCACCCACGTTTGTTATATGAAAAGCACTTTTAATGACAAAACGCTGGGAAGGATTTGATGAATGAAACCAACCAACTCACTAATGCATTTTTAAATCCCTCTTTCATTCACATTCACTTGTACAGTGAATACATTTGATAAATTCAAGCAGAGGCACCCCGGGATTTCTTAGAATAATTCATAAACAAGTGGTTTTGCTATTACATCACTATTCCTGATGGCCCCCAGTCTAAGCCTTTCTTTTTATATTATAACTCATTTTTATTTATTCTTTTTATTATGTGACTTACCTTTTCAGCCTTTTCCTCCAAATAAAACAAACTTTAGCTTATGGCTTTGGCATCTATTTAAACACAAGTTCTCCTTCAGGTATTAATCAGTATGATTACTCTTTTCTGCTAAGATGTGAACTTTAGTATCCTATCAGCTGGGTATAGAAAAGAATAATCAAAGGCAGGGCCCAAAATAACCCCAACCAAGTTCACCAATTTGCAGACTGCCAACTAAATCTGGCCTGCAAATATTTTCTTTGGCTGGCCCAGTTATTTTTGTTTTGTTTTGTTTTGTCTTGGTTTTGTAATTGAATTTCAATGACTTCTGGCAGAAGATACTTTCTCAAATTTCATAGGCCCACCACTCTCTATTGCCTTATACCCCACCCTGGTTCACATATTTATGTAACCTTCATGAAACTTATAGGCATTTGGGTTTGTGATGCCTATTCTATACAGTAAGGAGTGGTAGCATGTATCCATATTTCATTGCCAATCTCATGAGTAAATCTGTCACCTCTCACTTTAATAAGGTTGTTTTTTGTTTACATTTGTATTTTTTGAGGTGCTCATTATCAGATTAAAAAAATGTATTTCTAAAGTACTATGAGTTGCTATGAATGGGTGTTGAACTTTACCATACTTTTCTTGCATACATTGAGAAGATTATATAATTTTTTTCTTGTTAATTGCAAAATTGCACTGCTTGATTGTCAAATGTTAAACCAACATCATATGCTCAGAATAAATCCTTCTTGCACGTGATATATTATCCTTTTTATATACAGCTGGACTGCATTTGCAAGTGTCTTGTTTAGAATTTTTACCTAAGTTGAAGAAAGAGCCCCATCTTTAATTTTCTTTTTTAGAAAAGGGAATGTCCTTGTTGGGTTGTGGGAATCAAGGAAATGCTTAGCTCTTAAGTAAGTTAGAAGGCGTTTCCTCTTTTTTATTTTCTGGAAGACCTTGAGTAAAACTGATGTTATTTCTCAGTGTGTGAAGGGTTTAAATTTCAAATTCAGTTTCGTTAATAGATATAGAGGTATTTATAATTTCTTTTACTTCATGTGGCAATAGTAATTGGTTTTCCAGAAATTTGACCCTTTTGAAAAATAAATTTTAAAATTAATTGGCATAGTGTTCTAAATAATATCCTCTCATCTTCTTGATGAGTGCATGATTAGTAATGGTTTTCCTTTCTAATATTGGTAATTTAGAGTTTTTCTCCTTATTTTCACCACTCTTGCTAGCGGTTTATTGATTTTATTTATCTTTTCTCAGAACCAACTTTTGTCTTTATCTTCTCTACTATATATTTTTAAATTTAATTAATTTTAATCCCTAATTACTCAGATACAACTGTACCATAAGACATAATTAAGCATCCAGATGTTTGCAGGTGCATGTAGAGTCATTATAAATGTGATAGTACAAATTCCGCCAATACAGGCATGTTGTGTAGGTAGCCCAAATATCCTGAGCAGCATTGCTATCAGTGATGTAATTTTCTGTTGTGGGGAACAGCTTGTGAAAGTTGTCAGAATAGAATGAAGTCACTAATACTAAGAAAACCCGACCGGGTGTGATGGCTGACGCCTATAATCCCAGCACTTTGGGAGGCTGAGGCAGGTGGGTCACCTAAGGTCAGAAGTTGGAAGACCATCCTGGCCAACATGGAGAACCCCTGTCTCTACTAAAAATACAAAAATTAGCCAGGCACGGTGGCACGTGCCTGTAGTCCCAGCTACTGGGGTGGCTGAGGCAGGAGAGTTGCTTGAACCCAGGAGGCAGAGGTTGCAGAGGGCGGAGGTTGCAATGAGTGGAGATCGCGCCACTGCACTTCAGCCTGGGTGACAGAGTGAGACTCTGTCTCAAAGGAAAAAAAAAAAAAGAAAACCCTGACAAATAGAGCCAGGGAAAGGCATGAAGAGAGGCTTCTCACACTTGTGTGCCTGATAACAAAAAAGACTCTAGAAAAACCACAAAATTGAATAAAGGCCATTTGCAATCTTATACAAAAAATATTTATGCAAGTACATCTGCGCAGCAACTGCCTGTCTAAACTTGGACTGGCGTCACCCTTCTTGTTGCTCTTTCTAGGCAAAGATAATTATTTTAAAACAATTATGCAATCCTCCTCATTTTTTCCTTTAAAAACTTTTGTCTTTCTTTACCTCCCTGAATATGCACATATTTTGCATATTCCTATTGCAATGTCCTATTCCCATATAAACATCTTTTCTTTTAGAAACTTCTCTTTGTTATTTAGGCTGTCAAGTTTACGGAATCATTCCAATCAAGCCAAACACAGTCTTCTCTCAATTTACAGTTATTGTTGGAAAACTCAATGTATGCTCAAACTATACTACAATATTTTGTGTTTATTTATAAAAGAAGTTGGGCTCTAGGCTCAGAAAATATAGGTAGAATTTACTAATCTATGTAAATATCTAGTGAGATAACTTGGAAGTTGTGCAGTCTGTAGCATAATTATTTGATTGCAAGATGCATTATATCCCTGACCTCTCTCACTGAATCTCAGTAGCATTTCCTAGTCATTGTGACCAAAGGAAAAAAGCTTCCTAAAATTTTGTAACGTCCCTGGGTGGCTCTACCATCTCTATTGAGGTATAACATCTGTGATAAGGAGAATTTATGTGCAGATTACCCTCATTTTTCCATTGTCAAAAGCTGATATTTCTTTAACTCCTCTATATCCACTATACTTTGGCATCCACTACTTGGCTCCACTTTGGCTTTTGTGCTAGAACATGTTGTGACTTCCCAAGGACTGCCATAGCAGCAGCTTCCTCCAGGATATATTCCATTCCGACTAGGTAACAGGGCTTGATTGATGCTGCTGCAGGAAAGCCAGTATAAAGTTTCTTTCCAACCTGCATTTCGGTCCCTCAAAGACCCTCGGCGTATGCTTCCACTCCACTTCTTTTTGGGCCTTCCTAGATTGACTTCCAGTATACCTCAGGCCCTTTCATTGCAGCAGATGGTCCCCTCCCTGGAGACCCTGCTCAATTTACAGAGCCAATATTGGCATCAGGGCCGAGTGGAGAATCAACAGGGTCTTGATTGGGTTTGATACTTAATTTGGTACTCATATTTTAAGTACTCATATTTTAAGAACATTACCATGGACTGTCTGTCAATTTCAACTTCCTTCACCCTTGCTCTAACCTGGTTACTACTTGTGCCTCTTTTGGCCCTTAACTACCTCCTTTCTCAGGCCAATGTGGTACTGTGTACCAATTACAAAGCTGACATTCTCTAGGCTAGTAGCAAATTCTAGGATGATGATAACCCACCAAATTACAGGGACTACAGTTTCCAGTACCATAGCTAGCTGGGATTTACCCCACTCTGGGTCCCTGCCACTAATGAATTCAACATGTGCTTGATACTAGTTGATTCTCTGACACCCCCAGCTCAAGGACTTATGGCACCGCTTGTATTGGGATGGTTTCCCTCTTGCATGACCACCTACCCAGATCATACAACAACGCTCTTCCCACCTTTTCCTTGACGTGAGTTGCTGCTTTTCTACCAAGCTAGACATGAGGTCATCATTATTAGCAATTTGACCAGTGGCTCTCTGCTGCAAGGGCTATCCAGGTACTCACCTGACCTCATGAAATTCTTCCCTGGGGGAATACACAGCTATTTCCCATTGACCCAGAGATTCTCATAGCCAAGCAAACCATATCACCAGTTGCTCACCAATACATTGCCAAAACCAGAGTTAAAAGAAAGTCTGATCTTTGCAGGAGTATCGATTTGTTTTGTTTTTGTTTTTTCTTTAATTATGCTTTTCTCATTCCACTTTCTTTTTGCTATGACCCAGCAGCAATGATCAGAGGGATCTACATAAACCAATTTCAACGTAACTAACAAATGGCCGATAAATTATTGGTCTTTCCCTAAATGCAAGCCTGGCTCATAAGACAAGACAGACCTGGGTAAAGCATTTTTCTGTAAGGGATTCCAGTTACCTAGGCAGCTATTCCGACACCAGATCCTCGATTTCACTTACATTGGTATCACCTTTTGTCTTGTGTCTCTCTGCATTTCTCTTAACTGTCTTAATCTTTCTGTATCCTAAGAAAAATACCAAGTTCTGGGATTCAGGTCTTAATCTACCTCCCCCCTTGCCAGGGTTGGCACTATTCATCTTCTATCAAGTGCAGACATCCAGGCCATGTGTACAGATGCCACATGTGAGTGGCCTGTTGAGAAGATTGGCTTTATTCCAATTTTGGCCACTCCTCTTGTGTGTAGACTGCTCCTAAATTAGTTGCTTGAGGTAGGCAGTACCAACAATGCATTATGAAATGAGAACATGTCGAATGGACTCTGGGGAATATCAGTGTGTGTAAGCTACATAGACACTGACTAAAACTTTTCTTTGTAAATGTTTTCCTTATAGTTAGTCACTAAAAATTACAGAGCTTTGGTCACCAAAAATGTATTTCTTATGCATAATCATTGACCAGAAATGTAACCTGATTCTGAATTTGAAACAGGGCATTTTATTCTGGTTTTCTTCATGGGAAGTGGCTGAATTTGGTAGAGTAGAAATAGAAAGTTAGGAGTTTATGAAGAAGAACGGAAGATGCATAATGCACAAAGTACCCATTGTAATGTTCAATACATCAAATTTTATATTTAAAATTTAAAAGTCTAAAGAATATTACAACACTGGCTTTTAGAAGAACTAAGCTGTACCTGAGTTAAACTTCTGGCTGCTCACAAGCTTTCTAAAATATCTAGGAGGGGTTTTGAGATGTCTGACTTGAAGCATCTGGAACTTGCCTTCTTCATAAAGAGGAACCAAAATAGCAGGTAGATAACTACACTTCAAATACATCATCTAGAAGAGAACATTAGAATTCAACAAAGTGACACAAAACATCAAAAGCATGGAAGGAGAGGGGAAGCAAGGCAGCCTGCTTGGTGGGGATGGGCGGGGAGTCTGAAGAGGCTCTCCAAAGTGAGGAAGGGGTAAGTGAGAGACCTCTAATGATTTACATTCCCACCATGAACTCCTAAAATCCTAGCCCTGAAAGAGTCCCTCAACCATCACGAACCGTGAGATTAATGTGGGTAGCTTCTTGGAGACCACACAATTGCATTGATCCAGACAGGGAGCTCACACTGTGTCCTACACAACTCTGAGTCCTAAGCAGCTACAACAAGGCAGTCCCTGAATCTCCATATCCCTGAAGCCCCATTGAAATTCTCTGCTTGCAACTACTGCTGTGGCTGGCTTCTGGTGCCAGGGCTGAAGCATGAGCCATTGACAGTGACACTTATGCCCCGAGCAATGGAATTACCATGCATTTTCACATGACCAGGGACAGACTCCCTTGCCCACAGCTGCCTGCACCAAAGGGCAAGTCACTGGCAGCCATACTACTTCCCCTGGCAGCAAAGCCACCACACATTCATAAGCACCCCGAGGACAGGCTGCCTAATGTACAGCGAACACTTGGGGCCAAAGAACACACTCCCCACCTGCATATAGCTGCTGCCACTGAAAGAAATCCCACACTCCCCAGTAGCAGGATCACAGCACAGCCACTGCTGCCCCCAGTCTCACATTCCACCAAGTGTCTGGTGATCACCCCACCTGCCTACCACAGCCAAAGCCTCACGTACCACTGGGAGGCCTGAGGACATGTCAGCCAGCCCAGCCCTAACCACCACTATTGGGACCTGAGCACTCCTCCCAGGAGCCTGCGGTTGGCCCTGCCTGAACGGCCACTACCACCGCAGTTGGCTCCCACCTGCTCCTGCCACCTGCAAGCTTGGGTACTGGTCCACCCAGCTGATCACAGCCACCATCACACCCTGCATAGATCACTTTCGGAGACAGGATTATCCCACATTGTTATTGCCATCGCCCATGCTGCACTCACTGTCAAGGGACCTGAGGTTCCACCTACCCACCTAGCCTACCATTGTCGCTACTTATACCTTAACAAGCTGCCTGGAGACCCAAGAATCAGCCTGCCTAGACCTGCCAACATTATTGCCAGCGTATGCCACCTTGGAACCCAAAAAACGTTCTGCTCAGTGCACTGCTGCCATGCCTTGAACTCAAGAACTGTTCTTCCCAACTTGTTGCAGCCACTGCCAACACCAAAGTGGACAGTTTTGGTTCCAATGGGTTGCTCCACCATTGCTACTGACATAATTCACATCACACCAGCTGCTGAGAGGCTTGAGAACCTGGCCACACTTGGCCCACTGCTGCCACTACCCGCGTCTGAGAAAGTTACCTAGAGCCCAAGAATCAGCCTGTTTAAACCCAATAACACTTGTGCCAGTGTAAACCACACTGGAGCCCAAGGACGAACATGCTCAGTCTGCCATTGCCACTGAGTCCGGAATTGGTGGGTTCTTGGTCTCACTGACTTCAAGAATGAAGCCGCAGACCCTTGCGGTCAGTGTTACAGTTCTTAAAGATGGTGTGTCTGGAGTTTGTTCCTTCAGATGTTCACATGGGTCCGGAGTTTCTTCCTTCTGGTGGGTTCATAGACTTCCTGACTTCAAGAGTGAAACTGCAGACCTTCATGGTGAGTGTTATAGCTCATAAAGGCGGTGCTGATCCAAAGAGTGAGCTGCAGCAAGATTTACGGTGAAGAGGGAAAGAACAAAGCTTCCACAGGATGGTAGGGGACCTGAGCAGGTTGCCGCTCAGCTGTGGCAGCCTGCATTTATTCCCTTATCTGACCCCACCCACATCCTGCTGATTGGTCCATTTTACAGAGAGTTTATTGGCCCATTTTACAGAGAGCTGATTGGTCCATTTTGACAGGGTGCTGATTGGTGCATTTACAATCCTTGAACTAGACACAAAGTGCTGATTGGTGCATTTACAAACCTTTAGCTAGACATAAAAGTTCTCCAAGTCCCCAGCTGACTCAGGAGCCCAGCTGGCTTTGCCTAGTGGATCCCACGCCTAGTGGATCCAGTGCCAGGGCTGCAGGTGGAGCTGCCCACCAGTCCTGCTCTGCCAGCCTGCCCTCCTCAGCCCTTAGCTGGGGGGGAGGAAGGGGGGTGGAGGGGGATGGGCGTGGGTGGAGTCGGGGGAAGGGGGGTTGGCCGGGGGAACAGGGGGATGGGGGAGGGGGATGGGAGTGGGGGGATGGGAGTGGGGATGGGGAGGTTGGGCGGGGGGGGGTGATGGGGAGTTAGGCAGGAGGATTGGGGATGGGGGGATGGTGAGGGATCAGGCAGGCGGGCTTCAGGTCCAGAGCCCTGCCCCATGGGGAGGCAACTGAGTCCAGGCGAGAATTGGAGCAGGGCGTGGGCAGGCCGGCAGTGCTGGGGGACCCGGGCACCCTCCTCAGCTGCTGGCCAGGGTGCTAAGCCCCTTACTGCCCAGGGCCAGCAGCACCAGCCAACTGCTCCAAGTGCGGGGCCTGCCGAGTCTGTGCCCCCTGGGAACTGGCGCTGGCCCGCCAGTGTCGTGCACAGCCCCAGTTCCCGCCTGTGCCTCTTCCTGCACACCTACCCGCAAGTAGAGGGCGCTGGCTCCAGCCTCAGTTAACCCAGAGAGGGGCTCCCACAGTGCAGCAGCTAGTTGAAGGGCTCCTCAAGCATGGCCAGAGTGGATGCCAAGGTCTAGGAGGCACGGAGAGTGAGCGAGGGCTGCTAGCATATTGTCCCCTCTCACCACCACTGGGGCCTGAAAACTGGCCCACCTGGAATCCTGGTCTCCAGAACAACTTTACCACAGCCTCTATTGCAACAACACCCAGTGCCACTGAGGAAATCACAAATACTGCTGATGCTATTCACAGATAAATAAATGATTCAGAATGATTTGGCACCCAGAATCAAAGTCAAAGTGCCCTGCACAATTAACACCATAGATACACCTTCCGGAAAATGTCCTGTGCTACAAAAGCAAATTTTTAAAAAATGGAAGAAGTCCTTATTACATCAGATGCACAGATATAAATATTAGGACAAAAGGAACATGAAAAAATCTAAGCAATATGACACCTTTAAAGGAACACAATAATTCTCCAGCAACAGATTCCAATGAAAAATAAATTTATGAAATCCTCAAAAGAGAATTCAAAATAATATTAAAGAAACTTGGTGAGATACAAAAGAACACATAAGCAATACAAATAAATCAGAAAAACAATACAGGATATGAATGAAAAATTTGCCAAAAAGATAGATACCATAAAAAGAAACCAAACAAAAATTCTGAAAAAAAAATTCATTGAATGAAATAAAAGTACATTCAAAGCTTCAACCAAAGGCTAGATCAAGCAGAAGAAAACATTTTAGACCATGAAGACATGTCTTTTGAAATAATCCAGTCAGACAAAAATTTGAAACAAAGAATGAAAAAGAATGAGGAAAACATGTGTGACATATAGGTCACCATAAAGCAACCAAATACTCAAAATTTAGGTGTCCCAAAAGATGGATTTAAAATAAAAAGAATACGGGCCGGGCGCGGTGGCTCAAGCCTGTAATCCCAGCACTTTGGGAGGCCGAGACGGGCGGATCACAAGGTCAGGAGATCGAGACCATCCTGGCTAACCCGGTGAAACCCCGTCTCTACTAAAAAATACAAAAAACTAGCCGGGCGAGGTGGCTGGCGCCTGTAGTCCCAGCTACTGGGGAGGCTGAGGCAGGAGAATGGCGTAAACCCGGGAGGAGGAGCTTGCAGTGAGCTGAGATCCGGCCACTGCACTCCAGCCTGGGCGACAAGGCGAGACTCCGTCTCAAAAAAATAAAAAAATAAAAAAATAAAAAATAAAAATAAAATAAAATAAAATAAAAAGAATACGAAAACTATGTAATAAAATAATAGCTGAAAAATTCCCAAGTCTATCAAGAAATTTAGACATCCAGATAAAGGAAGCTCGGAGAGCTCTCTCCATGGCACATTGTAGTCAAACTGTCAAAAGTCACAGACAAAGAGAAAATTCTAAAAGTAAGAGAAAACCATCTACTTATGTATAAGGAAACCCTCATCAGACTAACAGAGGATTTTTCAGCAGGAATCTTATGGGCCAGGAGAGAATGGAATGATATATTCAAAGTGCTGGAAGAGAAACATCTAAGGATACTATACCCAGCAAAGTTATCCTTCATACATGAAGGAGAAATAAAGTCTTTCCTAGACAAGTAAAAGCTGAAGGAATTCATCATCACTAGACTGGTCCTACAAAAAATGCCTGAGGGAGTTCTACACCTAGAAGAAAAAGAATGATATCTACCATCATGAAAATACACAAAAATATAAAACCACAGGTAGAGCAAATTTGTGTTTAAGGCAAAGAAATGCAGAGAAAGGACTCAAATGTTACCACTACAGAAAATCACCAAACTACAATGATAAACAATATAAGAGAAAGAAAGGAACAAATGATATATGTAACAATCCTAAATCAATTGATAAAATATCAGAAATAAGTCTTCATGTATCAATAATAGTGTTGAATGTAAACAGATTAAACTTTCCAATTAAACGGTACAGACTGACAGAATGGGTTTTTGTTTTTTTTTTTAAAAAACGCATATGACTATATGCTATGTATGAGAAACTTAATTGTAAAGACACATATAGACTAAAAGTAAAGAGATGAAAAAAAGATATTCCATGCAAATGGAAACCAAAAGCGAGCAGAAATAGCTATATTTAGGTAAACTGAACTTTAAGTCAAAAACAGTAAAAATAGACAAAGAAGGTCATTAGATAATGATAAAAAGATCAATTCAGCAACAAGATATAACAATTCTTAAACATGCATGTACCCAACACCAGAGTACCCAGTGTTAGATCTAGTATTAGATCTAAAGGAAGAGTTTATATCTAATATAAGAATAGTTATAGACTTCAACATACCATTGTCAGTATTAGACCATCTAGACAGAAAATTAACAACAATAAAAAAATCATTTTACTTAAAAGGTACTTTGAACCAAATGTACCTAAAAGACTTTTACAGAATATTTCATCCAACAATTACAGAATACACATTCTTCTCATCAGCCCATGGAACATTCTCCAGGATAGACCATATGTTAGGACAATGTCAATAAATTTCTAAAAATCAAAATCACATTAAGTATCCCTTCAGATAACAATGAAATGCAACTAGAAATCAGTAACAAGAGGAACATTGGAAACTTTACAAATACATGGAAATTTCACAACGTGCTTCTAAATGACCATTGGGTCAAAGAAGCAATTAAGGAGAAAATAAAAATTTTTTTGAAACTAATGAAAATCAAACCACGACATACCAAAACCTATGAGATCCAAAAATGCAATGTTAAAAGGAATGTTTATAGCAATAAAGGCCTACATCAAAAAAGCAGAAAAATGTCAACTAAACAATGTTATAATTCACCTTAAGGAACTAGAAAAACAAGAACAAACCAAACCCAAAATTAATAGAGAAAAGGAATAAATATCAGTGCAGAACTAAATAACATAGAAACTAAAAGAAATACAAAGGATCAACATGACAAAAAAGTTTTTTTGAAAGGTAAATAAAATCAATAAATGGCTCTCCAGATTATCCACAAAAAAGAGAGAACACCCATATAAATGAAATCAGAAATGAAAAAGGAGATATTACAACTGATACCACAAAAATACAAAACATCTTCAGCTTTGGGAGGCCGAGGCAGGCGGATCACGAGGTCAGGAGATCGAGACCATCTTAGCTAACACGGTGAAACCCCATCTCTACTAAAAATGTGAAAAATTAGTCAGGCATGGTGGCGGGTGCCTGTAGTCCCGGCTACTCTGGAGGCTGAGGCAGGAGAATGGCGTGAACCCGGGAGGCAGAGCTTGCAGTGAGCCAAGATGGAGCCACTGTACTCCAGCCTGGGCCATAGAGTGAGACTCCATCTCAAAAAAAAAAAAAAAACAAAAAAAACAAAAAAAACTTCAGAAACTATTATGAACAACCACACACTAACAAACTGAAAAGCCTAGAGAATATAGACAAATTCCTGAACACATAAAACTACAAAAATTGAATCAGCAAAAATTTAAAAAACTTGAACAGACTAATAGTGAGTAATGAGGTTGAATCAGTAATAAAAAGTCTCCCAACAAAGAAAAGTCTGGGACTAGATGGCTTCACTGCCAAATTCTATGAAACTTATAAAGAACTAACACAAATTCACCTCAAACTATCCCAAGAAATTGAAGAGATAAGAATTCTCTCTAACTCATTCTATGAGGTCAACATTACCCTAATACCAGAATCAAATGAGGACACAACAAAAATACAAAACCACTATCTCTGATGAACATAGATGGAAAAATCACTAACAAAATATTGGCAAACTAAACCCAACAGCACATTAAAAAGATAATACACCATGACCAAGTGGAATTTATTTCAGGGATGCAAAAATGATTCAATATATGCAAATCAATAAACAAGATATATCACATCAACAGAATGAAAGACAAAAACCATATGATCATCTCAATAGATGCAGAAAAAGCATTTGATAACATTTAGCATACCTTTATGATTAAAAAAAAAAACCTCACCAAAGTAGGCACAGAAGGAATGTACCTCAATATAATAAAGTCCGAATAGGACAAATCCACAGCTAGCATCATATCGAATGTAAAAGCTAAAAACTTTTCCTGTAAGAACTGGAATAAGAAAAGGATGCCCACTTTTACTACACCTATTTAGCATAATATTGGAGGTCCTAGCCAGAGCAGTCAGTCAAGAGGAAGACATAAAGACATCCAACTTGGAAAAAGGAAGTCAAATTGTCCCTCTTTGCAGATGATATTGTTTTATATATAGAAGAATCTAAAGACTTCACCAAAAAAGTATTAGATCTGATAAGTTCAGTAAAATTGCAGGGTACAAAATAAACATACAAAAATCATTAGGGTTTCTACATACAAATAATAAACTAGCTGAGAAAGAAATCAAGAAGACAATTCCATCTATAATAGCTAAAAAAATTTCTAAGAACAAGTTTACCCAAGGAAGTGAAAGACCTCTACAAGGAAAACCACAAAACATGGATGAAAGAAATTGAAGAGGATACAAACGGAAGGACATGCCTGTTCATGGATTAGAAGAATGAATATCATTAAACTAGCCATGTTGCCCCAAGCAATACAGATTCAAAGCAACCTTTATCAAAATATGAATGTCATTTTTCATCGAAATAGAAAAAAAATCCTCAAATTCGTACAGATCTAAGAAAAACCTTAATAGCCAAAGCAATCTCAAGAAAAAGAGACAAAGCTGGAGGCATCACACTCTCGTACTTCAAAATATATTACAAAGCTTTAGCAAGCAAAACATCATGGTATTAGTATAATAGCAAATACATAGACCAATTAAACAGAATAGAGAACCAAGAAATAAATCCATATATTTACAGCCAACTGATTTTTGATGTAGGCACCAAGAACATACATTGAAGAAAGGACACCCTTTTCAATAAATGGTGCTGGGAAAACTGAATATCCACATGAAAAAGAATTAAACCGGACCCCTATCTCTCACCATATGCAAAAATCAACTCCAGATTGATAAAATATTTAAATATAAGACCCAAAACTATAAAACTACTAGAAGAAAAGAAAGCATAGAGGAAATGCCAGGTCTAGGCAAAGATTTTATGGCTAAGTCCTCAAAAGCATAGACAACAAAAACAAAAATAGAGAAATCGGAGTATATTAAACCAAACTGCTTTTTCACATCAAAGGAAATAATCAAAAGAGACACTGTTGACTAAAAGAAATTATTTACAGACTATTCATTTGACAAGGAGCTGATATTCAGAATACATAAGGAACTAAAACAATACAATAGTAAAACATAAATAATTCATTAAAAATAGGCAAAATACGTGAATAGACGTTTCTTAAAAGAAGACATAAAAATGACCAATAAGTATATGAAAAATGCTCAACACCACTAATAATTAGGGTAATGCAAATGAAAACCACATGAGATATTCTCTTATTCCAATTAGGATGGCTATTATTTAAAAAAAATAAGAGATGCTGGTGAGGATGCGGGGAAAAGGGGACTTATACACTGTTGATGAGAATGCAAATTAGTACAGCCACTATGGGAAACAGTATAAAAATTTTTCAAAAGACTATAAACAGAACTGCCATACAATCCAACCATGCAACTACTGGGTATTTATCCAAAGGAAAAGAAATCAGTATATCAAAGGGATACCTTCACTCCCATATTTATTACAGTACTATTCACAATAGCAAAGATGTGGAATTAACTTCTGCCCATCAAAGGATGATTGGATAAAGAAAAGGGATGTATATATAGATATAGATAGATAGATAGATAAAATGCTATTTGGTCAAAGAAAATGAAATCATGTCATGTGTAGCAACACAGATGGAACTAGAGGTCATTATATTAAGTGAAATAATCCAGGCATAGAAAGAGAAATACCGCATGTTCTTACTCATATGTGGGAACTAAAACAGTTGATCTCATGGAGGTAGATATCAGAATAATAGGTAGCTGAGGCTAACAAGGATATGTGGGTTGAGGGCAGATGAAGAGAAAGAGAGGTTGGTTAGTAGGTACAAACATACAGTTAGAAGAAATGTTCTGATGATGACAGCAGAATAGTGTGACTATAGTTAACAACAATGCATTGTATATTTCAAAATAGCTGAAAGAGAGGACTTGAAATGTCCCCAATACATAGAAACAGTAAATACTCCAGGTGATGCATGCCCAGAATACCATGACTTTGTTATTCAACATTCTATGCATGTAACAAAATATCACAGGTACCCCATAAATATGTATAAATGTCATGTATCAGTTAAAAAATTCTAGTCATATAGATTCAGTCGTTCAAACACAGCCAACGTTGCAGATGCACTTGTAAGGTCACGATTCCAGATCACACATATTTCTTCTTGATGTGTTTTTATATTCCATGGCTCTTTCACCAACAGCCAGAACTGATATCTGACAAAACATTTTGCCATGTGACAGAAACCCTTTTTAAGGAGAATTGCAGACTAAAAAAAAAAAAAAAAAAAAAAGATTCCATGTCACTAACAGAAAATTCTGTCATGGATATAAGAAAGTCTGCCATGAAAAGTCAATAAAGTACTCCTGTTTTAAGGAGCATAAACTGTGGAACATTAGGAAAAACAATTTAAAACATACAAAAATTCTACTTCTAAGAATTTTGACACATACTTCCTTAGTATAAAGACATATATTCAAAAAATCAACAAAAACAAATATATGACAGAAAATTGGTTAAGAACATGCATACTCCATACAACAGAATACTATGTTATTATATTTCTTAATGTAGATCGATACTAAATATTTTTGAAAATATTTAAAAGAGTATCAAGTGAAAATAATAAGTTATGAAGCATACCGGGCTGGTTAAAGTTTTATAAAATATATTCATATGTTTTTATATTACCTGAAGAGAGATACATCAGTATGTAAAAGTGGTGATGATCTCTGAATGGTGGGGCTTTAGGCAACACTATTTGTTTATTCTCTACTACTTTTAATTTGTCTGCAATGAACTTGGATTGTTTATATAATAAATAGTGCAATAAAAAAAAGGATAATATTTCCCAGCGCCCAGTCCCTAGTCACTATGAAATGAAAGTAGGTCCATAAATAAAGTAGGTCCATAAGTAACCTTGTGGCCTTTCTAACTTTTGTGTAAAGTACCAGCTCCTTTGTTTTGGAAACTCCTGTCCTACATTAAATGCCAGATGGGTTAGCAGAAAACGCTTGATGGCCTTAGCTCTTACTGTAAGTGAAACGACCTCATTTTAACATGTAGTTTGCATGAAATTTACAGTCTAGATATAGAATGATTACCTCCACTTTTTTTTTTTTAATACAATCTCACTCACATCTGACTGTGGGATTTAACCTCTTCCCAGTTCCCTCTTTTTATTAAAACATTTTCTCCTCAACATGGACAGGAATACTCATCACCACTCACTGAATTCCATGATGGAGAGTAAAAAAGGCTTTTTTTCCCTACATATTTATATCATTCAATACAGTCAGAATGGGAACATGAGCTGTTTCAGAGATAGAAAATTTTCTATGCATGTGTACTTGTTTTCAAGAGAGACCGTTTACTTATTTAATGCTTTACAGTACACTCAAACTAATCCTAAGAGGTGGGTACATTTAACAAGTAAAATAAATAAAGCGTAAGGAGATTTTTGCCCAAACCATCGAGCTAGAAAAGGGCAGATCAAAAAAGTCTTGACTGAGCTCATATTTTCTGATTCCAAAGTAAATTCTTTATACTACACAGCAATGATCAGTCAAGCATATACTTCATAGAAAGCAATCCAAAACGGCTGGTTGCAAGCGTAGCCTGAGATTATGTGCCTTAAGGTTGCTTCAATGTGTTTAATTGAATTTTAATTATTCACTGCTGATTTTAAAACAAAAGACCAGGAAGAGAGGCCATTTCCTACATATTTAGCTGACACTATGAAGTGTGGCATATTTGGTATTCTGTGTCCTTTAGAACTAGGGCAGGGCTATATTTTCTCTAATAGCATAATCTACTATACTTACCTTTGCATCCCTCTTAGTATTAGTTATCTAAATGCTAAAATATGAAAACTCATAAATACTTGGGTTTTAATAACATCTAATTATATAAATAACCACTAAATTTAACTTTTTTTTTACCATCAAAGAAAAGTTATCTGTAATTTGATTGTTTCAGGTTTTTCTTCAAGAGATTGAGCTGATTGTCTATAGGAGCACCAAGTAGTGGTATTTACATAAGGAGAAAGAGGTCTAATATCCAAAGATGCCTTTACTCAAAGTCAAGTGGCAGAAGTTGCTGATCATAAGAAAGCAAATGTGAAAATAATCATTCTTCCACATACTGAATGTATACTGTAAGCTATATGCTTTAGGCATTATCTTTAAACCTCACTGCAATAGTGTTTGACAGGTGAGAGAAGCAAAGTACAAGGTAGAGAATACCCAACTCAACAAGCTGAGAAATGGCAGAGTCAAGATCTTAGACAATTTTTAATTGATTTCAAAGTCCCACTTTCCATGAAACAGAAGAACCCCTATAATTCCACCCAGCCCCTACAATAATTCTTATACTTTTCCCAGTGCTGTCACATAATAAATATTTTACATATTTTGCTGAGCTAGCAATCAAAACAAGTGTTTATTCATTATATTCACAGGTATGGCCAATGGGAATTTCTGCAACACACAAAAATCTAAAACACATGAAATTTTTATTACTATAAACATAAATCCTGCATATTCTTTCCTGAAAGGTGTAATACAAAATATTTAAACTTGCTTATTGAGAATAAAGAAGTTTTCTGCTCAGCTTTGAATCAATTCCAAACCAGTGAAACTCTTGTGTTGCGGTTTGAAACAAAGCGCTGAAATGATACATGTCCCTTGCTAGACTGTAAACCGCAGTCCCTTCATTCAGATGACCTCAAGGCCTGACCAGAGAGTACTCAGCCGCTTCTTCCGGTTACCTTTTTATGCTGGCTTGTCCTTAATATAGCTAATGCTCCCCAGATGTATCAGCCACTGGCCCTCTTTAACCCTTGCTGGTCTCTCATGCCTCGCTGATTTCTTTTCACAGACACAGGATGAAAATGGAGAAAATAGCACATCTTTTCAGTGCCCTGGGGGCATGGCAATGGCATGTAGGAAAATCTACCAAATACACAGGTTTTTATTTTAAAGATTTTAATTTTGATAATTTCAAGAATATACAAAAAGAGAGAATCAGATAATAAACTCCCTATATGCCATTATCTAGCTTCGGCAAACCTATTTTATGCATACCCTTACCCATATTCCCCATCCCAAATTATTTGGTAGTAAATCCAGACAACATTTTACTTTATAAATAAACATTTCAGTACATAACTCTAAAATGAAATAATTACTTTCTTTTGATGTAACCACAATACCACGATTGTACCTTAAAAAATTAATTCCTGAATATCGTCAAATATTGAGTCAGTGTTCAAATTTCCAATTATCTTTTTTTTTCTTTTTGAATAAAAGAAAGAAAAGTGCACTTGGAAGAGGGTCAAGTGAGCAACTTGAAAGACAAGTGACTCCAATTACCTTTTTAATGTTACAAATTTTTCTAGTTTCTTTGAATCAGGATCCAAATGATGCCTACATGTAATCCTTAATATGTACTTTATATACTTTTTAAGTCTCTTATCACCTATTGTTTTCCTCTTTCCATCTTTCTTTCACCCTTGGCAATTTATTTGCTGAAGAAACACAATTATTTGTCCTGCAGGAGTTTTCTGCTTGCAACCCCATAATGTAGTTTAACATGTTCTTCTGTCCTTTGTATTTTCTGTAGTTAGTAATTGCATATAGAGGACTGATGAGATTCAGGTTTGCTTTTTCTGAAAAGACTCCTTCATAGGAAGTTCTTTGTTTCTCCATCAGGAGGCATGAAATATCTGTTTTTTTCCCCCCTTTTTGATATCAGCAATAATTGATCAATTCCTACATTCCTTCATGCCTACATCCATAATTCATTTTGAGTTACAAAAAAGCGCTATGCCTACTTTATAATTTATTTTTCATTAATTTGCTGAAGTGCCACAATAAAGAAAATCTTGCTCTTGTCTACTATTTGATTACCCAGGGGTTCTACTGTCTATGAATTTTCAAAATAATGAGTTCATTCATTAATGTCTCCCAATTACTAACCAGTGCTTTTTCAGTATCACTTTGAACTCACAGGTTTAAATTTATTTGATGTATTTCAGTCTTCTGCAGTTTTTCCCTAATTGATCCTCATATTACCTCATCTTTGACAGTCTCTGTTAGTTGACTCTCAAGTCTTTGACCTAAAGCTAGTAATCTTTGATAGCTTCCTTGTCATCTGGTGTGACAAGAGTTTCCAAGATGATTTTGTATATTTCCTGTCCCCAATCCAGCCATAGCCATTTCTCTGGGGAGCTCTGGTTCCTTTGTGAAGGAAACTGGATTTTGACACCAAATTTTGAGTATTGGGGGCACTTAATACTACTGGATGTGTCAGTATTTCTAGGCCTTTTCAGTTGAACAATTACAATCTTTTAAGCAGAAAATGTCACCAATTTATATTGATATTTCAAATTAAGGACTAAAAGGTCCTACTGAAGATAGCTTTTCTTGAATGAGCTTAACTACAGTGCAAATGCTGAGGCTTATTGTGTTGATTGTACAGTCACCATGGTTGCTGCATACCGAGGACATGGTCACTTCCTTAACTACCTAGCCTGCCTGACTACCACTTATATATTATTACTGAAAACTATCTGAACTTCCTGTGGATGATATGGTTTGGCTGTGTCCCCACCCAAATCTCATCTTGAATTGTAGCTCCCATAATTCCCACATGTTGTGGGAGGGACTTGGTGGGAGATAATTGAATCTTGGGTGTGGGTATTTTTCATGCTATTCTCATGATAGTGAGGAAGTCCAACAGGATCTGATGGTTTTATAAAGGGGAGTTTCCCTGCACAAGCTCTTTTCTCTTGTCTGCTGCCATGTGAAATATGCCTTTCCCCTTACACCATGATTGTGCATGGAACTGTGAGTCCATTAAACCTCTTTGTGTGTGTGTGTGTGTGTGTGTGTGTGTGTGAATTGCCCAGTCTCGGGTACATCTTTATAAGCAATGTGAAAATGGACTGATACAATGGAGTATTATTTTTGTCCTTAGGGCATATATCATTAGAGATGTACAGTTACAAACTATTTTTTAAAGTTACTTGGATTAGTTATTTTCTGTGTGATTATGCCAACAACTATTTACACATTTATATTTATTTATTTTATTTTAATATTTTTAGGAATTTTTAAAGTGCACTTTTTATCATGTAAAATGTCTACATGATTTCAAAGTCAATTCTGTAAAACAAGATATATTCAATGCATCTATCTCCTATGCTTGTTCCTTCACCCTACTCACTCTGTGCCTTAGAATGAGATAGCAACATTAGGATTGGTACATATAACTATTACACACTATTTTTTTTTATTTTATTACCATTACATATTCATAGTGCTACAATTAACTATATACTAATACTCACCACCAGACCTTAAGTTGATACATTTCTAGTCATTTTAATTGTCTAAAAGTTATTCTCTAGGAGATACTTCAGGAATAACTCATTGGATGTTTATAAAAGTTTGGCTTTACACTTGAAAACCAATTTATCCAGTTATAAAATACATGGCTCCGATTTTCTTTTCTTTCTTTCTTTTTTTGATGGAGTCTTGCTCTGTCGCCCAGGCTGGAGTGCAGTGGCACCATCTCAGCTCACTGCATGTTCCACCTCCCAGGTTCACACCATTCTTCTGCCTCAGTCTCCTGAGTAGCTGGTACTACAGGCACCCGCCACCATGCCCGGCTAATTTTTTGTGTTTTTTTTTACTAGAGACGGGATTTCACTGTATCTGCCAGGATGGTCTTGATCTCCTGACCTCGTGATCTGCCCACTTTGGCCTCCCAAAGTGTTGGGATTACAGGTGTGAGCCACCACGCCTGGCCCAGGTTTTATTTTCTAGTTTTCTCTAGAAAGCATAAACTATTGCTATTGAAAATTTTAAACAATCCAATTTTATTTGTTACAAGTGACTTACCTATTTTGTACAAATACCAAAATGATTCATTAACTTTTTAAAAAGACTAATCATTTTATTAGAATTTTCTCAGCATTCTTAGTCTATTTTTCCAACTACATGATGTGACTTGTTAACATAGAAAAGTTTGTTTTTAATTATAGATTTTTTCATATTTCTCTAGCTTCATTACTTGGATTTTCTTTTTATTATACGTATGTTGTTTCTTCTTTTCATGTCTGCCATAAGACCAAATGTGTCAGAAGTTTCCAGAAGGCTGATATCTGAATTGTGCCCATCAGTAACCCAACTTTGAGTGAGAAAGCAAATTTTTGTGAACATGGTCCAAGTATAGATATCATTGACAATAGGATAAGTTGAGTGCATATTCTCTATGACTCAGACAACCAGCAGGCTGTTTCCTGGTAATCTTATGTCTTCTTATTTTGTTAAGTGGTCAAAATAAAAAATTACATGAAAATTGCATTTGAGATTATACAGAGTTTCCAAAGTAAAGTTTACTAAACAGTCCCAGGGGAAATTATTTATAATTCATTGCTAAGCAAAACTTTGTTTTTCTTAAATGCCATGTTTCCTTCTCTTGATGAGAGTCATCATAACTAAGCTTTCCATTTTCCCCCCTGGCTGCTAGAAATCTTAGCCAAATTGTGGCTCAGTCTTGCAATAATAAACATAATTATGCAGAGATTCTTGTTGCATGCATGTATTCTTTAACTTGGTCCTAGCTTCTACTTCAAAGGTTGTTCAAGCTTGCAGAAAAGTTGTTATACAATATTTAGCTTGAGTATGTATGTTTTGGAGGGAAAGTCTGGATATTTCACTAGATTCTGGCTCCTAAAAGGGGTCTGTGATGCAGAAAGAATGTTTTTATATTCATTATTTTACTTATGAAACAGAAGCTTCTCTTCTAGTTTAATTTTAAACCCTCAATGATTTTATCAAGATGAGTGGTTTACTTTCTGAATTTTGTTTCAACCAAATATAACTAATAATGAACTGATGAGCTTACAGTTTCAATCACTGAAAATAAAGTCGTGCTTTTATAAGTCTAGACCATGTAATACAGGGAGAAAAAACACTAAGCTCTTTTACTACAAATATTATTAAGAACCTGATAAAAATTTATCAACTGGATTCAGTTTTCTTTGGAAAGAAGGGTAGTATTACATATGATTATTCTAAATAGTATCCTCCTTAAAATGGTTGAGACATGAAGCACTTCAATAAAGTCACTTATTTCTACATAAGCTAGTTCTATAGTCTTTTTTTTTTTTCTAAATTTCTCTTCCTCCTATCATTGCATCGTGTTTCCTTGAGCATGGATACATGTCTTGCAGTCTTTTGGTGAACATTTATTGCATTGGTCATGGGCTTATTACCATATATCAGAAACTTCTGGAGAAATGCTTCCATCTCCTTAACCAAAAATTTAGGTCTACAAATATTTCCTTTGTTTCACGATGAAGACAAAAGACATTGTGAGATAGAGTGCTTAATAGAAGGGTTTTACATCAAATACATGTCTGGCTCTTACAATGACTATATCTAAAATTTGTTAATTTTATCCCCAGCTACCTTTTAATATGGTTGCTGGTTTAGAGACCATAATACTCTAAGACAAACTGAGATGTAGTAACAGAATATTATCTGGAACAGGGATTGATAATGTATCAAGCTTTGACCTCATTGAAGAAGCGAGTTAGACATTGGCAACTTGAAAACCCAGTGATCAAACATTAATTTATAGATGTCAATTAGAGTGTATAGGCAGTAACCTCAAATACATATGATGAATTATAACAAACACTACAATTCTGTTATCTATCTATCTACCTATCTGTCTGTCTATCTCAGAGTGGGTGGAGAAAGGCATGCAGTACTTGTTAAATTAATGTTGACTTAACTTGGAAGGTATAAATTAAGTATCTCAACTAAATGTGTAATTGAATGAATTCACTTACTTGGAATGCATTTATTTGTATTTCACCAATTATTTATCTTTAACTATTTGTAGCAACCTTTTCAGTCTTTTTCTTAAAAATTGACTTGTGATTGACAAATAAAAAATTCTATTTATTTGAGGTATATAACATGGTGTTTTGATATATCTTATGTAATGATTCTCACAATCAAGCTAACATTTCCATCACCTGACCTAATTATCATATTTTGTGGTAAGAATACTTAAGATCTATTCCCTTAGCAAATTTCAAGTATATGATACATCACTATCAACTATAGTTACCATGTTATACATTAGATCTCTAGAACTTACTCATCTTAAAACTGGAAGTTTGTACTGTTTAAACAACACTGCCCCAGTTCCCCTGCTCCCTAGCCCTGGTCAACCACCATGCTACTCTCTGTTTCTCTAAATCTGACTATTTTGGATTCCACATACATGTGATATAATGCAGTATTTGTCTTTCTAGGTATGCCTTATTTCACTTGGTGTAAAGTCCTCCAAGTTCATCCATGTTGTTGCAAATGGCAGAATTTTCTTCTTTTTTAGGGCTGAAAAATTTTCCATTGTACATATATATGTACATATATATGTATGTATGTTTCATAATTTGTCTACTCATTCATTGACGGACACTTAGATTGTTTTCTTGTCTTGGCTATTAGCATACAATAAGTTTGTAATTCCGCGAGCAACAGACTGGCATTAAAAAAAGAGGTTTTTTCACTTGAGAAATAATATTAACTTCTGATTTTGAACCCATTGGAAATACAGTTGTAATTCACATTTTCCTTGGAATAACCTAAGAAGTTAGCTCTGAATAGTTTCTTCCTTCCTTTCTACTTAGTGCAATTAGATTAATCTCTTTAAAATTTAGATAATTTAGATTTGACCTGACATTTCAAAGTATGTAGAAAGTGGCTGATGATTAAATGTTGAATAGTATTAATATATATAATTTTCCATGACATTAATAAAAACATCTAGGTAGAATTTCCCAAATCAGTTGCACTTTAAACAAATAGTTATACATTTTTGGTTTGTTGAGTTATTCAATTGACTAGAATGAATAGTTAACTTGTAATTTGATGGACCTGAGGTGGAGAGAAAAATATTTGAGGTTGGAATTTGTTTATGTAAATTTTTAAAATAAATTGTGGAGTCAGCTTAAATGCCTAAAGTGGACTCTGACACTGATGCTCTTTTCTTTCTTCCTGCTGATTCGATTCACAGAGCCAGTGGCACTTAAGTGGCCAGATAGTTAGGTTACAAGCTTATTAAAGTAAGCCAAGGCTCACCCATTGCTTGTGGTGAGACATGTGATTTTAATTATAGGAGAGGTCAATAAACATTGATGCTATGGTTAGATAGGAGCTCATTAGAGCTTATGGCTTGCCAGTTTACACATACACAAACGTAAGAACTCTGAAATAAAGGCTGATCTCTGTATTTCTTTCTCTATTCTACTGATAATCTTCTAGAGGGATCATACAGTTTCAAATGTAACACTATATTAAAAAAGTAAAAATACAAAGACCAAAAATGGACTAGCTTTCAGTTTACCTCTCTCACACCCATCCTCCAACTCCCACTCCTAAGTCTCACTGGGGCCATATTACTCATTTATCCTTAAGTCACATAATCCCATTTCTCTACTGCTTCATATTTTCCCTATCTGTACTCTAACCCTAGCCAAAAACAAAAGACAAAAACATCAAATCAAATCAAAGAAAACTCCATAAAGATTTTGTTTAACTTCCTTTCCACTCCTCCTCTCATCAAATGAATTCCTTAGGAATCAGGTCATGATAAATAATGCTAGTTTTCAGTAGAATCATTCTACTAATTTAACAGAAGTCAGAATAATAAAGATAGAAAATTGAACGCTGTTCACATTTTCTTGTTTTTCTGCATTTTATGCTATCATCCTAAAAAAATCCCAGATTTTTACTGTGTCATCCCTACATATGAAGCACAGCAGAGAAAATTTTTTAAATGTAACTTATTTTTCAGTAGCCTCATCTGGCTTAATTGATGTTCTTTTTCTTTTCTTTTTTTTGATTTTATTTTATTTTCAATGGACGAGTAATAATTATATTTACGGGGTACAATGTGACATTTTGATAGGTGTTTACATTAAGGAAGGGGGAGAAGAGCAGGCCTTTGAAGTTCAGGAAAGCTTCAAAGAAGAGTTGGATCTTGGGCTGGTGTTTGAAGAAGGCTACTACACTTTCCCTTCTCTTCACTGCAGGGAGGAAAATAAGTCTAAGTTGGCTGCCCATACTCCTTTACTTTTCACTCTTTATTGTATCAGCATCTTGTATCTGGTTTTAGGACTCCACAGAAAATTGTATTTTTAAATTACCAGAACAAATCACCTGCCCTCGATATTAATCTTCCTCGACCTAACCTTTTAAAAAATGTACCCTCTTTACCAGTTTTAGGTGTTCAGTTCAGTAGTAATAAATACGCTTATGGTCTTTTTTTTTTTTCCTTCAACTATCATCAAACCCGATTAAAAATTATATGCTTACTAAATAGAGTGTGGATAACTTTTCATCTCTATTTTCTACTTCTCCATACTTTCTCCCACTATCCAAAACTAAGCACTGCACCAAAGTTTCCAAGGCTGTGTGATACTGATCAGCTTTTTCAACACAGGAGATAAACAGGAAGTATATGCCACGTTCTGTTGCCTCTGAGTAACCATGTGCACAGCCGACCATCACTGGCTGAAGGAAGGCTCTGAATCCTGCAGACAAGATGTCATGTGTGGTTAGAGGCACCATTTTACAGATCAGATGAAATTTCATTTGCTTTGGATAAGCTATGTAAAAATAAATCTGTTCTAGAGACTCCACCTGCCACATAGGGTGGTTTATACTGTTTTATGTAAAAACTATCAGTGGGAAACAAAATCCTATTACAATGGCTAAATTTCAAACAAAACAGAACACTTGCCAATATAATGCATGTTTACTCCCACATTGTTTTCTGCTATTGGAGGACCTGTAAAACCACAGTACCCTTAATAGGGCGAATTCTACTGTATGTAAATTATAGCTAAGTAAAAAATGCATAACTAAGTACACTAGATTGTAGATTCAAGAAGACTTATACACACATCATCTGTTCATACTAAAATACTTTAAAGTGAGTACAGACGGTATAGCAGATATAAAGCAGTAGGTTGGTTTTGCTACTTTTCCAAAATTAAGTGGCAGCAAAACAGAAAACACATTTCTCTATTTTACCAGATGTGCTTCCGTAATTTAAAGGTATCAGTAGTGGGATCCTCTATTAGCCAAGGCTACAGGAGAAGACAGAGAGAGAGAGAGAGAGAGACCAGAATCTGACAGCTGAGTGGGTTTGTTCATGAGCTCATGGGTACCACATGCAATACTTGAGAAAGAGGCCTTATGGACACTACACTTGCAGGTGGGGAGCAGATAAGGCAATTGTGTCTGTATTATAACGTTTGATGTACTTGTTTCCACTATGCTTCCCTATGGTCAGAGAAGTTAATTTAGGACTCAAAATACTCAAGGCTGTGCTATAAGTGGTAACAAATACATGGAAACAAATTATTTTTCTACTGCCCACACTCATATTTCTTCAAGGGAGATTCTGAACACAAAATTACAAAGTTGAAAATAGTTCCATCATTTTCCAAAATATGGAAAAATGTTCAAAAATACATTCATATAGTGTTGAATATAAATTGTAACTAATATGATAAGCATTTATAGGAATGCATAAATAAAATGCCTTCCCAAAGATAATGTTATCACTTTGAGTAATAGCCATTTGATTGCTGCCTTTGCTTTTGACACAGTGATAGGAGCATGTTATGGTCACTGCAGTTTGATAAATGACTTTCACATCATATTTTCATTTTGTGGCTTTAGGTCAGACACCCTATTGTGACTTGGTTGGTGTGGAGGCTGGTGTTTCACTATATTTTTAGAATATTTAGTCTATTTAGAAAGTTTACATAATTTTGGTTACAGTGACTAAAGTGACTAGGATTAAAATAAGACTGGCTTTTACAAAAACAAACTCTTATAGCATTAGAAGATGGCAGTTCATGCCAGTGTGCTTTTCAAAGTCCTTCAGATTCCAGGATTCAGTGCTTGAGATTGCAAATAGGGGTGCCCAGGAAGAAGAAACAATGCTTTGTCTCCGTTATTATAGGAATGCAATGTTCCTGAGAGGCAAAATGAAAAAAAAATTCTATTTGATCAGGGTTTTTGGTCTAGTGTAGAGATGGCAAGTGAGTTTCATTTGTTTAACCAACTCTGAAAAATTGATAGTGGCTTCCTTAAGGATTCTATGGAAAAGGACTGAGATAGAGATATACTAGAAAGATAGCTACCTATGATTGATCATTAGAGGAGAGGCAGGCTATGTGTAACATATTTTGATATTTCTGTACTAATGAGAAGTGAGAAAGATAAACTCAAATACTCCATTTCTCGCTGATCTTTCCTGGATAGTTGATGCCATACTTCAAATCTACTGAATTATAAATTCCCTGTGGGCTGATTTTTCAAAATAAATTCTCATATTTATAATGTATAAAGATGTAAAATATACATTCACAGCTATTACCTGTATATGTGTGAATGTGTGCATATGTTACATATATGTATGAATGCATATATTGCTTGCTCTTTAAAAATAGAGAACTAATTTTAATTTTTTTAAGAATTGTGCTTGAAAAATCTGTTTGAGATGAAACCGACTTTTGCTTAACAGTTAAATTAAATACTATTTTAAGAGTATATTTTAGATGAGATTATAGTGAGAGTTGAAATCACTGGAAATTATACAGAAGGGTTCATAGATGAGCAATATATATGAGTGGTGGTCTGTAATCAGAGTCTAAAAACCAACAAGCACCTTTTCTGCCTCAACATGTACATATCTAGGTAATACAAATTTTTAGACACTTCCAGTTTTATTACAAATTGTTTCTAAAAGATTTATATTCATGTTACAAAATATGTCTGCTCATGTCTTTTTTTGTTATAGAAGTGAAAGTTTTAGTGTTTTCTTAGTCATTTATAAGATTTCTTTATATATTCTGGTTACCAATCCTTTGTAATTGTGTGAATTTCAAATATATTTTTCCAGTTTGTGGATTACTTGTTCATTGTGTTTATGGTGACTTTTGATGACAAGAAGTTCTTAATTTTAATACTGTCAAATTTTTTCATCTTTTCTTTGTGGTTTATGCTTTGTTGTGCCTTGTTTAGGAAATTCTTCCCTACTCTGATGTCAAAAAGATATTCTCTTATATATGATAAATGAATTCTCAAGACACGGTTACTAAACAATCTATCCTTCCTTCAGTGATATCTGAGGCACACTTGTGAATCAAGTTTCCATGTATGTTTAGATATTTGTCCAGTTCTCTATTCTTTTCCATTACTTATTTATAATTTTTGGCAGCAGAGTTATACTGTCTCATTTCCTACAACTTTGTAAGTCTTCATATCTGATATTGGAGGACCACTCAATACCATCACCCATTTTCCAACATAGTTCATCTTCAGAAGTTTCTTGACTATTCCTGGATTTTGCACTTTCATATAAATTTTAGGATCAGCTTCTCAACTTCCATGGTAAATTCTTGTCTTGGCTTAGGTTCCCTAGGAAATGGACTCTGAGATGGGAAACCCCTCTGTGCAGGGGTTTGTATTTATGCAATCAACACCAGAGGAGTGAGACAAATGGGAGAAGAGAGAAAAATTGAATTGTGGCACAGATCCCTCAGAGGCTCAGTGGATATCATGGGGAGCTCTGGAGCTGGGAAGGTTCTTCAGAGAATACCCAAATCAGGTTAAAGGGGCCAAGTGTCTTAATCCCCATATCTATGAGTCATTGCTTGTGGACTGCTTCTGCGGAGGAAGCAACATTTGACAAGGCAGCTTCCTTCAGGCAAAGGCATTTCTTACAGAAAGAGTCAACAATAAATTCTCAGCAGTCAATGCTGAAGGCAGCTTGGAGAAAAAGTCCCTTGGTAGATGTCTTAATCAGTACAGGCTGCTATAACAAAAATACCATAGACCAAGTAGCTTAAACAACAGAAATTTATTTCTTACAGTTCTGGAGCCTGGGAAGTTCAAGGTCAAATTGTCAGCAGATCTGGTGTCTGGTGAGAGCCTGCTTCCTGGCTGGCAGGTTCTGTGTCCTTGTCGTAGCCTCACATGGCAGAGTAGAGAGAGAAAGCAAGGTATCCTCTATCTTTTTCTAAGGACACTAATCCCATTCATGAAGACTTCACCCTCAAGGCCTCTAACTACCTCCCAAACCCCATCTCCTAATACTATTGCATTAGGGAATTAGGATTTCAACATGTGAATTTTGGTAGGACATTAGCATTTGGTCAATAATATTGATATTGAGTGGTACACTGCAGCATCCACTACAGTGGAGCGCCTTCAGGATTCTGGTTATTCTCTTTTCTTGGGAAATTTATAAGAGGAAGACAAGTAGAATTAACTGTAAGTCCTACCTGATTGCTCAAATAAGAAATCATTCAAGTTACTCAAGACTGTAACTCATAATTCCCCTTCTTCACTACCATGTCTAGACTCCTTCCCCTCCACTAGCGCCTCTGCTGGTCTATGTGACTACAGAAGACATGACCCAAGCCTGAGGATAAGACACTGAATATTGTGTCTGCTCAGGACATGGCACCTGAACTCTTCTATTTACTGTCAAACTGGGGGAGGAGTGGCAAGAGATGATCCATTAGATCACATAGGTGCCCAACTTAGTCTTCCTTATTAGCACTGCATAACAGCAGCCTTACCTCCCCCAGTGATGGTCAGAGTGAGTATATCATTGCTTTTACTTGTTTGCTATTCTTCTCACACAAGGGGACTGCAGGGACTGAGCAGTAGGCATAACATAAAGTCCAATCAAACTCTAGCTGTTTTCCTTGTGGAAGCACTCCCTCTCCAGAAACCAGGAATTCTAGACCTACAGGTTACAGAGACATGCTGGAGGATAGCACCCCATGTTTTTAGTAATCTCTGTTTAGTTTGGTGATCTCTGAGGCACACTCTTGTGAATCAAGTTAACTCCTCAGCTTTATCTTCAAAAGGTCATTCAATTGTTCCATTAGGCTAGTATATTTTGGGTTGTGTATTTTGTGATAGAATCCACATATCTCATGGTTCCCATGAACACGCATCTACTGCTGTACCATCTATGCTATTGGTCCAAGACAATGTTGGGTAGTATTCTTAGTTCTGTCTTGTGAATCACTCTTTAAGCCTTCAGTTGTCCTGGCCAGGGTCTTGAAGGCAGGAAAGGCAAACCATACCAAAATATGTGTCAATTCTAAATGAGATAAATTGTTGCTCCTACCAAGGGTGAAAGTTGTCGTATATTAGTTTCCTGGGGCTTCAGTAACAAACTACCACAAACTGCATGGTTTAAAACAACAGAAAATAGGCTGGGTACAGTGGCTCATGCCTGTAATTCCAGCACTTTGAGAGGCCGAGGAGGGCAGATCACCTGAGGCCAGGAGTTCCAGACCAGCCGGGCCAACATGGCGAAACCCCATCTTCACTAAAAATACAAAACTTAGCTGGGCATGGTGGCGGGTGCCTGTAATCCAGGCTACTCAGGAGGCTGAGGCAGGAGAATCGCTTGAACCCGGGAGGCAGAGGTTGCAGTGAGCCAAAATTACACCATTGCACTCCAGCCTGGGTGACAAGAGTGAAACTCTGCCTCAAAAAACAAACAAGCAAAACAAAAACAAAAACAGAAAATTATTCTCTCATGATTCTGCAGGCCAGAACTCTAGAATCAAAGTGTAGACAGGGCCATGCTCTCTCTCCTAGCATCTGGTGGTTGTCAGCAATCTTTGGGCTCCTTAGTTTACACTGCGTAACTCAAATCTCTGCTTCTGTCATAACATGGCCATCTTTCCCACCCCCATCCCCCACGTGCCTTTGGGGCACTTCACTGGACTCCTCCTTTCTCTGTATGTGTCCATCTCTGTGTCTCTTCTCCTCTCCTTATAAGGGTACCAGTCAGATCAAGAGTATAACCCACTTCAGTATGACCTCGCTTTAGACTACATCAATTATATCTGCAAAGACCCTATCTCCAAATGTCATTACACTCACAGATACCAAGTGTGAGGACTTCAGCATAACTTTTCAGGGACACAATTCAATCCACAATGGCCCAACATAATCAACTTGCCACCAAGTGGCTGACTACTCTCCCTGAGGGAAAAGCTGAAGTGAGGGGCTCAGGATTGGTTTCTGTTGCTGGAAGGGTGGACATCTGGCAGCAGCAGTGGCTAGATCAGCCTGGGGAGTAGAAACACTTGATGTTGGACCCATGCATAGCTTCGTCCCTGTCACCAGGGCTACTTCATTCTCGACGCCATGGCACAAGCACTGAAGTGGCCAATGACAGAGATCAGCTGAGATCAATTGTTTACGTCATACTGTTTGGCTATTTAGAAGTTCCTACATCCTTCTCAGAGGGATAGGTGTTACGTTACAGTTGAATAAATAAAAGTGAAGGTTATGCCAACTACCAAGTATATTGTTCTGATTTCAGATTCAGGGCCGACAGAAATTACCCCTGATTGGATCCATAGACTCAGTGGACACCCCATGAGCTGGATCTAGGTCAGGACCCCTTTTATTATCTGACTTCTCCGTGTCTTCATCCTAAAGCGGGGATCATTTGTCATTTCAGGTCTCTGTATATCAATGACAACCTGATCTCTGTGACCAACAGTCCTCAATATTGTTGGTTTCCCCCTTTCCCTACTGGTAAATGGCTTTACGTCATTTGAGGAAGGACTAGGGACATTACTACTGAGGGCTATGATGCTGTAGGATCCTTACTCCTAGTTACCTAGTCTCTGATTAGCCTGTTGGGTTTGGGTAAGAAAAGTGTCTATCTCTTGGACCCCTACAGAGACGACATCCTATTACATGTCACCATAGCTGCTCTTGGCTGCCAGTCTACCCTGCTAGCTGTTCCAATATCTGTGCCCACTTTGATTCTGATGATTAAATGATACCTCCTGGCTTCTGTTATTTTGGAATCATCCTCATTGCTGTCAGTGAGTTCAGTTCTCCAGTAACAATTCCAAACTTAGAGAGAAGAGTTTCTCAGTGATGCTGCTGTCTGTCTCATGAACAAATTCTTTACTGTCTAACAAATGGAGTGTCCTCAAGGCCCTCCTGTAAAATCACACGGCCTTATAGGTTTTCGAGGGTGTTTTGTTTTGCTTTTGGCTTTATGTAGTGTATCCACTTTCACATGCCCACATCTCTAAACTTTTTGATCCTTTCCTTTGCCGTTGGCAATTCTGGCATCGCTACTTTACTTGGCGGGTGCTATTGAATTTTCCAGGCATCCAAGAACTAGACTAGCAGTGTATTAACATTATTTCCTGGGGTCGTTGCTCAGCGATTAAATCATGTAATGTACAAATGTGTTTCCAAATTTTAAAAACTCTCCTTCATTCAAATTATGACTGGCTGGTTTGACTCAGCACCTTCAGATACGCTCCGTATGTCTTCCGCCACCTCTGCCTATGCTTGTTGACCAGGCCCTGCAGCTTCGCAGTGCTCTGTAGAATATTTTTTTGGTATGAGGTTGGTGCAAAAGTAATTGCGGGTTTTGCCTTTGCCATTACTTTTAACGGCAAAACAACAATTAGTTTTGCACCAGCATAATCTTTCTGGGGGATTGTTCATTGAATCGGTAGTTTAATATAGGGAAAATTGAGTTTTTATTCAGGAATAGTTTATTTCTTTCCATTTGTTTAGGTCTTTTTGATGATTTTTATCAAAATTTCATAATTTGCTTTGTTAGGGGTTTATACAAACCTTTTAATAGAATTATTCTTAGTTATTTTTATATTTTTATTTGTCACTGAAAATATCTTTTTAAAATTTTTATTTATTTATTTTTTGAAATGGAGTCTTGCTCTGTCACCCAGGCTGGAGTGCAGTGGCATGATCTTGGCTCACTGCAACCTCTGTCTCCCAGGTTCAAGCAATTCTCCTGTCTCAGCCTCCCAAGTAGCTGGGATTACAGATGCAAGCCACCACGCCTGGCTAAGTTTTGTATTTTTAGTAGAGATGGGGTTTCAGCATATTAGTCCGGCTGGTCTCTAACTCCCGACCTCAGGTGATCCACCCACTTCGGCCTCCCAAAGTACTGGGATTAAAGACGTGAACCATGGCGCCCAGGAGAATATCTCTTTTTAAACTGTTTATAACTGCTTGTTCCTAATCCAGAAATACAATCAACTTTTCTATATTTTCATTATCAAAAAATTTTTCAAACTTTTTGTTAAATTTCTTAGTTTTTCTGTAGCTTCTTTTAAATTTTCTTCATATAAAATTATATCACTGCAAAAAATGAGAATTTTGATTCTTCTTTTTCTTATTGCTTTTATTTTTTTCTTATTTGATTGAACTATAGATCCTATAGTCAGTGGTTGAACAGAAGTGAGGGTAACAGGTATCCTTATCTTTTTCCTAATCTTAAAGGAAATGCCTTCAACATTACACTGTTAGGTTTGGTGTTTGTTCTAATTTTTTTATTTATTCGTTTTTACTTGCCTTTTATAAAATTAGTGGTTTCCTTCTACTACTAATATGCTAAAACATTTTTTAAATTATCTATATATATATTGAACTTTTAAAAATGCCTTTTCAGCATCTATTAAGATAATCATCTACCTTTCTCTCTTTAATAATGTAACACATGACATTAATTGATTTTCTATTATCAAACTAACATTGCATACCTGGGATAAACTCACCTTACTCATGATGTACTAACTTTTTATGTATTGTTACATACAGATTGTTAATATTTTATTTAATTACTAATCTTTTACATTTTTGTTTAAAAGTGTAGTTGTTGTATCATTTTTATTTATGTGACAGTTGTAGTCAGGTTTGGGCCTAAAAATGCTGAACTCATAAAATGGGATAGATGTGTCCCTTCTTTCTCTATTTTCTGGAAGAGCTTTATAAAAAAAACTAAAATTATTATTTTTTCCTTGAAATTGTGGTAGAACTACTCTATAAAGTTGTCTGGGTTTGATGTTTTCTTTGTGGGAAATTTTTATTGACTTTGAATCATCTTTGCTCAAGGATAATATGTATTTCTTACTATTTTCTGAGACATTAAGGGACTGGCAGGTGAATCATAGTACTATTACTTTACCAAATTATACCAGCATCATTATCTATGAGAAAGAATATACTTACTGAAGTTCTATGAACAGTAGCTGGAAAGTACTGAATATTTTTGTTTCTATGGCAGAATTCCTGGCATCTTATTAGATATTACTTTGCAACTTACAGTCAGTAACAAAAAATAAATTAATATTATCTGTATATTTTGTATATTTGGATTTGCAAAGTAGTGACATTAGGACAGAAGATAAATTTCCTGAGTAGTAAAACCGTATTGGCATTATTGCTGATTCAGACTGATTTTCAGATTTTTAAATCATTTTTTTTATTTGTGCACGGCTTTATTTTCTTTTCACCATTCTCTGGATATGATAGCTAAAACTGGACTCTACTCCCTGGATGTGGGTAGACTATATAAGGTCTACTGTCTCCTCACTATATTTAGGTACATATCTGTCATTCTGATTTTCCAGTCTGACATATAAAGAACTTGGAAGTCATCACTCCTCTTCTCACAAAAAAGATAAAAACTGAACAAACTAAAAATCAACAACCCTTCTTAGAGGCATCAGATAATTGAGAGCACAGTGCAGACCGCTGCTGCAAACACTGGAGAGACTGTCAGATACTAAGAATCGTAGTTTACAGGAGCTGAAGCTGAGGAGCAGAAGCCAGAGGCTGGAGCCAGTGCTGGTAAGAGCATTTAAACTATAATTGACAAATCGCTAGAGGCTTAGTGTGGATAAACTTGAGAGTTACAAACCCTGGGGGCCCAGCTCTGGGAGGGCCCGCATATTCTTCGTTTTACCTCCAAGAGCACCACCATGTTATTTTGTGGAAGACTGGAGAAAAAAATCCCAATCTTTCTGGCAGGGGGAGTAACCATTTTTAAATACACCCAAAGCTCTCTGCTCTCCTTAATAAACGCCTGCCCTCAAGAGAGATTGTTTTGCCAGAGCCTAATCTAGGGAAAGGGAAATACCCAACTCCAGCCCCCGTTAGCCTTCCCTTCTCACCTAAGGGATGAGGAAAAGCTGAGAAGCACTTGTGAAAGTCACAGTGCAGGGCACAGCCTCACTATAAAACTAGAACTTCGTTATAAAATTACAGAATGGTTATCTTCTTCCATGCTTTACCACCACATCAATAGGACTCCTGTATAATAATGATGAAGAACTGCAGGGCTCAGAAGATATTTATGGAGTCTCTACGGAAACACAAAGACAACAAGAGAAACAAAAACCAAGAGACTGAAAAAGAATTCCAGCCTCTGACACCTACAGCTACAGCAAACATTAAACATGGCCTAGCTCTTAGATAGATCAAACTGTAATTCTCATATTGCATTGAATGTGTGTGATCACTCCAATATTGACTCAACGAGGCAGTTTTTGACACTGTTATTGGGATTTGTTTTGTTTTTGTTGCTTTTTACCAGTGGTGCTAGTAAGTCACATCCTACATTTTATACATTTCATCTTACTTTTGGCTCTGCTTATTGCATATTTATGTTTGTTAATGATCAGTCACATTTTAAGGTTTCTTGGCTCTACCTTGACATTGTCTATTCCATGGACATCTGTCATTGTCCATTCCAGTTTTACGTTGTCTGAATTAGATGAACATATTAACTGTATTCGTCTTTTAGATCTGTTACGTTCTAGGAGCTCCTCTCTAAGCTGAATCAGGCCGATTAATAGTCCTCCCACTTACTCATCTCCAGTTATTTTTGGTCATGATGATAAAAATTGCCATAAGAGAGACTTTTCTCAAGCTTCCTTGTTTAAAAGCTTGCTGAAGTTCAGATATATTGGGACAGTGTAAGTAGAATATACAATTAGCAATTTCCAATATAGAAAGTGACATGAGTGTAGAGTGACAAATACATACTGATTTCAACATTTGGCAACTTCAAGTTCTCCCTAATCTGGTTGTTGTTTTCATTTTCAACAATGAGTAAGAATAAAGCCATACTGGGTCTTTGTGATAGATGAGAAAATTATAAAGAATTTTAGAAGACAGGATTCTAATAAAAATATGTCTAAAAATATTGATAAAATAACACATATAGGCTTTGGAGGAGTTATGTCTATTTTTATCAGGAGAGAATCAACATATACGTAGCTTACAGATGTTCCAGGTTTTAGAGGGGCTACCATGGTTGTTGGTATAACAGCTCTGCTGCTTCCAGCTGCCATTTAGACTTTGAGAAACTGACTTAGCCCCTGTTAATTTCCATATCTGTGAAATGTAGATAGTAATAGCTCCTACCTCAAGCATTGCTGTGATGATGCTTACTGGAATATAGCAAGTGAACAGTATATGTTACTTCTATCAATTTTCACAGAAACAGGGATGTCATGGTATGGACCATATTTCTGGAAGATAAGTAAAAATTGGCGTGGATGACAGCCAAGTAGGATGGTTAAGGAAGATTATTAGTATTAGCATAAGAATACTAACACTAATACCAAAAGGTATCAGGATCTAGTTGCAGCTGGACAACAAACTTCAACAACTTGGGCTAAACTGTCTTGATTTTAAAGCTTTCCAAGAGCACACAACTGAATGGAGATGAGACTTGGCATGGTAGGGTGGGCAGTGGTGAGGGTCCATAATAGGAAATTCTAAGGAAACTTCCCAGGAGGAAATGAAAAGTTGCTTCATTCTTCCCATTTTCTTACACAGCATTGCATTTCAGGATACCTCAAAATTCTATTGTGAAAAGAAATGACAACTTTTTCTAGAGACAACCCAAAGTAGTTTAAAACCCCATCTCTACTAAAAATACAAAAAAATTAGCTGGGTGTGGTGGCGTTGCCTGTAGTCTCAGCTACTCAGGGGGCTGAGGCAGGAGAACTGCTTGAACCTAGGGGTGGGGAGGTTGCAGTGAGCCAAGATCATGCCACTGCACTCTGGTCTGGGCAACAGAGCAAGACCTCTCTCAAAATTAAAAAAAAAAAAAAAAGAAAGAAAAACAAAACCACCAAAAAACAAAAACAAGCAGAAACCACACACACAAACACACACACACACAAACACATACAAACCAACAAAACAGAATGGCAACTCTCTAGGAAGAAAAGTTAACTATAAACTACCTAATAAGAAAAGTTGTCCAGTCAATGGTCCTAGCTATCCAAGACGCTAGGTCATCACTCAGCCAGGGTCCTTGGAGTAAACAAGTAAACATGAGATGATAGGCCCAATGGTCTATCTAACTTGTTTTAGGATCAAGAACCCAATAATGCTGCCATTTACTGCTAAATTGCCTTGGTTATTTTGTTATAACCTGCCTGTCACCCTTTAGTGGATGTCTTAGCTAAATATGGATGCTGACACAAAGGCTAAGAGGGAGCTTGTGGGGACCCCGAAATTTTTGGAAGCATGATGCTAACGCGATGTTTTTTAAATTCCTTCAAATGCATTAGAAAAAAAGCTTGTGTAAGATCCTCTGTAGTATTAAGAGTTATATGATATTTAAAAAATATTTTAATGCAATTTTCCATTTTTTCTTGCTTTTTATTGGTCATGAACTTTTTCCAATCCGTCTACTATCTATGAGAATATTAAGATTATAATGAAACAGCACAAGAAAACAGTGCTCAGCTTTGACTTCAAAAGTAAACTCCCCAAAACTGCCTAAAAGAGCATAAAGTTTAATAAGTGATGGGTGGAGAATGCCTCAGTTGGGAGATAAAGGATGTGTTTGCCTGGAGGCTGGAGGCCTGTGAGGAATCTTCTAGACTTGGAAGAGAAGAACAGAATTAGTATTCAGAGTCTGCACAGCCTTTGCTCTGTCAGCACCAGGCAGCACTAAGGAACCTTTTGTGAGCCAAGCCAAAGGTGCCTATGGGCCATCCTTGCCCTTCAGGTGAGCGCCCACTGCAGGTGTCTGCATTGCCCATTGACTGTGTAGCAGGAGAGTCCCCTGCTGCCCTAAGATGGTCAACTTGTCTAAATTACTCCAGTAAGCAACCAACCCATATGCCCAGGATACTTCCAAGCCCCCCAGATAGAGAATGCTTTTAAGATACTTAAGGAAGCAGTGGAGATATGGAAAGTTTTGGGTGGTATTGTTTAGATCTATCTCAAAAACCCTTCACCTGCCCCACCACCAGCCCCCAGAAGAGGGAGCGGTGAAGCCTTTGGCCCTGACAAAGGAATCATAATAACCATGAAAGAGCACAGACTTTCTTTTATCCCGCTGTGTCTGTTTTCCTACTATTCTGCTGTGAATTTACTGTAAAAAAAATTGCTAATGGAATTGAAGTGCGCATGAGTGGCAGAATATTTAATATCAGAGAGGACATATAACTTGGTAGAAGCACATTATTTAATATTTAAAAATACACATCATGAATCCAGGATCATCGTATTCTTAGGTTTCCAGCTTTGAGCAAACTACTCATATAAGCCTGTGTTTTCTTATTTGTGAAAGGAAAATAATGCTGTCCTCAACTTTATGAGACTTAAATGGGATGTTACACCCACACACCCATATATAGAGCCACACAGTAGACCTGGTCACATCGTGCTCATCTGTTATCAATATGCTCATCTGAATTTGTTGAGCACATATTATCTTCAGCTGCTGTGAATTGCCTGTAATGGAGATAAAATTCTAAGATATCAACAAGCAGAGGGATGCCTTAGTGTTCCTGGATCCCCAGTATTCACATGTCTGAGGGCTGCTTTCCCTCGTAGGAGGAGTGCACTAAGGAGAAGGTGCTAATGGACTACTGATTTCGTATCCATTCTGTGCTATTTTAAGAGTGTGCACAAGATATTCTATGGCCCTGGAAATCTATTTGGAACTCCAGCCAATAACTATGTCACCTTGGTCTCAAGTTTTGAGTGAGTTGGGAAATGAGAGATTTTGTACAAAATGTTTCATTTTATGAAGATTTGCTTTTGAATATGTTATTCTATGTGTAATAGGTACATAGTAAACAGAAGGTAGAAATGCAAATACCCTGTTTTGTCCTTGAGAATCTTACAATACAGAGGGAGAAACTTATTCGGTACTTTCTAAACATTCAAAACAATCATAAGGCAAGGAGATTTAGTTTTTTTCAGTGTTCGGTTCTTCTGGACACACATCCTAAATCAAAACTGTCATTTTTAAAAAGACAAAACTTACAAATATCCTTTCCTGAGTACATTTTCAATGAGGTTGCAATAAAAGGTAAAAAAAAAAAAAAAAAAATGTATACAGAAGAGCAGACTATCCAGGGCAGAAGAAACAGATCTCAGGCCTCTACCTATAACGTCTTCATCACATGGTCAGTAAAAACCACAGCTTTGAGGGAAGAGGCAAAGAGGAAGAACGCTCTAATTTTACCAGAGCTAAAACCATAAAAGTGTCTTCTTCTGAGGAAAAAGAGAGAGAGAGAGTAGAGAGGAGACAGACAGAGAGAGAGAGAGAGAGAGAGAGAGAGAAAGGAAGGAAGGAAGGGGGAAAGGCTGGCATTCTTTTACTTGCTAATTTGTAAGTGCAATTAAGGTTAAAGTCATACTTCCCTTCACAAGAAAACATGACCCAAAGCTGAATGAGCAAGAAAGCTTTGTTTGTAAAGAACTTTTCAAGATGCTGTTTTTCTCCTGGAAAATGTGGTTTATCTAATTGATGGCTGAGGAAAACCATCTTTTTAAACTTCCCACTCAGTGACTCACTCTGGGGTGTGTCTGCCTTGTAGCATCCTGTGAGATCCAGTAATCTAAATTGGCATGACCCAGGCAGCCCCAGCCTCATGCGTCAAGCCGAGCTACCGGCGCTGGGAAACCAGAGAGAGCCCGGTTTTCTAAACAGAGTGGTTAACAAAATTGCATGTTATGAAATGGGGTTTCATCCTTTAAAGGATCATTACCTATTTTTAAAAAGAACCTGTCGAATAATTCCTATCACCCCCAGCTGTCTACAGTTGCCAGGTAATTATCCCAACGGAAGGGCAAGTATTATTTCCTTAGGGTTTCTTCATGTTTACCTTGAAGAGAATTTCCATGCTGCCAACAGTTGCATTGAATGGAGGCGAAATGGAGAATTTGGACATGTTCTTCTCCAAACTTAACTTGAGACGCCGACAAAGCATTATGAATTCTGAACCAGACAGCCAATGGGACATCAAAATCTGGGGAAATAAATGCAAAACTAGTCTGAAAGTCTTAGCTATTATACAGTCTTGCCCAGTACAGCAACTGATCCATTTTTGACAGCTAAAAATTTTTAATCACCAGAGTGTTGTAGCTGATGTGTATGAAAGTACAATGTGCATGGTGGACCTTAGAAAAGAACAAAATAAGGGCATTAAGTCTTCCAAAAGAAGAGATGTGTGTGCATAGATGGCTTAGGGGAGTTATCGGTGGAGGGTGTCCAGGTTCTTGGCTTTTTGAAGAAAGAATTGGACAAAACACACAAACAAAGTAAGGAAATAATAAAGCAACAAAAGCAGAGATTTATTGTAAATGAAACCATACTCCACAGGGTGGTAGCAGGCCCGAGCAAGTGACTCAAGAGCCCAGTTAAATAATTTTCTGGTGTTTAAATACCCTCTAGAGGATTCCCATTGGTTACTTGGTGTATGCCGTATGTAAATGAAGAGGATGAAGTAAGGTTACAAAGTTATTTACTTAGTGTACACCCTATGCAAATGAAGAAGATGAAGTGAGATATGCAAATGAAGAAGATGAAGTGAGGTTACAATGTTATTAGTTGGTGTACACCCTATGCAATGAAGAGGATGTTTGCTGCCATAGCTGAAGTAGAGTTACAAAGTTATTTACCTGGGCTTAGAAAGTTTAATTTAATTCCATTTAATTAGTTCTCGGAAGACATTAGGTTCACCGCCTCCAGACCCTATTTCCTGTCTCAGGGGTTTCTGGAGGAGAACAGAGAAGATAAGGGGTTAGAAATAATGTTAAGGCATTTTTTTCTGAAAAAAAGTAGTCTACCTTCTTTATTATCTTTATTATCTGGGTATATCATATGAGAATGTGGCAAGCTAGTACTTTGGATTCTTTGAAATTTATCTAGCTAAACTTCCAGGGTTAATTATTTGGAATAAGATGTAGAGGCCGCCAAGTGAGACAACAAAATGTTAAGTGTTACGTTGGACTGGAGAGCCTTTGCTCCAATTCTCAGGGATTAATGAATGAGGTAAGGAAGGGTCTTGGAGAGAATAAATTCAACACCAGATAAATTATACCAGATAGTTTAAGTTTTATTCGAGCTGCTTAAGTCTGTATGGGATTTCCTTTTGGGGAGGTGGCAATGTATAGGGATTGTCTTTAACTTCTCTCCCCTCTCTTACATGATTAGCACTAAGATGAAAATGTAGTAGATATTGGGTAACACAAAGTTAGAGAAGGAAATGAGTTGAAAAAAAAATAGCATTTCTATGTTAGATAAAAGAGGTGTGACAAGAAAAGATCTCAGTGTTGGAATGGGTTAAATAGTATGATCACAACCTGAGAATTCTAGGAACCTTATTATAATGTGCAAATGATGAGCCTCTAGCCACTTCAGGCAGCATTTTCAGCACATTAGGGTGTTTAAAGCAATCACCACATTATAGGCCTAGGAGGATTCTCCAGAGATTTAGGCTTGAGAAAACATATGTTTTTTGGTTTTTTGGTGTTTTCCTGACTTCTCATTAGCAACAGTGTAATTTTCGCTGCTCTTCCATCCAATAAACATCACAATTATATCCCCAGATCACAATGATCAGCTCTGGTGACAGATGTGGAAACTCATGGTCACCATGAGAGACTGTGAAGTCTGTCTCAGTCATAGTTGGCTGCTGGAGATGAAGAGAAAGGACTGGCAAAGGATTCTATTGTGGATACAGATAGAAGTCCTTTAGGACTGTGAATGTCTAGTGAGTCCTTTATACTAGCTTTTGAACCTCCTTCTTAATATTTCCAAAAAGCATTATCTGTTTTTTTCTGAAAGCATGACATGCATACTACTGGTAGTAGGCAAGATGATTTTATGTGGTACATGATCACACTAAAAATAGAATAAGGATGAGTTTAGAGAGAGAATTCAGATAGGGAAATAGTAGGTGATAACAATACCAATGGTACTATGGATATGATAAGAATCACACAATTTTGGGGCGAATAGCTGAAATCTGTCCTGTGCTATACTTTTTGTTAGGTGTGTCTCATAGTTGTATAGATGGCAATCTCTAGACTCAAAATTATGAACTCCTAAGAAACTGGAAAATGAGCAAAGCTGGAAACTTGAACTTGATCATACATGCCTTCCCTGCAGACTGACAGAATTACGTTTCTTATGGAGAACCACAAGTCCTTAGTAACTAATCACATATCATGAGATTCTTATTAGAAAGGGATAGTGGGTTGGGGGAATGTCTACTTTCGTAAACTGAGCTGGACAAACTTCATAAACCAGTGATGGTAGATATTATTCAGTTCCAAGTTCAATTTTATTATCCCTGGATTATTGTTGATTTTGTTTAAAAGTGTGTTGTACTAGCAGAACTGCATTTGCACATGTGTTTCCAACCCACCTGGATATGATCACATGTGTTTCGATGGAATCATACAGATACAAGAGTAAAGTTAATCAATCAGCAAACACAAATCAAAGTCCATCTTTCCCATTTCCCAAAAATGAGAAATGTTTTCAGCAATTTCAAGCCTGATGAAATGAGATTGGATGGGGGGAAAGGAGACAAAGAGAGAATAATTTATTCTACCAATATATGCCATGAGAGAAAAAATATAATTTCTATCAAGTAATTAGGGAGTTACGAAGTTGTCCACTGACTTAGACACAAGCATTTCCTCACCAGAACTGCTCTACCACTCTCTCTCATCCCAATCCAGTCAGAACTTGTTTAGTGAGAAGGTACCTCCCTGAAAATTGTTGATGTATTGATGATGACTGTGGTGTGGCTAGTGCAAATTCACTGATCTCAGTCTCTATGAGTAGGTTTTAAGTAGGGATGAGAGACAGGAAGAGCTGAGTAGCTGAAGCATTAGAAAACAGAACACAGCTTTCCTCATGTCAGCCACAGGATCTGATCATGATGGTCTTGGATTATATTATGATGTTTCTTGGACTGTAGAGAAGTGAAAAATTACATTGCTGCTAATGAGTAGTCAGAAAAAACACTGAGGAATCAAGGAACCTTAGTTTTCTCAGGTTCAAATCTCTGGAGGTTTCTCCTGTCTAGGTGATGATCATGATAACCACCCTAAAAGACAGAATGATGAAACACGCAGAGAATATCACAGCAAGGTTGTGAAACAGAAAGATTTATAGACTCTTAGCTGTGTCTGAAAGACTGTCAGATAGTAGGGTTTGAGCTACAAGATTTGAAAAACCTGTTGCCCAGTTGTAGACGTGAAGAGGAGATTCACGTTGACCTTGGTTTACCTCTCACATGTAAAAAGCTTGGAAGTCATCACTCCTATCCTAAAAACAAGAAATAAATCTGAGAAGACTAAAAAATCAATGACTTTTGTTAGAATCATCAGAGACTTGATCTCACAAGACAGACCACCACCTTGAAATCTTAAGAGACGGACAAATACAAGTAACTGCAGCTAAAACTTTTGTACCAGAAACAAAAGCTCTTGAGATGTATACTGATAAGAATGGTTAAATGTGAATTTTAATAAATTCTTTGAGATTGAGTGTAGATTAGCTTGAGAGTAAAAATCCTGCTAGGCCAGTCTTATTTTTCCCTACACTTCGCTGAGTTTTAACTTCAGGATCCCCAGTGGTTTCTCACAATGAAGCCTGGAGAAGAAGAAACATCAGATGATCATACTAATAGTTTCACAAAAAGCATTTGACAAAATCTAATACCCATTCATGGTTTAAAAAAATAAAAACCTCTCATCAAACTAAGAACAGAGGGAAACTTTCTTAACCTGTTAAAGAACATCTATGAAAAACCTATAGCTAACATCATACCAAATGGAGAGAAAAAGACACTTTCCTCCGAGTTGTAAAGAAAGCAAAGATATTCTCCCTTACCACTTCTATTCAATATTGTACTGCAAGTCCTAGGTAGTGTGACAAGATTTGTAAAAAGAAAACAAAAGATATAAATATTAAGAAGGAAGAAGCAAAACTGTCTTTTTCCACAAATAATAAATTGTAAAAATAAAATTGTAAAAATAAAATAGAAAATTAAAAAGTAACAATAAAAAAATAGAAAATGAAACAAAAAATACAAAAAAACATCTTGGACCTAATAGCAGATTATAGCAAGTTTGCAGGATACAAATTAATATATGACAGTCTGCTGTTTTCCTATATACCAGCAATGGAAATGTTGGAATTCTCAAAGAAAAACACAACACCATTTATAATAGCATGAAAATAAAACACTTACATAGACTTTTAAGAAAATATGTACAGAATCTCTATGCAGAAAACTGTAACACTGTAATTTAAAAAAATCAAAGAAGATCTAAACATATAAAAAGATATTCTATGTTCATGGATTGGAAGACTGAATATTTTTTTTTTCTTTGAGATGGAGTCTCACTCTGTCGCCAGGCTTGAGTGCTATGGTGTGATTTCGGCTCACTGCAACCTCCAGCTCCCTGGTTCAAGAGATTCTCCTGCCTCAGCCTCCAAAGTAGCTGAGATTAAAGGTACGTGCCACCATGCCCAGCTAATTTTTTTATTTTTAGTAGAAACAGGGTTTCACCACGTTGGCCAGGATGGTCTTGATCTCCTGATATCATGATCCACCCACCTCGGCCTCCCAAAGTGCTGGGATTACAGGCGTGAGCCACTGCGCCCAGCCAGAAGACTTAATATTTTTAAGATGTCCATTCTTCTCAACTTAGTCTAGATATTCAATGCAATTATAATCAATATTCCAGCAAGCTATTTTATGGATATTGAAAATCTAATTCTAAAGTTTATATCGAACAGCAAAATACATGGAGTAGTCAATGCAATACTGAAAAAGAACAAAGTCAGAGGACTGACAATGCCCAATTTCAAGATTTAATATAAAGGTAAATTAAGACAGCACTGTAATCATGAAAGAATAGACATTAGATTAATGGTACTGCATAAAGAGCACAGAAATAGTCCCATACTGATATAGTCAACTGATTTTTGACAAGAGCAAAGGCAATTCAATAGAGAAAGAATAGTCTTTTCAACAAAAGATACTGAAATAATTCAACATCAATATGCAAAAATAAATAAATCTAGACAGGAATTACACCTTTCACAAAAAATTAACTGAAAATGAATCATTGATCTAAATATAAATCATAATACTGTATAACTTCTGGAAGAAAACATAGGAGAAAATCTGGGAGACCTTGGGTTTGGTGAGTTTTTAAATGCAACACAAAACCACAATCCATGGGAAAAAAAAAAAAAGTTGTCTTCATTAAAATTTAAGTGTTTTGCTCTGTGAGACGCAATGTTAAGACAATCAAAAGACAAGGCATGAAGTAGAAGGAAATATATACAAAACACTTATCTGATGAATAATTTGTTTGTAAAACATATAAACAATTCTTGAAACTCAACAAAGAAAATAAGCAACCTAAGACAAACATGTGAAAAGATGCTCAACATTATATGTCATTAGAAAATTGCAAATTAAACAATAATGGAATACCACTACACACCCATTAGAATGGCTAAAATAGAAACAATAAAACTGGCAATACCAACTACTGGCAAAGATGGAGAGCAAAAGGAACTCTCATTCATTGCTATTAGAAATGGAAAATAACACTGAAACCTCAGAAGACAGGTTAGCAGTTTCTTACAATGCTAAAGACAATGTTACAATCCAGTCCCACAATTATGCTCCTAGGTAATTAAACAATTGAGTTAAAAACTTTTGTCTGTACAAAACCCTGCGTGCTTATGTTTACAGCAACCTTATTCATAATCACCAAAAACTGAAAGATGGTCTTCAATAGCTGAATGAATAAACAAACTGTGGCATATCCATACAATGAAATACTACTATTCAGCAATTAAAAAGTAAGCTATCAAGCCGCAAAAACAAAACAAAACAAAACAACAACAACAACAACAAAATATAAAACCCTTAAATGTAGCCAGGTGTGGTGGTGCGCACCTATAATCCCAGCTACTGTAGAGATTGAGGCATGAGAATGCCTTAAACTTGGGAGGTAGAAGTTGCAGTGAGTCTATATTGCACCACTGCACTTCACCCTGGGCGACAGAGTGAGACTCTGTCTCAAAAAAACAACAAGAAGAAACAACAAGAACAACAACAACAAAAAAACCCCAAACAACAACAATAAAAAAAACCTTAAATGCATATTGCTAAGTGAAAGAAGCCAGTCCTAAAAGATTGCATACTCTAGGGGTTCCTCCCCAGACTGTGCACCTCCCATATCTGATCTAGAAGCCCCAGAGCCCCACCTTTTCCCCACCCTACCAGGGCTTGTCTGTGGGCTGTGACGGGGTTTGAGGAGTGGTGGGGACTGCTGAGGCAGGTGTCAGAGGGCAGCCTGGTGCTCCTTATTCTAGGAATGGGTTGGGGCTGGGTGGCAGTGGCTGCACCAGTCAGCTGCTATCATCCATATCACAGCCCTCTCCCCCCGTGGTGGGGAGGGAATGGTCAGGCTGGCTGCTGCCATTTCGTCCCTAAAAAAAAGAAAAGAAAGAAAAACGAAAAGCCTGTGTATATTGTATGATCCAATTACAGGGCATTCTGGAAAAGGCAAAACTATAGAGGCAGTAAAATGACCAGTAGTTGCGAAAGGTTCCAGGATAGGATGAAACACAGATGATTTGGGGGGATTTTATGTATGATATTACAATGGTGGACATAAAACCTTACACATTTTTCAATATCCTTGGAACTTTATAACCCAAAGAGTGAACACTAATATCTGCAATATTTTAAAAACAATTTAGGACCTTGGGGATCTCAGAAAGGAATACAGACTGACAAGAGCATCTAACTGTAATGCAAATGATGAAACAACTTCCCTGCAGGGTACAAGGGAAGAGGTGCTGACCTAAACGAGTAGAAATAAGTGGATTCTAAGGTTAAAGGCAAAAGAAACTGCACATAAAAGCTATATAAGTGGGAGCTAAACCATAAGAACACATGGACACATAGAGGGGACCAACAGACACTGGGGCCTACTTAAGGGTGAAGAGTGAGAAGAGGGAGAGGATCAGAAAAATTACATATCAGTTACTATGCTTATTACCTGGGTGATGAAATAATCTGTATGCCCAAGTCCTGAGACACAGTTTGCCTCAATAACAAACTTGCTTATGTACTCCTCAACCTAATAGCTTTTTTTTAAATGAAGAAGTAAAAAGGCTCTACAAGACAGTTAATCACTTCACTTGTAGGAAAAGTCACAGTGTTAAATATTTTATGGCAACTGAGAAGAATGCAGGGTAGGTATTTTTGTGCTCACTAGAGAAATAGAAATCTTTTGAAATTTTCACACATTTTTTTGCATTCTATTTGATATATTAAATTAATATAAAATTAAAAAAAAATGTTTTCAAGGTTGAGGGGACAGATTTGACCAAAACCCAGTGTTAGCTGATATCCTGGGCTTTCCCATTGTTCACATTTTGGAAGTTCCTTTTGCCCAGTAACTGTTTTTCATTCCCTGTATCTTTCTTGTTCTTAGTTCATTCACCCATCTTGGTGCATTTTATTGTCCAGTTACTTTCTAATAAAAACTGCATAAAAGGCAAATGTTCCAAAATATGCATGTTTCTAAATATTATTACTCTGCACTCACCCTTGATTGGTCCAATGGCTGTGTATAGAATTCAAAGTTGGAGATGATTAGTTGTTAAAATTTTGCAAACATTCATTCCTTGTTTTCTTATTTCCAAGGTTGCTGTAAAGAAGTTCAAAGTCTACATCCTTTGTATTTGACCTCTTTTATCTCAGTAGAAGATTTCGGGATATATTTAATCCATTACTGGTTGTGGAGTCATATTTTCATTATCATAACAGACAATTGGTGAGCCCTTTTAACCTGTAAAGTCATGCCATTCAATTATGGGAAAATGTATAATTGCTTTGACAATTTGATCTCCCTGTCTCTTTTGTCCATTTTTTCTTCTGTAACTCTCATTTTTCAGATGTTGGACTTCATGGGTTGCTCTCATAATCTTAAGTTTCTTCTATTTTTGTTCCTTTTTTTGTTGTGCATGCTGAGATATTTTCTCAGCTTCATCTTCCAATCTTCTACATATAGAAAAGAATGCACAAATATATATATATATAGCCAACTAGTATACATAAATTAATGTATAGGTGTATATGTATATATGCAAAATTTTCTTCCTCGCTGTATTCACTTTGTTTCTCTCCCTTAATCTGTTTCTCCCCTTCTCTGTTTTCTCTTCTTTCTCTTCTTTCTTCACTCTCTTTGACTTATCCTTCTTTTGGTTTTCCTTACTCTAATTCCATGACTCTTTCTCTTTTAAATTTTTAAAAAATTGACATATCACAGCTGTATACATTCATGTAATACGTGTATAAGGTGAAATGATAAAATGAAGTTAACATATTCATCATTTCACTTACTTAACTCTTTGGGTTGAGAAGTTTGAAATTTAGCATATTATTTATTTTGAAATTTACCATCTTACTTATTTTGACATAAAGAATACATTGTTATTGACTACAGTCACCCAACTGTGCAATAGATTTAAGAATTTACTCCTCCTTTCTGACTGAAACTTTGTAAACTTTGACCAACAACTCCTCATTTTTCTCCCTTTTTTTCTCCCTGAGCCTCTGGTAATCACTATTCTACTCTCCACTTCTATGATTTTTTTAGATTTCCCCATATAGTGTAATTGTGCAGTATTTGTCTTCTTGTGCCTGGATTATTTCACTTAACATAAGTGAATATGTCTTCCAGGTTGGTCCATATTGTTGCAAATGACAGGAGTTCTTTCTTTTTGCAGGCCAAATAATATTACATTGTGTGTATATACCTCATTTTCTTTATCCATCTGTCGTTTGATGGACACTTGGGTTGCTTCCATTTCTTGCTTATTGTAGATAATTCTGCATTTTCTACAAAAATGACAAGAACACACAATAGGGAAAGGACAATTTTAAAAACTAAGTTGTGCTGGGGAAATTGGATATGCACACGTAGAGGAATCAAATTGGATCCTGATCTCAGATCATAGAAAAAATTAACTAGAAATGGTTTAGATATTTAAACATAATACCTGAAATTGAAAAATTGCTAGAAGAAAACATAGGGGGGAAGGTCCATGACATTGGTCTAAGCAATGATTTTTTAGACATGACCCTGAAAGCACAGGCAGCAAAAGCAAAAATAGACAAATGAGATAGGATGAAACTTAGAAGCCTCTGTACAGAAAAACAAAAACAAACAAACAAAAAATGATTAACCGAGAAAATATTTTCAAACCATGTATTTGATGAGGAACTAATATCCAAAATATATAAAGAACACAAACAACACAACAGCAAGAAAACAAATAATCCAACTTAAAAATGGGCAAAGGACCTAAACAGACATTTCTAAAATAAAGAAATAAAAATGAACAATGGGTTCATAAAAAAATGTTCAGCATCACTAACCATTAGGGAAATGCAAATTAAAACCACATGAGATATCCCCTCACACCTGTTAGAACAGCTTTTATCATAAAGATGAAAGATAAATGTTGGCGAGGATGTGAGTAAAGGAAACCCTTGTACACAGTTGGTAGGAATGTAAACTGGTACAACAACCATGGAATATGGTAGAGTTTCCTCAAAAAAACTGAAAATAGAACTTCCATAGGAGCCAGCAATTTCACTTCTGGGTGTACATCCACAGGAATTGAAATCAGTAAGTCTAAGGTATATCTGCACTCCATGCCGCTCCCTTCTAGTACTTTATTTCAATCTCTCTCCTTGCTTTCTACCTGGTTTACCCTCTGTTTTTGTCCTTATTCATTTTTCTCTTTTTGTTTTTTTCCACTATTTATTTTCTCCTTTTGTTTCCCTCTCTTTTTCTCTCACCACTGTTTATTTTCCTCTTCTTGTTTCTAATCTCTGTTCCTCCCCGACATCTGTTTCTGTCTTTATTTCTCCACTTTACTTGATATCCTCCTTCTCTTCTCTTAGCTTTACTCTCATTACCACTCGCCACGCTCTCCCTTCTTTCTCTCCATCTGCCCCTTCACTCTCTCCACCCCTTTGTTTTCTCCCTTTCTCTCTTCCTTGTTTCACCATATCTTCCTGACTCTCATTTCCATAATTCTCCCTCTCCCATCTCTATTTTCAATCCACTATCCTTATTCACATTTTCTATGTTGCTCTTTGTATCACATTTTTATTTCCAAAATGTCTTACTGATCTTCTGATTTTCTCTTAAATACATAAAGCATCTATGTCTTGTTTCATGGATTCAGGATATTCTTACCTTTAAGGTTATTATTTTATTTGCCATTGTTTCTTCCTGGGCATCTTGTTTTGCCTATGCCCTCTATATTAATTTTTCCTGTTTCCTCATTGGTTTTCAGCTCTGTTTTTCATATTAGTATTTTCCGATCCTACTTGACAGTCTGTACCTGCTAATTTTTTTTCTTTTTTCTTTCTTTTGAGGCTGGGTGTCACTCTGTCATTCAGGCTGGGGTGCAGTGGTACGATCTTGGCTCACTGCAAATTCTGCCTGCTGAATTCAAGCTGTCCTCCCACCCCAGCCTCCCGAGCAGCTGTGACCACAGGTGCAGACCACTGTGCCTATATAATTTTTGTATTTTTTGTAGGGATAGGGTTTCACTATGTGTCCCAGGCTGTTCTCAAACTCCTGAGCTCAGGCAACCCACCTGCCTTGGCTTCTCAAAGTGCTGGGAAAAGGCCGGGCGCGGTGGCTCAAGCCTGTAATCCCAGCACTTTGGGAGGCGAGGCGGGCGGATCACGAGGTCAGGAGATCGAGACCATCCTGGCTAACACAATGAAACCCCGTCTCCACTAAAAATACAAAAAAATTAGCCGGGCGTGGTGGCGGCGCCTGTAGTCCCAGCTACTCGGGAGGCTGAGGCAGGAGAATGGCGGGAACCCGGGAGGCGGAGCTTGCAGTGAGCCAAGATCACACCACTGCACTCCAGCCTGGGCGACAGAGCGAGACTCCGCCTCAAAAAAAAAAAAAAAAAAAAGTGCTGGGAATACAGACATGAGCCACCACACCAGCCTGTAACTGCCAATTTCTACTTAAGAGTTGCACTAAAAAACTGTTTGAAAGCTAAATGTGCAAGGATAGGACTTGTTAATTAGTGGTTATCGCTGTAGGGTAACTGAGCAAGATCTGATCAGTATTTTGGGAGCCTACAATGTGGGTATCTATGGGCATTTTTCTTCTAGCCAGTCAAAAAGGAATCTTCTTCTTCAAAAAAAAATTCTTCAATCTTCTGTGTACAGTATAGAAACCTAGATAATAGATTCTGGCACCTACAAAGAAGAGAACCTGCAAGTTTTACCATTTGTCAGATTGACTTTAATTTAAAGCTCCTTTTTTCCATGTAGAAGTTCACTTTTCTTTCAGCTCTGGCTGGTGTCCACAGGTACAAAACTATCTAGTTCATTCTTTTCAATGAATAAATATCCAACCTTCTTCTAGGTTAAAAGATGCTCTTTTAGCCTGGTTCTCCTAAAATAAAAGCCTGAGACTGAGGCATAAATATATGGTTCATGGAGAAAAAGTAAGTGTTAGGGGAATTAGGCAGATAAGTTGGGAGAATAATAAGCAATAATGAAAATATAAATTTGATGATTAATAACAAAAAAGACTCCCAATACACCAATGTTAGAGTTAGTGTTGAAGTCTTTAATGTTCATATAAAAATGCCAGTGTTTAAAATGTTGCAGAATATAAAAATATGGAAGTTAGTTAGAATGACAATCATTAAAAAAATCAGGACACAACAGGTGCTGGAAAGGATGTGGAGAAATAGGGACACTTGCACACTGTTGGTAGGACTGTAAACTAGTTAAACCATTGTGGAAAACAGTGTGGCGATTCCTCAAGGATCTAGAACTAGAAATACCATTTGACCCAGCCATCTTATTACTGCGGATATACTCAAAGGATTATAAGTCATGCTGCTATAAAGACACATGCACACTTATGTTTATTGCGGCACTATTCACAATATCAAAGACTTGGAATCAACCCAAATGTCCCTCAGTGACAGACTGGATTAAGAAAATGTGGCACATATACACCATGGAATACTATGCAGCCATAAAAAAGGATGAGTTCATGTCCTTTGTAGGGACATGGATGCAGCTGGAAACCATCATTCTCAGCAAACTATCGCAAGAATAGAAAACCAAATACTGCATGTTCTCCCTCAAAGGTGGAAATTGAACAATGAGATCACTTGGACACAGGAAGGGGAACATCACACACTGGGTCCTATTGTGGGGAGAGGGGAGTGGGGAGGGATAGCATTAGGAGATATACCTAATGTAAATGACGAGTTAGTGGGTGCAGCACACCAACATGGCACATGTATATATATGGAACAAACCTGCACGTTGTGCACATGTACCCTAGAATTTAAAGTATAATTTTAAAAAAAGAATAAATCTATGATTTGTGAAGCACTGAAAAAAATATGGAAGTTTTCTTCTTACTTTATAAAGCTAGTGCAAAGTACAGAAAAGAGACTGCATATTAAAAGAATGAAACAATGACCATGTAAAGATTTTCCTAGAATACAAGAATGGTTTAAGATTCGAAAATTAATATAATGTGTCAGTCAATCAAGATCTTCAAAAGGCTTTTGACAAAACATCCATTCCTTTTATAAACTTCATAGTCTAAGAATGAAGAGCTCTTTCCTTGATAATAAACATTCTTAAGTCAACATTCTGTATAAACCTTAACAATAAAACATTGAAGGTATTCCCATTGAAGTTAGAAAAAAGATATGAATGTAGGCCATGACTACAGCTTAATTTTGGTCTGGAAATTTAAAAGAACTCGTGGGTTCTTTATCACTGTGAAGGTGGTATTAAAAGGTACGCATCTACAAGTGCCAACTCCTCTGATCATGTAATTACTTTCTTTCTGAGAGGCTCTATTTTCATTGAAGCCAATTCTATGACCTCTCCAGAGCTTTCTAAAAGTACAGAGGAAAAGAGTGAGGGAATGCACAAGCCACTTAGGAATTTAGCAAAAGATAGTTTACGGAGTAAAGGTCTTTGTGTGCTGAGTCTGAGAGCCAACCATAGCAATTCCATGGTGTTTGGATGATTGTAAGCCTTACACACACATTCCAGACACTCCCCAGGCCCTATTGCAAGCACAATTAAAAGCATCCTTATGTGATAGAAGAACATTCCTCATTGCAGTTGTGACTAGTTGTGGAGAGTTGTCATGGGTGCATTAAAACAAAAAGGATTTTTGAAGGTAGAAAGGGAAATCCCAGTTCCTCTTTTGATGGATTTAAATATAAGCTGTAAGCCAAATGCAAACAAGACTTGAAAACCACTATGAGAGATAGGCAGATCACAAGATCTTTGAATTAAGAGCTCTGGACTCAAGATTATCTATTTGCTGTCTAATGTTGGATAAGTGAATTACATGTCTTCTTGGACTAGTTGTCAGACAGGTGAACATCTGGTTCACAGTATTAAATAGGAAAAAAGTTTCTCCAACTGAAATATTAATTCTAATATTTTTGAGAAACATTTATTTGATTGATTTTTTTCTTTGTCACCACAAGTGTAACAGAGATTTCAAGAATCTGGTAGGCTTGAGTCAGAGCTGGGACTGCTGAGGTTGCAAAATCTTATTGTGTAAGGTTACAGGTTCTACCCACCTGTGGACCAGGTTCTACATATTGAGGAAGACAGTCTTTGGGTTCAGCAGGAAATCAAAGGGCATAATGTAAAGATTCTGAATAGGTGAAGCCAATGATACCACAGATGGGGCCCATGCTAGATTCTGTCCATAAGTTGCAATAATTCCTAGAAGAAGAATGATGATGATGAAATAACTACCAACATTTATTAGTGTGCTACATAAGAACGATTAGTTTCGGGATTCAGTCCCTTCAACTCTGAACTTCATGGCCTGAACCCTTGTTAGATTCATACCCTCCAGTGAAATTGGAAGAGTAGAGGCAGAGCACACATCATATAGGTATGACATTGGTAGATCTCTTCCTAGGGAAAACTAAACAAGCATGAAGCATGGAAATAGCTCCAGTTAAGCACATTGAAAAGATGTTGTTTTAAATGAGCTTATCTCCATACATCAGCATATTAATTTTTGTTATGCTATCCTAGCAACTGTGTCAACCCCATTTCCAAACTGTAACCACAGTAACATGTGTTTAGGTACGTAAGCTGATGTTCAAAATGTGAAATATGACACGTCAACTTAAGAAACATTTTTATAGATCAGGTTTAGTTAGTACTGTCTTGGTTGATACATTGAATTTTTGAGGCTTTTTCTGCTTCGGTAACAATTTCTATTTAATCACCATTAGAATCTTTGATCAAAGTACAGTGCATCTGGTCTTTTAGTAATACAGAGTAGGAAATGATTATTCGACACTTAACTGTAGAGACTGGCTGGGGCAAGCAGTATGAAATTACTCCAAGACATAAAGCAGTTTCACTGTGAAGATCATGTCAGGTAAGCAAACTGCTAACATCAATTAAGTTGGAATATAATAGAAAATGTAGACCTTTGTATAGTTTTGTTAGAATTATAATCTGGGAACATATTTGCACCAAATCTAAAATTTCTACACATTACTTCATTTATTTTGTTCTATAGCGACATAAATTTTATTTCATCTTGCTTAAGTTTTAAAAAATTAATAAATTTAGTAATGCAGTCTTCACTGCTTGTAAATGTTATTTTCTACTGTTCTGATAAAGTAAGTGAAATCACTCTTTCATCTTCAGCTTTAACCTTTCTTGAAAAGATATTTTATTTTTACTTCAAAATGCATCCTCAGCATATATTCTTTTTCTTTTTTCTTAAGCTAGCTCTTTCACTCTGTACTAAATGTTGCAATAATTCTCTCATATGATAAAAAATGAGGTACTTTTCTACTTTTGATGGCTGAGAAAGTATTTAAAGATTTATTTTTAATTTAAAATAGCTTTAAAATGGGTAAATTCAGGCGTGAAATCAGTATTATTCAAAACAAGGGCACAACATTGGTGTACAACTATAGGAATAAGGTTTTTATAAGTTAAAGTATTTTTTCATTTTTGGCTCAGATTTTTAAGCAAAAAATATACTTCGTTTATTCATACAAAAACCTGTGCATTGTCCTTTTTTTTTTTTTTTTTTTTTTTTTTTTTTTTTTCCCAGAGTCTTGCTCAATTGCCAGGCTAGAGCGCAGTGGTGCAATCTTGGCTCACTGCAACCTCTGCCTCCTGGGTTCAAGCGATTCTTGTGCCACAGCATCCCAAGTAGCTGGGATTACAGGCACGCGCCACCACACCCAGCTGATTTTTGTATTTTTAGTAGAGGTGGGGTTTCACCATGTTGGCCAGGATGGTCTCGATTTCCTGACTTCGTGATCTGCCCACCTTGGCCTCTCAAAGTGCTGGGATTACAGGCGTGAGCGCATCGTGTTCTCTTTATGGTAATCTATGATAAGCATATTTCACTGTGATTTCTGGGTATATTCTATTTTTTAATCTCTTTTAAATAAGCATATTTATTACAAATAACCCTGTTAGCTCAATTTACCATGAGCTCAGATGTCTCCCAATGTTTTCCAGAAACTTTATTCCAACTATAGAGTGTCTGAGCTTTAAGGGTTTTCTGCACCAGATCTTGTAGCAGACAGGTCATTTAACACCAATGGAATGCCACATCTCTTTCTGGTAATCAAAAAAATCTTAGCATATGTCATTATTAAATTTCGTACAGTGAACATTAATTTTGATTTAGTTAGTTATTGTTTGTTTTTACTAACCTCAGACCATGTGTAAAATCAGAACTTAAAACTGCATCTATATGATTATCATATGTGTTATGACTAATGAAATTCACAAGGATGAACATCAACTCAGCCTTGACTTGCCAGATGAAAAACATGTTTTGTTTTCCAACAGAACTAAACATTATTACTTTGCTAAATATTGACTGCAGACACTCAGTATTCTTCATGTCCCCTTCAGTTCTCTTGTATTTCTGGGACTGGAAGCCTGGGAGCTTTACTCCCTAGACTCTCTTGCCAGCAGGGTTTTGAATTTATGTGGGGTTCCACCAAGGAGACGCACTCCCACAAAATTTAGAAGGCAGACAAAGCACAGCCATCTCTATGACAGTGGGTGTAAGTCATGAATGTTTGGTGTAAGTGAAGTGGGTGTAAGGCATGAATGTTTGCAGTAGTTTCTGCATTCTCCTGCCATTCACCTTACTGGATGCCATGATGGAGTTATAAAATCTCCAGCAGATTTCTGCAGGTCACTGACTCTGGATGGCAGTACCTCTGTCTCTTTGTAGCACTAAACCTACAACTAAAATCTTTTGCCAGTTCAGGCTTTTAATAGTTTTGCCAGCACCTAATTCTAACCTAGCTAATAATGTATTCTGGCTTTTATTGGGAATTCTACTGCCATATGGAAGTAGAGAATCAAGATCTGGCTCTTGTCACCTCTTACCATGTAGAAGGCAAGATATTAGAATACTTTTTAGCACTTAAAATGAATATGTCAAATGTTTACTTGCAACTAAGTATGATATGCAACCTTGTTAACTTCATTGTTTTTCTGCTGTGTAATGGGATATTTTAAAAATCTTGGATTAATGCAGATTAAGTACATCCTATTTCTCTAGCTGAATGCAGCCTTAAAACCCATAAAGAATGCCTGGAACAGCTATATGAAAATTCTGAAAGTAAATAATAGCAGGTAGATTGGAGAAGATGACTAGAATTCAAAGTATTGCAAAACCTATAACAAGCTTATCTTTTTTTTTTTTTTTTGCTTTCCAATATCTGGGTCCAAGAAGGCCTGATACCCAGAAGTAGGTATTGATATAGAAAGAGAGAGCGCAATGGAAGTCCTCTAGTTCTGGCTCAAGATGTGGGCTTTTTTCCTTATTAAATCCTAAACACTAATGGTTATGAACAAATACTAAGTACAGAGTGTGACTTAGTGCCAAAGAAGTAGACCATAAAGAAAGGCAGATTGAGCTAAGGCAGAGAGGTTAGCAGTAAAGGAGAGGTTAGAGTCTGGAAGGAAAAGTTGCGACGGTGAGAAAAATCAGTAAATCCTGATTTAAGTAGAGGTAGTAAGCTCTCTATCTATTTATACTGTTTGCAGTGTATGGATAGCCCATGACTACAGAAAATAAAGGCCAACAAGGAAATCTCACTTTGTTCAGTAAGTGAGAAAAATGCTTAGCTACTCTCCTATTCCTTTAGCTCCCATGAGTTTTTCCCTCAGTAAGCCAGTTACATCCCCCTATCCATCTGGCAGCATTTGTCAGCCACCAAGCAAGTCACTGAATCTGAAGATAATTCCATCGCGTCAGGGAATTTTGGTTATTAAGCAATTTCTAGCATGTGAAAGTGACCAGAAGAGAGAAGATCCAAAACAAGACTAAACTGCTTGGGAAAGCAGTAAGTTAGCCTGAATAATAAATTCTGGCTTTTATTGGGAATCCTACTGCCAAATGGAACTAGGAAATCAAGATCTGGCTCTTGCCACCTCTTACCACATAGAAGGCAAGATATCAGGATAGTTTTCAGCACCCAAAATGAATATGTAAAATGTTTACTTGCAACTAAATCTGACATGCCACTTTGTTAACGTCATTGTTTTTCTGCTGTGTAATGTGACATTTTAAAGATCTTAGATTAAAACAGTTTAATAGCATCCTATTTCTCTAGCTGAATGCACCCATAAAACCCATAAAGAATGCCTGGAACAGCTATATGAAAATTCTGAAAGTAAAGAACAGCAGGTAGATTGGATAAGATGACTAGAATTCGAAGTCTTGCAAAACCTATAATGAACTGATCATTTTTTGCTCTCCAAAAAACATTTTTGCTCTCTTATCATTTTTTGCTCTCCATCTGCCAGCCTGGGTCCAAAGAAGCCTGATACCCAGAAGTGGGTATTGATATTGAAAGAGAGAGAGCAATTGAAGTCCTCTGGTTCTGGCTCAAGATGAGAAAAAAACAATCTTTGAGTGCTCAGAGAGAGTGGAGAAAACTTATTTTTCTTTACTTTTGTCTTCTTTTGATTATCTTGAATCCCTGCTCCTTGGCAGTAGCAGTAAGGACATTGGTGACAGCAGAGACCTGAATGTGCCTAAACTCTGAGGGAAAAGAAACTTTCTCTGTGATCAGTGAACCTGTTGTCTCAAGAGAATGGGATGAACTCCTGTTGTTTCTTCCCTCTCCGTCCTGCCGACTCTTCACCCAAATATGGGTGTATCTGTGGGAAGAGTGCAGCAGAGCAGGGCAAATAAAACTCGGGCTTTACAGCTGGAGGACTAAAAAAAGAACTTTAGGGAACCAAAAAGTAGAGACAGATTATGGAGAGAGAGGAATTTGGGTAAGTGAACTCTACAAATTTGCTTACGAACTCCTGGGCTCACTCCTAAGCTGTGCATGCATGGAACCAGGCCTAAATAGCATGCCAATAACTTTTTGAATTGAACTAAGGGATTACCACCCCAGGTCTCAGACTGACTGCTTGGTGACACACATCCAATAGCAATCCAAATAACACTACAAAGTCTTTAAAAATAGAACGGACGTTGAAATCGTTACCCACAGAAGGCTAGTTGGACCTTGCAACATGAATCCAACTGGACTGATTGCCTAATAAAAGAAATGCCCAGAGTTTTATGATATAATTTTCAAAATTACACAGGATACAATCCAAAATTATTCAGCATATGAAGAAATAGAAAAATCTCAACATACATGAAAAAAACAATCAATAGCTGCTAGTGCTAAAATGACACAGATGTTAGAATTGACTCACAAAGACTTTAATGCAGCCTTTAATACATTATTATAAAAATAATCCTGAATATAAAGTCAAACATTCTTGGAATGACTGCATAAATAGAAATTCTGAGGAAATAAGTAAAGGATATAGAAAAGAACCAAAGGAAAATTTTAGAACTAAAAATAACCTGAAAAATTTTACTAGATAACACTCAGTAGTGAAATAGAGATAACGGAAGAAAGAGTCAGTTAACTTGAAGATAGATCAATGGAATTATTCAATGATAATTTAGCAGAGATAAATACATTAAAAACAAAAAAATTAGCAGAGCCTTAGGGACCTGAGTGACAATACCAAAATATCTAGCATTCACATCACTAATGAACTACAAATAAAGGAGAAAGATGCAGTATAGGAAGAGTATTTGAAGAAAATATATTTGAAGAAAAGTTTTCATATTTGGTGAAAGACTTAAATCTATCTGTTATAAAAGCTAAGTAAACACCAAACAGGATATATGTTAAAACCATAAAACAATCAAATTATGTGAACCAAATGTAAAGAAAATACCTTGAAAGCAGCCAGAGACAAGGCATTATATATAGAGAAACAACAATTTGAATAACTGAATTTGTCATCAAAACTACATGGAGAAACTAGGAAAGTGACACAACAGTTTTCAAGTGCTGAAAGAAAAGGACAAACAATTTAGAATTCTATGTGCAGCAAATATATATTCCTGGAATAAAAATTAAGCAAAGACATTCTCTGCTGAAATAAAACTAAGAGAGTTTTTTTTGTTGGTAGACCTGCACTAAAAGAATTCCTATAGAAATGTTCTCAGATGGAAAATTATACCAGAAGAAAACTTGAAACTTTGAGACTGAAGAAAGGGCAACAGACATGGTAAATAAATGGGTAGCTCTAATAGGCTATTTTTCTCCTCTTGAGCCCAAATATGTTTGATGATTAAAAGCAAAACTTTTTATATTATCTGATGGTATTTTCAATGAATATGAAAATACACAGAACAACTACGACATAAAAAAGGAAGGGTAAGACCTATATTTTAGGTACTAGTCTATATTCCACTTGATGCAATAAAATATTGATTTTACATAGAGTATGAAAAGTTAAGTATGTTTACTGTAACACCTAGATTAGCCAACAAGAAGTCTGTATGGAGATATGATAGAAAGCACATAGATAAAATTGAGCACCAAAAAGAAAAAAAAATTATGTAACCTAAAAGAAGGCAGAAAAGATAAAACATGAGAAAAAACAGAGGTAGCTAACAGTAAAAAAATAAAATTTCAGGCTTAATTTTTAAAAACTCAATATTACATTAAATGTAAATAGGCTAAACCTGCTAATTAGAAGAAAAGATTTTCAGAGTAGATAAAATATATGACTCAAGTATATGCTGTCTACATAAAAATCACTTCCAATACAATTTTATAGATAGGTTAAAAGTAAAAAGATAAAAAATATGCATCATGTAAATACTTCTAACTTCAATGGTAAGATGTTATATCTAGTAAATAATAGCCCTCAAAGAGTCTGAGGATAAGGGGATGGAGATAGCAGGAGCTCCAGAGACTGAGTATTTAGTAGGAGCTATGGTGAAAGCTAGGATCCCATAAAATTATGAACCATTCCCGTATGCTCCCAAACCATGGTCATGTAAGGCCAGAAGCTGACCAAAATAAATGGCTTAGTTATGGTCTCTCAAGAGAGTAAACTAATTTGTATGTATTCCCATCATCTCATCTTTCCAAAGACCTTTCTGAAAAGTAAACAATTTTCTTCTTTTCAACATTTAAAAAACTATGTATGGAATTATGCCATGGAAAAAATTACTAAGGTGCTCAGCCCCCTTAACCCCAGCTACAATGGAGCCTATCATGTCTCTTTGGCAAAGGTACTTCATTTTAATACAGTCTGTCTCTGCAGAAGTTGCCTGTTTACTGAAGAGGCAATGTTGTTGCCATGCTTTTGCTCCATCCCCCATCAGTATAGATTCAGGGTCTTATTTTCCACTCTCATATTTACCCCAACTATCTTCCAAGGAAAAATAATACTCTATTAACGTGAGAGAGCAAGATCCTCTCATATTCTCCTTCTCCCAAAAATGTCTTGACCTAGGTTTTGCCTGATTCATGATGTCAGGAATGATAGGCATTTTAATTAGTTTAGGGTTGAACATCAGTGTAATAACAGCAGGGTTAGCCTTCTTGTACTCTCACAGGGCAGTCCAAAAAAAATAGTTATAATAATAATAAAAAACACAAAGCAAGCCTCCTGTAGGATAAGGAAGCATCAGAAAGACTTTGTCTAGTTCTGACACTGTTCACAAGGTCCAGAAGCTTGGAAACAGAGAGTCAAAGTTTAACAGGGTTAAAAGAATGGGCCACTACCAAAAAACTGTGGTACTTAAGCAATGTATTTGATAAAGATTTGACCTTCTGTCAGGCATTCTTAAGATTTGAGCTTAAATGAAATTTTGTCATTTAATTTTGTCAGATATGTTGGTAGAAATCATATAGATAGAAGGTTATCATTAAAACAAACAATCAAAAAACAGCATTAGCATGAACTATGGCCTTTTCCAACCACAGTTTTGCTAAAAGCATTGATCATTCAGATGGGGAAAGTAAACTACTTGTCCTTTCTAGGTACTGATACTGTCATTACCCTGATTGGAGACTCTGGGCTCCTGGGCCAGCCTCAGATCCCAACCTGAATTTTTGTAATAGTAGAACTTGGTATTTGAAAGGGAGTGCGGGAAAAGGTTATGAGCTGTACACATAGTCTTAAAATTAGTCTCCTTAAGAGCTCATTAATTCTTTGCTCAATCTCCCACTGTCTTCCCATTGAACTCAGGAGAAATTCCATGCTCTTTAAACTGGCTTTCCCCCAAAGCAAACTGATTTTGCTGTCCTTTGAGCAACTCATGTTCTCTTTGGAAGTTTGTTCTCCTGGTGTTCCCCCCAGTCCTGAGAGTCTGGTTTTCCTCTGCCCTTCTCCAAGTCTTATCAATCATATTTCTTTGAAAAGCAACACTCTTTTTCATTTTTATAGCATTTGCATATACATATCACAATAAAAGGCACAGCCTATCTAAGCTCAGTGACCTATTGCCTGCATATATCTTAGGTCTACAAGAGGATTTTAAATCCTTAGGAGCCATGGTCTCTGGCTTACATTTGTTTTCCTATTGCTAAGGCAAAACAATTGAACTTTTATCTTAGCAAAGTTCAAAAGCAATGTCAGCTTATTTGTGAATGCTATTTTAGTCCATGAATCATAGTTTTCTCTTGCCCATGCACATTTATGCTACAGGTATTTTTACATCTTGATCAAAACATATACCCCATATAAAGAGTGAAACAATGACTTTCTTGTTACAACAGGGAAAGTTGACAGTATGGGTTTGGGTGTCATGGCCAATACCTGTTTTTAAAATGGAAAATTACTATTATAGACAAAGCACATTGGTGAATAGGGCTTTTTATTGTTAACAGATGTTATATATTTTTTATTAATTGGCAAGAAAATTTTCTATACTCTTTGGGATATCTTAGGTGACAGATAATATGCTGAATACTTTGCTGCCTAACTTGTGTCAGGTTTGTATTTTATTACATTACCTTGAGGCCCACTGATTGCACTTAGATCCAGATTTTTGTTTGTTTGTTTCAGGAAAACATTTGTAACAATAAACTTTTAATAAAGGTAAGTGCTTTAAATTAATTGCTAACTTTAAAATATGAGACACTTAAGAAACTTTTAAAGAGTAAATGGCATTCTTCCCCTCAACCTTAGCCCCAGCAGTCAGCACTATGAACAATTCAGTATAGGAGCTAGAAAACTACAGTATTTCAACTGTTTTTGTAAATAAATTTTAGTAGAACCCATTTATTTATGCATTGTCTATGTTGGCTTTCATATAACAACAGTGAAATTGAGTAGTTGTGACAAAGACTATAGGCTCTGCTGTTACAAAGCCTAAAATATATAGTAATGGGCCCTTTACAGAAAAAATATGTGCAGATTCCTAATTTACTATGGCATATACACTTCCAGATTTTCCATGTATGCTCAAGATATAACTATGCTTTTAAAAAATCTTACTGAAGTGTAACATCCATACTCCAAATTGCACAAAACACAAGTGTATAACTTGATGAATTTTTACAAGGTGAATATGCCCCCCAAAACAGCACTCAGTTCAAGAAATAGAACATTACCTCTTTTCCTAACTGGGAAAGGAGGAAGTCAAATTGTCTCTGTTTGCAGATGACATGATTGTATATTTCGAAAACCCCATCATCTCAGCCCAAAATCTCCTTAAGCTGATAAGCAACTTTCACAGTCTCAGGATACAAAATCAATGCACAAAAATCACAAGCATTCTTATACACCAATAATAGACAAACAGAGAGCCAAATCATGAGTGAACTCCCATTCACAATTACTACAAAGTAATAAAATACCTAAGAATACAACTTACAAGGGATGTGAAGGACCTTTTCAAGGAGAACTACAAACCACTGCTCAACAAAATAAAAGAGGACACAAACAAATGGAACATTCCATGCTCATGGATAAGAAGAATCAATATAATGAAAATGGCTATACTGCCCAAAGTAATTTATAGATTCAGTGTTATCCCCATCAAGCTACCACTGACTTTCTTCACAGAATTGAAAAAAACTACTTTAAAATTCATATGGAACCAATAAAGAGCCTGCATAGCCAAGACAATCCTAAGCAAAAGGAACAAAACTGGAGGCATCATGCTCCCTGACTTCAAACTATACTACAAGGCTGCAGTAACCAAAATAGCATGGTATTGGTACCAAAATAGATACATAGACCAATGGAACAGAACAGAGGCCTCAGAAATAACACCACACATCTACAACCATCTGATCTTTGACAAACCTGACAAAAGCAAGCAATGCTGGAAGGATTCCCTATTTAATAAATGGTGCAGGGAAAACTAGCTAGCTGTATGTAGAAAGCTGAAATTGGATCCCTTCCTTACCCTGTATGCAAAAAAATAAATAAATAAATAACTCAAGATGGATTAAAGACTTAAATGTAAGATCAAACACCATAAAAACCCTAGAAGAAAACCTAGGCAATACCATTTAGGACATAAGCATGGGCAAAAACTTCACGACTAAAACACCAAAAGCAATGGCCAAAAAAAAAAAAAAAAAAAAAAGCAAATGGGACCTAATTAAACTAAAGAGCTTCTGCACAGCAAAATGAACTATCATCAGAGTGAACAGGCAACCTACAGAATGGGAGAAAATCTTTGCAATCTACCCATCTGACGATAGGCTAATATCCAGAATCTACAAAGAACTTAAAACAAATTTACAAGAAAAAAACAACTCCATCAAAAAGCGGGCAAAGGATATAAACAGACACTTTTCAAAAGAAGACATTTATGTAGCCAACAGACATATGAAAAAATGCTCATCATCACTGGTCATCAGAGAAATGCAAATCAAAACCACAATGGGATACCATCTCACGCCAGTTAGAATGGCAGTCATTAAAAAGTCAGGAAACAACAGATACTGGAGAGAATGTGGAGAAATAGGAATGCTTTTACACTGTTGGTGGTAGTGTAAATTAGTTCAACCAGTGTGGAAGACAGCACGACGATTCCTCAAGAATCTAGAACTAGAAATACCATTTGACCCAGTGATCCCATTACTGGGTATATACCCAAAGGATTATAAATCATTCTACTATAAAGGCACATGCACATGTATGTTTATTGTGGTACTCTTCACAATAGCAAAGACTAGGAACCAACCCAAATGTCCATCAATGATAGACTGGATTAAGAAAATGTGGCACATCTACACCATGGAATACTATGCAGCCATAAAAAAGGATGAGTTCATGTCCTTTGCAGGGACGTCGATGAAGCTGGAAATCATCATTCTAAGCAAACTATCACAAGGACAGAAAACCAAACACCACAAGTTCTCACTCATAGGTGGGAGGTGAACAACAAGAACCCATGGACCTGTTCAGGAGTGGAGGGCTGGGGAAGGGATAGCATTAGGAGAAATACCTAATGTAAATGACAAGTTGATGGGTGCAGAAAAACAACATGGCCCATGTATACCTATGTAACCGACCTTCATATTGTGCACATGTACCCTAGAACTTAAAGTATAATAATTTAAACAAAAATAAAGATAAATAGAACATTACTAGCCCCTCGGAAGCCCCCTTCATTCTTTCCTGCCATGAACATTCCTTGACTTCATCCTGCTTTCTAGCATTGTAGGTTAATTTTATCTGTTTTTGGACTTTATATAAGTGGGATTGTAAATTATATGTTCTATGCCTCTCTTCTCTTGCTCAACATTAGGAGTCATCCATATCATTGTGTATGGCAACACTTTGTTCATTCCCATAACCTATAGTATATTTTACTAGATAAATATGCTACAGTTTACTTACCTATTGTACTTTTGGCGAACATTTGTGACATTTAAAAATTTGGGATATTACAAACAATGGAGGAACAAACATTTTTACATGTCTTTTGGTGAACATATGTGGGCTTTTTGCATGCATTTTTGTAAGCTGATTAATAAACACCCTGTTCTACAAGAAGTTTCCATGCCAATTCATGTAGAGCTGCTGAGTCTGTAACAACTCCATAGTATTTAATTGTATGATGTCCTGGAATATATTTCCCTGTTGGTCATTTAGTCACATGGCAGAAACCACTAGTTGTTGCTAAAATTCATTCTCCCTTTCTTCTATGGTAATATACCTCCACATTTTTAGCTAGGCAGATGGTTGCCTAGAATAAAGGCTACCAAAAAAGGTGCAACCGAGTTACTAAGTTCTTAATAACAGGATGTAGGTAGAAGTATGGCATGGCAGACTCCATGATCCTTCCTAAAGAAATGAATGCTTACATACTTTGCTTTTGTATCTCCCTTCCTCAGTGCTGCCTATAAGCACATACTGCCTGCCATCTCCTACTTGAGGTTGAGCCTCATACAGTGACCACAAGATAGAAGGAGCCTGGTTCCTGATATAATCAAGTGTTATATATACCTTAGACTGCCTATCTGGGCTTTGACAAGAGAGAGAAATGAATATTCATCTTGTTTGAGCTACAGTGGTTTTTCTAACATTCATAATTGAAATAGATTATAACTTCACAAGTTAGTTTCAAATTTTTGCTATTGTACACTCTATAGTAGTGAATATTATGCCATGTATCTTTACATATATGTATTTTTTGAGACAGAATTTCACTCTTGTTGCCCAGGCTGGAGTGCAATGGCATAATCTTGGCTCACTGCAACCTCCACCTCCTGACCTCAAGCAATTCTCCTGCCTCAGCCTCCTGAGTAGCTGGAATTACAGGCATCCACCACCATGTCTGGCTAATATTTTGTATTTTTAGTAGAGACTGGGTTTATCCATGTTGGTCAGGCTGATCTTGAACTCCTGACCTCAGTGATCTGCCCACCTAAGCTTCCCAAGTGCTGGGATTACAGGTGTGAGCCACCACAACCAGCATATCTTTATATTTTTATATGTCTATTTCGTAGAAAAAAAAATTCTACAGATGGAATTGCTAGGTCAAAACTAAGAGAAGATGGCTGAATAGGAAAAGCTCCAGCCTCCAGCTCCCAGCATAAGCGACACAGAAGACAGGTGATTTCTGCATTTCCAACTGAGGTACCGGTTTCATTTCACTGGGGCACGTCAGACAGTGGGTGCAGGACAATGGGTGCAGCCCACTGAGCGAGAGCCAAAGCAGGGCAAGTCATCACCTCACCCGCAAGGAGGAAGGGAATCCCTTTTCCTAGCCAAGGGAAACCTTGACACACAACACCTGGAAAATCGGGTCACTCCCACCCTAATACTGTACTTTACCAAGGGTCTTAGCAAACGGCACACCAGGAGATTATATCCCGTGCCTGGCTCAGAGGGTCCCACGCCCATGGAGCCTCCCTCATTGCTAGCACAGCAGTCTGAGATCTAACTGCAAGGCTGCAGTGAGGCTGGGGGAGGGGCACCCGCCACTGCTGAGGCTTGAGTAGGTAAGAAAAGCAGCCAGGAAACTCGAACTGGGTGGAGCCCACTGCAGCTCAAGGAGGCCTGCCTGCCTCTGCAGACTCCACCTCTGGAGACAGGACATAGCCAAACAAAAGGCAGCAGAAACCTCTGCAGATGTAAATGTCCCTGTCTGACAGCTTTGAAGAGAGTAGTGGTTCTCCCATCATGGAGTTTGAGATCTGAGAATGGACAGACTGCCAGCTTGCGTGGGTCCCTGACCCCTGAGTAGCCTAACTGGGAGACATCCCCACTAGGGGCAGACTGACACCTCACACCTCACAGGGCCGGTTACCCCCCTGAGACGAAACTTCCAGAGGAACAATCAGGCAGCAACAATTGCTCTCCGGCAATATTCACTCTTCTGCAGCCTCTGCTGCTGATACCCAGGCAAACAGGGTCTGGAGTGGACCTCAAGCAAACTCCAACAGACCTGCAGCTGAGGGTCCTGACTGTTAGAAGGAAAACTAACAAACAGAAAGGACGTCCACACCAAAACCCCATCTGTACGTCACCATCATCAAAGACCAAAGGTAGATAAAACCACAAAGATGGGAAAAAAGCAATGCAAAAAAGCTGAAAATTCTAAAATTCAGAGCACCTCTCCCCCTCCAAAGGAACACAGCTCCTCACCAGCAATGGAACAACGCTGGATGGAGAATGACTTTGACAAGTTGAGAGAAGAAGGCCTCAGATGATCAAACTTCTCTGAGCTAAAGGAGGAAGTTGGAACTCATCGCAAAGAAGCTAAAAACCTTGAAAAAAGATTTGACAAATGGCTAACTGAATAACCAATGTAGAGAAGTCCTTAAATGACTTGATAGAGCTGAAAACCATGACACGAGAACTACCTGACAATGCACAAGCTTCAGTAACTGACTCGATCGACTGGAGGAAAGGGTATCAGTGATTGAAGATCAAATGAATGAAATGAAGTGAGAACAGAAGTTTAGAGAAAAAAGAGTAAAAAGAAATGAACAAAGCCTCCAAGGAATATGGGACTATGTGAAAAGACCAAATCTATGCCTGATTGGTGTACCTGAAAGTGACAGGGAGAATGGAACCAAGTTGGAAAACACCCTGCAGGATATTATCCAGGAGAAGATCCCCAACCTAGCAAGGCAGGCCAACATTCAAATTCAGGAAATGCAGAGAATGCCACAAAGATACTTCTCGAGAAGAGCAACTCCAAGACACATAACCAAAGTTGAAATGAGGGAAAAAATGTTAAGGGCAGCCAGAGAGAAAGGTCGGGTTACCCACAAAGGGAAGCCCATCAGACTAACAGCGGATTTCTCAGCAGAAACTCTACAAGCCAGAAGAGAGTGGGGGCCAATATTCAACATTCTTAAAGAAAAGAATTTTAAACCCAGAATTTCATATCCAGCCAAACTAAGTTTCATAAGTGAAGGAGAAATAAAATCCTTTACAGACAAGTAAATGCTTAGAGATTTTGTCACCACCATGCCTGCCCTACAAGAGCTCCTGAAGGAAGCACTGAACATGGAAAGGAACAACCAGTACCATTCACTGCAAAAACAGGCCAAAATGTAAAGATCATCGATGCGAGGAAGAAACTGCATCAACTAACGAGCAAAATAACCAACTAACATCATAATAACAGGATCAGGTTCACACATAACAATATTAACCTTAAATGTAAATGGAATAAATGCTCCAATTAAAAGACGCACACTGGCAAATTGTATAAAGAGCCAATATCCATCAGTTTGCTGTATTCAGAAGACCCATCTCACATGCAGAGACACACATAGGCTCAAAACAAAGGGTTGGAGGAAGATCTACCAAGCAAATGGAAAACAAAAAAAGGCCGGGGTTGCAATCCTAGTCTCTGATAAAATAGACTTTAAACCAACAAAGATCAAAAGGGACAAAGAAGGCCATTACATAATGGTAAAGGGATAAATTCAACAAGAAGAGCTAACTATCCTAAATATATCTGCACCCAATATAAGAGCACCCAGATTCATAAAGCAAGTCCTTAGAGACTTACAAAGAGACTTAGACTCCCACACAATAGTAATAGGAGACTTTAACACCCCACTGTCAACATGAGACAGATCAATGAGACAGAAAGTTGACAATGATATCCAGGAATTGAACTCAACTCTTCACCAAGCTGACCTAATAGACATCGACAGAACTCTCCACCCAAAATCAACAGAATATATATTTTTCCCAGCACCACATCACACACTTATTCCAAAATTGACAACATAGTTGGAAGTAAAGCACTCCTCAGCAAATGCAAAAGAACAGAAATTATAACAAACTGTCTCTCAGACCACAGTGCAATCAAACTAGAATTCAGGATTAAGAAACTCACTCAAAACCACACAACTACATGGAAACTGAATAACTGCTCCTGAATGACTACTGGGTACATAACAAAATGAAGACAGAAATAAAAATGTTTTTTGAAACCAATAAGAACAAAGAAACAACGTACCAGAGTCTCTGGGACACATTTAAAGCAGTATGTAGAGGGAAATTTATAGCACTAAATGCCCATAAGAGAAAGCAGGAAAGATCTAAAATTGACACCCTAATATCACGATTAAAAGAAATAGAGAAGCAAGGGCAAACACATTCAAAAGCTAGCAGAAGGCAAGAAATAACTAATATCAGAGCAGAACTGAAGGAGCTAGAGACACGAAAAACCCTTCAAAAAATCAGTGAATCCAGGAGCTGGTTTTTTGAAAAGATCAACAAAATTGATAGACCACTAGCAAGACTAATAAAGAAGAAAAGAGATAAGAATCAAATAGACGCAATAAAAAATGATAAAGGGGATATTACCACTGACCACACAAAAATACAAACTACTATCAGAGAATACTATAAACACCTCTATGCAAATAAACTAGAAAACCTAGAAGAAATGGATAAATTCCTGGACACATATACTCTCCCAAGACTAAACTAGGAAAAAGTTGAATCCCTAAATAGACCAATAACAGGCTCTGAAATTGAGGCAATAATTAATAGTCTACCAACCAAAAACAGTCCAGGACCAGACAGATTCACAGCCAAATTCTACCAGAGGTACAAGGAGGAGCTGGTACCATTCCTTCTGAAACTATTCCGATCAATAGGAAAAGAGGGAATCCTCCCTAACTCATTTTATGAGGCCAACAACATCCTGATACCAAAGCCTGGCAGAGACACAACAAAAAAAGAGAATTTTAGACCAATGAACAGTGATACAAAAATCCTCTATAAAATACTGGCAAACCGAATCTAGCAGCACATCAAAAAGCTTATCCATCATGATCAAGTAGGCTTCATCCCTGGGATGCAAGGCCGGTTCAATATATGAAAATCAATAAAAGTAATCCATCATATAAACAAAACCAAAGACAAAAACCATATGATTATCTCAATAGATGCAGAAAAGGCCTTTGACAAAATTCAACAGCCCTTCATGCTAAAAACTCTCAATAAATTCGGTATTGATGGAACGTATCTCAAAATAATAAGAACTATTTATGACAAACCCACAGTCAATATCATACTGAATGGGCAAAAACTGGAAGCATTCCCCTTGAAAACTGGCACAAGACAGGGATGCCCTCTCTCACCACTCCTATTCAACACAGTGTTGGAAGTTCTGGCTGGGGCAATCAGGCAAGGGAAAGAAATGAAGCATATTCAATTAGGAAAAGAGGAAGTCAAATTGTCCCTGTTTGCAGATGATGTGATTGTGTATTTGGAAAACCCCATCGTCTCAGCCCCAAATCTCCTTAAGCTGATAAGCAACCTCAGCAAAGTCTCAGGATACAAAATCAATGTGCAAAAATCACAAGCACTCTTATACACCAATAATAGACAAACAGAGAGCCAAATCATGAGTGAACTCCCATTCAAAATTGCTTCAAAGAGAATAAAATACCTAGGAAACTAACTTACAAGGGATGTAAAGGACCTCTTCAAGGACAGCTACAAACCACTGCTCAATGAAATAAAAGAGGACACAAACAAATGGAAGAACATTCCATGCTCATGGATAGGAAGAATCAATATCGTGAAAATGGCCATACTGCCCAAGGTAATTTATAGATTCAATGCCATCCCCATTAAGCTACCAATGACTTTCTTCACAGAATTGGAAAAACTACTTTAAAGTTCATATGGAACCAAAAAAGAGCCCGTATTGTCAAGACAATCTTAAGCAAAAAGAACAAAGCTGGAGGCATCACACTACCTGACTTCAAACTATACTACAAGGCTACAGTAACCAAAATAGCATGGTACTGATACCAAAACAGAGATACAGATCAATGGAACAGAACAGAGCCCTCAGAAATAATACGACACATCTACAACCATCTGATCTTTGACAAACCTGACAAAAACAAGAAATGGGGAAAGGATTCCCTATTTAATAAATGGTGCTGGGAAAACTGGCTAGCCATAAGTAGAGGGCTGAAACTAAAAAAGGATGAGTTCATGTCCTTTGTAGGACATGGATGCAGCTGGAAACCATCATTCTCGGCATACTATTGCAAGAACAGAAAACCAAACACTGTATATTCTCACTCATAGGTGGGAATTGAACAATAAGAACACTTGGACACAGGAAGGGGAACATCACACACTGGGGTCTGTTGTGGGGAGGGAGGAGGGGCGAGGGGGGAGGGATAGCATTAGGAGATATACTTAACGTAAATGACGATTTAATGGGTGTAGCACACCAACATGGCACATGTACACATATGTAACAAACCTGCACGTTGTGCACATGTACCCTAGAGCATAAAGTATATGTATATTAAAAAAACTAAGAGCACTTTAAACTATAGATACGGTACAATGTTCCTCCAAAATTACATTACACAGACATAAGTGACATTTCTGTCTGAAATACACTGGGTGTCAAATTGCTAAACCTCTTGTATGTGAAAGAGAAACAACCATAACAAACAAAAGAAGCAGTGATCAAACCCTAATTTCCTTTTTCACATCTTTGTCGTGGGAAGAAAACTGAGAAGATTTTCATTTAAGGGGCCTATTTTTCTTTCTTTTTTTGTGACTTGTCTGTTCAAATGCTTTGTCTAACTTTCCAATGTAGACAGTCTTTTTTTTTTTTTTTTGAGATGGAGTCTCACTCTGTCACCCAGGCTGGAGTGCAGTGGCGTCATCTCCGTGCACTGCACCTGCCTCCCGGGTTCACACCATTCTCCTGCCTCAGCCTCACAAGTAGCTGGGACTACACGTACCTGCTACCACCACGCCCTGCTAATTTTTTTGTATTTTTAGTAGAGACAGGGTTTCACCATGCTAGACAGGATGGGCTTGATCTCCTGACCTCGTGACCTGCCCGCCTCAGCCTCCCAAAGTGCTGGGATTACAGGCATGAGCTACCGCGCCCAGCCCATTGTAGACAGCCTTTATGACTATTTTAACCAATATTTATAATAGAGTTTGTCCTTTGATTTTGTTTTGATTAGCTTTATTTTTTTATATATAATAGAGCAAACCTTTCTACATTCTTATCAAATATAAAGTATTCATACACATTTTTCTTCCAGAAAAAATTTAGAGTCAAGCACTCAAGTTCCAAAAAAAGTTAATAATTTGATTAAAATTTTATTAAACATATTTAATTTGGAGAAGGCTGAGATAATCAATATATAAAAAATGCTGAATATTCTCATCCAGTCAGATGATGTCTCTCCACTAATTAAGTCTTGTAGTCTAAGTAACATTCTGTAAATTTATCCACATAGGGAATACTTACTTTTTCTAAGTGCATATTAAGGTATTTTAGAGTCTTCAGTGTAAATAGAAACTCTTTGCTTTTACAAATTCAATTTGATAAAGTCTGATTCATGAGAATTCTTTTGAGTTTCATTTTGTTTTTTATCTGTCCTCTTAACTCATTGTTTTTATTAATTTTGTGTTTCATTTTCTGAAAATTATATCAGTGGCTGTGTAACTTATGTTTATTTTAATATGTATATCTTATTTTTCTTGTCATATTGCACTGGAAATAAAAAAAAATAACGGTACTGAATACTATCAGTGAAAGTAGTCAGGCTTTTTCTCTTGCTAACAGAAACTCCTTTAGTACTTCATCATTAAGATGTTTAATGTAGAGGGCGGAGCAAGATGGCCGAATAGGAACAGCTCCAGTCTCCAACTCCCAGCGCGAGCGACACAGAAGACCGGTGATTTCTGCATTTTCAACTGAGGAACTGGGTTCATCTCACTGGGGAGTGCCGGACGATCGGTGCTGGTCAGCTGCTGCAGCCCGACCAGCGAGAGCTGAAGCAGGGCGAGGCATTGCCTCACCTGGGAAGTGCAAGGGGGAAGGGAGTCCCTTTTCCTAGCCAGGGGAACTGAGACACACAACACCTGGAAAATCGGGTAACTCCCACCCCAATACTGTGCTTTAAGCAAACAGGCACACCAGGAGATCATATCCCACACCTGGCCGGGAGGGTCCCACACCCACGGAGCCTCCCTCATTGCTAGCACAGCAGTCTGTGATCTACTGGCAAGGCAGCAGCGAGGCTGGGGGAGGGGCGCCCGCCATTGCTGAGGCTTAAGTAGGTAAACAAAGCTGCTGGGAAGCTCGAACTGGGTGGAGCTCACAGCAGCTCAAGGAAACCTGCCTGTCTCTGTAGACTCCACCTCTGGGGACAGGGCAATAACAAACACAGCTGAAACCTCTGCAGACGCAAACGACTCTGTCTGACAGCTTTGAAGAGAGCAGTGGATCTCCCAACACGGAGGTTGAGATCTGAGAAGGGACAGACTCCCTGCTCAAGTGGGTCCCTGACCCCTGAGTAGCCTAACTGGGAGACATCCCCCACTAGGGGCAGTCTGACACCCCACACCTCACAGGGTGGAGTACACCCCTGAGAGGAAGCTTCCAAAGCAAGAATCAGACAGGTACACTCGCTGTTCAGAAATATTCTATCTTCTGCTGCCTCTGCTGCTGATACCCAGGCAAACAGCGTCTGGAGTGGACCTCAAGCAATCTCCAACAGACCTACAGCTGAGGGTCCTGACTGTTAGAAGGAAAACTATCAAACAGGAAGGACACCTACACCAAAACCCCATCAGTACATCACCATCATCAAAGACCAGAGGCAGATAAAACCACAAAGATGGGGAAAAAGCAGGGCAGAAAAGCTGGAAATTCAAAAAATAAGAGCGCATCTCCCCTGGCAAAGGAGTGCAGCTCATCGCCAGCAACGGATCAAAGCTTGACGGAGAATGACTTTGACGAGATGAGAGAAGAAGGCTTCAGTCCATCAAATTTCTCAGAGCTAAAGGAGGAATTACGTACCCAGCGCAAAGAAACTAAAAATCTTGAAAAAAAGGTGGAAGAATCGATGGCTAGAGTAATTAATGCAGAGAAGGTCATAAACGAAATGAAAGAGATGAAAACCATGACACGAGAAATACGTGACAAATGCACAAGCTTCAGTAACCGACTCGATCAACTGGAAGAAAGAGTATCAGTGATTGAGGATCAAATGAATGAAATGAAGCGAGAAGAGAAACCAAAAGAAAAAAGAACAAAAAGAAATGAACAAAGCCTGCAAGAAGTATGGGATTATGTAAAAAGACCAAATCTACGTCTGATTGGGGTGCCTGAAAGTGAGGGGGAAAATGGAACCAAGTTGGAAAACACTCTTCAGGATATCATCCAGGAGAACTTCCCCAACCTAGTAGGGCAGGTCAACATTCAAATCCAGGAAATACAGAGAACGCCACAAAGATACTCCTCGAGAAGAGCAACTCCAAGACACATAATTGCCAGATTCACCAAAGTTGAAATGAAGGAAAAAATCTTAAGGGCAGCCAGAGAGAAAGGTCGGGTTACCCACAAAGGGAAGCCCATCAGACTAACAGCAGATCTCTCGGCAGAAACTCTCCAAGCCAGAAGAGAGTGGGGGCCAATATTCAACATTCTTAAAGAAAAGAATTTTAAACCCAGAATTTCATATCCAGCCAAACTAAGTTTCATAAGTGAAGGAGAAATAAAATCCTTTACAGATAAGCAAATGCTTAGAGATTTTGTCACCACTAGGCCTGCCTTACAAGAGACCCTGAAGGAAGCACTAAACATGGAAAGGAACAACTGGTACCAGCCATTGCAAAAACATGCCAAAATGTAAAGACCATTTAGGCTAGGAAGAAACTGCATCAACTAACGAGCAAAATAAACAGTTAATATCATAATGGCAGGATCAAGTTCACACATAACAATCTTAACCTTAAATGTAAATGGACTAAATGCTCCAATTAAAAGACACAGACTGGCAAACGGATAAAGAGTCAAGACCCATCAGTCTGCTGTATTCAGGAGACCCATCTCACACGCAGAGACATGCATAGGCTCAAAATAAAGGGATGGAGGAAGATTTACCAAGCAAATGGAGAACAAAAAAAAGCGGGGTTTGCAATACTAGTCTCTGATAAAACACACTTTAAACCATCAAAGATCAAAAGAGACAAAGAAGGCCATTACATAATGGTAAAGGGATCAATTCAACAGGAAGAGCTAACTATCCTAAATATATATGCACCCAATACAGGAGCACCCAGATTCATAAAGCAAGTCCTTAGAGACTTACAAAGAGACTTAGACTCCCATACAATAATAATGGGAGACTTCAACACTCCACTGTCAACATTAGACAGATCAACGAGACAGAAAGTTAACAAGGATATCCAGGAATTGAACTCATCTCTGCAGCAAGCAGACCTAATAGACATCTATAGAACTCTCCACCCCAAATCAACAGAATATACATTCTTCTCAGCACCACATCGTACTTACTCCAAAATCGACCACGTAATTGGAAGTAAAGCACTCCTCAGCAAATGTACAAGAACAGAAATTATAACAAACTGTCTCTCAGACCACAGTGCAGTCAAACTAGAACTCAGGACTAAGAAACTCAATCAAAACCGCTCAACTACATGGAAACTGAACATCCTGCTCCTGAATGACTACTGGGTACATAACGAAATGAAGGCAGAAATAAAGATATCTTTGAAACCAATGAGAACAAAGATACAACATACCAGAATCTCTGGGACACATTTAAAGCAGTGTGTAGAGGGAAATTTATAGCACTAAATGCCCACAAGAGAAAGCAGGAAAGATCTAAAATTGACACTCTAACATCACAATTAAAAGAACTAGAGAAGCAAGAGCAAACACATTCGAAAGCTAGCAGAAGGCTAGAAATAACTAAGATCAGAGCAGAACTGAAGGAGATAGAGACACAAAAAACTCTCCAAAAAATCAATGAATCCAGGAGTTGGTTTTTTGAAAAGATCAACAAAATTGACAGACCACTAGCAAGACTAATAAAGAAAAAAAGAGAGAAGAATCAAATCGACGCAATTAAAAATGATAAAGGGGATATCACCACCGACCCCACAGAAATACAAACTACCATCAGAGAATACTATAAACACCACTACGCAAATAAACTGGAAAATCTAGAAGAAATGGATAATTTCCTGGACACTTACACTCTTCCAAGACTAAACCAGGAAGAAGTTGAATCCCTGAATAGACCAATAGCAGGCTCTGATTGAGGCAATAATTAATAGCCTACCAACCAAAAAAAGTCCAGGACCAGATGGATTCACAGCTGAATTCTACCAGAGGTACAAGGAGGAGCTGGTACCATTCCTTCTGAAACTATTCCAATCAATAGAAAAAGAGGGAATCCTCCCTACCTCATTTTATGAGGCCAACATCATCCTGATACCAAAGCCTGGCAGAGACACAACAAAAAAAGAGAATTTTAGACCAATATCCCTGATGAACATCGATGCAAAAATCCTCAATAAAATACTGGCAAACCGGATTCAGCAGCACATCAAAAAGCTTATCCACCATGATCAAGTGGGCTTCATCCCTGGGATGCAAGGCTGGTTCAACATTCGCAAATCAATAAACATAATCCAGCATATAAACAGAACCAAAGACAAGAACCACATGATTATCTCAATAGATGCAGAAGAGGCTTTTGACAAAATTCAACAGCCCTTCATGCTAAAAACGCTCAATAAATTCGGTATTGATGGAACGTACCTCAAAATAATAACGCTATTTATGACAAACCCACAGCCAATATCATACTGAATGGGCAAAAACTGGAAAAATTCCCTTTGAAAACTGGCACAAGACAGGGATGCCCTCTCTCACCACTCCTATTCAACATAGTGTTGGAAGTTCTGGCTAGGGCAATTAGGCAAGAGAAAGAAATCAAGGGTATTCAGTTAGGAAAAGAAGAAGTCAAACTGTCCCTGTTTGCAGATGACATGATTGTATATTTAGAAAACCCCATTGTCTCAGCCCAAAATCTCCTTAAGCTGATAAGCAACTTCAGCAAAGTCTCAGGATACAAAATTAATGTGCAAAAATCACAAGCATTCTTATACACCAGTAACTGACAAACAGAGAGCCAAATCAGGAATGAACTTCCATTCACAATTGCTTCAAAGAGAATAAAATACCTAGGAATCCAACTTACAAGGGATGTAAAGGACCTCTTCAAGGACAGCTACAAACCACTGCTCAGTGAAATAAAAGAGGACACAAACAAATGGAAGAACATACCATGCTCATGGATAGGAAGAATCAATATCGTGAAAATGGCCATACTGCCCAAGGTAATTTATAGATTCAATGCCATCCCCATCAAGCTACCAATGAGTTTCTTCACAGAATTGGAAAAAACTGCTTTAAAGTTCATATGGAACCAAAAAAGAGCCCACATCTCCAAGACAATCCTAAGTCAAAAGAACAAAGCTGGAGGCATCACGCTACCTGACTTCAAACTATACTACAAGGCTACAGTAACCAAAACAGCATGGTACTGGTACCAAAACAGAGATATAGACCAATGGAACAGAACAGAGTCCTCAGAAATAATACCACACATCTACAGCCATCTGATCTTTGACAAACCTGAGAGAAACAAGAAATGGGGAAAGGATTCCCTATTTAATAAATGGTGCTGGGAAAATTGGCTAGCCATAAGTAGAAAGCTGAAACTGGATCCTTTCCTTACTCCTTATACGAAAATTAATTCAAGATGGATTAGAGACTTAAATGTTAGACCTAATACCATAAAAATCCTAGAGGAAAACCTAGGTAGTACCATTCAGGACATAGGCATGGGCAAAGACTTCATGTCTAAAACACCAAAAGCAACGGCAGCAAAAGCCAAAATTGACAAATGGGATCTCATTAAACTAAAGAGCTTCTGCACAGCAAAAGAAACTACCATCAGAGTTTACAGGCAACCTACAGAAAGGGAGAAAATTTTTGCAATCTACTCATCTGACAAAGGGCTAATATCCAGAACCTACAAAGAACTCAAACAAATTTACAAGAAAAAAACAAACAACCCCATCAAAAAGTGGGCAAAGGATATGAACAGACATTTCTCAAAAGAAGACATTCATACAGCCAACAGACACATGAAAAAATGCTCATCATCACTGGCCATCAGAGAAATGCAAATCAAAACCACAATGAGATACCATCTCACAGCAGTTAGAATGGCGATCATTAAAAAGTCAGGAAAAAACAAGTGCTGGAGAGGATGTGGAGAAATAGGAACACTTTTACACTGTTGGTGGGATTGTAAACTAGTTCAACCATTATGGAAAACAGTATGGCGATTCCTCAAGGATCTAGAATTAGATGTACCATATGACCCAGCCATCCCATTACTGGGTATATACCCAAAGGATTATAAATTATGCTGCTATAAAGACACATGCACACGTATGTTTATTGCGGCACTATTCACAATAGCAAAGACTTGGAATCAACCCAAATGTCCATCAGTGACAGATTGGATTAAGAAAATGTGGCACATATACACCATGGAATACTATGCAGCCATAAAAAAGGATGAGTTTGCGTCCTTTGTAGGGACATGGATGCAGCTGGAAACCATCATTCTTAGCAAACTATCACAAGAACAGAAAACCAAACACCGCATGTTCTCACTCATAGGTGGGAACTGAACAATGAGATCACTCGGACTCAGGAAGGGGAACATCACACACCGGGGCCTATCATGGGGAGGGGGGAGGGGGGAGGGATTGCATTGGGAGTTATACCTGATGTAAATGATGAGTTGATGGGTGCAGCACACCAACATGGCACAAGTATACATATGTAACAAACCTGCACGTTATGCACATGTACCCTACAACTTAAAGTACAATAATAATAAATAAATTAAAAAAAAAAAAGAATAAAAGGAAGCAACTATGTAACAGAAAAAAAAAAGATGTTTAATGTAGAAATCTTTAGAAAATCAAATCAAGATATTATGATAAAGTTTTAAAATGTTTGTCTTACTTTAATACATTTTTTTTAGTTAGGGTGTAACCCTCCAAAACTAAGTTATCCTCCATCTCAGTTAGGCATCATAGCATTAGTCCAGTTACCCAGAAGTCTTAGCTTTGCTTCCTCTTCCCCTACAACGCACTTTTAGAATGTCAGCAAGTCCTCTCATGATTTTCTTTTCTTCATTCTTACCATCCTAGTTAAGGCTTTTATGTCTTGACCATGCAAACCACAAAGCCCACTAAAAATGAGAAAGATAATAGATACTAGCTCCCATTTCTGGTCTCTGGTACCAAAGTCTAATTCAGCATAATTCAGCTCAGCATAATGCTATCGATTGGTAGTGTGTTTAGGCCCTATTGAAAGAGCCTAACTCAAGTCTTGAGACAGAAATTGAAAAGGATTATACTGGAAAATACTGTAGAATTTGGTAGTCTAGAAAGCTGTATTACAGAAAGCAACATCAGCTGGAATTGTTTCACAGTCATAAAGAAAATATTTTGGCCACTCTGAGGGATGTTCCAGGAACTAGTTTCAGTCTTACTCTAGCTATATAACACTTTCAGGTCAGCAAAAAGGTCAAAAAACAGCCAGCGTTCAGAATGAACACGCATTTGAGATTTGTGAGAAGAGGAATTCACATCTAAAGTCTAGAAGAACAGATCTTAGACATTCTGGCCATAATTCGTTTGTTATTGATACCATATGATTGCAATGACATTCTATGGTGTAAGGGCAATACTCGCTGCCAAGACACAAAACCTTGTATGAAGTTTTCTGGTTTTGGCCCCTCATGTAACAAAGATGTAATTTTGGTTATTTTCATTTTTCTATTCCTCCAAGTGCCTTGCTGTTTCTTCCTCTAATCTCCAGCTATTTCATGCCAAAATGATCAAGACAACTTTTTTAAAAAGATTTTTTGAGAGTATCTTCTTTAAGATTACAGGAAGTAGCAATTTGGCCTCTAATTTATCTCATAGGTGAAACTTTACTTCTTTCGTTTTTCTAAGAAGTACCATCAGAATATAATCTTAAAATTTAATGGTTGTGAAACTTGACTATAGGATTTGCTTTCTGCTGATGCTATGGGGGCTCCCTTCTAACCCAGATTAATTTACACTGAAAATGGCAAATGCTTTCCCCTTTCCCCAAGAAGATGGAAAAGTAAGTTGCATTCACTAGCTAAAGATAAATTAATTACTTAAAGTTGCCTAGTGGCAATAATGTGTTGAATTCAAATAGTTGAAACAGGCAACTTCTGGCGCATATACGTATGTCAGCAATTGGCTTATTTCTTGATGTCAATGTTTTGGCTTTATTTGGTGAACTGGTGGTTGAATCAATCCTTACTTGCTATTCAGACTACCTCTTAGCCTTCTGAGGACCAGAACCAGCTGGATGGCTCATTTGACTTTGGTCAGAAAGGTCCTTAATCTCTAAGTACATCAGTTCAAGCACAGACTCAGACTGAGATGGAGAAATGAAAGATGGCCCACTTTGGGAGGCTGAGGTGGGTAGATTGCTTGAGCCCAGGAGTTCGAGATCAGCCTGGGCAAAATGGAGAAACACCATCTCTATGAAAAACTGCAAAAAATTAGCTAGCCTTCATGGTGCACGCCCATAGTCCCAGCTATTAGGTTGCAGTGGGAAGATCACCTGTTCCCGGAAGGTCGAGGCTTCAGTGAGCCATAATTGTGCCATTGCACTCCAGCCTGGGTGACAGAATGAGACCCTGTCTTAAAAAAAAAAAAAAAAGGACCAACAAAACAAAACAAAAAATAATTCAAATAGGCCTCTCTCCCAGGATTAACCATTTGGCTACAAAGAGTAAAGAGACTTCTACATCTTGGCATTACTTGGTGAGGGTAGGAAATTATCACATCACATTCTGTCACAGTTTGGGAACTACTTCTAAAGAAATTTGTAATGCAACACGTTCACAAGTAAAGGTAATGTGATACCAGTGCTATCATTATATGGATTTGAGAAGGCGAACAATTAATGCATTACAGCCTCTTCTCACTAGCAGCTAAGGATGTGAAACACATGCAAAATTGCAGACTCTTCCCTCTCCCATCCACATGGAATCAGCTATTCACTACGTTCTTATTGCCTTCACAAATTATCTATATTCATTGTGGTTATGCTAAAAAGTATAGATAAGGGAAGATAATTTACTGATCTCGTAACTCATATAATTTCAAGTGTATTGCAGGGTCAGGTGTTCTTGTTCCAGTTGCAATTGCTGCATAACAACCACCTTGATCCAACTGTGTTAAAAATAACAACATTTGGGCCAGGTGTGGTGGCTCACACCTGTAATCCTAGCACTTTGGGAGGCCAAGGCAGGTGGATTGCCTGAGGTCAGCAACTCGAGACCAGCCTGGGCAACATGGTAAAACCCCATCTCTACTAAAAATACAAAAAATTAGCAGGATGTGGTGATGCACACCTGTAGTCCCAGCTACTTGGGAGGCTGAGGCACAAGAATCGCTTGAACCGGGAGGTGGAGGTTGCAGTGAGCCAAGATCATGTCACTGCACTCCAGCCTGGGTGACAGAGCAAGACTCTGTCTCAAAAAAAAAAAAAAAAAAAAAAAGAAAAGAAAGAAAGAAAGAAAAGAAAGGAATGAAAAGAACGAAAGGAATGAAAGGAAGGAAAGGAAAGAAAGGAAACAAAGATAACAACATTTGTATTCACAGATTCACATATTTTATGGGTCAGGAATTTAGTCTGGACACAGGGCAGATGTTTATATGTCTGCTATGCCACATCGGGGGCATTTGCTTGGCAGACTCAAAGATTAGGGGTGACAAGAGCTGGGAGCAGGAATCATCTGCTTGCATCTTCACTTGCACCTCTGGTAGTTGATTCTGATTATTGGCTGGGACCTCAGATAGACTACTGTCCAAATTGCCTATGCACAGCTTCTGCGCGTGGGTTTTCTGTCCTTCCTCATAGCATGTCTAGCAGCTGTGTTTTAAGAACAAATGTCCTAAGTAGGCAAGGCCGAAGTGCAAGGTGTTCTTATCATCAAGCCTTGGAAGGTACATGGCATTACTTGATTATACTCCATCGGTCAAGATAGTCACAAAATTCTGCCAGCTTGAAACTATAGGTTTTTCTTCAGGGACTCACAATAAAAAGACAAAAAACAAAACAAAACAAAACAAAAAAAACCTCTGACTGTTTATCTCTTATTCTTTCGAGGGAGTTTTGTGTTATATACAAAGAAATATTTACGGATATTGTCCTATTTCCCAGTGACTGAAGGAGACTGCGAATAAAAGATGTTGACATCTCTCTATAGCAGTGCCAAGGAGACAGGTATCTTTGTCTAAATAAGCAAGGCAGGATCACTCTTTTCAGACCCTGATAGAACATCAGGTGGAAGTACCTCTGTCGGTGTCGCCTACAAAGCAACACATTTGAAAACTCTAACTTTGTGTTCCAACTTAGGAGCTCAGCAGTCAGTCTCCCAAATGTGGGGGTATTTGGAGAGCAAGCTTATGAAGAAGGCCAAGGAAACACAAAGACAGCTCTTAGGATACACTTTACTGAAGATAATATCACTCAGACAAGATGCCCAGAAAGTTCAGGATTAAAAAAGGTCTAAAGTCTTCTAACTCACTTCCTATGGAAGTTTATTGTGAACAACAGTAACAAAGCAGCCTCAATTCTCTAATCCTGCAGAGGGTTAAAGAACACCTATTACTCCCTGGAGCTTAATAGAGATGAAATCTTAGGATATAAATATAAGTGCTTAGGATGACCAGGAAGATGGTTATAAACATGTTATACCCAGGTTTAGGTGACAACTACATGTAAGTTATTGTGAGGTCCTTGATTAGTTAGATGACTAAGGTATTAGTTATCTTGGAAGAAAATCTGGATTGATAAATGTGAGATGAATTAGATGCACTAAACATAAAAAGAGAAGCCAGAAAATTGTCCCAGTAATAATCAACCCATCCTTTCTTAGCATAGCTCCCATATTCCAATATTCCAATATACCACAGTTTAGTTCAATGACATCAGTCCCCCAGCAACCACAGTTCTGATTTCAGTTGCTATAGTATATTAACTATGAGTAATTGCATAAAGGAGAAACTTCACTGCTAGACCTTCAACCCACAAATATCCACAAAAAACCCACATGCATACCAGATGTGCATTATGATCAGTGACCAATCATGCCACTTTTTCAATGTCTATTGGTGACTGGTCTCTGCCCATCTTTTATTCAATCCTCACACTGGCAGCAAAGCATGTAGTTGTGTTTTCCTTTTCTTCTAGCGATAAAACTGCATAACATTTTCAAAAATGGCTAATCAAAAGAGAAAATTGGCCAACAGGTGAAGTGTCACAAAGATGAAAGTACAGCAAAGAAACAAAAATAGAGAACTCTATATGATGGTTAATTTTATGCATCAACTTGGATGAGCTAAGCAATGCCCAGGCAGCTGGCAAAACATTATTTCCGTTGTGTCTGTGAGGGTGTCTGCAGAAGACATTAGTGAAATCAGTAAACTGAGTAAAGATCAGATCACCCACACCAGTGTGGTCAGGCATCATCTAATAGAACAAGAAGGTGAAGGAAGGGCAAATTTACTCTCTGTATGAGCTGGGATATTCATCTTATCTTGCAGTTGGACATTGGGACTGTGGTTCTCAGGCATTGGGACTTGGACTTTTAGCTGAATTACTCCACTGGCTTTCTTGGTTCTCCAGATTGTAGATGGTGAAATTTCTCAGCCTCTGTAATTGTGTAAGCCAGTTTCCAAAATAAAATAAATCTTCATATATATACGTATAAATCTTCATGTATATTATAAATCTTCATATATATAAAATAAATCTGTGTGTATGTGTTTGTGTCTGTGTGTGTGTGTGTGTGTGTGTGTGTGTGTGTGTGTGTGTGTACTGTTTCTCTGGAGAACCCTAATACACTCTGAAAGTGAAATTCAAGTTGAGTATTAATGGAATCATGGAAGAAATAGCTATTGGAGGGAATATTGCCACTGAGACATTCCAGAGGAACTTAGGGAAGGCAAACTTAACAACATAAATGAAGAAAATGGATGGGTTCATTCATTTTAGGATACAGGTGTCCTTGAAAAGTTACACTGGCAAAAAAACTCACGTTAAAGGAACTCTCAGAGGCATTTCATGACATTGAAAGAACAAAAAATAGATAGTTGGAAGCTGATTCAAACTTAGAAAAGAATATGACAGTTTTCCAGGGCATAGTAAAGATGCTCACTCCATACACTAAGTCCTACAATGAGAAGAGGAGGGCCAACCTCATTCAAACTATACTCCATGAGATTTTTACAAAGAAATAAAATACTTTATTGCTTCATATTTCTGATGTTTTAAATTACAGCATACTAAATAATTACTAGTTTTACTATTTTAAACAATTCTCCTGTGCATTTATAACCTACAACAAAGGAGTTTTTAAAGTTTCAACAAAATATTTTTAAAGGTCCCAGAACAATTGTAACTTTCCCCTTCGATGAACAAGATCACGTTCCAGTTTCTGTTTACACAGTCATTTCTGTGGCTCCTCATTAGTGTGAAAAACCAGGACTGCCTGTTCTAGGGAGTTGCAGTGGGAAGGGAAATGAAATGGTATACATGGAGTGAAGCAAAACTGTAAGGGCCATGACTGAGTGGCTGTAAAGAATAAGGTCGGATGTGGTGACAGAGTGCCTAGCAGAGAGAAAAAAAAAGTGTACTGTTATTAGAGGAAGAAAACTGGGAAGAGACCTTTGTGGGAAGACAAACTCCAGGAGACATACAGTTGAGAAAAAGAGAGTTGTGAGCTTTGGGAATTATAATTACTTAAGGAAAAAATCAGATGTGTGAAATACAGGATGCGGTGTTGCACCAACATTTGACAATTTGTGATACGGTTGTAGGACAAGAATACAGACCATTGTGGGTATAGCTAAAAGGAATACTTTTCATTCTCATGGCATCTCATGTGCCAGTTACCATGAATTTAGTAGGGCAAACTGATTTTTGGAAACCTACCTTTAAAAAGGTAAAAAAAAAAAAAAAAAAAAAAAAAGCTCTGAATCTTTTAAATTGTGCTGGTTTAGGCAGGACTTTTTAAAGATAGGGTTGTCCTCGTTGAGGATTTGCCTCTTTGATGACAAATGTCTTCTTAAGGAGATGTTAGTTCAGTGATGTATTTTCAGCATTCAGGCCAACAAAGGCAGTTAGAAGAGGAATGTCTGCCGGGTGTCCTAGAGTTCAGCAAAAAAGGACTTGCTCTAGGGGAGGAATTATGAAGGAGAGGCTCCAGCTGAGCTAGAAGATGGTGCCCAGCAGGAGGGAACTGGAACAGATAGATTCTTGCTCTTTTAGAGCTTCGACGATGAAGTCTATTGTTCTGTGGTTTGAGGAACACTCATCATTCACCATAGCTGGTTGACATAATTTACTAAGTTGAATCAAGTACAAAAGGAAAAAGTTCTTTATGATAGGCCAGATTCCATGAGTGGGAATTCCTTTGAGTCAAATAAGGAGAAAATACGCCCCAGTGTTAAAGACTTTCCAGAGACTTCTTCCATTCCACTTTCCGCCCCTCCCTAAATCACTCGCCAAAGAAATGCTTTGCTGGACACTAAAGTGGCCACAGCTGTGCTCATAAGAAAACATCAGAATATAAAATTAATCGTTGTATTTTTTAGTTAACATTTTTGGAATGTGTGTGCAGGGTTAAAGGACAGGTGTTATTAAGATGATAGACATCTTTGAAATGTTTGGAAGTACTGCCAGTTTCTGTGACCAAAAGCTTTCCAAACAGCTGTAATTACTTGAAGGTCAATGAACTAAAAGTTTCCCTGTATCAGCTTTAGGCAAAAAGGTCATTACTGCTTTAGGGGACTGTAATAAATCTGAAAGAAGCTGGCTTGACCCTCCCCTTCTGCACTTCTCTATCTGATCACCCTGAGATCCTTTTCAACTGCCAGCCTTCTGGAAGGCCAGAGTCTAGCCAGTGACTGACTCCCCAAGCAGCCACACAGGGCCTAGAGTTGTACCCTACCTGGACGGGCAAGGTCTTCCATGACTTATGTAGCCGTATCCTCAAATGAGGACCACCACCTAACCCCCTCAAAAACCTGAGATCAATCTTCTATGCTAGGTATGAAAAAAAAAAAAAAAAAGAGAGAGGTAATTACAGTGTTTTATTCCATCAGTGTTTGTAAAAAGTCCACAACTTCTATGCAGGCATCCCGAAGCATCTAGGATTGCAGGGATGGATAGAAAGTCCTTCAATCACAACAGAATTCCTGTTTTGCTCTTTAAAAAAGGAGAGAGGTATGTCTGTTCATATCCTTTGCCCACTTTTTGATGGGGTTGTTTGTTTTTTTCTTGTAAATTTGTTTGAGTTCTTTGTAGGTTCTGGATGTTAGCCCTTTGTCAGATGAGTAGATTGCAAAAATTTTCTCCCATTCTGTAGGTTGCCTGTTCACTCTGATGGTAGTTTCTTTTGCTGTGCAGAAGCTCTTTAGTTTAATGAGATCCCATTTGTCAATTTTGGCTTTTGCTGCCGTTGCTTTTGGTGTTTTAGACATGAAGTCTTTGCCCATGCCTATGTCCTGAATGGTACTACCTAGGTTTTCCTCTAGGATTTTTATGGTATTAGGTCTAACATTTAAGTCTCTAATCCATCTTGAATTAATTTTCGTATAAGGAGTAAGGAAAGGATCCAGTTTCAGCTTTCTACTTACGGCTAGCCAATTTTCCCAGCACCATTTATTAAAACTAGTTCAACCATTATGGAAAACAGTATGGCGATTCCTCAAGGATCTAGAACTAGATGTACCATATGACCCAGCCATCCCATTACTGGGTATATACCCAAAGGATTATAAATTATGCTGCTATAAAGACACATGCACACGTATGTTTATTGCGGCACTATTCACAATAGCAAAGACTTGGAATCAACCCAAATGTCCATCAGTGACAGATTGGATTAAGAAAATGTGGCACATATACACCATGGAATACTATGCAGCCATCAAAAAGGATGAGTTTGTGTCCTTTGTAGGGACATGGATGCAGCTGGAAACCATCATTCTTAGCAAACTATCACAAGAACAGAAAACCAAACACCGCATGTTCTCACTCATAGGTGGGAACTGAACAATGAGATCACTCGGACTCAGGAAGGGGAACATCACACACCGGGGCCTATCATGGGGAGGGGGGAGGGGGGAGGGGGGAGGGGGGAGGGATTGCATTGGGAGTTATACCTGATGTAAATGACGAGTTGATGGGTGCAGCACACCAACAAGGCACAAGTATACATATGTAACAAACCTGCACGTTATGCACATGTACCCTACAACTTAAAGTATAATAATAATAATTAAAAAAAAATAAAAAAAAAATAAAAAAAAAAAAATAAAAAAAAATAAAAAAAATAAAATAAAAAAGGAGAGAGGACAGGCTGACAGATGCAACGGGTGCTTAGACCCACATGCTGTCCACAAAATTGAGATTATCCTCTAATTCTAAAGGGATAGCTTTGGTAACCGTTTTGCCATTGGTGCCATCTCTCAGGAACCTGATAATAAACTACAATGTTTTAAACTTGTACTATATCCAGGAGCTACATAGATATACAAAATATTTTCTTACTTAAATTCCACATGTGTACAATGTAGGTATTATTTTCATTACACAAATATGATAGATGAGATAATAATTTTCTCATAGACACTCAATTAAGTTGGCTGACTGCAAAGAGTTTTAGACAATAAAATTTACATTCCTTATCTTTAGCTTATCATCTTCCAAAGATGATGCTTTAATCATTGTCAGCTGGTTATTAAACATACTGTTCTTTGAGCCCATTCTCATGGGATTTGAAAAATCTGCTTGTAAGCATATCTGGAACTTTTCTAAATTTTCCTTTTTTTTTTTTTTTTTTTTTAAGACGGAGGTCTCACCATGCTGCCCAGGCTGGAGTGCCATGGCTTTTGATAGGAGTGATCATAGTGTACTATAGCCTCAAACTCCTGGCCTCAAGAGATCCTTTGTCCCAGCCTCCTGAGTACAGTGTACAGGCGTGTGCTACCATGCCTAGTGATATCCTGAGCTTTTCATTTACAATAACTGAAGCTCTTACCTTGCCACCTCAGGCCATCTACTAAGAAGTCATAGATATTACTTCAGGGAAAGAAATGCCTGGCTGCAAATATTTTCCTTCAACTGACTTGAAGATAGTTCTGTTAGTGTCTTCCAAGCATAGTTTTCAGTTCGGCGCTCATGCAATACTTTTTATTTATTGGGCCTCCGTTTTCAATAGTAATAATATATGAACTCGGAATAAATATGCTCTTCTTTTAAGAATTTACAATGGTGTATGAATACAAAGACTGCAAAGTGTATTAAAGAGATTTATTATGTAAGAAATTCATTATGAAAGAGTTTAAAGATGAAAGAAATTCATCAAAGGGTTGTATATTTCAAGAAGAAAGTATGACATCATCCAAATACTTATTTCTAGGCTAAATATTATTTCCACCACAAGATAAAAATCTATTCTCCTCTGTGCTAGTGTAAAACTCAAGACTTGGCTTCTTCAGCTGCCCTAGGCTCTGAAATCTTCAACTCGCCACGCTTAGGGTTCCAAACACACACCCCACCTCATACCCCACGCAGAGTTACTTTGCGTCCACACAGCTGAGCTCCATGTGGTGTTTTAACAGTCATAGGATCTAATTCCCACATCTTCTTCTGAGAGCTGAGATTTATGATCCCAATAAAGATTTCGACAGAAAGATGAGGGGAAATAGCTCAGAAGAACTTAATTTAAAATGTTGTCCTGAAATTCCCTACTCATCACCCCATCAATCACAGATTAAAATAAAAGCACATATGAGCTAGTATTACAGGGTCTAACAGGGTAAATATGTTTTGGAATTAGCAACAATCCCTTAATACCAATGTATTATCTTTGAAATTCCCTTTCAGAACAGTGACCTTGATTTGAAATTTAAAAAAAATACATCAGGCAAATCTGTTAAGACATAGTAAATAGGGAGTGGCTAAGACACTCTGAAAACAGATATCAAGGACCTCACCTTCTCATGTTTACTTTTAATCATTTAACAAGCAAGCAAACGTTACAAGATTAGTGAGGTTCTGGAGTAAAAGATGTTTTCATAGTCCCTGATTAAGCCTCACCAGGCTTCCCACTAAAACGCAGCAAGGATGAGAGTGCACCTCACCACTGCACAGCCCAGAATGGTAGCTTACCTCGTTTCAGAACTTGGGAACAGTTTCCACCGTTTGGCCTATCAAACTCTCAAACTCAACCAAGAAACACAATTGGTGGCTCAGTCCTAGAAATGGAGTAAATCTGTTGGCCTGAATAAAAGGTCAAAAATATTCTGTACATTTCTGCAGAAAACTGGACTCCTTTTCATCTATTGCAGGCCTTGCTTTTCCAGGCAAACAGAATGAGGTTTCTTGTCTCTTTCTGATCTCCCACTCACCTCTCCAAAATCCTAAGTCCCTCTCTCATACATAATATGTCCTATTTTTCATGTCTCTATAATAGTTTTAAAAAGATAATTGTGGAAGTAATATATACCTATTTGGAAACATCTGGAAAACTAGAAAACTACAAAAAGGAAATAATCACCAGAGACACCCGATGTTCATATTTCAGCCACTTCACTGTTAAGCTGTTTAGCAGCCCTTGCACTGCCCGTCAGTCCTGGTCTCCTTGTTTGCCCTTACTCCTAGATGACTGTTCCACATTCTTCTCTTCTTCAAATCTCAACATTTTCTCTCTGCTTCTCACTCTCAGTTGAAGGCTCCGCTTTTTATATAGAAGGAATCAGAATGGATCATTCTGCAAAATGCAGCAGGTCTCCATCCACTTGGCTTTCCCTGTCTCCTAGGGCCAACCCCCTACTTTGCACTGGAAAACTCCTCCTCAAAGTCTTTGCTCCTGGAATTATTTCCATTCCCACCTCATCATTTGCTTTTTTCTTAATGAGTCATTGCCAGGAAAAAATAATGTACCATAACATCTTGAATTGCAGCTTTTAAAGACTTCCCATTTTTCTGATTCCTCAACATCTCCAGAGAAACAGGCTGTGGGCACCTTTCCCAGATGACCAGGTACACTGATGTGACACAAGTCCCCCTTCTTGCTCTTCCCTGACTGTGGCCTAGTGACATTCAAGCATACCCATGATATCCCCTTCTGCGTTTGCTGGCAAACCCAATCCTAATGCCCAGTAAGGGCGCTTGTCCACAGGTCCCCACTTTCTCTTGGCTCCCCAACTGCTTGGTTGAGCCTGCTCCCATGGTGCAACCTCCAGGTGACTCCTGCAAGGTATGTTGTGCCTCCCTCTTTAGAACCTGTAAATACAGTAAATCCTTTAATTCATATGCCTCCCCAGTGTAATCTCCACAGCCATATTGGAATGTTCCTTAAAGATTCCACAAAGGGTGCTTACTCCACCACTTATAACACTTATCGCCGTCTTAAAAAAACCCTCTCTTGACCCTATATCTTTCTCAGCCTTTACCCAATTTTAAGCTTCTCATTTCCAAGAAAAGTGCTTGCAAGAGTTGTTCACATTCAACATTTGTTCTTTTCTTTTCTTTTCAACCTACTCCACCACGGGCACCAAGCATACCCAAGTTGCTAAATCCAATGATCAGTGTTCAGTCCTGAGGTAATATGACCTTGCAGCATCTTTTTGAGACTGTGGGTCATGTTGTCCATCATCAAACAATTTGTTCCCTCGGCTTTTATGACACCTCCTCACACTTGTTTGGTTTTCAGGCTACTTCATTGGCTCTTTCCTTTCGTAAGATTGGATCCTTATGTTTCCAACCAGAACCAGCTACATAATTTGCAGAGTGCAGTGCAGAATGAAAATGCGGGGCGCTTGTTAAAAAATTATTAACAGTTTCAAGAGAGTGAGAGCAGAATATTCAATCAAGCATGGGTTCCTCCTAAGCAAGAGGTCTTGTGTGACTGCCAAGATCATGTGGCCATGAAGCAGGGCCTGTTCCCATCCTCAGAATGCAGCAGAGCACTTGCTCACTGCTCACCTACAAATGATCTCATCCACACCAGTTGGCTTTAGATGCCACATTCAGCAACAAGCCTCACATCTTATCTTCAACACTAATTTCTCCATTTAACTACAGATTCAAATTTCAACTGTCTATTCTCTATGTGCACTTGAATGTATAGAATGCATTCAAACTTAATATGTCCAAAATGGAACTTTCATTTCCCACCCAAATCCTTCCCACAGTTCTCTCTATTTCAGTAAACACCAGCTCAATTTTTCCAGTTATTCAGGCCAAAATCATTATAACCATCCTGAGCCATTCTTTCACATCCCACATTCTATCCAACAAATCCTGCAAGCTCTACCTTCAAAATATTTCCCAAATCTAACTAGTAAAGATCTTCAACAACTTGCATCCCTGGTACAATTTCTGTCCTGAGTCACATGCTATCATGTGATTTAAATGTTCAAAGAAAAAAGATAAGGGTGGTTAGTGATGACTAGAACTATTGCAAAAGCATTTGACAGGCAATAAAGAAGGGTCAAAAATTCAAAGCAACGGCATAAAGAAATGAACTGATCTAGAAGGCAGATCCATCACAGAAAGGGAGGGAAATTTCAAAGAAAGAAGACTGGACCTACCACCCATTATCTTGGAAATAAGTAAGACCAAAGAGTGGCAAGGGAAAATACTTGATGCTTTTCAGAGAACAAAAAGTCTGTCTTCATTATGCAAATGCATGTAATACACAGTAGTTTGAGAAACACTAATGGAATATTTTATTGCTTTTCTTTGTCAATTACAAATTGCTCATTCCTGAAGATGAAACTAAAATGAGCCATTGTGTAAATTACTTCCAAAACAAGCTAGTGGAAAATGTGTAAACCTGTAAGTGAGTAATATTAAATCCTTACACACTTTATAGGAACTTAAACTCTAGACACACACAATGTTTTATACCTACAATAACTGTTCTTTTTTTTTAACTTATTACATAAAATTACATATATTATAGTCCAAGCACCGTGGCTCATGCTTGTAATCCCAGCACTTTAGGAGGTCAAGGCAGGAGAATGGCTTAAGGCTAGGAGTTTCAGATCAGCCTGGGCAATAAGCAAGATCCTGTCTCTGCAAAAATAAATAAATAAATTAGCCAGCAGTGGCGGCACACACCTGTCGTCCTAGCTGCTTGGGAGGCTGAGGTGGGAAGATCACTTGAGTCCAGGACTTCAAGGCTACAGTGAGCTATGATGGTGCCCTTGCACTCCAGCCTAGGTGACAGAGCAAGATCCTATCTCTTAGAAAAAAAATGTGACATTCCATGCACATGGATAAGAAGAATCAATATTGTGAAAATGGCCTTACTGCCCAAGGTAATTTATAGATTCAATGCCATCCCCATTAAGCTACTAATGACTTTCTTCACAGAATTGGAAAAAACTACTTTAAAGTTCATATGGAACCAAAAAAGAGCCCGCATTGCCAAGACAATCCTAAGCAAAAAGAACAAAGCTGGAGGCATCACACTACCTGACTTCAAACTATACTACAAGGCTACAGTAACCAAAACAGCATGGTACTGGTACCAAAACAGAGATATAGACCAATGGAACAGAACAGAGCCCTCAGAAAAAGTACCACACATCTACAACCGTCTGATCTTTGACAAACATGACAAAAACACGAAATGAGGAAAGGGTTCCCTATTTAATAAATGGTGCTGGGAAAACTGGCTAACCGTAAGTAGAAAACTGAACCTAGATCCCTTTCTTACACCTTATACAAAAATTAATTCAAGATGGATTATAGATTTAAATGTTAGACCTAAAACCATAAAAATCCTAGAAGAAAACCTATGCAATACCATTCAGGACATAGGCATGGGCAAGGACTTTGTGTGTAAAACACCAAAAGCAAGGGCAAGAAAAGTCAAAATTGACAAATGGGATCTAATTAAACTAAAGAGCTTCTGCACAGCAAAAGAAACTACCATCAGAGTGAACAGGCAACCTACAGAATGGGAGAAAATTTTTGCAATCTACCCATATGACAAAGGGTTAATATCCAGAATCTACAAAGAACTTCAACAAATTTACAAGAGAAAAACCAAACAACCCCATCAAAAAGTGGGCAAAGGATATGAACAGATATTTCTCAAAAGAAGACATTCATACAGCCAACAGACACATGAAAAAATGCTCATCATCACTGGCCATCAGAGAAATGCAAATGAAAACCACAATGAGATACCATCTCACTCCAGTTAGAATGGCGATCATTAAAAAGTCAGGAAAAAACAAGTGCTGGAGAGGATGTGGAGAAATAGGAGCACTTTTACACTGTTGGTGGGACTTTAAACTAGTTCAACAATTGTGGAAGACAGTGTGGCGATTCCTCAAGGATCTAGAACTAGAAATACCATTTGACCAAGCCATCCCATTACTGGGTATATACCCGAAGGATTATAAATCATGCCACTATAAAGACACACGCACACATATATTTATTGCAGCACTATTCACAATAGCAAAGACTTGGAACCAACCCAAATGTCCATCAGTGACAGACTGGACTAAGAAAAAGTGGCACATATACACCATGGAATACTATGCAGTCATAAAAAAGGATGAGTTCATGTCCTTTGTACGGACATGGATGCAGCTGGAAACCATCATTCTCAGCAAACTATTGCAAGAACAGAAAACCAAACACTGCATGTTCTCACTCATAGGTGGGAATTGAACAATGAGAACACTTGGACACAGGAAGGGGAACATCACACACCAGGGCCTGTTGTGGGGTTGGGGGAGCAGGGAGGGATAGCATTAGGAGATATACCTAATGTAAATGATGAGTTAATGGGTGCCGCACACCAACACGGCACATGAGTACATGTGTAACAAACCTGCACATTGTGCACATGTACCCTAGAACATAAAGTATAATTAAAAAAAGAGAGAGAGAGCTAAAGAAAAAAGAAAGAAAGAAAAAAGAAAGAAAGAAAGGAAGAAAGAAAGAAAGAAAGAAAGAAAGAAAGAAAGAAAGAAAGAAAGAAAGAAAGAAAGAAAGAAAGAAAGAAAGAAAGAAAGAAAAGAAGGAAAGAAAAGAAAGAAAGAAAGGCAGTGTAAAACTGCTAAATTACATGCAAATTTCCCTGACCTGCCCTGTGGAATTCACCATTTCTAAGAAGTCAGAGCTTCTGTTTTACACTTGACTCAAGTCTTTTTTTCACATAACCAAATTATTGAACAATTACTTTACACAGAACATTTAGATTTTAAGAAAAGGTCAAGAATTATTGCTCTTGGAGATTTCTGTTAACTTTGTTATTTTTCCCTTTTGATATTGAAGCAATAAAGCAGAATTTGTGATTATATTAATAAAATTAAATATAAAGAGAAAAAATGTGTTATTGAAGGTATAGCTATAAACATAAGAAGAAAATATAAATCAAGACAAAACAGCCACTGTAAACGTTTTGATTTATAATATTCCAGATTTTTTTCTACTAAGTAAATATATGTTTATAAAAAATTGTACTTATTACTGCTTAATAGCCTGCTTTGTTGATGAAGTAATTTTTTCATGAATATTTATTAATGTAATTATATTATTGTCTCTTTTAAGCTATTAGCGTAATAACATAAATAACAGATTATTAAAAATTAAATGATTTTACAGTCTAAAAGTTAAAGGAAAAACAAAATTCAATTTAGTCATGACATATTAGTATTTTAATTTGAGGTTGGATTGATTTGCTAGTATTTTCCTTATAATTGTAGGTTTCTTGTTGTGGGATATTTGTCAAGTTTTGATTTCAGGACTATGCTAATTTATAAAATAAACTAGGATATTATGCATAAATTGGAATTGTTTTCTCTTTTAAGCTATTAGCATAATAACACAAATAACAGATTATTAAAAATTAAATGATTTTACAGTCTAAAAATTAAAGGAAAAACAAAATTCAACTTAGTCATGTCATGTTAGTATTTTAATTTGAGACTGGATTGATTTGCTAATATTTTCCTTAAAATTGTAGGTTTCTTGTTGTGGGATATTTGTCAAGTTTTGATTTCAGGACTATGTTAATTATAAAATAAACTACGATATTATACATAAATTGGAATTGTTTTTCAAATTATCTATGGTGAAATCCTTTCTCTCAATTTCCTATCCATAGTGCACTGCTATTTTGGTTAAAACAAAGCAAAAAGAAATTACTAGAAAAATAAAACAAGAGTTCAAAAACAATCAAATAGAAACTTAATTTCTTTATGAATAGATTCAATAGGCATGAAATTGCTCTACCAAATTGCTGTAAAAGTTTCTAAATACTGACTATTATTGCCATATTTATCTTGACCACGTAACAAATAGTTGATGACCACCGGCAGCCCATGGACCACATTTTGAATAGCCCTGGTTGAAAGAAGAGCCTTATTCTTTTTAGAGATTCACATTCATCAGCAAAATTGCTGTTAAAATGTTACCATATTGTATGCACTTTGATTTATTTACAAATCATATCTCTAATTAAAATTATTTTAACAATATTCTGGATGCTTAGATTTTCAGTGCCCAGCATCCTGAAGACCTCATCCTTTTATTAGTTAATTCACAGGTACAATAGACAATTAAAATAAGGTTTGCTCTTGCTGATACTGTGTATGATCTCTATTTTCCAGTAACATTCCTGATCATTTAAAATTATTCAGCCAATGTTTTTAATATCTGATGAGGTCGTCGCTATGTCTGACTCATAATGTGATTGATGAAATCTTTTCTTTGAACAATCAATAGAAAAAGTATCATTTGATAGTGCTCTCTCTTCAATCTGTGGCTTCTCTTCAGGAATATAATCATGCCATTTGTCCATTTTGGGAGGATTCCTTTAATGACAACTGTATGGTAGAACTCACAAAGTTGCAAATTGCAGTGCAGTGTATAAGAGTAAACACACTGTTGAGGGGACCAGGTGGCACCCATACTTTCTTTCAAGAATATCTGTGGGGCCATGCATGTGCATTGGCCAACTGACGTAAGAATTCAGAAAAGGAGCCAGGTCAATCAGTTAAACAAATGCTATTACAGTGAAATTGAAATTTCTTTTCTTTATTAAGAAAAATAAAGTTCTATTTTTTAATCCATCCCAAATGGATTTCTTATAAAAACCTCATATTTAGAAAGACGATGGCTTTAGAACAGGTTTCTCAAAGGACAGTATGGTTCTCCAAGCATCAGTTTGTTTAAAATTCAGATTCCCAGATCGCATCCCATAGCTACTGTATCAAAGTCCCAAATAGAAGATGGAAAGAAGAGAGGAGAAAGGAGTCCATGTGTTTAATAAACTCACCAAGTGATTCTTGTGCATGCATATATATATACATATATTGGTGGGGGGTAGGGGTGGGACAGAGTCTTGTTCTGTTGCCCAGGCTGGAGTGCAGTAGCATGATCTCAGCTCACTGCAAACTCCATTTCCCAGGTTCAAGTGATTCTCGTCCCTCGGCCTCCTGGGTAGCTGAGACTACAGATGCATGCTACCACACCTGGCTAATTTTTGTATTTTCAGTAGAGATGGGTTTTGCCATGTTGGCCAGGCTGGTATTGAACTCCTGAACTCAAGTGATCCACCTGCCTTGGCCTCCCAAAGTTTTGGGATTACAGCCATAAGCCACTGTGCCCAGCCAATATTTTGAAAACCAATACTTCAGAGCAATTTAAAAAATAATCATAGGCATTATGTATGATTCTCAAAGACATCGTGCATAAAACTGGGCACCTTTATTGTGAAGCAGTTTCGTACTTTCTCATCTTTTTCAGCTTTTTTTCCTATCATTTGAATTAGCCTATTATTTTTCCTGTTTCTTCTTGAGTCATTTTTAGTATTTTTTGCTCTCCTAGAATATCATAATTTTAGTTGGCTTTTAATACAATTATTTTAAAAATTATATTTAGAAAATAATTTAATATCCTTTTCTTTTCCATACCTGTCTGATTATGTATGTCCCTATATAGAGATACAAACTGATCTTTAGTTTAAGTAAAAATGCGAGAACAGATATTTAAAATGTATTTAGCTTGAACACAAAGAGAATACAAACTGTTAGAAATATATTTAAGAGGAATTCGAGAAGAGAGGTTTAAAATTTATTTAGCTCAAACACAAAGAAAAACAAAGACAGTCAAGTTTTTGAAGTCCACATAAAAGATGATAGTTTTTGAAAGCTTAGTTGATAAGAGCCAAGATTTTTGAAAGAATAATTTTTGAAAATCAAAAGGCAAAGATTTGAAAGATAAAGGTATAAAGTTAGCCTGCAAATAAAAAATTAAGAGTGCAGTTTTCCAGGGAGTCCATGGGATGATAAAGAACCTGACAAGAACGGAGGTCAGGGTGACCTTCTGCGTGGCTCAGAGGGATCACACAGAGAAGAGCAGAGATCATACTTGGAAAGAACTCAATCTCTGCCCCGAAGAAGACCATTATGGCCAGCCCAAGGGCAGTCGACAGGCCACAGAGCTAAGCCATGCTGAAGGCTGTCTGTCACGTTCAGTAGAGTGCTGCACACTGTCCTGCCAAAGACAATTGCTAGCGTTGCTTCTCATTGTCCCCTGTGAAGGTTCTTCCTCTGATCTCTGCTTATACCTCACCCCATGAGCACCCAGTAGAAATGTCACCTGTGTGCATCCTGATGTTTCAGTCAGCCCATCTCAACTCTACTATAAATCTTTATCAATAACCCAGCACTTTTTAAGGCCGTATAAGAAAGGGTAGAACCGTGGACACTTGAAGGGACCAGGTAGTGCAGAAGGAACCAGCAGTTCAACTTGGGTGGTTTTGGAAAAAAAAAAACAAAACAACCAAACAGTTCAAAACTTCACTTGGAGCCAAGACAGTGGAAAGAGCCACAGCTGTACCATTAGTGTCAGTATTCTTAGCAGAACCTACCTCCCTTAGGCTTCAACTTCTTTTACTGGAAAATTGCAACCAGTCGTTAACTGATCTCCCTGAATCTGTTCCCTCAACCCTCCAGTCTTTTCTGTACATTGCTTGCAACAATTACCTTCCAAAAAATCAAATGTGGTCATGTTGCTCCTCTAGAAATTTTCATTACCCTATTGTTACATACAAGAGGAAGGTCAAACTCAAGAGCATTAACTGTACTGCCCTTCAAAACCAAATCCCAGTCAAAATTTTAACCTCATCCTATGCTGGTGTTTAAACTTGTATTTCAGCCATTCCAAACAGGGGAGAGTTTTTTCATATGATCAAATGTTCACTTACTGGTTCTTCCTCCTAGATTATCATGAATTTGGTTCTCTGCCCAGCAAACTCCTTCCCATCTCAACCTCTTCTCATGACCCTACAAAAATTATATCCTTTCCCTGTCATTTACTGTGGTGCTTCATTCAGACTCATCTAAAGGCATCTGTCAGATTCTTTTATCATGATTTTCTCCTGTCTCTCTCTCACCACTGGACTGACAACTCGAGAGCAGTGACTTCCTTTCACTTGCTCCTAGGAGCTACCCTATAAATGTTTGTTGAATGACTTAGTCCACAATGAGTGACACAGCTGACTAATACGAAACTAAAATGACCTTTGTTCACACAACAAACTACATTATTTTGTTGTTATTATTCTCATCCAGTTATTTTCTTGTACTTAGAAGTTTATTTTATTTGTTCATCATGCATCATGCATCATCATGCATCATTGGATGCATCATGCATCATGCATCCAATCATTCCAGCCTGACAAGATAGTTTTCTTTATCACCTTATAATTTTGAGTCTGTTATTCAAGGAATAACGTTTTCTCTTTCAGCTGCATCTTCAGCAACATTTATTATTGTGCTATCAATTCCTCATCCAAGTTATAAATAACAGTTCTGGACAGAGTATTTTACATGACATTTATCTTATCTTCTCTAGGATTACTCTTATTTCTTCTTTTCTTTTGTCAACTGGATTGTGAACTCCTCAAGACAGACATCATAGATCTCTCATGTTTATATTTTTTTAACTTTCTTGATTTTGGTAAATGCTACAGAATATCCAATGTCCCTTGATAGTGGTGGCAGAAAGCTGATTCTGGATTCAGATGACCTAGGATAAGATCACAGTTCCCCACCTGGGTGTCAACTTAGACAAGTTCTTCAAACCCTTCAAGCTATTGATATAGCATTTTCTCATATACAAAATGGGGAAAATAGTAGTACTTACATCATATAACTGTCTTGAGTGAATAAAACAGATAATGTATATAGAACATTTAATACTATACTTAATGCAGAGTAAATGTTTATAATCATAGAGATTATTAGAGGTGTTAGTGGAACAAAATAAATAATGGAAATATCAATGTCATCAAATCTGCTAATTTATTCATCAGTGTCTACTTTGTTAGGGCTGCCATTACAAAGTACCACAGTCTGGATAGCTTCAGCAACAGAAACCTATTTTCTCACAATTCTGGAGGCCAGATGTCCAATATCAAGGTGTCAGCAGGTTTGGTTTTGTTTCAAGACCTTTATTCTTGGTTAGTAGATGGTCATCTTTTCCTTGCATCTTCATGTGGTCTTTCCTCTGTACATGTCTGCGTCCTAGTCTCATCTACTTATAAAGGCACCAGTTTTATTGGATTAGAGCCCACCCCAATGAACTCCATTAACCTTACTTATCACTTTAAAGACTCAATCTTGAAATACAGTCACATTCTTAAGCACTGAGGTTTAGGATACCAAACATGGTTTTTTTGGGATGGAACATGATTCAGATTATGACAATCCACAATAGATGTCACACCTATTATAAGTAACAGCTAAGTAGCCATGACCAATTGTATAACCAATAACAACTTCCTGGCTCTTCTTTTGTTTCTTTGTTTTTTGAGATGGGGTCTTGCTCTGTCACCTGGTTGGAGTGCAGTGGCACGATTTGGCTCCCTGCAGCCATGATCTCCTGGGCTCAAGCGGTCCTCCCGCCTCGGCCTCCAGAGTAACTGGGACTACAGGTGTGTGCCGCCACACCTGGCTAATTTTTTAATTTTTTGTATTTTTTGTAGAGACAGGGTTTCCTCGTGTTACTTAGGCTGGTCTCAAACTCCTTGCCTAAAACAATCCAGCGGCTCTGGCCTACCAAAGGTCTGGGATTACAAGCGTGAGCCACCATGCCTGGCCACTTGCTCTTCTTTTAAAAGGATTATATGTCCCCAACTTCTGCAATTTGACTGGCAGTGCTTACAGTGGAAGGGATAAATATTCATGCCCTATTGCCGTCAGGCTCAGCCATGTGACTTGATTTGATCCATGCAAAGTGAGTGTGTGTGCAAACTCCACTACCAAGCAGAAGTTTTAAGAGCCATTGATTGTTTTCTTTAGCTATCTGACTCTTTTCCCTCTGCCACAAGGACCATATATCTCAAATAATGGCTGCTCCTTAAGCCTAGTGCCCAGAATGAGCGCTTTTCAACATTCAATGAGACCTATTGGGCGGAGCTGCCTAGATAAGAAGCTGCTGCTAATTCACAAAGTCAAGTGACAAGTATATAGTTTTGGTTAAGTCTGGGATTTGGAGGGATTATTACTGCACTAAAGCTGCCTAATGTGATAACCAGCAATGTATTATCCACAGATGCATATATAGCTCATTCCTTTTCCTTAAATTAATAGAAGTCATAGAAAACTGATATGCCATTGATAAGGTAATTCTAATAAACCTACACTGCAAAAGAGGATCAGGGTTTCAAAAATTTCATGAGGGATCAAAGACTTATTTATTGGATATTGGACATTGGACATTCTTAGTACTTTTCCCATTTATATTATATATAAGAACATGGGAGCGTCCCTCATGTGTAAATTTTCTCTCTAATAAAAAGAATTGCAGATTTTGCAGGCCGAATGGCAGCTTTTCAGCCCTGCTTTCCTTGTTCTAGAGAGAAACATTCTTCTGTTCTTGGAGAATCACAATGGATACAGGAAATCGGAACCGTCTGCTCTCACTTGGCAAACACAAAGGCTCTGTAATGCGGTAGCACTTCACTCACATCAGTATCAAATTTACCAAAACACATGCTAGGTTCACAACTCAATTAAAGAACCATTCTTCAACTTTCTCTTATTTCCCAGTTTCTAAGTGAATGTGACAACTGAGCCAAAATGTAAGGAATCAGCAAGATTTGAGCTGGTCAAACAGGAGAAAGACATTTAAGGCAGATGGTGCAGTTTAAACAGAGGCATGAAGTGTGTTGGAATATAAGCAGTTGAGGGTGGTTGGAGCAGAGGGTAGAGGAGTGGCTACAGATAGGGCTGACAACTTAGCTGGAGCACCATTCTTGGAGGCCAGTGTCCTTGATTCTACCTACACTAGAGCACAACTCAACAAACAATGGGTAAACACTTTTAAGTTTTATGGATCATAAATTTATATGTTTCTGCCTGATTTAAAAATGATTCCTCCATAATAAATACATCGTTTTGCATAGCAGTTAAAAACATAGGCATTTTCAGCTGACAGCTGAATTCCACACTGTAGCTTCTCCATTGGTGTGCCCTACTGAACCTGGGTACATTGATTAACCTACATGAGGCTCAGTTGCCTCTTCTGAATAATGGTGGTAATAGTGATCATCAGCCTTGTATAATGAGGATCATTGGCTATAAAGATGCATGTAAACTCTTGGCAAAATACCAGAGTCAAAAGTAAAACTCCAGAAGTGGTGCTTTCTGAAACTGTTGTTATCACCATTGTTCAGAAATGAAAGCTTAGTTATGTGCCCCTATGAGGTTTGACCACTTATACCCCTTAGTCATTCTCTAACATTCTAAATAGTTCTTCTTATCTGTCCTAAAAGGTGCTTAAGACAAAGTCAGTAAGAGACACGACAATTCCTTGATTGATGTGGACTAAATGGAGAGCCATAGTTATGCCTCTCAGTGCCTGTCCCAACTCAAACAGGGCTAAGCTCACACAGTTCAAAGGCAGCTCAACTGAAGGCCTGACTTATCAGAGTGACCACACCGGATACGACCATGGAGCAGGAAAGAAAGAGAATGTCCCTGGTGACTCCTCTTCTGGAGATTCTCTGGGAAATCAGTCTTTTTGGCCACTACCAAGGCTTGGGGGCAGCTTGGATTGAAAACTGTGGCACTGCATTCGTAGGCAACTTTCCTCCATGAAAATATTATTTTTCGTTCCTTTATTGAATTACTGACTTCATTATTGTGAGATTTATTTGGGAGAGGAAATTTCTGCCTTCCTTGAATTAAAATCTGTGGTTAGGCAGTGGTTCTTTTGTACGTATGACGTTTGGTAGGGTTTTGAAGAAAGGAAAGGATGAAGGAAAAGAAAATGATGAGGATAAAACCACCAGTTGGCTTATTTCTTCTTAAATATTTTCTAGTTTAGTTTCAGATAAAAGCATTTGATCACTGGGTCTTTAAAACAATATTGTACTGTGAGAACTTTGGGAGAGTGTTGTCTTAGAAATGAGGAATGGCATGATCCAGAATCATTTTTCCCTTTTCCCACAAAAATTAAAACATGAGCACAGGGCTTAAATGAACAGTAAACACTGGTATTTTTTTGCACTATTTCCCCAAAATCTAACCAGCAAAGCTACTTCTCTTATCAATCACATAATCTTAATGAATTATATTGACCTAGTTTATGATATGGAATATCAGTTGGAGGGTCCTAGCTGCTTTTTTATTGCTGACGGGTTGAGTGTTCCCCTTAAATAACACATTTCTGTTGGGTGATACTGACTATTCTAGATAATGCTGTTTTAAATAAATGAATTACAGCAATCAGTTCTCTCTCTCTCTCTCTCTTTCTCTCACTCTCCCCTCTATCTCCTCCATTTTCCTCTCTGTCTGTCTCTTCTTCTTCTTTCCTTCTGTCCTCTTTTTTGAGTTCTTTTGTTTATCTACCATTCATTCATTTAATCTACATTTACTAGCACTTAAAGAAGCTTGGAGAACAGAACAGGGAAGACTTGGAAAGAATCATAATTCAGAAAGATACAGCAGCCCCTCATCAATCATAAAGGTCAGATTTCTCGAAACACTCAAGGGAAAAATATTAAGTTCTTAAAGGCATAAATCACATGGGTGTTTTTAACTAACATGCAGACCTTTTAGACTGCCTGTTTTTATTACTTACAATAACCAAAATAGAATGTCCTCTGCTTTTCCTATTTTCAAACTTCAAGTTCATGACTACCTCTGACTGGGTTCACTAAGTTTCCAGAGACACAGAGTGGCTTGAATGTTGGTGTGAAGGATGAGAAAAAAATTATTTTAATAACTAGTTAACTTGATTTTGCTTATGAGGCAAATACATTGATATACATCTCTGCCTAATTTTTAGGGTATAGCATAACGTTGATGACAAGTGGAGAATTTACCTGTTCATCACTGAAACTCCAGAAGACGTGAGATGCTCAGCTCAGAGTGTGTGTGTTTGCCAGGTGCTCCTTCTCACATGGCCTGGAGGGAGGTGTGGGATGACTTAGAAATATGCTTCTGCCAAGGAGACAGTGAATGCTCAGACAGAATGGAGTATATTTCCTAAAAAAAAAATACCTGCAGAGTTGGGCTAAAGGAAAGATATGTGTTTACATCCATTTTGGTGTATTACTACTTTAGTAACAATAAATTATTTTAAGTTTATGTTCTGTTAAAAAAAATCATACTGGGAATCAGCTCTCATGGAAACAACTGACTTAATTAGCAAAATACCTTAATAAACCACTTGAGATTAGCAGCTGAGTCACTGAGAGCATCAGTTAGAAAAGAACAGGACATTAAAGAAAGAGCTCAATGCTCTCGATTAGAAAACCACAGGAATATGGGAACAAGAGAAAAGAGAAAAGAAATAAGAGATTTTTTAAAGAGATGGCCAAGTCATATGCCTACAATTTCCATGAGAATCTTTGGAAATTTTTATGTCCAATCATAGGGTGCATTCTGTGCTTCCTATAAGCTCCTTCTATCTGCCTAAAATTGCAGTAAAGACCTTGAGTAATTTGTTTCTTTGTAAAAATAATAGAAAGGGGTTGGATCTATGTCCAATCAGTGTCAAGATGTGAATCACAAAAAATAACAGCAAGTATGGGGCATGGAATGATTTACCAGTATGTGGAAGTCACGGCTGGAGTTTATTATGAGGATGTAAACCTCCACAAGAATTCACAGTGCATGGGTAATGGGGGCAAAATTCTGGGCAGTAAGGAAAAAAATAATCCAGAAGTAGAGATACATTTATTGGAATTACCCAATAAAGAAACTCACTGTTGGGGAGTGATTACTGTATGTTCCTAACGGAGCTTTGCACAAAACCTTTTGGAGTCCCCAAGGATAGAATGACTAACTGAGTTGAACAGAAAGGAATTCGCCCTATGTATGAGAATTTGGTTGAATGACCACTTGCTCAATATAGTCCGTTAATGATGACTAGAGCAGATAGTTCTTGCTAGACAAAATTTCCTTCAAATTCCTCAGTATAACATTTCTGCTAGGGGGATAAGTACAACCTGCTTGTGAGAGCCATTGCTGGAGTGCCCAAAGGCTGTTCTCTAATTGGATTCTCCTCTCCATGTCCTCTCTAAAATCTCCCCTGTCCTACAGGGCTTCCATGTTGGAGCATCTGAGTACCAGCCAGGTAGACAAATATGAGGAGTTTGCTTTCCATTAGGGTCATAAAGCATTCAAGGACCTGAAATAAGTTCAGGAAGACCACCCTTTGGTGTTCCAGGAGGCAAATCCTTAATTAGTATTGAGTTAGAGCCAGTAAAAAATAAGTTCCCACATCCAAGAGCATAAGCTGAGCCAAATCAGGAAGAGAAACCTAGACTAGAAGGGAAAAAGAATTGTAATAAGATGGAAGAAATTTAGGGGATAGGGCAGAGGAGATTATCTCAGTTGAACTGATGGGTCCCTGGCTTATGTGTATTTGCTGTCAGCCATTTGGTTTGGGTTTCTAGCTGTGTTGGCTCAACTTAAACGTGCAGATTCAATACAAGTTGTGCAAAGGAAAAGCACAGAGAACTCAATGGTAGCTGAGTCCTCATGAGAGTGACAGAACCCAGAATGATACAAAAGTTCTGGTTAATTCCCCAAATCAATGACCAAGGCTTTGGAATTACCCAACAAAGAAACTCACTGTTGGGGAGTGATTACCGTATATTCCTAATGGAGCTTTGTGGTATAGTTGAAAGAACATCAAATTAAAAGGAAAGCAAGAATGATTGATTCCAAACTTGTTGAAAAACCTACTAGTTTTTTGTTTGTTTGTTTGTTTGTTTATCTTTAGTTCAGGGGACCCGCTTCGTGGATCTAAGCCTATATAAATTAAAATTTAAAAAAAAATACCTACTTTGCCAGGCTGTCTTTAAGGATTAAATAAATTATGCCTGTGAAAGTAAATTCTTTTCTTTCTTTCTTTCTTTCTTTCTTTCTTTCTTTCTTTCTTTCTTTCTTTCTTTCTTTCTTTCTTTCTTTCTCTCTCTCTCTCTCTCTTTCTCTATCCTTCCTCTTTATCTTCCACAGTAGACACCTGAGAAGCATTTCTACCTGAGAATCAGACACACCAAGACTTTTACTCCAGTCTGATTTTCAGACATTGCCCCAGTGACCTTCAAGTGCATTAATATGTTGGATTCCTTTCATGCTGTCTCAGCTTGGGGGATACTCTATGCCCACATGGATGTCAAAGAGGGTGATTGGAGCCCTGAGTCCAGGTGCCTTGGGAAAGATAAGTGGAAACCTCAGCAAACTCAAAGCATGTGTTTTGTGTATCAGGGGAGCACACAAGGGCAGACTATCTGTCAACAGTTTCCAGTGATGAGCAGGGAGGCCTTGCTGCCAGCACCCCACCAGTCACTGCTGACACCTCCTCAGAGGTGACTTATTCCCTTCTGCCCTATAGCAAATTTGTCTTAATAGCTAAAATGATACCAGTTTGGGAATATCCTCTCAAAAGCAGTTACCCATAGAGTTACAAAACCAGGCTTAAGCAGACCATATACATATTCATAAATATTCCTGTGACCAAAATTGACCAAAATTGTGCGTTGTTTATTTTGTAAGCAGATGAAAAAAGCAACTACAACCCAGGAAAAAGGTTTTGAAGGCATCTACAAGAGGATGGTAGCTGAAACCATGCAACAGGATGAGATCACTCAGGGAGACAGTGGAAAGCAATATTTAAGGGACAGACAGAGAAAAAGGAGATTGAAAAAGCATAGCCAGAGTAGTGGGAGTATACCCAGAACAAAGTGGTATCTCTGAAGAATCAAGGCTAAAAATGTCAAGATGGCAGAGGGCTAGCAGGCTGAGCGTATAGATTGACATGCAGGTTGAGGAAGATGGAAAACCCTTTCCACGTGTCCCATTTCTCTTAGGATAAGTTCCTGTATTTCTCAAAATGCCCAAATGTCTTTCAACCTCATCTCACATTGTGATTATTCTCCCACTTCCAAGTCTCTGTTCCCATATCACTGGCTTTCTTATCGTTTCCCCAATGTGCCATGTTTCCTCCTATCACAGAGCCTTTGTACATGCTGTTCCTCTGCCTGAAATACTCATTGCTTTAGATGCGCTTTAATTCATTTTTCCATACTCAGATAAGCATCATTTCCTCAGTAAAGCCTTCCCTGGCCAATTCAGGTCAAGAAAAATTCTTTAATTTTATAGAATCATGCTTCTTTATATCTTAGCACTATTCCCAATTTATAATTATGCATGCGTATGTGTTTTTTGGTACACATGTCTCAGCCACTGGATTGTAAACTTCATTAGAATGAGACTTGAGAAATTCTTAGCACAGCAAGATTTTAACCAAACAGCAATGGTTACCAACTGGTATAAAGTTAGATGTAGAAAGATACTTCCTGTACTTTTTTCCTATTAGTACGTGCCTAAACAACCCCATCATAATTGCCTTGGTGTTTCTACATGATTTGGCACTCAAGACATACCATGGCCCATCTCAAGCCTACAAGCTTGCTGATTAGGTTGGTAAAGGATAAGCCATGAAGTAGATTTTACAGTCACTAGTTCTTAGTCTTTGTAAGGGTCACAAGCCCCTTTAAGAACCTGATGAAAACTGGATTCTTTTATGAGTTGAATTGTTTCCCCTCAAAGGAAACATTGGAGTTCAAACCCCAGTACCTATGAATGTGACCTTATTTGGAAACAGAATCTCTGCAGATCATTAAGTTAAATGTAGTCGTTTGGTTGGGACCTAATCCAAAATAACTGATGTCCTTATATAAGGGGGAAATTTGGACACAGAGACCAAATTTGGATGCAAGGAGACAACCATCTATAAGCCAAGGATGTCTGGCACTATCAGAACCTAGGAGAGAAGCCTGGAATAGATTCTTCCTCACAGTTCTCAGAAGGAACCAGCCCTGCCCACACCTTGATTTCAGACTTCTAGCCCCCAGAACTGTGTGGCAATATGTTTCTGTTGCTTAAGCCACTCAGTTTGTGGTACTTTGTTAAAGCAGACCCAGGAAGCTAACAGAGACACTTTCTCTAGAAATAAAATTCCTTGAAGACATACCCGACTTGCATGCAATTTCCAGGTGTTTACAGATCCACTGATGACCAGGTTAACCATTTTATAGTATAAAAGATGCTATAAAATTCCTAAGCCAAAATCCCCCAGGATAAAGGCAAAGGAAAGAAGAAAACTGGCATCAGCATCTATTTGTTACATGTTTGGCCCTGCCTAGGCACCTGGCATATATTACTTCACAAATTCTCCAAACCACTCTATGAAATAAAGGGAAATAGAGACCCAGAGAGATCAAACATCATGAAGAAATTAACACATCTAGAGAGTTACTGTGCTGGAAACAAGGCCTGCATTTTCTTTTCCCCTGAAACTAGTGCTTTTTTCATTCTTGCCCTGCCTCTGAGCATGAGTGACCTGTGAGAGCCAAAGCACAAGATATGTGGCTTCCTGGATTGTGAGGTTACAGTGAGACTAGGGTTATGTGTGTGTCAGTGGCTTCAAGGGAAATCGGAGAAGAGTTTTTTTAAAGTTAAGAATGAAAAAAAGACCCTTCCTTTTGACTGCTCTGCATTATTTTTTGGCATTATTATAACTTCTTTGGAACACTCTAAGGATTTTGGCATATAAGAATTTTTGTTCTTGCTAGGCAAGTATGGAGATAACAGTCTTAAGTCAAACTGATAAGTCAAACTGATGATGCCAATTATCAGCAAGAACTTTAAATTAGGATTTTCCGAGACAGAGGTAGGATAGTGGGGAAAATGTGACAGCAAAGCAAAAGAAATTCAAGTTTTTATTCATCCAAAGATATTTATTGATCACCCATTTGGAGGCAGGCTCCATGCTCTGTAGACAAAGTCTGGCCACATAGAGCCTTGTGTCTAGTGGGGAGACCAACAGCTCCATCAGTCAATACAATAAAGTAAGATGTTTGATAAGCAAAGAACAATGTACTACATAGCAGATGATATGAGTAACTACCCATTTCTTGTTGGGGAGAACACTGGATCTAAGTTTACCCTGAAGTCTGAATAGTGGTTGTCCTGGACAGGCAGATAGGAAAGAGGTGGTTCCAGGCAGAGAAAACATATGCAAAAGTCCTGAAGTGACAGAATATAATACACTTGAAGACATGAACACAACTCATCATAGACTAAATGCAGAATGAGAATGGAGCAAAAAATAATAGTAATTACAGTAGAGAGGTATGCAGGGGCTGGATTCTGCAGGGTCTTGCCTGCATCTGTGATGGAGATTGTATTTCCTTCAGAGAACAGTGGGATGCCATTAGAGATTTGCACCATCCTGAAGAGAAGGCTACTGGCTGTGGGAATCAGGCAAGTCATTGAATCTCTCTGAGTCTCAGTTGTCTCATAATACAGGATAATAAGGGCCATTGTGAAGAATAAAGGGGTCATTTCACACAGTACTCTCAGAACAGTGCCCCAGGAAACATGAGCCCTCATATTAGAACAGTGACACAGGCAAGCCCTGCTGGAGCCCTGCCTTCATCAGACGCAGTAGTCATACCTTTCATTTCACCTGCTCTCCTTAGAACCACTCCCCAGTGGCAAGTGTGGCAGCAATGCCCTGTGCATAGTGTCTCTGGATCATTTAGAAGTTTCAACAGGTTGGTCCTATTCCACATGGGTTTTCCTGCCACCATCTTCAGGCAAAGTCTGCAAGCCTCTAAGTCTACTAGGCTGTAGGCAATGCATTGGGGCAGGGCAGCGGGCAGAGCCCAGGGCACTGGGCATTCAAAGGTGAGTTGTTGGACAGTGGCCGGCCTTGAAGCCCTACATTCCATCTGAGCTTAGACTCACCAAGGCTAATCTCCTTTGTGGGTTGTCAGGGGCTGGCAGAGACTCACTCTGGAAGCATGCACGCATCTGCCTCTCGATGCCCCATAGTTTTGTTTGTTCGTTTGTTTTGTTTTGCAGCTTTTGAAAAGCTTGAAAAGTTTTTGAGTTTGGTTCACTGAGGCCTGGGGATGGTAATATTTAAAATATCACCATGTCTCTCTGCTATAGTCAAATTCTGGAAAATTCAGTTCGGTTAAGAGCTTCCTTCTTGTCTCTTTTAGGTGAAATTTTGATTCACTCAAAATGTGTATGCGTGTGAGTGACAACTCTTCCAAACACAGCATGCCCCAGGACACAAGGGATGTTTTCACCTTCAGGCACAATGCCTTTAAGGATGGGATAGAACACATAGATGTATGGGACCAGAGAATGCACACCCTCTTTGTTCTGAAGATGTCTTCTCATAAGGACAGAAACTCACATGTGCTGAGTACACATGCTCAGGGGACTGTTGTAGTTGTTTGTGCACACATATTATCATTTTACTTTATGAAGTCTGTGATGTAATTATTAGGATCCTTGATTATACATGGATGAAAAGTTGGATTCAAAAACATCTATAGATTGGATCAGAACTTCACAGGAGTCCTTTGATGTGAAGCCTGTGGTTTCCCAGTATTGCATTGCAGCTCAGCAGCATGGCTTTAAGCCCACAGTTTGGCACAGTGGTTAGAGACTGACCAGCGTAAATCCCAGCTGTATTACTTCCTGGCTGACATTTGACATGCTACTTAATCTCTCTGTGCTTCAGATTTCTCAACTATAAAATGAAAAATAAAATAGGACTGTTATGAATTAAAAGAATTAATACTTGTCAAATACTTAGGACAGTGCCTTGCGATTAGTTAGTGCTATAAACAAATTAGCTATTATTACTATCACTGGAAAGGGCACCAAAGCCCCAACTTCATCAGGGGAAAATAGGATATTGCCCAATGGCTGGGATAAAAGTAAATACATATATAACCACATAAGTACATAAAAAAGAAGGAGACAAAGAACATTCGATACCCAACCTCAACAGCTTTTTCCAAGAAACCTTCCCTAAAAAATAAAAAAAAGAAAACCTCGAGGTCGATACATGAGAAATGTTGGCTTTTAAAAATTGTTTCCCAGGCAGAGCTAATTCCTTTATTTGGATGTCTCACACTCTCCTTCTCTTTCCCCGCAAATTCATTAAGAACCGGAATGAACTGAATAATACCATCCTCATCCCATGATTATCATTATTATCGGCATCCTCAAAGTCCATCCAGGGACTCTTAGATGAGCTTTACCATCATTACAATCTTCAGCCTCAAAGTTTATCCTCAGCTACAACTGGGAAAATGGAAAGATAGGGATTTAGTGACATTCCTTAACTGGGCTAAGCACCAAATCCTAAATTGTAGCTGTGGCTACAGTCCCAAAACTTTCTATGGATTCTCTCTTTTCAGGGTATGTTTGATTTATGAATTCAGTTCAGAAGCATATCTCTACTGATCCTTTACCTGTGCAAATAACTATGGGGAATTAAAAAAAATGTTTAAGATGGAAACTTGCCCTTTAGGAAAAGAAAGTCTAACTGGAAAACCAAGGGCTGGTCTCACATTGAAAAGTAGTAAGTGATGTCAGAGTGTGGCTAGGATATTGGGATGGCACCAAAATCTCTGTCGCACACTAGCTGATATGTGCTTGAAATAATTAATAATTCTATCATAGTTTCATGTTTTTAATTCAAACTTTTTGCCCCCTCAAAAACCAAATGACTACTTGTCCTGCTCACCTTAGAAATACTTTCCTCTGGGCCAGTGGTTCTCCACCAGCATCAGCATCACCTGGGAGTTGGTTAGAAAGGTGAATTATCAGGCCTTTCCCCAGGTCTACTGAATCTGAAACTCTGGGAGCGGCGGACCAACAAACTCTTCTATCATCTTTTTCAGGGGATTTCAAGTCATGGCACAGTTTGAGATCCACTGCTCTAAGAAGTGTACCCTAACCCACCATTCAAAATTGGACTAAAGGCTTGTGAGGGACACAATGTATTTTTGCCCAAGCATGTGCATTTTGAAGGAGTGAGAATCCAAAGATTCGGTGGCTGGTAAAGAGGAGACCCCTGACGTGGTTTGGCTCTGTGTTCCCACCCTAATCTCATCTCAATCTGTATTCCCCATGTGTCAAGGGGGACACTTAGTGGGAGGTGATTGGATCATGGGTATGGTTTCCCCCATGTCATTCTCATGATTGTGAGTGAGTTCTCACGAGAGCTGATGGTTTTAGAAGAGGCACTTCCCCCTTTGCTCGCTCACACTTTCTCTCCTGCCACCTTGTGAAGAAGGTGACTGCTTCCCCTTCTGCCATGAATATGTGTTTCCTGAGGCCTCCCCAGCCATGCCGAACTGTGAGTCAACTAAATTCTTCCTTTATAAATTACCCAGTCTCTGGTAGTATCTTTATAGCAGTGTGAGAACAGACTAGTACAACCCCCGAAGTTTCAACAGCCCATCAGGTCGAATTCATATCCTTGGATGGAAGATTAAAAATGGTTGGATAAAAGATTGCCCCAACTCTCAAAGATAATCTCAGGAAGGGCCAGTATTTTCTTTAAAAGATCAAGATATGTTTGCCTATTTTTTAGTTTCACAGCCTTAATAAAATTATTGAGTGGTTTTACATTGTTTTTACATCTATCTCTTTAAAGCATTACAACTGATTTCAGTGCATGGTCTGAGTAAGTGTCCAGCTAGACTTTGTTTCTGAATGAAATAGATAATTTTAATTTTCCCAATAGATTTTGGTAAGAAAATCCATCCCTTATATTGCCTAAGGATGCTTTGCTATGAAATGTTCAATTCATGTTTCTTTTTTAAGGCCATTGTGCTCAGTGGCTTGACTGTGAACTCTAGAGTCCATGCAGCTTTTTATGAACACTTTGTTTTGTACCTGGCATTTCACAGGGAGCATCCACAACTCTGCTTCCTTTTATTCTTCTAGTCTCAACTGTTTCTTTTTCTAGTGAACTTTGAAATTATTTTGTCAAATTGCAAAGGAAATCTTTCTGGGTTTGGAATTAGATATTTTAACCCCATATTAAGCTGAAAAAATCATATTTTTCATATATATCATATATTCATTATATAAAAATTATATGAAATATTTAGTAGATAGATTTAAAAACTGGTTTAAAAATCATTACATATTGCTGTGTATTTATAAAGTACATTTTTTTAAAACAGAGGTTTCACAAATTTCTTGTAAAGATTATTCCTGTCTGTTTTCCTAATGCTCGTGTAAGTATAATTTTTTGTTTTGGTTTTATTTCTAGCTATTTCTGGTATTTAGAAAGCTATCTATTTTTAAAATATTTATCTTCAGGCCAGGTGTGGTAGTGCATGCCTATATTCCCATCACTTTGGGAGGCCGAGGCAGGTGGATCACAAGGTCAAGAGGTTGAGACCATCCTGGTCAACATGGTAAAACTCCATCTCTACTAAAAATACAAAAATTAGCTGGGTGTGGTGACATGAGCCTGTAGCCCCAGCTACTCAGGAGGCTGAGGCAGGAGAATGATTTGAACCCAGGAGGTGGAGGTTGCAGTGAGCCAAGATCGTGCCACTGGACTCCAGCCTGGTGACAGAGCAAGACTCCGTCTCAAAAAAAAAAAAAAAAAAAATTATCTTCAAACATTTTTCTGTCTAAGCAGATGCTCAAGTGCATAAGAAGATGCCAGTTTCCCCAGAGGATGGACAAACATATTCAGTTTCATGAGTAGAGTGGGCTAGGGATGGCAGATCCACTGTCTGAAAACTGTGCACACCCAGTGAGACTTCCTTCACAGTCCGTGGCTTAAAGGAAGGAGGATGAGATATATGCAGGAGTTAGTGGGAGAGCCAAGTCTTCATTAGTGCCTCTCAGTAAAAGTAGGAGATGACTGGTGGCTCTCTAAACATTGTCCTTGGTTTTGAGCCACGAAAACAGGAAAAATTCTGTTTGATATCCTATTACATAGCATCACAGACAGACACAAACATGCATATATACACATTTTTCATAATTAATAGAAGTTTATTCATTGTTCTAGTAGCACGCACACTCACATTAGTCCACTAGACACTAGATTGAGAGGTTTCCTCCTGCCGCTGTTGTCTAGTTCTCTGAATATTATGTAAATTTAATCATGACCAAAACTCAACTGGATTTCCTCAAACTCCTCCTTCCTCCCTCACCTTCCACAGCTAATCCATCAACAAGTCCCACTTACTGCTTCCAAACATACCCTGACCCTGGTGCCTTTTCCCCACTCCCCTGCAGCCACCCCCATGCAAGGCACCATGCTTTCTCTCCCAAGCTGCTGCACTCCTGCTCACCGGTCCTCTCACCTTCTCTCTCACACCCCTACCATTCATTTCCACACAGCAAACAGGAGGATCTTAGAAAATACAAACCAGATTTTGTGACTCATCACTGAAAACCTTTCAACAACTTCCCATTGGCCTTAGAATGAAGTTTAGACTCATTGCTGTGGCCACTCCAGCATGTGAGGTCTGGCCCTCCCTTGTCTCTTTTGCCTCATCTGGATCCACTCTCTTTGAAAGTCTCAGTCACCAAGCTCCATCTGCTTGGCCTGTACAGTTCCTCAAACAAGATGAACTCCTTGCAGCCTTAGCCTTTGCTTTAACTGTTCCCTCTACCTAGAATGTGACCTATTGGATCTTCTCCTCACCAACTTCTTCCCGACATTGGAAACTCAGGTTAAAGGGCACCTCCTCAAAGAGGCTGTCCCCAACCATCCCCATCATAAGGAGCTATTTATTCACCCTATTCCCTCACCCTCTTTCCATTCTCTGGGTAGTTATTGTCACTCTCTGGCTTTTAAAATTCTCTGTGTGTCATCTGTCTCCTTCTTAGTAGAATGCAGGCTTCCTGAGGGCAGGACCTTGTCCTCGACTGTCTCCCCAGTGCCTAGAAGAGAGTCTTGCATGTAGGAGGGCCTCAGTAATGCTCAATAAATGAATGGATTCCTGATCATTTTGAACAAGCGATACTTCTTTAGTCTGAAAACTACAATCCTCAGATCTTCTTCTCTCTTTTGGGGATTTCATTAACTGTTCACCAGTGGCCCCATTGCCTCTCCTATTTCACTCTTGGATGCTGCTGGAATTTGTATTATCTGACATTGATTCAAGGAAAGAGGTGCTGTTGAAGAGTAGTGGGATGAAAATTGAGGATAAAGGGGTGGCTTCAGCTGCCCCCAGTAGAACTCTCTCAGTAAAAAAGATGACTGTTGGCTTTCTGATTGATGGGCCAGACTTTTGGCAGAAGTGGCAACAGTATGTGAAAACATTGTCCTACCTTACTCCTGCTTGCCCTGGCACCTTTCAAAGCCTGGAAATGGAATGGTCATGACCTTCCTGAGCCATGACACTTGATGGCCAGTTAGTGAAAATTCTTGCACAAGTTGGCAAACTGCTAATGGGTACTTCTTGTTTCCAGTGCCAAAAAATAACTTAATATATTGTGAGTTTACACCCTTTTTGTGCTTAAATGGAAGTGTGACCATGAAGTTCGGGGAAAGTTAAGGTTTCACCACAGCATAAAAGCCCACAGGCCTTGCTGGCAATCCAACAAAGGTGATATTGAAACAGTTTTATTTTCAGCTCATATCATTCAAAATCAGCTTTAGAGAAATGTGTTTTAATGTATTCCCCAGTCTTTTCTTCACTTAGTCAACATGACTTCTATAAGTAATGCACAAATAGCATGCATCCAGTAAATAAAATCATAGTTGAAAATTATTATCAATTATCCTGTCAAGTCAAGGCATTTGATATGGACTTCTGTCTTCTAATCTATGAGATGGGCATAATAACAATAGTATCTAATTCAAGGATCATTGTTGAAGTTGAATAAAATAATCAGTATAAAACTCTGGAGAGAATGTGACACAAAACAAGTGCTCACTGATGTAGATTGAGGTCAATACTACTTTTATTTTCTCTATCTTAAACGTTGTGTGCAAAATGCCAGGGTCATGAGAGATGTATTTATTAAGAGCAACTTGCTGGGGTTTTTTCTGTTTTTGTTTTTGTTTTTTAACTTAGAGAATGGTTTAGCTAATGGGTCCAGCAGAGCCCACCAAGGACACTGTCTTTGTAGGCCTCCAGGACCCTGCTCTAATCCATAGCAGATTCGTACAGTCATACAGGTTTGATTTTGTTGGTCCATGGAGGATTGGTCAGGATCTCAGGGGAAAGAAGCCAAAGGTAGAAGACATCTAATATTTTGAGTGCTTATTGCTTGCAAAGCTGTGTGCTACACACATTCTAAATGCTATTCATTTAACCCTAACAATCCCCATATACCACTTTTTTTGTTTGTTTGTTTGTAAGAAGTGGAGGAAACTTAGATTCATAGACTGTTCAAATGACTTGTCCAAGGTAACACAGTGGTAATAAGGGACTGAATCAGCATCTGAACTCAAGTAAGTATGGTTTCAAACCCTCATCCTTTCTACTACACTTCACAACCTCCCTTACAGACTGACATGCACTAAGCAATTTAACTTAGGAGACTGGGAAATAAACCAGAAAAACAATGCATTGTTTTGCAATGACGTTTTAAACTTTTCCAGCGAGTGAAACACTTAAATCTGCCATTTTGGATATTCAGTTATGATTTTAAAAATTACTTGAGAAGTAAAATTTCTAATCAGAAGAAAAGTTACCTAGTTTGGAGGATCATTCTGAGCTTATTAGATTCTGCTTGACCAACAGGCCTGGCCAAATCTCTCTGTTTTGGGTGTTCCTCCCATGCAGGTTGGCTACTGCTCTGAGCAGCCCAAGGTCTGGGGAAGGTAGCATTGGGCACCAAGGCACAAACTTCTTTCCTTGTCCTTGCTCCTTTTCCTCTGTTGCCAGTGGGTCTACTCTGTGTGCCCTTTTGCTGACCCGGGAGCAGTAAAATCTACTTGTGTTGGGACTTGTAATAGAATGGACGGAACTAGTAATTTGGTCTGCTCTGGCCTGTGGCTACTTTGGCCTCCACTTCCTCCAGTTGGTCTAACCTGATTGACCAGAGGTCCACAGAAGTGCTTGGGGCCAGAGCTCCAGCTAAGTAATGGTAATGACTTGCTTTGCTCTGTCTCCTGACCTTGCTCTGTTGTGGATTCCTGACAGAGAGAGTGAAGTGAAATATTCCTAAATCTTAGGCAAAATAACAACACATGACTTTAATCTCATGATTGTCCCCAACATTCTGTATATGACTGCCAGATTCCGTATTTTTCTCTCCTGGACACAGTTAGATAAACACTGCCAAATCCTTGGTTTTAAGGTTCCCTAACTAAACTCCATGTAAACCAACTTCCTTCTGTGAAAACACTTCATTTTCAGATGAAATGACAACATTCCAGTGTTCTTTTACATCAACCCCAATTCTGATTAAACTTTGATGAGGCTGCGTTTCAATGGCAATCTTGCTTTCATTGGACTTCATGATTTCTCCAGTTTTATAGCCCCAAACTTGAATACCTTCTCTTTCTGTGGTGTATATCTCTAAATAGCTACTTTATCCATTTATTAGGTGTTGGTCCTATATTTTCAATCACAGAGCTTAATCTTATTTCCAAGTCCGGGGCACCTAAATTTAGTTTATTTATGCCTGACTTTGTTAAGTTTATTTGTTGATGACCACTCTTCTAGAGACACATGGATGCATCTAAATGGAAAATTTATTAACAAATTTATTTTTGAACAGAATTGTTGTACTGAATGATTACATATGGCAGGAGTCTGGGGAAAATTTTTACTTAGCTCCATTCCAGGAACATCTACTGCAAATTTCATAATAGACTCTCATTCCTGTATTATCTGAGCTATTTGAATTATCTCAATAAAGCTGTTTCCTCCTCTTTCTTGATGGAAATACAGAGTTCTCATGACTGAACAGGGAAAGTAAGAGGTTTAGAAAGAATAAGATGGGCCTGATAGTTTTTCAAATCACTTGATAACCCATTATTATCCAAAGACTACCTACATAATCATATACTTTCCATACAAAGTTAAACTTAAAAAGTCCTTTGAGGTTCAATACCTACACACTTGAATACAGCATAATATTGAACTTTAGTTGTTATGAGCACACAAAATAAAACTCATTTTAAATGTGTTGAACTGAAAAAGCACAGAAATTATTCCCTGAACCAGCAGGCTTTCTTTTTAAGGCTATTTTTCTTCCTCATTGAATGTCAACATTTACTATGAGTTACATAGACATGGGAATAATTCTAAATTTCTGACAGGAGGGGCCAATGGTTCATGGTTCAGGAAAGAAAGTTTAGTCTGGAAATGCTCTAATTTAAAGAAACTTAAAGGGGAGGCATCTGAACTGAAAATCTCTAAAGTGCTGCTCCATTATGGCTTGTGCTGCTCTCATGTTTATTCATCAATATACATCAACAACCATTTGGACTGAGAATTTATGGTGATGAATGTTTTCTCCTCTTCTCCTACATCCTTCTTTTTTTCTTCTTCCATTCCTCTTCCTTCTCTTTCTTGTCTTCTTCTTCTTCTTTTTCTCTTCTCCTTCTCCTTCTCCCCCTTCTCTTCCCCCTCCCCCTCCTGCCCCTCGTCCTCCTCTTCCTCCTCCGCATCCTCCTCCTGCTTCTCCTCCTGCTCCTTCTTCTCCTTTTCTCCTTCTTCTCCTCCTCCTCCTTCTTTTTCTTCTTCTTCCACTTCTTCCTCCTCTTCCTCCTCCTCTTCTTCTTGTTCTTCTTCTTCTTTCCTCTTCTTCTTCTTCTTCCTCTTCTTCTTCTTCTTTGTGTCCGCCTCCTTCCTTTCCTTCTCCTTCTTCTTCACCTCTTTTTGCAGCTTGGGATATAGTTAGTTTGAGCTAGATGGGATTATAGGATTGCTATCATCATGGTATTTGTTGTATTAAGGATAGGACATATATGGATCTAAGTAATGTCTTCAGTCCCAAGATATTCAAAGTTTTAAAATCCATCTAAACATCCTTGCATTGCTATTAGTTATCTTTTATGTGATAAGAGTTATGGTGATAGGAACATATGTTTACCTGGAGGAAATTATGAAAGGTGTTAAGTACAGGGAGGTTTAAGTTATAAGAAACATCATAAAAGCATACACTTTGGCTGGGCTTGAGATGTCATTTTGCCTACTCCCATTATTCTAATGTCCACTTTAAGGTTATTAAAATGTCCTAAGATCATTCAAGACAGGGCAGTCTACATCTTCATTTTATTATCCCCCAGCCCTCAGAGATGCCACAGCTACTGAGACAAGGTCACCTAACACTTTAGAACCAGAAAGTTCTTTAAAAGCAAAGCACTCTTCTAAAAAGAGACTAAATTGCAACTGCTTCCTGTATGTGCAACATCAACTAATGTGATCACAGAACGGTTTTAGAAACAACTTTTATCTTAGTTTTTTCCTCATCAAAGATTTTCAATTTAGTTTTTACACATTTTAATTTTTCTTAAAAAAGAATCCCCCATTTTATAATTGAATTTAATAGAAAACTAAGCTTTGCTAAGATGTACTTATATAAGAAGATAGGACAGATATACCACTATCCCACAAGAAGGGTATCATTTCTGGGATCAGGAGTGAAACAAAACCAACAGACCCTAAATTTCTCTAATAGGTATGTCAATACCCACATGTCTATCCCAAAACTACACTTTTAGTTAAACAGGTTTGTGTATTTGGATAACTAGGGGCTTTTCAATAGTTAAGTTAGTGCCTCCTAGTTGGGAAATTAAGACTAGTGTTTTCCCAACAGCTATTCTCCCAGGCTGACTGAAAAACTAATCAACTAGGGCTGAGAGGTTATTAAGTAACATATTCTAGGCTTGAAAACCCATTTCTCATAATAACTGATAACGCCTTGACTTCTTTTTATTTTTACATAATTTTCTTTATTAAAATCATAGAGGTCAAGTAAAAACGGCAATAATATTAATCATGTTTAAGTAACAAGAGTACCTATTTTGCCATCAGTTCTCTTGGTGGAGGAAAATAACACTTAGCTATGTGATTTAAAACAATTGTATGTTGAAATGTATACACAATATGCCACTGGGAATGATATAACTGCAACCACAGCACAACACACACACACATATACTCAGATTACTTAAATCCTGAGTGTGTTATATTCGCTGCACATTATTTCTTTTTAAAAAATTATCATTATTATTATTATACTTTAAGTTATGGGGTACATGTGCAGAACAGAACGTGCAGGTTTGTTACATAGATATACATGTGCCATGGTGGTTTGCTGCACCCATCAACCCGTCATCTACATTAGGTATTTCTCCTAATGCTATCCCTCCCCCAGCCCCCCACTCCCTCACAGGCCCTGATGCGTGATGTTCCCCTCCCTGTGTCCATGTGTTCTCATTGTTCAACTCCCACTTATGAGTGAGGACATGCAGTGTTTGGTTTTCTGTTCTTGTGTTAGTTTGCTGAGAATGATGGTTTCCAGCTTCATCCATGTCCCTGCAAAGGACATGAACTCATTCTTTTCATGGCTGCATAGTATTCCATGGTGTATATGTACCACATTTTCTTCATCTAATCTAACATTGATGGGCATTTTGGTTGGTTCCAAGTCTTTGATATTATTTCTAAATTATAGGATAGTTATAGCCCACTCCTTGAATGCTGGTACTACATTACATTTTCCAACTTTAATTATGAAATAAATATTGAAAATATGTGTTCATTTTTGCTCTAATGAAGACAACATAAATTTTAAAATTAGGATATTATAGAGGTAAGCATCACTCTCCCTGAATAAACTATACAACAAATTATAGGCCCAGTATTTTTTCTACACATGTAGTTGAGCTAATAATTCTGCTTTAAAACAAATAAAAATATGTTCTAATCCTTTATTATTCTAGCATAATTCCTAAAAGAGATGATTGTTTATATCAGAATATCCATAAATAAAGTTAAATTTGTCTCTTTAAGAGGTGTTCACCTACAAAGCCTTTAAATATCATCGATTATTCACAAGTCTTTGGCTGAGGAGGCTCATTCTGTCATTCAATAGGAATTATTTCGACTCAACAAGAATGACAAGGACGACATTTCTGCATTTGAGTTGCTTTCTGTGGATGGAGAAAGACAAGATCCACATAAGTGGAAAAATGTGAAAACACCCCATGTGCTGCAAGTGGATATATAGGCAAAGTGATTTGAAAAAACACAGGGAACATTGAGAAAATGAAGATGTTTGCTTGTTTGTTTGTTTAAGGGTCTCACTCTGTTGCCCAGGCTGGAGTGCAGTGGTGCAATCTTGGCTCACTGCAATCTCCACCTCCTGGGGTCAAGCGATTCTCCCAGCTCAGCCTCCTGAGTAGCTGGGACTACAGAGAAAGTGTATTTGGTAAAGGAAACCCAGCAAGAGGTGAGTGTTTTGTTTTCAAATGATGTCAAATTTAACTTGATGGGAAATTATGAGTAGTTAATTGAAAAATTTCCCAAAGACCTAAAATTCTTGGCCTTCATTAAATATTCAAAGAATTTTAAAATGTGTCCCAATTTTAGGACTCCCAATTAGCAAAGCTTATGGTAAGAAACTCATCCTGATGACAGAGCAATTGGGGACAGAAAGGTCGGGCCTCCTTGACTCCACATGGTCCCTGAGAGAGAGGGAGTGATGGCTCTATCGTAGAGCTGGGCCTTCAGGGTGGCAGAGTTGAAAGCAGGTGTATGTTGAGCACACCCCAGGGCTTGCCTGGACCTGGCAATTTGGAAGTGGTATGGCTTCCTTGGGAGAGGTGGAAGTAAATTGTTCCAATGCAGCATAAAGGCTCAGAAACATATGAGGGGTATCCACAAAGTGGTACCCAGCCCTGGCTCAGACCACTATCAGTGATACCACCTCTGCAGATGAGTGAGGCACTGGGATACTGCACTTCATTAATAGGTACAAGTCCATACTCTGTTTAATAGCCCTCTTTATTGTGACTCTGGTGGCCACTAGAAAGTTTTTACATAAGATTGCAGAGTAAGGAAACCCTCCTGCTACCAGGAGGTGACCCAGCCATTACTTCTCAAGCCCTTTGGGCATTTAGGTAAAGAAGAAATTGTCCCAAGGAGTGAGGCTGGAAAGAGTCAGAGGCCTGATGAAAAAGGGTGTGTCCACCATGCTACGGTGTCTCCACTTTACTTGTAAGCAGTGTAGAACCACAGAGGCAGGGCGCCATCAGATCAGATTAGACCAGATGTCAAATCCTTCTGAACTTTTTACTCCTTTCTGTGAAGTGGCTTAATAACTAAAACAGGCCTACTAAAAAACAAAAGGGTACCCACTTTGCATGGGCCTCCATAAAATAAAAGGAGTTTCCTTCTCTCTCTGAGTAATGCTGTGGCCTGCAATGGGCAAAGACAAAGTCCCAGGGCTGAGGGGAGATGTGCAGCTTGGAGAGGAGAGGAGAGGAGAGGATCATTCTGTGGTTGGGGAGACAGGAACTGGGGCAAACATGGTCACAAAGGCATTAGCAGACTGGGTCAGCTGGAATGCAGCTGCAAAACTCTTCCCTGTCTGTGCGGTTCAGATGCCTTCATGTCCAAACTTCACAATCCTCTGGGACCCCAGGAACCTGCGTGGGCACTGGAGGGAGCATGTGCTTAGTACTGGCTTGTAATTGACTGACGAAGTGAACGAATGAATGAATGAATGAATGAACACAGGATGGCTTCTAGAAAAAAAAAGACCAGGGCAAGGACAGAGGGTGTGAAGATCCTGCAAAGGCCTTTAAGATGTTAAGAGCCCAGTGCTGGGTGGTGGCTGAGGGAGTGGAGAAGAGGCAGGAGTTTTAAGAGCTATTTTGATGGGACTCGGGAATACTGACTGCCAGTGAGGACTGAGGGAAACAAATAGGTCAAAAATGACTTGAAGCCTCTGGCCTTGGCAACTGGACACTGGAGTTTAGGGAAGGTAAGAGGAGAGCAGGCTTTTGAGAGAGGATAACAAATTTGATTTTGATCACATGAAGCACTTTGTTTATTAGAGCATTGTTTTAACTCCCTTATAACCACGATGATCCATATTTATTACAAAAGCAATAATATCAAAGAATGCTTTAAAATGCAATTAGATTTGTTTAATATAGATAAACTGTGAGTAATGAGATTGTTTTCATCATAATATAGGTGTCACACATTTCTCCTGGTAACTAAAAAAGATAAATGGGCAGATAAAACGTAACAGTAGAATAACCTAGAATAGTAAATTTTATTACTGGAAGTTTCTCCCTAGCGATGGACAAACTCAACCACATTTAACACATAAGGAAACCAGGGACAAGAGAGGCTGGCATTCTTCACTCTACAAATACTTAGGGCACTGACCATGTGCCAGGCACTTGCTTGGTGCTAGGGATATAAAAGTAAACATACAAGGTACCCGTACCCAAGGAGCTCACAGCCAAGATAATGGATGACAATGTCCTGAAAGCAGAAATTATCACACAGCTTAATAATTATTGTGAGAAATGCATGCTCAAGATGCAAGGTGCGACTCATCCAGGCTTGGGAGCAGCTCTTGTGAATGAGCTGACATGGACGGAGATGCAGAAGTCAGACAGACAGGTTATGAAGCAGCGTTCTAGGAAGGCCAAAGCGAGGGCAAGCCCAGTGCATTTAATGACCAAAGGAGTGAGAGTACAAGGGAACTCTAGTCCTGGGTTTAGGAGACAATAGTCTACTGATCCCCAGTTCAGTGCTATTTTAGAATAGTGCCTGTGTATTGACAAGTCTGTGAAGATTCAGCACATACATCAATACTCTTGCATAGAAAAAAAAAGAAGCTTACATGGCTCGCGCTTTACCAGTGTAGACATTAGGATTCTCTAAACTGTCTTGCTTAAAATGTTTCTTTAGAGGAATAATTGCTTCCTATTTTAGCTTTTCATTTCCTTCCAAATGTTTATATCAATTGGGTCATGCCATACAATTCTTCAGTCAGGAAGGGATTTAAGGTATCATTTTTTTGGCAACCAAGGGAGTGCAGGGGCAGGGTGGAGTAGGGCTCAGTGGGAGCAATGCCCACCCTGGTGCAGCAATAAACGGGGCATTCTCTGCAGGGAACTTAAGAATTAATAATAAAATTGACCAAAATCCCTCTGCTTTTTATTATCACCACCAATTCTGAATAACGTCAACAATAAATACTTGCTGCCAAGACAAACTTCTCTTACTGACCCCTCCCTGTTTGCATGGCACTGCATTGTGTATATAGCTGTGCATGCAGAAAACCAGCCCTGAACAGGCATTAGAAATACCCAAAGTGTCCATATTAGCCACAGTTAGCTCATATGGCCACACCCTCGCCATTCAATTTTCTTCTGTTAACATAGCTTGAGCAGTCAAAATCAGACATATCAAAACCCCATATCAATGTGCATCTTCCTGAAATTATATTTCTCTCCAATTAGCATTCTCATCTTGACTAGTCTCTATCTATCTCCAGCTGGGACCACAGGGGGCTGACAACCGATGCTGCCACTTCCCTATGCGCAGGTTCACCAGGAGCAGTCTTCGCTCATCTTCTCCAGTTGGGCTATCTGGCACGTGCTTGGAGGGGTAAACACCGAGGGGTCTTTAATACCCAGCTGGATGTCAAAAAACCGCGTGGACAATATCACACTGTAGTTTTTGGTAAAGGTTTCCTGGACAGGATAGCAATCTTTGACTGTATAGATGCCAATCCAGGTTTCATCTATAAGAGGAAAAAAGTTGACTTTTGAATAAAGAAGACAGGCAAGAAGTTCATATTTTTTCTTGTGATGGCAAAAGGTACATAACATAAAATTAATCATTTTACCATTTTTAAGTGTTTGGTGACCTTGAGTACATTCACATTTGTTGAACAACCATCAGCACTATCCATCTCCAGAACTTTTTTTCATCTTCCCAAACTGAAACTCTGTCTCCATCAAACACTAACTTCCCATTCCTCTTCTCCCAGCTCTTGAAACCCACCATTCAATTTTCTGTCTCTATGAATTTGACGATTCTACATGCCTCATGTAAGTGGGATTGTTCTGTATTTATCATTGTCTGCCTGCATTGTTTCTCTTAACATTATGTCCTCAAGGTTTTAGCATGTGCTGGTGTTTCCTTTCTTTTTAAGGCTGAATAATATTCTGTTGTATGAATATACCACATTTTGTTTATCCATTTATCTGTTGATGAACATTTGGGTTTCCACCTTTTGGCAATTGTGAATAATGCTGCTGTGAACATGGGTGTACAAATATCTGTTTGAGTCTCTGCATTCAATTATTTGGGATATAGATATATATACATATGGAGTTGCTGGGTCATATGGCAGTTTTATCCTTCAATTTTTGAGAAATCACCATACTGTGTTCCACAGCATGAATGCCTGTGTGGTTAAAGCTGTCTTGGGATAGGCGTATATCAGCAGCAGGGGAGAGAATGGCTTCACATAAAAGCAGGCTGGTTTGCACACTCATCATGATGGGAGTAGATCTGAACCCTGCAACTGTAGGAAGTGGGGGAAAGAAAAGAAGGCACCTGATTCAAATGTCTGCCTTAGGCAGATGCCTTCCATATCACAGACCTCCGGGTGACCATAAAATGTCAAAATCAAGGCTAAGTTCACAGGAGTCAAAGTGGCAGAGAGGTGCAGGTGGCACTAGAAGGCTGAGGTGTTTCAAATATGAAGCTTAGATCCCATTGCCATGTAGTGAACAAAGTAACGTGCAGACCTAAGTGGAGGCTTTAAAAAAATTTTGATTAAGCGGATGTTTCCCTAAAAACTACCTTCCTTAAAGAACTTAAACCTTCTTTCCCATCACGCATCCTGAATACAATGCTTAGATCCTTTGAACGCTTACAGGATCTAGCTGACTTTCTGTCCGACCACTCCTGGACCATGATCTGCTCCTGGGGACCCCCGATGGAGTACTGGTCTTCAAAGGTGGAGTTCTGAGGAATGTCAAGAGGGTCCCAGGGCTCTGTCAGGGTCATCTTCGAGCACTGCTTGGTGGCTTGCTCAATCTGAAACATCACTCCATCCTTATACAGCAAAATATATTCAAATAATCTGAAACACAGATGGAAAGAAATAGTTTGGGACTTCATGTTACAATCATCTTGCGTTTTAACAGCACAACACCTTTGATAGATACTACTTTTGGAATAGAAAGAAATTGCTTGCTTGGCAATCACTTAACATTTATAAACACTAGACACATGAAACAACCTGTATATGAAATAATTAGAATTCAGAGGTCAGGCTGAGTATGATGGCTCATCCCTGTAATCCCAGCATTTTGGGAGGCCGAGGAGGGAGTCTGATTTGAGCCCAGGAGTTTGAGACTGGCCTGGGCAACATAGTGAGACCCCTGTCTCTAGAAAAAAAATTTTAAAAATTAGCCAGACATGGCAGCGCACAGCTGTAGTCCCAGCCACTTGGGAGGTTGAGGTAAGAGGATCACTTGAGCCTGGGAGGTCAAAGCTGCAGTGAGCCATGATCATGCCACAGCACTACATATACCCTGGGTGAGATCCTGTCCACCATCAAAAAAAAAAGAAAAAAAAAAAAGAGGTCAAAAGTGTATATTCGCTGGACAAATTTTGACCAAGGACCTAGTGTATGCCAGACCCTGTGCTTAGCATACAAACATGGTGAAGATGTGGCCCTGGCTGAACAGCTGGTTTGTGAACTTTTGTTTACCCACAGGGACACAGAAGGACTTGACTCTTGTTTGGTGCAGTTTCTCTTGCAGCACTCAGTCAAGGAATTATGGGGGTATACTGAATGTAGAAAAAGAACGCACTGAGGACTGGATGGACCGAGTGCCTGTGCCTCACTGCCTCCACTGCCGAGCAGTCATGAGTAAGGGGCTTGGATGCACATAGCTGATCCAGCACGGGCGCAGCCCACATACCCTGCAGGGGCTGAGATGAGCAAGGACAAAAGCCGAGGTGACCCCAGAGCAAATGACTCCCTCAGCTGAATTTCTCTCCATGCTCTCAGCCTCTTCCCATGACTACCTGCTCAACCTTCCTGGGGAGTGACAGGGAGATATTCAGAGGCTGAGCCCAGGAGTCACCAGCCATGCTGTTTCGGCATCAGTCTTGTATCTTTCTTTTTTTTTTTTTTTTTTTTTTTTTGAGACTGAGTCTCGCTCTGCCGCCCAGGCTGGAGTGCAGTGGCCAGATCTCGGCTCACTGCAAGCTCCACATCCCGGGTTCACGCCATTCTCTTGCCTCAGCCTCCCGAGTATCTGGGACTACAGGCCTACAGGCGCCCGCCACCTCGCCTGGCTAGTTTTTTGTATTTTTTAGTAGAGACGGGGTTTCACCGTGTCAGCCAGGATGGTCTCGATCTCCTGACCTCATGATCCGCCCGTCTCGGCCTCCCAAAGTGCTGGGATTACAGGCTTGAGCCACCGCGCCCGGCCCAGTCTTGTATCTTTCTTAAAGCTGAGCCATCTTGGTGTTGGGGGAAGCCTGCTATGTTTCTATGCATTTCACTGTCAATCCAAATCTGAGGCCACAGCTGCTGGTCAAGCAAAGTGTGTCTTGTAGCCATGACCTCAGAAAGTGAAAGCTGCAACACTTGAGGGCTGAAAAGCCTAGGGAGGTGACTTTTCATCAGCAAATAAAAATCCTCTACAAATTATCTGTGGCTTATGAGACCCAATGCACTAGAGGAGGCTTCAGGGAGGACGTGTGCTCTCCATCCCAAGCCTCAGCTTAAAAATTGTTTTCTTCAGAAAAAAATATTATAAAGGGTTACTGTCTTTATAGTCAAAACACAGTCATGCATCACTTCATGATAAGCTTATGTTCTGAGAAATGTATCATTAGGTCATTTCATCATTGCACAAACATCATAGAGTGCAGTTACACAAACCTGGATGGTACAGCCTACTACACACCAAGGCTACGCGGTATGGCCTACTGCTCCCAGGGTCCAAACCTGTACTGCATGCGACTGCACTAAATACTGGAGGCAACTGAAACACAATGGTAAGGATTTGTGTATCTAAACATAGAAAAGGTGCAGTAAAATTATGGGATAAAAGATAAAAAATGGTACTCATGTATAGGGTACTTGCCATGAATGGAGTTTACAGGACTGGAAGTTGCTCTGGGTAGGTGAGTGAGTGAGTGAGTAGTGAGAGAATGTGAAGGCCTAGGACGTTACTATATACTACTGTATGTTTTATAAACATTGTACACTTAGGTTACACTAAATTTATAAAAAATATTTTCTTTTCTTCAATAATACATTAATTTTAGCTTCCTGTAACTTTTTAACTTTATATATATATATTTTTAACTCTTTGACTCTTTTGTAGTAAGACAGCTTAAAACACACATTGCACAGCTATACAAAAATATTTTCTTTCTTTACGTCCTTATTCAATATGCTTTTTTCTATTTTAAAATTTACTTTATTTTTTTAAAAAACTTTTGTGTTAAAAATTACAACACAAACACAGATATTAGCCAGGCCTACACAAGCTCAGGATCATCAGTATCACCCTCTTTCACTCCCACACCTTGTCCCACTGGAAGGCCTTCAGGGCCAGTAACATGCATGGAGTTGTCACCTCCTGTGATAACAATGTTTTCTTCTGGATACTCCTGAAGGACCTGCCTGAGGCAGTTTCACAGTTATCTTTTATGTAAGTGAGAGCACATTCTAAAGTAATGATAAAAGTATAATATAGTAATTATATTCATGTGGCCAAAAACCATACGAAAAAAAGCTCAACATCACTGATCATTAGAGAAATGCACATCAAAACCACAAAAAGATACCATCTCATGCCAGTCAGAATGACTATTACTAAAAAATCAAAAAACAACAGATGCTGGCGAGGTTGTGGAGAAAAAGGAACACTTTTACACTGTTGATGGGAGTATAAATTAATTCAACCATTGTGGAAGACAGTGTGGCAATTCCTCAAAGACCTAGAATCAGAAATACCATCAACCCAGCAATCCCATTACTGTGTATATACCCCAAGGAATATATATCATTCTATTCTAAAGATATATACATGCCTATGTTCATCGCAGCACTATTCACAATAGCAAAAGACATGGAATCAACCTAAATGCCATCAATGATAGACTGAAAATGTGGATAAAGAAAATGTGGTACATATACACCATGGAATACTATGCAGCCATAAAAAGGAACAAGATCATGTCCTTTGTAGGCACATAGGTGGAGTTGGAAGCCATTATCCTCAGCAAATTAATGCAGAAACAGAAAAGCAAATACCACATATTCTCACTTATAAGTGGGAGCTGAATGATGAGAACAAATGGACACATGAGGGGAGCAACACACCTTGGGCTTGTTGGTAGAGCCTGGGGGAGTGAGAGCATCAATAATAGCTAATGGATGCTGGGCTCAGTACCCTAGGTGATGGGATGATCTGTGCATCAAAACACCATGGCACACGTTCACTTGCGTAACAAATCTGCACATCCTGCACATGTACCCCTGACTTACAGTAAAAGTTGAAGGAAAAAAAAAGCATAATATAGTAATTACTTATATGTTAGAATTGTATACAACTGGCAGCACAGTAGGTTTGTTTACACCACCATCACCCCAGACACGTGAGTAATGCATTGCGCTACCACATACTATGGCTATGAGGTCGCTAGGCAATAGAATTTTTCAGCTCCATTGTAATCTCATGGGACCACCATTGTATATGTGATCCTTCATTGACTGACACGTCATTATGAAGCACATCAATGTATTATTAGTAGCCGTATGCTTCAGATTTCTATGAGATAGTATGGAAATATAAACATGACATCATTTTACACATTTATATGTATCTTGCTTATTTCAGAAAAGATTTGAAATGGCTTATGAGGGTAAAAATAACCCAGATACATACCTTTAGAAGTGAGAATGAATATAGAAAGAAATATAAGTGTGCATTTTATGAGATATTGCTCAAAAATGGAGCTAATTTTTTATAATATGCATGCAGGGTCAACATAACACTGTTAGCCCTTTGAAAAAGTTTGGAGTTGTATTGTCACTGTTTTCTCATAACCAGCTAAATCGCTGGCACAACAGAGCCTAAGCACTGGCTGAAGAAACACAGCAACATTAACCCAACTCTTAGAGCATTGTTCATTTGTAAATGTGGGAATTGTTGTACATACACAAATCCTGTTCTGTGATACTTTTAATGACAAGTGGGCCACCCAAAATTGTCTTCATTGTTCTCCTCACCACCAGCAGTATCTTGTGCTTTCCCCAGTGCTAGGCATCTGGGCTAGAAAGGCATTCCTAGCGTTTGCTGATATCCCTATTGTGTGCTTCTCAGACTGCAATGATTGTTCCCTGGAGAGTATGTAGCCATGTGCAGGAGAGGGGCTTTCCTTCTTGAGATCATCGCCAAATCCACAGGATCACAGAAGTGTCATTAACATAGTTTGACTGTGTCCCCACCCAAATCTCATCTTGAATTGTAGCTCCAATAATTCTCATGTGTCATGGGTGGGACCTGGGGGGAGGTAACTGAATCATGGGACCGGGTCTTTCCCATGCTTTTCTCCTGGTAGTGAATAAGTCTCACAAGGTCTGATGGTTTTATAAATGGGAATTCCCCTGCATAAGCTCTGTCTTGCCTGCCACCATGTAAGAAGTCCCTTTGCTCTTCCTTCATCTTCTGCCACTGTGAATCCATCAAACCTCTTTCCTTTATAAATTACCCAGTCTCAGGTATGTCTTTATTAGCAGCAGGAGAACAGACTAATACAGTCATCCTGGCCTCATATTTGTCATACATGTCATTCTAGCCTCATATTTGCCTCCCTCACCAGTGTTTACTAGACAGAAATGAGACAATGAGATTCTTTCCTCTCGACCTGTGTCATTGTGACCGAGGTCTAATAGCCTCTTGTGTGACTGAACATATCACATGTAAACTTAGAAGCTGAGGGAGGCTATTTTCCAAAATGCAAATGGAATAGGATTAAAGAATGAAGCAGAGAGAAGCACTAGCAAACTGGGATTCCAACAGTTGTTCATTTCCTGGATGCCCTTTTTTCCTGAGATGCTTGGAGCGCCCCCACTTACAGAGTTACAATAAGCTTCCTTTGTTCTAATAAACTTTCCTTCCTTTTTTGGCTTGCAGTTTTTTATGCTACTCAGTTCTATCATTTCTTTTTTCTTTTTTCTTTTTTTTTTTTTTTGAGACGGAGTCTTGTTGTGTCACCCAGGCTAGAGTGCAGTGGCGCGATCTCGGCTCACTGCAAGCTCCGCCTCGCAGGTTCACGCCATTCTCCCGCCTCGGCCTCCGAGTAGCTGGGACTACAGGCGCCCACCACCACGCCCGGCTAGTTTTTTGTATTTTTAGTAGAGACGGGGTTTCACCATGTTAGCCAGGATGGTCTCGATCTCCTGACCTCGTGATCCACCCGCCTCGGCCTCCCAGAGTGCTGGGATTACAGGCTTGAGCCACCGCGCCCGGCAGTCCTATCATTTCTGATAGAGTCAAGGACTCCAGCACTCCATGGAGAACCCCAGGGAGCAGCTGCCAGCACAGCTGTGCTGGGAAAGGCCTGGCATGGCCCTGTGTGCCACCAAGGGCCACAGATGCCTGGTCAGTCACCTGCAACAGAAGGGCAGGGGACAGCAGGGAGGGAATATCACAGCTTCACTGTTTCCCTGAGGCCAGCTCTGCCCACATACAGAAGGAAAATTTAATTTTAAAATGAAAATTCTAGACCCGGAACAATCACTACAAAATGTTAATGTTTGTTAAATCTGGGTGGTCTGAACACAAGTGTTCGTTTTGGTATTCTCTGTACTTTTCTATGTTTTCAAAATATTTACTTTTTAAAAAAGTAGACATCATCTGATATTGAGGTTATGTTGACTGTACCTTAAGTTAAACTGAAAATAATAAATTAATGGAAAACAAAATAGAACTATATAATTCATTTGTTTTCAAAATCCCATGTGGATATAAATGCTAGTACTGCTTTATGATAAATTTTAGAAAACATTTTAAGGATACTGTAATGGCGTGTATGTTTATGTGAACATATTAACAGTTAGGACATAAGTCTCTCCATCACAAATAGAATACAGGGCCTGTGGCCTGACAGGGACCAAAGGTCAAAATGCAGAGATCAGCCACGGTTGAGATGAGTAATCAGAGTGGGGATGCTGTACGGGAATAACCCGTGGACCCAAGGGATTAACAGACTTTGAGAGGAACTGGATTCCTGGAGGCGAGATCAAAGCCTGGCTCTGTCACAGAGGCAATTGTGAGATGAGAGGCACCAACGCCCCCGCTGGGGCACAGTCAAGCAAGGTGAGACAGGGAGGCAGACCAGCCCAGGTCAACAACAGCAGGCAAACTTCGCCTCCCTCCTGGCCAGGCACCAAGCAAAGCACAGTTCACTGGGAGGGGCAGGCGAGTTCCCACAAAGGCCCTGCTGCTGCTGAGCCTCAGCTGTGAGCAAGGTCAGGTTGGCTAGGCCCCGCCAAAGGGTCAGAAGGCCAAGCTCTCCACGGCAACCACAACACACAGGACGGGCCAGCAGCCTGTTTTGCTTCTCACCATATGGGACAAAGGATTTTTGCTGCTTTTAATAAAATTCTCAGGTTACACTGACAATTTCCATTGTTTCCTGCAAATCCATTTCCCTAAAAGTAGGCTCTTGCATCACCATGTTTTCTGAAACACTAAAAATCTGGGGAAGTTTTCTTGCTTTTGAAAATAGTTTTTTTTTTTAGTAAAATGGATTCATGATCAATATAAAAAAATGAAAACAATCTAGGGATGGAAAGGAAAGCAAAAATTGCCCAGAAACTCTGATTTGCAGAAATAACAACTCTGTACATGTGTCTGGACATATATTCTTCTAAATATATCTTTATGTACATCTTAATTTTTATATCTAATTTTTTATGTTTTAATTGTGGCAAGATGCACATGACAAAAATGTACCATCTTAGCCATTTTTAAGTGTACAGTTCAGTAATGTTAAATATATTCACATTGTGGTACATCAGTCTCCAGAACTCTTGCAAAATTGAAACTCTATATCCATTAAACAATAATAACCCATTCCTCCCTCTCCCCAACTCCTGGCAACCACCATTCTATGAGCTTGGCTACTCTACATAGCTCATGTAAGTGGAATCACACAATATTTGTTCTTTTCAGTTAATATAATATCTTCAGAGTTTATCTGCACTGGAGCATGTGTTGGCATTTCCTTCCTTTTTAAGGCAGAATAACATCCCACTGTATGTATACACCATATTTCATTTATCCATTCGTCCACTGATGGATTCCTAGGTGTTTCCTAATTTGGGCTACTGTGAAAAATGCTGCTATAAACATAGGTGTACAAACACTGCATCGATTTTTCAATATGTACTCTACTCATTTTACGCAAATGAGTACCTATTTATTTGTTTTCTAACCATGCATTTTAAATTCAACAATTTGCCCTTGTTAATCTTTTAAGTGAAAAGATAAATCTAATTTTTATCATAAAATATTTTAAATATGCAGAACAGTTGAAGAACTAGTATAATGACCACTTTTATGTCTGCCTCCTAGGCTCAACAATCCTCCATATTTTACTGTATTTTTTCTATTTTTCTAAGTATTTGCTTAAAACAAGAGCTTCTGCCACATGGTCCCAATAGGATTGTATCTTAGAAATAAAAATTCATTCCCTGATATCTGCTGCATATTCAAGTGGTGCCCCAAATACATCTTAAAGTTGGTTTTTCAAATCAGAGTCCAATTAAAGTTCAAGCATTATATTTGGTTATGTCTCTATCAAAAATCTGGAGCAGTACTCCTACCTTTTTATTTTCCAACATGACATTGACTCTTTGAAGAGTTCAGGTTTGCAGATATTCCACATTGTGGTTTTTTTTGGCAGTTTCCTCACGGTGTCATTTAAATTGCTCTTTGAGCTTTTGCCATTCTTATGAAATGGATATGAAGTCTAAAGGCTCTTTTTTATTTGAGTTCCAAGATATTTGTAAACAACATGTCATTGGTGAGGTTGTACACTTCAGACTTTATCATATCTGAAGACAGGTGATGTACCTTCCCACGATTAATGCTGCTAACTTTGATCACCAAGTTATATGGTAACTCCAGATATCTGTTATAAAAGTGTTTCCTTTTGCAATTGGCAAGTAATTGATGAGTGATACTTTGTGATGTTGGAAATGTTGTATTACCCAATGGTTATCACCTAATGGTTTTAGGTAAAACCATTTCCTGAATAAATTATTTCACTGGGAGTTGGGATCATAGTACCAATTGTATAGTAAATGACATCCATCTATCTTAATCTACTGAGTACCACACTGGACTCGTGGATTTATTATTTATTCAATGTAGGACAAACAATTAAAGTCATTATTCCTTTTGATGCTAAAATTTGCCCAAGTTTGGTCAGAGGGAGCTCCTTCAAGTTGGTATATGTATCTTCTGACATAATCCTATTGGTCTCTGAGTGCTTCCTGATGTTCTATGACACAAGGTGGCACAGGCTAACCTTGAACTTTCCCTGCCCCAGATCTGAAATCAAGCATTTCTCTAAAAAACTCTAGTTACCCTTAGTGGGGAAACAACTTAGAAACTGACATCAGGGCACTAGATGTGCTCATTGCCATTGAGACGTCATTGCTTTGAACGCTTTTCGGTAGTCAGAGTTTCCAATTAAAAAAAAAAAAACTCATGAATTAATATAGATATTTTCCATTTAAATTAACATTACAGGTTTTCCCCCTATTTTTTGTATTTATATATATTTTCTCTTAAAATCAAAATCATGCTTCCTGAAAACATTGACAAAAACATTTATTTGCTTTATTCTATAATTTTGAAATAATAATAACTTCAAAACTATTATAAATAATAAAATTACCGAGTGAAGTTTAAGATTTCATTGTAGTTCTTCTTATCCTTAGAATATAATTCCCTAGTATTGAGAGTCAGTATTGTGTCAAAAATTTACTTAGAATAAGCCTATTCTCTGTGTGGTTATGTTTCCAGATTGATAGATCATTAGGTTCCTTTCTTTTAGTTTGTTCCCAGTTCAGGGACTTCACACTTTTCCTCTCTGACTTTATTATTTAAATATGTAAAAATTTTCATATTTCAAAACTCAAAATGACAGAAAATGGTACATTGAGGCAAGTTCCTCTTCCATCCCTATCTCCTCTTCCCCATTCCTCATGCTCCTTATAGATAACACTTTTCAGCTGCTTCCATTTTGTTTTTCCTGCATGTCTGTCAAAAAATAAGCAAATGCATATGTGAATTATTATTTTCTCCTCTTCTTTACAGAAAGAGTAGCATGCTATATAGACTTTTTTGCATCTTGCTTTCTCCATTCCCCACTAATGCCTAGAGACTATCCTCATTTTTTATGGCCATATAAATTTACTGTGAGCTAATATCATTATTTATTTAGCCAGTCTTCTACCAATAAACATTGAGTTGTTTCTATTCCTTTGATATTAACAAAAATAATGACCTTGCGTTGTGCTGTTTTCGAGTTGTATGTTTAGGGTAAATTATTAGATGTGGAATTACCAGGTCAAAAGGTAAAAGTATTTGTGGTTTTGTTAAATATTACCAGATTTCTCTCCACAGGGTTGTACTATTTTGCATTCCTATCAGCATTATATTATAGTGCCTTTTTTCTTTATAGTCCTGCCAACAGAGCATGTCGTCAAACTTAAATTTGTGCTAATCTGAGGAGTAAGAAATGGTATTTGACTACTAGGTTTTTGTTAAGAACATTTTTAGTAAGTATAACATCTATAAGAGGGGTCTTTAAAAAGTTCACGGAAAAAGTGTATTATGAAAAAACTATGTATGGATTCCAACTTTTTTCACCAAAATAAACTCACAACACTTGTTATAACATGCCTAAACAGGATCTAGTTTGAGGCACTAAGAAGGATAAGACATCAGTCTGGATAGAGCTCCTATCAGAGCAACATGCATTCTGCTAAAATGAAGCAAGAACAAATATTAAATTTATTTTGAGGCTCAAGTGGCAGAACGGTGAAATCACTGATGTTTTACAAAAAGTTTATGTGACATTGCTCCAAAGAAGCAGTTACAAATAAATAACTCATTTCACAAAGGTAGGACTCAGTATTAAGATTAAGATTTAAGATTTAAGCCCATAGTGGCAGTTCATCCACATCAATTTGTGAGGAAAAAAAAATCTTAGGCCAGGTGTGGTAGCTCACGCCTGTAATCCCAGCACTTTGGGAGGCCAAGGTGGACAGATCACAAGGTCAGGAGATTGAGACCATCCTGGGTAACATGGTGAAACCCCCTGTCTACTAAAAATGCAAAAAAATTAGCCGGGCATGGTGGTGGGCCCCTGTAGTCCCAGCTACTTAGGAGGCTGAGGCAGGAGAATGGCATGAGCCCAGGAGGCGGAGCTTGCAGCGAGCCAAGATCCCACCACTGCACTCCAGCCTGGGCAACAGACCAAGACTCCATCTCAAAAAAAAAAAAAAAAAAAAAATGTTGATCATGCCCTAATTGTACAGGAGAAAATTATACAGGACAATTGTACAGGACAATTAACAGGAGAAACAATAGCCAGCACCACAGACACCTCAATTAGTTCAGCTTATACAATTCTGAATGAAAAATTTGAGTTGAGCAAACTTTTCACTCCCAAGGGTGCTAAAACAATTGTGGCCCAATCAGATGCAGACAAGAGCAGACCCTTCAGTGGAAATTTTATACAAGTGGTCAAGATCCTGAAGGATTTCTTCTACGAATTGTAACATGAGCTGAAATGTGGCTTTACCAGCACAATCCTGAAGACAAAGCAAAGTCGAAGCTATGGCTATCAAGTGGTAGAAGTGGTCCAGTCAAAGCAAAAGTAAGCTGGACAAGAGCAAAAGTCATGGTAAGTTTCTCTGGATGCTCAAGGCATTTTGCATGTTCACCTTCTGAAAAGCTAAAGAATGATAACATCTTCTTATTATGAGAGTGTTTTGAGAAAATTAGCCAAAGCTTTAGCAGAAAAATGCCCAGGGAAGCTTCACCAGAGCTTCTCCACCATATCAATGTTTCTGCTCATTCCTCTCATCAAACAAGGACAATTCCATGAGATTTTTTATGGGAAATCATTAATCATCCACTTGACAGTCCTGATTTGGCTCCTTCTGACTTCTTGTTTCCTAATCTTTAAAAATATTTAAAGAGGCTGGGTGCGGTGGATCATGCCTGTAATCCCAGCACTTTGGGAGGCTGAGGTGGACAGATCATAAGGTCAGGAGATCAAGACCATCCTGGCTAACATGGTGAAATCCCTTCTCCACTAAAAATACAAAAATTAGCCAGGCATGGTGGCAGGCACCTGTAGTCCCGCTACTCGGGAGGCTGAGGCAAGAGAATGGCATGAACCTGGGAGGCAGAACTTACAGTGAGCTGAGATCATGCCACTGCGTTCCAGGCTGAGTGATAGAGCAAGACTCTGTCTCAAAAAAAAAAAAAAATATATATATATATATATGTATTATATATATATAATTTTTCTTCAGTTAATATGTAAAAAAGACTGCATTGACATGGTTAAATTCCCAGGACCTCACTTTGTTAAGGATGGACTAAATGGCAGGTATTATCACTTACAAAGGTGTATTAAAGTTGATGGGGCTTGTGTCAAGAAATAAGTTTATTTTTTTATTTGTATGTTTTAATTCTCTTTTCCTATGAACTTGTAAAAGTCCCCTTGTACAACAGGTTGCATAGATTTCAGGTGTGGAGCTTGAGAAATTTTTATGTGAACAATCTGAGTATCTCCAGCCCAGATCAAAGATAAGGCACCTCAGAAGCCTCCATTGTGCCCTCTCAGTCACTAACTTTTCAAAGAGCAGTGTAATTTTAATTCACCTCCTTTCATTATAGTTGGTGGAGTGTTCATATGTTAAGCATCATCTGATTTTATTTTTCCATGAACTGACTGTTCATTTCTCTGCACATCAGGATTTTTTCTCTTCTCTATTTTCTATAGATCATTAATTAATTAGCCTTTTGTACTTAATATAAATTGCCCCTATTTTCCCCTGCCATTTGTTGGTTTTATTTAAATTTTTTCTACAATGCAAAGGATTTTTCATTTTTAAAAGGCAAATTCCTTTTATTGTTTCTGGGTTTTGTCATATTTTTAAAAAGTTTCCTACTCTCAGATTATAAAGGAATGCATCAAGTTTTCTATCATAACTGTGTGGTTTTGTTTTGTTTGTTAGATCTTTAATCGGGTTTGCAGTTTATTTTTACGTATGGTGTGAGATGTGGATTCAGTTTTATCTTTTCTCAGTTGTTCCAACACCACATTGATTAGTAAGTCCATTTTTCCCCAGCGACTTGAGATGCCACCCTTATCATATACCTAATTTCCAGATGTATGTGGATCTATTTCAAGACTCTATTTTATTCCACTGAATAGACTATTTACACACCAATGTCACACTTTTTAATTACAGAGACTTACTAGTGTGTTTCAATATTTGGTCAAATTTACTGATCCTCCTCTTATGTCCTTCTTTTCCAAGGTTTTCCTATGTTTGGGCTTTTTAATTTTTCCATATGAAATTTAGAATCAACTTAGCTGAAAAAAAATCCTGCTATTTTGCATTTATTGGAATTGAGTGAAATCTAGGGGAATTGGTACCTTTATGATGTTGAATCATCCTATCGTTCCAAAAAAGGAGTGTTTTAATTTTTTCTTATACAAGTTTTGCACATTTCCTTTAAATTTGTTTCTAAGTAGTTGATCTTTTGTTGTCACTGTTGCTGTTTTAAATGACACTTTCTCTTACCCTATCATTCTAGCAAGGTTATTGTTTGTGTATATGAAGACTATTGATTTTTCATGTTAATTTTACATATGGTCACCTTACTCTTATTGTCTGAATTAGTTTTATGTTCAGGTCTTTTGTGTCTTCCAGGTATACTATATCCATATCATTGATAGAGATGGTTTTCAATTTCTTCTTTTCTAATCCCTTACTACGAATTACTTTGTCTTCTCTGTCTATATTGGTCAGCAAATCCAGCCCAATATTAAATAGAATGTAAGTAATGGGCATCCTTGCCTTCTTCCTGAGTTTAGCAGAAAAAGGGCTATGGTTTCAAGTAAATTAAGAACTACACAGGTTGTACTATGTTAAAGGAGCATCCATCAGTTCCTACTGAATCCATTGTATTAGGAATATTTGTTGAATTTTATCAACTGCCTTTCTGCCAGACTAAGGCTATAATCACATGATTATTTTATAGATGTTTCTGGATTTTCTAAAATTGAACCATCTTTGCATTCCTGGAAATCTCACTTGATTACAATGTATTATTTTTTTAATGTGCTGCTGGACTTAGTCTGCTATTAAATAATTTTTAATCACTTATTATATCAATATTCACAAGTGAAATTGCCTTACAATAATTTTAACAGATTCACATTTCCCCATTTCCCTTGCATATATATATATGCTAGTTTCCAGCTCATGTCCATTTAGATTATTTCTACAGTTTTGTTAATATTAATGATGCTGAATATGAATTGGAGATAAAACCTTTTACCTTTCTGTGTTTATATCCCAGCAAAAAATTTATAGAATGGGACCACAGGATCAAAGGAAATTCCCATATCATATTTTATGAGACACTACTAACTGTCCCACCTCCCCACCCCCACCCAACAAAAACACTGGAATTTTTAACTGGATGCAGAGCTTCATTAATTTCTCTGCATTAGAAAAGATACTAAAAGTTTACCCTACTAGGAACAGGGAAAAAAACTTTCTAATTTTCTTAATTTAGCATAAAATTTACAGACAATGTAAAAGGTTAAAAAGCTTAGGTCAAAGAATCAAGCTTCCCAGTTTACTACTGATGAGCTGTATGATCATAAATGTCATCTCTCTACTTCTCATATGGAAAGGGAAATCAAAAAATTTGAAACTTATGACATTCTTATGAACAGAATGTGAGATAATAGATATAAAATTGTTATATAAATGTAAGTCATCATAACCATGACAAGAAAATCTCATATTTGTGTTTATTGTCATCAGTTAACGTTTAACAGGGAAACAAATCATTTAACATGTACACATATGAATTGCTCTACTATGTAACAAAGAAGGGCTAATTCATCCAGGTGGGATAGAGAGATGAAGGAGAGAACATTCTGAGTACTATGGTGGGCCCCTTCCTAAAAGACCCAGCAGGCATTTGTACCCCTTCTCCCTTGTCTGTCTCTCAATATGGAGGTTGAGAAAATCATACTGAGTAGTCCCTCGACTCCATGGAAGATTGGAGCCCTGCAGATATCAAAATCTACAGATGCTCAAGTCCCTTAGATAAAATGGTTTAATATTTAGATAATATGCATAGTTTAGTATAACCTATGCATATTCTCCTGTATACTATAAATTATTTCTAGATTATTTATAATCTTTATACAATGTAAATGCTATATAAATAGTGATTATGCTTTATATTTTTATTTGTATTATTTTTATTGTCATAGTTAACTTTTTTTTTTTAAGACAGAGTTTCACTCTGTCACCCAGACTGGAGTGCAATGGAATGATTTTCGCTCACTGCAAACTTTGCCTCTCAGGCTCAAACAATCTTCCTGCCCCAGCCTCCCAAGTAGCTGGGACCACAGGCACATGCCACCACACCTGGACCTTTTACATAGTTTTTGTAGAGATGGGGTTTTGCCATATTGCCCAGGCTGGTCTCAAACTCCTGGCCTTAATGGATCCTCTCACATCAGCCCCCCAAAGTGCTGGTATTACAGGCATGAACCACCATACCTGGCCATTTTTAATTTTTTAAAAGAATATTTTCCATCTGTAGTTGGTGGAATCCACAGATATGGAATCCATGGATGCGGAGGGCTGATTGTACTCATTTTCTTAGTCTCCCTTAGAGCTAAAGGTATCTGGTTCTGGCTTTGAAGATCTAAAGGAAAGTCTGTAATGAGAGAGAATCCTCTGGAGATTCCTCCTCTCTCTCAAAGGAAAAAGAAAAATAAGAGAGAGTCCTTGTTCTAGGGAAGCTACTCCCTTCACTTTCTGTCTTTGAATGTAGTTGGGAGAGGACATAATGCTTGGAGCAGAGGCAGCCATCTTGAAACCATGAGGCAACAAGTCAACATGCAATCTTGCAACTATGAGCCATCATGCTAAGAATGGTAGAGTAAGGGGATGCAGATAAGCCTGGGGTCTTGATGAAACTGTTGAATCAGACCTAGGAACATGTATCCCAAGAATTCTGGAGTAAACAACAAATGTTCTTATATTTTAGCATTTGCTAGTCAGATTTTCTGACACTTATAGCTGTAAATATCCTTAATGAAATGAATAAAAACCACTCCTTTGTGGATAACATCTACTCAATTCATTACAAAAACTCTATGAGAGCCTTCCCTCTCAGAATGAGCAGGGCCCAAAGATTTGACTAATCCTAGAAACCAAAATACCAGAGCCTGGCCTGGGTGTAGGTGAACCTGAGCATTTACTGCCTTCACAGTCAAGAGACAAGTGTTTTTCTGTCATGATTTGGAGTAGTTAGGAAAAAAAGAACACATCCAAAGCAGAGGTTACAGACTGGCAAATTCAGCTGGTTGAACATGTTACTAGCATTTTTATTTTTTTTTTAACTGATGAGAAAATATGAGGCTCAGAGCATAACTTCGTAGTTAAGTATGGAGTCAACCAGACTCATTCTAACTCTTAAACACTATGTGCCTTCTCGCTCTCAACGGGGGGAAGGAGTGATTCTTCCCATCCATGTAGAACTGCTTGGCCATCCAAAATATATTAAATTACAGAAAAGGGAGTAGACAAATATTATATTGTGATTACAAAAGGACTTTGGTCTTTATGGAAAAAATTGAACAAACTTTGGATTTGTTTAATACGCACTATAATAGATTAGTAATGCATGCTGGCCATCTGACTCTCAGGAGGAAGAATTGAGCTGCGGCCACTTGCCATGCTGGCGTACACTAAATTTGAGTTACACCCTGCAATGATTATGAGACATAAAAAAGAAAAAACACTATTTCAAAATTGTGTTAGATATAAACTCATCGTGTATATTGTTGCCAATCACATATAACAAAAGGAAAATTAAATTACTTAAGAATGCAGCCTGAGGAAAAGCAAAATCAAAGAATAATTATGTTTGCCATTTAAGAAACTGTAAGGTGATGGGCCTCCATGACTTGGATTCTAGTTCAAAAGATGAAAAAAAGGGCTTGAGAAATTGAAGAGCTTTTTTTCCCCAAAATATATCTGGATGAATATTGGCAATGTGTAGGCGAATACTCTTTCATCTGATGAAAGACAATAAAAAATTTCTCATGAGACAGTAGTGCAGGCTGGCTTTTGTTTTACCACCACAAAAAGAAACAGCATCAGGCCGGGCGCGGTGGCTCAAGCCTGTAATCCCAGCACTTTGGGAGGCCGAGACGGGCGGATCATGAGGTCAGGAGATCGAGACCATCCTGGCTAACACGGTGAAACCCCGTCTCTATTAAGAAATACAAAAAACTAGCCGGGCGAGGTGGCGGGCGCCTGTAGTCCCAGCTACTCGGGAGGCTGAGGCCGGAGAATGGCGTAAACCCGGGAGGCGGAGCTTGCAGTGAGCTGAGATCCGGCCACTGCACTCCAGCCTGGGTGACAGAGCGAGACTCCGTCTCAAAAAAAAAAAAAAAAAAAAAGAAACAGCATCATTAGTACTGAGATATCCAGGTTGCCATGGTGCTCCGTGGCTTCTAGAACGACACAGCAGGGGGTATTCTAAGGATGGGAAGGACAGTGCAGAGTCAGCATGATGCCATTTAGCAGAAATAGATCAATTCCCACCATGTTGAAATATAAACTCATGCAAACTCTTCCAGCTAACATTTAATGAAACTCTGAAATATAAATCTTATTTTTTATTTTCACTGGGATTTGGGATAGACTGTGTTTACAATTGAAAAGGAATAATGTGTGACCACAAGGATAGCTTTCTGATGAAAAATATCATTATCAAAATAAAAAATACAAGCGGGGTGGCAGTGCCAAGGGCCTGTAGTCCCAGATACTTGGGAGGCCAAGGTAAGCAGACCACTTGAGCCCAGGAGTTTGAGGCCAGCTTGGGCAACATAGTGAGATGTCATCTCTAAATAAATAAGTAAATAAACTAAAAAATTAGAAATTAAAAATGCAGTCATGGCAGTGTAAAGCAGATTGCGGCAAAAACAAAAAATGAAAACAACAACAACAACAACAAAAAACCACCTCACAGACAGTGACTTAGAGGGTATTATTGTAGAATTCAGAGGGGAAAAAAAACATATGAAATAATGAAAAGGCTAAAGCAAAGAAGACATTTGGAAGACAGATGTAATGTAAGAGAACCAGAACAGATAATCAGAAAGAGATTCTGTAAGGAACCAAAAGAAAGCAGAGTATCAAACCTCCAGAAATACTAGATAAAAGTTCCCGACTGGGTGCGGTGTCTCACACCTGTAATCCCAGCACTTTCGGAGGCCAAGTTGGGCAGATCACGAGGTCAGGAGACCGAGACCATCCTGGCTAACACAGTGAAACCCCTTCTCTACTACAATAAAATAAATAAATAAATAAATAAATAAATAAATAAACAAATAAGGCGGGTACAGTGGTGTGCGCCTGTAGTCCCAGCTACTCAGGAGGCTAAGGCAGGAGAATCGCTTGAACCCAGGAGGCGGAGGTTGCAGTGAGCCAAGATTGCGCCACTGCACTCCAGCCTGGGTGACAGTGTGAGACTCTGTCCAAAAAAAAAAAAAAAGTTCCCCTAAAACTTACATCTTGCCTGGAGATGTTAATAAAATTCAAGAGTAATAGAAACAGCCTTCAAAAACATAGGCAGAAAAAAAGATTACTGAAAGGAAACCAAGTTTAATTTGGAATTTGGTATTTGACTTCTTTTTTTTTTTTTTTTTTTTTTTTTTGAGACGGAGTCTTGCTTTGCCGCCCAGGCTGAAGTGCAGTGGTGCAATCTCAGCTCACTGCAGCCTCTGCCCCCCAGGTTCCAGCGATTCTCCTGCCTCAGCCTCCTGCGTAGCTGGGATTACAGGCACATGCCACCACGCCCAGCTAATTTTTGTATTTTTAGCAGAGACAGGGTTTCACCATGTTGGCCAGGCTGGTCTCAAACTCCTGACCTCAGGTGATCCACCCGCCTCGGCCTCCCAAAGTGCTGGGATTACAGGCGTGAGCCATCGCACCCAGCCTCAGACTTCTCTTTGAGAGCTGTAAATGCCATAAACATATATAAGCAAAAAGACTATTTTTACCCAAATTGTATACACCAAAACAATCATTATTTAAATGGCAATAAGTAGACGTGGTCAGACATTGAAAATCTCTGAAAGTATGCAACCTTAGTGTGTTCTTTGAAAAAAAAAATTGAATCATTTCTCTAGCTGACTAAAACATGAATTGAAATAAAGGTAAATGAGAAAATTCGTATAAAATAAGTTGCATTGAACTATAAAAGGAGTAAAATGGCTTGTTTTTCTAAAATAGAAGACCTGGTGACAAAGCTCCTTATAAACTTATGCAAACACACACACTATAAAAATTCCTCTGTGTTTTAGCAACTGCAGAAATTGACCTTTTTGAGTGAGGCTTGATTCAGCATGATGAAAGAGGACTACACACCACCAAAACACTTCTAATTCATTTCAATATACTAAGTGGAACCTGAATAAATACTTGTCCTGTGCAAAAGGAACTGTGTTCTGCTGTCCGAGAAGTGGATTCCCACCCTTCATTTCCTTTTTTTTTTTTTTTTTTTTTTTTTTTTTTGAGACGGAGTCTTGCTCTGCCGCCCAGGCTGGAGTGCAGTGGCCGGATCTCAGCTCACTGCAAGCTCCGCCTCCTGGGTTTACGCCATTCTCCTGCCTCAGCCTCCCGAGTAGCTGGGACTACAGGTGCCCGCCACCTCGCCCGGCTAGTTTTTTGTATTTTTTTTTTTTTTTTTAGTAGAGACGGGGTTTCACCATGTTAGCCAGGATGGTCTCGATCTCCCGACCTCGTGATCCGCCCGTCTTGGCCTCCCAAAGTGCTGGGATTACAGGCTTGAGCCACCGCGCCCGGCCCCACCCTTCATTTCCTAACTCCTTAAGGAGAGTTGAAACCTCAGAATGGTGAGATCTCTGGGGTCCAAGGGTAAACCAGGTCATGCCTGAAGCTGGGCTAGGATGAGAACCTCTATTCAAAAGGACAAGGTGTGTGACAAGGGACAGGTGGAGGGCTTGACTGTGAGAAGAACTCCCACACCTACAGGAAACACAATCCATGCCAAGACACAGCACTTGATGTGACATTTCCAGTGGATATGGAATCTGGGGCAGATTCTCTTCCCCCATCCTTCACTCCCAAGAGTGCCAACTGGTAGAATCTTTCACTGCTCCACAGCCCTGTTTCTTCTGAAATGGGAGCTTCCATCCTCTCATGCTTTCTCCACATTCGCTGCCTCTGCCTCCCACTTCAAGCAGGGTCCCTCTGCCAAGAGTTGTCCTAGAGTTGCCCAAGTGCTGCTGCCCTTGACTTCAGCCAGCCCAGAGACTCTGGGGTGTCATTGGCCCCTTCTGCCTTTCTCAGCCTGAATGTCCTGGCCCATCAGCATCTTGGTGAGACACTCTGGGAAGCAGTATTTTTAAGCAACCTGGAAGGGACTTGCATCCACCATATCTTCTCCCAGATGCCATGGCAATGAGCCTGGGGATTCATGGTGCCACAGATACTTTTCATAAGTTATATGTTACCTATTGCTGACAGTGTTGCATCAGGCAGAGAGGTGTGCCCTCGGCCCTGCACCACCAGCTTCCCATCTGCCAGTGGCATCCCCGGTGGCTTCTGAGATGCTCTGGAGCAGTGTCTTCCCCGAGAGAGCTGGGTCTGTGACTCTGGTGCCTCTTCTGAGGTGAGCTTTTGGCTGTAGTTCATTGGCAGGGCTCATGTTCTAGAACTCTACCAGAAGATCTAACTTTAAGCCACAATAAAAGCAGCCTTCTGTGAGCAGGCAGGAGTCATCCAAAGCATCATATCCTTTTCCTCCAGGAGAAGTTGCCTTCTTTAGGGAAGCCTTCATCCCAAGAGTTTCTTCTTTCTTTGGGGGGCCTGAAGGTAACTTAGGCACCCTGCTAAGGATCTGATTCCTCTTCAGATGGCCTCCCGACTCAAAGAGGCACTGCTTCTGAGAAACTGTGAGTGCTTTGGAAATAAATCTCAAATGCCCACATTGGGTGAAATTCCCCAAAATTGAAATTGAGGCACAAGAGAGATACTGAAGACAGTGTCTGATGAGAGGGCAGTTGGGGAGTGGCTCATGGGCGAAAGGAGTTTGGGGCATCCACTCTCTGGGGGTGGTGGTGTGCCCTCCTAGGGAAGCTCTACTTCAACCCTACTGGAAAACTTTGCAAAACACTGCAGTGTAATTCGATGTCAAAAATCATTCTTAACATAGAAGAGGTATAACAACATAAAAATGAGAAGCCATGAAACCATTACATAAATCTATCATTTTATTGTCTAAGAAATTTAAGTATAAGGAAGAAAGGAAAGAAAATACATATCTATTATTTAGATATCCTTCCACAATGAATGTATATTATCAGTTATTCATTTCCCTCATTCACTGATTCAAAAAAAAATTAGTCAGGCCCTGCTCTTAGCTGTTAGAAAATGGAGCTTGGGAATCGCCTTCTCCGACATCAGAACACAGTCCCTTTTGTACGGGACAAGCATTCATTTAGGTCCCACATAGTATGTTGAAAAGAATGTAAAGTGTTCTGAGGAGTTAGAGATACAGCAACAACCGTACAAAGCCCCTGGCCTTATGGAGCCTTACTGTGCGTGAGGGAAGGTAGGGGAGATGAAGGAACAAACTTTAATATTAAACTCTCTGCCAGATAGTCGTAAGTGCCTTAGATATATTAATATAAAGCAGTTAGGGGGCACTGAGAATGTTGAGTGGAGAAACAGTTTAATTTGGGAGTAGGTCGTGCAGCTTCTTAGGAAAAAGGCTTCCGAGGCAGAGGCAATGACAGATTCAAGTGCCAATGGGGTCAGTGTGCTGAGGTCAGGTCCACAATGAGTGAGCTGGTGACAGAGATAAGGTAGGGAAGAGGCTGGGGAGCAGATCCTGAGCCAAGGAGTGGCATGACATATTTTCAAGAGAACCCTGGGGTTTTTATGTGGAGAAGAGACTAAAGGGGGCAAGGTCAGAAGCGGGAAGACCTGTTAGGAGGCTATCATAAACATCCAGCCAAGACATAATAAAGGTTTGGACCAGAATAACCATGGAGGTATGGTCAGATTCAGTATATATCAAAATTAGGGTATAGGTAGAAACATAAAGAGATGAGAACCTGAGCCCAGGGAGAGTCCACTATCAGCAGTCCAGAGAAGAGCAGAGAGAGCAACAAGGCTTGAGGAGAGGAAATAAGGTGGGAGGAGGAAAACCAGAAAACCCGCAGGTTGAAAATCAAGGTTGAAAATCAAGTGAAGAAAGTGCATCAAGATTGGGGAATTAATCTACAATAAGATGAGGACTGATCAAAGATTAGTTGATTGGTAATGTACAGCTTCTGGCTTTTGACCAGAGTATTTTCAATAGAATGGTGAAAAAAGTGATTGGAGGGTTTTTAAGAGAGCATAGGAGTACAAAAATTGTAGTTAGCAAGAGATTTGCTTTAAATAGAAGAGGAGAATGAGATTTCAGCTGGTAAGATCAAGAGAAGTTTTTTTTATTTAAAGATGGGTAAAATAAAAGAAAATGTTAAGGGGGAAAATAGAAATTTTTTACTGGAATTGGTGAAATCTAAGACTATTATATTTATTCCAGGAAAAACAAACCACTAATTGGTGGAATATTTTCAGATCTTTGGGCACTTTGCCCCTGACCACCATCCTCAAGGTCAGAATCAGGAAGAAACAGCTCAAGGTTATTGGAGAAAGTAAAGATGTTTTCAAAGCAGTATAGTGACCACCTCTGGCTTCCATTTGTAAATTAGTCTTACATTCCATCAGCCTCCTTACTCGCCTGGGCTTATCTTCTTTGGATCTCTTTTCCCTAGTGCCTGCTTCTCCCTCCCCATCTCAGCATTAGTTCTCTGAAATCCAGGGTCTATAGACCCACTGAATTAAGTCCCTTAAATCAAACTTTGTGTGCTTCCAAGAAAATCTGTTTCTTGAAGAAAAACTCAAATACTGCAAAACTCAAGTACTGCAAATCAGCATGGCTTATTCTTTGAGGATCAGGAGGCCACAAGCAGTCAAGACTTACTGAGCTCATAAAAGAATATGCTAGCTCCAGCCATCTGAGACCAAAATGATGGGGTAAAGGTCAAAGGAGAAGTCATTCTCCTAATATTCACAAAGTCATGATTTCTTAAAATGAAAATCCAATCCATGCAAAACAAAATTCATGATCAAATAGATTTATTGAGCACTTTATATTCGTCTGCCTCCCCCAGCCACACAGAGACACCCTCTGAGGATCTGTAATGATGACATATTGAGAAGCCCAAAGGAATATAAACATATGTTAAGAACATAATTTGACCTTCTCCTTTCTCTTGAACAATTTAGACTAAAGCCATTAAGTAGGACCAAGGAAGATATGCTTCTACATGGGCTGGCCTGGAGTGCGGAGCCCATGTGTGAAGGAGACAGCATAACGATACATGACTGGTTACCTACTGCAATTGAATATTACGAGCCAGTTTTCTCACTGTCTGAGAAGGGAGTAGCAAAAATGAAAGGGGAAAAAAAACTAGAATGGACCATGTAGTGTTGGATTAGAAAGAAAACATCAGTTTAAACACCTCTATGGATTAGAACTGGAGGTTCAGAAATAAATATAGATGTAAATGTGTATATATGTATGAGTGTGTGGGGGGAGGGGTGTGTGTATTCAAACTTAACACCCCGTGCTTTGTCCCTTGAGAGGACCTGGTAGCAGTGCCACCTGATAGCACTGAACATGACTACAGCACAGGTCCTGACTTCCACATATTATTCTCCAAGAAAAGTAACCAGGGCTTCTTGAAAAATGGTTTATCCTAGGACTAGGGCAGGAAAATAAAGATGATCTTGGAATATCTTGCTGTGCCAAAAAGCAAGGAAGTGCTCAAACACGTCAAAAGAACATAGAAACCAATTTGAAGAGGCTTCCACTGGCCAAATCTAGGACATTATGAACAGCAAAGTAAACAATGAGAGCAAATAGAACAAAATGAGAAGGCTTGAGTGCACACTGATACAAATAAAGTATAATTCAGAAGATTAATGAAGAATGGGATATGTACATGGTTTTAAAATATTTCCCTACCAAATCTTGTTAATTAAAAAAAAAATGTATCATTTCACAGTGAAGAAGCCTGGCAGACAGCAGTCAATCAGGTGATCAAAGTGAACATCAGGATGCAGTTAGAAGAGAGTATTATCCCTGATATTCCTGCCAAAGGTAAGTAACTTGAAGCTAATTATGAGGAAACATCAGACAAACTCAAATCAAGGAACATTCTACAAAATAACTGGCCTGCAATCTTTAAAAGTTCTAAAGTGCAAGGAATACCTAGGAACTGTTCCAGACAGAAAGAGACCACAGAGACACCACATTTAAATGTAATGCTTGCACTTAAATCTTTTCTTTTCTTTCTTTTTTTTTTTTTTGCTATGAAAAACATACAAAGAACAACTGGCAAAACATGAATGACACCTGAATTTCAGATGGTCAAAATGAACTGGTGTTAATCTCCTGACTTATATGGTTGTATTGTGGTTATGCAGGAGAAAGTCCTTGCTGGGAGGAAATACACTGAAGTATTTGGGGATCATGGATATATCAGTTTGGCAACTTACTATCAAACAGTTCAGGCGGGGGGAAGTTCTTTGTATTATAATTGCAACTTTTCTGTAGGTGTGAGATTGTTTCAAAATAAAACAAAATAATGGATTTGAAACATAATCCTCATCCTCTTTTCCAAACACATAAGATTACTGAAGTTACCTTAGGTGATAACAGCCCTGGGAATTAATCATCCACAGCTGATACTTGGACCAACACCCCTATAAAAACATTATTCCATTCTTAGTAGGAAGGGAGGCTCAATTGAGTGCAGAGCCTTCTGAGTTTGGGCCCGAGGCATTTCAAGGTAGCCTCTTCTCTTTCTCTATTCATAAGACAGGCTTAGGTGAAAAAGAGAAGGAAGAAAAATAACTTTGAATTAATTTGTCTACATAATGGGATAGGTTGAGAAAAAATTTAAAATCTGTGTCAAGTTCGTTGCATTAGAAACAGTGAATCAGCCTGATATAATAAAAGTACAATTGGTGCCTTCAGGGTATCATTTAATCCTATCTGTACCTAGCATTTAACAAATGAAAGCCTAAAAGTGATTTAGTATCAACATTGTAGGCATTATTCAAATTAAATTAAAAGATGAAAAACACAGAGGTTCTGAAATGTTGAGGACCTTATTGGGGTGAAGGCAGGATTAGAGGCCATGGTTGTCACTCCATCATGGTCTAACATGAATCCCCCTGCTCTCTCCACTACAGGAGGCTGATTCTCTGTTTAAAGAAAGAGAAGGTTAATGTTATTCTCTTCTCCAAGAAATAATATGCTGTGGGAGAATCAAGAGAAGCAGACATGAATTAATCAGAATTTGAATAAGAATCCACCTGCTGCTCCATTTGTGACATATTTTTCATGTTTTACAAATACAAATCCTTAATAGAACATGTAGGATTGGTGATGAAATAATATTCCAAGATACCAGACCGTGCGTATTGTTTTACTGCCTCTCTGCTCACTCTGCATTAAGAGCTTCATTGATTCCAACACCCAAGCCACCATTTTGTAAGGGGAAGCCTAAAGTTACTGGTGGCCTCAGAGGGTTCATTGTGTATCAACGTTGCTTCCCCCATAAAGTTCAAAATGTTGCCTGAAATATGAAAATAATCTTCTTGATTTTCCTTCAGTCTTTCAAATAAATACTTGTGAATTTAGTCAAGGAGTCGGAAAAGACAGTTGGAATTAGAAAATAAAAATGGTATCAATTACTAAAATTTCCCATTCGCTGCTCAGGCTTGTCTTATCTGAAGCTTGTAAAGTTGTTTAATCTTTTCCATCATCTCAGGGAAAAGAGAGCCTGGAAAATCCTAGTCATTCCACAGTAACTATCAATGGGATTTTCCATAACTATCTGGATAAAAAATGAAAATCTTAAGAAGTAGATCCAATTCTAAAACTTACTTCTCAACTTACTCATAAATGTGAAGAGACAACTCATCCATATTTTCTTCAAATAACATCTGGTTGCTTGGCCAGACTGTTAATACCTGAAAAAATTTCTGAGTTTGTTCCAACAAATCTACACTTAAAGAGCTTAAAAATGTGTTTATGCATTAAACATTCTTTTCCACATCTGACTTAGGGCCAGCGATGTGACTGTGAGAAAGAATCTTGCCAAGAACTCGGAAAGAAAGGGAAAAAAAATGTCTTTTAGAAGTTTAACTGTGAAACCAGCACCTATTGGACTAGAGCAGAGGAATGAGAAATCACCACAAAGGGGCAAAAATGCTTCTAGGCCAGCAAGAGTTGGCTGTGACTCCACTAAAGGTATAAAACACACATCTAAAGGTTATATTAATCAGTCATGGAGTCATGGAAGAAGGGTTGCTCAAACAGACTTGAGCAGTACTCACCAAGGGTCCATTCCGAGTGGAAGGGGTCAGGAGCAGCACAATTGGGGTAGCACAGAACCACCAACTCATCTCTATTGTGAAAATGAATGCATCACTTTGCCTTTGCCTGATTACCATCAAACCTTACCCCGGGCTGGCCTGTCTTATTCATGATGGAAAACTCCATATTGCGCATATAGCCTAACCTAGGGCAGGCAATTATTAGATGTTTGTTCAGTGAATTTGCTCCAACTCTTTGCTCACAACTGCCTGATGATAATTTGGCTCCCCACATAGTTCTGACTACAGGGAGAGAATGACCTAGTCTTGTGGATTTGAGAATCCTGGTCCACATGCCAGCGATAAAACTCATTGAAATAGACAGTTTAGCATTTGAGTTTCCTTACTCACAGGTTGCTCCCAAAGGAAGGGTCTGTGTGTGCTGCTGGATCAAGTTTCTGAGCCCAAAGGGCTGGTAGCAAGTCTCTGGGCTCGGGTAACTTTACCAGGATGATGATGATAGTGGTAGTGATGGTCCCAACCCTGGTCATGAACAGAGCATCTTGTGTGTACTATCAGACATTGTACTTTATGTTTTATATACTTGAACTCATTTCATTCTCACAATAATCCAATAAATTAGGCATTATAAGTGTTCCCATTTTGTAAATGAGGATACTAAGACTCAGAAAACTTTAGTAACTTACCCAAAGACCCATATTCAGGGTCTGGACTCAGATCCAGATTTGTCTGACTCTAAAGCCTAATTTTTTTAATTGTAAAAAAACAATACTACCTTTGGGGAGATTAACCCTTGTCCTTCTCTTTGGCACACTCCTCTGCTTCAGCAGTGTGCTCTGGGTCATCCCAGTCCATCTTCAATATGACTATTCATCAATGCACCACTACTGTACAAGTCTTCACAGAAAATTACATAGGATACCAATTCACCCTTAATTAGAAGTACACAAAGTCAAACCCTGTTGCAAGGAACAGCATCACCATCTACCCTATGCCATCAGTACCATTAGCTTCACAAGCCAAAAATGGGGGCCTCTTTAACTTTTTCCTCTCCCTCACCACACCTGCCACAACCCATCCAATCATTTACATGTTTCTCAATTGAACCTCTTCAATACTTCCCTGATGCATTCATTTGCCCCCTGCTCACCATTCCCATTGCTACTACCCATCTCTCACCTGGACCACTACGAAAATCTCCAAGGTTGTGTTCTCACTTCTACTCTTGCTCCACATTGCTCCATTTTGTGTCCATATCATGGGAATGCATCCTTAAGGACACATCCATGGATCTTTATATAATCTAATCACAAATTCCACGGTTTAAAACTCCTTCAGTATGACCCTTCGCCATGTCCTGTGCTTCAGCCCTAATAATGAGTGGTCTGCGGTTTTTGGAATTTACTCAGATCTATACACTCCAGGATGGCACACATACCAGGCATGGATACACCTGCATCCCCCTGGACCAGCAGTCTCTCCACATCTCCCTGGGAAACCTCTACAGGTGTTTTGGAACTCACTCTCATTTCAGCTCCTCCAGGAAGCCTGGGTTAGGTGCCCAGCTGAGTTCTTCTCATCACACCCCAGCTCTCACCCCTCATACCACTGTATGGGAATTTTTTTTATTTATGTGACTTCACCTCCAGACTCTGACCTCCCCAAAAGCCAGGAATCACTCTGTTTATACACAGTGCCTAACATGAACAAATGCTTATTAAATAAATGAATGAATGAATGTGAACCTGGTATACCATAGGCGTCAGAATCCACTCAGCTTCCTCAAGTATTAGCTGTGTGATCTTAAGAAAGTTGCTTAATCTCCCCAGACCTCAGAGTTATTGTCTGTAAAATGGAGATCATAAAACCTATACTGTCAAGTTATTGTGAGATTTAAACTAAATTATATAATACATGTAAAATCCTCAGTGTCATGCCTCATATATAAGAAGTATTCAACTGTTGGTTGTTATTATTATTGCTATGCCCTTCAATACCCTACTGAAAACATTCATGTTCTTGAAAGACTTGTAATCAATTCCCAGTTCACCATGATGACTGTGCTGCTCTGCATTTCATAATGCATTATTTTGCACCCTTGATATTGTTTGAAAGGGTCTGCCCTTTCCACACTTTCTTCGTCACCTAATACTTGTACAAATGCTTTTAGAATAAATGATATTATCAAATTTGATTTTGTTCTATAAACTAATAGTGCCCTTTTGCTATAGATCTTACAGTCCACTGAAGTTTCAAACCATGAAAATTCACTTTGCAACTCCCAATGATACAAATGCCATAAAGAGAGGCAGTGAGAGGAACACACTTAGGGGGAATGGCAGGGCTCTGGAAAGGAGACAGGTGGTGATCCCAAATTAGAAATCAGGTCTTAAAGGGGCCACAAGCAAGATGACGTCTCAAAAAGAGGGTGCCCTTTGTCACAACAGATGTGCAAAGGTGAATGGTCAGACCAGTTCTTAAAAGAAACTTGCAGCTTTGCCCCTGTAAGGAGTACTGTGCAGTCATTAAAAATAGGAGGCCAGCTAGTAACATGGCAAATAAGAACCTATAAGGGACAATGTTAAGTTAAAAAAGATTAGGATAACATATGGCTTTTGATCATAGTATGTAAAATTTGCTTTAAAATAAACAAAAAACCTAAAGGGAGTAGACCAAAATTTTAATAGCTGTAACAATTTTATAAGTTTGTGGGTGAAATTTTCTTTTATCAATTTCCCACACCGTTTGTAGTCTTGCGACAGTCTTTTAAAATACAAAAAGTATTTCTTAGAAAATACATATTCTGCGTGCCTCTCTCGCAGATGGCTCTAGAAAGAAATGAGATAGTGCAGAAGACACGCCCTAGACTGCAGGGGGCTCCATGAGCCCAGAGCCTGACTCAGCAGCGTGAGAACAGGGGCGAACCTGGGCACGGGGCCCCTGAAGCTCGATCCCGCCCTGGATGGGTCCCTTCTTTACCTGCCACCGCCTCGCTGGGTGTTACTGAGTCCCCCGCCAGCAGGACGCCCTCGGTGGGCGCAGCACCCCTCCCAGCCCCCTACCATGCTATCCCCAAGCGACCCTCCTTGCGAAGGATCTCTCTGGGAGAAGGGAGGAGCTGCAAGGGGCCGGAAAGAGTTACAGGAGGCCCCTGCGACCTCGCCCTCCCGGGGCCCGCGCCGCTCCCCACTCCCGCCCCGCGGGCCGGTGACCTGTACCTCTTACAGGGGATCAGCGCCTTCCTCTCGTCCAGCACCCGCACGCGCTGGTTGAGCCCGTCGTAGGAAAGCAGGGCGCGGCTGTTGCGCCCGCTACTTTGCTGGTACATAACCTGGCGCCCTTCCCACTGCTGCGGCGCCTGGCACGGGCGCGGGGCTCCCACCGCCCCCAGGCTGCACAGGCCGCACAGCGTCCAGGCCCAGAGGCAACCCAGCAGCCAGGGGCCCAGAGCGCCCGGGACGGTGTGGAGGGGAGCGCGTCCTGGCATCGCGGTCATCCTTCCCCGTCCCGAGGGCAAGCTCGAGCCCAAGGGGGAGCTGAGGCGTCCGGGATCAGAGTGGCTCCCACCGGCTCTCTGCGCACTGTACCGGGAGTGTGGTCTGGACCAAACTACTTCCTGTCCCTTCGGTGGCCTCTGCCGCTTTTGAGATCCGGACGCGCGACTCCCGGTAGCCAGGACCAGGGCCCTGGGAAGGCTCTAGTGAATCGCGCGGGAGCTATTTCTGCCTGGGTCACTGCCTGCTGCCACTGCCTGCTGCCGCTTCGGTTTTCACTGCTCACTGCTGCCAACAGGAAATGCAGTGGCAGTGGTGCCACTAGCATCCTGGGAGGCATGGCGTTTTAAAGAGGGGGGGTTGCCGGGAGACTGTGCCAAGAAGTGTGTTTCTCTACTAACTTCAGTGTTCAACAAGTAATCACACACGGAGGGGCAAGTTCAAGATCAAGATAGGAAAAGCAGAGCTGCTGCGTTTGCTGTGCAAACGTTTGCCCGGTGTACATTGCCCCTGGACAAAAATGCAAACTTCTTCCTCCAAATTAAAACTGGAAAGACGAGTTTTTTCCTGAAGAAATGATACTAGCTATTCATCATGGCCGCTTCTCAGCCCCCATTCCCAGTGAAGAGTCTAGGAGACTAGTAGACAACCCCTTGCATTGGGCCTAGGACTCATGGACACTGCCTCAAGGTCACATTGCAGTGAGACTGCTCCTCCCATCGCCTGGCAATACCACCAGCCGAGTGGTTTGGGTGTCTGGGGGTTTCGCTTCTTCAAGAACAAGGTTAATTTGGTTTATATTTATATAATGTTAGGATCTATAACATGGAATGAGCGGGGCTCACACACCTGTAATCCCAGCTACTCCGGAGGCTGAAGTGGGAGGATCGCTTGAACCCAGGAGTTAGAGGTTGCAGTGAGCTATGATCAAGCCACTGCACTCCATCCAGCCTGGGTGACATGGTGAGACCCTATCTCTGAAAATATAGTGATAAAATATGAAATCAAGAAAAAAGAAAGGAACTTAAAAAATGTATAGCGTCTTTCCATTTGAACTGCATTTCAGGGATGATTAAGATTGAGCCAGGTGAACGTGGGAAATAACATTCCTGAATGAAGGACACAAGGACAAGAAAAGAATAATGCTGTGGTTCAAGGACAAGGTAGAGGAGTACTCTGAAGCCATAGCACTCATTTTAAGGATTTTGTCATTCATATTGAGGACTGCGGGAACTATCAATCAATGTAAAGCTAGGGAGAAGCATCATCAGGCATACGCTTTGGAAAGCCCACTTAGGCAACAGAAGGGGTAGTGCCAGAGGGAAGGCAGGGAGACGAGGAGGCTACTGTTAACATCCTGGAAAGAGATGATCCTGATTCAGCTAAGGCAGCAGGAGTGGTCATGGAGAGAGTGGAAGACAGTTGGGAGCTGTAGAGAAGCATTTCAACTCAGAGAGAGAGGTTTCTGGTTTGGGCCACTGGGAGTCCAGTCCTGAGTGAGGAGAGATGATCAGTTCATTTCAGGATTGGTTGATTTTGAACTGACTGTGGAATATTAAGGTGGAAATATCCAAGGGACAGCTTGATAAATCCTTCTGGAAACCAGCAGAGCTTTTGCATTAGGAAGCCATAGGTACATAAGTGGTAACTAAAGCCGAAGAGTAGAACAGTGGTTTCTGGGGCAATTCCACATCCCCCTTCCCAGCAAAGAAACATTTGGCAATATCTAGAGACATTTTTGATGGTCACAATGTAGATGGGGAGGAGGTTACCGCTGACATTTTGTGGGTAGAGACCAAGGATGCTACTAAACTTCCTACAATGCACAGTACAGTCACCTCGCCCGACTCAAATGAAGAGAAAATTATCTGGCCCCAAATGTCAAAAGTGTTGGGGGTGAGAAAACCTGCAGTTCAGGGGAGCGTTGAGTGTGAGAAGAAGGATTAGGATGGAGCCCCAGAGAGCTCCAGACATTTAAAGGATGGGCAGACAACAGGCACTTGAGGAGACCAAAAGGAATCACCAGAGAGAAGCCACTGAATAAGGCAACTTCCTGAGCCTTGTTAAATAAATGTAAGGTATGGAAAGAATGGACTGAATGCTGAAGTAGGGTGTTCTAGAATCACAGCCTCCCTGGAGGTCATGAAGAGGAGGGACAGTTGACAGGTTCTCCTGATGCATTCTTCCCTGCTGCCCCCTCTCTGTAGAACCACTAGAGACACTACCAATGGGCCGAATGGGGCAGGCACAGAGCTTTAGGAAGAAGGGGTCTTCATTTCCTCTTAAAAGGCATGCCTCTTGCTGTGCAGAAGCTCTTTAGTTTAATTAGATCCCATTTGTCAATTTTGGCTTTTGTTGCCATTGCTTTTGGTGTTTTAGACATGAAGTCCTTGCCCATGCCTATGTCCTGAATGGTATTACCTAGGTTTTCTTCTAGGGTTTTTATGGTATTAGGTCTAACATTTAAGTCTCTAATCCATCTTGAATTAATTTTTGTATAAGGAGTAAGGAAAGGATCCAGTTTCAGCTTTCTACTTATGGCTAGCCAGTTTTCCCAGCACCATTTATTAAATAGGGAATCCTTTCCCCATTTCTTGTTTTTCTCAGGTTTGTCAAAGATCAGATGGCTGTAGATGTGTGGTATTAAGAAACTACCATCAGAGTGAACAGGCAACCTACAGAATGGGAGAAAATTTTTGCAATGTACTCATCTGACAAAGGGCTAATATCCAGAACCTACAAAGAACTCAAACAAATTTACAAGAATAAAACAAACAACCCCATCAAAAAGTGGGCAAAGGATATGAACAGACATTTCTCAAAAGAAGACATTCATACAGCCAACAGACACATGAAAAAATGCTCATCATCACTGGCCATCAGAGAAATGCAAATCAAAACCACAATGAGATACCATCTCACACCAGTTAGAATGGTAATCATTAAAAAGTCAGGAAACAGCAGGTGCTGGAGAGGATGTGGAGAAATAGGAACACTTTTACACTGCTGGTGATATTGTAAACTACTTCAACCATTATGGAAAACAGTATGGCGATTCCTCAAGGATCTAGAACTAGAAGTACCATATGACCCAGCCATCCCATTTCTGGGTATATACCCAAAGGATTATAAATCATGCTGCTATAAAGACACATGCACATGTATGTTTATTGTGGCACTATTCGCAATAACAAAGACTTGGAATCAACCCAAATGTCCATCAGTGACAGACTGGATTAAGAAAATGTGGCACATATACACCATGGAATACTATGCAGCCATAAAAAAGGATGAGTTTGTGTCCTTTGTAGGGATATGGATGCACCTGGAAACCATCATTCTTAGCAAACTATCGCAAGAACAGAAAACCAAACACCGCATGTTCTCACTCGTAGGTGGGAACTGAACAATGAGATCACTTGGACTCAGGAAGGGGGACATCACAGACCGGGGCCTATCATGGGGAGCAGAGAGGGGGGAAGGATTGCACTGGGAGTTACACCTGATGTAAATGACGAGTTGATGGGTGCTGACGAGTTGATGATTGCCGCACAGCAACATGGCACAAGTATACATATGTAACAAACCTGCACGTTATGCACATGTACCCTAGAACTTAAAGTATAAAAAAAAAAAAAAAAAAAAAAAAAAAGGCATGCCTCAGAGAACATCAGGGAAGCCCACGAGACTTTGTGACTTGGTACTTACATAGTTAAACAGATGCAGCAGGTTCAAACTGGCTGCAGAAATTTGAGCCCTCTCCAAGTTTTCCCTGCTCAGACTCATAGGAAAAGTGTAGGGTAGTTCAGCTCTTTCTCTTGCTCGCCTGGTAGGAACCACAGCTGAAAATCTTTTTCGCTCAGTGAAGAGTTTAGGCTCATTGGAGTTTACTGCTAGAAATGGCTTGAGATGTCATCTCGGCTTTCCTCCTAATGTGATATTTTACTAGCCTGGCTTGGCATCTTTGGAGGTTGAGACCTGTTCCACAGGAAGTGGATTACCTTTCTAGAGTGGCTTGTCAGTATAAGAACACCGTGGGCTTCCCCTAAATAAGAACCACTCTTTGGATGAATCCTGAAATGTATTTGTCTCATTTATCCTTTTCACTTACTATGTTTAATTCATGTTCCCTAATAAACAAGATAATGCATTTAAAGTTCTTAGCTCCATGTCTTGACCATTGTAAATTCCCAGTAGATGTCACTTGCGCTTGTTGTTTCCTCGGCTGTTTTAATCCTTAGTCTTCAGTTTTAATCCTCAGTCAAAACTAAACTAATTGTGTAGGTTTAAGCTTTGGAGAGAAAAATTGTGCCTTAAATTTAAGTTAAACTATGTTTTTAAAGATTAACATTCAGGGAACATGTTTCCATATTGCTGATGCCCTAAAAAATATCATATACCAGAAGTCTTACCACCTGAAGATTGACATACATCAATCTTATATAAATAAAGCCTCCCTTTTCTGTGGATAGCTGAGCCAGCAATTGAACTTACTACCTCTTCCTAATGCAAATAAGATAAAAGAGAAAGCAAAGCATACATATTTGCATCCCATAGTACACAGCTTCTTAGCTTCTTACTCAACTCAAGCAACAGTCTCTGAGCACATCAAAAATCAAGATTTTAGGCTGCTGAGGTGGAAATCCTTTGGCATGAAGGATCAGAGATGGGGAGACCTTTCAGATTGTGGTGTCTAATGTTTTCTCCTGCGTTCCACTAATGCTGGAGAGGGGAACAGGGAGTTAGAAGGAAGAGGGAATGTTGGAAGACATTTCCCAAGCTGGAAGATGCTAGCACACCTTCCCCCAGTTCTATTAAGTTCCTGGAGCAGAAACAAACCAAGTGTTATACTGGAAAAATTTCGGCCCAAACTGTCTACTAGCAACAACAGCAACAACAACAACAAACCACACTCCACACAACTAAGGGCGGAGTGGGGTAATTTATACAATGTGTCCCTCCTATTCCGACATCCACTGCACTCTCCCCTGTCTCGCAGGACAGTGTCCCAACTGTCCTTAGCGCTCCTCATGCCGCCTACCGGAGAAAGCAAATATATTTCAGAATTAGAGGGCAGCAGAAGCTCCTATTTCCCCCCAACTCTATACTTGGAAAAACTCTAAGGCAGAGGGAGCAAAGTTCAGTTTTCACGCCAAAGAGTGTCTTTCTCTCTCTTGAAATTCTCTCCCGCACCCTCTTGTATCCGGTGTCGAAAACAACTGCCAGAGGTTCTTTTTCTTGGTCCGAAGAAAAACGACTGGCCAGACTAAAAAGGAGGGACTTCAGGGGGAAAGCAGGCTTCCAGCCCTGGGCTGTGGCCCAGAGGGGATGATGTCACCGCTTCTGCACCGAGGGGCCTGGGGGTGGGGCGGCCAAAGGGGAGCCCGCGCCGCGCCTGCAGCTGCCAAGGGAGCATTCCGAGCCCACGTCAGGGGAGGTGTCCGGATAAATAGGGTCCCGCAATGGCCGTGGCTGGCTGCGCTCCGAGCTGCGGAGTCCGGGACTGGAGCTGCCCGGGCGGGTTCGCGCTCCGAAGGCTGAGAACTGGCGCTGCTCGTGCCCTGTGTGCCAGACGGCCGAGATCCGCGCTCGGACCCGGCCGAGATCCCACTTTGCTACCGACTGGAGTTTGGGGGAAGAAACTCTCCTGCGCCCCAGAGGATTTCCTCCTCAGCGAAGGGACAGCTAAAGACGAAGGTGGCAGGAAGAGAAGGGCGCTTTCTGTCTGCCAGGGTCGCAGCGCGGGAGGGCAGTGCCATGTTCCTTTCCATCCTGGTGGCGCTGTGCCTGTGGCTGCACCTGGCGCTGGGCGTGCGCGGCGCGCCCTGCGAGGCGGTGCGCATCCCTATGTGCCGGCACATGCCCTGGAACATCACGCGGATGCCCAACCACCTGCACCACAGCACACAGGAGAACGCCATCCTGGCCATCGAGCAGTACGAGGAGCTGGTGGACGTGAACTGCAGCTCCGTGCTGCGCTTCTTCCTCTGTGCCATGTACGCGCCCATCTGCACCCTGGAGTTCCTGCACGACCCCATCAAGCCGTGCAAGTCGGTGTGCCAACGCGCGCGCGACGACTGCGAGCCCCTCATGAAGATGTACAACCACAGCTGGCCCGAAAGCCTGGCCTGCGATGAGCTGCCCGTCTATGACCGTGGTGTGTGCATCTCGCCTGAAGCCATCGTTACGGACCTCCCGGAGGGTGAGACCGGAGGAAGGATGGGGGGAGGCGAGGAGGCACCCGGGGCTGTGGCTGCCACTTGAGAACTAGGCGGCCACACTTAAGGCTGCTGGGGGCTTCTGAGGCTTGTAGGAGGTGGGAAGAAATGGGGGAAACATTTTCTTCAGAAAAAGTCTGGTTTCCCCCGTAGGAATTTTAGAAGCTAGCGAAGGGCGCTGTACTCCTTAAGGAAAAAAAAAAAATTTGCTTACAAAGGGAGCCTTCGACGATGTTTGCATTTACAGTAGTAACAGAAATGATAATAGCAGTAAACAGGTGTTGCTAGGTGTCTGAGCAAGTGTTAAACACATTACACGTTATTCACTCATTTAATGCCCAAAATAGTCTCACCAGGCAGGTGTCAATACTCGTTCCATTTAGTGCTACTTCTTAAAAAGTTTTTTTCTGAAAAAGCAGTAATGGTCATTGCTTCCCACCAGGAGTGAGATTTGTAATTGCAGTTTCCCTGGAAAATTGTGAGGTCTGTTTCATGGTCATTGACCCCGAGCCAACTACTGTGGCATTTTAGTTAACCCCATCCCTACTTCCACTTCCTTCTTTTTTCTTTGGTCATTTGACTGTTTTTCTAGGAAGAAGGAGAAGTTTAAATTCACTTCTTTAAATGAAACCTAGGAATATTTTTGCATTATTTTATCCAGGCTTTCTCTGACCCAGGTTACCCCACATTTAAAGACACTATGATATTGCTGTGCTGGAATCTCTGAACTTATTCCCAGAGCATTGCCCTAAACATGAAGGAGGAGTGGTTAAGTGAATGGGGTAAATGGAAACTCCTCTCTAGTTTAGAGTTTTAGGGGAAAAAACCACATATTTATTGTTTAAATTATATAAATAATAGAGGATTATGCTTGGTTTTGGTTATATACCTGTGAACTGTTTCTGCATTGCAAGATATGAGGTGGGGATTTGGAAATATTTTGGTTACTTTGATTAATATAAACTGTTAACTTGGAATATCGACATTTCAATATGACTTTGGGAGAGAGTGATATGATTTATCCAGTTGGGTTGTATATACCAGTGTATACCAGCGAGGTTAAATGGATATACATTCACATCAATTTGTGCTTGGATAGGCGAATATTCCCCCAGAGGATCTCTTTTCTAAGCCCTAGATATCATTATGAAAGGAGAAGTCAACAGTCACATGCCGTTTTTGCTATATAAATACATATTTTTTTTTAGATGGATCCTCACTGTGTTACCCAGGCTGGAGTGCAATGGCACAATCTCAGCTCACTGCAACCTTCGCCTCCCGGGTTCAAGTGATTCTCCTACCTCAGCCTCCCAAGTAGCCAGGATTACAGGTGTCCACCACCATGCCTGGCAAATGTTTGTATTTTTAGTAGAGACAGGGTTTTGCCATATTGGCCAGACTGGTCTCAAACTCCTGACCTCAGGTGATCCGCCCATCTCAGCCTCCCAAAGTGCTGGGATTACAGGCGTGAGCCACCTCACCCGGCTCATTTTTACCATTAAGTACTATTCTTTTGTGATACTGTGTTAGTTTATATCTTCAGAGGGCTCCTTATACTAGCTGAGTGAATAGACAAAATCACCAACCATGCCCATGTGGCCCTGTTTGTGTTTCAGATGTTAAGTGGATAGACATCACACCAGACATGATGGTACAGGAAAGGCCTCTTGATGTTGACTGTAAACGCCTAAGCCCTGGTGAGTTCTTTCTTCTTGGATGTTCCCTCTACTTCTCCTCTCCAGAGTGATTTCTGTACTCTTTCCAACTTTCTGCCTCTTTTGCCTTTTTTAGATCGGTGCAAGTGTAAAAAGGTGAAGCCAACTTTGGCAACATATCTCAGCAAAAACTACAGCTATGGTAAGTCATCTGTTAAAGCCATTTACTTTTGAGACTCGGTTCATTACAAAGCTGGAATCTCAATACGGTTGCTGTCATTAAAGCTAGTCACAAAGTAAAGAAAACAAAAGGTTGACTGTTTTTCTAGTCGATTATGTGAATTCTATTAATATATGGCACAATAACAACTGCAAAATGTCTTGCTTTTCTGGATAAATCAAGTGCAAACAAAAGGAATGACCCAGGTGATAATAATTACATGCATCAGATTAAAAGTTTGACATCTTGATCCTCCTTGTCTTGGTAAGAAGTGCTGATCAGCCGGGATGGCACACCCCAACTGTTCTCTTCCTGAGGTTTTACTGCTGCAGGAAGAATGGGAAAGTGATCCATGGATTTGATTATCTGTGAGTCGGAGAATTAAGGCCCATAGGCCCAGAGAATTAAGATCTGCCTGCATATCCTTTTACTTGTGAATAGCTACAAATATTTAACGTCTTAAAGAAATTGTGAAAAAAAATATTACTCACAAAATCCTATGGTTACGCTATTGAAATAGTTTAAATGCCCTCCTCTCTCTTACTTGAAAGAACCACTCAGCATTTTCTTCCAAGAATAAGTCAATCATGAAATTTGAAATGTTTTAAGTAATTTTAATTTCACTATTGTCATCTGAAAGTAATTTTAATTAACATATGTTTTTTTTCAATTCAAAAAGAAATGTAAAAGGCAGACATTTTAAAAGCGTCTGTTTGGGTTGGCTACCTTATATTTCATTGCATGTCTTAAATTATTTCTGCTGAAATAACATAAAGTGGTTTTAGGGAAAATGCTTATTTTGTTTGCTGACTTAGTTTTCATCTTGCAAATTGAAATTTTATATCAGTAAGAAACTTTAGGATATATATCAGACATAAAAGTAGGAGGATCACAGAAACATAAAAATCTGAAAAAAATAAGCTCTTACAAAGCTATCAGATTTAAGGATGATATTTAGCCAATGTGGGTAATTCAGCAACAACAAAAAGTAGTTTATCTTTTCCTGTAGCTTTTTTTCTTAAAGCCTGCTCTATGTAGATACCATCCTAATCTGATTTACTTAGTCCCTCCTCTGCCAAGATCCGGCCTGAGATACTAATCTGAGTTTCACTGTCATGTTGTTCTCTTGGGTGTTATGGCCTTGGAACGACCTTGATGAAGAAACCATTTTGTATTCAAGTCCTTTGGTGTCTTCATAAACTGGCTGCCTGAAATGGAATCCAAGACAGAGCCATATTAGGCTGATTACAACTCTATGGGAGGCAGTAATAACAAGAGACCACAGAAACCAGCATTTAAAACTTGGTCAGAGACAGTGACATTAACAGCCATCTGTAATAACAGTTCTATCTCTGCTCACCATGGGTCTACTTTGTCAGTCTGTGAAATTAAAAGTAGTCCTCAGAGACTCCCTCCACTTCAAAAATGTTATGACTAATAACTATCTCTGTAAAACAGAAGAAGCTGAAGCATCAGATGAGTGATGGAAGAAATGCAAACCTTAAGATGACTTCTGATGTGAAATATATGATCCTCACTTTGAATCACCACAGGGGAGAATACAAATACTGTGAATTTTTTACTGAGCTAAAGGCAGAGAAAGACTAAAACTTGCCTTTCCATTTGCTTTCCCATCTCACAGTATGCCCCAGAACATTTAAGACAATGTTGACAATATAGGACACCATCCATTTAGCATATGACTGTGTGGGCTTTTTGCCTGCACTCAGGCCGCTTGGACATAACCATAATTACAGGAGTGAATCTTTAAGAGAGGCTCAGAGGTTGGCATGAAGACACCATCCCTAGTTTTTCCCCAAAACCTTCAACAACACTTCTATCTATTTTTAAATTGCAGTTATTCATGCCAAAATAAAAGCTGTGCAGAGGAGTGGCTGTAATGAGGTCACAACGGTGGTGGATGTAAAAGAGATCTTCAAGTCCTCATCACCCATCCCTCGAACTCAAGTCCCGCTCATTACGAATTCTTCTTGCCAGTGTCCACACATCCTGCCCCATCAAGATGTTCTCATTATGTGTTACGAGTGGCGCTCAAGGTAGGCACAAAGAGGCAGAAGGAACTGTCTGCACACTGTTAGAAAAACCTCAATCTCAGTTAGCAGTCATGGTTTAAAAACATGACAAAAATATGCCAATGGCTTTTTAAAAAAAAATTAGTTAAACAGATGCCTCTGTTTGAATAGCATATATTCTAACTGTCAATTAATTCTTCACAGGATGAAGGAAAAATCAAAATATGAGTATTTGAATAGAGTCTTTAAAAATCCATTTCAAAATTCATTAAGTGATTTCAAAATTTATAGGCAAGTCAATTATTTTAAGGAAGAACAATTCTTTTCAAATCATTCAAACAATTTTAGAGCCACAAATACTAAATTCTTAAGGCCACTTTAATAGCTTACAGATCAAGTAAGTAGGCATCTGAGACTATAGTTCCGCATGTTTCCATATAAACACTTTACAATATTTGATAGAGTATTGCACACACACACACGCACACTTTAAGATGACTTCTGAATCGAATATGTGATTCTCAATTCAAACATCACAAGGCAAAGTATAAACAAATATGTATATGCTTCACACACACTCATACACACAAATTCTAGCTGGGTATATTTGTCTTCCTGGCCTCTCTTTCCTTCTTCTTATTTATTTATTTATATTTTTGGATATTGGTACATTACTTATAATATAAAGTCAAACTCTTGAGCCCAGCCTCCATGTTGGGCCCTGTAAGTTGATTGCAGTATACTCCTCCAGCAAAATCACTCAGTTTTACGTAACAAGTCATCCCTCCCATTCTCTGCTGTTAATGCTCATCTGTTTCTTCTATATAGATATAAACTAAGACTATTCCTCCGAAAAGAAACCAAAAACATTTTTGAGAACTAACTTCACTTTTCTGTATTCTGTCAGTACTTGGGTGCCCTCCTTGCAACATGGATATCACCATGTGTTCTTGGTTTTAAAGCCAGACTCTGCTTGTATCTTGTCTCCCTAAAGAAGCAATCAGTGACTCTGGACTCATCTCTACCAAGGCGTTTGCATCTGCTGCAGTGCTAGAGATGTGGTTGGGGATACCAGGTTGCTAGTCATTACATTCTATCTGGAGAGGGGAATGGATTATAATCCATTCCAGTAAAAATATTTTTGGATAATTGGGATGTATGTCCTCACAAATGATTCTAATAAATTGGTAAGGGTATGTAAAGACGATTGTGAAAATAAGAGAGGAAATCTGCTTTATGAGACCTGCAAAACTGGTGTAAAGTTACACTTGTTAAAACCATGTGATGCAATAGTAGATGTAAAGATAAATAAAACGGAGGAAAAACTCTTGAAGCAGGTTTTGATGCACTTTATATTGTACTATACAGTAACTTTCAAATGGATTAAATAGACAAATATTGTAAGAACTTAAAAAACAGGATAAAATTAGGTGACTAAATATATCTGAAAAGCAAAGTAATTTGTAAACATAAAAGTAATGTAAGAAATTACAAGGAAAAATATCAATACACGTATTTGACCACATAATATTATACACATAAAAATCACAAATAATGATAGAAAAGCAAATAAAAATTGATAAACATAATTGAAAAAAATATGAAAAGATAGTAGTCTTATTAAAGAGTTCATAAAATTAATATTTAAACATTGAGACCACGATGTAGAAATATATGTACATAAATTTATATAGAGAAGTTCAAATAGTAACACAAATATAATACAAATAGTAAGTAAACATTTAAAAAATTATCTCCTTGATTTTAAATCCAAATAAAAACAAGATTCCATTTTCACCTAATGCTTAATGTTAATGAATTGGATGAAAGTGCAACCATTTTGAAAACAACTTGGCACTATGCATTGAAAATCTTTTAAAAAAATACATACCCTTTGACTCAGTTATTCTATTTTAAAAATCTGTCCTAAGAAAATAATAAGCCAGTGCACACTACTGTATACAGGGTTATTCAATGCAATACTGGTAATCATAGCTAAGCAAAAGGGAATTCAGCAATAAAGAAATGGCTGGATATATTATGGATATCCATATTCATAACATTATATTATTAACATTAGATTTTTAAATTATTCTAATTACATCAGAAAATTTAGATCATAAAATGACAAAAGGAAATTTGCAGATCATCTAAATACACAATGTGGTCTAGTAAGTGTAATAAATATTGTTACAAGGAGGAATGAAAGGAAACACCAATAAAATTAAATGGTGGATATGTGGGTTATGGGGCAAAAGGTTATTGAATAATTTTTTTACAATTTCTGTAATTTTAGCTTTTTACTTTTGCAATAAAAATCTGCTTACTAAGATAATTTGTTTTCAGGATGATGCTTCTTGAAAATTGCTTAGTTGAAAAGTGGAGAGATCAGCTTAGTAAAAGATCCATAGTAAGTATCATGAACAACACTGTGAAGATGGATGTAAGTGCGTATAAAATATTTCTTTAGAATTGGGGAATTCTTCCCATTGTCTCATATTCAAGCTCTCATAAGAGCCAGCAATAGCGACAGTGTTTGTCTTTTGAATAGGCCGTTAAGAGTGTAGCTATTCTCACTCAGAATTTTTACCAGGAATCTGTCATTCAACTTCAAAGGTTGTGAAGTTGTGTTTGATACTAATGTACTGGTTATTTCCAAGTTAAATGAGCCTTTTGTTTCTTTATTACATGTAGTTGTTTTATTGAACCATGAGATCCTTGAGCAGACTTAATATCCATTGAGACTAAATCTGACATATATTTGGAAGGGTGGAAATATCTGATAATAAAACTTACCCTATCACTATACATAGCAGAATCTTTTCCTATATTTATAATAACTTAAGACTTTTGTCAAAAATCATACACAAAAAGTAATTGTTTTACAGTCAAATCTAGGATTTTTGTGGTAACATCATAGTAATATTGGTAATTCAATTAGAGGAGTTAAATAATTTTTTGCCCAGAAATGTGAAATTACAACCCAATCTAAAGACATCAGGTAATTGGTTTGAAATTTTTAAAGCTTCCCTTCTCTGCAAAATATGTCCATATTCATTAAGAAGAATTTGTGTTTACAGGTTCACAAAACATATTGCTACTGCCTGTGCTCTCTTAGTTTGCACCAATGAAAAGTCCCAGGCAAGAGGAAAGTATATATTAACAATTGATTTATGGAGAATGTAGTTAGAATACAGCCTCCCCTAGTCAGTGTACTTCTGAATAAGAGAACCAAACACTATTGTGTTAAATCAGAACCAAAAACTCATGAGCTGCTCAGAAGCATGCTTAGTTCTATTAGACAGGAAATTCTAGCAGGATTGGTTATCTGGTTTCCCAGACTACAGTAGATTAGAAGCATCAATACAGAAGGCAAGCAGACCGTGAGAACCTGAGCTTGCTGAGAAGAAAGCTTTCAATAATCAGAGCTGTGGGACCATTCACTTTTGCAGCATATTTTCCAATAAACTTCAGTAGGAGTTTGAAAATATCACCACATGATAGCAACATACCATAATGAGTTTATTAGTTTAGAATAGATTAGAATTGTGTTGTAGCACAGCGGGGACAACGTTTTTCTTTTCATTGCATTCCTACTGCATAGAATAATACCCAACTGATGACTGTGGTCAAACTTCTGGCTGAATGAAGTAGACTCTAACCAAGCAGGGACATCTGTGTTAATATAAAGCAATGTCAATTCAACTGGACTCACTTTTTTATTGTTCCTTACTTGAGTTATTTAAAGAATAAACTTTTTGCTATCAGAGAGACTTGATTTTTCAGAATGACTCATTTCCCAATGGTTCTGGATAGCTAGCATGTTAGAGGATGACTAGGTGTAGAAGGGGCCTCTGTCTTCCTTTGGATGTGGGAGAATTAAGTGAACAAACCCCTGACTTCCCAGTGACGTGGGGTAAACTAATGCTAGTAGCCATGAAATAAGAGCCTTTTTAGAAGGCTTTGCACTATAGGAATGTTGCATTATGGGGCTAGTGGTCAAAAGTGCATGGGTGAGGGCCTCTGGCTCTGGAGTCAGGGTGGGTGAATTTGAATCCTGGCTCTGACATTTACTAGCTCTGTGGCCTGCAAATAACCTCTTTGTGCTTGTTTCCTGCCCCTGTCAATGGTGCTTATTTGGAAGGACTGTTGTTTCAATGAAATGAATGCATGTGAAAACTTCATCACACACTGAGCACTTTCTGAGTCACCTGGTACCTGTTAAGGGCTTGACATAGGGTAGCTATTACAATTGTTACCGTCATTAGTATATTACAGTGAAAAACTTGCCTTAATTTTCATATTAGCTGAGCACCATAAAGGGGTGAGATAATTTGATAGTCATGTTTACAAATTGCCTTTCAGCAGTGGGAAGAGAGGCTGCGGGAACAGCGGAGAACAATTCAGGACAAGAAGAAAACAGCTGGGCGCACCAGTCGTAGTAATCCCCCCAAACCAAAGGGAAAGCCTCCTGCTCCCAAACCAGCCAGCCCCAAGAAGAACATTAAAACTAGGAGTGCCCAGAAGAAAACAAACCCGAAAAAAGTGTGAGCTAACTAGTTTCCAAAACGGAGACTTCCAACTTCCTTACAGGATGAGGCTGGGCATTGCCTGGGACAACCTATGCAAGGCCATGTGCCCCTTGCCCTAACAACTCACTGCAGTGCTCTTCATAGACACATCTTGCAGCATTTTTCTTAATGCTATGCTTCAGTTTTTCTTTGTAAGCCATCACAAGCCATAGTGGTAGGTTTGCCCTTTGGTACAGAAGGTGAGTTAAAGCTGGTGGAAAAGGCTTATTGCATTGCATTCAGAGTAACCTGTGTGCATACTCTAGGAGAGCAGGGAAAATAATGCTTGTTACAATTTGACCTAATATGTGCATTGTAAAATAAATGCCATATTTCAAACAAAACACGTAATTTTTTACAGTATGTTTTATTACCATTTGATATCTGTTGTTACAATGTTAGTGATGTTTTAAAATGAGATTGAAAATCTAATGCTTCTAAGAAGGAACAGTAGTGGAATGAATGTCTAAAAGATCTTTATGTGCTTATGGTCTGTAGAAGGATTTTTGTGATGAAAGGGGATTTTTTGAAAAATCTAGAGAAGTAGCATATGGAAAATTATAATGTGTCTTTTTTACAATGACTTTTCAGCTCTGTTTTTAGCTAGAAACTCTAAAAACAAAAATAATAATAAAGAAAAATAAATAAAAAAGAGAGGCAGACAATGTCTGGATTCCTGTTTTTTGGTTACCTGATTTCATGATCATGATGCTTCTTGTCAACACCCTCTTAAGCAGCACCAGAAACAGTGAGTTTGTCTGTACCACTGGGAGTTAGGTACTAATTAGTTGGCTAATGCTCAAGTATTTTATACCCACAACAAGAGAGGTATGTCACTCATCTCACTTCCCAGGACATCCACCCTGAGAGTAATTTGACAAGTATAAAAAAGGCCTTCACGTGAGTGCCAAAAATTTATTTTCTTCACTTAAATAATTTTTTTTGCCTAAATACATGTGAGAGGAGTTAAATATAAATATACACAGAGGAAAGTTGAGGTTCCATCTCTGAAATGAGAATTACTTGACAGTTGGGATACTTTAATCAGAAAAGAAGAACTTATCTTGCAGTATTTTATCAACAAATTTCATAATTGTGGCCAATTGGAGGCAGTTATTTAAAAAAACAATTTTATTGGCCTTTTGCTAACACAGTAAGCATGTATTCTCTATAAGGCATTCAATAAATGCACAACGCCCAAAGGAAATAAAATCCTATCTAATCCTGCTCTCCACTACACAGAGGTAATCACCATTAGTATTTTGGCATATTATTCTCCAGGTGTTTCTTATGCACTTATACAACGATTTGAATAAATAAAACTAGGAGCCTGCTATACGTGTGTTTCATAACCTGCCTCCTTTGCTTGGCTCTTTATTGAGATAAGTTTTCGTGTCAAGAAAGCAGATACCACCTCATTTCTAACAGCTGTGTTATATTCCATAGTATGCATTACTCAACAAACTGTTGTGCTATTGGATACTTAGGTGGTTTCTTCACTGACCATACTGAATAAACATCTCAATAGTCAAATGTCTGTGTGTATCCTTCATTAGTACCTTGGGATACGTTTGTTTAAATAGTATTTTCGGGCCTAGGAGTATGCTCAGCAAGGAAAGTTCTTGGTCTTGTCAATTATGCCCCAGAATGCTTGGAACATCGGTGGATGGAAATGCTCATTAAGTGTATGGTGTATGGAAACCCTCACTAAGATTGTTTCTCCTTCTCCATGTTTATCATAAATTTAAAGTTGTAACTGGTGGCCACCTTGGACGAACCTTCTCCCTTCATCTGTGAACCATCAGCTGACAACATTCTCAGCACTTCCTATACTCCTGGCCACTGGGAAATAGTGATTTGAGCCCCTCAAAGTATATAGATAAATGGATGGATGGATAGATGATTGATTGATAGATGGATAGAAAGATGGATGGATGGATGGATGGATGGATGGATGGATAGATAGATAGATAGATAGATAGATAGATAGATAGATTTCTTAACTGCCAGAAAAGCCTATGCAACCTCCTCTATTTTTTAACAATCTAACTTAATAATATAACTGGTTAACTATAGGAACTGAAGAATTACAGTATAGCAGAGCTGCTAATAGATGCTCTCTGTCTAGCCTCCTTTTAAGATACATGAGAACTTACATAAATAGCCTTAGTTCTTACTTTTCAGCTGTAAACCAATGCAGTCTAATCACACTTTTGGTTTCTCTCCTTGGATACCTATAAGATTGTGTATTGCATTCTTACAACAAAACCCTGGATACCTATAAGATTGTCTATCGCATTCTTTTTTTTAAATATTTATTTATTTTTTATTATTATTATACTTTAAGTTCTAGGGTACATGTGCATAATGTGCAGGTTTGTTACATACGTATACTTGTGCCATGTTGCTGTGCTGCACCCATCAACTCGTCAGCACCCATCAACTCGTCATTTACATCAGGTATAACTCCCAATGCAATCCCTCCCCGCTCCCCCCTCCCCATGATAGGCCCCGGTGTGTGATGTTCCCCTTCCCCAGTCCAAGTGATCTCATTGTTCAGTTCCCACCTATGAGTGAGAACATGTGGTGTTTGGTTTTCTGTTCTTGTGATAGTTTGCTAAGAATGATGGTTTCCAGCTGCATCCATGTCCCTACAAAGGACACAAACTCATCCTTTTTTATGGCTGCATAGTATTCCATGGTGTATATGTGCCACATTTTCTTAGTCCAGTCTGTCACTGATGGACATTTGGGTTGATTCCAAGTCTTTGCTATTGTGAATAGTGCCACAATAAACATACGTGTGCATGTGTCTTTATAGCAGCATAATTTATAATCCTTTGGGTATATACCCAGTAACGGGATGGCAGGGTCATATGGTACTTCTAGTTCGAGATCCTTGATGAATCACCATACTGTTTTCCATAATGGTTGAACTAGTTTACAATCCCACCAGCAGTGTAAAAGTGTTCCTATTTCTCCACATCCTCTCCAGCACCTGCTGTTTCCTGACTTTTTAATGATCTCCATTCTAACTGGTGTGAGGTGGTATCTCATTGTGGTTTTGATTTGCATTTCTCTGATGGCCAGTGATGATGAGCATTTTTTCATGTGTCTGTTGGCTGTATGAATGTCTTCTTTTGAGAAATGTCTGTTCATATCCTTTGCCCACTTTTTGATGGGGTTGTTTGTTTTTTTCTTGTAAATTTCTTTGAGTTCTTTGTAGGTTCTGGATATTAGCCCTTTGTCAGATGAGTAGATTGCAAAAATTTTCTCCCATTCTGTAGGTTGCCTGTTCACTCTGGTGGTAGTTTCTTTTGCTGTGCAGAAGCTCTTTAGTTTAATGAGATCCCATTTGTCAATTTTGGTTTTTGCTGCCGTTGCTTTTGGTGTTTTAGACATGAAGTCTTTGCCCATGCCTATGTCCTGAATGGTACTACCTAGGTTTTCCTCTAGGGTTTTTATGGTATTAGGTCTAACATTTAAGTCTCTAATCCATCTTGAATTAATTTTCGTATAAGGAGTAAGGAAAGGATCCAGTTTCAGCTTTCTACTTATGGCTAGCCAATTTTCCCAGCACCATTTATTAAATAGAGAATCCTTTCCCCATTTCTTGTTTCTCTCAGGTTTGTCAAAGATCAGATGGCTGTAGATGTGTGGTATTATTTCTGAGGAGTCTGTTCTGTTCCATTGGTCTATATCTCTGTTTTGGTACCAGTACCATGCTGTTTTGGTTACTGTAGCCTTGTAGTATAGTTTGAAGTCAGGTAGCGTGATGCCTCCAGCTTTGTTCTTTTGACTTAGGATTGTCTTGGAGATGCGGGCTCTTTTTTGGTTCCATATGAACTTTAAAGCAGTTTTTTCCAATTCTGTGAAGAAACTCATTGGTAGCTTGAGGAGGATGGCATTGAATCTATAAATAACCTTGGGCAGTATGGCCATTTTCATGATATTGATTCTTCCTATCCATGAGCATGGTATGTTCTTCCATTTGTTTGTGTCCTCTTTTATTTCACTGAGCAGTGGTTTGTAGTTCTCCTTGAAGAGGTCCTTTACATCCCTTGTAAGTTGGATTCCTAGGTATTTTATTCTCTTTGAAGCAATTGCGAATGGAAGTTCATTCATGATTTGGCTCTCTGTTTGTCTGTTACTGGTGTATAAGAATGCTTGTGATTTTTGCACATTAATTTTGTATCCTGAGACTTTGCTGAAGTTGCTTATCAGCTTAAGGAGATTTTGGGCTGAGACAATGGGATTTTCTAAATATACAATCATGTCATCTGCAAAGAGGGACAATTTGACTTCTTCTTTTCCTAACTGAATACCCTTGATTTCTTTCTCTTGCCTGATTGCCGTAGCCAGAACTTCCAACACTATGTTGAATAGGAGTGGTGAGAGAGGGCATCCCTGTCTTGTGCCAGTTTTCAAAGGGAATTTTTCCAGTTTTTGCCCATTCAGTATGATATTGACTGTGGGTTTGTCATAAAAAGCTCTTATTATTTTGAGGTATGTTCCATCAATACCGAATTTATTGAGCGTTTTTAGCATGAAGGGCTGTTGAATTTTGTCAAAAGCCTCTTCTGCATCTATTGAGATAATCATGTGGTTCTTGTCTTTGGTTCTGTTTATATGCTGGATTACGTTTATTGATTTGCGAATGTTGAACCAGCCTTGCATCCCAGGGATGAAGCCCACTTGATCATGGTGGATAAGCTTTTTGATGTGCTGCTGAATCCGGTTTGCCAGTATTTTATTGAGGATTTTTGCATCGATGTTCATCAGGGATATTGGTCTAAAATTCTCTTTTTTTGTTGTGTCTCTGCCAGGCTTTGGTATCAGGATGATGTTGGCCTCATAAAATGAGGTAGGGAGGATTCCCTCTTTTTCTATTGATTGGAATAGTTTCAGAAGGAATGGTACCAACTCCTCCTTGTACCTCTGGTAGAATTCAGCTGTGAATCCATCAGGTCCTGGACTTTTTTTGGTTGGTAGGCTCTTAATTATTGCCTCAATTTCAGAGCCTGCTATTGGTCTATTCAGGGATTCAACTTCTTCCTGGTTTAGTCTTGGAAGAGTATAAGTGTTCAGAAAATTATCCATTTCTTCTAGATTTTCTAGTTTATTTGCGTAGAGGTGTTTATAGTATTCTCTGGTGGTAGTTTGTATTTCTGTGGAGTCGGTGGTGATATCCCCTTTATCATTTTTTATTGTGTCTATTTGATTCTTCTCTCTTTTCTTCTTTATTAGTCTTGCTAGCAGTCTGTCAATTTTGTTGATCTTTTCAAAAAACCAACTCCTGGATTCATTAATTTTTTGGAGGGTTTTTTGTGTCTCTAGCTCCTTCAGTTCTGCTCTGATCTTAGTTATTTCTTGCCTTCTGCTAGCTTTTGAATGCGTTTGCTCTTGCTTCTCTAGTTCTTTTAATTGTGATGTTAGAGTGTCAATTTTAGATCTTTCCTGCTTTCTCTTGTGGGCATTTAGTGCTATAAATTTCCCTCTACACACTGCTTTAAATGTGTCCCAGAGATTCTGGTATGTTGTATCTTTGTTCTCATTGGTTTCAAAGAACATCTTTATTTCTGCCTTCATTTCGTTATGTACCCAGTAGTCATTCAGGAGCAGGTTGTTCGGTTTCCATGTAGTTGAGCAGTTTTGATTGAGTTTCTTAGTCCTGAGTTCTAGTTTGATTGCACTGTGGTCTGAGAGACAGTTTGTTATAATTTCTGTTCTTGTACATTTGCTGAGGAGTGCTTTACTTCCAATTATGTGGTCAATTTTGGAATAAGTGTGATGTGGTGCTGAGAAGAATGTATATTCTGTTGATTTGGGGTGGAGAGTTCTATAGATGTCTATTAGGTCTGCTTGCTGCAGAGATGAGTTCAATTCCTGGATATCCTTGTTAACTTTCTGTCTCATTGATCTGTCTAATGTTGACGGTGGAGTGTTGAAGTCTCCCATTATTATTGTATGGGAGTCTAAGTCTCTTTGTAAGTCTTTAAGGACTTGCTTTATGAATCTGGGTGCTCCTGTATTGGGTGCATATATATTTAGGATAGTTAGCTCTTCCTGTTGAATTGATCCTTTTACCATTATGTAATGGCCTTCTTTGTCTCTTTTGGTCTTTGATGGTTTAAAGTCTGTTTTATCAGAGACTAGTATTGCAACCCCTGCTTTTTTTTGTCCTCCATTTGCTTGGTAAATCTTCCTCCATCCCTTTATTTTGAGCCTATGTATGTCTCTGCATGTGAGATGGGTCTCCTGAATACAGCAGACTGATGGGTCTTGACTCTTTATCCAGTTTGCCAGTCTGTGTCTTTTAATTGGAGCATTTAGTCCATTTACATTTAAGGTTAATATTGTTATTTGTGAACTTGATCCTGCCACTATGATATTAACTGGGTATTTTGCTCGTTAGTTGATGCAGTTTCTTCCTAGCCTAAATGGTCTTTACATTTTGGCATGGTTTTGCAATGGCTGGTACCAGTTGTTCCTTTCCATGTTGAGTGCTTCCTTCAGGGTCTCTTGTAAGGCAGGCCTAGTGGTGACAAAATCTCTAAGCATTTGCTTATCTGTAAAGGATTTTACTTCTCCTTCACTTATGAAACTTAGTTTGGCTGGATATGAAATTCTGGGTTGAAATTCTTTTCTTTAAGAATGTTGAATATTGGCCCCCACTCTCTTCTGGCTTGGAGAGTTTCTGCCGAGAGATCTGCTGTTAGTCTGATGGGCTTCCCTTTGTGGGTAACCCGACCTTTCTCTCTGGCTGCCCTTAAGATTTTTTCCTTCATTTCAACTTTGGTGAATCTGGCAATTATGTGTCTTGGAGTTGCTCTTCTCGAGGAGTATCTTTGTGGCGTTCTCTGTATTTCCTGGATTTGAATGTTGGCCTGCCCTACTAGGTTGGGGAAGTTCTCCTGGATGATATCCTGAAGAGTGTTTTCCAACTTGGTTCCATTTTCCCCCTCACTTTCAGGCACCCCAATCAGACGTAGATTTGGTCTTTTTACATAATCCCATACTTCTTGCAGGCTTTGTTCATTTCTTTTTGTTCTTTTTTCTTTTGGTTTCTCTTCTCACTTCATTTCGTTCATTTGATCCTCAATCACTGATACTCTTTCTTCCAGTTGATCGAGTCGGTTACTGAAGCTTGTGCATTTGTCACATATTTCTCGTGTCATGGTTTTCATCTCTTTCATTTCATTTATGACCTTCTCTGCATTAATTACTCTAGCCATCAATTCTTCCACTTTTTTTTCAAGATTTTTAGTTTCTTTGCGCTGGGCACGTAATTCCTCCTTGAGCTCTGAGAAGTTTGATGGACTGAAGCCTTCTTCTCTCATCTCGTCAAAGTCATTCTCTGTCAAGCTTTGATCCGTTGCTGGCGATGAGCTGCGCTCCTTTGCCGGGGGAGATGCACTCTTATTTTTTGAATTTCCAGCTTTTCTGCTCTGCTTTTTCCCCATCTTTGTGGTTTTATCTGCCTCTGGTCTTTGATGATGATGGTGACATACTGATGGGGTTTTGGTGTAGGTGTCCTTCCTGTTTGATAGTTTTCCTTCTAACAGTCAGGACCCTCAGCTGCAGGTCTGTTGGAGATTGCTTGAGGTCCACTCCAGATCCTGTTTGACTGGGTGTCAGCAGCAGAGGCTGCAGAAGATAGAATATTGCTGAACAGCGAGTGTACCTGTCTGATTCTTGCTTTGGAGGCTTCCTCTCAGGGGTGTACTCCACCCTGTGAGGTGTGGGGTGTCAGACTGCCCCTAGTGGGGGATGTCTCCCAGTTAGGCTACTCAGGGGTCAGGGACCCACTTGAGCAGGCAGTCTGTCCCTTCTCAGATCTCAACCTCCGTGTTGGGAGATCCACTGCTCTCTTCAAAGCTGTCAGACAGAGTCGTTTGCATCTGCAGAGGTTTCCGCTGCTTTTGTGGTTGTTTACTGTGCCCTGTCCCCAGAGGTGGAGTCTACAGAGACAGGCAGGTTTCCTTGAGCTGCTGTGAGCTCCACCCAGTTGGAGCTTCCCAGTGGCTTTGTTTACCTACTTAAGCCTCAGCAATGGCGGGCACCCCTCCCCCAGCCTCGCTGCTGCCTTGCTGCGATATCGCAGACTGCTGTGCTAGCAATGAGGGAGGCTCCATGGGCGTGGGACCCTCCCGGCCAGGTGTGGGATACAATCTCCTGGTGTGCCTGTTTGCTTAAAGTGCAGTATTGGGGTGGGAGTTACCCGGTTTTCCAGGTGTTGTGTGTCTCAGTTCCCCTGGCTAGGAAAAGGGATTCCCTTTCGCCTTGCGCTTCCCAGGTGAGGCGATGCCTCGCCCTGTTTCAGCTCTTGCTGGTCGGGCTGCAGCAGCTGACCAGCACCGATTGTCCGGCACTCCCTAGTGAGATGAACCCAGTATCTCAGTTGAAAATGCAGAAATCACAGGTCTTCTGTGTCGCTCGCGCTGGGAGTTGGAGACTGTAGCTGTTCCTATTCGGCCATGTTGCTCCACCCCAGGTGTCTATCGCATTCTTACAACAAAGCCCTTACTAGCTTGAGGGTGTTTCAGGTTGGGGTAACCAGTCCCTGAGTAAAAAAGAAGAGCACGTTTTTACTGCAAGGATGTACCTGTTATTATTACCAATTCAAAAAGCAAAAATGGTTGTTTGGAATCATGCAATGAAAAGGTTGAATAAGATCTCAGAAGTCATAACCTCGCTTGTTGGAGAAAGGTTGTATAAGTTTTTCTGATTTCTTGCACATAGCTAGAGACCAATTCAAGCCCTCAAATTTCCTGAATTTTGATTTACCAGTCCAAAGTCCACTGATTTTTTGGTAACATAAATCTGGGCTACTAGAGGGACCACTTATTTATCACCATAGAAAGCAACAGGATAACAAATTTCTGCTTCTTGTTGTAGTCTGATTTATGCTAATACTGACCATATTTCCTAATGGAAAATACTTTTGAAAAGCAGTTTACACTGAAAGATGTATTACGTCATAGGGAGAGGCATGCCAACCAGCAATACATCAGTAATTAACTGATATTATTAGCCACAATATCAGTTAATTGTCAACTGTGTGATTTAACTGATAAGGAAGCATGCCATGTTCTCCAGATGAATGAATTACCCAAGATAGAGTAGCTACTTTAATTTAAAGCACCCTAAAGAAGATGCTGAACCCTAGGATAGCAATGGAATATCCCCCCTTATTATTCAAACAACAGAGATAAGCAAAAAAAATAAATAAATAAAATAAAACAAAACAACCCAAAATGTCAAAGTAGCTACTCAAAATGTCAAAATTAACATTTTGGTGTGAATCCTTCTGGTCTTTCTTTCTGTTTTGCTGTATCAACTTAATAAGGCAGCATGAAAATTGCTCCATGTAAAGAATGCAACAGTAGGTTTATATTGGACAGTTGCATAGCTTGGATGTATCAGAGTCTATTTTACCAATAATTTGTGAAAATGGACTTTTAAATGTGGTTCACAAGTCATGCCAGGGTAAGATAGGTGTTTGTGACACAAATAATTTTCCTTCATTATTGAATACTAAAGACCATAAAAAATGTTGCCATAAGAGAGTGCAAGGCACAGACTGGGGGCAGTGGCTCATACCTGTAATCCCAGCACTTTGGGAGGTTGAGGTGGGCAGATTACAAGGTCAGGAGATCGAGACCAGACCATCCTGGCTAACACGGTAAAACCCCGTCTCTAAGAAAAATACAGAAACTTAGGTGTGGTGGCAGGCGCCTGTAGTCCCAGCTACTCTGGAGGTTGAGGCAAGAGAATCTCTTGAGCTAGGGAGGCAGAGGTTGCAGTGAGCCAAGATCACACCATTGTACTCCAGCCTGGGAAACAGAGCGAGACTCCATCTCAAAAAAAAAAAAAAAAAAAAGGGCAAGGCATAAATGTTTTCTGTATTTTTTCTAATGAACATGTATTACTTTTATAATTATCAGATACTACAAAAATATTATCAGAGAGGGATATATAGAATGTAGTTTGGTTTAAAGACATTTAGACATGCTAGTTTGAGAACTATTCCCTTGATCATACGTGTTTTCATCTGGGTTCTCAGAGAAGCAAATGCCAAAACAGAATTAAATGTGCAAAATGCCTGTGAGAGAGAATGAGGAGGGATCTGAGTAGGGCTGGAAGAGTTGTCAGAACACAATGGATGTCCACTCTGAGTGAAGGAGAGAGGGAAGAGAGAAGAAAGGTTGAGTAGAAGCATTCCAGACTGCTGCAAAGTCTAAAGAAGGTTTGGCAAGGTTATCTGGGAGTCTGAAGCCAGTCATCTGTCAAAAGAGTCCCTCTTCTCCCAGGGATAGCTCTAAGTACCCTGTTGTGCTCAGTCACTGACTGAGAGCAACCCATCGGTAGTGTGGTCTTGCTGCAAAGGTGACAGTCAATTTCAGGGTGCAGAGCTAGAACCCTTATCATTATGGCCTCTGCAATTGGAGGTTGTGATTCACATTCTCATGCTCAGCACACTATGACAACCATAAAAATATTAGCATTTGATCACTACACTTTTCCACCAGAATCTATAAAGTAGCGTCAAGCAACAGAATGTCTCTGTCAACTTCTGTAACTAGCAGCCGTACACTATTCAATCCCTAAGCTGTGGGCTTTTGTCTTCGTGCTTTTTCATGTCTTTTTCTTTTCAAATTTATTGAAGAAAGACTATGTTGATCATCACTACAGATCTTACAGTATTTGTTTGCTTTGCTACCTGAGAGAAATTTCCATCTACTGGGATGTAAGAAAATATTTTTAAAGAGGTAATTAATGGCAAGAACAAAGCCATGGTGTGTAATTTTGCCTTTACAGCATAAGTCTCATATATTTAGTTGTGATATTTGTATGAGAACAATTTTATAACTAAAACATGCAACTGCAGTATCTCAGTGAGAACAATTTACAATGGCTAATATGGCTAACTTTAATGACATATTATGAAAAGGGAAAACAGTAAAATTGTTTATTAACAATTAAATTCAGCTAACAGAGCAGGCTTATAATCAGAGGACTATTCCTAAATCTCATAAAATTATAAGAACTTGAATAATATAACCAGGTGCAAAGAACTGAAGTTAAGCAAAAAAAAGATAGTATTATGAATTAAATGTCACCATGGTACCAAAATAAATCTAAAATAATGTTGTTGATTCAAACTGATGGACTTTTAAAATTCACTAGCATTTTAATAATAATTCTAATCATTTATAATATTTATTATGTCACTGAAATATTTCAGCAGCTGAAAAATTAGGCAGGCAATTGCTGAATCATCTTTCTCGTTTTTTGAAAAGCATAAAATGTCTGGCTTTGGAGGTCATCCAAAGTAGCTTCCAATGTTTGAGCAGGTTCAGACACAGTTCAGATAGGCGTCAGTGTCAGGAATCCCTTTCAGTGTCCAGAAAGGGCACCAAGACAGTCCAGCTAGAGGGCCGCAAATAGAGGACAACATATTTTACAAAATCTGTCCATCTTCCACAGGGCATCCAGGGAAGGTACTGGAGAGCATTAGGCTCAAATCAAGAATGCTTTGGGTGTCCTGTCATGGAACTGGGCTGGATGGACTGGGTGTAGACATCAGAGAGACTCTGGCTTTAGGGTTAAGGTGCATAACTGAGCCAGTACTAGAGAATGGGGACTGTTCTGTCTGGGGGAAGTCATGTAGACACTGACCTCATGCCAGTGAAGTCATCCTCGTGTATTTGGTTGATGGGATAGAGGCGCTTTCAGCACAGATGTCCCATTGCCTACTTACTAAGCCTGTCCCTGAATTCGGACCCACATCCCCACACTCCTGGGTATCTCAGCAGCTGACAGTTCTCAGCCCCAAGCTCCAACTTTTCCCACTGATTTTTTAGGTCATACTTGCCTTAGCCACAGTGGTCCAGGTCATGCTTTTACTACCTAAAGTCCAGCCAAAATTCAAGACCAGCCCATTTGGCAGAAGCCCTGGTGACTTTCTAGCCTTTTAAAATCTTTCTCCCCTAGGTGCAAGGTGCCAAGTACTGCTAACCCCAGTCCTTACATGCCTACCTCTTGCTATTGTGTTCCACCTACTAAACACAATCCCCTCTAGACTAAGACGAACTCAACTTAAAGCGTAGTTGGATAGATCTCTTTAGACATTGATTGTTAGATTTCTGGCTACTTCAGTTAGAAAGAAATGGCCTTTCTTTATATCTTGTGTATGAAATCTTTGTACAGCTTTAGTCACATATACACACAACTGAGTGTAGCTTGCCATCTGCTGGTGAAATATGATATCACTTTTAAGAGAGTTTTGTCTTGTTCCGTTTTTTTCCCAATGCATTCGAAGGTCTGGATCATCCTTGAGGTAATAGCAGTGTGCCACTCAGCACAATCACATTATGAATATCCAAATACTATTAGGCCATTGAAAGCATCAGATAATAATACTCAACCTGCGGGAGCAGGGGAGGTGAAGGAAGTGAGGAAAGTAAAGATACTGACTGTACTTATTTCTCTGCACAATCTAAAGGAAGCCAATAATTGATTTGCCTTATTTTTTAATGCATTCTGAGAAAAATTGAGAAATATCCTTACTGATAACTCCCATGTACGTAATTAGATTTTGTATAATTTAACACAGTTCACAGGCATGCTTCTCAAACGTTTTGTTGGAATATGAAAGTATTGCAGTGAGTAATCTGTTTCTAATGTAGAGGGATCAAAGTTTGTGAGCGTCTTATTTTTATTAATATTAGAGTTAAGAAATTAGATTGAAAACTTAATCATTCAGCAACATGATTCTCACTCATTTGCAATCTAATATTTCCCCCGAGTGTAATGAAAAGGAGGGTGTCATGGCTAACATGCTGGGAACCACATATTACTCTGGCTATGGGCTTAAGAGCACGCCACTGCAGAAAACATCATTCAGAGTACATCGTGAGGGAGGAAAAGAAACAAAAAGAAAAACAAAATTGGCTTATTCCCTTCTTGCATTTTCTTACCCTCAGGGAGTTAGGTACACTGCCTGGACTGTTGGACTGTACTACAGTTTGCAAACTATGCAAATCTACATGTCATCCTTTCCTTATTTTCTGCAAGAAAACTTAGAGTGAAAACTTTGATCAATTTTAAATATACATTAGACAGTGTGCATTTGTATTTAACTCCACTCCTGGCTTTATTTGATCTCTCCTACTCTCTTCTTCTCCCACATTCCATGTTCCTTCCTCAATTATCTTGTTGTATATTGTGTGCATTTATATACCTTAAATCTTTTCTGGAAGATCGGGTAAAAATAAACATTAAGATTTGTTTGGGGAATACATTTTTATTGTTATTATGCATAGCCATTCATTTTTGTATCTTGAGATGAGTTTTCCTCCAAAGCATGTTTTTCTTATTATTCCTCCCAGGAAGCTGTGCCAAATGGTTACATATTGATGTGAACTTGTGTATTATCTTCTCAAAGTTCTAGGAAAAGAAAGAATGCACTTAACAAAATAAATGACAGTGCTATACACTAATATTTCAGCAGTTACCAATTTCCATATTGAAGTGTTGCACACAAATCATAGAACTGGGAGATGGGCCTTAACCTTTACCTATAGACAGTCTGACTGAGCAAGTAAGCAGTCATCAAACATTTACAGAGCAATGAGTTAATGAACAAACATTTGTGACAGGGTTAAAAATATTAACTTGTGAGTAAGCTTTCTACCCAACCCGTTCAAGGATTAAGAATTGCTGGTTGAACCAAAGGTTAAGAAGAGAATAGGAAGGGGCTGAGAAAAATCCCAGGACTGATTGTGCAGCTTCTTCTGAACATGATGGACAGGCTGGAGTGTAAAGGTGGGGGTTGTGGGGTGGCCTGGGAGAGCAGCTGGGCATTCAGCAGGACTCTCAGGTCAGAGATGCCCAAGAAAGAGTTTAGGGAGTTTTGTTATTGTTATACTTTGTTTGAAACAAAATTTCCTTTATTTACTATCTGTTTAAGAACTTTATTAAAGGCTTACTTTTTTTTTCTTCAACTTTATTTTAAGTTCAAGGATACGTCTACAGGATGTGCAGGTTTGTTACATAGGTAAACGTGTACCAGGGTAGTTTGCTACACAGATCATCCCATCACCTAGGTGTTAAGCCCAGCATCCATTAGCTATTCTTTCTGATGCTCTCCCTCCAGCCCCCACCGACAGGCTCTAGTGTGTGTTGTTCCCCCCACGTGTCCATGTGTTCTCATCATTCAGCTCCCACTTATAAGTGAGAGCATGCAGTGTTTGGTTTTCTGTTCCTGCATTAGTTTGCTGAGGATAATGGCTTCCAACTCCAACCATATCCCTGCAAAGGACATGATTTCATTCCCTTTTATGGCTGCATAGTATTCCATGCCATATATATACCTCATTTTCTTTATCCAGTCTATCATTGATGGACATTTAGACTGATTCCATATATTTGTTATTGTAAATAGTTCTGCCATGAATATATGTGTGCATGTATCTCTATAATAGAAGGATTTATAGTCCTTTGGGTATATATCCAGTAATGGGATTGCTGGGTCAAATGGTATTTCTGGTTCCAGGTCTTTGAGAAATCAGGACACTGTCTTCCACAATGGTTGAACTAATTTACACTCCCACCATAAAGGCTTACTTTTAATTAAAGATTTCGATGTTAGGATTACATGCATTTTCTTTTAAAAACGTAACACTAAATTTTGTATCATTTTGGGGCGGGCGTTGAAGAGTTCTCTTGCAAGAGCCTTTTGTGCTTGTCTGAAATAATTCTTCCTTATTTCACTATTTTTGTTACTATTTTTTTATCGTGGCAATATGTCGGGGGTGTGTGTATTAAATTTGCCATTGCAACCATTTAGGTGTACAAATCAATGGTATTAATGACATTTACATGGTTTGCAAACATCACCACAAACAATTTCCAAAATATTTTGTCAACTTAAAAAAGACTCTGTACCCGTTAAGCAATAACTTACAATTTCACCCTTCCTTCAGCCCCAAGCTATAATTCACTTTTTCTCTCTAGAATTGCCTGTTCTAGGTACCTCATGTAAGTGGTAACATGCAATATGTGTGATTCTGTGTCTAACACTTCATTTAGCAAATGTTTTTTGAGATTCATCCATGTTGCAGTACGCGTCAATACTTTATTCCTTTTAATAGCTAAATAATATTCCATTGTATCTTTATACCAAACTTTGTTCATTGTTCTGTTAATGGACACTTGGGTGATTTCTTCCTTTTGGCTCTTGTGAAGCATTTTTCTATAAACATTACTGTACAAGTATATGTTTGAGTCCCTGTTTTCAGTTCTCTTGGGAATGCACCTAAGAATATAATTGATAGGTTAAATAATGATTCTATGTTTAACCTTTTAAGAAACTGCCAAACAATTATCCAGAAGATGCACCATTTTATATTCCTACCAGCCCAAGGTGACTGTGGGTTTTTCCATCACTGTACACTGTACAATCATTGTACACTTTACACTAAAACTTTGGCCATTCAGGTAATTACTAAAAAGTCAGGAATAATAGATGCTGGTGAGGTTGTGGAGAAATAGTAACACTTTTACACTGTTGGTGGGAATGTAAATTAGTTCAGTCATTGTGGAAGACAGTGTGGTGATTCCTCAAGGATCTAGAACCAGAGACACCATTTGACCCAGCAATTTCATTACTGGGTATATACCCAAAGGAATATAAATCATTCTACTATAAAGACACATGCACACGTATGTTTATTGCAGCAATATTTACACTAGCAAAGACATGGAACCAACCCAAATACCCATCAGCGATAGACTGGATAAAGAAAATTTGGTACATGAAATACTATGCAGCCATCCAAAAGATCATGTCCTTTTCAGGGACATGGATGAAACTGGAAGTCACCATCCTCAGCAAACTAACACCAGAACAGAAAACCAAACACTACATGTTCTCACTCATAAGTGAGAGTTGAACATCGAGAACGCATGGACACAGAGAGGGGAACAACATATAGCAGGGCCTGTTGGGGGGTGGGGAGCGAGGGGAAGGGTCTTAGAGGATGGATCAATAGGTGCAGGAAACCACCGTGGCACACATATACCTATGTAACAAACCTGCAATTTTTTTTTAGAACAAATAAACCTAAAAAGAAAGAAACTTTAGCCATTCAAAGCGGAGAAGTGGAAAGGAGTTGAGTAGAGGGACTGCATGAGGCTTTTTATGTCATGGTAGATGACACCACAGCTCAAGACCAAGGTGTGCGAACCAATGGGTGCATTGCTTGCCCTGTTGTCTCCATCCCTGCAGCCTGGATGCAGCATTCTCCCCCTGGTTACAAGCAACCAGAATCCCCAAGGTCATCAGCATCTACTAGGCTCAGGTTTGAGGCTGTGCAGCTACTATGCAATAGAACAGTGTGTCTCACAGGAAATAAAGTTTGATTCAGGAATTTGGGAAAAGTTCTTCTCTTTTTAGGACAGGTTTGTCCTAGCCTCAGTCACTGCAACAAGCAAATAAAATAAAATAATAATTAAACAGGTACGTACTTCACAGTATATACTTTAGTTTTCCTCAGGATTCTCAAAGAGTCTATTAACAACTTCTTTTGCTTCATAGGCATTAGATGCTCCATGGACAACATTTTTCAACTTACTTATTCCAAACCGGGCTCGGATGGAGTCAGGGGAAAGTACTTTTGCTTCTTCCGGGTCTGTTGGACCCATCAATCGTCTCCATTCGGCAACAGCATTCCACTTGGTCAGAATCATGACCATAGATGGACCTCTGCAAAGAACAGTGCTTTCAGAAGACCCAGCCTACTGAAAACTGTTGACACTGCAAACAAGGCTAAAGACAGAACACTGCACCCTGGGCCAGGGAGCTCCTCTTTATTCTTTGTCCTTATCAGTGCAATCATATACTTCCTTTTTTTCATTTCTCCCTCTTCTAATAGGTTTATATGCTAGGTGAGTGCTGTAATTTCATTCTAGACAATATTTGTCAATGAAGTCTTATTATTTTTCTAGTATGAGGTCTGTAAATAGAGACATTGTGATGGATTCAGGACTTGTTGCTTTATGGTTGTCCTGCAGCCTCTGACCCCTTCAGGGATTGCCTCCAGTTCAGACAGCCACCTTGCTCAGGCCACCCTCAATGCCAGGATGGCCTACCTTCAAGTAACTGAGTGATATGACCGTACAACAGCCTGGTCATCTCAGCCAATACTGGACAACTCTGATAGACCAATCTAGCTGTGCAGAGGCAGTTGTCTGGCCTGCACTACATCTTGACTTGCCCTCATCCCCATCCTGCTTCTTTGCCCTCTCTTCTTCGTCTCACCCTTATTCAATAGCCTGAATAAGAAACTCTTCCAGTTTCCCAGAAAATGCAACCTGCAACGAGTACAAAAGTTAGTTTTCTAAGCTTTCATGGTGCAGTCCTAGGCTTCTGCTTACTATTTATATCTAAATAGCACATATATTCCATTAAGTTTTGTTAACTTTATAAATTCTGCCTTCCTAAACTCATTGACAAATGGTCAAGAACGGAAAAAAGGGAAAATGTGCAATTAAAGAGATTTCTTATACGTATTTTATACACATGTGTGTGTGTGTGCATGTGTGTGTACATGTACAGTCATGTACCTCTTAATAATGGAGATACATTCTGAGAAATGTGACATTAGGTTATTTCATTGTAGTGCAAACATCATAGAATATACTTACAGAAACCTAGATAGAAGAGCCTTTTACACACCTAGGCTATCTGGTTTAGCCTATGGGTCCTGGGCTATAAACCTGTATAGCATGTTACTATACTGAATACTGTAGGCAACTGTAACACAGTGTTATTTGTATATCTAAACATATATGAACAGAAATGGTAATGCATTGCATTACAATGATCATGATGTCACTAAGGCAAAAGGAATTTTTCAGCTCCATTATAATCTTATGGGACCACTGCTGTACATGTAATTCATGATTGACTGAAATATTGAACTGCAAAGCATGACTGTATAGAAAATTTTTGATGTTTAATATATATGAAATAGAAAAGACATTTAACTCACAGTAAATCGATAATCATGTTCACATAATTATGAACTCTGTGTAAACAATAGTTTTGGAAAGCAGCAGTTAAAAGCAGAGACTCCCTGGGTTCAGGACCCAACGAAACATGAGTTTTGTGACTGTGGACAACTTCTAGCCCCGGGCCTCTGTTCTCTCAAAATCAAAGTGGAAATTCTAATAAAACTACTTCATAGAGTTGTTATTATAAGAGTCAAATGAAATAAAGTGTGTACAGCTCATCACAAGGCCTGGAATTAAGGAAACAATAATTGTTAGCCTTTAATTTCTATGTGGTGGTTATAAAAGTATGTGTTGTCAGGAACAGATGTATCATGTAGAAAGAAGTTGTAAAGGAGTGTATTTCTTATCGCAATCTTTATGTTATTACGATACATAAAGACAAGGTATCAACACATGTAAAAGCTATCAACACATGACAAGGTATCAACACATGTAAAAAAGATGTGAATAATCATAGCTAGTATTTATCAAGTGTTTAATATTTGTCATGCACTGTTCTAGGTACTTTCAACACATAAATTATGTAGCCCTCCCAACAAGCCTATTAGATAGATACTATTATTATCCCCAGATAAGGAAACTCAGGCAACAATTAAGTATGTTGGCAAAGCAGGGGTTTGAACTGAGCCAGCCTCTATATATCTAATGCGAAGACCTAGAGAAACCAGAAGGAAGGAAGGAAGGAAGGAAGGAAGGAAGGAAGGAAGGAAGGAAGGGAGGGAGGGAGGGAGGGAGGGAGGGAGGGAGGGAAGGAAGGAAGGAAGGAAGGAAGCAAGGGGGCGAGGAGAGACAAAAGGAGGGAGAGAAAGGAAGATAGGGAGAGAGGTAAGGAAATAGAAAAAGGATGAACCGTGAATGTTCGCAGAATGTCTTCTCATGAATGAGATTAGATGAAATGTTTCAATTAATTTTTGCATTTTTCGAAGTTTCTATAATGAACATTTACCACTTTTATGATGCAAATAATTACGTATCAGAAACTTACTCAGATAACATTGCCAGTAAATCTTTATAAAAGTCTTTTCCTGTTATTTTTGGATAAATGTTCTCTATTTGCTCAGGAGTTAGGGACATTTTCTTCACCTGTATCAGATCAAATCCAGCCTCCTTAATCATATTCAGAATCTTCTCTAGGAAAAACAGATATTTGATAATATTGCAGATTGCTTCACTTTTCCTTCATATTCAAGTAGACTGAAATAACTACGGAAAATGATAGTTTAACTTGCATGTTGTGGTTTAACACGGCAAAACTCTGCTAAACTAAATTAAAATTCCAAAGCACAAAATTGACATTCAGAACCTTAGTATGTTAACATAGATTTTCTAGTCTCTGAGGTTCACTTTTCCAGAAACCACCTGAAACACCTAGTAGACCACAAGAGTAGAAGGGGAAGGGACCTGCTCTCACGCTAAGAATAAAGATGTATTTTCACTTTCATGCTACAAATGCCAAGGAATTTCTTGCTAGACATGGATTGAAGGATAAAGCCAATCTGAACTCTTCTGCCTGAAGAATCAGAAACCTTAAGGGAATTAAACAAAGCAAATGTCAAAATCTCACCAGCAGCCTAAGTTTTGAGGGCTACATTCTAGAGACACAGGTGAACCAACGGAGAAACTGGGAGTTTTCTGGTAAAACGGCCTCTTCCTTGCTCTGGATCAAAAACACACAGAGTGGTCTGGGAGCTAAAGGCAATATGATTATAACCAACAGACAGCCTGGAGAAGGCTGGACTCCTCCTGCTGGAAGGGAGGTGGCCAGGATCTGCCCTAAGACAGGCACTGCAGAAATGGAAGAAAACATAAACCTTTCCTCAGAGACTAATTGTCTCAACAGAGAGCAAGGCCTATAAAGATATCATGAGAAAGTGATCATTATTATAGAGTAATATATAAGGTCCCCAGAAACACAGGTGAGAAAACATTTAACTTTCTCTGGAGAGGTCAGGGATGACTTCACAGAGACACTGACCTTTGTGTTAAGCATGGAAAAAATAAGGTGAGATCACCAAGTGGACAAGTAGGGAAAGTACACTGCAGGCGGAGTGAGTAATGTATGCCAAGTGCAGAGGGCAGGAAGAAGTGACTGGGTGAAAATATACTGGAGATGAAGTTGGCCAAGTAAGTAGAAGAAAGATTATCAATAATTATGCCCTGTGAAGAAATCTGGACTTTCCTCTAAAAACAACAAGGAACATTTAAAGCATTCTAAGCAATAACATATTCAGATCTGTGCTCTAAAATGATAATTTCCTTTGCACATGAAGAATGAATTAGTGTAGGAGTGGGTGATTGTGGCATTGCAAGCCAGGTATTTGAAGACTAATGCAGTTTTTGGAAATCAATACTTCCTGGTAAAAGGAGCCACATTGGAAAACAAAAGTCTCTTACAGTTCTTTTTTTTATTTTATTTTTTTTAGTACTTTAAGTTCTAGGGTACATGTGCACAACATACAGGTTTGTTATATATGTAAACATGTGCCATGTCGGTGTGCTGTACCCATTAACTCATCATTTACATTAGGAATATTTCTTAATGCTATCCCTCCCCACTCCCCCCACCCCACAATAGGCCCTGGTGTGTGATGTTCCCCTTCCTCTGTCCAAGTGTTCTCATTGTTCAATTCCCACCTATGAGTGAGAACATGCGGTGTTGTTTGGTTTTCTGTCCTTGTGACAGTTTGCTGAGAATGATGGTTTCCAGCTTCATCCATGTCCCTACAAAGGACATGAACTCATCCTTTTTTATGGCTGCGTGGTCTTCCATGGTGTATATGTGCCACATTTTCTTAATCCAGTCTATCATTGATGGACATTTGGGTTGGTTCCAAGTCTTTGCTATTGTGAATAGTGCCGCAATAAACATACATGTGCATGTGTCTTTATAGTAGCAAGATTTATAATCCTTTGGGTATATACCGAGTAATGTTCTTAGATAAAGACAGCAAGTGGCTCAGGTTAACATTCAAGATAAACAGAGAGTACTGTAGATAGTGAGACAGATTCACCCCCTGCAAAGGCCCTACCTATTAAGAAACTACCTAATTATATTAATACAAAACCAAGAGAAAATCTGACCTGAGAAATGAAATGAGCTAACCCAAACCTTATTAATCTTTACTGAACAATTAAAAAAGATAAAATTAAAATTACTTTTAAAATTACTATTTAAAAAATGTCTTCCCCTGCTAAAGAAAGAAATAAAAGAAAGAGAATGAAGAAGGAAGAGAGGGAGGAAGAAAGCCAGCAGAAGGATGACAAATACCCCCCAAACTGTAACACGACACCCTAATGTGAATTAAGCAGTTTGAACATTAAAAAAATCATAAATCAGAACTTCAAACTCAAAACTAGAAATGGCCAAGCAATAAGTAGATGTGAAATAAAAGCTGCACTCACGAAAGACAAAGATAAAATAACAGAAATAAACTAGGTGTCTAATGTAACTTAAAACACAGAGAAGGACATAGATAACAGAAGTAAAAACAGCCAAGTAAGGGATAGCAAAATAAAGAAAGAGAAGTCAATAGGAAAAGCCATAGATACAGAAGTTAGGCAAAGATAAGTATGTCTACACGTGTGTGTATGTAGGGGTGTGTGTGTACATATCTGTGTATATATATAATTAAATATTATACATTACTACATTTATTTAAGAAATTTGACTTCATCTTACCAAAAGAGAATATTTTTAACTAAAAATTGGGTCAGTCAATCTAAACACTCAGAAACTTCAAAAGAATCCCCTGTCAGTTCCAGTTGGTGAAATCCCTAAAGAAAAAAAAAAAAGACCCATGGAACAGAACTAATATTTAAAACTATAAGGCAGGAAAACCATCTTGAAATAAGAGAGGATAAGAATCTAGACAGCAAAAAAGACTAACATGTATCTGGAAAAATAAACCAAGAGAGGTCAAATCTCAGACATATGTTAGTAAAACTACTAGCCTTGAGAAACAAACAAAAATTCATCCCTTCTTCTGGGAAAACACCATATTACTTACAATGAAACAAAAGTCAATATGGCACCACGCTTCTTGAAAGAAATGCAGGAAACAAGAATAGAGATACCCTGTCAAGAAACTCCAAGAAAAAAATGTGAGCCTAGGATTATTTTTATCCAGCATGTATGTAAATAATATGTTTTCTAACAAAGTACATTTAACATTTAACACAAGTTCAAAAAATAGGAGAATAGCTCAAGAAAAGAGAAAGATTAAGTACCTAATTGTCACAAAGGTAAAAGGATATCATTTAAAGCAGAGAAAACAAATATCCATCCCACATTTTTTATTGTTGCTGTGTTTTTGTTTTAGGCTTTTAGCAGCCTGAAGCCATGTTTTTTTATTTCCTTCTCTAGTGATAACCAGAAAAGAAACATGAGGAATGGGCTTTACTGGCCCGATCAGAAACAGAAACTGAGAACCCATGACTATATTCTTTCCCTTGGACAATCCTGGTAGATATTACAATAAAAATAGCTTCCAGAACAAATAAATTTCTCAAACACAAAAGCAAATGTAAAAGACCACACAGAGAAGAACATCAGTAAATGAAAAAATAACATGTAAATATAACTTAAAATAATAAGATGTTTGAAACTAAACATATTATTAACATAAAATAAACATATTATGTGAATTTATCTCACCTACTAAATTTTTTTTCCCTGTAAGACCTAAAACAATAAAACTACTAGAAGAAAATATAGGTGAAATGCTTCATAGCATTGGTCTTGGCAGTGATTTTTTTTTATAAGACCTCAAAAGCACAGGCAACAAAAGCAAAACCAGACAAATGGTATTATATCAAACTAAATTCTACCTAGTGAAGAAAAAAATCAACAGAGTGAAGATACAACCTACAGAATTCAAGAAAATATTTTCAAGCTATGCATCTGACAAAGGGTTAATATACAGCATATATAAGGAACTCAACTCAATAGCAAACCAACAAAAGCCAGAAAAAAGGATTCTGATTTAAAAATGGGTGAAAACCTGAATGGACATTTCTCAGAAGAAATCTGTTGGACATACAATGACTAACACATATATGAAAAAAGGCTCAACATCTCTTAAAAAATTAAAAATAGAACTACCATATATGATCCAGCAATGCCACTATGGGTATATATCCAAAGGAAATAAAATCAGTACATTGAAGAAATATCTGTACTCACATGTTTACTGCAGCATTATCCACAATAGCCAAGATTTGGAACTAACCTAAGTGTTCATTGATGGATGAATGGATGACAAAAGTGTGATATATATACATAATGGAATATTATTCAGCTATAAAAAGTAATGAAATCCTGTCATTTGTGGTAACATCGAAGAACCTAGAGGACATTATCTTAAGTGAAATAAGCAAGGCACAGAAAAGACATATACTGCATGATCTCACTCATATGTGGAACCTAAAGAAGTTCATCTCCTAGAAGTAGAGAGCAGAATGGTGCTTTCTAGAAGTGGGGAGGGTATGGGGGAGGGAGAAGTTGGGAGAGGTCAGTCTATGGGTACAAGTTCTGGTGTTCTACTGCATAGTAGGGTAACTATAGTTAATAATATTGCATTGCATATTTCAAATTGGTAGAAGAGGAGATTTTGAATGTTCTCACCACAAAGAAATGATAAAGTTATGAGGCAATGGGTATGCTACATACCCTGATTTGATTATTACACAATATGTACATGTATCAAAACATCATAAGGTACCCCATGAATATGGACAATTATGTTTCAATTTAAAAAATTAAAAATACATGGGTTGTGTACTGTTTTATTACAGTAAATTTGGCTGTTTAACATATATTTTGAGAGAAAGTCATGAATACAAATCCGTCTTTATGGATTTTATGTGTGATACAAGCCTTAAAAAAAGTGATTCAAAAAGGTTAAAAATAAATAAATAGGCAAAAATGTATAAGGCAAATGCAAATGATAAGAAAGCAGGGCGTGTGGTCTTGATAGCAAACAATACAGAATTCAGGCCGCAACGCATTAAATGAAGCAAATAAGAGCTTTGTTTAATGCTAAAAACTAAATTTACCATGAATAGTTTTAAATATCTAGGTATCAAATAACATGGCCACCACCATTATTAATCAGAAAATACAGGAAATACAGCCAACAATATACTGAAAACAGGTGACTCACACCTCTAGTTTCTGACAGATCCTGCAAATTCAAGACAGATCAAGTTGGGAAAAAAAATAAATCAAGATGAATCAAATGGTAAGGCTGGTTTTATCTTATATTTAAACTTTTCACCATGATACCGGTGATAATATTTTTTCTACTCATACACGTAGAATCTTCACAAAAGTTTGCCATATGGTAGTTCAACAATATCATGATAATTTCAAAAAAATGCAAGCTTTTTCTTCTACCAGAATTAAAAAAAATCTCTTTAAAATAAATTTATTTGTTGAATAACTCTAAGGCCCAAGGGAAAATATAAACCAAAATTACAAAATTTCAATAATTAATTATCAATAATCAATAAAGATAATGAAAACACTATGCATTAGAACCCATGGGCTATAATTAAAGCAGTAATCAAATGAAAATGTATAACTTTAAAAATTATTATCAATAAAAATTAAAAGTTGAAAATAAATAAATTTAATATTCAACTCAAAAAGCTAGAAGAAGAACATAAGAAAAAACAACTAGGAAATAGAAGGAAGAAAATCATGAAGATAAAACCAAAAATAGTAGTTAGAAAAGAGAAAAACATAGAACTCATGAATAAATTAAATTTTTATTGTTTGAAAGAGAGCAAAATACAAAATGGTAAAGTAGAAATAATCACTGAAATGGAGGAAATATAATAATGATAAGAAATTACTTTACAAATTACATAGCTGGAATAGATAACTTCCTAGGAAAATGTAATTTAACTATATTTACTCAAAGGGTGATAGAAAGCTTAAATACAGCAATTTCCATAAAAGAAACAGAGAAAGTGATCAAATATTTATCCCACAAAACAAAACAGGCCCAGATTTTTTGCAGGAAAATTTTGCCACACCTCCAAATACCAATCTCAGTGCTGCTTACACTCTTTTGGAGCACTGAAAAACATGTTCACATTCCTTATGAAGTATTCCATTGATTTCTAAACCTGATAGATATCAAACCAAAAAAATGGAAAGCAGAGATCAAGCTCACTTTCAAGTCTCAATACAAAAAAAAAACAAGTGAAATATAAGCAAATAGTATCCAAAAGTATATCTAAAAATGCATCATAACTAAGCAACACCTATATAGGAATGGAAGGATATAGTTCAATATTTGAAATATCATTAACATGATATTCCATATCAATATATCCATGGAAAAAATAACTCATCATTTTCATAAATTCTGAAAAGGACTTCAGCAAAATTCAATACTATTTCTGATTAAGAGAAAGACAAGGAGAAGGATGAGGGAGGGAGAGGTGAGAGAGATAGCAAAAGAAAATATGACAAAGTTAATTGTTGAATCTAAATGAAGGATATACGTATTCATCGCAACTTTTTTGAATTTTCTGTTTCCTGTTTTGCTTTTCTGCTTGTAAATTTTTTAAGTGTTCACAAAATTTGGAGAAAATGTATACATTGACTTTTATTCTTAAATATTTACCTATTTGTTCACTTGTTGCATGAGGTTTAATCAAGCCTAAAGTGCTTTGAAGAGGAAAGAAATGCTGTATTTCCCTTTCAGCGGTTTCTAATGAATCACTGCCATACAACTGGTTGACCGGCAAACTGTCCATCGCAAATTGTGCACATAAACTTTGAAAAAGAAATCAGATTTAAAAGCTATTGGAACAGAACAGAATAATATAACACAATTTATCTAAGTTGTTCAAAAGTTATCAAATAACAGCAAATCATTCCAGATCTTGACACTGTGCAAAAGGAAGTGAGTACATGGTGACTTAGGGCATGCTACTTCTTTTCAAGGAGGTAATGGTCATTAAGAAGAAAGGATGTGATCATTTAAATCATCATGACAATGAATATTGACAGATAACTATAAAAGAGCAATGAATACTGATATGGTTTGGCTGTGTTCCCATCCAATTCTTACGTTGAATTGTAATCCCCAAAATCCCCACATGTCATTGGCGGGACCTAGTGGGAGCTAATTGAATCATGGGGCAGTTTTCCCCACGCTGTTCTCGTGCTAGTGACTGAGTTCTCAGAAGATCTGATGGTTTTACAAACACCTGGTATTTCCCCTGCTGGTACTCATTCTCTCTCCTGTCACCCCGTGAAGAGGTGCCTTCCGCCATGATTATAAGTTTCCTAAGGCTTCCCCAGCCATGCAGAACTGTGAGTCAATTAAACCTCTTTTCTTTATACTACCGAATCTCGGGTATTTCTTCATAGTAGCATGAAAACAGACTGATACAGATGCCCTGGGCAGTGAAAAAGCTCAGAGGGTAGAATCCTTGTTGCACTATTTGCTAGCTATGTGATATTAGGGAGCTGCTTAACTTCCCTGTTCTTTAGTTGTCCCAAATATAAATATGACAATAAAACCTGTTTCAGAAGGTGATTTTGCAGATGCAATCAGATGATGCCTTTGAAATATATGGTGCGTGTATTGAACTCTAAATAAATTTTCTTTCACCATGTGATAATTCTTCATATTATCAAGCATTACATGGCATTTGACTCTAGACCAAAGATACAAAATTATAAACAATAAATCCAGAAGATACTGTAAGGGAATCCCCCAGGTGAGCAACAACAGCAATAAAAGAGAAGTAGACAGACAGCTTTGTGGGAAGAGGCGAGAGTGAAGTTGATAATACCAGACCAACCACATTAGATTAGACAGTTTATTGTTATGCTTTCTTTCCTATAAATAAGTATGTATCTTCTGAATCAGTTGTTGCTCCTTGGTTTTTTTTCCCAGTGGTCCTTTTTATCTGTCTTTCTATCTATCTATGCATATTTTAGTAGCAAATGATGCTCACTGCCCATTTCACCTTTTTCCCTTTAAACGGTCCAGGGCAGTCAACCCAACAAATTCCAGCTATGGTGAATAATGTTCCTTCCTGCTAACACCAATGTGGATTCTTCATATCACAGGAAACTTGGTTTTCTGTCCCCAGCTTCCAGATCCTCTTCTTTCCTCTCTGGTCTCAGTGACTCATTCAGGATTTTGTTTGTTTGTTTTTGCTTTTTTTTTTTTTTTTTTTTTTTTTTTTTTTTGCCTTATCACCTTGACGTTTCCATTCTGCCCTTGGCTGTTCCCACACCTCCGATTTGGAGATACTTTCAGCCCTAATCCCTTGGACTCTGTGATTGCCAAGGATGAGGGATTTGCACAACGATTGAATGAAACAGCCAGAGCCATCCCGAGCACTTACTCTACTCAATGCAGAGCATTCTCCCATCCCCTGTTACGCTGTCAAACATGATTATTGGAAAATGTCAGGGGAGGAATAGTGGGATAGAGGGAGTAATGGGTAACAATGAGGGGTTGCTGTGCTTCTCTTCTATGCAAATTATCGTATTTTGGGTAAAACAACGCCAGCATAGCATCTAATATTCAGGTACAGGAAAAGGGTGAAGTTCCATTGAAAGAGTTATTCCTAAAGCAACCGTAAGTGCTGGATGGAGCCAAGGGAAGTGGAAAAGTGGGGATCAATTGGAAAGAAAGATGAAGATTAATTGTGAATTTGTGGCAATTTTCAGTATGATAGTGGGGTGGAGATGGGGCAGTAACTGAGAGCCTCCACACTTGGTGCCATAGTGTCTAGACCAGTGTGCCTACAGACACAGGCCTTGTGTTGATAGCAATCCTTCTCTCTGGTAGCATGCATTGCACTCTATGCCACATTTTATTAAATGATTCCATGGCACTCTGCTCACACCACCTGCAGAGGTTCTATGCTTATTATCCTTCACAATCATTGGCACATAAGCAAAGACATAACTGAGTAGGGCTAAATAAGGGGCAATACATGTTCATGCAACACAAGCCAAATTTAAGTATATCCTACCCAAAAGAAAGCACTTCAGCTTTCATGTAAGTGAGGCTTCATAACTATTGCTATTTATTGTGTCAACATGTATGTCAGGTTTGCAGTGCCTTAAAGAACATCTATATTCTTACACACTTGAAGGGGGTATGAGGGGAGTCCTTTCTTTCTTTGAACTGAATCCTACCCTAAAATCAGCACAAAGAATTCAAGGGAATTGAAATTCAATTTGCTTCCATCAGCTTCGTGCCAAATATGGAGATGCATGAGATACTATTTCTATCCTGCAGATGATATTAATCCTAGCAGGAAAGCTCAGAAAATACAGAAAGAGTTTCCCCTATATGCCAGGTAATATGCCAGGGGTCAAGTTGATTACAAAGTTTAGCTGATTTCTAAGATTAATCAATAAGCTAAGTCAATAAATGTTCCCACTAAATTGTAGAGTACATATTCAATTAATCATCATTGTCTTAAAACTCATGATCAGTTAAAGAAGCTATAGCTGCCACCACAACCTTCCCAAAGGAATTTCTCCTAAATAGTGGGTAGGGTGGATATTTCTCCCAAGAGACGACCTGTTGACTGAAATATACACCTCTTAGCTCCCGGCCCCAAGCCTAGCATCTCACAATGGTCTCTTGCAAATCCTTGGCCATCCTCAGCCTGGCACAGGGCTGGACCTCCAGTCATAAGCAGTCCACTCCTTCACCAGGAAAGGTAGCTTTCCTGAGAAGCTCCCTTGGACTAGAGCTGTGGTTCCAATACTCTACATCTAAAAAGGTGTTTAAAGTGGAGCCCATGAAAACAGATAGGGACCCATGGTATGAATCCTACCTCTCTGGAAAATATTCAATAGCTTCTTCCACAGTTTTTGGTCCCAGTAATTGTTTCCAGTATTGCAAGCCATTGTCTCTCAATAAAACAAGGGCTAGAGATGGACCACTATTAGAAAAGGAAACAAAGAAGAGGTAATAAGAATTGTAGCTCAGTAATTAATTATGTGTAGGCAATACAAATGCATGTTGTTAAATAGATCAAAAACATGTAACATGTAAAATAATCTTTTAACAGAGGTCTGAAATTAGTTTCCACTGATAAATTTTCAAGAGCATATCTTTAAAATAGAAGCAGAGAAAGGAAGGGAAGGGGAGGGCCATGATTCTTGTAGATGTTTCTTTAATTATTCCCATGGTCCTGCTGGTTTACATGCCCTTGCAGGATTTCTGCTTCAATTGCAATTTCAGTTATTCTTCTAGCACATTTCTAGCAACTCATTCTTTCCAGAACTAGTTAACTACAAGATTACAAAAGCTCTTGAGAGTCAGTCAGTTCTCTGCTTAAACTTGATAGTGTTGTACACCCTGGACTTCTAGTGTTCAACTCAACAGGACTCCATTAACTTCCTCTGAGACCTTCCTACTATTCCAGTAACATTCCTGGAAGACTAGAGAAGGTGAGCAGAGGATTGGGATGGGAGCAGGACTGGTAGAGAAGTAAACTCAGAACGTGTTTACAGACTTGAGGAGTTTGGCAGCTTAAATAGAAACCAGACTTAGGAGAAAGTTTACATGATTCAAAAATAAATCAGACTGAGTTTTCTAAATCTTGAATTCTACCTGGTCATGTTTTCTATAAGTTTATTAAAATAGTCTTCATTTTCATATTCCTTGCACAGTGCTTGTGCTTCTTTTCCCGATAATACTAGTTGCCTTTGCTCCAGTATTTTGAAGTCTTCATCTCTAATAGTACGCAAAACATCATCTAAATAAAAACAGTCACATAATAAGTTTTAAACTGGTAGATTACTGGTTATGTACACAATACATAATATACTATCATGAGGGCATACAATGCACTTTATTCTCATACAAAATTTTGAAAATTTGCAGAAATAGCTTCTTAGGTTTTAATTTAAGGTGAACAGTGTCTCTTAACATCTCATTATGATGCATTTCCAATTTTTCATTGCATAGGAATCATGCATACATACACATACACATATACAACACACACACACACACATAGGTATCTCATTAAATCTTTTTCTTGGGTGTATGCATGTGAATATGAGTGTGTGTGTGTGTGTGTGTGTGTGTAGATAGTAACCTAAATAATCAACTAACACAATTATGGAAGTCATTATAAATAATTTTTATGTTCAATTACCATGATTTGATTTGTCCCATTTGGGGAGAAACAAGTTGATTGAATACCTGAAAGTATATCTCAACCTTCTTCTCTCTTGCCTGCTTCCCACTATAGCAGCCTAGAAAATCCAATACTCATACCTCCATCCTTCCTTACAGATAGTGTGGCAGTGTGATCCAGCTATGGTCAATGATATTTATAGGAAATACACTGGGGAGTCTTCTGAGAGAGGCACTCAGGGAGAACCTCTGTCCTACACCACCTTCTGCTTCCTGCTTTTGAATGTTTGAGGGACATGATGTTTGGAGCTGTGCGGGTCATCTTGTGACAAAGAAGGATAAGTCAAAAGCACAAATATTGACTCAGATCTCAAACAGCCTTAAGCTCCTTATTGAGGCCAAAAAACAGGAAATAAAGTGAATAAACTAGAACTAAGCAAACAATTGTAAAGAAAGAATAAAACAAAGTGCCATGCATGTTAATACAGTTTAAGCAACAATTTGCTTCAGAACAGCCTCACAGAAAAAAAAGAAAACACAGGATATATAGCTCTTGAAATTTGAAAAGGTGAAATCATATTAATTCTTAGAAGATACTGAAGTTTTTTTTAATTACTAATTTTGTAAAAAGATTTCTGAAAGGAAGATACCTGATGACCACAGTTTAAAAAGTGACAACCAATCCCCAAGCAATTGCCATATAATATTAATAGCTTCTTGAAATGACTCATGATAAAAGCTGAGGAAAAATATTCAGGGAAGGTAAATCTGCATAAAGCTAAAGTAGATTTAATGGGAGAGTAGGTCGATTGTCGACCCTTGAGAATCCTGGTGATTGCCTTCCCTAATTTGCACTCTCTCAGTTAAGTGATCACAGACAAGTTATAAACCAGGTGTAGAGAGGGTCCTCACCATCCAACGGATAAACGGAAAAAATATTGGTGAGTATGCTTTATTTGCAAGACAGCATTGAGTTTCTTTGAACTCACCACTAGAGGATTGTTTCACTCTAAATTCCATGATGAATATAATAATAAATATTTTATTTTGCTTGCACTATGCCCACGAGAATTTTCAAACATCCTTTCAAGCATTCCAGTAACACTTCCTAATGCAGTATTTGGTGACAGGTATGAACACATACAGAATTCCTGGTTCTAGATAAAGGCTTCTAGCAATTGCATAGAAGTTTCATGGAATAACCTGATGCATAAAAAATCATACTTCAAAGCCTTAAACACCTTGTTGACTTCTTTCTTTCTTTCTTTCTTTCTTTCTTTCTTTCTTTCTTTCTTTCTTTCTTTCTTTCTTTCTTTCTTTCTCCTTCTTTCTTTCTTTCTTTCTTTTTCTTTCTCTTTCTTTCTCTCTCTTTCTGTCTTCTTTCTTTCTTTTTCTTTCTTCCTTCTTTCCTTTCTTTTTCTTTCTTTTTCCTCCCTCCCTCCTTTCCCTCCCTCCCTCCCTCTTTCTCTCCTCCCTCCCTCCCTCCTTTCCTTCCTTCCTTCCTTCCTTCCTTCCTTCCTTCCTTCCTTCCTTCCTTCCTTTATTTCTTTTCTTTTTCTTGACAGGATCTCACTCTGTCGCCCAGGCTAGAGTGCAGTAGCACTATCTCAGCTCACTGCAACCTCCACCTCCCAGGTTCAAGTGATTCTCCTGCCTCAGCCTCCCCAGCAGCTGGGACCACAGGCATGGGCCACCACGCCCGGCTATGTTTTCTATTTTTAGTAGAGATGAGGTTTCACCATCTTGCCCAGGCTGGTCTTGATCTCCTGGGCTCAAGCAATCCGGCTGCCTGGCCTCCCAAGGTGGTGGTACTACAGGTGTGAACCACAGCACCTGGCTCACACCTTGATACCTTACTTCTCATCAATCACAGGTAAATTTCTAAGTAAGGTGCTTAATAGTTAAATAAATGTGTAAACATCAGTTCATTCTTAGATATCTATATAATTTTGAAAAACAATTGAGCAAAAATAAAGGGAAAATATTTTGCAAGTATCTAAATAAATCAAGCCACAACTACCAAGAACAAAAACTGAATTATCCACAAAGGAACAAAAACCAAGCTGACAGCAGACTCTTTCTCTGCAATACAACTTTGTGCTCACAAATTTGATAATTCAGATAAATTGACCCATTCCTTGAAATACACTAAATATTAAATACCAAAACTCATACAATGAGAGCTAGGTAATATGATTATCCCTATATCTATTAGATAAATTGAAATAATCCTTAATAACATTCTGAAAAATACAGCACCGGGACCAGATTATATCACTAGTGAATTCTACAAAACGTTTAAGGAATAAATGACACCAATTATCTGGAAACAATTTATTTATATTTTCCAGAAAATAGAAGCAGAGGGAACACTTTCTAACTCATTCCATGAGGCCAGCCTTACCATAATATTCAAAAAGATATTACAAGAAAGAAAAACTACAGATCAATAGCTCTCATGAACATAGGCGCAAAAATCCTTAACAAAATATTAACCATTCAAATTTAACAATGTATAAAAAAGTTACAAACCATGACCAAGCTGGATTTATTCCAAGTACGCCAGGGTGGTTCAACATTTGAAAATCAATTAACATAATCTCCACTAACAGGTTAAAGAAGAAAAGTCATATGATTATATTAGTAGATACAGAAAAATCGTATGACAAATTTAATACCAATTCATGATAAAAAATTCTTACCAGAGGAGGAATAAAGGGAAACTTTCTCAACTTACTAGAGAACATCTTCAAAAATCCTACAGTTAACACTGTCCTTAATGGAGAGAAACTAGAAGCTTTGCCTCTAAGATCGGGAAAAAAAAGCAAAGCTGCTCCCTCTCACTACTCCTCTTCAAATTCATACTGGAAATCTTAGCTAAAGAAATAACACAAGAAAAGGAAATGAAAGGTATACTGATTCAGAATGAGGAAACAAAACTATTGTTGTTCTTCACAGAGGGCATGACAGTCTCTGCAGAAAATCCCAAAGAATCATCATCATCATTGCCAACAACAACAACAACACAAAACTTCAGGCACTGATAAGAGAATATTATAGCAAGAGTTCAGGTTATAATTAATGCACAAAAGTCAATTTATTTCTATATACCAGAAATGAACAATTGGAATTTGAAATTTAAAACGAAACAATCTATACTAGCACTAAAAAAGAAAATACGTGGGTAAAAATCTATCAAAATACGCAAAGAATCTAAATGAAGAAAACTACAAAACTCTGGTGAAAAAAATCAAAGATCTAAATAAATGGAGAGATATTCCATATTCATAGATAATAAGACTTAATATTAAGATGTCAGTTTTTCCCAACTTGATCTGTAGATTAAACACAATCCCAACCAAAAACCGAGCAAGTTATTTTGTGGATGTGGAAATTGACAAACTGATTCTCCAGTTTATATGAAAAGGCCAAAGATGTGACACAGTATTGAAGGAGAAGAACAAAGTTAGAGAACTGATACTACCTGACCTAGCCACATCCATTAATGGAACAGAGTAGAGAGCCCAGAAAAAGACCCACACAAATATAGTCAATTGATTCGTGACAAAGTTGCAAAGGCAATACAATGGAGGAAGGACAGTCTTGTCAACAAATGGTGCTGAAGTAGTTAGAAATACCCTCTCAAAACAATAAATCTAGACACAGACCTTATACTATTCATAAAAATAACTCAAAATGGATGATAGACCTAAATGTAAAACACAAAACTATAAACTTTCTAGAGAATAACACAGAAGAAAATCTATGTGACCTTGTGGTTAGCAATGAGTTTTTAGATACAACACTAAAACCACAATCCAGAAAGAAATAACTAATAAGCTGGATTATATTAAAAATAAAAACTTTTCTGTGAAAGACACTTTTAAGAAACCACAGAACAGAAAACTTGGAGAAAATATTTGCAAACCACATATATGATAAAAGACTTGTATTCAAAATAAACAAAAACACTTTCTACTCAACAATGAGAAAAAAAAACAACTCAATGAAGAAATGGGCAAAAATTTTAAAGAGACAACACATCATCAAAGAAGATCCTGAGATGATTAGTAAGCACATGAAAAGAAGCTGTGCATAATATGTCATAAGGGAATTGTAAACAAGGACATCGGTAAGGTAATATTATTTACCCATTAATGTAACTAAACTCCCAAAAACGGACAATACCAAATCCTGGCATGATTGTAGAGCAACAGGAACTCTGATTCATTTCTAATAAAAATGGAAAGTGATACAGCTGCTTTGGAAGACATTTTGGCAGTTTCTTACAAACTACGCATAATTTTACAGCATGATCCTATACTCATGCTCCTAGATATTTACCCAATTAAATTGAAAACATACATCCACACAAAAACCTACATATGAACACCTACAGCAATTTTCTTCATAATGGCTGAAAACTGGAAGCAACCAAGATGCCCTTCGATAGCTAACTACATCAATAAACTTAGTTGCATACATACAATGGAATATTATTCAGTGATAAAAAGAAATGAACAATCAAGCCACCAAAAGACATGGAGGAACACAAAATGCACATTGCTAAGTGAAAGAAGTCAATCTGAAAAGGCTATCCACTGGCCGGGTGCGGTGGCTCACACCTATAATCCCAGCCCTTTGGGAGGCGAGGCAGGTGGATCACTTGAGGTCAGGAGTTCTAGACTACCCTGGCCAACAGGGAGAAACCCCTCTCTACTAAAAATACAAAAATTAGCCAGTGTGGTGGCACACCTGTAATCCCAGCTACTTGGGAGACTGAGGCAGGAGAATCTCTTGAACCTGGGAGGCGGAGGTTTCAGTGATCCAAGGTTGCACCACTGCACTCTAGCCTGGGTGACAGAACGAGACTCCATCTCAAAAAATAAAAAATAAATAAAAACACATATATATATATAATGAAAAGGCTATATGTGGTATGATTTCAACTCTAAGACATTCCGTAACATATCAAATAGTAAAAGGATCAGTGGTTGCCAGGGGTTAGGAGAGAGAAAGGGATTGGTATGTAAAACACAGGGGATTTTTTAGGTGATGATTCTATTCTGTATAATACTGTAATGGGAATACCTAACATTATGCATTTGTCACAATCCATAGGATGCACAAAATAAAGAGTGAAACTTAATGTAAACTATGGAGTTTAGTTAACAACATTGTAACAATATTGGTTCATTAACTGTAAAAGTGTATCACAGTAATACAAGATGTTGATAGGAGAAGCTGGGAGGGAGCAGGTATATAGGAACTCTGTAGTATTTTTCTCTTTTTTTTTTTTTTTTTTTTTTTTTTGAGATGGAGTCTCGCTCTGTCGCCCAGGCTGGAGTGCAGTGGCCGGATCTCAGCTCACTGCAAGCTCCGCCTCCCGGGTTCACGCCATTCTCCTGCCTCAGCCTCCCGAGTAGCTGGGAGTACAGGCGCCCGCCACCTCGCCCGGCTAGTTTTTTGTATTTTTTAGTAGAGACGGGGTTTCACCGTGTTAGCCAGGATGGTCTCGATCTCCTGACCTCGTGATCCGCCCGTCTCGGCCTCCCAAAGTGCTGGGATTACAGGCTTGAGCCACCGCGCCCGGCCCCTGTAGTATTTTTCTTAATTTTTCTCAAAGTCTACAACAATTTAATTTTTTGGCTTGATTTTTCTGTAAATCTAAAACTCTTCTATAAAGTCTGTTTATTTAAGAATAACATATATTTGAAAATATTATCTTTTTTAAATATTAAAAGACATTCAAAATGGCAAAAAGACAAAAATAAAACAAAATCTTCCAAAAAAGAGAATCCTATGTCTAAATCGTTTTACTTACAAATTCCAGTAAACATTTAAGATATAACTCCAATTTTATACTGTCTCATCCATAAAATAGGAGTGATTGCTTCTCATCTCACTTTATGAACCTGCATTACTCTGACACCAAAACCAGATAAAAACATTACAAGAAAATAAATCAACACGTATCCCTTCTGAATATAGACACAAAGATTCTCAAAAGAATATTAGCAAATCAAACCCAGCAGTGTGTAAAAAGGACAATACGTGACAGCCAAGTCAGATTTTTCTGGAGAATGCAAGGCTGTTTCAACATCAAAAATCAAAATAATCCAGCATATTATCAAAATGATGGAAAAAACACAATCACATCAATAGATACAAAAAAAAATAGAGAAAAACACAACATCCATTCCTCATAAAAATTCTCACCTAACTAGGAAGAGGTGGTAATTTTCTTAATCTGATGAAGGACATACACAGCTAACACACTTAATGGTAAAAGACCAAATGCTTTTGCTCTAAGATCAGGTACAAGGCAAGGATGTCTCCTCTCATCACTCCAATTCAGCATCATGCAGGACATGTTAGCTAGCTCAACCAGGAAAGAAAAAGAAATAAAAGGCATACAGATGGAAATGAAGAGGAACAAGTATCTCACTTTGCAAACCCTATTACTGTGTATATCAGCGATTTTCAGCCAGAGAGATTTTGCTCTACAAGGGGCATCCTCCAGAGACGTTTTTGGTTGTCACAATTTGAGAGGTGGGGCAGTGGGGAAGGGGGATATGATACTGACTTTTAGTGAGTAGAGGCCAAGGATGCTGCCTCACATTTTACAATGCACATAACACAGTCAATTCTCCCCCCTGGACAAAGAATGATCTGGCCCAAAATGGAAGCAGGTCTGAGGTTGAGAAATCCTGGTCTACACAGAAACGCCAAGGAAACAATGTCAAAGCTCCTAGAAAGCTCCTGGGTAATTGGACAAGTCAGAGAATAAAAGGCCAATATAAATATTAATGGTAATTATGTTTCCATATATTAGGCATAAAAAAAGAATGAATAGTGTTAATTTATGACTCGTGTTCTTGTTCTGCCATATTCACTCTGCTATAAGAATGTGGGGTGAGATGAAAAGAACTAACTCTTTATGTGCCAGGTGCTTTATTTGTGTTTTATCATTTCAATGTTCTGAATTTTACAAGTGAAAAAATAAACTTGGTAAAATATCTTGTTCAAGTCACACTATCAGTTATGGTAAATCCAAGCTTTGAATTGAGGCATTTCAGACATAAAAGCTTTCAATCTTTACTATGTAATAATTCCTGCAATGTTAAAATCTACTCTAACAAATTCACAGGTTAGAAAATACCTTGTAAACTCTTCAGCTACAAATATGTTTTATTCACTATTATTAAGATATTAGTAAGTTAATACATTGATTTCTTTCTTTTTTTTTTTTTTTTTTTTTTTTTGAGACGGAGTCTTGCTCTATCACCCAGGCTGGAATGCCGTGGCGGGATCTCAGCTCACTGCAAGCTCCTCCTCCCGGGTTTACGCCATTCTCCTGCCTCAGCCTCCCGAGTAGCTGGGACTACAGGCGCCCGCCACCTCGCCTGGATAGTTTTTTTTTTTTTTTTTTTTTTTTTTTTGTATTTTTCAGTAGAGACGGGGTTTCACTGTGTTAGCCAGGATGGTCGATCTCCTGACCTCGTGATCCGCCCGTCTCAGCCTCCCAAAGTGCTGGGATTACAGGCTTGAGTCACCGCGCGCGGCCAATACATTAATTTCTTAAGGTGCTTTTTCTTCAATGTTAAATTTTAAAACAATGCCTTTAAATGTAATTATACTAGGGTTTATTCAAATCTCATCTATAAAATACTTAAACAATTTATGCTTGATTCCCTACCTTTCCTTTCATGAAAGAGATTTGGTCGAAGTAATGCCAATGTCTTTTCTAATTTCATGCTTTTCGTTTTTATAAAATCAGGGAAGAAAGTTTCCATGAACTTAGAAACATTAGTTGCATTCTCTTCAATGTCACAAAACTGAGCTACATGCTGTCTTTCCAGATATTCTTGTAAACTGTCAAAATCCAAAATACAATTTAAGATTATTGTAAACTGAAGTTTATAACCATGCCAACAAATTAAAACTGATAATATGTTCATAAACTACTAGAAGTTTAATAAAACAAAATTAAATTCCATATAAAGATAAATTGCATCTCCCTATTATATCCAAAAATATGATACTTAATTCAACTTTTTATTGAGCCCACTATAAAAATTACTTACATGATACCATCTATGTTTGACTTTATGAGATAATAAACAAAGATCAAAATAAAATTTTGTGTCTTTAAGGAAAAATTTTTCTTTTCCCTATGTAGAACTTTCCAGATAGTTTTTAATTTTCTTTTTAATCTTGTCTTTGAACTAAAGGTTATCTAAAAGTGCATTTAATATTTTCAAATGAAAATTGTCAGTTACTTTTTAATTGTTTATTTCCAATTTTATTGGATTATAATCAGAAAAATATGTGTGGTAAAATTTTGATTAAAAATGTGTTGCGGGCCGGGCGCGGTGGCTCACACCTGTAATCCCAGCACTTTGGGAGGCCGAGGCGGGCGGATCACAAGGTCAGGAGATCGAGACCACGGTGAAACCCCGTCTCTACTAAAAATACAAAAAATTAGCCGGGCGAGGTGGCGGGCGCCTGTAGTCCCAGCTACTGGGGAGGCTGAGGCAGGAGAATGGCGTGAACCCGGGAGGCGGAGCTTGCAGTGAGCTGAGATCCGGCCACTGCACTCCAGCCTGGGCGACAGAGCGAGACTCCGTCTCAAAAAAAAAAAAAAAAAAAAAATGTGTTGAGGTATTCTTTGTATAAAAGAAAAAATTATAGCGTGTAAGGTTGTATATATGTTTATGTTTCATATATTATAGGTAATTTATCTATCTATATAAACATATATATATACACACACACACACATATATATGGGGGGTTTTTTTGGTTTTTTTTTTTTGTTTTTTTTGAGACGGAATCTCACTCTGTCACCAGACTGTAGTGCAGTGGTGCAATCTCGGCTCACTGCTACCTCTGCCTCCCAAGTTCAAGCGATTCCCCTGCCTCAGCCTCCTGAGTAGCTGGAACTACAGGCACGCGCCACCAGCCCAGCTAATATTTTTTTTTGTATTTTCGTAGAGATGGAGTCTCACCATGTTGCCCAGGATGGTCTCGATCTCCTGACCTTGTGATCAGCCCGTATCGGCCTCCCAAAGTGCTGGGATTACAGGAGTGAGCCACCGTGCCCGGCCAATTTATTATATATTATTTATGGATTATATATTTTTAATTCCTCTACATCCTTACTTATTCTCGTCTGCTAGCAGGTATTTTTTCCAGTTCTCCTTATTTTTCCAGTATTTCCCTCCTTATGTACTTAGCTGTTATGTTGGTGGGGGCACAATTTTTTCTTTTTTTGTTTGCTATATTGTCATAAATGTTGCCTTCTACATCATGTCTTTCTTTATCAAATTTAGCAATTTTAATGATCGATGTTAATACTTTATTTTTCCTGGCTATTTTTTGGCCATCCCTTTATTTTCATCTTTTTTTTCTAAACAGAATATAGATGAGTAAAGTCGTTTAAATTTTTTATTTTGAAAAACATTAAATTAATAGAAAAGTTGCAAGACTAGGACAAAGAACTCCCATTTATACCCTTCATCTAGGTTCACCAACTGTTAACACTGTCCCGTATTTGTTCTCTCCATCTCCTGCTTTCATCTCCCAATGTGTGTTGAGGGTTTGGGGGGCTGTGCAGATCCATTTGAGAGTAAGCTGCAGATATTTTAACAATTCACCTCTAAATACTTCAGGAAATATTACATTGCTACAAAACTATTACCTCATAAACAGTCTATATTCAATTTTCACTAATTTTCTAATATAATCTTATCTATAGTAATTTTTTATATTAATCCATGATTATATATTGCAAGCAGTTGTCCCGTCTCCTTAGTTTGCTTTTATCTCCAACAGTGACTCCACCTCTTTTGTCTTTCATGATATTGATATGTTGAAGAGTCCAGGCCAGTTGTTTGTATACTTCCCTTCATTTTGGATGGTTTCTAATTATTGGATGGCCCAGTAGTTTCCTTTTACATTCCGGTTATGAATCTTTGGTAGGAAAACTACCTTTGTGAGCCTGTGTCCTTCTTGGTCCATTACTTGCTCCATCATATAGGAGGTGTATGATGTCAGTTTTTCCCATTATTGGTGATATTAATTAGTTGATATCCCCCATTGCCTCTACTGAAAAGCTACAATTATCCCCTTATAATTAATAAGTCATCTCTGAGGACATTATATGAAATTGTGTATATATTTTTCACACAATATTTTTAAACTCAATGATGATTCTTGTGCCCATCATTAATATGGTGGTTTTTAATTTAGTTTATTTTTTTAACCTTTACCTAGTAATCTCTATATGTGATGGGAAAACTAACCTTTTCATAGTTAGCCTAATAGCCATATTCTTGACTTTATTTTTTTCATCTTACTTTATCTAGATTATTTATTTTAAATTGAGATTTCTTCTTTTTTCCCCTATTTTGCTGGTCTGAGCAAGCTGCTATTCATTTCATGTTTTTCCCTTGTGAATGTGGAAGTTCTACTATACTTATCCACTGCACTAATGTTTACTGTCTTTTTCCGGCCCCTGTTGTCAGATGCGTATGTCCCAAATATTTCTTGCGTTCTGACACACTACCTCCCAATTTTAATACTCCAGTTATACCCTTTCTGCAAATAAGAACCTCAAAATACAACTGTCAAAATACTACCTTCTTGATCTTTAAACCACATTGCCACATACACCCAGAAACTTCTAGGTTTTGTTGAGATAATTTAGAATCTAGAAGAATTTTCCTCTATTTCTAGAGTCTTTCATCAGCTGTTATATTATAAAACCCAGAATTATGGACTGTATGTGTCTGTGTGTGTGTTCAGAGATTCCAAGTTTCGCTGATAAGAATTGCTTTTCTTTTTTTTTCCTCCCATATTTTTGATTTGGTTAAGTATATCCTCACATATTTTCCACAGGAGTATATAGGTGATATACTGCTAAGTATGTCCTTGAAGATCTTCATTTGCTCTACCAGGTAAATATCTTAGCTTTGTAAGAATGCAGAGGTTGCAGTCTTTTTCTTCCAGTAGTCCTAAAATGAGCCTTATGGCAGTCAGGTATTCTTCCCTTGTAACTTATTCTCAATTGCTGCCAAGTATGCAGTTGGTGGAAGAGATCCACCTAAAGTGCAAGTGCAATTTTAAACCAGTAATAAAACCAATTAAAAGTCTGGTTGCTTTTTATCAGCACCATGTACCAGCACTCCTAAACATTAATGATAATGCTCCTATGTACTCTTGGAGTTCGCACATATTCATTACTTATCCTTTCGTAAGTAGTGTACTATACATGGTGCTCTACATAGAAGCAATCCCAAAACAACAAAGCTATTGGCGGTATTACAATTTATGTAATGTACTGTAAAATGGGAATTTCACCTGTCTGTTTCTATTAAACATAGAGTGGAGATCAATTTTCAGAACATCATGGACAAATCTTCAAAAATTAAGACTTTCAAAAAGCAAAATCTGGACTTCATTTCTGTGACAGATTAATATATACAGGCGTACATGTATTTTATTGATAAAAACATTAATTAAATAATCTATCACTTTTTTCCTTTGGGACATATATACTCACATATTTATATATTCAAAAGTCCATAAAAGACTATTTTCTTTTCTTTTCTTTTCTTTCCTTTTTTTTTTTTTTTTTTTTTGAGACAAAGTCTCACTCAGTCACCCAGGCTGGAGTGCAGTGGCACGATTTTGGCTCACTACAATCTCTGCCTCCTGGGCTCAAGCAATTCTCCTGCCTCAGCCTCCAAAGTAGCTGGGACTATAGGCATGGGTCACCAGGCCTGGCCAATTTTTGTATTTTTAGTAGAGATGGGGTTTTACCATGTTGGCCAGGCTGGTCTCGAGCTCCTGAACTCAAATGCTAGGATTACAGGCATGAGCCACAGCATCTGGCCCATAAAAGACTATTTTCACTGTCTGTAATTTTATTCTAGCATAATTGTTTGCTTCATTCAGTAACTAGTACTTAAAAATAATTTCGTCATACAGAGGAAGAGGATGTTAGGAAGATGATCTGCTCTGGGTTTCAAACATATGAAGTAAACAATTGCTTATTCTGTCTGTCTGGAAACAATGTGCAGTGTTTCTTCCCAGGATGTTCCTATGTTTGTGTGTGGGGTGGGGGTGGGGTGGCATCAGCTGAGGGTCGACTATTGTAAGCCGTTGCAATTGGCAGACAAATGCATTTATTCTGGGAAAACATTTCCCCCATTATTTGTTGAATTACAGTTTGTCCGTCTGTTCTCTGTGTGGAGTTTCTCATTAGCACATTGGTCCTCTCAGTATATTATCCAGATTGCAGACTTCTGCTCTCATAATATCTGTCTAATTTTTTGTGTGTACTTTCAGCTATTTCTTGCATCTGACTTTCCATGTCATTGAGTCTCAAACAATGATCATACCCACTAATTATCCACTGGACTTACAATTCAAATCACAATTTGTATAATTCAAATTTGAAAGGCTGTTTAAATGTATACCTAGCAACTGAATCTCAAGCCCTATTTTTATTGCTATTTTATTTAAGGATTTTTCTGTCTCTAAGCAGATCTTTTTCACTAGACTTGTGTTGTGATTTTTGTATAGGCCTTCCTTTCTCTGGCTGCCAATCTCCCTTAGACAGGTAGTCATTTTTCCTTGTTGGCTCAGGGGGGCTCAGGTCTGATTTTTGATGTAAGTGTTGGAAACCCTGTAGTTGGAAGGCAAGATGACCTCTAGGCTACAAGCTTGCGCTGTAGAAGACAGTGGGTTGTTACTCTTCTGCAGGGCCAATCTGGAAAGGTACCCAGAGAGCTAGCTAGGACAAGGAATTCGATAATTCTACTCAGTTCCATCCTGGCCCTTTAAGAGTCAGGAAGTCGGGCGGGGCGCGGTAGCTCATGCCTGTAATCTCAGCACTTTGGGAGGTCGAGGTGGGTGGAGCACAAGGTCAGGAGTTCGAGACCAGCCTGGCCAATAAGGTGAAACCCCCGTGTCTACTGAAAATACAAAAAAGTTAGCCGGGCTTGGTGGCGCATGCCTGTAATCCCAGCTAATCGGGAGGCTGAGACAGGAGAATTGCTTGAACCCGGGAAACGGAGGTTGCAGTAAGCCGAGATCGCGCCACTACACTCCAGCCTAGGTGACACAGCAAGACTCCGTCTCAAAAAAAAAAAAAAAAAAAAAAAAAAAAATAGCCTAGGCCGGGCGCGGTGGCTCAAGCCTGTAATCCCAGCACTTTGGGAGGCCGAGACGGGCGGATCACGAGGTCAGGAGATCGAGACCATCCTGGCTAACACGGTGAAACCCATCTCTACTAAAAAAATACAAAAAACTAGCCGGGCGTGGTTGCAGGTACCTGTAGTCCCAGCTACCCGGGAGGCTGAGGCAGGAGAATGGCATAAACCCGGGAGGCGGAGCTTGCAGTGAGCTGAGATCCAGCCACTACACTCCAGCCTGGGTGACAGAGTGAGACTCCATCCCAAAAAAAAAAAAAAAAAAAGGCAGGACGTCTCAGTGAAGTCCACAAGTCTGTTATTCTCAGGTCTGTGGCTGTCTGCAGGTCCTTGTTTTCTGGGGAGCTCAGGAGCTCCTCAAACTCACAGTGGAGAAAACACCACACCACCCTCACCTTCTCCTGCCCCGGGGACCTGAACAGAGCTCCAGAATTCACTGATAGCCAGCTGCTCATCAGTTCAGCTTCCCTTTGACTCGGAGAGGAAAGAAAGCTTTGCAGATGGGAGTAGAGTCAGGGTATAGAATTCAGACTGCCCTGATCCCAGAAACACCTTTAGGGATTATTTTAGGAATTGTATCTACTATGTTTAATTTAAATGAGAATACCATAAAAGAAAAAATTAAGTTCCCTATAGCTATTACAGTTATAGGGACAAATAGAGAGGCTATTGAGAAGAGAATAGATATTTTCTAAGGACAGAGGAATACAATATAGTGGAGGTGGTTGGAAATGTCACCTTCACTCTGTCATAAAGACTTAAAACTGAAAGTGACCTCAGAGGTCATCATCTAATTCTTCCCCATCTTCGTATCTCTAGGATTTGGCATATAGTAGGACTTTAATAAATACTAGATGAATGAATCAACACATGACAGAATAAGTGAATGAATGAGAAGACTCGGCCAGTTACTACGTGTGTGACTCTGAGCAATGTAGCTAATGGAACCACACCTTCCTGATCTGTAGAAAGACTGGAAAGCAAAGATAAATGACACTATCCTTTGATTTCTTAAAACAGGCTGATTAAAGAGACAGACATGTAAATAATGTAATAAAAAGCCATCATGAAGGAAGCTGGAATGTGAACGACAAACGAGGGTACCTCTGCCCTGTTTCCCTGGCTCTTCTCCATCCTTCTGCAGCCACTGGAGCAGGGAGACCATCAGTGGCATGGAGAGAGTTTCCCCACACCATGTGAATTCATAAGCTGTGAAGTGTTTGTCTCCATAGGAATAACCAGCCAACAAAGCCCTGGGGCTCTGCTGCTCTGTACACAGAGGGGTCATGTGCATGGGAGGGGTCACCAATCACTCCCAGTTCAATTGCTCTGCTTTTAACTTCTCTCCTGTCTCACCCTCTCCATCCCCCCCCCACCCAGAGAGGAGAGTGAGCAGGCTGGGAGACAGGGGAGAGGGGGCAATAAAGAGTGAAAGTGAACAACTGAATAAATTACTCATGAGAGTTTTTTGTCCTTATTCCTTTAGATTCTGGACATACTTGAAAGATGTCACATGGAAGTGACAGTGCCTTTCAGGCCCTCCCTCCAAAACAAGAGCTGTGAAAACAAGAACAAGCACTATAAGGGCTGGGGAAAGCTTCCCCTCTGTCCTCTCAAGTTTCGCTGAAAAACCAACAGGCATCAACAACAAAAAGTAGCTTAGCTGGAGAAAAAGCAGACAAATTTGATTAACATGTACACAGTGAGAACCACAGAGTGAGTACCCACCCCCCAACGAGGTTCAGAAGCTTAAAGACCAAGCTTGTCTAACCTGCAGCCCACTGGCTGCATGAGGCCCAGGAAGGCTTTGAATGTGGCCCAACACAAATTGGTAAACATTTTTTTTTTTTTTTTGAGATGGAGTCTCACTCTGTTGCCCTGGCTGGAGTGCAATGGTGCAATCTCGGCTCACGGCAACCTCCACCTCCCGGGTTCAAGCGATTCTCCTGCCTCAGCCTCCTGAGTAGCTGGGACTACAGGCATGCACCACCACGCCTGCCTAATTTTTGTATTTTTGGTAGAGACGGGGTTTCACCATGTTGGTCAGGCTGGTCCCGATCTCCTGACCTCGTGATCCACTCGCCTCAGCCTCTCAAAGTGCTAGGATTACAGGCATAAGCCACCGCACCCAGCTCAAATTGGTAAACTTTTTAAAACATTGTGATTTTTTTTGGCAAGTATTTTTTTTTTAAGCTCATCAGCTATCGTTAGTGTTAGTGTGTTTTATGTGTGGCCCAAGACAATTCTTCTTCTTCCAGTGTGGCCCAGAGAAGCCAAAAGATTGAACACCCATTATAAACCATCTGGCAAAACAGGCAATGGGAGTGGGGAGAATTCTGCTGAGGGGCAATAAAGGATGACTAGGGAGAATGAATGGACCAACGCACAGAAATTAACTTGTACACTATCTCCGTGCAGATGTGGTTACATTTTTGGTCTTATAGGGAGGGGAAGAAAAACAGTTGTTCTCCTTGTCGGATCTGTGGATTTTAGGCAGATAAAAGAACTTCAGCTTCATCCTGTGCTTTGAGAGAGACAGCTGGCCGGGAGTGCTGGGGCAAGTCAGAGAGATTGTGAAGCTTTTTCAGTTCAGCAGGTCAAAGCGCCATATTTTGGGTATCAGTTTCTGAGCCCCAGCACACCAAACAAGCATGCTCCATGCTGTCCCATGCTGTCTGCTGTGGCCAGCTTGGGATAAACATGGGCCAAAGGCACATGGGGACTCTAAGTTTAGAAAGGAAATACTGCAGACTGTGCCAGAGCAAGACGTACACATTTCATGTACACTCTGACCTTGGCCCCTACAGTGCTTGCTCTTGTTCTGGAGGGAGAGCTGCTGGCACTTCCTTCTGACATGCCCATTAACATGCCGAAATTGTTCATGGTGTCATGTGAGTATTGAACAATGGGAGCTTCTCAAAGTTGGATGTAAAGGAGGTTTACTATCTAAACAATAGCCCCATGGAATGATGACTTTATTCATTACATTAATGAGTGCTTCATAGAACGCTTTTTGTTTTTTGAATGGCTTAAAAGTTCTAGGATAAAATGTGGTAACTTTTTAAACTTGACACATCCTACCCAACAAACCTTCCCTCGGCCCACTCATTATTATTTTCCCTTAAAACCCTGAAAGTAACTGCTACTGTTTACAAAGCTCCTTGACAACAGGATTTACTTTATGAGTTCCTTTATCCTGCATACAATTTGGAACTAATGATATTAGGATCTCCCACTTCCTGAAAATATGGCATCATTGGGAGCCAACAGAGGTGGGCACCCAAGAAAAGCCACTACAATTCATTAATAAGACAAGAAGGAATAACAAGGAATATTCTGGAGATTCTCCATCAGAAAATGCAATGGAGATGGGCTGCCAAGCACAGGGAGACACATCCCAGGAAGCCTCAAGGCTCAGATACTCTAAGTATGTTCTTGCTCACCTGACTTTCTTTCCGGTGCAGCCTGACAACTGCTGTGTTACACTCTCCATTCTCTGAGTCTTCAGAGGAATAACAGGCACAAACAGCAGCACATGAAACCAACGCTCTACAAATTATTTACATCCATTTTCTAATATTTTAAAATCCATCAACAAAAAATATACAACCATTTTGTTCTCAGTAATTTGTAACCACAAACCATCTAAAGTAAAAGTTCATGTTTCATGTTTTTAGGGCACCGGGAAGCTGGAAGGGGAAGGTGGGGAGATGGGAGAGGAGACTGAGTTGGGAAGGGTTATACATGGTTCCAATACACCCTTCAAGCCCCAGCCCTTGTGGCCAGACTGGTGTACCCAGCTTTAGGAAAACAAACGGGGAAAAGGCCTCCCTTTCTAGTGGTCTTGACATAAACTTTCAGGGTAGTCACAGTGAGGGGAGCAAAGATCACCTGAGGGCTACCAAGCTGACTATCCAGAGGCCAAACTCCTTATGTGAGGAATTTAGAAGTAACTAGACTTCCCTATTATTTAAAGCCAGCATCTGGTACCAGGCTTAAAAAAAATTATAAGGAACTAGAATTTCTACACATCTCCGGAATGCATGTATGTTCAAACTCATTGTGCAACCCTTGCTGACATCAAGGCATAAACATGTCTATAAGTGCAATTATTTGTCATGACCTGTGTGGCTAATAAGGTCCAAATTACCCTTAAGCTCCAGCTTTAAAGTCCATAAATATCCCTAAAGAAAAATCCACCAAGGCGAACTCAGTCCTCTCTTACTGAGGAGCCCTGCTGGACTCTTCCGCAGTCCTCTTTCTACCTAACAAAACTTTCCTTTCAAACCTACACCGTCACCTCTAAATTCTTACTACCCTACAACCCACGAGCCAACTACTTTTTCCGATGCCAGGTATCTGACACTTGACCCGGCACACAGCTCTTCTGAATATACAGTATGTTAGGTTGACTGGAAGAAATACTTATGCCTTTAACATAAAAACATTTGCCCTTAGGTATTGAGGTGCCTACATGACGCTTCATTACCCAATAACACATTGCAAGTGACACAATTCCTGGTCTTGAGCTATACCTGTCTCGTTTCTTCTTCATCATTCCAGGTGTAACCTTGGCTTCAATCTCACATTGATCCTCAGATGGTTTGTTAGGTGCCGTGTCAGGCTGTGGTTCAGTTTCTTCAGGGGGAGTATTGTGTTTACTTCCTTGAGATACAACTAGAATATAACTTAAGCCACTTGTCATAAAAGAGACAAACTCTTCGAAGTCAGGCTACAAAATAAAATGATAAACTGTTTCCTTCAGGCTCCTGAAATGGATGGACTAAAATGGTGGTCGCTACCCAAGTCAAATGAAATCTTCCCCCTCCATGGTCCCTGGGCAAGGGAATGTTACTCTTATAAATCTCTGTTAACAATACATTTTTATGTTTGGGGTTTTTTTTGGTTTTTTATTGAAAAATAATTGTATATATTCATGGGGGACATAGTGATGGTTCAATAAAGAAAATGTATAATAACCAGAGCAGGGTAATTTTGTATCCTTCGAAAAATATATCTCTTGGACCCCAAAATCACTAAGCCAAAGGGAAAAGTCAAGCTGGGAACTCCACTGGGCAAATCTGCCTCTCATTTTATTCCTAAATAAGATCGCTACAGAGATTAAAAAAAAAAAAAAAAAAAAAAAGCTACATACCTCCCTCATAATTTGTCCACAAGGAAATTCCTTGTGGGCCTCAAGATCTTTACCCTAAAACAGTTCTGTTGGATTTCACCCTGGCAATGTAAATTGATAATTGATAGCTTATCTTCACAGGTGGGGGACAGAGGACAGACAGAGCCGAAAGTCATCCCTCTGCTCACCTGAGACAAATGCACATCTGATGGCTTCCTCTGCTCAGTTGTTTATGTAAAAATGCAGATTCACTAAGCGAGACTAAGGCATAAGTGACTATTCCTCTATGGCATCTCGCATGTAAATCGTGTGTTCAGTGAAAGGCTCATCAGAGACTCAGAAGAATGCAATCGTTTGTCTCTTACCTACCTATAACCTGGAAGCATCACACCCCACAACTCTGCTTCATGTTGCCCCACCTCTCCGGAAGAACCAGTGTACATATTACACACACTGACTGATGTCTCATGTCTCCCTAAAATGTATAAAATCAAGCTGTGCCCTGACCACCTTGGGAACATGTCATCAGGGCCTCCTGAGGCTGTGTCATAGGTGTGTCCTTAACCTTGGCAAAATAAACTTTCTAAATTGATTGCAACCTGTCTCAGATAGTTTTAGTTCACACCTTTAACAAATCTTTCCCTATTCCTTCCCAGCTACTAGTCTCCTACATTTTTAAGTGGTAGAAGTTCAAAGCTAGTTGGAATTGATCTTAAAGATAACCTAACAACATTCCCAAATTTTAGGATGTTTCCAAGTCATCTAGGGGGCTTGTTAAGACACATTTTTCTGGAACCCAATCCTAGAGTTTCTGATTTAGCATGTCTGAGGTGGGGCCCAGGAATTGGATTTTCTCAGAAGTTTACAGTTAATGTCTATGCAGTTGGCGTAACCCTTTCTTTCTACACAGGTGGAAGCTGGGGCCAACAGAGATGGCGTGAGTGGTGCAGTCAGTTCCACAAAGTATTGTCCAGTAGAACGGTCTGTGATGAGGTACATGCTCTCTGCCCTTTCCAACACAGTAGCCACATGTGGATTTGAACACTTAAAATGTGGCTAGTGCAACTGAGACTTCATATTTTTAATGTAATTTAACCTTAATGAATTTAAATTCAAATGATCACATGTATCTAGTAGCTACCATATTGGACAGTACATTTCTAGAAGTGAGGTCTCCTGACTCCCAAGCCAGTACACTTTCTAATACACAGCACTGCCTTTATTATATTACATCCCCAGACAAAAAAGTGTTGGTGGGGCAGGGAGGTGGCATGAGTGGGGCAATTAGGGTAGGGACAGCCTGAGAGAAATGCCTTTAGGTAAAGAAAAGATTAAAGCAGTCTTGTGAAGCTGATGTCAGAGCCTTCAACCCAGAATAAAAATCAACAGGAAAGGACTAGATATTCACTTCCAGAGGACTGATGCAGGGGCCTTTGAAAGACATGACATAAAGAGGTCTTCATGTCAACAAAACACAATCAGACCATCCAGTTTTGCTTGGCAGTCACTATTTCTACCGAAGATTTTTTCAGAGCCGCTATCATTGGCATCTCCATGATATGGACACCAACAGGGACACCAGAAGTTATTTTAGTTGTTCAGACTTACCAATTTGCTTTTCTGTAATAAAGATTTAAAGCTTATAGAGGTCACTGTATTTAAACACATAGAGGATTTTTTTCTTTTTAACTTTCATACCTGGTCTGCTATTCGACTATAGAAGTTGACAACTTGTTCTTCAGTGAACACTGTCTTATGCTCTGCTTCTATGATAAATCCTGCTGTGGTAATCTTCAATTAGAGAGTAAGGTCAAATCCAAGTGTCGTGGGATCACATGTAAAACAAGTTAAGTTTGTTTTCTGGGCTTAACAAACCACCAGCTTTCAATGCATTTTCTATAAGAACCTCAGCAAAATCTATGGGACACTTGGTTTGAAGTGGCTCAAAAATATACAAACTTTAAGATTTGACTGCCCTGCTGGATTTCAGACTTGCATGGGGCCCATAGCCCCTTCATTTTGGCTAATTTCTCTCACTTGGAATGGCTATATTGACCCAAATACCTGCACCCCTACCCCTATTGTATCTAGGAAGTAACTAACTTGCTTTTTATTTAACTGGCTCATAGGCAGAAGGGACTTGCCTTGTCTCAGATGAGATGCTGAACTGTGAACTTTTGTGTTAATGCTGAAATGAGTTAAGACTTCGGAGGACTATTGAGAAACCATGATTGGTTTTTGAAATGTGAGGACATGACATTTGGGAGGGGCCAGGAGCAGAATGATATGGTTTGGCTCTGTCCCCACCAAAATCTCATCTTGAATTTTAAACTCCTACAATTCCCACGTGTTGTAGGAGGAATCCAGTGGGAGGTGACTGAACTATGGGGGCGGGTCTTTCCTGCACTATTCTCATGTTAGTGAATGAGTCTCATGAGATCTGATGGCTTTAAAAATGGAAGATTTCTTGCACAAGTTCTCTTTGCCTGCTGCCATCCATGTAAGATGTGACTTGCTCCTCCTTGCCTTCTGCCATGATCGTGAAGCCTCCCCAGCCATGTGGAACTGTAAGTCCAATAAACCTCTTTCTTTTGTAAATTGCCCAGTCTCAGATATGTCTTTATCAGCAGCATGAAAAGAGACTAATGTACAATCTAGTATAAGAACTATACTTTTTTAAATTTTACATAGCATGCTGGTAGAATAGGATCATTTACAGAAGGATGCATGAATAGATCGAGCCTTGTAAAGACATAAAGAACTCAAAGCCTTCAGAGGTAACTAGCACCAGAAGTGCATTTTTGTTATATTTCACTCTAAATGATAAGTTTGTCTTCAAACTGACGATTAAGAGGTTGTTATTTTGCAATTAATTTAATCATAGTTGGAAAATATTACTTACTTTTCTTTTAATTTCTAGACCTTTTCCACTAATCACAGCATCCGGTTTGATAATAGCAATACTGAATAAGTCCTCTAGAAAAAAATTTAGAAGAAGACAGAATTTCATTTTCTTGGCACAAAGTCTGGATAATGAAGGATCTGGCAATTAGCAATGTAAGTTTCTAACGATCAGTGAATTGTTGCCCATTGATAGCTGCGTATCTTATTATGGCATTTCAACTACCAGAGGGTTCCTACTTAGAATCAAAAGGCAGTTCCTATATTTGCATGCAGGAGAAACATTCACAAGAGTTTTTAATCAAGAGGAAACAAAACTTGAGTAGGTAGGCCCTGGCGGTTTGAATGCAATTCCCATGTGTAAGAAGCACACACAGGATCCATCCAGCACAGTACCACCAGTGAGTGAAGTTTTAACTGTGAATCATGCAAGTAAACATCACCAACGGATTCATCTATGAATGTACCGACATTCTTATAATGAACTTTTAGTGTAAGATAACTCATTTGGTTGTGGCTGTTTGCCTCTGCTCCCTCCAGAACATGAAGACATACACCCTGCTACCCCAACGCAGATCATCTAGTGAAGGCGTGAAATTGTTAACTGCAAAGTAAACCAAGAGTATGGGTCATCAAGGAAGAAATTATCATCACACATTTTTGGAAGATGGTAAAGGATGAAGTAGGAAGCTGCTGTCCAGATTAGTAACAGGAGACAGGAATCCATTGTCCTGGGTAACCTCTGAAAGCCTCCAGGCCCAGAACCAAAGGTAAGGCGAGTGAGGAAAAGAGGGTGCTTTTTAATAGCTGAGTCTTGCAAAGCACAAAATCATCATTTATCTGAACAATTCCTCATTAATAAACATGGATTTTGTTACCAGTGTTTAGCTGGAACAAGTGATGCTCTGATGACCACCCATATACAGAAAACCCTTGGATTACTTTGAAGTAAATTTACTTACGAACACTTTCATACAGTGATTCCTCACTAACTTCTGAATCTGAGTCTACTAATGGAATTTCAGGATGCTATGAAAAAGAAATGCAATGCAAAGAGAACACAGTTATGTTTTAAAATGATAGTGAGTGGGTTTTTAGAAATTTTGTGTCTAGTAAATATTTATAATTTACTAAATAGAAAGTAAAGTGGAAGAGTTCCTGAACTTATCTGACATTACTGTCTCCAGCTTTCCACTGAAATAAAACAAGGGATGTTTTCAAATGGAAGGGGCAGGAATAATGCATATGTGCAGTATGAAAAGGGTAGCAAACCTTAAATTTTTTTATTTTTTATTTATTTATTTTTTGAGTAGGAGTCTTGCTCTGTAGCCCAAGCGGGAGTACAGTGGTGCTATTTTGGCTCACTGCAATCTCTGCCTCCTGGGTTCAAGAAATTCTCCTGCCTCAGTCTCCCAAATAGCTGTGGTTACAGGCACCCGCCACCATGCCGGGCTAATTTTTGTATTTTTAGTGGAGACGGGGTTTCACCATGTTGGCCAGGCTGGTCTCGATCTCCTGACCTCAAGTGATCCACCCACCTCGGCCTCCCAAAGTGCTGGGATTCTAGGCGTGAGCTACCGCACCCAGCCAAACCTTAAAATTTAATAAGAGCATGGGAGATAAAATAAGAACAAATCAGAAATTAATAAATAAGAAAACTGTAAACATATGATTATCATGTTAATGATCAAAGGAGCATTTGATAAGTGTGAAGATCTATTCTTGACCATTACTATCAGCAAATTTGGAACAACAGGATATTTCCTTAACTTAAACAAAATCTTTCTAAACCAATAATCAATATCCTATTAAAGAGCAAAATACCAGAAGGACACAGGTTCCTAACTTACAGGGAAGCCATGAATATGCTTCTATGATTCTGTGAACTATCTGAAAGGTTTCATTTATATGTATATATAAATATATATACACATGCATTGCCAAAATGCTTCCCAGAAAGGTTGCACCATTTACACACCTAGATAGTTACAAAATTAGGTTAAATAATTTAGGAAAACATCAAATAAAAGGTAATATACTTTTTAAAAATTAAAAGACATAAAGTACTCAAAGCCTTTAGAGGTACCTAGCACCAGTAGTGCATTTTGTTCTATTTCACTCTAAATGATAAGCTTGTCTTCAAACTGTTGTTAATCCAAAGTATTACCTGAGGTCGAGCCATTTCACCTGCTGCAATTTTTCTCTCCTCATTGATCAAATTAATAACTTTTTTATTAACAAGTGGTGCATTTGCACCCTGAATCTTTGCGATAATTTTGCCATTCTATAAGGGAAATGAAAACAGGAGGGGAACTTTCATTGCAGAACACATCAAGAATTAACACTTAAACTAGACTAAGTCATCCCTCCCTTCTACCCTGGTCTCATCCTCATGAATCCTCTTTGAGCTATGGTAATTAACCATTTTATAGTAAGGTCTTAATAATGTGAATGTTCTTGAGTTGATAAACTCAGCTCTTTGAGTTCTACCTCCAATTTGCATGTCCTCCAGCACCTTGCAGCAAATCATCCCCCTGCAGGAGCTCTCACCTGATGCAATCTCTCCTGAGGCATCCTTGCTTTAAAGTTGAACAATTCTGGATAGGCCTCCCAATGACATCCTCCCTAGTTATTTCTGACACCATGCCCCTTACACTCACCTTTCAACACCTGTTTACTAAGCATCTGTTTACTGGTGCTGTACCAGGCATAATGATATAAAATAATAGATCTGGTACCTGACCTAATTAGATTAAAAAAATTTAAAAGGCCCTAGTAAACACAAGCACGTGAAACAGCAACTTTAGTAGGTGCCACCAAGAGTGGTGCAAAGCCCTTGGAGCACCTATAAGGATGGATTTTGGTCAAAGAGATCAGGGAAGGTACTTCTCAATGTCAGGAAGTGATTCTTGGTTTAAAATATGAAAGATGGGTAAAAGCTAATTGGACAAAAAGGAGAAGGAAGAGCAAAAGGAATAACAGATATAAGGGTTCTAAAGCTGGAAGGAAAGATGGCAAGTGATGAGGCCAGGTGACGAAGTGAGGGGGAGCCTGGTGTGAGTTGAAACCCAGCACCCAGGGGAAGCCACACTGTGCACAGTGTGGTGGGCCAGAGATTCAGTCTTCATCCTAAGTGCAGTCAGAATGTTTAAGCAGAGGCCATGGCCACTATTAAAATTGTTTGCAAAAATTATTTCACCTACTGTGTGGAAAAAAAAATGCTGGGGGGTGCAAAAGAAAATATTTGCAGACAAGTTAGGAATCACGCTAGAGGTGGAGGTGGAGAAATGATGGTAGTGGAGATGGAAAGGATGGAAATAGGTAGATGAGTGTGACAGAAACTTGGGCAGTAAAATTGACAGGTCCAAGGTATGACTTGGATAGAATGTGATGTAAAGAGATGTCACCAAGGCGACTCTTCTGTTTCTCACTTGAAAACTGGATAAATTAGAAATTATCATGTTACATGCCAAATTCTGAGACAATAGAAGAGAACTGTGTTTTGTGGGGAGGAAGATCTGATATTGAATGAGTTTGCTATGAGATGCTTTTTGAGAAAGCCAATAGGAGATGCCAAGACACCAACTGGAAAGGTGAGTGGAAAGCATAGGATTCAGTTGAAGATGTAAATGTGATTTATTGATATACATATGGTGATGACTGAAACTGTGTGTAGACAAAATTTTCAAAGGAGAGTGTATTGCCTGATAAAGTCAATATTTAATCATGGAATAAAGAAGGGTGAATTTCTCAAAGGGACAGAGGGAAGTGGCATCCAGGAAGGTGAAAGGAAAACCAAGTCACATAAGCCAAAAGAAGCAAATATTTTAAAAAGGAGAGCATGGTCACCATATTCAATCCATTTAAGAGGTACAAATGATGACTACCTAACAATATCCATTGTACTTAGCACAGGCTGATTCTTGAATACATTAGCAACAGCAATTTTGATGGAATTATCAGAACTCAGGTCAAATGGATTAAGGAGTTAATGGGATGGAAAGAAAATAAGTAAAATTAAATATGAAAAGTCTTCTGACCAATTTAGCTATGAGGTGAAAACAAGAAAATGGTGAAGGCTAGAGAGGGATATGCTATCAGAAAGAAGTATTATATATTTTTTAAATTGAAAAGACTTAATCATATTCAAAAGCCAATGAGAAGGATCCAGTTGAATAAGGTTTAAATGAAATCTGAAACTCTAGTTACCCTTTCCAACTAAAAAGTATCTTTCAACAATTCTGTGAACTATCTAATATCTCTTGAGGAAGCCTTCTGCTGAGACTAGCTGGAATGAATCTGTTGTCAGCTAAAAATGCTGAGCCATACAAAGGCCTCATATCTGATGAGGGAATATCTGAATAAAATGAGCATTGGGCTTGATGGTGTTTTTGTGATTACAGAATTCTATTCTTAAATTAATGATTATGAATGTGGAGCAATGGGCAGTCTGAGACATGATTGCAGAAGTGATTGGATGAAGTTTATTGGAAGAAAAGTTTTTTAGCAGCCAGGAGGACAAGAATTGAAAGGCCAGGTTATTGGGTGGGTTGTCAACGTGGATACTAAAGTCCTCAAGGTGATGGCAGGACTCAGGCTTGAGAGTAGACTTTGAACCACATGCCAAAGACTTCAGTCATCAATAGACCTGATTTGAAGGTCAGCAAATGACAAGAGTGAGATAGGGGAACAGGAGATTTAGTCATGTGAAACAGACCTCTAGTAATAACAAAGAAAAGAAGGTTATTGAAGAACTAAGAAGTAAGGGAAATACCAACTCTATTCCACATTTTGAAATAAACAATTATCACTTCAGGGCTGTGGAGAGAGTGTCCAAAGGAAGAAGGTAGAATTAAGGCAAGCCAAGGAAGAAAGACAAAAGCTCAGAGCCATGGTCAAAAATCTTAGGAAGTCATTTTAATTCCAGATGTCAGAGAGTGGAAAGGTTTGGGAGGCAGGGGAAGAGTTGGAGAACTGGGTGTGACAAAGAAGCATTAGAAGGATGGATGAAACATGGCTACAAAGGAGGGTGGACTTAAACTCTGGGCACTGATTGCAGGGATTAGAGAACACGGATTGGATGATCCACTTAAGGAGAGTGGGGCTGGGTCTACTGGTCAGACTGGACTAGCTGTCGGGGTGATGGCCCGATTCGTCTGTTTTGCATTGTTATCAAGGAGTACATGAACCTGGGAACTTTGTAAAAACAAGTTTATTTGGCTCAAACTTTTGCAGACTGTACAAACATGGCACCAGCATCTGCTTCTGGTAAGGCCTCAGGAAGCTTGTTCTCATGGAGGAAGGGAAAAGGAGACAGCATGTCACATGGAGACAGAGGGAGCAAGAGAAAGGTGAGACAGTGCCAAGCTCTTTAAATAACCAGCTCCTGCATGAACTAATAGAGGGAGAACTCACTCATTACTGCAGGGAGGGCACCAAGTCATTTATGAGGCGTCCGCCCCAATGAGCCAAACACCTCCCACTAGGCCCCACCTCCAACGTTGGAGGTCATATTTCTGCATGAGATTTGGAGGAAACAAATACCCAAACTATATTATCAACTATCCCAGAGCTCCAGACTCTACAATGTGACCCACCTGCTCAATCTTTTCTCCTCAGTCCCATGCTCCTACCCACTACATGCAGCTAAAGCCTCCTCATGGTTCCATGAGCCCCCGAAACCCATTCTGCCTCTGTGTTGTTATTCATTCTGGTCCCCTCATGAGTGTAATGACATCTAGTTTAGGAGTCAGCAAACCTCGGCCCAGTCCAGAGACTGTATTTTAATCATGCTGAAAATATTCACTCTCTGGCCCTTTACAAAAAACAAAACAAAACAGACAACAACAAAAACAACGTTGGCTCACCCCTCACCTAAATCATTGAATTCTAAACATCCAATTTAGAGGAGATCTACAATGCATTTTTTACCATTCAATGCATTTTTTTATCTTTAACCCAGCAATTCAACTCTTTGAAAGGGTTACAAGAGTATTGTTTAATAGCAGAAAAAAGCTATATCCAAGATGTGTTTTTTAATGAGTATTTCTAATATCAAAAATAAATATGCCACAGTGGAGGAACAGTCCAAGTCCTATCTATCTCCTCCGTGAAGGCTTTCTTCTGTCCCAATTCTCGAACTCTGGAGCAGCTATACTCCGTGTCACACAATTTAGCACTAACTGTACACTCTGCTTTTAGAAAATAGCACTTTTTATATCTTTCTAATTATTCATTTATATTTTATACTTATTTTATTATTACTTATTTTTAAAAATAGAGCTGTGGTCTCCCTATGTTGGCCAGGTTGATCTTGAATTCCTGGCCTCAAGCAATCCTCCCACCTCAGCATCCCAAAGTGCTGAGATTACACGCGTTAGCCACTATGCCTGGCCCCTGTCTGATTATTAAAGTTGTGTATTCCTCACAGAATATGTGGACAATATAGAATAGTATGAATAATAAAACTCAAATTAGTCACCTGTTCCTCACACAGAGAAGACTATGATAACATTTTGGTGAATCCACTTGCTTTCTTCTTTGTAAATATAGAGATAAGAGTAATATGTATTACAAAAGACTGATATACAGATGCTCCCTTGTATGGATATGCATGAATGTTTATAACCAATTCTCTGCTGCTAGGTATCTAAGAAATTTCCAAGTTGTTACTCCTGTAAATAATTTATTGTGCAAATCTCCAATCATTTCCTTAGTAAAGGTAAACACCATATTACTTTTCCTTTCCCTGATCAACCCAGTGTGTCATCATCTAATCCCTTCAATCCATTATAAGCTCCTAGCGGCCAAATTACAAAATTTATAAATAGTCAAGAAAAGATAAGGCAAACATTGTATAATTACTGTCATTGGCAAACAATTTCATGGTAATTTTACAATGTTACTTGTTCTTAACTGCAAACTGGAATCTGATAATGCAATTGAGAAAGTCAATATACTTACAACACTAAAGAGAAAAACGGGTTCACATTTATCTCTAAATGGCTGCAAAGTCACAATGTTGTCAGCTTCTGCCTGAAAAAGTAAATATTTCATATAACAATAAATAATACTATATTCAAGTAATTTGATACACTATGTTGAAACAATGCAGAGATACATATAATTTTTATGTTTACTGCAACATTGTGTATGCCCTAGTGGTTTTAGGGATCAAACTGCACATACTGGCGATTCAAGCCCTACATCATTTGGCCTTAAGCTTTCCTCACCATTTCCCTTTACATTAACCAACCTTTAGCCAAACTTATTTACTCATCTTTTCCTCCCTGGTCCTGCCCTTCTTTTACTGTCCCTGTTCAGCTATCCTTCCTCTAATTCTGTCTCACATCCTTTTGCTGTAAATCATCTCTTGTTCTGCACAACATGTTACTGTCCCTCTCCCAAGGCAGCTATGTCCCTTTCAATATTCTGCTACAGGCACCTGTGGGCCTGCTGCACCTGCTCTGTTAGAAGGAGAGTTGTGTGCACAGATAGAGTATGTTTCCTATCCACGTTTGTATCTCATCTCCCTCTGTCAGTCATAGGGTCATACATTAAAAGAGGCTTACTAAACATTCCTTGAATAAATTAGTAGTCAACTTTTAAAGATTTTGAATTTTATGTCTGTAATCTTCTAAATATTTTCTCATAAATTTCAAGTTGTTCCAAATTAATTATGAACAACTATACATTCAATAATAGTGTCTTCTTCCATATTAATGTAGTATCCATTGGTCCAGCTGCCAGAATGAGATCTTTTGGTAGGGTCTTCTGTAAGAGTTGGTGTCTTAGTCAGTTTGGATTACAATAGCAAATTGCTGTTGACTGGGTGGCTGAAAAACAAACATTTATTTCTCATAGTTCTGGAGGCTGAAAGTCCCAGATTAGGGTGCCAACACAGTCTGGGTGCCAGAAGTGAAGGCCTTCTTCTCCATTAATGGCCTCACCTGGAAGAAATCACATGTCTCTTCCCTTATTTAAATAAAGGCTTTGATCTTATTCTAATTACCTTCTAAAGTCCCCATCTCCAAATATCATCACATTGGGGATTATGATTTTAATATATGAAATTTGATAGCAAACATTCAGTTTGTAGCAGTTGGTTTTTGTAATCTAAGGCAATGCTTTTCAAAGTGGGATTTTCATTGTGTTTAGTGCAATCCCATAAACCTTGACTAACACCTTGGGATCCAGACAAAGTGCTACTAGGGATGTTGGAAGTGCTCCTGAAAAGCTGAGAAAAATCATGACATTACAAGAAAGAGCTGACTTGCCTGATAGGTACCCTAAATCGAGGTCTGCGGCTGCGGTTGCACACCATTTCAAGATAAAAGAATCCAGTCTAAGAGTAATTGTTTTTTCTTTTAAAAGAAGTTCATGAAGCCATCGCTGCAGCTATGTCAGTAGGCATATAAATCTTGCACTTTTTTTGAAATATCTTTTTATCTTACATTGAAAATGCAGCTTTTATGCAGGGGCAGGATTACTATAAGACAGGCATGCATATAGACTCTAATACGATTCCAAAAAAAGCAAAGTCATCATATGGCAACTTAAAGCACAAGGAAGTGAAGGACCTAAAGATGGAGAATTTAATGCCTGCAAAGGATGGTTTGATAATTTTTGAAAAGGCTAAAAAATATTAACATATCAGGAGAAGCAGTTGCTGCTGACCAAGAGACAGCAGAAAAGTTTCCAGATGCCTTTGAGAAAATAATTAAGAGGAAAAGATGTCTACCCGAACAGGTTTTTAATGCAGGTGAAAGTGCCCTAAACTTGGGTTTTGGTGGGGGGAGGGGAATGCCACAAAGGTCGTTATTTAGTAAGGAAGAGAAGTGAGCACCAAGACTTAAGGAAGAAGAGATAGGCTAACTCAACTGTTTTATGCAGTCGCAGTCGGGTTTATGATCAGGGCTGTCTTTCTCAATAAAACTGCTAACCCCCAATCCTTGAAGAGAAAAGATAACACCAGCTGCCAGTCTTTCAGTTGTACAACAGAAATCCTGGACAATGAGAATCTTTTTTTCTGGATTGGTTCCATCAATGATTTGTCCATGGTGTCAGGAAGTACCATGCCAGTGAGAGACTGTTTTTAAAGTTCTTTGATTTTGGACAATGCCCCTGGTCACCAAGAATCCCATGAGGTCAACACCAATGGTGTCAAAATGGTCTGCTCGCCCCCAAACACAACATCTATAATTCAGCCTCTAGATCAGGGGCTCATAAGGACCTGGAAGGCTCATTACACGTGGTCCTCTATGGAAAAAAATGTCAGTGCTATGGAAGAGAACCCTGATAGAACATCATGAAAGTCTGGAAGAATTGCACCATTGAAGATACCATCATTGTTACAGAAAAACTTGCAAAAGCTACCAAGCACAAATTAATAAATTCCTGCTGGAGAAAATTGTGTCCAGATGTTGTGTATGACTTCATGGGATTTATGACAGAGCCAATTAAGGAAGTCATAAAAGAGATTGTGTATATGGCAAAAAGGTGGGGGGTGAAAGGTTTCAAGATATGGATGTTGGAGAAATCCAAGAGCTGAGAGACACCACACCAGAGGAATTAACAGAAGACAAATTGATAGAGATGAGTGCCTCTAAACCAGTGCCAGATGATGAGGGAGAAGATGTAGAAGAGCCAGTGCCAGAAAACAAACTGACACTAGAACATCTGGCAGAAGAATTTCAGTTATTCAAGACTGCTTTTGACTTCATTTATGACATGGACCCTTCGATGATATGGGCACTGAAACCAAAGCAAATGGTGGAAGAAGGATTGGTACCATATAGAAACATTTTTAGAGAAATGAAAAAGCAAAAACGTCAGACAGAAATTACCATGTATTTTCATAAAATTACATCCACTATGCCTGCTTCTTCTGCCTCCCCTTCCACTTCCTCCACCTTTTCTGCTTCTGCCACCCCTGAGACATCAAGACCAACTCCTCTTCCTTCTTCTGCTCCTCAACCTACTCAATGTTAAGATGATGAGGATGAAGACTTTTATGGCAATCCACTTCCACTTAAGGCATAGTAAATATATTTGGTTTTCCTTATAATTTTCTTAATACTATTTTCTTTTCTCTAGCTTACTTTATTGTAAGGATATAGTATATAGTACACATAACATACAGAATATATGTTAATCGACTGTTTATGTTACCCATAAGGTTTCCAGTCAACAGTAGGTTATTAGTAGTTAAGTTTCGGTGGAGTTGGCCGGGCGCGGTGGCTCAAGCCTGTAATCCCAGCACTTTGGGAGGCCGAGACGGGTGGATCACGAGGTCAGGAGATCGAGACCATCCTGGCTAACACAGTGAAACCCCGTCTCTACTAAAAAATACAAAAAAACTAGCCGGGCGAGGTGGTGGGCGCCTGTAGTCCCAGCTACTCGGGAGGCTGAGGCAGGAGAATGGCCTGAACCCGGGAGGCGGAGCTTGCAGTGAGCTGAGATCCGGCCACTGCACTCCAGCAAGGGGGACAGAGTGAGACTCCGTCTCAAAAAAAAAAAAAAAAAAGTTTCGGTGGAGTCAAAAGTCATACATGAATTTTTTACTTCACAGGGGGGTTAGCACCCCTAACTCCAGCATTGCTGAGGGTCAACTGTATTTAGAAGTAATTCAGGTATTACAATTACAATGTTTATATTATAATACATAAATTATTAAGGATTAAGTAATTTAATAGTAATATAGTAACTATAATAAACACCATTTACTAAATTTTTATATGACTATATATATATATATACACACACAAAATATTTAATGTTCCTCTTTTAAAAAGGCACACAGTAGAAAAAAATTGTATACTGACCATTAAGCTCAGGATAATTTTAATAGGTAATCAACCTTATACATTTTAATTTTGGACCTACATGTTCAAGTTCAGAGTGTCTCTCTTCCTTGATTAACAGCAGAAAACAATACGTCCAGCAGAGGGCATCCCTCCATTACTGCTCACAATGGAGGTTTGGAGATACAATTTTCTTGCACCTTTATGGGCAGGTCACCAGAATCCAGAACCCCTAGTCTAGGTGAATGTCTACTCCTACCACTTTTGAACAAAGTTTCCTAATGCCAACTGCCAGGATTCACAGGAATTTCCTGATCCTCAGTTTCCTGTGATCTATCTGTCAGCTGTTAGACACCTGTGACACTGTCTTTTAACTTCTATCAACCCCTTTCCAACTGCATGTGGCAATCTCCTTTAGGCCCTATTCTCTGCTCTTCTAACTTGATTTTTCTTTCTTGTGAAGAATCGAGTCTGGAATAACTTCCTAGCTCCTTTCTGGTGGTTCTGATTCTTCAGAGTGAAACAGGTTGTTACAGAATCTTGTCTTTAAAAAAACTACAATGACAAGAGAATGAAACAACAAGCCACAGACTGGGATAAACTATTTGCAAAAGTAATAACTGATAAAGGACTGTTATTCAAAATACACAGAATGCTTGAAACTCAACAATAAGAGAACAAACAACCCAATTAAAAAATAAGCCAAAGTCCTTAGCAGACACCTCCTCAAAGAAGACATACAGATGGCAAATAAGTGTATATAAAGATGCTCCACATCACATAATCTTGGGAAATGCAAACTAAAACTACAATGTGATTCTACTACACACCTATTAGGATGACCAAAATCCAGAGAATGGCTGCTGGTGAGGATGTGGAGCAACAGGAACTCTCATTCATTGTTGGTAAGAATGCAAAATGGTACAGCTGCTTAGGAAGAAGATTTGGTGGTTTCTTACAAAATAAAACATATCATTACCACATGATCCAGCAATCTTGCTCCTGGGTATTTACCCAAATGAGTTGAAAGTGTATGTTCATGCAAAAACCTAAGCATGGCTGTTTGTAGCAGCCTTTTCCTAACTGCTGAAAGTTGGAAGCAACCAAGATGTTCTTCAGCAGGTGAATGGATAAGTAAACCCTGGCACATCCAGATAATGAAGTACTATTTGACGCTAAAAAGAAATGAGCTGTCAAATCATTAAAATACATGGAGCATATCACTAAGTAAAAGAAGCCAATCTGAAAAGGCTCTACACTATGTGATTCTAACTATATGGCATTCTGGAAAAGGCAAAACTATGGAGGTAGTCAAAAGATTGGTGATTGCCAGAGGTTATGGGATAGCGAGAGATGAACAGATTACAGAGGATTTTGCAGGGAATGAAACTATACTATATGATGCCATAATATAATAAGTACTTGTCATTATACATTTGTTAAAGTCCCTAAACTATACAACACCAATAATGAACTTTAATGTAGACTATGGATTTTGGTAAATAATGATGTGCCAGTGTAGGCTCATCCGTTGTAACAATGTACCACTCTGATATGGGATTGATGGTGGAAAAGGCTATGAGAGTGTGGGGATAGGGGATATATGAGAACGCTTTACTGTCTGGTAAATTTTGCTATGAGCCTAAAACTGCTCTAAAAATAACATCTATGTAAAGACTTTTTCTTTTTTTAATTAAAAGAACGAAAACCTTACAAAGTCCTTATTTCAGAAGACAAAAAAAAAAGTCAATTCCTTCACCAGAACAACAGGATTTAACTACTGTAGACAGCCACTTACTTTCTTGAATAGAAAAATAATAAGAGGTGAGTGTCTAGGCTTTAAACTGCTTATTCATCATCTTGAACTAAGGAAAATAAGTCCTATGGAAAATGCATTTAAAGAAGGGGACGGATAGTGAAATACAAGGTCAGTAGGCAAACCCATTCCAATGTTTGGGTTGAAAGCGGGGCCATGAAAGACCTGTAACTGGGAGAACATGAGTGGGTTGTGGTTGCATGTCTGCATTAGGGACTATGTATTTCAGAGATAAGGAGTAAAGATCTGTTATCATCTGTTACCTGCTCCTGTATCTTAAGCCTAGTTGGTTTGGGTGCTTTTCTATATAATATAAATATATTATGTAAGCCACACATATAAATTCTCTAGTAGCCACATTTAAAAACAAAAAAAGGTGAAAATAATGTGATAATAAATTTTACTTAACCCGATACATCCAAAAGATTATCATTTCAACATGTAATCAATGTATAAAATTACTAATGGCATATTTCACTTTCTTTTTCCATATTAAATCTTTAAAATTTAATGAGTCTTTTACACTTAAGAACACATCTTAATTCATATGCTAAATGTTAATCAGAAATAATTAATCTTTAATTAGCTTTAATAAAATTTACAGTTAAATAGTAGATCCACATACTCAAGTTATCCCAGATTTTAAAGGTTTTACAATAACTCAATTGAGTGTCAGTTTTAAAATTCAGATTTAAATCATTAAAATTAAAAATTCAGTTCCTCAGTTGGACCAGCTACATTTCAAGAGCTCCATAGTCACTTATGCCTAGTAGCTACCATGTTGGACCACAAAATCCTAATTAGTTGATCATTTTATGTGAATACATTGAATAAACGGTACGATTAAGTAAAATGTGTTTGGCTATAATATTTCAATCCCTTATTGCAAGTAGGTAGCAAATAAATGAGGAAGAATATCATTGCTGCTGGAAAATATGGTAACTGGGTTAATGCCAGAGCATTACTCAGTGATACCTAGTAAACAGCTTTTGCAGCCCTTATTCTAAAGGACACACACTGAACATGTGGTCAGGTGAAAGGAAACAGAACAATAGACATATCCATTATTACCCTTTTCTAACTTTCACAGTCATGGTAAATAGCCTTAATGTTATAAGAATGGGATAAAAATCATGTTCATTCTCAGATCTAGTAGAATTAAATATATAGTAAAACTGCCAAGTAAAGACTATTTTGAAGAAATGACAAGTTGTTTAAGTTAAGACAATACTTAAAAGTATTAGAAGATACTTAAACACTTAATATAACGTGAAAATAGTGGTTTAATTAAAACAAAATTCTTACAACAGCAAAATGCAGAATTTCATCTTCGTTGAGCTCGTTTTTCAATTTTCTGAATAAAGGTTGCATTGCTTTGCAAGGTCCACACCAGGCTTGGTAAACATCAATCACTAGAAGATGATGATATTTATGAAATAACTAGGTCTACCAATCTAGGATAGCAGTTATCCCAATTTGGAGCCATGGCCAGGGCAAAGGCACTGCAGGATTTCTTGATCAAAGTGGGGAGTGGCACTCTAGAGGGGCAGGGTGCCAGGAGGTGCCCTAGGTCAAACCCCAGGTGGCCAGACAACCGGGGAGCCCTTATACCTGTTAAGCCTTTGTTCTGCAGCATCTCATCCCACAGGCTTTGATTATTGATGACTGCCTGCAAAGAGGAAGGCGCTGTAAAGGGTATTCAAGCACCAGTGCACCAGATAAAGAATTGTTGATATGTCAGACCCACCTGTAACTGGACTTCTCGTTTTTTGCTTGCCATTTATCTACTATCATAGGAAAAAGAAAGAAAAATTTTTAAGTCAGAAATTTAAATAATATCTTCTTAACGCATGCGAATAACATCTTTTAAAACAATTTTTATTTTTAACTTTTGAGGGGACATAGTAAGTGTATATATTTATGTATCTCTGTATTTACGTACTTAAATATTTGTGTATTTAAATCTGAGATATTTTGGTATAGGTATGCAATGCATAATAATCACATCAGGGTAAATGGGGTAACCATCTCCTTAAGCATTTATCCTTTGTGTTACAAACAATCCAATTACACTCTTTTAATTATTTTAAAATGTACAATTTAGATTTGACTGCAATCACCTGTTTGTGCTAGCAAATACTAGGTCTTATTCTTTTTTTTTTTTTTTTTTTCTTTTTGAGACAGAGTCTCACTCTGTTGCCCAGACTGGAGTGCAGTGGCACAATCTCAGCTCACTGCAATCTCCGTCTCCTGGGTTCAAGCAATTCTCCTGCCTCAGCCTCCAGATTACCTGTGACTACAGGCGCCCGCCATCATGCCCGGCTAACTTTTTGTATTTTTAGTAGAGACAGAGTTTCACCGTGTTAACCAGGAGAGTCTCAATCTCCTGACCTTGTGATCCTCCCACCTCGGCCTCCCAGAGTGCTGGGATTACAGTATTAATTATTCCTAACTGCAAATAACATCTTAATATAGTAGTGAAAATTTTCCCCACTGTATATTGGATTATGCAGTCTCATCTTTGCTGGGGAGAGAGAAGCAAATGTCATGGAAGGACTCTTGTATGCTAGGCTCTATGCTAAATGCTTAGAGCGACCACGCTATCTTATCCTCCCAACAGTCCTGTAGCAAGGTAAGAATGTTACACGTTGTCTGTTTTTTTTTTTTTTTTAAGTTTTGTTTTCCTGAAATATTAGAAAGTGTTTCCTATATTATCAATTGCAAACATATTGTCTGTGAACATGCCCGTGGATCTTTCTGGGGTCCCTCTTCAGATCTGGCTGCTCTAAGGATATTTAACCCTGAGAACAAGGCCACTAGTGTTTTCTGGGGAACAACATAAACTTCCCAAACTCCGCATTCAGTGGTATCGGGGCGGTGTAGAACAGGAATCCGTCAGCGTGTGGGCGATACTGGACGCTAGCATACAAGAAAGGAAAGGCCACATGCAAGCCCGTATCCCAGGAAAGGTTCTGGTTGCTCCGGCAAGCCTTACACAAAACAGGTCCTCCTCTAAGCTAGACTGGGACGTTTAAAGAAAAGGAAGGAACAGGCCCAGAGGATCTAAATCAGCTCGCTCGTTGTGGCCGTTTGAGCGGTGACCTCAGTGAAGTTCCATTCCAGTACCTAAGGCCCTGCTAGGGCCCGGGGCTGAGGCTGGCCAACCTCTTGCTCGGTTTTCTTCTCCAGCTGATTCACCAAAAGGAAGAAGGGGGATTCCCTGCCTGTCTGGGAAGAAGAACGGGGGCAACGTTTTGTCCAATCCATCTGCCCATGAGGCTTGAGCTGCGTCTCGAGGCCCCTGCTCCAGCCAGCAGCTATACTTGGGCAGCAGGGACAAGACCAGGGGACGCCTAAAATCCTCCACCTCTTCTGCCCACACAATGCAGGAACAACGAAGTCCTGATTCCACCATCACAAGACTCTCTCTGTTCTTCAGCTGCCTCATCCCCAAACTCGCATCCCCCATCCTCCCATCCCCCCATTCCCCTATCCCCCAGATGTGCACCAAGGTGCGCTTTCCCAAATGCAGATTTGATCATATCTCTCCTTGGCTTTGAATCCTCCCATGACTGGCCACACTTTACAGCATAAAATGCATACTCCTCAAATTGGAGCAGAAGGCTCTCTGCCAGCAACAGCCTTTTCTTTCTTTTTAACTTTGTCTTCATTTACCCTGGTTCGTTCTTTCTTTTTTTCTTTCTTTTCTTTGTCTTTCTTTCTTTCTTTTCTTTGTCCGTCTTTCTTTCTTTCTTTCTTTCTTTCTTTCTTTCTTTCTTTCTTTCTTTCTTTCTTTCTTTCTTTCTTTCTTTCTTTCCTTTCTTTCTCTTTCTTTCTCTCTCTCTTTCTTCTTTTTTCTTTCTCTTTCTCCCTTTCTCTCTTTTTTTTTCCTCTTCACTTTCGTTCCTCCCACGTGCAGCATCTGGAAATAATTTTTAACAACAGTTTCTGATTAATCCGCAGGCTGAGATACAGAAAGCAACCATAGAGTAGAGGGACACAATGAACCTTAGTAGGGATCCTCATCCCTGGAGTGGATCTACAAAAAATAGATGAGAGGGCTACCTGTAGAAGGATCTTTGACCAGGATCATATCCTATCAAGACAGAACATGTAGTACTCCTTCACTTCACCATCTGCAATTTTCTTTCTTTTTTTTTTTTTATTATACTTTAAGTTCTGTGATACATGTGCAGAAAGTGCAGGTTTGTTACATAGATATACACATGCCATGGTGGCTTGCTGCAGCCATCAACCTGTCATCTACATTAGGCATTTCCCCTAATGCTATCCCTCCCCTAGCCCCCCACCCCCTGACAGGCCCCAGTGTGTGACGTTCCCCTGCCTGGTCCATGTATTCTCACTGTTCAACTCCCACTTATGAGTGAGAACATGCGGTGTTTGGTTTTCTGTTCTTGTGTTAGTTTGCTGAGAATGATGGTTTCCAGCTTCATCTATGTCCCTGCAAAGGACATGAGTTCATTTTTTTATGGCTGCATAGTATTCCATGGTGTATATGTGCCATGTTTTCTTCATCCAGTCTATCATTGATGGGCATTTGAGTTGGTTCCAAGTCTTTGCTATTGTGAATAGTGCCGCAATAAACATACATGTGCATGTGTCTTTATAATCCTTTGGGTATACACCCAGTACTAGGATTGCTGGGTCAAATGGTAACAAAAGCCAAAATTGACAAATGTGATCTAATTAAACTAAAGAGCTTCTGCACAGCAAAATAAACTACCATCAAAGTGAACAAGCAACCTACAGAATGGGGGAAAAATTTTGCAATCTATCTATCTCACAAAGGGCTAATATCCAGAATCTACAAGGAACTTAAACAAATTTACAAGAAAAAAACAAATAACCCCATCAAAAAGTGGGCAAAGGATAGGAGCAGACACTTCTCAAAAGAAGACATTTGTGAGGCCAACAAACATATAAACAAAAGCTTTTCAACATTGATCATTAGAGAAATGCAAATCGAAATCACAATGAGATACCATCTCACACCAGTTAGAATGGCAATCATTAAAAAATCAGGAAACAGGTGCTGGAGAGGATGTGGAGAAATAGGAACACTTTTACAGTGTTGATGGGAGTGTAATTATTTCAACCATTGTGGAAGACAGTGTGGTGATTCCTCAAGGATCTAAAACCATCTGCTATTTTCAAATAAGTTTTATGTATTTCCTATAATTGCTATTTCACCAGAGTCAGACTGCTAGCAAATTGACTTTTGATTCTTCTTTGATTCAACATAATAGTTCACATGGAGAAATGTTATGCAAATATTTCAGGCTAGTTCTTCATATAACACTTTGATGCAAGAAGAAGTTTCAATGTATTCTCAAATTAGAACAAACATTTACCAGTGGCCAATACATGGAAGGAAGGTGTAATTAAGTTTTTTTTTTTCTACATCATTACTACTAATTGCAAAAAATTTGAATGTTGAAGTTTTAAAACATAAATCTGAAAAGCTTTTGACTTGGGTCTGCCCAGAATTGACTTTAAGGGCAAATTCTCTGAAAATGTTGGTTACAAGACAATGTATATTTTATTATAGGAGAGTATAAGCTATAAATGCCAAAAAGCCTATGAGACATGTTACTTCTGAAGGGACCTAATAGTTTGTTTTGCTCCTTGCATATATTTGACTTTATCTTTCAATATTCATTAAAGGTACTCTCCTACATTGACTTGCCTTTTCTTACCCTCACACAGCACTATGTATAATGCTTAATTTGCTTCCTTGGGGCACAAGTTTATTAGTGCCTAATTATTTCATTTGTGTGTTCTCATGACTTCTAAATATATATGAAGACCCAGAAAAGAAGAACTGGATTGTAGAATTGTTTTCACTTTGCCTTCTTCCTCTCGAAATCCTCTCTGGCACCTAGCATCACCATTTGGACATAAATACTTTAAAATTAGGTAGCAAGCTAGTGCATTTGGAAGTAGCAGATATTCTTGACACATTTATGTACTCTTTAATGAGGATAAATAAAATTCTTAATTTTTGAATTCAAGAAATCTGCCTGGTGATTTCTCAAAGAACTTAAAACAGAGAGCTACAATTTGACCCAGCAATCTTATTGGATATACACCCAAAGGAAAATAAATTATTCTACCAAAAAGACTATGCATTCATATGTTCATCACTGAGCTATTCACAATATAAAGACATGGAATTAACCCAGGTGCTCATCAATGGTACACTGGATAAAGAAAATGTGTATATAAACATATACACCATGGAATATGACACAGCCATTAAAAAGAATGAAATCATGTCCTTTGCAGCAACATGGATGCAATTGGAGGTTATAATCCTAAATGAATTAATGTGGGAACAGAAAACCAAATACTGCATGTTGTCACTTGTAAGTGGAAGCTAAACACTGAGCACACATGGACATAAATATTGAAACAATAGATACTGCAGATTACTATAAAAGGGAGACAAGGAGGGAGACGTGGGTTGAAAAACTACTTATCAGGTACTATGCTCATTACCTGAGTGATGGGATTTGTACCCCAAACCTCGGCATCATGCAATATTCCCGTGCATTAAATCTGCACATGTACCCCTTATTTCTAAAATAAAAGTTGAAATTTTTTTTAAGTTTAATAAAATAAAGACACAATGCTTAAAAAAAGAAGAAATGTGATCCAGGTAATTAAGTAGACTACAAAGAAAATAAATGGTATAGGGACTTCCTTTAATTTTATCACTTCAGCTAGAGATAGAAGTAAGCTAGTAGGCCGGGCGCGGTGGCTCAAGCCTGTAATCCCAGCACTTTGGGAGGCCGAGACGGGCGGATCACGAGGTCAAGAGATCGAGACCATCCTGGTTAACACGGTGAAACCCCGTCTCTACTAAAAAAAAATACAAAAAATTAGCCGGGCGCGGTGGTGGGCGCCTGTAGTCCCAGCTACTCGGGAGGCTGAGGCAGGAGAATGGCGTGAACCCGGGAGGCGGAGCTTGCAGTGAGCTGAGATCCGGCCACTGCACTCCAGCCCGGGCGACAGAGCGAGACTCTGTCTCAAAAAAAAAAAAAAAAAAAAAAAGAAGTAAGCTAGTCATCTATCCAGGAGAACTTTATATAACTTTATTTTATTTTATTTTATTTTTATTTTATTATTATTATACTTTAAGTTCTAGGGTACATGTGCATAACGTGCAGGCTTGTTACATATGTATACTTGTGCCATGTTGGTGTGCTGCACCCATCAACTCGTCAGCACCCATCAACTCATCATTTACATCAGGTATAACTCCCAATGCAATCCCTCCCCCCTCCCCCCTCCCCATGATAGGCCCCGGTCTGTGATGTCCCCCTTCCCGAGTCCAGGTGATCTCATTGTTCAGTTCCCACCTATGAGTGAGAACATGCAGTGTCTGGTTTTCTGTTCTTGTGATAGTTTGCTAAGAATGATGGTTTCCAGCTGCATCCATGTCCCTACAAAGGACACAAACTCATCCTTTTTTATGGCTGCATAGTATTCCATGGTGTATATGTGCCACATTTTCTTAATCCAGTCTGTCACTGATGGACATTTGGGTTGATTCCAAGTCTTTGCTAAAAATTTCTCCTATCTCCACTAGATCAAAATGGCAGATTCTGAATTCCAATTTTAAAAGTCACCTGCAAAATAATACTAAATTAGATATTCTCTTTTCCCGTTGTATATGAAATTAAGGCACTGAGAATAATAAAAACTCATAATAATAAAACAGAATGAGTGAACCTATTACAGCTGCAACCTATTGGGAACTGCAAGATTGATGGGTTTGGAATGAAATAAAAATTTTGTGCAGTTTCTATATCCAAGCAAATCTGCCAGCCTGAAACTAATCAGAAAGAGGTTTTGGACCTTCCTGTCTGCTTTCTGTCCCAGAGACTCAGAGAGTTGCAATAAACCAAAACAGTAGCCATCCCTCTGCAGTCCAGGCACTGATTCGTAATGCAATTTATGTACTATTTTCTACCTTTTACTACCTTATTTGCTGTATTTATGGAAGATCACAATTCTTTCTAAATAAGAAAAGCAAGGGTGAGAAAATGGAAGAATTAACTTGTGATATCCTGAGAGTCATAATCAGTAATACGCTGGTAAATGTTAATAACCAGTTCTCTTGGAAAAAAATGTATACAACGAAGTATTATAAATTTAATTGTTAAAATGATGTTTCACATTTTTAATATATATTATAAAATATACAGTACTCTTTATTGCAAATCCCATATAGTCAATTGATTTTTACAAAAGTGTTTTTCTTTAATTTTCGCCAAACTTGTGTTTCCATAGCCAATTCATGGTTGCAATTTGTTCAGAAGATGAATAAATGCTTGTTTACTATATGATTCAGCAAAGAAATTAGTCATGTCATCAATGAATGTGTGTAGTTCCAGTAAGAATGTTGGTCAATATTTCAACATACATTAATGAGTTCGGCAAAGTGAAACAATGAAGATATGTTAGAATTTCACCCATTCATCAATGAAATAAATGACTTCTTGCTGAATATGGTAATGGTTTGCAAATACTGGAAGATTATTTCTCAAATATTGGGTGCTTGTTAGAATATAACAACTACAGATGCAACATACTTTAACATTTAATCTGCATTAACAATCAACAAATCAATAAAGTGCTAATTTGTGGCATTTGCAGATTTCTATGGTGTAAATATTCCCACCATGTTCAGTTTCAAGTTACTAGCATGATGCCATGGGACACAAAAGATATGCACTAACACTTCATTACATGGTTGGTGTTTTTACCTAAAGATACAATATATACAAGTAATTTTAAGAGCACAGAAAATAGTAAAATGTGATAAAGTGATAAGGAAGTGATGAGAAATTTGAGAAATTTATTACTTATGTTTTAAATATAAATAATTTGTTACTTTATATATTTTTTGTAATGGCTGTGATTAACGATCATCTCACAGAATTCCTGAAACCTAACAATTTGTTCTCATTAACTAGTATAAGGTGGCTCCCTGCGGGATAATAATTTTAAATGACGTCTTACATTGGGACAGAGATAGGAAAAGAAGGAGTAGAAATGTAGGATGAGTACAGTATATGAATTCAGAATATTAGAGAAGCAAACAAGGGGAAGAGGAGACTATCTGACTTCTGACAAGAAGAGCAGCACCAGATGTCTGCCATTTCATTAGATCTAGTTTTCAAAGTGCATTCAATCAACAACTATGTGTAGGTGAGTAAAACCAAGAAAAGCTGGCACCTTGCTATTAGGCATATGACAGATATTTATATGAGTGAAGATATATATTTCAATGAAATAGTTAATAATAGCAACAAAAACAAAAACAACATGAGGCTTATGAACAAAGTAATAAAAATTAGTTAACATAATTTTCAAAATTAAAGGGTTCTTTACCTATATAAAATGTTTAAGGTATAAAATTTGAAGAACTGCCTTATTAATTGCATCCTATAAATTTTGACACATTGTGTTTTTAAAATCACCATTCATTTATAAATATTTTCTAATTTACTTTGTGTTTTTTTTTTCTTTTACCTGTGGGTTGGTTATTTACATATGAGTTGGTTGATTTTCAGATAGGACTTTTCTAGGTGTTTTATCAATGCTGATTTCCAATTTAATTCTGTTGTGGTCAGAGAACATATTCTGTAAGATTTCAGTCTTTCGAAATCTACTACGATTTGTTTAATGGCCCAGTTTATAGTCTACCCTGTTAAGCCTTACATATGCACTTGAAAATAGGCTGGGTGCTGTGGCGCACGCCTGTAATCCCAGCACTTTGGGAGGCCAAGGCGGGCAGATCACGAGGTCAAGAGACACAGACCATCCTGGTCAACATGGTGAAACCCTGTCTCTATTAAAAATACAAAAATTAGCTGGGCATGGTGGTGCATGCCTGTAATCCTAGCTACTTGGGAGGCTGAGGCAGGAGAATTGCTTGAACTCGGGAGGTTGAGGGTGCAGTGAGCTGAGATTGTGCCACTGCACTCCAGCCTGGCGACAGAGCGAAACTCCATCTCAAAAAAAGAAAAAAAAAAGAAAATAATGTGTATCATGGAGTCGTTGGAGGCAGTGTTCTACAAATCTCATTTGAGTTAAAGCCACTGACATTGTCGTTCAGATTCTTACGGACTTTTTTTGGTGTAGTTGTTCTAACAATTACTTAAAAAATCTGACAGACCACAATAAGATACCATCTCACGCCAGTTAGAATGGCGATCATTAAAAAGTCTGGAAACAACAGATGCTGGAGAGGATGTGGAGAAATAGCAACGCTTTTACACTGCTGGTGGGAGTGTAAATTAGTTCAACCATTGTGGAAGACAGTGTGGCGAATCCTCAAGGGTCTAGAACTAGAAATACCATTTGACCCAGGCATCCCATTACTGGGTATATACCCAAAGGATTGTAAATCATGCTGCTATAAAGACACATGTACACATATGTTTATTGCAGCACTATTCACAATAGCAAAGACTTGGAACCAGCCCAAATGTAAATCAATGATAGACTGGATTAAGAAAATGTGGCACATATACACCATGGAATACTATGCAGCCATAAAAAAGGATGAGTTCATGTCCTTTGTAGGGACATGGATGAAGCTGAAAACCATTATTCTGAGCAAACTATCACAAGAACAGAAAACCACACACCGCATGTTCTCACTCACAGGTGGGAATTGAACAATGAGAACACTTGGACACAAGGTGGAAAACATTACACACCAGGGCCTGTCGTGGGGTCGGGGGAGGGAGGAGGGATAGCGTTAGGAGAAATACCTAAACGACGAGTTAATGGGTGCAGCACACCAACTTGGCACATGTATAACTATGTAACAAACCTGCACATTGTGCACATGTAACTTAAAGTATTAAAAAAAAAAAAAACTTGGAGCAAATTATTCTCAGTAAGAGATCAAAACTGTTTTATTAATTCCCAATCTCATCAAACATTTACAGAGACCCTATTAGATATGGCAAAGGATAAAAATTATTATTATTATTATGAAAACATTCCCTTTCATTCATTTATTATTTAGTTGTTTGAATACTTATTTATCTCTTCTAGTGTCAGGCACTGCTATTAGCTAAAAATTCAAGATTAATAAGATACAGTGCTGCACTCCAAGAACACACACTCCAGAGATTTACATCCTGAATTATTATTAGCTTACCTCTGCCCAAGAAAAGAGGGAGGAGAATGTGATAGAAAGGTGGGACTTCAGCTGTCTTTGTAATATTTTATTCCTTTATAAAACCTAATAATAAGAATATTAACATTTGGAAAATCTAAATGGCAAAAAAAAGTCTGATAGAGTCTCCAACTATGACTGTGGGAATTGTGCATGACTTCTTTTAGTTCTGTCAATTTCCTGTATATATTTTGAAGTTCATTTATTAGGCTCATATGTTTGCAGTTGTTTCCTTTTGAACTGTCTCTTTATCATTACAAAATGTCCCTCTGTCTCTAGTTAGTATCTTTGTCTTAAATTTCATGTTGGCTGATATTAGTATAGCTACTCCACTTTATTATGTTTACCATTTTCCATCCTTTTACTTTCAATTTCTTTGTGTTTTTATATTTAAAGTGCATTATTTTGTGGATGGCATACTGATGGTTCTTACTTTTTTACACAGTTTGAAAAATCTTGATTGTTGCCTTTTTATTGGAGTATCTAGTCTATATACATTTAATGTAATTATTGATATGGTTGTACTGAGGTCTCCCATTTTTCTATTTGTCTTACCTGTTTTTGTCTTTTGTTCCTTAGATGCCTTGTTTTAACTGAATATTTTTAAGCATTCCACTTTAATGCCTTTTTTAGTTTTCTAACTACATGTTTTGAAATTATTTTTAACTCATTGCTTTAGAATGTAAAATATACACCTATAACTTATCTGTACCTACTTGGAATTAGTATTTTTTTTAGGTAAAATATAGAAAACTTGCAACAGTATATTTCTAGTCATCTCTCCCCCATCCTTAATGTTATTATCATCTTAGGCATTATATTTATATATCTTGTAGACTCATCAAGAAAGTGCTATAATTTTTGTTTTAAAATGTCATGATTTTTTGAAAATAACAGATATACAACATATGTGGTGAGGGGAGACAGAGAGAGAGAGAGAGAGATGGAGAGAGAGAGAGAGGAGTTCTTCTGTTAACTTGCTAACTCACATACTTACCATCATTTTTGGTTCTCTTCATTTCTTCTATGTATCAGAATTGCCATCTGGTTTCATCTCTCTTCAGCCTGGAGAACACTATAGGATTACTTGTAATGCAAGTCTTCTAGTGACAAATACTCTCAGTTCTGTTTATCTGAAAATGTATTAATTTTTCCTTCTTTTTTAAAAAAGTTTTATGGATACAGAATTCTTGCTTGACATGTTTTTTATTCCCTCTCTTCAGCACTTTGAATATATCTTTCTGAAGTATGATGACTTCCGTGGTTTCTGATGAGACATCAGTCTTTAACATTATCATTGTTCTCCTGTATGCAATACGTCATTATTCTCTGCCTATCAAGATTTTCTCCTTAATTTGGCTTTCAACAAAATGACTATGATATGCCTAGTGGTGGTTTTCTTTGCATTTATTCTGCATGTGTTTTGTGGGTTTCGCAGACTCCTATGTTAATATTTTCCATCAAACTTCAAAAGTTTTAGATCATATTCCTTGTAATATTTTCTTGCCTTCTTTCTCTATTCTCAATCTCATATTCCAATTGCATGTATGTGACAGTGTGATGTTGCCCCACAGGTCTCTGTAACTCTGCTTAGTTTTGTTCTTTTAATTCATTCTTTGGGTGCAGATAACATATTTTGATTTATTTTCAAGTTTATATTTTTTTGTCATTTATTATTTGTTGAGCTCATCTAGTGAATTTTTTTATTTCAGTTATTGTACTTTCCACCTTTAAAATTTACATTTCTCATAGTTTGCATTTCTCTATTGAGATTTTCTGTCTAGTCTATTAATTAATGTAATTTTTTATTTAATTCTTGAATTTTTTTGAATTTATTGAACATATTTTTTACAACCGCTTTGAAATCTGTGTCTACTAATTATAACATTTGGGCCCATTCAGTCAATTTCTAATGACTGCCCTTTTTTGAGCATAGGTCATACTTTTCCATCTCTTTATATATCTAGTAAATTTTAGTAATAAAACTGGACATTGTAGGTAATGAAGTCAGCTTTGTAACAATTCTGAGTTCTGTTGTGTTGTTTTAAACATTTCTATTTTATTATTCTAGTAGGCAATTGACATACATTTCTATACTCAAAATGCAAAATTAGAATACCCATGATACATAGCATCTGGCAAAAGGACATGCTTTTTCAACTAAAGATATATATGAGTTGAAAGTCAAAAATGGAAAAAATATAATGTAAAAAGTAAGAATGCTGACATGACCATGTTAATATCAGACAAAGTAGATTTCAGTACAAGGAATATTTTCACAGATAATAAATATTTCCTAATGATGAAAAGGTTCATTAGGGAGACATAAGTATTTTAAATGTGTGTATATTTAAGAACAGAGATTCAAAAATATATGAAACAAGAATTTCCTAAATTAAATGAAAAATAGATAACTCATTACATCTCAATAATTGATATAAATATATAAAATCAGTAAGATTATTGAAGATCTGAACAACCCTGTCACTCATCTGGACCTAATTGACACTTACTGAGTAACTGCAGAATATACTTTCTTTTGAAATGCACATTGAATATTTACTTTAATGAATCATAAGCCAGACAATAAAATCACAATAAGCTTCAAATATTTACATCTTTCACTATATTGTCTCTGGTCACAATAGAAATAAGTTACAAATTAAAAACAATTCCATAATAGTAAAGTTTGAAATACCTGAAAGTTAACAATATACTACCAAATAATCCATGAGTTAAATAAGAAATCAAAAGGGAAATTAGAACATATTTTATTTATTTATTTAGTTAGTTAGTTAGTTATTTTTGAGACAGGGTCCCATTCTGTTGCCTAGGCTGGAGTGCAGTGGTGTTATATTTGCTCACTGCAACCTCTGTCTCCCAGGTTCAAGCGATTCTTGTGCCTCAGCTTCCCATGTAGCTGAAATTACAGGCATGAGCCATTAACACCCAGCTAATTTTGTATTTTTTTGTAGAGACAGGATTTTGCCATGGTGCCCAGGCTGGTCTCAAACTCCTGAGCTCAAAGTGATCCACCCCCTCAGCCTCCCAAAGTGCTGGAATTACAGGGATGAGCCACCAAGCCCGGCCTAGAAAATATTTTAAATTGAACGATAATTAAAACATACCATATCAAAGTTTGTTGGACGTTGCTAATGCAGTTCTTAGTGGGAAACTATAAATGCTTATATTAGAGAATACAACATGTTTAAAATAAGGATGAAATTACAACTTATGAGCTGAAATAAATGACTTATTTTTCAAAGTGAATTGAGAGAAGAAACGAACAAAAGTTAGAAAATTAATTAAATAGAAAATAAAAAAATGGAAGTTGACAAAAATACAAGGTTTTTTTGTAAAGATTAAAAAAAAAAAAAAAGACAAACCCAAAACTAGACTACATAAGGAAAATAGGCTATATACAAATTTTCAGTATTGTAAATGAAAGAGGGCATATCACTAAAGACCTCATAGCAATGAAGTTACAAGGATGGAATATTATAACAACTTTATGCCATAAGATTTTAAAACTTAGATGAAATAAAAATTACTTGAAAAATACATTTTAGCAAAGGGTCACAAGGAACTGAATTACCATGTATCTGTTACTTACATTGAGTTTATAATTAAAATATTTTTATAAAGGAAATTTTATGCCCAAATAAGAAAAAAATTTAATACTATATAAACTATTTTATAAAATAGAGAAAGAGGAATATACCCTGACATGTGTCTGCTTCCAGACCAGCATAACCCTTATCGACCAATATACCTCATGAACATAGATGTAAGTATATGTAACACGTTTACAGATCGATTCTAATAATACATGAAAAAGATCATCTATCATGACCAAATGAGGTTTATCTATCAATACAAGCTTGAAAATTAAGCAGTTATTCACCATATTAGCATAAAACAAGAGAAAAACTATATCATCATCTAAATAAATGAAGAAAATAATGAGATAAGCCTTATATTCATTCTTGATAAGCACACACACAATCCCTTAGCGGACTTCTCCAATCTGATATAGGGTATCTATAAAACACCTTCAGCTAACATTGTATGTAATGGTCAATTATTAAACACTTTCCCGTAAGACCATGAACAAGTCAAGAATGTCTACTTTCCACACTTCTATTAAATGTTATATTGAAGTGCTAGCTAGTGCAATACAAGAGGAATATAAATAATAGGTGTAAAGATTGAAAAACGTATGTATATATAGGCAAAGGCATGATTTTGTATCCTAAGGAATCTTGAGGAAAAAATCAACCTACTAGAACTAATAGATGATTAATCAAAGTTGCACAATACAAGGTAAATATATAAAATTAATTGTATACCATAAACTAGCATCGAAGGTTTGGAAAATAAAATTAACTTTAAAATTTGCAATACCATCAAAGAAGATAAAATATTTTATAAATTTAAAATAAAAATCTATCTTATTGCTGAAAACAACGAAGTATTGCTGAAAAATTAAAGAAACAAATAAATAAAAAAGTGTATCATATTCATTAATTAGAAGACTAATTGCTAAGATGTCACTTTTTTGGATTTTTTTTTTTTTTTGAGACAGAGTCTCGCTGTGTTGCCCAGGCTGGAATGCAGTGGCGCAATGCGATCTTGCCTCACTGCAACCTCCACCTCCCAGGTTCAAACGATTCTCCTGCCTCAGCCTTCCATGTAGCTGGGACTACAGGCACCTGTCACCATGCCCGGCTATTTTTTTTTTTTTTTTTGTATTTTTAGCAGAGACGGGGTTTCACTATGTTGGCCAGGCTGGTCTTGAACTCCTGACCTCGTGATCTGCCCACCTTGGCCTCCCAAAGTGCTGGGATTACAGGTGTGAGCCACCGCACCCGGCCCAAGATGTCACTTTTAACCAAAATTATTCTATAGATTCAATGCAATCATAATAAAAATACCAACCATTTTTTGTTGCACTTGACAATCTGATTCTAAAATTGATTTGGAAATGTCAAGTACCCAGAATAGTCAGAAAGAAAAAAGGTAGAAAACATGCACTTTACTATTAAACTACGGCAATTAAAATGGTGTGGTAATGCCATGTGTAGATCAATGAACAAAAAATACAAAGTTCAGAAAGAGTCCCATACATACCGTCAATTTATTTTTTTTCCAAAGACATCAAGATAGTTCAACAGGGAAAGGAAAATCTTTCAAATAGATGATGCTGGAAAAATTTAAACTCCATATGGAAAATAATGAACCTTCACCTTCTCTTCATAAAATATGCAGTGTAGTTCAAGATGGATTGCAGACTTATACATAAAAGTTTACAACTATAAAGGTTTTCCAAAAGTATAGAATAATATTTTTATAATCTTGGAATGGTAATCAAATATTTCTTAGAACACAAAGAGTCATCATAAAATTTTAAAAGTAATAATTGTACTTAATCAAAGTTAAAAACCAAGTCTATGCCAAAAATGATTAACTTTCATTAATAATAATTTTAGAAAGTTCTGAACAAACTGAGTTGAGAAATAATTCTGTCTGAAACTCAGAGCTAACATTGTATGTAAAATCAAAACATTACAAACATTCTAATTAAGCTAAAACCATGCAAGAATATTCACAAAATCCCATGTTCATGGATTAGAAGACTTAATATTCTTGAAATAATCATACTATTCAAAGTGATCTACAGTTTAAATACAATTTCTATCAAAATCCCAATGGCATTTTTTACAGACATAATAAAAACAATCCTAAGATTCATATTAAACTATAAAAGATCCAGAAGAACCAAAACAATCTCTAGGAAAAAAAAGAAAGCTGGAGGCATCATAGTTCCTGATTTCAAAATATATTACGAAGCTACTGCAATTAAAACTGTATTGTATTGGCTTAAAGGCAAACATATAAATCAATGGGATAGAATAGAGAGTGCAGAAATAAACACACACACATATGATTAATTGATCTTTGACAAAGATGCTAAGAATACACAGTAGTTTCTTCAACAAATGTTAGGAAAACTGGATATTTACATGTGTATATTATACCACACTTAACAATCAACTCAAAATAGATCAATGACTTAAATGTAAGACCTGGCCAGGCTTGGTGGCTCACACCTGTAATCCCAGCTCTTTAGGAGGGCGAGGTGGAAGGATCACCTGAGTTCAAGAGTTCAAGATCAGCCCGGGAAATATAGAGAAACCCTGTCTCCACAAAAAAATAGCCTGGTGTGGTGCACACTTGTAGCTACCTGCAGTTACTTGGGAGGCTGAGATGGGAGGATCACTTGAGCCCAGGAGGTTGGGGCTGCAGTGAGCTTTGATTGTGCCACTGTACTACAGCTGAGTGACAGAACAATACCTTGCCTTTAAATAAATAAATAAATGTAATACCCCAACTATAAAACTTCTAGAAGAAATCATAGGGAGAAAGCTTCATGATAATGATCGTGGCAGTGATTTCTTGAATACAACACCAAAAGCACAGGCAACAAAACTAAAAATAGACAAGTGGGACTACATAAAATTTAAAAGTTTCTGTACAACCAAGGAAATAATCAACAGAGTGAAAAAACTTCTAAAATCAGATAAAATATTTGTCAACCGTATTTATGATAAGCCAAAACATATAAGGAACTCCTACAACTCAGTAGCCAAAAAACCCTAACATGCTAATAGCTGAGAATTTTATCTTGATCCTGCTATTTAATTTCTTCAGTGAAATCAAAATCAACTCTTTATTTGAATATATTCTGTCTGAAGTCCTCATATGAATTTTCACTGCAAATGTTTATAAAAACTACCCATGACATTATTTGTCTATTACATTTGAATTTTATTTAATATAATTAATAACGTTTAAGTGTAACTTCTCAAGATGTCCATAAGGTGGCAGTGTGCACTTCTGCGGCGGCGGTTGAGCAGCAGCGCTCCAGAAAATCAGATAAAAGTCTGCGGGGACCACGTTTCGCTGCCAAGGCTCTGAAGCCCCCCTGCCCTAGACCATCTGGAGCACTAAACATACAAAGAGTTCTGAGCTCCTATCCCGGGACTCGGCGTTTTCTGTTGCTCATCATCTTACCCCCAGTTCTAAAATGGCACCCTTGTTTGGAAATGCATGAACCTCTGGAATTCACACATACCCAGGTGGTCCTACAGCCTAGTTTCCAGTTTTCGGTCTCAGTTCCGAGTGGAAAGGATTTCCTAGCAGCCTGACCATACAGCCAGAAAGCATATTATGGGGCAAGGTGATAAATATGTGCCATATGAGCCGTCCCCGACTCTCCCACTTTTGTAGCAGACGTTACTAATCAATCATGATAGTTCTTGCTACTCAGCCGCCCCCTTTCTCAGCAGAACCCCAAAAGCTCCAACATAGGAGAGTTCCTGTCTTTAGAGGTGGGGGCCGATTCCCAGAAACTCCTAGGATTCCAACATGAGTATGGAGGTGTTGTCACACATCAACCATGAACAGCAAGAACAACCCCTCAAGACCAGACCCCACACAAACCAGGGATTCCCCACTCCTTCTCTCATTAATCCTACCCCTCTCTTCCATGGCCCCTGAAGACCTAAATTGTATTTTGCATTTTCAGCCAAATTTGGTATTATTTTTATTAGCATAATCAATTTTTCTTCTTTCCTGAATTACTTTCCATTAGGATTTTAATCTCTGATGGCATAGTATTTTTTTTTAATTCTCTAGTATATCAAAATTTTAACTTTCCTCAGAAGCAAATGTAGGATTTGATATAAGTCTTGATCCCAAATGCAAATCCCAGAAGACCTGGATTACAACCAAAGACCTGGATTACAGTTCCATCTTGAAAGTTATTTCTAGGAGATGGATCTGCCATCCAGAATGGGGAAATGAGACTGGGCAGAACAACCCGCAAAAGGAGTAGAGAGATGAGAGAAAGGAAGAAAAATTGCCAGTTCATGGCCATCGACATTATGCTTTCTTCAAGTGAAGATCTTTGATTTGATTATGTTCCTGATTCTAGAACGGCATCTAGGCCTAGGATAAACGTCCCCAACTGAGGAAACTGGTCTGGGAAAAATATCCTCAACCTTGTCTTGGGGCAGAGGTACAGGTGTTGATGATGGCAGTGTCAGCAAGTACATCCAGGGACCAGATGGTGCCAGGGTCACTGCAGTGGCAGCATCAGAGCTACCAGGAGAAGCCGCGGGTTAGCACCCCATGCCCATAGTGGGTGGAAGAGGAGGAGCCTGACTCCCCAGGGAGCCTCAGCTGATAAGGGCTGAGAAGGCAGCTGCTGAGTCCACCAGGCATTCTGCCAAGGAAGGGAGGCACCCGCATCTGGGAACTTAAAGAGCTGGCCTGGTGATAGAATCTGTCTGGGGAGGCTCAGCAAGATCCTACTATTTTTTTTCCCATGTGACCCAGAAAATACTCCATTTGTTGTGAATTTAATATTACATAGAAGAATGTTTACACTATGTTCCTATGAATATTAAATATACTGTTCTTCACAATGAATAATGGTGATGACTCTACAGTGGAAAAATGATAAAAAGCGGTAGGCAGTGTCCCATACACATAAATAATTTCTAAATTCTGTAATCTTTAATATATAAATCTTTAATATGATATACTACTGAGCTTTTTTTTTTTTCAACCATCATATGTTGCAATTTTTGCTTACTCTGGTATATTTTCAAAATACTCTTAATTCTTGCAGCCATTCTCAACTGGGGTTCTGTAAAAAATTAAATACATGCAGACATTCATTTAACTTCACTAGAAAACTTTGAAATACTGGTATTTTAAATGGATCAAAACCCATTATTGGATCAAAACCCATATATGGATCAAAACCCAGCTCCTATTATTTTCAGTTCGTGTGCTTTAAGAACAGACATACTTAGACCAGAATAGATAAAAATCTTGGAAATAGCCTTATTATTACAGTGATTCTATTTTTTTTTCTCTGATTTTCATCTTAACTTAATCTTTTCGTCCCCTTTGTGAACAAAAGTTCTCTGAAAAAAGAACCTGGAGGAAAGAGACTGTATTCCAGTGAACCGTTTGCAAATCAGGCAGACATGCAGGCTGCTGTGTAAAATGAAGATCCATTCCAGAGAATGAAGGGATGGCATGCCTGGGGTTTTATAGGAAAAGTCCCCACCCAGGTACCCAATCAGGTCCATTTATGCAAACAAAGGATTGAGTCTTGTTTGGTTTTGACTGGCTGACACAGCTGAGTTCTGATTGGCCTATACAGCTGAGCCTTAGTTGGCTAGGGCAGGTGATCTCTGGTTGCTTTCCAAGCCCCAAACCAGAAGTCCCTGTTGGATGTTTCTTTCAAATGGCCAATGGGTCCTGGGGCTTGCGGCATTGGGAGGTGCGGGGAGGTGCTGTGCTTTTTGCAGCAGTTTATCTTGTAGTCCAACAACAGAACAGGAGCTGGTTGAGCTTGGTTGTAGAAAGGGAGGTCCTTTGATTTGTTTATAACATCTTTCCGAGAGCACGGAACTTGTGACCATTCTGTCACCCAGCTATGGACACCTAGTCCTGTTTTAACTTTGAGCTCCTCAGTTAGCCACAGGGAGTCCATTTTGTCTGGGGGCAGACTTACCACCTTTCTTTTCTAATTCTTGTATTATCTAATTGAACTGCATACTTTAGCACTTAATCGTATTTGTATACAACACTAGTTTATTTAGAATTGTTTGTTCTCTAGTTGTTTCAACTGCACAGGCCTTGCCTTCCTTAAGTGAGTGTGAACTCCTGTAGGCAGGAATTCTGAACACACATTTGTTTTGTTGTCCATAATTTCTAAAAATTCACATTTCATTAAAATAGCCAAAGTTACCCCTACTGAACAACACTTAGAGGCAATTAGATTCGATTGCTCGTTGGGCTCAGTGAATCCCTTCTTGTTAGTCACGGAACCATAGTTCTTTAAGCCTTGGGTACGCACATCTCTGGTAGATATGAATTAAGAAATTAATCCAGGATGCATTTTAGAATGGGTAATTATCATTCCTGAAGCCACACGCAGTCACTACTTTTAGAACTGGAAAGGACTTCTCTTCTTACAGATGCAGCAATTGAGACCCAGAGCTGATAAGAATTTAGCCTGATTAACAGACTTCAGTGTTGAAGACATTTGAAAATCAAAGCGGAACATTACATTTTCTCAGATTTAGAATTAAAAAGGAAAAAAGAAACAAGTGGTTTAGTCTTGGGAGGGTGTATGTGTCCAGGAATTCATCCATTTCTTCTAGGTTTTCTAGTTTATTTGCGTAGAGGTGTTTATAGTATTGTCTGATGGTAGTTTGTATTTCTGTGGGGTCGGTGGTGATATCCCCTTTATCATTTTTTATTGAGTCTATCTGATTCTTCTCTCTTTTCTTCTTTATCAGTCTTGCCAGTAGTCTATCAATTTTATTGATCTTTTCAAAAAAAACATTTCCTGGATTCATTGATTTTCTGAAGGGTGTTTTGTGTCTCTATCTCCTTCAGTTCTCCTCTGATCTTGGTTATTTCTTGCCTTCTGCTAGCTTTTGAATGTGTTTGCTCTTGCTTCTCTAGTTCTTTTAATTGTGATGTTAGGGTGTCAATTTTAGATCTTTCCTGCTTTCTCTTGTGGGCATTCAGTGCTATAAATTTCCCTCTACACACTGCTTTAAATGTGTCCCAGAGATTCTGATATGTTGTATCTTTGTTCTTATTGGTTTCAGAGAACATCTTTATTTCTGCCTTCCTTTCGTTATGTGCCCAGTAGTCATTCAGGAGCAGGTTGTTCAGTTTCCATGTAGTTGAGAGGTTTTGATTAAGTTTCTTAGTCCTGAGTTCTAGTTTGATTGCACTGTGGTCTGAGTGACAGTTTGTTATAATTTCTGTTCTTTTACATTTGCTGAGGAGTGCTTTACTTCCAACTATGTGGTCAGTTTTGGAATAAGTGTGATGTGATGCTGAAAGAATGTATATTCTGTTGACTTGGGGTGGAGAGTTCTGTAGATGTCTATTAGGTCTGCTTGGTGCAGAGCTGAGTTCAAGTCCTGGATATCCTTGTTAACCTTCTGTCTCATTGATCTTTCTAATGTTGACAGTAGGGTGTTAAAGTCTCCCATTATTATTGTGTGGGAGTCTAAGTCTCTTTGTAAGTCTTTAAGGACTTGCTTTATGAATCTGGGTGCTCCTGTATTGGGTGTATACATATTTAGGATAGTTAGCTTTTCTTGTTGAATTGATCCCTTTACCGTTACGTAATGGCCTTCTTTGTCTCTTTTGATCTTTGTTGGCTTAAAGTCTGTTTTATCAGAGACTAAAATTGCAACTCCTGCTTTTTGTTTGTTTGTTTGTTTTCTATTTACTTGGTAGATCTTCCTCCATCCCTTTGTTTTGAGCCTACATGTGTCTCTGCACGTGAGATGGGTCTCCGCAGTACAGCACACTGATGGGTCTTGACTCTTTATCCAATTTGCCAGTCTGTGTCTTTCAATTGGAGCATTTAGCCCCTTTACATTTAAGGTTAATATTGTTATGTGTGAATTTGATCCTGTCATTATGATGTTTGCTGGTTATTTTGCTCATTAGTTGATGCAGTTTCTTCCTGGCATTGATGGTCTTTACAATTTGGCATGTTTTTGCAGTTGCTGGTACCAGTTGTTCCTTTTCATGTTTAGTGCTTCCTTCAGGAGCTCTTGTAAGGCTGGCCTGGTGGTGACAAAATCTCTCAGCATTTGCTTGTCTGTTAAGGATTTTATTTATCCTTCACTTATGAAGCTTAGTTTGGCTGGATATGAAATTCTGGGTTGAAAATTCTTTTCTTTAAGAATGCTGAATATTGGCCCCTACTCTCTTCTGACTTGTAGGGTTTCTGCAGAAAGATCCGCTATTAGTCTGATGGGCTTCCCTTTGTGGGTAACCCGACCTTTCTCTCTGACTGCCCTTAACATTTTTTCCTTTATTTCAACCTTGGTAAATCTGACAATTATGTGTCTTGGGGTTGATCTTCTCAAGGAGTATCTCCCTCAGAGATAATACCACACATCTACAACCATCTGATCTTTGACAAACATGACAAAAACAAGAAATGGGGAAAGGATTCCCTATTTAATAAATGGTGCTGGGAAAACCAGCTAGCCATATGTAGAAAGTTGAAACTGGATCCCTTCCTTACACCTTATACAAAAATTAATTCAAGATGGATTAAAGACTTAAATGTTAGACCTAAAACCTTAAAAACCCTAGAAGAAAACCTAGGCGATATCATTCAGAACATAGGCATGGGCAAGGACTTCATGACTAAAACACCAAAAGCAATGGCAACAAAAGTCAAAATTGACAAATGGGATCTAATTAAACTAAAGAGCTTCTGCACAGCAAAAGAAACTACCATCAGAGTGAACAGGCAATTTACAGAATGGGAGAACATTTTTACAATCTACCCATCTAACAAAGGGCTAATATCCAGAATCTACAAAGAACTTAAACAAATTTACGAGGAAAAATCAAACAACCCCATCAAAAAGTGGGCAAAGGATATGAACAAACACTTCTCAAAAGAAGACATTTATGCAGCAAGCAGACATGTGATAAAATGCTCATCACCACTGGCCATCAAAGAAATGCAAATCAAAACCACAATGAGATACCATCTCACACCAGTTAGAATGGGGATCATTAAAAAGTCAGGAAACAACAGGTGTTGGAGAGGATGTGGAGAAATAGGAACACTTTTACACTGTTGGTGGGATTGTAAACTAGTTCAACCGTTGTAGAAGACAGTGTGGTGATTCCTCAAGGATCTAGAACTAGAAATACCATTTGACCCAGCCATCCCGTTACTGGGTATATACCTAAAGGATTATAAATCATGCTACTATAAAGACACACGCACACATGTTTATTGCAGCACTATTCACAATAGCAAAGACTTGGAACCAACTCAAATGTCCATTGATGATAGACTGGATTAAGAAAATGTGGCACATATATACCATGGAATACTATGCAGCCATAAAAAAGGATGAGTTCATGTCCTTTGCAGGGACATGGATGAAGCTAGAAACCATCATTCTTAGCAAACGATCACAAGGACAGAAAACCAAACACCGCATGTTCTCGCTCATAGGTGGGAATTGGACAATGAGAACATTTGGACACAAGGTGGGGAACATCACACACCAGGGCCTGTCATGGGATGGGGCGAGGGAGGAGGGATAGCTTTAGGAGAAATACCTAATGTAAATGACAAGGTAACCGGTGCAGCACACCCACATGGTACACGTATACATATGCAACAAGCCTGCACGTTGTGCACATGTACCCTAGAACTTAAAGTATAATTTAAAAAAGAAGAAGTAAAACTTTAAAAATAAACAAACAAATAAATAAATAAGTAGTTTATTATTCATGGATTGTATCTTTCTATGAACATTAGTTTGTATATTTCATAGAGAAAATTTTTAAAAACCACAGTTCAATACACCTAAGAGATGGGCATTTCAAAGAGCTGCTTACATGGAATTATCTATGTCAGTATATTAAGAATGCATGTCTCTGAGTAACAGAATTTTATGGCTTTCTAAAAAAAATAATAATAATCACAAGACAGAAAGAGCCTGGATCTTTGAGTCATTGGCTGGAGGCTAGCCCTGGTTAACCTGCATGGGCCTTTGTGTGAGGGAGAAATCAGACTTCAGTGTGCTATGCCACTGGGATTTGGCAATTTATTTGTTACTCAACATATTCTCATTCATTCCCTCTAATGCATTTATATAGAGAGATGCATTGATTTGATCAGAGACAAATCAAAATAAGAAAAAAATCAGTATTTTGCTGGTCAATGTATCCTCACACACATTTTTCTGTAAGTGTATCCATACAAGTCAGAACCAATTGTATCTGTAATAATTCCGTTTTTCTGCATGTTACACAAAACCCAAGTAAGAATGGTTTAAAAGCATAGTGGCTTAATTTTCTCAGGGTGAAAAGAAGTGTGAATGTAGACACTTTGAGAATTGGGTATCATCCACAAAATATCATCAAAATCCTGCCTGCTCAACAGCATTTTCTCCTCAGGGTTGTGTGGCCTCAGTGACTTTACCTGTGATTAAGTATCCAGGAAAATAAAATCAGTATGGCATGGTTAAGTCCTGGGGTGGTCACTGACAACAGCTGCTTGGAGTACCAAGGATCAGAAGAGGCTTCCTGAAGAAGGTGGTGTTTCAGTGATTCCGGTTGTGTTCCCCCACAGAGTGAGCCTGTGCGATGACCCTGTCATGAGAAGAGCCAGCCCACTTTAGAAAGCTGTGAGGAGCTCGGTGTCGCTGCAGCTGGGTACAAGCTCAGCAGGGGGCAGATCTGGAGGAGCCTGGGAGGGGTATTAACAACTGGGCATACAGCCTGAGGGCAAGCGAAACGACCGCAGCTTTCTACTGAGCAAAGTGACTGCTCATTTTTACATTTTAGAAACCCTACTCTGGCTGGGAGTGGAGAATGGGTTGAAGGAGAGAGGAGAGGATGGAGAAACAGAAAAGCTGGGGGAATCAGAGGGAGATGGGTGGTCTGCTGCAAGACTGAAGGAAAATCAGAAGAAAGTGTATGGCTGCACAAGAGGATTAGGAGGTACTTGACAACACATTCACACCACTACAATTATTTAAACCTGCACATCAAATTAGATATCTTTATGGCTTAATAGATTAAATATTTTTTCTATTACTCATCACTTCTGCATGTTATATGCTTAAACAAAACCGAAAATGCGTCGAGTGTGGCAGCACATGCTTGTAATCCCAGCACTTTGGGTAGGCCAAGGTGGGGGGATCGCTTGAGCCCAGGAGCCCGAGACCAGTGTGGGAAAAATAGTGAAACCCAGTTTCTAAAAAATAAAAATAAAAATAAATAAAATAAAATAAAAGTTAGCTCAGATTATGATCTGATTAAATATATGCTATTTTTTACTTGTTTCATCTTATTTATTATGTACTAGTTCAGAACGTCATGGCTTTCTCCAAATATTAATATTATTATTATTTAAATGCTTAAATAATTATTAATGTTATTAATATTTTGTGAGAAATGTAATTGAATATGATTTCATTGTTTTTGAAATCTTGATTTAATGTTGTGTGATAGAGTGATTCAAATGCCTGCTTCTAAGTTTTAAATTTATTTCAATGCTGAAAATACTTTCTCACAAGAAAATGCCATTTAAAACAAAAGATGCTTATCTTTCAGTATCTTCCAGACTTTTGTTACAATTACTCTGTAACTTTTCAACATCCTAGAAAATCTCAATTGCTTTTTCTACCAAATGAATTGGAAGCATTTGCATTTGACAAATGACTTAAAAATGTAACTTTTGGGGAAATTGTTTACAACAGTAGAAAATTTGTGATGCTAAGGTATTTTAAGTGTGTAATTGTGAGAGGGTTTATAAGTAATGCATATTTTCACTATTAAAGCATGTTAATTATGGAAAAATTTCAAATATTGGTTTTCATATATTTCTACCTCCTCACCATGAGTTATTTCAAAAAGCAGTAATTTTCTCACTGTTTCAAAACATCACTCTAATCTTAGGGGAAATAGATAATGATGATAACTTTATCAAATATACCTCTTAGATAGCAAAATTTAGAGAACCACATGTCCTCACATTTAAAACATTCTATTCTTACAAAATAAAAATGAACTTTGCCATGAGATAACCAGTAAATAATATTCTGTAGCCATTGGTTTGCAAGTTGTTTTGCAGTGGACATACCAGTTTATCAGTATTGGTCAGGAATAATAACTGGATTTAGACCTATACCACCTGGTTTTGCTGGATCCCGGGGATGAAGAGGGAGAGGGGGCTTAATGGTCAAGGCTGACCAATAGCTGGGATGTTCCTGTGTGAACAGCTCCTTGTAGGAGACACTCAACAAACCTTGAGCTTCCTGATACCTTTGCATGTGTGTGGTGGTTGACAAACCAGAGACAAAGCATGTCCATGCAAACCAGAAACAGGAGGATGAAAAAGCCATTGAGGACATTACTGATGATACATATGATAAACATTAATAAATTAGCACAATCTTTTCTCATATTTCAGATAAGAAAATATACAAAAATATAAATGTCTTTTTCTTTGTGTAGCCTCATAGATTTATTTTGCATACCCCAGGGAAGGTGTACACAACACATTGGAGACTATTGGATATGAAAGATATTCAGGAAATACCTGGGCTGGAGATATAAATGTGCTGATAATCAGCACATTAGGGGAATAGGAGCGTAGGAGATGGCCAAGAAAATTGTGTAGTTTGAGAAAGTGAAGGTCCGGGAGGATATGCTAGGAACATCAATTTTCAGGAACAGGTCATGAAAGTAAAGCTGATGAAGGAAAATGAGGAGGAATAGCAAAAAAGGTGGGAGAAGAACCAAGAAATGATGTCATAGAAATCAAAGAGTGAGACACTGTTGAGGCAGCAATACTCAATATTGCCAAGTGCTACAGCGTGGCCAAATAAAACAAGATCTGGCCAAATAAAATGTCATTCACATGGATTGAGCAACAAAGATGCCAGTGGTGATCATGAGAGTGTCTTCAGCAGAGTGGTCTGGGAAAGTCCCTTGAGAGACTATAAAGACAGGAGGTAGAGACAGAACCAGCAACTCTTTCCAGAAGTGTAAGGGTGAAGAAATAGAAACAGAGAAGAGACAGTTACCCAAAAAATGTGAGTGCTGGAGGGCTCAGTTTTCTTTTTTAAACAAGGTGGAAGAAGTTTGACTATCATACTATATTTAAATGCTGATTTTTAACAGTCAGGAGAGGAGAAGTTGAAGAAATAGAAGATGGCAGGTGCAGGTGAAGAGAATACCTCAGATGACAGGAGGGGCGCTTCCTCAAGCATGAGCAAAAGAAAAAACACAGCCTTTCCATATCTTGTTTTTCTCCATTTTATGTATTTAAATAGCTTATATTTTCAATGACTTTTCTAGCATCTTTATGCAAATTATTTCTATTACAAGCATCTTTGAGGATCCCTGTGGTCCAAAAATGTTATCGCTTAAAAAATCCACATCCATTGACCATGTCTTTATCCAGTCAATCTATAATCACAGCTATTTAAACATTTCTAAGAAATGCAAGAAAAAATAACAAAAGATGAAAGCATCCAGTTTATGCTCATGTAAACAGACCCCAGTAAAAGTAACACATTTCATTTGTAGTTGTTCATGCAAAATAATTTCAGGCTTCAGTGGAGAGAAATCTACAAGTCACTGCCCTGTTAAGTTCCTTTCTTATCTTATATATGTGTGCATGTGTGTATCTATAGATAGATATATACACACACGTATATATACGTATATGTGTATATATAAGATATGTATATATACATATATAAGATAAAGACAGCTCTTATAATACACATGTATATAATATATATTCTGTAATGTTATGCATGTTATATATTATGTATTTTTAGCAGAGGTGGCTTTATCAAACTTTCATTTTATATTTATACTATTTCAATGGCAACACTAATGTCACTAGCAGAAAATGGTCAACTGGGATTGGTTCAGGTATGAGTTCCGGTTTCAACCTTTTTTTCTGTTTTCTAAAGGGAAAAATGTTAGGAAATTGATCATCTTATTTTTTCATTGATTTATTCCCTGGTAAATACTTATTGAACAGCAAGGCATTGTTCTAGAACAGGAGGACATAGAGAGAAGTATCATTTAGTTTTTCTCTTTTTATGATTTCTCTGTCTGGTACTTTGTCATAGCTTGTCAAATTAGTCACTGCAATAGAGGCACAGCTAAGATGACAAGGGAGTTGGTTAGGAGGAAGTTCATAATCAGTCTGGAGATAGGAAAGGAGCATCCTGAAATCCTGGCATATGAGTTCTTGCAACAGATGCATAGTAATAATTAATTACTCCCGCCGCTCTCCATAAAGGACTAGAGGTAAGACTAGAACACAATAAGATGGAGCTGAGCATGGAGCATACAGGGAGGCAAATGGAGATAAAGGGAGTTTGGGGGAAGGGACTTCAAGGTGCAGCCGGAAGTATGTGTAGCCATAGGGATGGGAGAGCCAGATGTATGGAGGGGCCTGTGGATTTGATGCTCTACCTGACGTGAAGAATTCATGTGAGGGCATGACAAGCCTGGAAAGGCAAGCTTGGCTGCAGCATAGGGAGTCCAATAAGCATGTTAATAAATTTGGGCTTTATAAAAAAACAGTATGAAGCTTCTCAAAGTTTAAAGTGGGAAGACTTATGATAGATGCATGACAGGAAAAGGTTTCAATTCTTGAAAAACCACTGTGACATCACTGTGGCAATTGTAAATGTGGGTGGGAAATGAAACAAGAGGTAAGGAGATATGGGCTTATTGGTGCAACCCAGAGGAGCTGGGCCAAGGACCTAAACTAAGGCAGAGACTGTGGGTAAGGAGCAAAAGAAACTGACTCGTGAGATATTTGGTTTAGCATTAAGGGGACTTGAGGACTTATTCTGTGGAGGTGTGAGGGATGGGGAGAACTACAGAAAATCCTAAGTTTCAGGTTTGGGTGAGTAAATGATGCCTTTCATATTGACAAAGACTCTTTCTCCTTTGACCAAATTTTAATCAGGCTCCTCGGAGCCCTCTGCTCAACTGGGCCCAAACTTCAGCTTCCCTCTCTCTTCTTATAGAATCTAATCTGAGCAAGAATCCTGCTAAGTCAGTTTAGTGAAAATTTCCCACCCTTAGTATCCAATCACTCCCCATTCTTATCACCTCAAGTTGTCTTCAACAAGAATTCTGTTGAGTCTGCCTAGCAAGAATCCCCCTTACCCTTGATATTTCTTCCTAATAATTTTCCATCCATTGACTCCCACTCCATTCCTTGGCTATAAATCCCCACTTTTCCTTGGAGTTGAAGTCAGACCCAATCTCTCTTCCCCTGTTGAAGTGGTTCCTATACTCATCACAATAATTCCCTTTCTTAGTATAGCCTTCTATACCATCTTTAATAAGTGCCAATGAATAATTTTTCTCTAACAAAATTAATGAGAAATGTAAAAGGAAGATAAGATCTGAAGGGTAGATCATGAATTCAGGACTTTTAGAATGACAAGATGGAAAAAGACTCACTACCACTATTGACAGTTAAACCAGGATTATTATGATCCACAGATATGATGATTACCAAGGAAATGATGAATAAGACAAAAGTCCATTTTCACAATAGCGTTAGGTTTGGGCCAACATTGTTCTATGCAATCAGTAATTTGAAAATAAATAAAGCATATTACATTAGGGCTTTTCCTAGCTAATTAGCTCCCCACACATAAACATATACACTTTTTTGGGGTAAAATTTCCATGCAGCAATATTGGGTAGTGGTGGTCTTTGTGACCTTGGGTAAGTTTCTTAACCTCCCTGAACCCCAATATCTTTACTGGAGATTATAAGCAAACTTATTGAATGGTTTCTGTGAGGATTCAATGATTTTAAATATGTAAAAGGCTTAGAAAAATCTCTAACTTATGGTGAACATTCAATAATTATTATTTATTGTCATGCAGAGATATAACTTTAATATATTTTCATTACTATATCTGTATAAAATTTTTATTCTACCTGAACTTTGAGAAAGTGCATTTTCACAAACTAATTTCTATCACTATTAAGTTAGAATTGAATGGAGATGGAGAAGAAGGAATGCCAAGGGATAGATATGGGGATGGGTAACGGGGAAGAATTACATGACTAAAATGTTTTAAGATGTTATATACTGATATCTGTTCATACAAATGACTCATTGATTGATTGCTAAATGAGAAAAACAAAATTTGATCACAGCATCTGCATTTAGGTCATCTTAACATTATGTCATCAGAAACAAATTGCTCAGCCCACAGAATAAGAAAGAAGGTCATGAATACCTATGGCTTGTTGTTGTATATGAAATTTCCTGTGGTTCTGGCCGAGATGTAGTAAGACAGACCAGATTTGCCCTGCTCTCTGAAAAAATCAAAAACTGATAAATCCCTGTAACAATAGTTTTCAATACATTGAATGGGCATCAAGCAAAGAATGACAGTGATCAATGACAGATGAAAGATAAATGAGATGAGCCCTATGATCAACTTACTGCCTTGTGAAAGTTTCTAGTTTGCAACCTAATGGGGGAACTCTGGCAGAATGAGAAAGCATCCTTGGGATATGAGGAGGCTAAATGGAAAATTCAGGCAGCTAGAATTTGCAGAGCAGGTTAACAGAAAGAAGAAAGGAGACCGCAAAACAGAGAGAGAACCACAGGCATTTACAGAGTCCCTATCCTCCTCCCTGAGCTCAGGTATTCTGCTGAATACTGATCAGTCTGGAGAAAGAAGAATATGAAAGAATTAGTAGGGGCAGTTTTCAGTGTTTACATAGATCTGAGAATGGTAGATGTTACCACCAGACACATTGAAGAATATAATTTATGGAATGCTGAATATAGTACTCAAGAAGATCTTGCCTGCATAGTGGGAAATACATAGCCTGAGATTGAGCACTGAGCTGAATTTACCTAACTCATCTTAAAAGCAACACCTGAAATGATCAAACTGCATTCCAGAAGAAAGCACGTTCATATTTATAAAAACATAAAAATACTCAACATCCAATCAGATGTACAAATGAAGGACATTCCCAATTAAAAATTGTCAGACACATGAAGAAGCAGGTAAATATGACCCACAATGAGGAGAAAAATCAGTAAATCAATAAAGCTGCCAGATTCCAGAATTAACAGAAAAGGATATTAAAATAGTAATTATAATCATGTTCTATAGTTCAAAAAGTAGAGAAGAGATATCAAACACATAAGACTCAAATCAAAATAATACAGATAAATATTCTGGCTGATATGAAAGACACAGAATGAGATTATTGGCAGCTTAGACACTGCAGAAATAAAAATTAGCATAGTTGAAGACAAAACAAAAGACACTCTCCAAAAATCAAACACAGAGTGACAAATTAACTTTTAAAAATTCAGAGTGCGTCACTGCAGGGAAGACAGTGTTCAGGGCAAAGTTTATAGCTGTAAACACAATTGAAAAGAAAAAGGATCTAAAATCAGCAACCTGAGTTTACATCTTGAGGAAGTAGAAAAAGAAGAGCAAACTAAAACCAATGCTAGTAGAAGAAAGGAAATAATAAAGATTACAGTGAACATAAATGAAGTAGAGAATTGAAAAATAATAAAAAGAAGCAATAAAACAAAAAGCTTGTTCTTAGAAAAAAATTTTTTTAATTGGCAAACTTTAGCTAGACTGACAAAGAAAATAAAAAAGAAAAAATAAATAACTAAGATCAGATGAAAGTGCGCCAATCTTACTGACCTGACAGAAATACAAAAGATTATGACAGAATACTATAAACAATGATTTGCCAATAAATTGCATAAATTAGATTAAATGCTCAAATTCTCCAAAACACATAAATTTCTTAAAATGATCCACAGTGAAGGAAAAAATATTCTCAAGATTCTCTAAAATCAGGAACAGGACAAGTATGTCCCCTTTCATCACTGCTATTGAACATTGTACTGAAAGTTCTAGCCAGAGCAATTAAACAAGGAAGAGAAGCAAAGGCATCCAAATTAAAAAGGAAGAAGTTAAAACTATTGCCATTTACAGATGATATGATTGATCCCATAAATAGAAAATTATAAAGAATTGAAAAGAATGTTACTAGAGCTAATAAATGAATTCAGCAAAGATGCAGGTTATAAGACCAATGTACAAAAAGTGGTTGTTTCTGTACACATGAGATGAACAATCTGAAGATGAAATCTAAAAGGTACAATTTCATTCACAGTAGTATTAAAAGACACTCTTAATAAACCAATAAATTTAAGAATAAATTTAACTAAGAACATGAAAAACGTGTACACTGAAAACTACAAACTATTGTGGCTAGAAATTAAAGAAAACCTAAGCAAGAAAAAGACATAACATATTCATAGATAGGAAGACTGATATTGTCAAGGTGTCACTATTGCCCAAAGCAATCTACAGATTCAGCACAATCCCTATGGAAATTCCAACAGCCTTTCTGTCAAAATTAAAAACTCTATCTTCACATTTATATGAATTGCAAGGAACTCCAAATAGATAAATTGCTCTTAAAAATGAAGAACAAAATTGGAGAACTCAGACCTTCTAATTTTAATACTTACTACACAACTAAAGTAATCAAAACAATGCAGTACTGCCATGAGGAAAGATATATAGCTCAATAAAATAAAATTAGAAGTCTATAAATAATCCCACATATCTGTAAGCAATTGACTTGTAACATGAGTGCCAAGTTCATTCAATGAGGGAAAGAACAGTTTTTTCAAAAAACTATGCTGGTATAATTGCATTTTCACACCCAAAAGAATGAAATTGGACCTACTTCACATCAGGTATAAAAATGACTCAAAAGGGATTAATGACCTAAAGACAAGAGCTAAAACCATACAACTCTAGATAAAAACATAGGGGTCAATCTTCATAACCTTGGGTTTGCAATAGATTCTTAAATATGACAACAAAAGCATAAGCAGCAAAAGAAAACAAGATAAATTGGACTTTATAAAAATTAAAAACTTTTGTGCACCAAAAGACATTATTAGGATAGTAAAAAGCAACTACAGAATGGGAAAAAAATTTACAAATCATGTATCTAATAAGAGTTTGATATTCAAAATAAATAATGGACAACTAAAACTAAACAAAAAGACTAAAAAAACTAAAACTAAACAAAAAGAAAACTCAATTTAAAAATGGACAAAAGACATAAATAGACATTTCTCAAAAGATATACAAATGACCAATAAGTTCATAAAAAGATGTTTAACATCACTAGTCATTGGGGAAATGTAAATCAAAACCAGAATGAGATACCATTTCACACTTACAAGAATGGCAAAAAAACATACAAATAAAAAACCTAACATAGAAAATCACAAGTGTTGACAAGGATGTGGAGAAATTGGAACTCTCATACATTGCTGGTGAGAATGTAAAATGGTGCAGCCTCTGTGAAACTCAGTTTGGCAGTCCCTCAAAAAGCTAAACAAAGAATTAAAAAAAAAATTCTCTAAAAATGTTTTTAAAATTCTATTTTTTTCCCTAATAAAGTTCTTAGTCCCAGTTTGGTAGCTGAGCTACCAAAGTCTAAGAAAACAAGCCCTTCCTCAGTATCCCTGGGAAAGAAGAGTTGAGAGAACACAGATCCACCAGGCCCTGGGTGACTGCATTGCTGGGGTCATGCAGGGCCTAGCCTTTCACCAAGGGTAAGTGCTGATTTTCCTTGTCTTTGTCCTGGCCTTGCGCCCATGCTGTCTTCCACTTTTCAGAAGTTGCCCGGTTCCAAGATGGCTCCTTCCTTTAGTTTACTAACATTTTCACTTAGTGAAGACCGCCTACCCTTCTCTTGCTTTACCTGTCATGGTGTCAGGGTGCCAGAGGAGTTGTCCTCCTGCAGAATGGTGAGGGGGGGAATCTCCCTAGTACCTTACCATTTGGCTTCCATCTATTGCACATAGAACCTGAAGATTTGGGAGTCTCAAGGTGTCTCAAGGGCTTGTCAGAGCTCTGGCTGGCTACAAGGGTTTCTGTGGGCTGTCTTGCTTCCTCCTTGAGAAACACCTGTTTGGTGCAAAACTCAATCTGGTTCCAAGACTGAGTTACTATATATATATACACTATATACAGACTATATATATACACACACACACACACACACACTATATATACACACTATATATAGATTATATATATATTTTATATATATCTCTCTCCAGAACTTAAAAGAAAAGAAAAGCATATCAGTAAACTGGGGAAGCATTTCCATAAGCATAGTATATATGTAATTGGACTCAAAAAAGAGGGTAAAAGTCAGAAAAATTATTGGAAGAAATAATGGCTTAATTTTTCCAAATATGATGAAAAGTATAAAACCACAGATCAAAAAGCTCAATGAACCCCAAACACAAGAAATATGAGGAAAACTACACCAATTTACATCATAATCAAATTCCTCAAAACCAGATATAAAGGTAAAATCTTAAAAGTAGCAGGAGAAAGCAACAGATATTATATACAGAAGATCAAAGTTAAAGATGCCAAAAGATTGCTCATCAGAAATGATTTAAGTGAGAAGACAGTGGAACATGTTTAATGTACTGAAATGAAAGAACTGTCAACCTAGATTTCTTTCATTTTTGGTTTTTGTCATTATTTATGAAATAAATTTTAAAGTTTGAGGTTTACAACATGATGTTATAGAATACATATGGCTACCAAATTGTTGCTATACTGAAGAAGAGTAACATGTATTTATTTCATCTCACATGGTTACTTTTTGATAGTGACAAGAACAGCTAAAATTTACTTATTTAACAAAAATCTCTAATACAATACAGTTTTACTAACTATAATCCTTATGTTGTGTCTGAAATAATAACTTCTTAGAGGATACCAATACGTATGTTGAATCTTCTTTTCTGCGTTCAACAATTATCATTTTCTTGTTAATTCTTTTTCTTTTTAAAAATGTTCATATAATTATTTTTGCTTTTATTAATCCCAATTTCTGAGTCCTTTGCTATGTTTTCAGCAATTTCAATTCTGTATTATGAAGTTTTCAGCATGGCCTTAGTTTCTAAATCTCTGTTTCATTTATTCTTCGAGATGTGCCAGCTTATATTTTATTGCCTTTTGTTTTCTTCCTATGTCTAAGAAGTTTCACCTCTGCTTTTTGCTTTGGTTTTGAGGCAGTTGTTTTAATAAGAAACTTTTTTTTTTAACATGGGGCTTTGTCAACACTTTTCTCCACAGTTGTCTACCCTGCTCCACCCAGAGAAGCTGATCTATGTGAATTACATCAGTAGGCTCTCTTGTATTCTGGCATCTGGTGAATTCAGTCCCAACAACAAAAGATTGGAGGAATGGGGAAGAATAAGACTGTGGCTTGTATTCCACCGGGTGATGCTCTGTGGTGTTGTCTAGGGATGGTTGTGTTTCTGAACCTAAATCAGAGCATCTTTCAAAGCAGTTCTCTCCACATCATTCCCTCTTTCCACCTTTGATAAACACTCACTCCCTTTGCCATTCGGGCCTAGGAATATTGATAGCACTGCTGTTAGTAGCCCTGCAATACTTCACTATTGTCTGTGGTTTCTCTACATTGTCCCCACACTTTTGAAACTAGCCTCTTATCCTTGAATTATTTTGATTTGTGAGGATCATCTGTTTCCTGATGGGTCTTTGACTAAATAAAAGCTGGGAGTTTTTGATCCAGCTGGCATCCCATTTCCAAGCCTGAAGATTATAGATTTAGTATTAATAAAGTAGGTAAAGAGTTTATCCTCCTTGTAGTTCCTTGTAAACGGAGCATCTGATAGTGACGTTTTATGCACAGAATTTTATTAAAGATTTATTTGTTATAAAGTGAAAAGTATCTGGTGGAGGGGAAAAATATCAGAGAATAGGAAATCAGTGCAGCAAAAGACCTGTATTTGATCCAGATAATGTCTAAGATCTATTCTGCTCTCCAATTTGATAACATTCACTCTGAAGTATCAAGGTTTATCATCATCTAGATTGAGAGGTATTTACACAAGCCCCCATCTGCCCAGATTGTGAGATCATTGGCTATTCTCTGTTATGTGAGCAGCTTCCATCCTAGGCAGAGTCTCATAAACAGATAAATGATACCTGAGGTCAGAATATTAGATTTCACAGATTCAAGCTCTCATTCTTTGCTTAAAGAATGGTTTGATTTATAGACTGATTTTTTGCTCTCGAATTTCTGGTGAAATGGGTAGTGGTATATTTGAGAGAGAATTCCATATAGACAAATTATTATATAACAAGGGCAATGATAGATGTCTCTACAGATATGTTTGCCAAGTATCTGTTGGTAATTTTCCTACTGTATCTTGATGCTCATTTTGTTTTAAATTTTATTGTTTGCTAAAGGTTTGGAATGAAAATAATTAAAAGAGAAATACCAAAGGAATTAATGCAAAAATAGGATGGAGCCCCAGATAGTGTATGAGAGTGGTGATGGAGGCCCTGGGAAAAGAAGGAAGGGTTAACTGAGCTAAGGAAGCCTGCATATGCACAAGAGCTAACAATAAGTAATTATCCAGGGTCTAAAATAATTCCTGTTTTTAACCCACTCTGAACTGTACTGATAAGTTACCAGTATGAAGTGCCAACTATTCTTTGGTCTTGAGAAACTTGAGGAGCTTGTTCTGTGTGTACCCACATCCTTTATCTCAGGATACCCTTTCAGTGGTGGCTGCCCTAAATCTGGGCTTGAAATGTAGCTGATAAAGTGCCAGCACTTAATAAGCTGTAGCCTGAATAGGGAGAGTAGGGGGAATAAAAGAAAGAGCAGTAAGAGAGCCTTCAACAAAAACAAACTATGAAGAAAAATCTCTAAGAAGGTGCAGTGAGGCCTAGATACAGGAAACTGAATCATACAATGCATTCCAGCTAAGATGAATAAGTAAAGCTACCGAAGAAATTTTTACATCATACCAAGCCAGTATTTTTCCTCCTTGAGTGTTGTGATCACCGTTGTTATCATCATTGTCATCATCATGTATTTAGTGTGGAACCTGGTGATGTGCAAGTACTCTAGCATTCTGAGGTCACTCATATTTCACAACCAAATAAAATGATTCAAACCATTGCAGAAAACTGTACAGCCTGTGGTGATCCAGTGACTTCTCAAATATTTCCAAAAATTCTCCAAAATTTAGAATTTCCTGGAAACTTTATGCTGTAACCTCTAAGAGTCAGCAGAATTCTCATTTTGTGTCCTATGGCTCCTGTTGTCTCTCTATTCCACTTTATTATATTCATTCACCCAAAGCACCAATAACCTAAGTGTTAGGCTACTGTGAAGTAATTCCAAACATATAATTTTCTATGTGAGTGGCATGTTTTGCTGTAGTAAGAACATGGAGTGTAATCTCTCTCCCCAGAAGAATGTTATAACACACCTTATCAGACCACATATGTGAGTTTATAAACCCAAGACTTTGACAGACCTTAAGAGCTTAGAGTGTGGCAGGCAGGGTACTTTCTGCCAGCCTTTGAGCTATTCTCTGCTGCTTTGCCCACCAACACCAGCACTATTTGAAAGCACTGAAGGAGTTTACATGCCTTTGTGTTTATCAAACGTCTCTTTCAAGAACCTCTTGTGGAAAGGTTAAGTGTTAAAAGAAAAGTTTCAGCCGAATTTAATTTAAAGGAGTTTAATTGAGCAATGAATGATTCATGAACTGGGCAGCCTTCAGAATCACAGCAGAATCAGAGAGACTCCAGGGATGCCTCATGGTCAGAACAACTTTATAGACCAAAAAAAGGGAAGTGACGTACAGAAATCAGAAGTGAGGTACAGAAGCAGCTGGATTGGTTACAGGTTGGCGTTTGCCTTATTTGGACACAGTTTGAACACACTTAGCAGCCTATGAGTGGTTGAAGTATGGCCACTGGGGTTGTCCAAGACTCAGCTATTGTTACAGGCACATACCCCTAAGTTAGATTTTCAATTTTGTCTGCCAATTAAGCTAGGTTTCAGTTCATCCACAAGGACTCAAATATAGAATTACAGAGTCCTTCTCAGACCATATTTAGTTTGCTTTACCATAAGCCTCAACTTCCATTAGACTTTACATTCACACATGCCTGCTTCCATCCTAATTGAGCAGCTAGACTTTAATAACTGAACTCTAATCAAAATTGGAACTCACTCACCATGTGCTTAATGTACCTTGTCTATCAAGTGTGTTCTCTGAGATTTATTCTCCTTATTCTCTCTCTCTCTCTTTGAGTGTGGTGGAAAAAACAATATTTTTATGTGGCAATAAACTGTATGATTGTGATGAATGAAATCATACTTTGATCATCTCCTTATTTTAACCATACAAAACGCCAAGGTTGTTGTGTAAGAATGCTGTAGAGAAGTTTTAATATCAATAAAGAGGCAAACACAACACAACATGGTACAGAAAATAGCTCAAGATAAAATATATAAGCTGTTTCCACATGCAAGGAGCTTGGGTGTTGCCTCTCCAACCTGACAACAACTAAAAATCTGAACAAAATGAAAAAAATGAACAACTCTTCTTAGATCTCTGAGATAAGTAAAGTCATAGCACAAACTGATGCTCCCCAAATTGGAGAGACAAAGAGGTATGAGGCATTACAACTTTTCTCAAGCAGAAATTCATAGAAATCTCCACAGGAGATTTCCACAGTAAATATGAGGGAAAAATTCCTTTGGGGTCCCAACAGTAAACTGATTCAGAGAAAGACCTCACATTTTTAGCAGGGGAAGGGTAAAATGGACTTTTTAAAATACACCACAGCATTCTGTTCTTAACAAAAACTGTTCTCAGGAGAAACTGAAGAGCTTAACCTGCTGGGATGGTATCAAGCCTAACTAACCTGGGGGAATGGAAATACCCAACTCCAGCTCACTCTAGTTAGAGTAAGCTCGTAAGTTATCTTCATCCTGTCTCACCAAAGGAGAGGAAAAAATAAAACCTGAGAATCATGTGTAAAGTTCACAGTCCAGAGGCACAGGCTGTCTCCGAGACTGACACCTAATCATAAGACTAAGAATGCATTTCTTCCCCCAACACCTTAACCATTACATTACTAAAGGCCTATTTATGGCAGTTTCTTTTACCCAGCACATCATGTCTATCTAGATAGAAAGAAAAATTACAGGACATACTAAATGGCAAAATAGGCAGTTTGAAGAGGCAGAACGTACATCCCAACCAGACCCAGATATAGGAAGGATGTTGAAATGATCAGACTCAGCATTTAAACAACTGTGATTCATATGCTAAGAGCTCTAATGGAGAAAGTAGACAGCATGCAAAAACAGATGGGCAATGAAAGCAGACAGACGGAAGTCCTAAGAAAGTCTCCAAAAGGAATGCAAACCAAAAACACTAAAAGAAATGGAGAATGCCTTTGATGGGCTTATTGGTAGACAGGACATAGCTGAGCAAACAATCTCGGAGCTTAACAATGTCTCCATAGAAATCTCCAAAATTGAAAGGCCAATAGAAAAAAATATTCACAAAAATGTAACAGAATATCCCAGCATTCTGGAACAACTACAAAAGTAGTAACATATGAGGAGGGAGAATACCAGAAGAGAAAAATGGATAGAAGAAATATTTGAAACAATAATAACTGAGAATTTTCCCAAATTGATGTCTGACATCCCCACCAACCTAAAATTCTGTGATCTGCAAAGTTACCCTTCAAAAATGAAGAAGAAATAAAGATTTTTCTCAGGCAAACAAAAACTCAGCAAATTTGCTGCTAGTATCCCTGCCTTGCAAAAAATGTTAAGAGGAGTTCTTTAGAGAGAAGGAAAGCGACATAGCTCAGAAACTTGGATCTACATAAAGAAAGAAAAGACATCTGGCCAGGTACAGTAGCTCACACCTGTAACCTCAGCACTTTGGACAGCTGAGACAGGTGGATCACTTGAGGCCAGGAGTTAGAGACCAGCCTGGCCAGCCTGGTGAAACCTGTCTCTAATAAGTAGAAAAAAAAAAATGAGTGGGGCATGGTGGTGTTCCCTTTTCTCTGCATCCTCACTAGCATCTGTTATTTTTTGACATTTTAATAATAGCCATTCTCGGGAGGCTGAGGCAGGAGAATTGCTTGAACCCAGGATGCAAACGCTGCAGTGAGCCAAGATCGCGCCACTGCACTCCAGCCTGGGCAACAAAGCAAGACTGTCTCAAAAATAAATAAATAAATAAACATAAATAAATAAATAAACAGAAGGAATAAGAGGATGAAATAACTTTTATTGTTACTATTCTTTTAAAAAAATCCCTTTTATTTTATTCGTTTATTTTTCTTTCCAACTTTTATTTTAGGTTCGAGGGCACATATGCAGGTTTGTTACGTGGGTTAATTGCATGTTGCAGGGGTTTGGGATACAGATAATTTTGTCACACAGGTAATCAGCATAGTATTCAATAGGTAGTATTTCAAACCTCACCCTCTACCCTCAAATAGGCCCTGGGGTCTATTGTTTGTTTCTTTGTGGTATCCATGTGTACTCACTGTTTAGTTCCCACTTATAAGTGAGAATGTGTGGTATTTGGTTTTGTGTTCCTGCATTAGTTCGCTTAGGAGAATGGCCTCCAGCTCCATCATGTTGCTGCAAAGAACACGATTTTCTTCTTTTTTAATGGCTGAGTAGTATTCTATGGTGTCTATGTACCACATTTTCTTTATCCAGTCCACTCTTGATGGACATTTATGTGATTCCATGTCTTCGTTATTGTGAATAATGCTGTGATGAACATATGCATGCATGTATCTTTATGGTAAAGCAATTCATATTTCTTTAGGTATAAACCCAGTAAAGGTATTGCTGGGTTGAATGGTAGTTTCATTTTAAGTTCTTTGAGAAATCTCCAAATTGCTTTCCACAGTGGCTGAACTAATTTGCATTCCTTTTGCTCTGCATCTTTATCAGCATCTGTTATTTTTGACGTTTTAATAATAGCCATTCTGATTTGTGATACAGTATCTCATTGTGGTTTTGATTTGCATTTCTCTAATAATTAGTGATAGTGAGCATTTTTATATGCTTGTTGACCATGTGTATGTCTTCTTTTTCACAAGTGTCTGTTCCTGTCCTTTGTCCATTTTTTAATGGGGTCGTTTGTTTTTTGCTTGTTGATTTGTTTAAGATTTATTAAGATTCTGGTGTTAGTCCTTTGTTGGATGTGATGTGTAGTTTGCAGTATTTTCTCCCATTCTGTAGGTTGTCTGTTTACTCTGTTGATGGTTTCTTTTGCTGTGCAGAAGCTCTTTAATTAGGTCCCACTGTCAGTTTTTGTTTCTGTTGCAGTTGTTTTGGAGTCTATGTGATGAAATCTTTGCCAGGGCCTATGTCCAGAATGGTATTTCCTAGGTTTTCTTCTATGGTTTCTATAGCTTTAACCTTTACATTTAAGTGTAATACATTTTGAGTTGATTTTTTTAACATGGTAAAGGGAAAAGGTCCAGTTTCAATCTTCTCCATATAGCCAGCCAATAATCCCTGTATTATTTATTGAAAGGGGAATAATTTTCACATTGTTTGTTATTGTCAGCTTTGTTGAAGATCAGATGGCTACATGTGTGGCTTAATTTCTGGGTTCTCTAGCCTCTTCTATTGGTATATGTGTCCGTGTTTGTACCAATACCATGCTGTCTTAGTTACTGTAGCCTTGTAGTATAGTTTGGGGTCAGATAATATGATGCCTCCAGCTTTACTATTTTTGCTTAGGATTGCTGTGCTTATTCTGGCTCTTTTTTGGTTTCAATTCAATTTTAGAATAGTATTTTTAAAATTTTGTGAAGAATGTTGTTGGTAGTTTAATAGGAATAGCATTGAACCTACAAATTGCTTTGGGTATTATGGGCATTTTAACAGTAAGATTCTTCCTATCCATGAGCATGGAATATTCTTCCATTTGTTCATATTTTCTCTGATATCTTTCAGCAGTGTTGTGTCATTCTTATTGTAGAAATCTTTGACTTCCCTAGTTAGCTGTATTCCTAGGTATGTTATTCTTTTTGTGGCTATTGTGAATGTGATTGTGTTCTTAATTTGACTCTCAGCTTAGGACATTATTAATGTATAGAAATGTGACTGATTTTTGTACATTGATTTTGTATCCTAAAATTTTGCTGAAGTTGTTTATAGAACTAGGAGCCTTTGGGCAGAGACTATGGGATTTTCTAGGTATAGAATCATATCATCTGTGAACAGAGATAGTTTGACTTTCTCTCTTCCTATTTGTATGCCTTTTATGTCTTTCTCTTGCTTGACTGCTCTGGATAGAAGTTCCAGTACTGTGTTGAATAGGAGTAGTGAGAGTGGGCATCCTTGTCTTGTGCCATTTCTCAAGGGAAATGATTCCAGCTTTTACTCATTCAGTATGATGTTGGCTGTAGGTTTGTCACAGATAGCTCTTACTATTTTGAGGTATGTTCTTTTGATGCCTAGTTTATTAAGGGTTTTAACGTGAAAGGATGCTGAATTTTACCAAAAGCCTTTTCGGCATCTATTGAGATTATCTTGTGGTTTTTGTTTTTGGTTCTGCTTATGTGATGAATCACATTTATTGATTTGCATATGTTGAAGCATTCTTGCCTCCTAGGAATAAAGCCTACTTGATCATGGTGGATTAGCGTTTTGATGTGTTGCTGGATTTTGTTTGTTAGTATTTTGTTGAGGATTTTTGTGTCTATGTTTATCAGAGATATTGCCCTGAATTTTTCTTTTTCTGTTGTGTCTCTGCCAGGTTTTGATATCAGAATGATGCTGACCTCATAGAATGAGTAAGGGATGAGTCCCTTCTCCTCAATTTTTTGGAATAGTTTCAGTAGGAGTGGTCCCGGCTCTTCTTTATATATCTGGTAGAATTTGACTGTGAAACTGTCTGGTCCAGGACTTTTCCTGTTTGGTAGGCTTTTTATTACTGATTTAATTTCTGAACTCATTGTTGGTCTGCTCAGAGTTTCAATTTCTTCCTGGTTCAATCTTGGGAGGTTCTTTCCAGGAATCTATCCATTTGTTCTCTATTTTCAAGTTTGTGTGCATACAGGTATTTGTAATAGGCCCTGACGAATTTTTGTATTTTCGTGGACTCAGTGGTTATGTCCCCTTTGTCATTTATTGTTGTGTTTATTTGGATATTCTCTCTTCTTTTCTTTAGTAGTCTGGCTAGTGGTCTACAAGTCTTTTTTTTTTTTTAAACAATTTTTGATTTTGTTGATCTTTTGTGTGGTTTTTCTTCTATTTCATTCAGTTCAGCTTTGATTTTAGTTATTTCTTTTCTTCTGCTAGCTTTGGGGTTGGGTTGCTCTTATTTTTCTCATTCTTCTAGGGGTGACATTAGGTTGTTTGTTAAAGGTTTTCTAAATTTGATGTGACCATTTAATGCTGTAGACTTTCCTCTTAACAATAATTTTGCTGTTACCCAGAGATTCTGGTGTGTTGTATCTGTTTTCATTCATTTCAAAGAATTTATTGATTTCTGCTATAATTTCATTGTTCACCCCAAAGTTACTCAAGGGTCAATTGTTTAATTTCCATGTAATCGTATGGTTTTGAGAGATCTTCTTGGTGTGGATTTTAGTTTTTATTATGTTGTGTTCTGAGTGTGTGGTTGGTATGAGTTGTTTTTTAATTTGTTGACAATTGCTTTATGGCCAAGTGTGTGATCAGTTTTGGAGTATATGCCATATGCATAGGAGAATGTGTATTCTATTGTTGGGTAAAGTGTTCTGTAAGAGGTTGTTAGGTCCATTTAGCCAAGTGTCAAGTTTGGGTCTCAAATATGTTTTTTAATATTCTGCCTTGATCATCTGTTGAATACTGTCGTGGAGTGTTTAAGTTTCCCACTATTACTGTATGGTTATCTAAGTCTCTTTGTAAGTCCTTTAAGATCTTGTTTCATGAATTTGGGTGCTACAATGTTGGGTGCATATGTATTTTGGATAGTTAAGTCTTCCTGTTCAATGAAACCCTTTATCGTTATGTAATGCCCTCTTTTGGCCTTTTTGATCATTGCTGGTTTAAAGTCTGTTTTCTTGGAGATAAAAATAGGAACTCCTGCTCTTTTTGGTTTTCCATTTGTTTGATACATCTTTCTCCCTCTATTTACTTTGAGCTTATGTGTGTCCTTGCACGTGAGATGGGTTTCTTGAAGTCAGCATATAGTTGAATCCTGTTTCTTTATCCAACTTACCAGTCTGCCTTTGAAGTGAGGTGTTTAGCCTGTTTACATTCAAGGTTAATATTGATGTGTGCTGATTTGATCATGTCATCATGTTCTTGTTAGGTAGACTTGATTGTGTAGTTGTTTTATAGTGCAAATAGTCTATGTACTTAAGTATGTTTTTGTGGTGGCCGTTAATGATCTTTCACTTCCATATTTAGAACTCCCTTAAGCAACTCTTGTAAGGCGGGTCTAGTGGTAACAAATTCCCTTAGTATTTGCTTATCTGAAAAAGATTTTATTTCTCATTCACTTATGAAGCTTAGTTTGGCTGGATATGAAATTCTTGGTTGGAATTTCTTTTCTTTAAGAATGCTGAATATAGGCCCCCAATCTCTTCTGACTTGTAGGGTTTCTGCAGAAAGGTCTATTGTTAATGTGATGGGGTTCCCTTTATAGTTAACCTGCCCCTTCTTTCTACTGCCTTAATATTATTTATTTTGCATTGACCTTGAAGAATCTGATGACTATGTGTCTTGGGGATGTTTGTCTTGTAAAGTATCTCACAAAGGTTCTCTAAATTTCCTGAATTTGACTGTTAACTTCTCCAGTGTTAACTTCTCCAATGTCTCCAGTGGAGACATTTTGGTGAATAATATCCTCAAATTTGTTTTCCAAGTTGCTTGGTCTCTCTCTCTCTCTCTTTCAGGGGTGCCAATGTGTTATGGGCTTGGTCTCTATACACAATCCCACATTCCTCAAAGGTTTTGTTCATTTTAAAAATTCTTTGTTTTTTTTTTATTTTTGTCTGACTAAAATAATTTGAAGAACTGTTCTTTGAACTCTGAGATTTGTTTCTCACCTTGGTCTATTCCACTGTTAATACTTCTGATTGTGTCACGAAATTCTTTTAGTGAGTTTTTCAGCTCTATCAGATCAGTTTTGTTCTTTCTTAAAATGCCTATTTTGCCTTTCACCTCTTGAATCACTTTACTGGATTTATTAGATTCCTTGGATTGAGTTTCAATTTTCTCCTGAATCTCAAAGATCTTCATTGCTATCCAGATTCTTAATTCTGTGTCTGTTATTTTAGCCATTTCATTCTGGTTTAGAACCATCATTGGTGAAGTGGCATCATTGTCTGGGGTAAATACCCAAGGTTCATCATCTCATGCCAAGGAAATCAAGTATGCACATGCAAGAAGTAAGTTTAGGAGTGGAGGTTTAACAGGCAAAAGAAAGAAAAAGGAGAACAGCTCTCTCTCTTGTTTTAGAGAAAGGTGCCCAAATGGGACTTCTGGCAGACAGTGGAGTGCTCAGGATTTTATAAACAAGCTTGAGGAGGCAGTGTCTGATTTATATAGGACCCAAAGATTGATTAGACTAGGTTGACATTTACATAGCATGTGAGGAAGCTGGCTGTCCCACCCTAATATTATTACGCAAATAGGATATTTGCCCCATCAGCACCATGTTGTCTTCAATTTACTGTACATATGGTTTGGCAAAGAAAAGGAAAGATGGAGCTGACATTTTGAACATGCCTACTCCCCAGGTAGCCCCTTTCCTACTGGCATAGCTGCCATCACTTCCCCATGCAAGCTTCTAGCTTGCCTTTCTATGTCTGCAGCTCGATTTTACAGGCTGCTCTTTGTTAGAAAAGAAAATGATTTGGGGGCTGCTTTTCATTAAAAGGAAAAACTTACTAAAGACTTTCTTACCTCACTATCTGTCTAAGTAATTTATTTTTAACTCCTATATCATTGAGGAGCTAGTGTGGTCATTTGGGAGTAAGAAAACACTCTTGTTTTAGAGTTGCCAGAGTTTTTACATGGGTTTTTTTCTCATCAGTGTGGGCTGATGTGCCTTTAACTGTGGTGTAATTTGAGTATAGTCAGTTGAATTTGTTTCTGGATTTTTCAGAGGGCTGATGCTTTGTGCAGGGTCTTTATTTGTGGCTGAATTTTTGTCCTTGATTTCATGGGGAGGTATGTTAGCAAAGTATTTTTGGTGTTAAAGTTTGGGCTTCCATCCAGTAGATGGCACTTAACCATAATGGCTGGTAGATAGGCTCTTACCCAGCCACATGGTTCCTCTGTATTTCCTCAATTACAGCCATGCTGTCTCTCAGTGCTCTGAGAGTGTGGGTCCCTCTCCCACTCAAGTGCTGGCCATATATCTCAGCTTGGCACTCCCAGGCTGTGCACTATAGTCCTTTTGGGAGCCCAGGCTTTTTGTTCTCTCCTCAGCTTGAGGGTGGCAGGAGTGGGGACCTTGACAGCGGCAATCGCAGAGGTCCTTTCACTTGTCTTTGAGGGATTCACTCCAGAGAAGCACAGAGCTGCTACCAATCAGAATGATCAGCTGGGGGTGGGGCAACTGCATTATGGGCCTCAAGCCACGGGGCCTTTCCTGGTGAAGAGCTGGAGGATTGGAGGCTTGCTGTAAAATCAGTCTGGCCTTTTCTCCACAGAGCAGCTGTGGCATGGAGGTGTGAACAAAGCACTTGGGCTCTTTGTTCCTGGCCCAATCTGGTGGCAGCCAGGGTGTGTATCCACTGCAGTGGAAGTTATAGAGGGGCTGTCAGTCGCCTCAGGAAACTCTATCCCAGAAAGACATGGATTTGCTGCCAACAAGAACATTCAGGTGGGAGTGGGATGGCTGTGCTGCAGGTCCAAGCCAGGGGATGAAGAGCAGAGAGATCAGGGGCTCACCAGGAAGCAGACTGGACTCTTTTGGATATGATAGCTTCAGTGTGCTGGAGGTACAAGCAAAACAATCAGTGTCTTCATTCACTTCACAGCACAGTTGGTTTAAAATAATAATAGCAACTATGCATTCAATTATGTACACTTATGTGTATATCTTAGGTATATATGTCTATCTGTGCTTATATATGCTTACATATAAGTAAAATGAATGACAGCAGTGATACAAGGGATATAAGGGAAGAGTTTGAATTATTTTGTTATTATAAGATAACTGCACTAGCTGTGAAATGGTATAGTGTTTTTGGAAGTTGCCTTGAAATAGTTATACAAGCATATTGCAAACTCTAAGGCAACCACTAAAATAAGTGAAAAAGGCATAACTGATATATGTTAAGAGAGGAGAGAATATGGAAACATATTAAAGTGTTCAATTAAAACCACAAAAGGTAGAGAAAGAGTGAAAGAAAAAATAAGAACAAAGAACAAGAACAACAAATAGAAAACACTAACAAATATGGTAAATATTAATTCAACTATATCGATAATCACTTTCAATGTCAATGGTATAAAATAACCAGTTGAAAGACAGAGATTGGCAGAGTGGATGAAAAAAATGACACAACTACATGTTGTCTACAAGAAATCTACTTTAAATATAATGACACATATAGATTAAAAGTAAATGGATGGGCTGGGTGTGGTGGCTCACATCTGTAATCCCATTACTTTTGGAGGCCAAGACAGGAGGACTGCTTGAGTTCAGGAGTTTGAAACTAGCTTGGGCAACATAGTGAGACCTTGTCTCCATTAAAAAAAAAAACAAAAAACTGTGTGTGGTGGGATGTGCCTGTAGTCCCAGCTCCCAGCTACTTAAGAGGCTGAAGCAGGAGAATTGCTCGAACCCAGGAGGTCGAGGCTGCAGTGAGCCATGATCACTCCAGCCTGGGTGACAGCAAAAACTTGCAGGAGAGAAAGAAAGAAAGAAAGGAAGAAAGAAAGAAAGGAAGGAAGAAAGAAAGAAAGAAAGAAAGAAAGAAAGAAAGAAAGAAAGAAAGAAAGAAAGAAATGAAGAAAGAAAGAAAGAAAGAAAGAAAGAAAGAAAGAAAGAAAGAAAGAAAGAAAGAAAGAAAGAAAGAAAGAAAGAAAGAAAGAAAGGAAGGAAGGAAGGAAGGAAGGGGGGGCGGGGAGGGGAAGGGAGGGGTGGGGAAGGGAGGGGAAGGGAAGGGAAGGGAAAAGGAGAAATATTCCATGCTAACAGTAATGAAAAGAAAGCAGGAATCACTGTATTAATTTCGAGCACAGTGGACTTCAAAACAAGGAAAGTTAGCAAGGGTAAAGAAGGACATTACTTAATAATAAAGAAATCAGTTACCCAAAAATACAGAACAATCCTTAACATGTATGTGCCTAACAGAGTAAAAATACATGAGGCAAAAACTAATTATGCTGGAAGGAGAAATCGGTTAATCCACCATTATAGAGGAAGATTTCAGTGCCTCCTATCAGAAATGAACAGATCCAGCAGGCAGGAAATCAGTAAGGACATAGTTTTACTCAACAGCATCATCAATCATCTGGACATCTGTAACTCTCTACAACAATAGCCGAATACACTTTCTTCTCAAGCTCATGTGAAATATTAACCAAAATAGACCACATTCTTGGCCATAAAGCACACTTTAAGAGATCTAAGAGAATAGAAATGTCATATAATATCTGCTGTATATCATAATGAAATTAAACTAGAAATCAATAACAGAAAGATAATTGGAAAATCCTCAACTACATGGAAATCAAACAAAAATAACACATGAGTCAAAAGAGAAATTTCAAAAGAAATTTTTAAAAATTTGAACTAAATTAAAATGAAAACACAACTTATACATGTTTGAGGGGTGCAGGAGAAGCAGTGCTTAAAGGGCAATTTATAGCATTGAATATGTATATATTAGAAAAGAAGGGAGATCTAATATCAATCATCTAAGCTTCTACCTTAGGAAACTAGAAAAGGAAGAGCAAATTAAATTCAAGGTAATCAGAAGAAAAGAAATAATAAAAATCAGAACATAACGCAGTTGAAGATAGGAAATCAATAGGAAAAAATCAATGAAACCCAGTGCTCATTCTCTGAAAAGACCTAGAAAATAGGTAAGCTTCTAGCTAGGCCAATCAAAAAAAAAATCTTCATATCAGAAGTGAAACCGGAGACATGACTAGAGATCCCATGGACAATAAAAGGATAATCAAGAAATATTGTAATCAACTGCATGAACACAAATTTGATAAGGTAGATGAAAGGGACCAAATCCTTGAAAGACACTATCTGCCAAAGCAAGAAGAAAGAGGCAATCTAAATAGACCTATATCTATTGCAGAAATTGAATCAATAATTAATAACCTTTCAAAACAGAGAGCACCAGGCCCAGATGGGTTCACTGTTAAATTTTACCATACATTTAAGGAAGAAATTATACCAATTCTCTACAATCTCTTCCAGAATATAGAAACAGAGGGAATACTTCCTAACTCATTGTATGAGGTCAACATCACCATAATATTCAAACCAGACAAAGGCACTGCAAGTGAACAAAACTACAGTCCAACATCTCTCATGATCATAGATGCAAAAGTCCTCAACAAGATATTAACAAATCAAATTCAGCAATGAATAACAAGAATTATATATCACACCCATAGTGAGATTTATGCCTGGTGGGCAACTGGTTCAACATTCAAAAATTAATTAATGTAATTCATCACATCAACAATCTAAAGAAGAAAAGTCACATGATCATATCAATGGATACATAAAAATCATATTATAAAATTCAAGATGCTTTCACAATCAAGCTTTCAGTAAACTAGGAATAGAGACACTAGATAAGGAATATTGAAGGGTGACATAATATGCCACCTCAAAATATGCCACTTTGACATAGTATTGCTTTGGACTAAAGGCACTTAAAAAACATCAGTTGCAGGAAGGCATCCTAATATTCCCCTTTTCTTCCTGAAAATAGAAGAGAAAAACTCATAGGAAAGATGCTCCCTCTATAGCAGGAGAAAAGAAACATTCTTCAATAGAGAGTCATACCCAGAGAATTCTGGGCAAACAGATCCTGTTAAAATAATTCTACCTTCCATTAGCCTCCCCACATAATTTAGTTACTTTTCCATGACTACCTCTCTTTGTTCAACCTAATATAAAAGCATACAAGTTTGCCACTTTTGGGGGTCATCATTTCCTTATGAGGACTCCATATCATGTAAAATGTAAATTCAATTTGCATGCTTTTCTCCCATTACTCTCTTATGTCAATTTAATTCTCAGGCTTAGCTGGGACTTTACAAGGGTAGATGTAAAATTTTGCTTCCCCTACAATATTTATCAAAAAACTGACAGCTAACATTACACTTAACGATAAGAAATGAGAAACTTTCCCACTAAGATTGTGAACAAGGCAAGGATGGTATTCTTACCACTTCTTTTCAGCATCATACTGGAAGTCCTAGCTAACCAAATAAACCAAATTTTTTTTTAAAGCATACTGACGGGGAAGGAGAAATGAAAACCACCTTTGTTCACAAACGACACAGTCATCTATGTAGAAAGTCAGAAACAATAAACCGGAAAATAAAACCTCCTAAAACTGATAAGTACACCAAGGCTGCAGGATGTATGGGTATTATACAAAGTCAATCTGTTTTCTATATACCAGTAATGAAAAGTGGAATTTTAAGTTAAAAATACAATAACATTTACATTTGTGCCCCCCAAAATGATACACTTTTGTGTAAATCTAACAAAATATGTGCAAGATCTACATGAGGAAAGCTGATGAAAGAAATCAAAGAGGAGCCCAGTAGTAGAAGAGATATTCCATGTTTATGGAGAGGCAGACTCATTATTGTCAGGACATCAGTTCTTCCTAACTTGATCTATAGGATCAACACAATCGCAATTAAAATTCCAGCAAGTTATTTTGTGGATATCAATAAAGTGATTGTAAAATTTTTGTGGAAAGGCAAAAGACCCAGAATAGCCAGCACAATGAAGGAGAAACACAAAATTGGAGGATGAAGAGTGCCTGACTTTAAGACACACAACAAAGCTATGGTAACTAAGTTGGTGTGGTACTGGCAAAAGTATAGGCAAACAGATCGATGGAAAAGAGAGGCCAGAAATAGACCTATATAAATAGATTCAATTGATCTTTTGACAAAGAAGAAAATGCAATGCAATGAGGAAATGATAGCCTTTTCAACAAATGTTGCTGGAGCAGTTGGACATTCCACATGCAAAAAATATGAATCTAGATTCAGATTTTGCACCCTTCACAAAAGCTAATTCAAAATAGATCACATACATAAATGTAAAGCGCAAAAGTCTAAAACTACCAGAAGATAACACAGGAAAAGATCTAGATGACCCTGGGTTTGGTGATTACTTTTTAAAGACAACACCAAAGTCAGAATCCATAAAAGAAAGAAAGCTAGAATAGATAAACAGAAAGAAAAATAGATGATTGAAAGCTAGCTAGATAGAATGGATTAAACAAATTATATTACTACTATGGATTTTGCCTCTTCCTTTTAAAATTTTTAATATGGCAAGTAGAAAATTTTTAATTATACATGTGGCAATTATCTATTTTTATGTAACAAATAATCCCAGAATCTAGTGGTTTAAATCAATGATTTCTCTCATAATTGTGTGGATTGGGAATTTAGGCAGTATTGAGTGGGCAATTCTTCTGCACCATGTTGTGTGGACTGAGGGCAGTTAGTGGTATTCAAGTGGCAGATAGGTTGTTCTGAAGGGCCCAAGACAGCTTTGTTGCTTATATGCCTGGTGCCTTCGCTGGAAGTTTGCTATATCTGGGCACATCTCCATGTATTTCCGTGTAGTCTCAGGCATCTCTAGATGTTCTCCAGCATGCAAGTCAGACTTCTTTCATGGAGTTCAGGCTCCAAGAACCCATGCTTCAAGCGACAGAAAGTGGAGGTTGCTAGTTTCTTAAAACCTGCACCTGAGAATTGGCACAGCACCACTTTCCTTGTGTTCAATTGGTTGAAGCAATAACAAATTCCACCCATAGCAAGTTATAGGAGATATAAATTCCACCTCTCAATTGGAGCAGTTTCGATATGTGCCCATTTTCAGTTTATTAACTTAATCCAGTGCAGTGGTTCTCAGATTTTAGCCTGCATCAAAATCACCCAGAGGGCTTGTCGAACCTCCTGTCATTGTGACCCACAGCCAGAATTTCTGAATCAGTGGGTCTCAGGTGGAGCTCCACTGATATTTCTTTGTCAGAATTTTCATTTCTAACAAGGTCAGAGGTGCTGCTGGTGGTGGTGGTGATGGTCCAGGATCACACATGGAGAACCAAAGGTCCAGATTTCAACATGACTAACAGAACAATTCTTACCCACTCTTCAACTGACCCCATTGCAATCTTTACTCTAAACCAGCCCAGTGTATCTCCATTTACTATGATATGCTCATGTATACTATTTTACTATTACATATAATACAATACCAGGCACAGTTCTTATTGACTCAAACAACAGGCAAGGATATATTTTTATCATCAGCACCTGGAATAAGCAGAGACTAAGAAGCAGGTTGTAAATGTCAGATACTAGTGTCTTATGCGGCAGCATTCTGTAGGTGTAAATTACTTACTATATTATTTATCTATTGCTGCATAATACATTACCCTAAGACATGAAGACTTAACACAACAAGTTTCAAGTCAGGAATCTAGCAGCAGCTTAGCAGAGTAGTTCTGCCTTAAGGTCTATCATGAAGCAGCAGTCAATTCCCAGCCAGGCTGCAAACATCTCAAAGTTCAAATGGGAGAGGTGGGAGAGGATCTGCTTCTGAGCTTACTCCACAGCTACTGGTAGGTCTCAGAAGATTCACTTCTAAGCTCACTCGCATGGCTAGTAGAAGGCCTCAATTATTTGCCACATGGGCTTCTCCACAGGGCTGCCTTATGACCTGGTTTCCTCCAGAGTAAATCAATCCAAGAAAGAGAGAAAGATTGCTCGAGATGGAAGCCACAGCTTTTTTGTAACCTAACCTTGGAAATGATATTCCATCACTCTGCCCTGTTCTATTTATAAGAAGTCAGTAAAAGGGGAGGAGATTCCACATGGTCATTATACAGGAAATATTAGGAGGCAGTAATCACTGGAGCTCCTCTTAGAGGCTGCCTACCATGTTAAAAACAAACTTGTAAAACCTAATGAATTAGTAAGTTGAGTACTGACAATAATGTATACTGTCTATCTTGAGAAGACTGTGACTTAAAACACACCATGTGCCCTAAGAAAATCGATTAAGTGTAATTTGAGTATACTGCCATTTATCTTGCTCTGTGGTAGTGAAATTATAAAGTGGGTCTACTATAGCATTTTGAAATATAGTTAATAATTATAGTAACAATAATAATGGCAAGTTATTATGCCTAGTCATTCCTGAAAGAACTTTCTCTCTGTTGACTTCCTATCTGAGCTAATGCTTTCCTCCAAATACCAAAGCCAGTAACTGTAGCTTTACTGACAATCAGTAGTTTTCAAGAGGCAGCTATGTCAACTTAAGTATTTTCTAGAGCCCAGTTTATACCGTTCCTATTTCCAGGTTCTCTGGATCTTAAAAAATGATAGGTGGAGATGGAGGGAAGTAACATTCTAGGGTCAGAACTCAGTGAAAGCAAATGTCACAAATTTTGCTCACAAGGTAATTTTAGTACACTGCCATTTATCTTGTTCTGTGAAATTTGTGAGCAAATTTCCCTGGAGAGTACAGGGAAACCAATTGTTGTGCTTAGCTGAAGTTAAGTACTGCATGAAGGTAGTTAAGTCTGGAAAAAATGATACAGTCAGCTTGTATAGGGCTAAGAGACTGGACATATTCTGCGGTAAATATAGAACTGGTAATGGTTCTCTAAAGAGAGGGGAACAATCAATCCTCATTACCTTCTTGGGAAAAAAAAATTCTGATGATGATTAAGATGAAAAATTTTGAAATCACAGTAACACTCATTCAATTAAAGCATTTTGTCACAATGATGGGAAAACACTGTGAAGCAAGAGACATGGGAATGCTTAATGGATAACTCCATTCATGAAACACAGCATACCCAGGCAACAGACAGTTGCTAAAGCAACACAAATTTCACTATAAAGAACTAAGTCAGAAGCTTTTCTCTCTGAATAATTTTGAATAAAGTGTACCTGGAATGCATGGTGGGGTACAAAACAGACAACTATTACTAAAAGGAAGAAGAAACTCTTGATTTGGGCTCTATACTCTTGATGGGTCCACATGTCACGCCAAAGAGCCTTTAGCAGTTGAATGATGACAGCTGTCTGTATCAGGAAGAGGATCACAACCATCGTCATCATAATGACAATCACAGATTAGTTCATGATAATGAATTCTCCACGTTTGAGATCTTTGCAGAACTCAAAGCATTGTTGTTCTGAGTAACTTGGATCTATGCCATACTGTAAAAAAAAAAAAAAAAAAAAAAAAGGCAAAAAATGAGGCTGCCTACCATCCAAATAATATTGTTTAAAACTACTACATGGTATTTTTGTAACTGTTGCATTTGGAGGTTCTTAAAATAAATGAGTAAATAGAGTATGACAATGGCCACATAGAAAACAAAAGTAAAGTACATATGCCCATATAATGTGCTGCTAACCACTTGGCAGGTAAAGAATCCAAGCTCGCAGATGACTAAGACATAATAGCTGAGGCAGAATGGAAGGCTTACCAGGAGGATGGAGTGTAGCACTATGATATTGAAGATGATTGTAGCAATCATTGATTGGCTATTCTTTTTGAAGATCATACGTAACATCATAACCATTCCTGTAGTGCTACCAAGTAAAATCACACTGTACAGTGTCATGAGAATCATCTTATGATGCATGTCACAGTGATCTAAGTCTATGTTTGAGGAGTCTGCCAGGGTGGTTGTATAGAGCATCTCCATGTTTTGCCACACAGAGCTTGGACGAACCCCTAAATAAAAAGTTTTACAAAATAATGATAAACATATTGAAACTAAACAACTGTGTATTAACGTTACTGAACTTGGCAACTCCAGATAATTATTTTAAAACCAAACCTATATACCAAAAAAAATTGTCAGAGATTCCACCCCATTGCCAAACATACTTAAGAGACAGAAGTTAGTGAAATAAATTAACAACAAAAATTTGTTTGAATGTAAAATTCAGAGCTGTGCACCTACAGACAAGTTTAAGCACACATATCAGGTTCAGGGCTGGTATGAGACATATTAGCTTCAGGGGTAAAATTTAAGGAAAGGCCAAAGACTCAGGAAACAAAATAAATAATATTTTGAAGCAATATTTTTTAAATAAAAACTAATGCAAAATATCATGAACAAAATAACAAAAGTTTAAGTAAATGCAGGATCAGTATACATCCAGTCCACATTTAGGTCAGATATATAAAGGTCATTCTCCTATTGTCATGCGATCCAATTGGGGAAATGTAGAGAAAAATACACTAATCATGTAATTATTGTAAGAAGGCATATCAGACAACATTTTAGAATATTTTCTGTGGAATCTATTTATTGCAGGATCTGGCCAAGAGCCCACAATGCAATGGGGCTCTTTCTTTGTTCCCAGGTGGATTGGCAGGTCGAGAAATAATAGACACACACAAGATAGTGAAAGTTGGGTCCAGGGTGGTCACTGCCTTCTGGTCCCACGATGCCAACAATGCACTGGATATGCCAGCATTTATTATTAAGTTTAGTGAGGACAGGGGTAGGTTAGTGAGGGATTTAGGGTCATTTGATTATGAGATGAGATGGTCACATGGGGATGAAGTAATTCTTTAACATAACATCTGTATGCAGAAGTACAGTATACAGAGATAAGAATTTACAACATAGTGTGTGCATCATTAATTTCTAACAGAGCCTTAAAACGTAAACAGTCTTTCCATAACCTATGATTAGCAAGATATTAATCAGCCATAACAGTTGCAGCAAAAGCTGGTTACGAACAATCCATATAAACAGGACGTGAAGCTAGACAACTGGTTAGACCAGAAATTCTCAGAAGGGAGTATGCCTTAACCCTAAAGAGGCCTAGAAGAGCCGTGGCAAGATGAGGGCATTTATAGCACTATCTTATCCATATGAACAGTCACCCTCATGCATCCGTTTATAGGCTCTCCACGAGGGTTGCATTCCATTCCCAGAGCTATGAACATCTGCTTTACTAGGATAGGAATCTTGGTGATGTGAAACCTCCCTGACTGCACGTCCATTCATAGGCTCTCTGCAGGGGGAAGCACATCACGCACTGTTGGCTCATTCTGGCTGTCCAACCTGGCATTGTCTTTACACAATCCTGCATGCAATTTTGTATTTACAATAATCAGGAGCATTTCATCTTTTATCCTATAGCAATAGTTTCAGGGGGTCTCCCTATATCTATTAAGCAGAAAGTAGTATATAATATATATGTTTAATATATAGTCCTTTCTTCTTCTTAGACCTGAATCTCTTCTTGCACTGATGTGGTACATTTTGGTGAAATGTTGGGGATTGAAGATGGGTTCCTTTTAGTTTTTATTTGAATTTTCCAGGTGTGGGAGTTTAAGGGGCAGTGATCATGTAGCAGAAGGACAGAACATTGTCGATCTGCCACCCTGCAAATAAGCACCAACTCTGTCATTTGGTTACTGTGGGCCTGCCATGAGTTACTTGACTTCTTAGGGCTTCAGCTGTGAAACAAGAAAAGTTGTACTGCCTGCCTTAAAGGGCTATTGAAAAGTTAAGTAAATTGGCAGGGCGCGGTGGCTCATGCCTGTAATCCCAGCACTTTGGGAGGCCAAGGCAGGTGGATCGCAAGGTCAGGAGTTCGAGACCAGCCTTGCCAATATGGTGAACCTCTCTCTCTACCAAAAAAAAAAAAATTAGCTGGGCATGATGGCACACTCCTGTAGCCCCAGCTACTCGGGAGGCTGAGGCAGAAGGATCTCCTGAACTCCAAAGGCGGAGGTTGCAGTGAGCTGAGATCACGCCACTGCATTCCAGCTTGGGCATCAGAGTGAGACTCCATCTCAGAGAAAAAAAAAAAAAAGCCATATAAATGTTATGGTTCTTAAGGCAAAACCACAACCACAAGATGACATTATTTGCCTCTTCCTGTCTGCTATAAGTAGGGGCAGAAACATAGTTATGATCCATAAGATTATGGTTGCATCAATAGCTATTTAGTAAATATCTAACTATTTAAAAACAAACAATAACTTTTCCAGATCTTGTTCTGACAGTATGAGAAACTCAGGCACCAACAGCTCAAAATGTTCTCTCTGGGAAGACCTGTGTCATTTTCTTCATGTATTTCCTACCTACCTGGCCACATTGGAGTTTGATTGTATCAGAGTGAAAAGGTATTCCACAGTGAAAGTCTAAATATCTTAGAGCTTTTCCTCTGCTACTACAGAATCTTCTTAGAATAACTAAGCTTTTTGTTTGTGATAAATTATATTGGACTTGGCATATTTACTACCCTCAATAAGATTTTATGGCAACTTAAAAACATAATTACAACTGATATAATGATCTAAGTTTTATGTGTTAAAATATTCATTTTTTAGAAGTATGTGTGTATATATATATAAATGTAAAGCTTATAAGCTTTTGGGTGAAATAGAGTAGGTTTATATGACTTAATAAGCAATAAATATGATACTGATTCAGTTTTAAAATATTGGTCATCCTCAGGTCTAAGCATACATGATCTTTTAAAATAATTTCAAAAGAATGAAAACCTAAATTGTTTACCAGTTCCATGGTTTATATGAACATATCCCCTAAGGCAGTGTGATATTTGGAAATGGACAGGTAGCGCCACACCTTACTAGCTGGGGAATCATGAGACAGATACTTAACTCTGTAGCTGTTTCTTCAGCTATAAAAATGAGAATGATAATGCCTATTTTGTAAGATTTTTGTGGGCAGGAAGTTAGATCACATCTGCAAAGAACCTAACAGACTCTCTGACATATTATAGGTTACTGAAGTGCCAATGGCCTTTCTCTTTCTATAATGTCCACAAAGATATTTCACAAACACAACGTGCAAGAGCCCATTCTGCTTAAGTTGCCTCTCAGAAACCTACAAATGTTTAAATTCATAAGGACAAATACAGAAGGAGGGGAGAAGTTACACAATTACTTTTCATATCCCTCAAGACCCTATCCTATGACTGCACCACCACTCATAACATTATCTTTCAAAAGCCTGTAATTTCTGGGATGATACTTGCTTATTAAAACCAAGTAAAGACATTTTTGGATCTGTATTATACTCAGAAACAAATGGCTACACAAACTACTTACTTGTTCTTTTCCTGTTACAATTTGCTTAATATCACAGTGGGTGTACAACCTGTAATATTATTTGTAATATCATCGTAGGGGAATATTATCCCTAATATCATAGTGGGTGTACACCTGCTGTGTACACACTGTGATATTATTCATAATAACTTAGGGGGATGTTACTTCTAATATCACAGTGGGTGTACACCCTGTCATATTATTTGTAATACCTTAGGGGGATATTACTGCGAATACTATAGTGAATGTACACACTATGATATTATTCATAATATCTTAGGGGGATTTGACTCCTAATATCACAGCGGGTGTACACCCTGCGACATTATTTGCAATATCTCAGGGAAATATTACTCAAAATATCACAGTGAGAGTAGACCCTGTGATATTATTTGTAATCTCTTAGGGGGATATTAGTCCTAATATCACAGTATGTGGACACCCTGTGATGTTATTCATAATATCTTAGGGGGATATTCATCCTAGTATCACAGTGGGTGTACACGCAGTGTGTATACCCTGTGATATTATTTATAGTATCTTAGAAGGATATTCATCCGAACATCACAGTGCATGTACACCTGGGGTGTAGACCCTATGATATTATTCATAGTATCTTAGAAGGATATTCTTCCTCCTATCACAGTCCGTGTACACCTGGTGTGTCCACCCTGTGACATTATTCATAATATCTTTGGGGGATATTTCTCCCAATATCACAGTGGGTGTACTCCCGGGGTTTACACCATTTGATATTCTTCATAATCTCTTAGGAGTATGTTCCTTTTCGTATCACAGTGGGTGTACACCCAGTGATATTATTTGTAATATCTTAGAGGAATATTACTTCTAATATCAAAGTGGGTGTATACCTGGTGATATTAAGAGTAATGTCTCAGGGGGCTATTACTTCTAGTATCACAGTGGATATACAAACAGTGTTATTAGGAGTCATATCTCAGAAGACTATGACTCCTAATATCACCGTGGGTGTACACCTGGTGATATTATTCATAATATCTTAGGAGGATATTACTCCTAATATCACAGTGGATGTACACCCTTGATACTATTCATAATACCTTAGGGGCATATTACTCCTAATGTCACAGTGGGTGTACACACGTGATACTATTCATAATATTTCAGGGGGATATTACTCCTAATTTCACTGTGGGTGTACCCCGGTGATATTATTGGTCATATCTCAGGGGAATATTACTTCTAATATCACAGTGGGTATACACCTGGTGATATTATTCATAATATCTTATGGGGATATTCTTCCTAACATCACAGTGGGTGTACACCCTGTAATATCTTCAGGGATTCTTCTCCTGATATCACAGTGAGTGTACACCCTGTGATATTATTCATAATATCTTAAAAGAATATTCTTTATGATATCACAGTGGGTGTACACCATGTGGTATTATAAGGAATATCTTAGGGTGATATTCCTCCTCATATCACAGTGGCTGTACAACCTGTGATATTATTCATAATATCTTAGGGGGAAATTTCTCCTAATATCACAGTGGGTGTACATCCTGTTGTATTATTTGTAATATTTTTGGGAGATATTTATCCTAATATCACAGTGGGTGTACACCCTGTGATATTATACATAATACCTTAGGGAAATAGTCCACCTATTATTACAATAGGTGTACACCCTGTGTTATTATTCATATTATATTAGGGGATATTCCTTCTAATATCACAGTGGGTGTACATCCTGTAATATTATTTATAATATATTAGGGGGATATTCCTGCTAATATCACAGTGGTGTGCACCCTCTGATGTTATTTGTAATATCTTAGGGGGATTTTTCTCCTAATATCACAGTAGGTATACACTCTGTGATATTATTCATAATATCTTTCAGTGATATTCCCCCTAATATCACATTGGGTGTACACACTGATATTATTCGTGGTATCCTAGGGGTATATTTTTCCTAATATCTTAGTGGGTGTACATCCTGTGATATTATTTATAATATCTTAGGGGGATATCTCTTCTAATGTGACAGTGGGTGTACAACCTGTGATATTATTTGTAATATCTTAGGGGGATATTCCTCCTAATATCACAGTGAGTGTACACCCTGTGATATTATTTGTAATATCTTAGGAAGGTATTTCTTGTATCACAATGGGTGTAAACCCTGTGATATTATTTGTAATATCCTAGGAGGGATTCCTCTTAATGTCACAGTGGGTGTACACCCTGTGATATTATTCGTAATGTATTAGCGGTATATTTTTCCTAATATCACAGTGAGTGTACACCCTGTGATATTATTTGTAATATCTTAAGGTGATATTCCTCCTAATATCACAGTGGGTGTACACCTGGTGATATTATTTGTAATAGAGAGGTATTCCTCCTAATATCATGGCGGGGGGGAACCCGATGAAGTTTTTCAAAATATCTTAGAGGAATAGTCCTCCTAATATCACAGTGTGTGGACAACCTACGATATTATTTGTAATATCTTAGGGGGATATTCCTCCTAATGTCTCAGTAGGTTTACGCCCAGTGTGTACACTCGGTGATATTATTCGTAATATCATAGGATGATATTCCTCCTAATATCAAAATGGGTGTACACCCTGTGATATTATGTGTAATATCCAAGGGGGATATTTTTTCTAATATCACAGTGAGTGTACACCCTGTGATATTATTTGTAATATCTTAAGGCGATATTCCTCCTAATATCACAGTGGGTGTACACTGGTGATATTATTTGTAATATCTTAGAGATGTATTCCTTCTAATATCATGGAGGGGGAAACCCGATGATGTTTTTCGAAATATCTTAGAGGAATATTCCTCCTAACATCACAGTGTGTGGACAACCTACTATATTTTTTGTAATATCTTAGGGGGATATCACCCCTAATATTTCAGTAGATGTACGCTCAGTGTGCACACCTGATGATATTATTTGTAATGCCTTAGGGGGCTGTTAATCCTAATATCACAGTGGGTGTACACTCAGTGATGATATTTGTAATGTCTTAGGATATCACAGTGGGTGTACACCCAGTGTGTACAACCGGTGATATTATTCACAATATCTTAGAGTGGCATTACTCCTGATATCACAGTGAATGTACACCCGATGTGTACACCCAGTGATATTAGGAGTAATATCTCAGGGGCATATTACTGCTAACATCACAGTGGGTGTACCCCCGGTTATATCGCAGTGGGTGTACACCCGGTGTTTACACCTGGTGATATTATTCGTAATATCTTAGGTGGATATTCCTTATAATACCATGGTGGGTGTAAACCTTGTGTTATTATTCATAACATCCTCAGGGAATATTTATCCTAATATTACAGTGGGTGTACCCCCTGAGATATTATTAGGAATATCTTAGGAAGATATTCCTCCTAATATCACCGTGAGTGTACAACCTGTGATATTATTTGTAATATCTTGGGGGATGTTCCTCCTAATAACACTGTGGGTGTACACCCTGTGATACTATTCATATTATCTTAGGGGGATATTTTTCCTAATATCACAGTGGATGTATACCTGGTGATATTATTCCTAATATATCAGGAAGCTATTTCTCCTAATATCATGGTGAATGTGCACCTGCTCATATTATTCGCAATATCTTACAGGGATATTACTCCTAATACCACAGTGGGTGTACACCCGGTAATATTATTTATAATATCAGGAGGATAGTACTCCTAATATCACAGTGGGTGTACACCTAGTGATAGTATTTGTAATATGTCAGGGAGATTTTACTTTTAATATAGCAGCATGTATACAAGCGGTGATATTATTCTTAATATCTCAGAAGGATATTACTCCTAATATCATACTGGGTGTACACCCAGTGATATTATACGTAATATCTCAGATGGATAATACACCTAATATCACAGTGGGTGTACACCCGGTGATATTATTTCTAATATCTTAGGGAGAAATTACTCCTAATGTCACAGCGTGTGTACACCTGGGGTGTACATGCTACAATATTATTTGTAATATTTTGGGGGATATTTCTTCTAATATCACAGTGTGTGTACAACCTGTGAAATTATTAGTAATATCTGAAAGGGATATTTCTCCTAATATCACAGCGGTTGTACCGACCATAATATTATTCGTAATATCATAGGAGGATATTCCTCCTAATATTAGAGTGGGTGTGCACCCTGTGATATTATTCATAATATCTTAGGGGGATATTCCTCCTAATATCACAGTGAGCATACACTCTGTGATATTATTCGTAATATCTTAGGAGGACATTCCTTTTAATATAACAGTGGGTGTACACTCTGTGATATTATTCTTAATATCTTAGGGGAATATTTTCCTAATATCACAATGTGCATACACCTTGTGATATTATTCATAATACCTTACAGGAATACTCCTAATATCACAATGACTATACAGCCTGTGATATTATTCTTAATATCTTAGGGAGATATTCCTCCTAATATCACAACGGGTTTACACCCTGTAATATTATTCATAATATCTTAGGAAAATATTCCTCCTAGTATCACAGTGGTTGTACACCTGTGATGTTATTTGTAGTATCTTAGGGGGATATTTTTCCTAACATCACAGAGGGTGTGCACTCTGTGATATTATTCCTAATATCTTTGGAGGATATTCTTCCAACTATCACAGTGGGTGTATGCCCTGTGATATTATCCATTATATCTTAGGGGGATATTCCTCCTAATATCACAGTGGGTGTACATTCAGTGATATTATTCATAATACCTTAGGGGGATATTCCTGGTATCACAGAAGGTGTACACCCTATGATATTATTTTTAATATTTTAGAGGTATATTCCTCCTAATATCACAATTGGTGTACACCTGGAGATGTTATTAGTAATATTTTAGAAGGGTATTCCTCTTAATATCACACTGGGTTTACTCCCGGTGATATATTTGTAATATCTTAGGGGGATATGCCTCCTAATATCACAGTGGGTGTACACCTGGTGATATTATTCCTAATATCTTAAGTGATATTACTCTTAATATCACAGTGGGTGTACACCTGGTGTGCACACCCATTAATATTATTCATAATATCTTAGAAGGATGTTACTCCTAATATCACAGTAAATATACACTGGTGTGTACATCTGGTGATATTATTTGAAATATTTTAGGGGAATTTTCTTCCTAATATCACAGTGGGTGTATACCCTGTGATATTATTCATAATATCTTAGGGTGCTATTCCTCCTAATATAACTGTGGGTGTATGCACTGTGATATTATTTGCATTATTGTAGGAGGCTATTTCTCCAAATATCACAGTGGGTGTATACCCTGTGATATTATTTATAATATCTAAGGAAGATATTCCTCCTAATGTCATTGTAGATGTACATCTGGTGATATTATTCATGATATCTTAGGGGGATATTACTCCTAATATTGTAAGTGTAGACCGGTGATGTTATTCATACTATGTCAGGGAGATATGACTCCTAAGATCACAGTGGGTGTACACCAGGTGATATTATTCATAATGTTTCAGGGGGATATTACTCCTAATTTCACTGTGGGTGTACACCTGGTGATATTATTCATAATATCTGTGGAGGAGATTATTCCTATTATCACAATGGGTGTACACCGGTGATATTATTAGTGATATCTCAGGGGGATATTACTCCTAATATCACATTGGTGTACACCTGGTGATACTGTTTGTGATATCTCAGGAGGATATTACTCCTAATATCACAGTGGGTGTACACCCAGTGATAATATTTGTAATACCTCAGGAGGATATTACTCCTGTTATCTCAGTGGGTGAACACTCGGTGATATTATTCATAATATCTTACAGGGCTATTCTTCCTAACACCACAGTAGCTGTACATGCTGTAATATCATCCGTAATATCTTAAGGTGATATTCCTCCTCACATAACAGTGGGTATACACCCTTCGATATTATGCATAATGTCTTACAGTGTTATTGCTCCTAATATCACAGTGGGTTTACACCCTGTGATATTATTCGTAATATCTTAGGGGGATATTACTACTAATATCACAGTGGGTGCACACCCTGTGAAATTATTCGTAACATCTTAGAAGGATATTACTCCTAATATTAAAGTGGGTGTACACCCTGTGTTATTATTCATAATATCTTAGAGGGATATTACTTCTAATATCACAGTGGATGTACACCTTGTGTTTATGCCCTGTGATATTATTCATAATATCTTAGGGGGATATTACTTCTAATATCACAGTTTGTGTACACCTTGTGTGTACACCCTGTGATATTATTAGTAATATATTAGTTGTATGTTATTCCTAATATCACAGTGGGTGTACATCCTGTAATATTATTGGTAATATCTTAGTGAGATATTACTCCTAATATCACCAATGGTGTACACCCTGTGTTGTTATACGTAATATATTAGGGGGATATTACTCCTAATATTCCAGTGGGTGTACACTCGGTTTGTACACCATGTGACATTATTCATAGTATCTTACGGGGATATTACTCCTAATATCACAGTGGGTGTACACCTGTTGTGTACAGCCTGTGACATTATTTGTAATATCTTAGGGGGATATTACTCCAAATATCACAATGGGAATACACCTGGTGTGTACAACCTGTGACATTATTCATAATGTCTTAGGGAGATATTACTACTAGTATCACAGTGGGTGTACACCCTGTGATATTTTTCATAGTATGTTAGGGGAACGTTACTCCTAATATTATTTTTTATAATGATATAATTTACCATAGTCATTTACTAATCATGATTAGGGCAGGCAATGAGAGCAACTTACTGGAACCAAGACTTCGCTAACCTCAACAGTCTTGAAATCCATGTGAAAAATGATGAACCGAGGGAATAGATTTAGACTGAAGGCTCACAAGGAGGAACAGTGAAAATGGAGAGCCCAGATGAACCATCCCAGCCACAAAGGAATGTTTATCTCTACAGTTAGTGGTGAAACACTTTCAAGAACATTCCCATAAGTAAATGCTTCATTTTCACTCTCAATGTCTTATTTTCAGAAATATTCCTTATTAAAATGAAACACTTAAAAGGCATTTTTCAGTGCTGTTTCTCATTGTATTTATGTGTTGCCCCAAATGTTTCACATTCAGAATGAAAACAACCTGTGGCATGACTCCCTGTGAGACTTTTGTATTCTCAGCAGTAAGCCTCCAATATTTAGAACTATAATTTTCCATTGTCAAATGTCCCTTCTCTCAACAACTGCCATTTGGACATACGGTTTTCTTTGAAGTCCAATCCTCTGGTGATGTAACTTCAACAATGAAGGTTGTTTTCCTCAAAAGTTTTTAAGTTTCATGTATCAACCATCTCACTTTCTGTCCTAACTTCACAGTCATCTGTAGCTGTGCTAAGACATCAAAGCATAATTTTGAGGAAGTATTGGGTGACTACACCCTACAGATGGAAGGAACTAGCAGTTACAGGCAAACTCAGCACCAAATCTTATTACTGCTCAACTACAGGAATTCCAAAGGACGAAAGTGCATAATGCAAGTGCGTTATGGCCTATGTTTAGGTAACAACTGATAAAGTTCTCATTTGCTTTGGAAAAGAGTAAATATTGTCCCCACCTGTGCCATCTGCTCCACAATCATCCAACAGTACTTGCGGCCACAGAGATGTAAAACAGCAGAATCCAAATGTTATGGAGCCATATGCTTAATTATTTCAAAAAAGGCTCTCAATAAAAGATAAGATTTCAATTCTTATTATCAAAATCAAATATGTACCAATTCAACTCAGCTGAAAAATTTCACATGAAACCAATCTTTCAACTAATTTTAAACAATCTACTTAAATGAAATTCATTCAAAAATATAAAACCCAGGTTATAGTCCTGAATTTGGATGTATTATCTGACAGTTCCTTATTTTTCAGATAAAATGTGTTCCTGGAATCTTCAGGAGAATGTATGTTCCCATAGAAACCGTGCTATATTTAGGGGTTGCTTGTCTAACAAAGGATAAACTAAGAAATAAGTTAGATGTGACCAACAGTGGAGTATAAAAGTAAAAATCAGCTATGGTTTGGAACTATGACCAACACATACTTTAACTGTTCGCATTGATGATATTAGGATTTCAAAGTACTAAAATCTGTACATATTGCATTTGCAACACAGCTAGAAGAATGCAGGTGTTTCACATAATTTCTTACTATACTCAGAATTTAGCACTTTTTTCTTGGGTAGTGCCAAGATTTTAAAGAAAACTAACAATTCCTTACAGTGAGAGCTTAGAAATAATTTACTCCAGAATAGTACAATTCTCTTATTTAAGAGATGAGCCCACCCCAATTCAGAGTTTAGGAATTTACCACAAAGCCACAGGGCTACTTAAGAAGAAGATAAAGATGAAAACCAGGGTTTGTGTTCCAAGTCTTCATTTCCACTGCACCGTGATGGACACTACACATGGCAAGGAATTTGAGACAGTCTCTGGCAGACACATTAACAATCTATGGCTTCATTTTCCACCTTTTTCTTTTTGCTATCTGGAAACTAATTTTTGAGTTGGAACTTAAGTAGAAGTGTATTTTAAGTAGAAGTACATTTTTAAATCCCAGAGAATTAAAATTCTTTAAATATAATTATTTTCCCCCTCTGAACTGTTAAATTAAGACATTAACATAAATGATTAACCTAATTTCATTTTTAGAAGACAAAGTCAATCTATCCTCAGAAGTCCAAAGCAAATGCTGCTGGAGATGTCACCAACTTGCCCACTTCTCCTTTTCCATGGAAGTGCCATTTGAAATGGCCATTGCTGGGATATTACTCCTAATATCTGCTCCTGAAAGAATGGATGGAGGTCATTTTTCTTCTCTAGAGTTCTTAAACTGCCACTGTGAAGTGTTCTTAGGAAAGTGGTAACAAAATCTGCAATTGCTAATTTCCAAACCTGTTTACACTCAAAAGTCATTAGCCAAAAACTTGAGATGCCAGGCTTGGTACCCTGTTTGATCTAAAAAAACCCCAGAGTCTTAACCATCCTAGAAACGGGGAGTGGTGTGTAGGCTCTTCACACTAGGCACCTGCATTCTTAAAGTATGTCTTTATTCATCTTTCCTTCTCCACGTATGTGCATGTCTCACTCTCTCTTGATTGAATGTATCCATGCTCTGGGATGCCTCCAAAGTGTTAAGATATACAGTGCCCTAAAAAGGCCATATTTGGAATTTGGAGAACCCTCCAGCTGTAGTGGATCTGAGATGGTCACGTTGGGTGGCAGAGCTTGTTAAGAAAGGATGATGAACTGAGAATCTCAGAGCCAGGGCATTTCAGTGCTTTCCACTCAGGCTGGCTCTCTGGGTTCTGTTGCTAAAGTATTTTACAGGGAAGAAACAGAACCCAGAGAGGTAGCCTGAGGTGAAACCACAGAACAGAGATTTCCCAGCAATGATACAATAGACCTTTCTTCCATTGAAACATGAGATTTCAAATGAGAAGAATCCAGATAGGTTATCCCATCCCTGTCTTCCACTTTGCAGCTGAGAGATGAAGGCCCACAAAGGTCATTCTGTCTCTCTCACTCCTCCCCCAGAGGAAGGTGATCCAAGGCCGCATTTCTGAGCATCCACAGGACCAAGAGAACAAGCATGTTAAAAAAACATATTGTCTGGCATTTCTTTTCTAGTCTAGATATAGTCTCAAATAATGAAATCATAGTTGGCGCACAAAAGTCTTGGATGATCGAAAGCTCTGGATATTAGTCTCCAAATATTTATAAATGCATACCCTGCCCTGTAAGGGTGTTCTCTACATCTAACAAAATGACAGATGATTTTAAGTGCAACAAGAGAGCTTGAGATTAGACACTAAGAAGGGATCTGTAATGACTACAGAGAAAGATTTATGCTGGCCTACAACATCCTCCTTTTATATGCTGGACCATTATTCATACCACGCCACGCTCCATCCGTTGGATTTTATTTTGCTCCTGGAGCCCACCCAGCTCTTTGTGCATTGTGTTCTTTGCACCTGTGGGTTTCTCTGCCTGGAGTGCTTTTCTCACTTCCACCTGTGGGGCTGTCCCTGGTCATTCCATTCTCAGTATTAATGGCACATACTTGGGGAAGCCTGCTTTGACTGCCACAGTGTTAGGAAACTGCTCAAGCACTATCACATTGTTCTCTTTGAATTCTTTACATATGACTTTCCACCAGATGTTTTCATTGCCCTATTACTTGGCATGGGTTTCTTGTCTGCCTTCTGCTGAGATATTCTGCCTCCAGTATCTTAGTGGACTTAGCCACTATACTTTTAAATCAAACAGGGCACCCCCACCTGGCATTTTATAGTTTTGATCAGTGTAAACACGGAGGGTAAACAGGTTTGAGAATTAGCAGTTGCTGATTTAGCTAACACTTTTCTAACGATCTATTCCACATGGCCCTAACTATATTGTTTATTGTTATTTCCCAGTGCCCAGAAAATGCCTTGCACGTATTTGTTCAATTAATACAATATTTTCAATGATGGTCTGACTATACATGATTTTCTGAGAGTAGTCGTGGAATAATCCTTCTTTTGTAGATAGCTATTTAATCATTCTTAACTTGATTTTCAAAACTTTTCTGGGATCCCGGTTGAATGTGAGGAGAACTGACCTAAAACAAGGCTCTATCAAATCCATATACAGTATTTTACAGGGAAGGAACAGAACCCAGAGAGGCAGTCTGAGTAGAAAGCATTGAAATGCCCTGGCTCTGTGATTCTCAGTCCTTCCTCCCTTCTTAACCAGAAGTGGCACCCAAAGGGACCATCTCAAATCTACTACAGCCAGAGGTTTCTCCAATTCCAAAGATGGCCTTTTTAGGGCGCTATATATCTTTATTTTAAAATTAATATATGTGTTTCTTTATTAGTATAGTAAATACAGTATCTAGTGACAGGTTTAATGGTCACTGTAACATTGAAATGATTTGCATAAATGGTATTCTGAGAATGTGCCACAGTTGCAGTGTAATGTCAAGTGATCTGTGATTCCTACTGGTGACAGAGTCACTGGTTTCTCTAATACAATTCTCCTTTTTTGTCAACATTTATAATTGAAGGAAATGACAGATTTAGTTATAGATGAGTGAAAAATAAAAGTCAATTGTTTTCTGATCCCAGTTCACAGCTGAGGGCACTATATATCTTAACACTTTGCAAGTATCCCAGAGCATAGATACATTCAATCAAGAATGAGAGAGGGAGGAGCAAGATGACTAAATAAAGCCCTCAATTTATCATCCTGCCAAAGGAACACCAAATTGAACAATTATCCACACAAGAAAGCACCTTCTCAAGAAGCACAATTCAGGTGAGCGATCACAGTATGTGGTTTTAACATCATATCAAGGAAAGAGGAATGGAAGAGGGATAGAAAGACAGACTTGAAACACACCTTCCCCATCCTTCCACAACACCTATGTGGAGCATGGAGAGATAATTTGTGTGCTTGCAGGAGGGAAAGTGAGTGATTGTGGGGCTTTGCACTGGAAATCAGTGCTTCCCTGTTAACAGTGGAGAGCAACACCAGGCAGAATCCAGCTTGTGCCCAAGGAGGGAGTATTTAGACCATCCCTAGCCAGAGGAGAATCGCTCATCTTAGTGGCCTGAACCTAAGTTCCAGCTAACTTCACCACTGCAGGTTAAAGTGCTCTGGGATCTTAAATAAATTTGAAAGACAATCTAGGCCACAGGACTTCAATTCCTGGGCAAGTCTTGGTGCTGTGCTAGGTTCAGAGCCAGTGGACTTGGAGTGCATGTGACCTAGTGAGACACCAGCTGAGATGTCAGGGCCAAAGGATTGCTTTCATCACCCCTCCCCCAACTTCAGGCAGTGCAGGTCACAGCTCTGAGACTTCTTCTACTTGAGGAAAGGAGAGGGAAGAGTAAAGAGGAGGCCGAGGCGGGTGGATCACAAGGTCAGGAGATTGAGACCATCTTGGCTAACACGGTGAAATCCCGTCTCTACTAAAACTACAAAAAAAAAAAAATTAGCCAAGCATGGTGGCGGGCACCTGTAGTCCCAGCTACTCAGTAGGCTGAGGCAGAAGAATGGCGTGAACCCGGGAGGTGGAGCTTGCAGTGAGTTAAGATCGCGCCACTGCACTCCAGTCTGGGTGACAGAGCGAGACTCCATCTAAAAAATTAAATTAAATTAAATTTAAAAATAAAAAAAGGACTTTGTCTTGTAGCTTGAATACCAACTTAGCCACAGTGAAATAAAGCACCAAACAGAGTCCTGAAGCCCCTGTTCCAGGCCCTAGCTCCCTGGGCCAGAAAGGAATCTGTTTTTCTGAAAGGAAGGACCCAGTCCTGGCAGGATTCACCATGACCTGCTGGCTAAAGAGCCCTTGGGCCTTGCATAAACATCAACAGTAGCTGGGCAGTAGTCACCATGGGCCAGGGCAGTGGTAGACACAGGGAGAGACTCTTGCTTGAGGAAAGGAGAGGGAAGAGTAAAAGGACTTTGTCTTGCAACTTGGGTACCAGTTCAGCCATAGTAAAATAAAGCACCAAGTAGATCCCTTAAATTCCTGATTTCAGGACCTAGTCCCCAGATAACATTTTTAGACCCACCATGGGCCAGAAGGGAACCTGTTGCTCTGAAGGCCTGGAAGGATACACCACTTTCTGACTAAAGAGCCCATGGGCCTTGAATAAACATCAGTGATAGCTAGGCAAGAGTCACCACAGGCCTTGGGTGAGGCTCACTACTGTGTTGGCTTCAGGTGTGACCCAGCAGTGGAGGCCACAGGAGTGGTTCCATCACCCCTTCCCCAACTCCAGGCAGCTCAGCACAGAGAGAGAGACTCCATTTGTTTGGGGGAAAGGTATAGAAAGTGAACCAGAGACTTGGCCTGGGAATTCAGGGAATTCACTCAGATCTTACCCAAGACTACCAAAATGATGTTTTTACAAGTCTGCAAGAGTCACATTGTTACTGGGCTTGGGGTGTTTCCTAATGCAGATGTGGCTGCAGTGGGTGACCAAAGACTTAAATCACAACACTCAATTCCCTTCGAATACTTGGAAAGCCTTCTCAAGAAGGACAGGTACAAACAAGCCCAGAGTGTGAAGATTAGAATAAATACCTAGCTCTTCAATGCCCAGATGTCAGTGAATGTCCACAAGCATCAAAATCATCTAAGTAAATGTGACTTTATGAAACAAGCTAAATAAATTACCAGTGACCGATCCCAGAGTAACCGAAATATGTGACCTTTCAGACAAAGAATTCAAAATAGCTGTTTTGAGGAAGCTCGATGAATTTCAAGATAATACAGAGAAGGAATTCAGAGTCCTATCAGATAACTTTAGTAAAGAGATTGAAATAATTTTTAAAAATCAAGCAGAAATTCTGGAACTAAAAAATCAATTGACAAACTGCAGAATGCATTGCTGTGTGTCAACAGCAGAATTGATCAAGCAGAAGAAGGAATTAGTGTGCTTGAAGACAGGCTATTTGAAAACACACGGATTAAACAAAAGAAAAAAAGAATGAAGCATGCCTACAAGCCTAGAAAATAGCCTCAAAATGGCATATCTAAGAGTTATTAGCCTTAAGGAGGAAGCAGAGAGAAAGAGATCAGGGTAGAACGTTTATTCAAATGGATAATAATAGAGAACCTTCCCAAAATATACAAATGTATTCATGTTTAAGTACAAGAATACTATAGGCCACCAAGCATATTTAACTCAAATAAGGATACCTAAAGACGTTTAATAATCAAGTTCCCAAGGGTCAAACATATAGAAAGATTCATAAAATCAGCAAAAGAAAGAAACAAACAACATATAAAAGAGCTCCAATACACCTGGCAGCAGATTTCTCAGTGGAAAGCTTAGAGGCCAGAAGACAGTGGCATGACATATTTAAAGTGCTAAAGGGAAAAAACTTTTAGCCTAGAATAGTGTATCCAGCAAAGATAAATGAAGGGGAAATAAAGAGTTTCATAAACAAATGAAAGCTGAGGGATTTCATCAACACCAGACATGTCTCACAAGAAATGCTAAGGGCAGTTCTTTAATGTGAAGGAAAAGGATGTTAACAGGCAATAAGAAATCATCTGACAATACAAAACTCACTGGTAATAGTGAGTATAAAAATACAGAATATTATATCACTGTAACTATGGTGTGTAAATTACTCATCTTGTGTAGGAAGACTAAAAGTTAAACCTATCAAAAATAATAACTACAATGACTTTTTAATATATAGATAGTAAAATAAGATATCAATAGAAAAACAGTAAAAAGTTATAAGGTGATGTGGATGAAGTTAAAGGTAGATTTTTCATTAGTTTTCTCTTTGTTTTTGTAGTCAAAGTTTTATCATCTTAAATAATTATTTATAAGACATTATGTGCAAGCCTCATGGCAACCTCAAATCAAAAAACCTATAACAGATATTAAAAAAAGAAAAGCAAGACATTTAAACAAATCAGAGAAAATCACTTTCAGAAAAGAGAAGACAGAAAGAAAGGAAGGAAGGAAGGAAGGAAGGAAGGAAGGAAGGAAGGAAGGAAGGAAGGAAGGAAGGCAGGAAGGAAGGAAAGAAGGAAGGAAGACAATACCAAAAAACAACCAGAAAACAAATAGCAAAGTGGCTGTACTAAATCCTTATTATCAACAGTAACATTGAATTTAAATAGACTAAATTACATAATCAGAAGACATAGAGTGGCTGAATGGATTGAAAAAAAAAAAAAGACCCAACGGTCTATAAGAAAGATATTTTACCTGTAAATAAACACATAGACTGAAAATAAGGGCTACAAAGATACTCTATGAAATAAAAATTTAAAAAGAGCAGAAGTAGCTATACTTAGATAAAATAGATTTCAAGAAAAAACTTATAAAAGTGACAAAGGTTGTTATATAATGATAAAAGGGTCAATTCAGCAAGAGGATATTGGGTAAATATATATGCATCCACTGTTGGAGCACCCAGATATATAAAGCATATATTATTAGACCTATATAAAGAGATAGATCTCAATACAATAATAGCTGGAGACTTCAACACTCTCCACTTTCAGCATTGGACAGATCACTAAGACAGAAAATCAACAAAGAAACATTGGACTTAATCTGCACTATAGAACAAATGGACATAATAGATATTTATAGAACCTTTCATCCAATGGATGCAGAATACACATTCTTCTCCTCAGCATATAGGTTACACTCAAGGATAGACCATATGTTAGGCCACAAAACAAGTCTTCAAATATTAAAAAAACTGAAATCATATCAAGTGTCTTCTCCAAGCACAATGGAATAAAACTACAATCAACAACATGAAGAACTCTGGAATCTATACAAACTCATGGAAATTAAACAATATGCTCCGAATTACCAATGGTTCAATTAATAAATTAAGAAGGAAATTTAGGCCGGGCATGGTGGCTCACACCTGTAATCCCAGCACTTTGGGAGGCTGAGGCAGGTGGATCGCCTGAGGTCAGGAATTCGAGACCAGCCTGACGAATATGGAGAAACCCTGTCTCTACCAAAAATACAAAATTAGCTGGGCACGGTGGCACATGTCTGTAATCCCAGCTACTTGGGAGGCTAAGGCAGGAGAATCACTTGAACCCAGAAGGCAGAGGATGTGGTGCATCAAGATCGTGCCATTGCACTCCAGCCTAGGCAACAAGAGCAAAATTCCATCTCAAAATAAATAAATAAATAAATAAATAAATAAAAGAAATTTTAAAATTTCAATTAAAATGAAACCACAACATACCAAAACCAATGAGGGTACAGCAAAAGCAAAACTAAAAGAAAAGTTTATAGTAATATGCACCTACATCAGTCAAGTAAAAATTTTTCAAAAAACAGCATAATAATCAATAAACAACCTAATAAACAACCTAATGATGCATTTTAAAGAACTAGAAAAACAAGGGCAAACCAAGCCCAAAATTATAAGAAAAGAAATAGTACAACACAAAAGATCAATGAAATGAAAAGTTGCTTTTTTAAAGATAAGCAAAATCAACAAATCTTTAGCCAGACTAAGAAAAAAAGAGAGAAGACCCAAACAAATAAAATTAGACATTAAAAAGGAGATATTAAAACTGATACCACAGGCCAGGCACGGTGGCTCATGCCTGTAATCCCAGCACTTTGGGAGGCCGAGGCAGGAGGATCATGAGGTCAGGAGATCGAGACCATCCTGGCTAACACAGTGAAACCTTGTTTCTACTGAAAATACAAAAAATTAGGCAGGCATGGTGACAGGCACCTGTAGTCCCAGTTACTTGGGAGGCTGAGGCAGGAGAATAGTATGAACCCGGGAGGTGGAGCTTGCAGTGAGCTGAGATCATGCTACTGCACTCCAGCCTGGGCAACAGAGAGAGACTCCATCGCAAAACAAAAACAAAAACAAAAAACCCTGATACCACAGAAATTCAAAAAGTCATTAGAGATTATTCTGAACAACTATATCCCAATAAATTAGAAAAACCAAAAGAAATTGATAAATTTCTAGATACATGCATCTACCAAGATTGGCCAATGAAGAAATCCAAATTCAGAATAGAACACTAACAAGTAATGAGATTAAATCTCCTAGCAAAGAAAACTCGGACTTCATGGCTTCCCTGCAGAATTTTACCAAACATTTAAAGAATAACTAACACCAATCCTACTCAAACTCTTCTGAAAAATAGAGGAGGAGGGAATATATCCAAACTCATTCTGTGAAGCCATTATTACTCTAATGCCAAAACCAGACACAAACACATCAAAAAATGAGAGCGAGAGAGAGAAATACAGGTAAGTATCTGTGATGAAAATTGATGCAAAAATTCTCAACAAAATACTAGCAAACTGAATTCATCTAAACATTAAAAAGATGCATTATAATCAAGTGGGATTTATTCCAGGCATCCAAGGATAGTTTAGTGTATGCAAATCAATCAATGTGATACATCATATCAACAGAATAAAAGACAAAAATCATATGACCATTACAATTGATGCTAAACAAACATTTGATATCATTCGACACCCTTTCATGAGAAAAATCTCTCAAAAAACTGGATAAAGAAGAAACTACCTCAACAAAATAAAAGTCACATGTGACAAACCCATACCTAGTATCATACAGTACGAGGAAAAACTAAGTCTTTCCTCAAGATCTGAAACAAGACAAGGATGCCCACTTTCACCACTGTCATTCAGTAAAGTACTGACAGTCTCAGCTAGAGCAATGATATGAGAGAAAGAAATATAGTGGATGTAAATTGGGAAAGAAGAAGTCAAATTATCCTTCTTTGCAGATGACATGATATTATATGTGGAGAAAACTAAAGACTCCACCAAAAAAACTATTAGAACTGATAAACAAATTCAGTAACATTTCAGGACACAAAGTCAACACACAAAAATCAGTACCATTTCTATATGCCAATATCAAACAATCTGAAAAAGAAGATAAGAATGTAATTCCAGTTACAATAGCTGCAAGTAAAATAAAATACATACACATAAACTCAACCAAATAAGTTACAGGTCTCTAAAATGAAAGCTATTTTATTATAACTATTACTGATACTCAGTAATTTATAAAGGAAAAACGTTTAACTGACTCACAATTCAGCATGGCTGGAAGAGGCCTCAGGAAACACAATCATGGTAGAAGGAGAAACAAACATGTCCTTCTTCACATGGTGGCAGCAAGGAGAAGTGCCAAGCAAAAAGGGAAAAGCCCCTTATAAAACTATCAGATCTTGTGAGAACTCACTTTCAGGAGTTGGAAGTAACCACTCCCATGATTCAATTACGTCCCATCAGGTCCCTCCCACAACATGTGGTGATTATAGAAACTACAATTCAATATGAGATTTGAGTGGGAACACAGCCAAACCATATCATTCCACTCCTGCCCCCTCCCAAATCTCATGTCTTCAAATTTCAAAACACAATCATGCCTTCCCAACAGTCCCCCAAAGTCAACTCATTCCAGCATTAACTCAAAAGTCCAAGTTCAAAACCTCATCTGAAACAAGGCAAGTCCCTTCTGCCCATGAGCCTGTAAAATCAAAAGCAAGTTGCTTGCCAGATACAACGGAGGTATGGGCACTGGGTAAATATGCCCATTCCGAGTCGAAGAAATTGGCCAAAATGAAGGGGCTACAGGCCCCATGCAAGTCTGAAATCCAAAAGGGCAGTCATTAAACCTTAAAGTTCCAAAATTATCTTGACTCCATGTCTCACATCCAGTTCATGCTGATGCAAGAGGTGGGTTATCATGGTCTTGGGCAGCTTCGTCCCTGTGGCTTTGCAGGATACAGCTAGCACTGCTTTCACAGGCTAGCATTAAGTATCCGTGGCTCTTCAAGTTGCATAGTGCAAGCTGTCAGTGAATCCACCATTTTGGGGTCTAGAGGACAGTGGCACTCTTCTCACAGCTCCACTAGGCAGTGCCCCAGTGAGGACTCTGTGTGGGGGCTCCAACCCTACAATTCCCTTCTGCACTGCCCTAGCAGAGGTTCTTCATGAGGTCTCTGCCCCTGCAGCAGACTTCTGCCGAGATACTTAGGCATTTCCATACATCCTCTGAAATCTAGGTGGAGGTTCCCAAATCTCAATTGACTTCTGTGCACCTGCAGACTCAACACCACGTGGAAGCTGCCAAGGCTTGGGACTTGCACCCTCTGAAGCCATGGCCTGAGCTGTACCATGGCCCCTTTTAGCCATGGCTGGAGTGGCTGGGATGCAGGGCACCAATTCCCTAGGCTGCACACAGCAGGGGAGCCCTGGGCCTAGCCCACAAAACCATTTTTTCCTCCTAGATATCCAGGCCTGTGATGAGAGGGGCTGCCGGAAGGGTCTCTGACATGCCCTGGAGACATTTACCCCATTATCTTAATGATTAACATTTGGCTCCTCATTACTTAAGCACATTTCTGCAGCTGGCTTGAATTTCTTTGCAGACTATTGGTTTTTCTTTTCTATTGCATTGTCAGGCTGCAAATTTTCCAAACTTTTATGCTCTGCTTCCTCTTGAATACTTTTCTGTTCAGAAATTTATTTTGCCAGATATCCTAAATCATCTCTCTCAAGTTCAAAGTTCTACAGATCTCTAGGGGAGGAGCAAAATGCTGCCAGTCTTTTTGCATAGCAAGAGCGACCTTTACTCCAGTTTCCAACAATTTCCTTATCTTCATCTGAAACCACCTCAGCCTGGACTTCATTGTCCATATCACTATCAGCATTTTGGTCAAAGCCATTCAATAAGTCTCTAGGAAGTTCCAACTTTTCCCACGTCTCCCTGTCTTTTGAGCCCTCCAAGTCTCTAGGAAGTTCCAAACTTTCCCACATTTTCCTGACTTCTTCTGAGCCCTCCAAACTGCTCCAATCTCTGCCTATTACCCAGTTCCAAAGTCATTTCCACGTTTTTGATTATTTTTATAGGAGCACCCCACTCTCTGTAGTACCAATTTATTATATTAGTCTGTTCTCATGCTGCTAATAAAGATATACCTGAGACTGGGAATTTATAAACGGAAGAGGTTTCATTGACTCACAGCTTAGCATGGCTGGGGAGGCCTCAGGAAACTTACAATCATAGTGGGAGGGGAAGCAAACACATCTTTCTTCACATGGTGGCAGCAAGGAGAAGTCCCAAGCAAAAGGGGAAAATCCCCTTATAAAACTCTCAGATCTTGTGAGAACTCACTCACTTTCAGGAGAATAGTATGGAGGTAACTGCCTCCGTGATTCAATTACCTCCCACCAAGTCCCTGTGGGGATTATGTGAACTACAACTCAAGATGATATTTGGTTGGGGACATAGCCAAACCATATCAACTATAAAAAGTTGATGCAAGAAATTAAGGAGGATACAAAAAGATGAAAAAATATTTCATGTTCATGGATTGAAAGAATTAGTATTTGAAAATGTCCATAATATCCAAAGCAATCTACAAATTCGATGCAATCCTTATCAAAATACTGATGACATTGGTCGGGCACAGTGGCTCACGCTTATAATCCAAGCACTTTGGGGGGCCGAGGTGGGCAGATCATGAGGTCAGGAGTTCAAGGCCAGCCTGACCAATATGGTGAAACCCAGTCTTTACTAAAAAATACAAAAATTAACCAGGCATGGTGGCACACATTGTAATCCCAGCTGCTCAGGAGGCTGAGGCAGGAGAATCGCTTGAACCTGGGAGGTGGAGGTTGCAGTGAGCTGAGATCGCACCATTGCACTCTAGCCTGGGTAACAGAAAAGACACTGTCTCAAAAAAAAAAAAAAAAAACTAATGATGTTCTTCACAGAAGCAGAAAAAAAACCCTAAAATTTATATGGAACTATAAAAGACCCCAAATAGCCAAAGCCATCCTGAGCAAAAAGAACAAAACTGAAGGAATCACATACCTGATTTCAAATTATATTACAGAGAAATGGTAACCAAAACAGCATGGTACTAGCATTAAGACAGACACATAGACCAATGGAATAGAATAGAGAATCCATAAATAAACCCGTACATCTACAGTGAACTCATTTTCAACAAAGGTGCCAAGAATATACATTGGGGAAAGGACAGTTTTTTCAATAAATGGTGCTGGGAAAATAGGATACTCATATTCAGAATAATGAAACTAGATCACTATCTCTTGGCACATATAAAAAAAATCAAAATGGATTAAAGACTTAAATCTAAGACCTCAAACTATGAAACTACTAAAGTAAAATATTGGGAAACTCTCCAGGACATTGGTTTGGGCACAGATTTTTTGAGTAATATCCCAAAAGCTTGAGTATCAAATAATGGTCAAGAGGGATCACATCAAGTTAAAAAAACAAAAAAAACAAAAAAAACAAAACTCTGCACAGCAAAGGAAACAATCAAACAAAGTGAAGAGACAACCCAAAGAATGGGAGAAAATGTTTGCAAACTGTCTGTCTGACAAGAGATTAATAACTAGAATATATAAAGGCACTCAAGGAACTCATAAAATCTAATAATCCAGTTAAAAACGGCATTTATCAGAAGACGACATACAAATGGCAAACAGATATATGAAAAGGTACTCAACATCATTGATTACCAGAGAAAATGCAAATCTAAACTACAATAGGATATCATCTCACCCAACTTAAAATGGCTTTTATCCAAAAGACAATCAATAATGAATGCTGGTGAGGTGGTAGAGTAATGTGAACCCTGATACATTGTTGGTGAGAATGTGAATTATTATAGCCACCCAGGAGAACAGTATGGAGGTTACTTAAAAAAACTAAAAATAAAACTAACATAAGATCCAGCAATCCCATAGCTAAGCATATACCCAAACTAAAGAAAATCAGTATATCAAAGAGATATCTGCATCCCCATGTTTATTGTGGTACTATTCACAATATCCAAAATTTGGAATCAATCTAAGTGTTCATTAACAAAATTTTTTTGCCTATTGAGTTCCTTGAGCTCTTTTATACATTGTAGTTATTAATCACTTGTCAGACCATTTGCAAATATTTTTTCCCATTCTTGGGTTGTCTCTTCACTTTGTTAATTGTTTCCTTTGCTGTGCATTTTTTTAACTTGATGTGATCCCTGTTGTTTATTATTGTTTTGATACTTGTGCTTCTGGGATACAACTCAAAGAAATCTGGGATAAAGAAAATGTGGTACATACACACAATGGAGTACTATTCAGCCATAAAAAAGAATGAGATCTTGTTATTTTCATCAATATGGATGTAACTGGAGATCATTATGTTAAGTGAAATAAACCAGGCAAATAAAGACAAATTTTACATGTCCTCATTTGTAGGAGCTAAAATTTAAAACAATTGAACTAATGAAGATAGAGAGTAGAATGATGGTTACCAGAGGCTGGCAAGGGTAGTGGGGAAGTGGCAGGGGGAAGAGTAGGGATAGTTAATTGTTAATGGGTGAAAAATATAGTTAGATAGATGGAATAAGATCTAGTACACACATACAGTCTGCAGTAATTTATTGTACATTTAAAAATAACTAAAAGAGCGTAATTGGAATGTTTACAACACAAAGAAAGGGTAAATGCTTGAGGTGATGAATACCCCAATTACTTTGATGTGATTATTACACATTGTATGCCTGTATCAGAATATCTTATGTACCTCAAAAATATGCACCAATATACCCATAAAAATTCAAAATTAAAAAGTAAATAAAAGGAATGAAAAAACATTTTGTCCAATGTAGACTTTTTCTCTGATCTTCTTTTTAGTCTTAGATCCTTAAATGTTTTGTGCAAATCTTCACTCATGCCGTAGGGTACCAGTCTGATTTTAGTATAGAAGAAGCAAGTGACCTCTTCAGTGGTTACTGTACAATGAGGTTTAATTTTTTTTCATCTTCTTTATTCTACATCGTTATGAAAGAAAGATACTATTTATTTCCTCAGAGCACAGGAAGGGAGCTGGCGTTTTTTCTAACAAATGATATACACTGGACTAAAGAATGACATGTAGCTCACATCAGTAGATTAAACTCAACTGTTTGCAGACACAATTATCTTAGAATTTTGACATCCAGAGGAATGTCAATCAAGATATAATCAACAATATATCTGATAAATGTGACAAGGAGGACTTTGTAAGAATTCACAGAAAGCACTTTCTTCAAGGCATAATAATATCCAGAAGCTGTACACATGTCTACCACTCTAGTGGTTTAAAAATTAAACTTCTAAAGCAGTATTTCTCAAATATTATTGTGCTTACGAATCATCTGGTGATCTTGCTAAGATGCAGATTCTGAGTCTGTAGATCCAGGGAGGAGCTTGAGAGTAGGCATTTCTAACCAGCACCCAGGTGATGCAGAAGCCACTGGGCCATGGACCACATTTTATGTGACAAGACTCTACAAAATACTGTCCAATATGACAGTCATTTGCCACATGTGGCTTTTTCAATTAATTTAAATTAAATTACATTTAGCAATTTACTTCTTCAATCACGTTGGCCACATTTCAAGTGCTCAATCAGAGAGAGTTCTATTGAATAGATTTACTAAAGAAAACACAATTTATCAAACAACTCCTAATCCCTGTGATCTCACCTCATCTCTCTTTCAGCTATGGGCTGACAGCTTACATTTGAAGAAGAGCAAAAATTGACTGGATAAGCACTTGGATTTGGAACTGGGGGCAATGGGACTGAAGAGAACCAGGGAGAATAATTGTTAAGGAATCAAAAGAACAAGGGGATTTTAAAAAAGGCATGGTCAACAGGGTCAAATGCTGCTGGGAGGAAAAAGAAGCTAAGGCTTAAAAACTGTTCACTGACCTTGAAGAGGGCAGAGTAAGAGGGCAGGAGTTTGTGGAATATAGCATCAGACAAGGGTTTCTGAAGATGGAAGATTTTTGCTTGTTTACATGATAACTCTCAGAATGGCCATAAGGATATATTGGTTTTGAATGCTCAAGTCAAAATGGGCCCTGTGGTGACCTAGTTTATGCTCTGACAGTTCAAAGAACTCAAATAAATACCATTAGCTATTAAAGATTTCAGTCTCCCATTATAAGAAGCAGATCACAAGCCTTCAAAGAAACTTCCCATTTCCTTCTGGCTAAGTAGAAAAATAATTACTTTGTCATGAATACACTGGTGACTACAGAACTCTTCGCTCTTTTACAGACTCTAGTTAGGATGAGGAGCAATTTCACTAATCACTTTTCACTCAAAATCTCACCAGACCCTTAAAAACAAACCCTCTAGGCCAAGCCCTGTGGGATTTTGCCAATCGAAATCTGATGCCTTGTTCAGAGCGTGAAAAAGCAGTTTTAATTAGGAGCACAGGCCAGCCTCTTTTTAAAGGAAAGAAAACTTCTTAAAATTACATTAATTGCCCTATTATTAGTAAATAAAAAAACACACACACAAAAAAAGCCTGTAGAACTCTGTGATGGGTGAAACTGATTGCATTTTCCCGCTGCAGCAGCAGCAAAGCCCACTGAAGGAGGATGGCATCATGTGCTGGGGTAGACAAGGTTTAATTTCCCCCAAACAGTGCCGCACCTTGAACACTGAGAATATTGCTTCCTGGATTGTTCCAAATTGCTACCAGAGCATTGCATCACTGCACTACATGCTGGCAAATGACAGTTGACAAAGTTACTTGAAAGGACTCTTGGACAACTTGGACAATGGGAGTTTGGCTCAAATGAGTACTGTGTGACTTCAGGCAAACCACAGAATATTTTAATTCTTTTATTTTTAAAATAGGCAAAATATATTTTTTTCTTAAGAGATTTTTTTTTAGAGGAACAAAAAGCAAAATAAACAAGAACATAAAAGGCATCTTGATTTCTTCAGGTAGTTGAGCAGTGCTGACCCAGCTCATGCACCGAACATTAGTTGATGGCTTAGACTTTCATTTTAAGCAATTGAAAAAAATCTGAGTTTCCTTTGATTAACTAATAGAGGTCATTCATGGGGACACGGTATCAGTGGACATCTGGGAGATGACATAATTGAGTTGAGGTTAATTACAGGCACTGGAGAGAAGGATTAAGACAGAAAGGTGGGACTGAGGAAATGGACACTACTAAGGAGCTTGCCCCACTGGGGCAGTGGGGCCTTGCAAGGGTAGGCTCAGATGAAATGACAGCCTCAGCCACGTTCGACCTGGTGAGGGCAAAGCAGCAAGAAGAGATCCAGGTGGCGGATGTAATCTAAACCCAGACAGGTAGAGGCAATGAACCTGGTATTGGGTTCATTCATGCATGGGCCCGGTGAGAGAAGAGTCAGATGGTAGGCAGAGCTTTCAACTTTAACCCACTTCAGAGTCATCTGGGAGGCTTGCTGACAGGACCCTTCCTGATGGACTGTGGGGAGCTGGGAGGGGACCAGGCATCCACACTTTTGAAAGCCGCGAGGTTATCCTAATGTGATTGATCAGACGACCCTTCTAAAGCAATGGAAAACAGGCCTTGTCACTCCAGGTGTCAAGGCAGCACACAACAGGGCCAGATTTTACCTGAGGGTCTCCTAAAAAGGAAGCCAGTGTTCTAGAGAAGAAATGGAAGCAGAGTCATAGTTGCATGGACCAGGCAACAGGCTGATGAGCAGAAAACGTTTAACTCGGGCTGGCCAGATGTTTTCACCTCATACATGTTGGCCAAAGCCCTAACACACTTCCTGCATGACTACGGTCTGTGAGATATAACTCTAGAGGCAGAGTTTAGAGGCAGATCCAACCACAGAGAAGCCTAGAAGGTAGGGATACATCACATCTAGAGTAGCCTCAGTAGCATTCATTACCAAGTGATGCCTTCAAGTTGAAGAATCCCAATACAAGAGTCTTGGATAAAATGAGAAATTCTGTATCCCACATTACAAGAGATTCAGGGTGGATGGCTCCAGTCTAGGTCATTCTTGAGCACTCACTGATGGCAGAACTCTCGCTTGGTTTCCCTGTGGTCTCACGGCCTTCTTTTCATGACTATAAAAAGATGAATGTTGCTTCAATTTTCAGGCCATCACACAACCTTCTGGAGAGGAAGACAAAGAAACTGTATCTTCCTGGTGCCTCTTTTTGTCAGGGAGAAAAACATTTCCTGAAGCCCTCATGCACACCTGCCTTTACACCTCACATGACAGAATGAGTATTTGTTGATTCCTCAATCCATCTTAGAAGCATCATGGTTCACACTCTGTGGCTAGAGAAGAGCCTCTTTTCCCTGAGCCTACTCCTCCCAGTACAGAAAAGTATTGTGGTGCAGGGAGCAAGGAAAGAGTTGGCATATCTCTTCAAAGACAACACATAGTGCCTTTACCCTTTGACTCAGGAACTTAATCAAGAGATTCTAAATGCCAAGAACATATCTGTGCAGAGTTTACTGCATGAATTCCTCATGGTCTGCCCATTATCAAATTATGGCAGTAAAGTTATGGTCAAAGAACTAAGCTCCAAATACAACTGAGAAGCCTGTAAGTCCTCCTTCCATTCATCCTCCTCTGAAAAACAGTAAAACAGTGTACATTCCCAGCACACAGCCTCCTGTGCAGGACACTGCGGATCTTCTTTGTGTCATTGCAACCCTTGTTGTGATGCACTTAGCAATATTTCATAACTTAGATGTTTCCTCACTTTTTAAAAAAACTATAAATTCCTTCTTCTAACTTCTTTTCATTTTATTTTTCTCAAGACTCATCTAAAGATATTGCACCTCTAACATATTTCCTTCTTCAGGGGAAAGTGTCTTAGGAAATGCTGTACAAAAGTAGTCTGGGTTCTGTTTTTGAAATGACATGAAACCATGTTTTCTATATGCCCACAAGGACATTCATGCCTAATGATTTCTGTGAATAATGTGACTTAGAAACATATAGGCCAGGCGCAGTGGCTCATGCCTATAATCCTGACACTTTGGGAGGCCGAGGAGGGAGGATCACTTGAGGCCAGGAGTTCGAGACCAGCCTGGCCAGCATGTCAAAACCCCATCTCTACTAAAAACACAAACAAACAAATAGACTTCCTGCTTGGTTCCATTAATGTTTCATAATTTCATTATCGGGTTTGCACTTTTAAAGCTATGTCAAGAGAATACATACTAGCAATAAGAGTATCTTAGTTGGCTTCTGTATTCCTTCATTCCCTTTTATTTGGCAAAGGTCCATTTAAAAAATCTCAGTATCAAACAACTCACATTTGAATATTCAAAACAAGCTTTTTTTTAGGAACAATAAAAAATATTATTGCAGGACAATTAGCCATTGTATCTAGAATTTAGGTAAAAGTCCTGATGGCTGGATAATAAGTGAAAAAAATCCAGAAGACTACTTGCTGAGAGAAAGCATAGGATCATAAAATCATCAGTGTTCAAATGAAACATCAATAATCTGTCGCAACCACCAATCTTACTATAAGGCATCAGAGCTGGAGAGGTTTCAAGCCTTGCCACATCTCACATGAAGAAGGATGCGGAGACAACCCTTGTCTTGCTTGGGCTTATAGCTTGGGCCTGCACTGCTGAAGGCAGTAGCCCCAAGTCAAGTGGGCCTGAACCCTTTAAATATGGTCATCCCAGTTGAAATTCAATACACGCTGAATTTTGAAGTCTGTTAAAGAAAAGAAATGTAAGCTATATTGTTAATATCCTTATATTGATTACAAGTTGAAGCAATATTTTTAATATATTAGGTTAAACAAAATGATATATGAATTTTGCCTTTTGCTTTTTACTTTTTAAAAAATGTGGTTACTAGGGAATTTACATTTTCTCACATGGCTGGCATTATATTTCTATTGTATTGAAACAGATGGTTAGCTCTTTTGGTTCTGAATACTAACCCTATTGAATGAGAAGGGTATAGTCTGGCCTCATGAAAGGTTTGTCTCACTATTTTTTAAGGAGGTTTTTTTTTGGGGGTGGGGAGGGCATAAATTGTGATTTTTTTATTGGAAAAATAAAAAAAATCAACTCACAATGGGAGTGGATTTGAGGCAAATTGTGCCATAAGCAGATTTTCTTTAAGTGACTAAGCAAAGTTTAAAAAGCAAGTAACAATAAAAGAAAATGTTTCTGGTACAGGACCAGCAGTACAAAAATAGTGTACAAGTGCCTGGATAACATACCCATTTTGCAAAGTGCAACTTTTAAGTACACTATTTTAATGACTTTATTTGTTGCTTAATCCTTTGGATCATTATAAAATAGTTTTATGAATCAATCAACAGCCAGGAAATTTGAGGTATATTTCCTACCTGTATTGTTTATCGTAAGAGTGTTGGTCTCTAGTCCCACTTAAACTCTACAGCCCATGCCTGGCAATTAGGGACTAATTAACACTATGGATAGAGGTATATGGTTTTACCAGAATTCCTGACTGAAAAAACAATCAGCTTTAACTGGTTAGAAGTCATCAGTGCTGGCTTACATATTAAATAAATCTTTTCCATAAGTCTGACAGTGCCTTAGAAAGAAGTACTTTTCCCTGGAGACCTTCACCCATGCAGAGCACAGAAGAATGAATTCCAGAGCCAGCCATTGCTGGGAGATGGAACAACAGTAAGGAAAGCTGAGAGAAGCACAGTGTCAGTCCAGGGCTATTCCCTGCAAGCAGCAGAAACTTTGCCTTGGCTGACATTACACAGAAAAGGAGGTTTTGCAAGGTTATTAGTTTGTTCACAGAATGATTGGGAATATGCAGAACTAGTGTCTGGAAATAGGCATGAACAGAGGGCAGCCAGAACCACAGCCAAAGTCAAGACTCAGAACTTGACCTTAGGGTGGTCAACGCCTCACTGCAGATGCTGCAGCTTCCCCTACAGCCACGGTTGACCCTGGACACTGAGGCTGAAACTGCCACCCCCATACTCCAGCAGCAGGTGACCCACTGGTGCTGGTTTGCTCAAAACTCTTTGCCGGTTTTAAAACTGATAGTCTGGGCTTCTGAGTACCCCGTCTGCCTCAGCAAAGCAGGACAGTTGGTCATGCTAGTCACAAGAAATTCTCCACCATCTCTGGCTCCCATGTCCAAGTGCTGGGCGCGTATGTCTGATTAGACCCTGCTGGGTCACCTGTCTAAGTTCTAGCTGCCAGAGAGATGAAGAGAGAGGGTCTGGCCATCTATCTTCCCTAGTGGGCGGCTGGCTAAGCTTTCCATCAGAGGCTTATGACTAAAACATAAGGAGACTACTTCTCAGTAATTTAAGTTAAACAGAGGATACGGAACACAAAGAAAAGCAGCCAGGAGCAACGGGAACTGATGGCTCTCCTTCTGAGGCAGCACCCTGTGGTCGAAGGGGGAGGTGCTTTGCTGGGACTCATTTTGTTCATTCATAAGTTGGAGAAAGGACTCTAAAGGAGCTCATGTAAGGAAAGTGCCTAGCCCACATCACATGCTCAAATATTTCTTTCCCCTTTCTTCTGTTTTTCACTTTTTTTCCCTCACCCCTTCATTGGAATGTGATGTCACTAAAGTATAGAAACTTTACTATGGAAACTAAACTGATTTACATTCTCTACCAACTAGCCATTATTAAAAATTCAAGTAATAATGTGTAGAACTCATCACTTACTAGAACTCATCACTTACTATGTTTTATTTATTTATGCTTTTGAAGTTACTTATGTCTTAGTTGCAAGTTGCGAGTTCTACATAATGCTATGTCACTGCACATCTCTTCCCAAATCTGTGTTTGATGACATCAGTCGGATAGCTTGAAATTGGCCTGGTGGGAGTATACACATTTCAAAAATTGGCAAATGCTACAAATTAGGGCTCAATTTATCTTTTCTTGACTGTCTAGACTTATGGAAGTGGTAGAGAAAATGTTGATAAAGCAGATTAAACTTACAAGTGTGTTGTGTGTCTGTAGTTATGAAAAATATAGTTTTCTAGTATTCAACCACTATTATACAATTCAACAGGGAAGTTGCTCACACCATGGACAAAACAGTGAAGCTCCGAGACGTGAGTCTTCATTGTTTCACTTTTGTCTTACATGAGATAAACAAATGTGTCAATTAACTTGTTCATCAGTTGCAAACAAAGGTTGGCTATAGATAAGAGTTTGGTAGAAATTAATGAAGCGTTCTGTGGGAACTAACTGACTGTATGAAATTTATAATAACGAATATTGTGTATATATATATAATACACATACATACACACACACATACGCACACACACATACATACGCACACACGCATACATACACACACACATACATACACATACACTTACAGAGATTTTTTTAGGGAGAAGGGAACCAGTTCAAAAATTACCAGTATACTGCAGCGACCTGCCGTCTTTACATATGATCTGTTGTTATAATCATATTATTGTTGTTTTTAATTTTTATTTTACTTTAAGTTCCTGGATACATGTGCAGAACGTGCAGGTTTGTTACATGGGTATACATGTGCCATGGTGGTTTGCTGCAACTATCAACCCATCATCTAGGCTTTAAGCCCCACATGCCTTAGCTATTTGTCCTGATGCTCTTCCTCCCCTCCTCCCCCTACAGGCCCCGATGTGTGATGTTCCCCTCCCTGTGTCTATGTGTTCTCATTGTTCAACTCCCACTTACAAGTGAGAACATGTAGTGTTTGATTTTCTGTTCCTGTGTTGGTTTGCTGAGGAAGATGGCTTCTGGCTTCATCTGTGTCCCTGCAAAGGACATGATCTCATTTGTTTTTATGGCTGCATAGTATTCCATGGTGTATATGTACCACATTTTCTTAATCCAGTCTATCATTGATGGGCATTTGGGTTGGTTCCATGTCTTTGCTATTGTGAATAGCGCTGCAATAAACATACGTGTGCATGTGTCTTTATAGTAGACTGATTTATAAGTCTTTGGGTATATACCCAGTAATGGGATTGCTGGGTCAAATGGAATTTCTGGTTCTAGTTTCCTGAAGAATTGCCACACTGTCTTCCACAATGGTTGAACTAATTTACACTCCCACCAACAGTGTAAAAGCATTCCTATTTCTCCACAGCCTCGCCAGCATCTATTGTTTCTTCTGTCATCCATGTCATCCTCTGTTCAGTTCTGTGCCTTTGCTGGAGAGGTGTTGTGATCATTTGGAGGAGAAGAGGCACTCTGGCCTTTTGGGTTTTCAGTGGTTTTTTTGTTGATTTTTTTCTCATCTTCATGAGTTTGTCTAGTTTTGATCTTTGAAGCTGTTGATCCTTGGATGAGGATTTGTGGGGGCTTTTTTTGTTGATGCTATTGCTGTTGCTTTCTGTTTGTTTGTTTTTCAATAGTCAGCTGCCTCTTCTGTAGGACTGCTGTGGTTTGCTGGGGGTTCACTTCAGGCCCTATTCATCTGGTTCACTCCTGTGCCTAGAGATATCACTCAAGGAGGCTGGAGAACAGCAAAGATGGATGGCTGCTCCTTCTTCTAGGATCTCTGACCTCAAGGGGCACCAATCTGATGCCAGTAGAAATGCTCCCATATAAAGTGTCTGAAAACCTCTGTTGGAGGATCTCACTCAGTTGGGTAGCATGGGATGCAGGACCCACTGAACGAAGCACTTTGGCTGTCCCTTGGTGGAGGGGTGTGCCTTGCTGTGGGGAAACTTACTCCTTTGGGCTGCTCCGATTCCTCAGAACTAGAAGAAGGAAAGACTGAGTCTGCTGGTCCAGGGAGACTATGGCCACCCCTTCTATGGGCTCAGGCCCAGGGAAATTAGAGTTCTGTCCCTGAGCCCCTGGCTGGAATTGTTGGAGTTCCTGCAGGGAGGCCCCACCCAGTGAGGAGGGATAGGTCAAGGTCAGGTCTGAAGAGGCACTTTTTCAGTACTCTGCCACAGCCGGTTTATTAGGCCGTGGGGAATACCTCTTGGGACCAAACCGTCCAGCCTCCTTGGCTCCAGCAGGGGAAAAGCGTGGCCTGGAGCTGTAGAGATGGCTGCCACGCTTCCCCTGCCCTGGCAGCTTAGTGCGTCAGGCAGCTAGCATTCCGTGTTGCCTGCCGCCCCTCGTCCAAGGAGCCCAGACAGCTTAGACAGCAGGCAGCTACAGCTGTGATGATGGCCTCCCCTCCTCTCAAGAACCGGGCAAGATTAGGCAGATTCTAGCTGACTGGCTGTTGAGAATCTGCATGGCTCCATGGTTGGGACGCTAGGCCATGGTGGCTTGGGCTCACAAACGGGATCTTCTGATCTGTGGGTTGCTCAGTTCCATGGAAAAAGCACAGTTTACCAGACTGGGTAGCACACTCACTCACCACCTCCCTTGGCTGGCGGTTGGGGTCTCCTCTGTCCTGTGTGGCTCTCAGGTGGGCCGCCCATCACACTGCTCTTCCTTCCTCTCCATGGGTCATGCCAGCCTCCTACACAGTCCTGATGACAGAACCTGGATACCTGGGTTGCCGGTGGAGGATTCGCACACTGTTTTGGTTCTTCTCTATGAGAGCCTCCGATCGACACTGATTCTAGTTGGCCATCTTGGCCCTGCCCCCCAGTCATATTATTTTCTAAATCAAATAAAAATACATGATTGGACAGATTTATTTTCTGAGTTGTAGAACTTTTTACATGAAAATGCTTACATACAATTAAATCACATTTAGTTTTATGTTTATACTAGGTTGTCTTCACTGAAAAAAATTTGTCACATAAAACTAATACACCATTCTATATAAACTATAACACTTAATGCACTACCTGACTATTTGAATAATGATAATGTACTATATTGTGAAAATATAATCAGAAAGACTTAGTGTTCAGCTTTTCCTGTGCAATATTGGGCAAATTATTCTGAGTATCAGTTATCTCATCTATACATGCAATTAATGATATCTCTCATCCTTTTATTCAACTCTTTTTTTTTTTTGAGACGGAGTCTCGCTCTGTCGCCCAGGCTGGAGTGCAGTGGCCAGATCTCAGCTCACTGCAAGCTCCGCCTCCCAGGTTTAGGCCATTCTCCTGCCTCAGCCTCCCGAGTAGCTGGGACTACAGGCGACTGCCACCTCGCCCGGCTAGTTTTTTGTATTTTTTAGTAGAGACAGGGTTTCACTGTGTTAGCCAGGATGGTCTCGATCTCCTGACCTCGTGATCCGCCCGTCTCGGCCTCCCAAAGTGCTGGGATTACAGGCTTGAGCCGCTGCGCCCAGCTCAACTCTTTTAAAATAATTTCAACTTTTATTTTAGATTCGGGGTAGGTAGGCAGGTTTGTTAGATGGGTATACAGGATGATGCCAAGCTTAGGAGTATGAATTATCTCATCACCCAGATAGTGAGTATAGTACCCAATAGGCAGCTTTGCAGTCCTTCCCTCCCTTTCCCCCTCTAGTAATCCCCATTGTCTGCTGTTCCCATCTTTATGCCCATGAGTTCTCAGTGTTTAGCTCCCACTTATAAGTGAGAACATGCAGTATTTGGTTTTCTGTTTCTGTGTTAATTCACTTAGGGTGATGGCTTCCAGCTACATTCATATTCCTGCAAAGGACATAATTTTATTCTTTTTAAAGAATGTGTAGTATTCCATGGTATATGTACCATATTTTCTTGATCCAGTTTACTGTTGATAGGTACCTAGGTTGATTCCATGTCTTTGTTACTGTGAATAGTGCTGCAGTGAACATGAATGTATGTGTCTTATTTGTTGAATGATTTATTTCCCTCGGGTATATACCCAGTAATGGGATTGCTGGGTAGAATGGTAGTTTGTTTTTTATTTCTTTGAGAAATCTCTAAACTGCCTTCCACAGTGGCTAAACTAATTTACATTCTCACCAAGAGTGTATAAACTCAACAAATATTTATTGAGTACCTACCATGTACTTCACACAGCACAGAGTGCATTGAACAAGACGTGGTCACTGTTCTCAAGGAGCAGATGACTTCATGTGATATGAATTTTTTTTTAAATAACATGTAGGCTGTCAAACATGGCAGGCTCTCAGTAACAGCTGGTTTCTTATTTCCTTCTCATTTTTCCAGTTATCCAGGTTATATGGTCTTCAAAGCTATGTACATTTTGCCCTCCCTGTGCTCTTAAAGAACCTATAACTTTCTTCCCTTTGACAATCTTAAGCATAAGATCACACACACACACACACACACACAGAAACTGGAGAACAAAAGTGTTTCTTCTGCAAGTGGTCCTCTGATGTAATAAACCCTAAGTATCAGAGGCAGAGAAGAGAAATTCAAAAATCAACTAAATTAAGTGCTGAAATAATATAGAAGACACTGTTTCCCTAGAAGCTGAAAGTGATATTTTTCTTGTTCCTCTGTGAGTGAACTTAGCTGGGCCCTGAAGTCTTTCCTGGCCAGGAATTAATTGGCTGTGTAAGTTCCCTTTCTTATTCTCAATTTCTATCTCAACATAGAAGTATTCCGAGCTTGAAGTTTTATGTGAGTCTGGTTTTGCCACATAGGAAATGCAATCAGCACCTGGTAGAGATATCTGCACTCTCATGTTCATTGCAGCATCATTCACAATAGCCAAGTTATAGAAACAACCTAAGTATCCATTGATGGATGAATAGATAAAGACATTATAGTATATATCTACAGCGGAATATTCATCAGCCTTATAAAAAAGAGGAGAACTGCTACTTGCTACCACGTGGATGAACCTGAATGACACTGTACTAAGTGAAATAAATGAAATCACAGAAAGAAAAATACTACGTGATCTCACTTATATGTAGAATCCAAATAAAAGTCAAAAACATAGAAACAGAGTTAGAATGGTGGTTATCAGGGGCTGGAAGGGAAAAGAAATGGGGAGATGTAGGTCAAAGAGTCCAAATGCTATCATGTATGCTGAACAAGTCTAGAGATCTGATGTATGGCAGGGAGACTACAGTTAATAATATTGTATTGTATATTGAAAATTTGATAAGGTGGTGAATTTTATATCAAGCATTTAAAATGAAAATGTTTACATATAATTAAATCACATTTAGTTTTATGTTTACTAGATACATCTTAACTGAAAAAAATTGTAACATGAAAGTAACACACAATTCTACATAAATTATAACATTTAATGCATTACCTATTTGAATGAGGCATGTCTCTAGATAATGTACCATAGTACAAAAATACAATCAGAAAGACAGTGTTTTGCTTATGCTGTGTGATACTGGACAAATTATTCTAAGTATCAGTTATCTCATCTATACATGCAATTAATGATAGCTCTCTCTCATCCTTTTATTCAACATTTTTAAAAATAACTTCAGTTTTTATTTTAGATTCAGGGGTACATGTGCAGGTTTGTTACATGGGTATATAGCATGATGCCAAGGTTAGGAGTACGAATGATCCCATCAGCTGGATAGCAAGTATAGTATCCAATGGGTGGCTTTTCAGTCCTTCTTGCCCTCTCTTCCCGTTTCTAGTAGTCCCCAGTGTCTATTGTTCCCGTCTTTATTTCCATAAGTGCCCAATGTTTAGATCCGACTTATAAGTGGGAACATGCAGCATTTGGTTTTTTGTTTCTACTTGAATTAGCTTGGGATGATGGCCTCCAGTTACATCCATGTTCCTGCAAAGGACATGATTTTATTCTTTTTAAAGAATGTATAATATTCCATGCTATAAAAGTAAAGGTACTCCAAAGTGAGTAATAATTTCACTTCATGTATGAACGCATCATGTTGTGCACTGTAAATATGTACAATAAAAAATAAATCAACTGATTAGTTCATTAATGAAAACACAGTCATATTTCCTCCAGTATTCAAACTGTGACGACAGTGTCCCCAAGCACATGGTTGGAAAGTGAGATTTTATTCTGGGCTTCTATCCAGGTCATGCTAAGACTCTCTAGTGTAGTTTACACTCCTGAATAATTAGCTCTCCTTGGTGTTTCCCTGCTGCTGCCATCTGTCTGGAGAGCACAGAACCAGCTGTGCCCACGACAGCTGATCTCTAATCTGCTCACTTCTGGGTAGGTGGTGCAGGCCCCATGTTCTGCTGGGACCTAGCGAGCAGTAAGCCAGTGTGATCCCACAGCTCTGGAGCTGGGCTCTGCTTGTCCGAGGAATCACCATGGTAACCAAGGCCCAGCCACCCTTGCACAGTTGGCACTCCAGCAACCCTGTGTAATATGCTGTCTACAGTCTTTGATCCTTCAATGTTTCTCTGTAATAGATGAAAGTGTTTGACTCCTAATAGTACACTCAACCAGGGGTGCCCCAAAGCAACAGGCACAGGATGCAACACCCAACTGTCTGGGCTCTGAGATACCAGCTCTTTGAGTTTGCATACATGCGCCTCTTCCCAGTAGAAGATAGGAGGAAAGAGTAAAATAATGAGAACTGCATCAGGAAAGGGTACAGTACAGCCACAAATTGTGTCTCAATCCAGCCTTTTTCGAAGAATATCTAGGCTCTGGGGTTGCATCCAAATCACTCATTTAGATCCCTCCCTGATGGTGAGTTTCCTCCTGGGGTACCCTGTTGACCTTTCTTGGTAGCTGGTTTTATTTGCCACCCTTCTAATCCATCACACATGTTCTAGTTAATTATTGTAAACTTCAGAGATGATATTTGTATTCTGTTTCTCTTTCTTCCAGAAAGGTCCTTGGCTTCTAGGAAAAAACATAAAGCAGAATCAAATCAATACGTAAGGGATACATTTTGCCTAACTATACACAGCAAGGTTTCTGTGTTCCAGGTTCCTGCTGAGCTTTACATGGATGACACATTCTTTCAGAACAGTGAGTGGGGTACTTGATCTCCAGCAACATCACTAAGAGGGACCATTGAGAGCAAAAGGGTCTATTTCAGTAGGCACAAAACTTCAGGTACAAAAATACAAAGTCTGGTTATCTCCAGCCCTAGGGAGAAAACTGCTTTCAAAGGAAATGGGAGCTTTACAGCCAGCATCTAAGTTCCATCTGTTATGACATATTTTCCATATGTTCCAACATATTTCCTTGAAGAGGAGAGGACAATGCAGAATTACGGCTACTCCACAGGGAATATCCACCAGCCTCCAGCCTCTGTGAGTTTTACTGGGAGATATAGTGTTCCATGTGTGAGTACTATCCATCACAGGATAGGGAAGAATAGTTGAGAACGACTGTGCAGAACTACATGCACCTGCCTGCTCACTCACTTGATGCTGCATGTGTCACCGTTGCCTACATGAACACAGAAAATATTTCTAACAGGTAGTTTGCCAAATATTTTGTTGTCCCCAAGTCTGGTCAAATTCAGAGAATGTAACTGGACTCCTGTCTGAAATGCCTGTCCAAATGTTCTTGGACATCGCTAGACTGCAGTTGAACTAGGAAAGCAGGCCCATCTCAACCTTTGCCCTCCTGATCCTGACACTTGCCTCTCTCCACTGTTTCTTCCTTAGTAACTAGCCCTCATGGACTCCTACTCAGAACCTACATTCCAGGCACTTGCAGTGATTTTCTGTCAAAGTCGGCCTCCAGCGAGGACTAGTTTCTTCACACTGAAAGAAAAATGACTGGTCTGGCTAAGTGCTACTCTTCCCAAAAGCCCAAAAGAATGCAAAAGGAAAAGAATGAGAATCTGAAAGCTCCCCACTCTCCAGGTTATACTTGCAAATACATAATAAGAATATCGTTACCTTGGAGAAAAGCAAGTCATCAGGACTGAGAGTTACACAAATTCTATTTCTTCCAAAACTCTGTAGCTTTAATCAAGGCATGCTGATACCAGATGATGTCTGGTTTATGGTACCACTACATTAAATTAAATTAAATGATTAATTTACACTAGATTAAATATTTAACTGCTATGACCACATGGCAGACTTTGAGATAAAGATTGTTTCAGCAACAGGCCCTGCCTTCAAGGAGCTCACGATCCAGGAGACATATAAGCAAATACTTAAGAGCAGATTATATCAAGTACCTGCCAACAAGTGCACATAAGGGATTGATGACTAGAACCACAGAGCCTAGGGAGGGTGCAGCCAGGTTTGTGTCCTACTAACACTCTGTGGAAGTACTACTGTCCCTACCAATTGTCTTTTGCTTTTGACAAAAGTGATGACATCGCTGTGGTGTGAGAGCTAATCAGCCACATCTGAGAGCACTGGTTAAAAATCAGGTCAAGGCCAGGCACGGTGGCTCACACCTGTAATCCCAGCACTTTGGGAGGCCAAGGCGGGATCACCTGAGGTCAGGAGTTTGAGACCACCCTGACCAACATGGAGAAACCCTGTATCTACTAAAATCACAAAATCAGCTGGGCGTGGTGTTGCATGCCTATAATCCCAGCTACTTAGAAGGCTGAGGCAAGAGAGTCACTTGAACCCAGGAAGTGGAGGTCGCGGTGAGCCAAGATTATGCCATTGCACTCCAGCCTGGGCAACAAAAGCAAAACTCCATTTCAAAAAAGAAAAAGAAAAAAAAACTCAGGTCAAATGCATGGCCAGAGAAGACGAGGCCCTGGCTGTGGGGCTTCCCCCTGAAGTGCTCCCATCATGTGTGGCAATGCCAGGGGACTCTTCCACAAGGGGCCCAGATGATATTCTGTTACCTCACTTTGATCGGAATATCCTAATTTTAAAACTTCATTATTTGTTCTTTTTCTGAAAATACTCACTTAAGCACCTAGGAAATATTTTATTGAAAAGAAAAAACACAAAAATGAAGAAATTGTATTGAATCTAGTTGCACTTCGAAACTCACCCTTCTCTGTGAGGCTGAGTTCTCTCTCCTCATTCCAACAGAGAGTAGTCATGTGATACCACCTCCTTCTAACTGAAAACCATCCTCTCTCCTTATCTGTGACTACAGTTTACTGTCATTAGACACCCAGCCCTCACAGCAAAAATCTCCTTTGGCAGATCAAATGAGATTACCTCATGATCAACATTCTTTCAATGCTGCTTTTAATTGTTCACCAAAGGTGGCCACTGCAACACTAAATTCACCTTTTCCAAGAGTGAATAGATTGCTTTCTTAAACCTTAAAATATTCTGTAAGTCATACACATTTACTACTTTAAAGTGCACAGGAGTAAAGACATTCAGAAAAAAGAAAAAGCCAATCAGAATCAACTATAAGTACAGCCAAAATCTCAATTTATATTCTTCTCAAAAACTCTACATGAAAAGAGAAACACACACACTGGATTTATCACATGCTTAGTTTCCTTAATAATACATAAAGAACATTTTCTCATAGAAAGAAAAGTTCAGCAGCACCATTTTTAGGAGTACATAATAATATAAAACACCTGTGGATAATAGGCAGGGTTGTACAGATGAAGGAATGATCAGCTCTTCCTGAAGGAATGAATTCTGTTCTGGGTTTTAAAGCACAGTCAGCAATTTGCTGGGCAAACAATAGAGACCACTGTTGGCAGTAGAGAAACAAGACAATGGCGTGTGCAAAGTCACTGAGGCAAGAAAACATGTGAAGTGCTTTGGGAGTTTTAAAGAAACTTCATAATGCTCACACATAAGAAAGTTATAAGTGATGACTTTCTAGAAAAGTAAAGTTTTCTAGTTTGATGTAGTCCTACTTGTCTATTTTTGCTTTTGTTGCCTGAACTTTTGTTGTCATAACCCAAAAATCACTGCCAAAGCCCATGTAAAGGAGCTTATCCCCTATCTTTTGTCCAGGAATTTTACAGCAAGTCTTACACTGAAGTCTTTAATCCATTTTGACTTGATATTTGTGTGTGGTATAAGATAAGAGTTCATTTTCCTTTTTTCACATGTGGATATCCAGTTCTCACAATAGCATTTATTAAAGAGACTAGCCTTTCTCTGTTGAGTAACATTGGTTTCCTTATTGAAAGTGAGTAGTCCTTATATGTTTGGACTTCTTTCTGGACTCACTGTTTTCTGCCATTGGTCTAGGTGTTTGTTTTTATGCCAGCATCATACTCTTTTGATCACTATAACTTTGCAGTATAATTTGAAATCAAGAAGTGTGATGCCTCCAGCTTTGTTCTTCATGCTCAAGAGTGCCTTGGCTATTTTGGGTCTTTTGTGTTCTATTTGAATTTAGAATTGTTAAAAATGTCATTGCAATTTTGAATAGGAATGCATTGAATCTGCATACTGCCTTGGGTAGGATGAACATTTTAATCATATTAATTCTTCTAAACTATGGACAAAGGATATATTTCCATTATTTCTATATAAGGATTGGGGGAATATATTTCTAAACCATATATCTGATTAGGGATTAATATCACAAATATATAATAAATGCACACAACTCACTAACCAAAGAAAAAAATAAAAAAACTCAAGTGGTTTAAAAATGGGCAAAGGACCTGAATAGACATTTTCTTAAAGAAGACATACAAATGACCAACAAGTATATAAAAAGAAACTCAACATCACTAATCACTAGGAAAATGCAATTCCAAATCATATTACCTCACACTCCTCAGGATGGCTGTTATCAAAAAGACAAAAGATAGCAAGTGTTGATGAGGGTGTGGAAAAAAAAGGGAACCCTTGTACACTATTGGTGGGGCAGTCATTACAGAAAACAGAATGGAGATTCCACAAAAAATTAAAAATAGAATTGCCACATGACCCAGTAATCCTTCTGTTGGATATATAGCCAAAGGAAATGAAACCAGCTCCTGGTAGAGATACCTGCACTCCCATGTTCATGGCAGCCTTACTCATAATAGCCAAGCTATGGGAACAACCTAAGTGCCATTTGGTGGATTTATGGATTAAAATGTTGGATTTATGGATTAATATTAAAATTAATATTATATATACACACACACACATGCATGTACAGAATAGAATGTCATGTGACCTTTAAAAAGGAGACACTGCCATTTATGACAACATGGATGAACCTGGGAGACATTATGTTAAGTAAATAAGCCAGACACAGAAAGAAAAATACTGTATAATCTCATTTATATGTAGAATTTTTAAAAGTTAAGTACATAGAAATAGGGATGGGGAGGTAGTTGAAATGGGGAGATACTGGTCAAAGGGTACAAAGTTGCCATTCTGTAGGATGACTGTTTAGAGACCTAATGACTAGCAGGAGGACTCCAGGTGATAATACTTTACTGTGTATGGCAGATTTGCTGAGAGAGTAGATTTTAGGTTCTCTCACCATAAGAAAAATAAAGTCACATTTTCTTAATCCAATCTGTCACTGATGGACATTTGGGTTGATTCCAAGTCTTTGCTATTGTGAATAGTGCTGCAATAAACATACGAGTGCATGTGTCTTTATAGCAGCATAATTTATAATCCTTTGGGTATATACCCAGTAATGGGATGGCTGGGTCATATGGTACATCTAGTTCTAGATCCTTGAGGAATCGCCATACTGTTTTCCATAATGGTTGAACTAGTTTAGAAAATGTGGCACATATACACCATGGAATACTATGCAGCCATCAAAAAGGATGAGTTTGTGTCCTTTGTAGGGACATGGATGCAGCTGGAAACCATCATTCTTAGCAATCTATCACAAGAACAGAAAACCAAACACCGCATGTTCTCACTCATAGGTGGGAACTGAACAATGAGATCACTTGGACTCAGGAAGGGGAACATCACACACAGGGGCCTGTCATGGGGAGTGGGGAGGGGGGAGGGATTGCATTGGGAGTTATACCTGATGTAAACGACAAGTTGATGGGTGCAGCACACCAACATGGCACAAGTATACATATGTAACAAACCTGCACGTTATGCACATGTACCCTACAACTTAAAGTATAATAATAATAAATAAATTAAAAAAAAAAAAAAAAAAGAAAAATAAAGTCAACTCTGTGAGGAGATGGCTATGTCAATTTGCTCAACTATAGCAATCATTTCACTATGTATGTGTATAAGCAAACGTCATGCTGTACACTTTAAATACATGCAATTTAAAAAAAAAGATAAAACACAGGCAAGAGCCAGATCATCAAGTTATAGAGGTCATAATGAGTAATGTGGGCTGTATCCTGTATGTTGTTACTTTCACAACTTCTTTTGAGTTGCATACTGACTTTGAAAATCTAGTGAGAACTATGGATTCTATATCTGGAAAATGCATGCATATAAGGTACACACAAACATTTACAAATAATTCAGGAGAATCAGAGACCTCTCAAGTTAAAACCAGTGAAGATTTTAGGCAGTGAGGTGACAAAGTTACATTTGTCCCTGATTGATTTCTGGTAATAATGCTTAACTGGGTTATATTCAGTCCCACACACATCCTTTTCCCCTTCAAATAGCTTTGTCACCTAAAAGAGAGATGTAAATATATTGTGCAATCTCTAATGGCCATGTGTAACAGTGATTTGTCATTTGGGATATGTAAATTCACAAAATAAAAACTTATACACTAAGAGATATCTTTCTCTTAAACACTAACAGACACACAAAATATGACCCTGTTCTTTAATTCTGCTGTGCATGTCTTGAAACTTTTGTCCTTAATTATTATTATCCTCTATAAATATTCATAGACCTCCTAGCAGAGCACTCTTCTAAATCATGTAGATAAAAGGGGAAAAGGGAGTTGGTTCCTGCTCCTGAAAGAAGTAAAACTTTAGAAAGTCTGTAATGCTTTAAATCAGAATCTTTACCCAATATTAGCTCATAATTATCTCAATTCCTTGACAAAGTTCAGCTGTCATTAAAAAGGAGACATGACTTCTTTTCTAGATGGTTTCTGTTTTCCTGTCACTTTGTTGTGATTTTTTTTTAATTTTGTAACCAGAGGTTTTCCTCTGCCTGTCTTTCATACAGACAGAGCACCAGCTTTCAGCCACAGATACCTGGGCATATCCACATCCATGTCTCTGCCAAGTTTTAGCCCTGTGTCCTCAGACTCGTCACTTAACTTCCCTGACTCCTATTCTTGGCCCTGGAATAAGTGGATGATAAGACCTATGCTTGTTGTTATGTTACTGTGAACATGTGTAAAAGTAGTATATATAGTTTTTAATAAAAGAAGACTCCTGATTCATCAATGAAACAGGAAACAGCAATAACAGCAGCAAAAACAACAATGTACCAATAAATGTGCTATGAGTAAGCCATCATCCACCTTTCCTATGGCCATACCACAGCTCTTTTTCCCACTTGAACTCAGAGAATCGTTACAGTTCTCAACAGAGGGGTCCAGGCAGACAGCACTCTGATGTAACTGGTCCTCAGGTTGAAGATTCTTTGATAGCCTGAGCAGCTGATTCAATCACAAAACCTCACAACAGAGGACAAGCATCAACTGCTTCCCTAAAGTGCACACCTGCTCGGGGATAGGCTCTCCCCTCTTTCTTATTACATTTAGGTTATTGAAAAAGTAATTGTGGTAAGTAATTACTTTTAATGGCAAAAATTGCAATTACTTTTACACCACCCTAATACCTTTTGTTTATGTAGAGATGTTATCAATTTTTTAAAATTAATCAAATTCACTGAGAGAGATACTCTAATTATAATTCCCACAACAATTTTGTCAAAACTATTAAAACAAGAACATAGTCTATTAAGGCCTAAGGCACTCCTGAAGTTTATGCTCTACTGGACCAATTCACAAAGTCAAAAAGAGTCATTACAAACCCATCAGAATTACAGAATTTCCCCAAGCACATAATTTATCATCTCTGAAAGAATCATTTTTAAATCATCCAAAAAAGACCAAAAAAACCATTTTATTAATGAAAAGAACTTTTCAAAGAGGCCCAACCATGACACTTTTATCTGAATACAGGCTGTACATATGCTAAGCTGCTCAGTGAAGGACAATTCACTTAGACATCTACTCGGCTTTATGGCATTGTGCATATGGGCTGGCACTGTTTCCATACCTCACAAATACCACCTCACTTGAGATCTGGGACCAAAATACCTCTGTCCCATATAAACAATGCCATAGAACATACTCTTCTGCCCCAGTGCTAACCAAATCTGAGACAATATATTCTCCCTGTTTCTTTATTAACCAATACTGAGAACAAGCAAAACACACTTAGCTACTTGCTCCTTGAAACACTTGCTCGTGGAATATAAGACCATGAGCCAACCCAATCACTAATTCATTAGGACTAACAGCTTGCTAACTTAATTCACTTTACCACCCTCACCCTACTGTGTCCATCAAAGCACAGTTATTTCATAAACTCTGTCCAATCCAAACCTTAAAAGATACCTTTAAAATCTCCCAGGCTGGCCTGTGGCCCTATAAATATCCTGCCCTAATTGCTCTTTTTAAGAAACTCCTTGGGCTCCATCAAGAGATGGCTCTGCTTGATCAAGAAGTCTTTCTGTTGGTTTTCTGAGGAGTTATCATCCAACCTGGTGAATTTTCACATTAACTTCAGAGAGTTAAATGTTTTAAACTATCATCTTAGAGAAGAAAAATTTGAGGTTCTTAGATATTGAGAAACTGACTCGAATTTTATATGCTAAAAAATGGCAGATCGTGGGTTCAAATCAGTCTGATGAAAAGCAGGAATTCATTCCTTTACCCATTTTTTTATTCTTTCAACATATATTTATTGAATGCCATTAAACCTTAGCTCACAATAGCCAGGCAAAAATAATGTCCTTCTTTATGACACTTAAATTCTAGTGGACAAAAATTTAATTAATTCTTGTTAATTAAGAATACATAACAATTTGTGGTAATAATAAATGCCATAAAGAATGTAAAGTAACCAGGTGTGGTGGCTCATGCCTATAATCCCAGCACTTTGGGAGACCAAGGCGGGGAGGATCACTTGAGGTCAGGAGTTGAAGACTAGCCTGGCCAACATGGTGAAACCCCATCTCCACTAAAAATACAAAAATTAGCTGCGTGTGGTGGTGCACCCTTGTAATCCCAGCTACTCGGGAGGCTGAGGCAGAAGAATCTCTTGAACCCAGGAGGTGGAGGTTGCAGTGAGCCGAGATGGCACCACTATAGTCAGCCTGGACGAGAACATGAGACTCCATCTCAAAAAAAAAAAAAAATATATATATATATATATACACACACACACACACACACACATATATATATATATAATAGTATAAAAAGTAGGGAAGGAAGAGCTACAATTTTAGATAGAGAAATAGAGAAATCAGGACCGTCTTTGCGGAGATGACATTGGAGCAGATGTGAATGATACGGAGGAACCAGCCATTTGAGGAAACGTTCCCATCAGAGATAACAGAAAATTGAAAGCTTATGAGGCAAAAACAAAGGAACAGAAAGAAGTTAAGTGAGAGGCAGGCAAGGGTCTGATCATGGTGTTTATATTTTCATCTGAGTGGGATCGAAAGCCACAGGAAAATTTTCAGTGGAGACTATCATGATTTAACATCAGTACTATAAATTAGTATAACATTGAATTTATAATTCCACGTGATGTATGGCTAATGTGCAGAGAATTGACCACAGTGCAACAAAAGTGAAAACAGAAAGAGGCAGAATGTTGTGCTAGCCCGAGAAGGTAGTAGCAGCAGAAATGAGAGACATGCTTTAAAGCAGGGTCATCCATATTAGAAGATACAACGTATGTGGTGTGGGTGTGAACAAAAGAGAGGCTATCCATCCATATATTGTCTTCGGCTCCAAATCCACCCTCTATTACCCTGCCATGAAACTAGCATGTTTCTCCCTTACCAGTGGGCAGGATGCTAAACTAATCTTCATCATTACAAGGCGCTGAAGCAGTACTTGGGGAGGAATAGGCTTTTCTCCCTGGCTTTGGTACCTGCTGTCTTGTAGCAGGCTGCTGCCTAATGCACACAATGCATGTGGCCTCCTCGTGGACAGTCACCCCTGCCCTTCAGAGGGCAGCTTCCAAAGGCATTCAGTTCCTGGACAGATGCCCAGCATGGCCTGAGATGCAGTTTCTCCCCTTGGAGAGCTTTTCCTAATACCCCTATGATGACTTTTCAGCGAGTTCCATCAGCACAGCACCTTTGTGAACTTCTCCATCATCCAGGGGACCCCCCCCACCCCCCCCACCACCACTGCCCGCCACCATTTCCTGCAAGGTCTGCATTTCAGCGCTGGTTGTGTGTGTATGTGAGGTGGGCTGGTGGGGGCAAGGGGGAGGATTCCTTACCCAGGTTCTTTTTTCTTTGCATGCTTTGCCTCTGGTCTGAAGATAGTGGCTGCTGGCTATATCTCCTACTCTGTATTCTTTAGACATCTCTTTACCTCTTAGTAGCTAATCTCTCAATGCTTCAAGAGATTCAATCTCTCAACGCCTGTTATAGCTAATGATTAAACTTTCCCTGTTTAAATCACCAAGCAGTTTCTGTCTCATAACTGGAACCTGATGGACACAAAGGGCGTTGAGAATAACTTCTTGGTATTTGGTTCGAGCTAATGGGTAAAAAGTGATGCCATTTTCTGAGATGGGGAAGGCTGCTGAGGCAGGAAATCCAGTGTTCTGATCTGGTGAAATTAAATTGAAGTTGCTTATTATTATAAGTAGCAGTTTCAAGTGTAGCTGGAATCTAGGAGGGAAGACAGAGAGATATAAATTGGTGAAGATCAGCATACAGATCACATTCAAAGCCACAAAACTGGCTAAGATTTTTTTAGGGAAGTGTGCTGAGAAAGGCAGGAAGGTTGCTGAGGATGAAGACCTGTGCACTCCAACCTTTAGAAACTGGGAAGAAGAGGATGAATAGCAAAGAAATGGAAATGGAGGCAGGGTGTGGTGGCTCACGCCTGTAATCCCAGCACTTTGGGAGGCCGAGGCGGGTGGATCACGAGGTCAGGAGATCAAGACCATCCTGGCTAACACTGTGAAACCCCATCTCTACTAAAAATTAAAAAAAAAAAAAAAACAGCCAGGCATGGTGGTAGGCGCCTGTAGTCCCAGCTACTGGGGAGGCTGAGGCAGGAGAATGGCGTGAACCTGGGAGGTGGAGCTTGCAGTGAGCTGAGATACGCCACTGCACTCCAGCCTGGGTGACAGAGTGAGACTCCACTCAAAAAAAAGCAAAAACAACAACAACAACAACAACAAACAAACAAAGAAATGGAAATGGAATACTCAATGAGGTAGGAGAAAATCCAATAGCAGGAGACATTTTAGTAATTAAATGAGGAAAATATTTCCATAAAAAGAGATATCTCAACTGCATCCTACCTTACTTTGAGATTGAATAAGGTGAAGACTCAAACTTAACCATTGAATTTTATAATTGATACCATTAATGACCTTGACAAAATTGGTATGGAGTGGGGCATAAAGGAAACTATGGAACTGGGCCAAGGGAATAATGGAAGGTGAGGAACTGGAAACAGAATGCAGCTTTGGGAGGCCAAGGGTTGGGGGGTGGTGAATCGCCTGACATCAGGAGTTCGAGACCAGCCTGGCCAACATAGTGAAATCTCATCTCTGCTAAAAATACAGAAATTAGCCCGGTGTGGTGGCTGACACCTGTAATTCCAGCTACTCAGGAGGCTGAGGCAGGAGAATAACTTGAACCCAGGAGACAGAGGTTGCAGTGAGTCAAGATCACGCCGTTGCACTCCAACCTGGGCAACAAAAGCAAAACTTCTTCTCAAAAATAAAATAAAATAAAATAAAATAAAATAAAATAAAATAAAATAAAATAAAATAAAATAATGCAGGTGTTACTTTCAAGGAGTTTTCTTGTAGAAAACTTATAAAGGGAGGCAGAACAATAGCATGGCATTTACTGGAGATGATGGGAGTGGTTTTGTTTCATTAATACTATATTATTTATGCAGATGTGGATGACTCAGCAGAAAGAGAGAAAATGATGGTGCGGGAGTCTGAGGCCACAGTAGCAGAGGCGAAGTCCTGAGTTGACAAGAGAGGATGAGGTCTGTGGAATAAGTACATATTTATATACCAACACTCAAGATTTGGTAGTTTCATAATTTTGGAGCATTTTTATTTCAAAAAATTATCTGCATTGATCTTTTAGGGTAGTATCCTATATTTAAATATCTTTAAAGGTTTTGTGGTTTTAAAGCATCACAGCAGACAAAACTTATTATATCATGCACTAGAGTTGCTTTGATCATTTGCATTTAGTTCAATAAATCTGAAATGAATATGTGAACACTCATATTTTCAAGAAATTCTGCATGACTCTCCTTGGCAGGCTGGATGTTTATTTTCATCATGCCCTTCTGTGAATTTACGCACAACGCAATTCGTGGCATACACATTTTTACTCTGTCAGGTTTTTTAAAAAACATTCAAGGCCAGATGCAGCGGCTCACACCTGTAATTCCAGCATTTTGGGAGACTGAGGCAGGTGGATCACCCGAGATCAGGAGTTTGAGACCAGCCTGGCCAACATGGTGAAACCCCATCTCTACTAAAAATACAACAATTACCCAGGTGTGGTGGCAGGCGCCTGTAATCCCAGCTACTCAGGAGGCTGAGGCAGAAGAATCACTTGAACCTGGGAGGTGGAGGTTGCAGTGAGCCAAGATCGCGCCTTTGCACTCCAACCTGGGCAACAGAGCAAGACTCCATCTCAAACAACAACAAAAAAGAACATTCAAACAGATAAACTGGATCAAACTTCACTTTGACATGTTTAACATGCTTGATCTTATAATATCCATAAAAGGCAGAATTAATTTTAATCATCAAATATATCAAAAGTCAGGACTTTGAGAGAAATTCAATGTGTTCACTTACTGATTGTTTACAACTAATTTCAATCTCACATAAAAATTTATTTTTTTAAAAACTTTGCCAGATATTTTTGGGGCAATGTGTCATCTGGGGTGACTTTACTGATAACAATAGCAGATACAGGATTCATTTTGTGTCCATGATATACCAAGACTGGCCAAAGGGCACCTAAGACCAAAGACTGGAAACTGACCAGTATTTTCAAGAAAGTTGTCTATATGTGGTTCTTAGCACAACCACTATCTTGCAGATTACTTAATTATAATCTTATAAATGGTGTTTATAATATTTCTAGTACATTATGATATAACACAAATAAAGTGATTATAAAAATATGTCTCTGAATATATCATTAAATATGTTTCACTTTAAGAGAAACACAGTGCATCACTGCTGCATTTCTTATTTCCCTGGAAAAACAAAATTTTACTATGAAGCAGCACCTGTCATTTGTGGATTGAAGGCTACTTGGAGGTTCACTGACATTGCGGGGAGAGGGTTTGTACACACACAAAAAAGGCAGTTTCTTCACTCCAGAATCATTCTGGGTACACAGGGCTGACCACTTTACACAAGAGAATTAATAACTATACAAAAGACAGTGGAGCATTAATAGAGTTTTCCATAATCCCTACAGCCTCTTTCCTGCCCTTCAGCACTTAACACCAGGAACTGGTAATCAATCTCCTATGTTTACATTTAAGTGGATGCCTCTAATAGTGCCTGATAATAAGGACTTGATGAGAAGAAGCCACTGACACAGTTGGTAAGAAAAACTAAGGCCTAGGGATCGCTTATTTAGGAATACAGGAATAAGAGGGGAAAACTACACGTGGCCAATAACCAGAACTGCTCAAATGGTAGAAAGAGTACGTTTGAATAGAATTTTCTGAATGAGACAGAAAGACATTGTAGACAGTACTGGTCAATTTTAAACCACTGACAAAATTCAAAATACATGTTTTCTGTAGAACAAGAGGTTAAATGTGAAATATGTTAACAGGTTGTGATAAAAATGGAGATGAGGCAGAAATTTAATTTTAGGAAAGTTTAGGAAATAAGGTTGTGAAACTAAATATGCAATAAAAATTTAAATGCAAAGCAAAATTTTGAAGATGATTGTGATAGGAGGGGAGAGACAATTATTTCAGAACAGATATCTGGCTCTTTCTAGTCTAAGGAAATAGTGACATGGAAGTGGCTCTAAGAGTGGATGGAACATGAGAACAAGAGGCCAAGGAAACCTGCCTTCCTATTGTCAGAATCATGGAAGAAACATTTTTCTAGACCGAGTGCTGAATGGATCTTATTCTAAAAGGAATGTTAGGATTCACCAGCAACTTGCCTCCTGGAAAGATAATTTGGCCTCAAGATAATCAAGTAGAGTTGCTCTCCTACCTGGGGAAGACCCTGGAGTTGGAGAAGCAATGGCTTTGAGATGATAAGCCACGAGATGGAGAGGAAAATCCGTCTCAAGTCCCTTTGTCTACCTAGGGGCATGCACAGTAGTTGCCTGCTTAGAGAGTTCTTAGCCATGACGTTTTAAACCAAAATCCAATAGGCATTGACTCCCATTTTCTGGCACTTAGGCTGTGAAGGAAAATAATACCTTTCTAATTGTTTTTCTTTCTTTTAGAGGTAAACATTTCTCTTGCCTGGCTCTTTTTGTACTAATTCTTTGTTCTTAATATTAAAAGCATCTCCAAGGATATGTCCAGATGTGAAGTGTTTTCCATTTGCTTTCCCTATAGGTAGTCCCTTGATAGGAGGACTGAACTCTTTATGTCTCAGACTAGCTTTTTTCTTTCTAATATTTTAACTTTCTCCATCAGCTCAGTTCTTGCCTATTAAAGTTTCTAAATATATACATATATATTTAGAAATGTTATATATATAACTAAATGTATATATGATATATATATCTTCTAATTTAAAAAATTGTTTATTGTGGTAAATATGCATGACATGAAATCAACTATCTTAGGCATTCTTAAGTGTACAGGTCAGTAGTGTGCGCCATTGTTAAGCACAATGCTATGAAAATAATGGAATTCTGAGAGGCAAAGGACAACTCAGAGAATGGGGTACCCAACTGGGCTGTGGTAAGAGGTGTGCTGTGTTATACAGAATTGAACATCACTGGAGAGGGGGCCTAGATGTCTTTCCAGACCCTCCTGAGGGTGCCAGAAGGCAGGTGTAGACTTTGGCAAGTGTCTACTCCTGACATGTAAGATGATGCTTTCCTGAAAACAGAAGGGAAACTCTTCTGACTCTTCTAAATCCAAGGGATTCTTTTCTTACTTGACTTAGGGATGAGCTGGAGATCTTTATCCAAAATCTCTGATCAGGTTGCCAGTGGTTACATTTTTGTAACCACACCCTGTCCTCCATGAGCTCTGTGGCCCAGATCAACAACAAAGGGCAGGAATCATTCATTGCTAATGACATAAACGATTAGGACAAACTGCAAATAAAACAAACCTCACTCTCCAGCACCTTCTTACCTCCTGTTCAAAACTGTCTTCTTTGTTTGCTGCCTCCATTGCTCTGTTTTTCAAGAACAGTCCTGTGTGCTCAGAACTCCTGAGCAAGACTCCCACAAGCCCCTCCTGCTCTCAGCTAGCAGTTCTCAGTCCTGGGTCTCATTTCCCCAGCAGCTCCTGCTGGGTCTTCAGATTCCCCTGGTTTCCAATCCCCATGGGTGTCCCTTGGCATGTTGCAATCTCTGAGCATTATCCCCGCAGTTCTGCCATCCCTGTGCCCCTTTACCATGGAGCTCTCAGTACCAAGTATTTACAAAATGCTGTAGTTGGCCCCTATAACAAGAAGAGCTTCCTTGTTCCTGCCCCAATAGGTGTGAGAGTCTTTGGCCTCTGTCTGTCTCATAGAGGAAAGTGGGCAAAATCTATCCAATCAAAGCTATGACAGCGTCCCAAATTCTAACTTCACACCAAAAACCAGTGACTGAGAATGGATTGGCCCAATACCCTCCTTCAGAAAAACTGAATCTTAACCCAACAATCGTGTTTTCATGGCAGCTTCATTGAGGAGGATTTGGGGAGGCAGGAGGGATTCATTAGCACCTCTTGAATCACTTTACAAAAAGTTCATTTCACCTACAAGTGAAACAATATTTTTATCCCGAATTTAAATGAAGCTGGGGAGGAAGGCAGCGGACTCAATGATCCTGTCACAGGAAAATTAAGGAATAAATAAGAGCATATACTGTCCCTTTTAATGGGTGCCTGAAGAGATCTTTCTGCCTGGACCTCAAAAATTATTATGCCTGGGTTAAAAATCTGGTAGATGTTGATCAAGAGCCAATCTGAGAGTGGTGAGGCTCAGAAAAAAATGTATTTTTCTCATTAAAAAAGAAAATACACATGTATATTTTCTTCACATTTTTCTAAAAGTTGCATTTAATTGCTTTAGAAACAAAAGAAGTAATTTAGAATTGAATGAAGATGAGGTAAGTATCTCAGAAACAGAAATATTTTTCCTGTTTATAATGTTAAAATTTATAAATTTCCCTCTTATTTTGTCCCTTTGTGGTAATTTAGTGGTTCTCAGCTTTCTCAGACCCAATACTTTGCTTTTTATCACAAATATTTGATAATACTTTTACCATTCTAAAATAAAACTTACAGATAATTTTACCATTTCGGAATGAAATGTATATACTTTCTACACTAATAATGTAAATATACACATTATTTTTACATATAATGTTCTCACTGTAATATAAATGAGTAATGAAAAGTTATCAATACTAGTATATAATTCAGTGTGTAAATGCTTAGGCATCACCACATAAAGAGACAAAATGAGTGAGTCTGATGCTGACACCTGTATGTAATATTCCCTGAATACAACAGCTACAAATACTGCCTACAGGCATGTTGTGTCATATTTTAATGTCATAAATGGCATTGCTACTTATGTCATTTCCAAAGGACTGAACAACTCTTGGTAAAGTTCAGAGGAAACCAAAGTAAAATCTTTCTTCAATCCATGATAATTGCATTTCCAGAAAATTCAGAGAATTAAAGCTATACAAAAAAATACTATGTGTTTGTGAAAACTGGGTAAAACCTGGTAACTGCTCTGATGGTTTTGTTTCACTTCATTAATATCTAATAGGGCATTCAAATAGAGAGCAAGGCCTGATGGTTCTTTATTGTACGGACAATTATGTGAAAGGCAGGATGTCTATTCCTTGGCTCCCACCACCAAATGCTAATACTAGTGCTCTCTTATAATGGTGATATCCAAAAATGGCCCTAGAGGCCAATGTCACCCCCAATCCCACATGAGGTTCATTTCTGTATTGACTAAAGACAAAGAACAGGAAAACTAAAATTTTTCTATTTACTCTGTAAATACTGATGAAAAAGATATTTTATATTATGAAATATTGCATTTCTATATTTTGAGTAACATTTGTAATAAGCCCTTTATTATAATGTATGAAAATAACATAGTGTTATGTTAACATTATAACAGATTAATACAGAGATTAATTCTTTTGAATTGCCTGACCTCAACATATATAAAATGTGGAAGAGAGTATGATATAATCTACAAGATAATGAAATTCTAATGAATACTTTTAATTTAAATATTTTCTAAATTTATTTTTTTTACATATTTACAGGTATTATAAATTTTCTTAAAACTATCAGGGGTCTTAGTAATTGTCTTATAAATTTTATGGTCCAAAATGAGAGAGAAAAAATGTAAAAAATAAATGGGAAAAAAGGCAAGAAAGAAAATAAACATTACTTTTTTAAAAGGACATTTAAAAGAATATATAAAACAGAAAATATATGGAAACAAGTCGTGTTTGAACTATGTTGCTACTTCTGCTTCCTCAAATTAATTTCTGTGGCTCACTAATTTTAGTTGTCACAGAAATTCACAGAGGTATTTCTTATTCATCTGAGGAATCTGTGGATCCACAGAGTGATAATAAATTAAGAAAAACTTTTAAATCCTGAAGATATATCTTGATGAAAAAAAAGGTCCCTTAATTCATTATGTTATTCTATTCATGTTACTAATTACTCTAGGTTTTCTGAAGCATTAAATATGAAACTGGATCAGATCCTGGGAAATTTTTAAGGAGATAAAACATTGAAGATAGTAGAGTATGGGCAGGAGGTAAAAAAAACCCAAAAGCAAAAATCCACAAGCCAATGTATCAACCTAGCCAGTAATGGAAGTTTTTGAAATAAAGTCAGTTTAACATGCCACATGTCACAAGTCATTAATACAATTTTACAGAAAGTAACTCAGAATTTGGAAAGAAAATCCAAATTATTTTATTATTATTACTTTAAACTTTTATTTTAAGTTCAGGGGTACATGCGCGGGTTTGTTACATATGTAAACATGTGTCATGGGAGTTTGTTGTACAGATTATTTCATCCTAAAGTATTAAGCCTAGTACCCATTAGTTATTTTTCCTATATTTTAAAGGATTATACTTTTATTACTTTCGAATACATTTATTTATCCATTCTTCAAATATTCAGAAAACCTTCTTCATGCAACCTAATCTCACAGAGTCTAAATTAATGGTTTTGCTATATACTTCTCAAAAGTTCTCTTTTAAAAACATAGTTTTCGTTTATTTAAAAATATATAATTTTAACCTGGAAACCATCATTCTCAACAAACTAACACAAGAACAGAAAAGCAAACACCGCATGTTCTCACTCATAAGTGGGAGTCGAACAATGAGAACATATGGACACAGGAAGGGGAACATCACACACTGGGGCCTGTCCAGGGGTAGGGGGCTAGAGGAGGGGGAGCATTAGGAGAAATACCTAATGTAGATGGGTTGATAGGTGCAGCAAACCACCATGGCACATGTAAACCTATGTAACAAATCTGCACATTCTGCACATGTACCCCAGAACTTAAGGTATAATTTAAAATATATATATATCTATAATTTTAACGGTGGAAGGGAGCTCTAAAGATTTCAGTATAACTTTCTGTCCCCCGTAAAAATCTTAATTTACTGTGGCCCAGGACATCTAGAAATTCTCTCAAAAAACAGAAGAGAAAAAAATTTTAATCACTTCCCTTGGGAACTCATTTTAATGCCTACCAGCACATTGGTCAAGAATATTTTCTAAATTACAGTTTCACCATTATGTAGATATGTCCAGTAAGCTTTTAAATGATTTTTGGAGCAACAGTGCAATTGGTGATATTGAGGAAATTGATCCCCATGTCGTGAAATGACCTTTCACAGGACAAATCTAGAAAACCTTGTTAAAACAGAAGGCCACACGTTCTTTGTCTCTTGATTTCTAGACAGATGACTTCCCACCAGAGTTATGATACCCTAGAAAAATTTTTAACTATTCTCTCCCCTTATCAGTTTTCATCAGGGTGTGAGATGAATGGGACATCTAACCTGGTTAGCCAAGGAGAGTTTGTGTCTTTGGAGCTGGGTGGTGGTCAGGATTTACTTACCTAAGATGAAGTGGGATGAAAAGAACTAAAGGGCTGAGTTCAGTCCAAAACCTAAGAAAAGATCATGCTTCAGAGGAAATTAGAATGAGCTAATGAAACTCCAAAATTCTTAAGACCTATGTTGCTTTAATGGGCCACGCAGACATTCTGTATTGGAAAATAATGTAATATTGCAACTCCAGGTGGAATCAACATCACTGGTCTTTGTATGGGCATCACTCAGAGATGGCAGGGATCCCACAAGGACTACAATGAAGGCTCTGACATTTTATAGTTCTTTCATTTTGTGTAGATCAAGGCATGGTTTTGATTAAGTAATGAAATACCATTCTTACCTCCCCATACCGATTTTTATTCCCAATATAAAGGAAGCAAATATGAATACTGTAGTTTGTGGCTAACGGCACAAAACACAATTCCATAAGTCAATTATCTTTTGCTTAAACCAATGGCTTCCCCCAAAGACAAAGAGAAGCAAATCACAGCAGCTAATCGCTGTTACACTCAAGAAGATTTCGTTATAACATGCAATCTTGCTGTTACAGGTATTGGAGTGCGTCACAACATTCAGGTAATAGATCCTAAAGAACTGGTAGGGAAGGAAACAAACAAGGATGACTCCTATAAAAAATAGGTTTTTCAGCTGAGCCCAGAACTCCTGGTGGGATAGTAAGGAGTGGCGTAGCTTCTGCACCATCAACATAATGATGAAGACCTGGAAGACCAAAAGAATCACAGCAATGGCTATGACAAAAATGACTATCATATAGTTGATGACTTTCACATACGTGTAAGCAAGCTCTTTGTGAAATTTAAAACAGTCCTTTTCATTGTATTCCTCGTGAATTCCATACCGGGAGACAACCAGGGGTACCACAATGACAATCACCAGCGTCCACAGGCCAGCACTGGCAGCCACAGCATGCAGTTTTCTGTAGAATTCCACTTTGTCTTTGCGCTTGAAGAAGATGAGGTACCTGGTGACCAGGATCACCACATAGAACAGGAATGTGAGATACATGTGGATGTGCAGCATGGCACTCACGAATCTGCAGAAGGGCAGCCCAAATATCCAAGTCTCCTTGATGAAGTAGGTCAAGCGAAATGGCACTGTCAGCAGAAAAACGCTGTGGACCACCACCAAGTTAATGACCGCCATGGTGGTCACTGACCGGGTGTTCATTTTCACCAGCAGGAACAGAATGGAAATGACACCCACCAGCCCTCCAATGAGCACTATGAAGTAGAGGCTGATTAAGTGGGATGTCACTAAAGGATCGCAAGAGGAATTCCTGGAGGTATTGTGGCCAGGCATACTTGGGAAGTCACCTGGAGGAGACAAAGCACCAGAGTAACTGACAAGCTTTCAGAACTTTGTTCCTATCTCTTTTCTAGCACTGACAATGTGACTTTGTCATTTATCTGCTTACATGATATAAACTTTACATGCTTTAAGAATGAAGATTATGTCCTATGAATGTTTGCATACCCTAAACCTAAAGCACAGGAAGCCATTGATTCTTACTCTTTAATAGGAATAAAAATCGAATTTTAATCTTCAAGTTGCCCCCCAGAGATGTGTATGTAGATAAGACAATTTACATAAAACTTCAGGAGGATTGCAGACCATCTGGAGCTGATACTTGGATACTAGTACTACAGTAACCCTTTAAAAAGTTGTAAGATGGATAGAAAGATCGACGGATTCATGAAGTATACAATTTTTTTTTCTTATGGGCATGATTATAATTCTCTAATTCTTTCTTACTTATTAGCAAATAACCCAAGAATATTCATACTTAATTCATTTAGAATACTGATTAATTTGACCAAAAATATCATCTAAGTCAAGGCAGCAGCAGGCAATAGGAAGGTTTACCTAAATTTCTCATTATAATTATGTGATCATCCAGCAATGAGGCCTTGCTAAGCCTTCCCATGGGCCCCACTGAAAATACAGCATGTCTCCCAATCTCTCATCTACTCTCAAAGGACTTGAAAATTCATGACAGAGCCATCGTCATTTATCCCCTGGACTCCTGAAAGATCCGCTCCATAAATACTCTCAGTCCTTTCTAATTCATTCTCCATATTCTTATTCATTGCTTGCTATAAAAGATTTAGTAATCTTTTAATTTCACGAGAAAGTCATGTCAGTTTCCTATCTAAATCCCTTCAATGGCTTCCCATCTCTTCTAAGATAAAGATTGATAGCCTTACATGTCTGGAATGTTCTGGGTTACAGTGGCAAAATCTGATCCCTTGAGACAAGATTCAAGCAATAATCAAGAGATGAAATTGGCAGGCTTTAATGGTTTTGATATGGGGAAATGAGGCAAAATGAAGTGTCTTGATACTCTCAGATTTTTGACTTGAACAATTGTGTTATTAGAGGTATGTCTACTAACACCAGGGAGACTAAGATTTGAGAAAGAACAGTAATTGCATTATGCACTCACTCCCTGACCTTCGTAACACATATTCAATTATTCTTATTCATTTATTGAATGTCTCTTTGTATAATGGAATATTACCCAGCAATAAAACGAACCAACTTCTGATATACACAATACTGATGAATCTCAAAAACATTACACTAAATCATGTATTCTCAATGGGGTGACAGCACCTTGTAAGGGGCAAAACATTTTGAGCTGTGAAAAAAAAATCTTGGCCGGGCGCGGTGGCTCACGCCTGTAATCCCTGCACTTTGGGAGGCCGAGGCGGGTGGATCACGAGGTCAGGAGATCGAGACCATCCTGGCTAATACGGTGAAACCCCGTCTCTACTAAAATACAAAAAATTAGCCGGGCGCGGTGGCAGGCGCCTGTAGTCCCAGCTACTCGGGAGGCTGAGGCAGGAGAATGGCGCGAACCCGGGAGGCGGAGCTTGCAGTGAGCCGAGATGGTGCCACTGCACTCCAGCCTGGGCGACAGAGTGAAGACTCCGCCTCAAAAAAAAAAAAAAAAAAAAAATCTTACTCTGTATAAAGCACAGGTGTATACACAGTACATAGACATATAGATTATCTGTGGTAGCAAAATTTCATTAAGTGGGGAGAGACAATTAGGGAAAAATACTCATTAGAGGGACCATAACAAACACAAAACGTTGAGAAACATTACTAAATAAAAGGTACCAGCCACCAAGATTATATATTGTATGATATCTTTTTCTAGAAAAAGCAAAACTAACATGACAAGAAGCAAATCAGTTAGCCCAAGGTCCAGGTTGTCAGGGAAAGGATTAGTTTCTGTTTTATATTATGTTGGTTACCATTGCAGTTATTCGCCAAAGCTCAATGAATTGTATACTTAAAATTGATTATTTTTATTGCATATAACGTATACCTCAATGAAACTTAAAAAAAAAAGATAATAATAACCCAACTTCAGGGAGCCTTCTGCATTTGTGGGCATGGAATACAATTTCAAGGAACTGTGACTCACTTAACTGAATATTATTTTTTTGTTGGCTCTGCAACAGCTGTCTCATGTTACACTGTGTATTTCATCCGTAGGCTGAAATCTCTCTACCTGCCTTTTATTTTCCCCTGTAGAAAAGTAGTTTTATCAAGGAGACATGAAATTATATTGTGTTCACATGTGAGTCAAGAATGAATGTGCCACCATAAGTTCTGCTCACCATTTCCTTTGGCTATTGGCCTAGTAGGATTGACTCCTAATTGAAGAAAGTAAAGTAAGTAAGCACATCACTTGTCCCAAGTCCTCTTTCTTATTATAAACTCTCATGATCGTTGCCAGATAACAGAAACACATGTTAAATATCTTCCATGTTTCAGGACTACACTACATCCTTGCCTGTACTTTGTCTTATTTAATTTAACCCTTACAACAGTTCTATGAATTGTGTAATGTATTATTATACTGAATTTTAGATGACAAAACTGAGCCCTAGCAGGATAAGTCATTTGACCAAGGTGCCCAAAGCACACACACACTCCCCAAAACTTTATTATACATTACAGAGAAGCATTGTGAATCTCCTAAGTCCAAGTTTCTAAATTGTAATACAAGAAGGAAAGGAGGCCACGGAAATTTGGTTCTACTCACATGGCTGTATGCCAATATATCTTGAAAGGTGCTTTTCTCTCTTTTTTGATATCTTACTTTCCCATTCCCTTTACTTGGCTTATAGTCAATCCCATATGTTAATTCACTCAATATCCACCTGAACCTTTTCTGGACTGCTTTTCTGTACAGACTTTTTGCATCTACAGTGCTTGTATGTGCCTTAGTTTCTGGTAGTCTGTTGCACTATTGCAAAACTTGGAGGCAAAAGTGAAGCAAATGAGGGATGTCAATGTGCAGAGAGATTAGACCAGAGGTGTCTAATCTTTTGGCTTCCTTGGGCCACATTGGGGAAGAAGAAGAATTTTCTTGGGCCATATAAAAAATACACCAACAATAACTAATGAGCTAAAAAAAAAAAAAAAAGTTAATAAAAAAATCTCATAATGTTCTAAGACAGTTTACAAATTTGTGTTGGGCTACATTCAAAGCGGTCCTGGACTGCATGTGGCCCATGGGCCGCAAGTTGGATAACCTTGGATTAGACCATTTGACAAGACAGTGGTAGATTTATCTGGTTTCTCTAGGACTGTTATAATAGAATCCTGGATTTCAAATACTAATATGATATATTACACATAATTTCAATCACATTTTACATTAAATGTAAATAGATTAAACAGTCCAATTAAAAAATAAAGGTTGTTACACTGAATTAAAGAAACAGGATCCAGCTACATGGGTTTTAAGAAAGACATTATAAATACAGGAATTATAATAAAAGTGATATATTCATTATGAAATGTCCTCTTTGTTTCAAATAATGATTCTTCTTTGAGATCAACTTTTGACACACTCAAGCTTTTTTGTTTATTGTGTGTACTTTATATGTTTTCCCTTTTTTTCTTGCAATCTTTATGATTACTACCTTTAAAATGTGTGTTTTGTAAATAGAAATTTTGACTCTTCCTTAAAATGTTATAAATTCAGAGCATTTTAATTCCATTTACACACTCCCTTCTTCTCTTATAGTTTTCATACTTTTTATTTCTATATATCTAATTAAACCCCACACAATATTATTGTATTGTATCATTAACATTCAATCCCTAGTCATTTATTTTTGTCCATTTAGTTTTCTTAACCATTGATTTTTATGTCTTCTTGAATTTCTGTGTTTCCATTGGATATAACTTTCCTTCTGCTGAAGAACTCCATTTTAAATTTCTTTCAGTACAGATTTCTTACGGATAAATTCTCTCAGCTTTTGTACGTGTGTGTCTGAAAATGTTTTCATTTCATCTTTATTTTTAGGATATATTTGCAAGCCATAAAAGCCAAGGTTGGCATTTCCTTTCAGTACTTTAAAGATGTTATTACATTGTCTCCTGCCTTTCATCATTGAAACTTCAGTTGTCAATATTGCCATTGCTACTATTAAGGTTGCATGTCTTTTTCTTTCCTTCTTTCTTTTTAAGAAAGATATTTTTGCACTTTTGCCTGTGTCGGTTTTTTTTTTCTTCTTTGTTTATACTGTTTGAGGTTCTTAAATTTATAGCTTAATGTCTTTGTCCCTTTTGGAAAATAATCAGTTTTACCCCTCCAAATATTGCTTTGTCCCAATCTGTTATCTCCTCTTAAAGTTCAATCATAGTTATGTTAGACATTTTAACTGCTTCCCTTCTGTCTCTACTTTTTTTCTGAATTTTATATACATTTCATCCATCTCTTCTTCCCTTTCTCCATTTGGATATATCCTTTTTTTTTTTTTTTTTTTTTTTTAAAGAACCTTGCTCTGTCACCCAGGCTGGAGTGCAGTGGCACGATCTCGGCTCACTGCAACCTCTGCCTCCCAGGTTCAAGCAATTATCCTGTCTCAGCCTCCTGAGTAACTGGGATTACAGGTCTCCATCACCACGCCTGGCTAATGTTTGTATTTTCAGTAGAGACAGTTTTCACCATGTTGGTCAGGCTGGTCTCGAACTTCTGACCTCAAGTGATCCACCCGCCTCAGCCTCCCAAAGTGCTGAGATTATAGGCATGAGCCATCATGCCCAGTCTGGATATATTCTTGTTCAGTGCTTTTATCTTTGGTTGTTTCCATTCTGCTGTTAAACCAACTATAGTTCTTCATATCAGATATGTAATACTTTCAGTTCTATGCTGTGTCAGTCTTATACATTCTATATTCTACTTTGTGAAATTTTCTCATCTATTTAATTTTCTTCACCTTTTCCTTTAATTTTAATTTCTTAAATACTTTAACCATAGTTATTTCAAAAGGCTCGTCAAGAACATTTGTAGATATATTTCTATTATCTCTTTTTTCCTCTTGGTTTTCCATTATGTAATCTTATCCTTTGATATGTCTAGTAATTTACTAATAAGTTCTGTATATTTTTCTTAAAAAAGGTAGTGGTTCCAAGTAATGTTCTTTTTCTTGAGAGGGGTCATCCTTTCCACCACTATACTAACATTATTTTCAGTCAAGCCTTGTTTGCTGTTCTAGTAAGGCTTAGTGTACTTCTGGGTCTCCTTAGCCCCTTTTGTAATTTCAGCTACAGTCAACAGTCTTATCTCTGACCTCTTTTTCTGATGAATCTGGCCTGACTTCAAATCCTGGTCTTACAAAACTGCTGACATTGTTGCTATATTTTTCAGATGTTTTAAGGCTTAGGATTTTAGTCTCCCATCTCCCCAAAGTCCCAGAATTCATCAAAATGTCTTCATGCATTGGTGAAGAATTTGAATTCTCAGCTCTGAAAAAGCTACTGTGGTGAACGAAGTTGCTTTGAGCTTTTTCTCTCCTTGGGAGTCACGACCTCTTCACTAATTGCCTCAACTGCGCTCCACTGTCTTCAAGCAAATAACTTCGGTATTTTACTTTATTTGATTTCTTGGATTATTCCTGGCGGGAGCACTAACCAGTTGATCAACCTTCCATCCTATGAAGATGCAGAAGCTAATGCAATTTTTAATGTTTCAGTGGTGCAATAAATTCTTATAGTCTTGAAATTAATGGAATTAACAAGAGAAAGGTAACTTCCTCCCCAACATATAAAGATTAGTTCCCTTTTATAAATTTATATTCTGATGTAAGTACGTTATAGTACTGTTATTTGTACATTTTAAAGTGCATCATCTAATCCCTGCTTTCAGCACCCACACTCCATAACACCTTACCTTCACTGAATGCCTCAAGCTCTTTCTTGCCTTAGCACCAACACTTCTCTCCCCTCCCCACCCATCTACTAATCCTTCAGGTCTTAACTCCATTATCAATTCTTTAGGAAAGTTTTCTCTGACTCCCATACTAGATAAGATCTACTTGGCCTCTTTCAGAAGATAAGTCAGAGAACTCCTACACTACATGAGATCTACCTGACTTTCTCTTTTCTCCTCTTCTGAAAAGAACCACCTCTACAAGGGTGATTAAATAATCACTTGGGTAAATAGGTGCTGGTTGCTGGTATCTTCCCTCTTCCCCCTAGATTATAAGCTCCTAAGCTCCACAAGGACAAGGACTGTGCATGTTTTTATTATTTTCCACTCTTAGATCCATAGCAATAGCCAACACATAGAATATAGTCTCTAAATATGAAGTAGAAGAATAATTAAATATTCATAACATGTAGCTAACAGAACAGTGCATTACTTCAATTCTTGCTTCTGCTACTGTTTGCAGTGTTACTGTGAACAAACTACTTAACCTCTCTGAGGCTTATTTCTCTCACCTAAAATGTGGATAAGCCCTACCTACCTCATATAGCCATTATGAGACAAACTAGATAATTTATGCCAAATTAAAACAATATACATTAGTTGGGACAGTCTCGCTCTGTTGCCCAGGCTGGAGTGCATCATCATGGTTCACTGCAGCCTCGATCTCCTGTTCGCAAGTGATCCTCCCACCTCAGCCTTCCCAGTAGCTAGGACTATAGATGTGGACCACCACACCTGGCCTAATTTTTGTATTTTTTGTAGAGACAAGGTTTCACCACGTTGCCCAGGCTGGTCTCAAACTCGTAGGCTCAAGAAATCCACTTGCCTTGACCTCCCAAAATGTTGGGATTACAGGCATGAGCCACCATACTTGACCAATATTGATTAATGTATGAGATAAATATCCAACGTGTGAAGTGGAAAACATCTTCTAGGAATATTTTAAACATCATCTTGTGGCTGCAAAATTCCTGCAAACTTCTGTTTTTCTGAGGGGTCTATCAAGTTGGCAATAACTGGAATGGTAACTATCAGGGATGCTAATCCTAGCAATACTTTTCTTTTTTTCTTTTTTTTTTTTTTTTTTTTTTTTGAGACGGAGTCTCACTCTGTCACCAGACTGGAGTGCAGTGGTGGGATCTCGTCTCACTGCAACCTCCGCCTCCCAGGTTCAAGTGATTCTCCTGCCTCATCCTCCCGAGTAGCTGGGATTATAGGTGCCTGCCACCATGCCTAGCTAATTTTTTGTATTTTTAGTAGAGACAGAGTTTCACCATTTTGGCCAGGCTCGTCTTGAACTCCTGACAGGTCATCCACCCTCCTTGGCCTCCCAAAGTGCTGGGGTTACAAGCGTGAGCCACTGCGCCTGGCCACAATACTTTTCTGTGGCTTTCCTCATCCATGTCCCTGCTCCATTTGCTGGGACAAGTCACCATGTGTTATGGTAACATCACAGTTATTCCCAGGAGCAGAGGCTTCTTCCCGTCCCAAAACCTAGGACCCAAGCTGTTTATAATAAAATTCCTTGCCAGGTGCATGATAATAAAAGCACCTGTAGATATAGCTGCAAAACATTCAGCTAGCCAAGCACGTAGAGCCAAGTGTATGTCTTCCCAGCCCTGCCCAGATCCATCCACGTACTCTACGTTACTTGTTCTTGACTTGCCACCTGATATCTGGTTTTGGTTCTCTGCCTTACCTGACACACTTTGGCTCACTCCCCACCAGCTCCCTGCCTCAGACTCAGCTCTCTTGATTGTTTCCCAGGCAAACTCATCTGCCTGACTTTAAAGCCTGATTTTCCCTTCTAGGAAATGCCTCTTCATGTCGCAGCTCCCCCATATACTCTTGCTACTTTCCTGTGACTACATCTCTACCTCAAGTTTTGGATTAACCTTCTCCCAATCAGAAAAGGTTTATCTGCATCTCAGGAGATTCTGCATGAACCACTGCTGTGCCAACCCTCTCCTTATGACCATCTAGCTCTCATAAAGAGTTCTGCTCTGCTCCTTTGTTACAAATCTATTACTGAGATTCCTTGGTGGTGCTGTTTACCTGCTCACTATCTTCATAACCTATTTATTGTTCCTATATTGTAACCTTGAGGTCAAGTTCCATGATCCCACTTACCTATGATCACTTGTCCTGAAATTGAGTCCTGATAGGTTTTCCAGATGCTGCCTTTTATGTCTGCCTGAACCCAGCATGTTTCCAACTTCCAAATTCCTTTTTTATTGTGCTCTGTCCACACTTAATCAGGATATTGCACAAGACTTTCAGATGATCTGCATCAGATTGCAACATCTCCATTCTGTCCCATGGACTATAGCTAAAATAATCATTCCGCTAAACCATGCGCTCTCTCAATCTGCCTGCTGGGGGCAGACTCTCGCAACTCATCACTCTCAAGGTGCGGGGCTCTGACTCTAGCCTAGGTAATAGGTTGTTGCAAAAGTAATTGCTGTTTTGCAACAACCTAATAACAAAAAGAGAAAGAAGTTGCAGTAAGCCGAGATCACGCCACTGCCCTCCGACCTGGGTGACAGAGTGAGACACCATCTTAAAAAAAAAAAAAGAGAGAGAGAGAGACAGAGAGAGAGAAAGAAAAGAAGTTAGAAAGTTCTTCCTGCACGTTGTGCACATGTACCCTAGAACTTAAAGTATAATAAAAATAAAAAATAAAAATAAAATAAATAAATAAATAAATAATAAAAAGCAAACAAACAATAAACCTCTCTTCCTCTTTACTTTGCTTCTTTCTACAAGGCACTTACTCCCTTATTGTCCCCCCGAAGACCACTTCATCTCATGTAATGAGCACCCCACTCCCAAGATGGCTCCCCAGCATCTAAAAACCGAGCAAGAACTAGGATGGGGCCAAATGGAGGAAGACCATGAAGCAATAAACTCTTTCAAGATTCACAGATAGTAAGAAAGGCCAGAAAGGGATTGGGGCACAAGTTTTTCCTAGTGGGACAAAAAGATTATATATTTGTGTAAGAAGTATTCCTCTGCACCTGTAATCTCTGCACTTTGGGAGACCGAGGCGGGTGGATCCCGAGGTCAGGAGATCGAGACCATCCTGGCTAATTTGGTGAAACCCTGTCTCTACTAAAAATACAAAAAAAAAAAAACAAAAAAAAAAATTAGCCGATGTGGTGGCAGGCGCCTGTAGTCCCAGTTACTCGGGAGGCTGAGGCATGAGAATGGCGTGAACCCGGGAGGCAGAGCTTGCAGTGAGCCGAGATCTGGTCATTGCACTCCAGCCTGGGCAACAGAGTATTCCTTTGCATATGGGATACTATTCTAGGGATTGATGGGAATTTGTAATTAGTTGACCTAAAATTTTCTCTTTACATTTCTTTCAGAGAGACACCTTGTTCTCCATGTACATAACTTGCTTGCAGCCATGACTATATCCAGTTCCCAACCAGCAGAGCTGGACAATCACCTCCCCACCTATGCAGGTGCATGGGGGATTGCTACATATTCATAACAGCCTGTTCTCTAATCCCTGAGAAGAGATGGGTATGCAGGATCAATAACATGATTTTATCAGTATTACATTAAAGAACTGTATTCTCCAAATCGAATTTGAAACATTAAAATCTGCAGATTATTCTCATTTGAGTTTTAATTTTAGCAGTGTCACATTTGTCCTCCAGGGCATATTTCTTTTTACAGTGGTTTCCTTCAATGGCAATTAATAGCAACATCAATTCAATCAAAGTAAATATATTTGTTTGAACTTAGACTGTTAAATATTCCCTAGTCTATTAATTTACGTGTCTGTTAGAGTTGGATGCCCACAAAGAATGAAGGCAATTTTGAGCCTTTTCACAAAATGGAAAGTTCAAAGCTTAATAACCTTGAAAGGAAATGTCTTCATTGCTAAAAAATTGAACGCATACAAAAAGAATAAATGCTGCTCAGAAATGCTTCCAATGCCTCACTTCAGAATATTAGCTTGTTATTTAGAACAGTCCCCGAGACTGTGGGAAGCCAAGAGAAGGTCTGAGAGACACAGTGAGCTGTGAAGCAGTGAGCCTGCCAGGCATGAGACAGACAAGCCTGAGAGACAAACACCATGTCCATGGCCGGGCCCTGGGACCCTGGAACAAGCAAGCCAGCACCCACAGTCACAACAAGTGCAACTGATGGCTTTGATGTGTGTTATATACAGAACCTGCCAAGTGTGGTTAAAACAAAGACTTGTAGGTAAGAAATATGCAGTCTCTGATCAAATGAAAAGCTCTGTTTTCATGGGTGCCAGCTTTAGATGATACATGTTTAGATTTCTTGATATTCAGGTTCAGGTTTTGAAATTTGTCCTGAGCTTTGGGACACAGGCACTTTGAAGAGAAAACATTGGAAGCTTACAAAGTGTCCAGGATAGACTGTTTGAGACACACTTGTTGTTATTATTTAAAGATCCACCTCACACTTAATTTTGAAGAAAAATATAGCATGTACTCTAGCTCAGAATTTGGGACGTGGTATGTGTCAAGTACTTCTGTCATGATGCAATGTATTCATGAAAGAAAGAGGGTGAGAGATCAAGAAAGTGAGGGAGGAACAGAGAAAAGAGAAAGAAGTGGGGAAAACAAAGAAAAGGAATAAGAAAAATAAAGAAGAGAAGAAGATGAAGGGAAAATAGGAGAGTAGGCTCTGAGGGTCCCAGCCAGTGATGCTGGTGTTATACTTAAGGCATTGAACTGACCGTAATATTTTCCTGGGCTTCGGTCTTTCTTTACACCTAGAAATGATTCAAATGTCTCAGTTACTCTCTCAGTTGATTGTCCAATATAGTTTTGCTAAGGAGTGCAGCTGATCCAGGAAAACCTGAAAGAAGGTAAGAAAGAGGTAGTTTCTGCTTCCACGGAGACAATCCATTCCAAATACAAGAAACCAGGGAATTTTTTTTCAAATAACATTAACAACAGTTATTTGTTGATGCTACTTAGATATTTCACCTATATGTCTTCACTGTGCTTTCTCTTCCCAAAATATTACCCCCACTCACACAGTCTTGCACATCTTTGAGGTGTAAACACGGACTTTCAAGCCCTTCAGGCCCCCAGGACACTCTCAGCTGCTTTCTCAAAATGCTTTACAGGTGCCTCTCAGTCCTTCCTTTGTTGTCTTATTAATTTCTCTATTTTAATTATTTTATTCATTTGTGCACTTGCTTTTAACTTTGAATTTCTTTCAAAACTAGCATATAGTTTTTTAATAGCGGTCATGAGTTATTAACTGAATGGGTGAAATAATGGTGAACAAGTGCCTTGACTGGATTAAATATTTTTTGGATATGGCCACATTTGGATCTAGACTAACAACTGACATCAGGATCCCAGAAATAAACTGCAAACCCAGAGCCAGCTCTCTCAGGGGGCAGGACTGCCTCTCTGGCTGACTGTGAACTTCCTTGTCCCACATGGGGATCCCCTCTTTACCTCTGCAATTGATCTTGGAAGGTCATCATGAAGTCTGGCCTCAAACTCTGACTTTCCCCTGCCCTCTATCATGTCTCTGCTTAAAATCCTCTTTGTTTCCTTTTAGAGAAAAGAATAAATTCTCAGTTCCTACGATGACATGTAAGCCCTTTGCAAACTGGCCTCAGCTTCTATTTCAAGGGACACCTCCTCTCTAACCCCCTTCCTTCAGCCTCGTCCTGTGACTCAGACTTACCTATCGTTCTTGGAATGTTCTCTTTCATACCCCCAGCTTGTTTCTTTTTTCTCTATGCCCCAAATGTACAGCGAAACAACTAGACTGAAGTCCAAATTGCGTCATCAATGATTTCATTTCTCTTTTTAAAAACTTTCCCTGGCATCCCATTGTCTATGGGAGCTGTGGAAACTGACATATTAGCTGACCTGACATACCGGGCCAGGTCTTGCTGGTATTTGTAGCTCTAAACAAGCCTCTCCCCTATTCTGGTGCACCAGGATTCTCCCATCGTGCCTGCATGATTCTCTTATGATTCTGATCTGATCTCATCCCACACACAAGAGAGCTCCTCAGGTCTGCCTGAGGCCTGGCTGGTGGCTATTCCCTTGTATCTTACCAACCCCCTTCCCAAAGCCTTGCCCACAACCTTGCTTGGGTCTCAGCAGTCATTGTCCATGGCCTGAGGACTACATCAATGTCAGAAGTGAGATACGGAAGTGGTTTTAGTGGCTGTTTCATAAGAAACCTATGGTAGAGCCAACATCAGAGACCAGCCTACAAAATGAGAGTCCTACACAATTTGTAGAACCCTGCAAAATGACATTAAATAATCCAAATGCTCATTAGTGTGTAGACCTTAGTCACCAGAACCCCTCCCTGTACCGTTTTAAAACAGGCAAACAAGTATAACCTACTTTGGGATTTCTCACTTCATTTATTAAACAAATGATATCACTCTAAGTGTCTATTGTACAGTAGGTAGCAAATATTCTGAAATGAATAAAACACATCCCCGCATTTAAATCTCCTTCTGTTTGGTAGGAGAGAAAGAGACACATCAATTATTTACCGAAACACCTACAGATACATGAAAAATGCTGCAAGAATTCAGAAAGAGCAGTAGTTATTTAAGAGGTACTGGAGGATGAAGGCATCAAAATAAAGTAAAAGATGCTTGGGTACAGATATGTAGCAGTTACTGGATCTGAAAGGATGTATTGAAGTTCTAGATGTAGACAGGAGGAAATAAAGCACTCCAGGGAAAGAGAAGATTCTGGGCAAAGGCTTGGATGCACATTCTGGGAATTACCAATAGTTTGATGTGCCTGGAACATCTGACACATGAGGAGAACATGAGTGAGAATCTGTAAATGAGGGTTTCCATATATACGGCATGTTGCCACTCTAAGGATTTTGCATTTTATTCTGAAAATTATGAGGGATGCAGGGAATTGTAGAATACTGAATGAGATCTTAATATTTCAGTTTTGAAAGTTTGTTTTGGCAACAGAATGGAGGGTTGGAGAAGGGTTATTCAAGTTAAAATATTATAAGGATTGGAGCAAGATGACACCCACCTAGGAGAGCTTGCCCCCAAATTAAACAAAAATTGAAGAGTCTGGGCTTGGAAGAGAAAAGTACGTGCTTCAGGTACCTTCATCCACATTCAACAATAAGAAAGCAAGGATGAGTCACTGGACATTTTAGGAGAGCTAATGCCACATTAGATGGATACCAAATTTCCCAGACAAAAGAACTAACAGATGGGTTGGTTTGCTAAGAAGGCAAAGTGGAAAAAAGTAACTTTAAATGTGCTCAGAGAGGAGAGAATGGTGTGAAGTAAGACTCAGAGTTGTTATTTTAATTAAAATGCACCAAACCACACAATCAATGAGATTGTAAGAAGGTTGAGAAGACTCCCGCAGATAGAACCAAAAAAGGTCAAGAGATGGAAGATTTAAAAGAAAAGCTAAAAAACACCTAGAACGAAACTATTAATAGAAGTTCCAACATCATCTGTTATTTTCCTGATCTTGACCATTGTATGTGGTTGTATAAGAGAATATCCTGTTCTTATACAATATCACTGCAAACCATATGGATAAACGCAGCATGCTTTCAATTTATTCTCAAATAGATTCAAAAAAATTACAACATGTATATACAAAAAGGGAAAAGCCAATGTGGAAAAGATTACAATTGGGGAATCTGGGTGAAGGTTATATTGGAGCTCTTTATATCATTCTTACAACACTGTAAATGTTGTGTGTAAAATTATTTCTAAATTTAAAAATTATGAAAAATTACATAAAATAAACATACAGTTGGTCACCTCTTCATTGCCTACATTGCAACAACTGGGATTCAGCCACATTAACTCTTAAAGGGATTATTACAGCAAATCATTTTTTACTCCTATCTCCCCTATTCCCAACTCAGCAACCTAAGTAATCTTTCAGAATGTAAGTTAGAAGATGTCATTCTTCTTATCTCAATCCTCCAATGGCTTCTCACCTTTCTCAGAGTCAAATCAAGATTTGGAAATGGTGTGGAAGACTTTATAGAATGCGATCCCTCCTCCCCGTTCTCTGTCTTTGGTCTCACTTTCTACAGCCAAAATGCAGTGAAATACATTTTAAACCTACACATGCTCATGATCATACCAAATTAAAACACCCATTGGTTTCCACAAGGTGGAAGTGAGGGAAATAAAAGAGAGAAATTGTATGTGAATATCTTAATATTTTTTGGTGGGGAAGAGGTTAAAGGTACTGTTTAAGTGTAGAGAAACAAACAAAAAAAATGAATGTAACTTCTTCTTTTTGTTTTTTGAGACAGAGTCTCACTCTGTCGCCCAGGCTGGAGTGCAGTGGCCGGATCTCAGCTCACTGCAAGCTCCGCCTCCCGGGTTTACGCCATTCTCCTGCCTCAGCCTCCCGAGTAGCTGGGACTACAGGCGCCCGCCGCCTCGCCCGGCTAGTTTTTGTATTTTTTTTTTAGTAGAGACGGGGTTTCACCGTATTAGCCAGGATGGTCTCCATCTCCTGACCTCGTGATCTGCCCGCCTCGGCCTCCCAAAGTGCTGGGATTAGAGGCTTGAGCCACCGCGCCCGGCCGAATGTAACTTCTTGACGAAAACTTAAGAGCAATCAATTAGTGAACCAAAGTTACATGTATGGCTTGCAAATTATGAGAAGGAAAAACAGAGCACAGCAATAGCAGTAACAGAGGCAGGAAGGAAAAAAAAAAAAAAGCAAACATGGTAAATAAACATATTTTAAGATAAAAGAATGAAAAGGCCAGACATCCGAATTCACACAATTTATAATTTGTTCCTTCTTCCACCTACAAAAACGAGAAATTTTGTCTATCACTCTGTGACTGTACTAAAAACCACTGAATTGTGGTTCACCAGCCATAAAGTTGTCCTTTGAAAAAAATGACTTTTATGGTTGGTGAATTATATTTCAGTAAAGCCATTGTGCAAAAAAAGAGAGAAAGAAATTGCATCTGAGCTGAGCCTTGGTGATGAGGGAGGAGCGGGAGAAATATTGACAGAGAATCAATGCTGCCGGTGACTTCCTTCATTTATTCATATCGAGGGCAGAGTAGGAAGCTCCCCTGGTTAGAGGGCTAGGTGGATGCCGTGCCAGGAACCAGGAGCTCTGGGTGCCTCACCCTGCTCAAGCTTGCAGGCCTAGTCCCTCTGATGTGGCTGCTCATTCCTCCTGGCTCTCCACTCCATCCCTGGCTTCACTTCTTTCCGCTGCACATTGGACAGATGGGACTGCAGATTCAGCTTCTTGATTCTTGACCACTCATTACAAGGAACCAGCCCTACCCAAGCCATGTGCTTCATAGCACTGATCACTGTCATCTCACTTTTTCTTTGTTATTCTCTATATTCATCCCTGCTTCCAAGAAGAAAAGATCCATGAGAGTGGCCATGATGTCTCCATCTCCAGGACAGAAGGAACCCTTGGACCAGGAATCAGAAGACAAAATCACGAATTCTTAGTGTCAGAGTGAAACCTAGAGATTATAGCATCCAGTGCACTCATTAAACTGAGGAAGACATCGAGGCCCACACAGGGACCTTCAAAAGCTAGCAAGGCTTGTCACTGGCTAAGTTCCAGGTTCTGTGTCTCAGTCTGGGACTATTCCCGTGACACAGCACTACTACAGGCAGACTCCAGAGGCCCAGTGAGACAGATGGCAGCTTCTAATCAACAGAACTATGCTTTAAGTCCAGCCCCATAGGCCCCACCTCAAGGACACCAGTTGGGAGCCAGGATGGATGTCCGGCCCCAGCTAGAAGAGGCATCACAGGTTGTTCTGAGAAAAAGTTGTCAGCAGACAAATGGCTTCCCTGCCTTTGAGATCTCCTTTGAACGAATTATAGTTTGTTGTGCTTGCAGAAAACAAATGGGAGCCGTCACTTTAATCACTCACTCAGGGAAACTCAAGCAGCAGTTCATCCAAAATATATTGAAAAAAGATTCTGGGATGGCAGCTCCCACATTAAGGACCAGCTCAGTATAGCTAAAAAACCAAAACCAAAAAATCTGTCTGAAAATATCTGAAGCAGTGTGGGAAACAACAAAAGAGAAATATCCACTCTAAAGAAATCCACTGGAGAAGATTATAGGCCTAAGTAAAATATGAAAATTGCCCCCTGTTTTGTCCATATTCAAACTCTTCTCACAGTCGTCCTCCTCTGTACGTCCTATTTCTGAAGTTTGAAAGGACTCTCTCGGGTTTTCTATGGTTTGTTTAATAGCAAAAAAAAAAATAATAATAATACATTTTTTAGGCAATTTCAAGTAAAATTAGATGTGCAGCCTCACTCATCAAAGACATCATTTTCCACCAAAGAACAGGCTTCTGGATTTGAGCTATCCATTCTCTCCTCACTTGAGGAATTCACCATTGCTGCTGACTCTCTAACAGGTGAGGATGCAAGTTCTGGTTACCTACAAGGGAAGTGGGAACTGAAACTCAGAGGCTTTGTGTCTGTGTAGAGTGAACCACACTGCTCCGCAAGGCACTCAGGCTGCCCCTGCTGCCACCTGTGTTCTCCAAAATAAGGAACTGTCAGTGAGTTCGTGAGTTCTTTCCATTCCCAGTGAGAGCCTTGCATAGATCCGTAGGTCTGCAGATATTAAAATGAGCTATGAATTCTGATCTTCTTGAATGTCCATCTCCTTACCAGAAATTTTGCCTCAAAGTAATCTTTCATTGTCCAGGGACTGTGCTTTATTCTCTGAAATTGTTAAATCTGGGGGACTGTGTTTCTGGAATTCCTGAGTGTCCAGTGCTACCACGGCCTTCTTGTCACCTTCGACACACCATCTGGCCTACTTAATCCACCCAGCCTCAAAAGACAGAGAAACATGTCTATACGGACATGTAAGGGACGAGGCCTTCAGATAGGCAAAACGTGATATTCAACAATGCTGGTAACTTCCTTGCCTCCAAGCCTCCTTATGGCCCATGAAGCACTAAAACGTGACAGAGCAAGAACAGGACATCACTAAAGGAGGCTGCTTTTCACATCATCATTTCACAGGATTCACTCTGTGCTTCACCCAGTATCATAGTTTCTTCCCTCCCTCACCATGTGCACTTCAGGCATTTCACTATCTGACTTGCTCATCTTCCATGCCATTCACTTTTTTTTTTTTCTTCCTAGTAACTTCTAGGGTTTTATTTCTTTTTATTTTCTCAGTGTTTCTGGGATTGTTTTATATCAATAAAAAAAGAGGCAACTAAAAGTCACTAAAGGAAAATTAGGCATTTCTGGACTCTTAGGCTGGGCACAGTGGCTCACGCCTCTAATCCAGGCAGTTTGGGAGGCCGAGGTGGGTGGATCTGCCACCACACCCAGCTAATTTTTGTATTTTTAGTAGAGACAGGGTTTCACCATGTTGGCCAGGCCAGTCTTGAACTCCTGACCTCAAGTGATCTGCCCGCCTTGGCCTCCCAGAGTGCTGGGATTACAGGCGTGAGCCACTGCACCCGGCTTTTTTTTTTTTTTTTTTTTTTAGAGAGGGAACCTCACTATAGTGCTCAGGCTGGTCTCAAGCTCCTGGCCTAAAGTCATCTTCCTGCCTTAACCTCCCAAGTAGCTGGAACTGCATATACAAGCCACCATGCCTGACCTGTTTCTGTGCACTTTTATATGACAGCATAGCATCTCATCAAGTGGATGTCTCCAAAGTGATTTAACCAAATTTTCAATGATGTTATGTTTCTAACTCATTAATGTTATAAATAACTCTGGGATAATCATTTTTGTGAATTTAGTGTTTTACGTATTTTAGATTTTTCCAAAAGGTGGTGTCCAGTAAAAAAGTGGTCATAGGACATGAAAGTATTTGTGGATACAGATTGATACTGCCAAGTTGCTTTATGTTGACAGACATGAAATATTTCCTTAAAGTCAAAAGTTTATTTCTGTTTTCTAACTTAAACTATTCCTGTCAAGAAGTTTTCCAATATGTTATCCAGATGGCTTCAATCAACCATCAATCTTTATTCACTGTAGGTGAAGTACACTTGTAGGCAAAATTCCGAAATGAACAAGACAAAAAAGGCTGTGGAAAAAATACATCCTTCAAGCAACGCATTGGCCCCTGAGACAGACACCATACTTTCAGGCCTCAACAGTCCAGGCCGACAGTGAGAGAAGACTCTCCCAGAAGATCTAAAAATTGTGTCTCCACTTCACACCCAGAGACATGGAGATATTGTCGACCTTTGTCTTGGAGCCCAATATAATCTGCCAACAAGTTCAGCTGCCATGCCAACAGAAAATCTAGGGAGAACCAGGAATGGAAAATAGTTTTAGGACATGTTGGGCATGTTTATAAAGGGGATTTCATCTATAGAAGCAATCAACATCTATGGATGGAAAACACCACACCACCAAAGTGAAATCCATTCAGAGAAGACCTTTCTTAAATCAAAGCTACTGAGACATTAACCAGGCCAATCTGTCCAAGTTCACCCTTATTCTATCTTTAGTCCCAGGTACCTCTAGGTTTATGCCTTTTCACTAATAATGGGCACATCTATTATAGTATAATGTATTGATAACTTTTGCCACCAGGTCCTGAGTGCCTCCTCAGTTCCTGGCACTAAGATGCAAATTTCTTATATGCTACTTATAATCCTCCCAAGAAATCTAGGACATGGGTACTTTTATTCCAAATATTAATTGAAGAAATGAAACTCAGAAAAATTAAGCAGCTTTCTGGGTTCACTCAACTAACAAATGATAGCCCTGAAATTGGAGCCCCAGGCTGTTTGACTCTGAAGCCCAAAAGTTCTGCAGCACATCACAGGGTCACAGCAACATAGAAGTCCCTTTCCTACGAAAAAAGAGAAAAAGTGACATTTCTTCGCTGCTCCATCCCTGCTCTCCTTTGGAGCTGTGGATTCCCCTAGACAATCGGTCCTTGTTTTTCAAATGTATTGTTTGTATCTCTATGACCAATTATCAGGGTATTGAAAAGTAATTAATTAGAATACTGGAAGAGGACTTGGAGAAGTAATTAAAACAGGCCTACTCGAGTTCTCTAAAGCCAATAAATGTTTGAAAAGCAGTTCATCAGATTGCAATGTAAGAGCAAAACAAAATTGCACTAAAATTTAATTCCCCAAATTTAATTTATCCCAGAGAGGGTTCTGAACCCTTTTCTTAATTTCTTTTCCTTTTTGAACTCTAAGTCCTTAACTCTCTGCTTTTGTTGAGATTGGAAACTACACTCAGAGACTGTTATGATGCACTCAACTCACATGCTCAGCTCCAAGAAGGCCTAGCCCAACGTGGGCCAGGTAAAGCCATCAGTGGGCATCAGGGTCTGGTATCTCTAAGTGTCTGCTGCCCTGTGCCCTGTGAACACGGGATGAGTGCCGGGGACAGTCCCTCTTTTGGAAGTGCCAGGCTTGAGTCACGGCACACCTTTTCTCTGCCTGCCTTCTGCCCAACTCCTAATTCACCTCCCAGGCCCTGTTGAGTCCCAAGCCTTCCTGAACCCCAACAATCTCCCCACACTCTAGAACCTTTTTCGTTCATGTTGCGGCCCTGGCAGTAGTTTAGATGTTCCTCTTTGACCAGTGACCCTCCAAGACTAGTCACCCCTTCAGAGGCTGGTTCCAGCCTGACTCTGACACTCTCTGGGGGCTGCGTTCCCCATTATTCCTGCTGCTCCCTGTTTCCAAGGGCTGTCCTAGCTCCCCAATCCTTGCCTTATTTCCAATGGGATCTCTGAAAGGATTCAAGCTCCACCTCACACTCTCATTCCCTAATCTCTTCCAATAAGCTCATTCCCTGCTGTATGTCATAGGAGTTGAAGGAATGTTTTTCCAAAAACAATTCCTGACCAGGTGGAGAATCACTAATTTCACTCATTTCCTCAGTTTCTCGTCTAATTCTCAGCCCCCTTTTTCTGGTTTTCTACTCAGCTGCCTATGAACTGTACATTCTAAATATGGCCAAGGTTAACTCTAAGGTTAGACAGTTTAGTCCCTTATGACAATGACTCATAATTCGCAGACATGTGTGGCAAAGGTGAGTGTCAATATTTTTGAGGAAAGCAACTAAGTTGCTAGAATCATTTTGATCCTCTATATAAGATGGGAGAGGACCCATCTGTTAATTAGAAGAAGTTAAAAAGTTTATAACTAGTAAGGGTGATTAGAAGCCCTAAATTCAGCAAATGTTCAGCAAAGTATTTAGTGTTTACTAGATATCTAGTATCATGCTAGTGATGAACTAAATAGTCACTCTCACCACCCTCATGGAGACTATAGTCTAGTGAGGAAAATGGTCAATTCATATGCAAATTAACAAATAGATTTACAGTTAGACATTGTATAAGTGCTATAAAGAAGTTACTAACCATCAATGCTGGATGAAGGAAGAAGAGATGCAGATATCCAAGCATTATCAGGAAACTTCTTGCCGAACTGAAAACTTGCAAGATACAAAAACTCATCACTGAATCTGATGGTCAGACAAGATGATTTATCTCGAGAGTGTATGATTTGGCAAAGTCCTGGCTTTTGCAGTCATATCTTTTTTTTTTTTTTTTGAGATGGAGTCTCGCTTTGTCGCCCAGGCTGGCGCGATCTCAGCTCACTGCAAGCTCTACCTCCCGGATTCACGCCATTCTCCTTGCAGTCATATCTTACCACCTCTCATAGCTCACACAAACTTCTACCTTAGACTCAATCAACACAACTGTCTTGTGATAGTGCCGGTTACCAAGCAGCCAAAGGCATTTCTTTCTTGGCCCAACCTTTGATTCTGGCATGGCAGAACCAACCAGAACTGTGTGGACATTTTGAAGTATAAATTGGCCATCCTCCACATCACAGCTTTCCCAGGTCACATGAGAAAGTTGAAATCATCTGGTGAAACTCTTCACACACAGGCAAGACAGCTTGTTCTTCTTGCCTTCATAATGCCCTCCAACCCCATCCCCCACCCTGCAACACACACACACACACACACACACACACACACAACTTATCAGGGAAGCCTAAAATACAAATGTATTACAAATGTGAGCCCTGCTTAAGATACTGCATCTTCAGTTCTATGTCGCTGGTGTGCATTCAAAGCTTAACAGAAGCCCTTGGTTAAGGTTCAGTGAGCCAGGGAGATCTACATAGGCTCTATCACCCTTGTGATCTCAGAAGAGCAATTGTTAAGTGGATGTAGACAGGGTTCTAGTACCAATTTATCTCTCATTTATGCTCAGGGCAAATGTTTCCTTTGCCAACCAGTGGCTTTTTCATACATCTCCATGAATGAGGATAGCTCAATTTATCTTAAATCAAGCTCATCAGCAGAAATGACTTTCTAACCCACATTTTCTCTAAACCTTTTTTTCTTGAATCAATCCTTCCTTCCTTCCTTCCTTTTTTAGAGACAGAGTCTCACTTTGTTTCCCAGACTGGAGTGCAGTGGTTTAATCATAGCTCACTGTAGCCTCGAACTCCTAGGATCAAGCAATCTTCCTGTCACAGCCTCTCAAGTAGCTTGAGTAGCTAGGACTACAGGCACACGCCACCATGCCTGCTAATTTTTGTAGTTTTTGTACACATAGAGTCCTGCTATGTTGCCCAGGTGGCCTTGAATGCCTGGCCTCAAGTGATCATCTCACATCAGCCTCCTAAAGCACTGAAACTGTTTAATTTCTTTATAGCACTTATACGATGTCTAACTGTAAATCTGTGTGGTAATTTGCATATGAATTGACCATTTTCCTCACTATAGTCTCCATGAGGGTGGTAAGAGTGACTATTTAGTTCATCACTAGCATGATACTAGATACCTAGTAAACACTAAATACTTTGCTGAACATTTGCTGAATTTAGGGCTTCTAATCACCCTTACTAGTTATAAACTTTTTAACAATTCTAACTTTCAATATAATTGACTTATTTCAGCCCAGAGAGAAGGAATACTTTGCAAGGCTATTAGACCAGGGGATCCACTTCCTGGTACATTTATCACACAATTATATTTAACAATTATATTTATGAGCAATGTAAACAATCATATTTAAGATATATGTGTTTGCCCAAGAGATGTATAAAGATTGCTCAGTAATGAAGGAGGGACACAAAGTAAAAGAAAAGCAGTCCTGCCCTCAAGGAGCTTATAATTTAGTGAAGGAGACAGATGCATGTTGTAGAAATTCATGAAAGTAAAATAAGATAGTGCATCAGGGCATTGTTGTGGGAGAACAAGCCAATCTTGGAGAAGGGGAAATCTGTGAAGGCTTCATTCAGGAAGCTGGTTTTGGAGTGACACTTGAAGATAGAAAGGATTCAGCACACAACAAGGAGGTGAGGGAAAGAAAGAGGGGGCAGAAAATATCAGGGATGGATAGCATAAGCCAAAAAGGCAGGCACTGATGTTGAAACATTTGTTAATGAACAAAGTGGTCTTCTCCATTATGGTCTGAAATGTATCAATCAGCAAATACACAACCTCCACCTAGACTTTGACTATCTACTCCTCCTTTTTCAGAGATGTCCTCAATCCTCTTAACCTTTGAGGGGAAGGGAGATTTCAGTAAGAAATATACTTGCAATTCTCTTTTATTGGTTCAGTTTTAGGTCACAGGCCACCTACTTTAAATGTAGAAGCTTAGCTTTCCCTTTTGTAGATTTGAAAACAGCTTTTCATTCTTCTTCTCGCAAGCCTTCATGCATATTTTCTGAACCACATTCCCTCCTAGTGTCTATTATGTATTTAGAAAATGAAGCAAATTTTCACCTTAGTAGAAGACACACATAATTAGCAAGGCCTATCTGTCCTCAGAGGCACCCGTGATTTGGACATGGCTTGATTCTCTTTTGATCCTCTCCATCATCAAAATTTGAGGCTCTTAGATGGAGGACCTCTCACCTATCTTCCTGAGAACCTTACATAGAGCTGAGCCCTTTTAAATGCTCACAATACCCTCAGCCCTTGGCAGGCACTTTATCCATCTCCAGTGTGTAAAGGAAAACCTTCCCTTTAATATTTAGAAACAGAATTTGAGTTGAAAACTTAGCTGAAAGCTCAGGTACTTTGAGTCTTCTTTTAGAGCAAAAGAGATATAAGTAAACAAATATAGTTGCAACTTTATTCAGAAATAGAAATTCTTAAGAAGGAATCATATAAGCTGACAGAAAATATACTTTGCAATACTCTGGTTTCCTGAGCAAAGAGCTAACTCACCAAAGAATATAGAACTTACCATTTTTCAGCCAACAAGAAATTATACTTTTGTCCACACACTTCTGATTTTTTGACCACACTTATTGGAAAAATTGATCCAAAGTAAAACAGCGAAATTGAGTAATTTTTGTTCTTTGGAGCCTTATATTTTCTACTAAAGCCCTGGGCATTACCTCTCCTCATCTTTCTGTCCATCCTGTTCCCTAACAAGTCTTACTCTCCCTATGTCCCAGTTTCTCTCAGCATCATATCACATGCAGCTAAAATAATTCCTATTCCTAAGTACCCCTTCGAGCTCTAAGAAATCTCTCACCCGCCTTGAAAATTTTCCATTATTTGTGCCAAAAAGTAATTATCCTTCTCACTTTAATAGGTAGTTGCCACTTTTATGTCACAGCATTTCAGGTTTTGATTATAGTTATTAATTTAGCTCCTCCCTCTTCATAACAAATTATAGGCAGCCTGGACAGGAACTATGTCTAATTCATGTCAGTTTCTCCCACTGTTCTTAGCCCGATTGCTCTCTAGATGCGGCTTTGAAAGAATAAATGATGTTGTGGACAGCTGGGTTTGCCTGGCTCCCAGACTTCCATGTCTGTCTGCCTTCCTCAAAGCCTACCACTTCCATTTCAAGATCCAAGTCATTCTGAAAAGTTGACTCTGTCTTAGCTCCAAGGATGGGATTCTTGACTTGGGCTATGTTAAATGGAGCAATGCATTTCACCCCCGCCTCACCCCTAATCACAATTACCAGTTCGGGCTGCACATAAGGCTTATGGTGGTTTAATCAGAATGAATTTCAGGACTCGTTTCAGGAAGCGTGGACAAAGGCAAATTCTCTTGTTTTAGGTAGTGGGATGTGTGCATCGGCGACCTACAAATGCTGCCACCATTTTGTTAACATAACAGAGGTCAATATTTCAACTAATACTCACCTCCTGATGCTAATACCTGCTGGCCACAGACTTTTAGGGATCTGGTAGAAGAACTATGTTTTCATATGCAAGGAAACAAACAAAATTTCCTATCAAATTTTGAACCCATCAAAGCCTGATAACCAAAAAAGCTAAATTAGAGATCTATGCAGTTTGCATTATCAAATGCCATTGTTTCTTCAGCTGTAATATGGAACTAACATTGCAATAAACTATGTGAAGCACCCAGCATAAGATTGGATGCTGAACAACCACTCCATAAATATCATTTGTTTCCTTTTATTTTCCTCCTCATCTAACGAGGTTTTCTTTTTAAGGAGGAAAAAAACCCCACTATTTAAAGGAGAAAATAGACTGGGCACAGTGGTTCACATCTGTAATCCCTGCACTTTGGGAGACCAAGGTGGGAGGACTGCCTAAGGCCAGGAGTTCCAGACTGGCCTGGGCAACATAGTGAGATCCTGTCTCTACAGAAATAAATTTTAAACAAGAATTAGACACATGTGGTGGCTCACATCTATAGTCCCAGATACTCAGGAGGCTGAGGCAGGAGAAGTGCTTGAGCCTAAGGAGTTCAAGGCTGCAGTGCGCTATGATCATGCCACTGCACTCCAGCCTGGGCAAGAGAGGAGAGTGAGACTCTGTCTCTAAAAAACAATAAAATAAGATAAATAATAAATAAAAACTTTAAAACCACTAACATATATCAATAGCCAACAATTCTTGTTAATAATAAATAAAACACTTTAAAACCACTAACATATGTTAATAGCCAACAATTCTTGCTATAACATGTTTTGCAGAATTCAATATAAAGACAAATAATACCCAGAAAAGAAATGCCATTTTCTAACTTTCATGAAGATAAAACTAACCCAAATCAGAACTCATAGAGTTTTTTGAAATTCCTAATGCTTGAGATACAGATGAATGGGAAGCCATTGCAAAAAACATAACAGCTTGCATCCTGTTTCCACACATCAAAGTAACTGCCATGGCGTAACAGTGCTTGCTACACAAATGGCATATGAAAACAACATGAAGAAAAATAAACATGATTTTTTTGGACCATATCTTTACAGTAAAACATGTTCATTGGAAAGTGAGGACAATGGAAGGGAAGAAATTTCAATTTGCTTTCTTCAAGGTTATTTAGATAAATTGAAATTAGTTTGACTTCTTTTTGGGTTATCCTTTAACTTAAATTGTCTAAGAAGTTAGGTAAACAACCAATAGTAACAAGAGTCCCAAGTTATTCAAAAATCCTTTTATAAACCCAACACTCTAGAACTTAGTGGGCTGTATGGCTGAATAGTAACTATCCTCTGCCATCTTATTTCTATGTTATTGCAATGTGAAGAACACCCATGCTATTTTTATTCCCAACCTCTTCCAGAACTGTATAAATATAGTCCTTTAGGTCCAAGTTCACTGGTTAGTTCCAGCAGCAAAATTGTAGACTCTCACACCTTCGATTACCATGATTAAACATAGTAATTTAAATAAGAGAGGAGGAAAATATACTGAGTCTGCATCCCAGTCCCTGTAAATCTCTTCACTTCAAAGTACTAGTCCCTGCAGCTTTATAGAAGATAACAGTAACACGTGCCTTGCCACACTCACAGGCTCTCAAGAGAATAAAAAGAGATGGCACTAACACTTGCTACCCAAACATTCTTTACTACATCTCAGAGAAAAATTTAAAAACTCAAGTATATGGGTAAGAGGAGGGGAGATGATAAAAAAAAAAAAAAAAAAAAAAAGATACGTGGAAAATAGTAGAAAACCCATTGGCTTCGTAGCCAAACCAAACTGTATGAATTCTGATCTTATTACCATTTCGTCCTTAAGCAATGTATTCAATCTTCCTGAGTTCAGTTTTGTTTACATAATGGGGATTACTCAATGAATACTGCAGTGTTGTTGTAAGGTTTAAAGGAGATGACAAAGAGATACATAGGAGTTAGTGTAGATTCTTCCATTAGAAGGTTCTCAATATGCGGCAACTAAAATTACACAGAATATTCGAGGAGAGAAATAACATCTCGGTCACGTAAATATATAACTGATGCGTATTCTGCAGAATGAACTGGAGGCTCTTTCACAGCAACTTTAAAGACAGGGTATCTTTAAAGTGGCAGAAAAATTGCAGTTATAGAGTCTGAGAATTTTAATTGAGTAACAACATTCAAGGCAGACAAGTATAGCTTTGGAAGCATGAGGAACACAGGAAAGAATTAGAAGAATCTATACAGCAGAGGAGCAAAAGAATTCTGAACAACACCAGTCAGATTTGGATACATTGACTAAAGTGTTTTAACAGTTTATTCACAGGAAAGCATTATAAATTAACATCAGGCCAGGCACAGTGGCTCACATCTGTAATTGCAGGACTTTGAGAGGCCAAGGTAGAAGGATTGCTTGAGCCCAGGAGTTTGAGACCAGCCTGGGTAACATAATGAGATCTCTAAGAAAATAAAAAATAGCAATAAAAAAATTAGCATCAGAACCTAATGGTATTTTATCTAAATTATCTTACATGTATTTAACTTAATTGATAACACATGGTGTATATTTGTGTTAGGGACACTATTTGCCCAATTCTTCATGCACTGCCTAAGCCTATATGCACATTTCCTGACTTATAACTTTGCAGTTTCTCAAAGTTATGCTGTAGGAGCATAATGTATTTCTGGCCCTCTTGACCCTGTGTTTGGCCAGGTGACTTGCTTTAGCCCATAGACCAAAGTGGAAGTCACAATGTGCTAGTTTCCGGCTCTGGCATTAAGAGACGATTTTTCTGTACATTCCCCTGTGCCTCTATCACTACCATGAGAAAAACATGCTTGGCTAGCCCCTGGTTTTAACAGGAAGATGAAGACACATGGAGCAGAGTGAAATCATCCAGGACAGCCCCGCTAGAGTCAGCAGACACCAGACATAGAAGCAGGACCAACCGAGTTCTGCAGAGCCACCGAACTCAGCCTTGACCATCTGGCTGACCCTTGGCCAATACACAGGTCCATAAGGATAAATGATTGCTCTTTTGTGCTATTGAGTCTTGGGATAAACTTGTTGGGTGGCATTTTGTTGGCAGTAGCTAACTAAACACAATGTTCTTCAGAGGCATCTTATTTATCTTGTTTTAAAAATTACTGTCCCCATTTGCTCATGCATTGCCACCAGAAGGGCAGCCACTGTTTTCCATCTTTCAGGTATCAGGTGTGCTTAAAAACAAAAGGCCTTTGATTCATGACCTGGTGTTCTTGACCTGAGGTATTACCTGGAGAAACAGAGGGGCAGGTGGTGTGAGGAGTAAATGGCAGTCTAGCATCAATGGCCCAAACAAAGGCAGTATTAAGTAGACAACATTGATCACTTTATTAACCTCCTTGTCTTTGTTTCTTTTATACTCTTTATTACTTGACCCGCCCTGCCCTCAGACATACACACCCTGAGTCCCTTAATGCTTGGGTCCTCCTCCCTACACCATATACCACCGATTCAGGCGAGCCCAGGAGATATGGAGGTGAAAACATAACTGTTATCAAGGCGATCACAGGTGGGAATTTGATTGCTGCTCTCTTGCTGTGTACCAAAGGTCAGCCAGCTTCTCAGTATCCCAGGGATGCCCCCACCCACTCTCTCCACTTAGAACTTCTCTGTAGGGCAGATTCTGTCTCCCTGGGATCTGCCTTTGAGATTTTCATATTTTTGGTTAATCAAGTAACAGGAGATGAGAAACTCAAATACCCAGGGAGAGTTACAAAGCTTCTAGCAACTTTAAAATCCTAAAGGTGCTTCTTGGACTTAGATTCCTGAATTGTTATGAAATGAAGGTATCTCCCCTGACTTTGAGGGCATCTGTCATCTATTTTTACCATACAGACAGGACTGAGTTTTCTAAACCTCCGGCACTCTGGCTGCGACAAATTGAACTTGGAAGCCGTTATTCGAGCGAATCAGCGTACTCTTTTGACTGGAGTTTAAAATTTGCATCTCTGGCATAACCCAGGTATCCAGATCACTGCCTGTTCAAGAATGTCTAAACAGATCCAGTAAGGAAGTAATCACAGACAAGAGATGCATACAGGCAGAGGCTGTGGGATTTCAGAGAAAGGTTGCCTCCAGTTAGGAGACTCACATAAAGATATCTGGCAGTGTTTGCAACAGGCTTACATTGCAATCAGTGGTTTAAATTTGTCTGGAGAGGGAGAATCTTTCTTAAGGACTTGATTTTTAAAAGGAGGAGTTATCTCAAAGGAATGAACCTATGATGAAAAATTGACAACCCCCAGTAAATTCAGTGAGGCAGCTGAGCCTTCTCTATCTGTCACATCAGGTAGGAAACAACCTGGTCAACCCACAATTCACCTGCTCCTGCCCCATGACTTGATTTTTCCAGCACTTACTCCCATGTAGTGCAAAGTGAGTTCCTCTGTACTTTAGCAGGGCTGTAGCCAAGAAGATGCTCCCGTTGGCTGTTAATTAGGCAACATGTAGATGGATTAGTGTCACTAAATCAGTCAGTGCATTGGCAGCATCGGCATCACCAGGGCCCCACCCAGACCTATTGAATCAGAGTCTCTGGGGTGAGGCTCAGCAACTGGGTTTTAAGAAGGCCTCCAGATGATTCTTGGTCATGTTAAATTCTGAGAACCATTGATTTAGATCACCTTGAGCAAGTCACCTTTCCAGCCTTAGTGTATCTCTCTACAAAATGAAGAAATCAACTAGAATGTTTTCAGTAAACCCCTGTAGCTCTATTACTCTGTGATTTTACTTTAAGTAATGTCAGTCTCTCCACTTGCTTTGTTTTCTTTTCTTTTTGATTCATTGATGTTGCAGAATATAAAGGAAGATTTTGAAAGCCATATCACTGGTAAGCCCTCCCATTCTCACCCAGAAGAACCCAAAACACTGTTAGTTACAATAATCACACTGAGTATTTAAGAAGATACAGAACTCTGATACTCAGGAGAGAAAAAATGACCTACTGTTATATAAATAAGTAAATAGCAATTAAAATTCTGTATGTAAAATAAAAATACCCTCCTATTACTTTCTAGCTCTGTCCAGAAATAATAACCATCAGAGTCGCAATAAGTGTCCCTGGCACTCAGACTGTGGGCATTTATTTAAATATCATTTTCCACCAGAAGTACCATTTACTTATACTTATTAAAGTGAGTACAACAACAAAACAACAAATGCAAGGTACAGATCTTGTGTGGAACCCAATTCAAGAAATCAACTGAAAAAAATATGAGGCAATCAGGAAAATTTGAACAGTTATTGACTATTTGGCAATTTTAAAGAATTATTTTGGGCAAGATGATGGGTTTTTCAAAAACCATCTTGTAGAGATATATACCAAAATACTTATGGATAAATGGTATTACATCTGGGATTTCTGGGATTTTCTTCAAAATGATCTAGCTGAGGGGTTGGTGGGGAGACAGAATAAATCACTCAGGGCAGCCTTGCATGGAGTCTATGGAGTTGCACGTAGCTGAGTAATGGGTACATGCAACTCTGTATGGGGTTTATTGCTCTCTACTGTGCTACAGATTTCAAATTTTCCATAATAACATTTTAAATTAGTAATCTAAGAACAAAAGAGTAAGGGCAGAAAAAAATACCCAAAAGAAAAAAATCCAAATAGTAACAAAAGTTATACTTCCATTTTCTATTATGAAGAGTAAGATGACTAAACTCAATGCCTCAAAAGGAAATGTTGCCTGTGGGGCATCCTCCAGGTCATCACGTACTCTCAGTTTCTGTACTTGGAACCCATTCTTGTTTTATTCTTTGCAGAGAGAGCTTCGTGAACAGAGAATCCACGCTGTGAGAGAATGCTTACTGCGGGCGTGCATGGAACCCGGCAGGCATTGGACAACTGTTCATGCAGTGAAAAATACTCAGAATGGAAGAAAGAGAGGCAAGCTGACAAAGAACACATCCTTTAGTCCCTGCTGCTGTGCTCCCAGTTCTTGTATGCAATACCCAAGCCTCCCTTACCCTTGAGTTCTTATCTTGGCCCTCACCCTTGAGTTCTTATCTTTTCCCTTGGAGGGAAACATCCAGTTAAGCTGCCTTTTACAAGGATTTCTTTTATCCATGTCTTTAATAAGTTGTGTGGACAACGGAAAGTGACCATGCCAAGTGAAAATTAAAACAACAATATCTTTTAATCTATAAAATTAGTGAATTAAAATATTGTGACAATCTTCAATGCTGGCAAAGGCAAGCTGATGTTGCTCATCAGAGCTGAAATTGGTACCACATTTCTAACAGTCAGTTTGGCCATATGTGGCAAGATCACTAATAGCAGTCATGCTCTTTGGGGTAGTAATCCTTCTAGGAATTACGAAGAGCAATATCAGCAACAGGTACAAAATACATATACTATATGAAAGAGATTTGTTAACAGTAAGTTAAGTAAATTATGCTCCACTCATATGATCTACTATGTCATTAAAATGATGCTTATTAAGAATATTAAATAAAATAGAAAAATTTCTGTGATAAAGAAGACAACCTTGTACACACACTATAATCCTGACCATATAATCCAAATATATTTATTTATTGAAAGTAACTGCACCAAATATTTAAACATTGTTGCTTTGGGCAGGTGGATCGCGAATAATTTTTATTTTCTTTCTGTACAGTATACAACGATTTCCCATTTTTCTGCAATAATAAGAACCCTGTTTCATATGTTCTTCTAATATATCTTCACCATGCAAAATTGGCCAAATTTCTTAGTTACCTAATGACAGAAACAAAACAACAGTCTTAGATGCATTCAAAATAGGTGCTATAGCTTGTGGATATATATATATATAACTTTACTTGGCTTAATTAAAAATATAGTTTAATAATACCTCCATCTCAGGGTCATTTAAAACATAAATGAGATATTAACCTTCATATGCCTTTACATTCATAGTTTCCTTTGAATGTAAAATGTTGAGAAGTCTTGAGTGAGATGTCAAACCTGAACATGCATTGTAATCTACGAAATGTTGTAAAAATGGTAGCCTCTATGATGACTTATTTAAATGGGTACTTCAAAGAAAGCATTTGAGCTTTGATACCTTATTGCTCTTCTACACTCTAGGTGGCTCTTACATAATGAAACTAATAGTTATGCACGAAAGGACCCTGTCTGTATGAGGTCAGTATCCTACGAAAGCCACCCTGATTTCCCTCTTGAGTTTCTTGGAGTTATCTGCCTCTTCCCAGAGGGAACCCCTGACTTTGCTGTAGGCACAGCATGATATTATTGCTCTCAGACAGGATGAGTACTCATTTTTCCCAGGTCTTATAAGGTCAGCTTTAGCTTTCACCACCCTCTGAACATGGCACCTTATTTGGTCACCACCATTCCAGTAGTTCTACTACAGCATAGAGGAAGAAATGTGTCTTCCTAGCACAAAAAATAAATTCCAGAACAACTCTCTGCTTAATTAAAATGCAGGCTGCTTTTGGCCAGCTTTTTTTTTTTTCTTTTTTTCTTTTTTTTTGGCCAGCAATTTGTCAAGAGGCAGTTTGAAAGAAATGCTGGCAAAGACTAGAAATGCTGGCAGAGACTAGATTCTGAGCTGAGTTCAATGACTAGATTAGTCATTTACATGGGTTCAACCACTTGTCCTTATCATGCTTCAGTATGACCACTTATAAAATGTTATCATTACATCTGTCGGGCTGCTGTGACGGTTTCAACGAGCTAACTTGTATATCCAAAGCATCTAAGAGGTCACATATTAGCTTAGAGGTCATATACACTCCAATGTTCTCTTCAATTTAGGAAATTTCTTTAGCATCTGAAAATTTCCAAGGTCAAAATCTTCACACTCTGTTTTGAGAGGCAGTCTGTGGTGTTGTTAAAAATAGTTGCTGGAAAGTCCTTTATCATATTGTGCAGAAATCTGCCTTCCTAGAAAAACCCTGTCGTAGCATTGCGATGTAATTGTTTTTCCTCTCTAGTTGGTATTTCCTTGTCAACTGAATATTCCTATTTTCTCTCTTTGCTCCCAACTTCCATCTTCCTCTGTGTCCTGTCATCCTTTCTTTTTCAGGCAAGTAACTAAAGTTTCCAGTGTAGTATATGATCATAAGCGTTGGCTCTAAAATCTGCCAGCATTTCTAGTCTAAAATCTTGCCTTTATTATTTACTAGCTGGGCCATCTTGGGCAATTTACTTAATATCTCCAAAATTTATTTTCCATATCTGTAAATTGGGATGATTATAATGTTACCTGTTTCATAAAGTTTTTGTACTGTTTTTACAAGCATGTGAATAATCTATATAAAACACATCATAAGACTTGGCATAGAGAGTACATTTGATAAATGCTTATTGTTGATGAGAGTGATAAAGATAGTATGGTTTCAATACCTTCCTCAGAGGGCCAGGATATTTGGACACTGTAGTTCATCAATGACCTTCATAAATTATAATGCCACAACTAGAGTCATAAAAATGTTATAATCAGGGAAGCTCAAAGTACAGTGGGATATATACCACTTGATTTGAATATTAGCTATCTGAAATTGAGCAAGGTATTTGACCTCTCTAAGCCTACATTGATAAAATGGGGATAATGGTAATAACGTTATCTACTTGTAAGGTACAAACTACATTCAAATCACCATTCTCAGCACTAAATTTTAAAATACTTAGAATTGTCTTGTCAAGAAGTAAACACTCTATTATCATGTAGAAGTTCTGGGAGGTTCAGGATAGAGATGGCTGCCTCTAGGGTGACTTTTTTCTCATGGGCACAGTACCTGAGGTTACCCTGCCCGTGAGGAATCCCAAAGGCTCTGACCACAGCTCTGTTTGGCTCCACCACCACACACTTTTTAACAGGAAGGAGGTAAAGGGAAGGAGAAGAGGGTCAGGGAAGCACTGGAGGGAACGGGAAAGAGGAAGGGGCAGTGGGAGTGGAATAGAAGAAAACATACCAGGTGGGTGGGTGGTTGCTCTCAGGAGGGAGAAGAGGGAAAACCACCGACTTAAGAAGGGGCAGCTCTTCTTTTCCTTTGTCCATGACCAGGCTATTTGTAAGGGTCTCTAGTCAATCATTACGATTTATATGAAAAGAAAATGTATGTGAAAAAGCGTCCTACAAAATTCACACTGTCACTTGCATATAGAGAGGCAATGGTATGGAGAACAAAGGATGTGAACTTTGGTATCAACACATTTTCCTTTTGTATAGTCACATTTTCATGACACCCATCAGGAAACCTCTCCATTTGAGTACCAGGTTCAGCTGAGCCTCTGCCAAGTGTGGCCTTTAATTTGTTTGGCTAGAATCCTCTTAAAAATTATTTTTGCCGCTGATTTGTGAATTCTTTAATGCTGCCAGAAGAGTGGAAGGAACTCTGGTAGGGAGTCGGGGGAGATAGTTCCACTTCCTCCTGGTACTTACAGAAATCTGGAGGGTTGAAAAAAGTTCTCTTCACTGGGAATGTTAAACCTCAAGCCTTCTTCTTGAATCTAGATAAATGCTTTTACAAATATTTTGCTGTTTAAAATTTACTAATACAACAGAGTACATAAGTGCTCTGAATTTTGGAAGTTCATCTATCCCAAACCAATGGTTCTTAATCTGGTTTTTAAATGCTCTCCAAGTATTTCTCAATCTATTGACAGACTTGCACCATCTTGTCCCTTCTATGCATCCGTAGAGTCCCTGGCCATAAAGGTTAGTGTTAGACGCCATGAATAATAAGAGCTGATACTGTGACAGCTGCAGGGAGAACTAAAGAGAAGCCATTATTTGTGTATGTGTGTAAACACTATACAGGCCCGAGAGCTTCTGGAGAAAGGAGACCTGTAGTTCACCAGTGGGTCTCAGGCTTCTTCTAAACCACCCACATTGGAGCAAAGCAGCTGCCCTCTTTAGTGGTAGTTTCTAGAGATTCTTGCATTTCCTGATTTCTGGAACAGGAGCAGCAGCTTTTTCTCATCTCTTTTCTCTCTCAGCCCTTTCAATGCTGTTGCAGCCTCTGATTCCCTACACTAGATCTCTTTCCTGTTTGAAATACCTGGAGTGGTTTCAGTTTTCTCATGACATCCAGATTGATGCACCAACTCTGGCTGCACTATAGAATTGCCTGGGAAGCTTTTGCAAAATAGTGACACGTGGTTCTCACTTCTGGGAATACCATATAGGTGTCTATATTTTTTATTGCTCTCCAGATATTTTCAATGGGCATCCCAGGATGAAAACCATTTTCTCAATTGCAAATTTGAATTTTCAACCTCAGGCTTTGGTATCTTTTCTCTCAGACCCCCATCTCATTGTCACTTCAAATCAGGTTTACCAAGTCACAGAACTCACTTTATTTCTTGCCCTCAATATGTTTTCTCAACATATTGAGAAGAGGCCAGCAAGCAATTTCCAATGTAAAAACCCTAGATTTGCAGACATACTTTCCTTCAGACAACTAGCCTAAGCCAGAATCCAACTGATATATCGCAGTCCCCAGCATTTCCTTTCTCTACTGTGGTCATAGAAATAATATTATAAATGGAGAATACATTCTTTAGATGGATTTATGCTGTGATGTAAATAATTTATCAGCGATATAGGTTTTACCATTTAGTCTGGTGATCAAACCAACATTTAGAGTATTATTTTCTATGGAAAAATATTCTTCAAAAGAGCAAACACCTGAATTGTGGACTGCCCATCTGAAGTCAATAAAAATTCCTAAAGTTGCAGATTGAGGCCTGTATTCTCTTCAGAGTTTTAATAGAATGTTTTAAATTTAACATATTTTAATTGTCTTCAATGTCAAAATAAGCTTTCCTTGGGTTTTTAGAGAAATATCTAAATAATACCAGGGTTACATTCAACTATACATATAATTATTCATTTAATAAGTATTATTAGAGTGGCTATTGCATACCAAGTATTGGGCTTGTCACTGAGAATACAGCAATAACTCTGATGTGGAATTTGAGGCAGAGTCAGTAAGTGTTGACCTCAGTTCACAGTGGAAAGTACCCTAAAATGCCAAAAATAATTTTTAAACATCTTTTAAAAATTCATGGATGAGTTAAAATAAGTATAAAGTCTTAGTAGAAAAGAATAATTTAGTAATACATAAATCAAGAACGGTAAGCTAGTAAGTGAGTACTAAAAGCAGAGGCAGCTCTGAGGTTATTCATCAATGCTGGAGACTTAGATCTTTCCTGTTAACAGACCCATATACACAGGACAACAGGGACAAAGCCTGGGTCCCATATAAAGTGTAAAGTCAGATTGGACTCAACCACACTAATATGGTTTAGCTGTGTCCCCATTCAACTCTCATCTTGAACTGTAATCCCCACAATCCCCATGTGTCATGGGAGGAACTCAGTGGGAGGTAATTGAATCATGGGGGCGATTTCCCCCATGCTGTTCCCATGATAGTGAATGAGTTCTCACAAGATCTGATGGTTTTATAAGCAACTGGCATTTCCCCTACTGGGTCCTCATTCTCTCTCCTGCCACCCTGTGAAGAGATGCCTTCCGCCACGATTGTAAGTCTCCTGAGGCCTCCCCAGCCATGCGGAACTGTGAGTCAATTAAACTTCTTTCCTTTATAAATTAACCAGTCTTGGGTATTTCTTCATAGCAGTATGAGAACAGACTAATACACACACAAAGCTACAACCTAAGACAAGGAAAACACTCGGGAAAAAAATCCACTCCAGCGAAAGACACAGTCTACTTACTTGTCCTAGTTTTAGCTTTGGGTGGAAAAGAAAAAATATATTCTCCCCACAAAAATTCATAATCATAAGACCGCCTTGTCAGAGTTTGGACAAAGGAATCTATACTATCACTGGGTCTCAAAAAATCCCATGTTGAAAATTTAGTTTGAAATGGCCCAGAGTTTCTGGGTATCTGGCAGAAGGTAACTGGCAAAAGCAAATGTCAATGTAAATATACATATATAAAATAATGTAATATATTAAAAGGAAATGATCTTCAAAAATGAATAGGCATTTTGAAAAATAACCAAAAAGTTACTTTTGGAAAATTGTATTTTTGAAAGTGAAAAATATACTAATAGAACTAGAAAGAGAAAATAAAAATTGGTGAACCATATAATAGACATGAAAACAATTGCTCAGAGTGCAACACAAAAACTAAATAAGAGCACACTGTTCAAGCTTCTTAGCACTTTACACATATTTCATCTTGCAATCCTTACAACAATCCTATGAAGTAGATACTATTGCTTCCTCCACTTTAGAACTGAGTGAACCGAGGCACAGAAAGCTTAAGAAACTTGCTCAAATTTATATGCCTACTAAGAGTTAAAGGCATCATTTCAGCCTAGAGAGTTTGGACTCAGTTCTGTTTCTTAGCAACTATGCTATGTTCCTGTAAGAAAATTGAAAATTACAAAAAGGAAGTCACATGGAGGTTAAATTTGTTCCAGAGTAGAAGATAAAGAGAGCAAAGTAAAGGCAATTTTTTCGAGAGATAATAGCTGAGAAATTTCCAGAGTTGATGAAAAACATCAATCATCAGATTCAGTAAGGTCAAAAGTTTTTAAGCAGGGTGAATAAAAAGAAATCATACTTAGACACAGCATAGTGAAACCACATAATACTAAGGAAAAAGAAGCTGATATTAAAGGCAGCCAGTTAGAGAAGACAGACCACTGAAAAAAATCCTCTACACAGTCAAGTGGCTTCTTAAAAGTGGCAGTGGAAGCAGGAAGACAGTTGACTATTATCTTTAAAAAATGAGTGAAAATAATAATCAACCTACAATGTGAACCCAGTAAAATTGTTTCAAGAATGTGAGCAAAATAAAGACCTTTTATACAAATGAAAATTGAAAGATAATACTACCAGTTTACCCTTACTAAAGGTACACATGGAGGACACATTTGAAAAAGAATGAAAGTCATACAAGAAGGAAAATCAAATAACAAACGAAGAAATGTTATACTCCAAAACACTGTAAATATATGGGTAAACATATTTTGTATGAATCAATAATATCTAATTTATCAGTTTAAAATATAAGAAAATACTAAAATACCAGGCAACAATATTATATGACTTCGGGGGTATTTTCTGTCTATGTGTTCTGAGACGTGTATTGTTTGAGAAGAAAGTAAGATTATTTAACTTCAGTTTTCTTAAATTAATGTGAAAATTTGTATTTGACAGCAATAAAAGAGTAAAAATAGAGTGTATATCTTCTGAACTAGTAAAGGTAAAAAATGAAGTAAAGAAGAAAAAAGCTTACTTAAGAAGAAAGAAATGAAGGAAGGAGAGGAAGGAATAAAAAAAGAAGGGAAGGAGGGAGGAAAGGAGGGAAAAGAGAGGAAGCAAGGAGAAAATATAAAACCTACAAAAATATAGACAAATAATAAACAAAAAATTAAAAGGCAGAAATAGATGTACATATTATCAATAGATAACTTGTGTACCAAACTCTACAGTTAAAAATAAGATTTTTAAAATCAGACTTTGTGTCTAAAAATTGCTTTAGAAGGCCATTATTTAGACATGTTTTAAATAAGATGACTTGGAAAGTTTTGAAAGAAAAAAAATCTTATAAAGTTATGTCTGACAAACACAAACCAAACAAGAAAGAAATTGATATGTCTATGTCATTATTACGAAACAAGCCTTAAACCATGTAGGTTGCTGCAACAGAAATAAGTACAGCCTGTTAAAAGGGAAAAGGGAGGAGCTCCTTATTCTTCTCAGAAAGGTTAGGAAAGCACTGAAGTAAGTTTGAGAGGCAAAAAGAAAATAAACATTTACCTAATGTTTTTTGAGCAGCTGCTGAATCCTAACCTGAACCTAGGAGATTTATTTGCATTCTCTCCATTTAATCCTCATGACAACTCCACAATATGAATTATTAGCTCCAGGATAAGCAACTTTTCTAAAGGCTTATGTGTGGTTGTGCAGAAAATTAAATCCAATTCTGTTGAACGAGAAAACTCTCCACATGAAAACTCAGAGCCTTAAGTATTTGTGTGTAGGGTTGACAGATAAAATGCAGGATACTCAGTTAAATTTGAAATTCGGGCAAACAACGAATGATTATTTTGTATAAGCACGCCATGCAATATTTGGAACAAAGTTGTACTAAAAAAATATTTACCATTTATCTGAAATTCAAATTTTACTGGGAGTCCTATGTTTTCATTTTCTAAATCTGGCAAGTCTGCATAGGAAGTGAAATAGAACGGAGGACAGAATTGAGCTGAGATCTAGTGGTGCTTCTCAAAGGCCTTTCCTTGGGTCATGAAGCAAGTCTCCCTCCATTCCTCTCCCAACAACCCACTCGAACATTGAAGTGAGAAATATATGGATGACCATTTATCTATTATGATTTATATTTCCTTTTATTAATAGTTATTACTATTTTCATAAATGAATATACAGTGAGGTACTGGAGAAAGAAAGAGACTTAGGAAAAATAATCATACATTTTCTTCTACATTCCATTTGAAGCATTTGGAAGAATTTTCTTTGCCAAATCACGATGAATCGTAAGATGTATTGTCTCAAGGTTTGCAAATGGAACAACTAGGAGTATGTTCACTATAACAATGTCCTACCACAATGACATAGTTCCATGCACAAGGGGTATATGCTCACTTTTCAGCATAAGCTAAGGATGCAAATCCTGTCTAGACTGGAAGAATAAAGCATCCACACTCAGGTGAATCAGACACCATTTCCTGGGGCAGGTGAGTTTACCAGGCTGGTGGTAGGAGAAAAATATAGGTTAGACTCTTCTAAAAGAGAATATTGTTTAGTGGCAATATTAAAGTTTTGAAGATTTGAAGATCTGGCTTCAAATTTCATCTTACATATATAATATACTTGTGATATTTTTGGGATATCTTTCATATTTATCCACAGAAATATGTAGAAGCTGGGTATATGGTATAAATGAATGTAAACATTATATGACTAGGAGATTGTTTTAATTAATTTGCATGAAAAATATCATTGTGTGTTTTTTGACTATAAACATAAAATCATAAGAAGGTACCTGTACCGTTACATGTTACCTATACATGTTTGTATTTGTTTTCTATATTCAGAGAATAGGAGATTTTAGTTGAAAATTCCTTTTGACTGAGATCAGTGGCATAGCATGTGGTAGGAGAGGTTTAGAGTAAATCTCTCTCATGATATGCCTTACCTCATCTTTCTACCGTCAAGCTACAGTGGAGACAATCTGACATGGTGGTGGTAGATGATCTTGGTTTTCAGGTGGCGTTATTATGCTACGCTTTGCTGAAAGAGGAATATATAAAAAGGAAATTAGCATGCTGAGGCTCAATATGCAATGCCCTCCAACACTATGGTACTGAATTCTAATTTCCACATTTAGCCTTTAATTCTAAGTTTTCAAAAAATTTAAATGTAACAAAATACACTCTGCACTAAATTCAATCTGATCACATCATTTTAGTTTGATGATTCAGAAGATGATCCAAAGATCTTATGCCCCAGAGCACCAATTGAATAATTTATAAAAATTGAGGGATAGGGTATAGTGGAAAAAGTGTGAGTTTCAGCACTAGTTCTACCACAATATCTGGATGACCGAGGACAAATTGTTCAGCATCTCTGAGCCTCAGTTTAGCAAACAAGAGTTATCCTTTAAGGAATAATGAAAGGAAGGGCCAAGCATGGTGCCTGATAGACTGAAGGACAGAAAAACTATTCAATAAACACTTTGGCCTCACAAGATCTGGTTGTCACTATACAGATGGAAAAAGCAAATGGCATGAGGCACCATGCTGATTCTCTATTGTGTTTGGAAATAAGCATTTTTAAAAATTATAAATAAATTAATAAATCCCCGAAAAACCAAAACCTCACAAAGCGTCTATTTGTTCATATTTATTTTATATTTATTACACATATTTACTTATTCAAAGCAACTTGAAATGTGTTAAACACATTTTTAAAAACCCAAGTTCATTTGGGATCTTTGTTTACTTATCATCTAGATAAAAAGTTTGCAAACTAAAGCCAAAGGGCCCAATTCCACCTGCCACCTGATTTTATAAATAAAGTTTTATTGGAGCATAACTACACCTATTTGTTTACATATGATCTATGGCCACTCTTTCACTACATTGCCAGTTGGGTAGTCCTACTAGAAACTTTATGGCCCACAGAACCAAAAATATTTACTATCTGATTCTTCATAGGAAAAAAATTGCCAATCCCTGATTCTAGATCAAAGTATGTTTTCTATTGTAAGTAAAGTCAAAGGCAGGCCATTTCAACAGACAGGCAGGAATTCATTCGCATGCTCTAATGGTGCCCAAAGCACAGCTCAATAAGGTGACAGCACACCAGACTGGGAGTTTTGGTGGTTAAAAGTCAGATAGATCTGGCTTCAAATCCCACCTAATGTAGATAATATACATGTGAGATTCTCAGAAGGATCGAAGTTTATCTTGACGTAGGATACAGAAACTGCTCAACAAATGTTCAGCGTCTCAACACTTCTCCACCTTCCACAATTCAAATATATATCAGCTTTGCTCCTACATTCTCTTTTATTTCAGATGTGAGAAAGAAAAAAAGAGAGCAGCTCAAGTAAGATCACTCTAAGGCCATGACAAAGTGGTACAAAACAAGTCTACTGCACACTTTTGTCTAAGCACAGACAAAAACAAGGTCATTGGGCCACTCATAAAATACCAAACACCCCCTTTTCTGGTTAAAATTAGTGACTGACATTTCTTTACGTAACCATAAATTTGTCCCTGCCTTCTGACAGCAAACAGCATCCAATACATAGCAAATCCCCACATTCCCTAATCACCCAACCAAAACCCAAATCCTTCCATAGATTGTTTCTAACACTCTCTTGCTGAGTTGCCCCAAGATTCCCCATGGGGTGTGTTTCCCCTCCCTACAATGAGTCATAGGCCCTACACACACGTTCTCGTGGCCTTTGGCTGAAAGTCGCTGATTGATGGAATAGTGAGATAGGATAGTTTGGTTTCATTTATAGATGTTATAAAAACTAAAAACTGTACAATGGTGGTAGTGGAGCTGAAAGTCGCTGATTGATGGAATAGTGAGATAGGATAGTTTGGTTTCATTTATAGATGTTATAAAAACTAAAAACTATACAATGGTGGTAGTGGGGAAGAAGGGTAATAATTTTGAATAATACTCTGTCCTAGGCATTTTTCACACATTATTACTTTTGATCCTCACAATTTTCATTTGAGTTAGATATCACTCTCCTCCTTTTACTTACACAAGAATCTGAGGCTTGTTGAAGCTGACCAAGGCCATGCATCTGGAATATGGCAGATTAGCTTGTTTCTTTAAAGTACACAATAGCAGACAGAATCATCACTGTTTTTATAAAGAAAATCTAGGAAATAAGGAATAAAATTACTAGCCTGTATATCCCCCTGTGGCATAAACCTCCTGTATGTATCCCATGCTGCCAGGCATGGTGGCCAGGATGCACAGGTTGTCTCTGAATATTCCTCCCTCTCTTAAACTTAAGCCCTCAGAGCAGCTGTTAGTTATGTCCTTGGTATTGGCACTTACTATACAAGATTAGGATACAAGATGAGAGATAACCGGGCTCCTAACCTCTAGCCTTCATAATCACCTAAAGAGATGAATCAAATCCCTGGTGCCCAGAGCCTCTTCTCAGACCACTGGATTAGAATTTGTGGAGAGACCTTGAAACTGGTGCTGATAAGTGGTTCAGGTGATTCTGAAACAAACCGCCTTTGAGAATCACTGCCTTAATGTGCCTGAGTGTCAATTTCTTTGTTGTTTATCCAAATGCCATCTGTACACTGAGACTCAGTGAAGAGTCAACCTTCTGATCTCTCCACCTTCACTGACCTCCCTCCTTCCTAAACCACCTCAGCGTTCAGGGTCCACATCCATAACTCGTGCCTGAGCATGGAGGCTGCTGAGACACACTTAGAGCTTGAAGTCAAAATTCACTCTCCTGACTGGCTAGGTGACCTTGAGCCTTGACTTTTCCATTTGCATTATAAGGCTTTAAAGTTTTTAAAATAAACTTTAATGGTATTAGGACATATTCTAGAAAACTAGCTACAAAACTAACTACCCACTCAGTCATTTGGTTAGTGATATGTACTCAATGTTCTTTTTCCATTTATGCTAACAAAGATTATCTAATCACTCTGTTTTTCTGCAAATGTCTCCAAATTGGCCTGTTTTAGATCTGTTCCCGTGAAGAAAATTTGACACTTAACTTGTAATTTCTCCTAATTAAATATCTGGGGAAAAAACAGTAAAATAAGAATTATTACTTCTACCTCCTCTTTATAAATCATAAAGCATTTTACAAGTATAGAATTTCAGAAAGTCTTCTGATCTTGGCGTTAGTTTTACATATATAAATTGTGTCCTTCTAACTAATTATAGCCTCCTGGAATGCATGGGTTATAAAAATATCTTTGAATTTCCCTCTTTGAATTTCTCTCTCTCTCACTCTTTATCTATCTATGGTATTATAAAGAGTAAATTAGGTAAAATAATTTCTATTTTACTATTAAAATTTTTTCCAGAAAACTCAATTAAGGAAGCCTATATATGTTTGTGTCAAATTTACTGCATCTGAAATGAGTATGAAGGGTGACTGGGAGAGGAGAGAGAGAGTAGGCATCAAATTAATGTGACAATTGTTTAACTTCTTAAAAAATTATTGCATCTCATATCTAAATCTTTAAGCAAGGCCATCACATAGCATAAAGACTGGATCCTGTTCTACAAGGAGATTACAACCAAATAATAAGATTAAACCTAAACTAAAATTATCTTTGTAAGGCAGCATATGATGTGTTATATGAGTGCCATTATACTAAATGACATAGAGAAATGAGAATTATTCCATATGTGCACATCAGTGGTCCTTGTACTGGGTCGAATGACAAGTTGCACTTAGGAAAATGAGGTGGTTGAATGCCAGGCATAGATCATAACATTCCAAAGAAGGGAACAGACAATATATGTTTTCAGGAGCAACAGGTGGAGGATAGTGGGAAGTAATGCATGAAAAGCACATAGCAGGGTACTCTTAGACAAGATTCCAATATGGATGCTCCTCAATTTTCAACGGGGTTTTGTCTTTATAAACTCACTGTAAGTTGAAAATACCATTAAGTTGAAAGTGTATTTAACATATGTAACCTACCAAACATCATAGCTTAACCTCAACTACTTTAAACATGCTTAGAACACTTACATTAGCCTACAGTTGGGCAAAACCATCTAACACAAAGCTATTTTATAATAACATTATTATAAATGATTTTAAAGCAAAAGTCAAGATTCAGAGTCTGTTTTCTACTGAGTGAGTATTGCTTTCACACTATTATAAATTGCAAACTTATAAGTCAATCATTGTTTAAATGGGGGATTGTCTGTACTTTCAAACCAGAGGTGGCTGGAGGCCAAGGTATATGGGTAACTTATTTTTTCCTGTGACTCCAAGAACAGATGCAAGAATTTATGTTTAAGCAAAAGAACAAATACTATATGCTTTCACTTATACAAGGGACCTAAAATTGTCAAATTTATAGAGACTGAAAGTAGAATAGAGATAACCAGGGGATAACCGCCACACAGTGACAACATGACATGTTGGCTTGTCAATATACATTTTTTAATTCAAACACTATGGAAGTGTTTAAAGAGAAAGGATAGCTGAGTGACAGAAAGATGGCTAACTAGAAGCCCCTAGCACATGTCCTCACCACAAAGACAGACAAAACAATGAATACATAACTACATTTTAATAAAAATAGCTAGAGCAGAGTGGCAGAGTTCCTTAAAGAAGTAACAGAAACCTGAATGAACACAGAAACTTAGGATACCCACATAGAGAACAGAAGGAAACACAGGGACTCCTACATTCCATCCGCCAGCCAGGATCAGCTGGGAGCGAGGAGGAATTTCTCCCATTGTCAGAAAGGTGAGCAAGAGAACCCTAGCCTACCTCATCCACACTTTGAACATCTACAGACCTTGCCAGTGGGTCTCTACTGTCTTCACAGGCATTAAGTCGAGCTGAGGGAGCTGCCTGGAGTCCACACAGCTGTGCTCCTAGCAAAGGAGTGGACACAGTGTCCCACCCCCAGTGGCCTGCATGGCTACTGTTATGCCATTTCGGAACTGGAACTATGTTAGAGTGTGTCTTGCTCCAGGGGCATGGAGCTCTGGGGGCCCCTTCATCCCTGAAGTTAAGCTGCCACGGAACCACCCCCATTCTGTGGCCTGATATCCACAAGCTGAGCTGTGAGCAACTGTTACACCCTTCCCTGGAGGCCAAGTGACTGTAAACCACTCTACCTGCTCCTCCTTCTGCCCCCTCGTCTGGAGCTAAAGCTGAAGCTGTGCAATCCCTGCTGGGGACACCTTGCTTTGGCAGAACAGCTCCATATACATCTCGCAGTACTGGCTGTGCCCTGCCTTCAGGGCCCTAAGCTGACGCTGCACACTGCCTGCTGGGAAAATGGTGCCTTAGCGGAATTCCTTTATCTACCCTTCCCAGTCACTGAGCTCTACCCTTAGGGTAGAGCTGTAGTTTGGATACTTGACCCTCTAAGCCTAATGTTGAAATTTGATCCCCAATGTTGGAATCCAGGCCAAACAGGAAGTGCTAAGGTTATGGGGGTGGATCCCTCATGAATGGCTTGGTGCTGTCCTCATGGTAATAAGTGAATTCTTGCTCTGTTAATTCCCATGAGAATTTCCCTGAGAGTTGGTTGTTAAAAAGAGCCTGGCACCTTCCCCATCTCTCTTGCTTCCTCTCTTGCCATGTGATCTGCACATCTGCCATGTTTCTTGTACAGGCTGCAGAACCATGAGCTAAATAAACCAATCTTCTTTATAAACTACCCAGCCTCAATATTCCTTCACTGCAACACAAATGGACTAAGACAGGGCCTGAGCTGGAGCTGCATGCTCCCTGCTAGGAAAACAGTTCTTCAGCAGAACAGCTCCATCTACCTCTCCAGTTGTTGCTGCACCCTGCCCCCCGGGGCCTGAGCTCAAGTTGCACAATCTTTCCTGAGGAAATGGCGCCTTGGTGGAGTTGCTTAATCTACTTCTCCCGGTTGCTGCTGCACCCTGCCCTGAGGGGCCTAAGCCAAGGCTGTGCACTGCCTCCCAAGGAAAAAGTGCCCTGGCAGAGCTGCTCCAAAACCCCTCCCAGTCGCTGCTGCACCTGTCCCACAGAACCAATACTGAAGTTGCACACTGCCTCTCATCCCTTCTGATTACTCCTGGGCCCTGACACAGGTTTCAGAGCTGAAACAATGCCAGACATCCCAGGAAAATAGTGCCTTGGCTGCCCAGGGTAGTCATACCTCACCAAAGTCTAAATCGAAGCAACAACCTGCCTCCCAGGAAATGGTGCCTTGACTGTCTGAAGTGGTCATACACTGTAGTACCTAAGCCGAAACAGTGTCCTATATCCCAAGGAAATGGTGCCTGGGTCATCTAGACCAGTCTTGCCCTCCAGGACTGGCTGAAGTGGCACATTGCCCTTGGGAACTCTGTGTCTTTACAGACTTCAAGCTAAGAAGCTGCACATCTAAGGCTGAATTGACAAGATACCCTATATCCAAGAAAAACAGCTGAGACACCCCATCCTACAGGCAAAATAACTCTAGTATTCTGCTTCCCTGGAGTTGGACTAGCCCGCTAGAGTTTGAACTACTGAGATACCTCTCTTCTGAGGAAGTAGAGTCATTGGTGTGCTGCTTCATGCTCCCACAGGGCCCTAACAGCTGTGCCCCACCATTCTGGGATACTTGCTGCCACTGTACCTGCTCTCACAGAGTCTGGGATGCTGCTAAGCCCCACCATCCCAGGGTCTAGACTCACCACTAGGAGGTGCTTCATCCCCTTTGTCCCAAGTTGCCACTGAGGCCTATTGGCTCAGTTTACAGAAATACAGCCATACCTGACTCCTCTAGACCATATAGCTAAGACAATCATAAGCAAAAAGAACAAAGGTGGCGGCATCAAGCTACCTGACTTCAAACTATACTACAAGGCTACAGTAACCAAAACAGCATGGTACTGGTACCAAAACAGATATATAGACCAATGGAACAGAACAGAGGCCTCAGAAATAATGCCACACATCTACAACCATCTGATCTTTGACAAACCTAACAAAAACAAGCAATGAGGAAAGGATTCCCTATTTAATAAATGGTGTAGGGAAAACTGGCTAGCCATATGCAGAAAACTGAAACTGGACCCCTTCCTTACACCTTATACAAAAATTAACTTTTGTATAAGACAGATTGAAGACATAAATGTAAAACCTAAAACCATAAAAACCCTAGAAGAAAACCTAGGCAATACCATTCAGGACATAGGCATGGGCAAAGGCTTCATGACTAAACACCAAAAGCAATGGCAACAAAAGCCAGAATTGACAAATGGGATCTAATTAAACTAAAGAGCTTCTGCACAGCAAAAAATGAATAAAAAAATAAAAAAATAATAATAATTTTGCAATCTATCCATCTGACAAAGGGCTTATATCCAGAATCTACAAGGAACTCAAACAAATTTACAAGAAAAAGACAACCCCATCAAAAAGTGGGCAAAGGATACGAACAGACACTTCTCAAAAGAAGACATTTATGTGGCCAACAAACATATGAAAAAAAGCTCATCATCATGGGTCATTAGAGAAATGCAAATCAAAACCATAATGAGATACCATCCCACGCCAGTTAGAATAGTGATCATTAGAAAGCCAGGAAACCACAGATGCTGGAGAGGATGGTGAGAAATAGGTACGCTTTTACACTGTTGGTAGGAGTGTAAATTATTTCAATCATTGTAGAAGACAGTATGGTGATTCCTCAAGGATCTAGAACCAGAAATACCATTTGACTCAGCAATCTTATTACTGGGTATACACCCAAAGGATTATAAGTCATTCTACTATAAAGACACATGCACACGCATATTTATTGCAGCACTATTCACAATAGCAAAGACTTAGATCCAACCCAAATGCCCATAAATGGTAGAATGGATAAAGAAAATGTGGCACATATACACCATGGAATACTATGCAGCCATAAAAAAGGAGGAGTTCATGTTTTTTGCAGGGACATGGATGAAGCTGGAAGCCATCATTCTCAGCAAACTAACACAGGAACACAAAACCAAACACTGCACATTCTCACTCATAAGTGGGAGTTGAACAACGAGAACACATGGACACAGGGAGGGGAACATCACACACTGGGGGCTGTTGGGGGATGGGGAGCTGGGGGAGGGATAGCATTAGGAGAAATACCTAATGTACATAATGGGTTGATGGGTGCAGCAAACCACCATGGCACGTGTATACCTATGTAACAAACCTGCATGTTCTGCACATGTATCCCAGAACTTAAGATGTAATTAAAAAAAGAAAAGAAAGAAAAACAGCATGCAATTCAGCCCACCAAAAAAAAAAAAAATCAAAGACAGTGAGAATTCTTAAAACAGCAATAAAAAATATAAAGTCACTCTAAGGGAATCCCCATTAGATTAACAGCACATTTCTTAAGAGAAAGCTAACAGGCCAAGAGAGAATGGGATGATATATTCAAAATGTTAAAGGGGGAAAAAAATACTCCACTCGAGACTACACCCAGAAAAGGTATCTTTCAGAAATGAGAGATAAAAACATCTTTCCCAGACAAACAAAAACTAAGGGAATTTATTACCACTCACCAGCCTTACCAAAACATGCTCAAGGGAGTCCTACATCTAGAAGCAAAACGACAATCATCATGAAAACATGCAAAAGTATAAAACTAACTGGTAGAGCAGATACACAAAGGAGAAACAGAAAATAATCAAACTTTATATTACAGAAAATCATTAAACCACAATAATAAACAATAAGAGAGGAAGAAAAGAACAAAGAATATACAAAACTACAAGAAAACAATTAACGAAATAACAGGAGTAAGTCTTCACCTATAAATAATAACCTTGAATGTAAATGGATTAAATTCTCCACTTAAAAGATATAGACTGACTTGAACCAGGGAGGCAGAGGTTGCAGTGAGCCAAGATGGCGCCACGGCACTCCAGCCTGGGTGACAGAGTGAGACTCCATCTCAAAAAAACAAAGCAAAACAACAACAAAAAAAAACACAACAGCAACAACAACAACAACAAAAAAAAAACAAAACAAAACAAAAAAAGATACAGACTGGATAACTAGGTGAAAAAAAAGACCCAACTATATTCTGTTCACAATAAACTTACTTCACCTATAATAGTACAGATAGACTAGAAGTAAAGAGATGGAAAAAGACATTCCATGTAAAGAGAAACCAAAATTGAGCAGGAGTAACTATACTTACGAAGATAAAAGAGATTTTAATCAAACCTCTAAAAAGATACAAACAAGGTCATCCTATAATGATAAAAAGGATCAGTTCATAAAGAGAACATACCAATTGTAAATATGTATGCCCCAACACCAGAGCACATAGATACATAAAACAAACGTTATCGAATCTAAAGGGAGAGATAGACTACAATAACAGTAATCACAGGAGACTTCAACACTTTGTTCTCAGCATGGGCAGATGATATAGAGAGAAAATAAACAAAGAAATTTGGATTTAAGCTGCACTTTGGATGAAATAGACCTAACTGATATTTACAGAACATTTCATCTAGCAGCTACAGAATACTTTTTTTTTTTTTTTTTCATCAACACATGAAACATTCTTCAGGACAGGTTACATGTTAGGCCACAAAACAATCCTCAACACATTTAAAAGAACTGAAATAATATCAAATATATTTTCTTACCACGATGAAATAATCTAGAAATAAATAACAAGAGTGTATTAGGCTGTTCTTGTATTGCTATAAAAAATACCTGAGACTTGGTAATTTATAAGAAAAGAGGTTTCTTTGGCTCATGGCTCTGCAGGCTGTACAGGAAGCACAGTGCCAGTATCTGCTTTTGGGGAGCCATCAGGAAGATTTTACTCATTGTGGAAGGTGAAGTGGGAGCAGGCACATCACACTGTAAAAACAGGAGAAAGGATGGGTGAAGTGCTACACACTTAAATGGGTGGATCCTGTGAAAACTCTCTCACTACCAGGTGGACAGCACCAAGCCGTGAGAGATCTGCTCCCATGACTCAAACACCTCCCACCAGGTCTCACCTCTAACACTAGGATTTACATCTCAACATGAGATTCAGAGGGGACATCCAAAGTATATTACAAGAGAAACGGTCAAAACTGTAAAAATGCATGGAAATTAAAAAAAAAAAATGCTCCTGAATGACCAATTGGTCATGAAGAAATTAAGAAGGATATTTTAAAATGTCTTGAAATAAATGAAAATAGAAACCTAAATTCCAAAATGTATGGAGTACAGCAGAAGCAGTATTAAGAGAGAAGTTTATAACAATAATGGCTACATCAGAAAAGTAGAAAGATTTCAAATAAACAATGTAACACTGTATCACTAGGGACTAGAAAAACAAAAACAAAACAAACCCCAAATTAGTAGAAGGAAATAAATAATAACGATTAGAGCAGAAATAAATGAAATTGAAACTGAAAACAAAATACAAAAGAGAAATGAAATAAAAACTTATCTGTTTGAAAATATAAATGAAACTGACAAATGATTACCTAAACTAACCAAGAATAAAAGAGAAAATACCCAAATAAATAAAATCAGAAAGGAGAAGAGACTGTACAATTAATAGCACAGAAATTTAAAATAAAAAATGAATCACTGAAGACTACCATGAACAACTGTACACCAACAAGATGGAAAACCTAGCAAAAATGGATAAATTCATGGATACGTATACCCTACCAAGACTGACTCAAGAAGAAACAGAAACTCTGAATAGACCAATTATTAATAATAAAACTGAATCCATAATTTTTAAAAAGTCTTCCATCAAAGAAAAGCCCAAGACCTCAAGACTTTGCTGCTGAATCCTACCAAACATTTAGAAAATAACTAATACTATTTCTTTTCAAACTCTTCCAGAAAATTTAAGGGGAGAAAATTCTTTTAAACTCATTCCTCAAGGCCAGCATTAACCTGATTCCAAAACCAGACAAGGATACAACCAAAAAAGAAAACTATAGGCCTATATCCCTGATGAGCACAGATGCAAAAATCCTCAACAAAATACTAGTAAACGGAATCTGGCAGCACATTAAAAAGATTATTCACCATGACCAAAAGGGATTTATCCTAAGGATAGAAGGATAGTTTGACATATGCAAATAGACAAATGTGATATATCAGATCAACAGAATGAAGGACAAAAACCATGTGATCATCTCAATAGATGCAGAAAAAGCATTTGATAAATTTCAACATACCTTCATAAGATTACCAGGGGCCTGAGAGAAGGAAAGAATGAGGATTAACTGTTTAATGAGTAAAGAGTTTTAGTCTGGGATGATGAAAAACTTCTGGAAATGAATTATAGTCCTGGTTGCACAACAAACTGAATGTATTTAAGCCACTAAGCTATATGGTAAAATATTTAAAATGGTAAATTTTATATACTTTACCACAAAAGAAAGGGAAAAGGAATTGTCTTTACAGCAGACTCTCCCTTTAGTCAAGAAAGGAAAATTCTGATAAGCCGTTTAGTGGCATGAATGGGAGATAAGCGCTACTGGTAGTTTCAGAGATGCTTCCGACCTCCATGGACCACATTTCTGTTCAATGGGCCTTCCTCTTGTCAGATGATTATGGCATGAACTTGTTTTTCACATCCCTAGCTGGGGCTTAACATACGGGGAGAAGAACCTGAACTTGTGGAAGTGAAGGCAAGGAGGAGAGAGGACTTCTGGCCAGGAAGGATGAGTGGGTCTCAGTAGCACCGCCTCAGGCCAGGGCTAAAATGAGTGATGGGCACCTCCAGGAAGGGAAGTGCTAATACTTCTGGAAGGCATTCTCTAACTGTGAATTTTGTATATCTTTTTACTACATTGTAATTTTTTTTTTTTTCTGAGACGGAGTTTCACTCTTGTTGCCCAGGCTGGAGTGCAGTGGCGCAATCTTGGCTCACCACAACCTCTGCCTCCTGGGTTCAAGTGATTCTCCTACCTCAGCCTCCTGAGTAGCTGGGATTACAGGTGTGTACCACCATGCTCGGCTAATTTTTATATTTTTAGTAGAGACGACGTTTCACCATGTTGGCAAGGCTGATCTCGAACTCCTGACCTCAGGTGTACCACCATGCCTGGCTAATTTTTGTATTTTTAGTAGAGACAGGATTTCACCATGTTGGCCAGGCTGTTCTCGAACTCCTGACCTCAGATGATTCAACCACCTCCTAAAATACTGGGATTACAGGCATAAGCCACTGCGTCTGGCCTACTACATTGTAATTTTTTAAAGTTGACACCAAGCATTCAATATAGTTCATGGGCCAGCAAACTACATCCCGTGAGCTGGCCACTCATTTTTGTAAATACAGTTTTTATCTGATCACAGCCACACTTATTTATTTATGTCTGTGGCTGCATTCACACTACAACTATAAGTTGTATCGTTGCAACCTAGGTTGTTTGGCTCACAAAATCTAAAATATTTACTATCTGGTCCTTTAAGAAAAACCTATTTTGCCCCCAAAATAGGTTTGCCACAGATGTAAGTTTACTTGTCTTTGAGAGGAAATGAAAGGGGTCTTGACCACTTTTTGGAGTAAAGCCTTCCAGAGAAGTGCAGAGGTCATCTGAAAATAGAGCTCGGGGCAGCAGTTGAAGTGAGAGGAGTGGGTGCTACCAGTCTTGGATTTGTAGAACATGCAAGCACTGCCCAGGGAGTCTCAGAAATCCTCAGAGAGGGGACTAAGCTTCCTGCCACACCCAAGTGAGACCTTGGATCATAAGACATATTCGAGCTCCCATTCATGAAGGTTCTGGTCTTTGGATTACATCTGGGACTAATCTCAATCCTTAAGGAGATCCGGAAATATGTCCTCGGTAAAACTGCTAAATGTGTGAAGAAAATGGTGCTATTTAATATAGAGTGATTCTGCACAGGTTCACTGTATAATTGTATCCCAAAGCAAAGACTACATTGCTATTTCCTAACAGCTTCTGAGATGAGGGGATGACAAGAGCAGAGGTGAGAGGCACTTTTTTGAATAAGGATGTCTCAGGCATGATACCAACTATATACAAAGCTACTCAGGTTTTTCATTACCATTTCTTAAAATTTTAAATCTTATATTTCCCTGAGAAGTGAGTGAATCATATACTAGTTATTATAGATTGGATTTCTTTTAGTGGAATTGTTCCTGGAGTGTGAACAGAACTATGATTTGATTGATCACAAGTTATTCCCCTGCCCCAGGTAGCTGTAGAAAATTCTCAGGAAACAGTGCACTGACTGACATCATCAATTGGGCAGGCAGTGGAGCGCAGTCTGAACTTTTTTATCAGGGAGCAGAGTAGTGCCCTAAGTTCTACCAGACTTGACTTTTGGATTTCCCAGAAGAGCTACCATTTATGCATGATGCTCCAGCTGATAATATCTTCTACCCAGTCTCAGGACACAAAGGGCTCAGATGCTGATGGCAATGCTTTTCATTAACAAAATTTCACTCTCCACTCATGCCATCCCAGAGAGTAGGTTACTAGCAACCTTGTAAGAAGTATTTCTCTCTCCTATGTTAATTAAATTTCACAAATTTCACTCTTTTTAAAAAGTGACTTAATCATCAGGAACTGCAATATTGAGTTGGCCAGTTATTTTGAAATCACAGTTACCTCCAAATTTGAAAAGAGAAGCCATCTTTGGACTTAGCAACTACCGCTTTGAGACCATCTGGAGTTCCAAGCCTTCAGTATCTATGGTACATAATCTCCATGATAATATCTTCATCATTTCATTCACTTATTCACTCATATAACCATTCCAAAGATGCTGAGTACTTACTAGGGGTCAAACACTGTTCTAAAATATAAAGGTAGCAAAGGCATAGTTCCTGACCTTAAGCAAATTATGTTTTTAAGAAACAGACTATGCTTAGATTAAGTTTGATTATGATTGTCATGAATAATAACATTGTCATTCAAAATAAGATGGGACAATAACAATTTTTGGAAAATACTTTGGTATAATGCATGAAGTAGCTTTGAAAACACTTTGCTGGGGGCGTGCCCAAGATGGCCAAATAGGAACAGCCTCAGCCTCCAGCTCCCAGGGTGAGTGACACAGAAGACAGGTGATTTCTGCATTTTCAACTGAGGTACCGGGTTCATCTCACTGGGGTGTGTTGGACAGTTGGTGCTGGTCCACACATGCAGCCCGACCAGCGAGAGCTGAAGCAGGGCGAGGCATCGCCTCCACTGGGAAGCACAAGGGGGAAGGGAATTCCTTTTCCCAGCCAAAGGAAATTGAGACACACAACACCTGGAAAATAGGGTAACTCCCACCCTCATACTGTGCTTTACCAAGGGTCTTAGCAAATGGCACACCAGGAGATTATATCCCACACCTGGCCCAGAGGGTCCCACACCCACAGAGCCTCCCTCATTGCTAGCATAGCAGTCTGAGATCTAACAGCAAGGCAGCAGCGAGGCTGGGGGAGGGGCACCCGCCATTGCTGAGGCTTAAGTAGGTAAACAAAGCCCCTGGGAAGCTCGAATTGGGTGGAGCCCACCACAGTTCAAGGAGGCCAGCCTGCCTCTGTAGACTCCTTCTCTGGGGACAGGGCATAGCTAAACAAAAAGCAGCAGAAACCTCGGCAGAGGTAAATGCCCCTGTCTGACAGCTTTGAAGAGAGCAGTGGATCTCCCAGCACAAAGGTTGAGATCTAAGAATGGACATACTGCCTGCTCAAGTGGGTCCCTGACCCCTGAGTAGCCTAACTGGGAGACATCCCCCACTAGGTGCAGACCGACACCTCACACCTCACACCTCACATGGTGGGGTACACCCCTGAGACGAAGCTTCCAGAGCAAGAATCAGACAGCAACACTCGCTGTTCAGCAATATTCTATCTTCTGCAGACTCTGCTGCTGATACCCAGGCAAACAGGGTCTGGAGTGGACCTCAAGCAAACTCCAACAGACCTACAGCTGAGGATCCTGACTGTTAGAAGGAAAACTAACAAACAGAAAGGACACCCACACCAAAACCCCATCAGTACATCACCATCATCAAAGACCAAAGGCAGATAAAACCACAAAGATGGGGAAAAAGCAGTGCAGAAAAGCTGGAAATTCAAAAAATCAGAGCGCATCCCCTCCTCCAAAGGAATGCAGCTCATCACCAGCAATGGAACAAAGCTGGACAGAAAATGACTTTGAAGAGTCGAGAGAAGAAGGCTTCAGTCGATCAAACTTCTCAGAGCTAAAGGAGGAACTACGTAACCAGTGCAAACAAACTAAAAACCTTGAAAACAGATTTGACGAATGGCTAACTAGAATAACCAATGTAGAGAAGTCCTTAAAAGAACTGACAGAGATGAAAACCATAACACAAGAACTACGTGACAAATGCACAAGCTTCAGTAACCGACTCGATCAACTGGAAGAAAGACTATCAGCGACTGAAGATCAAATGAATGAAATGAAGTGAGAAGAGAAGTATAGAGAAAAAAGAGTAAAAAGAAATGAAGAAAGCGTCCAAGAAATATGGGATTATGTGAAAAGACCAAATCTACATCTGATTGGTGTGCCTGAAAGTGACAGGGAAAATGGAACCAAGTTGGAAAACACTCTGCAGGGTATCATCCAGGAGAACTTCCCCAACCTAGTAAGGCAGGTCAACATTCAAATTCAGGAAATACAGGGAATGCCACAAAGATACTCCTCGAGAAGAGCAACTCCAAGACACATAATTGTCAGATTCACCAAAGTTGAAATGAAGGAAAAAATCTTAAGGGCAGCCAGAGAGAAAGGTCGGGTTACACACAAAGGGAAGTCCATCAGACTAACAGCAGATCTCTCGGGAGAAATTCTACAAGGCAGAAGAGAGTGGGGGCCAATATTCAACATTCTTAAAGAAAAGAATTTTCAACCCAGAATTTCATATCTAGCCAAACTAAGTTTCATAAGGGAAGGAGAAATAAAATCCTTTACAGACAAGCAAATGCTTAGAGATTTTGTCACCACCAGGCCTGCCCTACAAGAGATCCTGAAGGAAGCACTAAACATGGAAAGGAACAACAGGTACCAGCCATTGCAAAAACATGTCAAAATGTAAAGTTCATCGATGCTAGGAAGAAACTGCATCAACTAGCCAGCAAAATAACCAGCTAACATCATAATGACAGGATCAAGTTCACACATAACAATATTAACTTTAAATGTAAATGGACTAAATGGTCCAATTAAAAGACACACACTGGCAAATTGGATAAAGAGTCAAGACCCATCAGTCTGCTGTATTCAGGAGACCCATCTCACATGCAAAGACACATATAGGCTCAATATAAAGGGATGGAGGAAGATCTACCAAGCAAATGGAAAACCAAAAAAAGCAGGAGTTGCAATCCTAGTCTCTGATAAAACAGACTTTAAACCATCAAAGATCAAAAGAGACAAAGAAGGCCATTACATAATGGTAAAGGGATCAATTCATTAGGAAGAGCTCACTATCCTAAATATATATGCACCCAATACAGGAGCACCCAGATTCATAAAGCAAGTCCTTAGAGACTTACAAAGACACTTAGACTCCCATACAATAATAATGGGAGACTTTAACACCCCACTGTCAACATTAGACAGATCAATGAGACAGAAAGTTAATAAGGATATCCAGAAATTGAACTCAACTCTGCACCAAGCAGACCTAATAGACATTGACAGAACTCTCCACCCCAAATCAACAGAATATACATTCTTCTCAGCACCACATCACACTTATTCCAAACTTGACCACATAGTTGGAAGTAAAGCACTCCTCAGCAAATGCAAAAGAACAGAAATTATAACAAACTGTCTCTCAGACCACAGTGCAATCAAACTAGAACTCAGGACTAAGAAACTCAATCAAAACTGCTCAACTACATGGAAACTGAACAACCTGCTCCTGAATGACTACTGGGTACATAATGAAATGAAGGCAGAAATAAAGATGTTCTTTGAAACCAATGAGAACAAAGATACAACATACCAGAATCTCTGAGACACATTTAAAGCAGTGTGTAGAGGGAAATTTATAGCACTAAATGCCCACAGGAGAAAGCAGGAAAGATCTAAAATTGACACCCTAACATCACAATTAAAAGAACTAGAGAAGTAAGAGCAAACACATTCAAAACCTAGGAGAAGGCAAGAAATAACCAAGATCAGACCAGAACAGAAGGAGATAGAGACACAAAAAACCCTCCAAAAAACCAGTGAATCCAGGAGCTGGTTTTTTGAAAAGATCAACAAAATTGATAGACTGCTAGCAAGACTGATAAAGAAGAAAAGAGAGAAGAATCAAAGAGATGCAATAAAAAATGATAAAGGGGATATCACCACCCACCCCACAGAAATACAAACTACCATCAGAGAATACTATAAACACCTCTATGCAAATAAACTAGAAAACCTAGAAGAAATGGATAATTTCCTGGACACTTACACTCTCCCAAGACTAAACCAGGCAGACATAGAATCCCTGAATAGACCAATAGCAGGCTCTGAAATTGAGGCAATAATTAATAACCTACCAACCAAAAAAAGTCCAGGACCAGAAGGATTCACAGCCAAATTCTACCGGAGGTACAAGGAGGAGTTGGTACCATTCCCTCTGAAACTATTCCAATCAATGGAAACAGAGGGATTCCTCCATAACTCATTTTACAAGGACAACATCATCCTGATACCAAAGCCTGACAGAGATACAACAAAAAAAGAGAATTTTAGACCAATATCCCTGATGAACATCGATGCAAAAATCCTCAATAAAATACTGGCAAACCAAATCCAGCAGCACATCAAAAAGCTTATCCACCATGATCAAGTGGGCTTCATCCCTGGGATGCAAGGCTGGTTCAACATATGCAAATCAATAAATGTAATCCAGCATATAAACAGAACCAAAGACAAAAACCACATGACTATCTCAATAGATGCAGAAAAGGCCTTTGACAAAATTCAACAGCCCTTCATGCTAAAAACTCTCAATAAATTCAGTATTGTTGGAACGTATCTCAAAATAATAAGAGCTATTTATGACAAACCCACAGCCAATATCATACTGAATGGGCAAAAACTGGAAGCATTCCCTTTGAAAACTGGCACAAGACAAGGATACCCTCTCTCACCACTCCTATTCAACATAGTGTTGGAAGTTCTGGCTAGGGCAATCATGCAAGAGAAAGAAATCAAGGTATTCAGTTAGGAAAAGAAGAAGTCAAATTGTCCCTGGTTGCAGATGACATGATTGCATATTTAGAAAACCCCATTGTCTCAGCCCAAAATCTCCTTAAGCTGGTAAGCAACTTCAACAGTCTCAGGATACAAAATCAACGTGCAAAAATCACAAGCATTCTTATACAGCAGTAACAGACAAACAGAGAGCCAAATCATGAATGAACTCCCATTCACAATAGCTTCAAAGAGAATAAAATACCTAGGAATCCAACTTACAAGGGATGTAAAGGACCGACCTCTTCAAGGAGAACTACAAACCACTGCTCAGTGAAATAAAACAGGACACAAACAAATGGAAGAACATAACATACCATGCTCATGGATAGGAAGAATCAATATTGTGAAAATGGCCATACTGCCCAAGGTAATTTATAGATTCAATGCCATCCCCATTAAGTTACCAATGACTTTCTTCACAGAATTGGAGAAAACTGCTTTAAAGTTCATATGGAACCAAAAAAGAGCCCACATTGCCAAGACAATCCTAAGCCAAAAGAACAAAGCTGGAGGCATCATGCTACCTGACTTCAAACTATACTACAAGGCTACAGTAACCAAAACAGCATGGTACTGATACCAAAACAGAGATATAGACCAATGGAACAGAACAGAGCCCTCAGAAATAATACCACACATCTACAGCCATCTGATCTTTGACAAACCTGAGAAAAACAAGAAATGGGGAAAGGATTCCCTATTTAATAAATGGTGCTGGGAAAACTAGCTAGCCATATGTAGAAAGTTGAAACTGGATCCTTTCCTTACTCCTTATACGAAAATTAATTCAAGATGGATTAGAGACTTAAATGTAAAACCTAAAACCATAAAAACCCTAGAAGAAAACCTAGGTAGGTAATACCATTCAGGACATAGGCATGGGCAAGGACTTCATGTCTAAAACACCAAAAGTAACAGCAACAAAAGCCAAAATTGACAAATGGGATCTAATTAAACTAAAGAGCTTCTGCACAGCAAAAGAAACTACCATCAGAGTGAACAGGCAACCTACAGAATGGGAGAAAATTTTTGCAATCTACTCATCTGACAAAGGGCTAATATCCAGAACCTATAAAGAACTCAATCAAATTTACAAGAAAAAAACAAACAACCCCATCCAAAAGTGGGCAAAGGATATGAACAAACACTTCTCAAAAGAAGACATTCATACAGTCAACAGACACATGAAAAAATGCTCATCATCACTTGCCATCAGAGAAATGCAAATCAAAACCACAATGAGATACCATCTCACACCAGTTAGAATGCGGATCATTAAAAAATCAGGAAACAACAGGTGCTGGAGAGGATGTGGAGAAATAAGAACACTTTTACACTGTTGGTGGAACTGTAAACAAGTTCAACCGTTGTGGAAGACAGTGTGGCCATTCCTCAAGGACCTAGAACTAAAAATACCATTTGACCCAGCCATCCCATTACTGGGGATATACCCAAAGGATTATAAGTCATGCTGCTATAAAGACACATGCACACTTATGTTTATTGTGGCACTATTCACAATAGCAAAGACTTGGAATCAACCCAAATGTCCATCAGTGACAGACTGGATTAAGAAAATGTGGCACATATACACCATGGAATACTATGCAGCCATAAAAAAGGATGAGTTCGTGTCCTTTGTAGGGACATGGATGCAGCTGGAAACCATCATTCTCAGCAAACTATCGCAAGAACAGAAAACCAAATACCGCATGTTCTCCCTCATAGGTGGGAATTGAACAATGAGATCACTTGGACACAGGAAGGGGAACATCACACACTGGGTCCTATTGTGGGGAGGGGGGAGGGGGGAGGGGGGAGGGATAGCATTAGGAGAGATACCTAATGTAAATGACGAGTTATTGGGTGCAGCACACCAACATGGCACATGTATACATATGTAACAAACCTGCACCTTGTGCACATGTACCCTAGAACTTAAACAATAAAAAATAACTCTTCTTCAGTTCAAAAAAAGGAAAAGAAAACACTTTGCAAAGCAATGTCTCAGAAATCTTTGACCAATTGAAAATTGTTTTCAATGTTGCTACTTTGAAGGATAGTACTGACTTGCACATACTCTAATCTTCTTTAAAATATTTTTTGTCTGAGTCTGAGTCAGGAAGACTGCTTGAGCCCAGGGATTTGAGACCAGCCTTGGCAACACAGTGAGACCCCCCTCTCTAAAGAAAAAAAAAAGGCAGGCAGGGTGGCTCACGCCTGCAGTCCCAGCTATTCGTGAGGCTGAAGTGAGAGGATCACCTGATTCCAGGAGATGAAGGCTTCAGTGAGCTGTGATTGTGTGACTGCACTCCTGCCTTGGAGACAGAGCGAGGCCCTGTCCCAAAAATATATTTTTAACGTATTATTTAACAATATATTTAACATATTTTAGTCACAACATGCTATGTCTCTTATAGTGCTAGCACAATGGCTTATACATAGTAGACACCAGTAAACATTTCACGGGTTCATTGATTTTAAATTTGGAAAGCACTTTTAGAAATTAGCTAGATCTACGGTCCTTAACTTTAATTGGATTTTGGACCACTTTGAAAATCTGATGAAATCCGTGTTTTTCTTATTTGAAAAAGAAAAAAAAAAAAAAAAAAAAAAAAGCGCTGCCAAGCACAATGGCTCATGCCTGTAATCCCAACACGGCCAAGACAGGAGGATCACTTGAGACCAGGAGTTTGAGACCAACCTGGGCAACATGAGCAAGACCCTGTCTCTATTAAAAAAAATTAATTAATTAGCCAGGTGTGGTGGCACGTACCTGTAGTCTCAGCTACTGAGGAGGCTGAGATGAAAGGATCACTTGACCCCTGGAGATTGAGGCTACAGTCAGTGAGCCATGATTGGGTCACTGAACTCCAGCCTGGGCAACAGAGAGAAAGGCCCTGAAGAAAGAAAGAGAGAGATAGAGAGAGAGAGAGAGAGAAAGAAACAGAGGGAGGGAGGAGGGAGGAAGGAAGGAAGGAAGGCAGGCAGGAAGGAAGGAAGGAAGGAAGGAAAGAAGTAAGGAGGGAGAGAAAAACAAACACACACAAAAAAAAGAAAAGAAAAACACACATTACACTTTTGCATGCAACTTCAGAGGATTGGTGTATCACTCTAAAGACCATGCAGAATCTCCCTTAGCTGAGCATCTCTTATCTAGTCTACAACTTCCATTTTATAATTGTTGAAAATCATTGCTAGAAGAAGAGTTGGAAAACTGTGTCCCCTAAGTCAAATCTGGCTCACTTCTTGTTTTTGTACAGCCTATGAGCTACAAATGATTTTTATAGTTTTAAATGGTTATGTAAGTACCAATATATTAGCCTCAGTTCTACCTCTCGGCTTGCAAAGTCTAAAATATTTACTATCTAGGCTTTCGTAGAAAAAGTTTGCCAACCCGTGGTCTGGAATCCTTAGATAATATTCCCCCAAATTATGCAGCCAGTTACTAGAAAACAGAGGACTAGAGTTCACACCACCTGATTCCTCATTCATTGGTCTTCCTATTACTCCTATTGACTGATTAAAATCCTGACTAATTAATTGATTTAAACCCAATAAAACAGAAAACAAAGACATGTAATTCTGGAGTACTTACTAAGTAATTTCTCAGATAAGTAATTGTGCAATTATGTAGAACGTTGAAGTCCAGAGAATTAAGTGACCTATCAAAAGTCATATAACAAATTTGTGAAACAAAATTAAATGCCTATATTCAGGTTAGGCATTACTTATTTTTTTAAAAACTTTGCCTTATATTTCATTCGACATATTTGAAAAATGCTACTTCTTGGAAGTAGAACATATCGGTACAGACGGTATTTTACTTAAAGTAAAATTATTTGAACAGATGTTGTTCCTTTTATTTGTCTTATTTAAGAAGTTATTTTTGGATCCTTCCTGTTATGTAGTACTTTAAAAGTGGTATGGAAAGAATGATAATTACCATTATTTCACATGTTATTTTGAATATGCTTCTTTTAGAAATGTCTAAGTACCTGATTGCTTACAGATTGTTTCCTTCTATTGACTAGGGCTGCCTGAATAGTTTCAAACTCTATCTGAAAATAATGCAGTAATAGAGTTAAAGGATTTTTCGTAACAAAAGAAAATTAAGACATCACTTAAAAGATAAGCATTTAAATAATTATACATAAATTCAATAGTGCCAGGTGCCCTAAAAAATTCTATGATACGTTTAGCCGGTATTTTGACAGAGAGATTCTGAAATCATTTTGGTTCATAGTTACCAATAAAAATTAGGTTTTACTTTCAGAGCAGCGTATCCTAAGCAGTAAGAATAGAACAATTCTTTCTATGAAGAAGGAGTTGTGGTTGGAGAGAATAAGCTTGCTTTTTATAGCAGAACCGTTGGAAGATTCCGAATTAGAACTATGCCAACCAATTCAGTATGCTTTATTTCTACGGCATTTTCATTCACGTCTCCCCAAACCTAAGTCTTCTGCACTTACCTTGAAAATCCAGATTTCTCAGTGATGGCTACAGAGATGGGCCACATGTCTGCCTTCCAAATAGGATTCTGTTTCAACAGCAGGGCAGCTGGGGCATTTCCATGCTCTGCATGCATTTGCAAGGGCTCTGGACAGCTCACCAAGCAAAAGGAAGTGAATGTGTTCTAAGTTCCTCAGAATGTCAACAGACCATAAAACCTCAAAACCGTCTGAAACACAATAGTCTTGAAAAACTAAGCTGTTAAACATGAATAGTCCAAGTTGCAAAACTACAGAGAGGCCAATTATGTCAAGAAATATTTTTGAAGGATTGATGACTATGATGAATCAAGTTTTTAAAATGTTATTCAAACGAAATTTTGTAGAGAATGGGGAACAAAGTGATATTATCAAAAACAAAAAGGGAAGATAAACTGTGTATTGTTCTTCTGGTGAAGGAATATATGTAATATTTCCTTTCAGTAAGGAGAAAATTTCCAGAGTTGCTCTATACCTCACTGGGCTCCCACTTAGGGCTCCCACTTTTATAATTGTGTTAATTAGCTGTTACTGATAAATGACATTGACTGTGATATGGTACTATAATTATGTCATTTAATTAGAATTAAGATAAAAAGCATTTAAAATCAGAGTGTGCTATAGGGGCAGGGGAGGGGAGTAAATTTGTCACAGCTTAACTTCTTAGACTGTCAACATTATCTCCAAAAGAAGCCGTCCACAGTCATAGAGATGCAATGCAAGTATTAAAAAAAAAAAATTGTCAGTTCCTCAAACTGTTTTAACTTTCCTACCATTTTATGACCACTCTATAAATTAGGATTTTATAAATGTTCTAATTATCATGTAAATCAGCGGTCCCCATCGTTTTGGCATCAGGGAAAGGTTTCATGGAAGACAATTTTTCCACAGACGGGGCTAGGGGATGTTTTCCAGATGACTCAAGCACATTACATTTATTGTGCACTTTATTTCAATTGTTATTACATGATAATATATAATGAAATAATTATACAACTCATCATAATGTAGAATCAGTGGGAGCCCTGAGCTGGTTCTCCTGCAACTAGATGGTCCCATTTGGGGGTGAGGGGAGACAGTGGCAGATCATCAGGCATTAGATTCTCATAAGGAACACTGCAACCTAGATCCCTAGCATGGACAGTTCAACAATAAGGTTCACACTCCCATGAGAATCGAATGCTGCTGCTGATCTAACAGGAGGTGGAGCTCAGGCAGTAATGCAAGTGATGGGGAGCAGCTGTAAATACAGACGAAGCTTTGCTGGCTCATTTGTGCACTGCTCCCGCTCCTTCTGTACAGCCCAGTTCCTAACAGGCCATGAACCACTACTGGTCTGTGGCCCCGGGGTTGAGAATTCCTGATGTAATGAGCATGATAATATTTTATGGACATTTATCAGTTAAAAAGTACTAATTTATTAAATATCAACATTTTAAACATTCCCCTATTTTAAAAATCCACTGTGACATTTCACCATTTCAAAAAGAAATTTTAAAAGGCATCAAAATGATACTGGTCCTGGGTTATTTCTACTTTAAGGTCCCTAAGTAGAGTAATTTTGGTCATTTTGGGTGATTCCTGGTCTTCTTTACAATGCTAAAACACTCATATTTTAGGCAAAATTTTTGCAGTTTTGCTTTCATCAGTGTTCACATTTCTTACTCCGAACAAAATGTTATAAGTGCTTCCAACTTTGTTTCTTAGTTTGAAGGAAAGGCCTCTACATCAGGAAACTCTTCAATTTCAGCAGATGTACGTTCTTTCCATTATATGCGTTAAAATGTTATCTGCTTCAAAATAACTCATGCTAGAGATATTTCAGGCTTTATTAATCGTAGAGAAGATTGTTGCTGACAAACCCTCCTGCTGAGAGCAGCTTAAAAGAATGAACAGAATGCAAAACCTGTAAGTTCAAAGGCTTTAGAAAGCTGCCCAGGCGATGAGAACTTAAAGAAATAAAATCCACAGAAGAAAGGAAGTACCAAAAAGTGAATCTGATTTTCAACTCTTGAGTACGTTTTACTCAAGGCACTGCTGATTTGAAATTGGACACTGAGAGGTAAAGAAACAGGAGAAAAGGAGTGTCTAAGATGCTCAGAAGTAAAGGAAATCTAGTTTAAGAAGCAAAATTAGAGTCTAGAGACCACCAAGGACGTGGTGCCCTTATAATTACCTCAAAATTTTCAGTTAGGACCCCTGAAGGGCTACACTCTAGGAGAGAGCATGCACTAGAAATATTGTACCATCATGAAGTGGGAGCCCAATTTCAAATCACCTAAATGACCTAATTAGGTAGACAATCACTGAATAGATTAGGAGATTTGCCACCATCATAACAACCTCCTCGCGCACACACCAAGCAAAAGTAAAGAGTCTCTGGAGGACAATAACACCAACCAGATCAACAAATTGGTTCTCAAACTTTTTTGACACAATGTCCAAATTTCAATAACTATTAACAGCCATGTCTGAAGACAAGTCTAGAAAAACAGACCATGAAAATAAACAGAAAATAGAAACAAATGCACAAGGGCACTCAGAATTCATTGGCTTTAAAATAGCTGTAATTAATTGAAGAACGTACACAAAATATAGAAAATTTACACTAGAGAATTTTTTAATCAAATAGAAATTCTGAAACTGAAAAATAAAATAACTGAAATTACTCAACTGATGAAGACTCATAGAAGATTAGACACAGAGGATGACAGAATTGAAATATAGGTCAGTAGAAAATACTAGATTGGGCTGGATGTGGTGGCTCACACCTGGAATCCCAGCACTTTGGGAGGTCAAGGTGGGTAGATCACCTGAGTTCAGGAGTTTGAGACCAGCCTGGTCAACATGGTGAAATCCCGTCTTTACCAAAAATACAAAAATTAGCTGGACATGGTGGTGGGCACCTGTAATCCCAGCTACTAGGGAGGCTGAGGCAGGAGAATTACTTGATCCCAGGAGGTAAAGGTTGCAATGAGCTGAGATGGCGCCATTGCCCTCCAGCCTGGGTGACAAGGGTGAAACTCGGTCTCAAAAAACAAAACAAAACAAAACAAAAAAAACAAAAAAAGAAATACCAGATTGAGGAATGGCAACAAAAAAAGATAAAAATCATATAAAATCACACAAAAGACATGAAAGACACAGGGCACAGTTTTAATATGCCTATAATGTTGCTCTGGAAAGAAACAAGAGGAAGAATTTGGAAGAAACAGTATTTTAAAGGGCAATACATTTTTTAAAAATCATAATTAAAAAAAGGCATAGACTCAAGAAGCACTATGAATCCTAAAGAGGATAGAAACAACAACAAAAACTCCACCAAGGTCCAGTATATAAAACTTTTCAACAATTGCAATGGAACCCAAAGGAAATGGAACAACATCTTCAAAATTATGAAAGAAAATAACTAATTTAGAGTTCTTTATGCAATAAAAATACCCATCATCTTAATGACAAAATAATAATTTCAGACAAACTGAACCTATGATTTGTAACCTGCCAACATGAACTAAGGGAAATGCTAAAAGGACTGATTCCAAAAGTGCAAAGGCAATCGCAGGTGAGAGCCAGAACTGCACAAAGAAACCAAGAGCACTAGAAAGAGCAAATGTGTGGGTAAACCTAAGTACATATCGAAGATTTACAATAACAATAGTAATCACCTAACAGGATTTAAAATATAGGTAGAGTCAAAGTTCGTGACAATAATAGGATAAAACATAGAAGAGTGTTCTAAAATCTTTGCATATTCTTGAAGGTGGTAAAAGTACTAATTAATATTGAACTTTAATCAGTCAAGAATGCTCACCATAATCTTTGGAATAGTCACTAAAAAATAACAACAAAAATAGCAAGATAAAACAGGAAAAAATGGAATGAAGAAATAATAATCCAAAAAATGCCAAAAAGTAGAGAAAAGACATATAGAATGGATAGATAAGTAGAAAACAAAGAGTAAGAGAGCAAACTTAAAACCCCAAATTTGATGACAATAATATGTAAATGCACTGAGCACTTATCAGATTACACTTTAAGGCAAGAAACATTATTGCAACAAAGAGAGTTAATTTCATAATAAAAGTGTCAATCTTTCTAAAACATTACAATTCTGAATTTGTTGCAGTTTTAGTCTCAAATATGTGAAGCAAAATAATGACATGACACGAGGGAAAATGGACAAATTCATTATCATAGTAGAAGATTTTAACAAACTTCTCTGTGATACAAGAAGCAGACAAAAATTCAATGTGGATATAGTACATTTGAACAATGCAATCAATAAACGTGACCTAATTCATGTACCTTATACTCAGCAAATGCAGAATTCATATCACATGAACAATCTCAATTAACTCAATGGTAGATATAAAACAAATATAACAAATATAATAAGACTGAAATTATATAGAGTATATTTTCTGACAAAAAGCACAATTAGGCTAGAAATCAATAACAAAAAGATAATGTTAAAACCTGTATATGTTTGAAAAGTACTCAATATACTTCTAAATAAATCACAAGCTAAAATGTGAGTACAAATGAAAATTAGGAAATACTGTCATTTGAATGATAATGAAAATTCAACTTGTAAAAACTTTAATATTACAATTAAGGCCATATTTAAATGCATATGGTAGAGGTGGAAAGATGAAATGAATGAAACTCGAGGTAAGCAGCAAGAAAGAAGTAAGAAAAGTCAAGCAGAAGTCAATGAAAGATAAAACAAATGTATAAAAGAGAAAATAAATCTACAAGTTCATTCATTTAAAGACTAATAAATTTAATGAATCTATAGAAAAATAGAGAAAAAAAGAAAGAGGGCACAAAATCCAAATATCAAGATTTTTTTAAAGAAGGGACTTAACTACACATCCCTCAGGTAATAAAATGCTAACAAAAATATATCATAACAATTTTAGAGCAATGATTTCAATAAAATGCTGAAATAATTTAAAAAGCCATTATTTATATACTAAACTGTCACATGAAGAAATATATAACACAAATAGTTAATATCTCGTAAAAGAAATGAAATCTGTAACTACAACCCTTTGAAAACAAATTTCCAGGCCTAATGATTTTATGTGAATTCTTCTAAACATTTAGAAATAACATCAATTTTATATACATTATATATTATATATATACACATTATATACAATTTTATATACAGCACAGAAAAAAGGAAAGATTTTCTAACTCATTTTCGGAGGTTATCATAACTTTGATAGCAAAATTCAGTGAGGAAATTATAATAAAGGGCCTAAGCAAAGTCTACTCTGATTTATATAGACACAAAACTCCTACACAAAATATTAGCAAATAAAATCTAGTGATACATATATATAAATTATAGCTGGGCATGGTGGCTCAAGTCTGTAATGCCAGCACTTTGGGAGGCCAAAGCAAGAGGATTTCTTGAGCCCAGGAGTTCAACACTGCAGTGAGCTATGATCAAGTCACTGCACTACAGCCTGAGCAACAGAATGAGACCTGCCTCAAAACAAACAAACAGAAAAATTACACACACACACACACACACACACACGCAATGGCATGGCATTATGGTCAGGCAAGAATTATTTTGACAAGACAAGACATGTAAAAATTACTGAGTGCAATTCACCACATAGGCAAAATAAAGGAGAAAAATCATAGGATCATTTCAAATAGAGGCAGAAAAATCGCGATAAAATTCAACACCTATCCATGATTTTTTAAAAGGTACCTACAAATGAAGAATAGACATATACATATAAAATCCTACAGCAAACGACCTGCTTTAATGGGAAAATATTGAATGCTTTCCTCCTGATAGCAAGTATAAGTCAAGGATGCCATCTGTTGCCACTCTTACTAAAAATGTTTTATTGGATCCTAACAGAATGTAGTGAGGCAAAAGAATTAATAAAAGGTATAAATATTGGAAAGAAAGAAGTAACAGAATCTTTATTTGCAAGAGACATTATTTTATATATATAAAATACAAAGACTCCACAGATAGACTTATAGAATAAATTTGTTAACTATTGCAAAGCCGAAAGTTACATATTCATTCTCAAAAATCAATTGCATTTCACACTTGCAGCAAAGAAGCAAAGAATACAATTTTTAAAATAATACCATTTAAATTAGCATCAAAATGAAAAACTTAAATACCTAGGAATAAATTTAACAGTAGATAAGCAAGTCTTCAATGTAGAATAATATAAAATATTGAGAGAAATTAACAAAGATCTCAGTGGGTAGAAGACTATGCAACTATGCATTACTTTCAGGTAAAAAGATTCAATATTGTGAAGATAGCAGTGCTTCCCCAAAACTACCTATATTCAATATATTCCTAATAAAAATCCAAATAAGCGACTTTGTGAAAATTAACAAGTTAATCCAAAAATTTATATGGCAATGTAAAGAGCCTTAAATGTCCTAGACAATGGAAGAAAATACAAATATTTGAAAGACTGAATTACCAGATACCAAGATCTATTTTAAAGCTAAAATTATTAAAACAGCATAGTATTAGCACAATCATAAACAAGTATAGTACAGAGTCCAGCAAATGAGCCACATGCATATATGAACACTTATTTACAAAAACAGTGGCAATATAAAGCAGTGGGGAAAAAGAAAAGAAAGAGGGAAAGAGAGAGAGAGGCAGGGAGGCAGGGAAGGAGAGAAGGAAGGAAGGAAGGAAGGAAGGAAGGAAGGAAGGAAGGAAGGAAGGAAGGAAGGAAGGAAGGAAGTTTTTTTAATAAATGGTGTTGAGTTGACTAGACATTCAAATCAGGGGCAAAAAAATGAATCTTGAGTTTCTACTTCACATTATTTGCAAAAAATCAGTTCCAGATAGATTGTTGATCTAAATGTGAAAAGTAAGACAATAAGGCTTCTAGAAGATAACAAAGATTATCTTCTTGACCTTCGAGTGTAGGAAAAGTTTTTTAAGAATACAAATTTCACTAATCACTAAAAAGGAGACTGAGTCAAATTACTTTAAAATAAGATTTTATGCTCATCAAAGATACCATCAAGACAGTAAAAAGACAAACCATGGAATGAAAGCAGATATATGCAGTTCATATAACTGACCAAAGATTCATATCAAATATGTATAAATGAGAAAAAAGATAGATAATATAATAAAATTAGTACATATAAAACACATGGATAAGCAATTTGCAAAAGAAGGTTTTCTCATAAGTACAGGCGATGTTACTCATCTAAATTTGTCATTTGGTAAATGGTAATTAAAAGCAGCTGTGGAATAACACTAAATATATCCCAAATGGCTAAAATTAAAAAGATTCACGATACCAAGTATTGAGGAGGATGTGGAGCAAATAGAATTTGCATACACTGCTAGTGGTACAGCTAAAACTTTACTTCTCAAGCTCAACATACCTTTGTCTCATGATCCAGCAATTTCATTATTAGATACGTACCCAACAGAAAATGCATATGTATATGTGCCAAAAATATTACAAGAATGTTTGCAACAGAAATATGCACATCAGTCAAAATCTGGAAATATCCTTGATGTGGCTCAAAAATAAAATGTATTCTTTTTAAAAAAAAATATGGACATGTAGTTGCTCTTTAACAATGAAAATGAATGAAATAATTTTACATGCAAAAACATAGATGCATTTCACAAACATAGTATTGAGAACAGAAACCAAAAACAATTCACTGTGTGGTTACATTTATACGAAGTTTAAATACAGAGAAAACTGATCTATGATTTTGCAAGTCCTGCTAGTGGTTACCACTGGAGGCGTGGGAGGAGTGGGAGCAATTAGGGGAAGAAGGGGTACTTCTGTGCTAACTCTTGATCTGGGTGGTAAGCAGTCAAATGTGCTGACACTGATAATTCATCTGGTTGCACTCTTGTGACTTGTGCATTTTTCTGTCTAAACAATATACTTCAATAATGAAAGTTCATTTTTAAATGTTCCACACTAAAAATTTAGTGGTATAGGTGATTTAACACTAATTATTTTCACAGTTTTATTATTATCATTATTATTTTATGATGGAGTTTTCACACTTGTTGCCCAGGCTGGAGTGCAATGGCGTGATCTGGCCTCATTGCAACCTCCACCTCCCGGGTTCAAGTAATTCTCCTGCCTCAGCCTCCCTAGCAGCTAGGATTATAGGCGCATGCCAATACACCCGGCTAATTTTTGTATTTTTAGTGAAGACGGGGTTTCACCATCTTGGCCAGGCTGGTCTCGAACTCCTGACCTCGTGATCTACCCACCTCACCCACAGTTCTATTATTTCTAAATAATGATCCAGCCAACATTCTGTTTTCTCACATGAAGCTTCACATTAAATGTCCTCCTTTTCTGAATTACCTGCATGCTACAGCTCATTTTCCTGGGAACGATGCTAAAACATCCTCTTCCTCACTTTAAAATATATTTGTCCAATGCTTTATCTCATTGAAATAAATGCCAGAACAATTAGTTCCAAATCCATATTTAGAGCTCATTTAGAACAAATTTGCATCTGGCATTTGTGAGCTTCCAGCTCTCACCTATTACATCAACGTTATTACATGCAAAGTAAACTCTGGTTGAACTCTGCTGCATATCTTCAAAATTATCCGAATCACAAAAAAGGGATGATTTCCAATATTGGGACTTCACACAAGAAACAGGGTGGCGATAACATGCCAAATATGTAAAGAGCAAAGGAGGGATCTGTGAAGCACAGAAATTCAGTGTTTAGAACTACTCGCTGATACTGGAGACAACCCTCCAAGTACCATCCAGTATCTAGTTGTTCATCTTCTGACAGCTCTGGCATTTAAAGTTATTTATTACTTACAAACTGAAATGTTTCCTTACACTAATGACCCACATTTTTAATTCCCATCTTAAAGCCAAGGAGAAAAGAAGTGTAATCCCGTTTCTCCGTGACAGCCCTGCAAGTACTGAATGACGATTGTCTTGTTCGGTCTGAGTCTTCCCTTCTCCATGTGTGGAGCTGTGATCTTTTAAAGCAATACTCACGTGATGTGGTTTTGAGTTCCTCCATTCTCCCAGCCACTCTGTTTACAACATCCTTTAGTTTCCGTAAGTTCCTCCTTCTTAAAGTGTTCATCCAGAACTACACCAAATGCCTTTCAGTGTGCTCCGACCTGTGAAATAAAATTTCTCTCCTCTTATGTGGTGCTTTAAGAACTGCCTTCAAGCACAACTTCCACCATCCTGTGATTTTGGACCCAGGAGAAGGACTTTTATTGATCATTATTAAACTTGAGTTTCCTCCTGCCTTCTTCAGGACTTATTAGATCCTAAATCTGACCACTCACCTCATTCAAGATGTGAAAAATTGTCCAAAACAACAGACCTGAGGTACAAGTCCTCCACCAGCTACCCGATAGCCTCCAGTTGGGCACCAGTTCATTCATGAGTGTCCTTTGCCTGGAGGTATTCTCCAAATATCATACAGCCTGTGTTTCCGTAAGGTCAACATAGTCAGCAGTAGCCTTGCCAAATGCCTCACTGAATACCACATACCTGTGACTAATGAATATTGTCCATCTTCATTCTGATAACCTGTCCAAAATATTCCTGTTGCAACTGAGCTTTCCAGCCATATGAATTAGGATGTAGATGCTGCATTCACATAGTACAAAGAGATCTGGAAGTTCATCTGCACTCAATTCCTCCCCTTCATCTGGTAAACTGGGTGTCTGTAGAAAGACCATATAGACTTTCTGAGCATCATTTTGCTAATTGCGACAGTGGGGTAATTACCTATAACTCTATTGTAGATTTTTTGAAAATGTGTTTGTTTTACAATTTGTGTGACCTTTGTTTAAAGCAGTATTTTCTCTTTAAAGTGTTCAACAAATTTCAAACTTCACACTTCAGAATGATCTGAAACAGAGGCTATCAAACATCCCCCGCAGTGCAGAGGCAAAGGTTCTTACCATTTGATGCATTCAGACACTATATTTAGTTAAAAAAACCTTTGTCACCTGTAAAGAAATGTTGTGACAAGAAATAGTGATGTGACAAAGATGATGATGATGATGATGATGCTGATGCTGCTGCTGCTGATGATGATGATATCCTCGCTTCCACCCTGAGGTCTACACCAGGAAGACTTCTGCTGTTGGAATAACTTATGTCACTCGCTTGGCTTCTCAGAGTACGAGAAATTGTATTTATACTCATGTCAGGATATTACAAGGTATTTTAGGGCAGTTGCTAGGGTGACAAACATATTTTATGGGGAGCATGAATGCACCTCAAATCTGTACTTCATCTCAGCAAAGGACTAGATTCAAGTCCTGTGTAATTCTCAGGAAACAGAGTTACAGAGTCATTTTTAAAGCAGAATGTGTTTTTCCAGAAACAGAGCAGCAGGCCCTGCTCTGTGGGAGACAATACTCCTATAAATAGAGAAGAAATCTAATGGTATTTTGTCTTACGCAGGAAGGCTTAGAATATCAGGGCAGAATTTCAATTTTTAATGTATTTATTCATCAATAAGATTCAAACACACACATGTACACATATCAAATAAATCTAGTAACTGAATCACCAAACGAGAGCTTTTATTCCAGGCTAAGCCGGTCAGCCACCAGTTATGAGCTTCAGGCATCCTAGCCATGTTTGCTGGAATAGTCTCTGACCTTTTCTTTTGACAGTAACCTTAACTTCTTGTCTCATTGCCTACATTAGTCAGGGTTCTCTAGAGAGACAGAACTAATAAGACAGATGTATACATGAAGGGGAGTTTATTAAGGTGTATTGACTCACACGGTCACAAAGTGAGGTCCCACAATAGGCCGTCTGCAAGCTGAGGAGCAAGGAAGCCAGTCCAAGGCCCAAAACCTCAAAAGCAGAGAACCTCACAATGCAGCCTTCAGTCTGTGGTCAAAGGTCCAAGAGTCCCAAAGCTGAAGAATTTGGAGTCCGATGTTTGAGGGCAGGAAGCATCTAGCATGGGAGAAAGATGGAGGCCAGAAGACTCAACCAATCTAGTCTTTCCATGTTCTTCTGCCTCCTTTTATTCTGGCTGTGCTGGCAGCTGATTAGATGGTGCCCACCCAGATTGAGGGTGGGTCTGCCTCTCCCAGTCCACTGACTCAAATGTTAATCTCCTTTGACAACACCCTCACAGTCCCACCAAGGAACAATACTCTGCATCCTTCAGTCCAATCAAGTCGACACTCAATATTAATCATCACACTGCCAAGTCTACATTCACTCAGCTCTTGACAGTTTAGCCTTAACTCCTTTTAGTGGCCCGGGGCTGCACCTTGGACTTGAAGATAGATTTAGCTTCTTCAGTTCCAGGCAATCTCTCTACCTGATGGAGTCCCAGCTTGGAACTCATCATCAATGATAGTTTTAACACTCATTCTGTGAGAGGTTCAAAGAGAATGGCCAGCTCTTGCTTGAGAAAGATAAGAAACAGTTACACTGTGTCTTTACCTTAGTGGCTTTAAAAGAGTTTTACTCTCTTTAAAAAACAAAAAAATCTGTGGCTTACTGTTTACTTAACATCCTTCTCTTAATCCTTTATTGTGGTCCCTGAATCTCTAGAGTGGATTTTCTCCAAGGATGACTTTATCAATTCATTCAAAAATGCTGATTAGACCAGGCATCGTACTTAACAGCGTAGGTCCAGAAGTTGCCTGTTAGTTTGATTCTGCCTTTGCTAAGGAACGTGTCATCTGCTTGTGCAATGTCACTCAACAATCTCCTTGCATTTGCCAGCACTCCACTAGACAGTCTCTTTGCCTTTGAATTCTTCATCTTTATGCACCAGTCTCCTTCTCACACACTCTCACTTTCACTACTATTTCAACTTGCACTTTAAAACCTTAAATTATCTACCATAATAAACTCAATTGTTTAGATTTGATATCCATATTTTGTATACAGTTCAACAGAAAGGCGGGTCTATGAAATTAGGAACTATAATTTATCTATTATCCTAATTTCATAGGCAATATCTATATTATCCTATATTTTCCTAATTTCATAGGAAATTCCCTATGAAATTAGGATAATTTGATTTATCTCTTACTGCTTCACCAACACTTAGCACAGTAGCACCAAAAACACTGTAGGTGCTCAAATGTTTGCTTATGGGTGGATGGACAGATGCTTACTTTGTGCCAGGCAGACAGTAAGAATTTCATAATTTTTTAGTATTACCCCCACAATGATTTTATAAGGGTAGGAATCATCAGTGTCGCTTTATGGATAGGGAAGCAAACTAGAAATATTGTGGTAAGTTGCTCAAGACCATTATTAACAAATACTATTATTACTTGGTATTACGTTAGTCAGATTTGCATTTATATTTATAATCCTATTGCTAGCGTTTATTGGATACTTATGCCTTCAACAAATATTTTCTTCCTATTATCTTACAGAGTCCTCAGGCAACCCTGTAAGATAGTACAATTATTACATTCATTGTATGTATTCTCTACGTGCAGGACAATCTAAATGAGAGCTATTAAATGGAATCTTTTCACTTACTCACACTTCTCTGTCCATGGCCAACCCAGGAAATGAAGCATACAAAAAAACTTCTGCTTTCCTAGAAACAGCACTACCTAAAGAAAATAAAATCAGTTTAATCTACAGTTGCTCCTGTAGTTCCCCATTACAGAAAGTCATTGTCATCACTAAATTGTCATCACTAAATCAATTTGAAACTTCATCTTCCATTATTGATAAGGACCAGGATAGAACCACAGGTTTTGACATGCTTTGATATTATTAAATATATGTATTTGCTTTTTCTTACACATCAGTTAAATAGGAAATAAAACTGTAGTGTGTTTTATGATAGGAAAACTCAACTGTGAATCGGGGTTATCTAATTTCCTCATTCTTCATTTAAATGTACTCTACCACCAAGTCAATATACCTATCAATTGTTTTCAGGTATTGAATCTTTCCTTGTCTTCTGTTTCCTTCTATTCATCTACAGAAACTAAAGTAAGTACCAAACGCCATGAAACAAAAGTTGACACAAGGATGAAATTTCCTGCAGATTGACATTTTTGGAAAACACAGCTATTGCTCACCCAGGGATTTTCCTACTTCCTTTCAAATGGGATGTCAATTTTGTTTGGTTGGCAAAGTACCCAGCTTGGGTGGATCTATTCTCAGCCAATAAATTTTTAGCCAGGCTTGGTGATGCACATCCTCCTTGCTGTTAATGGGTCTAAAGGTGGGAATATGATGCAGGTGCAGCCACTGGAGGTTCCTGAGAAAGACTTTGCTCTCTCATTTTTTAGGGGGTTAGCAGGGAGATAACAAAGAGACCTGTCCTTTCTTTTTGAAACGAGTTGAATGAGAACAAGCTTCCATAGCTGTACCCATGCAAGGGGTACACCTAAGAACAAGTATCCAACATGCTGAGGTTGGCATATTGGATTATTAAGAGCTGGGTCTTTGACATCAGTCCAGGCACTGCACAAAACGCCTGTTCTTCCATGCATTCTCAAAAATTCTTCTAATATGAGATAATTTAATGTCTATAACTTTTGTCATATTTAGTTAAGCTTCTGTTTAAGTGCAAAAAAACCCTAACTTAATTAATATGTGTTACTCGTTGCAACTGAAAAGAAAAAGAGAGCGTTTGCATCCTTAAGAGACAATTTAACAGTGCTGCCAGCAGCCAGAGCTAACATGTGTCATGTCCCTCTGTCAACTTGGCCAAGTTGACAAGCCACAATTTCTTCATGACAACACACACACACACACACACACACACACACACACACACACACAGAGGAATATAATACTTATCTCACCTGATTACTGTGAAAAGAAAATGTACATGACACATACCTGATATATAACTAGTGTCAGGTAACTGATAAGTACAAGTTTTGTGATTTCCTTACAATTATCTCAGTGGGTGATGAAGTATTGCTGAGTAATTGATTGTTCTTTTTGCATTTAACTGATATTTTTTGTATGACAAAGGCTATAGGAAAGGCAGGAAAATCCTCTCTCCATATTTCCAGAAACCCCTCTGAAGAGCTTTTTTCATGAATAGCCACTGTGCCCTTTTCATTGATGCCACTTGATATTTCAACCTTTCCCATCCTAATTCATAGACAGTGTCCTACCACTGCAAAAACAAGCAAACAAACAAAAAACAAAACACACACACACACACACACACTTTTCAGAGCTTCCACCATCCAGCTAATTCCACTGAAAAGCTGTAAAATAAACCAGCAGGCAAGTAAAAGTTGGTATTAGTGAAATTTCCCTGTTTTTTTGTCTGTTGGTTGATTTTTTTGGAACAGGGTCTTGCTCTGGCACCCAGGCTGGAGTGCAGTATTGTGATCATGGCTCACTGCAGCCTTGACCTTCCAGGCTCAAACAATCCTCCCTCCTCAGCCTCCTGAGTAGCTGGGACTACAGGTGTGTACCATCACACCCGGCTAATTTTTTGTAGAGATAAGGTGTTCCTATGTTGACCAGGCAGGTCTTGAACTCTTGAGCTCAAGTGATCCTCCTGCCTTAGCCTCCCAAAGTGCTGGGATTATAGGCCATGGCATCTGACTTCCTGTTTTTATCTTTCTTTCAGAATTTTTTCTAGAAAATAAATATTGCAAGAACTCATCTGGGGAACACTGAAGCAAGTTCACAAACTCATCCCCATAGTATCTCTCTGAAGGGAAACCAGTAAACTTGTCCAATACCCAAAATAGGTGAGCACCAGACACATCCATACTGTGCCTGCACATGCCCTGAAACCTTGCATACCAAATCTTCCCATTCTTCTCCAGTTTTGGTCTGATTTTAGACAAGAAATATTTTCCTATCTAGCTTTCTCACCTGAAAAAGGAGCAATTAATATCTTCTACCTTGTAGCCATTGAAGGGATTCACAGATTGCAGGAAAAACAAAGTACTTGTCACAAAAAAAAACACCAGTGACTCAAATACCACTCTGAGGTGAGAAGACCAGATACATATGCGGATCCCTTCTTCCCCAGATATGATAAAATGTGTAATGCCAATGTGAACTTCTTGGCAGGGGGATTCTCCCTGTTGAGTGTATCTTTACCAGTCTTGGACTCATGACTGTGAGTCTTGACTGACGGACATCCTGGTGAGCCTAAAATCAAGAATATTTTCATGGTCTGTCTCCTTAACTTGCACTCCCATTGTGTTTCTGCTATGGCTTTTGACAGCAATAAGTACACTTTCTAAAAACATATTTTGCCTGGGATAAATTTTAGAAGCTAGGACTACTGTGATAAACTTTAAAAATATGAGGCACTCAATGACTTAGCATTGAATTAACTTCAGAGGAACTATATTCTCCCAACTCCAAGACTGCAGGAAAAAACATCAACTCCACCTTGTATCAAAAACCCATCAGGTTGACAGAATAGATTAAGAATTGAGTAAACTAAATCTGGAAGCTTGGTTTGTTTCAATTTTAACTTTCAGAGCCATGTAAATTGGGTGTCAGACCTTACTTCTTTTGGTCTTTAATGTGTTCAGATTTTAACTTGCAAGAAAATTTATTCTTTGAACTAAATTCTTTCCCTTGGGATACCATGATGGAAGTCACTTACATTCCAAATCGGGGTGTCTCTTTTTTTTTTTTTTGAAACGGTGTCTTGCTCTGTCACCCAGGCTAGAGTGCAGTGGTGCGATCTTGGCTCACCTCCCAGGTTCAAGTGATTCTCCTGCCTCAGCCTCCCAAGTAGCTGGGATTACAGGCACGCACCACCATGCCCAGCTAATTTTTGTACTTTTAGTAGAGATGGGGTTTTGCCATGTTGGCCAGGCTGGTGTTGAACCCACCTCAGCCTCCCAAAGTCTGAGATTACAGGCATGAGCCATCATGCTTGTCCTTGGAGTTTCCCTTCTAACTCAGCATCTTCATGTTATTATTAATGATCTCAACGTAGAAGCCTATATTGAATTATGTAGCTGGATATATTATGGGATGAAAAATAATATAGTCAATAAAAATTTTAGCTTTGGGAACAGAGGGGCTACAGGGTTAATTTTATTTAACATTTTGTCCTGACCCTTTTCAGAGTCTTCACTGAAAAAAAACAGTGAAAGTCCTAGGAGGACCCTAAAAGGAACAGTGATTGATTAAAATTAGAGGAGGAGATCTGTGCTAATAGAATCATAATCTTCCCTCCCAAAGGGGTAAACACAAACTCCTTGATTAGCATGAGCTTAATGGTTAACCCCACTGAATTAAGAGAAGCAGTAGCTGAGAAAATGTTAGATGGTTTCGAGAAGAGGAGGTTTTTCCTTATGTTCTCTTGCCTGCCTCTTAATTCTCTCCACAGAGGTGAGAACAATTATTGTACTGATGAACAATAACAGTTGGTCTCCATACTTCCATACTGGGTGGAGCCAATTTATCAAAAGCCCTTGACATGGAAGAGATGATCTTTTTCTTCTTTCTCCTCTTCTACCTGGGACCTGTGGAAGTCAGCCCCTCCAAGTTTCCTCCCTGAAGGCCATTCCCTGTGGTCATGAAGTTGGCAAGCCCATTTAGCTCTCATACCAAAACCAAGGCATTCAATATCACTTTATATGCATGATAATCTTTATTTGGTCTCTCTGGATCCTTCGTCTTATATCTCCAGTCACGTGGGCCTCATACAAAGAAATGGGCACTCTTAGCCTCCCTTCCCCCTCCCACAGCCTGCACACTGGCCAGTTTCTGTCTTCTCTTAGCTTTTATTTCATACTCTTATCCTGTTTTGTCACCTTTCATCTCATTTCAGTGTCCATGTTTTCTTGTTTGTTCTTGAGAACACAGAGTAAATGTTCTCAAAGGCGTTGTTTTTTCTTGTGAATAATCATCAGAAGAAGTTAATTGTTAGGATTCTTACGTTTCTCCTCCATATGCTTTCATGAGTCTTGAGTTTGTGCTGTTGCCTCTTTCTCTAAGTGAATGAGAGTAGAGACTTAGTGATGAGGCGGCAGGAGAGAAGGAGGGTGAGGAGAGAAGAGGAAGGAGAGGGAGGAGGTGAGGAGAGGAAGAGGGGAGAGAATCCTCAATGCCTCAGAAAGGAGGTCTGCACAGTAAGTTAGGAGTTTCCTGATCTTTTTGCTTGAATATGCTAAGGATGCCTTTGTCCTGTCTGGCTCTGTAGTTTAGTCTCAAAATTATAATAAGTGTTGGGCAACAGTGATGGCTCAAGACAGGACCAGTCATGCTGTACAAACAGGTAATGCCTCATAGGGTTGACAAATCACCAAACAATATGTGAGGTTCTTTGAGAAGCAATTGTTAAGAAAGAAGATTCATGCTGGGCAAGGTGTCAGAGCCTCAGCAACAGAAAGTGATTGTCTCACAAGTAGTAAGAAGAATTTACCAACAACAGTATAGGTTTGAAGAGGAAAGTTTTATTAGATGAAAGAATACTGCAGGAGAGTGCGGCGGGGTGCCTCAGCAAGAGAGAACTGAGCACACAGCGGTGGATTTTTCCTTGCGGGTATTTATGGGCCTTAAAGTGGGAGCTTAAGAGTAAATTGGACCACATTAGCCACATAAATCATGATAAATGATTACATTTGTAGGAATTTTGCTGCTTTGATGTAAAGGTTAACACAATGAGCTTCAACATGCAAGCATTTCGGAGATGTATAGAAATTCTAGTTATAAATTGTGGGGAAAGAAACCTGAAACCAGGTGCTGGCTTTAGATAATAGGGACGTCTAATTATTTCTGAATTCTCCGGATACGGAGTTTGCCTCTGGATGGTCTGCCTGATAGCCACCGGGTGATCTTTGCTCTCCCCAATGCAGGAAAGAATAAAGTCAAACTAATGGGTATGACTCTCAGTCCATAAACTAGGGCACAAGAAATGTCCTGTTTATATTCTATTCACATGATTTTCTGACTTAAAGCCCCCATTCCCACAGGCTATTGAGAAAAACTTAACACAGTTCTTTCTGGAGATTCCTTATCTGCCCTGAGCAGTGCTTCACGTCGAGTCTCCAATGCTGCCAAGGCTCAGCAGGGCAGGGGAAAAAAGGCATCCCATCCTTCATTGCTTATCTGCCATTGCCCTACCAGCTGGCTTTAAGAAGACATTAAGCTCTCTGTCACTGCAGCTGAAGAAAAACACAGGGAACATCTGCAAGGTATCCATAGCCCCATCTTCCCAGAAACACCAGGCAGACTTTCTCTTGTATTCGGCTGCCCCTGTGGCGGTATACCCCCAGGACAGCACAGGATCCCTCTTTTCTCACAATCAATAAACCCAGCTCCTGCACTGCCTCTAGCCTGGGCAGACCGAGTCCTGAGCTCCTGCACTGCCTCTAGCCTGGGCAGACTGAGTCCTTCTCTAATTCCCGTCAAGCCACTTCTCTATCCACAGATAATCTCCCTGAGGACCTGAGAATGTACAAACAAAAAACCACATCTATTTTTTTTTTTTAATCTGGTGACAAATTTCTGTGCTTGTTTCAACGTGGGAAAGAAAAAGGGGAATAGATCAGTGGAAAAAAATATATGAAACAGTAACCAGCCATCCACCATCCTAACCACAAAAACCGCTCCTCGTATCTTTCCCCGCCCCATCTCACAGCTTTGTGTTAACCGTGTATTTGCCATAACAAAGGATTCAATTAAATGTAGAATTTTAAAATAATAATTGTGTTTTTCAAAAACCAGTATATAACAAAGTACTCCCATTTTTCTAAGAGAGAGGTTTTTTTTTCTCTTCTTTTCTCCTTTCCCCTTACCCCTACTTCTCACTTAGCCCTTTCTGAAATGCAAAATAACCTCTCACCTCTCTCTCACCAGACATTCCCTAGAGGGCAAGTTCATCTCTGTGCTCTGGATCTCTCCTGTAGAATTGACAGTCTATTTGCAGATCAAAGCACGTCCCCATGGAGCTCCCATCTCCAGGTACATGTTTTAGGCATGCCCACTAGGCCACTTCAATAACTGACTCCTGCTCAGAAAGATGCCAAGTCAACTGCCTAGTTGATAACTTCTGGGTATCAGGACACCCCCAGGCCTTGCTCACTTCATTCCTTACCTAATAAAAGTGCCCACTTTTTGTTCCAAAAGCAAAGTGACACATTCCAAGCAGGGTGAACTTCCCCCAAGCTAGCTTCAGAAATAAATTCCTTTTCTTGTACCAGTGAGGCAGCAATGAGAACAGGGTCTGGAGACAGGGAACTTAAGGCCAATTTGTGCTAACTTCCTAAAAGAGAAAACACCAAGGTCTGGGGGCAGGAAATCTAAGGCCAATTCACGCTGACTTCCCAAGACCTCACTCTTGTTAGTGGGACTCTTCATACAGAGAGCAACTAACCTACTTTGTGGCTACAAGTACATATTTCCTTTGGATACTTTGGAAAATTCATAATAGTATAGTGAAGAAAATAATAATATACAATGCCACCACCCTGAAATAAACACAGATGAGGTATTGATATGCACACATATGGGTAGTTTTCAAGAATTTTATGTGGCAGGTTAGCTGAGTCGGAAATTAAGGGTTTGATTTTTCTCAGTTATAAGAAAGATTGTAGCCAATATTTCTATTTAGCTAGGCATATATTTCAATACTCAAAAATCAGGAGCCCAATATTTTATGAGATTATTTTCACTATGGAATGTTCCTTTTGCTAATATAGAGTAATACTAAATTGCTCTGCTTAATTTTTAAATTTTTGCCTTAAACATGCTTTTAATATTTCTATTGTCTTCCTTGAGTCTGTTCGTGGCTTCCTAATATCTACATTTTACTTTTAAGTTATTCTGAGTTCCCTGTTTTAACATTTGTTTTAGTTTGAGAGTCTTTGTGTTTAGTAGATAACTTTACTCGTGACAGATACTATCACAATTTGTTTAGTGTTGCTCCTTGTAAGGCTTAACAGGAAGCACGGCTAGGAGGACTCAGGAAACTTACAATCATGACGGAATGCAAAGGAGAAGTACGTCTGACATGGTGGCAAGTGACAGAGAGAGAGAGAGAGAGGGAGGCAGGGAGGAGAGAGGATGGGGGCAGAGAGAGAGAGAGAGAGAGAGAGAAATTGCCATTTATAAAACCGTCAGATCTTGTGAGAACTTACTATTCTGAGAACAGCATTGGGGAAATGGCCCTTATGATCCAATCGCTTCCCACCAGGTCCCTCCCTCAACACCTGAGGATTGTGATTTGGATAACAATTCAAGATGAGATTTGGGTGAGGACACAGAGCCAAAGCATATTACTCCTATAACTGACCAAAGGTTTCACCTTGTCCAATGTGTAGGTGGGGTCAATTTATCAAGAAAGGGGAATTACGATGGAGAAAAAGTAATTCACACAGAACTGGCTGTGTGGGAGATGGGAGTTTTATTATTACTCAAATCAGTCTCCCCAAGCATTCAGGGATAGGAGTTTTTAATGATAATTTGGCAGGCAGGGGCTCAGAAGTGGGGGGTGCTGATTGGTCGGGTTGGAGACGGAATCAGGGCATCAAAATGAGTTTTTCTTGCGTCTTCTTTTCCTGGGTGGGACTGTAGAACTGGATGAGCCAGATTACTGGTTTGGTAGTGTCAGCTGGCACATCGAGTGCAGGGACTGCAAACTATCTCAAACACTGATTTTAGGTTTTACAATAGTGATGTTATCCCCAGGAGCAATTTGGGGAGGCTCACCAGTGTATGTGAGGTGGACCTATTTACACACTGGTGAAGTCTTTGACAATAAATGTACTGATCACATTTCACTAATAAGAACAAATAGAATTGGTATAGGGAGCAATCACACTGTGAAACAATTTAAGATTGCTCCATCTTGTCAGAACCAGCTGTTGTCTCTTTGCCCAAATGTTAGCTGTCACTCTCTTTACGCTTTTTCAGTTGAGACAAACGAGGCTCTCATTCCTACTGATTACTAATTCCAATCATCGGGTTAGCACAATCACTTTAGGGTAACTCTATTTAAAAGAGCTGAATAGATTTAGCAACAACACAAAAAGGTTTCCCTCACATTAACTATAAGATCTGACAGAATCTGTTATACATAATTTTGTGTACATTCTCCTCTTTTGCCTGCAGAATTCCAGTGCCTCTCAGATGAAAACGAAGACCCCGGCTTTCTGTGTATGTACTAAATTTAACTGTTTGTCTCCAATCACTCCACAGTTCTGACCACAACTTTTCTACTTGCCAGACCTGATTATTTACTATTTTCCAATTTAACTACAAACGTTTATATCTTGATGACTTTACTCAAGTTTCCAAAATGTATGCTCCCCTGCCTGTCCAAAGAGAAGACATTTGTTTCTCATGACTTAGTTCAAATATCTCATTCTTTGTAACCTCACCTTCCTTTTGAGTAAAATTATTTGTTTCTTCAAGCTTATTCCTATAGCAATTACCAAACTGCACCACATTAGTAGGTAACACTGATATCTTTGAGAGAAGGAACTGTGTATTATTTATATTTGAATCCCCACACCTAGCACAAATGGAACCAACATCTATTCCTTCACTCATTTACTAAAAAAAAAAAATTCACTACTGTTAAATCAAGTTTCGCCTAAAGCTGCCTCCTTACATATTTAAGTTCGGCCTAAAGGTTTTTCTGTACGTTGTGAACTATAACAAGTGAAGATATAAACCAGCCATAGCTCACACCTGTGCCAATCACTGAGTTTTTGGCCAATCAAATGTAGCCAACTGTTCAAATCATGTTCAAATAAGGCAAACAGAGCTGTAAACAATCCAGTTGTTTCTGTACTTCACTTCCATTTTCTGTACATCACTTTCTTTTGGCTCTCTGTAAATCTTCCACCACGTGGCTGCACTGGAGTCTCTCTGAATCTGCTGTGATTCTGGGGGCTGCTCAATTTGAGAATCATTCATTGCTCAATTAAACTCCTTTAAATGTAATTCGGCTAAAGATTTTCTTTTAACATGACTTACCGTATTCCAGACAATATTCTAGGCTCTTGCAATACAGTAATGAAAGAACAAAGTGTCTACTTTTTTAGAACATCCTCAATAAAAAATAGTTTAGTGGAATTGAAACTTTTGAAAATATTATATAGTTTAGATTGTATCCTTATGAAATTGGATGGGCTGGCTTTAAAAGAAATTTAGTCTAATTCATTATCCAACTGACTTGTGTGAGAAATCATTCCTTTGTGATGCTATTTAGCTGATTTTTTGGAACTTGTTGAAATAATCCAGTACTTTTTCTTTATTAAAACACACTTAGCATATAGTTATGAGCTTCTTTCAGAAATTATAAAATAAATAAGGTAGGCGTGAAGGTTTTACTGAAACCTGAAACTGGTCTCAAAAGGTGCCCTTCGCACAAAGTAAGGGCTAAGTATTTTTAGAGTGAATGAGTGAACGAATGTGTTCACAAAGCAATGCTTCTGTTGTAAGATAGTCATTAAGGACGCTAAAATAACTACATACTGGTTGCTTAAAATACATATGACTTCTATATACAGTATATTATTTCTATACCTATGAGTCCATTTTTTTTTCTCAGAAATTCAGATTTTATATTCACCACAAGGTAGGATAGATTCTACTTGATTATTTGAAAAGATTTTACTTCTACAGCAGAAAAGAAATGAATCCATCTGTCAGAGGTGTTTGAACCAGAGCAATTCCATCTTGAATAGGGGCTGAGTAAAACAAGGCTGAAACCTACTGGGCTGCATTCCCAGGAGGTTAGACATTCTATGTCATAGGATGAGATAGGAGGTCGACACAAGATACAGATCATAAAGACCTTGCTGATAAAACAGGTTGTGCAAAGAAGTCGGCCCAAACCCACCAAAACCAAGAGGGCCACAAGAGCGACCTCTGGTCATCCTCACGACTCATGATATGCTAATTATACAACATTAGCATGCTAAGAAACGCTCACACCAGCGCCAGGAAAGTTTACAAATGTGATGGTAATGTCAGGAAGTTACCCTGTATGGCCTGTAAGCCAGTTCTGCGGAATTGCCCACTCCTTTCCTCAGTTCTGCGGAATTGCCCACTCCTTTCTGAAAGCTCATGACTAATCCACCTCTTGTTGCCCATACAAATGGACAATCAGCAGCCCTCAGGGCTGCTTTGCCTACAAACTAGCCGTTCTTTCATTCCTTTACTTTCTTAAACTTGCTTTCACTTTACTCTATCCACTCCCCTCGAATTCTTTCTTGAGTAAGATCCAAGAAGCCTCTTGGGATCTGGATCCGGAGCGCTTTCCAGTAACAGATTCATACCCTTAGTTGTATCCAACTACATGTAAGTTTCTGAACATTGAAAACGAAAAAAAACAAAAAAACAAAAAAACATTGAATGTATTTGAAATAGAATGTAAAAGGTGAAAGAATACAGTAAGAAGTTTTAATACTGATGTCATACAAAAGAAGCATGTCAAAAGAAATCATTTTTAAGTACAGAGGTGGTGTACTCTGAAATGAAGTGGACAATATGCTTGGCATAGTTGAGGTTTTGCATCTCAGTTCATCTTGCTGTGCACCAGCCTGTCAAATTGAAGTGATTCTCAAAAATGGTGTGAAAAATATTGTCTGGGTTTAGACAGAGTCTTTTGTTTTGATTTTGCAATGTTGTTATATTTTTGACACATCTAACATTTTTCCTTCTTGAAGTGTTAAAGAAGACATTTTTAAAGGTTAAATATCATATGACTATCTTATTTTAAGAACCCCTGTATTTCCAAATTTCCAGTTGTCACTTTCATAGGTGGGTAATTTGAGACAAAATAAATGCACACATACATACACACACAAATATACAAAACTGTATACTTTTTACAAATATAGAAAACTATATAGTTTTAATGTGAATTTAATAGATAATGTAGTTACATGATTCAAAATTCAAAACATACAGTAGAGTGACAATCTCTCACCCCTCTCTTCTTCCTCAGGGGCCAATAATATTATCAGTTTCTTGTTTCCCATTCAAGAAGTATTCTTTTCTATTTCTCTACTCCCTCCACTTCCTTTCCATACATGGAAGCACAGAAACATACTACATACAATGTCATGCATGTTACTTTATACTTAATAATCTATCTTGGAAATTGTTCGATATTAGGACACAAAGTAGTTCTGCCATCTTTTCCTATAGTTGCGTTGTTTTCCATTGTATGAATGGGCTACAAATTATTGAAGTAGGCTATTAAGAGAAAGCTATGCCCCCAACCTTAGGTTACTGCAAATTCTTATTAAAATTCTTCAATAGATAACATTTTTCTTTTATCATTTTGCATATGTGTGGATATATATATGAGATAAATTCCTACAAATAGATAAGTGGTTATTTGGGGTTTTTTAACGTTTATTTTAGGTTCAGGGGTACATGTGAAGGTTACATATGTAAACCCGTGTCACAGGGATTCGTTGTGCACATTCTTTCATCACCCAGGTATTCAGCCCAGTACCCAACAGTTGTCTTTTCTGCTTCTCTCCCTCTTCCCACCCAAGAGTGGTTATTTTGAAAAATTATTTCCATCTCATACTCCAAAGAATTCATTCTTGTTTGTCTCCCTTAAACCCATAACAGCGGGATGTATCCCCACACCTGTCAACAATGTGTGCTGCCAAACTCTTTTGGTTTTGCAAGTATGATAGGAGAAAAAGACAATTTCAATGAAGTGTTAGTTTATATTTTATTACCACGAATGATGCTGAATATCTTTAATGTGTTTAAAAGCCTTTCATGTTTGCCCACCTGTAAACTCTCAGTTCAATTCTTCACCCTCTCTTGAATTACTGGCAGCTTTTTTTCTTACTCATTTAGTATATATTTTCTATTTTAAGAAAATTTGACCTTTGTTTTTTTCAATAAGTTGCAAATAATTTTCCCAGTTTGCTGTATGACTTTTGACTTTGCTTATGATATTTTTGCTATGGAGAAATTATTTTTAGGCACTACATTTATGAATCTTTTATTTCATTGTTTCTGGGTTTTATGTCCTAATAGAAAGGACCATTTCTACTTCTCACATAGTTTCTTCTAGAACTGTTTAATTTTAAATATTTGATACATCTGTATTTTGGTTTACAATGGAAGTATGAATCCAATCATATTATTTACAGCAGGCTATCCATTTATCTTTACATTACTTCTGAATAATTTACCTTTTGTCTATGGATTTGTTAGTCCACTTCACGTGTGTGTGTGTGTGTGTGTGTGTGTGTGTGTGTGTGTGTGTATTTACATATGCTTGGTACCATTTCTAGACATTTATTTGGTTCTATTCATGTTGACATTACCAGGCTATTTTAGTTAGTTAGTTAGTTAGTTAGTTAGTTAGTTAGTTATAGTGTTAGTATATGTTTTAGTGTTTGGTAAGGATAAATCAACTTCAGTACCTGCTTTTTACTCAAAAATTTTATTTCTATTATTGCTTATTTTTTTCCATTTGAAATTCAGGATCATCTTCCCTAGCTATAACAGTTTTTAAAGTATTTGCTGTGATCACATCACATGTATAATTTAAAGATAATTTACATCTCTATGATAGTGACTATTCCTATCCGAGTTCACAGTATATCTTTTTCTATGTTTGCATCTCCTTTTAGTTCACTGCTGAACATTTGCATTTTCTTCATATAGGTATTTATAATAAAGGCACATATTTCTTGGTGTGGCAGTTACTGCAATTTGACACCTACTTCCACCACTTCTCACACATCCTCCTCCACCACAGAGGGGGTAAAGCTGGAGGTCCTTCCACCAAGCAGAAATGTTCATACAAGTCTTAGAAGGCAGGAGTGAGCAGTGTGAGATGACATCTAGACTCAGGGAGATGGAATTTCCATAAGCATCTGCAGCAGAGGTGCCACTATCACAAGTAGTGAGGAGGAGGTGGCAGCTTTGAGGTTTCCACTAAACAAAGTGGATTAATCTGCATCAATCCTGCCTGTGAAGTAACCAAAAGAGTTTCCCTGATTCTTGCTGAAATTCTGTAAAAAAATTCTTTATGATTAATCTACCTGATATCCTGTTTCCTGCAATAATTAGAACCCCCCCAAAAAAGTTTGCAGGCAACAGACCATCAAGGCAATTGGAATTTAGAATCAGCTCTCTGACTCAGTTTGGGTTAAAGGGTTAGCGTTAATGGGTGGGACATCATATTCCATAACTCAAAGTGATAAAAGAGTTATGTAAGGGGTCATCTTTGGGAGAGAGTAAGTGGCATCTGTGATAGACTACTTTGATGTGGTACTAGGTATACAAGGATCATGGAGTAGGCTGGCTGCGTCTAACTGCACTGGAAGGTTAAATAATAGGACTCCATTATTGTATTTTGGGGTTAAGACATGCTTGGTAGCCCTGGTAGATTCAGCTTCTGACCGTGGACAGCAAATGACTGTCTAATTTATTTAGATTCACACAGCATTAAGCTGGGTGTGCCCAGCAGCATCCTACCCTCAAGAGGAAGTGGTCTATATGAGACTGAGTTTGAGGAGATACTGAAAGCACAAGTACATTGCTTAAGCAGCTGGTGAGCACTCCCAGTGTGCCTACTCCTGCCACATGGCCTCTTCACCCTTCTCCCATATCTACAGCCCAATAGGGATCATCCTGCAACCCCCTTACTAGGGCCAAAAAACAGTTAAGCACTGCACTATGTGCTGGCCCCAGTGGACTACCAAAGAATTACTCTCCTCTGAGGGCTATCCCTAATGACTCAGGAATCCTCACAGTACTCAGACCTCCAAGCAGTCTATCTCTTTAAGCCCTTTCCCTGAAAGGACAGGTGGCCAGATATTTATGCTCCTGTGTTGATGCTGGTGATTTGGGAAACAATCAAAGGTTAAGAAGGAACAAGATTTGAAGATTAATAACAATAAGGTTTGGAGAAGAGGTTTCTGCAGGTGCCTCTCAGAATGCTAGAAGAGTATGAGTATATCTGCATCCTAGAGAACACTCCTCAGGACGTGTCTATAAAACAGATTCTAGATAAGAAAGTGGGCAAGACAACATGCTCTGTGAATGTCAGTCAGCCTCTTTCTCCAGATACACCATTGATCACAATGGGCCAATGAAGAGGTGACCAAAGGAAGCAGGGAAGGAGATTGCATGTGAGTTTCACAACATGTACTTCCCCTCACCAAGTCTGACCTAACTTCAAGTCAACCAGGAACGGAGACCAACACTAATTCCCAAATATAGCCCCATAGCCCAGGGGGACCAGACTGCACCTGGTGGCAGATCAACAGAATTGGATCCCTTTCATTATGTAATGGGCGGTGATATATCACATTCAAATAGAAACCTATTTTTGCTATACTCTGTTGCCTGCAATTCCTCTAGCAATACCATCCACGGACTTAACAAAATCCGTATTCATCATAATGATACATGGCTTCTAACCAAGGATCACATTTTAGGCAAAAGAAGTAAATGCAATAGGCTGATGCTTATGGGATTCACTGATCTCACTGTGTAATCCATCATCCAAAAATCGACATTATAGAAGGGTAGAAAGACCTATGGGAGTCTCAGAGGTAGCATCAACTAAGTTTTAGAAAAGCCTGTGAGTTTGGCATACTAGCCAATAGGTACAGAATATATTCTGAACCAGCAGCCAATATGTGATGCTGCTTCTTTTATCACTGAACTATAGGAGTCTGAAAGTCTAGGGATAGAAGTTGAAGTGTCTTTTTCTAATATGGCACAAAATATGACACAATATGAAAAATTTTGCTTCCTATTATCACAAATTTGAGCTGTGTTGGTTCAGCAGTCTTAGTACCCAAGAGACTAACGCTTCCACCAGGCAATACAACAATGGTTCCATCAAACGGAAGTTAAGAATGCAACTGGCCAGTTCTCCCATGACATTAGAAAATCCAGCAAAATACATGCTTGCTGTGGCATTTAGCTGACGTGATTGATCCCAAATATGAAGAAGTGGTTTCCAACTACATAATGGGAACTTAGGTGAATATTCTAGAACATGGAGATTCTCTAGGGTGCCTCCTGATACTGTCATGTGTAGTGGTTAAAACCTAAGACTCCAGTAATTCCATACATTGCAGGACTCCAAAGGCTCAAATGAACAAGAATGGAGGTTTGGTTTATTCAACTATATAAAGACTTATATGGTATAAAGGGAATGTGGAAAGGGCAGGCAGGAAGTTATACAAACTTTTCCCTTATGACCATTTGCAGAAAGAAGACTCAATTAGCTACTCATATTCTTCCTGGTTTTCGTACGTGCATGTGATCTTGGATTTTGTATGTGGATATGTTATGTGCTCAGTGGCCACAGTGGGGTTTCCACTGGCACCAGGTCTCTTGCTGTGTTTGTGCAATTTCCCTTGCTGTATTACTTCATGATGTGTTGCTTCCAATACCAGTTCCCTTTCCTTTGTGGACATTCTGTAAGCTACTTAATAGCAATCGACTGAATGTGTCCCCTCCAAATCCTGATGTTGAAACCTAATCCCAATGTGATGGTACTTGGAGGTGGTAGCTTTGGGAGGGGATTAGGTCAAGAAAGTAGAGCCCTCAAGAATGGGATTAGTGCCTGTGTAAAGCCCCAGAGAGCTTGACTGCCCATTTTGCCATGTGAGTACACTACAAGAAGACAGCAGTCTATGAACCAAGAAGTAGGCCCTCAGCACACAGTGAATCAGCCAGCACTTTGATTTTGGACTTGCAAGCCTCCAGAACTGTGGGGAATAAATTTCTGCTGTTTACAAGCCACTCAGTCTATGGTATATCGTTAAGGCAGCTGAACACACTAAGATATCATGTAAGTATTTTCTCTTTAAACTATCACAATTGGGTTATGTTGTCTGCAATTCAGACAGACCAAAAAAAAAAAAAAAAAAAAAAACCACACACACACAAATTTTTATTTTGTTTATTTTTGCTTCAGAAAACTGCGTCTTTTCTTTTACTATGTCTTCTAAAGTGCTATTTGTCCCTTTTTGTGGTGAATGCTTGGGTATACAATTATGTCATCTGTACATAATAAAGTTTACCTATTCTTTTCCAATATTTATACATCTATCTATTAGTTCACTAAGACTGCCATAACAAAGTACTAAAGACTGGGTGGCTTAAGCAATGGAAATTTATTGTCTTACAATTCTGGAAGTTAGAAGTTTAAGGTCAAGTTGTCGGCAGGGTTGGTTTCTTCTGAGGCCTCTTTCCTTGGCTTGTAGAGAGCTGTCTTCAACTGGTCTTAACTCTGTGATTCTCTGTGTCCTCATCTCTTTTTATAAGGAAAAAAGTTGTATTAGATTAGGACTCATCCTGATGACTTCATTTTAAAAGTGAATTAGCCCATTTACTAAACCTGTCTCCAAAGGCAGTCACATTCTGACATAGAGGGAGTTAGGAATTCAACAAGAATTTCTGGAGGACACAGTTCAGCCTATAACAATCTACCTCTTGTTTCATTTTTTGGCTATATACTTATTTGACAAAATAATAGAAGTGATTATTGATTATTCACAGTATTTACTGTCAACAATCAGGAAGCTGATTTTAAAGGAAGGATTCCATTGTTTCTCCATTAAGTGGGATTCAGGATTTGGAGTTAAGATATAAGTAGATTTTATCATGTTAAGAAAGAATCCACCAGATCCAGCAATTCCACTTCTGGATATATATCAAAAGGTATTAAAATTGGAATTTTGAAGAGATGTCTTCACTCCCATGTTCACTGCAGCATTATTCACAATAGCCAAGACACGAAAGCAACCTAAATGTCCACAAACAGAGAAAGAAATAAAGATTACGTGGTATATACACACAGTGGAATGTTAGTCAACCTTATAAAGAAGGCAACTCTGCCATTTGTAAGAACACAGATGAATCTGAAAGACACCATGTTAAATAAACTAAGCCAGAGGCATAAAAAACAAACACTTCATGATACCCCTTACAGTCATACACTGCATGATGATAATTTGGTCAACAATGGATCACATATATGATGGTGGTCTCATAAGATTATAACACCACATGTTTACTATACTCTATGTTTAGCTATGTTTAGATACACAAATACTTGCCATTGTGTTGCAATTGCCTACAAGATTCAGTACAGTAGCATGCGGTACAGGTTTGTAGACTAGGAGCAACAGGCCATACCACGTAGCCTATGTAGTGTATTAGGCTCTACTATCTAGGTTTATATAAGTACTGTACACTCTATGACGTTTACACAATGATAAAATTGCCTAATGATAGCATTTCCCAGAATGCATTTCCATTGTTAAGCAACACATGATGAGTCGAAAATAGAAGCAGGGTATAGAACAGTGGTTGTCAGGGGCTGGGGAAAGGGGAAACGAGGTATTAGTCAAAGGGCACAAAGTTTCAGTTAGGCAAGAAGAATAAAACCTAGAGATCTATAGTACAGCACAGGGCCCATATAGTTAATAATATTAATAATATTTTATTATATATTCAAAATTGCTAAGAGGGTATTTTGTTAAGGGTTCTTATTATACACATGTAATAATAACAGAGGGGGGAGGAGGAAACATTTGGAGGTTATGGATATATTCATGGCATAAATTATATTGATTCTTTCATAGGTGTATGATTATCTCCAGACTTGTCAAGCTGTCTACATTAAATATGTATAACTTTTTGTAAGTCAAAACACAAATAAAAACACTGCTGATGACAGAAGGAAAGAAGGAAGGAAGGAAGGAAGGAAGGAAGGAAGGAAGGAAGGAAGGTTGGCTCCACTCTTCCTTGTTTATTAAAAGTTATTTTTCAGAAAGCAATGTAAAAATTTTATTAGTTATTTGAATAGCACTGATACAAATGGTCACTTTTCAATTTTTTTTCCTTTGAGCTGGGAGTGGTGGCTCACACCTGTAATCCTAGCACTTGAGAGGCCAAGGTGGGCAGATCCCCTGAGTCCAGGAGTTCAAGAGGAGCCTGGGTAACATGGAGAAACTCGCATCTCTACAAAAACAGAAAAACAAAAATAAAAAAATTAGCACAGCATGGTGATGCACACCTGTAATCCCAGCTACTATAGAGGCTGAGGTGAGGTGGAAGGATCCCCTGAGCCCAGGAGGTCAAGCTGCGGTGAACTATGATTGCACCACTGCACTCCACCCTGGAAGACAGAGTGAGACCCTGTCTAAAAACATTAAATTAAATTAAGAAATAATTTTTTTTTTGCTTTGAATTGTAGGTCATCAGAAACTTATACAAATAGTACAGAGGATTATATCATCTTTACCAGTTAGTATTACTGATATAATAAATTTTGGTGATAGATTTCCTAATGTTGAACTATTCCTGCATTCTTGGAAAAAAGTCTACTTGCTCATCGTCTGCTTTTCTTTATGATATGCCACTGGATCCTACTTGCTAAATAGTTGGCGTAGTACTTTGGCATCAATATTCTCAAGTAAGGTTCATCTTTTTAAAGCAACTATGCTTTATATCAACTATGCTCACATCTTCAAAAGAATTTGAAAACTTACCTTCCTTTTCTATGTTTGAAGCATTGAAATTACTTAATTTTTCAAGATTTGGTAGAAGTGTCTCAACTTGCTTTGTTTGCTTTTATCGTTGCTTGTTTGTTTCTGCGGGCAGTCAGTAGCTTTTAGACAAATTTCTCTATTTCTTCTAAGATAAATGATCTATTTAGATTTCTTTACATCTGTTTAGAGTTACTTTTGATAAATTATATTTTCCTGGAAAATTATTCATTTCATCTAGCTTTTCCAAACTTATTAACATGTGCTGGAGGAAATTAGTTCTTCACGATCCTTTTAATTTTCTCTGATTCTATACTTTCTCATCATTGCTTATTTTTGCCTACTTGTGCTTTTTATCTTCTTAATTAGGATAGCTAATGATTCATTTTCTTTTCAACAAGCAGTACTGAAAACTTTAAAAATTGTCACGTTTCTCTTTTATATTTTAAATTTTTCTCTCTATTAATCCCAATCTAATTTTTTGAGTTGTATGACGAATTTATTGACTTTCATTATTTACCAGTAGAATGCCTAATGCTGGCCGGGCGCAGTGGCTCACGCCTGTAATCCCAACACTTTGGGATGCTGAGGCAGGCGGATCACAAGGTCAGGAGATCGAGACCATCCTGACTAACATGGTGAAACCCAGTCTCTACTAAAAATACAAAACTAAAATTAGCCGGGCATGGTGGCGGGCGCCTGTAGTTCCCAGCTACCCGGGAGGCTGAGGGAGGAGAATGGTGTGAACCTGGGAGGCAGAGTTTGCAGTGAACCGAGATCGCGCCACTGCACTCCAGCCTGGGCGAGAGAGCAAGACTCCCCATCAAAAAAAAAAGAAGAATGCCTAATGCTATGCATGTTTCTCTGCGTGCTGCCTTCATGTCTAGATTGTTCTGCCATAACATGAGTTAGTTAAGAACTTTTTTTTTATTTCCAAGCAGTAAGGAATTTCTGATTTTATACTTAGTTTGCATTTCACCAGTATATCATTTTTCATACTTTATTTTCAACTTATAATCACTTTGTGTTAAAATGTCTCAAATATACCATAGAGTTGATTTTTGCTTGGTGATCCTATACAACTCTTTCTTTTAAAGCATGTATATGTAAATATAATTTGCATTTATCAGTATGATAGTTATGTTAGGCTTTAGCTCTCCTTTGTGACATACTTTCTGCTTTTATAATTCGGTTTTTAAAACTGAGACTATTGGGCTGTTTGTTTTGTTCGGGTGTATGTGCTTCTTCTCATAATTGGAAAGTCTGTATTTTTCTTCTAATGGTTACTTTGTGGTTTTTTATAATATCAATAATCATCTGAATCTTCTATTTCAAAATAATATAGTATCAGGAAACTTTTGTGGGTCTAATTTTGGTAATTCCCCACTCTCATCAATGACTAATTGACAAAGTGCCCCCTTTCTCCTTACCTTTCTCCTCTGTCACAACAGTTTGGTTTTTGCCTTCTCATTATGTGTTTTGTGTTGTTAAATATACATATTCCTCCACTACTTGGCTTATTTATTTAAAATGATGTCTTTTGGCTCCTGGGAATGAAAAGATAGATAAGACCGTCATGAAATTTAGAGCACCTACCAATTCTTTTTTTTTTTTTTTTTTTCCTAAGACTGAGTCTTGTTCTCTTACCCAGGCTGGAGTGCAGTGGCACAATCTCGGCTCACTGCAAGCTCCGCCTCCCGGGTTCAGGCCATTCTCCTGCCTCAGCCTCCTGAGTAGCTGGGACTATAGGTGCCCGTCACCACGCCCGGCTAATTTTTTGTACTTTTAGTAGAGACGGAGTTTCACCGTGTTAGTCAGGATGGTCTCGGTCTCCTGACCTCCTGATCCGCCCGCCTCGGCCTCCCAAAGTGCTGGGATTACAGGCGTGAGCCACCGCCCGGCCTAGAGCACCTACCAATTCTTATTAGTAGCATCATATTTTCAGAGTTTATAACATTTACATGTCTTTAACCATACTGTTTCCATTTATCTCTTAATTTGTTGACAATTAATCTCAAGTAGTGTCTTTAAGAAGACACAGGGGTGGTATTTATAGTAACAACATTCCCTGAACACTTGCATGTTTAACCACATCTTTCTCCACTTCACATTGGCATGGCAGTTTGATTTGGCTTTAAAAAAATCTTTTCTCACTTTCTTTCCATAAGGACTTTTTCCCTAAGGACATTTTGCCCGATTTAGAAGGTTGTGTTGTATCTGAGACAATCCAACTTGTTTAATTGTAAGTTGTAGATACTTTTAGTCTGGCTCGCCTAAAGATTTTTTTCCTTGGAAACCGAATCGGTTTACTGAAATCATTCTCCATTTTGACACATCTCTATTTTTCCTAGATCATGATATGCCTTATCAAGCATAGATTCAAATTACCTTCTATATTTTGGAATATTACCTTGAATCATATTTCAGAATATCTGTACACCTCCATTCCTTCTTCTAAGACTCTAATTTTTAAAAATATTAAATCTCTTTTGCCTATCCTCCATTTCAGGTGTCAGCAAAGTATGGCTCATTGGCCAAATTCAGCATACCACCTGTCTTTGTAAATAAATTTTTACTGGAATACAAGGTATTGTTTATGACTGTTTTCATACTGCAATAATACGATTGAGTTATTATGACAGGGAACATATGGCCTTCAAATCTGAAAATATCACTACTGTCAATCCCTGTTCTATATCAATCCTTTCTCTCTCATCCTTTTTAACTCTTTATTCCTATTTCATTTTGCTGGGCTTTCTTGTTCCTGTCTTTTACGTTCTGTGTTCTTTCATTCAACAGTGTATTTTCTCCCCAGAGTTGTTTTCAAATGCCTTTATTTATGGTATTTTAATTTTAGTCTTCTACATTTTTCTGAGTTCCTCCGGAAAACATCACTTCATATCCTTTTCTCTCAACATCTCTGATCACTGACTTCAGCATATATATATATCTATGTGTGTGTGTGTATAGAGAGAGAGAATTTCTTTCTAAATATCTTTAAATTTGTAGCTATATAATAGGTCATAACGCTAGACCTTCTCTGTGGCAAAACTTTTCAGGTAACCATTCTTTATTTATGATTTGTTTTTCCTTTCTCTTTCTCTTTACTTCTTTTCCTATAGTATTATTATACAGGCATTATTCTGATTCCTGTTTTGTTTCAGACATCTATTTGGGTTGATCTGACTTGGCATCTTTTGAGAATCAGCTATTTTCAGGCAACAGGGAATATGGGAAGCACCCGGTCTTGTTTTAGAAAACATTTCTCATGACTTGAGGACTTCTGTATTCAATATTTGGCCTTTGCTTCTTCCCAGAAAATGAAGCTATAGGCAACCGTGCAGTTGTCCCTCAAGGCACGGTTTCTGCATAACTCCTCCACATGGATGACTGTTTCCAGTAACCACAGCTTCTCCACGTGGTGTTGGCTTCATCTCTGCCTCTCTGGCTTCTGAAAGCCAAGCTTCCACCATCAGCCTGAGAGCCCATGCACACCTTTGGCTTTACACGCTCTAGAATCCATCTGTCCCTGTGTGGCTCCTGGGAGGATTCTGCTGTTCCCATTCCCTCCCAATTTCCACTTTGCTGGGTCCTTTTGCCACCTATTTTGTGGTTTGGCATTTCACGTCTCCTTTTATTTTTTTTTTAAGAGTTTGCATGTGTTTTTTATATCTCCATGTTGCTTTTTGTTGGTTTTCTAGAAAAGGTGCTTGAAATGCTGACTTCATACTGCATCATCACACCGATATCTGTCCTAATAGCTTTAAGTTTCACTTTCTCAATCTGTTTAATGAGGTATTAGCTGCCCCATGGAGTTACTACAAAATGTATTAAGCAATCAATGTAGATTTCCTAGCACATCTTTCTCTATTATCCTTCGTATCTACTCAGGAAAGGGTAAGAGGCTAATTCTATTGCTTCTCAGTCTTTCTTGCCAAGGTTTAATTTCAGAACCATACTGCAAATGTAAAGTTGCACTCATGTTTTCTGGTTATCGTGTAAACTTCATGTATATAAAAATTAAATTAGATATTTCTCTTCTCAGAGCCTTTAAGATGTTATTTAGATAATTATAATAAAATACTTGGACTAAAATTTGAGGGCAAAAGTTTGTTTTCCAGATAAAAAGTATATGGAAGAAAGCATTACAGGCAAGGCAACAGAATGTATACAGCAAGAGAACTATCAAAGATGGTGGAATGTTTGAGACCTTAAAGAAATTCAGCATTGATGGCTGGAAAGCATGAGATCACAAAAGCCATTTAAGGACCTAACTCTTCTGATCAAAACACTGCATCAATTATTTAGTCTCTTGTGAATTTAGCCATGCTGATACACTATGGCTAATGGATTAAACTTACAACTTGAACATTTTTAGCACCCTCTTGAGCAATCCAGCATATGAATTATAAATTATGATACCCTCATTGGAAGAATGAAGTTGCTTCCCCTAATCGTTTATTAATATAAATGTCTTCATTTTCTGAGTAAAAATACTCGTAAAAATTATGTATATGTACACTGAGAAGAAACAAAATTGGCCTCTTACCCTTTCCTGGGTAGGTAACTCAGAATAGTAAAGCTGTTCTAATAAACAAATGTGTATATGTATATTGTTTTAAAATTATGCATTCTGTGTGTGTGCACACATGTGTTCAGAAATGACACATATCAAATTAATTGTGGTTGACTCTGGAGGGAAAAGAAAAGAACTGGAAAAAATAAATAAGACTTCAACTCCATCTAAGGTATTTTATGTTTTCTTCCTTTATTTAAAAAATTCTTAAAAAATGTTAACTGTTAACTCTGTAGAGCAATCAGGTGTCAAGGTGGAAAACTGAGTCAACAAGACAAACTGAAAGCAACAATCAAGCTTCCTATTCACTTACAATGCAAGCAAGAAGTGCAAAGGGGCTCCAGCTTCCCAGTGTTTCATTTTCCTCTACAGAATGGAACTGGGTGAGGTTCAGGAATGAGGGGGAGTCATCTCACTGCTGAAAAGCCCCAAACAAAAGGCCTTTGTCTCTTCATGGACCCATAGACCTGGGAGAAGAAGAGAAGGGCTTTAAGGAGGAAAGTACTGAGTCAAAATGAGGAAAAGTGCTTCAGTCAAGGCTGCTAAGCAAGAGGCCTCCGGATGGCGGCAGCAGGGTGAGGAATTACATATGCAGGTGAGCATGGCTGGTGGTGGTGCAGAAAAGGGATGAATTCTTGACAGCAACTCCCTGCAGAGAACTGCAATGCACTGGCTGTGCACCAAGTCTGTAGGAAAAGCCGTTTCCTCCCATAAAGCTGCAGGATAAGCCATGAATTTGCTCATGGTTAGGCCTAAAATATATGTAAGATTTTAACCTGGAGACAAACTGCTCAAATTCTAGTTATAAATAAAGTCATTTGTTCTCTATACTTTTCTGTATTTTATACTCTTTCAAAAATTAAAGTTATACATATACATTGAAAAAACAATTCAAATAGATACATAAATGAATAAAGTAAATAGTGAAAGTCTCACTGTAATCACATTACCCAGAGATATCCACTGGTAGCCGGCTGGTGTCTTTTCTTCTGAATATTTTCTGTGCTTCTATATACAAATATATATAGAGAGACATATTTATAAAACTTGAGCAATTTTTAAATGTATTATTCTGCATTTAATAATACAGTACAGCATCTTTCCAAGACAAGATGTATCGATCTAGCTCATCTTTTAAAATGGCTGCATAATTACAATGTACACAGCAATGCAATATTGCAGTGATGTGGCATAATTTTGTTACCCCATGTCTTACAATTTTCTAAATTGAAAAATGTAATTTATTAGCACATTTGCTACAATTATAAATAAAACTGCAATGTATATTCTTATACTTATGATGTGCACGTGTTTAGGTATTTTCTGAGTAAACCCTTAAGGTAGAAATGCTGGGTCAATGGATATATTAATGTTGACACATTGCCAAATAGCTTTCCAGAAACTTTGTGCCACCAATGCATCTTCCAGGGCTACATGAAAGAATGTCTTTTAACACACTGTTGCCAAAACTGGGTGTTTTAATAATTTTAATTCTTAACAACTGATAAGCAAGACATAATTTTACCTTCAATTTGAATTTATTTTACTAATAAGGTTCAGCATTCTTTAATGTTCACTGATCAGAACTAGCAATTTTGTGAGCTCCCTATTCATTTTCTTTGACAAATTTTTCACGAAGTTTCCTATTTTTCATATTAATTTTCAGGTTGATATGTCTTAGTACTACCTAGCTAGACAGATGCACACATATTTATATATATAAAATGCTGTCCTAAGTATGACAAATATATTTTTATATTGTCATATTTTATATGTGTTCTTTGCTTTTCATATGTGTTCTTTGCTTTTCAATTCTGTGATACTTCTTGACAAAAGAAACTTAATTCTTAGAAAACCAAATTTGGAGGAGGGACAAAGATGGCTCATTAGAAGCAGTTGCAGTCTCAGCTCTCACAAAATGGCCAGTGAATTCTGCACCTTCAACCTGAGGATCCAGGTTCTCACATTGGGACTGACTAGGCAGATGGCTTGACCCACAGAGAGTGAGGAAAAGCAGGGTAGGGCGACAGCACACCCAGGAGTCCCATGGAACCAGGGAAGTCCATGCCCCTAGCCAAGGGAGGCAGTGACTGATTATGCAATCCTGCCCAGGAAACCACTCTTTCCCTATGGATCTTTGCAACTCATGGATCAAGAGATCCCCTCTTGAGCCCACATCACAAGGGCCTTGGATCCAAAGCACAGAGCTGTGCACAGTCTCAGCTGAGCAGCTGCTCACTTACTTGCTTGCTCAGGCACCCAGGAGTTTTACATACTCCGGCCACAAGAATGCAGGCAAGGTGAGAGATTCCGTGCATTCCTCTAAGAAGGAGGCTGAATCCAGGAAGCCAAGCAGTGTTGTTCTGTGGGCCCCACTCCCACGGCACCGCACAAATTAAGACCCACTGGCTTAGAATTCCAGCCGGCCAGTGGCAGCAGGCTGGACAGACTGAGACAGCAACCTGAGACAGACTGAGTTTCCAGTGGGAGGGGTAGCCACCATACCTGCAGCTGGAGTAGGCCATTCTAACAGGCCAGCACTGGGGACTGGGAGGAATTCCCCAAAACCCAGCACAACTGCTGTGCCTGATCATGGCCAGTCTGCTTCTTTAAGTGGGATCCCAATTCATCCCCCCTCACTGGTGGGGCCTCCCTGTGGGGATTTCAGCAACTCCAGCCAGATTTATACAGACAGAACTCTGATTTCTCCCTGGGATAGAGTCTGCCAGGATGCCTGTTCTGGAGAGGCCGGGTAGTCAGTGCAGTGCAGTGCACCTGCTCTGCCAAGGGGCAGCCATACTGCTTCTTTAAGCACATCCCTGATCCTGTTCCTCCTGACTGGGTGAGACTTCTCAACAGGGGTCACCAAACACCTCCCACAAGTGTTCTGGCCAGCATCAGGTCAGTGCATCACTGGGATGGAGCTCCCAGAGAAGGAGAAGGCTGACATCTTTGCCGTTTCACAGCCTTCACTGGTGATACCTCCATGTTTCAGGAGGGACCACGATGACTAGGGTCTGGAGTAGACCCCCAGCAAACCACAGCAGCCCTACAGAAGAGTGAAGAGTGGTCTGTTAAAATAAATAAACAGAAAGCAACAACAGCATCAGCAAAAAGGCCCCACAAAAACCCCAATCAATGGTCAGCAATCTCAAAGATTAAAGGTAGATAAGACCATAAAAACTAGAAAGAATCAATGCAAAAATTCTGAAAATTCAAAAACCCATAGTGCTCTTCTCCTTCAAATGACCACAGCACTTCTCCAGCAATGGCACAGAACTGGGCTGAGGCTGATATGGCTGAATTGACAGAATTAAACTTCAGAAAATGGGTAATAATGAACTTTGCTGAGCTAAAGAAGTATGTTTTAACCCAATGCAAAGAAGCTAACAATCATGATAGAACAAAACAGGAGCTGATAACCAGAACAGCCAGTTTAGAGAGGAACATAAATGACCTGATGAAGCTGAAAAACACATGAGAAACTCACAATGCAATCACAAGTATCAATAGCAGAATAGACCAAGCAGAGGAAAGAATCTCAAAGCTTGAAGACTATCTTTCTGAAATAAGACAGGCAGACAAGAATAAATAAAAAGGGGCCAGGTGTGGTGGCCCACACCTGTAATCCCAGCACTTTGGGAGGCTGAGGCAGGCGGATCACGAGGTCAGGAGATTGAGACCATCCTGGCTAACACAGTGAAACCCCGTCTCTACTAAAAATACAAAAAAAATTAGCCAGGCGTGGTGGTGGGCATCTGTAGTCCCAGCTACTCAGGAGGCTGAGGCAGGAGAATGGCGTGAACCCAGGAGGCAGAGCTTGCAGCTTGCAGTGAGCCGAGATCATGCCACTGCACTCCAGCCTGGGCTACAGAGTCAGACTCTGCCTCAAAAAAAATAAATAAATAAATAAAAAGGAATGAACAAAACCTCTGAAAAATGGGATTATGTAAAAAGAGTGAACCTAAAACTGATTGGGGTATCTGAAAGAGACAGGGAGAATGGAACCAAGTTGGAAAACATACTTCAGGATATCATCCTGGAGAACTTCCCCAAACTACCAAGACAGGCCAACATTGAAATTCAGGAAATCCAGAGAACCCCAGTAAGATACTCCACAAGAAGATCAATCCCAAGACACATAATCAGTTTCTCCAAGGACAAAATGAAAGAAAAGAATGTTAAGGGCAGCCAGACTGAAAGGCTGAGTAACCTACAAAGGTCAGCCCAGCAAAATAACAATGGGCCTCTCAGTGGAAGCTCTACAAGCCAGAAGAGATTGGAGGCCAATATTCAACATTCTTAAAGAAAAGAATTTTTAATCCACAATTTAATATCTGGCCAAACTAAGCTTCATAAGCAAAGGAGAAATAAAATCAGTTTCAGACAAGCAAATGCTGAGGGAATATGTCACCACCAGGCCTGCCTTGCAAGAGCTCCTGAAGGAAGCACTAAGTATGGAAAGGAAAAACTGTTACCAGCTACTACAAAAGCACACTGAAGCACACAGACCAGTGACACTACGGAGCAACCACATAAACAAATCTGCAAAATAACCAGCTAGCATCATGACAGGATCAAATTCACACATAACAATATCAACCTTAAATGTAAATGCAATAAATGCCCCAATTAAAAGACACAGAATGACAAACTGGATAAAGAGTCAAGACCCAGCAGTATGCTGTCTTCAAGGGATCCATCTCACATGCAAAGAAACACATAGACTCAAAATAAAGGGATAGAAAAAGATTTACCAAGTAAATGGAAAACAGAAAAAAGCAGGAGTCACAATCCTAGTCTCTGACAAAACATTTCAAACCAACAAAGATCAAAAAAGACAAAGAAGGGCATTACATAATGGTAAAGGGTTCAATTCATCAAGAAAAGCTAACTATCCTAAACACACATGCACCCAATACAGGAGCACTGAGATTCATAAATCAAGTTCCTAGATACCATCAGAGAGACTCAGAGTCCCATAGAATAACAGTGGGAGACTTTAACACCCCATTGACAATATTAGACAAATAACATTGAGATAGAAAATTAACAAAGATATTCAGGACCTGAATTCAGCTCTGAAACATGTGGACCTGATAAATATCAACAGAATTCTCCACCCCAAAACAACAGAATATACATTCTTCTCATTGCCACATGATACTTACTCTAAAATTGATCACATAATTCGAAGTAAAACACTCCTCAGCAAATGCAAAGAACTGAAATAATAACAGACAGTCTCAGAACACAGCACAATCAAATTTGAATTCAAGATTAAGAAACTCACTCAAAAACCACACAACTACATGGAAATAGAACAACCCGCTCCTGAATGACTGCTGGGTAAATAATGCCATTAAGGCAAATATCAAGAAGTTCTTTGAAATTAATGAGAACAAAGAGACAACATACCAGAATCACTGGGACACAGCTACAGCAGTGTTAAGAGGGAAATTTATAGCACTAAATGTCCACATAAAAAAGCCAGAAAGATCTCAAGTTAACAACCTAATATCACAACTAAAAGAACTAGAGGACCATGAGCAAACCCCAAAGCTAGCAGAAGACAAGAAATAACCAAGATCAGAGCAGAATTGAAGGAGATGAAAACACAAAAAAACCCTTCAAAAAAATCAATGAATCCAAGGGCGAATTTTCTGAAAACATTAATAAAATAAACTACTAGCTAGACTAATAGAGAGGAAAAGAGAGAACCAAATAGACACAATCAGAAGTGACAAGGGGCATATCACCACTGACCCACATAAATACAAACAACCATCAGCAAGTACTATAAACACCTCCATGCACATTAACTTGAAAATCTAGAAGAAATTGATAAATTCCTGTACACATACACCCTCCCAAGACTGAACCAGGAAGAAATAAAATGCCAGAATAGACCAACGACAAGTTCTGAAATTGAGGCAGTAATAAATAGCCAAAAAAAAAAACCAAACTCTAAATTAAGACCAGATTTATAGACATAAAAGACAGAGATTTATAGCTGAATTATTCAAGATGTACAAAGAAGAGCTGGAACCATGTTTACTGAAACTATTCCAAACAATTGAAAAGGAGGGACTCCTCCCTAACTCATTTTATGAGGCTAGCATCATTCTGATACCAAAACCTGGCTGAGATACAACAACAAAAAAAGAAAACTTCAGGTCAGTATCCCTAATGAACATTATACAAAAATCCTCAATGAGATACTGGCAAACTGAATCCAGCAGCGTATCAAAAAGCTTGTCCACCATGATCAAGTTGGCTTTATTCCCAGGATGCAAAGTTGGTTCAACATACACCAATCAGTAAATATAATCTATCACATAAACAGAACTAAAGATAAAACCCACATGACTATCTAAATAGACATAGAAAAGGCCTTTGATAAAATTCAACATCTTTTTGTTAAAAACTCTCAATAACCTAGATATTGAAGGAACATACATCAAAATAATAAGAGCCATGTATGACAGACCCACAGCCAGTATCATACTGAATGGGCAAAACCTAGAAACATTCCCCTGGAAAACCAACACAAGACAAGCATGCCTCTCTCTTATTCACCATAGTGTTGAAAGTTCTGGCAAGGGCAATCAGGCAAGAGAAAAAAATAAAGGGTGTTCAAATTGGAAGAAAGGAAGTCAAATTGTCTTTTTTGCAGATGACATGATCCTATATCTAGAAAGCCCCATGGACTCAGCCCAAAAGCTTTTTAAGCAACTTCAGCAGTCTCAAGATACAAAATCAAGGTGCAAAAATCACTAGCCTTCCTATGCACCAACAACAGGCAAGCAGAGAATCAAATTATGAATGAACTCCCATTCACAATTGCTACAAAGAGAATAAGATACCTAGGAACAATGCAGCTAACAAAAGAAGTGAAGGAATTCTTCAAGGAGAACTTCTAACTACTGCTCAAAAAATCAGAGAAGACACAAACAAATGGAAAAACATTCCATGCTGATGCACAAGTAGAATCAATATTATGAAAATAGCTATACTGGCCAAGGAATATATACATTCAAATGCAATTCCCATTCAACTACCATTGGCATCCTTCACATAATTAGAAAAACCTATTTTAAAATTTATATGGAACCAAAAAAAGCCCAAACAGCCAAAACAGTCCTAAGCAAAAAACCAAGGTGGAGGCATCACACTACCTGACTTCAAACTATACTACAAGACCACAGTAACCAAAACAGCATGGTACTAGTACAAGAACAGACACACAGACCAATAGAACAGAATAGGGAACCCAGAAGTACTCCACACACCTACAACCATCTGATCTTTAACAAACCTGACAAAAACAAGCAATGGGGAAAGGATTCTCTATTTAATGAATGATGCTGGGAGAATTGGCTAGTCATATGCAGAAAATTTAAACTAGACCCCTTCCTTACACCTCATACAAAAATTAACTCAAGATAAAGACTTAAATGTAAAACCCAAAACTATAAAAACTCCAGAAGAAAATTTAGACAGTATCATTTAGGACATAAGCATGTGAAAAGATTTCATGACAAAAACACCAAAAGCAATAGCAATAAAAGCAAAGATTGAAAAATGGGACCTAACTAAACTAAAGAGTTTCTGCACAGCACAAAAAAAAAAACAAAAAAAAAGTTTAGCAATCTATCAATCTGTCAATGGTCTAATATCCAGGATCTATAAGGTACTTGAACAAATATAGAAGAAAAAAAACATTAAAAAGTAGGCAAAAGGCATGAACAGACACTTCTCAAAAGAAGTCATACATGCAGCCAACAAATATGAAAAATAGCTCAACATCCTGATCATTACAGAAATGCAAATCAAAACCACAACGAGATACCATCTCACACCAGTCAGAATTTAAAAAGTCAAGAAAGAACAGATACTGGTAAGGTTGCAGAGAAAAGGGAATGTTTTTACACTGTTGATGACAGGTAAATTAGTTCAGTAATTGTGGAAGACAGTGGGCAATTCCTCGAAGATCTAGAGGCAGAAATGCCATTTGATCCAGCAATCCCATTACTGGGTATATACCCAAAGGAATATAAGTCATTTTATTCTAAACATACGTGCATGTGTACATTCATTACAGCACTATTCACAATAGCAAAGACAAGGAATCAACCTAAATGCCTATCAATGATAGACTGGATAAAGAAAATGTGGTACATATACACCATGGAATACCATGCAGCCATAAAAAGGAATCCTATTATCCTCAGCAAACTAACGCAGGAACAGAAAACCAAACACTGCAAGTTCTCACTTCTAAGTGGAAGCTGAATGGTGAGAACACACAGACACATAAAGGTGAACAACAGACACTGGGGCCTGTTGGGTGGACAGTGGGGACAGAGAGCATCAGGAAGAATAGCTAATAGATGCTGGACTTAATACCTGGGTGATGGGTTGATATTTGCAGCAAACCGCCATGGCACACATTTGCCTATGTAAAAAACCTGCACATCCTGCACATGTACCCCAGAACTTAAAATAAACGTTGAAGAAAATAAAAGAAAACCAAATCTGTCTGTCTTTATGGATCTGCCTTCATATCTTCAAGGTCATGTTTCTTTCTGATTTGAATTACCGTATCTGAAAATGTGAAAATCTGAAAATGACTAATTAATGGCTAATGTAAAAATAAGTACAGGGGGAGGGAGGGAATTTTTGCTTCTGGGATGATGGTACAGACATATTTTTCCCTGTTCTTTCCACTAAATATAACTAAAAACCTTGTCATTTTACATTAAAGCAGACATAAGTAGATACTGAAAGGTGGAAAGACTAAGGCAGAGTGGCTGGGGTTCTCTGGACTCAAACAATGACACAGGAGTGAGTTCCCTGGGCTTTCTTTTAACCTCATGTATCCCAGACAGGGTTCTGGAGAAGCTGGAAACTCAGTGTGCCCAGACAGTAACTTACTCTGTCTAGCATATAGATAAAGAAGTGGCTCTTTAGCAAGACAGAAAATTTTTAGAAAAGTACTGCTTTATGGAAGCCATAAAACCACAGGACCAAAAAAAAAAAACCAAAAACAAACAAACAAATAAAAAACTGGCTCCATCCCCAGCCACACCAGCGAGAGCTGAGCAGGAGCCTAGGCTCCCACCATTGCCAGGCCATAAAGAAACACCACCCACTGCTGATATAGTGTCAGAGGAGAGTAGAGAGCGGCAATGGCATCAGCGGAGAGCACATGGGCAGCTTGGACTTCCACTCCAGCCTGGCATAAATGAGGCTCGCTCCTCCAACTGAAGTGTGTCAAAGGAGGACTAGGGAAGCATCAGGACCTTCCACACCACCCAGTGGTAATGATACCACCCACTTCTTGGTGCCAGCGGTGCCATGTGAGCATCAGGAATGAGGCATGCCTGCCACTCTCAGTGGAGGCCTACTCAGGTACTGAGCTTCCACTTCCACCCAGTAGTAATGCGAAGCCCCAGTTTTGGATGTCAATGGAGGCTGAGTGAGGAACCTGGATTTTCCCCTATCTGGCTGTAATGAGGACATGCCCCTTCCTTGTCCTTCCAGAATGGTGTCACAAAGAGCCTGCTAAAGCGGAAAGCTAACTGAGATGCAGTCTCATAACATACTACCCCAAATGCCCAGGTTGTGGTCAAAAATCACTCCTCATACCACGACCAAGAAGATCTCAAACTGAATGAAAATGTACGACATATTCCAACACAGAAATTACAGAAATATTACAATCATTTGGCAAAGATTTTAAAGCCACCATCATACAAATGCTTTTAATAAGCAACTATGAACACACTTGAAACAAATGAAAAAATAGAAAGCCTCAGCAAGGAAATAAATGACATAAAAAATAAGCAAGGGGAAATTCTAGAGCTGAAAAATACAATAAGCAAAATAAACAACTCAACGGACGGACTCAAGAGCAAAATGGTGAGAACAGAATTTTTAAAAATCCATGAACTTGAACATAAAGTAACAGAAATTACCCAATCTGAACAATGGAAAGGGAACAGGCTAAAATAAATACATACATACAAATAACAGAACCTTAGGAACTATGAAACAATAACAAAAATCTGAAGTTCAGACTACTGGGGTTCCAAAAGGAGAGGAGGAGAACAGGGCTAGGCAAGTACTCAAAAAAAAAAAAAAAAAAAAGGAAGAAAACTTCTCAAATTTCACAAAGACATAAATCTACAGATTCATGAAGCTGAATGATTCCCAATCAAGATAAATGAAAGAAATACATACCAAGACACCTCACAGTTAATTTTTCAAAACTTAAAATGAAGAAAACGTTTTGAAAGAATCAAAAGAGAAACAACTACTTCTTATAAGGTAAAAACAATTTGAATAGCAGCATACGACTCATCAGAAACTATGGAGGCCAGAAAGAACAGCCATATTGTTTTCAAAGGGCTGAAAGAAAAGAACTGCCAATCCAGAATCCTATACACAGTGATAGTATCCTTCAGGAATGAAGGGGCAATAAAGACTTTTTTTAATAAGATGAAGAGGAAACAAAAAATTTTTTTGATTTTTTTAAAATAAAAAGAGTAAAAGAGTAGCTAACGGAAGTTTCCTAAATAGAAAATAATAATAATAATAATAATAAAAGAAGTAGCCTTGGGACATCAGGAACGGGGAAATAATATGATAAACAATAAGATGGGCAAATACCATTTTTCTCCTCTTGAGTTTTCTAAATTATGTTTGACAGAAGAAAGAAAAATCTTAACATCATCTGATGTTGTTCTAAATATATGTAGAGAAAATATTTTTAAAATAATGTTATAAATTGGGAAAAGTAAAGTAGCATAAAGTAAGCATATTTCATTCAAACTGGAAAAATGATGACAGTAGATTATAAAGAGTTACATATGTGTAGTGTAATACATAGAACAACCACTGAACAAAAGCTATACAAAGTGATACACTCAAAAACACTATTGATAAATCAAAAGAGAACTCTAAAAAGGTATAAGCAACCTGTAAGAAGGTAAGAAAAAGCAAATGAGAAATGAAAAACAGAAAGAACAAGTAGAAAATAAAAAATACAAACCTCTTCCGATTAAAGACAGAGGTCAGCAGAGTGGATTAAAAAACATGATTCAACAATATGAACTCTATTAGAAACTCACTTCAAATATGACAATATAGGCAGGCTGAAAGTAAAAGATATGGCATGCAAACATTAATCAAACAAAAGCAAGAGTGGCTACATAATATCAGATAAAGTAGACTTCAGAGCATAAAAAAAAAATCTTTAGAGACAGAGAGTAACATCATATAGTGATGATTTGATAATCCATCCAAAAGACATAGCAATCCTAAATGTTTACATGCCCAACAACGGAGATGCAAAATACGTGAAGCAATTTCTCAATTCAATTGATTGAACTGAAAAAAAGAAATAGACAAATCCACAATAATAGTCAGATCCCTCAAAACTCCTCTATTAATAACTGACTGAACAATTAGACAGAATATCAGCAAGGATACAAATCACTCAATAACACCATCAACCAGCAAAATCTAATTAACACTTTTGGAATACTCCACCCAAAGATAGCAGAATACACACTTTTTTTAAGTGCCAATAAAACAAATACCAAGAAAGACCACATCCTGGGCCATAAAACAAACCCCAACAAATTTAAAAGAATTGAAATCACTAAAAATATAATCTCCAAACACAGTAAAATGAAACTAGGAACCAATAATGATAAGATAACAGGAGAATCTACAGACACTTGAAAAATAACAATTCATGTCCAAATAATTCATGGGTCAAAGAGAAAATCTCAAGGGAAATTTTTTATAATTTAAAAGAAAATAAAAATGCAACATATTAAAATGTGTTAGACAAAGCTAAGGCAGTTTTTTTAATTAGTTTTCTCTTTGCTTATTACTTTGCTTTTGCAATCAGTATTAAGTTGTCATCAGTTTAAAATATTAGGTTATAAGATGTTATTTGCAAGCCTCATGGTAACTTCAAATTTAAAAACCTACAACATACACACAAAAAATAAAAAGCAAGAAACATACCACCAAAGAAAATAGCCTTCACAAAAATGAAGGAAGGAAAGATGGAAGGAAGAAAAAAACCCACAAAACAACCAGAAAACAAATAACAACAACAAAGAAAGAAAACAAATAACAAAATGGTAGAGGTAAGTCCTTACTTATTAACAACATTGAATGTAAATGTACTAAGCTCTCCAATCAAAAGACATAGAGTGTCTGAAAGAATAAAATAATAAGATCCAACAATCTGTTGCCTACAACAAACTTCACCTATAAATACACACATAGACTGAAAATAAAGGGATGAAAAAAGATATTCCATGCAAATGGAAACCAAAAAAAAAAAAAAGTAGGAGTTTCAAAAGAACTATTAAAAAAAGACAAAGAAAGTCATTATATAATGATAAAGGGGTCAATGCAGCAAAAGGATATAACAATTGTAAATGTATAAGCACCCAACATTGGAGAACCCAAATATATAAAGCAAATATTATTAGAGCTAGAGAGAGACCCCAATAAAATAATAGCTGGAGACTTAGGATGCCAATCTCAGCATTAGAGATATCTTCCAGGCAAAAATATCAGCACTATACACCAAAGAGATCTTTACAGAACATCTCTTGCAACAGCTACAGGATACACATTCTTCTTAGCATATGGATCATACTCAAGGACAGACCATATGTTAGGATGCAAAACAAGTCTTAAAACATTTAAAAAAAAAAAGAAATCACATCCAGTATCATCTCTCACCACAATAAAATAAAACTAGAAATCAATAACCAGAGGGACTTTGGAAATTATACAATATGATCCTGAATGACCAGTGGGTCAATGAAGAAATTAAGAAAAAAAACTGAAAAATTTCCTGAAGCAAATGAAAATAGAACCAAAACATACCAAAACCTATGGGATACAGCAAAAGCAGTACTAAGAGGAAAGTTTTCAGTGCCTACATCAAGAAGGTAGGAACATACCGTAACACAATAAAAACCAAATATACAACACACCCATAGCTATTATTACACTGAATAGGGAGAAACTGAAAGCCTTTCCTCTAAGATCGACCAAAAAACTGGAGAACTGATAAACAAATTCAGTAAAGTGGCAGGATACAAAACCAACATATAAAAACCAGTAGCATTTCTATACACCAACAGTGAACTATCTGAAAAATAAATTAAGAATGTAATCCCGTTTACAATTGCTAGAAATAAAATACAATGCCTAGGAGTAAATTTAACCAAAGAAGTGATAGATCTCTACAATAAAAATTATAAAATATTGATGCAAGAAATTAGAGAAGACACAATAAAATGGAAAAACATTCCACATTTATGGATTGCAAGACTCAATATTGTTAAAATGTTCGTGCTACCCCAAGAAATCTATAGAGTCAATGCAATCTCTATCAAAATGCCAATGGCATTCTTCACAGAAGTAGAAAAAAATTCTAAAATTTATATGGAACCACAAAAGACCCAGAATAGCCACAGCTATACTAAGCAAAAAGAACAAAACTGGAGGAATTATATTACCTGACTTCAAATTATACTACAGAGTTATAGTAACCAAAACAGCAAGGTACTGGCATGAAAACAGACACATAGACCAATAGAACAGAATAGAAAACACAGAAAGAAACCCTTACATCTACAGTGAACTCATTTTTGACAAAGGTGCCAAGAACATGCATTAGGAAAAAATGTCTCTTCAATAAATGGTGCTGGGAAGACTGGATATCCATATGCAGAAGAATGAAATGAGACCCCTGTCTCTCACCATGTTACAAAACATCAAATCAAAATGTATTAAAGACTAATTCTAAGACCTCAAACTATGAAACCACTACAAGAAAACATCAGGGAAACTCTCCAGGACATTAGGCTAGGCAAAAAATTCTTGAATATTACTCCACAAGCACAAGCAACTAAAGCAAAAATGGACAAATGAGATCACATCAAGATAAAAAAAACTTCTGCACAGCAAAGGAAACAATCAACAGAGTGAAGAGACAACCCAAAGAATGGGAGAAACTATTTGCAAACTACCCATCTGAGAAGGGATTAGTAACCAGAATATACAGGGAGCTCAAACAACTCTATAGGGAAAAAAAATCTAATCATCTGACTTAAAAATGGACAAAAGATCTGAATAGACATTTCTCAAAAGAAGACATACAAAAATGACAATCAGGCATACGAAAAGGTGCTCAATATCACTGATCACTAGAGAAATGCAAATCAAAACTACAATGAGATATCATCTCACCCCAGTTAAAATGGCTTATATCCAAAAGACAGGCAATAACAAATGCTGGCAAGGATGTGGAGGAAAGGGAACCCTCGTACATTGTTGGTGGGAATGTAATTTCATATAACCACTATGGAGATCAGCTTGGAGGTTCCCCAAAAACCTAAAAATAGAGCTATCATAAAATGTCACAATCTTACTGATGGATATATACCCAAAAGAAAGAAAATTGGTGTATCAAAGAGATACCCGCACTCCCGTGTTTGCTGCAGCACAATTCACAATAACAAAAATTTGGAAGTAGCCTAAATGTCCATGAACAAATGAATGGATAAAGAAAATGTGATACACAAACACAATGGAGTACTATTCAGTCATAAAAGAAGAATGAGAGTCTGTTGTTTGTAACAACATCGATTGAACCGGAGGTCATGGTGCTAAGTGAAATAAGACAGGCACAGAAATACAAACATTGCATGTTCTCATTTATTTGTGGGATCTAAAAGTCAAAATAATTGAACTCTTAAAGACAAAGAATAGGATGGTTACCAGAGGCTGGGAAGGGGTTGGAAGGTAGGGGAGAGGTGAGGATAGTTAATGGGTACAAAAAAATTAGAAAGAATGAATAAGACCTAGTAATTGATAGCACAACAGGGTGACTATAGTCAATAATAATTGTACATTTTAAAATAACTAAAAGTGTACTATTGGATTGCTTGTAACATAAAGGATAAATGTTTGAGGACATGAATATCCCATGTTATATAATGTGATTATTGCTTACTGCATGCCCATATCAAAACAACTCATGTAATACTCCATAAATATATACACCTACTGTGTATACACAAATATTAAAAACTTTAAAAAATGGCAAACAGGTATATGAAAAGGTGCTCCACATCATTGATCACTATAGAAATGCAAATCAAAACTACAATGAGATATCATCTCACCCCAGTTAAAATGGCTTTTATCCAAAAGACAAGCAATAACAAATGCTGGCAAGGATGTAGAGAAAAGAGAATCCTATTACACTGTTGGTGGCAATGTATATTAGTACAGTCACCATGAGAACAGTTTGGTAGTTCCTAAAAAACTAAAAATAGAATTACCACATGATCCAGCAATCTCACTGCTAGGTACATACCCCAAAGAAAGGAAATCAGTGTATCAAAGGGATATCTGCACTCCCATGTTTATTGCAGCACAATTCACAATAGCCAAGATTTGGAATCAACCTAAATGTCCATCAACAGATGGAGAAGGAGAGAAGTGAGAATGTTTAGTGGCTATAAAAGTATAGTTAGAACCAATAAGATCTAGTATTTGATAACACAACATAGTGACTACAGTCAACAATAATTTATTGTACATTATTAAATAACTAAAACAGCACAATTGGAATGTCTGTAAGAGAAATGATTAAGTGCTTGAGGTGATGACTATCCCATTTATCCTGATGTGATTATCACACATTGTATGCCTGTATCAAAATATCTCATGTACCCCATAAATATATACCCCTATTATGTACCAATGAAAAATTTTTAAATTTTTAAATTAAATACAATTTCTAATTGTTCAAATTAAAATAAAATATCTACTTGTATATCTAACAAAATATGTACAGATCTTATATGCTGGAAACTGCAAATATTAATGAAGGAAATCAAAGAATACTGAAATAATGGAGCGACCTTATGTGTTCATAGATCAGAAGATCCTACATAGCAAAGCTGTCAGTTCTTCCTAAATTAACATACAGGTGAAATTTGTGGACAAATGTTTACAGCATCTTTATGCATAATAACCCAAAATGAGAAACAACTCAATATCCTTCAACAAATGTGCAGTTAAGCAAATTGTGGTACTTTGTACAATGGAATATTACTCAACAATAAAAAGGAACAAACTATTGATCCACACAATGATATGAATAAATCTCCAGATAATTGTGCTGAGTGAAAAAATGCCAACGCCAAAAGATTATATACTGTATGAATTCATTTATATAATATCCTTGAAATGACAAAGTGTAGAAATGGAGAACAGATTCATTGTTGTCAGTGGCTAAGGAGGGAGTGAGGGTAGGAAAGAATTGGATATGTCTATCAAACAAATCTCAGTTGTATTCACTTTCCCCGTAATGAGGGCATGTTTCTCTTTCATTCTAGTGAACTTACACAGAGTCATTTTCATACAAAGTATACACATTTTTTCAAAGTGCACTTATGCACAGCTAAACTGTGGAAAACAAACTGCACAGGAAAGTCTTTTATTGACAGACTTTCTTTCCAAGGCCCCACAGAATCACAGAATCCTTTTTCTGATGATTTCAGTGCATTTAATATGATAAAGCACATTTTGCAATGAGATAACATGTTGCTAACGGGCTGACAATTTTATAAGTGACATAAAAATTTAAGGAACAATTATGATTATCCTTGCAGTCATCACTATTTTGACACTGTAGACACTTATGCACTATTTTGACATCGTACTTACTGAAGAAACATAACTATTATCTCTTCTCAAGACTCAGGAACAACTTAAGATTTTACCATATTGTTATGTGCAAAGTGATTCAGGAAATTTTATTCCCATGTTGTTTTATTTTTCTTAATAAATATTTAATGTTTAGCCATTATTTTGAGACACCATTATTTTGACGAAACAAGCCATATTATATTATTAAAATATTGTGTTCTTAAGCTCTATTTAATTAGAATAAACCCATTCATTTTCTGACTAATTCAAGATAAAAAACGTGATGAAATTTGTTTCTAGAGCATTATCATTATTCTAAGAATTGTATTATAATACTGTTAAGAATAGTGATATAATGCCATCTACTTGTTACTTTGGAAAATAACTTACTGAAAAAAGTAACTGCTAAAAAAATTGCAACCCACAAAATTTTTCAAATATATTTTAAATTATTATATGTCAGAGATAAAATAACAACCACCAGGTATTTTTCTGCAATTTCTCAAATATTTTAAACGTCAAATCTTCAAAAGTCACAATTGCATTCATTTGTGTATTTAGAACACATGTTATTTTTTCAGTTGAAATTGTATTAGCACTGTCCCCAAATGCCCTAGCTGCTCTCACCTACTTAAAAAGTACACTCCATGAATGTTTACACTTTATGAAAGTATTAGTAGTTTTGATAGTGTAAATTATTTTAATGATGTACATTTTTGTGGTTTGTATAAGAAATGTAGTTAGGCTTAAACCCTAAAACTTTATAATAAACACAAAAGTATTTCTTTGCTTTTCTTTTAATAAGTAACCATGAAACTTTTCATTTAATCCTTCATTAAGCTACATTACCTAAGAGCATTTTACTTGGGCTACATGTTGGATTTGTAAAAACAAATGAGACATGATCTCTCCCTAATGAAGTTCCAAATTTAATGTTTATTTCTAAATTTATAGCATAAAATGAATATATCATTTATAAATACCATGTGCTAATCTATTGTGCAACTGGAGATAATACACCATTTAAATTAAATGCATAGCATTTCTATATGTATTTTACTTCAGTTAGTCTAATGATATTTTAATAATAAGTAATAGTAAGCTAACTTACATAGTAAATGTGCCAAGCATTTGCATATAATTCATTTTGAAGTTTTAACATTTTCTTTTTCAATATAGAATGATGAAATTCAAATATTACCTAAAGTTGCATTATAAAATATCAGAAAGAATAAAAAATTTTAAATACATTTACAATGTATTTAATTATGTGATAACTTATACCAACAAAATATGGTATATATTTGAAATTGATGGATTATTTTAACAAATTAATTCAAGATTAAGAAGAAAACATAAATAACATGAATACACCGGTAATCATAAAAAAATGTAGAAGTTAGGCAAGATACACTCTCAAAATGACAAAACACCCAGATATGTTTACAGCATGTTTTATTAAACCTAAAGAAAGACATATTTGTTGTTACCTAACCCGTTTCAAAACCAGAAGGAAAACATAGAAAGTTAACACCTTACTTACAGGAGGAGAGAAAAGCTATTGTATCTAATTCTGATGCCAAAATCAGCCAAGAAGAGCACAGTTATCACACCATCCCTATTCAGCACACACACACCTAGAAAGCAAGCTTATTAAAGAGTTTTAATGTCATATTTTTAGGTTAAATATCATAGTTTATTAAGAGAACAATACATTATGACCAGTAATGTTTTATTAAGGAATATAAGGATGGTTCAACATTTAGAATTCTATTTCTGTAGTCACTACATTCATAAATTACTAGAGTAAGAAAAATATTATTGTCCTGATAGAGTCTTAAAAAAATTTGACATATTCCTAATTTAAAACTCTCAGTAAACGAGGAATAAAAGGAAACTTCCTCAACTTAGAGGCACAAAGATGAAATGTTGGAGGCATTCACATCAAAGACGGGAAATACAAGGAAGCCAGTTATTATTGTTATTGTTACTAGCCAATGAAATGGGAAAATAGATTTTAGAAAAAGAAATACGATATATAAAAATTAAAAAGAAACTTTTAAAAGTTATTATTTTCACATGATATAAATGTGTTTCAAGAAAATTACCCAGAAAACTATTAGAATCAATAATTCTAATAAGGGAGTTACCCCCAAATGATACCTTTTTAATGTACATGCAACTGTCCAATTTTAAAGTAGAATCAAAACTGTGCCCATTCAAAATGGAGATAAAACTAAGACATCCAAAAAAATACCCAGAAATATTAAGACTTGAAAAGAATTGTACAAATATGCTGAAAAGTGATTTTCAGGTAAGAAAAACCTGACATATCAGGATCCTGTATGTAAAGACATCAATTCTCATCAAATAATTTAATAAATTCAAAGCAATTCAAATTGAGCCCACAATACTTTTCCCTTGGGACTTGACAAGCAGATAAGAAATCCCATTTGAAAGAAAAGTGCAAAAATAGTCAAGACAACTTTTTTTAAACATACAGGAGCTTGCCCTACCAGGTATCAAACATTCTATAGAGTCACATGAACCACTGTAGGTGGTATTGGTGCGTAAACAAAGAGATCATTGACTTCAAATAGACTGAAATCATGTACCCAAATATATATGCCAATTTAGTGTGTACTATAGGTAACCCTCTAGTCATATCTACCTACACTTTCTCCTTAGCTTTCACCTAGACACCAATGATTCCCATATTTGTATCTTCAACACCGTTTTCTTCAGTTGTTTTATATGTTTAATAGCAACTCAAATTTAAAATATCAAATGGAACTTTCAATTACCAGCCCCAGCAAATTAGTTCCTGACTCCACCTTCCTCACCTTAAGAAATGGCAATACTTTCTACCCAACTGCTTAAGACGGACATATAGGTATCATCTATGATTATCACTTTCCTGTCAACCTCTTTAAGCAAGGCTGGTTGACTCTACCTCCCAAATAAACCCTAAATCCAACTATCTTCATTGCTAGCAGCCTAACCTGAGCCACTGTTCCTCTGACCTGGACTCCTGTTAATAATTTTTCTCCTGCTTCCACTACAGCCCTCTACAATCTATTCTCCCATATCCAAGTGGTCTTCTCTGAGGAAAAAACAGAATCCATTCATTCGATATCACTATCCATTGTGCTTCTACTATGGGTCAGGCACTCTTCTAGGCAAAGATTTTTCTATTTTATTCTTTGCTGTAGTCTTTCTGCCTAAAAGAGTGCCTGGCCCCACCAACCAAAGTCTAGTGGTTGGTGCAGCTAAAAAAAAAAAAATTAAAAAATGAAATATATGATATGTTAGTGATAAATGTTATAAAGAAAATAAATAAAGCAGGGAAAGGAAATAAGGTCTTTGGTTGGGTGAAAATTTAAATAAAGTAACCAGAGAAGTCCTTTCTAAGAAGACTTTTGAGGAGGAGAAGAAAAAGGGAGGAGGATGAAAAAGAGAATGTGTGAGCCATATTTATTCCTTGGGGGCAGGGAGGAGGCAATCCAAGCAACAGAAATAGGAAGTCCAAAGGCCCTGATATAGAACCATGCCTATTATATTCAAGGACAGTGAGGATACCAGAGAAGCTTAAACAGAATGAGGAAGATAAAACATGTATAGATTATGTCAGAGAGATAAGAGGGAAGGTGTGATGTTGGGCAGTGCTATGGACTAAATGATTGCATCCCCCAAAATTTACCTGTTGAAGCTCTAAACACCAATGTAATGATATTTGAAGGTGGGACCCCATGATGGAACTAGTGTCCTTATAAGAGAGAAAATGAGACCAGAACTCACTCTCCTCCATGTGAGGACTCAGCAAGAAGCTAGGAAGGAAGCCCTCACCAAGAATCAAATCTGTTGGCAATTTGATCTTGTTCTTGGACTTCCCAACCTCCAGAACTATGGGAAATAAATGCTGTTGTTTAAGCTACCCAGTCTATGGTATTCTGTTATAGTAACCTGAGAAGACTTAGACCAGCAGAGAGCAGATCATGTAGGGAATATGTCATAATAAGAACTTTTCTTTTATTTTGAGTAAGATGGGAAGCATGGAGGGGTTTGAGCAGAAAAATTACATGATCTGACCATGGAAACTGTGATGATAGGATCACTGTGGCTGCTTTGCTGACTGAAGACAGGCAGAGTGGGAAATAGTAAGGAGATAATGGAAACAATACTGGTAGGAAATGATGATTGCTAAGCCCAGGTGGTGGCAGTGGAGATAAATAAGAAGTAATAGGTTCAGGAGAGAGATTTAAATATGAAGCAGAATTATGTGCTATCGGATCAGATGTAGAATGTGAGAGAAAGGGAAACATTAAGGACAGAGCCATGGTTTTTGGGTTAAATGATTAGAAGGACAGAAATTATTTATTTTATTTTATTTTATTTATTAGACGGAATCTCACTCTGTCACCAGGCTGGACCTCAGTGGTTCAATCTTGGCTCATTGCAACCTCCGCCTCCTGGATTCAAGCAATTCTCCTACCTCACCCCCACCAAGTAGCTGGGACTACAGGCTCACGCCACCACAATGGCTATTTTTTATGTATTTTTAGTAGAGGCGGGTTTTTGCCACGTTGGCCAGGATGGCCTTGATCTCTTGACCTGACCTCATGATTCACCGACCTCAGCCTTCCAAATTGCTGGGATTACAGGCGTGAGCCACCACGTCCAGCCCAGAAACGGTTTTAACTGAGATGAGAAAGACTGCAGGACGATCAGGTTTGAGGAAGAATCTTAGGAAATTTATTTCAAACATGTTTAAATATCCAGGTGGAGATGTTGGTTAGACAAATGGATATGTAAGTTTTGAGTTCAGGCTAGAGATAGAAATGTGGGAGCCACAAGTACAGAGATGATATTTAAAGTCATGACACTAGATGAGAGGAAGTTAATGAAGAAAAATAAGATATCTAAGAACTGTGCTCCGTGGAACTACAATATGTAAACGTCAGGAAATGATATGGATGATTCAGAAAATAGATTGAGAAGGTACAGCCAGAAAGATAGAGAAAAACAAAATAAAATGTCGTATCCTGAAAGCCAGGTGAAGGAAATGTTTCAAGACAGCTTGATCAAATAGGCCAACTTCTGCTAATTGCTCTGATATTATGAGGATTAGTAAATGAATATTAGAGTTAACAATGGAAAGTTGTCATTGACTTTGATGAGAGCAGTTTTGGGTAAAATAATAAAGATAAAATCCTTCCTTGAGTGGAATCAGGAGAAAATGAGGATCAAAATGAAGCAACTAAATCTCACCCTCCACCCCCAGCACACACACACATATGGAGAGAGAAAACAACAACAACCACCACCAGAGCAAAAAAGACAAAATATATAAAACAATGACATTCAAGACACTTAGCATTAGACAACGAAGGATACTAATCTCTGAGAGATAGGAAATAAATGAGGTCAACTCTGTGATTGCCCCAAAGTCCTGGCTTGGGAGAGTTTCTAAGCTATAGCCAAGGCAGTGGGAGCCCAGCAGGAGCCCAGCAGATCCCTTGATTTGAGAGGGAGATAAGAATCCAATGAGAACAAGGTGGCTACAACACAGAGAATTGAGTACTGCAGAAGAGAGGGCTGAAGAGGGACCTTGTTGAATTTTCATCTGAGTAGCAATCAGTCCATGAATGTGAGGAAACTATCAGAGGAAAATTACCAGAAAAGATTAAAGGAAACCCAGTAGTAACACAGGGCCATAATAGTGACTGTACCTACCAGCCAAAGACTGGAAATCCACAGACTGGAAAAAGGACAATGTATAGAGTACTCAGAAGGATCTTGCCTCAGTAGTGGTGGAAAAATAAATTCATGAAATACCATTAAATGCTTACAATAGAAAAGAAGAAAGGTTTCAAATCAATGACCTTAGTGTCTATCTTAAGAAACCAGGGAAAGAAGAGCAAATTAAATCTAAAGCAAGCAGATGAAAGAAAATAGTAAATATCAAAGTGGAAATCAATAAAATAGAAAGCAAAACAAAAACAACAACAAAAAAAACCTGAGAATATTAAGGAAACCAAAAGCTAATTCTTTGAAAAGATAAAATTGAAAAACGTATAGCCAGACTGACCAGGAAAAAAAGAGAGAAGGTAGAAATTTACCAACATCACAAACAAGAGGCGACATCACTACAGATTTTATATATATTTAAAGGATGATAAAAACTTTGTAGCAATAAATTTGGAAACTTAGATGACATGGACGAACTCTTTGAAAGATACGAACTGCCAAATTCATTCAAAATGAAATAGATGGGCTGAGTAGCCATATACTTATTCAGGAAATTTAATTTCTAGTTTTAAAATTTTAACTTGTAGTTTTTAATAAGTTAAATTTATTTTATAATGTGAAAGTTGAATTTCTTCCGGTAAACTACAGTTGCTTAACTAATGAGTTCTACCAAATATTAAGGAGGAAATAATAACAATTCTACACAAACTATTCCAGAAAACCAAAGAGGAGGCAATACTTCCTTCTCATTCTCTGAGGATTAAGACATTTAAGCAGGTGCTGCACTGATTTAAAATATTAAAAAATTGAAAAAGACAAAGGTATTAAAAGAAAAAAACTATACAGACACAGATATAGGTAGATATATATCTTATGACCATAGATGCAAAAACACTTGAAATCAGAAAATATAACAAGAATAATATATCACAGATCATAATAGTAATATGTGAAATATATTACATAGTATGATTATGTATTTTGGCACAATATATTGTTACATATAAAGTGAGAGACGTGTGACTCTTCCTTTCTCTTAAACCTTTAGAGGCCTTTGTAGGGTTTCCTAACTGTCCTCATTTCAACATTACTGTATCTCAGAAAATAGGAAGGCCTGAGGAGAGAGGGAGACATGAGGGAACCACTGGTTGGTGGAGCAGTCAGAACACACACATCATTTATCAACTCCAGCCTGGGGTACGGGAGTGAAATCCTGTCTCAAAAAACAACAAAATCTATTCTTTTTAAAGACATGTTGATAGGTAAAGATACCAAAGACTTATTACTGAAGATCAAAAGAGAAATTATTGAAGAGCAAAATCACAATGATATTTACATAGGACTTGGATCATATTTATGTAAAATGTTAAAACCTCTGTATATATACATGTTTGTGTACAAACTGTATGTTGATCTGCAGATAATTGTTTGCAGTCATATACAGTTCAATATTGGAGGTTGCAGGAGAAGAAATGGAGATTTGGGAGCTCAAAAGAGACTTTTCAGGTTTTCTCTTGTACTTTTTTGCCTTACCTTCTTTTCAGTATTGTATCAGCAAAAGTAAATCAGTAAACAGTTGACCCAGACAATGTAGGCATTCTAGGCACTGACTCCCTGCACCATGGAAAATCCACATGTAACTTTGACTCCCTCAACATTTTACTAATAGCTTACTATTGACCAGAAGCCTAATCAGTACATGAACAGCCAATTAACATATATTTTGTAAGTTATATGCATTACATAATATATTCTTGTAATAAAGTAACCTAAGGAAAAGAAAATCTTATTAAGAAAATCATTGGGAAGAGAAAATACATTTACAGTAGTGCATTATGTGTATCGGTCCTGTAAGTTTCCATCTTCTGCTTCCAACATGAATCATCTGTCTGAAATAGCAAAATACCTGCAGCTGCAGACCTCAATCTCTGGTGCACACCAAGCGGTTCAAGTCATGACTTTTCTCTGCTTCTTGGGAGCACTTCCAGCATCACTAGTGGTACTTAGTATGGATGCCATGGTGTCATTCAAGGTTTACAGGATCGCACTAAACATGATGTAAATAAAATATGCAAGAACCTCAAGGGATCACGTTTTGCTGTGATACACAATTTACTTGAGAGATAAACCACTCATTAGGAGATGATTATCATCACACAGCGAGTGGATACTCACAACCCTGGAGCTCACCACAACAGCAACAGGAGGCAGCTAAAAAATTACTATAGAAGTACAATACGCCGTACAGTTAATTTTATGCAGTTATAATTTAACACTGCATCTTTACATTTCTCTCAACTTCTATGCGCCATGCATCGTTTGTGTTTGTATGTGTTTGTTTTGATAAATTTAAACTTCTTGTAACAGATTTCTGTATATTTTATGGTAGTAAATGATAAAATAGTGTCTACATATATTTTATACATTCGTGACATACCTACCATTTTCTTAATTTTTGGATATTTCTAGACTACAATGTTTATATGAAAGTCTTTTTCAAATTGTTGCAAATCTCCAAAAAGTTTTCCAATATATTGATTGAAAAACATCTGCATATAAGTGGACCTGTACAGTTCAAACCCGTTTTGTTAAAGGGCCAGTCATATATACTATATAAGTAGAGTTTAAAGAAAAAACAATAATAGCCTGTACCCACCAACCAACTTAATCATTATAACCTGACTTCTCTGCGGGTTCTTTGTGCTCTACTAAATCCATGTGTGGAAATTACCCTAGAGGCAAAGGGATACATGCACACTGCCAGGCAAGTGTGATGGCTGTTTTATATCACATTATATTATTTTCATTATCGTTACCTTTTTTTCAAGGATGGGTTTGAACTATATGGAAAGTATGTGTATATGGTTTAATGTGAGTGCTCTATGATTCAACTTATTATTGAAATAAACAGCAGCAACAATATTATTCCTTTATATTCACATAGCCTCATTCACAATGTTATGGTCTCAGTTGTCTATTGTGTGAATATGGGAAAAGCTACAATGAAAAAGCAGCACCAGGACCAGCCACCACTACAAGAAGGTTTAAAAAAAAGTGCTAATGTCATAAAAATGTGTGTTACTGCTATTTACATTTTGCTAAATTTAATATCTAGATATAAAAATATTACATTGCAAACTAAGTGGTGATATCAAAAACCAGAAAAGAAAAAAAATAGGGTAGCACTGCAGATTTCTCTAGACTTTAAAGAAAATACTTGCAGACTTACAGACTCAAAATTGGAAATGAGAATATGATATTAGTCAGGATATAGTAAGCCATATTAATGAAAAAGTGTTAGAACAGATTGAGAGGTCAGCATATCAAGCCTTCTCCAAGATGTGGTCGGTCTCATACAACATTGGATGTGCGGCGCCTGTGGGGTTGAAGAGCTTTGGCCACCTCTTCACCACCTCCAAACCCTGAAGCCCCGTAACAGGGTTGGGAGAGCCTGTGGTTGCAAGTAAATTCCAGAGCCATGATGCAGCCTGGCATCCCTTGGACTCACTCCACATAATCCCAACACACGGTCCCTCAGAATCCTCAGAAAATAGAAAAGGAGGTTCTGAAGTTACTAAAAGAAGAAAAGGGTGATTAAAGTGACAACAGATACTAGGAAGGTGGGCCTTGAAAGAATATCAAATTATGGTAGACATTTCCAAAATTTTGAATATTACAATCAATAACGAGTTTTTAAATAAACTTGTCCAAGATACCATCATTTCTAGAAGCCATGGAAGTGATTAACTGGAACTTGCAGATCATGTATGAGTTTCATAGGAAATATTTCAGAAAGTTATGTAATTAAGGTTTTAAACAATCCTCCTCTTCTACAGACCAAGGACTGGCGAGCTAAATGGTTTGGAATTTCTAACTAATTTTGCTAATGTGGTACAGAATAATACAGAGTTTATTTGTGCTGAGTTGTTTATATTAACAGTAACAACAGTAAGAACTTTGCAGGGAGTGAGGGCAGAAAGTTTCATCTGTAGAACCAGTGCCATGTTGACAATTGGAATTACCTGGGATTCAGTAGTTCACTTTATCGGGATCACTAATATCCAGTATTGATTATCTGGAATTCAGTGGTTTCACAGCAGCCCTTTTCAAGGGTAGACTGCAGTCAAAGTTGATGTCCCAAACAGAAAGGCTTCAAAACACATTGAGATTTTTCATTTAGAAAATTATCCACCTGAGTGCAGTCTGTGTGTAAGGGTTACCTAGCCTTTACTATTATCATATTCTATAACAGGCACAGGCGAGAGCAACCATGCTGTGACCCGCAGTCCCCAGCTTATAGTGATGCAAACAGTTTTTGTGCTAGACACAAGGATGATTTTATGCTGGTGCAAGTAGGATCTTTAGGTGATAACTCCATCTGCGATCAGTGTCACAGTGCTCTTGGACACAAACCCAAGGATTGTGATAAATCAGTACTGTGGAGAAGGGCGGAGAACCCATATGGATACCCCCAGTCTGAGGCCATCTGCTGCTCCAAACTTTGCTTAAAATGGCAGAAAGTGAAGGCTGCTGGTGGGGAAATGAGACATAAAGAAAATATATTGTTTGGAGGGTGCTTCAGGGATTTCTCTCCCCAGGAAAATGAAAGTGAAGCCTTTTATTATGGTGTCCCTTAAAAGTCTGCTTTAAAATTGATAAACATCTATTTTCTGGGGCTATGGGTTTGGAAACTCGAAATTCTCCAAGGATTAGAGTGTATGTGATTTTGACTGTAAGTAAGAAACTGAGATAAATACCCAAATTCTATGTATACTACACACCTGTTTAAGAGAAAGTGAGAATGGGAATTTTAGATTACATGTTATGCTTAGTTGTTTATAAAGAAATCTATGACTGCTGATTTTCTGGGGCATATATATTTATCACTTATTATTTAGTGACAGGTGCTGGATAATTTGATTAAATGTTCCTAAATCTTATGACACAGATGAGAAGTTACATTCAGAGATATCAAAAAATTAAATACCACTCTTTATATTTCATACAACTATTTGTATTTCTACCTTTGAAGCTAAGTAAGCTTTCACAAGACGTGAAATTTCTAGGAAGTAAGGACACTTTCCCCATTTTGTAAACATGGTTCAGTCAAAATTATGTGACTCCTATGTTGATTCTAACATAACTCTCAACATATTATGCCATGAAGAGAGAAGGGCTTCTGAAGTGCTACCAAAAATAAGCAGTGGAAAGAGTAGTAGCATTTACTCTATAGTGGATGATGAGATTGGAAGAAGGCCTTGAAGAGATGACCCTAATGGCCTTATGCAAAGTTTCAAACATGCACATCGGGGCATTGCTGCTTAAATTGATATGTTTAATCAGTAACAAAGGACACGTGGACATTCTCAGTATGTGAGGCCAGCATCCATTCTACAACAGCTATGTACAGGCAGATCGCCAGATGCCTTGGTGCTTTTCATTTCTGAAAGTTACCATCAGCACCAAAGGCAATATTGACCCACAGCATCTATATGAATCATTGGGATATCCACATGCCATGCTTCCAGGTGGGCACAGTCCATCAGGTCATATTTTGATAACGATTATGGTGTTCTTTAAGTTTTATGGATATAATGTTAAAGGTTGTCATCCTACCCACTTCAAAAACACTATTCTCAGAGCTTCCAGTTCTATGTGGAAAGACTCATTTTGGCTTCGAGAGTTCACTTTTGGAGTCTCTTTAGGGGTCACACAAACAATATCTATCTACACCATGTTTTAAAATGTGCACACTTGTGACATTATTATGATGTCACAAACCTGTATCTTTTTGTAGATTTAAGTCCAAGAAATATTTGCAAGGCGCACACAAACAAATCCCGATAATTTCAAAAATCTTCAGAAATCCCACTCGGGGCTGCTGAAGGTGAAATTTCACCCAGGCTATAATTTTCCCATACTGCACTCCAGGGCCAGTGGAGAGCCTTCTACTTTACCAAACCTGTTCTGAAATTCCCCAGCATATCAAGGGCAACCTCAGGAATAAATAGCACTGCTCAGCAAGAACCTGAAGCACAGTGGAAGTGAATGTGGTACTGAGATTTATGAAGTTTGGCATTTAAAAGAAACTTCCATGGACCTCTTTAGTGATCTTCGTGACCACACCTAAGCCATAAGCAAGAGGCTTCCAGCTTTCCCAGATGTATGAGACTCTACGCCAGAAAACACAAATGTCCTGAGGATTATCACCCTGCAGGGGATTTGCTTGAATCCCCAGCAGATGTAATAGAAGCCCACAGGAGACAGACTGCCAAGCCATTTTTTATTTCACGGGGTTATAAGGTTGCCCAACAGTTAAATCTTTCCAACATCGCCTTAGTGAAGATACATGTAGAGCTTGACCACTTCCTGTTGTCTCTTTCTTATGCTATGTCCTGGTGCCAATTCATAAATGACTATACCTCTATGATTTGTTGGAAGGGTGATTTTTTTGGAATCACTTGCCTAATAGAGAAGAGGGCTAAAACTGTCATTGCCTACTTTAATTCAACATTCATTCACCATGAAGTATAATTTACTTGATTGCTTAAATTAATATGTTTAATCAGTAACAAGGAATTCCTTTATTTTAGCAACACAGAACAGAGACTGGAACCATTCTGGAGCTGATAAGCTGGCTGAATTGAGTAGGGGATTTGTTCCTCAGGTATATATTGCAGAGACTACCTCTGGGGACCTCGATCCATCAGGGCTAATGTTCTTCCCTGTCTCAGAAGCATTACACAGAAAGCTAGAACAGTACCAAAATCAATGTTGATGTCTTAAGGAACTCATGCTTGTTTACTTCCTCAAAAAGGCAGGTAAATATAAAGACATTTTTAAAAGAGCAGTCTGTGGTTTGAACAATTGAGACAGACCATGTGAAAAAACATCAGTGAGCTGTCTACAACAAACATAGTTTGATGGCTTTAAGACACTTTCTTCCTGCTGAGATTACAGTAGTCTGTGACAACACCCCTTTTCGAAAAACTGAATAAGCCCTCTAAGCTGGGAAGGATGGAGCTGCCTGTGTGAGTGTGTGCAGTGTAATTGTGAATGTTCAGAGCAAGAGCCCATGACAACAATAAATTAAAAATAAAATCCCACAAAGTATGACATCTCTGAATCTCAGCCTCCTTAATATGGTTCAAAATGTATTTTGCAGGCTAAGGGAAACCGTGCCATCATAAGAAAAAGTCATGGTTCTTTTTCAAAATGCTTGGGACTAATTACAGGTAACACTGGCCCCACAGATGTCCACGAACCAAGCACTATTTTTTTCTGTAACCTTGTGTGATGCTGCCGTAGTCTACAAGGGTACCTGTGCTGATTGTATTCATTTGCTGGGGCTGCCATAGTAAATTACCATGAAGTGGATGGCTCAAAAGAGCAGAAATTGATTCTCTTGCATTTCTGGAGGCCCTGAGTCTGAAATCAAGGTGCCAAGAGGAATTCCATAGCCCCTAAGAGAGAACCCTTCCTTGACTCTTCCGACTTTTGGTTGCTCCAGGCATTCCTTGGTTCCTGGCAGCGTAATCTAATCCTAACCTTCATAACAATAGAATAATCCATAATTCTAATCTTCATTTTTTTAAAGACCTTCTCTATGTGTCTTCTCCTTCTGTCTCTCATAAGGACACCATCACTGAATTGAAGAGCCAACTCAAACTAGGATGATCTCATCTCAAGATCTTTACCTTAATTACATCTGCAAAAGACTCATTTCAAATAAGATCACATTCTGAGATTCTGTGTGAGCGTATCTTTTGGTGGCCACAATTCAACCCACTGCAGTAGACCTAAACACAGCTGCATGAACACAAGCTGCACAACTGCTTATGCCTCCCTGGAGGCTCATGACTGTCGTTCCTTTGAGACGATGTTATAAGTACATTCCCACAGGGAACTGCTACTGTATATTCCTGAATCCATGTGGCAGAGTCATGTCTTGCTATGTGGTGGGAAGCCCAAAACTTTTGGAATTACTTCTGCAAATATCCTGACAGGGAAAAAGCATGTTTTCGGGTGTCTTTGATGATCTAGTTTTTGTAGTCCTTGAGATTGCCCTCAATGTTCTAAAGGGAAACATCCCCCAGATAGTACACTGATTTCAGATTTTGGAAATAATGCAAGAATGACCAAAGATTTGGGTAGTACTACAGCCCCCTTAAAACCACAAAATGTCCATGGGGCAAGAGGAAGGTTTTTTGCATCCCAAAGCTTAGCCCACCTTTGCTTTCAACCCCTGACCGTCAGTGATGAAGGGTCCAGAGAAGTTGTGTTTAGCGAAAAACTAAAGAATATACCTGCTGATGAAAATATGGTCACCATCATTACCCATATCATACGGATAGGAGCATTTAAAAAGCCTTAAATACTCTGAGTGTCTGAAAAAAACTTTTAAGAAAAGATACGAGTCTGTACTTCAACAAAGCTCTATGTTTCACACCAGAGTAAACAAGAAAAGGAGACTACACCTTTTTTTGAACTGAGAGATCCATCAACCAACTTTTACCTAACCCAGCATAAATCAACCATATAAAAAAATACTGCTTCTGAACAAGAGGAAGAAAAAGAGAGCTGCTTCTGAACAAGATGAAGCAGGTATAGAGGTTAATGTATGGCCAGAAGGACCATTAGAATGCAATAGAAAGCACAAAGCTGCTACCCCTGACAGCAGGGACTTGGTCTGTTTGCCAAACAGTTGAGCACAGCTAAGCAACACCCTTAAGGGTGGGAGATATTTATGAGACTCTTATCAGAACTAAACTTTCTATTTGATATCTTGAGGAAACATGCTCAGAGATATCAGCTGGAGCAGATGAAAGAAATCACCAGGCAACATTCTTCTCAGCAAAAATGCCCAGTACATTGGCTCCAAGAAAGTGAAAGATTATCCTGATATAGGTATATCAGAACTAAATATTTTGAAGAAAAAGAAAACATGACTTGCTTTGTAAAAAAAAAAAAAATAGAGTTTTCTTAAAAATAAGGGTTTTATAAGCATTCTGCTTGCCCTCCTTAAAAGGGAAAAATAAGAGGTGACAAAGGGCAGGGGAGAGAAAAAGGAGAATCTAAGCCTCAGGGCAGGGTGGTAAAGTGGGTGATATTGGGCTGATCACAGCAAGTGCTGTGGGGCTGGGCTCATGATGGACATATAGCAGAGGTCATAAACTTTTTCTGTTAAAAACAAGATAGTAAACAGTTCAGGTTTTTCAAGGCCAGATAGTCTCTGTTGCACTACTCAATTCTGACATTGCAGAATGAAAGCAGTCATCAATCACACATAAACACATAGCTGTGGCCGTGTCCCAGCAAAACTTTATTTACAAAAACCAGATACGGCCCATCCATATTCACGTAGAGAAGGGATAATAAATATCATTCATGGAGTAAAAAAAAAATCAGAAACAGATTCTATATTATCAATTACAGCAATTTTTAATGTGCATATTCACAGATGGCCAAACACTTCACGGTCCATCTGTTGGTAAGCAGTGAATGGAGACAACATTTAAAATGTTGCCCCATATCTGGATGTTTCAGTTATATGGCAGTAAAATGTAACTCTCCATGTTTATATGCAGTGAAATAATGTATTCCATCTCTGAGTGACATCTATGACAGCATCCAAAATACTACAGGTGACCATGTTAACACTGTCGGCAAAACTCTGGTGAACCAGTATCTGCCCGCAGTTCCTCATACTAGACAGAGAGCAGTGTTCTGGGAAGAGGAGACTGGACTACTCAGCGGCTGGTCTAATGGCAAAATGTGTGATCTTGGCTTTACTCGTCATGGTTCTCAGAGAGCACTTGTTCCTTTCTGTGTTATTCCCTAGCCTACAAGGGAGTCACCTCCTGATTAAGTTCCTGGGTTCCCCACCCACATCCAGAGGCCCTAAGTCAATACCATAATCTTTAAAGTCAGGAGAATTTTTATAATAATCCCCACCAATGGTGCCATTATCCATGGATGACAGAACCCAGCACAAGTTATGTTAGCAACTGCCTTTGGAATGGATTTTCCTGTTACATTCTTGCCTTCCCTGAGACACGCTGAACACTTTCCTACCTTCCCAGTCCACCAGGTACACAGCATTGGCTGGGAACAGAACTCCAGCAAGACCTCAACGTACAGCAAGCACCACCAGGGTCTCTCAGCAAACAGGGAAGCTGAAACGATGTACAGTTTATAGAGTTTATGGGTAACATCTATACTACTTAGCAGTACTATGTAGTCAGTGTGAAGGTTCAAAAAGTGGAAATATCTACCTCTAGCAGTGAAATATGAATGTTTCTTAATGTCCTCATTTCCTCCTTGCTTTGCTATGTATTTCTGGTTACCAGCAGCATCTTTGTAAAATTTACCTTCTTGTCTATCAGTAGGCTTTTACTGCATCACAAGCTTCCTAAAACTTAGTGGCTTTTAAACAACATTGATTATTGTCATGATTGGGTTAGTCCTTTGAATGGTTCAACTGGCTTGGGCTAGCTTGGCTCATTATTGCAGTCAGCCAGTGGCTCAGTGAGGACTGGATGGTCAAGGATGATCTCATACGCTGATGGCTGGCAGGCTGGTTGCTCCAGGGGACCTCACTGGAACAACGGCTGGGACCACTGGAGTCTTTCTCCACATGGCCTTTCATCCACTAGAGGCCCAGGCATGGCTGTTCACACAGTGGTCAGAGATGGCAAATCTAATGTGCAAGCATTTTCTTCAAAGCTTACTTGATTTCCTGTGCTAATGTCCTATTGGCCAAAACAAGTCCCATGTCAAAGGCCAGAGTCAGTGAGGGTGAGGATGTAGGAGACATTACAAAATTGGGAACCACTTCTGCAACAATTTACTCACCCTGGAAGATGTGAGAGGGTGAATGCTCACTGCAGTTGATTTGAGTGCAAGTTTCATGAAGACCCTCATGATTTGGCTGGTCTTACTGATGGTAGTGACATGAGTGTAGGTCAGGATTACACAACTTCCCTGTACATGTCAGCTTGTCACCCTTTTCTGTGAACGGAAAACAAGAGCAGTTTTTAGCCTCAGGTCATCATGATTTTGGAGAGCATAAAATTCAAATGTTTTCCAATCATAACTATATGAGTTGTATCTTTTAAAGGTCCAAATCCAACTTGGTATTTTTGAACTTCAATGTACAAATGTCATTTGCACAAATCATATTAAAATTTACTTTTTTAAAAAAATTAAATAAAACCTGTTGCTATGGACTGAATTGTGCCATCCTAAAATTCCTAAGTTGAATCCCTAATCTGCAATGTGATGGTATTTGGAGAAAACTAGATGGTAATTGGAGTCTTTGGGATCTAATTAGGTTTAGGTGAGGTCATGAGGGTGGGGCTCTTATCATGGGATTAGTGGCCTTATAACAAGAGACACCAGAGAGACTCCATCTATGCTATTTTGTTATGACAGCCTGAGCTGAGTGGAATAATTTGCTCATCTTGAGGTCTCCTCTCTTCCTCTTTTGGTGTCCACTATGAAGTCTGAAAAAGTTAACTTGTTCACTTTTGGATTTTTGCTCTTCTGAGGCATAAATATCCTAAGTTTCATCGGGATTCTTGAAACTCACCCCTTTATTTTCTATTTCTTTCTTTTCTATATTTTTAATGTGTGTGACTTTTTAAGTATGCACCAACACATCTTCCCAGGATTATTTTTAATGCTTTTAGTGACCTCAAAACCTTTTCTTTAAAAAGGCATTACCTTCTACAGGCAACAATAATTTACTGTACATTGCAAAAAACTAAAATGGTATAATTGGATTGTCTGTAACACAAAGGTAAATGCTTGAGGTGATGGATACTCTGTTTTTTACCCTGATGTGATTATTATGTTTTGCATGTCTGTGTCAAAGTACCCCATGCACCCCATAAATATATACAAAATATATACACCTACCATGTACCCACAAAAATTTAAAATTTAAAAAAATAAACCAAATAAGTAAAAAATAAAAAGAAATGACCTTAAGGTAACCAATTTGTCTTGGTTTGCCTAGAACTTTTCTAATATTAGCACAGAAATCCCTACACATGAGGACACCCCTAGGTAGCCAACAAGCACGGATGGCTGGTCACCCTGCATGCCCTTCAAAACAAGCCTCCAAATGAGCCCCACACATATTTACTGTTCCATGAATATCTGTGAATCCAAAATTCTATTTAGAAAGCAACATTTTTTTTCTATTAAATAGCTCATCTTTCTCAAAATACAACTCTCAATAATACATGTTGGTCCTGCTCAGCCTTTATTGTGATGCTGCTGCTGCTGCTGCTGAAAGGATGGTTGCTTACCAGCTATGGTGAGAAGTGTGAAAAGTGAGGCTCTCACCATGTCATAGCTCCTGGCTCATGTGTTGTTGGTGATGAGACGTGCCTCAGCCAGGACATACCTCATCGGTGGCACAGCATGATTTCCAGCCATCTGATGCTGCATCATAAATATGTGGATATGCAGAGGATTAAATCTCATACAGCTAGGATGCTGGTAGACTCCACATCTGTAGTTACACTCAGTAACAGGACCAGAGTGTCCCTGATGACTATATAACAGTGACCCCAGCAGGCTTTAGAGGCACCACAGGGTGGGCTCAGAACAAAGTTTAGCATGAGGTCAGTTTATAGTTTAGCTTAATTTTATCTACTCATTCACATTTTGTACCAAATTTTTGTTCCCCATTCTTGTGCCCTTGTTTGAACTAACATGTTCAGGGAGTATGTATCATGTTCTGGGATGCTCTAGGCAGGAGTCAGCACACTTTTTCTATAAATAGCAAAATAGTGAGTATTTTAGGCTTTCTGGGCCATATGAGCTCTGTTACAACTATTGAACTCTGCCATTGTAAAGCCAAAGCAGACACAGGCAATACATAATGAATGGGTATGATTGTGTTCCAATAAAACTTTATTTATAAAAACAGGCAGTAGGCAAAATTGTGCCTGTGGGCTGTAGCTTGCCAACTTGTAGTCTAGTGAAACAATTGTAGTCAGATGCAGAGTTCTGAAGCAAACAAATGTTAAAGTATTTTTGGGGATTGTAATAGAGTTTTATCCACTGGACTGCTAAAGGTTTCAAATCATTATGATCTTGATCTAATTGTTCAACTTTGGGGGCCACTCCAGAAATTTCACTAACACATTGCCACACTTCTTGACCAGGGGCTTTTGGGAGCGTTGAGTGCAGATCTTCTGAAGCTCATCTGGGTTAAAAAACAAAAGCCTCTCTGTACCTCTTTGAGTGTATAAACTGAGCAGAACCCACATTAAAATCTTTTGCCAGGCTGGTGCAGTGGCTCATGCCTGTAATCCCAGTGCTTTGGAAGACCATGATGGAAGGTCAGGAATTCAAGACTCCATCTCTACAAAAAACTTTTTTAGTTAGCTAGGTGTGTTAGTCCACTTCGTGTTACTATAAGGGAATAACTGAGGCTAGGTAATTTATAAAGAAAAGAGGTGTCTCTGATTCTGCCAGCTGGACAAGAAGCATGATGCTGGCATCGGTTCAGCTTCTGGTGAGGACTTGGAGAGCTTTTACTCATGGCGAAAGGCAAGGGAAGCTGGCGTGTCACATGGTGGCAGAGGGAGCAGAGAGAGAGGAGAAGGTTGTGGGCTCTTTTAAACAACCAGCTCTCATGTGAACTAACAGAGTGAGAACTCACTTATTACCATGAGGACAGCACAATGCCACTGGTAAGGGATCTGCTCCCATGACCCAAACACTGCCCACTAGGCCCACTTCCAACACTGGGGATCACATTTTAACGTAAGATTTGAAGGGGACAAGCATTCAGACTGTATCACCGGGAGTAGTGGTGTGAGCCTATAGTCCTAGCTACTTGGGAGGCTGAGGTAGGAGGATTCCTTGAGCCCTGGAATTTGAGGTTGAAGTGAGTCATGATCACACCACCACACATTCCAGCCTAGGCAACACAGTGAGACCCTGTCTCTTAAAAATATATATATTTAGCCAGAATAAACATCTCATCTGAATGTTGCTCTAACACTTTTCAAATTTTGCCTTTAACTTAAAGCTTCTCATTTCTTCAACTGGTGCATAGTGGGCCTTGCCAATTGTTCTCGTGTCTGGTGCCATGCGTAAAAATGTCCCAAGCCTCTTGGGAATTTGCCTCAATAACATCTAGGGACCTGGGAGGGTTGACTAGCAGGCTGAGTGTTTGTAGTCAATCATAAAATCTTGAAGGCCACTTGATATGGTTTGACCGTGTCCCCACCCAAATCTCATCTTAAATGGTAGCTCCCAAAATTCCCACATGTTGTAGGAGGAACCCAGTGGAAAATAATTGAACCATGGGGGTGCTTTTCCCCATACTGTTCTCATGGTAGTGAACAAGTCTCATAAGATCTGTTGATTTTACAAGAGGTTTCCCCTTTTGATTGGCTCTGATTCTCAGACATGCCTTTTGCTTTGCTTTCCACCATGATTGTAAGGCTTCCCCGGCCACTTGGAACTGTGAGTCCATTAAATCTATTTTTCTTTATAAATTACCCAGTCTCAGGTATGTCTTTATCACCAGCATGAAAACGGACTAATATACCACTTAAACTCACCCATTTTAAGTGTCAGGGTCTTGGTAAATCATTCGACAATCTCTACCTTAACTGAATCATTGTGAACAAAATGGACTCATTATATAAAGGCTTTTTACAACTCACACTTTTAGAAATGTTGAAACCTAGCCTCTGTTCAATTTCTCATCCCTTTCCTCAAAATGTTACAAAATAAAAGAAACCTCCATTTTGGCTGCCAGTGGCTCCCGCAAAATAATAAATTTCTTTTAATAGTAACTTCCTTTTAACATGTGCCACAGTTGTGTTAGGAAACTTTGTAATAAAAATAAGCATCTTTAGTCACCTAAGTTAACTCTAGGGGAAAAGCACCTATTTATCACATGAAGGAAGGTTTTTTTCAGAGAAGACCCATCTTGGGGACATGTCCAGACAAGCTCCAGTGCGGTTGCTTTGGGCAGGTGGCTCCCCAGGGAAGTATACTCTACCACAGCTCTGCTGTAATGATCTTGCAGAATGCTCCCATAACATCTGCCAAAACATCAAACTGAGCTGTGAAATTGTTGCAAACTCCTGTACGAGTTTGTCTATAAACAGTCCAGATTTGCTATCATTAAATTAACAGCTTCCCTAGTAAAACACAACATCTGTATCAGCCCCAGCAGAGCAGGTATTTTGAGTTTGTCTTCTCCTCCTCACTAGGTGCCAGGTAAAGCAGTTCTGAGCCCCAGATTATATGGCCATCCACCAGAAGGTAGAAATGACCTGCTCAACCATGGTGAGCAGGGGATGGTGGAGGCTGATGGTCCATTCACACTGTCAAACATACTTAGTTTCTTACTTTCTTGGTCAGCCATAAAACCTTAGCATAGAAAAGGAAATGACATGAAATAAAATGAATTCCTACAAAAAGTTAAGCCAATCCTATTAATACATAAAACCCACCTCAACTGGAGTTTCCTGCACACCAGCTTTACTGATGACAACAAAGTCCCAGATAATAATTTGTTGCACAGTCAGGAGCCAACCTCTTGAAACCGTATCAGCCTACTTTTCCATCTGCAGTGAATTCTGGGAGACTTTTCCTTTCTATCTCTTAGACCACTAACTCATCTTTACCCAAGCCAACTTCCCTATCTAATCTACCTGTTGTTTGCTTTTAATTGACCAGAATTCTGTCTCATTCTTGATGAGTTATGAGCCCTCTTTTGTTAATATTTTCTGTTGCATCCCCCATTAACTCCGCTTCCTCACATAGTTCTTGTGTTTTCATAATACTGGTGACTGTTTACATTAGTAGTTTTCTGAAAATTTTTGGAGATTTTGGACTGTATGCTGCTATTTTAAGTTGACAGTTTAGTTGACCACAAGTGTACTTTTATTATCCAAAGAGAATTCCTATTCACCTGTGTGTGACAAGAAATCCTGACTATGGACGGTGGTGTTTGCTGAGAGGAGGGGCCAGGCAGAGATGAGGCTGGGTGAAGTACAGGTGGCCACATGAAGAGGGAAGTGTTCTATCTCCAATCTTCCTGTCCACCAAATATTTTTCTAGGAGTCTCTATCAGAACTTTCTCTGCAGGAATTTATGCCCTGGCTTTAAGCTAGAGGCCAAAGTGCCACTTCCTCCAACTTAAAACAGAAGTTTCAAGAGGTTATTTAATCTTGTTATTGTAAAAGGAAATTAAATCTTGGGACCCCAAATGCATTAAGCCAAAGGGAAAAGTCAGGCTGGGAACTGGGTCAAGCAAACCTGCCTCCCCCTTTTTTTGTTCCTAAACAAATGGCTACAAGATGAAAAGCTACACATCTCCCCCCTATTTTGCCCACAAGGAAATTCTTGGTGAGCTGCAAGATCTTTTAAGATGTTTCTGTTTTCTGTTAAATTTCACCAGGGCAATGCAAATTGATAGCTTATCTTTATAGGCAAAGTAACCCCAGCCCATCACACACAAATGCTTATCTGATTGCTCCCCTGCCCAATTTTGTCTATGTTATCTTATGTAAAATGCAGATTTCCTTCCTCTGCCACATTTGTCTATGCCATTTTATGTAAAAGAAAAAAATGCAGATTCACTGAGCCAGATAAAGGCATGAATAACGCCCTCTTACATGAAAATTGGGTACTTCTTAATATCCCTCCCTTACCCCCTTGAATTTGGAGCCGTCAAAATCATCTTTGGAGAAAAGCATAGACCTGTCTCCTGGGTGTGTCCTTAATTTTGGCAAATAAACCTCCTAAAATGATTTGGGACTTGGCTCATTTTTCTTTACTGACATTATTAAAAGACAACTCTTGGTAAAGACATATGGGTTTGCTTTATCATTCTTTCTCTCTCTCCTCTGTGTCTCTTCCTCAATCTCTCTTTACCTCTCTCTCTCTACACATTTATAACACACATATATACATTTTGATATTTATTCAATCCTTAAAATATTTTAAAGTATTATGATCAATTTTATAGATGAAGAGCATTAATTGAAGGTTAAGAACTTAACTTGATCTAATATGAAATAAGTAGGAAACTTTGTACTACACCTTATCTACTGTCATAGAAATAGACTTTAAAATGTATTTGTATCTATTTTTAAATGATTTGCCCCAACTAGACTTTGAATTCTATTGGTCAGGATAATGGTTTATTCATTTCTGTCACTGGTGCCCAACAGGTGCCTACCAGGCTTCTAGAAGGTAGGTAAAGTTTAACACAGAGTGCGTGCCATGAGCATTGTCCTCATTTCTGCTCAGAACCAATTAATCATCATGGCTGTAGCCCTGTGGATTAGTGCCTTCATGATAGGGCCACACAACAAGACACCCATGGAGACCCTGATGTCCAGCAAGAGAGGGTGGAAGCCCAGTGGATAATTGTGCAGGAGAGCAGTAGTACCTGGCCCAGACTGATAATGATTGTGGAAACAAATGGAATACCTCGGGGAGCTCCCTCAGGATTATTGTAGGGGGCTGCAGAAAGTGAACTTTACATAAGGCAATCAGCCCCCTAAAACTTGAGAATTTACTTATTTCTAACTTTTAAGTTCAGGGGTACATGTGCAGGATGTGCAGGTTTGTGACACAGGTAGATGAGTGCCATGGTGGCTTGCTGCACTGATCATCCCATCACCTAGGCATTAAGCCCAACATCCATTAGCTATTCTTCCTGATGCTCTCCTTCCTCCCAACCCCCACCCTCCTATAGGCCCCAGTGTGTGTTGTTCCCTATCATGTACCCGTGTGCATTCAGCTCCCACTTATACGTAAGAACATGTAGTATTTTATTTTCTATGCCTGTATTAGTTTGCTGAGGATACTGGCTTCCAGCTCCATCCATGTCTCGGAAAAGGACATGATCTTATTCCTTCTTAGGGCTGCATAGCATTCCATCATGTAAAGGTACCACATTTTCTTTATCCAGTCTATCACGGATGAGCATTTAGGTTGATTCCATGTCTTTGCTATTGTGAAGTGCTATGATAAACATATATGTGCATGTTATCTTTATAACAGAATGATATATATTCCTTTGGGTGTATACCCAGTAAGGAGATTGCTGGGTCAAATGGTATTTCTGCCTCTAGGTCTTTAAGGAATTGCCACACTGTCTTCCACAATGGTTGAACTAATTTACACTCCCACATACAAAAAAGCATTCCTTCTTTTCCACAACCTGGCTAGCATCTGTTGTTTTTTGACTTTTTAATAACTGCCATTCTGACTGGTGTGAGATGGTATCTCACTGTGGATTTGATTTACATTTGTCTAATAATTAGTGATGTTGAGCTTTTTTCATATGTTTGTTGGCCATATATATGTCTTCTTTTAAGAAGTGTTTGTTCATGTCTTTTGCCCACTTTTTTTTATTATACTTTATGTTCCAGGGTACACGTGCACAACATGCAAGTTTGTTACATATATACATGTGCCATATAGGTGTGCTGCACCTGTTAACTCGTCATTTACATTAGGTATATCTCCTAATGCTATTCCTCCCCCCGTCACCCCACAACAGGCCCCGGTGTGTGATGTTCCCCTTCCTGTGTCCAAGTGATCTCATTGTTCAATTCCCACCTATGAGTGAGAACATGCGGTGTTTGGTTTTCTGTTCTTGCGATAGTTTGCTGAGAATGATGGTTTCCAGCTGCATCCATGTCCATACAAAGAACATGAACTCATCCTTTTTTATGGCTGCATAGTATTCCATGGTGTATATGTGCCACATTTTCTTAATCCAGTCTGTCATTGATGGACATTTGGGTTGGTTCCAAGTCTTTGCTATTGTGAATAGTGCCGCAATAAACACACGTGTTCATGTGTCTTTATAGCAGCATGATTTATAATCCTTTGGGTATATACCCAGTAATGGGATGGCTGTGGCATTTCTAGTTCTAGATCCTTGAGGAATCACCATACTGACTTCCACAATGCTTAAACTAGTTTACAGTCCCACCAACAGTGTAAAAGTGTTCCTATTTCTCCACATCCTCTCCAGCACCTGTTGTTTCCTGATTTTTTAATGATCGCCATTCTAACTGGTGTGAGATGGTATCTCATTGTGGTTTTGATTTGCATTTCTCTGATGGCTAGTGATGATGAGCATTTTTGCATGTGTCTGTTGGCTGCATGAATGTCTTCTTTTGAGAAGTGTCTGTTCATATCCTTTGCCCACTTTTTGATGGAGTTGTTTTTTTTCTTGTAAATTTGTTTGAGTTAGTTGTAGGTCTTGGATATTAGCCCTTTGTCAGATGAGTAGATTGAAACAATTTTCTCCCATTCTGTAGGTTGCCTGTTCACTCTGATGGTAGTTTATTTTGCTGTGCAGAAGCTCTTTAGTTTAATTAGATCTCACTTGTCAAGTCTGGCTTTTGTTGCCATTGCTTTTGGTGTTTTATACATGAAGTCCTTGCCCATGCCTGTGTCCTAAATGATATTGCCTAGGTTTTCTACTAGGGTTTTTATGGTTTTAGGTCTAACATTTAAGTCTCTAATCCATCTTGAATTAATTTTTGTATAAGGTGTAAGGAAAGGATCCAGTTGCAGCTTTCTACTTATGGCTAGCCAGTTTTCCCAGCACCATTTATTAAATAGGGAATCCTTTCCCCATTTCTAGTTTTTGTCAGGTTTGTCAAAGATCAGATGGTAGATGTGTGGTATTATTTCTGAGGGCTCTGTTCTGTTCCATTGGTCTACATCTCTGTTTTGGTATCAGTATCATGCTGTTTTGGTTACTATAGCCTTGTAGTATAGTTTCAAGTCAGGTAGTGTGATGCCTCCAGCTTTGTTCTTTTGGCTTAGGATTGTCTTGGCAATGCGGGCTCTTTTTTGGTTCCATATGAACTTTAAAGTAGTTTTTTCCAATTCTGTGAAGAAAGTCATTGGGAGCTTGATGGGGATGGCATTGAATCTATAAATTACCTTGGGCAGTATGGCCATTTTCACGATATTGGTTCTTCCTATCCATGGAAGGAAGGAATGTTCTTCCGTTTATTTGTGTTCTCTTTTATTTCATTGAGCATGATTTGGCTCTCTGCTTGTCTGTTATTGGTGTATAAGAATGCTTGTGGTTTTTGCACATTGATTTTGTATCCTGAGACTTTGCTGAAGTTTCTTAGCAGCTTAAGGAGATTTTGGGCTAAGGTGATGGGGTTTTCTAAATATACAATCATGTCATCTGCAAACAAGGACAATTTCACTTCCTTTTTTCCTAACTGAATACCCTTTATTTCTTTCTCTTGCCTGATTGCCCTGGCCAGAACTTCCAACACTATGTTGAATAGGAGTGGTGAGAGAGTTTTGCCCACTTTTTAATGGGTTGTTTTTCTCTTGTAAATTTAAGTTCCTTATAGTTGCTGTATACTAGACCTTTGTCAGATGAATAGATTGCTAAAATTTTCTCCCATTTGGTAGGTTCCCTGTTCACTCCGATGATAGTTTCTTTTACTGCGCAGAAGCTCTTTTGTTTAATTAGATCCCACTTTGTCAACTTTTGCTTTTGTTGCTATTGCTTTTGTCTTTTTTGCCATGAAATCTTTGCCTATGTCTATGTCCTAAATGATACTATCTAGATTTTCTTCTAGGTTTTCTATAGTTTTGGAATTTACATTTAAGTCTTTAATCCCTCTTGAGTTAATTTTTGTATAAGATGTAAGGAAGGGGTCTAGTTTCAACTTTCTGCATATGGCTAATTCTCCCAGCACCGTTTATTAAATAGGGAATCCTTTCCCCATTGCTTGGTGATGTCAGGTTTGTTGAAGATGAGATGGTTGCGGGTGTGTGGTCTTATTTCTAGGTTCTCTGTTCTTTTCCATTGATTTGTGTGTGTCTGTCCACATATTGGTCTATATGTCCATAGTATTGTGCCAGTACCATGTTGTTTAGGTTACTGCTGCCTTGTAGTATAGTTTGAAGTTGGGTAGTGTGATGTCTCCAGCTTTGTTCTTTTTGTTTAGGATTGTCTTGGCTATTTGGGCTCTATTTTGGTTCCATATCAATTTTACATAGGTTTTTAAAAATTCTGTGAAGAACTTCAGTGATAGTTTAATGGGAGTAGCACTGAATCTATAATTTGCTTGCAGTAGTATGGCCATTTTCATGATATTGATTCTTCCTGTTAGCATGGAATGTTTTTCCATTTGATTATGTCATCTCTGACTTCTTTGAGCAGCGGTTTGTAGTTCTCCTTGAAAAGGGCCTTTACTTCCCTCGTTAGCTGTATTCCTAGGCATTTTATTCCCTTTTATGGCCTTTTATGGCAATTGTGAATGAGAGTTCATTCATGATTTGCCTCTCAGCTTGCCAGAAGAGAGTACCTAGAAATAAAACCACACACCTACAACTACCTGATCTTCGACAAACCTGACAAAAATATAGAGAACCAGGGAAAAAGGTAGCCAAGAAGAGTTCTCCTTGCATAAAGCAAGGTGTAAAGACTACTCTTGCAAAGGAATCCAACTTTAATTGGATAAGACTGGAGCAATGTATGGCCCAAGGTGTTGTCAAAAACAATATAGTAATCAGCCAGCAATTAGAGGAGCCTACCAGTTAGGTGTGATATCAGCCTGTAGCTTAATTGGGTGTTCAGGGAAAGAGATAGTCCAAGAGAACTGGACCATGTATAGTCATCTCTGGGAAGGAAGGTCAGAGAAACTGTGTCCATGCCCAAGGCTGTGCCCTCTGAGAAGTGACATCTCCTGACCCTTGTGTGCCTCTTTGTGAAGCCCCATTTAGCAATTCCAGGGAAGTCAAAAACCTTGCAACTTCCTTCTCCACTAACCCAGGACTAAAAATGGACAGGTTGACCTCAGTGTTTACAAATTCAGAATTTTGATAGCGGTAGATATGGAGAAAGACCTATTTCCTGGGTCTCTGCTGTATAGCCTTCTTCAGGCTTATCGTACTCAGTGAACATTCAGTGCTGGGTGCAGCTCCATCACCCTTTTGTGTGTTTACATGTCTCTTTCTATGAAAAAAAGGGTTGCATTGGTGGCACATCCACTATTCTTTTCAGTTTGTTGAATTTGAATTGTGAAACATCTTTGACCAATGGGTGTCTCTGTGATGAAGGAGGTTCAAGAGGCTGTGCTTTCCAAATGATATTCTATAGTAGTGTTTAATTTCTTGCAGCTCCATCTAGTTACTGCATTTGAAGCATGGCATAAATTGGTATTTGCCCTGTTATTTGACCTAAAGTTGAAGGGTATAGAGTTTTTAACCTGATCTGTAGAGCAGAGAGATTGAAAGCACTTAACTCTTGTTCAGTACCCATACTGCCTTGCTGTCTGGGTATCTGGCCCCTTTCCATAAACATTTCTTTTGAGTTCATGTAGTTCTTTAATAGAAAGCTGCTATTGTTTATATTGTCATTTGTGAAAGAAGTTGGAGAATCACAGCTTTGCCGTGACAGGTTTTGCCCGAGGCTTTGATACCTGTCACCCAGGGTATCTTAAAAGCAAGTTGTTCTCCCGTCACTCTCTTTTCCCTCTTCCCTGCCATTCCTTTTACAATGCTGTGAAAAAAGTTCTGCTTCTTAGATGAATGGGTACTTTCTATTTTGTTTCTAAATGAGCAATTTTGAGGATTAAATGGGAAGATACACTTGCTTCCCTTTTGCACCTATCTGGAATGTACATTCTGGCAGAAGGGAGTCCTTACGTTTAGTTTCAAAATATATTACTTTCCTGGATTTCCTTTTAACTTTTTCTGACTTTGGGTCCATTTTCTTTTCATTGCCTCATTTTCCAGGAAGCTCTATTCTTGAAGAGCCATGGCAAGACATATTAAAATTCCAATAGAAAACACTAAAAGGAAAGTCTGTAGAATCATTAGTGACTAAATACTGGCAACCTATTTTCTCAATCTTCCTCCATGTTGTGTTCTTTGTATTCTCAAGATGATAATATATAATGTATCTGAATTCCTGAAAAATGGGAAATCTTTAAGACATATGTATATAAAACATATACTGTGTTGGTGCAATAATGGCAATTAAAAATATGAAGAAAAAATTCCATTTATAATAGCATCAAAAAGAATAAAATACTTAACAATAACTTCAACAAAAGAAATGCAAACCTTGCACTGCAAGGTTTTGCAGTATAAAACATCACTGCAAATTACAAAATTAGAAAACTATAAAGCATCATTGAAATAAAGTAGAAAAACCTAAATAAATGGAAAAACATTTAATTTGCTCGTTGATCAGAGACTTAATATTTTTAAGATGCCAATACTCCCAAACTGACTCACCAATTCAACAAAACCTTTATCAAAATTCCAACTGTCTTTATTATGGAAATTGAAGAGCTCATTCTAAAATTTATATGGAAATGCAAGTGACCTAGAATAGTCAAAACTACCTTGAAAAGGAGAAAGCTGTAGGACTCAATTTTTCTAATTTCAAAACTCACTATAAAGCTAGACAATATGGTACTGGCATAAGGATAGATATATAGACCAATGAATTCAGAATTGAGAATCTAGAATTAAACTCTTACTCTTATTGTCAATTGATTTTTGAAAAGTGTGTGAAGACCATGCAGTGGGAATACAACAGTCTTTGCAAAACATGTTATCGAGACAATTAGATATACACATGCAACAGAAGGAATGTGGACCCCTACCTCATACCATATGCAAAAAAATCAACTCAGAATGAAACAAAGACCAAAATGTAGGAGCTAAAACTATTAAACTTGTAGAAGGAAGCATAAGGACCTTGGATTAGGCAACAGTTTCTTAAATATGACACCAAAACACACACACAAAGATAAACTGGACTTTATCAAAGTCAAAAACGTGTGTGTGTCAAAAGACACTATCAAGAAAGTGAAAAGACAACCCACAGAATTGGATCTGATAAGGGCTTGCTATCCAAAATATATAAAGAGTTGTATGACTCAATAATAAATAGACAACCCAATTAAAAATAGGCAGAGTTTGAATATAATTTCTCCAAAGAAAATGGCCAGTAACACATGAAAAGATGTTCAATATCATTAATTAAAGAAATATACGTTAAAACCACAATGAGATATCTCACACCCACTAGATCGGCCATAATCAAAAAAGGAAAGAAGATAAAAAGAAGGAAGGATATAAGTACTAGCAAGGATGTGGAGAAATTGGAACCTTCATACATTGCTGATGGGAATGTAAAATGTTGCAGCCACTATGGAAACCCCTTCAGCAGCTCCTCAAAATTTAAACGTCAAGTGTCCATACAATCCAGAAATGCCTCTCCTAGGTATATATCCAAGAGAACTAAAAACCATGTTTTCACACAAACATGTGTCCCCATGAATGTATATAGCAGCATTATTCCTAATAGCAAAAAACTGGATATAACCCACATATCCATCAACTGATAAATGGATTAAACAAAATCTGAACTATCCATACAATAGCCATAAAAAGGAGTGAAGTACTGATAACACTCTACAACATGGATGAGACTTCTAAACATTGTGGTAAATGAAAAGAACTAGACACAAAAGGTCACATATATGATTCCATTTAAATGAAATGTCCAGTATAAGTAAAACCCTGGTGGATTAGTGATTGCCAGTGGTTGAAAGAAGAGGTAATTAGGACTGACTGTGAATCAATATGAGGCTTTTGGAGTGATGGAAATATTCTGGAATTAGATAAGGATAATAGCGGCACAATATTGTGAATATGCTAAAATCCACTTGTAAAAATCTAAAATCATGAGTATCACATTATGTGAAAAAAAATTTTAATTCTTCAGAAGCTTAGGTTAGGGAAAACCTTTTTAGATATAACACCAAAGGCACGAGAGACAAAGAAAATAGATACATTTGAGTTCATCAAAAATTTCTTTTGGGGTATAATAAAAATGTTTTAAAATTAGCTTGTGGTGATGGCTGCATTCCTCTGTAAATATACTAAAAACTATTGAATTTTATGGTATATGAATTGTATCTCAGTAAAGCTGTTAAAACCAAAAGCACTATGGGAACTGTGCTGCAGAGAACGGATGCAGGCAGCCAGAGTGGAGGTGCTGAGCCCAGTTTCCAGGCAATCCCACTCATGTGAGTGAAAGATGCTAAGTGGCTGGACTGGGCTTGCATTGGAGGTGGACAGATGTGACTAGATTCAAGAGATAGGTGGTGGGAGAAATCTGCAAAAATGTGAAAAGAAACATGAGGATAAATAAGAGTCAGAAATTAACATGGTAGTGGAATAATGTACTCTAATGAGCTCTTCAGAGAATAACTGCCAAATAAATCTAAATAAATAATGAGAATCTGCGCCTTGACAAAGATGTAAAATTATTCTTCAGTGAGTGTTCTGCATAAAAGGCAACATCTTTCTTGATTGCACTTGGCGACTTCCCAGAAATTCTCATTTAATTGTTTTATTGTAAAGCTGGAAGTCTTGCTATATCTACTAACACCTCCTTCCCTGAATTAAAGTTTTTGGCATGACTTAGCGGGGAAGAACAGCACAAGTACTCAGGATTCTTAATAAAAAATCAGAAAGCCATTTACTTCAGAATAGATATTTAAGCCTATTATGTTGTTAACTTAAAGGATTCAATAAATGGAGGTCTAAATTTTTAAGCAATTTTTTTACCTCACATCTTCAGGGTCTACAATAGTTAACAAGAAAGAAACAGATTGGATAAGTCTTCATTGTCTTGTAAATATGAGTTATTTCTCAAGATGCTAAAGCAAAGGGACTAAATCTGCTGATGCTCATCCAATCATTTAAATAAATAAATAAGTAATGATATATTTGACTTTTAGCCTCACATCTTATACTTCAGGTGTGAGCTTTAGTTCTATCGCAAAATTCATCTTTTTAAATTTATTACCTCCCTTTTAATTATCGATTTCTTTACACAACGTATTAACTTCATTTCTGATCCTGAAATTATCTAATTTGAAACTCATTTTATCAAATACCATTTTAACATCTGATTTAGTGTGTGTGTGCAGAATTAGACAGCCCAGAGGGAAAATGCCGTGCTGAGCCGACAACAAAAACATTATTTTAAAAAACATGGTATACTTTCAGATGCAGTTGATACGAATTATTAAAAAACTTAGTTGACTGTGGTTGTCCCTGGGTTTCATATTCACTGGAGTCAAAGCCCGTGTTCTAATTGTCTTGCTATTGTTGGGCAGTGCTTTGTTTTGTTTTCTCTTCACAGCTCTGCTAAATAGGAGATGAATTCCATCTTAATATCAAAATTAATGTATTATTATATTTATCACTCATGCCACAGCATTAGGATGTAAGAATTTTTTCACGTGATAAGCTCTGCAAAGTGTTTATGGAAATTTCAGGATGCAAAAATCAGATATCTTTAGGAAAGATAGCTTTTTTGTTCCAGCTAGAATTTAATATAGCTTACAAAATATAAAATAACATAGAAATTAAATTCTAGCTAAGGAAAATCAGGAAAAAGGGTTGATTAATGAAGTTAAGGAAAGAAAATGAGTAGGTCCATACAGAAAGCCTGCTATGGCAATGTTTTTAAATCAAGCACATGATGCAGTACAACAATATGTATCCATTTAAGTAGACTTCAAATATAACCAAGCAACTGTGACAGGCTGTTACACTGACTGGAGTAAGACTCCTCCTATATTCCGATAATAACCCATAGGCTTAAATCACACTACATATCTTTCCTTAACAACCAAATTATGTTAGAGGGGAAAGAGAACAGTAACAGTTATTTTGTGCTTATGACAGGGCTTGGTCCTAGCTTTATAAATTGATTTCAGGCAGTTAGGACACCAAAAACCCAAGTGTTTTTTCTCAATGGTAGTATCAGTAATAGTAATAGCAACGCAATTAACTCCAAAGATGCCAAGCCAAATTATTACAAGTAAAAAATAAAACAGTTATATAGCAAAGAGCTAAGATAGTAGTGCAAACAGGCAAATATGAAAATGTTAATAATTACCCACAAATATTACTAACAGCAAGCACTCTACCAAAGTTACTTTGGAAAAAGGTAATAGCAAAATTTCTTTGGAAAAGAAACATCGGATGAAGCTCCATGAACTCAGTGGGTCAATATTTTCAGTTATTTGGTCTTAGAGCAGCAAGTATTACAAAACATGTAAGCTACAATGTAAGCTATAAACACAGGACCCATAGGTGAATGGGTATTTATTTAGGTAGATAGAAGCCACTATTTCTTGAGTACTTACTTTGCATCGGCCATTGCATCTGGTGCTATGCCTAATTTACTCATTACAATAGAACTATTTTCCTTATTTTTAAAATGTTTAAATAGTGAGGTTTATTATTGTTCCAAGGTCAAATATGGGCAGCATTTCAACCCAGGTTTGTCTGTCTCTAAATCATGTGTTGTTAACAAATTATTACATCATGCTCTGTCTTATTAATGGTTATAAAGGAAATGTTTACTGAGTGTCAATGTGTTTACTCTTTGATTACATGTTATGTATTTCAAATACATGATCTCATTTGAGCTAGGTATTATTTTATATGTAAGATTCAGAAAGGACAAATACTGAACAGTTTTATGACCACCAAATCCTTGGGATCTTTCATTGATCTTCCAAATGCAATCATTTGAAAAATAATGTCTTCATTCGTAGAAGTATAATAATGCATAGGAAAAACGAGAAATATCTTTTTCTGTTTTAAAACTTTTAGATGAGACAACTGAATTACAAATAATTCAGTGGCCTGCAAGGTCTGTAGACAGTCAGGGGTAAAGCCAAAATTATAGCTCCTGGGTCTGAGTTATGCTGTTTCTCTGGAATGCTCCTTACCTGAAAAGGCTATAGCCTTTGTTATTCCACTGCCCATCAAGCTTTTGTGACTTAACCCTGGCTTTTCTCCTCTGCTGGTCTTTAGGGAGACCAGGAAGCCGACGCTTGGTGGAAATAGTGCCTCTGTTGTAATATATCAAGCGACCATGATGGGTCTGTTGGCAGTTAGTTTTTTCTCTAGGGGTGTGTGGGGGGGGTGTGGGGGGGTGGGTGGTGTTTTCATAAAAGACACTTTGGTGGAGATAATGGGCAGTTTAACTTCGGTTTTAAAATAAGCTTGTTTTTCAGCTTCTAACGTCAAAAATTCTCCAAAGATGTGGAAATCTAATAAAAATCCATGATAAAAGACTTACATAAGCAGAATTTGTGCTACACATCCATGTGAGACCCCAAGGAGAAAAGAGAAGTGCTTTGCAAAGCAGAATCTAGAGAAAATTCAGCTTCCTTCTGAACCTATATATGCTGTGAGAACACAAAGACCTGCTCCCTGACTGGCCTTGGCAGAGGAGAACCATGATTCATTCTTATTACCATGACAGTGGGTAACATGGGCTGTCACGGGGGACAAAGCAAGGCCGGTCTCCTATACTGAACTCTAATGGCCAATATGAATGAGGAGGACAAAACAGCTGAGGACGTTTACATCATCCCTGTTCCTATGTGCTTTAGTAAAAATAGCACAGACTTCACTAGGTGATCTGAGCTCCTTACCTTTCTTGATCAATATGATGATTTAAAAAATTAATAGCGGCCGGGGGCGGTGGCTCAAGCCTGTAATCCCAGCACTTTGGGAGGCCGAGACGGGAGGATCACGAGATCAAGAGATCGAGACCATCCTGGCTAACACAGTGAAACCCCGTCTCTACTAAAAAAAATACAAAAAACTAGCCTGGCGAGGTGGTGGGCACCTGTAGTCCCAGCTACTCGGGAGGCTGAGGCAGGAGAATGGCGTAAACCCGGCAGGCGGAGCTTGCAGCGAGCTGAGATCCGGCCACTGCACTCCAGCCTGGGCGACAGAGCGAGACTCCGCCTCAAAAAAATAAATAAATAAATAAATAAATAATAGCAATGATAATGACCTCACAGGACTGTTGGAAAGATTTTTTTTAAACCTTGTGTCTGTGTTATATGTAAATATAATATATATACTACAGCATATATACTGTACATATAGATGTAATATATATACATATATAAAGCACTTAGCACAGTATTCATGCATTCAGGCATGCATTCATTCAAACGCACAATATAAATACTGGTTTCCTAGAGATTTTTTTGTTCTGCCCTCCTTATCTCAACCTGATTTAAATATATTTGATATGTTTCAATTCATTATAGTTGTTATTGGTGGTTCAGTTATCCCATTTTTTGAGACAAATGGGAGCCAATTTAAGTTGGTTCTTGAGTCCTTTTGATATGACTTCAATGTGATTTTCAATTCTTTCCTTACTTTCAGGATTGAGGTTTCAGGCTTCTTTTGTACATTTGCTGCCACAGACCTGGAATCAGCCATTTCTCCAAAGATCCCTGCTTTCATTAAAGCTGGGATTTAGAGACTACAGTCCAGACACTTGGGATGGTCATCTGTTCTGAGTCAGTAGTTTTTCTAGAACTTTTCAGTGGAAAAACTTAGAAAATATGTAAGGTTTTGTTTTGTTTTTGTTACTGTTCTATGAGACAGAGTTTTGCTCTTGTTGCCCAGGCTGGAGTGCAACGGCACAATCTCGGCTCACTGCAACCTTCCCCCTCAGGTTCACGCGATTCTCCACCTCGGCCTCCCAAGTAGCTGGGATTACAGGCATGCACCACTACGCCCAGCTAATTTTGTATTTTTAGTAGAGATGGGGTTTCTCCATGTTGGTCAGGCCGGTCTTGAACTCCCAACCTCAGCTGATCCACCTGCCTTGGCCTCCCAAAGTGCTGGGATTACAGGCATGAGCCACTGCACCCAGCCAAAAACATTTAAGTTTTTAAAGAGAAAATGCATTTGATATTTATAAAATTTACACTATCATTCAAATTTAAGACAGGTTTTGATGTAGAATCTTTGATTTTATATTTGTATCTCTTCCCTCTTACACTGAAAATACTGAACCCTAACAGCATTAATACAATTAACATCATTACTGGTTTTCTATGTTCTAATATGTGTATGTAGGCATACACACACCTACTTACCCACGTTGGTTTAGAATAACAATTTTAATAATATTATAAACACTATGATTACTGAAAACTGTTTAAGATTACTTTGTTCTTTTTGTCTTTAGGATATATTCTAGAAGGAGTATACTATCAAATAATTGTGTTTTAAAATCACTTGAAATAATTATTCTCTTTGTTAAAACAACCAACTCAATACAGAGGCAGGTTCTTTCATGTCATTTTGACTTTTATTATTTAGATTTAATTTTGTTTATAATTATGTAAAGAATGTACATTTTTCCAGTGCCAAATCTACTACATAAGATGTATGCTAAGAAGTCTACCTTTCGCATTTATCATTTCCACTCTGTGTTCTCCTTCTCCCTAAAGATAATCATTCATGTTAGCTTTATCATTTTATTGTTGTTGTTGTTTCTTATTTTGAGACAGGGTCTCACGCTGTCACCCAGACTGGAGTGCAGTGGCGCAATCACAGCTCACTGCAGCCTTAACCCCTCGGGCTCAGGTGATCCTCCCACCTCAGCCTCCCTGGTAGCTGGGAATACAGGCATTCGCCACCATACCTGGCTAATTTTTGTATTTTTTGTAGAGACAGGGCTTCTCCATGTTGCCCAGGCTGGTCTCTAACTCCTGGACTCAACTGAACCACCCGCTGCGGCCTCCCAGAGTGCTGGAATTAAAGGTGTGAGCCACCACACCTGGTCTTTTCCATTGGTTTTTGAATATAAACAAATGTGGATGGATGTATTTTGCACCTTCCCCTGTCTCAGATAGAAGGCAGCATAGTTTACACACTTCTCTCTGGTATGCCTTTTCCATCTATGAAACTACCCTAGCCACGTTTTCTAGTGCCAATGGTGATCTTTGGTATCTTCTTCATGCCGCACAGTCCTCTGTCGTGCAGATCTTCTACGGCTTATTCTATTATTACACATTTGGCTGGTTTAATCTTTTGCTATTACAAATAGTGTTGCAATAAATATTCTAAGGCGTACATATTTTCATATTTTTGCTAGTTTTTTAAAATAATTACCAAAAGTGGGACAGCTGAGTTAAAAGTAAATGCATGTGTAATTTTGCTAGCTACAACCAATAGGGAATGAGAATGTTGGTTTATCTCAGTCTGGCCAACAATATTACTTTCAAATTTTGCATTTTTGCCAATCTAATATGTGAAAAATATCTTGATGAAATTTTAACTTGTATGTCTCTTACTCTAAGTGAAGTTATCTTTTCTCACACTTATGGGCTATTTGCAGTTTTTCCTTTTTCTTCTAAAAGTTTATTGAAAATTTTTATTTATATTTCTAGAAGCTCTTTATATATGAAGTGATATAAGTGGCACTATTTTTTCCCATTGGTCATTTTTCTTTTTAGTTTACTTGCCATGTAAAAGTTGCTTTTGGATTTTGAGTAATAAGCAGGAAATTATTCCACGCTCCTGGTGTATAAAGAAATTCATTCACGTTTTTGTCTAGTATTTATATATTTTATTTTTCCAATTTAAATTACTAATTTATTTGGAACTTAATGCTAGTACACAGTTGGCAGAGATAACAATTTTTTTCTCTTTCTAAACAGCTATCTAGTTATCCTTACATCATTTTTTTAAAAGTCCATCTCCCACAAAAATTAAAAAATAAAAATGTATTTGCTTAAAAACAGTAAGAAAAAACAGAATAAAATTTCAGTAATACTAAAAGATTCTTGTTTTGTTTTGTTTTTGTTTTTGTTTTTTGAGATGCGTGTCTCACTTTCTTGCCCAGGCTAGAGTACAGTGGTGTGATCTCAGCTTACTCAGTTTACTGCAACCTCCACCTGCTGGGCTCCAGGGATCCTCCCACCTCAGCCTCCCAGTAGCTGGGAACACAGGTTCAAGCCAACACACCTGGCTAATTTTTTGTATTTTTGGTAGAGACACCATTTTGTCATGTCGCCCAGGCTGGTCTCAAACTCCTGAGTTCAAGCAATCTGCTTGCCTCAGCCTCCTAAATTGCTGGGATTACAGGTGTGAGCCACCATGCCCAGGCCTAAAAAAATTAAAAGTCCATCTTGCTCATCCTTTTCATCATCTTCCACATACTTTCCCTTCCATTTCCAAAACATGATTAATGGAACCAATGTTATCCTGTTCAAAAACAGCATTTTGGTAGAAATTAACAAATTGATTTTAATATTTAAAGGAAATATAAAAAGCTGGAATAGCCAAAACAATCTTTAAAAAGAAGAAGAAAGTTAGAGGACTTCAGTTATCTGATTTTAAATTTTATTGTAAAATTATAAAATTATTAATAGACTGTGCTATGGCATAAGGACAGAAAGACTCATGGATCAGGTCTTCTTTAGTTTCTCTCCACAGTATTTTGTTTTCAGTATGGAGTTTTACATGTTATTTGTAAGTATATTAAATTGTTTATTGTATTATAAATGGTACTGGTTTTTACATTTGATTTTCCAACTGTTGGTTGCTAGTATACAGAAATAAATTAATTCTGTAGATTGACTTTTTATCCTGTGAGCTTCCAGAGTTCTTGTAGATTCATTTAGAATTGCCAACATAGACAATCATGCCATCTAAGAATAAAACTAGTTTAACTATTTCTTTCTTCTATATGACTTTTGTTTTATTTGTATGCCTTACTATACTAGCTAGGACTTCCAGTACCATATTAAATAGAAGTAGTGAGAGTGGATAACTTTGCCTTGTTTCTGAATTTAGGGAAAAAACATTCAATCCTGAACCATTAATTATGTTACCTGTAGTTTTTGTAGATTCCAATAATCGGACTGAAAAAGCTTCCTTCTAGGTCTAATTAGTTGAGAGATATTGTCATAAATAGAAAAATATTTAATGCTTTCTCTTTATGTATCGACATGGTCATATGGTTTCTCTCCTTTATTCTGTTAAGATGATGAATCATATTGATTGATTTTCAAATGTTAAACCAACTTCACATTCCTGGGATAAAAATCACTTGGTTATGATGAACTATCCTTTTTCTATATTTCTGCATTTGATTTTGTAATATTTTTGTTAGGAATTTTTCCATCTATGTTCATGACAGTTACTAGTCTGTAATTTTCCTGTCTTTTACTTTTTTTATTTTTTTTCTTTTGAGACGGAGTCTCACTCTGTTGCCTGAGCTGGAGTGCAGTGGCATGATTTTGGCTTACTGCAACCTCTGCCTCCCGGGTTCAAGTGATTCTCCTGCCTCAGCCTCCCAAGTAGCTGGGATTACAGGCATATGCCACCACATCCAGCTAATTTTTTTTATGTTTAGTAGAGATGAGGTTTCACCGTGTTGGCCAGGCTGGTCTTAAACTTCTGGCCTCATGTGATCAGCCCACCTCGGCCTTCCAAATTGCTGGGATTTCATTATGTTTTCTTATCACCTTTTTGATCCCTGTGGATTCTGTGTTAATGTTCCTCTTTCCTTCCCAATGTCAGTAAACTGTGCCTTCTCTATTGTCTTTATCAGTCTTGCCAAAAATTTATAATTAGTAGTTTTCAAAAACTACCTTTTGGAATTATGACTTTTTTTTTTTTTTTTTTTTTGAGACAGGGTCTCACTCTGTTGTCCAGGCTGGAGTGCAGAGGTGCTATCTCAGCTCACTGCAGCCTCAACCCCCCGGGCTCATGCAGTCCTCCCACGTCAGCCTTTCTAGTAGATGGTCAGTTCCTGCTTTTATCTTTATTTTGGTCATCGCTGGGTATTTCCAAATTTAGCAGACACATTTCAGTGCCCCCAAGTGTTAGAGTGACCTAATCATGCATGGAGGTGAATCACTTAGGAAATGAACTTAGATTTGTCGAGAGTGACTGCTTTGCAATAGAAACTATTTAGCTAACCATTAGAGATCTTTCACTTCAGCAAAGAAAGCAAAAGAAACCTTTTAATCAAAGAAAAAATACAGACAGTAACCTAATATTATTTGATACAACTTACGTTATACTGGTAAGCCTAAATGTACTAAATTTTTGAGTTCAACAACCTGGATTGTAAAAAACTTATTATCTTTATGGTTTACTACATAATTACTTGCTATGGCCAAAATTTTTCCAAAGAAACTTTGCGCTATTAATGAAAATTTAAAAATCATAGACTTAAACCTTGATTGAGAAACAAAAGTGGTTTATAACTATACATTTGTGTCACTGTTAATTAGTTCATTATTCAGCTAATGTAATAGAATTTTTCCCTAAGAAGCTGAAATAAAGCTGGTGATGCATTTCACAATTGATGATATCTCTGAATTCAAAAAGTGGTAAGTATTTTTCAGAGAAATGGTACTCTGTGTTTGTGTTCATGAGTACGGTGGTTTTTAAATATTTCCTGATTTGTTTTTCCTAGCTGTGAATCATTTTGATTCCTCATATCTTGGCCAATACAAAAGGCTTGGTTTGAGAAGGGAGGGTGCCTGATGTAAGCAGATCTCAGTAAAATGAAAAAAAAAAGTATGTACTCTGGTCTCTGGAATAGAAGGAAGAAGAAAGTGAAGGAAAGAAAGGAAAGCAGTGAAACACGCAGATCCTGACCTCCTCTCTCTTGTCTAAAGTCCTAGAGTGGGTTAGTACAGTGGAAAGCCTCACTTCCTGCCGGGGGCTCTGGAGAAGTCCACCTCACAGGATGCCCTGCCCTGAACGGTGGTGGCTTCATCCGAGTAAGGGGACAACCCTGCCAGTTTGCAGGAGGGAGGGACGACTGTTTCCAGTACCCCTGTCCCTCCAGTAGTTTATCCAGAACTGTTTCCAGTACCCCTGTCCCTCCAGTAGTTTATTCTGTTAGTAGGTGCCAAAGCCAAGACGTCAGTCTGGGCAGTCTAAATCCAGAAACTGAATATGGAGCTACCAAACCGTGCACAGGTAGAATCCAGGTTGGAGAGAATGACTGCTATTTCCAAAGTGTAGCAAGCCTTCTTCCAACCACTAATGCTATTGTCTCCCCATATGAGCGTAAAGAGCCTCCAAGCAGAGTCAGACTTTTGGAGAGGCTTTCGTTTTGCCATCCAGCAATGTGCAGGTAATCCTGTATCAAGAGAAAGATGCATAGCCTTAGATGAATTCATTATGTTACAGTAGGTAAGCTGACATGAGCAGGGCAGAAGACCGCCCTCCTCCCCGCCCCCCACCAGGAACGTCAGGAGACCATGAGGTGATGGTCAGGCGATTATTAAGCTGTCTCTCCAAAACAATAATTGGTTGCAGCCAGCACAGGGAACAGCACTGTCCCAACAGACAGAAAAGACCTGAAACTGGTGATCAGCAACTTCCTAATAAGATCTCAGGAGTTGGGTGAGTGGGCTCAAGCATGAGCACTAACAGACAAAACGCTGGCATTTTTTAAAAAAACGCCTCAAGGGAGCACGCATACAACTCCAGCAAACACACTACACATGCAGCCCCTCTCAAGCACTGGCAGGCCACTGTGCATGCAGACAGCCCACCCCAATAGAAGAACCAGGGGAGAAGACCCCAGAAGTATGCCAACATATAAAACCCTAAGTCAAAGCTCAAACTGTGCCCTTGATCTTTCACGTTGCCCAATGGGCCCTCTTCTAAGTGTACTTTACTTTTGTTCCTGCTCTAGAACTTTTTAATAAACTTTCAGTCCTTCTCTAAAACTTGCCTTGGTCTCTCACTCTGCCTTATGCCTCTCAGTGGAATTCTTTCTTTTGAGGAGGCAAGAATTGAATGAGGTTGGTGCAGACCCATACAGATTCACCACCACTCACATACTTTGGTGCTGCCTGACTCAGATACATTCCCTAAGTGCTAACAATTATGTGAGAGGGAAATCAAATCACAGGAGCCCAAACTCACCATGCTAAAGGGAAAGTTAAGCTTGGGAGCTGAGTCACGCAAAAAATGCCTGCCTTTTGTTCCCAGACCTTCACATGTTTTCTTTATCTCATATAAAATGTAGATCTACTGAGTAGGATGTGAATGCAGAATTGGCTATTTCCCCGTTCCTTTCTTTTCACATATAAAATGTAGATTCACTGAGTACTAATCCGAGCCTCAAAAGAATATGACCACTTGCCTCCTTGCCTACTCGCCCCCATTTTTTTTTCTTTCTTCTTTCTTTTTCTGCTCACCATTTGCTATTTAAATATTGAAGTTCTCAAAACCCTCTTTGGAAGAAGCACAGGACACAGATTCTACCGTGACTTGTGTTTCTTTTTCCTGGGTGTGTCCTCAACCTTGGCAAAATAAACCTCTTATCAACTGAGACCTGACTTGGTCACTTTTGGTGTACAGTTACAAAGTAAGGATCAAAATATATAGCTTAAAATTCTAAGGAAGAAGTTTGAAAATCAAGAAAACAAACAAGAAAAGCAGGAGAGAACTAATAAAGATAAAAGTAGAACATTTTAATTAATTAGAAAAGAAAAAATTGCAAGCAATGAATACATACCGGTTCTTTCAAAATGTCAGTCATCAAAGCAAATCTCTAAAATTCAGATCAACATCAAAATAAAGAAAACATGAATAGGAAACATCTGGAATGAGAAAGAGAATATAACTACAAATATCAGAGGGTTTTCTGTTTGCTTGTTTTAAGCTCTGGGGAATGTTATGTATAATTATAAGCCAAAGTTCTGAAAATTTCATTGATAGTGATGACCTTTTAGGAAAAATGAGTAACCAAATTAAAACAAGAAGAGCAAAAAAAGTCTGAATTGAACAATGATCATGGAAGAAAAAGATAAAGCTGTCAAGCACAAGAGCTGCTGGCCCCAAGTAAGCCATTCCGCAAGTCTGTTTGTTCAGATATTAAAGAAAAGACAATAAAATCACCTTTGCAAAAATTTTAACAGTGGGAAAATTATGGTAGTAAAAGAGATTTGATCTAAGGCCACCTCCATTTGCCTTTAGCCTTCAAACTTACCTGACGTATTCGCAGGCTTGGGCCAAGCTAACTTTGGGAGACATTTAGTTGATAGTTTAAATCATAGTAGCCCTTCCTCAAAGCTCAATCGCCTTTTTAAATCTAAGCAAAGGCCACCAGGCTAGAAGGATGAGAAGAGCCCAAATTCTGCTAAGGTGTAGACATAAGCAATTACAAGCCATTATTCTGAAAGTCACAAGATAGGCAACTTTCCCAATTACTCCTGCAGATAACATCACTATTACAGAACCTAAGATTGGCCTTTTGAGGGATCTTTTCAGGTGTTTTCTATGTCTGATGACCAGTGGCTCCACCTGGACCCACCCATGGTTCCTGTGGCACCACCCAGCATTGACCCAGCACACAGGAGGGCCATTTCCCATACCCCTGTGATTATACAACCAACCAATCAGCAGCAAGCACCCATTGCCTGTCCAGCTCCTCTCTTTCCCCAAACTATCCTTGAAAATCCTAGCTTCCAAATTTTCAGGGAGGCTGATTTGAACAATAATAAAACTCTGGTCTCTCATTTAGCTGGCTCTTGGTGTGGGCAACTTTATTACAATTCCCCTGGCTTGATAAATCGGCTCTACCTGTACAGTAGGCAAGAAAAACCCATTGGATGGTTACAATTATTGCTTAGCTATTTAGATTCTTTTTGAGCTTATAAACAAATATAAAGCTTCCTTATTTATATTAGAAAGCTAGCATAATCCCCATACCAATTCTAACAGAATAACACACAGACGACAAAAAAATTGCAGGTTGATTTATAAACAGTAATACACAAATCCTAATTAAAATAGAAAATCTAATTCAAAATCATAAATTTCAGAAATTCAATTATTGTTAGAATTTCTAGTAATATTATTAGATGAACATTTCTCAAATATCCAATGGAATCTACAGTTATAGAATAAGTAAAAGGGAAAGAGCTGAGTTGAACAAAGTCAAGGAAATGTCTTGACTCTAAGCCTCCTCAGTACCTATAATTTGTCCAATGTTCCTTTTGCTAAAACATTTTGGAAGGCCAGAGACGAGCTAACTAAGAGCCAATATAAAATTTCACAATGATGGACCAGACATTCTTGCTAAAGTCAAAAAAGGAGAAAAATAAGTCAGCATGCTTATTTAAGAATGGTCATAAATTCTCAGTGGGATACTGACATGAGAAAAGAAATAACACACTACTATGGGAAGGAAAAAAGACAATATAAGTTTATAATGACAAGTTATCAGGAAAATAACTCAAAAAAAGTCAATCAGTAAATGTTAAAATAATAAGAAAGTTCAATAAGCTAATCAGCAAAGAATCAAAAGTATAGCAACAAAAAATCAACTAATAGAAAGACGGGCATGGTGGCACATAACTACAGTCCCAGGTACTTGGGAGGCTGAGGCAGGAGGATCACTTGAGGCCAGGAGTTTGAGGATACAATGAGCTATGATCATGCCACTGCATTCCAGCCTGGGTAACATTAGTGAGATCTAGTCTCAAATAAATAAGTAAATAAATAAATAAATGTTAGGAAATATTTGGAAGAAGTTATCCCTATTTAATAAGCACAAAATATAGGCATTGCATAGGAAAAAGGTAAAAGAAGTATCCTGGACCTATGTGAACAAAGTGATACAACTTCATTGAAGGACATAAGTGAAGATTTGGACAACTGAGCAACAATACAAATCTGACAAAATGAATACCAAGTTATCTAAAGACAGGCAATTAAAAAAAAGCAAGTAACTTTTTGGAAAAAAAAACAATCAGGGGACATGGCATGGCGGAGACTTGGTATGTAAGCTACGTGAGATTAAAAGCTAGAGTGTGGTGTCTGAATCATGCAGGACACAGAGATTAACGACACATATTGGAAGGCTCTGTAACATCCTCTGGCATCCAAGAAAATTCATTCATTATAAAAGTGATTTATCTGATGCAAATTAAAACTACAATGAGATATCATCTCACTCCAGTTAAAATGACTTAGATTAAAAAAAAAAAAGAGCCAGACAATAACAAATGCTGGTAAGCATATGGAGAAAAGGAAACACTTGAACACTATTGGTGAGAATGTAAATTAGTACAATCACTATGTAGAACAGTTTTGGAGGTTCCTCAAAACACTAAAAATAGAGCTACCACATGATCCAGCAATCCCACAGCTGGGTATACCCAAAAGAAAAGAAATCAGGCCGGGCGCGGTGGCTCAAGCCTGTAATCCCAGCACTTTGGGAGGCCGAGACGGGCAGATCATGAGGTCGGGAGATCGAGACCATCTTGGTTAACACGGTGAAACCCCGTCTCTACTAAAAAAAATACAAAAAACTAGCCGGGCGAGGTGGCGGGCGCCTGTAGTCCCAGCTACTCGGGAGGCTGAGGCAGGAGAATGGCGTGAACCCGGGAGGCGGAGCTTGCAGTGAGCTGAGATCCGGCCACTGCACTCCAGCCTGGGTGACAGAGCGAGACTCCGTCTCAAAAAACAAAAAACAAACAAAAAAAAAAAAAAAAAAAAAAGAAAAGAAATCAGTGTATCAAGAGCTATCTATACTTCCATGTTTATTGCAGCCCTGTTTACAACAGACAAAATTTGGAATCAACGTAAGTGTCCATCAACAGATGAATAGATAAAGAAAATATGGTACATATACACAACGGAATACTATTTAGCCATAAAAAATGAATGAGATCCTGTCATTTGCAACAACATGAATGGAACTGGAGCTCATGAGGTTAAGCGAAATAAGCCAGATACAGAAAGACAAACATCACATGTTTTCACTTATTTGTGGGATCTAAAAATCATGGAGATAGAACAATGGTTACCAGAGGCTGGAAAGGGCAGTGAAAGGGTATGGGAAGGTGCAGATCATTAATAGGTATACAAAAAAAATAGTTCCAAAGAATGAATGAGACCTAGTATTGGACAGCACAATAGGGTGACTGTAGTCAATAATAATTTAACTGTACATTTTTAAACAACTAAAAGAGTATAATTGGATTGTAACACAAAGGATAAGTGCTTGAGGGGATGGATATGCCATTTTACATGATGGATTTTTATGCATTGCATGCCTGTATCAAAATATCTCATGTACCCCATAAATATATACACCTACTGTATACCCACAAAAATTAAAATAAAAAAATTTTAAGAGAGAGAAAAGAGTGATTTATCTCTTAAAATAAATTTGGCAGCATGAAACAGAAAATCCATTGATAAGAAATGTACCAAATAGGAGTTTATGTTTCTCACAAATAAGGGTCGTTACCTGCAGTGGCTACTCCAGAAAGCCATGTAAGGTCGGACCTCTCTAGCCTCCTGCCCCGCCATTTTTATCAGGTGGGTTTGCCCTTATGGTGGAAAGATGGTTACCTAACCTACAAGATTCACCTCATATTCCAGGAACAAAGACGAAAAAAGAGTCAGTAATACTTAACAGTGCATCCACCAGCTCAGGAAATATTAGCTTGACAGTCCTGCTTTCTGGGTCATGCAGCCAGCTGCAAAGAAATACGGGCTCATTGCTCCCAACAATTGGGTTCCATGAGTAAAAAGGAATGGGAAATGGTTATTGGATAATATTACAGAACCAGCCATGAATGTATTTCAAATAAAAGATGAAAGGCTGCATTCTTTAACACGAAGGATTGGGACACTTGGCTAGCCATTTGGGGGAGAGGAGACTATTAGAACTCTATTTCATGTATTACATGAACTAAATTTCATGTGGATCAAAAAATGTAACAACTGAAAACAGAAATGGTACAATTACCAGGATCAATCACAGGTTAGTATCCACATGATCACACAGTGGGTGATGCCTTTCTATGACAAATGCTATGAGCAGAATTCATGAAGGGAAGGTTCAATAGATCCCATTATGAAAATGTTGAAAACTTTTTAGCAATAACTTTTATAATTTAATTTTATTTACAGTAAAATGGAATGAATGAATACAATCCAACAACGAACTATTTACTAACAAAAATACATTCATTATATATGAAAAGGAAAATATCCTCAATGTAAGATTTGGTAAGAAAAGAATTCATAAAAAATGGCAAAGATCATCAATACAGTTTGCAAGAGAAAAGACAATTAACCAACAGATACATGAAAATGTGTTTAATTTCATATTTAGTAAAGGAATGCAAATTGGCAACAATGAACTACCATGTTGTACCTATAAAACCCTGATGATACTCAGTGGTTAAGGTGGTCAGGACACAGACCAGAAGAAATGGTGAAACTGCCTGTCGGTGGGCAATATAACAGCAGACGTATCAAAATCTTTACATATCTTAAATGCCACTGCTAATGTTTTATTCTATGAAAATCTTTAGAGATTGTGAAAAGTTTAGCTATGAAACTTTTATGACCATATTGTATTTGGAATGAAAATTTGGAGAAGCATAAATGTTCACCATAGGAGGTTGGATAAATGAATTTTGTTATACAATGTAACTTTATTTGGTCATTATTAATTAGACTATGCTGAAATTTTATTGTTAGAGAAATACTCTCCTGGTATATTTAATGGAACATATAGGTTTAAAAAAAACATTAAAAAGCGATTGACAAACAGAGATTGAGAATTAGACAGACAGAGACACACAGAGAAGACTGAGAAGGATATATATTCAGAAGGATATATAAGCATTTATAAATGTGGCTATGTTATGGACACAGGGAGGGGAACAGCACACACTTGGGCCTGTTGGGTGGTGGGGGACAAGGGGAGGGAGAGCATTAAGACAAATAGCTAATGCATGTGGGGCTTAAAACCTAGATGACAGGTCGATAGGGTGCAGCAAACCACCATGGCACACATATATCTATGTAACAAATCTGCACGTTCGGCACTTGTATCCCGGAACTTAAAGTAAAACAAACAAACAAAAAAATGTAGCCATGTAAAGAAAATTTTGGCGTGTTTCATTTTGTGTCTTAAATTATCTGTATTTTCTTTACCTTTATACAATGAATCTACAATGTTTGTAATAACAAAAGGGACCAAAATGTATGATCCTAATCATGAATTACACCACAATAACAATATTTACCTCTGGGCAAAAGCACTACGGGGTTTTCATTTTTTTTTTTTTTTTAGGCTTTTCTGTATTTGCCTTCATGAACAGGTAAAAGTTTTGTAATCGGAATTTTAAAATACTATTTTTTAAAAACAGCACCAAGATGTTCTCTGTGGCCCTCATAATAGGGCCTAAAGTTTATTCAAATGTATGTAAGTTCATTCATTATCTGGCCTTGGCTCACCACACCTTCTCTACTACAGTCCAAGACTGGAATGAACTACTCTCAGGTCTCCAAAAACACCAAAGCCTACTCTCCCCCGGGTACCAGCTCCTGACGACATGCCCTTCATTGATTTCTCACAACCCCTTCTGCTGGAAAACCCCCTCATCCTGCACCACAGAGCTAGGTGGGCCAGGCGCCCCAAGAATACCTACACCTTTGTGTGAATCCTAGCCTATTCTATTTTCTGCTTGCTTGCCTTTCTCATTCCCTCAACTCGAAGCTTCTGCAGGGCAGCACCTACTGGGTGGTCAACAGGTTTTTCTGTCAATGGAGGTAATAAATGAGAAACAGCAAGAATGGGACCAGTCTTCCCTGTGCCTTGGATCTCATTTACTTTATCTCATTGAATCCCAACCAAGATCTCATGAAGTAGGTATTATTACCCCTCTTTCCCAGATAAGGAGACCAAAAGCCAAAGAGTTAAGAATCTGGATCACCCTCAAACAGCCCCTAACGCATAGTCAGGGCTAATAATTATACAACTAACGACCATGTGTACCCTGTGGCCATTTCTCTAAAGGCAAAATTAAATGAAGAACCAAGCTAATTACCTATAAGATTAAAACATAAAGCACCTTGCTAGGAAAATGAGATGGGAAGTGGAAATAGGAACAGGATGTTTATTTTACTTTTTCTTTTTTTGTCCTGATTCTTTTTGGATAGTTACACAGAGTGACTGAATTCATCTGCATTAAAACCCCTTGAGAATTTTTATAGGTTGAACCAAAGCAGAATAATGAAGTGAACCCTTCTAGGCAGGAAGGCAAAAGCAGACTTAAAAGATGATTCCTCTTGTGTTACTTGGCCTTTATAGAATAAGCCGTGATGAGCTCCTCAAAAATGCATTATTGATGTGATGTAATAAGGCAGCCTTTCTTTTTCCTTTTCAAATAATGACTTATTTTATATTAACCATGCCATGAAACATTGCCACTAAAGGTTGTTTTTCAGCACAAGTGAATCGTATTTGATTTCATGCCTTGCCTTTTCCATCTATTGCAATAGCTCTCATGTTTTGTCAGTGAGGTTTTATTCATATCATTATTCGATTTCTCATTCAGCATGGATTCAATAGATTCAAGATATTTTTCTTTCCTCAATTACGCCTTTGTTCCCCTATTTTCAGTTTTCTTTTATTTCCAAGTGATTTCTGGTTAATTCATGCTTACCTTCATATTCCATTTATTTTATCTTCTTCTATAACAAAATTCCTTAATTGTGCTACATTGAAAAAAAATAGATGTTTGCAAATAATTAGATATTTAGTTTTTTTAAAGGGCTGCCTGTTCCTAATGTCTTGAAAAATATTAAAATCCACAGCCCTGTTCTCTCATTATACATGCAAATTCCAACTGCATGCAAGGTTGTTATTGGAGTACCAGGACAAACAAACTCAAAATCCAAATAAAGGGACTTTATTTAGAATACCAATTAGATGGGGAATGTTAATTAGGATTTGATACAAAAATTATGAATCCAAATTACACATAATTAATGTTCTTCCCCAGCTACATTTGGTAATGATTTATTTCTATTTAGTATTCAGTTGGCATAACTTGTAAATGTATACTCATAAATGCATGTCCATTTTCTGTCTTTCTACAACGGAAAGCCTTCTGCATGCCAGGCACCGTGCTAGATGCAGTCTCAATTTACATGGAGCTTGTGGCTTGTGATCTAGGAGACAGACAATGAAATCGCACTAACGAATATATAATTTCTTTAGGGTACTGAGATGAGTGCCCTAAATAAATGGAGCACAGTCCCAGAAGCTTCTCCAGGCTGGGCCAGCCAGTTGAGACCTCAGGATGAAACAGAGGTAACAAAGGCTTGCCCTCTGCACCTCTACCCGGAGGTTCACTCCCTGCAATTAGGCACATGCTCCTTTAAACCTTTAAACTGCAGTATCTGAAAATTCTGTTGGATTCCTGCCTTATCATACGGAGACATTTTCCCTACTAAATGCTTGAGCTGAAAAACTTGCTAGACCTGACCTGGCCTGAATTTTGAAATTCAGTGGCCTGTCCAGTTAGCAAGTCTTCTGCTTCTACTGTTGGCCGTAGCTGCCCACTTACTAAGTTTCATTTAAAATGTGTAGTTCAAAGTTTTCGGCTACCCACAGCCAGCGGAGACTGTGGGATAATGGCTGGGCAATGTGGAGTGTGGGCTCCTGCGGAGCCAGGGGCTTCAGCAGCAAGGAACAGGTGCTCCCTGGACACCCCTGTCCTGTTTCATCATTGTTCACAAATAAATTGCCTTTGGACCCGCAACACATACATACACATACACATGCACGCACACACACACACACACATACACACACACAGAGAGAGAGAGAGAGAGAGATTGAGACTTCACATAAGATGTGTATCCTTGGTTAGAAACATTAGGAAACAAGTGACAAAGCAAAGTCTTTGAGTCCATCTAGAAAACCTTAAAGCCAGAAAAGGAATTGAATGGGTAAAGGGAAGAACTGGCCTTTTGGCAAATGCACATGGTGAAGGCAAACCTTACACTTGGGAATGGTGGACTGGACCCAAGGTTCGGTGAGTTTGTATTTGCTGCTTGGTGACTTCACATGGTTCACATGGGGTAAATATCATCTTACGGAATTACAGAAAAACACAACTCAGAACTTGTCCAAGGTCACCTGGCTTCTAAGTGGTAAAGCCTAAATTCAAACTCACTCACTCAGAGTTCATTTCATATCCTTATTTGGGAAGAAAGTGCTGAAATTAAAAAAATAAAAAAATCCAGAGTTCATCTTGGGATGGCTAGAAAGCTCATGGAGAAGACCCTGGGTGGAGAAGGAAAGGTTCTATGTTCTGCTCATAGCAGAAACACCAAGACCAATCAGGACAAGTTATCCTCCTTTGGAGAGAAGCAATTATTTCCAGGCTAAAACAAAGGCCTATATAATATTTTAATGTATTCAGTTCTTCAGCTGATAATCTTCTAGAATCCAGATGGAAGGGTGAACACTTTTATGTTTTTTTTCCTCAGTCTGCTCCTTTGTTCTCCCATCCCTTGTCTAGTTTTTACCCTAATTTCTATAATAATATGAACTGTGTATTTAACAAATATTAGCTTATTATCTTGATTCTTGTTTCCTAGATGTTTATTGTGATCAATAAAAGTATAACATCAACTCTGTATTTGTGAAGCGAAATTCACAGGAATGTGTGGGAAAGAAGCATCTAAATAGTCACTAGTTTCCAAGATACTTGCATAAGAAGAAAAAAAAAAAAAGCATTCATTCTTACCACAACACTGCAAGTCTGTATTATTCACACCATTTTACATAGAGATGAACAGAGACTTAAAATCAAGGTCATAAGCTCATGTGACCCACAGGGTACTTGCCATGAAGTTACCGGACTGTAATATCTAAGTCTGCTACAACGGGGGAAAGGTGGTATTTAATGACATTCCTCAGCAGTGTCACAAAATGACACAATTAGGGAATAAATTCTAGATTTGAAGTTAATCTTCTCACTGCTATCACCAGAGGGTGCAGAACACTGATCCTGCAGGCAAACGCAGCCACCTGAACCACCACAAATGGCAGACAGTGGGAGGTGGTGCCGGGGACTGTGGCATTACAAGCCATTCTTGAGGTTACCCAGCAGCAGCTAAGGACTGTGAGGAGGATGAAAAGGCAGGATGGAGACATTGCTTCACAGTGTAAGGGACAAGAACAGAGAGCTGCAGAAAGATGTTGAGTCAGACCCCACCAGGATTAGATCTTTGACACCAGTCACAGAGTGAGGAGAGTCGGGACATTAATAGGGAAAGCCTCTTGCATATTATTTAGAACTCATCAAATATGACCGGAGTTATTTCATCAAGGGTGTACATGGTTCTTCTTCTACTGACAACAGAAGAGTAAGGGCTGACTATATGGGTTATTGCAAAAGTAACTGCGGTTTTTGCCATTAAAGTGGTGGCAAAAACTGCGATTACTTTTGCACCAACCTAATACAAACCTATCATCTTCCTAAGGTCCTAAAGCACCCATGCAGGTGTTGTTTTGTACCTCTTGCTGGGTGCTGAAGTAACAAAGATGCCAACAGATGACCACCAAGACAGGTACACCAACTGGGTACACAGACTGCAGCTAGTTGCTGGGGCAAGATTGGAGTGCTCTACCTAATAGAAGAGGAATTTATTTTAATGCAAAGTGAAAGGAGGAGAAAGGAGCCAGTGGATTCTGTGGGGAAAGAAAAACAAAGCTCATGTCTGGGGACCACACGGCCAGAAAGTGACTTGAAAGAATGGAAATGCCCAATTGAAGATTTTAAAGTTATTTTCTGTGGAATGTCTGATGAAAACACCCCGCTCTGCCCCCAAAGGACTCTTCAGTAAAGTCTGCATTGTTCCCCGGTGTTTTCCATTAATGGATTCTTAGCAGAGAATCAACCAAGTGCTGAGCTGGGCACCTGGGTTGGTGCTGGGCAAAGACGGCTGCAGGAGCCTGGGGAGATGGGACAGCTGGCACAGGCAAGGCCTCCCAGTTGGGCACACCATTCACTGTGCTTAGAGCGGAGATTCTGACAGAAGTGGTGGGAAGAGAAGAAAAAGAAACAAAAAGAGAGGACAAAGGGGGAAAAAAGAGGAGGAGGAGGGGAGGAAGGAGGCAAGCAGCCCAAGGTTGTTTTTGGATGTGCAGAATTCTCTTCGGATGTGCAGAGCTCCAGAATTGAAACCAAGTGTCAAAGCCCTGCATTTTCTGCTAAAGTGTAAGCGTACAACAAAATCCCCATTTCTAAAAGTGAGCCCACTGTATGAACTCAGTCCATGCTGAATTCAGAAAGCAGAGGAAGCTTGAATGGTTCCCATGACACAGTGAAAACAGCCAAACTGTCAGAAGGGCTTTCCAAGCCTTCCACCAAACAGCTCCAGGCTATTGGTCTAGCCTTATGTCCCTCTTCCAGGAGCAGCTCTAGTCTGCAACATTTCATGCTGCAGGCTGTCTCCCTCTGGACATTCCTGCTGTCTCCCTTCTTCACCTACCTAAGTCTTTTGCATTCCTCAAGTTCCTGCTTGCATTATGCCATCCCTCCCCACCTATCAGGAGAGGTTCTCAATTTCCTTCCCAATCTCCTCACTCCGTATGTCTGTTGTCTAGGTCATCTTAAGCCACCTATGCATCCATTTACAGACTCAGCACAGTGAGGGGACCTAATTGGTTCCCAATAAATATAGATTGCCTTGAAGTTAAAGATGTTGTGTGTCTAACAGCATTTGCAGTGAAGCTAAATAATTTGGCTTAACAAAGTGTTCCCTCTAGAGGGTTCTCCAGGAAGATAGGGAAAATCAGATGGTAGTGATCTAACTCAGAATTCAGATGCAGCAAACCCAGCATGGCTGTCTTACAGGTTGCTTCTGTGACAGCTGGTGTCTGATTTAGAAGTTGCCTGCCCAAGCAGGTATGTGTTTCTGTTAGATCCAATTAGGAGGATGAAATGGTACCCAACAGACAAAAAGTCCCACTGACCACGTTCCATTCACCTACACTCGTATCTGTGCCTATGTACCAGCCAGATCTAGTGTAACAGTAACCAGAGCAGCGAATTCTTGAGGCGAGTCATGGGCTTGGGTGGGCACATTACAGGGGGCTTAGTGGGTGCTCTGGGAGATGTGCATGCCAAGATGCCATTGGGGTTTCTAATTTCTTGGCCCAGGTCCTCATTGCATCAGCAGGAACCACAACTCCAGCGGACACCAGGGGACTGTCTGTGAGGCCCTTGTGTCAAGGCAGCAGATCTGATCTTCTGAACTCCAGGAATGCAGTGCCTGCCTCTTCTTTGATGCTGTAATTAATTTAATGCCCTAATTATTAAATTAGGAGATTTAATGATTTAATAAATTAGGAGAGATTCCATCCTCTCGAGAAGGCCACATGGAAACAAAAAAGCAATGTGGTGAACAAAGTGTCCTGAAATTGGAATGTTGCCCATTTATTCCATGAGAACTTACATCCAAATGGAAATAAACATAACATTACAAAATGGTTTATGTCCTTTTTCTGATTTGCCTTTGCCAACATTATCCTTCAGAGACACATACTGCCCTTTTAAAAGGCCCCTCTCAGATGGTGTCTGGACACAAACATCACTAACAGAAGAGCAGATGCTGCTGAGCAGCAGATCCTACCCCTGCTTCAGCTGGCTTCTTCAAGTGGGCACCATTTGAACATGAAGGAGGAAAAAATGGTAAAGAGAGGAGCTGTATTAGACAGACAGGGAGAGGTAAAGGGAGACAGTGAGCCAGAAAGAAAGAGAAAGATAGAGGCAGGAAGGGAAGGAAATAAAGTCTGAGGCATAAACAGAGACAGAATTATGTCCAGACAGACATACAGAGCCTGGCAGAGCAGGCTGATGGACAGACAAACCGACCACCAGAGGTGGTCCAAGACAGCCTTCACCCAAGCCATTTCCGGGGCTACTCTGCGCTAAAGGGCATCCAAAACCATTTTCCCCAAAATACCACTCCCTCTGCTCCCCTGACACACTTCCTCCACTCTGTCCTACCCTAAAACACATCAGTCCTCTACGACTCCAGGTACTCAGAAAGACCCAGTCTGGGATGACAGCAACAAGGAGATACTTCGCACACAGACAAGAGTAGGAAACAGACTCAAGAAAAGAGACAAGGGGGAAATGTCCTGGGGAGAAGAAAAGAGAGTGAGAAAGAGAAGACAAGATGATGCTGTGACAAGGTGGGCTGATATAATATGGCTCTGTGTCTCCACCCAAATCTCATGTTGAATTGTAATTCTCAATGTTGGGGGAGGGACCTGGTGGGAGGTGATTGGATCTTGGGGGTGGATTTCCCCCATGCTGTTCTCATGATAGTGAGTTCTCACAAGATCTGATGGTTTAAAAGTGTGTGACATGTCCCCCTCCCTTGCTTGCTCGCTCTCTCCTGCTGTCATGTGAAGAAGATCCTTGCTTCCCCTTTGCCTTCTGCCATGATTGAAAGTTTCCTGAGGCCTTCCAGTCATGCTACCTGTTAAGCCTATGGAACTGTGAGTCAATTAAACCTCCTTCTTCATAAATTACCCAGTCTCAGATAATTCTTTATAGCAATGTGAGGATGAACTGATACAGAAAACTGGTACCAGAATTGGTACCCAGAGTACCAAGAGGGCACTGCTATAAAGACAACTGAAAATGTGGAAGCAACTTTGGAACTGGGTAATGGGCAAAATTTGGAACAGTTTGAAGGGTTCAGAAAAAGATAAGAAGAAATGGGAAAGTTTGGAACTTTCTAGAGACTTATTGAATGGTTTTGACCAAAGCCAACCTGAGGGAGTGGGGATGCGTACAGGGCTTCACTTGCACGGGGGTCCAGACTTCCCAGGAGGAGGAGTGGGAGCCTTTCTCTGTGCACCTTTGTAATTCTGGTGCCAGTTATCTGGAGATCTTTGAGTCCCCCAGGCTTTAGAGCTGACCCTTATTAATATTTAAATGATGGTGGCTTATATATACTTAAGTCTATAGTACTCAAGTGTCATGATATTCCGCAATTCATATGTAAATGCCTCAATAAATAAGTAAATATACAAATAAAAAGTTAAAACACATATAAAGAAAAATAAAGTAAATATGGCAAATGTTAATTCTTGACTCTCTGTTGTGGGTATACAGGATGTCAGAAGGCTCTTCTTTTAACATTTCAGGATGTTCAAACTTTTCATTTATTAGAGAGGCTGGAATTGTTTTAAAAATAAAGTAAGACAAAAAAGTGGCTCCTGCTTTGATATGGTTTGGCTCTGTGTCCCCACCTAAATCTCATCCTGCAGCTTCCATAATTCCCACGTGTTGTGGGAAGGACTTGGTAAGAGATGACTGAATCACGGGGACGGGTCTTTCCCATACTGTTCTCCTGATAGTGAATGGGTCTCACGAGATCTCATGGTTTTAAAAATGGGAGTTTCTCTGCACAAGTTTGCTCTTTGACGGCTGCCATCCACGTAAGATGTGACCTGCTCCTCCTTGCCCTCTGCCATGATTGTGAGGCTTCCCCATCCATGTGGAACTGTAAGTCCCATTAAGCCTCTTTCTTTTGTAAATTGCCCAGTCTCGGGTATGTTTATCAGCAGAAAACAGACTAATACAAGCTTCTTTCCCAGACATGATGGAAAATATAGGGCCCACTCCTATTTCTCCCAGGCACTGCTTATGTAGAATCCACTGCATCACTTTCATCCTCCTGCTGAGTCTGCCACATTTTTCTCCTCATACTTGCTGGTGTTCCCTTCTCTCCACTCCACATTGACCCAAAGATGGAATATGGTCCCTTCTTCCTTGATTCTCACAAACCCCACCTTTACTACGGATTTGGAGGCAAGGACTTGGGGCAGGGCTTCTAGTACAGAATATCATCAGACAGACAAAATGGAATATTTTGAAATCAAAATTTAACTCAGTTTGCCTTTACAGTTTAAAATGATAGATATACTTTACTATCTTATACTTGTAGTATTATTTCTAATGAAGTGAGAAAACTGAAGGGCAGCCTTGCCCGTTTTAGAGGTCCCCTGACCAGCCCTACCACCAGGAGGGGCAGATTCAGATATTTTTATGGGTCATCTCTTCTCAGGACCCAGCTCTGTCATGTTGCTCATCTGGTCCCCTTTCGTCCTTCAGCCCCTCACTCCTCTGACCACAAACACTCTGAATTCAGCTTGATTTCTTATGCAGAGCCATTCGGTTTTCTCTATATTTTGCCCTCTGCTTCCAAATGGTGTGGCTGCTTGTACAGTAGGAGGGGAGCTGCCCCCAACAGAGCCACATATCTATTAATTCATTTGGTTAAGCAGAAAACAATTTGGCCCTAAGAGCAATTATGCTAGCAGAGGGAAGAAGCATTGATGAAGTGTTTGTTTTAAACAGCAATTTTTAAAATTCTTGCTACTCTGAAACTGTGGCTTCACCAAAGAACCCTATTTAAAATGTGGCAACACTCAGTGGAAATTTGCATGGGAACTTTGGCTGCAAAGCCTGCCTCAGGAAAGCAGCCCTATTTAAAAAGAGCTATATGAATGCTACTGTCTTTGTGTTTTCCGGGGTCACTAGCCTAGGAGACCACAATTGAGAAAATGTAAAGAAGTCTACCCCCAGCTCATTTTCCCAACCTGGTTATCTACCCAACTATCATTTGTATTCTTGACTCAGCCCTCCCGCTGACAGCTCTATTCAGCCTCCTTGGCTTCTATTCAGTGTCTTTGGACCCAGATCTCAAATCCCCTTTGGGGCCTTTCTTTGCTCATTCCCACTTCAGGGTCCAGGACCTGTTCTGGATCTACTCTGTTCCTGGAATCTCTGCTTTCCATGCATTGTCTCCAGTGTTTGGCCTCCTGTGAACAGGACTCAATGACCTCTGTCCCTCATACCATTTTGCCACCCCAAATTTACACAGCCAGTGTGAAAACCTTCAGGAAAAGAAGCTTTCCCTGTCACTTCCTCCACAGTCCCAACTCTCCCAGAAGTTTCTTATCAGAGAGGCGAGTTCCAATTCTTCACTTTGGGGGAAGCCAGTGCTCTCTCTGCCTTGTTTCTGTAAGGTCCTGTGAACAGGCTACACCACAGTCGAGCCATTGTGACCCTTGTGACCCACAGGTACAGGCTTCCTGGAGTCACAAAGTCTGGAGCAACAAGAGAACCACTAAAGAAGAAGAAACAGCTAAGTCCTGCCTTAACTGATTAACCGACCTTGCAACATTCCACCATTGTGATATGTTCCTGCCCTACCCTAACTCATCAATCGACCTTGTGACCTCCCCCTACCTTGTGACTATGCACCTTGTGACATTCTTCCCCTGCCCGAAAACACTGCCCCAACTGTAACTTTCCACTACCTACCCCAAACCTGTAAAACCAGTTTCACTCCCACCACCCTTCACTGACTCCTTTCTCGAACTCAGCCCACTTGCACCCAAGTGAATAAACAGCCTTGTTGCTCACACTTACCCTGTTCAGGCTGTCTCTTCAATTAGACACGTGCATAACAATTTCTAGAACTTTGGATCATCAGAAAGAACCATGGAAACATCACTGGTCTAAGACCAACCAGAGCCCTCCTGGTTCTGAGCAAGACAACCTTGGAGTCTTTTGTTTGCAATAAAATGGAAACTTCAGAACTATAATAAGAAATAGAGACTTATTCAAGGTTATCTCTCCTATGCTCTATTAAAGGAAGTACCAGGAAATAGTTAAATAGCACCTGCAATCCTGGATTGAGGCTTCTTCAGCTACAGAGCCATCCAACTCCAGAGCTGCTAGAGCACTGATCAGAGCCACCAAAACTCCGTGAGTCACCAGAACAACTCACTCATACCAGGGCAGGGTACCCGTCTCTGCACTCTTACTATTTCATTCAGACCAAAAGTTATAGTCATAATCTTGTCTTATCAGATTTGGGACACTCTGGAACAAATGTCATCCTAATTTTGGTAGCAACATAAAAGCAAGTGAGCATGATTTATAAACAAAGGGCTTTTAGCCTAGGATTTGCAAAAGTTCTCCTTCACTTTTATAATTTAGTCTATCTGCAGAGGGACATTTAGATCTTATTGTACCTTTCCAAAAATTCTGCAACTAAGAGTCACACCCTGTTAATCTGCTTCCTTGGAGTCAGGGGGTCTCCTGTAACCACTACATGCCAGCAGGTGCTGTTCTAAGAAAATCTGCCTTCTTTGAGGAGCTTCTTCCCCCACACCGTGCTCTCACATGTACACCCCTGTAGTCTATCTCAGTGACTGGTGACCTCTTCCTCCTGGGCCAGAGTCCTTCCCCCGGAGTGGTATAATAAGCTCAGAAGAGACAGCCCTTCCCTCTCTTAAGATTTGAAAACTTCAGAGTTCAGAACCACCAGCTTCCCCTGCGTCACAGGGCAAACCCCAAAATTAGGGTCAGCCCAGGAAGCCAAGTGGGTCCTTAGCTAAGTGCAGGAAAGAATTCAAGAGCAAGCCAACGAGTAAAGTGAATACACATTTATTAAGAAAGTAATGCCATAAAAACGTGGCTACTCCATAGGCAGGGCAGCTTTGAGGGCTGCTGGTTGGCTATTTTTGTGATTTATTTCTTGATCATATGCTAAACGAAGTGTGCATTATTCATGAGTTTTCCAGGTGATTTCTTAGGGGTGAGGAGTGGGCCGCCAGGTTGCCATGGCATTTGTAAACCCTCCTGGCACTGGTGGGAGTGTCTTTTGGCATGCTAGTGTGTTATCATTAGCACATTAGGAGCAGCAAGGGTAACCAGAGGCCACTTCTGTTGCCTTTTTGGCTTTGGTGGGTTTTGCTCAGCTTCTCTACTGCATCCTGTTTTATTGGAGGAGTCTTGTATCCTGTGTCTTAGGAAACCAGTGCCGCCAAACTCCTATCTCTCATCTGTGCCCACTGCATATCCGCAGCTTACCAGCAGGAGGAGAGAATGAACATAACACAAACAACAGCAGGGGAGGTGAGTGACCCTGCGGGTGCCCGGGGTTTCAGCATGAGAAGTTCTCAGAAGAGCCCTGGGCACAGCCTTCCCCAGGTTCTGCTTTTAGGTTTTGTTTTTCTGTTCTGATGGTGGTGTTGACTTTCTAAACCACCCCGATCTTTCCAATAAATCTTTTCATGTTTAGATGGACTCAAGGTGGTTTTCTATTACCTGGAACTCAAAGAATCCTAACAAACAAATGGCCCATAATTTATCATCATCATTCAAATAATTACTATGTGCCAGGTATTACATGAGACCTTGAGGAAATGTGTATAAATAGGATGGCCTCTGCCCTTAAGGCATTCAGAATCCAAAGGAAAGAGGCACAGGGTAGCTAGCACTCCTTTCCCTGAGTTCCCAGTTCCTGGACTTCCTACCTTGCATGCCAATGAGTTGTACACGGGACACTCCACCCCACTCTGTACTCTGGGGTGAGTGGCTGCCCTTTTTGCCCCTTAAATTCCCATTACCTATGGCAATCATAAAGACTCTATGAAGCCTTGTTATGGGAATAAGTGAAACGCAGTAATAACAGTAACGCTGCTTTATGGTTTTCAAAGCCCTTTCAGATAAATCATCTCAAATGTCAAGAATATGCAGTTTCAGGAATGTTTATAGCAGAAAGCTGAGGTTTTCTGGGCCTCAGAGCCAAATAAAAACAATGTTCAACTTCCTTCCTTTTCTTATCTAATCTTAATTTAGCTTTCTAAATAGGCTTTCTGCCTGTGAAAAGAATGGGCTGATGGTGGGGAGCTGGGGAGCAGGAAGGGTGATAAAAGTACCCGGGTAACTTGGTCACATTTTCTGAAAATCAAATGAATTGATTCCTGCTGAAGAGAAATGTCAGGGCCTCAGGTACCCAAAGGCCTGATCCTCTGTGAAAGAAAATACCATCCCGTGATCCCAGACTCACTACACCAAAGGGAAAGTTAAGCTTGGACAATACAAGGCCACATATCTCCCCGATGGCCTCCTGCAGAAATTGCTCACAAGGAAATTCCCTGTGAGTCCCTAAATCTTTTAGGACGGCAGTCCCCAACCTTTTTGGCACCAGGGACCGGTTTCCTGGAAGACAATATTTCTACGGATTGGGGCAAGGGAGAGGTATGGTTTTGGGATGAAACTGTTGCACCTCAGATCATCAATCATTAGTTAGATTCTCATAAGGAGTGCATAACCTAGACCCCTCACATGTGCAGTTCACAACAGGGTCCGTGCTCCTGTGAGAATCTAATGCCACCACCGATCCGCCAGGAGGTGAAGCTGAGGCGGTAATGCTCCCTGGCCCACCGCGCACCTCCCGCTGTGTGGCCCGGTTCCTAACAGGCCACCGAATGGTACCCATCCACGGACTTGAGGTTGGGCGCCCCTGCTTTAGTATATATATCGCCCCATAAACTAACCCTAAGACCAAATTCTGTTGAATTACTTTCTGATAATGTCAATTGCCGGTTTAATTCCACAGGACAAGGACAAGACCAGAAATCATCCCTCTGTCTACCCTGAGATGAATGTATAACTGGTTTTTCCCTCTATTCCCTCTTTTCACATGTTTGCTTTAGTTTTTGTTTTTGTTTTTTTTTTTTTTGAGACAGTGTCTCGCTCTGTCACCCAGGCTGGAGTGCAGTGGTACAATCATAGTTCACCGCAGCCTTGATCTCCTGAGCTCAAGGGATCCTCCTGCCTCGGCCTAGTCAGCTGAGACTACAGCCTATACCACTGTGCCTAATTTTTTTTTTTATTTTTTAACACTCCGGGTCTTGCCTTGTTGCCCAGACTGCTCTCAAACTCCTGGGCTTCAGTGATTCTCCCACCTGGGCCTCAAAGGCCTCAAGTGCTGGGATCACAGGTGTGAGCCACTGCACTGGACATTCACTTTATGTTGTGTGAAGTGTACGATTTACTGAGTGGAAGACTATATATAATTGACTCTTACTCCAGCCCCTCTTTTCACATGTAAACTGTAGATATTGCTGAGCCTAATCAGAGCCTCCCAAAGATATAACCACCTGCCTCCTCTTCCCTTTTTTCTTTCCTGCTTATTCTTTCCCCTTTACTGACGTTCCCAAAACCCCCTTTGGAAAAAGCACAGGTCACAGATGCTCCTGCGACTTGTATTTTTTTCCAGGCACATCCTTAACCTTGGCTAAATAAACCTCTATCTACTGAGATCTGCATTAGTCACTTTTTGGTTAATACTTCCAAGAGTGAGCTGGCATCCAAAGTTCAGGAACTGCAAAGCCAAAGCCTCGTTCACTCAACTCATTCAATCCACAAGCTCTATTGCATGCCAATTTATACCAAGCACTATGGTAATACTCACGACTGTACCCACTCTCATCTGGATTTTACCACTGAGTACAGTGGTTCTTGAATGGACTTGTGCCCTGGAATCACCTAGACAGCTTTTAAAAATACTGATCCCTGGATCCCACACCCAGAGACTGATTTATTTAGTCTGAGATGTGATCTGGATAGCAGGAGTTTTTAAATGTACCCAGGCGACTCTAACGTGTGGCCCAGGTTGAGGCCAGTGGTCTAGGAGAGGAAGATGAAAAAGCAGAGAATCACCAGAAAGGGTCTAAGCACCTGAGGCAATGAAATCATGTGGGGCTCTCAGAGCCCAGGATCTGGGTCCTCTGAAAGGCTCAGGAGCCCAGAGAAGGAACACCTCAGATGAGACCTGCCAGGTCCTGCCAAATGGCCAGGTGAAGATGTTGGGAAGATGGGAGAAGAAGAGTGTTCTGGGCAAATAGAATAGCCAGAAAATGCCAGAAGAAAGTGCCCTGAAGGGAGAGAAAGGCTGGTGTGTTAGCAAACAGAAAATGTCCCTACAGCAAAGGAGAGGCAGGAAGTGATCAACTAAGCTTGGAGAGGTGAAGAAAGATCAAAACACAAAAATTGAAGTTTTGAGATGCAATTCTGAAGACAGTGAGAAGGCATTAGAAGGTCTGCAGCAGGAGAATGAAAATGACCAGATGTGGGTAAACAGAGCACTCGCTGTCTTTCTCTCACACTCTTAGAGAATGACTAAGAATGACTCTTAGGCTCAAGCCTATAAGTAGAAAACAGCATGGAAACAGCATGGTTAATGCGGATAGGTGACTGTGTTAATGACGTATCATTTTACTTTTTAAAATCTCGTCTGTATCTAGTCACTGGGTTTGATATATTTATAACCCTCTTTTTCTCCCCAGGAGATCAAAGCAGCTGCATCATCTCATTAACCTTCACTCAGCATTCCTGGAGGAGATTGCCAGGTAAACAGTATTAGGGAAAATTTAAAACACTTAAGGTTTGAAAAACATTTGCCAAAAACTCAGTGTGATAAGCTGAGAAAAAGCCAAGTTCTGGGGCTGCTTTTTCCCCTGATTCTTAGGGTCCGATTTATCTGCAAGATGACATTGTTAAGAAGAAGAGGTCAGTTTGGAACATGTCTGCAGAGCAGGGCAGTGCCGAGTTTCAGGCTAAGCTGCACTTAGAAAAAAAAATCAGAGAGAAATGAAATTGCTTTTTGCTCAAGGAAACTAACAATTTCAGTTCCAGGGAAAATAGTCAGTTCATGAACTGTGAGAGAAATGACTGCATTGGCTCCCAGAGGAAACAGGATCTTGCCAATTCTCCCACTGCTAATAAAAATTTTAGACTATTTTACATTTGCTCTCATGAGGGAGAGACTAGATATTGCTTATCTAAAGCTAAAACACTTTGAATTTGATTTGACCTGGTAGATTTTTGCTAACTCGGCAACTACACATTGAGACTGGCCCATATATTGTTTTGAATCAGTCAACTGTGTTTCCCAACATACTGCCAATTCTTGTATGCCCAGAACTGATTTTCTGCTGCTCTTTCCTTAAGTTACCTCTTACCTGCTCACTTGAAAAAGGAGGTTTAAGTTTACCTTTCAGTTCCTGTGCTGAGCTCAGCCCACTGCCAGAGCTCAGACAAAAAAGTCAGAGCATGGATTACACCAGTGCTTCTCAAACTGTAATGTACTCCCAAATTACCTGGGGATCCTGTTAAAATGCACACTGGTAGGCCTGGGGATGGCCCCGGATTCTGTATTTCTAAGGAACTCCCAGGTATTGCCAATGCTGCTGGTTCCAGGGCCATATGGTGTCTACCGGTTCTGAAGCCCTGAGGCAATCCCTCCTCTTAAAACTCTCTCCCCCTCACCCCGCTTCAATTTTCATTATCACGGAATCATCTGAGTCTTAAAAGACCTTTTGCCCTTCCAGTGTCTCCTTTAAAAAACACACTCCCTGGAGGATTAATATTTGATGCTCTCTCTCAGCTAACAGTATCAGAGATTAAGTTTCAGCTAGTTGAAATCCAGACCAAAACGGAGCAAGTCATGACTGTGGATGCTGAAGAGAAAAAGGAAGCAAAGAACACAGAAAAGACCTGGTGGTGACTTTATCCTCCCCAATGAAAGAGAAACAAAAAATGAAGCCACTCAGAGGAGTTTCAAACCACAGGACATCACCTAGAAATGTCCTGTGCAGAGCTACAGCCTTGGCAATAAATCCCACTTCGGCCCCAGGACTGGAGGCAAATTAGGTCGCATTTTGCATGTTTCCTAATCTGTAAAATGGAGATGACAATACACACCCCATTGCACCCCAAGTTATGGTGAGTATTAAAAATGAGACATTTAATCTTAGATATTGCCAAGCACTTGGTATGGTAGTTCTAATCATTCCTCAAAATATAGTCAAAATGTAATTAACAATGCCTGTACGACTTACAAAATCAGATTAGCTGGAGTGTGGGGGTGAAGGGAATAGTTTATCACACAGTTCTCCAACCTCTTCTCTGTTATTTGCCTTTTTGTATCTTGCGCCCCATGATAGCTTTCCTCTGCTCCTTTCCTCCACATTTGATCCTAATTTACTTGTAGCATTTTCCCCTAGGGAAATATCCTATTCAAGAATAAGAAAAGCATCAGGAGCTACCATGAATTCCTACTGGGATACCTTACTTAATTAAAAGACACGACTGTAAATCCATTACTTCACTTGCCCTTTACTAGCTGACCTTGGACAAATAATTTTCTCACACTTTTTTTTTCCTCTGTAAAATGGAAACAGCAGCAGCTATCTCACAGGGTCATTGTAGATGCTTTGACAGAGTATTGTATATGGCCCTTTGAATATTGTAAATTGGAGTCCTCTTCTGCCTCAGAATCCCCCCATCAATGTCCCTTTGCTCAACTGCATCAATAGGCATTATCCTTAGGAGTAAATAGACCAAGCTAACAATGAATTCTAGCCTTATTTCTTCTTTTTCTTTTTCAAACTTGAAATGCTCACTCCTATTTTCTCAACTTTTCTCCAAACTGTAGCGGCCCAAAGAACTGTTATTGGAAAAGCTGTATCGAATATAATTTTTTGAGCTGTTCTTTTTTAACAAGAGGTCTAAATGGGACAATTTCGAATTTCTAAGGAAGTCAGCATTTTAGCCACTCAGAGTTGGATGGGAACTGCTCTCAAGAAATTGAGGTATATAAAAAAGAATGAGATCCTGTCATTTACAACAGCTTAGATGGAACTGGAGAACATGATCTTAAGTGAAATAAGCTAAGCACAGAAAGACAAATGTCACATGTCCTCACTCATGGGCAGGAGCTAAGAGAAAAACATAAGTTGAATTCATAAAGAGTAGAATGATGGTTACCAGAGGCTGAAAAAGATAGCAGAGAGAAGATAAGGTGAGGGATATTAATGGGTACAAAAATACAGTTAGAATCAATAAGGTGTAGTATTCAGTACCACAACAGAGTAACTAGAGTTAACAATAACTTATATATTGTAGAATAACTAAAAAAGTGGATAATATGGTTTGGCTGTGTCCCCACCCAAATCTCATCTTGAATTACAGTTCTCATAATCCCTATGTCTCATGGGAGGGACCGGTGGGATATAACTGAATCACGAGGGCAGGTTTTTCCTGTAGTCTTCTCATGATAGTGAATAATTCTCACAAGTTCTGATGGTTTTATAGAAGGACAGTTCCCCTGCACACATTCTCTTGCCTGCCGCCATGTAAGACATGACTTTGTTCTTCCTTCACCTTCCGCCACGACTGTTGAGGCCTTGCCAGCCGTGTGGAACTGTAAATTAATTAAACCTCTTTCCTTTATAAATTACCCAGTATCGGATACATCTTTGTTAGCAGCATGAGAACAGACTAATAGAGTGAAACACAAAGAAATGGTAAAGACTTGAAGTGATGGACATTTCAATTACCCTGATTTGATCATTACACACTGTATGCCTGTATTAAAACACCACATGTACCCCATAAATATATACAACTATTATTGCCCATAATTTAAAAATGTAAATGATTAAAAGAATTTATTAAAATATATATATTACTTTTATATTGTATAAAAGTAGTAATTACAATAGTTGTTAAAAAAATAAATGGAGGTGTTAGGAACAATACTCTGACAGGATCACAGTAAGGTCTGGAGAGGAGTTCCTTCTTCCCCCTTTGGAACTCAAATCACCCAATCCAATAATCAAAAGCAAAATTGCCAACATATGTTTTGTTTTCCATCATATGATGTTCAATTTGGGCCATGAGGATATTTCTAAAATCCCATTTAATATAAACTTTGTTTTATATGAGCTAACAGATGGATCCTGAAAGCTATGAAACAGAATGGCTGTACAGCATGTCATAAGTCACACTGGTAGGGTGACAGGCTCCAGGTGTTTATGTGGCTTGGGAAGCTATCAAAAAATATGAAGAAAATCAGTTCAATATTAGGTGTTTTTAAAGTCAAAAAAATAATAATTTGAAAATCTATGGGCTGTTCATCTGATTTTTTTTTTTTTGACATGGGAAATGCAATGATAAAATACCACTTGAATAGGCAACCACCTTTCAATTATCTCATCTTCCCTGGGCCCCAGTTTCCTTATCTATGAAATGAGGCTCGTTTTGGGTCAGAAGTGGCAGAGATTTCATTTTGGGTGCTATCTCTAACCCATGACAGTGGCTGCTGAGGCCTGGCCTGAGAGGTCTGAAGCTCTGTATCAGTCAGGGTTCTCCAGTGAAACAGAACCAATGGAACGTGTGTGTGTGTGTGTGATTTCTTATCAGGTGTTGATTACAGTCTGAGAAGTCCCAGGATCTGCCATTTGCACTCTGGAGACCCAGGAAGTGCAGCACTGTGTTTTGATGGCCTGAGAGCTGGAGAGCCAATAGTGTAGATTTCAGCCTGAGTCCAAAGGCTTGAGAACTAGGAGCAGGCAGTAGACTGATGTACAGCTCAAGCAGTCAGACAGAGAGAGGGTGAAACCAACCTTCCTTCACCCTCTTGTTCTATCCATGCCCTCAATGAACTGGATGAGGCCCACCCACACTGGGAAGTCTGCTTTCCCCAGCATACCAATTCCAATGCTCATCAGACATCCGGGCATCCTGTGGCCCCATCAAGTTGACATAAAATTAACCATCATAGATAGGTTCTGTCTGAACTGGTGTCACAGTAGATAATTAATATCTGTTATGAGTCTAGGGCAGAGTCGGTTAGTGTTGTGCCAATCATTTGTAACACATGTGAATGAGACGGTCACTGATGTCCTTTGCTTTCTCCATAGGTATTGAGTCTGATTTGCCTACCACAAGATGAAGGGCACATGTGGCGGAGGAGAAGCAGAAGATAGGATTGGGAAGCCCAAGAGTCAGCTGGAGGTGCCCTAAGAGTGCAGCTTTGGATAACAGACATCCTGAAAGCTGGCTTGCCTGCCACTGAACACCACATGCAAATTCAAGCCCAGTGAATATGTGTGGTCTCAACTGAAACAAAAAAAAAATTTTTTTTAAGAAACAATACAGATTTAGGCCCTCACAATTCTCTCAGCAACTGTAATGGGTTGAATGGTGGTCCCCAACATTATGTCCATTTCCTAACCCCTGGAACCTGTGACTGTGACCTTCTTTCAAAAAAGGGTCTTTGCAGAAGTAATGAAGAGATCAGATCATTCTGGGTTACCCAGGTAGGAACTGAATTTAATGACGAGTACCCTTGTGAGAGACAGAAGAGAAGACACATGCGGAGGAGGGGCTGTGGCCACTGAGGCATGCTGGAGCCATGCAGGCCAGGGAAGTCGAGGCACGCTGACATTCACCAGAAGCTGTCAGAGGCAAGGGAGGGTTCTCCCCTAGAGCATTAGGAGGGAGTGCGACCCTGCCAATAATCTTATCTTTCAACTCTGGCCTTCAGAACTGTTTTAAGCCACCAAGATGGAGGTAACTTTTATGGCTGCTGGAGGAAACTCACAAAGCAGCCTACAAAGGCAGTAGAGCAGCTCAAGCTTGGCCACAGGAGGAGTCAGGCCTCGTGCACAGGACATGGGTTCAGATCCCCACCACCCTTCCCAGCTCCCCTGCTCTGCAGATCCCCTCCTTACACAGGATCCCCCAAGTAATCAGCCTCTGCCTGCCTTCCTTTGGGCTTTGCCCCTCATCTGTGCCATCTCCCGCCTCAGACAGCCTCACCCAGGCTGCTCCTTGAGCCTACCTTGACCTCGGCCAAGTTCTCTAGTCCAATTCAGCTGCCACGCTAGTCACTAATCATAATTCTATTTGCACAGGATGCACATGGCCATGTTGGAGAGTCTGCCAAGCTATGCTCCCTCTCCTTTATTACCCAAGTGACAACTTGCAACTGCACACACAACCCTGCCAGCACTTGGCAGCTGAGGAATGGAGCAGGAGAGGCAGGGAGCATGCCAGCAAGTGAGTGCCCTGGAATAACGTCTGACAAAGAACCTTTCCTCTTCACACCACAGGGTGAATTTGGAATTGGTTAACAATCATTTATTGTGTGTGGTCCAATGCTAGAAGAATTTTGAATGTTCCCAACACAAAGAAACGATCGGTGTTTGAGCTGATGGATATGCTAATTACCAGTTTGATCACTGCACATCACATGCATGTATGGAAATACTCTGTACCCCATAAGTATGTATAATTATTAGGTGTCAACTAAACACATAAAAAAGAAACTTTCCTCTCCCAACCGGCAACAAATAATGCACACAAAAGGGGTCATTTCTGAAATGTTATCTTTATAGCCTCAGAATTTCAACCCACAGAAGAGCATTCACAGGAACAAGTGGTCCAAACCACTCACATCTTCGGACGCTGCTGCCCCGCTCTATCTTGTTCTAATAATGGATATTGCTTGCACACACCAAGGACATCTAAAATTCATCATATGGCAAACCATATCCCCCACCTTGAAACTGGTACATTTCCACCTTCACTGCTCATTTCATCCACAGCCATTTCTTTTACATTGAGACCTCACCTGGAAAAAGAGAATAAGCTGTCTTGTAAGTTGGGTCTTCCCTACTGTCACAGAACACGGCAAGGGACTAAGGTGTCATCTGGCTCCTGTGTTATGATGAGAAATGTGAGGAAAAAAAAACTAGGCCAAAAATTCTGCTTGCTAGATATTATGATATAATACTGTACATCACTAGAGTCTACTCTTAGCCATGTGTGTCAAGAGTAGTAATGTAGACCAAATACTAAACATCTGGGAGACACCAGTTTTTTGTTATAGGAAAGGATTAATTAGAGCTTCCTTGCATACTTAAAGTGGGAATCAACATATCAAGTCTAGGGCTCGCACATAGCAAGTCCTCAGTGAGTATCAGCCACTGGCAATCCTGTTGCTGTTATTGGGATTGCTGTTAAAACCACCCTCCCCAAAGATATGTAACGGTTTGTTTCCCTACATCTCCTACCCACCTTCCACCATTCCCACTTGCCTCCATGTTTGCTCATCTAATGACGAAGGGAGGGATCAAGAGGATAGAAGAAATGAAAGCAAAAACTTGGTTCCTGCCGGATCAGAGAAAGGGCCTTAGCCATTCAAAAGACTAAAATGTGCATTTGTCTATCAACCACTTCGCTTAACTCTGTTCCGTATTCTGCACACAAAGTCATTATAAGACACTTCTGCATCAGAAAGCACAGCAGCCTAACTGGCACTTATTTTGTCTCCAAAACCACCAGCCTACGTGTAAAATATGCATCACCCCAAGAAACCATCTTGCTTTGTGAATAATTGAACACATGACTACAGAATGACCCTGTCCAGACAGCCCATGCTGCCCTAATCCCTCCCCTGTAACTGGGAAGGTGCTGCCAGTTTTCTTCGGCCAAGCACAGAGGAGCCTTTCCGTTTCTGTTTCCTCCAGCCTTGATGTTTGTCCACCGAAAGCCAAGCCTTGTCCCACCTAGGGTCCTGGCTCCATGCAGTGCATTAAGCAAACCATGGTGCCTCCCACTGTTTCCCTTCAACCCTCAGCTCTGTCCCCTTATCTCAGCACCTGGATCCTCCCTTCAGCTCCCCGACTCCTTTCCTGACCTCTCCATGCAGCCATACCCTTCTGTTACCTGCACAGACCTAGCCCATAGTGGGAAAAAAAAAAAAAGAAAAAGAAAAAAAAAAAAAAAACAAAACAGGTTGCAAACCTTGTGACCTTGTGTATGACATCCTTAGACAAACTTCAACCCTCTTGACTGGTCCATCAATTTCCCTTCATGCTATTGTAGTGGTAACCAGATCCTGGGTAGTATGCCTGGTCAGCTGGGCAATGCTTCCACTTTCCCTGCAATTTCATCACTCCAGTCAAAGTCGTCACTCATCACCTTGACATGAGCCAATCTCTTAGAAATGCATCTGATGAACTAATCACACATGCACATAAATGGCTGAGAAAGCAAGGCTTTCCCCTGGACTGGTAGCAACTGGGGTGGGCATTCCCTCCTTCTAAGGGCCATTCCTTGGGTTCTGCTGTTGGCCAAAACATTGGGACCACAACATTTGTACCCTCCTAAAAATACATTATTTTAACTCAGGTCAGCCACTTAGTGTATTTGTTGGCTAGGGCTCCCATAACGAAGTATCACAAACTGGGTGGCTCAAACAGGAATGTATTTTCTCCCAGGTCCTGGAAGCTAGAAGTCTGCAATCAGGGTCTCAACAGAGTGGATTGTTTCTGAGGGCTCTGAGGGACAATCTGTTCCATGCCCCCTCTCGGAGATTCTGGTAGCCTCAAGCATTCCTTGACTTGTAGATGATGCTCTCCCTGTCTTCACATTGTCTCCCTCTGTGCATGTCTGTTTCTGTGTCCAAATTTTCCTTTTAGGTAAGGACATCAGTTATATTGGATGAGGATCAGTGTAATGGCCTCATTCTAATTTAATCATCAGCAAAGGCCTTATTTCCAAAAAGGTCCCATTCACAGGTCCCAGGGGTGAGGACTCCAACATCGTTTAGGGAGCCACAATTCACCCGTAACATTTGGGTATACCATATTCTTATTTGAGTCAAGGATGCATTCCTCAAGACCCCCATAGAACTTAAAATTTTCATAATACAAAATTAATTTTTCTAAAGGTAAAACAATTGTGGAGGGACTACAATCTCAAAATGTATTTAATCAATTACTTTATTTATTTATTTATTATTTTTGAGATGGAGTCTCGCTCTGTCACCTAAGCAGGAGTGCAATGGCATGATCTTGGCTCACTGCAACCTCCGCCTCCCAGGTTCAAATGATTCTCCTACCTCAGCCTCCTGAGAAGCTGGGATTACAGGCACCCACCACCACACCCAGCTAATTTTTGTATTTTTAGTAGACATGGGGTTTCATCATGTTGCGCAGGCTGGTCTGGAACTCCTGACCTCAAGTGATCGGCCCACCTCAGCCTCCCAAAGTGCTGAGATTACAGGCATAAGCCACCACGCCGGGCCTCAAAATGTATTTAATCCACAAACACGTAACATGTTTGCTTTTTAATATTTCTTTTTTCTTTTCTCAATGTTTTCTCTAAGTTTCCCTTTGGGCACTCAAATTTACATAACCTCCACCACAAAGTGACTGATTTTTCAGCACAAGCCCAGGCAATATGGCTTAATGACAACTTAGAGGATACGTGATTCAAAAGTTTTAATTTTTAAGTAGCAATGAATATTAAAATAACAGTACAAAAATAACCAAAATCCCTTGCAGAAATTCTGGTGCATGTCAACACGAGAGGGATCCACAGCCACCAACAATGGAAGCCGCATGTTTCCATTCACCAGCTGAAGCGGCACTGTCATCTGGCAACTGCATGAACACAGCAGACAATTCCAATGGGGGCCCTACTTTGAAACTGTAAATTATTTACACTTTTTTTAATTTGGAGAATTATTGAGTTTGTTTCACATTTACAGTGTGAACACAGCAGACAATTCTGATGGGTCCCCTGCTCTGAAATTGTGTAAATTATTTACACTTTTTTTAACGTGGAGAGTTACTGAGTTTTTTCCAAATGTGCATAGCCTATTGAGACTTTGCTAATATTTTTAGGTCCCACTCTTTCAAATTCACATCGTTCAAAATTGCATTCAGTGCCACTGCGCTGTGTAACTTGCACTTTTCCTTCAGGAGGAAGAATCGCAGGGCAGAACTACCCAGAGGAAGCAAGGCGGCGCAGATGGCGGCTACATGTGTAGTCACAGAGGCCAGTCTTGTGTAGATGAGGATAGAAATGAGTTTTAGATATTTCTCTTATCCTTGGTCTTTATGTTGTTTATTATCTGGCCCTCTCTACCTAGCTCTGAAGGCTGATACAAGAAATATTACTTTTGTTGCATGTTCTTTTGTCCTCCCCTTCCCCCGGCTACCAAAATAGGCCTGTCATCTCTTGGTATAAAAACTCAGCTCCTAAAGCAAAATGACCTCAAGGCAACAAGAGGCAGGCAGTAAATACTCAGCAATGTGGTGTCGTGGTCAACCGGGAACCAAAAGCCCTGAGACTTGGCTTTCAGTCTTGGCTCTGCCACCAACCGGTTATACTTCCTGGAATAATTTGTTTAACTTCTCTGGGTTCCTACTCCTCCATAGTAAATGACTTGTACATTTTTGCTAAATTGATGGAATGCCAAAGGCAACACACCATTGAGAACTGCTCGGCAATTCTCTCACAGAAAGAAGCATGGGTGATGTGATGAGGATCTCTGTCACAAGGCTTCTCATCTCCTCCCCACTAAACCCATGGTTTTCCTGAGTTTCCCCAGTAGTGCTGAGGCCTCCCAGGCCCGGGAGAGCAAATAGGGCTGTTCTCACCAGTTTTGCCAGCTGTCTCATCCTCAAAGGCCTCAACACACCTCAGCTACCCCCGGTTTTACAGTGTATGTTCACTCCAACCCCTGCAGGGAAGCAAAGGCTACCTTGGATGCATTGCACTGATCCCTGACCTTGACAGTACAGCAGGTGTTGGACAGTCCCATCCTTGGGCTTCTGGATAGAAGGGCCCTACATAGATACAGTATCTTCTGAACTAAAACAGGTGATTTGCTTCACAAGAGACTGGTGAGTTTTGAAAGTAAAATAATCTAAAAAATATAAAAATCAAATCACATTTAGCGAAGCCTCTAATTGCTCTAATCAAAAAAGAACGAAATTGCATTAGATTCATCTACCTAAGAAAATCCGTAATGGGACATATGGTTACACATTTCCCCCTTATTAGTGAGCAACAGGAATGCTCTCCTCCCTGACCTAAACCATCTCTACTGCTATTTCCACAGATGAGCCCCATTTCTTTTTTCCAAAATCCTTCTCTCTCTCTATAAAGGAAGACATCCCTCTTCAGCCTCATGAAAAAATAAACAAAAGAGAGGACACAGCTTGTCCTAGTCTTTGGAATGTCAATGTAAAAACATGTTCCACTCTTGGAGCAAAGGCTTGTTATTTTCAACCTATCTTCAGCAAGGGTGCTCCACAAAAGAGTCTAGAGTTTTACCTTTTGGTTCCATGCTCAACATCTGAATGGGTTTGTTTATATGTTTGATTGCTGTTTGGGTTTTTTTTGTTTGTTTTTGTTTGTTTGTTTTATCTTGTGAGTGTGATAGTAGAGTGAGAAAGGTATTAAATAGTTAACTCTTGCCTGCTCCCAACAATACTGACAGCAACTGGTGTCAGTAGAAGACAGTGAAAAATGAGCTGGGATTTTAACATCTGTGAACCAGGTCTCCCTTAAATCTGACGTGAAAGTTGATGACAGGAAGCTGAAGTCAGTAAAACAGGGCCTTGCCTTTGCAAAGTATAGTGAGAGCAAATAATTTGGAGAAATAAAAAGGTCTCCTAGGCATGAGCACCATTCTTCCCGTTTTCTTATGGAAATATTGCCCAGGAGAGAACTGATGAAGAGGTCAGAATACATAGTTATTTTAGAGCCATTTGGCAATTTTGTCTGTACTCAACCAAAAGGTCATTAGAATTGCAAACAGCTAATGTTGCATGCCAACTTGCTTGCAGGAGAAACCAATTATCACAAACGAAAGCCTCTTGTCTCAGATTGGTTTACTCCGACTGCTTTTAGAAAAAACAAAAAAGCAGATGATCCTCCTGCTCTGATTTTAACCGGCCTCCGCCCGACCCTTCTGGCAACAGAGACCTTAGGATCTTAAGCCAAATGGGCACCTACAAAGCAAAGCGCTGCCACCTCCCTGGGATCTGGCCTCCTGCACTCCCAGCCTCTTGAACCCAATCAGTGCTTATGCGGAACCAAGTCTCTTCTAAATTGTTTTCTTTACTTAAAACAAATGACAGTGTTTGAAAATAACCAAGAGCTGCAGCACTAACTCTCAAGGTGAACTTGGCTGACGGAAGTGCATTTGTAGACTCTGACCTGCTTGCTAGAGTGACTGTTTACAGTCATTAGGAGACTCTGAAGAATTGAAGGTCTTTCTGTGGATTTCTTGATATTTTTGAATACTTAAAAATAGAGTGGTTTTTTTTTAACGGTATCATTTATAAACCATTTGGCTATCTTATGCTTCTTAATTTGCATATTTAAACTTCCATATAGTCGATCAGTATAGTAGAGGCATTAATGATTAATAATTTTAAGGAACCATAAAGTTTAGAATGTGCACTCATTTAGAGAGGCAGCACAGCACAGTGGTTAACGCACAGACGCTGGAGCCACAATGCATTTGAACACTGGCTGTGTGACCTTGAACAAGTGACTTAACCTCTCTGAGCCTGTTTCCTCATCTGTAACATGGGCATGGTAATCATTCATAAATGATTTCCTTTAAATGATTTATAGATAATGCCCTTTAAAAAACACCTTTTTATTTCCTCACATGAGCTATGAAGACTATAACAGTGCTATATAGCTAATAGCTCATAGTATTTATAATTTTTCCAAGGCATAAATTTGAATCATGTGTTCTGTGAGAATGGCATGAAATAGCCTATCACCTGATTTGAGAATCTGGCTGTTGCAGGTTAGGAAGGAAAGGATGAATAAATTAATAATGCTGCTGGAATAGTTGGTGGTCCTTACGAGAAAAAAAAAAATAGATTTCTATCTCAAGACATACAAAAAAATCTATTGTAGATAGAAATAAAGACTTAAATGCAAAGAACAAAACTTTAAATCTTTTGGAAGAAAACAAAAGAACACCATTATGGCCTCAGGATAGGAAAGAATGTATTTAAAAAGACAAAATAAGGCTGGGCATAGTGGCTCACACCTGTAATCCCAACACTTTGGGAGGCCACGTCTGGCAGATGGCTTAATCCCAGGAGTTTCACAACATGGCAAAATCCTGTCTCTACAAAAAATTTGCCAGGTGTGGTGACATGCACCTGTAATCCTTGCTACCCAGGAGGCTAAAGCAGGAGAATCCTCCAAGCCCAGGAAGTCAAGACTGCAGTGAGCCATAATTGTACCACTGCACTGCAGCCTGGGTGACAGAGTGAGACCCTGCCTTCAAAAAAAAGAAAGAAAGAAAGAAAAAAAACTGTGGTGGGGGGGAACTATTTTTAAAAGCTATAATATATTTAAAAACATTAAAATTAAGAACTGCTCACCAAGACATCATAAAAAGTTGAAAAGATAGGCACAACCTAGGAGAATATATTTGTAAAACATTTAACTGACAAAAGATTAATATCCAGAATAAAAGAACGTCAATGAATTGATAAGAAAAAAGCAAACAACCTAATAAAAAAAAAATGAGCAAAACACTTGAATAGGTATTTCACAGGAGAGGAGACAGGAAAGCCATCAAATATATGAAAATATCCTGAATGTCATTACTAGACAAGGCAATGCAAGTTAAAATCACAACGAGATACCATCTCATAACCACCAATGTGATGAAATACCAAGCACAGCAGAAGGATAGAAAGCAATGATCAGGAACTCATGTGCTACAGGTACATAGGTGCAACCACTTTGTAGAACAATTGGGTGTTGCAGAGAATTCAAAATGTTCTAACTTACAATCCAAAAAGTCCACTTCTAAGAGTGGATCTCAAACTTTGCCGTATATCACAGTTACCTGACATGTTTTTTAGAAATCCTGATCCTCAGGCTGTACCCAATTAAAAAAGAATCTCATAAGACCCATACATCATAAGACCCATACATCAGTATTGTTTAAAACATCCACACAATTCCAAGGTGAGCCAAGCTTTCTAGCCAGCAGCACCCTCTGGGCTGTGGCTTTTGACTGCTCTTCAGTACTGGCTGAAGTGGAGGAGACCCAGAATCAGCAAGACACCCAGTAGGCTGGGAGCCCACTGAACAAAATCCCATTCATGCTTCCCATCCACAACAGCCTAGGTGTAAGAAAGAGATCCTCTCCAACTCGGATATTTACGTCTGGTGCCACACAAACAAGGAAGTCCTCCAGCAGTCCTTTGGTCCAAGACACGGCCAGGTTTTCCTCCCCAAATACCAGTGGGGTACCTCCTCTCAAAGGGTACAAACTGAGAAGTCTCATTTTTGGGTTCTAGGGCTGGGGGCTGGGAGGTCAGACAGGACTACTGGAAGATGTACCATTAGTCAGAGGTCTAAACTGAATGGTTCCAGCCATTTGTAGCAGAAGGTCTCTTTTGCGACATCCATTTAGTAGCAGGGTAACTACTCCAGCCATGCAAGCCTACTCAGCAAATCAGAGCTTCCTCATTATTTTGTAACAGTTGACATAAAAATTTTTGATTGAATTTAAAATTGAGTTGCGTTAGCAAGGTATTTTCAATGTAACACTTGTCAGTGGAAAAAAGGAGCAATTTGATTCATTATCATTTTTGAATTCTTATTAGATGATTTTAAAATTTTTATTACTTACCTTAAGAGCAATGGTTTTCATCAGTGGTGACTATCAAGAATTTAAAGAGATCATCATTTTAAATCTTGACCAGAAATTGCATGTAACCATTTCATGCATAAAGCCTGACTTAAAAAAATCTATATATGTTCAAGGAGGAAAGCTTAAGTTTCTCTTTTTAAAAATATTGGAAGATTCCATGTGGAAATTTCATACGAACTCATTTTTAATACAATTACGTAATATAAAAAAATTCTTTTTGCACCAAGACCCATGGAGATGCCTCCAAACACCCTCCAGTTTACCCCTGTGTGTTGAACAAATGCTGTCATTTTCTATGTCTCTCATGATGGGTCAGGAAGTATGGCCGTAAAAAGAAACTTGTCATGAAACACGTGCAAAAACATTTATGGAAGCCTTGTTTGTAACAGCAAAATACACTAGAAACCACCCCAAATTCATCACAATGGAATGGATAAATGGTGGTGTGCTTATTCAATGGAGTAGAATGCAGCAGGGGAAACAGTGAACTACAGGGACAGGTTAAACATGGAGGAATCTCAAAAGCTCTTATTAGGCAAAGGAAAAAAGCAAGTCACTGAAGAAAACTACAAAAAGTTCAAAAAAGAGGCAAAACAAATGACACATTTTTAAAAGAGGGGATTGATGATATTTTTAGGAGACAATAAAGTCCCTAAATGTAGCCACTCTAGCAATGCCCCTCACACAATCCCATGTCCACTGTACCTCACCCACTTTGGCCCATGGATCCGCTACCTCTTCAGGCTACATCCAGAAAAATAGATGCTCTGAAGTGTCTCCAACTCACCTGGAGTTCCCTTCCCCAGGTCTAGGGCTCAGCTGAGGGATAAAGAAGATCCCTTCACTGCTTAGGTATCCACTGGGGTCTGAGGTTTTGCATCCTTGAATATCCTTCTTACCAACAAATCAGATTTGATTTCGTGTAGTAGAGGCAAATCAAGCTCTCTCATCATCTTGAATTTTTCCTCACTCTTTAAAAACTCAAAAAAACCTCTTTTTCTGTCAAAAATCTTGGCTCTGGCTCTATTACCAGAAGTGTTCACAACAGTGGCGTCTATTCAGATACTGGACTAATTCTGAGCCCACCATCTCCCACAGCAATGGGCAACTCAATGAGAGGAAGGCTAAGGCAACAATATGTTAGGAAACATCTGCTGTTTCCTTGAAATTTTATCTCACCACAGAATTCATGGCACCACAGGAGCTTAGAGAATGGCTTTACAAATTTAGATAATGCTTTATTTACCTAATCCTTTGGGAAATCTGCAGAGGTATTTTTTTTTCTCTGTAACAGATGTTCACTACCTGCAACTCCCACGCTGTTTAATTTAACAATGCTTGATGGAAATATTTTTACCACATATTGTATACTTTCCTAATTTATTCAATATATCATCCAGAAGACAATGACTGTATTTGCAAAAGAAGGTCACCTCATTAAGAATATTAATTATTGGCCAGGCAGGGTAGTTCACACCTGTAACACCAGCACTTTGGGAGGCTGAGGTGGGTGGATCACGAGGTCAAGAGTTCCAGACCATACTGACCAACACAGTGAAACCCTGTGTCTACTAAAAATACAAAAAATTAGCTGATTAGCCAGATGTGCTGGCGCATGCCTGTAGTCCCAGCTACTCAGGAGGCTGAGGCTGGAGAATTGCTTGAACCCAGAATGTGGAGGTTGCAGTGAGTTGAGATCACACCACTGCACCCCAGCCTGTCAACAGAGTGAGATTCTGTCTCAAAAAAAAAAGAAAAAAAGAAAAAAAAAAGAATATCAATTATTATCTTATGCTACCCGGTAGCTCTGCAGACTATCATGGTTTAGGGAAATGGGCAGGACACCTTAGCTGTCACTCACCCTGGCTGGTCTGTCCTTCTGTGTCCTTCCTTACATCAGCTATAGCTCATGGCTGCTAGCTTGTGGTCAGCAGTAGGTCTTCTGTTTACAACAAAGTGTCCATGCTTCTCCAGGTGTGATCCTTAGGCCAGCAGCACCAGCATCGCCTAGGAACTTTTAGAAATGTAGACTCTTTGACCATCCCCAGACCCACTGCATGTGGATTAACATTCTTGGGCACAGAATAATTCCTAGTGTAAGGTGAGCTAGGACACTTGTCCCTTGACGTAACTCTGAACTGATGTTAAGGCAAGAACTCAGTGAGGAAAAAAGAAAGTGGTCGGACAAAAAACAGTCTGAGACACAGGTTTTTTTTTTTCTTTTTTTATAGATGGGGTCTCACTGTGCTACCCAGGTTAGCGTACAATGGTGAGATCATACCTCACTACAGCCCCCAACTCCTGGACTCAACTGCTCCTCCCACCTCAGCCTTTCAAGTAGCTACAACTACAGGTATACACCATCGCACCCAGCTAATTCTTTAATTTTTTGTAGAGTTGGAGGTCTCACTATGTTGCCAAGGCTAGTCCCGAACTTCTGGTCTCAAGTAATCTGCCTGCCCCAGCCTCCCAGATTGCTGGGATTACAGGCGTGAACCACCATGCCTGGCCCTGAGACACTTTTATATCTATGAATCTCATCAGCCCTGTTGCTACAGGAAGTCATTACAATCACAATTACAATAATGCACACACACTTTGTCCAGCACAACCCCCAGATTATAGTTTTGTTACTTACTTTTATCCTCTAACCATCCCCTGGTATTTATTCTGAATTAATTTCACTTGAATTACAACTTTCCCTGTGTTAGTAAAATGAGCATTGACTAGAGTGAGAAGGGCAAACAATGATATCTGCTTTGGGCTCCCCTGACCCCTGCACAGAATGTATCACATGTTATGAAGCTAGACTGCCTGGGTTCAAGTCCTGGCTCTGCCTGTGTCACTGAATGACACTGTCCAAGTTATTTCAACTCTCTGTTCCTCAGTTTCCTCATTTGTAATATATAATTGCACCTGCGTCTCAAGGTGAGCTTAAGAATTATATAAATTTATGTATATATGTACATATATATACACACACACACACACACACACATATATGTAGTGCCTAGAACCAAGGCTGGTAGCATTGCTATGGCAAATGCTCAACAGATCATCACTATATCACTATTACTATATTTTATTAGAAATCATTATTATACTTTTGTTATTATGCTGATTATCTACACCCAGATAGGAGGCCTTGAACCACTCATATTTCTTTCTTAACTCATTTGTTTTTAGCTGTGAGACCTTGAGTAAATGTATTCACCATCTCTGAGCCTCAGTTTCCTAATCAGTAAAAAGAGGATAAGAATAGTACTTACCTCACAGTTGGCTAAAAGTACAATGAGAAAAGTTTTTGTAAAAGTACCTAGACCTGGTACATATGGGCCCTAAGCAAATGTTAGCTGCCTTCTCTCCTTTACCATGAAAGCAAACAGTCATTTCAACTAAATAAGATGTGTTATTTTACATGTAATTCACATTCAAGATGCCAGTCACATGTATCTTCTATTCACCCTGCAGGGCCCAGCTGAAATGCCCCCGGAAGTGATGTCTCCCCATTCTCCCTGGGGGCCCCACAACTCTATCCTGACTTCTCCTAAAGTACTTGGCTTACTGGGTCATAATGTGTCTTGCATGTGTATCTCCCAACTATGCTGTGCACTCCCTGGGGGCAGGTATCAGATTTTATTTCTATCTATGTCTTTAGTACCCCAGGCAGGGCCTGACAAAGAGCCAATAGTAAATACTTGTTGCATGGGTGGGTGGATGAATTGGTAGGTGTCGGGAACAAGGATGGATGAATGAACACCTAGGGAAGCTCCCTGGCCCTTTTTGCCATGGAAAGATTGAGACCTGGGACAGCTATTTTCTAAAACACAGTTGTGTTGGATGACTTGAACTGCATCTTACTGGGTAAATAGTGCATTACTCCATTACACTGTGAATAACAAACCCTTTCCTCCTAGGTATACATACAGTCAGAAAACACAAACAAGTTCTGAGAATTTAGGTAGCCTCAACTCCGTATCTGAGGAGTGTGTATATATTAGGGTTGTTTGAAGCTTTTGCAAACTCTTTAGGATGGCATCCAAAGATCTCTCTGATCCGGCACCAGCCTTTCTCCCCTGTCTTGCTTCTCCTGTTCCTTCACTACCTCCTGAGAACAGAGCAGTCCATGAACACTTTCCAGATGCCCCCTCATAGTCAATTACCCCTTCTCTGCGTTTCCTCAGAACACTGCACTACTTTTGTCTTTGCAGTATTATTTATCCATTTTATAGCTAAGGAAACTGAGGATTAGAAAGATTAATTTGCCCAAACTCACACAGCTAGCAAGTAGAAGAACCAGGATTTGAACCTAGACTAACTCCAGAGCAAATGCTCTTGAACATTGTGCAAATAAAAGGAATGCTAACTTACTTTTGCAGTTATCTCAACATTACTCTGAAAATAAGTACTGATATGCTAAAGTAGTAAAAAGCATTAAGAAAAGTGATGAGTAATTGCCACAAATCATAACTAATGGTTATTCCATGATTATTACAATCTCTTTTTGAGGTTACTCTCATAGGAGCATGATCTATACAAATACATATATGCACAGACAGATATATAGATATATAGATATGGATAGATATAGATGATATACATATCTACAGATATACATATAGAGATACAGAGAGTGTCAGTTTCAAATTTATATATAATCTATGTTACACCAGGCAGAGAGTAAAGGGTAAAGTTCAAACCAGGGTCAAATGGACAGAAATAATTATGCTTGCATTGGCTCTTTTTCCCACTTACTATTGCAGGACTTACAACTCCCTGCCAAGCCTCCCCAAGTCTGTTAATTTTATGGAATCCCTTGAGATGTCATGGATATAAGACTGTGCTGGCAACAAACGTGTGGCATTGAGCTTCTCTTCACCTGTGTTGTGGGCACCTTGGATAAGGCTTGCTAAGGCCACCTCAGCTGTCACTGATGTGGCAGTGCTATATTTTCCCCAATTTACCATCTGATAGTCCAACTATAAAGCAAGAGAATGCTTGTCTTCTTTTACAGTTCTCTTAGGATGCTAAACTCCAAAGTCATTTTAGATTGCCCCCGTGTCCTTAAGGGGTAGCAAAACCAGTTCCTTTTGTTTCTACCTAGAGATCTAACAACTGGGCAGCTGACCAGTGCCCAGTATGGACCTTGAACCCCATCCTCCAGGGCCCCACCTTCTCCAGCATACACTGTCCTTCCAGTGCTTCAAGAAACAGACTCAAGGTTTGAATTTGACTTTGAAGCCTCCTGGATTTTGGTGTGCCCTGTAAATTGCTTAAGGTAATAACACCACCTTGCACTTCTATAGTTCTCTTCCAAATAAATAGCGCTTCCTTGTACTTTATCTTATTATTATTAGTCACCAGCTATGGAGATAGGCAAGGCTAATATCATTAACTGCCCCCAGTTTGTAGATGAAGAAACACGGACAGGCATTAGGAAATACAGGGGGAAAAAAAGAAAAAAAAAAAACATGATACCTAAAGAAAGGCCAGATTCTGTCTTTGTTTAGTATAGGCAGAGAAACCTAAGTAGCCACTCAAATCATGGTTCTCAATTTCAGTTACACAAAAGTCTCTTATCCAGTAGCTTGATTTAGACCAGATGTTCCTTTTCTAAGTTTAGGACAAAATGTGAAGAAATGCTTTCAAACACTGTACTCCTGAGGCCTTTAGAGTGGATACGTGGAAGAAGGCTATGATGACACAAGAGAATGAGATTACTGAGGGAAGTTTCAGGCAATGTTTAAAATAATGGCCGGGCGCGGTGGCTCAAGCCTGTAATCCCAGCACTTTGGGAGGCCGAGGTGGGCGGATCACAAGGTCAGGAGATCGAGACCACAGTGAAACCCCGTCTCTACTAAAAATACAAAAAATTAGCCGGGCGCGGTGGCGGGTGCCTGTAGTCCCAGCTACTCAGGAGGCTGAGGCAGGAGAATGGCGTGAACCCAGGAGGCGGAGCTTGCAGTGAGCCGAGATCGCGCCACTGCACTCCAGCCTGGGCAACAGCGTGAGACTCCGTCTCAAAAAAAATAAATAAATAAAAAATAAAAATAAAAAATAAAATGAGGATAGATTTTAACCTCTCCGGAATTGCTTAAGGACTTCCATAGACGGAAATAAATTATATGACTACAGGTGCTCCCCCAGAATCTTGTGATTTGGGGTTTTTGTGTGTCATCTACAATTCTCAGTGTGACCAAAAGGAATCTGGAGAAACATTTTCCCAAGAAGGTTCTGTTCTTAAATGAGGAGTAGATAGCTTATTTGATGACTTAACTTTAGGAAATTATCAGTTAAGCAAAATTAAACAGGTTTCGTTTTTTTGTGTGTTTTGTTTCTGCAATATTCCTTAAGTTTTTGCCTTCAAGCAATTTGAATTTCTATGAAAAAGAAATAGCATTCTCTATTTCCTTAACTATTTTCCACAACGTTATTTTTCCAAGAGCATTTTATAGGATGGAATTTCACAAAATACATTTGAAAAACTTTGGCCTCAACTCAATGTATAGGTTTTATTGTAGGGGGAAAAAAAAAGTATTTGCTTTCAAAAGAAGCAAGAAATAGAATACTTGAACAAGAGTTGAGAATCATTCTATCAGGTATTTGAGGTGTTTCAACAATTTTCTTGAAAATTTTATTGTGTAACAAAATGCAAAATCTCTTCTTCACCCCATAAGGAAAGGAAAGAAAGAGATGAGTATAAGTGAGCCAATGGGTTCCCAGAAGGCCACTTGGAGTTCATGAGAAAGATTAGAGACCCAGAACAGAAAGCAAAGGATGTGAAGAGAGCTGCACTGAACTGTAAAGGTGATGGGTTTCATCCAGGGTGGCCTCAGTTTCCAAAATCCCTAATTTCTCTAGTCTGGCCTTTTTACCCATGGTCTTCCAAGACACACCTCTGTCCTCAGTCATGCTTCCTTTTGGCTCTGTCAAGGACTAAAGCATATCCTCTCCTAGACAAAACCTTGTGAAGAAGTGGCAGAGAATCTGCCCTTGGGTTTGCTGCAGCAGACCACGCAGGAGTTCAATTAGTCCTGATGTTCAAGCTCAAATTCCAACTCTTAGCCTTCATGGCTGCCTGTTAGGACAGCCTGAATTGACTAAAGCCATAAAGATCCAAGCAAGTTCACTAAACAATTAGAAGAAAACTTAAAGCAGTAAAACTCCCCATAAGCTTCCTTACAGAAATATATTTCTGGGACACCGTTTGCCCCATCAGTTGTTCCTCACTCCACTGGCTTCTACGTTTCCAGAAGCTTCTCTTCCAGCTGCCTTTCAGCATCCCGTAGAATGATGACTATCAACAGGAGAGACACTGCCTAACATCAACCACAGAAAGGCTCCCCAAGGGGCTAAGGAACACAGGCAGAGAACTGTATTTTCTTGATGTCTCTGCTCCTATGCAAAGAGAGGCTGTTGGAGAGAGGATTCACCCCTCCTAACAAAATTGCCATAACATCATTGTAAATGACTTCCCAATGGCTACTGCTCAATGCACAGCACCCGCCGCCACCTGACACAGCCCAAATCCTAACACTTGGCAGCAGTCGTTTGTCTTACATGTATTATCTTATTTTCACAAGAAACTGGAGCTGCCAAAAGGCCCTGTGAAGAAACACAGCCTGGCAGATGCCACGACAGTCCCAGAGTACAAGGCCCTGGAAAGGGGACTGGCAAGCTGACACGCCTCCCCACATCCCAGCAGGCAGGAAGAAGGCGACAGACACAAACTGAGCTGCATGTTAATGTCTCCAAAGTTCAGAGAACAGAACATAGGAGACACAGAAGGAGAAATTAATATGAAAGAGTTTCAAAGTGAAGCAAAACATTTGTCATTACTTCAGCCACTGAGTAGATTTTCAGATTATTTAAAAGCAAAGGCAGCCTTATAAACAAAGTACAATTAAATAAAATACATTTTTAACTGGAAAGAACAATCCAGGGATATTTTAAATGCTTCATATAATGGAAATATTTATTTTTAAATAGGAGGAAGGAAAATGGTTCGCTGGAGTCTTTTGAATGAAGGACCAGGAAAACATATTTTCACAGTAAGTGGTAGCATCTTGCCCATGGACCCACCAGTCTCCACGGGTCCTTCAGGGAGCAGGTGAAATCACCCCAGGCCCAGTGCCACTCTTTGGTTATGTCCTCTAAGCTGCCACCTTGCCAAAAGGAGTTGTTCAAAATGCAGGACTCTTCACGTCCTCCCCTTACTTAAATGTAACAGTGGCTCCTTTCTTGCCCTCGGAGTACAATCTAAAATCATCAGCATGGCCTTCCAGTCCCTCCATGACTGCCTGCTGCCTGTCCCTCTGTCCTCAGACATCACTCACATGCTCCCTATTCCACTACTCACTCTGAGGCTTTCTTCATCCCCCAACCTTACACATGCTGGTTTTACTTCTCCTCTACTGAGTCAATTATGAGCCATTCTTTAAGATCCCGGCCACATTTATTCTTCTCAGTGCTTCCCTCTATCTCTAGGCAGCATTCCTTTCTCCCTTGCCTACACCCCAGAAAAGTCTGCATCCCTCTGTCACCAGGTTGTTATTTGGTATTGTGATGAGTTGTTAGAATGTTGGGGTCATGTTGAGATGGTAGGCTCAGGAGGCAGGTACTTTTCTTATTTCTCTTTGAATCTCTTTGATACCCTCTAAGCCAACATACCATCTGTTGGTCTAGAAAGATCTTTCTCTATTAAAATATGGAGAAACAAACAAATTAAAAACATGAGGTGATTCATAAAATATCTTGATGCTTATGGAAAAGGTAATGCTTTCTGAAAACTTAGATCATATTTCTAAAAATGTCTTTCAACAACAAAAGAAGGAAGGAAGGAAGGAGAAGGAAGAGAAGTAAGGAGGAAGAATGGAAGGAGAGGGAAGGAAGGAGAGGGAAGATAAGGAAGGAGGGAAGGAGAATGAAAAGCGGGGGAAGGAGGAAGAAAGGAAGAGAAAAAGGAAGAAAGAAAAAATTTAGCATATATTGACTTGATGTCTTCAAAATGACATGGAGGGTATGACCTTAAAAAAACAGGACCAGAGAACCATAAAGACAGAAGAGGTCAAGATGAAAGAAGAGATGTAATAGGAACTTCTGCAACTGAAAAAAAAGGTAAAGAATTACAAAAGCGAAGAGCAAAATCACGACTGAATTAGGGCAACAAAATGTGATTTCTCATCATTCAGCCATACTTTCCATCCAGCACATCAGGTCCTGGCTTCTTCTTCCTACCCCATCTCTGCTACAGGAGTCCCACCAGGTCTCCTTAGTGCTCCCGAGTATGACACCTACGATTTCCAATCCCTACAGTCTAGAAGAATCTCAGCTGAGGGACTGGGCAACAAGAAGGGCACATAATCATCTTTCTTAGGCAGGTAACCTGTTGGATCTTGGTGACTGGATGCCAAAAAGCTGAAGAAAGTAAGCCGTCAAAGAGAAAAGAAAACTAGAAAATAACAAAAACAGTAAAAATAAAAATAAAGGCAAGAATTTATTTTCCTCATAAAATATACATTTTTCTTGTTTAAAGATTAAAAAAATACATGCTATGACAAACATTAGAAAATTTGGGGGCTGGGTGCGGTGGCTCAAGCCTGTAATCCCAGCACTTTGGGAGGCCGAGGTGGGCGGATCACAAGGTCAGGAGATGGAGACCACAGTGAAACCCCGTCTCTACTAAAAATACAAAAAAAAAAAAAATTAGCCGGGCGCAGTGGCGGGCGCCTGTAGTCCCAGCTACTCAGGAGGCTGAGGCAGGAGAATGGCGTGAACCCAGGAGGCGGAGCTTGCAGTGAGCCGAGATCGCGCCACTGCACTCCAGCCTGGGCAACAGCGTGAGACTCCGTCTCAAAAAAAAAAAAAAAAAAAAAAAAAAATTGGAAAATATTCTATAACCAATATGAAAATGATGTAGAAAAGTATCCCCAACTTATCACTGCTGAAATTATCACCTATATATTTGAAATAACTTTCCATGTTAATACATTAAAAATTACGTATCTACCATACACTCATACACATACCCTACATCAATTTAAGTCCCTGTTGCACGCGTTCTTTGAGAAATAAATCTAGATTCTCTAAGAGAGCATCCTGAAATGATAAAGGTGTATTACTTTCTCAGACTACAGACCATTGTTATCACCAGTGAGAGTCTGCCTGTCACTCCAGGGCCCCTTCCAGCTTCTGATACTAGGCATTTGGAGGCAGTATCTTCAACATATCTTCCAAGTTATCATGGAAAAGGGAAGAAGAACAGAGGTCAACATGTGCTTCTGTAAGCCAGGCCTCCAAGAGACTGTATCACTTTTGCTCATATTCCATTGACTCTATGTCAGAGGGTCCTACATAATTGAAAAGGGGTTAGGATATAAAACTTAGTTTTGTACCCAAAATAACAGGAAACATACAGGTATTACTAAGCACTAACAATCTTTGAGATGTGTGGTAGTTTTAAAATATGTCCACAAAATCTCTGGTGGAATCTAATTCCCCTTCCCCTGAGTGTGGGCTCGAGGTTCTAACATGACTCAGTATGAAAGAAGAGAGTATGCTGAAAGTGACACTGTGTAACTTCTGAGAATTGGTCAGGAAAGGTATTGCAGTTTCCGCTTTGCTCACTCTCCTTCTTTCTTGAAACACTAAAGGAATGCCAGCAGCTGTGCCATGAAGATACTGAAACAGCCCTATAGAGAAGTTGAGTGTGATGTGGAATTTAAGACCTCTACAGGCCTGGCATGGTGGGGCTCACACCTGTAATCCCAGCACTTTGGGAGGCTGAGGTGGGTGGATCACGAAGTCAGGAGTTCAAGACCATCCTGACCACATGGTGAAACCTCATCTCTACTAAAAGAAAATACAAAAATTAGCTGCGTGTGGCAGCACACACCTATAATCCCAGCTACTTGGGAGGCTGAGGCAGGGGATTTGCTTGAACTCAGAAGGCAGAAGTTGCAGTGAGCGGAGATAGTGCCACTGCACTTCAGCCTGGGTGACAGAGTGAAACTCCATCTCAAAAAGAAAAAAAAAAACCCTCTGCCAAGTCAGTAACAGTGAGACAAACTGCCAACAGCCATGTAAGAGGGCTAGCTTGAAAATGTATCTTCCAGCCCCAGTTGAACCTTCAGATGACCACAGCCCCATCAGATGACCATAGCCCCAGTCAACATCATGACTGCAACCTCATGAGTGATCCAAGCCAGAAACATCCAGCCAAGCTACTCTTGGATTCTGATGTACGAAACTGTGTAAAATAATATATATGTATTGTTTTAAGCCATTAGGTTTTGGGATAATTTGTTATGCAGTAATAGATAATTAATGCAACAGAACACAAACAGCATAAGACTAGGTAAATATCACCTTATTGCTAACTGGGGCTTTGGGACCAGATCCCAATGTGAAAACCATAATGGAGTCTCTGTAACTGTCTTGCTTAAACTCAGTAGCCATGGGATTTAGAGACAAAGTCAGCAGAGGCACTTACTTACACATTTCCTTTACACCCAGACCCATATCCTAGCCTTCTATTACTGGTTTTCAAATGGCCAGGCAAGACCAGGCTAAAGAAAAGCAGACCAAGGAAAAGCAGGGAAGAAAAGGGGAATCTGACTCTGACCAACAAGCCACTGGAGGTAGCAGGAGGGCAAAAAGGAAAGCTCGCAGGGGAGGCAGCTTCTCACTCCTTTTAAGAAAGAAGTTCTAGGAGAAAGGAAAGAAAATTTGCAGAGAGAGAAAAGCAAAAAGAAAAACTTTCCATTCTGACCTAGAATCCAAGCCTCCTCCCCTTGTTTCTCAAAATTCTCCACCTGCAAGTGACTGGACTCATTAAATATCTGTGTACTCAGATCCATTCACATTAGACTTCCTCTGACCTGGATGGGGTAGGTTAATGCAAAGCAGCATTATTCTCCCTGTGCTTCTTCCCTGGAGGCTAAATGGTGTTATTTCCTGGTGTCCTATGGCTATCTTTCTCTACTTTCTGATAAAAAAAGGCTCTAGCAGCCTGCTTTAATTCTCATTTCTAATAATAGCCTATATTCTCAAGTTCATTTTCACTTAATATCATACTCTACTCAAGTATGATACAGAATTACTCAAACAACCAACAGTGTTTCCAAATTGAGACCCTGCTAAGCTGGCTTTAATGGACAGGATATTTAGTACATTAATTGTTTATACACAGAGACTAACATTAATTATGTGAGTTCATCAAAGTCTGAAGTTCTTAAATGATTTGTTTTCTTAATAAATTAAAACTCTCTTTTTATTGAATTCTTACTAATTATTTTCATCTCAACAGATAGCAAATATTATGCTCTGGGTGAATTATCAACAAATCCTGAATTCATGTAGCTGAAATTAAAGAAATATTTCACCAGTAATAGCTATTTGGCTATTGTCCAGTAGTCATTGTCAAAGACTAACTTGCCTGGTGGGCCATTCCTACATGGATGAATAGATAGATAGATAGATAGATAGATAGATAGATAGATAGATAGATAGATAGACAGACAGACAGACAGACAGACAGACAGACAGATAGATAGATAGATAGATAGATAGACAGACAGACAGACAGACAGATTAAGTTTGGGAGGGTGAGAGAGAGAGAGAGGAGGAGAGCAATTTGGGTGTGTAGAAACAAAAAGGCCTGAAACACATAAGACAAAAAGTCATTACTGCTTGGCAGAAAACACAACACATTAGGATTTGAGACCTGGTTCTATGCCCTGCTGACATTTATAACTTTTTTGCCCCAAGGAAGTAGCTGGAATCATTTTCCATGTCTGTTTCCAAGTCTGTAGTAGGGAACACCACCACCCCTGCTCTGCCAGTAGTGTTGAAATACTTAAATGTAGGTGTCTTAGTCATTTCAGGTAGCTAAAATAGAATATTATAGACTGGGTGACTTCAATGACAAACATTCATTTCTCACAGTTCTGAAGACTGGGAAATCTAAGCTCAAGGTGCCAGCAAATCCAGTGTCTGGTGAGGGTCTTCTTCCTGGTTTGCAGATGACTACCTTCTTACTGTATCTTCATATGGCAAAGACAGAGAGAGAGAGAGAGAGGAGAGAAAGGAAGCAAGCTTTCTCATGCCTTTTCTTATGAGGGCATTAATCCCATCACAAGAGCTCCACCTTTATAACCCAATTGCCTCTCAAAGCATCCTATTTCCAAATACTGTCACACTGGGGATTAGAGTTTCAATATATGAATTGTGAGGAGAGGATACAATAGCATTAAATCTGTATTAGGTAAGGAACGAATAGGAGGAGGGAGGAAGGGAGGGAGGGAGAGAGGGGGAGGGAGGGAGGGAGAGAGGGGGAGGGAGGGAGGGAGAGAGGGAGAGGGAGAGAGAGAGAGAGAGAGAGAGAGAGAGAGAGAGAGAGAGAAGAAAGAATTGGCTCACACAATTGTGGAGACTGAAAATTCCCACCATCTGCAAGCTGGAGACCCAAGAAAGCCAGTAATGTAGTTGAGTATGAGTGTAAAGGCTGAGAACCAAGAGAGCTGATGGTGTAAGTCTAAGTCTCAGAGGAGTAGGAGACTGATGTCCCAGCTCAAGTGGTCAGACAGCAGGGGCAAAATCTCTCTTCTTTGGCCCTTAGTTCTATTCAGGCCCTCAACAGATTGGATGATGCCCACCACATGGGCCATCTGCTTTACTTAGTCCAGCAATTCAAATGCTGATCTCAGCCAGAAACACACTCACAGACACACCCAGAAATCACATTTAGCCAAACATCTGGTCACCCCAATGATCCATTCAATTTGACCCCCTGGATCCAGTCAAGTTGACACAATAAAATTAACCATCATGGTAGGTGACAGAGTTCTGAGAGAACAATGAAGAGTGTAAGAAATCATGAAGATGGAGAGAAAGTGCTTCACGTGGCTATCACCTTCCATTCCTACCCCTTTACTTCCAAAATTACCTATGTTGCTCTGATGACAGTAGAGAAGGCTTCTCATGGCAATTCCAGGGTGTTTCATTCCCTTGAAGCCTCTCTGTCAGACACTGTGGGGAAACTGTGTGGAAGATGAGCCAGGGGAATATTTGCATCAACTATTTTTTTATATCTATTATATGCCAAACATTTCATCCTTGCCTACTTCAAACCTATACTTCCAGAATGAACCCAAGCTCCCACTGAAATAAAGATAAACTATAAAAGTGACTTTCTTATCTCTGAGGACACAACAGCCAAGACCCAAACTGTGATTGGATATCCTACCATGCTTGGCCCCAGACTAAAAGCACCAGTGGAATAAAACCATTCACTCCTCTTTCCCCCTCTCTCCTAGGATGTTGGCCTGATCTTTGCCCTCACTTTACAACTAAGAATTTTAATCATGGCACCCCAAGGCCTTACTCAAAGCCACTGAATTCTCATCATTTTACAAAGCCCACCCTGAACTGCTGAGACTAACACACAGTTATATTTTCACCTAGGATGCCCCTACTCCTACCTCCCCTAACACATGACCGTCAAACAGAGCATGTTTCCTGCCCATATTTCCCATCACATATTCTGCTCACCTATGACATGGCATTTTGGTCAAAGCATCATTGAATGAATCAGAAGCTATGAGAGAGTTTCCACTTCACAAATAGTTTTCAGTGTGGGTGGCGCTTTACCTTAGTGGATTTGTCAACTGCTTTTTCAGGCTCAGGAATCACGGCAACCTGTGCAGCACAGAACTCAAGAAAAAGTAGCCAAGAAACCCATTAATGTGACCAAAAAAAAAAAAAACTTCAAATGTGTTTGTGCAGACAGAGGGTAAGGCAGATAGATATCTAACACTAATAAAGTGATTTATAGGCACCTGGGCATCCTTAGAGGCTAAGGCCCCAGAAATACTTGTATTGTTGTTGCAACTGTTTGTATTGACAATATTAGTTTTTCATTTGCCAACAAAAAATGTTCAAAGATGAGCTATAACTTATATTAATTCGGTCTGGATTTATGGGGAGCTGGGGAAGAATTTCAGGAACATGTGGGTTTCTGTAACCTCTACACAGCTGATGAACATGCTAGTCACTTTAAGATCCTTTCCCACAGGGCCAGAAAGACCTATGCTCTCCAGCTTAGGTCTTCAGTCTCATCAGGAGAACCTTCTAGCCAGTTATGGCCACTGTATACTGTATGTCTTCACTCAATGCCTTCCCTAGCAGTCACCAGAGATATGTTTATTAGAAGCTTCCCCAAAACTAGGCAGCTTGTAATAGATTCAGGGAGCCTGGCTTCTGCCAATGTCTGTCATGAGTTTATAAATCTTTATTGCCATTATCACTACTGTCACCATCGACAATAGATTAGGAAAAACCAGATCTGTTATCACACCAAATGGTGGATCCAAATAGTTTTGAGAGCCCTAGGAGGGTGAGTCTGTCATATTTTAAGGTCAGAAGGAGAGTGAGGCTTTGGTCATTTTCTCATCCTAAGTAAGAACAAGTGCTGGGCTGTGGCCCAGATTAATAACACTTACCTATAGTCAAAGACATGGCTTTGTGTCCTTGCAACTTTCTCCACCTCTATCCCTCTCTTCAAAACTGTGTGATGCGAATGTTGTTGATGTCTGTAGCAGACACCATGATGTACAAGGGGTCTTCAAAAGTTCATTGGAAAAACATCTTATGAAAAAACTATGCATGGATTTCAAAATGTTTTGCACCAAAATAAATTCATACTAACTTGTTATAAGATGTCTAAACAGGATATAGTTTGAGGCACTAAGAGCAAGACATCAGTTTGAAAAGAGTCCCATTGGAACGCCATGCATTCTGCTAAAATTGAAGTAAGAAAAAACATCAAGTTTATGATGAACATTGGGTGGAAGAATAGTGAAATCACTGACAACTTCTGAAAAGTTTATGAAGGCAATGTCCCAAGGAAATCATAAGTTTACAAATGAGTAACTTATTTTAAGAAGGGACAAGACAATGTCAAAGGTGAAGCTTGCAAAAGCAGATCATCCACATCAATTTCAAGGAAAAAATTAATCTTGTTCGTGCCATGATTGAAGAGATCCAATGATTAATAGAAGAAACAATAGCCAACACCATAAACATCTCTGTTGGTTCAGCTTACACAATTCTGACTGGAATATTAAAGCTTAGCAAACTTTCCACTCAATGTGCCCAGATCAGCTACAGATGAGAATAGAACTTTTAATAGAAATTTTAGGCAAGTGAGATCAAGATCCTGAAGCATTTCTTCAAAGAATTGTAACAGGTGATGAAACATGGCATTACCAGTACAATTCTAAAGACAAAGCACAATCAAAGCAATGGCTACCAAGAAGGGGAAGTGGACCAGTCAAAGCAGAAGCAGACTGGTCAAGAGCAGAGGTTATGGCAATAAATTTTTTTTTTTTTTTTTTTTTTTTTTTTTTTTTTTTTTTTTGAGACGGAGTCTCACTGTGTCTCCCAGGCTGGAGTGCAGTGGCGTGATCTCGGCTCACTGCAAGCTCCGCCTCCCAGGTTCACGCCATTCTCCCGCCTCAGCCTCCCAAGTAGCTGAGACTACAGGCGCCCGCCACCACGCCCGGCTAGTTTTTTGTATTTTTAGTAGAGACGGGGTTTCACCATGTTAGCCAGGATAGTCTCGATCTCCTGACCTCGTGATCCACCCGCCTCGGCCTCCCAAAGTGCTGGGATTACAGGCTTGAGCCACCGCACCCGGCCTAATTTTTTAAGACACTCAAGGCATTTTGCTTGTTGACTTTCTGGAAGGCCAAAGAATGACAACATCTGCTTATCATGAGAGTGTTTTGAGAAAGTTGGCCAAAGCTGTAGCAGAAAAACACCTGGGAAAGCTCTACCAGGAAGTCCTTCTCTACCACATCAATGCTCCTGGTTCATTCCTTTCGTCATCTAAGGAAAATTTTGCCAAGGTTTTGATGGAAAATCATTAAGCATCCATCTTACACTCCTGATTTTGCTCCTTCTGACTTCTTTTTGTCTCCTAATCTTAAGTAATCTTTACAGGGCACCCACTTTTCTTCAGTTAATGATGTAAAAAAGCCTACACTGACATGGCTAAACTCCCAGAACCCTCAGTTCTTTAGGGGTGGCTTCTGCCCATTGCTGCCATGACTGGTATCATCACTTACAAAAGTGTATTGAGCTGGATAAAGCTTATGTTGAGAAATAAAGTTTATATTTTGATTTTTATCTTCTAATTTTATTTTTTTACACGCATTTTGAAGTCCCCTTCTACTCCCCAGATCTCCGTTCAGGAATGAAGGACTCACTTACCTGATTGTCCAGTGGGCTACTGATCAGTGGCCCTCAGCTCTCAGTCCTCTTAGTGAATTGCCTTGGCTGAAGGTATTGTCTCGCCTAGGGCAACCTTTATCCAGTGACTGGCTCACATGGAGAAATAAGGACCTTTTTCCTCCATTTCAACTGAGGACCCCTCTGAAGAGCCATCTCTGCTTCAAATATCCCTGTGGGGTAAGCTAGGGCCCTCCTTGAGGCTGCATTGCTGCCAAATAAACTTCTCCCTCTGCCCACTCCTGCCTCTTTCCCTTCCCCCAACAGGTGTAGATCCCAAGAACACGCCTAAAATACTTCCTGCCTACAAATCTCCTTCCTAGAGTCTGCTTCCATCCTGCAGCAATGTCCCACCCCACAGCCCCTCAGCCCTGCTCTGAGTTCCCTTACAGCTGCAATGGACAGTCTGTAGCATGCTGACGACTTCCAATCTCAAGTACCTGCTGCTCAAGGCTTCTATCCCTGGGATTTTCTCAGTAGTTCAGGTTGTGGGTAGGTATGACCCAGGGAGGATGGGAGTTTGTGGATAAGCGCCCCAGCCTCTCTGTGCTTGGGTGGGGCAGTTCTGAGGCATATTCCACACAGCTTCCCAGGGAGCTCCTAGAGGGACAGTTCACAGGTACCCTCACAACCATGCACCTTTTGTTGGCTTCTCTCCTCTGTCTCATTTCTCCACTCCCTGCTTGTGCTGCCTGAATCACCTCCCACTAAGCCACCAGCACCCAAGTTCATGCCTCAGGTTCTGCCTCTGGGTGACCTGAAAGAAACTAAGACATCCTTATTTCTCTTTGTCTTTATAATTGTGCTGGAAACTCACCTTCCTGGGGTGGGATCCCAGAGCGCATTTGCTGGAAGGAAGCCATGAATCAGGTGAGTAACAGCGTCCAAGAGATCAACCTTGTAAGAACGCCAAGGAAACATGCAGGGTCAGCCCCAGTGACGCTTGGCCAACTACTATGTATGTTATGATAAAACATTAAAAGTGGATAGACCTAAAATGCCACTCCGGCTCCATTTTCGTGCACAGGAAATGCCCAGGGGCCATGAGGTGTGGGCATTCCAGGGGCTGAATGACAACAATGACTGCCTCCTACTGAGCAGCACCTTGGCCACATGTTGGGAGAAACAAGGGGCTGATCTCACTCCTCCTTCCAGGCCAGTGAAACCATCTCCATTCTCACAAGATTGGAAACTGAGGCTCCAAAGGGTAAGATGCTTTCCTAGTCTGGCAGCCAACCAGCCCAAAGCCAGAATTCAAATCCAGACCAGATCACTTCCAAACCCCAAACCCTTGACCAGGCAGCAGGAGGCCTCGGAAGCACGTACATGCCCACAGATGCTAACTCTGGGTGGTGTGGGGTCTGTGGTGTGAGGATGAACAACAAAGTGGGCTTTGTGCACTGCAAGGGACAGGAATGAGAGGCGACGCGAGGGAAAGGTTAGCAGATACCCAAAGGCTCTAACAGCAGAAAATAGGTTGAGGAGGATAGAGAATGAGAGAAGAGATAAAAGAACCACATCATCATCAAGGTTAGCAGCAGCCCTTGAGGAATGTGCTTGATGCCGCTGTACACAGGCTGGACCTGAGCTGTCCTGAGGGGGGGTGTGGGTTCAGTACTGTGCCATCTGCCTGTCACTGCTCAGTATTTATTGAGTGATCTTGCGCTAGAGACAAGGAAGTAAACACAAAAGGCAAAGGCCCTGCCCCCAGAAAGCACATGTACAAGTCGGGGGAAACTGGCAATAAATGCACTTACGTAGTATAAATGTCTGAGAGTAATGACAGCTATAAAAATATGACAACAGGGCTGCATTGGTAGAGAGCAGGGTGAGGGCCACCTTAGGTTCAGCAGTGGGGAAGGCTTCTCAGGAAGGTCACATTCCAAGAGCGAAAGGAGTGAGAGGCAAAGCATTTCAGCAGAGGGAATAGCCAGGACAAAGGTTTCTTGTGCAAGGCTCTCGGGAGCAGCAAACAGGCTGGCATCTAGGCACAGGGTAAGTTGGGGGAGAGCTGTGACAAATGATGTCCATCTCTGTCCCTTGAATGAAGACTTTTTTTTTTTTTAACCCAAAAGCATCCAAGTCTGGAAAAACTTAAAGCTCTCCCCAAGTTTTGCAAATTCTTGTGGATCTAGCATTCCCTGTGTCCTGTGGCTTTCAGCCTCTTTGTCCTCCTTTGCTGTACTGGTATCACCTGGTGACAACCAAGAATCCACTTACCATAGCTTTCTACAAGGAACTAACCACAACTAGCAGTGTACAGTTATCATATTATCGTATTTATCACGATTGGGAGGTATGTGTGGAAAGAGGAATGGTGTCCAGCCCACAGCACTCTGCCTTCTCCCTCACCCTTTCTCCTCCTCTCTCCTTCTCTTCCTCTCTTCCTCAACCTCTTTCCCACACCCCTACCATGACAGTTCTCCTTCCATTACATATTCCTATGTTCTTCCTTTCTCTGACCCTGGAAACTACTTTTGACTTAAGTAGAAGTCTTCAAAGGCAGAGCTCCCTAAGAAGGATTCTAGAACAACTACTAAGTTAATAAAATGTTCTCTATCTCATGACTCCTGCCTGGGCAGGTACATGGGTAACAGCCCTGAGGCCACAGGACTTGGACAGGAAGAACGTCAACTCCCAACCTTCAGGATCAGCTTGCACACAAACCCGCACAAATATGTGCACATGTCTTCTAAAGAAAAAATTACATGGCCAAGTGCAGTAGCTCATACCTGTAATCCCAGCACTTTGGGAGGCCAAGGCGGGCAGATCACCTGAGGTCAGGAGTTTGAGACCAACCTAGCCAACATGGCAAAAACCTGTCTCCACCAAAAATACAAAAATTAGCCAGGCGTGCTGGTGGGGGCCTGTAATCCCAGCTACTCGGGAGGCTGAGGTGGGAGAATCGCTTGAACTGGGGAGGCAAAGATTGCAGTGAGCCAAGATAATGCCACTGCACTCTAGCCTTGGCAACAGAGTGAGACTGTCTTAAAAAGAAAGAAAAGAAAGAAAGAGAAAGAAAGAGAGAAAGAGAGAGAGAAAGAGAGAAAGAGAGAAAGAAAGAAAGAAAGAAAGAAAAAGAGAGAAAGAAAGGAAGAAAAGTAAAGAAAAAATTACGTCAGCCACAAATGGAGAGGACACAAGCACTGTGAAGCCTGTAGATTTCTGTCAGGTTTCCTAGGGAATGGTCTATGTTGCAGAGGTGTGGTGGTGTCCTTGGAACACCGACAGGCATTTAACAGAGCAGGTTCAGCCTGTCTGACCAATAAATACACACATTACTTTAATGCTGGACCTGAGGAGGGTATGTGTTTGGTGGGATGTTTCATTTTTATTTTATTTCTATTGTGTAACCTAGATTTAGTTGTAAGATAGGCCCCAGATAATCATAAACATTCAGTAGCCTATGATATTTTTGCAACAACATTTGTTTTCCTTTTCTCTATCCCATCACCCTTTTACTTTGGAGGTGCAGTCATAATTATAATAACTACAATCTGTTGCATCTCTGATATACGCCAAGACATTTTCCCTAATCTTTATAAGAACAAAACAGTTAATACTATCATCAATTAACAGATGAGGAAACCGAGACTGAGAGAAGTTGCTTAAGGCCATGTAACTAAAACAGGAACACACCTGAATCCTTCTGAATTGAATTCCCATGGCCTGTCAAAGAGGAAGTCTTTGTCCTTTCTTGAGTCCCAGACTCTCTGCAGCTTTTGCAAAAACAACCATAGGACAGTTCTTCCATTGAACTTGTTCCTTGGTAAAACCAGGGTGATTAGGTCACCAGTGTGTGCTGAGTGCCTGCCGTGTTAGCCTCAATCCCAGGGTGAGCAGGTCACTAGTATGTGCTGAGGGTCTGTCATGTGAGTTTCAGTCCCTAGAAGGAGCGGGCTGCAGCAGAACGGTGGGGGCCAAGAACTAAGAGATTGGGTTCCACTCCTCCAAAGCTTCATGTCTAATGAGCTTTTAATGATGACTCCTTGTGACTTTTTTAAGCTGGGAGAAGAATCCAGGAGCAGGAAAGACAATTTTCACCCCTCACACTTCCTTACACCCTCCTCACCCCATCCTCTGGAGCTTACACAGAGGGCTAGTTGAATATTGCTCTGTCCCAAATCTTCCTCATGGGAAGATCTTCCTCCTAAATTTCTCCATCCCCCAACCCCCGCCATCTCTCACCACAAGTCAATCCAATATTGGAACTTTGTATTAAGAAAAGACATCAACAATAACAGTAGCATTCAATTACTGAGCCTTTGTGAGGCTCCAATAAGATAAAGTGTGTGAAAGAGCTTTGTAAACTCTAAATCACTAGAAAAGCACCATGAGCAATTGTTGTGTGAAGCCCCAGTCAAGGACATCTGTGTTGCTGTTTCAGAATCCTCGCTGGGTGTGGGCCTCACTTATAACTATTATCATTCCCAGCAGCAGCAGCAGCAGCATGAAATATTTGCTGAACTCTTTATGTAGTGCCAATCTCTATGCCTAGCACTCTCAAATCTAATGCTACCTCATTTAAGCAACCCCATGGAGCAGGTATTATCATCTCCATTTTACAGAAGAGGATGTTAGGGATTTTGTCTTTAAATAAGTGGCTTTCGACGAAGGTCAGGTATATTGCTTGCTAGAGTTGGGTATTTGGAATGCTGTGTCAAGTAACTCTTTCTTGGTTTAACGATGCCCTTCAATGAGTTAGAAGAATAAGTAAGGAGAGGTGTCCTTTGGGAAGCCACCAAATGTTTAATAAGGGCCCTTTGACTAAGTTCCCAAACCCTGGAGTCATTGATACAATCCCTAAATTCCCCTCATCATCAGGGGCAAGAGAAGTTCCTAAACAGGTTACTCTGAAAGGTCACTGACAGCCAATTCAGGTTCTGGAGGGAAAGAGAACCAGGCTGTGATTTCTGAGGGTATCAGGCCCAGGCTGGGGGCTCTAAGGCAAAAGCATCTTAAGTCACCCCTGGTGCATAAGGCTCTGTTTGGTCCCTCCCCAGGGCCTAACACACTTCTGCTCTCTCCCTGTTCTCTGCCCTCACTCCTTTCTCCATCCCCCGGTCTCTAACCACAAGTCAATCCAATATTGGAACTCTGTATTAAGAAAAGACATTAACAATAACAGCAGCATTCAATTACTGATTTTCATGGATTTGGTTGTCAAATCCCCACACGTACCCATGAAGCACTGTTATTATATCCACCTTCCAGATGAGAAAACTACAACATTTGGAGGAGACTTTGATAAGCAGATGGTGAAAGACAAGAGCTGGGGTGGGAACCCAACCAGTAGAATACTGCTGCTTTACAGACTATTTCAGTGAATTTTAAAAAGATCATTGTATTCTGGAAAAGCCTAAGCATCTAGGAAATTCACAGCTGAAAATGTGGCCATCGACGTGGCCAGAAAGTCAAGTCATTGTTCAACCTAGATTGGATTACGAAGGGAACCAGTGGCAAGTCCTCACCCAAATAAAAATAAAAGTAAAAAAAAAAAATAAGTAAAAACAAGAATTAGGGATGGAACCGAAAGCCAGAGCCCCAACATGTAAGTCCAGACCCGCTTTGACACTGTAACGAGAGCCACTGTGTATGATGTGAGCATCTACTGCAGGGAACTGAGCTAGGTCTTTAGACCATCTCCTCCATGGAGGCTTCCAACACCCCTGAGAGGGAGGAGCTTGCTAGAGGCCAGTGAGAGGGCAAACTGGGTTCTAAGAGTTTTTCTGCAGGAAGCCAGATCTTGAGTTCTGAGCCACTTGCTGTGTGATTAAGAAGTCTGAGATAGAAAGTAGTTTGCAGCTGTTTAGGGGCCATGCTGATGGAGCTAAGGTTGGGAGCTCAGAATCAGGCTAAGCAAGCTAAGGATATAGGCTCCAGTCCGGAGGTGGGCCACTCACTTGCAGAGCATAAAAAAGAGAGCATCACTTTGCCAGCTTTATAAGGACCCATGCAAACAGACCTCCATCCTCAGGAAGACCAGTCCAGGTGGACATCTGACCAAAACCAACTAAAGACACCTCTTGACTTATATAACAAGGTAGTTCACACTATAATTATATAAATTACCTAGTCTTAGTAAACCAGAGTGGAAATATAAGAGTTATGCTTATAAATCTAATTTTAAATAAAAATGTTCTCTATAACTTGACTTTGATTCCTGTGAGCCAGTTTATTGTCATCTAAATGGATAAGAGTTGACTGCATTCTGAGAAATAAAACCTTGAATATTTTAACACAAGTTTTTTGCTCTAATGGTTTATTCAGCCACTAAGCATTTATTAAGTCACTACAACTCAATCGTAAATGTCATAAGAAAGCATAATATTAAATGGGTATAAAACTGTTAAATAAACAGCAAAATAAAATCTTGTAGAAGCAGCAGATGGACTCTCTTAAGCCTAGCTGTTGTGTGGGAGGGGTATCTTGACAGTCTAGTGTGGTAAGCAACCCCAGTCAGGGTCCTTCAGAGACCAAGGCAGGGAAGTGACTCTTCCAAACAAGAACTTTTTCTCTTCCCACCAAAGTCTGTTAAAACTACCGAACTCCCCCAGTACTGCCAGAACCGACAGTGAGAAGGTCACTATGTTTGCTGTTTATTTAAACAGCTGGTAGATTTACAGAATGAGAAGGTCTCTCCAGCAATTGCACAGACTTGCCAAGAGCAAACAGGAACATCGGCAGCTAGAGCGTTAGAAATGCAGCAGATGATGACTCTGTGACTTTAAGTGTGAACTCATAGCCCCCTCAGGGAAGGCAACTAAAGTAATCAGTCCAGATGCCAGGAGACCCCCATGGAGGGTTCTGTTGTGAGTGGGACCTAGAGATGAACCAGGTGGCGGCGGTAGATTCCATGAGCATTTCCCAGTACTCCACTAGGCTGGCGAGAAGGTAGCTGCTCAACGGTCCTGGCAGTACACCAACATTAACTGGCTTTCTTTTTGTTGCTTGGTTGTTGGCTATACCTGTGCTTAGTAGAAGGAATACAGTGTGGTTTCCGTTTGTCTCAACTAATCCTTTTGCTGGATCTACCAATCACAGTTTAGAAGACCCTTAGGCACCTTTCAAGAAGCTTTACCTAAATGGAGTAGACCTAAGGGACAATTATTGTCCTAATCCCAGGGTCACAAGGGGTAAACAGCTACCTTTACGTTGTAAGATTTCAGGCAAAGGGTGGGATAATGGCAGATACCTGGGGCTCAAGATCTTGGAGGTCAGGCATACTAAAGTTAACTGATAGGTGATCACTTCATGCATGAGATGAACAGTAAGCAAGGGCCATATTCCTAATCCCTGGAAAATGTCTTAATGTTTTAAAAGACGAGAAACTGCACTGGAAGAAATTGGTTCGTAAGGACATAGGTCCAATGAACCTCTGGAGCCCAAAAGGATAGAGTCAAACCAGGCTCCACCACATGCTAGTTGCAGGTCCTTGTGCAATTTACTTCTTCTGTGCTTATTTGGACACAGCAAGTTTGTTTTTGGTTTGTTTTTTGTTTTTGTTTTTTTGATAGTCACACTCTGCCTCCCAGGCTGGAGTACAGCGGCTCAATCTCAGGGCTTACTGCAATCTCCGCCTCCTGGGTTCAAGCAACTCTCCTGCTTCAGCCTCCCAAGTAGCTGGGATTACAGGCATGCACCACCACGCTTGGCTAATTTTTTGTATTTTTTGTAGAGATGGGTTTTCACCATGTTGGCTAAGCTGTTCTCGAACTCCTGGCCTCAAGTGATCCACCCACCTCGGCCTCCCATAGTGCTGGGATTACAGGCGTGAGCCACCGCATCCCGCCAAGTCACAGCATTTTAACAAGGAAGCACATTGCCAGGATTTGCTACACTGCTGCTCTCTCATTTTGTCACTTTGTTCTTGCTAACTCCCTCTCTCCTCCTTCATATGCTTGTCCCAAAACTCTTCCACACTCCTTCGTTCATCTCCTCTCATTGCTACCTATATATTTTTATAGTATTTCATTTTGAGTTTTAAAAATAAACATTTGATCACAAAATGACAAATACTGTATGATTCCTCTTACATGAGGTACTTGGAGCATTCAAATACGTACAGACAGAAAGCAAACTGGCTAGGGGAAGGGTGGGAAGCAGGAGTTCGTGTTCAATGGATAGAGTTTCACTTTTGCAAATGAAAAAACATTCTGAAGATGGTTGGTGGTGATGGTTTCCCAATAAGGTGAGTATACTTAATGTCACTGAACTGTATAGTTCAAAATGGCTAAAATGAAGACTTTTATGTCTTATTTTGTCCCAATTTTAAAAAATAGAAAACTTACAAAGCACCACTTGACTCACCTGCATCATATTTACCTACAAGATTCACCAGAATAGAAGTATTTGTCATACCCAGATCACCTCAACACTGTCCTGTAGAAAGAACTGAGGTGGACTAAAAGGACTACAATACCCAGCAGAGGGCAGAAGGGAGTCAAGGTGGTATTTTCCTCTAAATTTTGTATTTGTGATCATTCTTTCTTCCTCTCATTTGCTGTCTTAGTTTAATGTTCTCTTTCAAAGTGTACGTCTTTCCAAGACAGCCATGTTAGAGAACAGAGGATAAATGATTCCCTCGCAGAGCAAGTTGGTTAAATTATTGCATAATTTAAATCACCACATAAAAATAATTGCTCCGTGGAGCTGGGTTTGTTGGTGGTAATAGAGTTCCAAACTAGGCTTTTTCGCTTTATTCTGGCTGTATATTATAGACCCAGATCATTTTGCAAAGTAATCCACAAATAATTGTATTGATGTTCCCGCAAAAGGATATTAAAAACCCTGCTAAGTCTCAGTGGAAACCCTATGGAAATACTATTGTAAAATTAATGGGATTCAGGTTTTAGGTGTTCTTCCTTCCAGCTGAGCCATGTTGCCATGACCAAATGCTATGAAAGTGCTGCCGTTCGCATGGGCCTTAGCTGATGAAACATCTATTTTTTCCTTTAATTTTCTCTTTGTCTTGATTTAGCGCATATTTGCAAGTTATCCTTGATGTACTATAATTATTTTGAGGAGACTGCTTTTTGGCTTAAAAGGATATTGCCGTTTTATTATTTTAGAACACCAAGGGAGTCATACTCAAGGAAGAGACGAGCATTTTAATGCTGGGCTTCCTCTCGAAGGAAACCAAACTCTTCACCGATTGTTTTTTGACTTCTGGTTCAAATAGCCTAGGAGGTACAAGGGTAGCATGTGGATTCGCGTGGAAGGTTTTCTTTAAGGCAATGAGCATTAGCTCGCTCTCTGTCTTCTCCCAGGGCTGCCACTCAGAATCGAGTTAAAACGGCGACAGCAGCAGCAGCAACAGCAATATCTGCCCAGGCAGTTCTGGTTCTTCCATTTACTCAAATAATTTAGATGCAGATGGCCTTTCTCCTTCACGCATTGAATATGATTTCAAGCCCCAACCATCCATTATTACTTCACCTGCCTTGAAACGGGAATTGTAAGCACTCTGATAAATGATTTGAAAGACTGTCTAATTTCCTCAAATATCCCTGTCTGCTGTTAACTTGCAATTTTATAACATATAAAATGTTCTGAAATTCCTGTGTGCTGCATAGTCCCGAGTTGACAGCACGTGCCCCCTTCATCAATGCTACAAAAATAACAGGGAAGGGGACACTATTTTTCTCTTTCCTGGGCAGTGGAAGAATACTGCTCTCTGAGCCCTGCATGCGTGAACAATGAGTCTTTCCTATACGAATGATGGCGGAGCTCCTAGGAATACACATTAGGATAGGCTTGATTCATTTAATTTCTGTCTCCAAAAACACAGCCTCTTCCTTCCTAAGAATCCAGGTGAGGACAGTGGGGGTAGAGATAGAAAGATAGGAGGTCAAAAAAGAACAACTAAACAACGTAACAGCCTTGTGTTGTTTCGGTGTCTGAAAAGCCTGAGTTGCTGAACCCTGTGTTGTGCCTTATGTGACTATCTGTTGCAAGATAGGTGGACGCCCGCTCTAAGCTCCATTACCCTCTGTGCATGGTGATCCATTGATAATAAGCTTCAAGAAAACCAGTTTTCATGTGGAGCTCACCACATTTAGGAGCTCTGTAAGAGTTACTTTCACAACCCTAAAACCACAATTTCCATGAGGAAAATCTAAACAAACTGTACAGACTAAATAAACATCATTTGGAGGAAAGGAAGTCTTCAATATGGAAATCACAGTGACACATACGTTGGCAGGGCTTGCGTGCTGCAGTGGATTAAGACATAAACAACCTTCCTTGATAGAAAATTCCATACAGAAAATCAAATCCGGCTGTTGATTTTAGATCTCATAACAACAACGTGTCTCTGGACTGAGCAATAGAGCTGAGTAAGGCAGAGCAGGGATGCTGTGTTTATTCCATCTACATGGAGGAGAGGAAGAAAGAACTTGCCCGTGTGGAGCTCCATTGTGAAAGGCGGGGGCAGCTCCCCAGAGGCAAATTCCACTTGGCTCAGGCTCTCCGCAGGATTTGTTTCCGTGGGTCCTGCCTAAATTCATCTTAACGGAGACTATGCTCTTCAGCTTCTGATGAGGGCTGTGGAAAAGAATCTATATCTGTGTGGAGTGTTCCCTATGTGCCTTGCACTATCTCTGTTAATTAAAAACATAAACAAAGTACGGAAAATCATGTAACAAGCACTGTCTCCAGATCCACACGTCAACGTATTTTTATGCTTGCTTCAGATCTCTTTGGATTTGAGGAAAAGACGCTAACTATCTCAGTTAAAATTAAAGCTCCTTTTGCTACCTGTCTCTGTCCCATTCTCCTTCCTTCCTCCTGCAGAGAAGCTACCATCCTGAATTTGGTGTGTATCATCTGTTGTGGATACTTTACCATGTCATCTCATTTAGTCCTTCTGACAACTACTTTGAAATGGATATTATGCCCATATTATAGATTAGGAAATTGAGATGCAGGGAGATCAGTATTTGCCCAAGATCACATAGACAGTAGGTAAAAGAGTCGAGGTCCACAGTCAGCTTTCTCTTATTCAAAACCTGGGACCTTTTCACTGCATCTTACATACAGAAGAGCTGGTCCTCTTCCTCATGGCACTGAAGACTTCAAATACTTTTCCCAGCCAAATCATTTCATCTCATTGTATCCTGACTTACGAGCTTTACTTTCTGATTATTTAATGGCAGCTCTCTTCTGAACCATTTTCAAATTTTTGCCCAGACATGGAAAGCTCAGCACGATACTGACTGGAGAGGGATAAAATGGGAGAACTGCATGCCTTGCTGCATGCATTTGGGCATCCTATCAGTCTTTAAATATGCAAAGGTGCATGGTTGCCTCCCTGAGTACCAACAGTGCATTCCATGCTCCGCTGCTCCTATGCCATTAGGGAGCTATCTGTAAAGTGGTTTCTTAAACTTCCCCATAAATATTTACACTTTGTTTTATAGCCATAACTCTCTGAAAAGGCTTTAGGAGAAAGGCAGAATGTAAGCAAAGTATAACTTAGATTCAACAGTGGCTGCAGTACAAATTGAAAAGCCACTTTTGCAAAGTAATTTAGAAATATATATCAAGGACAGTAAAACTATCCATAATAATTGACTTTAAGAACTACATTCTGAGAATCTATCCTAAGGAAGTAACCTAAATAGTGGGAGACACTGCCTTCAAAACCCTTCTCAGTTCTGATATTTATTATAGCAAAAACCTGGAATTAAACTAATGGTCTAACAAATGTGTTAGCTATACTTTAGAAGGGCCCCTTGATTGAATCCCATATTGTCATTACGCTGGTAATTTGGATAAAAAGCAAAGCTCACATCCTCTCTTTGCTAATTCACTATTAAATTTGGCAAGCTAGCGAACCATTCTGAATTTCACGTTTTTCATTTACAAAATGGAAAATGCTGATGTCTACTTTAAAGAGTCGAGAAAATTGAGTGAAGAAAATACGAGCGTAGAAAATTGAGTGAGAAAATATGAAACAGCTTATCCCAGTTACTGAAACTAGATAGTGATCAATAAATTATAGCAAATAGAATAAATATCTATGAAAAAGATACAGACATATTACAGTCACCAGGGAATATGTCAACAAAAGAGTCTAGATTCAGACATACAAAAATGAAAAGAATCTAATTTATGTTATGTATTTCTACCCACAATAAAAAAAAAAAGTAAGAATCTGATTGGGGTAATAGCACTAAAACATTTTTCCCTACATAGTAAACAATCTTGCTGTAATTTTGTTAGGCAGATTTTATAAAGTTTTTAAATAAAGCGATTTTTCTAAGCTGTTACTGTGTAAACTAGGAAAAAGGAAAGACTTTTTCAATCCAAGAGAAAAATATTCTAGCGTTGTCTAGATTCAGAGACTGTTGTAATGGTGGAAACAGCCCTGGACTCATAGCCCCAAGACCTCTGGTCATGTCACAGGAGCAGCTTTCGGCTGCTGTGTTCCGCCACCCAAGGGACTGGGACCTAGTGGTCCTCAGTTTTCTCACCTGTAAAATGAGGATGGTAATAATGCCTAGCTCACAGATTTCTTACAAAGAACTAGATAAGATCCATGTAGGCTGAAAATTCATTTGGTTTATAAAGGCTCATTTATGTTAGATTAAGTCATTTTAAAAGTGTGATCTTATGGTGACTTTGTATTCACTTAAATCAATGGAAAGCATTGGTGATTAAACTTGAAAACTTGAAAATATATATATATGTACTCATCTCCAGGGCCAAGCTGACATTCACCCTTGCTCACTCTTGTAGCTACAGCTTACGTCAATGCTGTTGTTTTAGAGACAAACCTGTTTTCAAAAACTGGAGTCAAGTAGGAGCCAGAGTCCTTTCTGAAATAAAACAATAGCTACTTAAGGATGTCCTTGAGGATGGTGACCTTGCAAAATGCAATTATTATTACAGAACATTATGCTCTCAATACTTTGGCCTTCCTATTTTCACAGCTGAAACCAGAAATGTCAATTTATCCTAGAGTTTTTGGCATATTTGTGGACAGAAATTAGCTGACAGTTCATTTTTGGTCAGGTAATCTTCAGTTAGACATGGCATTTATCTGCTAACTTAGCCAACATTTCCTCAGAAAGTTCCCTTCCCCCCTTGTTGCACATGCACACACATAAAAAGCTATCTTTTATAAAGAGTTTTCCCCAAACTTACAGCCTTACCGGGGGAAAAAGGTAAGCAATCAATCAATGCAGCTACTAACTTCAAAACTGTTGTAATAAGGTCCAAGTGAATATAAACAGCAGAATAAAGTATTCTATGCACAGAGATTCTTTCATAATGTGCTTCTAAAAATTAAGCTTTTCATGTAGAAATTGTCAAATAACTAGCTGTGCTCATTTCTGAAGAGATAAATAGCGACAGGATTTCATTATGTTACAAATTTACAAATGAATTGGTTAAAAATCCCATCTGGCTAGCAGCCCCTGACACATCCTCCTATTTCCCACTAAAATACACATACAGTTTTTTTTTTTTTTTAAACGAGGCACAATACAATTTGTTTAAAAAAAAAAAAAAAGAATGCTTGCCAGAATCTGGGAGAAATTTTTCTATAACACTAACTCCAAAGTCAACCCATTGACAAAAACAATAGATGACTAATTGGTGCTTTCCTCCCAAAATAATAGAGGTTTCCATTCTAAAATACGAACAGATGTGCTTCCTCCTTTCCCAGCTTCAACCTCCTGATTCAGACTCTTCCATTCAGCCATTTTTCTAATGCTTGGATAGAGGTTTTTAAGACAAGCCGGGTACTGTTAGTCTTTTCCCAGGGTGCCTCTCCTTTCTCCATCTAGTCAGAAACTGCAACATCCAGAACAATGGCAGTTTATTGCATTCTGGGAGCCACCATCCACCAAAGAGCTAAAGACAAGAACAGAGGACCCACATAGGTAACAGGACAGCCTAGGGATTGCAAGTTTTTAATTTTCTCCATTCGCTCAGAGTATCAGGAATCTCAAGCCAGCAGAAATGCCCTGGATGAAAGTCCACTGAAGCTGAAGAAGTCTGCCGTAAAACTGCATGAAATGTGAGGAAGAACTCATATAGATACAAAATAGGGCCATGGGCTTTCCACATACAGTGTTAACAGCCACCCCACCACGCCACTTTTTTTTTTTTTTTTTTTTTTTGAGACAGGGTAATCTTACTGTCGCCCGGGAGGTTGGAGTACAGTGGTACGATCTCAGCTCACTGCCTTCCTGGGCTCAAGCAATCCTCCCATCTCATCCTCCCAAGTAGCTGGGACTACTGGCGCCTGCCACTGCAAGCAACTAATATTTCTATTTTTTGTACAGACGAGGCCTTACTACATTGCCCAGGCTGGTCTCCAACTCCTGAGCTCAAGCAATCCTCCCGCGTTGGCCTCCCAAAGTGCTGGGATTACGGGTACAAGCCACCACGCCCAGACCACTTTTTATTTGAAGATTAAGTAGAACAAAAGGGTTAGGGTAGCTTATGAAAAAAATAATCCACATAAGGGAAAGGAACTATCTTGAATACTTGAAGAAGTAAAAAATTTCTGAAATGATTTACTGCAGAAACTGATAAACATCATTTCGACTACTCTGCCATCATCACTAGAATGCTAGAATACTTCGGTTCAAATCTTGGTTGCTGGATGACCTTAGGCAAATTACTTAATCATACAGATCGTCTTTCTTCTACAAGTGAAAAATGCAGATAAAAATATATTCTCTTAGAAGGTCGTATTAAGAATTATATGGTATCAGACAGGCGCGGTGGCTCACGCCTATAATCCCAGCACTTTGGGAGACCGAAGTGGGTGGATCACCTAAGGTCAGGAGTTTGAGACCAGCCTGACCAACATAGAGAAACCCCATCTCTACTAAAAATGCAAAATTGGCCGGGCGCGGTGGCTCAAGCCTGTAATCCCAGCACTTTGGGAGGCCGAGACGGGCGGATCATGAGGTCAGGAGATCGAGACCATCCTGGCTAATACAGTGAAACCCCGTCTCTACTAAAAAATACAAAAAACTAGCCGGGCGAAGTGGCGGGTGCCTGTAGTCCCAGCTACTCGGGAGGCTGAGGCAGGAGAATGGCGTGAACCCGGGAGGCGGAGCTTGCAGTGAGCTGAGATCCAGCCACTGCACTCCAGCCTGGGTGACAGAGCAAGACTCCGTCTCAAAAAAAAAAAAAAAAAAAAATGCAAAATTAGCCGGTCGTGGTGGTGCACTCCTATAATCCCAGCTACTCAGGAGGCTGAGGCAGAAGAATCACTTGAACCCGGGAGGCAGAGGTTGCAGTGAGCCAAGATTGTGCCATTGCACTCCAGCCTGGGCAACAAGAGTGAAATTCCATCTCAAAAAGGAAAAAAAGAAAAGGGGGAAGAAGGTAGTAATGGTAGTAACAGGAGTGGTGGGGTGGTGATGGTGGCAATGTTTGCAGTGGCATGGGTGGATAACTAGACACCCAGTTTTATATACATTCCTATGGCTAAAGAATACACCTGGGTTAACAGATAATGAATGGATTACTAAACTCCTCTCCAGTTTAATGACAAAAATTGAAACAGTAATTTCAATTTCTATTGCCACCAAAAATGAGTGAGCCTGCTTTTCAACAACCCAACACCCTCACAAATGGAGTAATTTTGTTACTTAATGTAATGTACTTAAATGATGGGATTCTACTTTTATCTATAAAACTTAAATACATATAAAACTTAAAAACTTTAATGTGTTTAAGTTTAAAGACAAAAGTAGGATACCATTGTTGTTTAAATCTACATCATCTCTTTTATCAGTACATGCTTACTGACTGTACTTTCTCCTCCATGAAATGCCTTTTCATATCCTTACCCCATGTTCTCATTGGGTTTTTGTTCTTTTTCATTAATAACCATTCTAATATATTAAATCCAGCATCACTTTTTAATAGAGACTGAAAATATTTTCCTGAGTTTATCATTTGTCTTTTACTTTTTTGTTTATAGTTCTTTAAAAGCACAGAAGTTTTAACATTTTTGACATCTAATGTCCTTTACCTTTTATATTTCATCTGGAATTTGTTTTTAAATAAGTACCTGCCACTTTGTGACAAATATCCATCAAATTTTCAACTCTAACCAATGCATTCTCTTCATCCCATCCCAATTTGAAAGGCTTAATGTATCATATATATGTATAAGCACACACACATCACATAAATATACATACACACACACACAAATATACATACATGCGTTTGTTTTCACTCTTCTACTTATTCATTTTTCTGTGGTTTAAAAGTAAATAAAGGTACTTATTGTGAGTGGATTACATAAATTACATTATTTCTAAACTAGCAAATCTTAGGAAACTCTACAACGTGGCAAATACGCGTGAAAAAAATGTGTATTCAGGGAAGTGTGTGCCATAGACAGCAATGGGTAACAACCTCTTCATCCATCAAGCTGGAATTCAACACGTATGATGGTTTAGCCACACAATGGAGTTTTACACAACCATTAAGACTCATAAAGGTCCAGGGGCAGGAACTCAATGTAAAAAATAAATAAATAATAAAAATATTTAGTTTAAAATAGCAAAAAATAATTATGAAGCTGTGTTTGGCATTAATAAACGTCCATGAGCTAGTTAACCTTAGAAGCAATTAAACATACTGTACTGCATTTTTCTTTAATGTGGTTTCAAGTTTAAGAATACAAAGACAACGTATATGAAATGATATGCACCAAATATATTCATAGTACATAGAATATATGTTAGTGGAATATTTAGTAGAATAATGAGCTGTAAGTGGAAGAATAACTCCCCTCAAAATACTCCACAAGGGGACACAACAGCTTGACCAGAGGGAGCTCCAGGGTCAGAATGGGAGACAGTATTACTGTGGGAGAGGAATGGATGTGACTGGGGGAGACTAAACCTTGTCACCAAGATAGAATCTCCTTAAGGGACAGTGCAAAGTCACAGAACAAAGGCTCAGAGAAGAAGGTATTCTCAGGCAAGAGCAGAGCCCTGTGGATGAGGAAGTCAGGAACTCAGGGTTCCTGTAAGAGGCCTACAAGAGTGTTCATGTCATGGGCTCAGGGGATATTCACACTAAAGGCAAAGTTTTCAATTCTTTCCCTCATATGTTGTAATTCCCTTTAATCCTTCTGACCCTTTAACCAACTTTGTGTCAGGTCCCCACCTCCAACTCCCAACATAACCCATCAGTCTGCCATCAGGGACCTGTGAAGTGAGGGTCACAGCACCAGTGGATTCCAGGCCAGAATGGGAATGCGATGAAATGTCACCCACTGTGGCATGGAATAGATGCCACAGAGGAGCAGGGCTCAAGTGGAGGACTCAGGGGTGCATGGAAGACCATCTCCTCCCCTCCCCAAATATGAACAGGAAAGGACGTCTCATGTCATGAGAGAAGGTGACACTTGATATTAGCAATGCTGAGACAAGCTGTGTATGGTTTGTATTTCTGGCTCTGCCACTTACGAGCTATGTGATATTAGTCAAGTTACCTAACCTTTCTGGGCCTCTGTTGTATCATCTATAAGTCAGGGACGGGAACAACACATTCCATAGAGCTGTTAAGAGGATAAAACATATTAATATTCATAGAACCTTAGCAGTGTCTAGAACTTGTAAACAATGAATGAGGCTGGATATGGTGGCTCACACCTGTAATCTCAACATTTTGGGAGGCCAAAGCAGGTGGATTGCTTGAGCCCAAGAGTTTTGAAAACAGCCTGAGCAACATAATAAGACTCCGTCTCTACCAAAAAGTAGCTGAGTGTCATGGCATATGTTTGTAGTCCCAGCTACTTGGGAGCCCTGGAGTTAGAGGCTGCACTCAGCCGAGATCGTGCCACTGCTCTCCAGCCTGGGCAACACAGTGAGACCCTGTCTCAAAATAAAAATAAGAAATAAATTTAAAACAATGAATGTGTTAGCTATTGTATTTATATAATTATAACTAAAACTTTTTGTATTACCTGAATCTTTTTAAAGAGCACATACTTGTATTAAAAACAAACTTATAAAAATACATATTTACCTTTATTAAGCACCTACTATGTTCTAGCCTTTGATTATACAATATTATGAATATACTAAATGCCACTGAACTCTTTACTTAAAAATAGCGATATTGGTAAAATACACACACATTACATAAAATTCACCACTTAAATCATTTTAAAATACAGAACTCGGTGACATTTAACACATTCACACTGTTGTGCAATCTTCACCACTGTCTAGCTCCAGAACATTTTCAGTGCCCCAAAAGGTAACCCTGTTTTAAGCATCGTTTCTCATTACTGTTTCCCTCAGCTTCTGGTAACTGCTAGTCTGTTTTTTGTCCCTGTTTCCCTATTTTGGACATTGCATGTAAATTGAATTATACAATATGTGGCCTTTCATGTCTGACTTTCAAAATTTACTATCATTTTCTTCAGATTCGTCCATGTTGTAGCGTGTGTCCGTATTTTATTCTTTCTTATAACTGAATAATATTTCATCATACGGACATACACGTTTTGTTAATCCCTTCATCTGTCCATGGATGTCTGTGTTGTTTCTACCTCCTGGCTGTTGTGAATAGAGCTTCCATGACCCTGCATGTGCGTGTTATTTGTTTGAGTAACTGTTTTCAACTCTTTGGGGTATACACATAGGAATGGAATTGCTGGGTCACATGGAAATTTTATGTTTAACCTATTAAGGATGCAAAGTATATTTTAAAGAAAATAATTGCATAATAATATGACAGGCAATAGAGAGTAATGGAGCCACATAGCAAGGGTTCGAATCCTGGATTCATCACTTACTAGTTGTATCACCTTAGAAAACTTAAGTCCTCATTTTCCCATCTGTCAATTGGCAGTAATACTAACCCCTATCCCACCAAGTTGTTACAAAAATTAAGGGAATTAATAAATGTAGTACAACTGGAACAATGCACATGATGTTACTTATTTTGATTTAGTTCTGTTTGCATGCCTGAGTATAGACTATATACATAATTGTTTAAATCAAACAATTAAGACTGGTTGCCTTTGGGAATTGCATTTGAAGGATAAAAGACAGAGCCCTGTCAGCCAGGCGTGGTGGCTCACGCCTGTAATCCCAGTACTTTGGGAGGCTGAGGCAGGCGGATCACTTGAGGACAGGAGTTCAAGACCAGCCTGGCCAACATGGTGAAACCTCCCCCTGTCTCTACTAAAAATACCGAACAATTAGCCTGGCATGGTGGCGGGCACCTGTAATCCCAGCTACTCAGGAGGCTGCGGCAGGAAAATCACTCAAACCCAGGAGGTGGAGGTTGCAGTGAGCCGAGATCACGCCATTGTAATCCAGCCTGGGCAACAAGAGTGGAACTCTGCCTCGAAAAAAAGAAAAAAAAAAAAAAGACAGGGCCCCGTCCTCTTTTTATTTTGTTTGTGCATTTCTCTCTGTAATGAGCACGTATTAGTCTTCACGGTATTTTGAATTAATGAGGTTTTCTTTTCAAGATGCAAAGTGACTCATTCAATGACTCAAAACCCTTCCGTGATCCTATAGCAGTGGTTCCCAAAGGCCTTCATGCTGGCTGGACACATAAAATCACTTAAATAACTTATCCAAAATACAGATCACCCTACTCATCATTTGGCCTTATTGAATGACAAGTTTTGGTTGATTCTAATGTGTCATGATGTTTGAAAACCAGAGTGTCTGCACTCTTTCCATGACCAGGTCTCTCAGTGTCTTGCAGTTTCATCTTCCCCTCTTCCTTCCTAATAAAGCTTCTTGGCCAGGCGCGGTGGCTCACACATGTAATCCCAGCACTTTGGGAGGCCGAGGCAGGCAGATCACTTGAGGTCGGGAGTTTGAGACCAGCCTGAACAACATGGAAAAAACCCGTTTCTACTAAAAATACAAAAATTAGCCAAGCATGGTGGCACATGCCTGTAATCCCAGCTACTTGAGAGGCTGAGGCAGGAGAATCGCTCGCACCCGGGAGGCGGAGGTTGCAGTGAGCCAAGATCACACCATTGTACTCCAGCCTGGGTAACAAGAGTGAAACTCTGTCTCAAAAAAAAAAAAAAAGAAAAGAAAAACTTCCCACCTATTACTTGACATGCTCTTCTATGCCTCAGGATGTGTCTTGCCTGGAATGCAAGCCCCGTTTAACTTCATTCTTTGAATTACTAATCCCTATTTATTCTTCAGTACTCAGTTCAAGCATTGTCTTCTCCGAGATCCACTATTACCAAATGAAGTATGTCCAACATATGAAATACTTAGTCTGTCCGAAAATGAAGTAAACTTCCTCTCTCGGTCTCCCAGAACATTCTTTAGCAGTAGCTCGAAAGCATCTTCTCCACATACACTGAAACTGTTTTTTCCCATGTCTGTTTTTGCTCCCACCCAACCGAGGTCTTGAAGGCAGAGACCATGTGCTGTTTAGTGATTCTTAACTAAAGATTTCACCATGAAATGAATAGTTCAATTTTATAATAAATACCTAAGTGTATATATATGTGTATTTATACATATATAATTAGAAATGTATAATTCACAGTAAACTATCTAGTAAATTACAGGGCACAGAGAACACTGGCCCAGTTTTTCCAAATTCATATTTAATATATGCATGCAGATATTTGTGCGTGTGCATGGGAATACTTCTGAGATAATATAACCTCTTAAGTCAATGTTTCCTAAAGCCGGTTTCTAGAAACACTAGCGTCAGGAGCTCCTCAGGGAGAAGAAAGGATTTCACGGATAATGAAATTAAACACTCTACGATAGCCTACACTAAGAGCATTTCTGGTCGTGTTATTTGACCACAACACTATTTCAAATACATCTATCTATGAGCATTCAGAGAAAGTAACGTTCTATGGACCCACAGTTTTAGAAATGCTGCATAATGTACTTAACCAGTTCTTTTTCTGAAGTGACAGAGTGGTCACACTTATTTGTGGCATGGTGAGGAACGATTTCCATTGGAGTAGGCCACGCTCTTACTATGCTCTTACCACCATCAGAAACAAAAGACACTTTCCAAGTGGCAGTCTATTTCGGGACAATCTATTTTATCTTTTCCACCACTGAGAATTCCACTCTGCTTTCACAGGCAGTTCTTTCAACTGAATGAATCGTGTTTTCTCCTTTGGGGGCGTGTGTAAATGAATTGCTAACCGTTTTGAATAGCACCCATCTGTGACAACAGTCATGCTTATGGGTGGCAGTTAATTAAGACAACTTGGAAGATGATGATGTCTTACAAATAAGAAAGGAAGAGAAGAGGACGGTCTTTTTTACAGAGTCATATTTATAATACATTTATTGTATGTATTTATAGTATCATATTTATTGCTTGTATTCTATTCTCTTAAGGCATAGTTTTGGGAGTGTGTATCAAAATGCACTCCTGATTTATAATGTTGCATGGGACAAGGACAGAACTTGGCTTCTCCTATTTTATTCCTGAAATCTTAGAAAAGGAAACCCTACACTACCCATTTATGTTTGTGGCTTTGCATTCAGCATAAAATTAAATTTTCTCTGGCATCGTTTGTCAAGAATGCTTTTGAAGCAGTGATTTCCCTGAGTTCCTTATGTAAGCAGCCCATCTTTATTTTATTTTTTTGAGACGGAGTTTCACTCCATCACCAGGCTGGAGTGCAGTGGCACGATCTCAGCTCACTGCAGCCTCTGCCTCTCGGGTTCCAGCGATTCTCCTGCCTCAACCTCCCTGGTAGCTAGGATTACAGCCATGCACCACCATGCCCAGCTAATTTTTGTATTAGTAGCAGAGATGGGGTTTCACCATATTGGCCAGGCAGGTCTCGAACTCCTGAGCTTAGGAGATTCACCCACCTTGGTCTCGCAAAGTGCTAGGATTACAGGCGTGAGTCACCACGCCCAGCCTGGTAGCCCACCTTTGAAACCACCATCACCCAACAAGTGTGACATCACCCAGCAAGTTATATCTAAGGATAAGGAAAAACGTGAAAGTTGAGAGTTTGAAAGCTGACCGATTTCAGAACCAACCATCTCTCTAACAAACATCTTATTACAAAAGCAGAGACTCAACTGTAAACTCTGGTAATAATTTAGAAGATTTAACACTCTGCCCTAAATCCCACAAAATAGGCATAACTCAATTATACACAAACCTATAGATGTGGCTGGGCAAGGTAACTGACACTTGTGATCCCACCACTTTGAGAGGCTGAGGCAGACAGATCACTTGAGTCCAGGAGTTCAAGACAAGCCTGGGCTGGTGAAACCCATCTCTACAAAAAAATACAAAAAAAAATTAGCCGTGAGTGGTGGTGTGTGCCTGTAGTCCCAGCCACTTGGGAGGCTGAAGCAGGAGGATCATTTGAGGCCATGAGGTCCAGGCTGCAGGGATCTATGATCGCACCACTGCACTCCAGCCTGAGCAACAGAGCAACACCCTGTCTCAAAACAAACAGGCTGGGCGCGGTCGTTCACACCTGTAATCCTGGCACTTTGGGAGGCTGAGGCGGGTGGATCACTTGAGGTCAGGAGTTCAAGACCGGCCTGAACAACATGGTGAAACCCCATCTCTATTAAAATACAAAAAAAAAAAAATTAGCTGGGAATGGTGGCAGGTGCCTGTAATCTCAGCCACTTGAGAGGCTGAGGCAGGAGAATCTCTTGAACCCAGGTGGTGGAGGTTGCAGTTAGCGAAGATCGTGCCACTGTAGTCCAGTCTGGGTAACAGAACAAGACTCCCTCTCAAACAGTAACCGTAATGGAAGAAACAAACTTAACATAGTAACTATACAAAGGTGCCCAATGTACTATAAAATATACGTGTATCATATAAAAAATGAAATGCCAGTCTAAATCTTTCTGAAAGTTTACCCTAAACAAAATGCTTATTCCAGCAATAATTTTAAGTATGTTATTAAATATATTTTTGCTAAGTGCTTAAGATTTAATGATACCTTGGAGAAATTATAGCTCATTCACATCTCCTGGAAATGTTGGAAAAAAAATCTGATTGCCAATTCTCCCTAGAGTCATGGAAACATTCAAAACATTCTTTGTTTTCAAAAGAACCTGCAATTACCCCTCTTCCCGCTAGGTGGTATACTCAAGGCCAAGAAAGCTATCAAAGGGATGAGTATGTTCTTTTTCAACAAGGTCAAAAAAAAAAGGATAATTTTTTAATGTAGTTTTTTAAAATTTATTTTTCCATTTCAATAGGTTTTAGGAGAACATGTGTTGTTTGGTTATGTAAGTTCTTTAGTGGTGATTTCTGAGATTTTGGTGCACCCATTGCCCAAGCAGTGTTCACCGTACCTAATGTGTAGTTTTTTATTCCTCACCTTCTCTCCCACCCTTTCCCCCGAGTCCCCAAAGTCCACTGTGTCATTCTTACACCTTTGTGTCCTCGTAGTTTAGCTCCCACTCAAGTGTGACAATATACGATGTTTGGTTTTTCATTCCTGAGTTACTTCACTTAGAATAATAATCTCCAATCAAGAGGACAAATTTTAAGTTTGAAGAGGTGACTATCTTATATCTGAATTCCAAAGTGTTTGATGAAAAAAACAGAGACGTTAAGAGAGAGAAGGAAAAGTCTGCTCAAATAGCCAGGGCCCTTGAAAGAGTGAGTCACCTACCACCAGGAATGACAATTAAAATTAGGCAAGGCCACCAGCCTCCAGCATTACTGTATCAGAGTGGTGGGGACAAAGTGGGAACCTCAATTTGCTTTTACAGCATGCACTTGGCTTGACTGTTATGCAAAATTCTGAGAACTAAATTTAGATTGCTCTCAATCTTTCTAGTAGTCAGAAACCACAATTGGTTCATAAGTTTGTGATGTTCTGAAACTTTTTTCTGCTTCTATATAGCTTGTATCTTGAAGGTCAGGGATTATAGGTTTCACTGTAAAATCTCCAGATGAGATTTTGCTAGGTTACTATCTCTCCAAGAAAATTCAGAGTGGCAGATTCAACTCTATGTAACAGGATATTTGGAAAGTACGTTCAGCTTTGCAGAAGGGGAAAAATGTATTTTATAGAATATAATGAAAATGAATCTCTTCTGGAAAGAATGGGTGATATTTACAATAGATATTCAAACGGTGAATCAAACACATTGATCTTTTAATTACATTGATCTCTGGAGTTGAAAGAAACGTATTGCTTACTCCCTGTGGATATTTTCAAACTTCTTTTTTTTTTAAGCAAAGCAGTTTATTTTGTTTTCCCTAGTTTGAGACACAAACCATCTTCCTGAAGTTCAGCTAATTATTGCATGGGAATGTGTGTATGAATGTGCATGTGTGTATACTGTAGGTATGCATGTGTACGTACGCGTGTGGTGTTCGCGCGCATGCTCTCTAGGATCCTCTGAAATGAATTTTTGTTGTTTTAAACCAGTTTTTTGTAGAATCACAACTTTGCTTCTTTAAACTCACTTGTTTTAAAATATTTCAAACCGACAATATTCTAAAATATATTTCCCATTACTCAATTTCAACTGAGAAAATGTAACCGTTTCATTACAACTTAGCACAATAAGTGTGAAAATGGATTCGTGGGTAGTGTTTGAAAGCGGCAGTGTCTTCAGGGTCCGCCAAGGTCCTAAAGACCTGTTTGTACCTAGAGTACATGAACCCAGGCAACTCTGCTCTGGGAATTGTTGCCTCTCTATGGTACGGTTTTCTTACTTTTCCCCCTTACTTTCAATTGTTATTTTGTGTTGCTACCAACACACCAAGGCAGCAGGGAGGGCCCCTTCTATTTCTAACCTGCAGAGGCCTTGGAAGGATGAGAGTCGTGTTTTGCTAAGAACGTGCATAGCGCAAGTGGGAGAGCGGGGCCGTTACGCAAGGGACTGCTCCATGACGGCAGTGGTGCATACCGTGCCGTGTCTAGTCTGGCTGTTTTATTTTCTTGCTCTTGGTTTTTCTCACAAAAGGTGAAACTGCATGTGGTTGAATCGTGGGTAGTCGTGCTCTTGTTTCAAATAAATCTTTCTAATCTATTTTTACTTGTGGCTAGAATCATAACATTTATAAAAAAGCTTTGTGTGGGCCCCTCAAGTTATATAAATCTTATGTATTTTATTTTTCGTGTGCTAAGAGCATAGTGTATTTTAACAAAAATGTCTAAATGTGCTTTAGGGCTTTCATTTATCAAAAAGCACACCTGCATTATTGCTTGTGTGTATATACACATACATATATATACATACATACATGTCGAGTATGCTCTTATTATGAGGCACGTTGACCAAGGGGAGCTCATTATTTTCCTTTGGGAAAAGACTTTATTTCAATCTGTTTTCCTTGAGTTATTTTTAACAATTATCTTTATCAAGGTCATTAAATGGAAAAAATGCTAACAAGAAGGCTAGTGATACTTTACAAAGGAACAGTACAGGAGAGCTGTAACTGCTCGTCTGTTCTCTCTTCGGTAAAAGTTGTGGGAGTTGGTGAACAAAAGCAACAGTTTCCAAAAACAATGGCATTCTCTGTGACCTGCAGCACAGCTGGCAACCCTGGGTTCTCAAACATCTACGACCTACGCAGTATTTCCTCCAGCCACGTCTAACCATGCCAACATCTCACACACATCGAAAGCATTGCTTTTTCCTTTCGGTTTTAAAAAACATTCCCTCTAATGAACAAAAACAGCCCTTAATATTTTTCATTGAAAAGTGGCTACAGTAGATTACAAATGTTAAACCCGGGAAGGCCTGAGCTCATTTCTTGAGACTTCAATCTGGAATTACAAAACACTCACCAGCTGTAAACTCTATGCAGGTCTTCCAAGCATGGTGTAGTCCCTGGTACATGGTAGGCCCACAGTAAACATTCCCAATGGACAGATGAACCAGTTACAAACTCACTTGTGGGTAAAGACTGAGTTTACCACACACAAGGACAAGTCAGATTGTGTCTGGAATTCATGGGTTCTTGGTCTCACTGACTTCAAGAATGATGCTACAGACCGTCGCAGTGAGTTTTGCAGTTCTTAAAGATGAGTGTCTTCGGAGTTTTTTCCTTCTGGTCGGTTCGTGGTCTCTGTGGCCTCAGGAGTGAGGCTGCCGACCTTCGCAGTGGTACAGTTAATTAAGACAGCGCGTTCAACATTGTTCATGCCTCCCAGGGAGGGTTCCTAGTCTCGCTGGCTTCAGGAGCGGAGCTACAGACCTTCGCTGTGAGTGTTACAACTCATAAAGGCAACGCAGACACACAGTTGACAGCAAAAAGATTTATTGCAAAGAACAAAACAACAACCCTGACACACCTTGCAAAGAAGACCAAACCAGATTGCCACCTCGGGCTGGCGTGACCTGCCTTTATTCCCTTATTTGGCCCCACCCACATCCAGTTGATTGGTCTGCTTTACAGAGAGCTGATTGGTCAGCTTTACAGAGCGCTGGTTGGCCCGTTTTGACAGAGTGCTGATTGGCACGTTTATATATATTAGCTAGATACAGAGTGCTGATTGCTGCGTTTACAATCCTGTAGCTAGACTCAAAAGTTCTCCAAGTCACCATCCTTCCCAGAAGCCCAAGCAGCTTCACCTGTGGTTGGCGCTGACATGGGATTTTGCGGCACCTAGCCCGGGCACTCAGTGAGCCCAGAGGGGGCTCGTCCCAGACATTCAAGGGGAAAAGAGGAGAAGTGAGAAAGAGATGGAGACCTGCTCTCGTGGCCAACGATCCCGCAAAGAGGGAACGGCAGTCCACGCACTGGATTCAGACTCCCATCAAAACCAGCAGGCGTCTGCCTATCGCGCGGAGTGCGGGCCCGCCGAGCCCGCACCCACCCAGAATCCGCGCTGTCCCGCGAGCGCCGCGCGCAGCCCCGGCTCCGGCCCACACCTCTCCCTCCACACCTCCCGGCCAGCGGCGGGAGCCGGCTCCGGCCTCGGCCAGCCCCAGAGAGAGGGCCCCCACAGCTCAGTGGCCAGCTGAAGGGCTCCTCCAGTGGGGCTAGAATGGACGCGGAGGCGGAGGAGGCACCGAGAGCTAGCGAGGGCTGCTAGAACGTTGTCGCCTCTCAAGATCATGATATAAAGGTGTTTTATTTGTGTCCCCTACAGATTTCTTTAGTCTTGTTTTTTCTCCTACTTCTTGGAAAACACGTCACATTGTATGAGGAACACTATGCCTTTTCAAATCTTTTCTGAATTCATATTTTATCTTAATTGTAGAAAAAGTAAGATAGGTTCATTGTAGGAAAAAAAAGGCACATGGAAGTATATTTTTTTAAATCCTCATTATCTCACTCCCCAGAAATAACAGCTACTAAAATGTTGTGGTTTCTTTCCATTTTTTTCTATATTTTTGGTGTTAAATTATACCTGTGTTGACATATATAAATGCTATATGTATAATTTCATATTTGGCTTTTTAAATTTGTTTCTTAAACGTACACGTCAACTAAACCTTCTTTTTAAAAAACATAATTTTAGGCCAAGCATGGTGGATCACGCCTGTAATCCCAGCACTTTGGGAGGTCGAGGCAGGCAGATCACCTTAGGTCAGGAGTTCAAGACCAGCTTGGCCAACATGGGGAAACACCATCTCTACTACTGGGCTGGGCATGGTGGCGCAGCACACCTGTAATCCCAGCTACTTGGGAGGCTGAGGCTGAGGCAGGAGAACTGCATGAACCTGAGAAGCGGAGGTTGCTGCATGCCAAGATAGCGCCATTGCACTACAGCCTGCGGACAGGAGTGAAACTCTGTCTCAAAAACAAACATAATTTTAATAGCCATGCTGTGTTCCACTATAGATATGCCCAATGATCAATTACCTACTGTTGAACATTTACATCATTTGAAATGTATCTTTATGACCATCTTTATATATAATATTTAAGCATACAATGTTAGTGACTTTCTTGGAACAGTTTCCTAGAAATAGACTTGAATATTTTTAAGGCTTTTGATTAAGTATTGTCATGTCACCTTCTAGTGTTGCTACAGTTTGTGGATTAAGGTCTACCAGCATTGTTTGATAACTATAAGAATAGCAGACAGCAGCTATCTTTTTTCTTTTCTTTTTCTTTTTCTTTTTTTTTTTTTTTTTTTTTTTTTTGATGTCTTATGGCCAGGCACCATGCTAAATGTTTTATTTGTGTTATCTCATTTAACTTTATTCATAACAATATGAAATAGGCATTCTTTATATTCATTTTACAGATGATAAACTGAGGCAAGGACAGGTTATGTAATTTTCTCCCAAGGTCGTACAATCAAGTTGTAGACACATGATTTAACTCCAGAGCCCTGGTCCCCGCTGTACTGAAAGAATCTTTGTCAGCATTGAAAGGTTCAGTATATATCCAGTATTTTAAATTTTTGCTAATTTGATAGAAAAAAAGACTCTCATTTTTGTTTTTAGGTTAATTATTTTAATATTAGCTCCTTTATGTGCTTTCCTGATATAGTTATCAGCCAGTTGTGTTTCTTCTAATGTGAATCATCTGTTTCCATCATTTGCTGTTTAGTAACTCTTATTATATAAACTTGTCAAACATTAAAAAATTTTATCCTTTGGGCCTATTGGTAGCTAAATATTGTTCTTGTTTGGCATTTAATTGTATTTATGTTTTGAACACACGAAATCTCTTCATTTCTATGCAAATATATTGACATTTCTGTTTGAGTGTTTTCGTGCTCTGAAAGTCATCCCATATCTAGAGATCAGATCAATATTAAATTTTCTGCTAAACACTGTCTTTCCCTGTGTTGATCAATCTACTTTACCCAGAAAGTCTTGCTGACAGCCATGGATTTCTTCAGTTTGTCTTAGATGGCAGTGTTATCAAAGTGGAAACAAATATTTTCTAATATTTCTGGTACTCTAAAAACACAATTCATAGAAATTTCAAAGCAGCAACTTTGTCCTTCCCACAGCTAATAACAAAAAGGGAAAACAAAGGAAGCATAGTTATGCATTGCTAATGACAATTGGAACCACAGGACTGGATTTTGGTCCTGGGCATCTGATTTGGTGTCAGGAATACAAGTCCTTTCTTTCCAGCACTGTCATTCACTGGGTTGCTTCTCAGAATAAAAATCCTAAAGAGTTACTCATGAAGTGTTACCTTTGAAATTTCAACTCTAAAAGGAAATGTTGCCAATCAGAGATATCTGCCTTCTGTGATAGATTACAGCAGAATAGTCTATTTACAAAGCTCCACATTATCTTATTATCTGGCAACAAAACTTCCAACTGCCACAATTAGGGCTCTTTTCATTTTATCAAGGCTATTTGCTGATAATTCTCCATATAAAAGCTTTGCAATAAACCATTTTTTAAAAATTCTAATTTGCACCATCATAATTGGAGATGTAATATTCTGCTTTAAAAGAATAAACATGTTTTAGGAAAACCTTCTCCATCCACTCTAAAATCTAAGTGTAAAATTATTTACATGCAATTTTCAGTGATTTATTCATTATTAACTAAAGTAGGGCTGATGTTGGATTTTTTTTTTTTTTTTTTTTTGCTACTCGTTACTAAACTACTCTTCAACTGCTAAAAAAAAGAAAACCTACAATTATAAACAAGACATAAGCAACCCTGGTAACAGATCCACCTTTTATAACAAAAATTTTTCAAAAACAATTAATGTTCCTTCACATGTAGTGTATGTTTGACTGATTGTTACAAGCAATTCCATTGGCCTCTGTTTATATTTTTGAGGAAATTAATGTCCAGGTAACTGTGGATCTAGCTGCATTAACTTTAGTCATATGAGCCTAGATTGTATGCATTTTAGACCTTAAAATCTTGTACTTGTTTTTGATCCAATTTTAGACTGTTTTATGATACAGTAACTTATCAGCAGTTAATAATCTGCAAGTTATACAATTTATAATATAGGATATTGAGCAATTGTTATTTAAAAATAATAACTGTAATAACAATAAAAATGGTTCTCAAAATATAATGAGTAGTCACTACCTACTTTTCATACCACAAGGATAGAAGATGTTTTTGAAGTCATCTGTACCAGCATTGAAAATACAACCAAGAAACTGAATGGAATAACAATTACTTGACAGAATACTCTGATCAGAGATGATTATGCATAAAAACAGTGAAAATTTACAAATGCTTACTATATGCATTAAAGTTCCTAATCAATTAACATTTATTTCTGTAGAAAGTAGAAAAGTTCCTCTTCAAAGTTCTGCTTGGTTTAAAATAAAATAATAGACACTGGGAATAATAGCTCCTTACTCTAAAGCCTCCTATCAATTATTAGTTCTTACATTTTAGTCCAGTTAGTTGCTTTGGCTTACTCAGGCATGCCTGGACAGGCCCAGGCAAGTCTTAGCTCATAGCTTATGCCTCTTCCTTATTTGGAAATGTTATTGCTTCCTTAAACCTTTTGTAAGCAACTTCCTCTTCTTCTTTGTTCTCCCTTGCACTTAGCTATTTAGTAAAGTTTTAGGTTATTAGCAAATCATGTATCAGTTTAAAACTGTGAGGTCCAGCTCCAGCCAATGGATGCAGGACACAGCAGTAAGGATGACCAAAATGCATAAGGGATAAATATGTCTGCTTTTCTTTTGTTCAGGTGTGCTCTCACCATTGTTCCATCTGCGAGGGACACCCTTTCTGCAGAAAATAAAGATTGCCTTGCTGAGAGATCCTTTGTCTCCGTGCTGACATTTCTTTGTGGCACCCATTATCTGTTTCTAACAATTTCTCATGTGCTATAGTTGTCCTTATGTTATGGATAAGAAAATTGAGACTTAGAGCAGTAAAGTAACTTGTGGTCAACATTCTGGTCAGGGACAAAGCTGGAGGTTAAATCAGACCTGTCTGAATTCAGGATCCAAGCTCTTAACTCTTACATTATAATAAATGTTGACCACGCTTTTTTTTTTTTTTTTTTTTTTTTTTTTTTTTGAGACGGAGTCTCGCTTTGTCGCCCAGGCTGGAGTGCAGTGGCCGGAGCTCAGCTCACTGCAAGCTCCGCCTCCCGGGTTTATGCCATTCTCCTGCCTCAGCCTCCCGAGTAGCTGGGACTACAGGCGCCCACCACCTCGCCCGGCTAGTTTTTTGTATTTTTTAGTAGAGACGGGGTTTCACCATATTAGCCAGGATGGTCTCGATCTCCTGACCTTGTGATGCACCCCTCTCGGCCTCCCAAAGTGCTGGGATTACAGGCTTGAGCCACCGCGCCCGGCCGCTTTTTTTTTTTAATAAACCTAGGTACACAACTTTTAATAAAGCTGGCTCTTCCTTCATCCTAAGGTCCATTCAGACAACATAGTATTCAAAATATCTAGAGAACTGTATTTTACAAGAAGATACCAGGAGTGACCAGATGAACCAAGAACACCTATTAATTTTTTTTTTTTTTTTTTTTTTTTTTTGAGACAGAGTCTCACTCTGTCACCAGGCTGGAGTGCAGTGGTGTGATCTTGGCTCACTGCAACCTCCACCTCCCGGGTTCAAGCGATTCTCCTGCCTCAGCCTCCCGAGTAGCTGGGACTACAGGCATGCGCCAGCACACCCAGGTAATTTTTTTTTTTTTTTTTTTTGGTATTTTTAGTAGAGATAGGGTTTCACCATGTTGGCCAGAATGGTCTCCATCTCTTGATCTCATGATCTGCCTGCCTCAGTCTCCCAGAGTGCTGGAATTACAGGCGTGCTACTGTGCCCAGCCAGAACACCTATTTTATGTTACTAAGATTCTTTGTAGGTCCCTTATTTTTGCAAGCTTCCCTGTCTGAATAACTCACCACATTTTGCATAGTAGGAATGGAATCCAGCATGGTCTGGAATGGCTTTAACTGGGACTGTGTGTGTGTGTGTGTGTGTGTGTGTGTGTGTGTAGCCCAAAGAGTCCATGTATGACTCATTTAAAACCATTCTTTAATCAACTAGTGGACCAGAACTCTGACTATTAGGTGTGCATCTGGCTTTCTGGTACTTATTCTTTCTGGCCATAAAAATGTTGCCAATGCCCTGATTGTGTTGATGTACTGCATTATATAAAAATGATGTACCATTGGGGAACACTGAGTGATGGAAACATGGAACCTCTCTGTACTATTTTTGAAATTTCTCATGAGACTATAATGATTTCAAAATAAAAGTTTTAAACTACCACCACATTTCATTTTGCCCAGGAAATGAACTTCTGACTTTTGCAGTTAGTATTATTTACAACCAATCAAAGTTCTTCTTGGGGAATTTGCCGTCTATTTGAAAAAGCACATCTGGGCTGGACGTGGTGGGTGGCACATGCCTGTAATGCCAACACTTTGGGAAACTGAGTCAAGAGGATCATTTGAGCCAGGAGTTTAAAACCAGACTGGGCAACGTGGTGAAATCCCGTCTCTACAAAAAAATAAAAAATAAAAATTTTAAATTAGCTGGGCATATTGGCACACAGCTGTTGTTCCAGCTACTTGGAAGGATGAGATGGGAGGATTACTTAAGCCTGAGAGGTTGAGGCTGCAGTGAGCCTGCAGTGAGCCATATTGGCACCACTGCACTCCAACCTCCCCAGCAGAGTGATACCTTGTCTCAAAAAAAAAAAAAAAAAAAAAAAAGAATGGTGATTCCTCAAAGACCTAAAGACAGAAATACCACTCAACCAAGTAAACCCATTACTGGCCATGTATCCAAAGGAACAAAAATCATTCTGTTATAAAGACGCATACATGTGTATGATCATTGCAACACTATTCATAATAGCAAAGACATGGAATCAACATAAATGCCCATCAGTGAAAGATTGGATAAAGAAAATGTGGTACATATACACCATTAAATACTATGCAGCTATAAAAAGAACAAGATCATCTCCTTTGCAGGGATGGAGCTGGAAGCCATTATCCTCAGCAAACTAATGAACTAATGCAGGAACAGAAAACCAAATACTGCATGTTCTCACAAGTGGGAGCCAAATGATGAGGCCACATGGACACACAGAGGGGAATCCCATATGATGGAGCCTATTGGAGGGTGGGGCATGGGAGGAAGGAGAGGATCAGGAGAAATAACTAATGGGTACTAGGCTTAATACCTGGGTGATGAAATGATCTGTACAACAAACCCCTATGACACAAGTTTACCTGTGTAACAAACCTACACATGCACCCCTGAACTTAAAAAAAAAGAAGCACTCATGTATGAGATAGGCACTATCCTGTGTAACAAACCCACACATGTACCCCTGAATTTAAAATAAAAATTTAAAGAAAAATTCATGCGTGAGATGGGCACTATTTGTTATTGTACAAGAAACACAGAACAACATCCATACATTTGTGACTTGCATCAGAGGGCCAACCACTTGCCTTCTTCCAGGTGTCTATCTAAAGTCCAGGGTGACTCAGAAATCCTCATTAGAAACCAAAGTTAGACTGTTGAAGAAGAATCCCACATGCATCTGGAGGTGTGACTCCCCCAAACAAGGGGAATTCGCCAGGTGACAGGATGAGACCTTCAGCAAGCGGGAAGGACTTAGCTGTGCTCCCCATCACCCCACTGGCTCTGCATAGTTAGTGATACCGTATGTATCATTGCCAAGTCCGGACAGGAACAGATGATAGCAATGCTGGGTTCCAGGAAGGGAGCAGCAATAGACAGAAAAGCAAAGCAACCTTGTGCAGATGAGCAAGGCCCACCCAGAGCACGGACCCTAGAGCACACAGGTGCCTTGTCTTCAGACACAATGCTCCAGGAAATCTCCACCTTGAGCAACTGGAAAAAGTCCCTGAAATAAGACACTGATTGAAAACACTGGGGAAGGTAAAAAGGAAAAACATTAACGATTTGTTCAGAAGGCACCTATATAAAATGCAATCTTTACTTTTTATTTCCCCCCCAAGGGGATTGGAGGGGAACTCAAAGGACTCCATAGCTTTGCCTAGTTAATGAGGCTGATTGTGGAAGTTCATGGAACTCATTCCAGTTCATACAGACCAGAAATGCTGTGCCAATGTTTGTTCACAGTTAGTACTCAGAGGAACCTGTTAAAGTTCATATTAGGAGAAAGGTTGAAACTTTGAAAAGATAGAGCCATGCGCATAGCATGAATTCCAAGGTGGAAGAAGATCTGCTAACAGAATTTAGGAAGGAAAAAGGACAGGGCAGGGAATGCAAGGAACTCTCACACAAGCCATTTCATAGACTGCCCCAGAAGTGCCCATTCGTCATCTGACATCAACCAACCCAAAACCCTGTTGGCCACTCTGGAAATAGATAGCTAAATAAGTCTACATTTTTTTCGTTTGTAAAATGGTGAGTCAAAAAGGCAGAAGATTTATCTCATGCCTCTAAAGATCGTTTATAATGTGGCTAAGTGGCCCAGGATAAAACCACCACAATCAAGGTGATTCATGCAGGAAACCCATTCTGTTGAGATATAAATGAAAATCCACATTAAATTACAGTCTATTCTATGCATGGGAGAATTGCAGTGAGCCAGCTCAGTGGATTCCCAGGCCCATTGAAGGCTGAATACAATTGTTCTTCTAAAATGTTGAAATCAGACTCCTTCGAAGTGAGAGTGCAGCCTCTAGTTCTGAGAGCAGGGGTGAGCAGCCAGTGGCCCTGCCAAGCAGGCATCTGGAACTATATTCCCGGATGGCAGCCAGCCTGGGGATCTATTCAATTACTGCAAGTTCCTTGCCAGGAGGTTTTCACCAGTTCCACTATTTATCAAGACAATTGGACCCAGTACAAAAACCACCTTTGCAAATTGCCATTAAAGGGGCTATCTATGTGACTGAACTAGGGATGCTCGCTGCCTGTTGGCATTTTAACTCAGTGGTGCAGTTACCATATTTTCTTCTGGCTTTTAATACCTGAAAAAGGTGTAATCTCCTCACCTCACCTTCCCTTCTTGCCTCAAAGGTCTCAAGTATTAGGGAATGACGTAAGTACAGGAGCAGGTTCATTGAGCAGTGGCCCATGGTCTATTATTTTGCTCATGACCTGTTTTTTTGTGTGTGACATTAAAGTCCTTTCAGCTTCTCTCCCTTCCTCCAGCTGTCACCACATTTCTTGACTTTTTCTTCTGATATCTGTCAGTCTCCACTCTAGAAAACAAAGGTTGGGCTCCAGGCATTGGCAATGGCCAAGTGAAACGCTTTGTGAGCTCAAATCCTCACATCTTAGTGCTTTTCAGTGAGAAGTTGACTAATGTTGTATCCAAAGACCTCCAATTTTATTGTAAATTAGCCAAAACTGTAGAAACCTCTGATTTGTATTTTCTTTTTCTCCAGTGGTTCCTTTCTTTGCCTCAGTCTTCATTCATATATTGATGTTGCAACTTAACATACAGAACAAACATAAAGAACAATATGAAATGCCACATGGAGCAAGCTGGTTGACAACCAGGAAATCTGAAAGGGAGGCAATCCATTAACTACATACACATCAGTTTGGCACTTGCCATAAATCATTGGCCCTCATCTGTTGTCTTTACGATAGCTGACAATGGGCATTGTGAGCCCTTCTAAAGGGTGGTCTAAGCGGCATGTCCAGAACTGCAATAAAGGTAGGAATTCCATCCACAATGGGTTTTGCAAAGGCACAACCTCATCAGAGTAAACCCCTTCCTTGAAAATAAGTAAAATCTGTTAACATATTACACTTTTATCAGAAGTGTTTGTGTCCTTGGAGGCAATGGTAAATTATCTTGTCTATTGACAAAACACTTGAAAACTGCATTTCTGTAAGAATCTTTGCCTTTCTTCAAAAATACCTCATGGCCTATGTTTATGCATAAAAGAGATGCACTGCAAACAGCAATGAAGAAGGCTTATTTTATGGCAAATGCAATCTGGTAGATTATAGAAAGAAGACCAATGTTGTCTAGTAGTACAGATCTTTGGTAAGCATGAACTCTGAATGCATCCTACTGTATTTTTCCTACAAAACTACTTCTTTTCTTAATAGAGTCCATATTTTATTATGTTGCCTTTTTAAAGACTAAGAGAAAAGACATGCTCCTGGTAACTGACTGCTTCTCATCAAACTGTACGGGGAGAATTAATTTAATGGAGAGTTTCTTTTTAGAAAGAAACTGTAAGAGAAGAGGACAACAATTGGAGTTTCCACCAGGCAGGCTGGTGTTTTATGTGCTAGAGAAGCAGCTGGAAATCTGAATGACAGTTTTGAAAGATGGATGATAAAGGAAAGGCCAGCAAAATTGAAATGGTGGGTGGTAGTGTGGAACAGGCCAGGGTAACATAGCAAAACTGAATCATCTCATCTGTATCAAAGCTTTTAAGAAATTTTTTCTTTTTGCATCAAACAGCTTGCTATTCTCTCTGGTGACTAACTGTCCCTTGAAAGCATAGATGATTTGCTTTTTTTTCTTCCATCCCAATCAATTCTAATGACAATTTCAAAATTTTGGTTTCTACAGTAAAGGATGTTCCCATAAGACTTCAATTAAATTCTGAATGTGTGTCTTCTGCATATTATGGTTTTTGTTTTTGTTTTTAGTAAATGTTTGTTCTCCACCTTAAAAACAATGTGAGTATTTATGAAACTAACAAAAACACTGTAGCTTGGAAAATTCCTTTGGCACAGACAGACAGGAGTGTTCAGTCACAAATGTTCCTGACTTAAAAGCTGAACCAAATAAAATTTGACAGCAAGGCGAAATATGTTATAGGCAAAGTGACATTTTATAATAATGGAATAATAAATGCAGAAGGGAAAAATGAACTAAGCCTGAAATATCATCTCAAATCCCATGGATACTAAAGGGAGGGGAATCTCAGCTAGACTTTTCCTGTTTTTATTACACTAATAATTATGTCTATGACTGAAGCACTCTTAAACTCAGAGAACTCCAGTATTTCTAATCACGTCGTCACCTATCTCCAATCACTTATCTATATGAGATCCAGACGACGCCTTGGTAGCATGCTAAAGTGGATAGATGCAGAAAGAAAGTAGTGGAAAAATCACAGGACCACTTTATCAAGCACTTCAATTTGGAACCGAATCAAGCAACGTGTTAAATCATTCTGATGAACACAACCCAACCCCAAACAACCTACAACTTGACATTAAATCAGATTACCAATGGAATTAATAAAGACCAAATCAGTTTACTTGCCTACCTTCATCTTCCAACCCCCTCCACTCAGCAACCAAAGTTAATTTAGGCCAGTTTCAGATAATAATCAGCAAGGGCCTGTCAATCACCCTTCTATTCCAGAGGACAACAATTGTAGAGAGGGTAAGAAGCACTGGATGTTTGGCTCCGGAAAAAGAGAAACTGCTAAGGCTTGTCTTAACACAATGGTTTGGATTAGGACGAAATGACAGCCAGGTTTGCAAGGACAGAAGACTTGGTATGTGCATTCTCCTCAGTGCCAGAAGATATGCATTTGCCTCCTGCAAGTCCTAGTAAAATACTCTTTGGTTCATGGTGGACTCCTGACTGGGAAAAGCTCATCAGTCCTTATTTTCGTCACCCGGAAACAGACATTTGCACAGAAGGATGGTCGTGGTATAATACAGAAGGAATAAACCAAGGCAACGAGGAACTCAAATCAGTAGATTAAAAAATGATTTAGATAGTACATTAATTGTTCATTTGCCAGATATTTATTGATACCTACTTTATTCAAGATAGTAAGTGAGGTTCTGGAGAACAATCAGAAATCTCATTTCTGGACATGCAGTTTCATTTGGTTTGGAGTGGGATGTAGAAACAGGCCTTTTTTTTTTTTTTTTTTTTTTTTAAACTCCTGAGATGAGCCGAAGGATCAACATGTTTGGAGCCCACTGATCTGAAACAGTGAACCTGAATTTCTGTGTTGCCTGGTAGATTCAGAGAGGGAGCAGTAGAGTGGAATTAGAGTTAATGCGTAGAGAATTGCAGTCTCTGTGACTGCAGGATGGCATCAACAAGGCATATTGCCAGGGCAAAGAACTGTTGAACCAAATACTATGTCACTGCTTAGAAGCTGAGTGACCATGAGCAAGTCACTACACTCCACCAAAGGACAATTAACACACCTTTCAGAATTGTTTAAATACTCAAAGGGGATCATAACAAGGCCTCTGCCCAAGGCTGGGTCCATCGTAACTGCTATGTTAGGCTCACCCTCCATCCTTCCTTCCTCTCACTTGGTGTGCTCTCCTTTTTTTCCCCTTTTACATTTAAAAATTGTTTTCATTCTCCACAGCCCACTTTCTCCATGAAGGCTTCCCAACGCCCTCCACTCCCACCAGCAAGGCTCACTAACCTCCCTTCTCTGTCCCCCTTCGGCCCTCACATTCAGGATCACACTACCTGACACTTAATTGTTCTCCCATGACCACATGAGAATGGCTTTACTTTTCCTGTCTGGATTCTTCCTGAGCACTCGGAGAATGTTTTCTTCCATAGCGGTGCAAAAGAATTAATGTTGGTTAGTCAGATTTCCTGTTGGGCTGCTGCCATAAAAGACGCCTAAAGAGGAGGGGAGCCTCCCTTTTCTGTGGGCATAATACAGAAGAGACCAGCCAACCCAACACTGCCACCGCCTATGGCAGGCATTAGTATTCTGAAAAAATCATCAGAATGCCAGTCTCCTTCCACCCCCACTCACTTATTTTGCTGGAAAAATGCAAAACCTGCAGTTTTCCATGAACCAGATCTCACTCTATGCACGGAGTGAATGCAGTGCCTGTGTTTAGCATCCCAATGTGATAATTATGCATTATGCTTACTCTGTAGCTAAATCTTACATTTTTATCCTAAAATACAAAGAAATGACTAAATACTCCAGGGTGTTATGTTGCCCCTCCTCTCTGTTACGATTTTTTCTTATTTTCCAGATTAATCCCTGCTGAAATGAGCCTGTGAAAATAACTTGAAAGGTGAATGATGAGAAGAGGTGAATTGCAGAGACATCCGTGCCAGCCAACACATGAGCATATGGGGAGAGGCTGCACTGTGTGTGTATGTGTGTGTGAATGCTGTGTGCCCGTGGAGAAAGCAGATTTTTTTTAATAGGGAACAAAAGCTGGGTTATGTAAGCAACACTGTTTGAAGCGGCATTTATAGCAAGAATGGAAACAAGATATGAATATTCATAACTAACATGGAAGAAGTGTTCATTGCAAGGAGGAAGTGGAGATAGGATTCTGAATATTGTTTAACCACAATATTATACAGGAGGCATTAGATACATAGACCACATAATATATTACACAAACACAAAATTACCTAGCTTTACTGCCTACATTTTCCCTTCTTCAACACACCAATAGCCAGTTTATTAATATTTTCACATGTTATTTGGTCAATTTGTTTTAAACAAATTTGACTCTTTCAGTCTCTCAAGACCTAAAAATGAAAGAAGAAATGACAAAAATAAAAACAATATACAAAAATTAACTTCAAATGAATCAAAGACCTAAATGTAAAAGATAAGACTATGAATCTCTTACAAGAAAGCATAAAGGTAAATTTTTGTGACCTTGGATTTCGCAATGGATTCATAATCAATGACACCAAAAGCATAAGGAACATTAGAAAAATATAGATAAGTTGGACTTAATCAAAATTCTTTTGTGCTTCAAAGGACACTACCAAGAAAATGAAAACCCAGAGAATGGGAGAAAATATTTGCAAATAATTTATCTGATAAGGGCCTTGTATCTAGAATATATAAAGAACCCTTAAAACTCAGTAATAAAAAGAGATAAATAACGCAATTTAAAAATTCACAAAGGACCTATATAGGCATTTCCAAGAAAAGATATACAAATGGTCAGTGAGCACGTGAAAAGATGTTCAATATTATTAGTCATCACAAAAATGCAAATCAAAACAACAATGAGATACCACTTCACACCCACAAAAATAACCATAATAAAAAAGTCCGATAATAACAAGTGTTGGTGAGGATGTAGAGAGATTGAAATCTTCGTGCACTACTGGTGGGAATGTAAAATGGTACAGCCACTTTGGAAAACAGTCCAACAGTTCCTCAAATCGTTAAAATAGAATTAACATTTTACTCAGTCATTCCACTTCTAGGTATATACTCAAGAGAAGTGAAAACCTATGACCACAGCAAAACTTATACACAAGTGTTCATAGCAGCATTATTTATAATAGCTAAAAGGTAGAAACCAAATATTCACCAACTGATGAATGGATAAACAAAACACATTCTATCCATACAATGGAATATTATAATACATTAAAAAATGAATGAAATACTGACACATGCTAAAACATGGATAAATCTTAAAAACGTTATGCCAAGTGAAAGAAGCCAGTCACCAAAGGTCACACATCATATGATTCCTTTCATGTAAAGTGTCCAGAATAGGCAAATCTGTAGAGATAGAAAGTAGATTAGTGGTTGCTTATGGCTGTGGAGGTTACAAGACTGTCATAGCTAAAGCATATGAGATTTTCCTTTGAGGTGACGAAAAATGTTCTAAAATTGACTGTGGTGGTTGCATAACTCTGAACATACCAAAAGTTATTGAATTTTATACTTTAAAAGGGCAAATTGTGTTATGTGTACTATATCTCAATCAGCCTGTTGAAAATGAAAAAGGAAACTAGGAGAGAGAGAAAAAAAAAAAAAAAAAGGAAGAAAGCAAACTCCAGGCTCTTGGACTCTTAGAAAACACAGACTATTGGCCGGGCGCGGTGGCTCAAGCCTGTAATCCCAGCACTTTGGGAGGCCGGGACGGGCAGATCACGAGGTCAGGAGATCGAGACCATCCTGGCTAACATGGTGAAACCCCGTCTCTACTAAAAAATACAAAAAACTAGCCGGGCGAGGTGGCGGGCGCCTGTAGTCCCAGTTACTCGGGAGGCTAAGGCAGGAGAATGGCGTGAACCCGGGAGGCGGAGCTTGCTGTGAGCCGAGATCCGGCCACTGCACTCCAGCCTGGGTGACAGAGCAAGACTCCGTCTCAAAAAAAAGATTTAAAAAAAAAAAAAAAGAAAGAAAACACAAACTATTTATCAATTGAAGTTCTATCAATGAAATCATCAATGAAATGAATGCTATGAAAGAATAAATCGAAAATGATCAAGTGAAACTCCTATCTCAACCTCAAATCCAAGCTTATTCAACCCATAGCCTGTTGGTCACACAAATTTGTAAACTTTCTTAAAACATTAGAATTTTTTGCAATGTTTTTTAGCTTATCAGCTATCATTAGTATTAGTATCTCTTATGTGTGGCCCAAGACAATTCTTCCAATGTGGCTCAGGGAAGCCAAAAGATTGAACATCCCTGCTTCCATTCCACAAGTCTCATTCACCATGATGTGACATATTAATGGTGAGTTTTACGTAAGTGAGATTTTCTTTTTCAGACTTTTTTTATTGATACACAAAAAGCTGTATATATTTAATATGTACACCTTAATAAGTCTGAAGATAGGTATAAACCTAAGAAGCCATTGCCACAATTAACGCCATAATCATATCCCTCACCTCCAAAAGTTTCCTCCTACTCATTTATTTATTTTCTGATTGGTTGATTGTGATAAGAACACAACATAAGATCTATCTTCTTAGCCAATTTTTAAATACCACAATATTGTTAACTGTAAGTGATATGTTGCACAGTAGCTCTCTGAAACTTACTTATCTCAAATAGAAATTTGATCCTCTGTACATTTGCTTTGAAAACTAGAAGCCTGCCCAGTAAAGTTGATGGCAAATGGCAAACTAAGGAGTAGCATTTGTCACAGTAATCAATCTCTTCAGAGCTTAAATTGACAGTATTTTCTCTTCCGCACGAAGCCGAGTACACAGGTAGAATGATCTTCCAAAATTTAATTAGGCAATCAGCAGATCTTGAGAATGAGATCAAATGACCACATTTTAACGTTGGAATCAGGCATAGCAAGGACAAAGACTAGATCTATTTTAACATATTCACAATATTTAGAAAATTAGCCCAGAATGAGTCCTAAACCAGTTGTTTTCAGACTGTCCTGCAGGCTCCTGTGGGGAGCTCCAGTGTAAACACATAACAGATTTTCTGGCTCTTGGGGGAAAAAAATCTATTGCCTTAGGTCAGAGATAAAGTTAGATTTTTTTCATCATGTAGCATTAGATTATAGATTTCAACGTGTTCCAGTTCCTCCTCTCTGTTGCAACCAGTGAAGCTCCACTTCTACTTGGTTTAAATGCAAAGTTTCTGCTTACAAAAGGAATTCTATAGCTTAAAAAAATGTTGAAACCTGTACAACTAGACCACTTTAATTCACAGAGCATTCTAAGTTGTTCCAGTCTCACAAGAATTTCTGCAAAAAAAAAAAAAAAATTAAAAATGAGTTGCAATAAAGGCCAAATTTTATCCACAGAGGAAACATCACCAATTCACAGGAGACCTGCTTCCTATAAAGAACTCCCCACTCCAATATTTCTGGAAGTTTCCTGGAAGTGTTTTGCATAAGCTCAAGAATAAATCACCATTTATTCATTCAAAAACATAGACTCTAAATGGCACAACACAAGTGTCAGCTGGGCTTTGGGTAAGGATGTCAGGCTGTGTCCTCACCCTTGACCTTCACCGTTTTGTCAGCAAGATCTCCACCTCCAAGCATGAGGGAGAGGGCATCTTTCTAGTCACTTGTGACCAGTGATTGTTTAGAAAATGCCTTTACCCCTTTGCTAGAGGAAACATGATTCTCCCTAATTTTTCCAATGTTAACACAACAGATTTTCTGCCTCTTGGGGAAAAAAATACTCTGTATTGCCTTAGGTCAGAGATAAAGTTAGATTTTTTTCATCATGTAGCATTAGATTATGGATTTCAAATTAATGACATTTCACCTGTTTGCAGAAGAAACAGGCTTTAAAAATCTGGCTTTCAAAATGAGCCATTGCTGGTTTCATATGGCATCTAAGTAGCAGTTTAGAGGCTAGTGAAAACTGGTCTCTCCCAACTTTCCCCTGAAACACCCATGGAGACTCAGAGAACGATGAACCCTCAGACAGACTGCCCATCTAATGCCAGAGCATGTACAGCAGTTGCATTAACTCATGAGAGAAGTTCAATATTTGTGAATCTGAAACCAGGTTTGGTGGTACCAAGGCAATATTTTGTGATAGAAAAAGCTGCAACCCTCCTACCCTGCCTCATGGACCTAAGCCTCTTCCAGCCATTACTTGAACAGGTATTCCTCTGCCTTGCCCATTCTGGGCAACAAAGTGTTAGAGTAAACCAGCCTTTTCAGAAGGGACCTAGGTAGAAAAGACTGAATATTTAGATTTTTAATCCCTATATTTGTATGTTTGGCCATATGGCTTCTACATGTTTTTGGCCAATATTATGGTGGTGAAAATTATCCTAAGTTTAAATTATAACAGAAGGAACTCCATTTTGCTCACTGGTGCATGCCCAGTACCTAGAATAGTGTCTGACACATAGTAGACAATTAATATTCATTGTTTGGATGTTGTATATAATTAGTTTTTAAAAATCAGTAGGGTTACATTTGACTTCTGGTCACATTTGCACCTTAATATTTGAAGGAAATTTAGGCACGGAATTCTTTAATAATTGTCATACAAATCATTTCATTAAAAATTTCATTATGAAATTCATCAAAAACTTAGGATAATAAAAGCAAGAATTTGTTGGGAGAGGGAATAGTGCATTTAATAAGAAAGAAATAAAAATAGCTTTTGTTGGTTGGTAACCTTCAGGATTCATCCCCTAGTCCTCTCCTGCCTCACCCAAACAAGTGCTAACAAGCTGGCTCATTTGCCAGGGCAGAGCTGCACACTGTCAATGCTGCTGACACTTTGAGGAAGAAGAAATAGTTACTTTTTAGGGCTATGCATTAATTTAAGCATTTGGGAAAATTCAATTTGTAAAAAAATAAAGAACTAAATGGGAACCCTCCAGTGATGGTTAATACTGAGTGTCAACTTGATTGGATTGAAGGATGCAAAGTATTGATCCTGGGTGTGTCTGTGAGAGTGTTGCCAAAGGAAATTAACATTTGAGTCAGTGGGCTGGGAAAGGCAGGCCTACCCTCTATCTGGGTGGGCGTCATCTAATCAGCTGCTAGTGCGGCTAGAATATAAAGCAGGCAGAAAAACGTGAAAAGACTAGACTGGCATAGCCTCCCAGACTACATTTTTCTCCTGTGCTGGATGCTTCCTGCCCTCGAACATCAGACTTCAAGTTCTTCAGTTTTGGGACTCAGACTGGCTCTCCTTGTTCGTCAGCTTGCGGACACCCTATTGTGGGACCTTGTGATCATGTGAGTTAATACTTTAAATAAACTCCCCTTTATATGTATCCTATTAGTTCTATCCCTCTAGAGAACCCTGACTAATACACCCCCAAAAATAATGTTTAATATCAGGATAGAAAGTATAGAGATTAAGATTTGGTAAACAGAACAGTGTGTGGAAAGATGGTGAGTTAAAACCTGGAAAAAAGGCCAACTGTACAGTGCTGTGTGGCCAGCATACACTGGGTTCTCTACCTGGGAAAGGGGCTATTGCACTTCATACACCTATTACCACGTGTTTTCCTCTATCCAGAAAAGGTGGAGAATGCTCACTAACCTTCTGGTGCTGATTCTAAAGGAAGTAACTTACTTGTTTTAGGAAGGTGGTTGGAGGCTTAAACGTACATGGAGGCCTGGCATCATGCTTCACGCCTGTAATCCCAGTGCTTTAGGAGGCCAAGGAGGGAGGGGAGCTTGAGGCCAGGAGTTAGAGACCAGCCTGGGCAACAAAGCAAGACCCTGACTCTACAAAAAAAAGTAAAAATTAGCCAAGCGTGGTGGCACACAACCTGTAATCCCAGCTACTCGGGAGGCTGAGATAGGAGGATCGCTTGAGCCCAGGAGGTTGAGGCCTCTGTGAGCTATGATTGTGCCACTGCACTCTAGCCTGGGTGACAGAGCAAGACCCTGTCTCTAGAAAAAAAATAAAAAATAAGTGCACATGGAGTTAGAGGTAGCTCTGGGGACTTAGCTTTCTCTTTTCTCCCTGCACCGACTCCCATTATTCTTATGTCTAAATTGCTTTATTCCTTCACTCTCTCAGCTCTGAAAGACAACCACAAAGAAGTAACCTCAAACAGGTTTAATTCCTCTGCTTAAAAGCACTTGCCTAGGTCCAGCTTGCCAAATTAGTAAACCAATCATTTCATGCAGTGACTTCCGTCCCAGCACATACCTCCAGTTACCAGAAGACCAGGCTACCTACAAATTCCAAATCCAGAAAAAGGGTCTCACGTGAATGTGAGGAAACAGCTGCTATGGCCTGGGAACCATCTGCATCCTGGTCTTGGGGGTTTGCCCTCTCTGAGTGCTAAGAAAATTACTGGTGGAGAAGGAAGCATTCAGCTTTATTGCTGAGCATTAACTCATCATGTGACAGAAAAGGGTGGCCTCAGACTGCTGATGGCAGCAGGGAAGTTATCTATCCTATGGTGAAAATCCAACCCTACCAAATCCACAATCCTACCATGTCTTGATAGAAGCTCTTATACCTCAATACAAGTTCAGAGCTTTGGAAAAATGAATTTTCTGAACATCATTTCATGGAGGAGAAAAAAATGACAGCAGGTTATTGTCCCTCAAAGTGGCTTTTCCTGACTTCCAAAAATAAAATACAAATAAAAATGTGAGAAGAAAGGGGAATATTCAACCACATCAAAAACTAAGTTTTTCTACCACCCTATTACTGGAGTTTGGAAAGAATGTTCTCTAATTCTACAGTCGATGGGTTTGGATTGGAAAATGCAATCTGTGCCTTATCTAGGGGTGCTGGTTTGCCACGAAATGAGAAGAGCTTGCCTTCTTCTTGATCTGTTTACGCCTGATTGCCGAAACCCCAAATTTGGGGCTATATAGCTTTATCTTCCCCTGGGATGAATAGACAAACAAAACAAAAACAGAAACAAAATATGCCCATGAAAAAAACTACTACCAGAGAGTAAAGAATGCCAAACATGATGCTGAAAACAGGAAAAACAAGCCTCCAAAATGGATTTCCTTCAGAAAGCAAAGAAAATTATTACAAACTGTCAACTTCAACAGGAGAGAAGAAGCAGGAAAAATAGAGAATAAAAGATTCTAAGATGAGAGAGAGATGAATGAGATGAGAAAGGCATTTAAGAAAACCAAACATCTAACAGCAGAACTCAAAATAACAACAATTAGGAGAAAAAATGAAAACTTCACAAAATCAAATCCATGATCAGAAAGACAACATTAAAAAAGCTCTCAGGAACACACAGAGAAAGAGAATGAAGGAATGAAAAAATGATAAGAAGTAAGATGATGAATGTTTAGGACAGAGATTAGAGAGTTCACTGAGTATTTATTTGGTGTTCCTAAGGAAGAAAATGGAAGAACCGATCAAGAACAAGAATGAGACATGAATGTAGAATACTTTTCTAGACCAAAAAAATACTGAGGAATCCAACTCAATAAGTTACATCACATTCCTAGAAAAATTAGATTACATTCTGACAGATGCTTAATTTATAAGAACTGCAAAGAAAGAGAAAACCCAAGCCTATGAGTAGAAAAGTGGGTTACGTGCAAAGAAGAAAAAATCAGGCAGATCTCAGTCATTTCTCTGTGACACTAAATAGTAAAAACAAAACATTGGCAGAGTTTTGGGGGAAAATTGTAACATAAGAATTTTATCACGTGTGAGAAGCTCTTCTTGCAGTGTGAAGTCAACATAAGCATAGTTCCAGATTTGTATTGATTCTGAAAATATGTTAATCTTTTACATCTGTTTTAAAAGGTACATTTGCCATCTAAATGAGAGAGAAGGTTAAATGAAAAACTCAACAGTATAAGTTTTATGGTGTCAAAAAGTCAGGCAGTAACAACTGATAACTATTAGTTTAAATAACTGTTTAAAATTTACTTAATGATATGAAAAGCAAATCTCAATTTTATATATAAAAAAAGATACAGACTCTAAATGTGATTTAATGAAAATCTTAGTGGAAAACTTAAAATTATATTATGAAACCCAGGAATGAAATTGGTTATGATAGAGAAAAGGTTTTTAAATTTCCCAGTTCTTTTTTTGTTTTGTTTTGTTTTGTTTTGTTTTGTTTTGTTCTGAGACAGTTTCACTCTTGTAGCCCAGGCTGGAGCGCAATGGCGCAGTCTCGGCTCACTGCAACCTCCACCTCCCAGGTTCAAGCGATTCTCTTGCCTCAGATTCCCAAGTAGCTGGGACTACAGGCCCACGCCACCACACCCAGCTAATTTTTGTATTTTTAGTAGAGACGGGTTTTCACCATGTTGGCCAGGCTGGTCTGGAACTCCTGACCTCAGGTGATTCACCCACCTCAGCCTCCAGAAGTGCTGGGATTACAGGTGTGAGCCACTGCGCCCGGCCCCACAGTTCTTATAATAAGGTAGACTCAAACAATTGCTCTCATTCTTGATTTTGATGTAAGACAATAGCAATTTTTATTAAAAAATTTAAAGATAATAACAAAATAAAATACACTATATATGACTTTCAAATCAGTGAAGATGAATGCAAACACATCATGATATGATCTTACTTTTAGTTTTTAAAATGTCTATTAAAATTCTGTATGTAACATGTGAAACATATTTTTAAAAATTTTCAATGTTTTCTAAAATAAGAGTATATTGGTTTTAAGTACAAAAAAATTTTAAGAGATGTCGCTCAGGCATAAAGGGAAAAATATTGCATTGACATTTTCCAATCAATTGCCAGTGACTGACATTTGTTTTGCTATCTGAAACTCACCATCAGAACTGTCCTGTGCAGGCTCAAACAACCCATGAGAAAATGGCTTTGTGTAAACTTGCAGTTGCAGTCTTTGAAAAATGTAATTCCTGTGGTCTTAAACAACTGTTTACACATTTACTGAGGTTACGTAGAGGGTTCTTTTTTTGAATTCTAGAATGGCAATTGCTCCTGTGCCCATGTTTTTATTAGGTATGGGTTCTTAGAGGCTCGAGATTATTACTTTTTAAATTCCACTACCTAGTCCAGAGCCTAGGTATATGTTTGCTGAATTTAAGTGAAATGAATTGCTGTAAATAAGATTATTTTGCCAGAGGGTTGTTGCCATCAGCATGTTCATTCCCATTATTGGTCAAAAAGCATTAACATCACCGCCTCGTTTTAGTTGCCTCTTGAGCCATTTTAAACAATTCTTCCCTCTATATTTTTTTGACTTTATTCACACCTGCAAAGCCCAGGTGGTGTTTGTTACTATATATGCTTTTAATTACCCATAGCTTAAATAAGCCATACTAGTGAAGCTGCATTTTCTGCTCAAATTTAAAACTCTTTCTCCATCACCTGAGTTTATTTAGGTTCTGACTTTTCCGCTCAAGTTCTATGGATCTGCATTACTTTTAATTTCTTTGGAAAATTTGCTTAAGCAAACAGTTTAAACATGGCATGCTTTTCCCACACTTTCAGGCCTTTGCTCCTGCTGTTCACTTGGCCCAAGCATCCATTCCCCAGCATGTGTGTACTCATCTGAATGCAGCTGCTGCCTCCTCAGTGCAGCTTCTCCTTCATCTATGGCTTTCCATTGCGCATTGCACAGTCATTATGACAATGCTTATCAAGTAGGGCAGGACCTGTGTCTCCTTCATCCCCAGTCCCCTTGCTTAGAACACTACGACCCACATGCATTCAGTAAACCAGTATTTACCGAGAGCTGACTGTGGCCCTCTGCCAGACCTCCAGGATATAGAAATGAACAGGTAAACACGGTACTATCCTCATGGAGTTCCCAAGCTTACCTAATAAATAAGATAACAGTTTGGGTTTTAAAATATAAACTTTGTTATCTCACATGGTATTTAAAAAAAAAAATTGAGATGGGTCTCGTTCTGTCATCTAGGTTGGCGTGCAGTTGGCACAATCACAGATCACTGCAGCCTTGAACTCCTAGGCTCAAGCAATCCTCCCAACTCAGCTTTCAGAGTAGCTAGGGCTATTGCAGGCATGCACCACCATGCCAGGTGAACTTTTTTTACTTTTTATAGAGACAGGATCTCGCCTTGTTGCCCAGACTGGTCACAAACTCCTTGTTTCAAGCAATCCTCCTGCCTTGGCCTCCAAGAATGCTAGAATTACAGACATGACCTCTGCACCCAGCATTAAGGTAACAGTTTTGACAGAGCAGTGGCCAAAATAAATGGAGTGGTATCCATGAGTTGTGGGAGGGTCTGCTTCAGATAGGGTGGTCAAGGTAGGGCTACTTCAGGAGAAGTTAAGCCAAGGTCTGAAGTACAAGAAGGAACCAGCCATGTGGAAAGCTAGGTAACTTTGCATCCCAGACAGAAAGAAGAGTGTGTGCGAAGGCCCTGAGGATAGCATGGGCTTTCTGTGTTCAAAGACAATAAACATAGTCAGTGTGGCTGGACCAGAGGGTGAGAGTCCTCAACAAGAGAGAAGAGTAGCATGAGCTAGTCAGTTATGCAGGGGACCCAGATAATGCGGCCCGGCAGTCAGTGGGGAGTTTTGTAGTGGTCAGGGAAGCCATTAGCCATAGGTTCCAATTTAAGGTTTTTAAATACGAACGTGACATGACCTCATTTCTCTTTTTAAAAGATCACTGTGGAAGTGGATTGACATGAGATGTATTTTCCTTGGACAGTGGTGCCATTTACTAAAATGGGAAAGAAGGAGGAGCATGGGTGTATTCGTCTGTTTTCACAATGCTAATAAAGACATACCTAAGACTGGGTAATTTACAAAAAATAAGAGGTTTAATGGACTCACAGTTCCACATGGCTTGGGAGACCTCACAATCATGGCAGAAGGTGAAGGAGAAGCAAAGGCACGTGTTACATGGCAGCAGGCAAGAAAACATGTGGAGGGGAGCTGTCCTTTATAAACCATCAGATCTCATGAGACTTACTCACTATCAGGAGAATAGCATGGGAAAAACCTGCTCCTATGATTCAATTACCTCTTACCAGGTCCCTCCCATGACACATGGAGATTATGGGAGCTACAATTCAAGATGAGATTTGGGTGGGGACGTAGCCAAACCATATCAATGGGCTTTGGAGATAGCTGAGTTTTGGATACCATATGTTTGAACATGGAAATCTCAAGTAGGCAGGTGGGTAAGGAAGCTTAAGTTTCATGGGAAATATCTAGCTCAGAGATTTAATTTGGGTGATATTTGCATATATATGTATTTAAGATTATGAGAGAAGAACAGATCATTTAGAAAAGAATGGAATAGGACCCAGGCCACTTCCTGGGGCACTCAAACATTTGTAGGTGTGATGGAGAAAGGAAAACTGGCAAACAAGCCCAAGAAGGAGGGCCCAGTAAGGTGGGGAACTGTGACTTGGAAGAAAACAAAAGTAGAGTATTTCGGAAGGAGTAAACAACTCACTGAGTGGAATTCTGCTGGGAAGGTGAGCAAATCGGGGTGAAAGAGTTCTTCTGAGCTGGTCAATGGGAGGTTGTTGGTGGCCTTGTCAAAGCAGTTTCAATGCCATGGTGGAAGCAAAAGTAAGAGTGAATGGATTGCAGAGGGGGCTGGAGGTGAGGAAGGAAAGAAGAGGGAGTTGGCCCTGGAGAGAAACTTTGCTGCCTAGGAGGGTGGAGAAATAATTTCCTCCCCATATCCACAAGCTTTGCAAAATAGGTTTGTTTTTGCTTTGTTTTGTTTTGTTTTTTAGATGGAGTCTTTCTCTGTCGCCCAGGTTGGAGTTCAGTGGTGCGATCTTGGCTCACTGCAATCTCCACCTCCCAGATTCAAGTGATTCTCATGCCTCAGCCTCCCAAGTAGCTGGGACGACAGGCATGCGCCACAATGCCTGGCTAATTTTTGTTTTTTAGTAGAGATGGCGTTTCACCATGTAGGCCAGCCTGGTCTTGAACTCCGGACCTCAGGTGATTCACCTGCTTCGACCTCCCAAAGTGCTGGGATTACAGGCATGAGCCACCGCACCCAGCCAAAACACAGGTTTTGAACACACTGTAGTATTTCTTTTTCAAGTGCACTTAAAATTTACGAGGAATCAACTGACCAAATAGCAATACTTGTAATAACTGGTTTGAGTGTGGGAGAACCCTTCTGTTAATTACACTATTTTTTGTTAGTTTTCGTACTCTCCTACATAGCTAAATTAATAATGGCTGACATCCTGTGAGTAATTAAAATTTGCCAATCAAAATATACTATTTTAATACCATACTCAAAACTGCCTGTGATGCACGTACTCTGACTATTCGACTTTATATACAAGGATCCAAGTGTCGGAGAGTAGAGACTGTACAAGATAACAGAATAAGTACCACTTGTTACAGGCAGCATTGAGTCCCAAGTTCTGACTTCAGAGTCTGCCATTCCTAACCTCTGAGAAGTAAGAGTTGGAGAAAAGAAAGGAAGTATGAATGACATAAGATAAACACTAGAATGTTTGCCATCCCCATCAAAGAAAAGTGGTCTTTCCCAATTCATTAATAATGTTAGTAACAAGATGAAACTCCTTATTGAATAACCTTCAGCAGTAATTTAAATAATTCTGCTGGTAGTTGAGAAGAAATGAATGGAGGCAGTAGGTGTGATCTTTTTTTTTCTTCATGCGAGTGGGAAAGGAACTTAGGAAATGCCATCCACCTCCCACGAAATCTGGAATATTTAAGATGAAATGTTCTAAATATGAGTGTCTAAATATGCCTAAGACATGCATAAGGGAACTGTCTCAGTGGAAGTAGTCTATTAAGGTTTACTGAATTTATGACTATGTGCTTATGTCAATAGTTTCTAGGCAAATTTTTTTAAAAAGTAGATTTTCTAAACACTAGACTAACCAGAGCCCTGCATTTCATCAGCGTTGAAGGCAAGGTTCTAGGAGAAAAACTGAGTCTCGTCCTTTGACTAAGAGATCACTAAATGCGTACACATCAGGAAAAGACAAAGAAACATGGAACATGAGTCCTCACAGGACAGAGGGACCACAAGACAGAACACTCTTGGCTCTCTGTACCAATAGCTGCTCTGCCCATTCTGAGAGCAAAGAGATACAACTCAACTCTCTGGAGTGTTTCCGGCAGCCAGCCATTTGCTCATCTATGCATTTAGTCATCTTGAAAGTGATCTCAAGTTTTTGCGAAGTGCACAGCATTGCAAAAGAAGCAGTCCTAGCTCTTGGGCTTACAAACTTCAAAAGGAAATGGTTTCCTTTGCTGATTTGCCAAGTCCCATAGGAGTGATAGACACTAAAGCAGGAGGGTGAGAGAACCCAAAAGACAGAAGTGACATAATACGCAAGACTTCATATCAACAGCATAGCACAAATGGTTTCTAATCTTTGAAATTTTAAGGCAGGTATGTGCCCACTGTTTAAATTACGAAGAAAATAAATAAATAATTCACTCAGAGAGCACTGGTATTCCTGGGTATACATATATACAGTTGAGATATAATACACAGACAAATTTCTCTTTTTTCATTCAGTATCTTGTGATTTGTACCACATTATGTAATTTCTCACGTTATTAAAAATTCTTCTTATATATAGACCTTTTTTTTTCCTAAAGAGTAACTTTTAAAAATAAAAAATCAGCTCATTACAATGACTTTTTCTTTTCTTTTCTTTTTCCGGGAATAACTTTCTTCGATCTTTACCCTCCCTTTTGGCTAGAGCCTTAACAAGAAGTGGCAGATGAACATCTGAGATGCAGAGAGACCCTAGGTTCCCAGCATGTCCAGCCTCTGAGTCACAGAGGTCATATAAAAAAGTAAGAGAGAGAGAACTGTGAGAGATAGGCTGCCCTAAGAGTGGAAGGCTTTGAATGTTACACAGAGTTTGGAGTCATTTGCAGACAATGGGTAATAATCTTTAATTTTAGTCATGAATAAATAGCTTATTGGGAATATTAGCCTGGTAATGTGCAGTAAGGATTAAAACGAGAAAGAGAACAGAAACAGAAGGCATTTATGAGTTTATTGCTTTGGCGCATTTCCAGAGGACAATTCACTTATATATACCAACATGTGCCACAGATTCATCTTTTGACCCAACTTCTTCACTCTTAGGAATTGAGTTTAAAGATGTATGTGCAAGGGTGTTCATTTTAAATAACAATATTTAAAATATTTATTTAAAATAGAGAAAATGCTTTTAAATCAAATATCCAACAATAATTAATTCACTTCTGTGACTGCAAAGGCATTTCCCCCAAATCCAATTAGTCATCTGATAGTTTTGAATTTTTTTATTTTTTTTATTTTTTTATTTTTTGAGACACAGTCTCTCTCGCTTTCACCCAGGCTGGAGTGCAGTGGCGCGATCTCGGCTCACTGCAAACTCCGCCTCCCGGGTTCATGTCATTCTCCTGCCTCAGCCTCCTGAGTAGCTACAGGCGCCCACCGCCACACACGGCTAATTTTTTGTATTTTCAAGAGAGATGGGGTTTTACCGTGTTAACCAGAATGGTCTCGATCTCCTGACCTTGTGATCCACCTGCCTTGGCCTCCCAAAGTGCTGGGATTACAGGTGTGAGCCACTGTGCCTGGCCAGTCTTTGAATTTAAGTTCTCAATAGTCCCCATAAAATCAAGTGCAGAGTTGTGGTATGGATTTTTGTCATAGCAGAACAATTGTGAGCTCTGGAGTGAAAAATCTGCTTTCAGTCCTAATCTGCCATTTGATAGGTGTCTGAATTTGGCAAGTCATTTGATATGGTTTGGCTGTGCCACCACACAAATCTCATCTTGAATTTCCACGTGTCATGGGAGGGACCTGGTGGGAGGCAATTGAATCATGGGGGCAGGTCTTTCCCGTGCTGTTCTAGTGATAGTGATAAAGTCTCATGAGATCTAATGGTTTTAAAAACGGGAGTCTCCCTGCACAAACTTCCTCTCTTCTCTCGTCCACCACTATGTGAGACATGCCTTTCACCCTCTGCCATGATTGTGAGGCCTCCCCAGCCATGTGGAACTGTAAGTCCAGTAAATCTCTTTCTTTTATAAATTGCCCAGTCTTGGGTATGTCTTTGTCAGCAGCATGACAACAGACTAATACACCACTTAACCTCTTTAATTTTGTTTCATCTGTAAAATAGGAATAATACGATATTTTTTGTTTGGTTATTGTGAAATTGAACAAAAATAAAAGGCCTTTCTTCACTTAATTTTTGCCTCACCAGATTAGGAATTTCGGATAAGGAATATCAGTACTTCAAATAGATTATTTACCTTAATGAAATAGGAACATACCCACAATCTACTGCCTAAGCTAAGATGCTAAAATTTTTTTTTAATAATTAGTCTCTTTGGAATAAACCATAGAACCGTTTTTCCCAATATTATAAAGCTTTCCAATTTTCATAAGGGCATATGCAAATTAAAGAGTATCTCACTTCAATTATGAGTACTTAAGATAACGTAATTATGTTATTCATGTGACCTACCTTGATCCATGGTGTATTTTCAAATCCATGGTGTATTTTCCAAAAAAGAAGGCCTAACTTCTTTAGTTTCATCTAAAACATTTTGCTATTTAACATTTTTGCCTTCAGGCAAAGAAATAGGGAATCTTATTTGCCCTTTACTGTCCTCATTCATGCCCTAAATATTAGACTCATTAGGGAAACAAATTCACATGCTTGGAAGCAAGTAACTACTGTGCTTGGTCATAAATGCTATTTTATTATCATGAGATTTAATGCTATTCCTCCAAATTTTATCCAAATATGTAGCAAAACTTTTTCTTTTTTTTTTTTCTATAAGATTTAAGGACCATTACAAGCCTAAAGACTCTAAATTGGCAATAGTAAAATTACTACACACTCCATCTTTTCCTTTCACATTTAATTCTCTCTCTCACTTATTTTCCGGTGAAGATAAAAAAACAGATAAGGTCATGTTTGGGGACAAACAACATAAGGTGTTGACAATAAATTGCAAAAATTGGGACATGGATCTTAAGATAAAATTGGTGTTATGGTGGATCTTTGAGAGTTGAAAATAACCTTTCATCAATCTGAGACCTACATCTAAAAAATAGTGTACGTAGAATTATAGATGAGCTAAATTTTTCTAGGTGTATATGTCTTCAGAGGGGTCAAGCTGGTGGATAAACTCAGTTGTGCTGACTCCTTGAGTGTGTATGGTGACCCAGGAGGGGCCGTTGGAAAATGTGGCTGTGATTCTTGGAGAGGTAATGAATAAGGGAAAAGCTGGAAGAGCTAAATGGCTCACAGTGCCTGATGATTGTGCCACATGCCTGGAAGAAAAGGTAACAGTGTTTCAAAAAAATTCTGAGTGGTCTCTGGAGAGTGCAACTGTGTGAGTGTTCTGCAGACTGAAAAAAGACCTTTAAAAAAAAAAGTTTAAGGTGGCATAATTTGCGTACAATACAATGCACCTTTTGAAAAATTAAACTTTTTGGCCGGGCGCGGTGGCTCAAGCCTGTAATCCCAGCACTTTGGGAGGCCGAGACGGGCAGATCACGAGGTCAGGAGATCGAGACTATCCTGGCTAACATGGTGAAACCCCGTCTCTACTAAAAATACAAAAAACTAGCCGGGTGTGGTGGCGGGCGCCTGTAGTCTCAGCTACTTGGGAGGCTGAGGCGGGAGAATGGCGTGAACCCGGGAGGCGGAGCTTGCAGTGAGCCAGATCACGCCACTGCACTCCAGCCTGGGAGACACAGCAAGACTCCGTCTCAAAAAAAAAAAAAAAAAAAAAAAAAGAAAAATTAAACTTTTTTTGAGATAATTGTATATTCACATGCAGTTGTAAGAAATAAAACAGAAAGATTCTATGTACCATTTACTCAATTTCTCCCAACGGTAAAATAGTACAATATTGCAATATCACAACCATGATATCGACATTGACACAGTCAAGATAAAGAGCAGCTCTATCACCACAAGGTTCCCTCATGTAGCCTCTATATAGACACACACCCCCTTCCTCTCCCCACTTCCTCACTCTCACTCTCTCTGATGCCTGCCGACCACTAATCTGTTCTCCATTTCCGTAATTTTTTTCATTTCAGGAATGCTATTTAAATGGAATCATATAGCATGTGATATTTTAGGGCAGAGCTTTTCATCCAGCATAATTCCCTGAAAATTAAGCAGTTGTAGCAACAGTTCATTCTTTTGTATTGCTGAGTAGTGTTTCATGGTAGGAATGCATCACAGTTTGCTTAAGCAGTCACCCACTGGAAGACAAAATATATGAATTTTAAGGTTACATTTTTGATGAGTTTTGACAAGTTGATACACCCATGGAATCATCACCACAATCAATGAAAAGGACATTTACCCTAGGTAAATGAAAATGTATGTCCATGTACAAATGACGCAGGTGCTTGTAGCAGTTTAATTAATAATACCTAAAAATTTGAAACAATCCAAATGTCCAACCACAGGTAAATAAATATATAAACAAATCAATTATGATATGTCTACACGATACAATACTACCAGCAGTAAAAAGCAATGACCTTCTGATACACGCAACATGGATTCATCTCAACAACATCACAGTGAAAAAAAGCAAGACGTAAAAGAGCAATATGCTCTGTGCTTCCATTCATGTGGATTTCTGGAAAAGGTCAGACCTATTGTGTCAGAAAACACATCAGTGATTGCTTAGGGCTGGGTGAGAGGAGGGGTGGAGGTATTGGCTACAAAGGGGCACAATATTTTTTTGTAGCTTAAGAAAACGTTTTTGGGCTGGGTGTAGTGGCGTAATCCCAACCCTTTTTGGTAGGCCAAAATCAGGAGTTCAAGACCAGCCTGGCCAACATGGCGAAACCCCGTCTGTACTAACATTACAAAAATTAGCCAGGTGTGGTGATAGGTCCTACAATCCCAGCTACTTGGGAGGCTGAGGCACAAGAATTGCTTGAACCTGGGAGGCAGAGGTTGCAGTAAGCCGAGATCATGCCATTGCACTCCAGCCTGGGTGACAGTGAGACCTTGTATTACAAAAAGAAAGAAGGAAGGAAGGAAGGAAGGAACGAAGGAAGGAAGGAACGAAGGAAGGAAGGAAGGAAGGAAGGAAGGAAGGAAGGAAGGAAGGAAGGAAGGAAAATATTTTTGAACTCTAAATTTGGGGAGATTCTGTTGCTTAGAATATAAGGGCCTTACTTTCTCAGAAAACAAGGAACTGGTGGCAAAAAAAATTGTTTATGGAGGATAGAAAACCTCTATAGAGGTTTAAGGAACCAAGGGATGGAAGACTAATGAAGCCCAAAAGTGAAAATAGAGGAAACTTAGAAGAAACCAATCAAAGCTTCAAACAGCAGAAAGCTGATTGGAGCAATATAACACCAGGGTCATGACCTATTTGATGTCAAGTATGTAATATGTGAATCCCTCCTTCCTGGTTTGTGATCTTTACACAGCCACGTGCACCATTACTCTTTGAGCTTGCGGGAGAACTTAGCCCAGGAAACACAGAAGAAAGAGCACTGAGATGGAGGAGAGGTCTTTGACAGGAAAATTCTCAACTATCTGATTCCACAAATTGGCAAGACACAAAATTACTTCTACTAGCAGAAAACAAAAAAGGAACAATTACCTTGTTTTTCTTTGGACACTTCTATGACAAAATACATTGTGACATTTTCCAGTGTGTTTTCCACTGCTTGGAGCCCTCTCTATATCTCCAGAAAGTATTAGTGTTGATATAGTAAATGGCATGCTCTGGTAGAAAGAAGCTCTTTTAGCACAGTATGTATGCCCACATCCCTGCCATGCCTAAGGAGACAGTACTAACTTGAGTTATATATAGAGAGACACTGGAGCAAAAACAATGAAAGACGGTAGGACTGGAAACATTAGTTGAGTCTGAAAGAGAACAAAAGAAGATAAGTTCAAGCCAGCTGACAGTAAGACTGAACACCAATTCCAGGGGACCTGAAGGTAGGTGTGAAGTGAGATATGGTTACTGGAAGTCAGAAGTGGGGGAATATACTAAAGAAACTGGGAAGAAAGTGGGAAGAAAATTGCAGTTGGGGAGAGTTATCAGTAGATGCGAAAATTACTGGGTCAAATGTGGTTCTAGGATAGGATATTGGCACAATGTAAAGTATCCCTCCATAGATGGCTTATTATTTGTAAGTGAAAAATGTACCTTTTCACTGGAAAGCCTCGTTAGTGATGACAACGTTACCAAGTGTTTAAAGTTAGCACCATCATAGTGGACAGATTGACAAGGATGTGATGCATCTGATATTGACGTGATGCAATGTGAAGTCTTCATATCACCCATGAAGTGTTCTTGCCAAAAATGTTCAGCCTAAATCTCATGAAACCTACTTTTTATGGAAACGCAAAGGACAGCAGAATAATACAATGACACCATAGGAAAAACCAGACAAATCTAAAGTGTAAGATACTCTATAAGAGGCTACGCCTGGACCTCACAAATAATTAGTAATAGTGATTGTAATTCATTGATAGATAGAAAGAAAGGTAGTATTTTACCTCTTAATACTGTAAGGCATAGAAAGAGTTAATGAACAAGTTAGAACCTGGATGACTAAAGAAGAAACTCCAGACAGACTCTTACCCAATTGCTTAATGAGAAAAAAATCAGAGATTAAGACCAGTGCCTCAGCCAGGCAGTGGTGTTCATACCTGTAATCCCAGCACTTTGGGAGGCCAAGGTGGGAGGATTGCTTGAACCCAGGAGTTTGAGACTAGCCTGGATTTAGAGACCAACCCTGTCTCTATATATATATAAAAAAATACAGAAATTGGTTGGACATGGTGGCATGCGCCTCTAGTCCTAGCAACTCAGGAGGCTGAGATGGGAGGATTGCTAGAGCCTGGGATGTTGAGGCTGCAATGAGCTGTGATCGTGCCACTGCACTCCAGCTTGGGTGACAGAGTGAGACCTTGTCTCAAAAAACAAAACAAAACAAAACAAAAAAACAAAAACAAAAAACAAAAAAAAAAAACAGAGACACAGTATGTAGCGTTTATGAAATAGAAGTAAGCATAAGTTAACTAAACAAAGACTAAGTTTTTATTAAACATAAGAATTTATTAATTTTCAACTCATCTTTTTGTGGTCCTTAAAAAAATCTCACATAAGACAATTCTTCAAATATTCTTGTAGATTACCCCTCCCCTCAAAACACGTGGTAGATCTCAACTCATTCCAGTGAACAAGATTCTGAGGCTCAGAGAGAGCACCTTACAGAAAAATCTGTTAATTCAATTTAATTGGCCCACGTATTCTGCCACTGTGGGCAAACCTCGAGTACCAGGTGTCTTTTGATAAAATAACTCAGGACTGCTCCCTCGAATAAGCACAATTTTGACTTCAATGTTTTATCAACAAAATTTAAAAATATACAGAAAACTTAAAAGAATACTTCAGAGAATGCCTGTGTACCCTCCTCTTAGGTTCAAGAATTGTTAACATTTTGCCAAATTTGATTTATATAGTTGTATTGGAAAATTCCCTTCCATAAGCATACTATAATTTTTATATCTAAGAAAGTAAGGCTAATTCTATAATATCATATAATCTCCAATGAATATTTAAGTTTCTCCAACTGACACAACTAATATATTTATAGATTTCCCCCCGGAGTCAGGTTCTTATCAAGACTTATTCAATGCATTCTTTATGTGCGAATTGATGTCTTTCATCCCTTTACTCTGGATTTGTCTTTTCACTTCTGCTTATTGTCTTTTCCTTTAGAAATCTTCATGAAGTTGACATATTGAAAAATCCAGGTAAGCTGCACTGCCCCTAAGGAGAAGGCTTGGCTGCATGGAGGCACCAAGGCTTTGGTACCCACAGCAAGTGAGGCCCCCATAGCCACCTGTGGCTGAGAGTGAGCAGTGTCTACCCCCAACATGGAGGGTCTATCATGATGAGGCCCAGAACAAAGAGATTTATTTTGTTGTCACCTATAAACAGCCCAGTTCACTCCTATAATCATAGAGAGGGTGATAACCCCATAAAATTGACAGAGACTGGATCTCCAGTCAACTCAGCCAGTGGATGCCAAGTTAGGTTCAAGTGATTTAGAAAATTAAGGGAGGTTTGCATTGAAGATGGTGGCCTGAGCATCTGTGTTTTCTCACTTACTTCCAGAAATCCCACTGAAGTAACAAAACAGACAGACAGAGGGGATCAATAGGAAACCACAGGGAGAACAGAAAGGGAGGACCACAGTCCAGAGCTCTGAGGAATTTGTGTAGTTTAGAGAGCAAATGGGATCTTAGTGAGTGTCAACCCGAGTGGAGGGAGCTGTTACTTGGAAGAGACACAGAAGGTTGCTATAAAGGTGTAGGAGCAAATCTGTCCAGGAGACCCCATGCTGGCTTCAAGTTCAGAGCCTGCATGCATTGGGAACAAGAATGGACTGTGGAGCAATCATCAAGGACTGTGGTGACAGGAACAGGGTATGGAAAAGCTGGGCCAGTGGATTCCATCTATGTTTAGAAAGTGACCGGAAGCTGTTCTGTTTACCACTGTTTAACAAATGGAGAGCTGCTGTCTGCAGAGGTGGAAGATTTGCCTAGAAAAGGCTGGGGCTGCAAGTTTGTAATTGACATCCCCAAGACTGGGAGCAGTGAGCTGAGGGGATGAGAGCATGCCTGCCAGTTCTGTGTACGGACACCCTAAAGACAGAACTGCTGGTATCCCCTATCCACAGGGCTCACAGGGGGTCCTCACAGTCTGGGGAGAAGCCTGCTGGGGAAATCCAATTTCATAACAGCTGAAAACAGCCACACATATGCCATCTGTGTTCACAGACATAAATATTAGGAATATAAACTAATGATTACTAAACTATCAGAAAAAAACATCAGTGCCTGAGTTAAGAATCAAGGCCAAGACAATCGTTAAAAAATCAGGAAACAACAGGTGCTGGAGAGGATGTGGAGAAATAGGAACACTTTTACACTGTTGGTGGGACTGTAAACTAGTTTAACCATTGTAGAAAAAAGTGTGGCGATTCCTCAAGGATCTAGAACTAGAAATACCATTAGACCCAGCCATCCCATTACTGGGTATATACCCAAAGGATTATAAATCATGCTGCTATAAAGACACATGCACATGTATGTTTACTGCGGCACTATTCACAATAGCAAAGACTTGGAACCAACCCAAATGTCCATCAATGACAGACTGGATTAAGAAATTGTGGCACATATACACCACGGAATACTATGCAGCCATAAAAAAGGATGAGTTTGTGTCCTTTGTAAGGACATGGATGCAGCTGGAAACCATCATTCTCAGCAAACTATCGCAAGAACAGAAAACCAAACACCATATGTTCTCACTCATAGGTGGGAATTGAACAATGAGAACACTTGGACACAGGAAGGGGAACATCACACACCACGGCATATTGTGGTGAGGGGACAGCGGGGACGGATAGCATTAAGAGATATACCTAATGTAAATGATGAGTTAATGGGTACAGCACACCAACATGGCACAAGTATACATATGTAACAAACCTGCACGTTGTGCACATGTACCCTAGAACTTAAAGTATTAAAAAAAAAAAAAAGAATCAAGGCCAAGAAACAGAAAAAAATGGACCCCAGCTTAACAGACAACTCAGGAAACAAAGAGAATTTTAAAAAGAAAACCCAATAAATTTTAATCAAAATGTCATCAGAGATTTGAGACAATATTATGTCCTTAAAAGAGAAATGGGCTGCCATTAAAAAAAAGGAATAATTAGAAATACTAAAACACATGATGGCTGATGCTGAAAGAATTCAATATAAGGGTCAGAGGATAAAGTCAAAGACAACTTCCAGAACAGCACTGAGCAAACAAAGGAAGAAAGGTAGCAGATGGCTGGGCACAGTGGCTCATGCCTATGATCCCAGCACTTTGGGAGGCCGAAGCGGGTGGATCACGAGGTCAGGAGATCTGAGACCATCCTTGCTAACATGGTGAAATCCCATCGCTACTAAAAATACAAAAAATTAGCTAGGCATGGTGGCATGCGCCTGTAGTCCCAGTTACTCTGGAGGCTGAGGCAGGAGAATTGCTTGAACCTGGGAGGCAGAGGTTGCATTGAACTGAGATCGAGCCACTGCACTCCAGCCTGGGCGACAGAGCGAGACTTCATCTCAAAAAAAAAAAAAAAAAAGATAGGAGACAAAACGAGTTGATGCAGAAGGTCCAACACTGACTTACATAGAACTTCTAGGAAGGAGATTACAGAAAATAGGGTGAAAATTTTTTTAAAATGGGGAATAATTCCTTAGGCTGAAGAGGGACAAGTCTTTAGATTGAAACTGCCTAAGTAGTGTCAATTGGGAAGAATGATAAAATATTCACACCCATCTCCATCCTGATAACAGTTCAGAATGGCAAGAATAAAGAGAAGATTCTAAATGCTTCTAGAAATGAGAACATATAGGCACATACACACACACATGAGGCATACCACAAAAGAAGATCACCTGGGCCTCAGATTTCTTATCAGCTTGAAGATAGGAACAATGTTTTTAATAATTCTGATGAAAAACATTTTGATATTTATGATCTGATAACTAAATAAACAATCAATCAAATGTAACTGCAAAACAAAGATGTTTACTGACATGCAGCTTCTCAGAAAAATTTACCTTCCATTTATACTTTCTGGAAAAAAATTACAAGATGCTTATGTACTTCAGAGGAGAAAGAAGTCTTTGAAAGCAGCAGACAAGGTATTCAAGAAACAGTGGAAATGACCAGAGAATAATGAGAAGAAACCCTTGGCAAACAGCAGGAAAGTGGGCCAAACTGGTACAAAATCTGTTTTCCAAAACTTCTGGTGTCTTTTTTCCTTCCTCCCTTTCTTCCTTTTTCCCCTTCCTTTTTTCTTTCTTCCTTTTCCTAGTGTGGCTATGGAGTCTTCTTTTTATATCTTTTCTTTCGTGGGACTTGGTGCTAGAAGGGTAGATATGCATCATGAGGACACTAGATTTCCACACTTAATATTACTTTTACATTGTGGATGTTTACTACATTTACATTCTGCTACCTTCTATCTTGACACTATAATTAAAGCTTATCTATAGATTTATTCTAAAAATTGAAAAACAGAATTTACAGCATTGTAATTATGCAACATTATTCATAGCAGAGCCAAAGAGCAAGACTGGACCTGAAGAGAAGGGGTATAATCCTTAGACGTGGAGGATCATTTCAAGAGGAAAGTGGATTCCATTTCTTTCTTTCTTTCTTTTTTTTTTTTTTGAGATGGAGTTTTGCTCTTGTTGCCCAGGCTGGAAGGCATGATCTCGGCTCACTGCAACCTCTGCCTCCCCGATTCAAGCGATTCTCCTGCATCAGCCTCCTCAGTAGCTACGATTACAGGCACGTGCCACCATGCCCAGCTAATTTTTTTTGTATTTTTAGTAGAGACAGTGTTTCATCATGTTGGCCAGGCTGGTCTCAGACTCCTGACCTCAGGTGATCCACCCTCCTCGGCCTCCCAAAGTGCTGGGATTACAGGTGTGAGTCACCACGCCTGGCGGAAAGTGGATTTCATTTTTTACAACATAGAAGACTTCCATGTGTTTCACCAATTTAAAACTCCAATGAGAGCAAAACACAAAGAAATGCATGGTATCTCCGTAAAGTATATTGAATTATATCAAAATTTGGGGCAATCGAGAGAATGTCAAAAGAGAAAATCTGTTTGATCTTGACCATTGATACATTCTTCCTCAAAGGTGACAGGTTTAATGATGTAGTACTAGATCAGAGACTGAGGAGATTAAAATGGAAGGAAACCACAGCCCCAAATCTTTTTCTTTTCTTTCTTTTTTTTTTTTTTTTTTTTTTTTGAGATGGATTCTTGCTCTATCACCCAGGCTGGAGTGCAGTGGTACCATCTCGGCTCACTGCAACTTCCGTCTCCTAGGTTCAAGCGATTCTCCTGCCTCAGTCTCCCGAGTAGCTGGGATTAGAGGTGCATGCCACCACACCTGGCTAATTTTTGTGTTTTTGGTAGAGACGGGGTTTCACCATGTTGGCCTGGCTGGTCTCGAACTCCTAACCTTAGGTGATCCACCTGCCTCGGCCTCCCAAAGTGCTGGGATTACAGGTGTGAGCCACCATGCCCAACACCACAGCCCCAAATCTAAGCTGAAAATTACTACTACAACATTAGAAGTCATTTGGTTCAAGTGTGCTCTGAGTCTGGCATAAACACACCACAGACAGGAGAGTGTCCAAGGGCACTGATTAATTGTGGGACTGCTCTCTCTCTTCTCTGCCCCAACTATCACTTTTTGCAGAGGAGCTCACAGCCTTACCCTTCCTTCCCCACAGGGCAGTGAATGTGAGCAACTGGGTTGAAACGCAGGGGCTCCATGTATCCTCTCATCTCCTGGAGGGGGAGTGCTACCACACACTGGAAATAAACTACCAGCATCTCCACCTGGTAATCCATTTCTTCTCCAGGATCACCAGTTGCAAGCTGCAGAAAATAGAAACAGCTGGCAGGCGAACGGAGAATCATTTTAGTAAAGTTCAGCATGCAAACAAGGAGACATCCAACTTAAACTGAGTAACTATAACCTAGGAAAGTAGAGATAATAGAGTAAATTAAAAAAAAAAAAGAATTTGAAAGAAGTACTAATATCCTCACAGCAATAAGAGAGGCTATTATATCCATAAAACAAGAGCAGGTAATGTCTTAGGTCAGGTTGTCCAGGACAAATACTCTGAGACTGAGGTTTGCTTACTGGAGGGTGACTTTGGAGTACCTTTGAGATCCATACTCGAGAAAAACTGAGGTAAGCAGGACTGAGCAGAGGAAGAAGTTGAGATGCAATGTAGTCACAACAGAGGACCCAGCCAACTTCATGGGGAGCTCTGGAGTTGTATTCATGCATCAATCATCAGCTGTGTGATTGGATGATGGAGCACCTTCGTCCTGAGCCGCGGCATGAGGGGGTGTGCCCACAGCGCCCACTAGAGGTAATTATTTAAAAGTGCCAATGAGAAAATTAAGAAATTTAAATTAGGATCATTAAAAATTTAAAAACCATTGAACTATATAAATAGAAAGAATAGACAAAGCTAAAGACTGACTTAATGAATTGGAAGACAGAGCCAGAGGATTGTCCCAGAGGGCAGTACTAAGACTCATAAGGAATAGAAGCAATGAGAGAAAAGTTAAGTGACATAAATGAGAATATCAGAAGGCCCATGAGATAGAAAATTTATCAATAAAAAAACAGAATACTCTTATACAATCAAAGAAATAATAGAAGAATTAGGAAAGAGAGGTAAGTAAACAAAAGTTATAAAAACTTTTCAGAGGAAGGAGTTAATAAATACTGTCTGAAGTTGGTCAAACAAAATAGTACAAACAGTTAGAAGCATGGCATGAATTACCAAAAAATTCAAAAAAGAAAAAACTCAGTGTGTTGACCTCTAGGGACTAACTAGGACTGTGAATGTATATATTCATTATATTATCTATAAATTAGCAAATATTTGCTTACTAATAATATTTATTAATAATAGTAAATGGACATATATTTATTTAAAACATTTTGAAGACAAAGTAAAGAATATTGATACTTTCACCTGACTGTCATGCAATCTATTAATAACCATTACAAGTATATAGTGGTTAGCATTCATGTTGGCTCCATTTATTGAATGTTCAGTATGTGCTAGGCACTGTCTGAAAGAAGTATCATTATCCCAACATCCATGTTTTATAGGCTTAGAGAAAAATAAGTTAAGTGGCTACTAAGAAGTAGAGCTAGGATTTTCACATCTGTAGACTTCAAAGCATGGACATTTAAATACTCTTTAAATTTTGCTCTCATGAGACGGTTGAGTCAATCCTCTTGTCAGTATTTATTGTAATATTGGATGTATTCCTTGAGTTACTGATAAATACTATTTCTTTGGCTATTGTTCATTGGACTCTGGGTGGTAGACAAGGGATATAGATCTAAGAAGTCTTGATAAATCTACCCAGAAAAACTCAAAACAGGAGAAGACATTGGTTAATAGGTGACTTGGAAGTCCATGGAGATATTTTTTGTTTAAAAGTAGGGTGGAATGGCTGGAGCAGAGGGGTACTGGTGCAGACAATAAATTTTGCATTTTTGGGTGGATGTTCTTCACCAATGGACAGTAATATAGTGATTAAGAAATGGGAACACACTGGAGATGAACGCAAGGTAATGGTGTCACAGAAAGTCAAACAAGAGGGGAGTCATCCCTTTTATATCTTGAGTCTGTCCTTGACCTGGGAATAAATGTTGTCGGTGATATTGTTTTGGATACTAGGCTACAAGAAAGCTAAGCAAGTTTAGGTTTGGTTGAGCCAATGAAGGAAGACAAAAGCAAATTGCTAGTTTGAGAGCTTCCCCAACCAGGGTGAACATCAGTTCTATGTGCCCTCTACCGCAAACATAACTAACACTTGAATTTCTCTAGTTCTCAGTTTCTCCATTAATGCATGACTTAGGCTCCCATCTCTGACCTCAATGCAATAATTCCCTATCTGTTGGTTATGAATTGAATGCTTGTTCTCCCCCAAAATTCTTATGTTGAAGCCCTACCACTAATGTGATGGTATGTGGAGACGGGGCTTTGAGAAGTAGTTAGGTTGAGATGAGGCCTTGAGTGTGGTGACCTCCTGCTGGGATTAGTGCCCTTATAAGAAGAGATACCTGAGAGCTTTCTCTTGCTCTTTCTGCCATGTAAGGATATAATAAGAAGGCAGCAGTCTGCGGGCCAGGAAGTGAGCCCTCATCAGAAGCCGACCATGTCAGCACTCTGATCTCAGACTTCCAGCCTTCAGGAGTGTGAGAAAATAAATTTCTGTTGTTTAAGCCACCCAGTCCATGGAATTTTGCTATGGCAGAATGAGCAGACTAAGACACTATTCTTCCCACGTGCATTTTTGTCTCCCCACTAATTCATTCACTATTTAGTAGGATGACCTTTAAAACAACAACTGACCACAATAATCAGTTGCTTAAAACATTTCAGTGGAAAACAAACCAAATCAAAACTTATTAGGCCTTTCCATCATCCTTAATACATCCAAATTCTGTAATATGACTCTCAAGGGCTTCCAAATTTTGGCTTTTGCCCATTGCTTTTAGATTTACTTTTGATACTTTCAGACTTGGGCCAAATAGACTTTTTAAGGTTCCTCCCACACTATGATTTCTCCAGGGGTGTCCAGTTGTTTGGCTTCCCTCGGACACATTGGAAGAAGAAGAAGAATTGTCTTGGGCCACACATAAAATACACTAGCACTAATGATGAGCTAAAAAAAAATCACAAAACTCATCATGTTTTAAGAAAGTTCACAGTTTTGTGTTGGACTGCATTCAAAGTCGTACTGGGCTGCATGCGGCCTGTGGGCCATGGGTGGGACAAGCTTGCTGTGAACCTTTATACAAAGTTAACTGTTTTTGCTTAGAATCCTTCCTCATTACCAACCCACTTCCTTTTGTCTTTTTGTCCTGGATAACACCTCCTCACTCACCCTTCAGGTTTCAAATCAACAGAACTTCCCCAGGAGGCTTTTCCTGACTTACAGGTGATGTTAGCATCCCTGTCTCCATACAGTCCTGCAATGTTCTGTCCTTCTCCTAATATTATACTCCTCACTTGTTTTTAATGGCCATTTAAAATCTGTCTTCTGAGCTAGAATGGAAATGCCAAAAGGGGGCAAGCCATGTTTCTCTCGTTCATGATTGTACTCTCCCTTTCTCCCTTTTAAACTCACACTTAAGGCATTCACTGCACGTTGAATTAATGAATGATCAAGTAAAGGAATGCCCTCTCACAGCAGCCCTCCGTGTCACTCTGCTTGTTCCAGGGCTGACCCTGTTGGCTGTAAATTGCAGGTGTCTGCCTGCTGCCCAGATCTCATTATCCCTGGTGTAGCCGCTTCCTGGAGCTGAGGCAACTCTCTCTGCCCCCAGAGCTGTTTGAAGACTGGAGGCAAACCAGCATGAGCCTGATTCTAACACAAGAAAAGGGAATAGATTTGTCAAACTGTAGATCAAGGAATTTGGTGCTGATTTGGAGCAGAAATTTGAAGCAAATTACTGAATGTATTATTAAATGCACAGGATCCATTTAGAATCCAATAAGTTTAAAAAATAAATTAGAAATTAATATTTATGAGCACTTAGGAAGGAGTTGATCAACGTGAGTCATCATTGATTAAAAATACAACAGGCTATTATTTCACTTTGGGGTTTCATGGTGACACTTTGCACGGTGACATTTTGATAGGGTCTCAATCCTCCTAGTTTGGAATTTTGTACACACAAGGAAAGATAAAGATATAGGAAACACAAGATCAAAGTATTTAAATCTGAGAAACTGCCCCAAATACCTCTCTGTCCATTAACAATGCAAAGCTTTCTTATAAAAACACGGTGGGGGAATGAAGCTTAGACTTGAGGCTTAAGTGATTTTGATTTTCCAGCCATCTGTCCCTACCCTGCTCTCTTTTCCTCTGCTTATCCTGAAACTAAGATGGATGGTTCTACAGAGGAGATCCTGAATCCGTCTCCCTAACCACTTGAGATGTGGATGAGGCTGGCCTGTCTGCACAAAGGTATAGGCTCTGCCCAAGTGGGCTTACCAGAAGTGCAAGTGAGGGGGTGCACTTGGATTCTGTTCCTTGCTATAAAATGGCCCTCCTCTCTGCTAAAGCATGACCTAATGATTGAATGGTTTGAGCTGTGACCAGGAACTGAGAAGGGAAAGTGGTAACAGCTCTTTCTCACCATTATGGGTGGAGACTGACATGTGAAAAGAGGGAATGGATGTTGTTCTTTTATTTTTTGAGTCTGTTAATATGAATTGTCCATTGAAGAACTGTTGTAGATAATAATAGCTAACATTCAGTGAGTGTTTCTATGTGTCAGGTCCTGTTCTAAGAATTTTTCATGAATTAACTCATTTAATCTTCACTCAACCCTATCTGGTAGGCACGGTTTCAATCTCATGAGTTAAGAGTAATGCAGCCAGTAAATGGTAACGGTGGGATTTATACACAACAACCAGGTCCAAAGATGGAGCCCACATACATGACAACACCACATATTCCACTCTATTGTATCCACTGCTGACCACCAGCAGAGCCCAGGGAGAAGGCAGGTTCCTCTAAGACACTTGACAACACTTCTAAGATGTCTTTATGAATAGAATCGAAAATTGAAGTTTGGCAATTGCACTGTTAAGCAGTTTATTAATAACCAGTGAACCAAAGAATGCTATGCTCCCAGCTTAGCGGAGGGAGCTCCTTAGTGGGATGTCACGTGGCATCTTAATATTTTTATGTAATCCGTGAATATGGGGAGACACTGGATGCCTGAATCCAATCCTAAGGGACTTAGAGAAAGTGGATCAGGAACTTTGGTTCCAAAGATCAACTCCATGTTCACGTGCATGGCCTAAGCATAACACCATAAAGAATTTCCAGTCTTCTCCATGTACTCCTATCAACATTGAGATGTATTTGAGAAAAAAAAAAAAAGAGAGAGAGAGAGAGAGAAAAGATCTCAGGCTGTATTGTGTTTGCTAATGGTTAATTAGGTAATTAATCTATAAGACAACTACTTTTTTATCCTTTTTTTTTTTTTTAAGGGCAGAGACACATACCCTTCCAGGAGAAGATGGCTCAGATGAGAGAGACTTGAAGCTATATCACATGAAGAAGAGTCAGAGTAATTGAGGATGATTAATCCTCAAAACAGAGTGTTTAGGTAAAATTTGAGGGCTATCTTCAAAGATCTGAAAGACCTCTTCATGGAGGAAAGATGTGAAGACCAAAGGTTACAGGGGAGTGGATTTGCATAATTGCTGTGCAAGGAGGGAACAATTATGACAGCTAATGTTTACTGAGTGCTCACCACGCATGCACTAAAGTTAAGGTCTTTATATGCCTTAGCTACAAGGTTGTAGATCGAATTCATGCTCATCACTACAAGCATCTCAGAGCATTGTTAGTAAAGGCTCCATTTATTGACTACTTATTAAATTACCTCATTTAATAGTTGTGCTATTGATTTTTGTTATTGTATCATTACTGTTTTATAGATGAGGAAATACAGAAGTTAAGTTGCTTTCCTGCAGTCACCCTAGTTACTGGCTTTATAACCATGTGGACCCAGGCACTCTTGATACTAATACTGCCTCCCAGAGTCATGTGTGTAATAAGGAGTTAGATCAGAGCTGTTCATTAAAAATATAAGGTGAGCCACTAATGAGAGCCTATGTGTAGCCTTACATTTTCTAGTGGCCACATCAGAAAATGTAAAAAGAAACTGGTGAAATTAATTTTATGTATGCTTATATGTTAACCCAATACATGATGAACCCAATGGACTTATTACATCAAACTATTCTCATGTATTGCAATAATGTAATCAACATAAAAATACTTAACAAGTTAGTTTACATTCATTTTAAAAATATTAAATTGTATGTCTGTTTTACAGTTACAGAACATCTCAGGGCTAGCCACATTTCAAGTGCTCAACAGCTGCCTGTGGCTCTTGAGGGGGAGGATCTTAAAAGGGAGCTTAGTTTTCCACCTTGATTCTGATGCCTCCCAGCCCCCAACTTATTTCCTTTGCCAATTAGAAGAAAATGCCTAACTGCCTTTGACTTTTCCGGTAGAGCCAATGTAGGTATTGCTGAATTGGGGGAGGACAGGTGTTTCGCCTGCAACCCTCTTCCCTCCTGCCAGCTAGGCTGAGAGTTAACGTTTTTGATTTCTGTTTTGAAAATGATTTAAGTAGGTTGCAAGAATTAAGTAATTTATTCTAAATACCAAATTAGGGGTAGAACGTCTTGCCTTATGCAAAGTTATGCAAAATTAGGAAGTCCCTGGCTTAATTGGTTAGAAATACATCTTGTAGCTTCAATTGCAGGGTTAGTAAATACATAGATGTCGACTGAGAGGGAGGAAATGTTTTGTTATTTTTGCCACTCTGTCCAAGGGTAGAGGCACAGCGTCAAAACAAACACGTCTTAAAGTAGCGTTCAAACAGCCCACCGAAGTTTCCCCTTAATATCCGGAACCGGTTGCCAAAAATGAAAAAAAGATGTGAAAAGATTCTACTCGCTTTTGGCCTCCCGGAGGTGGCGCTATGAGGGTGACGGAGTTAATTAGTGCCTCCAAACGCCGTGTGTGAGCTCATCGAAGTCATGCTCTGCACACATATTATTTATAGCAGATTTGAGGCATGCATGGTGTTTGACATTTCTGTCTTTATAAGTAGGGGGACTTCAAAAAGTCGTGGGCATTCCCCTAGGCAAAGTGCAGTGGGCAGGGACCAGGGTGCGGGCGCAAGGCGAACGCGCAGACCACGAGTGTCCTGGCGCAGGTGCCAGGGGCGGCGGCTGCAACTCCGCAGCGTCCGCTCGGGAGGAGAGTTCGCGGCTGATCTCCGGATGCCTTGCAGATGCAAAATGTGTCTCTGGCCAGCAGGAGGAAGGAAGAGGAAGTGAGAGCAGCGGCAGCCGGCGGTGCAGCAGCCGGCCGACCCAGAGTGTAAGTGCGTGTGCTGGGGCGAGCGGGAGCGGGCGAGGATGGGCACAGGATAGAGGTAGAGCCACCCACGCCGCCGCGGCCCCACGCTGGGCGACAGAGCCTCCAGTTCCCCTTCAATGGTGGCAGGTCGCCGCAGCTCTGATCGCCGGGAACCCTTGCCGCTGCTGTCCTGCGACCCCAAGCAGGTTCGTAAAGTTTCCTGGGCTGGCGCCGCGCCCCGACTTCCTGACCTCGGCGCGGCAGGGGAGGGGGCCGGGACTGGGGCCGGGAGGAGCCGTACTGCTCCGGGGGACTCCGGGAGCCGCGGAGACACTTTTGTTTCCTCCCTGGGGGCGCCGCGGCTCCGGCGGGGGTGGCCGCCGCGCTCGGCAGGGTGAAAGCTGTGGGCGCGTCGGGGCGCTCTGCAATTGGGGAAGTCTGAGCTCGGGGGATGGCGGGAGTGGGAGTGGGAGCGGAGGGAGGGGGCGCTGGAGGTGCAGCGCCCGGGGATGAAGCGCAGGGCCCGGGGCCCGGGGCCCGGGAGCCCGCCGAGACGTTTCGACCAGGGTCTGCGGGAGGGGGGCGCCGGAGGGTTGCGACGCTGGCGCGAGGTTGTTGGGGAAGGGGGATGTGGGGCTGGGACCTTGGAGTCAAGATTCCTATAGAGCCAGAGAAGCGGCTGGCGGCTCGGACTCTGCGTCTTCTCCTGCACTCAGGGATGGGAGGGAATCCCCCGGCGAGTGCGCTCGTGGGAGGAGGCGGTGATGGGCCAGAGGGATGGGGGCCAGGAGGGCCGGAGAGGGCGGTCTGGGCAGCCGGGAGCCCCGGAGGCTCTGGTTGTAAATACTCTCCTCCCAGGGACACACCGGGGTCTCCGCCGAGACCGGGAGAGGCGGCGGGGGGTTTTGTGGAGCTTCGTGGAAATCTCAGCTTCGGAGAGGGGATGCACCGGGCGCGCCTTCAGAGAAGGGGGCGGCGGCATGCCGGGGGCCCGGGAATCGGAGCGGAGAGTGGCAACCGCGATCGCCGGAGTCTCTTTGAGGAAGAGGAAATACAGAACTCAGCTGTCCCGGGGGTGCGCGCGTGTGTTTGGGATTGGGAAGTCGGTGCTGTGCCGCGAGCGCGCGCGAGGTGGCGTGTGTGTGTGTGTGTGTGTGTGTGTGTGTGTGTGTGTGTGTATGTGTGTGCGCGCGCGCGTGTGTGTGCGCGCGTATGTATGTGTGTGTGGTGTGTCATCGGTGTGTGTAAGTGTGTGTGTGTGGGGGGGGTGGGTGTTGTCGGTGTGGGGGGGTGTTGTCGGTGTGTGTGTGTAAGTGTTACCGCACAGCCAGGAACTACCCGCCCAGTGACCCTCTCCAGCCTAGGGGGCGATTTGAAGTTGGAGGCGGGACGGGACCTGCCTTGACCCAAAGGACCAGACTCAGGCTTGGTCCCAGGTAGTGACCCAGCTCTGAGAGCCCCTGGACGGCCCCCGAGACCCAGTGAACGTATTTGGGATGCCCCTCGCGCTGGATCATGGGCTTCCCAGCTGCGTTGGCCGTGAATGATTCGGGGCTAATTCATTATGGTTAAGATTTTAGATAACCTAAGGCAGGGGATGGGGCCTCCAGAGGCGGAGGCTCCCTGTTGGGCGCGGCCGGTGCCTTGGGGATGAGGCTATGGAAGAATATCTGAGTGTTTCTTTTTTGCTTCTATAAAGGTAATTAATGACCTGTATTTACATACCAAAACCCTGCGACCAATTTTGGGACATAGAGGGATATAATCCTTCTCAGAATCACTTTGAGATTGCAAAGACTGGCAGCAGCTGTTATTGTTGTCTCCTCTGGCCCCATATTATCTCTGGGTTCTCAGGTTCTCCTCTGGGTTCTCACATTATCTCACCTCCATGCCTACTTTCCAAGGTTGTTTCAAGGATTATTGTCCCCCGATTTATAGATCTGGGGGAAAATAATGGCAAGTTAGGAGGCCAGATCCCCTGCAGACACATCGTATACTTTTAATTTTTCTTATAGCTGACCTTTTGAAGCTTTACTCTTTACTGTTGTACATTTCCTATCTCTGGAAGGCTGTGGTTAAATGTGGATGCTGCCTTTTTTCTACTCTGTTTTGTTTGTTTGTTTTTATTAGGTTGGTAAATTGTGAGGAAATGACCTGGACTGCTGTGACTCTTGGGGAGGGGTTGTGTCAGGAGGGTACTGAACTGGAGAACAAGAAGTATGGTAGGTATCAGGGAGGGGCAGGCTGGGAGGCAGACCCGGCTGGGAGGCAGACCCGGATGGGAGTCTGGGGAAACTCAGGGCCTGGAGCAGTCATTGGGCAAGAAGATGGGCAGTTCTAGTGATGGCCATGCTTACTGTCCTTGGTAACTGCAGGCACCCTCACCGTCTCACATTCTTCTTTTTCACTGAGTTCTCTCCCTAGGGCCTTTGCCCATGAAATTACAGGAGGAGCTTTTCTCCCACATGTCCAGATGACTGACTTCCCCTGCTTCCTTCAGGTGTCTGCCCAGCTGTCAGCTTATAGGGGGCCTTCCCTGGCTACCCCATATAAAATAGCAGCCAGACATTCCCTGGGCCTCTTATGTTACTCAGTTTTTTGTCTTAGTACCTTTTACTCCCTGGCATTATACAGTCATTTGTGTATTTGCGTATTGTCTCTCTCCCTGTTAGAGCAGAAGTTCAATGAGGGTAGTGATTACCTTGTCTTGTTTACAGCTCCAGAACTTAGATGGATTCTTAGCATGACTTCAGTGCTCAATAAGTGTTTGTAGACTGACTAAAGGAGAGGTGGCTATATTGGGAGAGATCCACCAGGGAAATATACCAGGAAAATGTTGCAGCATTAGTGCAAGTGAGAAGCCCAGGTAATGGGCTTTTGTTTTTTCCCCCGTCCTTTCCCCCATGCCAAGCCACTCTTCTTTTAGACCCTGTTCTGCCTCAAGTAGACTCCTCCCCTTTTCAGCCTGAAGAAAGGAACAGAGGGGTGATTCCTTGAGAGATTACACAACCAGTGCACTTAATAACACATAACCAGCTGGGCGTGGTGGCTCACGCCTGTAATCCCAGCACTTTGGGAGGCCGAGGCGGGTGGATTGAGATTAAGACCATCCTGGCTAACACGGTGAAACCCCGTCTCTACTAAGCAAAATACAAAAAATTAGCCGCGCCTGGTGTCGGGTGCCTGTAGTCCCAGCTACTCGGGAGGCTGAGGCAGGAGAATGGTGTGAACCCTGGAGGCGGAGCTTGCAGTGAGCCCAGATCTTGCCACTGCACTCCAGCCTGGGCGACAGAGCAAGACTCTGTCTCAAAAAAAAAAAAAAAAAAAAAACACAAAAACAAAAACAAACAAAACAAAAAAACCCCACATAACCATTCCAGATCTGGTGTTTCATCACTCTCCTTGGAGAAGGTCTTTTAAAGAAGTCTGTGTTGCTTTCGCCTAGGAAGAAGGGCATTATTGTAAGGGGATTGAAGTCAGAGGCATCTACTGTATCCCATTCTGCTCTCCTAGGATATGGAAGTGAAGACAGGAGGCTGTAAGGGAGACTGTGTGGCAGATGCAGGGGAGATGAGAAATGCCTAGGAGAAGAAAAATGAAAGTGAGAAAACATGAAGGTCTTCTGCAGGTGCAGCTAAGTCTTGAACATTTACTAAATTACTGTATTGAAAAGAAGGTAATACTTGAGTGTTTCAAAGTAATTTACCCCCTTTGGGTGTTTGGTGTGAGTGGGTGGGGAGGATGGGGAAAGGGCTTTGAAGTCTTTGCCAGAGGATGTGGCTGGGGGTGAGGCAAGGAGCTCACCTGATCACACACTTTGCTTACTTCATCATCTTGCCTCATGCTCAAGGGTTAAAGGTGATCGTTCCTATGGAGGTAACATTTCCCTTATAGATCTAAGACAGTGGATACCATTAAGGTTTGTAGCTCAAGCTGGTAAACGCTTTTTGGTGCCTGAAACCATCCAAGTAGATAATTTGGTTTATAAGACATTCTACTGAATTTGGAAAATGTGGTGGATTAATAAACCTTCTCTGCATCACAAAGCCTGGAGTGTTTGCTACTAATTGTGCAACTCTAGTTCTGGTTCCTTCTAATCAAACAGAGAAGTATTTTTTAAGCTTAGGGTTGTAACCCATGAGTGGATCATGGTATCACTTTAGTAGGCCAAGACCAGCAGTTTAAAACATGAAAGAGAAAAGTGGTGTGGAAAACAGAATTTCATAAAACAGACACCCAGTCTTCATGTCAAAGTATTGCTCAATCTGGGTAACGATTTTTAAAGTCTGTTTCAATAATTCTGGGGAAAACTACATCTTTAACTAACTTGCCAGGGATTCTGATGAAGATGTTCTAGAGGGCTATCCTTTTAAGAAATACTTAGCGATCTCCTATTAACAAAATACTGTTGGTTTAATCCCCCTGCAAGAGATGCTATTTCCAAATGTTGAACCAGATGCAGTTCTGTCAGCTGTTGACTTAACTTTTAAAAATGCTACTATTTGTAGAACTTGCCAGTGTGCTAGGCCCTGATGCTGCCATCTTGGAGGAACTAGAAACTCAAGTGACATGCTTTTCACTTTTGTGATGCAGAGAGGCAGTAGCTCCCTTTGCAATAACTCTTTAACCTTGCTTAGAATAAAATCGACAGGATATCCCCTTTTCTCACCAAGTTTTAGGTTAGAACTTTTGAGGTCTTTGGAAATTTACTCTGCTCAACTTCTTTCACATTTTACATTTAGTGTTCCCCATATGAATGATTCTAATTACGAAGACAGTTGTAATCTCTTCTGGTGGCAGCCACACTGCTGGGATGCATGATTAGATGAAGCATTTTAGCTGACCTGGGCTTGGATTGGCTGTTGAAAGAAGAAAGTCAAAGGCTGACAACTCAGCTTGGGCAACAGAGCAAGACCACATCTCTCAGAAAGTTAAAAAATTAGCTGAGTACGATGGCATGCACCTGTAGTCCCAGCTACTTGATAGGCTGAGGCAAGAGAGTGGCTTGAGTCCAGGAGTCTGAGGCTGCAGTGAGCTGTGATCGCACCACAGTGCTCCAGGTTGGGTGACAAAGAGTTAAGAGGTGGGTAAGCCCATGTCTTAAAAATAAAAAAAGTCTGAGAACTTCTTCACTGCCCACAATAAAAGGATCATGAAGGACAGTCATTCCACAGGGTGTGGCTCTCAGGACCATGTGTGTGGCCACGAAAGCCTTCCAGTATGCCAGCACAGCGTTTTTAGGTTCAGGAAAGCCAGCCTGTATGTACAGTGCACACACTGGTTGCAATGCTCAGTTCCCTGGATAATTTGGGTTTTCTGAGTGTTAACAATTGGAACTTATCCATATTAGCCAGAACTAAAGCCTGCAAAGCCATATCGGGATTCCTGATTACATTAACTACTTGTGTATTAGTGCTATGTTTTCTAACCTGTTGCAATATAAGTGCAGGTATGGTATGAGCAGAATTTGGTCACTGGCCTGAGGTGGGATGAACAGTTAAGTATCAGATAGGACTATGTGTGGGAGAAGAAATGCTAGCTCATCAAACAGAATTAACTACAGTAACAAACTGGCATAGTGCTGAGTCGAGAAATTAGTCACATGTATAAATAGAAGGAGATGATTCTCAGTGTTCCAGGCCCCCACAAACACTGATTTCCAGAATCTGAACAGATTTATTATTGGAACTTCAATTTTAGGAATTGAGGCTACAGTTTTGACTGCTTTAGTTCTAACAGTTAAGGTAGGAAACAAAACTTTCATCAGTAGAAAACACTGGAAAGGCACAACTTGCTAGACTATAGGACTGCGATGTGTTCAGTGGGTTGTACTCTGCATAAGGAACGGTGGTTTAAGGGAATGATAATCAGGTAAGCCCTATAAAGCATTCCCTTGGTGGAGTTGGAGTCACAGGATCAATGCGACATGTTTCTCTGTGCCCTGACATACCCTTCCTCTGGGGATGCTGTTTTGGAAATGATGGGGAACAATCAGAATAGTATTGTTATCCCATTTTACAGATGTGGCTTGGAAGAATGAAATGTCACAAGGATACTTAGAGAGTGCATCTGAGCCTTAAACCCATTTTTTCTGACTCATTTTACTGTGTTGTTTCTTTCTGCTGCACCGTGATGTCTGCGCTAGTTAGTTCCTTCTTTTGTTGGTTCCCTGGACTTGCCAGCCTCTGAGGCCGGGATCCCATGTGGAGCTATGCTTCAGTGGCATCCTGAGAGGCTCTTCACTCCTGTATATCCTGCACACGGATGTGCCCTGGGTTGCCATGGTATCCAGGGATGTCTCTGCTGCCACTGAGTCCTAGTTCTTCAGAGTCAATCCCTCTCTTTGGGTATCTCATTCCAAAGTTGACCTTAATTTTGAGAGTCAATGGATTCTTCTCTCAGGGACAGTATGCCCATCAACCGACATCATGATATTGAAGCGTATGAGCCAGAAGGCAATTTATTAATAAAAAATGAGAACAGTATTTGCCAAGAAGAATGGGCATCTATTCTTCAGCCAACATTATTCCTCTCTGGATGAGTCATGGTGAAGGCAAAAGCATGGAACCACCTGGGAAGGAACCAATTGGAAGAGAAATATACTTGACAGTGTTTTCTAGCTTATCATAACTTTTGCTAATTCTCTTGTTGATGGATTCATACTAACTAAGGAAACCAGAGACTGGAGTCCTTTGACTGGGATGGTTTCTCCTTTGGGCGAGGCTGAGGCTACTTGTACAGTTCTTTTTCTACTTGTAGGCTGTTGGCCATTTTACTAACCCATTATTTCAGGCAGTGTCAGCCTCAGTGCTGTTGACATTGCGGGCTGGATGATCCCTTGTTGTAAGGGCTGTCCTGTGTACTGTTGAATGTTTACTGTCTTCCCTGGTTGCTGTTCACTAATGCTAGTAGCATTACTCATTTGTGACAACCCCAGATGTCTCCAGGTATTGCAGATTGTCCTATCAACTCTCCTGTCCCCAGGCTGAGAACCGCTGGTTTGTCTTCCTGAGTTAGTGAGACCAGTTGTGTGTTATCAGATAGTCCAGACTTTCAACAGCAGTTATAAGTGCCCTGCTTTTCTACTTACTGGCTATTCCTTAGAGTCTAAGGTGGTGTATTAACAAATGAGAGGGCTCACTCTTTATGTTCATTTCTTTCCTCCAGCTCTCCAAGTTTCCTTTCTAGCTCTCTTCCCTCCTATATTGCAATTGTTTCTCTAATCCAAATGTTTTTCAAGTTTCGTTTGCATGTATGTTTCTTCCTAGTACCTGTGACTGAAAAACACTGTAACTAGTGAGTTTTTGTCTCAGTTTCTTAACAAGGTTTTGAATTCTGACCACTGGTTACTGTTTTGACTTTACATAATGGCAGTAAGATAAATGAAATGAGGAAGGTGGGTAGCAAAGCTCAGCTTGGCTTGTTCAGAGGCCTTTGTCACAAGACAAAGGAAATGTCTGTGTGGGAATGAGTTAAGTGAGTTCAGTGCCTCCTCCTTTGCTTGTCAAATCCACCTTGACTAGTTGGATAGTAACAGATATTGATATTCCATTAGTGTGACCAGGACATTGCAGCAGGTCAGGGAGAAGCCTTCAAGGTACTGCTTTATGCGAAGTCCTTTCCCACTTTGTCCATTAGATTTCTGTCCTAATCTTGCCACGTTAATTTTCTTATGTAATTATCTGTCAGCCTTTTATTTACCTTCTCTGCTTGGCTGCTATCGTAGTCCAGAATACCATCGAGTGGCTTAAGTGCCATAGAAATATTGCTGGGTTATAGACTAGCTATGACTCCCCAAGGCATCTGCCGTCTTACAAGTCACCAGCCCTATAGCAACCCTCCACCCTTCCTTCCGCCCTTTGTGCCTTTTTTTTTTTTTTTTCCAGTTCAGAATTGCACTTAGAGCACAAGAGTTTTGTGCTGTGGGGTTCAGTGGCAGAGCTAGATGAGCTGTATTTTCCAGGCTGCTACACACAATTACCCTTAATTTTGAAGAGTAACCCATTTCAAAATAATTTTTTTTCTGTTTTTGGCCTCTTTAGCCCAAATGCATAACCACAGCTGACTTTACCCTTGGCCCTCAGAAAGCATGTGGCTTGGGAGGTAGAGCTAGTGGAGGAGTTTGGTCAGATTGCTCATTTTTGGTCAAGTGAGGAGTGAATTCCAATAACACTCAGTCAGGCTGGTTTTTACTTGACTCCTGTCCACCCTCCAACTCGCCCCACCGCACAGATTCCTATATATTTTTTTGAGATAGAGTCTCGCTCTGTCGCCTAGGCTGGAGTGCAGTGGTGCGATCTTAGCTTTCTGCAACCTCTGCCTCCTGAGTTCAAGCGATTTTCCTGCCTCAGCCTCCTGAGTAGCTGGGATTGCAGGTGCCCACCACCATGCCTGGCTAATTTTTGTATTTTTAATAGAGACAGGGTTTCACCATGTTGGTCAGTCTGGTCTCGATCTCCTGACCTCGTGATCCGCCCGCCTCTCCCTCCCAAAGTGCTGGGATTACAGGTGTGAGCTGCTGTGCCCAGCCTCTTTTTTTTTTTTTTTTTTTTTTTTTTGAGATAGAGTCTCCCTCTGTTGTCCAGGCTGGAGTGCAGTGGCATGGTCTCGGCTCACTGTAACCTCCACCTCCTGGGTTCAAGTGATTCTCCTGCCTCAGCCTCCTGAGTAGCTAGGACTACAGGTGCCTGCCACCACGCCCGGCTAATTTCTGTATTTTTAGTAGAGACGGCGTTTCACTATATTGGCCAGGCTGGTCTCAAACTCCTGACCTTGTGATTGGCCTGCCTTGGCCTCCCAAAGTGTTGTGATTACAGACGTGAGCCACTGTGCCTGCCCCCTAGATTTCTTTATAGTGGACCTGTGCCTCACTTATTCCAATTGTGGACCACTCTGGGAAGTGACCACTACTCAAAAATTTTGGTTTGGGGGAATGGGACTGATTATTTGATATATTAAATAATAAATGTGCTGTACATATGTGTGTGTGAGAGAGAAAGACACACACACACGCCACACATACACCCATGCAGCTCTCCTAATAATGAAAGACCTTTAGAAGCAAAGAAACGATTATATCAGCTGCTAAATCCTGTTTTCTCCAGTGCTATCACTTTTATAGTAAGTCAGCACAAATCACATGAAATTAAGCATTTTGTCAAGGAATGAATATGTTTCCATCATCTCTAGGCTTACTGCACTGCCAGGAAGCGACTTTGACTCATTAGAACTACTTTCTCAATTACTGTCCATTCTCCAGCTGAAGGTTTTTGAGAAACATTTGCTTGGGTTTTTATGAGAGAAGCACAGTAAAGCTTTATTTTTTAATTGTAATATATTTTAAAAACAGATGTTGGGCTTATCCTTGAAACGTATATAAATATTTTCAAGCCAAACTATTGCTGGGCTTATAGCCCTGATCATAATGCTTCATTCAGTCCTTCAGTCAGTCTACAGCCATTTTGCTTGCTACAGCCAATTTGTATGCTGTAGCCTGGGCACTCCATATGTGGAGAAGGGGTAGGGAGGGCTGTAACAGAGGCAGATCTGTTAAGAGACGGTCATAACAGTATGCTAAAGGTATGTTTACCGTGATTGCAGATCACAGAGGTAGGTGTTCACAAATGAAGTGACTTTTGAGAAAGATCTGGAAAGCTGAGTATTAAAAGAAAGAATATGATACGTCCAGGGAATATAGCAATCAGGGTGGTGGAGGACAGTCTGGAAGGGGCTTTACATCAGCAATCCCAGGAGCTGGGCATTTGGATTGAGCAGAAATGAAAGCCGAAGGGTTTTAGGCAAGGAAAAGATGCAGTGGGATTCCAGTGACAGCAACCTGGAGGATAGATTAGATGATACAGCTGGAGGGAGGGGCAGAGAAAAGATGGGAGCTCCTGCTAGGCCTGCCTAAGTAAATACATGGTCTTGGTCAGATGAATAAATAAACAAAGCAGTGTGCTTGCTGTGCCAATGAAACTTGGAGACAGGTTGCCCAGCCCCCACCTTCCAGCCTGAGCCCCTCAGCGGGTGCCAGCCAGAGTCTGAGCAGAGGGAAAGGAGGGCAGGCCTGCACACACCGTGTTTGCCTGTAGATACTGATGACAAAATTAAATGATTTGCTAACTGATTGGATTTGGGAAAAAGGAAAAGGAGTCTTTGTGGTTTAAAGCGACATAAGCACACACTTGTTTTTTTTTTTTTTTTTTTTTTTTTTTTTTTTTTTGAGACGGAGTCTCGCTCTGTCGCCCAGGCTGGAGTGCAGTGGCGCGATCTCGGCTCACTGCAAGCTCCGCCTCCCGGGTTCACGCCATTCTCCTGCCTCAGCCTCCCGAGTAGCTGGGACTACAGGCGCCCACAACCGCGCCCGGCTAATTTTTTGTATTTTTAGTAGAGACGGGGTTTCACCGTGGTCTCCATCTCCTGACCTTGTGATCCGCCCGCCTCGGCCTCCCAAAGTGCTGGGATTACAGGCGTGAGCCACCGCGCCAGGCCAAGCACACACTTGTTAATGGAGGGTTCAGATCTCCTGTTGAGTACACAGCTGGGTGACTTCAGGTAAGTTAGTGACCTTCCTTGGCCTCGTTTTCACATCTTTCAAATATAGGTAATGTAAGTCCCTACCTCTTCGAGTAGCTGAGATGATTAAATGCAATCATGATTGTAAAGTAGCGTACCCTAAAGGCATTGGGTTGGGTTTGCTATTATTATTGAGGTTATTATTACTGATTCAGTAGTTTCTAGTCAGGTTCTTTATTAAACTATCTTGCTAAAATCATATAAAAACATGCATTTTGTGTCTAATTTTCTTCAAGTGACCTAGGTAACTCCTCCTAAAGTCTTGACTAGAATTAGTTTGCTTAATATGTCTTTTCTTCAAGAAAACAAGAAGAAAGTTGGGGTTGGCAGGGAAAGAGGAGATGTTGGTCAAAGCCAGATAGACAGTTTCAGTTAGACAGGAGGAATAAGTTCTGGTGATTTTATTACACAACATGGTGGCAATAGTTAATAATTATATATTATATATTTCAAAACAGCTAAAAGAGGGGATTTTAAATGTTCCCACCACAAAGGAATGCTAAACATTTGAAGTGATAGATATGTTAATTTGCCTGATTTTATCATTCCTTAGGTATGCATGTATCAATACATCCAATCGTACCTCATACATATGAATGATTACTATTTGTTAAATAAAAATGAAACTTAAACCAGTACAGGAGAAGTACCAACTGTTAAAATACGGACTGGGATGAGTTATGATTGACTGTGAATTAAAATAACTGATGTAATGACTCAAGTTAGCAATTTAGGGTTCTCAAGCGAAAGCTCTTCTAAATAGATATATGTCCAGTTCAATTTGAGCTAACCTGAGATTTTACTGTTTTATTGTATTATTAATTTTTTTTTTTACTTTGAGGGGAGAGAATGGAGATGGCTCCACTGGAGCTCTTTCCCTTTTCTTGATTCCAGCTTTTGGGGCTGTTTGCATTTGTCCAAGTGTGCACAGGGGCCCTGGGAGAAACCCCATGTCACTGGAGTAACAGTGAAGGAGCAATTGGCAGGACTTTCATTCAGTTGAACTGGGTTTCATATGATTATGTTACGTGTAAAAGAGGGTCAATGGGTCCAATAGTGTTTTGGAAATGTCCCTTTTTGAATCATTAGGAACCTTCCACCAAGTAGGGGACTGCTGAAATGTTCATTGGCAGATGGGTGGTTGTAAAGTGTTACATTTTCTTCTTTAATCTGAGCCAGATGATCAAGCTGCCAACCAGATTAAAAATTATCCTGGGGATAAAAGTGGAAAAATAAAAGAAGAATGTCTGTAGTCCCAAGTGTATAGACCCAGTGTGGCCCCATTGTCCCAGCACATTCAATTACACCAGCTTTCACTTTCAAAGTGCCCTGGATCGGACAATTCATTTTATGGCCACCTAAGTAGAAGCCACCTGCTTCCATTTCCAATCATTCTCTCTGGCTATGGTCGGTTTGTTTGGGTGCTTTTTCCACTTACTGCTTCTTCAGGAAGGCAGCAACTAGCTTACAGGCACACCAGCTCATTAAGCAGTAGCTCATGTACCCATTAAACAGTCACTTAGTAACAGCTTTTAAGGAGTGGGTTGAAAAAGAGAGAAACCTTAATCTAGACACTAAAATGCCCTGGATAGAAGTAGGGGTGTCAGACAGCCATGTGCCAAACAGAAACTGCTTCTCCAAATTAGTGCTTTGAAAATGATGTCTTTTGGTCTCCACCTTGACTTCCATTACTATAGTCATGAAAATCACTTGTCTAATGACTGTATGTAAATCTTTATTGGACCTGACAAATACACAGTCTTCAGTGTGAAAAAATTCTGGTCACTTTCTTTTACCTAGGAGAGTGGTAAACATGGGTTATTCAGCAGCTAGAGTGTCCACTGTGTAGCAACGCCTCTTTTCTATATATCAGGATTGGTGTGTACCTTGAAATAGAATCCAGTGGTAAATACATGTTTAAAGACCCATAAGAAGACTTAGGTAACGAAATACGATCTACAGTAACTCACTGGAGAGTTATGTTCATACCAAAATATCTAGCAGCTTAAAAGTGATTTCAAACATGTACCCATTTTACAGATGAGGGAATTCAGGTGTCTGGGAAGCTGGCTGCCCAACTTCACATAGACTCAAAACCATATCCTCTTTTCTGCAGCATACCATATGGTACATACCCCTGCTGCCAAGTTTTCGTCACTTTTGCCTCGGTTGAACCTGTTACGCTGGATCATTATGTTGAGTTGAGCTACTTGGTGAAGGATGGTGAACAATTTGCTGCCTCAGGAGCACGTAAAAGAGCGCGATCGGGGCAGCAAAGCATTACCCCAGCTGTGGCTGACTGCCTGAGGGTGGTAGAGAGAAGAGCGCATAATAGAGATTCCTTTATATACCCAGTGAGACAACCTCCCACAGTCACAAGCGTTGTCATCTAATTATTGTCAACTGGTTTAGGGCCATGTTGAATCTTTTCAAATGTGTTGCTAACAATTCTAGCATGTGCAAGTGTGTAATGAAACAGTCTGAGACTCGGCGTCTGGACCTGGGAATGATAAGACGGGCAGATGAGGGTGTCTGAAAATACAAGAAGTTGTGAAAATTCTCGGATTTGTTTTTATCTCAACATATATCTTTAAGACAATTTTTCATGACTAGATCAAAGCAAGGCCCAAAGAAATGGCATAACAGTAGTTTTAATGTTGAGTTTCACCTTTTCGAAACCCAGAAGTTGTATTAGGAATAGTTTGGTCCATCCATTAGAAGTGATAAGTGCTTTGAAGAGTATTGGATCATATGCAGGGGGAGGGAAACCACCATAGGACTTTAATCCTTGGCTAGGGAGAGACTGCTGCCTTTACTTTTCAGGAAAGGGATCAGAGTATTTTAAATTCTTAATTGCTACTGTGTGCCTGAATTTGTTCCAGCATTTGATTCGGAAATAGTCTTTATTTTTCTCCTTTTGCTTTTTCAAGGCTAGTCAAGTGAAGCAGTGGTAGTGGAGAAGGAACAAAGAAATCCGTAACTGGTTATGATCAATTAGTTGTAAACACCTCGGCACTTGGACCAAACGGAAATATTCATTTGTTAATTCACAGGTATTTATTGAGCACCTGCTGTGTACCGTGTGGTGTACTAGGTGATACGTAAACAATGGTGAGCCTCCTTCCGAGAGAAAAGTAGGCCTGTTGTTGATTTCAACAACAGCTGGGCTGCTTACACACTAGAGGAGGAAGTATGCATTGATCAAAGGATCACACGAATAAGTGTGATGTTTGAACTCTGCTAAGGGCTGTTGAAGGGGGAAGTTACTGATGCCGGGGGAGCCTACAACAGGGAGATTAATGTAGTCAGGGAGGTCAGGGAGGAGGGTGAAAGAATGTTACTGGGTACAGACAACTAGCACGTGAAGGCTGTGTAAAAGGCTGACCTTGGATGTTGCAGGAACTGGGGAGCAGAGTGCCTGAGGCAGGGAGCACTCCAGCCGTGGATTAGACTGGAGAGGAGGGCTGATCGGGATCATGGGGCTGAGCTTTTATCAAAAGGGCAAAGGGAAGTCACTGAAGACTTTTACCCAAGGGAGTGACGTGATCAGATTTATGCTTTGAAAAGATCCTTCTGGCTTCAATGTGTAAATTTTACATCATTTAAAATTGGTCACAATATGACTGTACAATCACTCCTGTTAGAATCTAACCATTTCTAAAAGAATCAATTTAGCCACTAGTGTCTTCTTTAAATTTTAAACAGCAATTTAAAAGAGTGATTTAGCATGGGTAATGCAACCACTTAGGAATGATGAAGTACCTAGTTCTGTGGTTCTCAGACTTCAGAATGCTTAAGAATCACTGGGGACCCAGGAAACCACATTTTTAGCAGCCTCTCAGGTGATGCAAGTGCACGTGGTCCCAGACTTCACTTTTCTCTTCTTTCAAGAAGCGTCATCCTAGAAAGTGGTGAGTAAAAAGAAATTATAAACCTCAAGGTACCACCTAATCAGGCAGCTAGAAGAGGATGGAACCTCCTTAGAACCTCCTATTGCCCAGGTTTGAACCTGGATCTGTTCTCCCAATCCTGGGGGGATTTTCTTCCAGTGCACCTGAAATGGATTCTAAATCCTTTGAGTTACTTTTTTCATTTATTTTCTAATCCTTTCATATGCAGCTGTTTTCTCAGATCTGTGGCTCACTCTCTGTGTGTCTCTGATATTTTACTTTTCATCTTTGTCGCCGTTTAATAAAAATCTTGTTCCATAAGTCCCAGATGAGATTTGGGGGCAGGCAGGGGTTCTGAGGGGGTGGGTTAGCCTGGCCTGATGAGGAGGGGAGAGGAAAAGCCCCTCTGTAGGTGTTACTTATTTTGCCTCCTGCAGCAGGAGACAGGGCATGTATAGGGGAGAGACTAGTTCATGACTGCCAAAATAGGGAATTATTTTCAGAGACATAAAGACTCAGGGACACCAGAAGAATTCGCTTTTGGGGGGCTTTCCTTGAGGCACCCTGCTCTCTGGGTCTTCAAATACTGCCCGTCTTCAAATACTGCTCAGAAGCCATCAGTGGGGGATAAGGTGGGCTCATGATTCTTCCCTTGCAAGTGAGCATAAGACCCCAGAATTCCGAATCAGGTGAAATCAGGTTGAAATGAATATTAAGGGGAAACACCAAGCAAAAGAGAAGTCATGCCAGAGGTGTCCGGCAGTTTGGTGGGCTGGGAGAGAGAGGCCCCTGGCTTCCTTTGTGAGTGAAGTGCCTGGATCACATGATATGAGTGGATGGTCACCTCCTCTGGGAACCTTCCGTGACTTCTGGCATTTGCTCCTTGGACACATGAAGTGCTTCCCTGTGCTGGCATTGATTGTGCTGTTTCACACTCTGTTTCATGTCCTTCTCCCTGAGTAGCCTGGAGGGCTCATGGCAGGTGTTCCCAGGCTGAGCCCATAAGAAGTACTCAGTAAATGTCTGTAGACAGAAGCACTATTTTTCATGCATGTGAGCGCTGCGTCCTTTTCACAGTCCTTTAAAATGGTTTCTTCGTCTTTGAGTAAGGGCCCTGGGGATACTCTATTTAGGGATGTCTGGCATGTAACTCTCGCTGTCCCCAATTTTGCTGAAGACCCAAGGTCACTGATAGAGGAGCCTCTGGGTGTTGGAGAGGCACACGGCCGTGCAATGCCCTAACCCTAGGAGGCAACAGTTACTGCCTTAGTGTCATTCCACTGTGCCCAAATCCACTCTAGATAAAATGAACATTACAGAAGAAGAAACCAACATTTTGTCATTGCATTACTCTCTGCAGAAGTATTCTTACTTGCTTGTCTACTTATAATTCTCTCCTAGTCACCCAAGAGCCTACAGGGCATAGACATTTGAAGACCATAACTGGAAAGAACATAGCAAAGATTTCTTGGCTTTTCATCCTTTCATCCACGGTTCGGCCAGTGTTGAATTTGAAGCGTCTGTTTCTTCCTTCCTCCCTCCCCAGTGCTTGTGGGTGACTAGGCATCTGTGATACACATTGGGGGCTGGGATTTTTACCACATGTGTGGTTACCCACATTTCATTTATTACATTCTGAGAGCACCGTGGCCTTGATAATTTACGTTTCTAGGCTATAATTGCATATTATTTTTCTAGCAGCTATCAGGGGTTTCAGCTAGCAATGGAAACTTGATAGTGTCTTGGCTCTTCATTGCTGGAACAATTTATCCTGATGTTCAAGTGCAGAGCTGAGCCCATTTCTTATAAGCCAAGTAGCACACACATGGTAAACCCCCAACTTAAGTGTTCTCAGTTCACTCTGGAAATGGAGCATATTCAGGCCTTTGGAGCCGCATTCTCAGACCTTTTACTTCCCCTTTCTCCTTCAGTACAATAACCAAACAACTCCTTGCTTCCCCAGTGTGGAGAACCTGGCAGTTGCTAAGCATGCCTATTCCAATTATGCATTCCAGAACTTAAGAAATGACCATAGGATGAGATGTGGGACCCACTGGGTCCACTGTGAGGTGGACCTGAACTAAAACTTCATAGATCAAGCCAGATGCGGTGGCTCACACCTGTAATCCCAACACTTTGGGAGGCCGAGGTGGGCAAATCACCTGAAGTCATGAGTTCGAGACCAGCCTGACCAACGTGGAGAAATCCCATCTCTACGAAAAATACAAAACTATCCAGGCGTGGTGGCGTATGCCTGTAATCCCAGATACTCGGGAGGCTGAGGTAGGAGAATCGCTTGAACCTGGGAGGCGGAGGCTGTGGTAAGCCGAGATTGCACCATTGCACCCCAGCCTGGGCAACAAGAGTGAAACTCCGTGTCAAAAACACCAAAAAACAAAAAACAAACAAAAAAACAAACGAAGAAACTTCGTAGATCACCTGGCCCCCATAAGTTCCTACTAACTGAGGCCACAGTGATGTTTTGAGTGTTCTGGAATCAGTGTTCATTCAGAGCCATTGTCCATTAGTTCCTAAAACGTCTGATTTTTCCTTTTTCCCCAATGCGCAGTTACCCTGGTAAAAGGTTGTACGTAGGTCTTCTTGGGGAAGGCTGGGAGAAAGATTAACGAATACACTTTTGGCAGTGTACCAGGGCCCTATTTCAAAGGGACCCAGCCTTCCTTTCATTCTAGTTGAGCCCGTGGAAACTCACTGTAAACTGACTCTCACGTCTGAGGATTGGTTGAGGGACCATGACTGTTTTCATGATTCAGATTAGACTTTTGTTCACTTGACCTAGGACTTTTCCACTTATACACATCAAGTAGAAATTTAGTAGGCTTCTCATCTATTCCCACTTTTTGAAATACTATGATCATCCAGCCAACAGTATAGCCCTGTGCAAGTTAGACTATTCTTTTTTTAATTATTTATCATTATTATTTTTTAGGGACATGGTCTTGCTCTGTCACCCAGGCTGGAGTACAGTGGCATAGTCATAACTCACTGCAGCCTTGAACTCCTGGGCTCAGGCCATCCTCTCACCTCAGCCTCCTGAGTAACTAGGATTATAGACGCGCACCACCATGCCCGGCTACTCTTTTTATTTTCTGAAGAGGTGAGGTCTTGCTGTGTTGCCCATGATGGTCTTAAACTCCTGGCCTCAAGTTAGCCTCCTGCTTTGGCCCTCCCAAAGCACTGGAATTACTGGAATGAGCCACTGCACCTGGCCAAGGTACACTATTCTGATGGCCATGTTGACCTTGCTGTCCATTAAGATAACTATGCCACACTAGAAAGTGCTCAGTTAGGCTCTGCGCCTGTTCCGAGGCTTGCTCCCATTTGTTCCCTTAGAGACTTCCCTGAGCTGCCTTGTGGGATCCAGACCCACACAGATCCAGGTTGAGATTAATCACCACTCACTTGCTCTGTGACTTGGGGGAAATTTATTAAGTTCTCGTAGCTTCTGTTTCCTCTTGTATAGATGGAAATGATGCCAGTGTGTGGTTGTCAAGATAAAGTGAAAAAATATAATCAACGAACAGCAGAGTTCTTTGGCCTCGGCCGGCACACAGTAGATGTGAGAGGATGTAGGAGTTTTGAACCTCTGCTCCAAAATTCTGTGGCCAGAGGCTGTTGCTGGTTGAAAGGGATGGAATTAGGAGTCAGCGGTGAGCTCACAGAGCACACTGTTCCTGTCTGGCTTCTTGTGCCCTTCAAGTTTGCTGACAATCTGAAACAGATGCTTGATTTCAGCTTTTGTAGAAAAAAAATGTCATTTCATTTAAACAAGTTGTGTCTGAAAAAAAATGTCACAGCCTTTTCTGTCCTTTGCATTAAGACTTAAATTTCAAGTTTGCTGTGTTTTTCAGTACCGCAGTTTGATTTCTGGATTTTGGTTTTTTTGTCTGTTCAGAGAAAATAAAGTCTGTCTGGGAGAGGCGACCTTTTTTATACTTCCCATCGCCTCTGAGGAGTGCCTTTTCTGAGTCCTATTTGTGGACTTCATTCATTAACTCATTCTTTGAGCACTTGAGGCCAGGAAATGATGATACATGTGGAGTGCCTTTGCCCTCTGCAGGGGAAGATGAGGTTGCAGTGGGCACAGCTGTAATGCGTGGCTGATGCTCTCATGCAGGCAGAAACCAGGTGGGGATGGCAGAAGAGCCCTGTGTCCTGTTGGCCAAAGACGTGCTTCATGGAAGATGATGTTCCTGGTGGAGCTCTTTGGGGACTGGTGGTCCAGACATTGAATTTGGAATCAAGAGGCCAGGGCCCTATTCTTGGGACTGACCCTGACTATCATCTGTGCTCTCCTTCAATGCCAAATTTTTCTCAGCTATTTATAAATGTGGAGGGAGGATGCTAGATGTGATTGATGGATCCCAAACACAAATCTGTAGGTCAGTCAGCTGCATTCAGAATCATCTCAGCAGCTTGCAAAAACTAGAATCTAGGATCTCATCACCAGAAATTCTGATTCTGGAGTAATTTCCTAAAATCTCTATTTATACAAAGACTCTCTGCACCAGGTAATTGTAGTCTGAAGCCCCCTTAGGGATGCCCTGAATGTCTTCTATGTGCCTCTTCCCTCTAGTTCATTCCTCATCCTTCACATCCTAATGCCATCTTAAATGTCTCTCTCAGAAAACCTTCTTGGCTTCTAACTGAGCAGCCCTCCATAGGGGATTATTAGTTCATGCCTCTGTGCAAGAAAGAAAAACAAAAACAAAACGCATCAGTTCATTCACTTCTCCCATCTCCCCTGCTGGCCTGAGAGCACCTGAACATAGTGATGGTACCGTAGCCAGTCATCTGTGCATCGTCTGTGCTCTGCCCACTGCCTGGCATGTAGAATATGCCCAGGAGGGGATTTTCAGAGCTGACCAGATGGGAGAATGGTAAAACTGAAGATCAGCCCTTTTTCCCTGCCTGTTAGCACCTCTAGGAAAGATTTAAGAGATGTTTCAAACAAATCACTCCAACGTATTTGGGATTGCTCATTGTGATGCCTGATCTGTGCCAGCCTCTTCCTACCACATCTATGACTGTTACAGAGGTAACTATTCCATCTCTTAATTTGCAGCACCCAGAATGGATGTGGAATCACTGAAGGAGGTAAGCAGGGAAGAAGACAAGTTGGATCCTGACAGTTTAAACCCAGGTGTTTTGCAAATCCTTCCAAAATATCACTTGGCTTTTCCTCTCTATACCTCCTCCCTTGCCCAGTTGGAAAAAAACAAACAAAAAAAAAACCCCAAAAAAACAAAACCAACCTGCAGTACGTGTGCCCACATCCTCCTCTGGATGAAATAGAGTTGCACAGAGAAAAGGAAAGTTGATTTCCTAGTTATTCTCCCACACACAGAGTTCTGGGTGGCACCATCCCACACTATTTGCATCACTGAGCTACACACTCTGCCAAGACTGCATCTTAAATTTAAACACATTTTGATGAAAATAGAGAAAGGCTGAGGAAGAAAGGTTAACACTTCCCCATAAGAGGTGCGTAAGCACTATACATCGTATGTTTTTCTTCTGGCTCTTGGATTAAGGACAGAATGTTAATTAAAAAGTGAAAAGCTGATCTTCTGAGCAGCAATTAATTTCAGGATTGCTCTTTCATCTGTTGGGTCTTTGCATTTCTGAAGGTGTGGTGGAAAATATTTCCTAGGGGTCTTTCTAATACACATTTTCATTTGATTGTTCTGATCTTTAGGCTACATGTTGACTTAAAAAAAAGCCAATATTACAAAAAGAAATGTCATCTCAAGGTTCTGGATTCTGATTGTCGCTCTGGTGACACAGATGAGATTGGCTCCAGGCATGTACACATTGGTTAGCTGGTTCTGCTCAATCCCTGTCAGGAGTCAAATGTTCCATTTCGTCAAGACTGCTAAGCAGCAACATAAACTGGATTCATTAGCTCGAGTTCTGAAAGCTCCTCTTAAAAGCTATTTTTGTATTCGTATTACTTTAATATTTAGGGACAGGCTGCATCATTTTCTAGGTGCCAAAAGTGATCACTCAGTTTTTTTTTTATTAGGTACTATTTTAGATTCAAAAATATTTTATTTTTTATGGACTGTCTTGTGCCTTTGACCTAGCTCTCTTTTCCCTGGGATGTGTGTCCTGAGAGGATAAGGTTTATGATATTAATAATACCTGCATTATTAATTCCTTTCAAATGAAACCAACTGTCTCTGTTCCACTCCAACATGTGTGCATGCACACACACACACACACACACACACACCCCAAGCATACATCCTTCATGTAGATAAAAAGATAAAATGCCTTTGGGGTATCTATGGGGATAACTTATTTTTCTCCCCTATTGATCAGAATGCATGGAGGCCTGGGAAACTCTGCTGGAGCACCTAAAGCCTCCAAGCTGGGAGACTTGAGCACTATTGTCTTTATTGCTTCTTTTAGCAGGATTTTCCTGGGGATGGTGAATGTGCCATAAAGCGGGGCCCACAGGCCTTGCAGAAATGGAGGAGCATGCCATTCACAGAAGAAATGAGCTGTCAGCTCCCTTCTCCTCTTACTATAATTTGCTACAGCCTAGAAATGAATAAGTGACAGCTATTAAAAGGGCTTAGGAATAATTGCAGTTAAAAGCAAAAATCACGATATTATCCATTGCCACTTATGCTCACTTTTACTTTTGAAAAGGCTTAATGTTTGGGAATCCATAAAATGTTTGCAGAATATCATCCTGAGTCATTTTGTTTATGACTAATCTAAAATATTTTTATAGGTTTTCAGCCATCCAATAGTGGTGTTGGTTTTGGTGGCCTCCGAAGGATGGTGATATTCCCATTGGAGTGATCTGTGACACGTTTCGGTGTTGGTCACTGCTGACCCAGACTGAGGTGACAGGATTCTTCCATGCAGAACTGCAAGAGTTCTACAGCAGGTGTTTTTCCTGGAGGGAGAGCAATGACTTTTTGTGAATTTTAGTTTTAGAATTTGAAAAAGTCTTCGCCTGAAACATATCTTTAAAAACGTCTCCTCATATCTCAGCTAATGTAGCACATCACAGAGATGTCACTGTATTCTGGAAGTTGATGTCATTCTTTGGAAAGCCATCGAGTCATCTCCACACCTTCTGTGATCTCTGATGTTCAGATATTTAGTTTAGCAACTAAATTTGAATCTAGTTTCTAAAGAAGACCCCCAGGCCGGGCACGGTGGCTCAAGCCTGTAATCCCAGCACTTTGGGAGGCCGAGACGGGCGGATCACGAGGTCAGGAGATCGAGACCATCCTGGGTAACACGGTGAAACCCCGTCTCTACTAAAAAATACAAAAAAAAAAAACTAGCCGGGCGAGGTGGCGGGCGCCTGTAGTTCCGGCTACTCGGGAGGCTGAGGCAGGAGAATGGCGGGAACCCGGGAGGCGGAGCTTGCAGTGAGCTGAGATCCGGCCACAGCACTCCAGCCTGGGTGACAGAGCGAGACTCCGTCTCAAAAAAAAAAAAAAAGAAGACCCCCTTGTGCTCTGAACTACTGGATTGCCTTAGGAGGCTCAGGTTAGTGTTTGCGAAGGTTAGTTTGTGATTTTTTTTTTCAGGAAAAAAAGATGTAGAATCTTTTTAGCAGAAGGATCTTGGATAAAAATCCTGAGTAAATGTTTCTCGGTGTATGGCAATGAAAATGAGTTAGGTATAATGCTGGCTTTTAAGAAGTATTTAAATAGTTTTTTATTCATCTTCATATGTCTTGGAAAAAGAATAACAAGTACATCAAACCTGTGATTTCCTAGATTTCCTTGTTTAGGATGAGACTAACATGCAATAATTGTAAGAGAAATACTGAGTAAAATAGGGCTGGGAAATGGTCTTTGAAGAACTAGAGTTTGGGAAACACTGATGTAAACCAAAACCTGGATTTTGTCTGTGCCACTTCTGAGGCAAGACAAGGACTGACTTGCCAAAGTTTACCTGTTGGTGACCTTGAAACTGGAATCCAGATGAAATGCTGGTATGTTTGTGAATAATAACAAGGAGAGCTGACTTTTCAGAGCGTCTCCTGTGAATAGTACCAAGTGATTTATATATGCTATCTCATTTAGTTCTCACTACAGGCCTTTTTTGAATTAATTGCTACTAGTATTTTATTTTATAGCCAACAAGATGGGTGTGGTGGCTCACGCCTGTAACCCAGCACTTTGAGAGGCCAAGGAGGGCGGATTGCCTGAGGTCAGGAGTTTGAGACCAGCCTGGCCAACATGATGAAACCCTGTCTCGTCTAAAACTAAAAAAATTAGCTGGGCTTGGTGGCGGACACCAGTAATCCCAGCTACTTCAGAGGCTGAGATAGGAGAATCACTTGAGCCCCGGAAGCAGAGGTTGCAGTGACCCAAGATTGTGCCACTGTACTCCAACCTGGGTGACAGAATAAGACTCCATCTCAGCAAAAAAAAAAAAAAAAAAAAAAAAGAGAGAGAGAGAGAAGACAACTCTAAGTTCAGAGAGGTTGAGTAACTTGCCCAGGGCCATAGAGCCAGAAAGAGCTGAGGTGAAGGAGGGACCACACCTCTGTCCATCTCAGCTCCCTGAGAATAGTTCACATCAAAGAAAATGTTGAAGAATGGATCCTTTTGTTGGTGCTAAACTGCTAGACATGAGGGTCCAGAGCCTTGTTCTGGAGACTTGCAAATGATGATTTTTATAGCCTCATTGGAGAGGGGGACTCTGCCTAGAACATCCCCTGAGAAGTTCTCAGTATATCAGCATATTACAGATGGAGAAGACTCAGTTAGAAATCAGCTTTCTTCTGTAATATTGATGATTTTCAAAATCACTTAGCCACAGGTTCCCTTTTTCTCCAATAAAACCTATTACATTTTGCAGAACCAGTACTCTGTGGAGCACCTATTTGGGGAAGCTAACGTTTTAAACTCATTTTGCACATGGGAAATCTGAGGTTTGGGATTACTTGGCCAAAGCCAAAACTAGCTGTTGGCAGAGCTTATGTCATTAATTAATTTATTCATTCAACAGATAGACATGCAGTGCCTCCCATGTGCCAAGCATGCTGGGAATTGGTGGTATAGCATTGAACCAGTAGACAAGACACAGATAATAGGAGCCACATGTAAATAGTTTTGGATAACAATCATGATGGACTGAATGTTTGTGCCCACACCCCCACCCCTCCAAATTCTTATGTTGAAATCCTCATACCCAATATGATGGTGTTAGAAAGTGGGGTCTTTGGGAGGGCCTGAGGTTCTGAGGGTGGAGCCCTCTGGCATTAGTGCCCTTATAAAAAGGACCCAAGAGAGCTCTCTGCTACTCTTTCTGCCATGTGAGACATAATGGGAAGTTGGCAGTTCACAGCCCAGAAGAGTGCCCTCAGCAGAACCCAACCCTGCCGGCACCCTGATCTCACATTTTCAGCCTCTAGAACTATGAGGAATAAATTTCTGTTGTTGATAAGCCACCTAGTCTATGGTACTTTGTTAGAGCATCCTGAATTGACTAAGAAAACCATAAATCTATGAAGACTGGAAACCCTAGCATTTCCTGGGTCTTCTCAAGGCAGAGAGGGCTTGCCTTTTTCATCTTTCATCTTTGTTTTCCCAGTTTCTAGTATGAGGCAGCAATAACACAGGCTCAATAAATATTCGTTGAATAATCTCTTCTCGGCCTTTTGGCTAAGATCAAGTGTAATATTCGTTGAATAAGCTGTTGATGGATTGGAATCTTTCCCATTCTATAACAAAATGGCTTATTATTCTTATTATTAAAAATAATAATAGGATAATTATTAGTTCTGGTGTGTATTACTCTTTGGGACGTTTAAAACAAAATGTTCCAAGAGGTCCCCAGATTGAAATAGGTCTCTTGGTCAGCCTTGCTAAGAAACCCGGTTCTGAACAGCATTGACCTCGAATGCTCATTACAGGACAGATTATTTGTGACATGAGTAATGTTTGAAAATCATCTCTGTAGGTTTTTCGGCATTCCTAAATTGTGTCACTGGCTGGAATTTTCAGATCACAGCCATATTTTGATTACCAGGCTTTTGACCATTTTGCTAATGTGCCAGAATCTCTAAGGCCTAGCCCAATTGCTAATATTGATGAATTCTTGAGGCGTATATAGTTTGTTCAGATGCAAAACGGATGGGACTCAGAATCTTATTAGCTCATACCTGTGGGTATGGGGCAATCCATCCATCTAGCAATTTTCTAAACTATGTAGCCTACTGTGAGATACTGAATCCCTGCCCATGAGTACTGAGAAGGACTCACAGAAGGATGATAGCTTTCTCGGCATTATTTGATTCTAGCATAAGAAAACTGGCTAATATTAGTATAGTATGAGAAGTTTTTAGTCCACTGGACTGGAGGTTTGGAGCTGCCCAGGTGGTCAGTGCTGGCAGGAAAGGTAAAGAAGATCAAAGCATATGGCTTTTCTACTTGCCTATCTTTTTCTTGAAAGAATTTGCGGCTGACGAAGACTATTTTGCTCTGGCGGAAATGATGATCTGTTGGTGGCATGTTCTGGCCTCTTAGTTCTCTTTGTTGTCCTGGGAAGAGGGCAAGTGCCCCACTGGACCTTGATCTCTATTCCACAGGGGACTCCCTGCTTTAGAAAGACCCCTACCCATGAGGCCCAAGGATGACCACCCAGCGTAGCCCCCAGCAAGTACTGACACACACTTCATCCAGAGAGATCATTTAGTTTAAGGGAAGGTCATCATCACTTTCAGAGATGGGTATTTTAGTGATTAGAAATGTGGCTTCTCTGGTAGAGGGCATTCATTTTTTTAAAAAGAGAAAGGATAATGAATCGGACACTATCTGTCAAATTATTTGCTAGGTTTCTTGTGGAAACCTAAGTTTTCCCAAGACAGTATTTCCCTGAGAAGAAATTGATTTTGGTATGATCCATAAAGCCATGCAGAGTGAAATAAACTACTGGCAGAAAAGGGACAAATACATATATAAAAAAAATAGGAATCAGTGTTTCAAAAATGAAATACAGTAGAACACTGTGAGGGTTTTGTTTGTGTGTTTGTTTGTTTGTTTCTTTGAGACGGGGTCTGGCTCTGTCACCCAGGCTGGAGTGCAGTGGCACAATCTCAGCTCACTGCAACCTCTGCCTCCCAGGTTCAAGCAATTCTCCTGCCTCAGCCTCCCGGGTAGCTGGTATTACAGGCACCCGCCACTGCACCTGCCTAATTTTTGTATTTTTAGTAGAGACGGGCTTTCACCATGTTGACCAGGCTGGTCTCAAACTCCTGACCTCAGGTGATCCTGCCAGCTTGGCCTCCCAGAGTGCTCGGGTTACAGGCGTGAGCCACCGTGCCTGGCCAGCTGTGAGTTTTATTTAGCCTCAGAAGTATCTTTAGACATTAGGTAAAGAGACACAGGCTTAATCATATCTGTAGTTTACTGTAGGTTATAAGAGGAATATTTGATGAAATTATGACATATGTTACTGAAGGGAAATGGTGCCATGTTTTCCCCTATATATTTTAGAGTGACAACCTATAACACGGAAGACATTAGTGCCTCACTAAGAGCATGGCACCAGGAGCCTGAAGGAATGGGACCTGAATCCCATTTTCTTCGTTTACCAGATACGAAAATTTAAACAAGTTAGTAATGCTTTTGAATCTCTATTCCCATCTGTAAAATGGGGGTAACAATACAGATCTCTAGAGTTTGCTGTGCAGACTTAACAGGCTTGACTCATGGGATGTGGCCAATAAATGGTAGCTTTTGTTATGAACTATAGGTAGAAAAGTATCTAAATGGTTTCCCCCAAGCCCAGAGCGTCTGAAATGGCCTTTGGAGGTATCTTCAGACATCATGACTTCATTTGGTGTGGCATCATGCTTGTCTGATTTTTAGATTTCCAAAGAAGTCTTGCAGCGCGTCACTACTGGAAAACGTTTTGGAGTTTACACAATCAGTAAATGAATTTTAAAACTGTTTTTTTCTAAATAGGAAGGTAAGTGTTGCCTGCTTCATCTATCTACTTGTAGACCTGTTTCAGTGTTTTAAAATCCATCACAACATTTAAAATTATGAAAGCCATTTGCTTCATGACTAAACAAAATTCCCTGAAAGTCTTGTATATTCCTGCGACCAGCTGAATCCTCTAAGAGAAGCAGAAAAGCCACACGAGCTTCTCTATTAATGTTGCTGATGTGTTGTGACTTGTACCAGGTCCCTTAGGCCAAAGTGAAGCACAGATTTTTTTGGGGAAAAGAAAAGCTGATGAATTAAGCCAATAACTCCAACCTTTTGGCCAGAGAAATGTAAATTCTTTTTCTAAACTCACAGAAATAAGACTCTTCCAGGGCTGGAAAAGACTTTGATGAATAATGCAGGCTCATTTCCCCCATTGAATTTATTCCTCGATGCTATGCATATAATGGATAATCAATAAATATTGTTTGCCTGCTTTGTGTAGCTGTTTCAAATTGGGATGAGGATGAGTATGTGGTGTTGAAATAGAGGAAAGCTAATTTTCTTATCCTGGGATAAGCTTTAATCTTGTTAGCCAGATGTTCTAAGCATGAGAGCTAACCAGTCAGACGAGACCACAAATATCTCAGTTGCACAATGCAATTGGCTTGGGAACTGCATTCTTTAAAGGTCATCCTTTGTATGGGGACAGAGGCACCCCTTGTCTACATTTTGGGAAGATAGGTTGGCTTCCTGGTCCCATTCAGGTCAGAAACACCACTGCCCGTCACTTTTGGCCCCAGCTCCTTGTGGTTAAGTCCCACTGCATTGTAAACTCCAAGCAGAGGGGCCAGTTTTGACCAATGAGAATGGTTAACGCTTCTGGCCAGCCCTCTTCTGCTGAAGTCTATAATGCGTGGCTGTTTTTATCCCTGTCTGTTGGAAGAATATTCAGAAATCCATTGCAATCTCATTTTATCATTTTGATAAAGCCTTTAATTTTCCACCCCTTCCTTTGCAACTTCATCCATTTGCTGCATATTCAGCCCCTAAGAATCCAGGAATGAATTGATGTGCTGGCTTCAAAACAGCCTGGCGTTTAGAAGTTTTGATTATATTCGAGAATCTCCAGGCTTGACTGTTCTTAGCTTTGATATCATGAGGACTATCCTCACAGGGAAAGATTTATAGCATCTGGGGTGAGAACATTAATTGTGGCCCAAAGGAACATGTGATATTTTGATAAGGTGCTTGAGGAAGTTGTTGGATATAGAGCAGAATGTATTTCAGAAGGGTGCAAGCAATTTTGAGGCCTTCTGGCTGATCATTGCAAAATGGGTGAGCACTGGGAGATCACAAAATATGTGGTGGGCAAGGTAAAAAGAACGTCAAACTGGATGAAATAAGAAAACAGGGGGAAAAGCTATTTGAGAGGAAACTTGGCATATACTTAGTATTTGTGTCTGTTTTTCTCTTGAAATGGGCTGATGTCCTGGCAGAGGCTTCTGGCTGTTGTCAGAGATACGAACATCTGTGCTCCTTTGCAGAAAACTCAGGATTCTAAAGTGTTTGCTGGAAATTGTTTAACTCTGCCACTTGTTCCATCTCCTCATTAGGAAGAGCTTAGTCTGTACTGCTCAGAGTGTACTTTAAGAGGAAGATGTGGCTTAGGGTTCTGGGCTTCACTTTTACATACTGCGTGGCAGAAGCAGGTTTCCAGCAATGAAATCTGAGGCCATCAGATACAAGTGTGCACACTTGTGTAGATCAGTATGCTTGCTTGAGTTGGAAGTAAGAATGAAAGATGCCAAATTAGTAAGGCAGTTGTGATACAGACATCCAAAGACAGCCAGCAGGATGGACAGGTCTTTTGTGGCTAAGTTTTGGAAGGCTTTGCTTTAGTCACTGTAGTTAATTCTAAAAGCTGTTATAAATGACCCCAAAATATCAGTGACAATACAATAAGAGTGTAGTTTTTGATCACTTTAAAGTACATTCTCCTATTCCCCTAATTAACTCTGCTGTTCACCAAGTACTCTAACAAAGTGGTCAGTGGAGTTACACAGGGCATCAATGTCTAGCCAGCATATCACCTTCCTTTAGCCAGAACCTAATCCCAGCTGTGGCACATGCAGGAAAGGCCGGGCAATGTAATTTAGCTCTGTGCTTGTGGAAAGTGTCACTGGTTTATTGAACACAGCCTCGAATGTTCTTCCTAGACAGTGATGGATCCATCCACGTTTTGTGGAGCCCACTTTATGAAAATAACACAAAATTGGGTACTAAAGTGAATGGTTTATTTAGAATGAGAATGGGCAGGCCTCAGTCAAGTGAAAGGCTCTGAAGATTACGGTTTCTTAGCTTCATGGTGATATATCTCTGCTCCTAATGGCCAAATATAAAATGTGTTTTTCCCCTTCTTACAACCTAATAAAACCATCTTTGCTAGGTGCCCCCATGGAGCACTTTGTGCCGTTAAAGTGTGCCAGGGCAGCTATTCTCACATTGCCCTTGGAGTGAACAGTGCTGCAACCTTGCTGGGAGGCAGTTTGGCTATCGGTACTGAGAGCACAAGACTCGTCCTGTGCTTTGACTCAGGGGCCTTACCTCTCAGCCTCTGAAAGCCCCCAGTGATTTATATTCGGTATGTGTAAATCATGAAAACATCCTCATTCTCCAAAGACAGGTAAATGGTTGAATTATATCACCATGCAATGGAATATTGCAGCAATTACAAATGATGATAAGATGTTTTGTGCAAGGGAAAATGCATATAAGTGAAAACAGCATGATGTGAAATAGTGTGAACTCAATCGTGTAAAAATAAGTAAACTAAAAAATACTGAAATAAATGATATGAAAATGTTACCACTGGTCATCTCTGGATGATCCACATATGACCAAACTTTATTCATCTTTATAGTACTTACAGACGAGGCACACACAGGACCTGGCCTGAGGTACAATTATTTAAATAATGATAGTTCTGATCCTTCCACGTAAATGGCAATATTGCAGCCTTAATTTGCCCTAACATTTTACTGTTTCCAAACTGTTATCACATATTATCATATCAAATTTTACAACAACCCTGAGAGGACAACAAAGAGAAAAAAAACCCATACATTTCTAATAGAAAACAGATTAAACAAAACAAACCTATCCAACCACAAACAACCCATGAATATGTTGACATTTCCCGATAGCATCTCCGCCTTCTTCCTCCTGTTCCCCTAATTTATTCTACTGTTCACCAAGGACTCTTGCAAAGGTAAAAAATACTACTCTCTTCTCAATTAGCATAGTTTTCTATGTAGATTTTTAATTACAAATATTTTAAGAGTATTATTTTGGGTTTTCTCTGAGCTTGGAAACCTAGCCTTATTCTACCAGAAAATGCTTTCTGCATTTCAGCTAAGGCATTTAGAAGTCCACATTGGGTCAGAGCCTGCCTGCACCCTGAGCGGCTGTTTCTGTTCTCCCTGCTACATCCTCCTCTGCGGACTCAGCCCTGGGGGGTAGGGGTGGGGTTGTTGGGTGAGTCTCTAGGACCCTGGGACCCAACCCTGGAGAGACCCCAATCACGCTGGGTGCTCTTCTTCCCTCGACTCATGTTCCGTAGCTGCTTAGTCTTGTTACAAGTGCCTGAATCCTAGCCTCTGCAGCACCCTGAGAGCTGGGCACTCAACTCTTACCATCCTCATCTTGCCTCACTGCCCCCTTCACTGCAGAAGCTACAGTTTGCTCCCACGCTTAACCTAGTGACTGACACCTCTTTATAATACCTGCAAGATGACTTCTCTGATTCTGCCTGCCTGCACCTGTGTGTTTCTGGATTTTCCATCTCCACGCTTGGCCCTGCCTGAGACTTCTGCAGGTCAGCATCTGACTGGCAGATGCTGGCCAGGTTATCCGAGCTGACTCTGATGCATCCATGGTGTTGCTGTTCACCAGATACAGAGTTCCACTGGCACAGCACACTCTCTTCCTGCTCCTGAAGCTCTCTCTCCTTGCCAGAGGTCTTGCTTACCCCTGGGGCCTGGGCAGATCCAGTTCCAGATTCTGGAATCTCCCTACGGGCCCTACCTTATTGCAATGTACTGGGCCAGGCCACCAGGTACTGCCTTAGAAAATGTGTTTTGAAGTTGCTAACTGCTTGGAGTACTGTGGTACTGCAGGCAGCTGTCAGGGGTAGAGGTATGGGGAGCAGAGATGCCTGAGCTGATCTAGAAAATACTTAGGGGTAGAATGCTCTAATGTGAAAATTAATTTTAAAAAACACACTGCTAAAGACAGTTCAAAATGTGCTGCACTTTCTGTCTGTAGCAATCTTGAATCCAAAAAAAGAATGTGGAGGCCGGGCGCGGTGGCTCAAGCCTGTAATGCCAGCACTTTGGGAGGCCGAGACGGGCGGATCACGAGGTCAGGAGATCGAGACTATCCTGGTTAACACGGTGAAACCCCGTCTCTACTAAAAAATGCAAAAAAACTAGCTGGGCGAGGTGGCGGGCACCTGTTGTCCCAGCTACTCGGGAGGCTGAGGCAGGAGAATGGCGTAAACCCGGGAGGCGGAGCTTGCAGTGAGCTGAGATCCGGCCACTGCACTCCAGCCTGGGCCACAGAGCGAGACTCCGTCTCAAAAACAAACAAACAAAAAGAATGTGGAATGAAGGTTTTGGTTTCTGTCTCTTGGCAGATAGGTCAGGTCAAGTGGACAGAAAATGGAGGCAGGAAAGAGTAGCTGGGGAGAGCCTGCAATGCCGATTTTGTTTCCTGGGGCTCCCTTAACATCTTTTGATGAACTGCATGGCTTAAAACCATACAGATTTGTTCTCTCACAGCTCTAGAAACTAGCAGTCCAAAATTAAGGAGTTGGCCTGAAGGTTCCAGGGGAGGCTCTTTCCTTGCCTCTTCCAGCTTCTGGTGGCCCCAGGTGGTCCTTGACTTGGGCAATATCACTCCAGGCTGTGCCTCCGTCTTCATATGGCTGCCTCCTTGTGTGTCTGTCTTTGCATGACATTTTCCTCCTTTTTTTGAGACAGAGTCTTGCTTTGTCATCCAGACTGGAGTGCAATGGCGCCCTCTCCACTCACTGCAACGGCGCCGTCTCCACTCACTGCAACCTCTGCCTCACAGGTTCAAGCGATTCTCCTGCCTCAGCCTCCCGAGTAACTGGGACTATGCGTGTGTGCCACCACACCCGGCTAATTTTTGCATTTTTTTTGGTAGACATCTTCCTCTTTTTATAAAGATACCGGTCCTAGTGGGTTAGCACCTGCCCAGATGACCTCATTTTAATTTGATTATATCTGCAGAGACCTATTTCCAAATAAGGTCACATTCACAGATAGCAGGAAAAGACTTCAATGTGTCTTTCTCAGGGGACACCTTTCCATGCATAACAGCTGCCTCTGGTCCAATCTTTCTATCCCCTCTTCAGTGGTGTGTCCACCAGCAAAACTTCTGTGCCTCAGTTTCCTTGACTGTAAAACGGTGCCCTCTTCTAGGATCTTTGAGAGAATTAAATGAAATCATGCTTGGCAGAGTATCCCGCTCACAGAAAGTGCTCAGTAGGGGTTTAGCGTTTATGGCTAGGCTTGCAGTCATTTGATTTCATAAGCTAGGTTTGTGGAGAAATTGAGGAAGTGAATGAGCCAAACACAAACGTAAACACTGTTGATAGGACTGGTGGTTAACTCTTTCAGTGCCACAAAACACATTCTGACTCACCTGCACACAAATTTTGCTTACAAGGTTGTTGTCGGCACTCATTTTGCTCCAAGTATTTGCTTGATTAAAATCTTGTAGGCTACTCTTTGCAGCTGACCTATAACAGAAATACATTAACTAACTAGAGATACTTTCTTCGTTGGGCTTCCATCTAGAGCTGAGCTTTACTTAGGCTTTCAAATTGTAAGCAAATGCAAAGTAACTGTCTTGGGAAAATTCCAGAGAATCTAGGCCTTGAACTGTTCTAAGCAAATGTGGCCCTCCTTTTAGGGTGGAAATCTAAGAAATGGAGATTATGCATTGCCCAGTTCCAGGGGCACCATTCATACCGTGGTCTGTGCGTGTGCGTGGACAAGCCTGCTCTTCTGGGTGAGGTGGCCATGGGTCCTTTACGGGGTTCAGTAAGTCCTGACAGTGGCATTGTCACTGTGTGACACTTCTTATTCTCCTAGTTTAGTTATTCAATGAGAATGGGATTCCTGAGATTCTAAACCATATTCCATAACTTTGGAAAATATATGTGTATATAAAATTTTTCGTAAAATGAAAAACTGAGAGAGGACTGCAAGTCAAATTGCTATTTTCTTCCCTGCTTCATCTTTGTGAACTTCGTTTTGTCAGTTTTCCTGACAGTTGACAAAAGTGGACGGTTTTGGTGGCATATCTGATTTAGGAAGTAAGTGCCACAATTTGAAAGCCTAAGTAAAGCTTAGCTTTAGATGGAAGCCCAGTAAAGGAATTATCTCTAGTTAGTTCATTTATTTCTGTTATAGGTCAGCTGCAAATCTGCACAGTTTTGAATTTGTGTGCTCATTTAATGATACCGATCATCTGAAATCCTGGTTTTTAAGATTGTAGATTTCATTATGGAATAAGTTTTTAACTTAATTTGTATATGGGTCAATCAATGTTTTGGGAATTCTGTTCTAAGACATGTTGAAGCTGTGCTGTAGTTATTGGGTTTATGAGTTGTTGGGGTATTATTTATTTTTAATGTACTCTGTTCTTTCCTCTTCCCAAAGCAAATAATCAAGAATTAATGTTTAACTTTAAGTTGGATCCACTCACTTTTTATTGAGAGTTATTATTACTTTAATTCACATTTCTTTTCCCTGAAGCCCTGATATATCTTTGGGAAGATACATTTTTTCATGCATTAATTATTTTCCTTTTCAGTATCAATTGCAGGTATTACAATCACAGCAAGAAACATCTGTTGTACATTTATTATGTGTCAGGCACTGTGTTGCCTGCTTTAGATGAATTATTATTACAATCATTTGGTTTTTATATCCACGCTAGACTTTACATACTGTCTATCATAACTCACATTTTATAATAAGGACCTGAGACTGGGGAAATAAACTTGCCAAGTCGACACATTTAAAAGTGGAGGAGCCAAGAGTTGAACACACATAGTCTCTGACTCTGGAACTATGCTCTTAAACCCTACACTCTTGATATTGAAGATATAGGGACATCTTTGCATTTGAGGACAGAAATGCACATATAGCCCAGAACTTTTCAGTGATTCCAAAGACCTCTGTATTTTCATGTAACATAACTTTGGGGGCCACAGATTCGCTTTGCTCAATCTATTTTGTTCAGGATTACATGCATGCTAATTTGCTCAGGCAGCAGCTGAAAGCAATGGGAGATATTCCAACAAGGCTCCAGATTGCAAGAGAAATTAGTGTGGATTTAAAAATTAACAGGCTTTGTATGCATATAACTAAGAATCAACTTAATTGCCATGAAGATGAATACTATGGCCCCAAAGTATGTATGTCAGAAGGTAGGATATTACTTGGTTTTGTGTAATTAGTAATACCAAGGTCAAATCAACTTAGATAACCGGTTTAAACTGTTAAATAGCTTTTCTGGCTTTAGATATTTCTCAAGATTTTTAATGTATGCTATGTGCATTGCAGTCTACAGGAAAAAAAAAAAAAAAAAAAGGATTATTAGTGTTTTTGCAATGTTCCTGCCCAGTGTTTACTTGTTTATTTGATCTTGTCTTATTCCACAGGGAAAGGTTCATTGTAATGCACCCAGGGATGTGCGGTAGATTTTTCCAATGCAGCAGGTAGGATGACTTTGATGGTAAGGAACAGAAAATTGAATGCTGACTGGCTTAAACAATAAAAGCTTATATAATTGAAGAGATTAGAGGTATGGTGAGCTACAGAATTAGACTGATTCAGCCACTCTCTGGGTCATTTAGGGTTTCTTTTTTTTTCTGTCTCTGTCAAACAGGATTGGACTTTGGAGCTGGCCACAGGGCAGATTCCCCCAACACACCTGCAGGGTGGAGATCAGAGAATGCCAGAACAAACATTAGGTAATTTTTAAGAAGAGTGACTTGGGGTATGTGTGCCCCAACAAGTATCCGCCATAGCCAGTGACCTGGATATGCTTAATTTAGATTAATGAACTTATCCATCCTCTCTCTTCTCCACCTTGTAGTTGTTAATATTCTACATGTAATGGATAGGGGTTTTCCCCCTCAGATAGTTTTGGTGAATATTTCTGTAGTTGTCCCTCAGCATAGAAAGATTTTCCAGCAGGATACTAAGAGGTACTGTTTAGCGTATTTCAGTTTCCCATTACCAATCCCATAGACCTGATAAGATGTGGATGTTGGCTGCTAACATCAAAGAAAGTTTTCTAATTTTCTTAGTGGAAAATGAATGGAATGAATCATTCAAATGAATTCCATGATTCATTATGGAATCATTCACTTAATATTATTTTGATATTAAATTAATTATATTAAAATATCATTATTTTGTTATTAAAGTGGAGGTAAATGGACTGTCATATACCTTTTCACTTTGCTACTTCACAGTTTCCCTGTGTTTTTGGTGTGCTGAAGTGGCCTGGTGCAGTGGCTCACATCTCTAATCCCAACACTCTGGGAGGCCGAGGCGGGCAGATCACTTGAGACCAGGAGTTCCGGACCAGACTAGGCAACATGACAAAACCCGGTCTCTACTAAAAATACACAAATTAACCAGACATGGCAGTGCACGCCTGTAATCCCTGTTATTCGTGAGGTGGAGGCACAAGAATCGCTTGAACCCAGGAGGCAGAGGTTGCAATAAGCTGAGATCACGCCACTGCACTCTAGCTTTGGCTACAGAGTGAGACTCTTTATCCCACCCACCGCCCCCAAAAAAGGAAAGTGCTAAAGGGTGTTTTCTTGAGTGACAGGCTGGAACTTTAGACGGCAAGAAAAAGAGAGCTAAGGGCATACTTTGCGTGTTACATGGACGCTCATTTTTGACCAAGGGGATTTCTTCTGAGAAGTGAAAAAATATCTTCAGACAGTTTGGTTAATTTGGTGATTGTCCTGCTTGTCAGGTTGCACCAACTGATATTCTCTTCTTTTGTTCAGTAAATCAACCAAAGGCCGCTATGTGTAAGGTATTTTCTGTGGATTCAAAGTTGAACAAGACTTCCTTAGCCTTCCTGGTCTTTCAGTCTGATCAGGGAGATGAGACAGGCACACAAATAACCATAATACAAAGGACCAAGAGGAAAGCTAGGCTTGGAAAAAGGGCTGTTGGGTTTGGAGGAGGGAAGGAAAGATTCCTGGAGAGATGAAGAAAGTCCTTGTGTGCAAGGGGAAGGGAGAAGAGGGGGATTGCAGACAGAGCAAGTATTAAGAATTTCGAGCCTAAATGTTGTGAGGCAGTTAAAATACAAAAAATAAATAAATAAATAAATAAATTGGTCCAGTTATGTCTCATATTAGTGACTTATTATTGTTTAACAAATCACCACAAAACTTAGTGGCTTGACTCAACAAGAATCATTTATTCTCTTTCATAATTTTCGTGGTTGAGGAACCCAGGAGCAGCTCAGCCAGGTGGTTCTGGCTAAGGGTCCCTTGTGAAGTGGCGGTCAGATGTCAGCTGGGGCTGCAGTCATCTGAAGGCTGGACTGGGGCTGGAGGACTTGTTCCAAGATGGTGTGCTCCTGTGACTGACAAGGTGCTGCTGGCTATGGATGTCTCTTAGGGCTGCTTGAGTGTCCTTATGACATGGCATCTGGCCTCCCCCAGCATGAAAGTTTCAGGCAGAGACAATCATGTGGCATCTTTTTTCTCTGACCTAGCCTTTGAAATCACATAGCATAGCTTCCCACATACTCTGCATGTTAGAGAAGAGTCACTAAGGTGGGTCTAGGGGCAGAGGATTCACCTTTTAAAGGGAGCAGCATCCGAGGATATGCACCCATGTTTTAAAACCAATACCATTCTTGAAAAAAAAAATGACAAGCAAAAATGATAGTTGCATTAGTTTTTCTTTAGTTGTTGTGTCTGCACAGTGTTTAACTATATTAGTTGGCACATTGTAGTTTTTTGATTGGTAAACTATGGTATATATAATGTCTTCATCTGTTAAACTAGTCATTTAAAGTAGAAACTTAGCCGGGCGCGGTGGCTCACGCCTGTAATCCCAGCACTTTGGGAGGCCGAGGCGGGCGGATCACAAGGTCAGGAGATCGAGACCACGGTGAAACCCCGTCTCTACTAAAAATACAAAAAATTAGCCGGGCGCGGTTGTGGGCGCCTGTAGTCCCAGCTACTCGGGAGGCTGAGGCAGGAGAATGGCGTGAACCTGGGAGGCGGAGCTTGCAGTGAGCCGAGATCGCGCCACTGCACTCCAGCCTGGGCAACAGCGTGAGACTCCGTCTCAAAAAAAAAAAAAAATAAATAAATAAATAAATAAATAAATAAAGTAGAAACTGGCAGTTTATCCAAGAGACATCTTACCACAGAAGCCTCTTATAGAAGACAGATAAAGTAGAAGTCAGGGGCTCAGGCTGAGGTGGTGGTGAAGGGGGCTGGCACAGCCTTTCCTCAGTGTCCAGGAGGATACCACTAACACCCTGGGTCCTGAGAATAGAACTCTCTAGAAGCCATTTCATGGACCCATCCACTCCTTCCTGTGATTTTTTCTTTTGGAGTTCAGTTGTTCCTTTGAAGAAAGAACAAAAGGATTTCATGTTGTTTTGCAAAATATAGTTATAAGAATTATTTTCTGTATTATAAACACATAGTTTGAAAGATGATGTGTAGCACTGAATGATGGTTAGTACCAGTTCTTCCAAAAACATTGTGTGTGTGTGTGTGTGTGTGTGTGTATGTGCGTGCGCGCGCGTGCTTGTGGGCAGAGATAGGAAGCAGTTGAGAGTGAGGAAGGGACTTGAATTTGAACAGAATTTTCTCCTCTGTGGAGCATATTAGTTAAATATGCTCTGAACCATAACACTGTGTTTAAAGCAGTGAAAGACATGAGCCACCATTCTCAGCAATATCAAAGCTGAAGCCCTCCGTGACCATGTGATCTCACACCATCATGCCGTTCCTGCTGGAGTGGGAGGCAGAGTTCTGAGAAGTGGAGAATGTGAGTGCTTTTAAATTAAGTGTCTTTGATAATTACCAGAATAACGGAAAAAGTTTATGAACCAGATCAGGAAAAATATGCTCATTAGTCATATGAATATTAGTTTTCTCAACATAACAATATACTTCTGAGGTTCCCCCTTCTTCCTTGGCCCCGCACACACACAAAAAATGCCATTTGTGTAGACTGTATGGCCATTTCTGTAGAGTGTATGAAAAGAGACCCTCTAATACAATAGAGAAGATGGAAAAGCTGAATACATTTTCTCTCTCTAACTTAGCACACATAAAGGGCAAGAGCCAGAAAATTAAATTTTATTTAAAGAATTTTGAGGATGAAAAGCACAACGATATTAATTTTTCTCCACTGTCACTTTCCACTTTCATCACTGCTACAATTTATTGTACCCACTTGTTCCTGGAAAAGAAAGAGCGTAATAGCTTGTTACAGTGATTTCTTTTTAAAATAAAGTGTTGTAGGATGTTGAAAAGCTAGAAGAAACCAATGGCTAGTGGTAAATGAAAGAGAGGGAACTTTGTTTGCAAAGATGTGGACAGGGAATAATATTGCTCCTTGAATTTATCCACTGACAATCCAGTATTAATATCTGTGGGACTTCCCATTTAGAATATTGGTAAGGTAGAATTAGTTGCTACATCTCCATAATTATTTCTTAAAATGGTTTTCTGAGAACCAGGAAAATGTCACACTACTTCTTGTTCCTACTTCCTATTCTAGCTGTTCCAGGTTTTATTATGAAAATGTGTAAGTGGGAGTAAAAGCCAAGCTCTTACTTAACAGAGTGCCTGGTGTGCAGTAAACATTAATTCTCTTCCTCCTTCTCTATCCTTATGCCTTCTGCACTGACCCCAGGATCCAGCGAGGAGGGTGACAAAAAGTGTCACAGCAGATAGCTCATGAATTGCATTCTTTTCATTAGTTAGCTAAAAACTTTTTCCACTCCTGTCTTCTTCCCTTTGCAGTTTTTTTTGTTTTGTTTTGTTTTTTTCTCCAACAGGAAACCCACTGTTTTTTTGTTTCTCTACCAAAATGTGTCAGGTTGCCTTCGTTTAGGGCTAGGACAGCAGGCTCTATGATGGGATCTAGTTTTTCTCATTGTATTAGTTTTCCCTTGTTTGAATGAAGAAAGCGATTATAAACCTGGATTACTGTTCATTTCATTTTCATCCATGTATGTCATTTATTCATTCATTTGTTCATTATGACATTTGTAGAAGTGTAGGGCACTGTGTAGGGCTGTGTATGTGTTAAGGGGTGGGAGGGACTAGAGCAGAAGGTTATTGGAACTGAGGCATCTGACCCTCTGTCCCTGCTTTTTAGTGGCTCACAGTCTGGGGTTGTGGGGAGGGTTGGAAAGAAAGACAGGAAGACAAGTAGATACATTTCAAATAAGCATTTACTGAACCCTTGCTGTGATCAAGGAACTGAGTCAAATTTTATGTGGATACCAGGTTTTACTAAACTTGTTTTTTTCTTTCAAGGAGATTATACTTTAGTAGAGGAGAGAAGACACATCTAATGTAGCAGAACTTTAGGGAGCTTTCTATGTGTCAGTCACCAAACTGCAATAGTACTGGGGAGTTCATTTATTTTCATGTCAATTACATAAAATAATCCTTCCTATGCAAAGAAGGTAGAGACTCTCTGAGCTAGAATAATTATAGCAGGAATTGTAGAGGAAGTTGGGAGCAAAATAGTCATAGTAGTTAAGGGTTCTGACTTGGGAGTCAGATATATCTGGTTTTGGATCCTGGCTTCGTTACTTAATAGCTGCGTGACTTTGGGGGAAGGAGGGAGATAATTACCTTTTCAAGATTCAGTTTTCCTGCTTGTAAATTGGGGATTATATTGATAATATTTACTGTGGTAGATTGTGTTTTCCAAAATGGTCATATCAGTATCTTTTATTATATATGATCTTACCATATCCCTGTGAAATTCCTGCCATCTAGCAATAGCGTTTATGTTCCTCCATTTGATCTCGAGTGGAATGCTGTGACAGCTTTGACCAACAGAGCATAACAGAAGTGATACTATATGGCTTGCAAGGCTACATCATAAAAATGTTATTCACCTCCATCTTGCTCTGCAGTGTATCTCTTGGAACCCAGCCACCACGCTGGGAGGAAGCCCAAGCAGCCCATGGAGAGTCTCAAGTGGGAGGAATTGAGGCCTCTGGCCCACGGGCCTGGCTGAGTTCCCAACCAACAGTTAGCCTCAACTTTCCAGCCATGTGAGTGACCATCTTACAAGTGGATCCCCCAGCAAGCCCCAGTTGAGTTGCCCTGGCTGACTGTGCATGGAGCATAGATGAACCATACCTACCCAACCCTGCCCAAATTGTAGTTTCATGGGAAAAATAAAGTGATTGTTGTTGTGTGAAGCCAATAAGTCTGGAGATGGTTTGTTATACAGCAGTATACAACCAGGACACTTGCCACATAAAGTTGCTAAGAGGAGTCAATGAAATGATACATATAAATCAGCATAAAACTAGTGACCCATTAATGATAGCTCTCTTCATTATTATCACTAGTTAAGAGAAGTTATTTAATAGACGTCAGCATTAGTTCAAAGCAAGGTCACAACCTAAAAAGCTACCTATGAACTTTTGGCATCCAGTAGGTTTTAGGAAACTAATTGTGTTCACTTTTTTTTTTTTTTCCACTTGCAAAACCCTGCTGTGTGTCAGCTTCTGTATCACCTTTCTGCTGCTATTGTGCTGAGTTTGTTCTGAACTCTGTGTTCTCTGTCGTTTCAGAGTTTTACTTAGGCTTTCTGTGCCATGGCCCGATGTGTAAACAATGTTTAAACTTCCAGATTATTCTGTGAAAGTCATGCTCAAGGCTGTTATTTTATTTAAAAAACTTTTGTGTGTGTGTGTGGTAAAAAGCAACACAAAATTTACAACTTTACCATTTTAAGCATACAGTACAATAGCATTAACTATATACATATTCTTACACAACAGATCTCTAGAGCTTTTTCATTGTGAGTGACTGGAACTCTATACCCACTGATAAACAACCTCCCCTTTCCCTTCTCCCCAGCCCCTGGCAACTACCATTGTACTTTATGTTTCTAAGAGGTTGACTACTTTAAATAATCCCTGTCAGTGTAATCATGCAGTATGGGTCTTTTTGTGGCTGACTTATCTCACTTAGTATCATGTCCTCAAAGTTCATCTGAGTTGTAGCACATGACAAGATCTCCTTCTGCTTTAGGCTGAATAATATTCCATTGTATGTATATTCCTATGGTTTCTTTATCCCTTCATCTATTAATTAACATTCAGGCTGCTTCTCCTTCCTGGCTATTGTGACTAATGCTGCAGTGTACACAGTAGTGCAAATGTCGCTCTGCTGTTATTTTTTCCACTTCCTACCAATAGCAGAATCTCACTGAAATGCATTGGAAAGACAGATAGTAGAGGCTTATCTGAGTTCTTTGCCATCTTTTTTCCAAGGTATCTTAGAGAGTGATACATAATCAGGTAGCCAGACTGCCCAGATTCTTCCTGGGGGTTTCAACTTCATTATGTGTATCTATTGTGTAACCGGATGTGATTAGAATTAAACCTCTGCCGGGCTTTCTATTACTTTCAGAGCAGTTTCACAAGCATTAGTTTATTGAACCCTTGTTGCATGATAGCTATTTCTTTAGTATGGGGAACACAAGGGTACAAATATGGTGTGGATATAAACTCCAATGTATATATTTGTTGTGGTATTCAATGTTCTTTACCAATGTAAAATTCACTTATAGACTTGACACAATTTTTTGAAATTACTATTTTTAAAATTAATAAATATTTTAAAAATTAATCAATTTTTTTCTAAGATAAATTTTAGGTTTATAGAAAAATTGGGAACAAAGTACAGAGTTTCCATATTCTCTCTTTCCCCAGCAGGGCTTCCCTTTTATTAACATTTGTTACAAGCAATGAGCCAATATCGATACATTATTATTCATTGAAGTTCATAGTTTACCTTAGGGTTTACTTTTTGTTTTTTACAGTTCTGTGAGATTGAACGAACGCATAATGCCATTTATCCACCATTATCCTATCATACAGAAGAATTTTACTATCCTAAAAATCCCCTGCAGTCCACGAATGTATCCCTCTCTTACTGCATGTTGCTGGCAACTACCAATGTTTTTAGTGTCTCAATAGTTTTGCCTTTTCCAGAATGGCATATAGTTGGAATCAAACAATCTGTGGCCTTTTTAGACTGGCTTCCTTCACTTAGAATAGCATTTAAGATTCATCCATGTTCTTTTTTTTTTTTTTTTTGAGATGGAGTTTCCCTCTTTTGCCCAGGCTGGAGTGCAGTGGCCCAGTCTCAGCTCACTGCAACCTCCGCCTTCTGGTTTCAAGTGATTCTCCTGCTTCAGCCTCCTGTGTAGCTAGGATTACAGGCATCCACCATCACGCCTGGCTAATTTTTGTATTTTTGGTAGAGACAGGGTTTCAGCATGTTGGCCAGGCTGGTCTCGAACTCCTGACCTCGTGATCTGCCCACCTCAGCTTCCCAAAGTGCTAGCATTACAGGCATGAACCACCGCACCCACCCCTCATCCATGTTCTTTCATGGCATGATAATTCATTTCTTTTTATCTCCCAATACTGTATCATTGTGTGGATGTACCATCGTTTATTCACTGATCTATTAAAGGACATCTTAGTTGCTTCTGAGTTTTGTCAAGTATAAGTTAGGCTACTGTAAACATGCATGTGCAGAATTTGTATAGACATAAGTTTTTTTAAACTCTATTATAAATTACCAAAGTGTTCTCCACACAGGCTATATTAATTTACACTCCCATTCAGCAGTGTGTGTGATTCTGTTTACTACAAATTCTTACTGACAGTTAATACTGATGAATTCTTTCATCTTTGCCCAATTGAAGAGTGAATGTGGGTATCTATCTTACTGTTATTTTAATTTATATTTCCTGATTATTAGTGAATCATCCCATTTTAATCTTGGAAGGAACTTTGAGATCTTCTAGTTAATGCTATATTTTAAAGATGCAAGAAACAAGACTAAGAGTATTTTCTTGGCTGGGCATGGTGGCTCACGCCTGTAGTTCCAGCACTTTGGGAGGCCGAGGCGGGCAGATCACAAGGTCAGGAGTTCGAGACCATCCTGCCTAACACAGTGAAACTCTATCTCTGCTAAAAAAAAAAAAACACACACACACAAAAAATTAGCCGGGCGTGATGGTGGGCGCCTGTAGTCTCAGCTGCTCGGGAGGCTGAGGCAGGTGAATGGTGTGAACCCAGGAGGCGGGGCTTGCTGTGAGCTGAGATTGCGCCACTGCACTCCAGCCTGGGCAACACAGCGAGACTCCCTCTCAAAAAAAGAAAAAAGAAAAGAAAAATTTTCTTACTTCTTCACTTTCATTTTTCTTTCCTAAGAATATGTTTTTAGTCTCATTGCCTTATGCCCCTCATTGTTGTGGCTACTGAATTCAGTATCTCATCCAACGGAAATCTTTCACATTTGCCGGGAGGGTGGAATATATACAAAGAGAGGGAAAAAAAATGAAAGAGTAATACCGCGTATTTCTCCCTTGCACCAACTGCAGATTTCTCCCTTGCACCATCTTTATTTTCACTAACAAGAAGATTCTGTTTCCCAAACTAATTATATTTGACACAGGGCCTGAACCAGCGTGGGTCCTCAAGCGTTCCCATGAATGACAGAATGAACCCTAAGATGCAAGGAGTGGGAGATGAGGTCCGCTTAACAGCTTGAAAATACCCCTAGATCCCAGTGGTATCTCAGCTCTGCAGCTTGAGCTTGACTTCCGAGTCTGCCTGTAGCTGCGGTGGACTGGGAATTACTGATAAGGGAAGCAAGTGTTGACATTTTCCATAGTAGGATGGGTTCTCCAGGGAATTCTGACCCAGGTTTCGTGGTCAGCTCTCTTGAGGCCAGGCTAGCTTTCGGGACCAGCAGAGTTGACCTCTGCGGCAGGGCAGCCTATGCACTGTCCTCTGAGGCTAGCAAGTTCAAGACACTCTGGTTTCCCGTGGAAAGCCTTTGGAGTATTGGAGGAGGATTGGCTGGGCTGTGATCCAGTCAGTCTGTGTTTTAACTGCTGGGGAATGAATAAGCCTATCTTCCTGACTCCCTGTTTCCCATTAAGAAGCCCGACACCTTGAGTCCCAGGAAGCATGCCACACATGACTTTAGTGCCCTGTGCACACACAAGTTTAATTGCTTTGTGATTGCCTAAAATGTGAAATGAAGGAACACATTGCCTATAAGGATACCATTTGCGATTCCGTGCATTTCATTTCATCACACGTATTTGTGTCAGTTAAAGCAACATGGAAGTGTGTTTGCTCCTATCTTGATATAGTGTTTCTCTGTGATTTGGAAGAATAACTGCAGATAAGCAAGCTCTGGGTGTGACAGACATGGGGGCAGAGGTGAGACAAGGTGGAGGCTGGGGCGTAGGGAGGGAGTCGGAAACATTGGGCATTCCAGAAGGAGGGAACAATATGTGCAAGAGCTGGGACCTGCAATAAAGCCTGACATTTCTGGAGGAATTCTTAGTTTTTTTTTTTTCCCCATTGTTGTTGTTTTGGTCTTGAAGTATAAAAAGCACCCATGCCTTATTCTTGGGAAAGATTCATTCAGATAAAATCCCATTGTCACTCAAAGTTATGCTTTCTCACACAACCATTTCAGTCCCCCACTGCTGGTGGCCCACATTACCACTGCTTCATTGGTCTGGCCACAGTGAATTCTCTCCTGGAAGTGTTTGCTCAGCAAATGCCTTATTCCAGCAAATTTCAGAGCCCATAGTTCCGATGAACAGTCCTGATCATGTGCTGTTTGCATTTTATTCAGAAAAAAATAAAAAATGGGGAGTAAAAAGAGGGGAAGGGATGTGAGCCAAGCAATAGCTCAATGTTTTTTAAGAACTAGATATTTTGTTTTTCATCAAGTAACAATTACCCAGTTGCAACCACAATCTATTTAGAACTAAAAATTTAAGCCAGCCTTCCAAGCCCCAAAGAAAACTATGGAAAAAAAAGATCCAGGAAACTTTTGGTACTGGGATGTAGTATCTCCTTGTCATGCTAAGTTTGCAAACCTTGCTACATTGCCACAAGGAGGAGGAACATTTCAACACTGATTAGCATCTGGGCCTCACAGATGAGGTGTGTTTGTTTGAACAGTGTCTTGGTTATAGGAGAACCTTTATTAGAACAACCCCAAGGGCTCAGGGAGTTTATTATAAACTAGGTTGTTACTTTCATTAACATGGAGAAGCATCTAAAGGATACATTGTTTGTCAGATATATCAACATCAAAGGTTAAAAATAGTGTGGGACCTAGGGATGCACCAGAAAGCTGTGCCAATGGTGGGCATTGGCTGTGATAGGACCAGATGAGAAAGAGCATAAGATACCCATGGAAATCATGGTGCACAGTCACCTGCATGGGGCAGCATGCAGTGTGCATGGGATAGACCTGCCACATGGAGTGAAGGTGGAAAGGGGAGCCACCTAGACATTCAGAGATGGGTCTTGGTGGGATGGGAGAGGGCGTGGACTAGTGAGGATGGAAAGTGCTGGCCCAAACCTTCCCATGCATGCCTTAAAATGAATTTCTTTCTGGGCTGATTGGAGAGAAAAAATGATTACAATGTTAGAGATTCTCTTTCCCACCCCTCATTTTCTCTTGCTTTTTTTCCCCATTAATATATTTTATTTTTTAGAAGTTTTAGATTTACTGAAAAATTGACTAGGTAGCACAATGAGTTCCAATATACACCTGCTATCCACAGTTTTCCCTATTATCAACATCTTGCATTAGTGTGGTACATTTGTTATAATTAAGCTAGTATCCATTATTATGAATGAACAACAACAGTTCATTAAGGTTCACTCTATGTGTTGGATGTTCTATGGGTTTTGATAGTTGCGTAATGGGCTGGGCATGGTGGCTCATGCCTGTAATCCGAGCACTTTGGGAGGCTGAGGTAAGAGGATCACTTGAGGCCAGGAGTTCGAGACCAGCCTGGGAAACACAGTGTGACCCCCATCTCTACAAAAAATAAAAGAATAGCTGGGTGTGGTGATGTGTGACTGTAGTCTGAGCTACTCTGGAGGTTAAGGTGTAAGGATTGCTTGAGGCCAGGAGGTCAAGGCTACAGTGAGCTGTGATCGTGTCACTGCACTCCAGCCTGGGTGACAGAGTGAGACCTTGTCTTAAAAAAAATAAAAAATAAAAAAGACAGTTGCACGATGTCATGTGTCTACTGTTACAAAGTCATACGGAATAATTTCACTGCCTTAAAAATCCACGATGCTTCACCTATGCACCCCCCTACCTTCCTCCTGGCCTCCAAACCCCTGGCAACCAGTGAGGTTTTTTTCAGAGATTGGGGGGGTTTCACTGTGTTTCCCAGGCTTGTCTCAAACCCTTGGCTTCAAGTGATCCTCCTACCTTACCCTCCCAAAGTGTTGGGATTACAGGTGTGAGCCACTGTGCCAGGCAAACCACTGAACTTTTGACTGTCCCTATAGTTTTGCCTTTTCTAGAATGTTATATAATTGGAATCATACAGGTATGTAGCCTTTTCAGACTGGCTTCCTTCACTTAGAAATATGCATTTAAAACATATCCATGTCTTTTTGTGGCCTAATAGCTCATTTAAAAAATTGCTGAGTAATATTCTATTGTGTATCTATACTACAGTTTATTCATTCATCTACGGAAGGACATCAGGGTTGCTTGCAAGTTTTGGCAAATAGGAAGAACAGTGCTGTAAACATTTGAGTGCAGGTTTTTGTGTGGACATAGATTTTCAACTTGTTTGGGTAAATACCTAGAAGCATTATTGCCAGATTGTAACAGACAAGATTATGTTTAACTCTGGAAGAAGGGACCAAACTATCTTCAAAGGTGGTTACACCATTCCCCCTTGCTTTTTGATTTTCCATTGACTTTAGTTTGGGGACAGAAATTAAAGATAATATGTGGAAAAATGCAGGTACTACTTTTAACGTGTAATACCCTGATTCCGAAATATCCAGAGAAGCATGTTGTGCTAGGTGAGATAAAGACTAACAGTATTCTTCAGTATAAGGATATTAATTGTTTACTTAACCAGAAGTTAGGGATCAGATGGCTTCAGATTCATTAAATAGCTCAAGACTGTCCTCAAGGATCCAGACTCTCTCCCTCTACTCTTCCATAAGTATGTTGGCTTTCTGTCTTCTGCTCATACTTCATGGTCTTAAGATGGCGGCTATAGCACCAGACAGCATGTCCCCAAACACTTTGGAAGAAAGAGGAAGGCGAAAGAGGAAGAGGAAGCTGTCCTTCCATTTTGTCCCTTTTATCAGAAAAGTGAACACTCCCACCCCAATGAAAAACCCAGCAGATTTTCTCTGATGTTTTACTAACCCCAAATGGGTTCTGTAGTCACTCTAGCTGCATGGAGGCCAGGAAACAGTAATTTGGAGTCTCTCTAATTTCTGCTATTGGTTTCTTCCTGTAATGATATTCTCACTCACAGCCTGGCCTCATCCATTTATCAAGCAGAATATTGCTGGAGCCACTTGTAACTTTTTGTCACTGTATGGGAGGGGAAATAGCTTCTTCCCACGCATCATCAGGTTCATGACTGAGGCCCCCATAACAAAAAACAGATTGACAATAGAAAAGGATTCGAGGTAAGTTTTATGTGCCACAGGAGCCTTCATAGGAAAGAAAGACCTGAAGAAGCAGGTAAACCTGTGTATTTTTATGCTTAGGTTTGGTGAAGAGTAGACAGTCTTAGAGATGTATGATTGGACAAAGGGGCTATCTATGATCTAATTGTAATGAACTGTGGGAAATTTAGCAAGCCTGTTTGATCAGATTCTTTTTGTCATTTCTATGTCTTCAGCTCCTTTCCTTTGGGTATAGGGAAGGAGTCTCTCTCATATGGTTTGCCTGTATCCCCACCCAAATCTCATCTTGAATTGTAGTTCCTATAATCCCCACAGGTCGTGCGAGGGACCTGGTGGGAGGTAATTGAATCATGTGGGTGGTTACCCTCATGCTGTTCTCATGATAGTGAGTGTATTCTCACAAGATCTGATGGTTTTATAAGGGATTTTCCCCTGCTTTTACCTGAATTCTTCTCCTTCATGCCGCCTTGTGAAGAAGGACATGTTTGCTTCCCCTTCTGCCATGATGATAAGTTTCCTGAGGCCTCCCTAGCCATGCTGAACTGTAAGTCAATTCAACTTCTTTCCTTTATAAATTACCCAGTCTTGGGTATGTCGTTATAGCATTGTGAGAACAGACTAATACACTCTCTTATAAGGCTCTTATGAAGTGCTTTAAAGAAAAGTCAGAAAATCCTTCCTCGATTTTATGACCTGCTTTAGGAGAAAAGGGGTGACGGGAAGGTAAGAGTGACCTTCCTGCTTCTGTTGTTTTCTCAAATGCCAAGGTGCCATGTTTTGGGGTAGCAGGTCCTGAACCCATCACTTCAATGTTCTTATTTTATCTGTGCATGAGGGCTGAATTATTCCATCACTTTCAAACTGTGTTTTATGGAGCCCCATATTTCTGACATGAGTGTAGGGGTCTCTGCAGGGAGAGTGAACGGAATTTGAGAGGGCAGGGCTCCGGCTTCCCTCTTCTTCCTAGACAAGCATACCTTCATTTACTTAAGCTTCCTCCCAGGGTAGAGGTCCTAGGGGTTTCCTTTGAATTAAACTTCTGCAGCTAAAATTAAGGGTAAAAGCATTCAGTTAGGTGGATGTCTCTTTCAATTCTAAGAGTCAGACTTTTGGACCAAGATGAGACAAGGCTATTAGTCTTGTCCTGAGTCCTTTGCAAAATCCCTAGGATTTTTTGCCTTGAAAACTTTACCAAATACCCATATTGTGCACAGGTTGGAAGAAAATTGTTTTGTCTTCTGTCCTAAAGAAAAAGGAATTTATTTGCCATTTAAAAAGTGGCTTAAATCTTAGCTCTTCCTTGTCAAGTTGATGGTCTGGGGGGGGAAGATAAGAAGATGGCCATCAGTCTAAGTGTTATTCCTAAAAAGTAGAAGTTTTGATCTTTCCTGGTATCTCCAAATGGAATTTATCAAAGATTCTGCAGTAACTGAAAGGGGTGATCTGTATTCTCTTCCACTGTTTCCTAAATCTCTCACACGTTTATGTGAAATTTGTGGACTTTTCAGGTGGGCATTTAATATATGATATAGTGTTAATCTGGGTTGGAAAATGTTCTGGGCTTTTAAAGTATATCTTAGTTAAAATGCTTTGTAATTTGCATATATGCCCTGAAGTAATTTTATGGAATAGAAAAATACATGAAAACAAAAACAGAAACTAGGTCTATGCTGAATTTGCTATTGGGTGAAACTGACTTTTTTTTTTTTTTGAAATAACTCCAGTGGTTTCATGGTCCACACAGCACATTGTGATCTATGGACAGTGTACTGATGCAGATTCTGTCTGCCTGATCCTGGAAGGTATACTGGCTTTCCAGGCTTGTTGGTGCAGTATTTAAATAAATGAGCCCTGCTGTGTATGAGAAAAAGGGCCTCTGTACTAACTGAGCATATGCTATCTGATGTTCTATATTTACATGTGTCATCTCATTTACAATGTATAACTCCCTCCAAAATAAGTGTTCTCCCATTTTGCTGTGGAAGACAGTGACACATCAAAGTTGTACCATATTAAATAGCTAGGAAGTGTCAAAGTTGGAGCTGAAGTCTCCCAGAAGCCTGTATATTTGTCACTAAATCAGTAACTCTGCTTCACTAAAATTAATTGGCATTCTTCACATAAATGCCGGGGGAAGGGAACTAGTAAATTTTGGAATGCATTTTTGTGCCAGATAATTTGCACATTTCAAATTGTTTAATCCTCACAACAACCCTGGGGGAAGGGGGTTTATGCCGTGTGTGGAGCGGGAACTATAGCATTACTCCCACTTCAGGTCACAGGAAATTGAGGATTGAAATTATAGAGGAAATGGGCCCTTGAAGAGCACGTAATCTCCCCTAAAGATGTAGCAGTAATGATGCTGCAGATGTCTTTAGGTGGTGGAACTTCTGGCCTCTTTATGAATTTGTAAAATTCCCACCAAAACAGTCACTCAGCGTATTCTGAATACCGGAGGCTGATGTCATGCATTATCCAAAAGCATGATGAATGTTTATCTACCCAAAGCATAAGATGAAAGGTTCTGATTTTCCTCCTTCTCCACGTACTTGACAGCAGCTAGTGGGCAAATACTTGGCTTCCCTACCCTGTGTGTGCTGGGCTCTTGTTGGGCTGAGGTCGAGGAATAGCATGTGCCTGTGCAAAGTGGCTATGCCCAGGGCTTCCTGAGAGTGGCCCTGGTAGAATGGCCGTGGTAGAATGCCCTGGCCCTGGTAGAATGCAAAATTGGTGGTCCCTTCAGTGAGAACTCACTGGCAGAAAATCCTCACACAAAACCTAAAACTTAGATTGATCTGCAATAAAATTGTCCAGGAACCCACTGCCTCCACTCCTGTCCTGGGAGAGATTTGCTCCCATCTCTGTCTCCATTCTGCAAGAGTTTGTTGGATGTGGTCCCAGCCCTCCTGGGCATTTCCTGGCAGAGGCTGGGCAGGCTATGACATCACGGCAGGGGGCAGATCAAGGAGGAGCCAGAACCTGGAACCCCTGTGCCTCTGGATCCAGGTGGCTGCTGGATGGGAAGGCAGAAACTCAGCAGGAGAGTGAGGATCACCATTCGCCCAAGAGGCAGGATGTAGACTCTGACCAGAGGGCTCAGCGATAGGTACCAGGCAGGCATTGGCTCTTTGGGCTGGTACACGTACATAAGCATACATATGGGATACTGCTCCATGCCCTACTAAGCTGTAATGTTCATGGAGCTGGGTTTGGCCTGCAGGAACAGGGTGCCTTGAAAGAAACCTTCCTGTGCTGCTTGGGGGCGAAGGAGGGCCTCACGTTGTAGATGCAGACCTGGCTCATGAGTCTAGCAGGGGGCTGACTGAGTCTAGCAGAAGGGTCGAAGTGCTGCCCTAGCTGAAGTTATCCTTCTCTCCATTTTCCGAGAGGAATGAATCAGTGTCAGTGCGGCAGAAAACTTAGGATAAGATGATAGCAGCAGTACACACGAGCAGGGGGTGTCCTCCCGTCCCACATTCTTCCTTGTCATTTCCTTAGGGAAGGAAACCTCAGCCCTTTAGTTTCCTTGTATAGAAAGGTTGACTTTTGTTTTAAGTGTCCAGGAATCTAACATCAGGAGGTAAATAGAATCCTGGAAATAAAGCAGAAAGATAAACAAGGTTAGTGAATCCATCCCTTTCTGGTTCCTGCCTGAGTTGCCTTGTCTTTTTTTCTTGAATGGAGCAGTGAAGAGGGCTTCAGAAGAAAGACAATAATGATTAATTGACTGTTTACATTTCCATGAATATATGGATTGGGTTTTTGTTTGAAGGAAACTTTGATGTTTTTGAACATAGGAAGGGAAAATAAAAACCAAAAATAGTAACCTCCTTTCTTTCTAGGTGATGAGAAGAGAGTTCAAAAGCCCTTTACTGCTGTTTCATGTATTTATACAATTAAAAAACAATAACCCCGGGGGGGCAGAAAAAGGTAGTACATCTTTACTAGCATCTATTATGTGTCAGGGAGGCTCTGTGCGAGAGCTCTGTGAGCTCATTTAATTCTCACAGCAGTCCTAATGAAATGTGTATTATTGGCCATCTTTTATTAAATTTAAATTTAAATTTTAAGTTCTGGGATACCTGTGCAGGATGTGCAGGTTTGTTACATAGGTAATCGTGTGTCATGGTGGTTTGCTGCACCTATCAACCCATCACCTAGGTATTGAGCCCAGCATGCATTAGCTATTTTTCCTAATGCTCTCATTAGCTGTTTTTGCTAATGCTCTCCCTCCCTGTATCCCACCTGCTGACAGGTATGTTGTTGTGTGTGTTGTTCTCTTCCCTGTGTCCATGTGTTCTCATTGTTCAGCTCCTGCTTATAAGTGAGAATATGCAGTATTTGGTTTTCTGTTCCTGTGTTAGTTTGCTGAAGATAATGGCTTCCAGCTCCATCCATGTTCCTGCAAAGGACATAATCTCATTCCTTTGTATGGCTGCATAGTATGGTGTATATGTACTACATTTTCTTTATCTAGTCTATCGTTGATGGGCATTTGGGTTGGTTCCATGCCTTTGCTATTGTGAATAGTGCTGCAGTAAACATATGCATGCATGTATTTTTGTAATAGAATGATTTATATTCCTTTGGGTATATACCCAGTAATGGGGTTGCTGGGTCAAATGGTATTTCTGGTTCTAGATCTTTGAGGAATCGTATTATCCATCTTGATGAGGAAAGTGAGGTGCACAGAGGTGATACTGCCCAGAAGGAAATCACAGGCAAACAGATCTGAGGGGTCCAGCTGCATCTTCACAGGCGTGCTGTCCATAACGCCTTTTGTACATGGATGCTGCCCAATGGGGCTGTCTTACAGATGCCTTTTATGACCCATACCTTTACCCTATGTATTCCTCATAGAGTTGATCCAAAGATGGGATTGAGCCTACTATCAATTTTCTGTCAAACCTTTGAGAACTAAATATTTCGCTTTTGAGCATGAGATATTTTAAGTGTTGTTATTCAAAAGAGAAGAAAAGGAAATGACAAATAAAATTAACAAAGTCTAATTTGAGAGATCATGAAAAAAGTCTTAAGTTTTTTTGTGGGTCTTATGTTGTTTCTTGCCTTGATATTTAAGTAAATTAAGTAAGGTTCAGTTGACTATATATTTTGCAGACATTCTAACCTGTTCATTACAGTTTACTACTGTGGTTGTCTATATTCCAGCCAGTTTCTTTCTGTCTGAGAAAAGTTCCTTTCTTCAGTCTACCTCAGTCTCTCTTTGGGTTCAGCTACCAGGTAGACAGGTAGTCTTTTATAATGCAATATAGTCATATTTAATGTTCTTCTTTTTCTTACTCAGTGGAAGCACTTGATGCCACCAATTGTCCTCTTATCACTCCTTTGCCAACGTCCTATGGAATTTCATGTATAGTAATTTCAGAATCGCTAATTTCTGGCTAACACTTATTGAACTCCTGTGATATTGTTGTGTAAAGGAAAAATATATACATCTAACACTTGGAAATAGGCACATAGGCAAAAGTATAACTGCATGTCCCTTCAATGTCATACAGAATTATTGTCCCCACTCAAGATTATCCAATTCTCTAGGAGTAGGTGACTTTCTCTGCTATTGTTTAATTTACTATTTGCTGTTGGTTAGGATATTGTACAATCCGTAAGGGTAAATGAATACTATAGAAAATGGACAGTGATGCAAAGGGTTTCTGTGTGATAGCAGTGTGAATGATTCTTGCCCATTAGAAAAGATAGCCCCAAAGTACCATTTTAACGTCCTATAAAGCATTACTTAGGTTTTTTAATCTACTTCAGCAATCTTATTTTATCGTTTTTTTTTTCTTTAAGGGACTATATTAGTGGCTCTGACATGCATTATACATTTTACTTTTTTCCTTTTTTGTTTTGTTTTGTAGAGACAGAGTCTCGCTATGTTGCCCAGGGGTCTTGAACTCCTGGACTCAAGCAATCCTCCCATCTTGACCTCCCAGAGTAGTGGGATTACAGGCATGAGCCACTGTGCCAGGCTGCTTTATGCAATTTAATCTTCATGTAAATCCTCTTAGGTGAGCTTATCATTATGTCTACTGTGCTTAGAAAGAAAGGAGGCTCAAAGGTGTTCAAGTAGCCTGATACAGGATGGATGGCTTAGTAATTTGGAGCCACCAAGGGAGCAAAGGTTCATCTGAATAAGGTCCACTGTTGAATACACTTTGTGATGTCACCATGAAAACCCACATTATTCTCACCAAGGACTGCAATGATGAAGTGCAGCTGAGGATGACTCAATAAGGTGCACAAAAGAATGTAGATTAATAAAAGGAAGAAATAAGTAAAGGCAAAAAGGCTGAGACTGCCTACAAAAAACTATGATGCTATTGCATTTTCTTCTCACCATTAATCAGAAATAAAGTGTGCAAAATGTCTGTGCACTTGTTTTCATTCATTGTAGCACGACACAGATTTTACTTGGAAAGTCCCTGTCTCCTACCTCAGCCCTGAATATTTGCTTACGGTGTGTGTATAGAGAAGTGGTTTAAAATAAGAAGTAGCAGAGGTGCTTGCTTTACATTAACGAAGCATAACATACAAGATGTTGAGAGAGAAGAAGAGCCATAATTGCTTCTAGACTCTAGCCAAACCCTGGGTTCTCATCTTTCAACATGTAAATGTACAGTTTCTAAATTCAGCTTTTTATCACTCCGGGGTGTTTTCACTTTTTCTTAAGGATCTCATCAAGTTCTGAAAACAAAATTGGTTGTAACTTACTTTCCTTAAAAGGAAATAAATGAAGTGTGTGCTATGAAATTAAGTCAACAATGGGCTGCCCTAATTCTAGAATTACTGGAAATGATTAGGGAAGCATACATGGTAGGTGGCAGTGAGAGAGGCAGGATGAGCAACTCTTTTTTTTTTTTTTTTTTGAGATGGATTTTCACTCTTGTTGCCCAGGCTGGAGTGCAATGGTATGATCTTGGCTCACCGCAACCTCTGCCTCCCAGGTTCAAGCGGTTCTCCTGCCTCAGCCTCCCGAGTAGCTGGGATTACAGGCGTGCGCCACTACACCCGGCTAATTTTGTATTATTTTAGTAGAGACAGGGTTTCTCCATGTTGTTCAGGCTGGTCTCAAACTCCTGACCTCATGATCTGCCCACCTCGGCCTCCCAAAGTGCTGGGATTACAGGCGTCAGCCACCACGCCTGGCCTAGGATGAGCAACTCTTTATTTATTTATTTATTTATTTATTTATTTTTTTGAGACAGAGTCTCGCTCTGTCACCAAGGCTGGAGTGCAGTGGCCGGATCTCGGCTCACTGCAAGCTCTGCCTCCCGGGTTCCCACCATTCTCTTGCCTCAGCCTCCCGAGTAGCTGGGACTACAGGCGCCTGCCACCTCGCCCGGCTAGTTTTTTGTATTTTTTAGTAGAGACGGGGTTTCACCGTGTTAGCCAGGATGGTCTTGATCTCCTGACCTCGTGATCCGCCCGTCTCGGCCTCCCAAAGTGCTGGGATTACAGGCTTGAGCCACCGTGCCCGGCCTAGCAACTCTTAAAACACAGCTCTCTCTCTCTTTCTGGTACTGTCAAACTACTCCCAGCTATGCTCATGATAATTACTGCAGGAGGTAACACTGGGAACTAAAATGTAATTAAAATACTCAGTCTGCCATGATATTCATCCATGACTGCAAACTTTGGCCTTGAAACATTCCAGTAATCAGACTCAGTGAAAATTTGCTGGAGTCTCAAGTTTAAGATATTGGGAAATTGGTTTTGTGTCTAGAGGTGCTGAGTTACCAACACCTACTCTTCTCATCTGCATTCTGATCAAAGGCACCCCCATTGCCATGCACTTAATCCAGAAGCCCCCAGGCCCTCCTGATAACTCTCAGCCCTTCACTTCTTACATTCCTGCAAAATTCTGCAGATCTGGTGTTTCTATGGAATCTGGTCTCTATTTCCTCCACACTGTTCCTGCCCTAGATGAACCCTCATCAGCCTCTCTGCTCTGGAAGACACTTCCACTGTCTCCTCATGTATATTCTTATGTACCTCGCTTCCCTTCTGTTCCCCAATGATTCTCCTTCTGCAGATGGGTTCCTTAGGTCGTTGTAAGAATGTGCATGATCTTGGCACTTGGCTTCCAAACCTTCAGAGATTCATGTTTCTTATCAGCCCAGGTATAGGCTCTTGCTGAGTGTCTGAGGCCTGTCTGATCCAGCTCCTGTCTCCTTGTTCTCTAGTCTCCCCTCACCTGTCACTCAGCTTAGCTCACAGTCTGACTGAGGCCCTATTTACATCTTCTTTCAGGTTTTTGAACATGCCAGACCATGTTGAGCTGCTCCTTGGTGCTGGACTGCTTCCCCCTCCACCTGGTCAAGCATCTCCTTCTCACTAATGTCCTGTAGCTTTCTAGTAATAGTATTCTGTAAGAGACCATTCTCTCCTTTGGGGCAGGGCATTGTCCAACATATATTAGTGTCCCTGGGCCTAATAGGGAGAGGCTCCCCATAAATATAAGTGGCATGAATGAATGAATGAGTAAAAAGAGGTATTTCTTGTGTCAAAAAGTTAAGGCAGCTTACCTCTACTTAGCCATGGAAAAATTGTGTGAGTAGGACTTCAGGTATTCTTCTATTTTCCATAAAGCATATCATCTCTCCTTTCCACCACTTTGTCCTATCTAGGGGGCAGAGCAGGGAGCACTTATACCATAAAAGGCAGAAAAGTTATAGATCAAGATATGCCCAAGGCCCTTCTAGTTCAGCCTCTCCTTGGAGTATGGACTTGAGCATAAAAAAGGAGATCTGAGCATAAAAAGCAAACTGAGGAACAAATGAACAGTGATATTGGTTTTTGGATAAACCAAACCCAGGCACCATTTGACAGCAGGCAAGGGAAGGGCTGCAGCTTCACCTTTCTGTGATATTCCCACCAAAAATGCATAACCTGAATCTCATCAGTAGCAGCACCAGATAAATCCAAATTGAGGAACAAAATAACCAGTCCATAGTCTTCAAAAGGGTCAAGGTCAGAAAAATCAAGGGAAAACTGAGGGAAGCCCTTTAGAATGAAGAGACTGAAGAGGCACAACAGCTTAAAGCAGTGTGGGATTCTGAACTGGACTTTCTTTTTTTATGTAATATACTATAAAGTACTATTATTGGGACATTTGGTGAAATAATGTACTATAAAGTACATTATTGGGACATTTGGTGAAATTTGAATGAGGTCACAGGAGCAAATATTATTAAATGTTAATTTCTGATTTGAAAGGTTGTGTGGTAGTTATATAGGAGAATGTCATTGTTTGCTGGAAATCTACACTAAGGTATTAGTGGATGGTGAGCCATTGGGTTGGCAAGTTACTCTCAAGTGGTTCAGGAAGAAATAAATTTATTTATATTATAGCTTCAAATTTTGTGAGTTAGAGATTGCTTCAAAATAAAAAGTTTTTAAAAAGAAAAAAAATCAATGAGCAAGCTTAGACTTTTCCCCGTGGACAAGTTGCCCAGGAAAGACGTTTCGTATTATCTCCTGATGGAAATGTGCGCAGAAGTGACCTTGGTAGACCTTGGAATGAGTTGGGGGTGGGGAGGTGGTGAAGCCAAGGGACACAGCCAAGAGAACACCTGCATCCTTTCTCAGCAACCCTCAGGAGGTGGCCTTAAGTGCAGACAGGCTCAGAAGACAGCAGAGTTCAGGGGAGCACAGTTACCTCTCAGGGCAGGTGCAACTAGCAGGTTTTTAGTGACTGGGAAGCAAGAGGTTTTTAGTGACTGGGAAAGCAGGTTTTTAGTGACTGGGAAGCAAGAGGCCAATTTGATGATAGGAAATGTCATCAAGACTGTAGGAAATGTCATCAAGACCACTGGTACTCAGACTAGCAGATTTCCTCCCTGTAAGCAGATGTCAAGGGAAGGAGTTGTAATCAGGAGAGTGTTTGGTAAATGTAGAATCACAGTGAGAAGAGCTAGCCAGTGTGATCAGAAAGTCCAGAGGCCTCCAGAGTCAGGACAGCTCCATCCCCCCATTCTGTAGGGAGGCTTCACACCTGGCAGCAGATGTGGAACAGAGAGGCTAGAGTGGCGCCACTCTCCCTTGTATAGAGCTGGGGTAGCCTGGCAGTGCCAATTTGCTCAGATTTCATGGTTGGCCACCTCTGCTTCTGACTGATGTGCTCTTGCTTTAGATACGCGAATGGCCTCAGCTAGGTTGTTACCAAGTTCTGCCAACTGCAAAGCCCCATGGACTCTTGAATGACTTTGCAGATCTGAGATCTTGTGTTAATTCTTTCTGGATTGGTTTTATACGTTAACTGTCAGAGGCATATGCCACTTTATTCAGGTTCCTTAGAGCTTCTCCTTGCCACCCTGTACTTCCTCAGAGACCACTGGCCATGTGGGAACTTGAGTTACAGAGATGCTGACCTCTAGAGTAGCAACTTCCCTCTTTCTGTTTTGTTTTGCTTTGTTTTGAAGTCTGGAGCCACATCAGAGGAAAGAAAGATTATTTAAAAAAAAAAAAATGTTTACCATCCTGGAATATTTTATTATCTCTAGAGTTCTTTTTTTTTTTTTTTTTTTTGCAAGCACTTTTATTTTTATTATTTTTTTTAACATTTTCTTTTTTATTTATTTATTTATTATTATTATACTTTAAGTTGTAGGGTACATGTGCATAACGTGCAGGTTTGTTACATATGTATACTTGTGCCATGTTGGTGTGCTGCACCCATCAACTCATCATTTACATCAGGTATAACTCCCAATGCAATCCCTCCCCCCTCCCCCCTCCCCATGATAGGCCCCTGTGTGTGATGTTCCCCTTCCTGAGTCCAAGTGATCTCATTGTTCAGTTCCCACCTATGAGTGAGAACATGTGGTGTTTGGTTTTCTGTTCTTGTGATAGTTTGCTAAGAATGATGGTTTCCAGCTGCATCCATGTCCCTACAAAGGACGCAAACTCATCCTTTTTGATGGCTGCATAGTATTCCATGGTGTATATGTGCCACATTTTCTTAATCCAATCTGTCACTGATGGACCTTTGGGTTGATTCCAAGTCTTTGCTATTGTGAATAGTGCTGCAATAAACATACGTGTGCATGTGTCTTTATAGCAGCATAATTTATAATCCTTTGGGTATATACCCAGTAATGGGATGGCTGGGTCATATGGTACATCTAGTACTAGATCCTTGAGGAATCGCCATACTGTTTTCCATAATGGTTGAACTAGTTTACAATCCCACCAACAGTGTAAAAGTGTTCCTATTTCTCCACATCCTCTCCAGCACCTGTTGTTTCCTGACTTTTTAATGATCGCCATTCTAACTGGTGTGAGATGGTATCTCATTGTGGTTTAGAGTTCTTTAACTTCCCTGGGTTGCAGACTTCCTTTCGAAATTTAGCCAGAATATCTATATTTCTCATTTGAGAACAGTGTGTCTCCCTGCTGGAAACTCAAGTTCTTCCATTTCTGGGTGCAAAGTCCATGCAGGGCCATTGCATGTGTGTGGAGATTACAGTTCTCTTTCTACAACTGAATGCTGTCTTAGGGTGGGACACACACTTCCCCCACAGGCTTTGCTGCTCTTTCTTGCACAGGTGGCCACTTCTCCTCCTGCAGGCCTTCTGGGTACTTAGCCCTGGAACCTGTGGTCCCAAATGGTTCCTTGTTTAAAAGCCATCTCTTCCCTGGTGAGCGTGACATGGGGGCTTGCCCAAATCTTGACGCTCTTGAGTAGCAGAGGCTGTTTCTGAAGAGGTTCCTGAAATCAGAAACGTGGCATGCAAGTCGGCCCCCAGCTGGGGGTTCTGGATGGCTCGGTGGTTAGAGGCCGGTTAGAGGAGGTGTGGGTCCTTCTATGAGTAACGAAGGCCCTGTGCACCTCCTGGAATAAACTCTGTTTTCTTCAAAGAAACTTTAGAGAGGAAGTACATATATAGACTGGCTCACACTGGTCCAACCTAAGGGTCCTCAACTTACTATAATTTTATATTTTGTTTTATCTTTTGTCATAATATTATAAGGCCTTGCACACAAATGCCTTTATAAATAACTTCTTCTGGGCTGGGTGTGGTGGCTCGTGCCTGTAATCCCAGCACTTTGGGGTGCTGGGCTGGCAGATTACTTGAGGTCAGGAGTTCAAGACCGGCCTGGGCAACATGGTGAAACCCCATCTCTACTAAAAATACAAAAATTAGCCAGCCATGTTGGCGGGCACCTGTAATTCCAGCTACTCAGGAGGCTGAGGCAGGAGAATCACTTGAATCCAGGAGGTGGAGGTTGCAGTGAGCTGAGATCAAGCCACTATGCTCCAGCCTGGACAATAGAGCAAGACTCCATCTTAAAAATAAAAAAGAAAGAAAGAAGTAAAGAAAGAGCTGTGGGGGAGGAAGGGAGGGAGTGAGGAAGGGACTACTTTCTCAGAATATGCCTGATTTGGGCTTGATATGAACATTGAACCACTTCCCTCTATCACATATTCAGTTGGGGATGGGAAACAGTGTCTACAGGGTCACCAGGTCAATTTGGTGTCCTGCCCTGGCCACCTGTGTGCCCTGGCAGTTGTCTATAACCAGATTGTCCTCTCATCTAAAAGTGCAAACTCCTGATAAGCTCATGGCCCTCAACACCTGGTAGATAGAAGCAATAGCATGAGGGCCGGGGGATGGTGGTGGTGGTGGGTCCTAAGCTCCTATAAGTCTCAAAGAGCAGAGACTTGGTTTCCATTTGCAAACAAACCAAAACAAACCCATAAGCCCCATATGAACTCTGCCATTAGTCTTTGACATCTGTTTGATTTTTTTACTGGGTCAGGGATGGTGATGAGTCCTAAACTATGGGGACCATGAAAAGGATTAGGAATAGAATCACTGGAAACACATGTTATTCAAAACAGGTGGGGCCTGAGGTCTGCTTAGGAACCTGTAGCTTTTGCTTTTTATCTGTCCCTGGGCCACTGTGCTTCTGGGAATCAGAAAAAAAAAAAAAAGGCAGAGTGTAATAAGAAATTTGCGGCCGGGCGCGGTGGCTCAAGCCTGTAATGCCAGCACTTTGGGAGGCCGAGACGGGCGGATCACAAGGTCAGCAGATCGAGACCATCCTGGCTAACCCGGTGAAACCCCATCTCTACTAAAAAATACAAAAAACTAGCCGGGGGAGGTGGCGGGCGCCTGTAATCCCAGCTACTCGGGAGGCTGAGGCAGGAGAATGGCGTAAACCCAGGAGGCGGAGCTTGCAGTGAGCTGAGATCCGGCCACTGCACTCCAGCCTGGGTGACAGAGCGAGACTCCGTCTCAAAAAAAAAAAAAAAAAAAAAAAAAGAAATTTGCTCCTTGGGGCACCCTACTGACCTGTGTCTTTGTCAGTCAGATTCCCTGTTTGATGGGGGGAGTTCTGCCACCCTGCACTCTGCGAGACCTTCCCTTGCACAGTGAGTGCAGGCTTCATGTGAAACCGTTCATACTCCATGCAAGTGGCGCAAGCCTGACAACTGTGAAGGAATGCTTCTTGGGTTCCTGCTCAGTTAAGGGGCTGACTTTATGTTCACAGTGACAGCTGCAAAGTACAGATTTAGGGTGGGGGCACTAGCTCTAAATTCCTGTTACCATTTGTGTTTTTAAAAAGTCTGCATTTTTATGTCTATGGTGCAGCTTTACAACTTGCTGCTGTGATAGCCTATACACAGCCATTTCTTGTTCTTTTGATTTTTTAACCAAGTGATTTCTGGAACCAGAAGGTGACTTCTTGGGGGATGAAAGCACTAGGGAATCTGAATTTCAAGAGGTGGGATAGGGAAGGCTATGAGATTTTGGAAGTTGGGCAACATGGGAGAGACTGTGGGAAGCATGCCTTTCTGCTTACGGTGATTAATTTTTGTTTCAAAGAGCAGCTCTCGGTAATGAGGGTTGCATGTGCTGGAGAATTAGTAAGAATCTTGGGGGATGCCTGTGCTTCATTCTTTACGCATACCCCTAGGTGGAGGTGGAAGTATTTGGTTCCCCTACACTCTTGATAGACTCTTTCCTATGGTTAAAGGACAACTGAATTTCCCAGCAAAAGCTGGATATCAGGGTCTGGAGACTCCTATGTCTCCGTACTACCTGTGTCCAGGCTATTATTCCTGCCTCTTCATGCTCCACGAGGTGGCAGGATGCAAGGTTTGTCTTCCACCTGGACGGTTCCTGACTCTTGGAGACTCTCGCATGCCTGAGATGTTTTAGCAGTGGACTGAAGTGTGCAGATTTCAGGTGACAACTTCATTGCTTCCGCTAGAGGAAATAGACATGTTGGTCTACATGCGCATCAGCACGATGGAGGGAAAAATGCTCAACGTTTTAAAATAGACTTTTAAAACATTACCGAGACTGTTTAGTGCCTTCAAAAAAAATTCTTTTGAACGTTGACAGTCCTTTCCTCCATATATAAAGGAAACGTTTTATGTGGCTGTTTTGCTTAATGTGGGCTGGTTTTATTTTGGACTCTTTGAAACCCAGCGTGAAGGCTAAAATTCTGCTCTGTGGAAAAGTAAAAATGAAAGGAACTGCCTGGTTTGGGTTGTGCCAAATTAAAGTGACAAGGTACAGATAACAGGGCACAGCCATGCCCACAAATTAGTCCTCTCTAATTTGCTGCTGTGGAAAGTAGTGCTTTGGTGTTGCATTGCTATTTCTTTCCTTGAATTAAAGTTTAAAAAAGAAAGCCTAGTTTGCTCAAAAGAGAAAACTGGAAAAATGTAAGCCCATCAATATTGAAACAGCCCATGGTTCCCTGTGTTCAGGGAATTGTTTGAGGAAGTTCTGCTTCAAAAACATGTAAATTACGTGGTTTTATTTTTAGAAGCCGCACTTCTAAAATGTGTATTGGATTATTTTGTGTGCTACTTAAAGGTAACCCTTCCAAAGCTCTTGTTGACATGCAGAACGTCTTTTGTGTGGGTCAGGTGATGGTGGTATTTTTATTTTAAAAACTTTTTTAGAGACATGGTCTCCCTCTATTGCCCAGGCTGGAGGGAAATGACACAATCATAGCTCACTGTAACCTCTATCTCCTGGGCTCAAGAGAACCTCCTGCTCAGCCTCCCAAAGCACTGGGACTATAGGCATGAGCCATGCCCAGCTGGCGGCAGTCTTTTGTGTGGTTTTTTTTGCACGTGATGTGCCTTGGCATCATGGAGTGAGTGCAGCATCTTTCTCCATGATGTTATTGGGATCCAGGAGGACATGTGGTTTTCCCAGTCAGTGTGCCCTGCTCCAAATTATAATACTCCTCTTCCCCGATTACAACTTCTCAGAAAGCTGAAATGTCATTCTTTGAAATGTGGTGGCACGTGATTATAATATTACCAAAAAAAAAATCAGATACATACGTTGTGTAATAAAAGTCAGGATTACTTATTACAACACCGTACCAAAAAAAAATGCAGTATTTTGGTCCCGGTAAGTCTTGTTGTGTTCTTAGTATCTGTGTATGTTAAGGGGAGACCTGTTGTCTCTGTATCGAGTTGTCTGCTCCTCTGGTGGTGAGCACTTTCACACTCATAGGAGGCTTTCATTTATCTGTCTGGATAATAATGGCTCATTTCACACTCTGACTTTTAAGGCAGTGTTTCTCAAAGTGTGTTCCACAGATTGTTACTAGATGGTGATGTTTAAAGGGTTCCTTGCACTTTGGAAGGCTAAGGCTGGAGGATTGCTTGGGGAGACCAGTTTGGGCAACATAGGGAGATCCCATCTCTACAACAAAATGTAAAAAATTAGCCAGGCGTGGTGGCCATGTACCTGTAGTCCCAGCTACTCGGGAGGCTGAGGCGGGAGGAACTCTTGAGCCCAGGAGGTCAAGGCTGCAGTGAGCTGTGATTGTACCACTGCACTTCAGCCTGGGTGACAGAGTCAGGGCCTGTCTCAAGATAAAATAAAGGGTCCCATGGTTGGATAAATTTTAGAGACACTAGGATAAATCAAGCCAAACAGATTGGTTTCCTGAAGGAGTTTTCTGAGCCTTTTCTATACAAAAGTACACCATGACTTTTCAGGACAGCAAGTGGAATAGACATCCGGTTTCCCACAGGAATAAGTTCCTAAGCGCCTGCTTGGGAAACACTGCCTCAAAGTTTGGCTCTATATGCCTGTCTGGTGTGAATCGTGTCCCCTACAAAAACGGTATATTCGAGTCCTAACCCCCCAGGCCCTTAGAATGTTTCCTTGTTTGGAAATAGGGTGGTTTTAGATGCAATTAGCTAAGATGAGATCATACTGGAGTAGGGTGGGCCCCTAATCCAATATGACTGGTCCTTATAAAAAGGGGACATTTAGAGATAGAAGCACATACAAGAAGAACACGGCGTGAAGATTGGAGTGTTGCTGCCATAAGCCAAGGAACTACCGGGAGCTAGGAGGGAAGCCTGGAACAGATGCTTCCCTAGAGCTTTCAGAGGGGGCAGGGCCCTGTTGACATCTTGGCCTTGTAACTTCTGGCCTCCACGACTGTGAGACAGTTGGTGGTGCTTTGTTAAGGCAGCACTCGGAACTAATCCATTGGCACTCTTGGGTCGAGTTTAGTACCTCAGACTTCTTTTCAGGAGGGGCCAGAGCCATATCCCTTGTGCTAGAAGCTGCATACTCAAGTGCCTCTCTGGTTCTTTCTTTTCTATGGGTTTATTCTTTATGCTATTTGTGATGTTTTCACTGGGGCCCACCCTTACTTCCCATTGACCTGGAACAGAGGTTTCCTACTCTTGCTATATATTAAAGTCATTTGGGGAACAGGAACAAAACAAAACAACAAAAAAAGAAACTGTCTGGGCCTCGCCCCAGGGCAATTAATTCAACTCTCTGGGAGTGAAGATCAAGTATTTTATTAAAAACTCTCAGTCAATTACAATGTGCATGCGAGGCTAATAACCACTGAAGGAAGGAAGCAGACACTAGGCCGTGTGCAGGGACGGGCTGGGGGAGGAGGCTCCAACCAAAATTCGGCAGGGAATGGGAGGCTCTTTGTTGAAACCAAGAACACTCGGGCTGCGTGCCTGACTGACCTGAGTGTGGACCCTGGATCTCTACTTACCTGACTTGAGTGTGGACCGTGCATCTCTACTAACCTGATCTGAGTGTGGACCCTGCATCTCTACTTACCTGCTGGGACCAGGTGCAAGTAGTTTAGCTGCTCTCTCCTGTGGCATCCTGATTTAACACTTAGGGATAATAATGACTCCCTAGGAAGGCTGTGGTGAGGGTCTGTGGGAGGCTGTGTATAAGGGCAGTGAGTACAGGGCTGTAAGTACTATGGGGAGATGAACTGGGCTACCCCTCTCCAGCCCCCGCCCCCTTTTCTCAGTGGTCTCCCTAGGTAGGAACCATCTACCTCTGTCACCTTCTGCCCATTTTCCAAACCTAGTCCTTGATTCCTGCCTCCAGCCCTCCCTCCCCAGCTACCTGCTCAAAACAATTGCAACATCCGATAGGCTTCCAAATCCAAGGCGACTTTCTGTCTGCACACCGTTTCTTCACAAAGAAAACACATTTGTTGAGGAAGTATGCTGATTCCTCAAGGAACCAGCCCCAGGGCCAGGCATGAAATCACTGTGGCTTGCACCACTGTGGGTTGCAGGCACTTCCTTAAAGGTGAAGCCATTCTGGGTAAAAGGCAGGCCACTAACACACAGCATCTGAAAGACTGGCCTGGAGCTCTCCAGTTGAGGAGGGGTCTAGATCTTGGTGAAGTTTCTGGCTCCTGCCTGGATCACAGTCAGCTGTGGAGCACATAACACTAGGGACTTCCTGGGGAATTGGGCATCTCCGGAAGCTGGGCCTGGCACTGGTAGTTTTCAAAGTTCTCCAGGCGGTTCCTCAAAAGCTCTAGGGGTGGTTCTGCTTCTGTGAAGGCAGATTGGCCATCCCTTCGTATTTTGTGCATGTGCATGCATTTTGCTATGTGGGAAGCTAGGCGCTCGCTCAGCTGTTCACTCAACAAATGCTTATTAGGTGACAATATCTACCAGACCCTCTTCTAGACACGGGATACAGTGGAAAACCAAACACTTGTGCTTGCATGAAGCTTCTTTTCTATTCAGGGATCCAGAAAATAAACAAGTAAACAAATGTCTGAGGTGATTTCAGACCCTGAGAAGTGCCATCAAGAAAATAAAACAAGGGAGTGGAGTGGGAAGGACAGGGAGCACCATTTTAGTTAGAAGCCAAGTCACGCTTCTCTAAGGGCACTTGAATGGAAACCGGAGTGAAGAAAGGGAGTGAGCCACAGGGCAGTTTGGGAAATGTTATGGGCAGCTGAATAGCCCTGTGCTTGGCCTGCTGGAGAACAGCAGGGCCAATGTGGCTGGAGGGGAAGGGAAGATGGAATGAGGAACAGAAAAGGGGCCAGAGGCCAGACCACAGAGGCAGATGGGCCATAGCTAGGGCTTTGAATGTTTTTCTAAATGTGATAGGGTGCCTCCGAAGGTTTTGAGTAGGGCAGCCACATGACCTGACTTAGGTCTCAAATGGATCATTCTAGAACATCAACTACTGTGGGCAAGAGTAGAGTTGGAGAGATCAGCTAGAGGTAGACTTTTTAGCACTGTCCAGGGAGCAGCTAGGAGAGGTTTATGCATATGCGGCAGGTAAAATATTATAGCAAGGCTTCAAAGTAATTGCTAGGCAGTGTTTACTATTCTTAGAACTTCAGAGCAAAGTATGGAATATATACTTTTTGCATATTGTCAGATAATTCTGCATATTTTCAAATGTGATACTTACAGTGTTATCTGAACATGGTCACAGGCTCAAACGAATTTGTGTGCATTTTTATTCATGTCTTTTGTGTGTGCAACCATTGCTAGTTTTATTACAGATTAGAGTGAAAGAAGTACTTTTTTGAGGTCAGATTTCTGAGGCAGCCTCTCAAGTAGATCTAGAACTTACTGGTTTCTTGACAAATAAACAAATTGGAAACTTCTAATTTTTCTTCTATCTAATTATTTTGCTCACTCTTGTTTATAAATGTTGTGCCTTTTCTAATGGCTTGTACTTTTTATTGATAAGTATAACACCTCATTAATCTTGTTTGGGTCCAGGTAATTACATGTGCATATTATCATCTTAATTGTGTCATTTGTTTTCAGTCTGTGTTACTAAGAGAGGTAATAATCTGTATTATCAATGTAGATATGACTAAAATAGAATTCAGTAGACTGTCTAAGCAACATATTTTATACCATAAGTAAAATATAGAAGCCATCAAAACCTGTATGTTTCGGCTGGGCACAGTGGCTAACGCCTGTAATCCCAGCACTCTGAGAGGCTGAGGTGGCCGGATCACGAGGTCAGGAGATCAAGACTGTCCTGGCTAACACGGTGAAACCCCATCTCTACTAAAAATACAAAAAATTAGCCAGGCGTGGTGTTGGACTCCTGTAGTCCCAGCTACTTGGGAGGCTGAGGCAGGAGAATGGCGTGAACCCAGGAGGTGGAGCTTGCAGTGAACCGAGATCACGCCACTGCACTCCAGCCTGAGCAACAGAGTGAGACTCTATCTCAAAAAACAATAACAACAAAAAACCTGTATGTTTTGAAATTTACCTAAAACATGTATCCTTTTAAATGTTGCCTAAAATAATCTATGATTAGATTCTTTTCCCATAACACAGTTGCAACATTAAAAGGAAATGTGCTAGAAATATTATACCCAATAATAAAAGGAATAATTAAATAGGCAGAAATTAAAGATGAATCCCCAAATAAAATTTCCAAAAATGTAACAAAATATGTAAGCAGTAGATACTTATATAAGTGTGCTCATTTATGAAATGTTTTGAAATTTTTTTGTCTCAAATGCCATGTAACATAAACGACAAGTAAAATTTCATTACCTCACCAGGAAGAACAATTTTAACCAAGTGGTCAAAGTTACCGTCTCTATTAATGGGACAAACCAACTACATATGCCCTCTGATAAAACATCACTCCTGTGATAGGTCTGCCAAAAATGCATAACCTGACTCTCATTGTGAGGAGAGATGTTAGATAAACTTCTGTAGATTTTTTTCTGTACTCTTAAAAAATGTCAGGGTCATGAAAGGCAAAGAGTGAAGAACTATCCCAGACTAAAGGAGATTAAAGACAGAAAAACTCAGTGCCCTAAGTAATCTTGGATTGGCTTTTAGACCATGAAGCAAATTCATTTTTCTTTTATAATAAAGAACATTACTGGGATAATTAGTGAAATTTCAAGAGGGCCTGTAGATTATATAATAGTGTGTGTCAGGCCTCTGAGCCAAAGCTAAGCCATAGTATCCCCTGTGACCTGCACGTACACATCCAGATGGCCAGTTCCTGCCTTAACTGATGACATTACCTTGTGAAATTCCTTTTGCTGGCTCATCCTGGCTCAAAAGCTCCCCCACTGAGCACCTTGTGACCCCCCCACCCCTGCCCTCCAGAGAACAACCCCCTTTGACTGTAATTTTCCTTTAACTTCCCAAATCCTATAAAACGGCCCCACCCCTATCTCCCTTTGATGACTCTCTTTTCGGACTCAGCCCACCTGCACCCAGGTGATTAAAAAGCTTTATTGCTCATACAAAGCCTGTTTGGTGGTCTCTTCACAGGGATATGCATGATAGTGTGTATCAATGTTAATTTCCTGATTTTGATAATTGTGCTGTGATTATCTACAAGGATGTTCTTGTTCTTTAGAAATATACATTGAAATATGGAGGGGAAAAGTGGTATCACATCTGCAACTTACTCATAATACAATTGAAGGGGAAGGAGAACTCTTCTGTTGTCTTTACCCTCCTAGATTCTGGGTCTGGGGCCCTGCAAATTAGACTGACAAAAGACAGATTAACAAGAGATAGCAAACAGAAGTTTATTAGTACATGCAGCATGCATACATCTGGGAGAAACTCAGTGATGAGTATCTCTACAGAGTGGTTAGAACTTGGGCTTATCTAGTATCTTAACAAATAGCAATAAATTTGCAGAGAAGTGATAAGACAAAGGAAAAGGGTTTTAGGCTTCCCGGGGTGGCAGACTATGGGAAGGTAAATACATGGGGAATACTAATGGCAGATAAGGGTTAATTTAGTAAGGTTTGTTTGTGCAGGTCCATCCCGATGCAATCTCATCTCAGGTGATAAGGTTGTTATCCCCTTCCTGGTATGGGATGGTGGGGACACCTTTACAAGAATTTATCTTCTGCTTTCAGGCAGATAGTGAGAGGGCCAAGAGCATGTCCTGTTTCTGCTTTAAAAAAAAATTACCTTCAGCTCAAGATAATTCTTATGCCAAAGTGGTGTATTTTTGAATGGCACACTCTGAACTCCTTCACGATTCAGAAAAAAATAATAATACAAGAAAAAGTGAGATAAAGTTACCATGATAAAATGGTATTATTTGGGAAATATGGGTGAAGGGTATACTTTACATTCATCTTGGAACTTTTATGTATGTCTGAAATTATTTTGAATGATCAACTCTAAATTGGGCTTAGGAGAGAACATTTTATTTTCTCCAAAACTGCAGAACACCCTTTATCCTAGTGGTTTCCAAGTAGTAGGAGGGAAACTTTTCTTTTTTAAAGGTAAGGCAAGTATTTCTGAGATTGCCTTAAATGTATATAAAATAGCTAAATATTTCAAAATTATCTTTTATCCAGAGAGTCTTGACATACCAGAGGAGCCAGTTAGAATGAAATGGACCAATAGGAAGTATTTTTCTAATGTATAGATTGCTGAATTCTTAAAGAAAGCTCATATATAATTTTCTTTTTCTTTTTCTTTTTGGCTCCTTAAGAGTCAACTTGAAAATATATAATTTAAAATATTTTATTCCCACTGTTCATAAACTTGCAGAAGGATCCCAACCCTTGTTATTGAATGTGTTTTAGAAGAGGAAATGAACTTTTACTAAGAAATGAGAAATTCACCATAGAAGGGATTTTTGGAATGATGAGAGTGATCGATCCTGGAACCCTGTTGAAGACTCTCCATCCCTATGGACTGGGAAGAGGTGTGGACACTGGATTTCTCATGTTCTAGACATAAATTTCCCTCAACATTGGTTTGTGGATGGTTCAAGCTTGAACTCTGAAAAATTTTATTTTTCCATAAGTTTACATTTATGTAACTTATCTTATGGTCTACATTCCATCATGAAACCACCCATTGTTATTGTAAGTACTCTGGGATTGCCTTGTGAATTGTCACTTGAGAGATAGTAGCCAGTTCCCAGTGGTTTTACTCTTCATTAATGCAGGGTTGTAGATTACTGACTACTTTGGTACAGAATTAAGTTCACTTCATGAAGTTCTGCTTTTCGAAGTTCTGCTTCTCAAACTCTGCCTTTGGTATTGGAACTTTGGTAAACCAGTAATCTAGGGGGTTTAAATAATTATGGTCACCCAGATTAGAGAAATGGTACTCTGAGAAAGGTTGGTTCTTTTTTTAATAATAGTTGTCTTATGAATGACACAGACCGTGAAGTTGGACATTATCTGGGATCTGTTCTCACTCTACAGCAGCTGGGTAATCTTAGACAAGCTATCTGTGCTATTGGCGGATTCTGTATTTGAGAATCCAGTTACTTGCTAGTATCTATTTGTAACCCCCAAATCAGTGCTTATGGCACTTTTGTGGTCATTTGTGGATGAGCAGAGCAATGAAAACTTTGAGTCACCTGATGGGCATGTTTCTAGGCCTGTCTTCTTGTTTCATTTCTCATACTGTAAGCAAGTACTCTTTCTGTAGTCTATTTAATGCCACATTTTTCACATTTTTGTGCTTTCTGTTGGTGATTTAGCTGTTTAAAATGGCCCTAGGTGTGGTACTGGTGTGCTGTCTAATGTTCCTAAGCACAAGAAGGCTGTATGTGCCTTATGGAGGAAATACGAGTGTTAGATGAGCTTCATTCAGGCATGAGTCACTGTGCTGTTGTCCATGGGTTCGAAGTTAATAAATCTATAATATGTATCAAAGAAAGTGTCTTTAAATAGAAACACACATAAAATAAAGTTGCACATTGATTTGTTGACAACGATGCTGTGACATTACTCTCAGAGGGACCTAACTCCGTATTTTCCTTCAGGAGCAATCATTTAATGTTGGCAAATTCAGTGTTTGTGGTGACTTTATAGAACACAACTACTTCTAATGGTGAGAATGGATTGTATTCAGTCTTTCTGACTCTCAGCTTCGAAAAGTAACATTGAGACATTATCAGTCATTATGCCAGGGCAACACATTTAAACAAGGGCTATGTCAAGCAAACTGGGTCATACGGTCATCCTATCCTGGGTAAAATGGATATTAAAATACCTCCTTTCAGTAGCATTCAGCAAATAATTGTCCATCCCCTATGGAGCCAGGTACTATATTGGGAAATGGGTATCAGTGATAAACAAAACCAACATGTCCTCTTTCTGCATGGTGTTTATAGTGTATTGGAATAGGAAGACACAAAATGAATAAGCATACAAATAATCATATTGTCTGTCATTCAGAAAGTCACCAGGATAGCTAAATAGTAGAATGGAGAGCTTTATTAGTAATACGGGCTTGCAAGCCAGGAAGAGGAAGTCTGTACATAGACTGAAGGTGCTCTATCTTGGAAGAGGGGAAGGACAACTTGGATTTTATGCCTTACAGGATTCATATTACACAAGAGTCATGCATATTCAGCAGGTTTGGGGGAAAAGCTGTACATATTTATGAGATGATCCAAGTACATGCACAATGGGTAAACATATATGCAACATACATCCCACGTTCACTTTGGGGCATAGTTTTAAAATTAAAATGAGTTGGAAAAGGCTCTTTACATCCAAAGGTGAACTCTAGGACACAAAGGCAGTTTGTATGCATCCTCTATAAGCTGCTGAAACTGGCCTAAGGTCTGCAGTACCTTATCCAAAAAGAATGTTTGTGAGGGCCATCCTCTGTCCAATCAGAGTTGCAGTGGCCTGGGTTGTAAATCAGATTTAAGAGGAGTCTGATATCTCCATTTGTTACGAAGTTTAGAGCCATAGGAATTTGGAAATTTGCTATGCCAACTGGGTCCTGACACCTCAACACATAAAAAACTTTCTTTTCTTAACCTTAGAGTCCATCTTAGTTGATAAAGGGGTATCTGTTTTGATCTCTCAGATCACAAGTTATAGATTATGACCAGTTCTATGAAGGATAACAGTAAGCTGTTATTGACAAGAATAAGTATCGAATTGGGAAGTTGGAATGGTGAGGCATGGAAGGCCTCTTTGAAAAGATGAAATTTAAAGCAAGATGGGTAGATGAGCTTCATTTTACCAGAAGAAGAGCTTCCCAGGTGGAGAATGAGGCAGTCTAGAGCCCGACCCCTTCAAGGAAGACCTTAGTAGCTGAAAAGTAATGAACAAGAAGAATGTGATGCAAGATAAAGTCCTGTTAAGATTTCTAAGAGCAATGGGGATCCACTGAAGGTTTCCGAGCAGGGAAGTAATAAGATATTTTACAGTTCTCTGGAGTGTATGGAATTGGAAGTGGAAGGAAGAGCAAGTGAATGCAAAGGACCAGTTAGGAGGCTACTGCAGGAGTCCAAGCAAAAGTGACGGTGGCAGTAGAGGTGAAAGGAGAAGATAGGTTTGGAAGAGATACTCACAAGGTCAGATCTATTGGTTTTGAATATGAATGTTTAAAATAAAAAAAAAAAGATCAGGAATGATTTTCAGATTGTTTGAACAGAGGTACCATTTTCTGAAAGGGGAAATGTTGAAGGAGAAGTAGATCATGGGGCACGGAGTCAAGAATATAGCAAATTAAAGTGCATTTACATAGAAGACCATCTGTAAATATTAGTTTTTTTTTCATTTATACCCTGGCGGTAGGAATTTTTAAAATGACATTTGTTCCTTTCATCTCCCTCTTTTTCTGGAGGGAGATTTGTAGATTTGTGTTTATCAGAGTCCAAATTTGGTAACCCCTCTTTCTATTTTCGTATCAGTTTTCTGGACATTCTTTTGCATGCATTAGGTGGAAAGTCGGTTAATACTCATCTCCTCAGTTCTGCCTCTCTCCACAAACTTCTGTGGTTTCCCTGGTGCAGGTTTCAGATCTGCTTCAGGATACCAGGAAGAGAGAGAACGGGGAGCTTTATCTGCTCTAGATTATTGTACAGGCCACACAGTGCCCCAGCATTGGCCTTCTGAGGCTATAGCTTTTCAGTTCACTCCCAAGCTCAGCTGCTGTCCCAGGGCAGAGTCTCCATCCCAGCATGCTGGGACTGTAGAAACTTCAGTGGCAGCCATGCCATCAGCTGGACCAACCTATCCATAGGGACTTCTGGATTTTGTTTCTGAACTTGGGTTGGACTTCTGACTCCTCCTCCCATCTTTGGGAATTGCCTTGGGAAGAAAACTTTTCCTCTTAGGGTTGCACGGTCTGAGGGATGGGGGCTGTGCATTAACTGTCAATAGACTAAAAGGAGAAAAGACAAGGTTGATTTCCATATACTGAAGTACTCTTTGATAAGTGCTGCACAGACAGGTACATTTATACACCAATTTAACAAATAAGAGTAGTGCTGAGCTTCACTGGGGAAGTATAGCAGGCCCTGTTGTGCTTTTTGATGCTTATGGCAACTGATTTTGTACTTCCTGGTGCCAAGGGGCCGGCTTCTCCCACGTAGCAAACACCCTTGGAGGGGGTTCAATGGTGGCTGGATTTCCCGGAGGTTCTGCTTAAATTCAGAATACTACTTTGATGGGCTGTTCGTCCCTTCAGACCCTAAATTTCCTTTCCTCTCGGAAGAATCCTGGCCCATCAGAGAGTCTAAATTGAATGCTGGGAGAAAAGGGCTCCTGGAAGTGTCTCCCATCCACATGCAAGTATATCTACCTTCTCCTCAGTGACCTGCTCTGTCTACCAAAGAGCATTGAGAGGGGTGACCCTCCTCTAGTCACAAAAAGGTGGTATTCCCCATTCTACCATCGTTGGTGGTACTGGCGCATTCCATTTACATAACTGTGTGAGGCCACTGTGTTGACTCATCCCTGAACCCGGAAGATCTGCCTCAAGTGACTTTTCACTTTGGCTACCCCGAGACACATGGCCTGGCAGCTTCACTTTCCTGAAACTAGGTAAGATATGCCACATCCTGTGGATATAGATATTTTTAACTACAGATGATCCCTGACTTCAACTTAAGATTTTTGGGGGTTCAGTGGTGCAAAAGCAATAAGCATTCAGTAGAAACCGTACTTCAAATTTTGAATTTTGATATTTTTCTAAGCTAGCAATATGAGGTATAATACTCTCCAAAACTTGCAGTCAGCCATGAGATCACACAATTTTGCCCAACTGTAGGCTAATGTAAGTGTTCTGAGCTCCTTTAAAGTAGACTAGGCTAAGCTATAATGAATGTCCTGGAGGTTAGGTATATTAAATGCATTTTTCACTTACGATCTTTTCAACTTCACAGGATATAACTCCATTGAAAGTCAAGGAGCATTGGTAATGGATAATTAAGGGATGCCGTGAGTTACCAGTTCACAGATTTCTTGCAATTTTTTAATCTCTGATAAATGAAAATGTTACACCCCAGTGGGTTCTTCTTGCCTGCTACACAGATAAAGCCAATACACTAAGATGGCAGTGTTGACATAGAGAATGAGTTTAATTATCACAAGGCAGCCGAGCAGAAGGACAGGAGACATTTCTCAAATCTGCCTCTCTGAGAGCTTGGAGGCAAGTGTTTTTAAAGGACAATTCGGTGGTCAAGAGGCTAGGGAATGAGTGCTGCTGATTGGTTGTAGATGAACTCATAGGAGTGTGGAAAACTGTCTTCATGTGCTGAGTCAGTTTCTGGGTGGGGGTTACAGTACTAACTGAATCAGCTCCTGGAGATGAGTCAGGTCCCTGAGGTGGCAGTCAGTTCACCAGAATGCAAAAAATCTGAAACATATGTCAAAGACCAATCTTAGGTTTTACAATCGTGATGTTATCTATAAAAACAATTAGAGAAGTTACAAATCTTTTAACTTCTGGCAACATGACTCCTGAGCAGTAAGCAAGCTAGGGAACAATAACTGGTTATCACTTACCTATGCAGGTCTTAGCAGAATTCAGGCCCCTCCCATAGTTAGCCTTGTCTATGCCTAGGAATGAGGAAGGGCTGTTTGAAGCAAGATGGAGTCAGGTATGTCAGATTTCTTTCACTGTCATAGTTTTTTGCAAAGGTGGTTTAGCACAATGTTTAAAAACAGTGGGCACTAGATCAGGTCTGTGATCAAAGGTATAATTCTAAACATTGCTAACTGAATTGGTTCATCGCTTCCTTCAAGGGCTGTAAGAATCAGTGTTTTTTTGTTTGTTTGTTTGTTCGTTTCTTTAAAGTTTTTTTTGGCTGTAAGTTTATTCAATGCAAAATAACCCTCTCCAGTTTTACTGAGGTGGCCGACCATGTTCACAACCAAATCCTCCTCTAAACTGGAATTCAGTTGCTGATCCAGCCCCAGCCTCCGCTTTCTTGTTGACACCAGGAGGCACAGCACTATATCTGCAGGTATCTCTGTTGGCTTCCCCTCTTGTGAGTCTTGCAGGTTCCTCAGTCTCCAGACCTTTAGGCCGAGGCCTGCCAGTCTCTGGACGGCTGCGGCATAGAGTGGCAGGCACAGTCTCCAGGGGCAGATGAAGGTAATCACGGAGATACTGGATACCCTCATTGGTAAGGTACCAGTCGAAATGCCTCCAGGCAAAACTGTTCCTTCACGCAGCCTCGGGACTTGAGAGACTGCACGGCCTTCATGACCTGAAGATTGGGCACATTCTTGTCTGCCAGCTCCCGGTGCTTACACATGTGGACATCCTTCTTGGCCACCATGACTCCCTCCTTAAAAAGGAGTTCATAAATGGCAATCTGGTTCTTCTTAGGCATCAACATCTTGGTGGCTGTAGGGTCCAGGACCGGGACTCGAATCATACCTGACTCCATCTTGCTTTGAACCTCATGAGCTAACTGCCCTTGCTATTCCTGGGCATAGACAAGGCTAACTATGGGAGGGGCCCGAATTCTGCTAAGACCCGCATAGGTGAGTGATGACCAGCTATTGTTCCCTAGCTTGTTTACTGCTCAGGAGTCATGTTGCCAGAATCAGGTTTTTGGTTAGGAACCATTTAATATTTGTTTACTAGATTATAAAAACAGAAATATTTTCTTTTTCTTTTTTCAGTTACCAAGTGTTTAGCAAGGAAATGTAACCTGCTACAATATGATTATGCCTTCTCTTGAGCGCTGCATTGCTTCTAGGGAGAAGAAGTATTAGAATAATCAGAAAGATGGAAACAAAGAGCAAAAAAATTACTTTGTAAAGTTAAGAGATTTTTTTCTTTCTTTCTTTCTTTTTTTCTTTTTTTTTTTTTTTTTTTTTTGACAGAGTCTTCCTCTGTCACCCAGGCTGGAGTGGAGTGGTATGATCTAAGCTCACTGTAACCTCCACCTCCCGGGTTCAAGCAGTTCTCCACCTCAGCTTCCCAAGTAGCCGGGATTACAGTCATGCACCAGCACGTCTGGCTAATTTTTGTATTTTTAGTAGAGATGAGGTTTCACCACCTTGGCTACACCAGTCTTGAATTCCTGACCTCATGATCCACCCACCTCGGCCTCCCAAAGTACTGAGATTACAGGCGTGAGCCACTGCACCCAGCCAAGATTTTTATTTATTTATTTATTTATTTATTTATTTATTTATTTATTTATTTATTTTGAGACGGAGTCTTGCTCTGTCGCCCAGGCTGGAGTGCAGTGGTGCAATCTTGGCTCACTGCACTCTCCGCCTCCCGGGTTCAAGCGATTCTCCTGCCTCAGCTTCCCGAGTAGCTGGGACTACAGGTGCGTGCCACCACACCTGGCTATTTTTTTGTATTTTTAGTTCAGATGGAATTTCGCCGTATTAGCCAGGATGGTCTTGATCTCCTGACCTCGTGATCCACCCGCCTCGGCCTCCCAAAGTGCTGGGATTACAGGCATGAGCTACCGTGCCCGGTGCCAAGGGATTTTTTTAAACAACCAACTAATGTTCTTTTTTATCTGGCAAGCAGTAACGATGCATTGGATATAGCATATATAGGTTTTAGCAAGATTTCAAAAAAATAATTAGTTCTCGGACAACATGGAGAAATGAGAGCTGGATGCTAATATAGTTAGACATGATGGTTGCATAACAACAGCAAAGCCTCAGCCTCCCCTCTCCTTCTTTCCCTGTGGGTACTTAGGTGACCCTGAGCTAAGACTCATTGGCATACTGGTGTTAGGACCCGCATTCATTCCGATGGATCATTGTGCATCCTGTATTGTTGTTAAATATTTTAAATATGCTCTCAGGGTGTAATAAACTAGAGCTCTTGGGAAAAGCAGACGGAAGCTGGGTCACGGCCACGTTAGCTCTTTGGGAACTTTATGCATCGTGCCCACACCCTACCTCTAGTTAAAATGAGAAACAACAATAAAACAAGTAAGAAAATCCAACACTGTCCTTTTCCCCCATAATGATGACTTCAGTACATCTTTAGAAATATGAAGTAACAAATTATGCTTTATTTTCTCAATGATTGGGTGCTCCTGCTTTGCTGGTGCCTTCAACATGAGCCTTTGTTGAGTTCCGAGTAGGCCTCCCTGAGGCAGCAGGGGAAGGAGAGAACTGAGAATTAAGGATTGGTTCTGTTTAGATTTTGAGCTTCCATTGGTAGTTGTGTTGACTTAAAGTGAGTGCAAATTGTTTGCACAGCCATTAAGCATTTATGATAACGTATTGAGTTGTTTAAAATAAAAGCACTGCTAAAATTAAAAAATTAAAATAGGGCCATAAACAAATAAGTTTTGGATTTTTTTTTTTTTTGAGATGGAGTCTCGCTCTGTCATCCAGGCTGGAGTGCAGTGGGATGATCTCGGCTCACTGCAACCCCCACCTCCTGGGTTCAAGCTATTCTCCTGCCTCAGCCTCCAGAGTAGCTGGGATTACAGGCATGTGCCACCACACCCAGCTAATTTTTTTTTTTTTTTGAGACGGAGTCTCGCTCTGCCGCCCAGGCTGGAGTGCAGTGGCGGATCTCAGCTCACTGCAAGCTCCGCCTCCCGGGTTCACACCATTCTCCTGCCTCAGCCTCCCGAGTAGCTGGGACTACAGGCGCCCGCCACCTCGCCCGGCTAGTTTTTTTTTGTATTTTTTAGTAGAGACGGGGTTTCACCGTGTTAGCCAGGATGGTCTCGATCTCCTGACCTCGTGATTCGCCCGTCTCGGCCTCCCAAAGTGCTGGGATTACAGGCTTGAGCCACCGCGCCCGGCCTAGCTAATTTTTTTTTAATTATTTTTAGTAGAGACGGGGTTTCAACATGTTGGCCAGGCTGCTCTTAGACTCCCGACCTCAGGTGATCCGCCCCCCTCAAGCTCCCGAAGTGCTGGGATTACAGGCGTGAGCCACCGCGCCCGGCTACCTTGTAATTCTTTTAATGGAAAAATAAAGCAAAATACTTAACAGAGAGGGATTTACTACAAAAGTGTAAATTGATTAAACTACCACTTTTGCATGTTGGATTGGTGAAATGATTTGCTTTTCACTTTAGGGTAAGTGTGCCTTTCCCAGAACCGACCTCCGCTAGCGCCGTCTGCAGTGTTACACCTGATTCCATCTCCTGCTGCATTATGAAATGCTGACTCTCAAGGCAGACAATGGACAGGATTTCAGACAGAACCATTTACCTGCCTGTGTGATGTTTCCCTGTAGGTGACACAGCATGGGTGCCACTTCTGTACTAGCTGTGGAAGTCTGGCTCTTCCCTTTAGTAGCCTTAGGATTCAGGGCTGGTTCTGGCTTCATTTACCATCATTAAGAGCCTGTTTGACTGGAAGAGATGTTATCTCATGATAATTGTTCCCTTCTGCTCCTTGCCAGGTTGGAAAAATAGATAATGATGAAAAAGTGTGCTGAGAAGCACCAATTGCCAGATCCCCTAATGTGTGAGGGATTAATCTAGAAATATAGTGGAAAATTTCCTTTAAATACGTAAACTAGACTGAAGGGACTGGCAGAAAGTAGGGTGACAGTTGTTTATGAAATTATTGCATTTTTATTAGTTTGAAATACACTTGCATATGTTTCTGTTAGCCCTGGGGAAGAGAGAAAATTTTATTAATGTAATTCAAAGTTATAAACATCACTCATTGTTAAATTGCTATAACTTAAAAATGAGATGTGTAAGTTAGGAGGGATAACAATATAAATTCGTGGAAAATTTTATTTTGACCTGCTTGACTTTGTGAACTTAGAAAATAATAATGATCATTTATTGAACATGTATTATGTACCAGGGACTCACTGCAATCATTTAATCATTACAACAACCCTGTGAGTTATAGCATTATCATTCCCATTTTACAAATGGGGAAACTGAGGCCTGTCAAGCTTAACCGACTTACCCAGAATCACCCCCCGGCTGGTTAGTGATAGATCCAGGGTTCCCTCCCAGGCCCTCTGACCTCAGAGGTTATGGTCTTCATTCTTCATATTTTAAATGCTGCAGTCACTTAACTTTTTTGGGTTAGTTTCCTTATTTTTAAAATGTGGGGGCAAGACTAGATTCTTTATAACAAATTAGAGTTTTGGAACTGTGCTATCTTTTTTTTTTTAACTGAAACTGAGCAGAGGCGATGTTCATCACATACTCACTGCAAAAGGTCAAGAGAATGACTAAAGGGTAATTACCAGCAGTATTTGTAGCAATTTAAGTCATTTCAGGATTTTATCTTTGACAGTTATTAGTTATTAGTTTTAGTAACAGGGCACTGAGAGAAGGTATTTCTTAGTCTGCATCTCAGTTGCTTCCTGATTTCTCTCTGAACCAACCTCCTCCAACGCCATCATCTCCCAGGAGCTGCTAAATAATCACACTGCAAGCAAGGGCAATCGGCTGCTCTTCGCAACTCATCAAGAGAGTGACTACTAAATGCAGGGGATGAGTAAGAAGAGGGAATTCAGGCAACGAATAAGAAACAGTTCACTAATTAGGAGAACCAGGAGAGACTGCTGTTATTCTGTGCTATTCAATCTGGAAGTTACTAAACTCTACCTTAATAGAAAATGTGCACCTGACTTCTCTAGGAAAGAAAAGAAGCGTTCGTTAGCAGATTGGAGATTCCTCTGCATTGCTTGGAGTTTCCAAAGACATAGCCAATTGAAATATCTATCTGTACTTTCATATTTATTACTGAAGGAACCCCCCCCATTTTGTTACCGTGCTTAAGTTTGGTGTTTCACATAAGTAAGTTTTCCAAATAAGTGAAAGCTAAAACTAAATGTTTCATAATAGATTATAATGAAATGTTAAACCTTTATTAAGTATACGATATAAGCAAATGATGCATTAGAGCATCTATGTATTGTTTAGTGAAGAATTATAAGATGAATATCCATGTACCCATCATGCAGCCTAAGAAATATAATGCTAGCAGTACTTTTCAATCCTGGATCCCATTCTCTTCCCTAACTCAAGTAAAGATTGTCCTGAATATTTTATTAGTAATTTCTTTGTTTTATTTTGGGGTTACATAAATATTAATAATTTTTTTTGCAACTTTATAAAAGTGGAATGATTCTGAGTTTTTCAGTGGCTTGTTCAATATTAACGTTATGTTTCTGAGATTCAACTATGAGAATGTAGTTCACCCATGTAGATGTAGTTCATTTTTATTCTTCAGAGTATATTCCATTTTATGAATATGGGACAGTTAATTTTTCTCAGGAGAGATAGACATTTATTTGAGTTGTTTCCATTTTCTTGCTATTAGGAGGATATTGTGAATATTTTTGTCCATCTGTCTTAGTGTAGATGAGCAAGAGTTTTTCCAGGATGTATACCCAGGAGAGGAGAGGAGATGCTGTGTTGAAGGCTACACACACCTAAAATTTTACTGGGCAATGCTAACTTGTTTCCGAAGTAGTTGTGCCACCTTTAATTCTCACCAGGAGTACATGAAAGTTCCTGTTGCTCCACATACTTGCCAAAACCTGGGGGCTGTCAGATTATATACATTTTCTAGCCTTTTGGGTGTAAAATGGTGTCAGCATGGGGGTCTCTGCATTCCTCTGATTACTAATGAGGTTGACCATCTTTTTATAGGTTTATTGACCTTCTTGTTTTTTCATGAAATGCCTGAATATGTCTTTTGGGTTGCTTGTCCTTTTCATATTGATTCATTGGAGTTCTTTATATATTTTGTGTACTAAATCTTTGTTCATTATAGATGTTACTGTAGAGGCAGGAAGGGGGTGATCCCTTTTCTCCCCATCACAAGAGTCACAGCCCACACCTTTATAACAAAATATAGATCAACATGAGAAAAACATAACAAACTCAATGTACTTAAACACTGGAGCCATACAAAACATATGACAACTCAAGAAAGGACCAGATGGTTGATGCTTAAATATCCTTTTCACTGGGGAGAAGGAGGTGGAGAGCTGTAAATGAATGGGCCCAAAAAACTACACCAGTGGTTTGTAAATGATTCTCTCTGGACTCTGAATGGGACCTAAGGACAAATAGTAGCTGCAGACAAGTTACAGGAAGGTAAGGGCAGAGCTGCATTGTGAACAAAGGTCTTATTATGCAGATAACAGTCTTCCAGGTCTTCCCTTGGAATTGCCCTCAGGAGAGCAGAGGCGGAGGCTGACTGGGCATGGTGTCCTGAGCACAGAGACTTCTAGTCTCTTCTCTGGTGGTTAACGTTTCCTGGTTATTTAATGAGATTCCTAGGGAAGGGGTTTTGAGGCAATTGCATTTCTTTTAGAAGTTTTCTCAATCAGATAAGGGAACTTATTGAGAGAGCCAGTCCTGGTGCTTTGAATAGTAAGGAGGATCAGAGGGAGTAGGGGGAGGTCAGATGGAGATCTTGAGGCTGCTTCATTAGTTTAGCATGTCAAGGCACCATATTTCAGGGCATTTTCTGAGCCCCAATATTGAAGATATCTTCTTTCAATGTGTGGTTTCTATTTTTTCTTATTAAAATTTTTTGGATATATTTTTTCTTATCAAACATTTTAATAAGCAGAAATTCTTAATTATATTGTAGATGAATTGGTCAGTCTCTTTTTTTTATGTTTTGGGCTATATATAGCTTGCTTAAGAAATCCTTCTTACCCGTTAGTTATTAGGTTATTCTTGTATCCTAAGATTTTCTGAGATGTCTGTTTTTCTTTTTCATTCAAATAGTTAATCTCTGGAATTGTTTTGTTTAATGTACATTGTAAAGTAGAGGCTGATTTCATTTTGCCCCCTACATTGTCCCAATGCCACTTATTAAATACAGGTTGAGTATCCCTAATCTGAAAATCCAAAATCTGAAATGCTTCAAGATGCAAAGCTTTTTGAGTGCTGACATGACACTCAAAGGAAATATTCATGGAAGCATTTTAAATTTCAGATTTTTGGATTAGGGATGTTCAGCCAGCAGGTATAATGCAAATACTACAACACCTGAAAGAATCTGGAATCTGAAACACTTCTGGTCCCAAGTGTTTCAGATAAGGGATTTTCATCCCTCCTGTCTCCCCCAGTCACTGGTCTGCGCTGTCACTTTTGGCACATATCAAGCTTCCATATGGGTGAAAGTCCTTCTCGAGACTATAAATGTTACATAACCTTGTTGACAGTTTTATAATATTGGGCTCTCTTAGTCTTAAACTTTGTATGTTTATCCATTTATTTTGGTGTTCTTTAATATTTTTCAATAACTTTTATTGCTTTATACAGAAATATCTTGTAAAATTTTGTTTCATATATTCCTAAGTGTTGCTGCAGCGGCCAAGAGGGAAAGCTTCTCCCCTTCATCTCCTGAAGGTTTGCTGAAAATATACTGACAAAAGGCCAATGAAAAGGAGAGAAAGGCATACAATGTATTTAATGTGCACAATGCAGGAAATCACATGAGAATGATTTACCAATAGCCCAGTATAGTCCAGATGCTTATATACCCTTCCATTTATGGGAGAGAGGAGATAGAGAATGGGCAAGTAAGTAATAAGTTCCCCTGAGCTCTGAGGGAGGTGTCAGGAAGGTGAGGGATGGAACTTCACTGTGAGCAAAGGTCATCTTATGCAGATAAAGCCTCCCAGGTAATCTATGAGAGCTGCCCTTAGGAGAATAGATGAAAAGCCTGTCCGGATGTGGTGATGACTTACAGTCTCTTCTCTTCTTTTCCTGGGTGGTTGATCTTTTTGGGCTATTTGATGAGATTCCTAAGGAGTGGGGTCTTAAGAAATTCCAAAGAGAGTCCCTCCCGGTGCTTTGGGAAAGAAGATCAGAGACAGGGAGGTGGAAGCAGGTCAGAGAGAAACCTTGGTTCTGAGGCTTATTTCTGAGGCTTTTCACTTTTCAAAGCACTTAGCATGCCAACGCTCTGTATTGTGAAGCATCATTTTCTGCACTCCAACACTATCTTCTTGTTTTATTATCATGAAATGTATATTTAAGAAATAGTTCTTTCTGATGCTTTGTTCCTGGTGTATAGAATTGCTAGTCACTTTAATATATTGATTTATACTCAGAAACCTTGATAAAGCCTTATTCATCCTAATAGTTTCTGATAGACAATAATATTATCTGAATAATGAAAAATTTGCCACTCCCATTCTTAAAATGTTTAGAATGAGATCTCCAGTACAATATCGAGTAGAGGTAGTGATATTTGACTTCCTCGCCTTGTTTTTGATTTTAAAGGAAAAGCTTGATGGCTCACAGTTGAGCATGATGATTGCTATAGAGTTTCTGTAGACATACTTTAGGAAGGAAGCTTTCTGCCATTCCTAATTTGCCTACTTTCCTAAGATGCTTTAAAAAATTATGATTGACTAGTGTATTGGTCCTGTTTGACGGTAGCAGAAAGGAGTTACATTTACTATCCATGATTTTTTTTTTTTTTTTTTTTTTTGAGACGGAGTCTCGCTCTGTTGCCCGGCTGGAGTGCAGTGGCCAGATCTCAGCTCACTGCAAGCTCCGCCTCCTGGGTTTATGCTATTCTCCTGCCTCAGCCTCCCAAGTAGTTGGGACTACAGGCGCCCGCCACCTTGCCCGGCTAGTTTTTTGTGTTTTTTAGTAGAGACGGGGTTTCACTGTGTTAGCCAGGATGGTCTCGATCTCCTGACCTCCTGATCCGCCCGACTCGGCCTCCCAAAGTGCTGGGATTATAGGCTTGAGCCACCGCGCCCGGCCCATGATTGTTTTTGATGTCTGCAGTGGAAATTAGTGAGGAGGGAAAGATAGGAGGAGGTAATATATGCTTGCTATATACTTATTTTCTGATTGCTTTATATGCTATAAAATAATTTCATACAAATTACCTCATTTGGGTTATTGTTTCCAGTGTCTTTTGTTTGTTTGTTTGTTTCTCATAGGGACTTAGAGCATTCTGATTCCATAACTGTGGCTGGTCTTAGGCCCACCAGTTTTTCCTGCTACACATTGGTGATATTCAATTTGCACTATGCTTAACTAAGCTATTCTTTCTTCCTTAGTCTTCTGTAGTCTTCCATGTCACACACGTAGCGAGTTGCACCTGTAGCCTGTTATTTTTCACTGTACTCCCGAAGAATTTTCTTAAAGTGTCTAAGAAATCAGTGGTATCCTTCCAATCTGATCCTTTTCTTCCTTCATTCACTTATTCACTCGCCAGGTATTCATTGATAGCATACTATGTGACCACAGGTAAAATGATGGAGAAAATATCCCTGCCCTCATAGAGTTGACTCTCCAGAGTGGAATCAGGACAATAAACACATAGGCCAGTGTGTAGCATTGCAAGGTAGTGATGCGGTGAGTGAAGGAGTGAGTGGGAGAGAGAAAGAGAGGGAGGGATGACTGGGAATGTGTGTGTGCCCATTTTACTGGCATTAGGTTACCTAGGAAAGGCTTCCCTGAGGAGATGACCTTTGGTCTGAGCCCCAAATACAGTGAGCAAGTCAGCTGCGGGAAGTTCAGGAACAGCAGATGAATGACAGTGTGGTGAGTCTGGGGAACTTGAAGGAGTCAGGTGTGGTCACAAGAGAACAAGTCAGGAGAAACTGGTAGGGGACAGAGAAAGAGACAGAGGCCAGGAAATGCTGGACTTGCAAGATCCTCATTAGAGAGATTTTGCTTTTATTGATATGATGAAACTATGTAAGTATATTTTAGAGGCACGTAATATTTTTGTTTACTTTCTCAAAGAATTCATCAGTCTGTTATCTGATTTCTGGGAATAACAATGCATCCTGGTCTTCACTCTTGTCTCAGAATCTCCAAACTCAGTGATTGATGGGAAGAAGCTTCTTGTTAATGTTCTTGAAATGAATACAGAATCTCTCTTTCTCCCTTAGAGGAGTTTGGAGAATGCTATTGCTGAAGTTGGCCTGGCTCACTGCACCACGTGGGGAGGTGATGCTACCAGGGGGAGATTACAGAGGAATAAGCCAGCATTGAGTTTCCTCTGTGGTAGAGCCTCATTGTGTGAGGACGGGAGATTCTCAGTCTGACTTCCTTCTCCAGGTAGAAACATCTAACTTAACCAAGTGTAAATGATTCATGTGTGACTCTAGAACTTTGTCTTGCTTGTGCTCCTGTTCTAAACTCTAGGTGTTGGGAGATTGGAATGGATCTCATTTTGAACTGGATCTTAACTTCTTTGCTTCAATCCCCTGTTGATAAAATGAGATTATAGAGCAGTATTTGCTGACCTTCCTCACAAAGACCCTATGTGTGATCAAGTGATTTAGATGTTGAAAGGGTGGTTTGTTTTCTTAATATATGAGAAATAGTTAATGCTACAGTCTGATATAAAATGATTATTAATAATAATTTTTATTTTTATTGTATGTAATGTAATTTAACTCTGAAGAAAAAAAATGCTGGATATTCTTTTGAGACCACCGAAAGGATATGGCAATAGTTTCTTCCTTTGTCTTACAGAAGAATACATGCTATAGAAATCAAGGAGTAAAAGTCAGGGCATTCTTTCTGAATTTTCTTTCTCATCTTTTAGCCCCTTTGAATATGATGTGATTTTAGAAACAACTTAGAATTTAGAAACAACTTCTAGGTCATTTTAATAAACTTGGGAACCTCGTTGGTGGAGAGGTCCCTGTAAGTGGTGAATGGAAGTGAAATCATCTTGGGCATTCATCTATCAGATATTTTCTTATCAATGTAGTGGCTGTACTCTCTAGTAGGTTCTACAATTCATATTAGCCATTTTACATTTTCATACCTGTGAAGCTTAAAAACACTGCACACATTTGATACTACGACAATACAGGAGGGAGAATGCCGCTTATGGTAATACTTTACTATGTCTCTGCCTTGAAAAAGTAAGTAGTGAGTTGGAAAAATTGTTTAAGTGACTGAGAGAAAGGAACCTACTATTCAGGAAAGAAGAATTTTCAGATTGTCTGCATTGATTAATGCATTGGTTAGTTCTTCAACTCCCCACTTTACCTCAGAAGCCACATTTTTTCCTGTGTTGTTTTCACCCTGGGTTTGAGCTTCTATGATGGCTGAAATCAAAGTTTTGGTCATAAGAAAGAATGACTGAGATGAGTAGTTGGTATTTGAGAGCTGGTGCTTCGCCCATGCTGGGTAGAAGAAGACTTCTTTTCTGCTTTTTCCAGCTGGAGAGCTTCCTCAGGTCCACTGTTGAGCAGGTGTTCTGCTGCCCGTTCTGTCCTGCAGTGACTTTGGTGTTGGTCCACACCAACCAGAGGGAGCTTGGGTACAGGGTTGACTCTGTGGAGCTCGGAAGCTCCTGGGTCCACTCTTATCTTGGCCATCCTTCAGTAGGATCCCCTGCAGCCGGCTGGGGAATTGATCAGTGCTCAGCAAAACAACCTCTTTTATTTTCCGGTGTCCTTTTGAAAGACCCTTCACTCTGAAGTTTCACAGCCTTTGATTACTGCAAGAATTTAGGATCACATCATAGAATTTAAAACACAAAGTGGAAAGGTGGCTTGGTGTTAGAAGTTATTTCCGTAAGAGGGGACGGCTGTGTTTTCCATTTGGTGGGAACGGACAGGAAAACTACCGTTGTGTTCCCATTCTCGGCAGGCTCGGATGGAAATGTGTCGGGATGAGGAACTTTCTGTTTGATAAAAGCTAAAAAGCCCACTCACATTTCTAACCTTTCAAGTTATGACAGTCATTCACGACTGTCAAATATAATGGCATTTTGGACATCATCCAGGAATCGTTAACAGCTTCCAAGTGCCTTGACACAAAGAGTTTATGAAAACATTCTGAGCTTTGTTAAGAAGATGCTTCTGACCCACCTTCAATAGGATTCGCTTTTTGTGTTATCTTTCTATCAATGGTGATAGAAAAGCCAATATCCTTAGCTGTCTGGCGCCTGAAAAACAGGATGTGTCCACAAAAGCACTCGAGTTCGCTCTCCTTCTCAAGCAAAATTTGCCAAATTTTAAGATGGTGAAATGAGAAGAAGAAGAAATTTGGTTTTGAGTTGAATTTTTCCCTATCTTAATTACAGAAGGTAAATATTCTGAAAAAAAAAATTAAGCCAGAATTAAAGCATTAAAGTATGCCTTCTAGAACCTACAACTCATTTTCCTATGTGTTAAAGGTTTTGAAAACAAGTGAAGAAGTCTCTTTCTCCCATTGGATAAACATTTAGGTATTTAGGTGAAAGCAAAAATGATCAAGTGTGAATCTCTCTTTAGGAGATCTCTAGTTTAAGAATAAATATGTTTCAATATTGTTGCTTGTTGTCTGAAACTGGGAACAATTTTAGTCGTAGATTTAACATCATATTTGGCAGAATACATATTTGGCAGAATACACTCAACCATGAGAGGGTCCCCTGTGTCTCTCTGGAGTCTCATTTTATATTAATAAAGGCATAGATGAAAACTGCTTGTAGTCTTTGGTTCTGAGGGAAACCCTGATTGAGGATTGAAGTTTGGCCTGCTGAGAGCATGTCAGCCTTTGCCCCTATATTGACCCAGGGATGGGGTATGGTGGGGGGGTATTGTCTGACTTCTGTGGGGAGAGGACTCCTTTATATCAGAGAGGCCTAAGGACCTGGTAGAGTGTTAGTCAGAATTGAATGGAGAGAGGGATTCCAGAGGGATTTGCATTAGTCAAATGAAGAAGCATGGGTGAGAGTGGGTGGTGGTGGCTGTGGGGGGTTAGAGTCCTTCTAGGCCTAGGGTGTGATTTTCTACTGAACCCTTCCCTGACTTCTTCGGTTTTTCTGGTTACTTGGTTTAATTTCTGTCCCCTGATTCTGAAGCCCTGGAGGTGTCTTCCTTCTCTTTCAACTCCTACCAATGTTTAGATCTTATGGTCACGTGATTTCTGAGAATTTAACTTCATAGCTCATCCTCTTGTCTTCTGACTCAAAGACAAGCACATTCAAGATTTATTTTCCCCCTTCTAGCAAAAAATGAAAGGGGAGAAGTGAAAGAAGGTAGGTGTGCTTTAGAGTGATTTCAAGTAGCTGGGGGTAGAAAGGAAAAATGGAGAGGAAGAGAGACTACCTTTCATGGTAGGAGCTTGGCATGTTTGGGCAACTGAGAGAGGGCTGGAGCCACTGACGTGGGATGGGGATAGGAGAGAGGAATGGGGTGAGGGAGAGAGAGATGGATGGATGCCCAGGATGAGGTCAGGACAGATGGGCCCTGGTTAGATCACACAGGCCTTTGTGGGCCATGTTAAAGACTTTGGATTTGAGCTTGAGAGCAGTGGGGAGCCATTGAAGGGATTTAAACAGAGGAGGTGTTTGAAAGTCTTTGTGATTTCGACTTTGGAGGCTATGTGGAGAATAGATCTAAGGGCTCTTGCAAGAGCCCAGGTGGGAAATGTTAGTTTGGCCTAGGGAATGTTTGTGAGGGTTGAGTTGGTGGTAGACTGGACATGGAGGGGAGGGAGAAGGAGTGTGAAGCAGGACTCCTTGGTCTGGCACAAGCACCTGAAGTTGTCAGAGGGCCCTGAAGTCCTCAGAGGAGGCTAGTTCATGCTGTGGCAACAGCGGCTTCAACATTTCAGGCCACGGCAACAGAGTTTGCAGTCTTGCAAAATCTGCTATAAGTCCAAGTGACCCTCCAGAGCAGCTGTCCTCAAACTCAGTGGTCTAGTCTGCCTCCATATCAGTTCAGGTTCTACCAAATTCACTGTGGCAAGGGAAGAGAGAACCTGGCTCTCCAGTGCCTCTGTCACTTCCACTCACATGTCTTTAGCCACAAGAGTCATGTATATGGCTGTGACCTTATCCTGCCAGAGGGCTAGAAGTGCAGTTCCCTAGAGTGCTCAGAAGTGGGGAAGCAGGAAATCTGGTGTAAAGGTGTACCACAAAGCCATTTTCTAATGTGAGGAATCTGAAGGAAAAATAGCTTCTGGAGGAAAGAGTTCAGTTTTTGATATGTTAAATTTGAGATGCTCGTGAGATACCCAAGTAGCTATGTCAAGTAGGCAGTTGGCTATTTGCGGGAGGGAGAGAGGGAGGAAGGCAGGCAGGCAGGCAGGCAGGCAGGCAGGCAGGAAGGAAGGAAGGAAGGAAGGAAGGAAGGAAGGAAGGAAGGTAGGTTGGTTGGCTTGGGTTCAGGATATATGTTTAAAATGTATCTGTGGTATTGGATGAGACTACCTAGAGACAATGTCTGAAGAAAGACAAGGACTCAAAAATGAGCCCTGTATTAGTTAGTCTAGGCTAAACTCTGCCGTGGATCCAAGCAATCTTAAAAGTCCTAGTGGCTTATCACAGGCTTTACCCATGCCAGATGTCCGCTGGGGCACAGTGGGAGGCCCCATCATATTATAACTGTACCATCTGAGCAGAAACTTTGTGTTTTGTTTTCAATGTCTTATGCCCAATACCTGGAAGCATACCTGGCAGGAGGTAGTACCTGGCAATACCTGGCACAAGGATGTCATGGGGAAATTATATATATATATATCATATACATTTTTATTGAGGTACAATAAAATCAATTTTCATTTAGTGATTTTGACCAATGTATGTAGTCATGTAACCATCACAACACAGTCAAAAAACAGACCATTTTAAAGCTTTATTTTATTTTTTATTTTCTTCATGCTACCTTGTATAAGAGAAATAGACCAGTTTCATCACCCTAAAAAGTTCCCTTGTGCCCCCTTGCAGACTCTGCTCCCACCTCACCCCTGGCAACCACTGATAGGCTTTCTTTTTGTGTGTGTGACTGGATCTCTGTCTCCCAGGCTGGAGTGTGGTGGTGCAACCTCTGCTCACTGCAACCTCCACCTCCTGGGCTCAAGAGGTCCTCCCACCTCAGCCTCCCAAGTAGGTGGGACTTACAGGTGTGTGCTACCATGCCTGGCTAATTTTTTTTGTATTTTTTATAAAGACAGGGTTTCTCCATGTTGCCCAGGCTGGTTTTGAACTCCTGAGTTCAAGCCATCCGCCGGCCTTGGCCTCCCAAAGTGCTGGAATTACAGGCATGAACCACTGTGCCCAGATGATATGCTTTCTATCAATATAATTTTGCCTTTTCTAGAATTTTCTAGAAATGGAATCATACAGTATGTGGTCTTTTATAACTGACTTCTTTTATTTATTTATTTATTTATTTATTTATTTATTTATTTATTTATTTTTTTGAGACGGAGTCTCGCTCTGTCGCCCAGGCTGGAGTGCAGTGGCGCGATCTCGGCTCACTGCAAGCTCCGCCTCCCGGGTTCACGCCATTCTCCTGCCTCAGCCTCCCGAGTAGCTGGGACTACAGGCGCCCACAACCGCGCCCGGCTAATTTTTTGTATTTTTAGTAGAGACGGGGTTTCACCGTGGTCTCGATCTCCTGACCTTGTGATCCGCCCGCCTCGGCCTCCCAAAGTGCTGGGATTACAGGCGTGAGCCACCGCGCCCGGCAACTTCTTTTATTTAGCATAGAGATTGGTAAACATTTTCTACAAAGATTCAGATAGTAAATATTTTAGGCTTACAGGTGGTATGGTCTTTGTAGGATCTACCTACTCAGCTCTGCTGTTGGTAGTATGAAATGTGTACTGAATGGGTGTAGCTTTGTTCCAATAAAACTTTGAGAGGGCTGGATTTGGCCCATAAACTAGAGTGTGCCAGTATCTGACTCAGCATAATTCACTCCGGATTTACTTCTATTGTTATGTGTATCAGGAGTTTATTCTTTTTTATTGCTGAGTAGTCTTCCATTATATGGATGACGTTTTGTTTTTTCATCGATTGATGGACATTTGAGTTGTTTTGAGCTTTTGGCTTTTATGAATAAAGTTGTTATGAACATTCATACACCTATCTTTGTTTTCATTTCTCTTAGGTAAATCCCTAAGAGTAGAATTGCTGTGTCATATGATAAATGTGTATTTAATATTATTAAAAATGGACCAAACCGTTTTTCAAAGTCTTACTATTTATCAGCAATGTATAAGAATTCTAGTCGTTCTAAGTTTTTATCATCATCATGAGTGTGTCCTGAAGTAAATACTTATTAATATTCAAATGTCAATGGATGTAAATGAGTCATTGAAAATATGTTGTGAATATTGTCCAGTGTCACTTGTATTTTAATGTCATTTTAAAAAAATGACTCTTATTCTATCTCATAGTTTTGCCATAAATTATTAAACTATTTTCTATTCTTTAATCTTAACGTTTTTTTAACATTTTCCTGAGAACGATGTAGACGCCACCTTTGTGGATGGCAGTTAATTCAGTGTTAGACTTACTGATAAGGGGGCAGAGCACAATTTCTCTTTACACACTGCAGTTACTGAAAACCACACAGACCTTACTACTCAGTTGGGCTGAGTACTGGGTTGAAATCTTTGAAATGTGAGGAGCCTAATTTAATCCCACCTCTGAATAGGCAGCCACTTCATCTCCTCCTGGGTGTACCAAGGCCAACCCACAGGCAGATTCTAGATTTTTCTCCAAAAAGTTATGTATCTGTTGGACCCCTAGAGTTTTGTCTTTTAAGTGTGTGACTGAACTAATTTTTACCTAGAAAAACTTTATGTAGATGTTTGAAATGTCAACCTTTTTTTTTTTTTTTTTAAATCTCAGTTAAGTTTCATAAACTTTCACTTTAAGCCGTGTAACTTCCCACTGAACTCTCTTGTACCTGAGTGAATTGATTTGCTATGTAGGTTCTTTGCCACAATAAGCTCATTAAATGCTGGGGTCTGTTACCAAAAAGTGATTCTTTCAGTTTTGAGTACTTGTTCTGAGGCTGTACTCTGACAGAGCAAGATGTCAATTAAGATTATTCCTTGTTAGTGGAAATAAAATCACGTTATCTGCTTATAAAAGAATCTCTCTGTTCTTTCTCTAAGGGGAGGGGGAGTGTATTCAACTCACACAAAGTTTATCCATTCATGAAGTGAAAAGGTAAAAGCTTGTAGGTCACGAAGAGATCCCCGTTTTACCAGACCGGAAATTATGATCTGAGCCAGGGGGTATTTTTCCTGCAGAGCTGACTCTCAGAGGTAGTGTCAAATTGCAGCTTCTATCACAGCATCAAGAATGGAGTCTTTGTGGAGCCTGAAAATCTCAGGCCATAACTGATTCCTGTCCACAGAGTCAAAGTCAGAAGCAAGTTCACTGTGTCGCAGTCAGTATTACACAAGTACAAGGTGGAAAGGTGTGACCATGATCACTAATGGAAAAGTGCATAAAGCCTTTGTCTTCCTTGTGAACCAGCCAGGATGTGACTTTCAGAGTCAGGGATAATGTTGGCTGGCTCTTACTCGGTGCCAGGCGCTGCTCTAAGCATTGTGCCTGTTAAGGTCCAAGGACGTTTAGGGTAATGGTTCAGAACACTGCGGATGGGCTAGATTGCTGACTAGCCAAATGAGTGACCGGTTTCCTCAGTGACTCCATCTACCCATGTTTAGGGTGGGGATTATGAGAGTGTCTTTGTCACAGGGCTGTTGTGAGGGCTGAATGTGTTAATTTATATTAACTGTTTAATAGGGTACCTGGCACAGGGTAAGTTACCTAGGTGTGTTGGCTATTACAGTTATTTTAGTACTCATCCTAAGAAACTATTGACATAGGTGCTATGATTTTCTCCATTTTACAGTTCAGTAAACTGAGGCACAGAGAAGAATTTTTCCAAAGCCACAAGGCTAGGAGGTAGTGAAACTAGGAGTAGAATACAGACAGTCAGAGTCCAATCAGTGGCTGTTAACTGCTGTACTCTGCTGCCTTCCTGCTTATTAGGAGAAAATGACTGTGCATTTTTATATGTGATCTGCAGTAAAGCAGATAGTCCTGCAAGGAAGAAGTGAGTAGGAAGGTTGTATTTGGCACTGACGGCTTGGACTTTACCACTGGTTCCTCCAGATGAGTCTCTACACCCATTGCCTTGTTACTGGTCAACAAATTGGCCAAGAGTCCATCTTCTCTTTGGAGTAGTCCTATCTCAGAAATGACATCACCACCTATTCTGTTACAGAAGTCATAATCCTGGGTCATCAGTGACTCCAGCTTCTCCCTGTTTGTCTATTATCAATTGTTTTGATTTTTTAAATAGCTTATAAATCCATCACCTTTTCTGTCTCCACGACCACCCCAGCCCAAGTCACTGCCATCAGTCACTTTCTTACCAACCTACCCCTGTCATCCTTGCCCCATGCCAGTGTGTTCTTCATGCAGGCAAAGGTAAAATGCAAATCCGGTCAGCTTGTGGCCGGGCTTAACACATTACCTGCTTTTACATTCCAATCCAGGTCTGTCTGCCTCCATAGCCTGTTCTCTTTTTTTCCCCCATCTTTCCTCTATAAAGTTTGTATGAGTTGACCTTGATTTGAAAGGTCGAGAAAAGTAAGATTCTTAGGTGTCCAGTGGAATCTGGTTTTCTTTAAACTTACTCATCAAATTCACACCTCAGATAATTGGGCCCCAGACTCTATACCCATTACCAGACTTGTCAGCAGAACTCAACTGTTCCACATGGGTTTATAATATCTGGTATTTTTCTGGGCAAGGCAAAGTATATTGTAATAGTAAAATGATAAGATGCAAGATGGCCTTCTCTAATTTTTTTCACAATTGCCTTCATCAGTCTAGCTAGGGGTTTGTGTGTTGGTGTTTGTGTACTTGTTTTTATTGTCATTAGTTTGGTTATGGCACAATAGAGTCCTTGTCAAAGTGGATATTAGCAAGTTGAGTTCCAAGTTTGCTAGAACTGAATGCAGATACAAAGCATTTGAAATTATCAGCATCCTGTTAATAGAGGCTAGAGGAGAAATCAAAGTAAATTTTCAGAACTATGAAATTAGCAAACTACCAACACAGGGTTGGAAGTTTCTCTATTTTCCTCTTACCAACTTTTAATCTGATCATTTCCCAGGGAGTGCAGACAGGCTGTGGGGAAGCTCTCTGCCCAGGCTAACTTGAAGGGAAAATGAGCATGAAAAAAACAATTCATTCAGAATGTTATCCTTGGGATACCAGTGAGCAGATCAGCAACACTAGGATGTAATCAATAATACTGGCTTTCAGAATAGAACCACATACCACTTTCCCCCCAAATATGCACCATGGACTGCCATTTACCACCTCAGAGCTTACTTCTCTATGCATTTGAGCAGGAACAAGCCTTCTTGTTCTTAAGCATGGCCCACTGGCTCCACTGTCATCTTGATGTTTGTGTGAAAAGCTCTCACAGTGTGGCCGTATGGCCATGCTGATAGCATGTGCCCTGACTGTTTTATCTTAAATCGAACTGCAACAAACTTGTGAGGGAGCTCAGATAAAAACTAGAAGGAAGAGATTTGTATCATAAAATCCAGGGAGTTTTGGCAGAGCCTCCTAAGGTGAAAGAGATGAGAAGGAAAAAAATCTATAGGTTTGTTTGTCTTACTAGTGAGGGTAGCGTTGTGGCTAATAACTAGAGAGGTAAAATATCTACCACCCTGAAAATGGGGGAAATTTGTTTTTTAACTGCATCTTTCCTGAGAAACATTTGAGGTTCTGCTGTTTAGAGCCATGATAAGACAACCTTTGGAATGAAGCTGAGTAATCACTGTGTCTTAGTCTCCACTAAAACCACAGCTTCTGGGGGGCAGCTGGGCTGAGGTCTCGCCAGCAAAGCTCATTAGGCCCCAGGTGAATCATGCCTACTATCAGTGTGTGATAGTGTGATGCCTGTGTTCAACCATCATATGGGCCACTGTTGACACTCCTGAAACCAAAGACAGGTTAGCAAGTGAAAAGCATAACACATTTATTTAATCAAAGTTTTATATGACATGAGAGCCTTCAGAAACGAAGACCAAAAGCCCCAGAAATGAAGACCCAAAGCCCCAGAAACAGAGACCCAAAGCCTCATAACTATTCTTATGCTTAGGCTTGATATAGAATGGACAGCCATGTAGAACTATGATTGGACAAAGGGTGTGACGTAATGGCAATATGACTGAGGAGGAACCTCAGCAAGGGCTGTTGGTTCAGATTCTTATTGGCCTCTCTGTGTAGCATTTCTTCCTCCCGGATATAGGGCAGGATCCCTCTGGAAAAAGGGTCTTGGGGGAGAAGGAAGAGAGTGACCTTCATAGGTTTCATGGTTTACTTTGGGGGAGAGAGGTTCTAGTTTCTATGACCTACCTTGTGGAAGAGGAATTTTTTCTTTGTATTTATTATTCTTTCATTAACATAAGTTAATGCTTAAAGGAATTTTGTGAATTTGTCTTCCTATCCCTTGATCATTTTTCTTTTCTTTTTTTTTTAATTGTACCTTAAGTTCTGGGATACATGTGCAGAATGTGCAGGTTTGTTACATAGGTATACACATGCCATGGTGGTATGCTGCTCCCATCAACCTTTCATCTATGTTAGGTATTTATCCTAATGCCATCACTCCCCTATCACACAGGCCCTGGTGTGTGATATTCCCCTCCCTGTGTCCATGTGTTCTCATTGTTCAACTCCGACTTATTAGTGAGAACATGCGGTGTTTGGTTTTCTGTTCCTGCGTTAGTTTGCTGAGAATAATGGTTTCCAGCTTCATCCATGTCCCTGCAAACAACATGAACTCATCCTTTGGAGAAATAGGAACACTTTTACACTGTTGGTGGGAGTGTAAATTAGTTCAACCACTGTGGAAGACAGTGTGGTGATTCATCAAGGATCTGGAGCCAGAAATACCATTTGACCCAGCGATCCCATTACTGGGTATATACCCAAAGGATTATAAATCAATCTACTATAAAGACACATGCACGTGTATGTTTATTGCAGCACTGTTCACAATAAAAAAGACTTGGAACCAACCCAAATGCCTATCAATGATAGACTGGATTAAGAAAATGTGGCACATAGACACCACGGAATTTTGTTTTTTATGAGTTGCTTCAGCGGTGAAAGAGAGATGGGAGAAAGGAGAGCAGTAGAGGTCAGAGAGACCTTGGTTCTAGCACCTTCCAGTCTTCTTTAGTTCAGAGTACTCAGCATGTCAAAGCTCCATACTTTGGGGTATTGATTGTTTTCTAAGCCCCAACACTACCCTCTGAATATTTGCTGGGAGGATTAGACAGAAAAGGATAGATGTCACTCTGCAAGGCTGGAAGAACATACAGTTGGGGAAGTTGTGCGGTAATAGTGGAGCAGATCCCCCTCTGTACAGAGGCTCGCCTGTAGGCCCTCTTAAAGCACTCAGCTGCCTCATAACTCAAGATGACATCCGGTTCTCCTTGGGGAGAAAGGATTTAGGACAAGTTGACTCCCGGTCACCTTCGTGTACTCAGAGAACTTTCCTAGAGGACTAGACCTGTGGTCAGGAGAGAAAATAGTTCTCTTATTTTCCATCAGGGCATCTGCTCAGGCAATTCTCTGTGACTTCCTGCCTTTGCAATGTAGGTCAATCCTTCCAGAATCTTACCCTAACTTTCCCCTCTCCGATTCTGTCAACACAATCATTTACCTGGAATCTTCTGTACGCCCTCAAAACTTCAAATCTAAAAAACTCCCTGAACTTAAGGTGAAGTTATTATTTCCTTTCTAGTACCGTAGCTGTTTGTCCAATTCGGTTATGATGTTTACAGCAAAAGGAATTCTCATGCAGTGTGGCTTGTGTGTGTTTCACGAGACTGGACTACAGATGTGTTTCCTCAGTTTTATGTATCCAGCTACCCCATGTCTGGCAAATAATAATACCAGGTCAGGCACTACTCTAATTGCTTTATAGATAATTTATCTTCATAATAATCCCATGAGAAAAGTACCACTGTCATTCCAGTTTCACAGATGAGGATACTGAGAGGCTCAGCATGTTGTGTAACTTGTCCAGAGTCACAGCGTTTTCTATTTTGTTTTTTTTTGAGACAGAGTTTAGCTCTTGTTGCCCAGGCTGGAGTGCAATGGCATGATCTCAGCTTACCGCAAGCTCTGCCTCCCAGGTTCAAGCGATTCTCCTGCCTCATCCCCCCGAGTAGCTGGGATTACAGGCATGTGCCACTACGCCCGGCTAATTTTGTATTTTTAGTAGAGACGGGGTTTCTCCATGTTGGTCAGGCTGGTCTCAAACTCCCGACCTCAGGTCATCTGCCCACCTCAGCCTCCCAAAGTGCTGGGATTATAGGTGTGAGCCACCGTGCCCGGCCCGAGTCACAGCGTTTTCAATGTGAGTGAACCAGGATTAACATCCAGGCCAACAACTGACCCCAGAGACCTCATACAAGTCTGTGCTCTTCTGGGAATAAGGACCCCAGGCCGGGAGAAAAAGGCCGAGCCTAATGGTATTCCGTGTGAGGCAGCCATGTGGTATTGCATTATGCATCAGAATGACTAATTCTGTGTATGAGGGTTGTCAGGTGAAACCCAGTGGAGGCACAGCCCAGAGTTCTGCAGGGGCCTTCACTGATAATGTGATGCAATCAAATTTCTTAGGGGTAGCAGTTAGAGCTCTGCTGTTGCTGGAGAGAGGGCTAGAGAAAGAAGTTTCACATATTGTTTTTTGATCAGCAGGTTTGGAAACTTTGAATGTTTGGCTCACAGGATGGTGGAAATGCTCCAGCACTTCCTGTGGCCTCTAGTCTGGGTTCTGCGATAGGGAACTGAGCTCGAGCCTTGCCTCCTCACTGGGGACTGTCTGCACACATCACCGAGTGACAGGGCTTGCTGGGAGGAAGGGAGCAGCCACTGGCATTACAACAGCTGAAAAGGAATTTGAAAAGCAAATATCCAGAAAACCAGAACAAGGGAGGAAGTGTGTGCATTAGTTTGCAAAATGATGAACTTTCCAGTTGAAATGCTGATTCCCAAAGTGCAAGAGAGCTTGGAGTGAAGGAAAGAGAGCTAGTGGCTCAGCTCAGGTCTCATCCTGTTTTTGAAAGATTTTTTCCAGGAGGAAAAGGAATCTGGAATAGACCCTGCTCTCACTTCTCAGCAGCTCCCTTTCTATTTCTGTCCAGTGGGAACAAATGAATAGCTGCTGCTTGAAGAAATGCCGGAAGGTTTTCTGTGCAAGGAATTCTGGATTTTAAAAATGCATCACTGGCTTGAGTAATCCTTCACATTTGTAATTTTAATCTCTGAATTTGGTTTTAAGGAAAGAGTGGTTCATTTATTAATTCACTTGTCTGAAAAATATCGAGCTGCTCTTTACCATGCTGTCTGATCAGGTCTGGAGCAACAAAGATGAATAAGATATGAGGCCTACCCTCAGGGAACTCATATAAACAAATAAGATAAGGTGTGGAAAAGTGCTCTGGTAGGTCATTGTAAGCACCTAAGAAGACAGATTCAGGGCAGTTACTTCTAGCACAGGAGGCTGTGAGGTAAGGGAAATCTTTAATAGGAGCTGGCGCGTGAGATAGGCATTGAAATCTAGGTGGGAATTTTTGAAGCAGACCCAAGGGAAGGAAAGGACATTGGAGGTAGAGAGAACATTATGAACAAAGACAGGGTGAAAACGAGAGGTGAAGCTGGCTGGGCTTCTGGGTCGAGTGGGGACTTGGAGAACTTTTCTGTCTAGCTAAAGGATTGTAAATGCACCAATCAGCACTGTCAAAACGGACCAGTCAGCTCTCTGTAAAACGGACCAATCAGTTCTCTGTAAAATGGACCAATCAGCTCTCTGTAAAATGGACCAATCAGCAGGATGTGGGTGGGGCCAGATAAGGGAATAAAAGCAGGCCACGCTGCATTAGCAGCTGCAACTGGGGTCGCATTTGGCTGTGTAGAGGTGTGGGTCTCTTGCTCATTACAGTAAATCTTGCCGCTGCTGGCTGTTTGGGTTCGCACTGCTTTTATAGGCTGTGATACTCACGGTGAAGGTCTGCAGCTTCACTCCTGAAGCCACCGATACCACGGGAGGAAAGAAGGACTCCAGACGTGCCACCTTTAAGAGCTGTAACAGTCACGGCAAAGGTCTGCAGCTTCACTCCCGAAGCCAGCGAGACCGCGAACCCACCAGTAGGAAGAAACTCCAGACACATCTGAACAGCTGAAGGAACAAACTCTGGAAATACCATCTTTAAGAACTATAACACTGACCGCGAGGGTATGCGGCTTCATTTTTGAAGTCAGCGAGACCAAGAACCCACCAATTCTGGACACAGAGGACCTTGGCAGGCTCAGGAAATGGCAAGCCATTTATGAATTGAGAAGAGATACTGCAAACATTTGTCTCAAGTTCTCTAGTCCTTCACCCAGACCATAACTAGCTGGAGGATTATCCTGATTTAGGCTGGGGGTTCCTTCTTCACGCAGGGCCACCAGCAGCCGCCGCAAATTGATCATTGACAGTCTTAAGGTAGAACCAGTTTTCCATGTCTGACTTACAAAGCCATTGCAAGTGCGTGGGGTTTGGGGAGCAGGGACTCGTTGGGTGGGGGAAGATGCACCGGTGGTACCTGGATGCAGGCTGTGAAAGGTTTATATCCTAGAGGTCCCAAGTCACCATCTACAGATTTAAAGCAGGAAATGAGATGTTCAAATGATTACAAATGCAAGTATTCTGTTTCTTTTACTATTTATCATTCTGTTGCTTTGCACGGTAGAAGCTGCAGTTAATAGAATTTTTACTGTTCTCTGTGAGTTGGAAAGAGTTACTCAAAAGAATTGGGCTACTTTCCTGGAGACAAGCCCATAGATGCAGGTGATGATAATTCAATACGGGACTAACGGAAAGTTTTCTCTGCCACTTTCCATTACATTCCTGGCTAAGTCTATTCAGCGATTCTCTTTTTTTCTGCGCAGCCGAGGAGGCAAATGGTCTCCAAGTATGGCCTATGAGAAACCTGTGCCACAAGATATTTTATTAAAAAAAAAGTTTCCTGGACAGATACATTTGGGAAATATTGTAGATTGCATATGGACATTTCACAGAACACGTGTTACATTAAAGTCCCTGAGAAGTCCTGCAGTAAAGGAAACTATTTCAAAAGAATGGCATAGAGCCCAGCTTATGCCTGCAATCCCAGTACTTTGGGAGGCTGCAGCGGGAAGTATCGCTTAAGTTCAGGAGTTCAAGACCCGGTAACATAGTGAGACTTCATCTGTATTAAAAGAAAATGGCATAGTTGTTACAAACATGAGCTTATGAAATCAGACATGTAGATTACATTCTGGCTGGGTTCCATATGTGGATGTGCGACTTTGGGCAAGATACCTAATGTCTTTACATCTTGGTTTGCTTGTCTGTGAAACAGGCTGGTAATGGTACCTAATTCATAAAATTGTCTTGAAAAGTATATAGTACATGAACTAGTTATTAGATATTATTCCATTCAGTGTTTTCCAAGAATCCTCTTTTTGCATTGCATTTATAAATAACTCAGAGAAGCAGTGCTGTGTGGGAAATGCCAGAGTAAAACTAGTGCAGTCCATGTGTGACTTCTGGTAGCAGTCCCCCAGAGGAAAGGCAGAGCCTAGGTGCTGAGCGCTAGGTCACAGATGTGGACTTACAGCTATATGAAGCTCTAGAATTGGGGAGCAAAAGATCATTTCCTCTTGATTGCAAGGTTAGAGTGTGTAACTTCAGTCTCTTTTGCCTTCCAGTCATTTAATGACAAGTTTGGCACTCAGGGCAGTAAACAGATATGGTTAGGTTGATGTATTAGGAGTTTTTCAATTGTAAGTGACAGAAACTGAACTCAAGCTTACTGAGCATAATGAGGAATTCATTAGTTTGTCTATCTAGGAAGGTTATTAGGGTAGTTCAGAGAACTGAAGGAAAAGTGAAGGAAAACTCGACAGAAACTGAACATAGCTAGGCATCCTGTCCTTGTTCCCTTTTGAATGTTTTCCTCTTGACTTGTCTTAGCTTCTCCTTGCCTCATTCTTTCCTGTTGCGGATGACTTTCCCCATAGAGCATGGCTGCAGCTTCAGCTTCATCCCCAGCAGAGCAAGAACTCCTGGCCTCGAGTGATCCCCCCGCCTCGTCCCCACAAGTGCTAGGATTACAGGCGCGAGCGACTGTGCCCAGCTAACAAATATTTATGAGATCCTTATTAAGGGTATTTATTATACTAGGTTGGATGATGTTTATTGTAAATTTTTTTTCAGATTGTTATTCGTCTTTAAATTTTTAAAATACATACTTCAATATATAAAAATTACACAGGGGTCACACTAATCCTCTCTGTTGTTCCAGTTTTAGTATATATGCTGCTGAAGCGAGCACTGTCTCAATGTTTATGAAGGTTTTTGGAATTCAGAAGTTTTTAAGCTTCTTTGTATCAAATCATCAGGCTCTTCTTTGACGCATTCTGTCTTTGGTGGTTTATTAGATTGCTAGGGCTGCCATTAAAAAGTACCACAGTCGGGGGCGCTTAACTAACAGAAAAGGGTTTTCTCACTGTTGTGGAAGCTGGAAGTCGGAGATCAAGGTGTTATCAGAGTTGGTTCCTTCCGAGGGCTTTCTCCTTGGCTTACAGATGGCTGTCTTCTCCCTGTGTCCTCAGATGGTCTTCCCTCTGTACCTTCTGTGTTCAGATTTCCTCCTCTTATAAGGATAACAGACAAACACACTGTGTTAGGGCCTGGCCTGAAGACCTAATTTTACCTTACTACTTTCAGGGTCCTGTCTCCAAATACAGCCACATTCTGAGGTACTGGGGGTTAGGATTTGAACATACAAATTTTGAGGGGGGACACAATTCACCTTTAACCGTTCTCATACTAAAGAGGCGTCTATCGCCCTGAGAGGGTTTAAGGATTTGAAGGAAGTCCTTTAAACTAGCTAATATTTAGTATCTTCATTAATTTACTGCAAATAACACCTGTCAGTCAGGGCTGTGAAGAAGAGTGAGTAAAGTGTGTGTCTATGGTGCCCAGCCACATGCCTGCTCTGGGCTTCTGCCCGCCACTCTTTCTGGCAGCTGTCCCCTAGCCTTCATGATGTCAATGCCAGACACTGGGAAAGCAAAGATTTTTCTCTGCAAGTTTCCATTATATTGCAAGCCAACCGTAGCTAATAGCACATTTCCCCACCTGTCAAGTGAATGGGCTGAATTGTTGCTAAGATTAGCATACATGGCTTTTGTCAACAGCGTATACAGAAAATGAAATATTGAGCCTCCACACGCGATTCCATTTTCTGTTTATTCTCTCTCTGCTGAGTGCTTGTATGTTCTGTTCTGAACACACCGTGTTCCCTCATTTCTGAAGCTGCAAACTTCCTCTTTGGCCCTGGGCTGTTTTCAGAATGGCCATCAGGTCCCTGATACAGGAACCTGAAATGACACCCGCACCATGTACCCATCCATCCAGATCCTCCAGTGTAGGGCAGGTTGGGGGACACGTGCCTACCACTGCTGCTCCCATGGGAAACAAAGACTGGCTTCAGCAAACCTGGACACTCGTAACATCCTGAATGTCAGCTGACAGCACCATTGGCTTCATGTATTCTTTGACCTAGACACCAAAGGTATTGAGAATTTCAGTCTGTCTGGCATAAGAAGGATGGTAGCACAAAGAAGAGAAGAGCAAAACTTTTACCCAAAGCCTGTTTCAGTGGCCCCTGCTGAGGTTCAGTGTACCATGCAGGGCAGTGTTGTCAAAAGTGAAGACTAGGCTGGGTGCGGTGGCTCATGCCTGTGATCCCAGTACTTTGGAAGGCCAAGGCAGGCGGATCACCTGAGGTCAGGAGTTCGAGACCAGCCTGGCCAACACGGTGAAACCCCATCTTTACTAAAAATACAAAAATTAGCCAGGCAGGGTGGTGCCTGCTTGTAATCTCAACTACTCGGGAGGCTGAGGCAGGAGAATTGCTTGAACCCGGGGGGTGGAGGTTGCAGTGAGCTGAGATTGCGCCACTGCACTCCAGCCTGGGCGATAGAGTGAGACTTTGTCTCAAAAAAAAAAAAAAAAAAGTGAAGACTAGAGGGCTCTAGGAAGACAGCAGGGCCAAGAGGGAAGGCTGCTTTCAGTGGATGCGCCTCCTGAAGCCCTTTCCCTTTCTGACTAACGTAATGCAAGAGGAAAATGTGGTTTATGTCTTTTTCTATCAGAGACAACTCAACATTAAAAATATGAGATGAACAGCTCCCTTCCCACTATCCCCATCATCATTATAAACCCATTATCCATCATCAGTGGATAATGACTGTTAGCGGGCAGAGGACAGCTTTCCTGGGGAGGAAGGAAGGGGCTGAGGAGTGGAAGCAGATCGTTTCTCCAGCTGTTTGGTGTTTATCACCCATTGATCTGCCCTGGCCTCCACTGGCCCATCTGTTGGGCTTGTGAGTGCAGTGGGGGAGGGGACACACAGTTCACCAGGGCAAGTGTGTTCGTTTCCCCAACACACAGCTTCTGCAGGAATGGCCTTACAGGCTTAATTTTTTTCTCAGTAGGGTTCACTGTGCAACAGAAAGACTAGAAAGAGCATTAAAGGGTTCAAAGCCATTGCAGGCACCCAAAACTAAAACCAAATGGGAAACTCAGAAAAAACAAAAGTGATCAGATATTTGGGAGCTTTGTGGAACCCAAAGAATTAATTATGCTGTATGGAAAAACCTGTAGACATGTAACATCTTTAAGAGACTACAGCAAGAGGTGCGTTGAACTTCGGGCATAGAACAATGTGTAGAGAGATGAGCTTCTAGGTGGGAATCAAAGCGATTTCTCTCCGTTGTCTTCAAAATGCAACCCAAAGCTAGGGAGACATTTAGTAGAAGAGTGGGCTTGTTCATGGGTGATAGAGTCAGATGTTAACTGCTATGCAGACTTCAGTACCTAACTCTAGAAGAAGTAGTGATTCCTCTTTCTTATTTAATTCACTCAACTATAAACATGCCATTTAAAGTGCATATCGAGGTGATAGAATCTTAGTATTAAACATGAAACAATTCCCATATATTTGGAATGGAATAAAGTCAAGCCAGCAGGCAAGCAGGAACAGTATAGCATTCTCCGCCCATTCTTTACCCACCTCCTGGGATTTGATAGTGACTTTGGAAGGCATAATGATTAGAATGTCTAGCCACCTGCCTAGACTTCCCTTTTGTTTCTCCCTTTAATGGTTCTTAAATTTTAGTTTGTATAAGCATTATTATACCTGGCTGTCTACACAACTTCTTGTAACTTGTATTTTACTGGGCAATTTAAGTAATACTAGGTTATCTACTTTGGTAATTTTGACAACACTAGGCTCAGTTGTACTGCTGGTAGCTCTAATGAGATGTTCATTGAGGAGGGGATGCATTCATACAACACCCATGTATTAAAATGCCTGCCTACTGTGGCCCTGAATCTGTAACTGTGAATGCGATGTGGACCTTGCCCTTAGAGTACTCCAGATGTAGTGGGCAGAAGTTGACAAAGGGAGTCCGGTAACCCCAGAGTTGTGCTGGGGGAAACATAGGACACCAGGATGCTCACTTTGTTGGCTGAAGATTTTAGAATGGATTTCCTTCTCAGTTATGTCTCACGAAGAGTTGGGCTTGTGTGTTGATCTTTCCTGGAGAGCCCAATGAGACCGTGTGCCTTGTGTCCATTTCAAGGATGGGGTGTGTTGCCCTGATTGTCGGTAATCCGCCTAGAGGATTTGCTAGCTTGCCACCTGTATTAGTCTGTTTGCATCCTGCTAATAAAGACATACCAGAGACTGGGTAATTATAAAGAAAGGGGTTTAATGGACTCACAGTTTCATGTGGATGAAGGGGCGTCACAACCATGGCAGAAGGCTCTTACATGGTAGCAGACAAGAGAGAATGAGAACCAAGCGAGAGGGTGTTCGCCTTATAAAACCATTAGATCTCGTGAGACTTATTCACTACCATAAGAACAGTATGGGGGAAACTTCCCCTGTAATTTAGTTACCTCCCACTGGGTCCCTTCTACAACACGTGAACATTTGTTGAGACTGAGGGGAAGGGCCTGTTGACCTCTAGAGGGCAGAGGCCAGGGATGCTGCCAGCCATCTTGCAATGCTCAGGGCAGCTCCTACAGCAAGGAAGTATGGCCCCAGCTGCTAATTGTGCCAGGAATGAGAAAGCCCAGGCTAGAAGCTTTCTTCCCTAAATTTCATCAGAAGTAACACTGATTATATATAGAAGCCTTAGGTGCTGTTTCCTAGTGAAGATATAAATTTAAGAGGATAAGGTCTGCACTTCTGATGATAAAATGTGAACTAGATCATCCATTTTGCAATTGTGCACCTGGCTGTACCCCAGAGTAGCCTTGCTGTGTCCCCCTCCCTTTCCCTTGTGGTTTGTTAATGTTGGGGAAAACTGGTGAGGTCTAATTGGGCTTGGTTAAGTGAATTCCCAAGGGGAAGCCTCCTTGCTCCTTTGCTTTCTCAATGGTTGCTTTGTGTACAGCTCCCCTCTGACTCTCCACTGGAGCCAACGTTATTGTATTCTCACCTGTTCAACAGGTTTTTCCTGAACGGTCTTTGAGAAATAAATACTAGTTAAAAGGGTAGAAATACAAGCGTGGCCTTTGATTCCTAAAAGGTTAGCTGACCTCTTTTGCTGTAATTCTAGATGATTTTATGTACAGGTGGGGGCAAGGTGCTTAAAATGCATTCTTATTTTTATTATTTACTGTCTTAACCCCCAAGATGGTGTATGCTTTCTTTTGAATAGTGTTACCTAAAATTCACAGAGTCTCTCTGCACATTAGAGCCTGCTTTCTTAATTCTTATTCTAGGGTATGTAATTGAACTTGGATCTCGAATTGAAGTAATGTAGCACAGATATAATGCATTGTTTTTAGAGCTCTCAAGTATTCAAAGAGCATACAGACTATGGAGAGGAAGTTGGGAGTACAGATTGTTTGCTTGCATTTGCACATAGCAGACACTATAATTACTTAACAAGTCCCTATTGTTGAATATTCAATTGTTTTCAAGTTTCGAGAATTACAGACAAAACAGAAATTGGCATTGCTGTGGTTAATAATTATTTCTTGAGGATAACATTCTAGAAAACTGAAATTACTCAAAGGGGATGCAAAATTTTAAGGCTTTTCGTATAGTTTGCCAAAGGCCCTCTAGAAAGCTGTGCTGATTTACACTCTGAATAGGCGTGCAGGGACACACAGCTTCCTTCTTTAGAAGTCACAAACCAAGAGGTGTGGTGGAAGTTGTCCAGGGGGTCAGGAGTATGGAAAACTGAACCTACCAAGGATAACCCCACCGTTCTCTGAACACATTCTCTTCCTATTCTTGCCCTTCACTTCAGCAAGTACCCTGTTTCAGGAACATAACAGGGCATGCTCCTCCCTTGGGGCCTTTGCTCTTGCTGTTGTTTTGGCCTAGAAACTGATTTCTCCAGATGTCCACAGGTCTCCCATCCTCACCTCTCTGATGTCTTTTTTTTTTTTGAGACAGAGTCTCGGTCTGTTGCCCAAGCTCGTGTGCAGTGGTGCGATCTCGCCCCCCTGCAACCTCTGCCCTCCGGGTTCAAATGATTCTCTTGCCACAGTCTCCCGAGTAGCTGGGATTACAAGCACCACCACGCCTGGATAATTTTTGTATTTTTTAGTAGAGATGAGGTTTCACCATGTTGGCCAGGCTGGTCTTGAACTCCTGACCACAAGTGATCCACCCGCCTCAGTCTCTCAAAGTGCTGAGATTACAGGCGTGAATCACCACATCTGGCCTCAGATGTCTTTACTCAGATGCTGCCTTCTCGGTGAAACTTTTCCTGATTTTCCTGTTTAAAATTGTATTCCTGCCCCTCCCACACTGGTAGAGGCACAGGCTTCAGTTTCCTTCCCTGCTTGATTTTTCTTCATATCCTTTGTTGCTAACTCCCAGATTTGTTGCTCTGTATCCCCAGCACGGGGAATAGACCTGGCACTGAGCAGAGGCTCAATAATTATTTGTTGAATGAGTGACTAAACCAGTGCTTTGTAGATTTGCTCTTGCTGGTTACCACTGATTAGCTTCTCAGCAGGCTTCCCTAATCGTCTTTGGTCAAAGGAGTAGCGGTTTTGTTTTGGTTCATTTCCTTTACTTGTCAGCTGCACTGAAGTTAGTTATTTATATAACTGCTGGTGGTGGTGAGAATTCCATTAACTCTGCTATCTCTGTTGTCTCAGTAACGTCCAGCTACTGCTGAGATCTGGGATAGTAACTGACAAGGCTTACTCTGGTCTGATAAAGGACCAAATGCACATGTTTAAGATCTTCATTACAGATACCAATTTCTCAAAAAAGACAAGAGAACCTGATAGAAAAGGGGCAAAGGTTTGGACTGTTCACAAAAAGGGAGGGTGTGTCTTTTCCTCTTTATGTTCAACCTCACAATAAGAGAAATAGAATTTAAAAATAGATTAAGATTTTATTTTTCAACCTGTCAGGTTTGCAAAAATTCATTCTGTTAGTGAGGCTGGGTATAAATAGGCCACATCATACAAGTCCAATGGAGAGAAATTTGGAAATGGCTATCAATATTAACTGCATCTGTGCTTTGACCCAGCAGTTTTACTTCTGTGAATCTATTGTAAGGATGTACCTGCATATGTGCAAAATTAGTTAGACATAAGTTTATGGATCATAGTTTGGTTTATGATAAGTAAACTTAAGAAATCACCCAGTGGTCCACAGCAGGGGACTGGTTCATCAAATAGGACACATCCGCACAATGAACTACTATGTAACTGTAAAAAGAATCAGGATGCTCTCTTTGTACTAACATAGAAGGATTTAGAAAATATACTGAAAGAAACAAAAAGAATGCTCCCTTTTGGCCAGGCACGATGGCTCACACCTGCAATTGGGAGGCTGAGGAGGGCGGATCACCTGAGGTCAGTAGTTTGAGATCAGCCTGACCAACATGGTGAAATGCTGTCTCTACTAAAAATACAAAAATCAGCCATGTGTGGTGGTGTGCGCCTATAATCCCAGCTACTTGGGAGACTGAGACGGGAGAATCACTTGAATCTGGGAGCTGGAGGTTGTCTTGAGTCAAGATCATGTCCCTGTACTCCAGCCTGGGCAACAGAGGGAGACTGTCTCAAAAAAAAAAAAAAAAAAAAAAAAAAAAAAAAGCTGCCTTTTATATAAAGAAAGTGGAAATGCAATAATGTATTTTTGTATTTGCCTTCTATACTTGAAGAAATTCTGGAGGGATACCTAATCACTTGGATAACTGGAAGGATAAGGAGTGAAAGCAGATATTGGGCCGGCGGGTGACATTGGGAGAAGAGACTCTACAATGTACATCTTTGTACACACAAACACACAAGTTTGTATCACATGATTGTTAACAAACTAATTTTAAAAAGAAATGGGGCCAGGCCAGGTGGCTCACACCTGTAATCCCAGCACTTTGGGAGGCCGAGGTGGGCAGATCACCTAGAGTTCAAGACCAACCTGGCCAACATGGCGAAACCCTGTCTCTACTAAACATACAAAAATTAGCCAGGCATGGTGGTGGGCCCCTGTTATCTTAGCTACTTGGGAGGCTGAGGCAGGAGAATTGCTTGAATTTTGCAGTGGGCCAAAATTGTGCCACTGGGCAACAGAACCAGACTCTGTCTCAAAAAAAAAAAAAAAAAAAAAAAAAAAAAAAGAAATGGGCTAGCCTGGGAAGAGGCCGCAGAGGATAATGGTTGCCTCCTTTGTGTAAGAAGCACGATTCATTCAAGTGAGAATTCAGAGTCTGTTCTGAATGCCATCCAATCCACAGCTGTACATTTTTCTGCCCTGCCCCCCCCACCGAAGGTGCATTGTGGGAACTGACCTTGGCGGGGGAGTATGAGTGTGCATGTGTGTGAGCTCTCAGGGTGTTTCTCCTTCATGATATCCTGGTTGCTATAGTGCGGAGATCTATTTGTGACACGCAGAAAACACTTTAAAGAAACACTGCTTCCTGACCATGACTTCCTGGGCAATCTGTCCTTCCGGAGACTGTTGAGCGCCAGACATTTACATGCATGTCTGGACAGAGAGTGAGCCTGGCTCATTCAGACCCTGGGCACCATTTGGAACAGAACTCAGTGGTAAGGAATAGCTTTCTTTCCACTGAAGATTCACACAAGCCGTGCCCCACAGGGCAGCGTCTCCTGGCGGCTTTGACTCAAGGGCGTTGGCACGGGTACCCCCATCTTTCTTCTTTCCTCAGGAGCCCGTCTTACCATTGGCTGTGCCCCTCACCTCCAGCACCCAGACACCAAGGGGAGCCGTTTTTCATACCAAACCACCATGAAAACAGGAAGTGATGAAGCAAAATTCACCCTGCATCGGCACTGAGTGACTTCTCTTTCTTTTTCTGTCATTCCTCATTAGGTATAGACACGTGTGGCCGTTTACACTGTAGGATCCCCAGTCCCACTGGCTTTGAACATTTTGGGGGCTTACAATGCCGCCACCCGCGGACATCGTCAAGGTGGCCATAGAATGGCCGGGCGCCTACCCCAAACTCATGGAAATTGATCAGGTTAGTAACGTGACAGCCTTGGGTGTTTATTTTCAGTTTCCTTTCTATATGGGAATTTTCATAGACTTTGGATAGTTCGCTCTTCTCCCTTTCTTCCTCTAGCTGTGTTGAAAAATCTGTGCAGTAATAGTTGCAATGTAGCTTGATCTCTCTCTGTGGCACATATAATAGTGATGGATGGAGTTTTTATACTCTTCCAGCATCCACTTGGATTGTGTCAATGCAGGATTTGTGTCTGAAGCTGGGAAGGAGGTGGGAGGGACAAGTGGATCGGGCCCTGGGCAGTTGACACAGTGGAGGCTGCCCCATCCCTGCCTTGCCATGACACATGAATATGTGCAGATTGTTGGAACACAGGCAAGACAAAACTTAATTTTTAAAATCACTTTTTTCTTCATTTTTTGCAGAAGCAGCGAAATGCACTGATACTTTGTTACATTAATAGTTTTATAATGATATTAGTATAGAGGGGTTCAGTCTTGGATTTCAGCCAATTGTAATTTTTATTTTTAGTGTAAAATTCACTATGTGTCTAGCATATTGTCTGCCATGAAGTAAATACTCAACAAGTGTTTATTGAATTAAAAAATATCAAGAAGACTTATAAAAGTGGTTTGACCCATAAAGACATCCTTTAACTTGAGTCTTGAGAATTGTATGGTGTGATTCTCATGCACTGTTTGATTATAGGTTATCTCGGAATGGTTCATTTTGTCCTCACTTTACTGTAGTCATTCAAGAGCAAATGATTTAAGAAATAAAAGGTTGAGACCTAATATATACTTACGGGTTTTATAATGTATATAATATAGGCTTCTAAATGGCTTTCTACATTTTAAAAATTATAATACCATGGCAACTCCAATCTTTATGTTCTCTATGCTATTTTACGATTATGATTTACAATTTTTTTCCTGATCAGATTTTATTATCTGGTGGCAGATCAATGCAAGAGTTATATGGAATTGTGTGAATCCAAAGGAATCATTAAAATGAATTATACGGGTCAGATCAGAATTAATTGAACTTAAACTTAAATGTAAGAAAGGGTAAATTTTTGGGATTTTTGTCAAAAAAGCTGTCATCAGACCACACATCATTGTCATTTTAACTACTGTCTAAGGTAGTTTTCTAGTGACTCAAGAAGCAACCTATACAAATAGAGAAGAGTAGAGATGCCTAATAGTTTCGGATACTTTTGAGTCAGGCAACAGATGCTTATCTGCTTTCATGTGTGGTTTGAGATGCTAGTTAAAATTTACCTTAAGAAAATGTTTGGAGATACTTGGTGCAGACTAAATGTAGTTTAGATTAGGTTTGGCCACAGCCTGAGAGACCGATGGCTTCAATGAGATAGAAGTTGGTCTCACACACGTGTAGAGGTCCTGAATGCCCTGCAGTGGCATGCACTCGGGCCCTCTGTCTTGTTGCATTGCCCTTCTCAGTCTGTGGGGCTTTGGATCACATGCTTGGGCATCACCTGAAAGCACATTAGAAATGCAGAATCTCTGGTCTTATTCCAGACCTCCTGACCGAGTCTGCATTTTAACAAGATCCCCAGGGTATCCCTGTGCATAGTTCAATCTGAGACTTGCTGAGCTAGATACCTGGTGCCCAAGCCCGGTACTCATCAGAACTACCCAGGCACTTACTCGAAATAACTGTTTTCAGTGGTCCCATCCCAAGAGACTCTAATTTAGTGGTTCTGGTAAACTATTTAATTTTGATTCTGCCATGGTCAGTGCAGTTTGAAAACCTCTGCTTTAAGACAGCAGCTCTTAATAGACAGTCCTCCTTACCTGTGAGGTGAGTGTAGTGTTCTCTGCCTTTGGAGGTGTCCTTTGCTATGTGTGTGTTTTAATGTATATATTTTAAATTATCTGTTTATTTTGGAATAATTTTAGATTGACAGAAAGCTACAAAGATTGTGTATGCTTACATTTATACCCTTTTTCCAGTTTCCCCTCAGGTTAAAATCTTAATCTTGTTACGTTAGTCAAAACTAAGAAATTGACGTTGGTACATTACATTAACATAACTACCAACTTTATTTGGATTTCATCAGATTTTCCACTAATGTCCTTATTCTGTTTGAGGATCCAATCCAGGGATACCAATTGTCATGTTTCCTCAGTCTCCTTCCATTTTGGACAATTTCTCAGTCTTTCCTTGTTTTTCATGGCCTGATAACTTTGACAAGTACTTGTATGTTGATATAATTTTAAACACACAAAAATTGCAAGGATAGTACAAAGAACTCTGTACCTACTTTTCCAGAATCATTTGATGGAGCCTTGGAAGCACCATCCCCCTTCACCCCTGAACACTCAGTGTGTATGTCCTAATATCGTAACCATTCTCTTACATAATAATCACAGTACATTTCTAAAACCAGAAATAAATTGAATAGTGGTATAATGCTATCGTCAAATTCACAGTTTGTAATTCATATTCAAATTCCATCAGTTGTCCCAATAAGGTCCTCTATAGGGCCTTATTTTCTCTATGGTGTAATATCCCATCCAGGATCATGTAGTATGTTTATTGTCAGATCTCTTTGATCTCCATTGATCTCTAGAAATTTCTCAGTCTTTACCTTTTGTGACCTTGACGTTTTTGTAGAGTACAGGACAGCTGTTTTAGAAAAAGTCTTCAGTTTGAGGTTCTCTTACATATCCTACTGATCAGATTCGAGTTTTGTATTTTTGGCAGAAATGTAGAGAAATGATGTGTCCTTTTTGGCTCATCATATCAAGAGGTACATGATGTTGCATTATCTGATTCTTGGTGATTATTTTGATTTTACAGATGACAAGTATAAACAATTGCTTAAATTGTAGGCCTCCTGTTAATCACATATGGAAACCTAGACAGACAGTTAGGAACCCAGACTCTTGCCCTGCAGTTGCCGGAATTACAGTGAGACTTATGGAAGTGTTGCTGTCAGATGTTTCTTGATTGAGTCAGAAGTTGGCATGAGAATTAGAAGTATGTTTTCACATGCAATGAAGAGTAGAAGAAATGACCATTACTTGGGTTTTCTCCTTACCTTCTACCTTGTTCAGTAAAGAGCACATAACCTGCCTCTCTCTCTCTCATAGCATGTTAGCTTCATTTAGAAAGCTCTTTGCTTCTTTTTAGCCTGGATAGCTGCTATTTCACTAAAAACCATTTCCAAAAGTTGGGTTAAGCACTGCTGCTCTATTGTCTCCCAAAAGTTTGGGTGCCCCTCCACTTACCACATTGTGTTGTGCTTGTCTATCAACTGAACCCAGTGGTCCTCAACCTTGAGTGTGTACAAGAAGCATCCAGTGAACTTATACAATATGCATATACCACCTTGTGCAAAATGCAGCCCCAGCCGCAGAGATCGTGATTCTGTTGGCCAGGGACAGGGCCTTTCTTCTGCATCTGTGATAAGCACCAGATGAATCGAATCCAAGGGCTTCCACAGTTTGAGAAGCAGTCATTAGACTGGGAACTGCCTGTCTTTGACTGTGGTTTCTCCTTGCCTGGTGAACAGTCCTTAAAATGAAAAGATACTTCATGAATGAATCACTGGGAGGAGGCGCTTCCTGAGTAGTGATTATCTTATCAGGTACTCAGTTCTGCTCAGCCACCCTCCATCAGTGCCTGGAGTTGTCAGAGGAACGTCTGCCCATGATGGACTTGTTTCTCTTCTTTCTAAATATTTAGGAGAAAATTCTGTGTTTCCACTCAGCAGGAAAACCCCCCAGGAGCTTCTTACACATGGACTTCGCTGTATCACGGGAAGGTCTCAAAAGAATTACCAGCTCACTGGTTCCTGACTCCTGCTCTTGCCTTCACAATGTATTGTTGAATTTCAAGCTTGGGGGGCCACTTGAGGCGAGGATGTTTGTTGTCTGGATACATCAAGGCTCCCGCATCCACTGTTCTTGTTAACTTATTATGTCCTGAATAATGTATGTGTTTCTCGGTCAAGAGTCTGGAATCCCAAACACTTCGATAAGCAGCATGTAGTAAGAGGCAGTGTGGCAAAAGGGGCATGTATAGGCTCCAAGGACATTTAAACCTGGATGCTTGTTTTAGTTCCTTCAGCTGTTATAACAAAGTACCTTAAACTGGGCAATTTACGAACAACAGAAATTTATTGCTCACAGTTCTGGAGGCTGGGAAGTCAAGATCAAGGCACAGTGGATGTGGTATGTGATGAGGGCTTGTTCCTCATAGATGGTGCCTTTGTATGTTTCCCCATAGGCAGAAGGGGCAAACAGGCTCTGTCAAGCATGTTTTTATACCACTACCATAGGGGCCAGGTTTCAAACAGGTGAATTTTGGGGAGACACAAACATTCAGACCATAGCAGTCCTGGAGCCCTGCTTTCTGTGAAAATCTCAGCCTTGTTGAGCCTTAGTCTTTTTGGGATATTAATTTGCTACTTTGATGGTCCTTGTGAAGATTAAAGAAAACATGTGAAAAGAATGTAGCATGTTGCATAGTTTAGAGTGATTCCTTAATAAAGGCAGCCATTATTGCTGTTAGTTTTAAGCAAATTCTCATTAGATTAGAAAATTAGGTACTCTGGTTTTCCTTTTCACCCGCAGTTCCATGTGAACAGTTGCTCTCTGTTCTCATTCTTTCTCTGACTAACTTTTTACATGTTTAGGAAGGAGACAAAATTAAAAGATAAGTGGGAGGCATCCTCTGGTAATAAAGAGGTGTCCTGACTGGACACATAGCCAGTTTGTGCTATGGAATCCTCACTGGCTCCCTAGTACTTTGTGATTTTTTTTTCCATCTTGGCCACTCACCATTTCTGAGCAGCAGCTTTTCTGTTCCCTGCATAAAGTCTTCAAGCCTCCAGTATTTCCTGTCCCTGCCCTGCCCCCTCAGGCCTTGCTTTTCAAGGAAGACACAGACCAGAAAGCTACCACTTCTGTCTTTGCCTTAGAACTTGTCTGCCTGCATATTTGCATGGCACCACAGACTACCTGATGCCTTTGTCTCATGCCTTCCTGTTTTGTTTTGCTGCTTCTACTGCCAGCAGAGGAGGGAAGAGGTGGTCCCAATTTGTTTCCAGTGCTTTCAGCTTATCCCAGTCCCCAATGCTCCACATAGATTTTAGCCCATCCTTTCCACCTTACCTGGGCTTTGTCCCATCCATGTTCTCTTCTCTTGTTCTTTTCTTCTTCTCTGTCTTCAACAGTGAACTCTTCTGTTCTTACCTTGGAAAATCCTCCCCTTGACCTAGTAACTCTCTTTTGGTAGTATTTTATTCTGTTTTTCCATTCCAAGCTTATTTAAATGTTTCCAGTATATGCCATCGATGTTGTTCCATGCTTATTTTAATCTTTGCACGAACAACAGTTTACCTCTTTACAGGGCTCCCCTTTTTGGTGGCACCTCTGCCTTGGTTGTCCCCACCCTCTCGGTTACACTCAGCAAAGTTGCTCATTCTCATCTTCTTGAAACTCTCCCTCCCATCCTCTAGCTTCAGTGCCTGAGATTCTTCCTCCTTGTTTGATTCATCTGGGATTGTTTCCTTCCTGGTTCCTCTTCTTTCCAGATCAGTTCCAGCCTCCGTGCGAAGCCCTCTGGTCTGTGTGTTCACTGTCGACACTTTTTGTCTTAGAGTCCATGTTCACTCATGATGTTAAAGTTTTACCTCTGCCTACATACATAACAGCAGTTCCCATCACCAGCGTGGCCTGCCAGCTACTCACTAGTTTCGTTTCTTTGTTGGGTGGATATATGATTCCCCTCTCTAACTTCTAATTTCAGTTGTCTACAGAAGAGACAAATGGTTAGTGAAACTGCCCATATGTTAACCTGAAGAAAGGGGTCTCACAGGTGTTACCAACTTTTGGAGGTTATATCATGCAGAGAAGGGAACGTTAGATATGTTCTTTTTTTTTTTTTTTTTCCTCGACGCAGGTTCTCACTGTGTCACCCAGGCTGGAGTACAATAGTTCAAGCAGAGCTCACTGCAACCTCTAATTCTGGGCTCAAGAGATCCTCCTGCCTCAGCCTCTTGAGTAGCTGGGATTACAGGTGTGCACCACCATGACTGGCTAATCTTTGTATTTTTAGTAGTGATGGGGTTTTGCCATATTGCCCAGGCTAGTCTCGAACTCCTGGACTTAAACGATCCTCCCACCTCAGCCTCCCAAAGTGCTGGGATTACAGTCCATTAGCCACCACACCCTGCCTAGATGTGTTCTTCATGGCCCAAGTGTAGGAACTCCATCCTATTTGTACTAGGAGAGAGATTCCACTTTTGCTCAAGAAAAGCCAGCACGGGCCATCTCAGCAGGTGAGGGGATTGATCCATCATCTCTACTAAGTGTGCATCAGAAAAATGCTTGGAGAAGAGGTTGTGAGCATATTCAGGCCCAAAAAGGGCAATGGGAAGAGATACATAGTTTTCAACCTTAGTTCTGCTTCTCAAATGGCTTGGGGCAGAGGGGTGGCTGCCGAGGGCTTCTGGGCACTCCTCACTCACTCCTGCTGCAGTACCTTTGTATTGTCCCATTTTCATTTGTGGATGATTTGGGGGAAGATTTTGTTTGAAAAAAGTTTATCAGTTTTAAAAAATAGACATGGATGATTCTTGAGCTTTCTAGTGTTCTGAGACTTTAGTCAGATTCTTTAGGGTGACTTTGTATCCTTCCATATATTTCATAAGAATTACCCCTGGGCCAAGGTAGTGTCTGCAGGCACTGTATGTGATTCCCAGGTACCCTTCCATTTTGTAGAAGCTGCTCCTTTAGATGCTTGTTCCTGCACATCCACGGTCTTTTTTCATTTCTTGCCGTTTCCTTCTAAAAGTATGCCACCTTTAATGCCCCCTGCCTTCTCCCAGCTCTCCACTGCTTTAAATCCTGGCTTTGCTAAGCACTGCAGAGAGCCTCCTTTGTACTCAAACGTTTTCTGATCACATTATAATGCAGTCTTTTCTCCAGCTTTCTAATTTCTTATACCATTTTCTTTGCCTGTAGCTTTTATTTGCAGTTAATACATTTCACACATAACGTAATTCACATTTTTCTTTTTTCGTGCTCACTTCTCTTGAAACAGATTATAAGCTCTTGGAGGTCATCCTGTGGCTTACATACATTTGTATCCTTTGGTTCATCACCTTGATCTCCATTACTGTGTATCTACAATAGGTTTTAATTCTGAACAGTGAAGATAAGAATAAAACACTGGTGGTCCTCATTCTCCAAACAGAAAAATTATAACATCTCCCCTACCCCAGTATATTGGGAGGGGGTTAGTTCCCTAAAAGAAAAACAGATGCATGTATTTTAGGTAAGTGCGATTGCCTGCAGTTTTTCAACTACCATATTTCTATTGCATATTTAAGATATAATTCCATATGCATAAATTTGATTTACACGAGACTTTGAAAATCTCATTGAGTAAAACCCATTTGAGTTTTTGTACTTTACATGGAGTTTTGCTCATTAGTAGTAGTAGTAATAATAGCGCAACACACTATGTGGCAGGCAGCAGAAGGCCTTGCATGTGGTATTTCATCACCTTACTATACAGCCTTCAAGATCGACTTAGGCTCCCTACTTCATAATTATTCAAAGGTTCATTAACTTGCCCAAGATTACTCAGTTAGGAAGGTACTGATTTGAATCTAGCACTGTATGACACTAAAACCCAGGCAGTTTTTTGGTTTTATTCTTGTTAAGGCAGAGTTTTGCTCTTACTGCCCCGGCTGGAGTTCTATGGTGCAATTCTGGCTCACTGCAACTTCCGTCTCCTGGGTTCAAGCAATTCTCCTGCCTCAGCCTCCTAAGTAGCTGGGATTACAGGTGCCCGCCACCATGCCTGGCTAATTTTTGTATTTTTAGTAGAGTCACAGTTTCATCATGTTGGCCAGGCTTAGACATTGCCAAATGTCTCTTGGGCGGTGGACTGAGTCTCCTCCTGTTAAGAATGGACTAGGTCAGGGCCTCCTGAGCTTGCTTCTGTATCAGAATCACTTATGAAACATGTTGAAAATACACAGAGGATCATTGTGTAGTGATCCAAGGTTCAGGGATCCTTGTTTTTGTGAAGCTCCCCTGGTGATGTTCATGCTGTTGGAACTACATTTGAAAACATTGCTGTGAAGCCCTTGAAATTTCTCTCTCTCCCTACAGAAGCTACCTTTGGCTCCCGCAGTAACTTTTAGTGAGTCATTTAAAGGTAGTGCCTCAATTTCTCCATGAGGGAAATGGTGCTAAAAATTTTTAGTCTCTCCTTACTTTACAGAGAGTACAAACATAGCTTTAAGAGCTCATTTTGCTCCAGTTAAGAAAGGTGTAAGAAAGACTGTGTGGTACTGCACCACTGCTTTCATACTGTCATAATAGGTGAAGAGATATTGGTAGAGGAATAGTCATCCTTTGTCTGATTTTTGCAACTTTTGGATTTGGTAATGTAACAGTTATTTCTTAAACTTCCTTTAAAATAAGGTGACTGGGTACTTCCTTTTCTGGTTTTAGTGAGAGAGTCTATATAATAACCTCATAAAATCTTAAAAATTTGCCATGTTTTTGAAGAAAAACACAGCAAACATACCTCTCCCTTTAACTGAGCTGAGTTTAATTGAGCAAGAATGAACTCTTCCTTTCTCCTTTTCCTTCTGCAGATGAAATGCAGATTTTTAGTTTGCTCTGTAGGTGGTTGCTGGTGGGGTTCTCTTCTGTCCTACTTCCTTCCACAACACTGTCACTCAGAAGTTTGGGCAACTCAGAACACACCTATTAACTATGTTTTCTTAAGACTTCGTGACTAAGAACGCTGACATTTCTAGAACCTTTTGTGAATGTTACACTTTGTGCTTATTTTCCTATTAGGTCAGCAGGTTAATTGTGGCAGAGTATCTAAATATGTGAATTTCAGTGTTGAGAAGGAACTCTGGGTACCCAGGAACACAACAGCTTGTACTTCAGGAGTACGTTGACCAATATGCAGTGTGTCAAGAACTCCAAGGAAACGAGAGCAGCCTCCGGCAAATAAAATGTGTGCTTTTCTAGTTTCTTGTTCCTAGCTTTCCATCAAATGCATTCATGGGTCAGTGGCATCACCATCATGCTTGACTCCCACCCCCACATACTCCACAGCCCCTCAAATAGCAAGTCCTGTAGAATCAGCCTCCTAAGTGGGCTTGAGTCCATCCATCCTTTTTCCGTCCTAGCTGCCACTGCTCTAGCTTATTTCCCCTAGGTGGCTTCAGTAGCATCACAGCTGGCTGCCAGGCCATGCTTCTTCCTTCCCCTTCAATCCGTTCCCCTAGGCCTAACATTCTGTACTGGCTTCCATTGCACCTAGAATAGAATCCAGACGTCCTTGCTGGGGTTGGCAGGGCCCCGGGCTGCCTCCAGCTCTTGCCAGTGCACTGCCTTGCTTAGTGCCACTGTGGAGTTCCCCAACACCACCTGAGTTCTCATCATATGCAAACATTTTCTCCTTTCACAAACACAAATTTATTACCACTTCAAGTCTTTAAAAATGTGATTTTTCTCTTAACTAGAAATTACCCTCCTCAGTTCTCTGCATGTCTAACACCTGTTTATTCTTCCATCCCAGATGAAGTGTAAGTTCCTTAGACCTTTCTCTAAGGCCTTTTCTGACTCTTCAGACTGGATGAGGGCGCTTGCTGTGTAGAACTTGCAACATCCCACAGGGCTTCACTTGTCAGCATTGTAATCACTGTGTGATGCTCTGCATGGGCCAAGTGTGTCCCCAGCGCCAGCAGAGGGCCTGCACGTGGTAAACTCATAAAGGAGTGTTTGTTGAGTAAAGGAAATAAGTGATATTGATACTTTTTCTGTCTATTGATACAGACAATAATATGTGAACAGGAATGGCTGTGGTGAAGACATTCCTTGCCTCGTTTGCACCACGTATTCTAAATACATTATTACATTTTATAAATACCGACTTTAGGAAAATCTTTGTGTGTCTTTCCATCAAAGCCATCTGTAGTTAAAAGACAATCAGTGACTTTGAGACAAACCATCTCAAAATGATGATGGATGAATCCTTACTCTGGGAGAAGTTGGTGGTGATCTGTTTGGATTGATCAGCCTCATAATCATGAGATGCTCATAATTTCCGGCTGTCATTTCTTCCTTGACCACCCTGACCTATATAAACAACCATCCATCTGCCTGTCTGCCTTGCTCATCTGCATGGCTCTTGTATCTCAAACTCAGCATATTCAAAACAGTCCTTGTTCCTCCCACCTCAAACCCATACAGTTTTGCTTTTCTTCATGTTTTCCTTTTCTGGGTGACAGATGTGAACTACACCCAGTTTGCTCAAGCTGACACCATGTGTCTTTTAGACTCTTTTTTTCTCCCTCATCTTTGTTATCCAATCAGTCATCACAGAAAACTTGTCTGCATTTTCTGGTCTTGGTCACATCTGCTGCTGCCACCCTATCTGGACCTCTTCCTTCTGGTCAGTGTGGAGGAGTACAGAGAGCAGGAGAGAGCTTAACATCAGTGTGTGTTGAGTATCCTCAAAGACATCTCTTCAAAAGAGAGAGCATAATATTTACACAAACAGGAGATTATGAGGACAAAGCAAATGGGTATAAATTGTGAACAGGTGTACATGAGAAAGAGCCAACTAGATACCTTATAAGTGAAAAATGCAGTAGTCGCTGGTGGCACGGTGGCTCATGCCTATAATCCCAGCACTTTGGGAGGCTGAGGCGGGCAGATCACGAGGTCAGGAGATTGAGACCATCCTGGCTAACATGGTGAAACCAATCTCTACTAAAAATACAAAAAAAAAAAAAAAAAATTAGCCGGGCATGGTGGTGGGTGCCTGTAGTCCCAGCTACTCGGGAGGCTGAGGCAGGAGAATGGCATGAACCCAGGAGGCGGAGCTTGCAGTGAGCCGAGATCATGCCCCTGCACTCCAGCCTGGGCAACAGAGCAAGACTCTGTCTCAAAAAAAAAAAAAAAAAAAAACCAGAAAAATGCAGTAGTCTTTCCCTTATCTGTGGGTTTGCTTTCCCCAACCAACTACAGTCTGAAATGTTAAATGGAAAATTCCAGAAGTAAACAACTCATAAGTTTTAAATTGTGCACTGTTCACAGTACTGTGATAAAATTTTGCACTATCCTGCTTTGTCCCTCCGGGACTTGCAGCACCCCTTCGTCCAGCGTATGCATGCTGTAGACACTTCCCATTTGTTAGTCACCTAGTAGCCATTTCAGTTATCAGATCAACTGTCATGGTATGGCAGCACTTGTGTCCAGGTGGCCCTTATTTTACTTAATAATGGCTTCAAAATGTAAGACTAGTGATTCTGGCATTTCAGATATACCCAAGAGAAGCTTCCTTTAAGTGAAAAGGTGAAAGGTCTAGATTTACTAGGGAAGGGAAAAAAAAATCAGTTGCTAAGACATATGGTAAGAATGAATCTTCTATCTGTGAAATTGTGAGAAAGAAAAATAATTCATGCTAGTTTTGCTCTCAAACCTCAAACTGCAAAAGTTATGGCCACAGTGTATGATGAATGCTTAGTTAAGATCAAGAGGCATAAAATTTGGGGGTGGAAGGTATGAAGAGAAACATGTTCTGATTGATGGCAGTCAGGTTCAGTACTATCTGAGGTTTCAGGCATACACTGGAAGTCTTGGAACATATGCCCCTCAAATAAAAGAGGGACTACTGTATATGTTAATAAAATGTAAAAAGAAAAAAAAAAACCAACAGCAGAAAGATAAAACAATAAAACACAGAGTAAGTCTAGAGTGGATTCGGCTAAAGAGAGAGTTGGTAAATTGAAGGTTGAAAATGAGGAATTCATTCAGAACATGGCTCAAAAGAGAAAGGAATGAAAAATATTAATACGAATGCTAAGCTGTATTGAAAAGGATAAATTAAGAAGCTATAATCTATGTCTAATTGGCAGTTCCACTAATAAGGAAATGAATGTTGGAGACAAAATATTTAAAGAGCTTCTGGCTAATATCATGCTTCTCTGGAATTAAAGGGAAATCTGACAGTGAGAAAGAACAGGGGCTCTGCATTTGGCCACTTGGGTCTGTGAGACTCTCCCATCAGAAGCCATGTGGACTTAATACCCTGTCCAAGGGAGTAGAAAATGGAAGTTGTATAAGCAGGGGAGTGACATAGTTAGTTGTACTTTTAGAAGGTGCCAATTGGAGAATTGGTTTTTGGGGGCAAAATGGAAAATGAGAGGCTAGTTAGATTGCTCTTGCAGTAGCCCAATCAAGAAGCAACTATGCCATGAACTGGGATGGAGATAGGGAGATAGAAAGAAGTTAGGTATGTGTCCCGTTGTGACATATGGAAAGACTAATTTGACAGAAAATTGATGATTGATTATGGGTGTGGGGTAAGGCAAAGTAAAGTGCTAAGGGCAGTTCTGAGATTTCTGATATGAACAACTGGAAGGATCCTGGTGACATCTGCCAAGATAGAAAACATCTGTAGAGGACTGTGTAGGTGGACTAACGTTCCTCATGGACAACTTACAAAGGGGTACAGGAAATTGTTCAGGTGTCAGCATATCTCCTTTCATATTTCCTTTGGGTTTGATACATCAGCCAGTTTTCCTGTTTAACTTCTCTCAACCCCAGTGCAATCCCTTATCATTTGAGAATGCACACCTGATTATGCTACTTCGCTGTCTAAAAACCCACATGGGTCCAAACCTTTAAGAGTTGTCATATTTCGGAATCAGTAAAAGAATTGTAAATATTCTCACCACAAAGAAAAGATAAATATTTGAGATGATGGGTATGCTAATTACTCTGATTTGATCATTCCACAATGTACACATGTATCACAATATCACTTTATACCCCATAAATATGCAGTTATTATTTGTCAATTATAACTAAAAACTAAAAGAGTTGTCTACGGGAATTAGGCATTTTTTTCCTCTATCTTGCCTTTTGAGCCTCTGTCTCATCTTTCATTTGTGCGACATTGTCAGCTCCTCCGTATGCGAAGAGGTCATCCATTTCGCTCTGCCATTGCATTTGCCCAAATGCAAATTCAACCCAGAATGCCTTAGGCAGTCCAAATAGCACTGACTTGTACTTGCTTCCCTGTACCCACAGGCAGAATAAAGAGGACAGCTTTGAGAGTCACCCCGGATTGCATTGGCAGGAAAGAAAACAAACAGCAATATGAAGGAGAGCAGGAAGATGTAGTGTTGATTCTGAGTTTATATTCTGACAAACTAGAAGAAGATGAATAAAAGTTGAAAACTGGGAAAGACAGTTTTGGGGTAAGATTTGAGTTTGAGGTTATGAAAGGATGTGCATTCAAGTTGAATTGGTCTGAGACAGAAAGGACTACAAAGAAGTAGGGGTTGGAGATGGTGATTTGGGCATCCAGAGTGAGCTTGAGCAGAGAGGCTCTTCTGGTTGGTATCAAATGTTCCAGCATTAATTTAGGATTTTATAATTTATGCGTGAGGAAGGATCATCTACTATTCATATGGTGATGCTAAAACATTGCACTTCAAATAACATTTGTCCTTAACTTCCTATGTGTCAGGAACCAAGGCACCCAGCTCCAGCACCCACTCCACAGGTGTTAGCTCTGAGCACTTGGGCTTGTTGTTCATGGTTTTGATGACTTGGTAGATGATTTGGGATGGAGTTAAATGGTAAGGATTCTGGAATTGTACAGGTCTGGGTTCAAATTCTGACTCTGTCCCATGTGTTATGAGGCTTTCAGCAAGTTACATAGCATCTCTCTCTTTTTTTTTTTTTTTTTTTTTTGGAGGCAGAGCTTTCCTCTGTTGCCCAGAGCTGGAGTGCAGTGGCATAATCATGGCTCACTGCAACCTTGACCTTCTGGGTTCAAGTGATCCTCCCACTTCAGCCTGCCAAGTAGCTGGGACAGTGGGCATGCACCACTATGCTTGGCTAATTTTTGTACTTTTTGTAGAGATGGGGTTTCGCCATGTGGCCCAGGCTGGTCTCGAACTCTTGAGCTCAAGTGATCTGTGCACCTAGGCCTCCCGAAGTGTTGGGATTACAGACATGAACCACTGGCCAAATTACTTAATATTTTAAGATCCCTCATATGGTTTTCTCATTAGTGAAATACACTTAGTAATATTATCTGGTAGGGAGTGTATAGTAGTCACTCAAAAAACAGTAGCTGTTGCTACACTGTATCATAATTAGAAGGGCTGGCCAAGTGATCATAGTAAAAGAAGATAGTAAAGTCTGGGTTGATGTTATATTGAAGGTAGGGGTGGTGAAAGAGTGTGAAATTGTCATAATTGTTTGCATAGTTTAGACCCTTCCTGAAAAGCCTGTGTTACTATTCTTCAGTGCTGTAGGTTCTGCCTCAGATTGCCACCATTAGCTTAATGGAACGTTTTTTGAGACTCAGAAGCCACATCCCTCCACTACCTGCTGGCGGATGTCTCATGTCCATTGCCACTCAAGAAAGGAGGATGAATTGCCATTAGTGCATCCACTCACAAACACACAGACCAACTAGTAGCATAGAGAGACAAAAAATACAAGAAAAAAAAAAAACCTAAATGAGAAACATGAACTAATTTCATACTTTTTTGGTCACTTGTTCCTTTCAGTGTTCTTTTGACCGCTGTCTTACTTTCAATCTCAGGTTCTTTGCCATTGATAAACCTTCATAATCCTGTGTGGAGATGGAGCCTGAACCCTACTTTGCCTTCAGGGCTTATTGGCTTTCTCATATCTACTCTCCTAGCCTGATAACATCCTATCCATTAGCGCTGACAGTCATTTCTGTTTATCCTACTGAATCTCTGTGAATTTTTATTTTTAAGCTATGCACATAAATACAGTTAACTTTCCAAAGGTGAACTTAACACACATAAATAAATTATTTCACATGGGTGAAGGTAAGCAGACCATAAGGCCTGATTTGATTATCTGTGTGAATCATTCATTTCCACATGAAAGGGAACACTTGATTGCAAAGGCATGGTGGAGTGCAGTGGCCTTCTATGGGTTTAGAGTCATCTAGAAGTACTTGGAAAAGACTGATATTAAGGAAATTTGAAGACAATATAGGAATTAGGACAGTGGTTGTTGTTGCTGTCAGAGATAAGGAAATTTGGGAAAAAATTGTTCTTGATATCTATGGCAACATTGATATGTAACAATATTCACTAAATTAATCAGGAACTAGGAGGAGAATCACAAAAGATTATGATTGATCTAAGTAGTCCTTTATGTTTGCATTGTTCATCTCTATAGTTCTGTCATTTTCTAAAGTTGCAGTTTCCCTTCTAATTGAAGGGAAATACAGTGTCTGCTGAGCAGAAGCATGTTAGAATATCTAAAGGAGAATGTAGGTCTGCTTGTCTTTAACCCATTAATACATTCGACATAATTGTTTCTGTCTTCATTTATCTTCATAGATTTTTATGACACAAAGACTGTACTTTATCTTGGTAAAATCTAATACCTAATTTGTTTCATGAAGCTTGAAACAAGTCACTTTTGGTAAACCATTTAACCATGTTTTTGAAATGAATCATCATTTGTCAAGAAAAAGTTGGCAGAGCCTATCATCTTTCAATTTTTTTGTTTTTGTTTTTGTTTTGAGATGGAGTCTTGCTCCAGGCTGGAGTGCAGTGGCGTGATCTCGGCTCACTGCAGCCTCCGCCTCCCAGGTTCCAGTGATTTTCCTGCCTCAGCTCTCTGGGTAGCTGGGATTGCAGGCACACACCACCACGCCCAGCTAATTTTTGTATTTTTGGTAAAGATGTAGTTTCGCCATGTTGGCCAGGCTGGTCTCGAACTCCTCACCTCAGGTAATCCACCTGCCTTGGCCTTCCAAAGTGCTAGGATTATAGGTGTGAGCCACTGTGCCCCGCCCATCTTTCAGTTTTTAAAATTAATGTGATCCATGGTTTTACGACTGTGAAGAGGTTGCTGTAAGCCCCCTGTGTCATTTTTGATAATTGCTTGAATCTTGTGCCTGTTATTCACACTGCAACTGTTGTCAGAATACTTGCTTTCCAAGAGCCAGGTGAATTTGCCTAAGGAAAGTGTGGCTTTGTCATGATTTTTCAGATTCATCAGGCTGTTATTAGGAAGATAGGGTATGGACACAGCCTTTTCAGAACACATCCGATTCCTCCATGAAAAAGTAGATGGCTCAGAAGCATGGAGAGTGGTCATAGGATCATTGGAAGAAGAGTAAAACTGTTGTAAAGTGATTGGTGTCATTGACACAATGTCACAAGGTGCCTCTGGGAGCTGGATGGCTTATTGTACATTAAAGTTCCTTCAAGTCACATTGTATGCTTCATAGTCAACATGCTATCCTCTCTCAGTGGCGTCCTGACATTTGGAAGCTGGATTTCTTTTCTTCCTGAGCCAACATTACTAATAACTGCTGAGCAGAATGTGTTCAATGAATTTCTACCTATAAAAGCAAAGTAAAATCCCAAGTGCTGTGCTATACCACCTCAAACTGTTAGAATAAAGCATCTGTCAGGTTTTTTTTTCTTTTTTTTTGGTGCACTGGAGAAATGCTTTTTAATAGTCTAGGACCAAAAACTTTAAGTCTTTGTGGAAAAGCATTTTGCAGTTAGAGGGCCATGAGGCTATCGCTGAATGGAAGGGTGGAGGAGCGGTGGGGACTGGGGACCGCTTCTGTCTTCCGCTTGCTGTGATCCATCTTTAGCTGCTCCCCTGAGCCTCCATGGCACAAAAAAAGAGAAAGAAGCTAAAAGTCTGGAAACAGAAGATGGGTTTTTAATCAATGTTCATTAACTGCATGCCTTTCCAGGCCCAGCAGCCACGCACCTGGAAGGGGACAGTGTCCCGGAGGCAGTCTCTGCCGCCAAAGTAAGTGCCATGCAGGTGGCAAAACACAAGAAGATGAATTTAAGAATAACCAGCAGGATGCGGCAAGTGCCAAAGGCAGCGTCGGGCTGGAGTCACTTTAAGGAAGAAGGAGGAATTGGATTTTCATTTGTTTTTTCACTCAATTTCTTTAACCAGCATTTTTTAAAAGTATGTGTGAAGCATCCAAACAAGGGATATAAGTAAATAAAAGAAGCTATCTATAGATAACTTTATGTAATGCCCTACTATGTACCAGGTGCTGTTTCAAGGATTTTACACCATTATCTCAATTTATCTTCATAACAGGAAGAGAAAACAGAAGTGTTGAGAGAAGTAACAAGCCCAAGTTGCAAAGCCAGGGACTGCAGAAGCCGGGATTCAATTTCAATCCCAGGAAGTCGTCTAAAGTCTTTGATGGCCAGGTGTGGTGCTCACGCCTGTAATCCCAGCACTTTGGAAGGCCAAGGTTGCAGAATTGCTTGAGGCTAGGAGTTCAAGAACAGCCTGGGTAATATAGCGAGACCCTGTCTCTACAAAAAGTAAACCAGCCAGGTGTGGTGGTGCACAGCTCTAGTCCCAGCTACTCAGGAGGCTAAGACAAGAGAATCCCTTAAGCCCAGGAGGTTGAGGCTGCAGTGAGCCAAGATCATACCACTGCACTCCAGCCTTGGTGACAGAGTGAGACCATGTCTCAAATAAATAAATAATAAAGTCATCCAAGAGCTCATAGTTGAGGGGAAGAGAGAGAAAAACACGTAGTCAATAAAAATTCATCATTCTAAAAGCTTTTCTGGTGTCTATTCACTTGATACTACCTCATGAACATTTTCCCCATATCATTAGAAACGTTTGAAATGAATAAACTTGATGGAAGCAGCCTTTTTTTTTTCCTGGGTGATGCCCATTTTGAGGCAGGCAGAGGCCTGAGAAGTGGATGTCAGAGCTGAGAACGGCAGCCCACACTCCATAGTGGCTAAAACAGGTGTGTGGGCACATTGGCTGGGGGTGCTGCCAGCCTCAGCAGGCCGGTGTCAAGGCAGAAATGTGGGCAGTAACAGACTTTTGAGCTCTCCAAGGTGAGCTTTTGGGCTTAGTAAAGTCCCTAAGCCAGGTGCCTTGGCCAACAGACAGGAACAGGTGGCTGCACAGCCAGGGCCTGCCAGTGCTCATCAGAGGCGGGGCAGGGAGGGGCTCTGATGAGGGCTGACAGCTGGGAGGGTCTCCCGGAAAAGTGCCTCCAGGAAGGCTGGACTGGCCACCTCCTAAATAAAGAGCCAGGGACTCCCCAGGTGGCTGGGTCTCCAGTGCCTTAAAGGAACATGTACTCTGAGTGAGAGAGTGATCATATTTTTTTAAGAGATCAAAAAGAGGCAAAAGGAGAATTGTTTAGTAAGAAAGAAAGAAGTGTTAAATTTAAAAGGGTGGCAGGGCACCCTTGTGATCCATGGATCCGCATAACGGGTTATGCAGGACTAAACCTAGAAGATGGCTCAGAGGGGAGACATGGATTTAGGAATTAGTGGTACTAGCATTATGTTACAGGCAAAGGAAAACGAATGTAGAAAGGAAAGCAAAAGCCCAATACCCACTTTAAGGAATAGAGAGAGATATAGATTGAAAATCAGCTGGTAGAGCATTTGGCCATTTTCAATAATCTACCTTTTTTTTTTTTTTCCTCCGCCTCCTGGGTCCAAGCAATTCTACCTCAGCCTCCCTAGTAGCTGGGATTACAGGTGCCTGCCACACCCAGCTAATTTTTGTAATTTAGTAGAGACAGTTTCACCGTGTTGCTCAGCCTGGTCTCAAAAGTCTTGATCTCAAGTGATCCACCTGGCTCCGCCTCCCAAAGTGCTAGGATTACAGGCATGAGCCATCGCGTCCAGCCTTAAATCTAACTTATTTTACAAAAATTGGCAATAAATCTTCTTGTGTAGGAAATTTGCTTTGTGGACTTACTCTCTTTAGTAAATTAAGTTAACGAAAGAACTCTTTTAGAGAAAGAATTAAGATAAAAAGAGAGGAATACACCCTTAATAAGAAAAACTACTCCTTGAGTGTAGCTATTGACACATGGTACTTTACCAGTCAAATTCATATGGAAATGCGTACTTCATCTAACAAATAACAATATTTTTGCAAACTTTAAAATTTCGCCAGAATATACTATAAAGTGAAGAAAGACTTTCATATGCTGCAAGATGACCTCACTGTTGGGAAGGGGAATGGGGAAAAGAATGTGGGGTCAGGGCCTCTGTGCTTATGGGCCTTAATCCCCGCACATAGAAATGTGGTAACTGCCTAATATTCCAGGTTATTCTGAAAAAAAATCCTGCTCTTGTTTTTCAGCTCTCTGTTGAGTCTGAGAAGGCAGTTTTGATCATCCAAACAAAAAGCTTAAGAAATTTAGTGATGATTTGTATAAATTAGGGAAACATACTGAAGCAGTTAAAATAATTTGGCCTCAATATTCTAAAACCAATTTTTTTCCGAGACAGAGTCTGGCTCTGTCACCCAGGCTGGAGTGCAGTGGTACTATCTCAGCTCAGTGGTACTATCTCGGCTCACTGCAACCTCTGCCTCCTGGGCTCAAGCAGTCCTCCCACCTCAACCTCCCAAGTAGCTGTTACTATAGGCACATGCCACCATGCCTGGCTAATTTTTGTATTTTTGTAGTTTTGTACTTTTTTTTTTTTGGACAGAGTGTGTTACTCTTATCACCCAGGCTGGAGTGCATTGGCGCTGTCTTAGCTCACTGCAACCTCTGCCTCCCAGATTCAAGCGATTCTCCTGCCTCAGCTTCCTGAATAGATGGGATTACAGGCTCCTGCCACCATGTCCGGCTAATTTTTGTATTTTTAGTAGAGATGGGGTTTCACCATATTGGCCAGGCTGGTCTCGAACTCCTGACCTCAGGTGATTCATCTGCCTCAGCCTCCAAAGTGTTGGTATTACAGGCATGAGCCCCTGCATCCAGCCTTTAGTTTTTATATTTTTTGTAGAGATGAGGTTTTGCCATGTTGCCTAGGCTGGTCTCAAACTTCTGAGCTCAAGCTATCCACCTGCCTTGGCCTCCCAAAGTGCTGGGATAACAGGCATGAGCCACCATGCCCAGCCCAAATATTTTCCAATAGGGTACAGAAGTTAATTTTTAGGGCCAGGTGTCATGGCTCACGCCTGTAATCCCAGCACTTTGGAAGGCCAAGGCTGGCGGATCGCGAGGTCAGGAGTTCGAGACCAACATGGCCAACATAGTAAAACCCCGTCTCTACTAAAAATAGAAAAATTAGCCAGGCATGGTTGTATGCGCCTGTAGTCCCAGCTACTGGGGAGGCTGAGGCAGGAGAATCGCTTGAACTTGGGAGGTGAGGAGGTTACAGCGAGCCGAGATCATGCCACTACACACCAACCCAGGTGAGAATGTGAGACTCCATCTACAAAAAAAAAAGGAGTTACTTTTTAGTTCCTTTAGGGTATATGGAGTTATAGGGAGAAGAATCAAGCAGTTTCATCATTTTGAACTGAATTAATTTTTCTCCTGGGGCTTTTCTTTCAATGAAATGGAAAGCAGATTATTCAGTGGGTCTACAGAAAGCTATTAATGTATTATTCATATCACTCTACTCCCAGGTCTTGGAGAATTGGACAGATAGACAGACATACCTTACGTAACTTTTTGGGCAAAAGTTAACTAAAAAGTCCATAAGGCAGGGCTGGCATTTGGCTTGGAATTTACTGGTCAGGCAATGAGTTCACATCAAACAGGGCTTTCTATAGGAAATGAGAAAAGCGGTGATACCAGGCTAGTGTTTTCAAGGTAGTTGGGGTGTCTTGGTCAGTCTTGTCTGCTTATGAGAGTATAAGGCTCACCTCTTCGGTCATGCTTATGGAGGGTGACACTTGTTTGATTGGTATCTGATTTATCTGTTGAATTACATTCTTTGTCAGCTGGTGCTCAGTGCTCTTCCAAGCCATGAATTGCCTAATTCCTACATGAATGACTGCACAGGGCGTAGTGACAGCTTTCAGTGTCTAACAGCTTATGGCCAGCAGCTGCTCAGTCACCCAGCAGTGGTAGGAAATGGGAAATATGCTGGTTAATCCAGGCTATCATTAAAAATAGTTGGCTTTTTGTTGTTGTTTTTTAAAGGAAAGTTTGTGAATGTATAGATTTTTTTCATTTAGCAGAGGTGTATTGAGTCTCCTATTAGATCCTGTTAATACCTACATACTGTGGTAACTAGTACTGAGGGGTGGGGAAGGCTACAGAGATGAATTAAGATGCCTTGTTCTCAAAGGATGGGGAGATAAGATAGATATACAGTCCTCAGAAGTGAATCATTTAATCTGCTAAGTCCACAGAGGGAGTAATTACATCTATTTAGGGAGATAAGGGGGCATCTGGTTAGAGGGGGTGGCTTTGACATAGACGTTAAATGGTAGGTAAGAGTTCCTTGTTAGAGTTGGAACAGAAAGAAGGAGAGGGCCATTTCAACAAAGCTAATGGCATGAGCAAAAGTGTGGAGATGGGATTTTTGTTTGTTTGTTTGTTTTTGGTGATTCACCATCAAGATCCAGAAGCATGGGGAACGTGTACAGAATAGTAGACTTACGGAGACCAGATTGTGGATGGCTTTGGGTGACAAGCTAAGGGACTGACTTTCTTTTTTTTTGAGACAGAGTCTTGCTCTGTTGCCAGGCTGGAGTGCAGTGGCCTGATCTCGGCTCACTGCAACCTCCACCTCCTGGATTCAAGTAATTCTCCTGCCTCAGGCTCCTGAGTAGCTGGTACTACAGGCATGCGACACCACGTCCAGCTAATTTTTTTTTTTTTTTTCTGTATTTTGGTAGAGACAGTTTCAGCATTTTTGGCCAGAATGGTCTCAATCTCCTGCCCTCATGATCTGCCCACCTCCGCCTCCCAAAGTGCTGGGATTACAGGCGTGAGCCACCGCTTCTAGCTGGGACTGACACTTTTATTGGAGCAAACGAGTGATATAAGCAAAGTTTGTAGGGCAAGTCTAATTTTGTGTATTTATAGTTGACATGGGGATTGGAGAAAAAGAAATTGGAGATGTGGAGACTTATCTGCAGGGACCTGGTGATGGGATCTTTAGAACAAAGGTGGTAGGAAAGGTCTGGAAAGATTAAAGGGAGAGAGGTTGTGGAAGTAATGATGAGACTTAGTGTCTTGCAAATGTGTATGTCACAGAATGTATTAAGGAAGAAAGAGAAGACAAGGACAAGTTGGCTAGAAATGTGCCTCAAAGAACTGCTGAAAGTAGGCAAGTTGAGTGTAGGAACTGATGGAAGATACGATTTGGGGTTGATTTTCTAGGGAAGCAGTTGATTGGAAATTCATGGCAAATAGTTATTAATGATGGGCTGGTACTCAGGAAAGGTGCTGGGTCAGAAGCAGCAGAATTAAGGGTGATGAGATTGGGGCGTACACTCAAAGATCTATTTGATGGCAGGAGTTGGAATGAGGAGAGTCAGGAGTTCAGAAGAACAGTTAGGCCGTGAGAAGCAATGCTGTGGACATCACAGAGGAAACATGTACATAACCTGTTAGCACCTTATATCTGAAGAGTGAAGACATAAAGGTTAACGAGACTCCTGGGCAGTAGTGGTGCCATAATGAGGGCAGAGAAGTCATGGCAGCATCGGGTGTGGGATCTGAGGGGCGTGTGCTACCATTGGGTAGATTGAGGGGTAGGGAATGTGAAAGTGGTGATTTTTGTTTCCACTTTTAATAAGATCCCTGCAGGACAGTTAAAATGTTCCGTCTAAGAGACTGTCAAAGATTTGCAAGAAAGTGTTTGGGGCTACAACTGTAGACTTAGGACAGTTGAATAGAATGAGATCCATGAGGAACTGACTGACTAAATAAAAGCAGAAAAGATGAGAAAAAAAATCTGGAGTTAGAGAGCTACAGGTAAAAGAGCAACTATGAAGGATTTCTTGGACTTCATTGAAGGATTAGTTGTATGTGTAGGAGAATGAAGAAAATATGGTGCTATATCATAGCTCTGGAAAGGGGGTTTCAAAAAGAAGAAAGTAGTAACAGTGTCAAATAAGGCAGACAGGAAAAGGAAGGCAAGAATGGTGAAAAGGTTATTGGAATTAATTTTTGGGTGGTGAGGGCTAACGTTTGATTGAGGTAGATGGAAGAATGGAGGGGCCCATCATTATGTAACACTCATTTTAATTGGCTAGGCTACCCTATGGGTGTTCACTCAACTATAATTCCTTTTCCTCTGTGGTTTACAGTTTTTCTTTCATCTTTCTCTATTAAGTCTCTAAGCTTTGTGCATCTGTGGTCTTTATTCCTTTCATATATCCAACTTCATTATGTTCTAGGCATAATAGTACCCTAGAGACCTCTGTCTTTTAAAACTCGATTCTCTATGAATCAGACCTGAATTGAAATCCAAGTAATTCCTCTAAGAGACTTCAGTCTCTAAGTCTAAATCCGGGAACAGTTGCTTTTGATGCCTTCCGCTACCTCAACAATACCTTCTTGACCTGACTTTTTGTTTCAGTGTTATGTAAGACTAAAACCTGGCTCTGTTATTTGTGTTTCAGTTTTGAGGGTGCATGAAGTGAGATTTGGGGAGATTCTCTGATAAGTCATCACAAATTGATAGCGTAGAGGGATCTCTGGCAGCTGGAAGGGCAAAATTCTTGTCTAATGGAAAAAAGTTTTGTTTCTGAAGTTCCTTAGTCATTTGGTTGAGAGAACACATTTGTTCATCAGTTCACAGCAAGAGCCATCAACAGTGGACAGCTTCTTGCAAAGGCCTAGGACTTGCGTAACATGTAACTACAGTAGAACCCAATTGCCATTGTCATCTTATTCTAGAGGACAGATGCAGGATATAAGGAATACCCCCACCATCTTTCTACTCCTCAGTAATTCTAGGTTTCCCTTTCTTTCCAACTGTGTTTATTCATTTTTTAACTTTTGTGGATACATAGTAGGTATATGTATTTGTGGGGTACATGAAATGTTTTGACACAGGCATGCAATATATAATAATTATATTGTGGAAAATGGGGTATCTATCCCATCAAGCATTTATCCTTTGTGTTACAAACAATCCAGTTATACTCTTTTATTTTAAAATGTACAATTTAATTATTGGCTATAGTCACCCTGTTGTGCTATCAAATACTAGGTCTTGTCATTCTTTATTTTTTTTGGAACTCATTAACCATCCCCACCTCTCCCACAAACCCTACCACTACCCTCCCCAGCTTCTGGTAACCAGTCTTCTACTCTCTCTCTCCATGAGTTCAATTGTTTTGATTTTTAGATCCCACAAATAAATGGAAACATGTGATGTTTGTCTTTCTGTGCCTGGCTTATTTCACTTAATATAATGGCTTCCAGTTCCATCCATGTTATTGCAAATGACAGGATCGCATTCTTTTTATGGCTGAATACTTCACTGTATAAATGTACCACATTTTCTTTGTCCATTCATCTGTTGATAGACTCTTAGATTGCTTTCAAATCTTGGCTATTGTGAATAGTGCTGCAACGAACACCTCCAACTGTGTTTATAGTTGTAGGCAAAGACACATTCTTTTGCACACATGGTAGTGAATGTGCTCATAGAGGATGGAGCTCCAGTGGGAGAGAGTTCATTGGAGGGACACTGCACACTGAACTGGGCCTTTAGTAGGGTTTAGGGAGGCCCTTGGAGAGGACTATGCAAATGGTGTTCAGAATTCACCAATAGGGCAGGCATAGTATCATGTCCAAGGGTGAGGATGCAAGGAGGAAATGGAGCCCTTTCAGGAGTCCTAATCCTTTTTTGAAGTCTTTTGCCCTTTGTATTAATTTAAAAATATAATTAATATAATTTAATTTTTGTAACAACTTGAGGGGTTGGTAGAATCTATTTCCATTTTACAGATAAACTAATTGGTGTTCAGCAAATGAAGAAAATTGCAGGTTACTTAAACAGCAAACAGGGTGATAGAGCGTGGATTTGAACTGATCTCTTGGATTCAGAATCTCTTTGCAGATACCACATTTCCCTTCATATAGACAGGAGTAAAACTTGCTTATATGTAGACAGATTTTTTATGGTTGTATCTGAAAACCCAGACCATGTATTGTACTTCTCTGATTTCTCATCTTCTCTTCCTCTCTTCCCCATTCATTTCTTGTCTGTGATTGTTCTTTGGGTTGACATGATACTCGCCATCCTAGAGACAGGGTCTTGTTTGCATCCAAAACAGGAAGAGTTTCCACATCTCTAGGAGAGCTGGTGTGTCTCTCTGCTGCATTCCTTCTATCTTGGAGGCAGGCAGAGCACAAGTGTGGCTGTTAGGCGCAAGAGCACAGCTGTAGTCACCCGCCAGTTGACACCAGGGCACATGGTGTCATGGTCGCATTACTGGAGTGTATCTGGCTCAAGCTGCTGCATGATTGGCATTTATCGGGGCCATCGTCAGGGGAAGAATTCTATGTACTTTGTAAGAACCATTTCGTAACACTTCATAGTCCATTTGCCACATGTTCTCATAAAAATATCATCAATCCACGATTTTTGCATAAAGCCAAACTGCAGCTTGCCTGATTCATGTACTATTCCTGAGGGATTCTGGTTTTGACTTGGCCTCATGGGCTTCTGTTGTCTGTGAGATCTTTGAACAAAGCTATATTTTCACCCTAATTTCAGTGTGGCTAGATTAAATATGATGCATGTTTTGTTCAACTAATAATGCTAAGTATAGAAAAGGATCACAGCGGTAATAAATCAATACATTTGGTGGTAACAGCTGGTAGATTGTTACCTTGAGAAAAATAAGAGGCTTATTGACAACTAAGAATAGCGAATGTAAATTTTCTTTGCTTAGGTATCCTTTTATGAAGCTTCTTCTTTTTTTAAATTTAAAATGATGAAATGAAACTAACAAAGTATTTCCTTTTTTGTTATTTTGCAGAAAAAACCACTGTCTGCAATAATAAAGGAAGTCTGTGATGGGTAAGTGTTACTCAGGATTTATCTAAGGCATTCTAGTTGATAAATTGACAAGCAAATAATATATTTCCAGTAGAATAGTAAAATATTATTCATAAGTCACCCACTGACTTGCTCAAAGTCACTAAGAATTACTCTGTAGGAGTATCACACCCTTTTCCACCAGAATTTACCATTAGTCCTCATAGAGCAGAAAGTGTGAAATGACTGTTACATGCACAGTGGGGTTGGCTTTATTTATTTTAGGAAGTTGTGTTCCTTTTGTCCTACCCAGCAGGGAGTACTCTAAGGGTTTTTGAGGGCGCAGTACACACTTGATCTGGTATAAACTGAGAGGACCACTCAGGTCCTCATAGAGGATGAAAGAACTGAACAGACAAGGCAGTGGGTAATTGTACTGCCCCATGGGATCTCACAATGATATGACTTTCCTACTTTTTTGTGGCTGCTCTAAACAATACAAAGGAAATGTATATATGGTAGCTGCATGAGTTTTTTTTTTTTTCTTTTAAACCAGAACTGTGAAAATAGTTGTGTTAACTGAAATTTGTGTAAGGCCTAGAGTACTTAATTGGAGTGTTTCAGTCTGTAACAACTATACTGATAGGGGATTGTAGAATACAGAGACAATTAAAATGTGCTGAATATCCAAAACTTAAATTGCATTTATTTTCTTTCTTTGCTTCAATCCCTTAAAATCAGTAGAATTGTAAAGATTTGTATTTAAATCTGCCACAGCAAGCCTTGAAGATGAAATGCTTAAAGGTGAGCAGCAGGCCTAGCATAAGGTCTAGGCAGTCCACACATGAAATGTTTGGTCTCAGGGTGTGGAAGGTAGGCTAAAGTCATTTTGCTTTAGGAACTGCATTGTGGTATATGTTGGGATTGGTCCAGTTCCAATCACAGGGTGCTTAGTTCATCCAACACTAAAAAATTACACAAATGAAAATGGCCACTTTCATTTTTCTAATCAGTGTATGCTTGTATTTTTAAGGTGGTCTCTTCCCAACCATGAATATTATGCACTGCAGCATGCCGATAGTTCAAACTTCTATATCACAGAAAAGGTAGGTCAACCACATTATTTAATATGGGACACATGTTGAAGGAAAGTAAATCATGATGATGTTTCCTCTGTTCAGGACTAGACATGCTGGTCTAAATTTTACGTCTCTACTATCCATGAAAATAGGGTCTGTAAAGCAAATAACTGCTACTTTAGCATCCACAAGATGATATTTAGCAGCTCAAGAGTAAAGACCAAATATGTTTCATGTCTTGTTCAGCAACTGCAGTTGCCTTCGAAGAGTGAATATGTTATCTCTTTCTTACTGCTTGGTTAAAGGATTTATTTGATACTTAATGACTTAGTTGGGTTTTTCTTTCTCAGATTTTGTTTTTCCAAAATACCCTCTAACCCTTGCTTAACGTACATGAAATAATGATAAGAAACCTTTTTAAATGTGGCATTATGTATGTAGGCACTAAGAGTGTTCTATGAGTCTTGGGAACCTAGCTGTCTTCTTGGGTGATTTGAACTCTTTTTAGCAAGATTAAAGGAGAAGGAGGGATTTGTGAAGACAGCAATGGCCCTGGGAGCAAGTAAAATTAATACGTACAAGATCCCCAATAGTGGAAGGGCACACTGGAATTTACTGAGTGCATACTGTGTGCCAGGAACTGAGCCACGCACATTATATCTGTTCACAGATTTCTTCCTTAAGACTAACCTGGGCTATAAAAATACTGGCTTTGGGTAACAGGTACGAAACTGAATCATTGAGGACAAATGGTTAGACTAATGCTTCATACTTGATTCTACAAGAAGCAAGTTTAGATTTTTGTGCTTCTTTGATTTTTGTCTTTTGGAATTTCCACAATAGTTTTGCATTCAACACTTTAGGCCGAGCTCACTGAAATGCATATGAAACAGTTTTGTCTTCATGAAACTGATCTTGTGGGGTCAGCAGGGAGGGAAGGAACACCCCTGTGAACAGCTGTCATTATAACAAGGTGGCCAGTGCTGAAACAGAAGTGAGTACAAAGTGCTCTTGAAGGAGGGAGAATCCGGTGGCCTCAGGCTTCAGTATATTGCAGGCTTTGTTTGTCCCAGTTAGTAGTCCCTAGAGTGACTGTAATTTTACCCATGAATCAGGTGGTGGTAGAAGGTGGAGGCAGTAACAAGGGTCCTACTTCCACTGATGAGTCCCTTGCTCTACCCCAAAGACGGAGGGAGGGATTCAGTTCAGCAGCAGAGAGGCCGCAAAGGCCTGAATGCGTCTCAGAAATTGTGTCGTTCTTCCCAGATGGACACTGGGAATTTTGTAACTGATGCTGTTTTCTTCTTCATGTTGATTGCCAGAAAGCTGAGAAAGGGGCCAGGTACGGTGGCTCACGTCTGTAATCCCAGAACTGTGGGAGGCCAAGGAGGGTAAATCACTTGAGGTCAGGAGTTCCAGATCAGCCTGGCCAACACGGTGAAACCCCGTCTCTACTAAAAATACAAAAATGAGCTGGGTATGGTGGTGGGTGCCTGTAATCCCAGCTATTCGGGAAGCTGAGGTGGGAGGATTGCTTGGACCTGGGAGGCGGAGGTTGCAGTGAGCTGAGATCATGCCACTGCACTCCAGCCTGAACGACAGAGCGAGGCTCCATCTTGAGAGAAAAAGAAAAAACAAAGCTGGGAGTTAACAAGTGAACTCAGTTTCCTGCCAAGCCTTGTATTTATTAAGTTTACCTTTGATTCCTTTGACTTCTTCTGTATAAACATTTAGTTTCCTATCTTTATTTTCCCTTTGCTTCAGTTTCTTAATATTTTTCCTTTATTTTATACTGCATGTATATAATTTGCATGCTATTCTTTGTGAGATTAAAGAAGTTATGTAGAAATCCAAGTTAAATGACAGCAGTTAAAGGTATCACCATGGTTTCATTCATAGCAGTTACTGGGTAGTGAAATCAATTCAGTTAGTTGCCAGAGCATTAAACACTGGAACGTAGTAGAGTAGATTAGGTCAGAGTATATCTCCTGTGTTGCTTGTGAAATACTTGTTTCTCCTACCCACATACGTAATACATGCAGATTACACCGGTGATTTACCCTCGGTTGTGGTAAAAAAGCTGTTGAGTCATGAATAGTTCTGGCTCTGAGTAATATGTGCTGGCAGATGGCCCCCAGTGACATCCTGTCTTCTGTCACCATTGTCTGGAGACCTCAGTGTAGTGAAGATCACTAAAGATGGGGTTCTTAGACTTCAGAGAGAACATAAGCATGGCACAGAGAACCTTAAAAAAAAATGGGGCTTTAGATCCCAACCCCAGAGACTCAGAGTGAGTGGGACTTGGATATGGCCTGGGAGTTTTCATTTTTAAAGCACCTTCTGGGCGGTCTGATGCTGGATACCTGGAACCACTGGGAGAAACAGCCCTGGGGCCTATTTTCTAGAGAACTGGGACCCATGTGTACAGGACATTACACCTTCTGTCCAGAAGTTGAGCACAAAGTTCAATTTAGGAATGTAGGCTGGGCGCATGGTTCACACCTGTAATCCCAGCACTTTGGGAGGCCAATGTGGGTGGGTCGCCTGAGGTCAGGAGTTCGAGACCAGCCTGACCAACATGGCAAAACCATATCTCTACTAAAAATATAAAAGTTGACGAGTGTGGTGGCTCACACCTGTAATCCCAGCACTTCAGGAGGCCAAGGTGGGTAGATCATGAGGTCAAGAGATAGAGACCATCCTGGCTAACACTGTGAAACCCTGTCTCTACTAAAAATACAAAAAAATTACCTGGGTGTGATGGCACGCGCCTGTTGTCTCAGCTAATCAGGAGGCTGAAGCAGGAGAATTGCTTGAACCCAGGAGGCAGAGGTTGCAGTCAGCTGAGATCGTGCCACTGCACTCCATCCTCAGTGACAGAGTGAGACTCCATCACACACACACAAAAAAAACTGGGTGTGGTGGCACATGCCTGTAGTCCCACTCAGGAGGCTGAGGCAGGAGAATCACTTGAACCTGGGAGGTGGAGGTTGCGGTGAGCCAAGATTGCACCACTGCACTACAGCCTAGGTGACAGAGCAAGACTCCATCTTGAAAACAACAACAACAACAACAACAACAACAAAACAAAGTATGTAGGAATGTGTTTGTGTGCTGCCATTTCTTGGCATAATTTGAAAATTATTGACATCATATGATGGTTATACTTTTTTCCTAATTAAAATTCATGTATATGCAGAACATTCAAACTGTAGAGAAAGGGGGAAATTATTATTTTATGGTGCATCTTAGTTATTTTCTGGGAATCTTGTTTTGCCTGAGGACATTCTTGAAACTGAGTTTATAAAGGACTGGCCACCAAGTCTGTCATGTGGAGTTTTTCATCTTCAGTGGGCTGTAGCAGAGATTATTCTTTTATGAAGAGTTTAGGGATTGAGAAGACTCATCTTCCCTATCATAGTTCTTTGTTTGTAAATACAATGTCATCGCTCTTCCTCATGCAGCTGTCACTGGGTACAGCTGTGGGTTTGCATGTGTCACGGAGCTCCGCACGGACAGAGCAGGAGATGATGGTGACTCCTGGCTCCACAGGGTTGATCCTGGGCTGCCTTCAGTCTGCTGCTTAGGTCCATCTACTTCCTTGCAAGTATTCCTAAAAATACAGACATTTTTTCCCATTTTAAAAATAATATACGTAGCATCATCTTGGTTACTTACAGCCCAGTGAGTTGTTAGGTAATATTTGCATCACTATGGTAACTGGTGACTCATTATTGAAACTTGTGCATGCTGTTACTGATTTTCCCTTATATATGAGATGGTCTCTGTCTTTTTGCTGAAGATGAAAATCACCTGTAGTTTCAGAAAAAAAAGTTCTCTAGCTGGCCAATCAATCCAATAGAAATAGAGGTTGATGGATGCTTGTGATTCTCTTCTAAGATCCTCCAGAAGGCACTTTCCCTGCTTTTCTCATGTTCTCCAAGCCCATTTTTTGAAATAGTCTTCCCTTGCTTATTAGGCCATTAACTGAGGTTTTTCTGGTGCAGTGGGGGAAAATGTCATGTTAAGTAGCATTCAGCAGAAGCATCACTTGGAAATGCCTCAGAGAAAGTTAAGATTCAGTGATTCACAAGTTAAAATTCTGCTCCAGAAACTTAACTATTTCATGGTGATGTCCAGGAGAGAGAGAGAGAATAAAAAATGTTAAGTGAAGGGTATGTTTAAGTGGAATTTGTCTTTTGAATAAGAATCCTATTGAGACAGCACTAAGCATTGTTTGTTTATGACTGTCATCACAGTGCAATGATGCAGGTATTGGTATCTTCATTTTACGAGAAAAGTGAGACTGAGAGAGATTACTCAACAACTTGTGTGGGTCGTACAGATCAGAAGTGGCCAAGCTGAGGCTTGGACCCCGGTGGGTCTGATCCCAGAGCTCTCTATGTCGTCTCTGAGAAACCCTCTGTACCATTGCCTCAGCCCCAATTTGTTTATGATGCCCTTTCTTTGGGCATCACTGTCATCAAGCCAGTGATCCTAATGGTGACTGTCCCCAAAACAATAAATACAGGAAGTTACAGACTATGAACGTTGGTTACCAGCTTCAGTCTGTGGCTTCCTTATTCCCTCTGAGGGTAACTTGGAGGAAGTTGTAACAGGTAGTCTTCCACATACTAGAGCTTCACAAAGTGCATTTATATTTGCCTTTGGTATGGATCGTATGACTGCCTAAGGCAGTGCGATTGCATGAATACCATTCTTTTTAGACAAACAGGAAAATTGCCTTGTCATCCCTAATCGTAAGCATGTATGGAGGTGAGTCCCCAGAAAGCATAGGGCACAGTGGAGGACGCCATGAGGAGGTTGGATTGTGTGCTTGTGGATAATTGAGGTTTTATTTTGATTGCAGGATGATACTTACTTCCTCCCTATTGAGACCTACTCTAGCATGTATGAAGTATAGTGATGTATCACTCAATGTCTTATTTAGATAAATTCCTTATCTTGTAATCACAGAAATAAGCTAAGCCTCATTCAGGCCCTCTCTGCAAAGCTGGCCCCAGGCACCTTTGGTGAGGAAGTAGGGTTGTTTAGGGGACAACCCCTTTTTTGTCTTTCCCACTTCCTAAGTGCCCTGGGTTCTCAGACAGCTCCCGAGCCTCCCAGAATCCCTGGCAGCCAGAATTGTGCATTCCTTTGGATTTGTGCATTTCATTCTGGTCAGGAGATTAGTCTACTATTTTGCAGAATTCAGTTCAACTATCATGCTTTGGTAGATCCAACTGTAAGTAAGCAGAGTAATCTCAGTCTCCAGAAATGATTGAGACTTAGAGGTAAGCCAGGATGAAGGCCTGGGAGGAAATCAAAGGAGATGGACAGGGAGAAGCCTGCAGTCCTGATTTCCAGCTCTGGTTTCTGTGCTTCCTGTCTTTGCATCCTTGTGAGAGACCTGCTGTGGCTTTTCGGTTCCCGCCCCTTTGCTTAAATCGCTTTATGCTTGTCTTTGTTACTCTCAATCAAAGAACTTTCTCTAGGGCAGGCATTTTAATTTGAGCAAACTCATGCCCAGGAAAGCTGTAAATTTCCTAAACCAGCCAAATACCCTATGCAACATTCCCTTTCTTGCTGCCTTTGGTGAAGGATTCTGTTTCATCAACAGAAGTCACTGTGGCTGCCTCAGCAAGACACACCAGCAGCCCTGGGCTAGCTCCTCTTGGGCCAGTCCATAGGCAGTAATGGGTGGAGAAAAACGTTTCTGCCTGATATGGTTTGGCTGTGTCCCCACCCAAATCTCATCTTGAATTGCAGCTCTCATAATCCCACATATTGTGGGTGGGACCTGGTGGGAGATAATTGAATCATGGGGGAGATTTCCTCCATACTGTTCTCGTGATAGTGAATAAGTCTTTCAAGAGCTGATGGCTTTATAAGGGGAAACCCCTTTCTCTTGATTTTTCATTCTTTCTCTTGCCTGCTGCCATGTAAAATGTGCCTTTCGCCTTCCACCATGATTGTGAGGCCTCCCCAGCCACATGGAACTGTGAGTCCATTAAACCTCTTTTCCTTTATAAATTACCCAGTCTCAGGTATGTCTTCATTAGCAGCGTGAGAACGGACTATTACACTGCTTTTCCCTTTGGCCTGTCCCTTTATCTCCTCAGGGTTTCCTGACTCCAAGCAATTCTCCTGTGCTGTCTCTTCTTCCTGTTCTGAGACCCTGCTGCCTACTGTCTCCTCTGTTAAACCCGTGTGTTGCTACCCAATTCTTTCCTTTTTGCCTGATGACCAAACTGATTTCTGCTATGGATGCTGTGTGGATGCCCAAAGGCTGCTTGTATTCTTGTCCCCAGCCTTTGGCAACACTGGACTCTCCTGGACAGGCTGCTTATCTGGACTCTCACTCATCATTTGGGCAGCCAGAGAGAAATGGCCATGGTGGGAGGAAAAAAGCCACATGTGAACACACCCAATAGAGAAAACTAGAAGTGACTCCCCAGTGTGTGCCAGGTACCGTGCTAAACCCTGGGGCTATCTCTAACCTTCCAGATTCTCACAGACAGAATAAATCTTTACCTGAAATTAACCAGTTACAGTGACAGTGAGTGCCACAAAGGAGAAATGTGAGTGTCTGGGCCTAATTAAGCCTTGAGGAAGTGACATTTAGACAGAGATCTAGGAAGAAAGGAGGGAGGATAAATGGGAACCTCTTAAAGTGGGCCAGATTTATGGTGTGCAGAGAAATAGTGATAAAGCCAGCATAGGACCATCCAGATGTGTCTTGAAAGTTTTGCATATGCCCTGATTCTCAAGACTTTTTAAGGTCATCTTAAAGATCTTGAACTTCATCCTCAGATCACTGGGAAGCCTTGAGATGGTTTTCAGCTGGACTTGATGACAAATGATTGAATTGCAGACTCCCTTGTGATTACACTGAGTACACTCTGTTGGAAGAATCATCAACCTATGGCAGAAACAATGAGAAAACTGTTGACTTGGAGAGGAAAAGAATGCATGGGTGTTTTTTTAAATTATTTATTTATTTATTTATTTATTTATTTATTTATTTGAGACAGAGTTTTGCTCTGTCTGGCAGGCTGGAGTGCAGTGGTGCAATCTTGGCTCACTGTAACCTCCATCTCCCAGGCTCAAGCAATTATCCTGCCTCATCTTCCCGAGTAGCTGGGATTACAGGCATGTGCCGCCATGCCCGGCTAATTTTTGTATTTTCAGTAGAGACAGGGTTTCACCATGTTGGCCAGGCTGGTCTTGAACTCCTGACCTCAGGTAATCCACCCGCCTTGGCCTCCCAAAGTGCTGGGATTACAGGTGTGAGCCACCATGCCTGGCTGCATGGGTGTTTTAAAATATGCATAGAGATTGACAACAAATGTTGGGTAGCCCTTTGATTCCAAGGAAAACATAGAGCAAGATGATAGTCTTAAATGTCTGCCTTTAAAGAGTTTACTATCTATTATCTCCTTGACAGCTTGGCTGAGGGTAGTAATGATACACTGCAGTTGAATAAAACTGCTCATTTTATTTATTTCCAAAGTGATATATTCTTGATAAATTTGTCTATTTACACAGCCTGATAAAATGTTAATATTCAGTTACCTGATGTATTTGTTCATGTCCTTTCTCATGCTGCTATAAGGACATACCTGAGACAGGGTAATTTATAAAGGAAAGAGGTTTAATTGACTCACAATTCCACAGGGCTGGGTAGGCCTCAGGAAATTGACAATCACGGTGGAAGGGGAAGCTAACATGTCCTTCTTCACATGGCGGCAGCAAGAAGAAGTGCAGAGTGAAGCGGGGAAAGCCCCTTATAAAGCCATCAGATCTGTGAGAACAGAATGGAGGTAACCACCCCCATGATTCAGTTACCTCCCATTGGCATGTGGGGATTATGGGTACTACAGTTCAAGATGAGATTTGGGTGGAGACACAGCCAAAACATGTCACCCGACTAATTTATATCAAATTTTAACTTCTCCTTTGGACACCTAATTTAGGATTCAGACACTCCCAGCGTAGAACTATAAGAAGGAGAAATGAATTTGCCCAGATTTGACAGTTAATGTGCTACGATGAGAGAGATAATTAAGGTACAGTCCTTGTCTCCACAGAGTTTTCAATCTAGAGGAAGATTGGGCTGATAACAATTCTAGTCATTGGGGTAATTAAAAGGGGTCCTACTTGAAAAGATTATTAAGAATATGATTTTCGAGTCACTTAGGTTTATAATTTGACCATATGATTCTGTGTACCTTAACAAATATTTTGACTAGGATATGAACTCCTCTACTGTTTTTTTACATCATAATTGAGGTAAGATTTATACACCCTGGAATTTGCCCATGTAAAGTGTATGATACAATGGTTTTTAGTATATTCATAGAGTTCTGCAGTGCTTTATTTTTTCGATAGCAAAGCTGTGATATTTCCACCTCCAGTATTTTCATCTTCCAAAGCAGTAACTCTCAGCCTTAAATGTAGATTTTGGCTCCAAATTTAGAGATTCGGATTCTGTAGCTCAAGGCTAAGGTTCAGGCATCTTTAACAAATACAGCTGGTCCTAGTGCTAAGCTCACTTTCCAGTGGAAGTGTGAGCAGCCTCTGGATCTTTCCGCTATTCCTGCATGGGATGAAAAACCGTATTTTGAATGCATATTGGCTTCTAGGCACGGACTCCCCCATGCACTCCCTGAGCTGGGGGTGTCATTCTGATTGGTTTGCACTGTTGCCAACAGAGAATGAAGTCCAACCTCCTTTCTTAAGCCAGAGTTAAAGGGTGCATCACAAGTCAACATTTTCAATTTTATTCTTTCTCTTATTCACTCAATTTTAGCCAAACTGCTGTAGTGTTCTCTAAATATATCTTGATTTATCTCCTTTGTGTAGCTTTACTAACCTGGAATTCAGTTCTCTTTATCTCTCTCCCATTATTTCAGGTACTAGATTAGCTGCTGAGGGTAAAGAGATGAAATGACATACTGCTTGCTTCGAGAGCTGAATCTTAGAAACACACACACACCTAGGAGCAATGTCATTTAAATGACTGCCATTTCAGGACAACAGTTCATCCTCTTCCTACCAATCCTAAATTGTTTGAGCTGGAAGAAACCCTGGCTTCTTGCCTAACGTAACTGTAGCCCCACTTTTGGAGATTCGTCTCTTAATTCAGTCCTCTTATAAATCTCTACCCTTCCTCTCTGCTGCTGTAGGTATTGTTGTCTACTAGTTCTTTTTCTCTCAGGTGTCTGTACTAGCTTATCAGGACCTACATTGCTTTATCGTTGCCTTGAGCTGTTTAACTATTTCCATGCTGATTTATGTTTTCCTCTCAGCAAGATTCCAAGGTACTTTACATAAAAAACTGTATGTTCCAGCTGTGTGTCTCACATGGTTCTGTGAATATAATATGTAGGTGTTGGAAGGTTGTGGGTTTTATGTTACATAGTTTTCTTTGTAGATAAAAGTACAATTAGTGCTTAATAAATTATGTATGATGTTGGTTAATTCAATTACCAGAAGATGCACATACACGTTAAGATTATTCACAGTGGAGAAATTGTAGGTGAATAAATGAATCTTAATGTTCCTCTTAGTCTTAAAATGGTGTTGAAAGTTTAGTTTGGCTTTCAGTCTGCAACAAATGATTAATTACTTTTTTCAAAGAAATACGTACATTCAGACACACACACACACACACACACACACACACACACACACACACAATCTGTACCGTGCTGGATATTGACCACAAATTCTTAAAAGATTCATGAGATTTCACAAAATGATATTCAGCAGGACATAAATTTACAAAAATCTCTTGTTCCCTGTCTACCAGGAATGACAAGGTAGAGAACCTATAGATAAATTGACTTGTATTCCCCCCTCCAGAAAACAACCAATTTGAAAAACCCATGGATTTAGAATATATGAGCTATTTATTTAGAATCCCCAATTTAGAATGAATGATCTATTTCAGAGAACTTGGTCAGCTCTCGGAATTTATCTCCAGTTTACAGCAATAGTGAGAGGGAGGGAAATAAGGAACAGAGACTCTCTGGTACCTTATAATATACAAATAAACTATCACTATGCGGATCACAAAACAGTAATACAATTTCAAAGTATTATCAGTTTTGTTCTCATTATAGCAAATAACATCCTCTAAGAACCAAATGGTGTTTGTGAGAGATAATGTACTCAAAATTACGTTATTGTTCTATTTTGAGAAATGAATTTTACTTGATTTCACCCCAGGCTAGCATCCATTAATATTCAGGTGGCTCACCCATCTTCAGTTCTTCAGTTCAGGCAGTTAACTCTGTGGGAGCAGTGTCACAGAAGATAGAATTGTTGGCTTACATACATACAAAACTGTAGAGTTTCTGTGAAGGAAAACATGGGCATTGACTTACAAACCTTGCTGATACCCTCTCCCCTACCCCCTACACACTTTTTCATTAAATAAAGGAAAAGTTTTGCACAGTCACACTCTACTGTGGTGACATATTTTTCAATAACCAAGGAACAATTGAATGCAACTGTTTGCAGTCAGAATTCTCTATACATATGTGAAAACAAGCTGCTTAAAACAAAAGTTGGAGCAACAATTTTGGCAAACAGGAAAAACACTGAAATATGACATCTTCTAGTTTGCTTTTTTTTTTTTTTTTGAGATGGAATCTCGCTCTGTCGCCCAGGCTGGAGTACAGTGGCTCGATCTCGGCTCACCGCCTCCTGGGTTCGAGCGATTCTCCTGCCTTAGCCTCCTGAGTAGCTGGGATTACAGGTGCATGCCACCACGCCCAGCTAATGTTTTTATTTTTGGTAGAGACAGTGTTTCACCATGTTGGTCAGGCTGGTCTTGAACTCCTGACCTCAGGTGATCCACCCTCCTCGGCCTCCCAAAGTCCTGGGATTACAGGTGTGAGCCACCGAGCCTGGACTCCTCCACCCTTTCTCAATCCATTAATCACAACCTGTGAAAATTGAAGTGCATGTTTATACACACACACACACACACACACACACACACACACACACCCTCCTCAGATTGTCCTGACTTCCCCTAGGAGCTATCCAGCACTGGCATTGGGCTTCAGCCAGCCATTCCTCTTTCCATCAACATCACCCCTCTTTTGCCCTAGTGTCTTTGCTTATAGTGACTCAAACTAAATTGGCAGTAGACTTTCTGAAGTTGTCTCTAAAAACATTTTTGGGTGGTTTTAGACTTTTCTAATTAGAGTTTGGGAACTGGATGGGAGCTATCATTTTAATCATTTGGTATGTTTCCTCTAGAGAGGATTTGGAAGCATATATACTTATTTCAGGATGAAGAAAAAAGAAACCAGCCTAAGTTGAGTCACCTAAATGAGAGGGAGCTTGGAAGAGCAGGGCAGCGACCGCCACCAGCATTACTCAGATGTCGGTGGGTTTTATGACATGTTATTTAATGTTTACCACTGACTGTTGGATAGAGGCTATAACAAGATGATTACACAGGCAGCTAACTTTGTAGCTTAGGCTCCCTAGCTTATGCTTGGTAAGATGTGACTGCCTCTAGAATTGCAGGCAAAGACAAATGCCAGAGGTCATGATAATTCCATGTTCTCCAGTTCAGCTATTAAACTAATGAATAGATTGACTCAAGTACTGAAACATTTAACTGTGTAATGCTCAGCTGGAGAATGAGTGACACATGGGTTTCCTCCAAACAGACACTTCTTTACCAAAAATGATCCTAAAAACACCAGAGCACTTTTTCCAAACAAAACTAACTATAGTGAAAAGCAAAAACCATTCTTAGTAGAGAACGTTAGCTCCAAGAATGGCTCTGTGATTCTTATAATTTGTTTCCAGGCCAGAAACTTAATCGCAAATCTTCTAAGCACACTCCTGTTCATATTTTTTATACTTCTAAAATGTGATTTATTTTTGAACAGCAGTCAGATTATGTTTCTCAAAGTTTGGAAATACACATTGTATATATTTTTTTGTGTTTGTGTGTCATGGGTAAATAAAATATCCATGAAAAAGTGGTGACCTGACTACTTGGAATACCTTTTTGTTGTTGTTTTTAGTCTGTTTTCTGTTTTTAAAATATTTGTTAGAACTCATCAGGATGATTTTATGACTACTGATGGTTGTGCTCCACAGATGGAAAAACATTTCATTACACTCTTTGCTCTACGAGGTCAGACACAAAGCTAGATTTCCTCACTTTGGTTATCCCAGTGTCTAGCGCAGTACTCTATAAATATTTGTTTAATGGAATAATGAACACCTACTATGAAAATGAACTGGTGACCCAAGGGCAGGCATAGGGGTCAGGCATGAAAAAGACCAAAAAGAAAAGCAGAAATAGAAGAAAGGTAGAAAGTTAGGCAGAAAGTCTGGGGAGAGATAAGAGGAAGGTGAACTTATCTCCACCCAGGAAAGGTAGGGTGCCTGCAACTCTTTTCTGGAGATGACACCCAGTGACATTAGGGTCCTGGGTTGCCCATTCTTTGCACTGTGATTAGAATTAAGTTACAATAATTTATTGTCTGATTGTTTCTTTCTGATCCCCATGGTTCTGGTTATCTATTGACGCATTAAAAAACAACCCAAATTTAGTAACAAAGCAAAAATTCATTCTCAGTAGAAATGATTAGTTACACTCACTGATTCTCCAGGCCAGGATTTGGACATGACATCTTTCCATCCTTATGATGGCTTGTCTCTTCTTGATGCCTGGAATCACAACTGGGAAGACATGAATAGCTGGGGACTAGAAGCATTTGGAAGCCTCTTCTTCACTCATGTCTGGCTTCTGGGCTTGGATGCCTCCAAGACTGGGCTCATTTAGGATAGTAAACTGGAGTGCCCTACATATGTCCTTTCCATGCGGCTTGGGCTTCCCCACAGCATGGTGGCAGTGTTCTGAGAAGGAGTTCCAACAACAGGGCACTTCCAGAGAGCAAGTGTTTTAAGAGAGCCAAGCAGAAGCTGCATGGTTCATGATGACCTAGCCTTAGAGGTTTACAGGATCACTTCTGCTGTACTCTATTGCTCCAAGTAGTCACAAGCCTGCCCTGATCAGCGGGGATGAGACATAGCCCTGGTGCATGGCGCACACCTGTTGTCCCAGCTATGGGGACTGAGGTGTCTGCAGGCTGTGGTGAACTATGATTGTATCTGTGAATAGCCACTGCACTTCAGCCCGGGCAATATAGCTAGACTCTGTCTTTAAAAAAAAAAAGGGGGAGTGGAGGTGGGACGTAGACCCCTCCTTTCCAGGAAAGGAGTGGCAAAGAACCTGGGGGCTTTTTAATTAAACCATCCATCATGTCTTTACATTTCTTTTTCAGGGAAAGTTGTCAGATAGGTATACTATTTTCCAGAAGTTATCCAAAGATGAAACTGTGTCTTTTGCTTTTGCAATTATTTAACCTTTTAAACCAAGAGGAAGAAACTAAAAGATAAAGTAAGAAAAACAGAAGAAAGTGTGCATCATACAAACACAGAGCAGCAAGAATGTGGCAATTTTCTCTGTTGATAAATGGTACAGATCTATTGCTTCTTTTAAGCGTGGGGAGGAGGGACAATAATCATGTAAACCAAGAAATTTAGAGGAAATTTATTTGGCACTTTGATATTTACACCTTCTTTTGAGCACAATTTTGGGAGAAATTGGATTCACTGCCTTTACCATATCTGAAGATTAAAGTCAAAAAATAAAAGTGCTTTGTTGCCATCAACTGCACTTGTAAAGCAGTAACGATTCTTTATTTTTCCAAGGCAGTCTTATACTTGGTGCTTTGACTGAGAGAAAGGGCTGGAGAGGGGTGGATGGGTGGATGAACTACAGCTCTTTTCTGTTTCTGGGAATGGTGTAAGTTAAGGCAACCTTGGTCATCAAGCACGATTCATTTGCTTTGAACTCCTATGGGGGAGAAATACTACAAAACACAAACTTTAAAGGTGATTCATTGTGATCTTAACTGAGATTTTTCATTTCATTAGGAGATAAATAGGAGAGGATAACTTCCTCTTCCAGTTGTGTTTTTTTCCCAATATATTTGTTCTCATTTCTCATTTTTTCTCTACTCCCTAATGTTTATTTTTCTTTCTCCTCTGGCCCTTTTCCTTGTGATTGTTTTTCCTTCCTTTCCTTCTCTCCATGCTTCATTCTTATTTTGCTCCCTCTCTTTCTCACTACCGTCTCCTTTATTGGGTTATTAGCCATCTTTTTAAAAACTTCCTAGTCTCTGTCCACCTACTTTTATTCCACCTTTTTGATGTTCAAATCCCCCCTCTTGCAGCTTTAGACTTGTCAACACTGTAGTTAGGTTCAGATTTTTAGATGTTAAAAAATGAGCTGCCACTTTACTGATTTAATACAACTAGTATAAAGCATTCTTTTTTCAGTGCCTGCTGCTCTGAAGCAAGCAGATACAAAATCTCAAGTGTCTTTAAAAAACGTTTATACAGATTAGGCATATTGAGACATATTAGAAGAAGAAAAGGTAAATTAAAAAAAAAGATCAGAATCCTATTAGAGAAAACCAGTGGCATTCTACTATATCTGCTTCAAACATATTTAAGTCTAGAAGTATATTTATATTTTACAAGTGTGGAAAATACTATACACATTGTTTCACAGCTCTAGACTTAACATATAGCAGCCATCATAACACAGTAGTTAATATACTCTGCCTACTTTATTATATAATGAGGATTAAACAAGGTAATGCCAGCAACACAGTTTGCAAGGCGCTTAGCCCATAGTCATTCCTCAGTGAGTCATATTTCCTATTTATTTGTCAAACTTTCCTAATGGCTGAAAAGAATTCAGCTCAATTCTTGAAGTCAGTTATTTGTTTTTGGACTTTTAAATTGTTTATCTTCCTCTCTCTCTCTGTCTCTTTTTTTTTCAAACAGTGCTAAAGGGGTCGCTTTTTAAAGTAAGTCTATATGTAATTCCTTAACTATTTCCTTATAAAATATTGATAAAAGTTGAATGATGAGTCAAATAAATTGTGTCATCTAGGTATATGTGGCCATCATTTATGAAGGACCCCCTAGGTGCCAGGCACTTTCATGCGTTATTTCATTCAAACTTTTAGCATTCACAGTAGTCTTAGACATTTGAGAGTTTTAGGTCACATAGCTTCTGAATGCCAGAATTGGAACTGAAATAAGATCTTTTATATTATTGTGAAGAAAGTTCCATTTCAGTGACTTTTCAGAGGTGCTTCAGAAATTGCAGAAGGAGTTGACTTATACAACCTTTAAACATATTGTTTTGTATGATTTAAACATGAAAAAAAACAACATAAACGCTGATAATGGATAGGAGCACAGTGAAAGCAAGCTTCATTATTATTATAGCTTAAGCTGCCACGCTAAGTTGATTTTGAGAGGGCCTCAATATAAAGCATTTCATTTCCTCCTCTCCCTGTGCATACATTTACACTTCTTATAAAGTGTGTCATTGACTGGGAAGATTGCTTTTATCTTAAATCAGGCATGAATCCACCCACTCAAGAAAAATCATCTCAGCAAGTTCGCTGCTGCTGCACCTGTGTCCTCGGCTCATGGAAGGTCAGGGATAGTTCAGGCCTATTGGCTTGGGAGCATGTCAGGTGTCTAATAAAAGTGAAAACCTAATTTTCCTCTTTTCTATAAGTTTTGAGTACTTTTCCCCTGATTTCCAGTATTTATTCTAAGAACCAAAAATTGAGATTAGATGTTATTTATACAAATTTACGTGATAAAATAAATATCCAAGTATCTGGAAAGATTCCTGAGATTTCAAGGTAAGCTCTTAAAAGCAGTTTCCAGCTAATGCTCTATGTTGACAGATAATGCCTTGTGTATGGTAAGTGGAATTCTGAGATGGCCCCAAAATTCCCACACCCTTAGTGGTACACACGCATCTAATCCCTGCCTCTTGAGTGTGATCTGGGCCTGTGAATAAGGGGGGCTATCACTTCTGTGATTGGGTCACAGTGTATGGCAACAAGGATTTTGTAGGTGTCATTAAGGTCTTTAAACCAGTGATTTGGGAGTAATCAAAAGGGAGAATATCTTGGTGGGCCTAACCTAATCAGATAGACTTTTAAAAGACCAAAGAAGATGAAGCATTAACGAGATGTCTTCCTGTTGGCTCCGAGAAATAGCGAACTGCCTTGTTGTGGAGAGGGGTACAGAGAAAGGCCCTAAGACCAACCTCTCCGAGCTGAGAGTGGTCCCCGGCCAACAGCTAGCGGGAAATAGAGGGAAGAGGGATCTCGGTTGTGTAATCACAGGAAATGAATTCTGCAACAACCTGAGTGAATGTGGAAGAGGGCTCTGAATTTCAAATGAGGACCCAGCTGACTGACACCTTGATTTCACCCCTCACAGACACCCGACTAAAAGCTGCTGGACTCCTGATCCATAGAAATTGTGGAGATAAATATATCTGTGCTGTTTTAAACTCCTAGGTTTATGGTAATTTGTTATATAGCAATGGAAAACTGGCAAATACACGGGGGGAATGTATTCACATTTCCTCCACATTAAGTAAGACAACAACACACAAAAGCACATTGAATGTGGAAACTTGCTATATTATTATAATGATCACTTATAAATCAGAGATTGAGTTTTTATGTTAATAAAAAAGCCTCATTATTCCTGCCTATTACCTTAATAAAATATACATTGACAAACCTAAGCTCAAAAAACATATTAATGTTGATACAATATCTCTTTCTCTATTTGGGCTCTGAGGCATTATCTGAACTTTTTTTCTCCTTCTAGAACAAAAGGGTTCCATTATTTGAAAACCACTGTCTTGACTAATAGGCGCTTTTTAAAAAGACTGCATTTTGGTTGTTGTAAGAATGTAACTGTTGGCAGGGAAAGGAAAAGCAAGATTGTGCAAGGCTAATTTATATTCAGTACATTGTTTCAAAGTGTATGTTTATCTTTAATTGTTCTCTCATTATAAAGTAATGCATAGATGTAAGAAATCCAGCCATCCTTTCGGACAGATGAGTTTTGTGCTAGTGATACTGTTTTTTGAAATCAGAATTCATTTAAGTAGTAATTTTAAAACTTTTAAATCATACAATATTTCAAACATATCAAAAAACTACAAAAAATGATATAACTGACACTTGTACAGCCCACCGTCTGGATGTTGATAGATGTTAACATTTTGTCTACTGTTTTGCATCACCTTTAAAAACACTTCCAAGCATAGCTAAAACCTTACCCTATCATTTTTTTCTGCCTCTCCTTCTATTCCTTTCTCCCCAGAGGTAAGTACTAGCCTGAAATTGATGTATATCATTCTCATGAATGTTTATAGGTTTTCTACATATGTATGTGTTTATGAATAATATCAAGAATTGTTTTATGTTTTAAAATTTAAAGCATTGATATCCTACTGTAGGTAACTTTTGCATTTAAATTTTTCACTCAGAGTAGTATTTTTTGAGACGAATTGTGTATGTAATATATTTGAGATGAATTTGTGATAGCCCATGACATAAAACACAGTTGATTTATCCATTTTTTTAAACCAATAATCAGTTGTTTCCTCAATTTTGGCATCACAAAGAATACTGTACTATGCATGTATTTGTGTGGGACTGTTTAAAAGTTTCTGTAGAATAGAATGTAGAAAGCTTTTGGATTAGAGGAAACATCATTCTCACCTTTACTGCTTTTCAAAGTGGTTCTACTAGCTTGCAGTCCCACCCACAAGTTACCAGCTTTTCTGTTCCCCTCACTCCAACCAGTGCTTGTTTGCATAGCCTGGCTAATGTTAGCCAACTGACTGGGGCACCATGGGACTTCTCCTGTCTTTTTTTTTTTTTTTTTTTTTAAAACAGAGTCTCGCTCTGTCACCCAGGCTGGAGTGCAGTGGCAGGATCTTGGCTCACTGAAACCTCCGCCTCCCGGGTTCAAGGGATTCTCCTGTCTGAGCCTCTCGAGTAGCTGGGATTATAGGTGCAAAGAAAGAGAAAACCCAAGCCCATGAATAGAAAAGTGGGTTATGTGCAAAGTAAACATCAGGCAGACCTCAAGATCTTGCAGTGTGAAGTCAGCATAAACATACTTCCAGATTTGTATTGATTCTGAAAATATATTAATCTTTTATCTCTATTTTAAAAAGTATATGCCATCTGAATGAGAGAAAACATCAGATATCAAATTCAAGAGTGTAAGTTGTATGGTGTCAAAAAGTCAGGCAGTAGCAACTGATAACTCTTAGTTCAAATAACTGTATAAAATTTACTTAACGACACCAAAAGCAAATCTCATCTTTATATATAAAGAAGAAGATACAGACTACAGAAGTTATTTAATTAAAATCTTAGTGGAAAACTTAAAATTATACTGTGAAACCCAGGAATAAAATTTGTTATGATAGAAAAAATGGTTTTTAAATTTAACAATTTTTTTTAATTTTTTGATACCGAGTTTAACTCTCATAGCCCAGGCTGGAGTGCAGTGGCATGATCTCGGCTCACTGCAACCTCCGCCTCCCAGATTCAAACTATTCTTCTGACTCAGTCTCCCTAGTAGCTCGGACTACAGGCGCCCACCACCACGCCCTGCTTATTTTTGTATTTTTGGTAGAGATGGGGTTTCACCATGTTAGACAGGCTAGTCTCGAACTCCTGACCTCAAGTGACCCCCTCGGCCTTCCAAAGTGCTGGGATTACAGGCATGAGCCACCACACCCGGCCTACATGTCTTTAATTTACATTTCTCAACTGCTGAGGCTGAGCTTATTTTTCTGTGTTTACTATCTAGTCAGTTTTCCGTTCTATAAACTGCCTATACATTCTTTGTCCAATAGTGGGTTTGGAGTGTTTCATTGTCATGGATTTACAGGAGTTATTTATATGTTTTGGAAGCAAATTCTTTTTCCTAAATTTCCACCCAGTCCATAGGTGTTTTAACTTTTCTATTGTGTCTTTCGTCAAACAGAGGTTTGTAAGACCATTTTAATCTATCAGATTTATCCTTTTTTTCCCCTTTGTTACCTGGGGTTTTTGCATTTTATTTAAAAGCACTTTCTCTGTATGTTTTAAAGAGATACTCTTGTGTTTTCTTTCAAAAGTTAGAAAGTTTTGGTATTCATATAGGTCATCAATCTATTTTGAAAGTGTGTGTAGGGCGGTATTATATGGAGATCTAATTTTATCTTTTTATGGAGACAGCCAGTTGTCTTACCACTGTTTATTGCATTATTCATTGTCTATCTCCCACTTCCATGATTTGCATTGTCACTTCTGTCATTTGTCAAGGTTTTGTGAATATAGGGGTCTCTGTGGCTCTCTATTTCGTTCCATTACCATACAGCTTTGATAGCTTCCAACTGAGTAACAAGACTAGATTCCTAGTAGAGTGAATCTCTGTGCCGTTTTCTTCCTCTTTCTCTTCTTCAATGTCGTCATCTTCTTGTTCTTCTTTTTCTTTTCCTCTCTTCTTCCTCTTCATCATCATCATCATCATCATCATCATCATCATCATCAAAATCACCCTGCTTCTACCTTTTATTCCTCCATATGAATTTTAGTATATGCTTGTCAAATCCCATTAAAATTTTGATTAAAATTGAATTGAATTTATGGACTAATTTTGGGGGAAATTTGCTTTCTTTAAGATATTGACTCTCCCATCTATGAAAACAATGTATCATTTTATTTATTAGAATATTCTTTAACATTTTCAATAAAGCTTAACCCTTTTTCCCCTTAAAATTTTTGTATGTATATTTAGTAAGATATATGCCTACGTACCTCAGAATTTTGTATCCATCATAAATTATACCTGTTTTAAGCACTTCCATTGTTTATAGCTATTTATGTACCTCTTGTTGAATAGTTTCCGTGTATAGCAAATTCTGCTGAACTTAATTAATTTCTGCAAATATACTGAGGTGTATTTATCATGTTTTAAAGATTAACAAAATTAAGTATCAGAGATTACATAATTTTAATATGATTGTATATGACTAGTGTACAGCCTGGATTTGAACTTAGTTTTATCTAAATCTTTCCCTTTTTCTAAGAGCGTTTCCTTTTAAATGAGCTAATGTTTCTCTGACGTATGTTATCTTGTTTAGCAGGATTTTTTTAATACTAAAAAACCAAAATCTCATTACAGAGCCTGTATGTGAAAGAGGAACTTAATTCACCCAGTGTGTCTCTTAATATCAATTAAATTAATTCATCTGGATAGCCACATTCATGGCAGAGAGTAAGTCTATAAAATAAATACTTTTTCTGGTCATTATCTTTGGATCAGCTCTTAAGGAAAACACCCATCCTAATTGAATTAGCGTGGCTTTCCTAATTGCTTACTGCCCTACTTGTGCTTAGGCCTGTGTTGTATTAGTCCCTCCCAACAGCTCTGGAGGCAAGGCCTAGAGCATAGTGTGGGTGGTCCAGGGCCAAAGGAGAAAAGCTAATGTGCTAAGGTAAGATGAAGACAAGTTTTTAATGCTTTTAATATTTGAAGTGTTTAACTCTCTCCTCTGACACCTAGTATCCCTACTAACTCCTCCAAAAAAGCCTTAGATTTTAACTTCACCCCTGCCAAAAAAAAAAAAAAAAGAGAGAGAGAGAAAATAGGATAGAGGGAAAAAATCTCGAATACAATGCAAGGGCAGTTTCTCAGGTGTGTGCTGCTGGCTTGTTTGCTTCCAGCTCTCAGTCTAGATCCCATTTGTCTGGGGTTTCTTTCTGGCATCCTCTCTCCATCTCTTGCTAGGCCCTTCCTCTTAGGGCTGGAGCAGGTACATTTCTGGGAATGGTCCTGGACAGCTTTTTGAGCCTCAGAGCACAGTAGTTATAGATGCCTGGGCTGTTTATAACTTTGCTTCAGTGTTGAGGCTGCCTAGTGCTGTGGCGTCAGTGAACAGCTGATGGCAGATGGTTCATTTCTGTGCAGGACGTATTGCAGACATGTGGATTGGTAGTGGAACCTGAGCAAATATATCTCAACTCTCTGTTTTAAAAAAATGCTTAATAATAAGTGTGCTCATAGTAGGTACGAAATAAGCATTCACTGGTTGACTGAAGGTTATAGAATAGGGAAGGAAAGGAAGGATGGTTTGAAATTTATTTGCATTGTGAGAGGGGGGAGGGGATTGTTACCGTGAGCTTTAGTTTATAGATATTTTCACTATTGTTCCAGACTCTGTTATAATATTCATTCCATTCATTCAAAAAGCATTTGTTGAACACATTTGATATACCAGGTACCGTTCTAGGCACTGGTGATGAACAAAACATGGAGATGCCCATTCTTCTTGGGCATTTGTTCTTTTGGGTGTGCAAACTGACAGGAAAGGTTTAGAAAAAGAACAAGGCAATTAATTTTAGATTGAGGTAAGCGCTATGAGGAAAATAGAGTAGGAGAGACCCCCAAAAAAGACATGGGGGCAGAGTGTGGTAGGTATTGCTCCTTTGGTTTAGTCTGCTGGCTTGGCCATAGAATATAGGTTCAAGAATGACCCAGAAATGTGACTTGCCTGGTTTCATGTTTATAAACAACCAGATTTCAAAAAAATAAGACTACATATGGGTGCACATGGTTTCCAGAATTGAGGGCTTAAGGCCCTTCATCCTCCAACCATATGAGTGTCGAGAAACAAACTTATACACTAAGGCAGTCATTCTGCCATGAAGATTTGTGCTAACCAAGGTTAATGTCTGGGTTCTCCATCTTTGCATTGTGGTTGTGCCAGCTTGGCGCAATCTGCCTCACTCTTCAAGGCCCTGGTTGTCCATCTGTAGGCCTTGGCCTAGATTGCTTTAAGGCATCAGGGAATGTCTCTTTAAAGAGGTGGCACAAGGCGGGGTGTGGTGACTCATGCCTGTAATCCCAGCACTTTGGGAGGATGAGGTGGGCAGATCACCTGAGGTGGAGAGTTCGAGACCAGCCTGACCAACATGGAGAAACCCCGTCTCTATTAATAATACAAAAATTAGCTGGGCATGGTGGTGCATGCCTGTAATTCCAGCTACTTGGGAGGCTGAGGCAGGAGAATCGCTTGAACTCAGGAGGCGGAGGTTGCAGTGAGCTGAGATCATGCCATTGCACTCCAGCCTGGGGAACAAGAGCGCAACTCTGTCTCAAAAAAAAAAAGAGGTGACACACTTTGGGAAGCCAAGGCTGGCAGATCACCTGAGGTCAGGAGTTTGAGACCCACCTGGCCAACATGGTGAAACCCTGTTTCTACTAAAAATACAAAAATTAGCCGTGTGTGGTGGTGTGCAGCTGTAATCCGAGCTACTCAGGAGGCTGAAGCAGAAGAATTGCTTGGCCCCAGGAGGCAGAGAGTTCCGTGAGCTGAGATCGCACCACTGCATTCCAGCCTGGGCAACAGAGCGAGACTCTGTCTCAAACAAACAAACAAACAGATGACATTTGAGCCAAGACTGGAGGATAACAGGGAGCCAGACCCCAGCATTCCAGGAAAAGGAACAGCTAGCACAAAAGTCCTGCAGCATGAAAGAGCTTGGTGTGTTAGAAAACAAAAGAACAGGATAGTGAGCTGGGAGTGAGAGGAGGTACCAGATAAATTGTAGATGTTGACTAGGGCTGCATCACAGTGTCTTCTAAACTATAGTAGGAATTTGGATCTCCTTCCAAGTACAATGAAAAGCTACTATTTTATCCTGGGGTTCATGAACTTGTGTAGGAGAAACATTACAATCGTATAAAAATGTAAACTTTTCATAGCTTGAATCACAAATGTCAGCAACAAGCCATGATAGGATAAGCAGTATCTGCACCTTTATTACCAACAGAAATTAAAGATACATCCATTTATTACTGTTATCACAGTTATCTCTAAATATCATTTATCATCTTATGCCTAATTAGAAATTATGATAGTTATTAGACCTTACAATAGATCTTGTTATTTAATGCTTTAATACAGGGGTCAGCAACTATAGCCTGTGGACCACGTCCAAGCTGCCACCTGTTTTTGTACATAAAACTTACTGGAACACAGCCATACCCATTTATTTACATTTAACAGTTGTAACAGAGATGTTCTAGCCTGCAATGCTTAAAATGCTTACTGTCTGGCTGGAAAAAGGTCGCTGATACATGCATTGATAAAGCAGTATATATATTACTATGATACAATTTTTTTTTTTTTTTTTTTTTTTTTGAGAAGGAGTCTCACTCTGTCGCTCACACTGGAGTGCAGTGGTGTGATCTTGGCTTACTGCAACCTCCGCCTCCCGAGTTCAAGCCATCCTTCTGTCTCAGCCTCTCAAATAGCTGGGACTATAGGCACATGCCACCACGCCTGGCTAATTTTTGTATTTTTAGTACAGACGGGATTTCACCATATTGGCCAGGCTGCTGTCAAACTCCTGACCTCGTGATCCACCCGCCTCCACCTCCCAAAGTGCTGGGATTACAGGCATGAGCCACCGCGCCCAGCCTATGATACAATTTTAAAAATATTTGGATAACTGTTTGGTTTCTTTGCAAGCTTATTTATTTTATTTTATGCATTTAAAAACGTTATTCTGAAAAGAAGATCCATAGGCTTCACCAGAGTTCTCTAAGACATCCAAGACTAGGAAAAAAAGAGAAAGAAAAAGAATTCCTGTATTTCACTGTCTTAGGCTGGGGATCCAAATGGGTGGACTTGTATTTATTTCCTCTGCCTGAGATTCTCTCCCTTCTCTCCCTCCTCCTTTGGCAGATTTTCCATTTCTTTTGGAGTGTGGTACCAAAGCTGTCTCCTTTTTATGAATAACATATTGGATCCTACACATTTACTGAATGAGCCAAGCGAGGCTTTATTAGCACTGTTCAAAGCAATGCCCATAATAACACTGTGTAGTATGGATCTGACTGTCTTCATGTAGCACTGCGGAAAAGGAGGCCCCAAGACGTTGTCTTGCTCGTCATTCATTTACCCTGTATTCACTGAGCACCTATTGTGTGCCAGGGGCTGTGCCAAATTCCCAGGTGACAGAGCTGTTACTGGTGAAGCCAAGTTTTGGATCGGGCCCATCTGACACTAGTGTCTGGGTGGCTCATGCCACAGCAGGTTATGTTCAGGATGTCACGTGAGACCCTGATGCCTCAAGCTTGGCCACTCCTCCATCCCTAGTGTTTCCAACCACATTGTTCCTTGGCTGTGAGCTGTAAAGGGTTTTATCTCATCCTCTCTCCACAGACCACTATTTGTATTGTTTTGCCTAGAACAGGCCATGGAGTCAGTATTTTCCCAGCTGTAGTAGCATCTTCGGTGATCCCTGTTCATGCCACTGGAATGGCCCTTTAGAAATGTTTTATTTATTTATTTATTTATTTATTTATTTATTTATTTATTTGCAAGCACGAGTTTCTTTCCTGTAAGTGCAGCTCTTTTTTCTTGTCTCTGTAGCACTTTGTGGCTTTCTGAGACCACAGGCTCTAACTTGCCCATTGCAACCCATGTTTAAGCATTTGCACATGGCATTTGATTGAGGGGTAAGTTAAAACTGCTGGCAGTGGAAAGGGCTGGCAGTCAGGTCTCTTATCTCAAGTGGGTGGAAAAATAAGACTGTTCAACGTGGTTCGCTCAACTCATACAGGTCCCTTCTGTCCAAAACCAGGGAGATTGCTTCTCCCTTGGAAACACGGGCACTCCTCATTGGCTGGGTCGGGCTAATACCCACACTATTAGGCATTTTCGCTGCTTTTTTCCCCTTCTTTTCCATGTTGCAAGTGATGTTAATGTACATGGGATTATCTAACTGGTCACCAGTACTTTCTCAGTGCATGAACACAGATTATATTCTATATGTTTGGTGCAATTTTACTATTTTGCATCCTGCTTTTGTCACCACAATACAGTGTCCCAGGGTCCCATATTACTGAACATTCTTTCATAGCAGCACTTCGATGGCTACATGGTATATCTTTGGCCTGCCTTACCATAATTTACTTCAGGTTTTCTTTGTGTTAGGGGACATTTGCAAGACTTTGGATTTCAGCCAGCATCTAATCAGGATACAGAAACCATACTGTTATTTAAACAGGGGATATTCCAGTGTAAATCATTGACAGCTAGTAGAAGCTGGTTAGTTGTGAGTAAAAGAGAATTCCTATGGGTCCAGAAGCAGCAGTTGCAGAAAAGAAGCTATGGCCTCCAGTTTGAGGAAGAGTGGGTAACTGAGGAACTAAAGACCAAGAGCAGGCATTGCTCATCCCCCAGGGTTCTTCAAAGAGGGCATGGCCACCACAGGGACGTCACGACCCATGGGTGGTACAGAGACTTGTCAGAGGAAAGCAGCTGGCCAGCTGGCTGTGCGGCACTATAGATGCGTCTCTGTTGTCAGAAGCTTGGGTAGGCAGAGCTGCTTTGAAGCAGTCCCTGGTAGGGAGAGCAGAGCCCGGGTGCAGGAGGCTTGAGGACTTGCCCATGAAATGGTAATGGTGGATCCCAAAGGGAATGTGCTTTCCCCAGGCAGAGTCACTCCAGTGCCCTCTATTGGTGAAGCGTCACATTGCCGCAGCTGGCAACCTGTCAGAAAGCAGGGCCAAGAATGGTTTTGAGTTGAGAGACAATAAATGAATAACTGGAATATTTGGCCTTGCTTTTAGCCTTTTTTTCTGTAAACAGTGTTGTAGCAAACGTCTTTCATAAAATGTTTATTGCATCTCTGATGTGTTGGTAGGATAAATTCATAGAATTTGAACATTTCAAAGGCCTTAGTCATATGTTACAAAATCATCCTGTTGACTCTACTGGGTGCTGTGTATGGGAGCAAAGACATACAGCCTTGTTTTAGAACTTGTTCCTCCTTTACCTTTCGAATGTTGGCTTTGTCTGCTGGGTTGTTAACTCTTAGGCTGAGAGATGCTCAGAGCCGGCGATGCCAAGGTTGGAGCCTGCATTCTGATGTGATAAGGGCCAAGCTCTGCCATGGAGGGAGGGAGTAGTGTGTTGCTGAAGTCCTCCCTCATCTTGCTCAGTCTACTGAACGCATTCCCCTCCCATTTCATTAGCTGCTTCAACAAATTCATTTCCCTAAAACATCCCCTTCATCCTATCAGTAGTCTCTCTCAAAAGCTGTAAACGTTTCCTCTTTGTTTATGGCAGTGCAAATGAAAGAGAAGAGGAGAGAACTGACCAATGGCCCTGGGTCCCTTGCCTCCATTCTGTTGATGAGGGACTGAAGCAAAATGACATGCCCAAGGTCACATGGGAAGTGAGCTGGTCAGGCCCAACCAGGGCTTCCTTCCTCCCAGTCCTCTGCTTCTCACAGTTGCCAGACCACTGTGGCTCCATCACCCTAACTCCTCATTGTTCTCCCAGCACAGCACCTGTCCCGCGACAGGTATCACACTCCTCTAGTGCTCACACTATGCCCTTGCTGGGGCCGCCCCACTGTCTGAAATGCCAAGATGGCCCCCCTCAGCTGCTGTGCTCAAGGGGACTGCCTACACCTAACTTCAAGGCCAAGTCCAAGATTCACATCGACATAATTGTATTCCATTACTGTTTAACAGATTCGAGTCAGTAATTCTTATCCTACAGTATTAGAGATGTGGACATGAACTGGGTTCTACCCTGAGCTTTTAGTCCCAGCCTGGACACCAGGCAAAAGTAGGTATGTGCTGGCTTCTATCATGTGAAATTGACTAAGGAAGCAAGCAACTTCATGTCTTTCAACAGGGGTCTGCTTTTTTGTTTGTTTTTTGTTTTTTTTTTTTTAATCGTGGACATCTGGTAGTGCATGTTCCTTTAAAGCGAGTTTGTCATCTCCAGAAAAGCATGTTGTTCTTTCTTTCTATCTTCCACAAGTCCTTGGTTAAAACACTGAAGGGGACAGGCAGTCTCCTTCTGTCCTTTCCCTCAGGCTTGCCATGTCCTGACAGATTCCCTTGGCTCCTGGGAGCTGTCTACCCACCTCTGTCTGCTCCTTCTGACCCAGATCTTATTACAGATATAGAGAGAGCAAACCATTTATTGCAGAACAGGCCCTTCACCTTCATGTTCTGTGTTTACAGACCACAAATAGGTAGTTAATAGATATCTCTTAATACTTGTCTTGTTCTTTCTTTTTTCGGCTTTGGGAATTGGGTACAGTATATCTGGGTCCTGTGGAAAGCGAAATGATTGGAGAAAAAGACAACAGCTGAAAATGGAATTCTCACTTAGGAGCATGAAAAAAGAGTAGAAAAGAAGTCAAACCACAAATTCTTCAAATTAATGGGTGGGAACGAAGTGCTACCACTCTAATGGGGTGGCGGGGTTGCCGTTTCTGATGGTGAGCAGCCCCTGGAAGGCTGGAGCCTCTGTTATGTGGAATGGGCATTTACAGCAGCTGACCACTTTTTCTTCCTTATCCTTCTTCCTCATCCCCAACTCTTTGCCTTTCCCCCACCCTTTTTTTTTGGCGGGGGTTGGGTGGTGTCTGGATTTTATTTTAGGGTATTTCTAACATGCCTCCTTAACGTTCTAACATGCCTCCTTAACGGTCAGATCCGTAGTCCTGTCTGGAGACATTGCTCTGTAACTTAGCAACCAGCATATCATATATTGCCCTCAGTTGTTTCATTAGCCTGAAGATGTGAACATCAAAAAAATGGACACACAGTGGACAAAAGCGATCAGGCATGCATGCAAAAACAGTCTCTGTGATGATTAAGAAATAGACCTGAACAACTGCATTATTTTACAGTAACATATCCAAAGTAAGGGCCTCCTCACATCTAGAGAAAGAGACAGACACAGACAAGGATGGAGAGGGAGTGAGAAGAGATGGAGCCAGGGAAGATGTTGGAGCTTCCTGCCCTCCACAGGGCCTGAATGCAGGGGATCGGAAGCCTTCCTCCCTGTGGACCTCCTGTTGTCCTTGCTAAAAGACAGGAAGGAGAATAGAATTGGGATTTTTGAGTAGGCAAAATTCTTAATTTATCTGACTCAGTAGAAAGTTGGCATACTGAGAAAAACAGATTTCAGAGGGAAACATATGACAACAATGACATTTTTCTGTGCCATCTTATTACTCAATCTGCATGGAGGCTGAGTCGATGAACTAGTAAAGACACAAAGACATCCTATCGAGATGTCTGTGAATGGCAGGGGCTGGTACAGTCTGGAACTGCTGGGTATTGGTAAATATGACAGCAGGGCTTTGGCTGGCTTTCACTGGGCCATTTGTCATTCTCCTCATACATTGTGTTCAGTCAGGACATTTCCTTGCAGAAATGTTCTTTCTGCTGGTTTTCTCATTTTTGAGAAGCTGGCATGAGTTTTGTTTGCTTCAAACTTTATTATTTATTACCTCAAAATTCAGAATATTTATTCCAAATGTCATGTGTAGTCTTAACAAAAGTTTAGACTGTGGTGATTCTAAACTTCATTTTGCATCAGAGTTACTTGGGATCATAGTGAAAATGCAGCAAACCAGGTCCCTGATTCATGGGCTGTGGAGGGGAATCCCCAGAAATCTGCATCCTAATACTCACCCATGGTGATTCTAAAACGGATGGTCTGAAGATCATAGGAGAAATGAAAGATTAAAGACTCATTTTCCAGAGAGGGCATGTGGCAATTTCTTGGCACTGTGAGTTGATAGATACATTCTTTGCTTTCATGGAATCCCTTTCCCTGTTTGTGGGGAGTATTGCCGCATTGTTTTTTTCTTCTTTACACACTTTATTTATTTCCCATAAGTTATTGGGGTACAGGTGGTATTTGGTTACATAAGTTCTTTAGTGGTGATTTGTGAGATTTCGGTACACTTATCACCCGAGCAGTATACACTGCACCATATTTGTAATCTTTTATCCCTTGCCCCCCCTCCTGCTCTTCCCCCCAAGTCCCCACAGTCCATTGTATCATTCTTATGCCTTTGTGTCCTCATAGCTTTGCTCCCATATATCAGTGAGGACATGTGACATTTGGTTTTCCATTCCTAATTTACTTCACTTAGAATAATAGTCTCCAGTCTCATCTAGGTTGCTGAAAATGCTGTTAACTCACTCCTTTTTATGGCTGCATAGTATTCCATCTCATATATAGATGTGTATGTGTGTGTGTATATGTGTGTGTGTATATATGTGTGTATATATGTATGTATATATATGTGTGTGTGTATATATGTGTGTGTGTGTATGCATGTATATACACCACAGTTTCTTTATCTACTCATTGATTGATGGGCATTTGGGTTGGTTCCACGATTTTGCTATTGTGAATTGTGCTGCTATAAACGTGCATGTGCAAGTATCTGTTTTTGAATAATGGCTTGTTTTCCTCAGGGTAGATACCCAGTAGTGGGATTGCTGGATCAAATGGTAGTTCTACTTCTAGTTCTTTAAGGAATCTCCACACTGTTTTCCACAGTGGTTATACTAGTTTACATTCCCACCAGAAGTGTAGAAGTGTTCCCTGTTTACCACATCCATGCCAATGTCTACTATTTTTTTTATTTTTTTGATTATGGCCATTCTTACAGGAGTAAGGTGGTATAGCATTGTGGTTTTGATTTGCATTTCCCTGATCATTAGGGATATTGAACATTTTTTTATATGTTTCTTGGCCATTTGTATATCCTTTTTTGAGAATTGTCTGTTCATGTCCTTAGCTCACTTTTTGATGGGATTTTTTTTTTTTTTTCTTACTGATCTGTTTGAGTTCCTTGTAGATTTTGGATATCAGTCCTTTTTCAAATGTATAGATTGTGAAGATTTTCTCCCACTCTGTGGGTTGTCTATTTACTCTGCTGACTGTTCCTTTTGCCATGCAAAAAGCTCTTTAGTTTATGTCCCAGGTATTTATCTTTGTTTTAATTGCATTTGCTCTTGGCTTCTTGGTCATGAAATCCTTGTCTAAGCCAATGTCTAAAAGGGTTCTTCCAATGTTATCTTCTAGAATTTTTATAGTTTCAGGTCTTATGTTTAAGTCCTTAATTCATCTTGAGTTGATTTTTGTAAAAGGTGAGAGATGAGGATCCAGTTTCATTCTCCTATATATGGCTTGCCAATTATTCCAGCATCATTTGTTGAAAAGGGTGTCCTTTCCCCACTTTATGTTTTTGTTTGCTTTGTTGAAGATCAGTTGGTTATAAGCATTTTGGTTTATTTCTGTGTTCTCTATTCTGTTCCATTGGTCTATGTGCCTATTTTTATACCACTACCATACTGTTTTGGTGACTATGGCCTTATAGTGTAGTTTGAAATCAGGTAGTGTGATGTCTCCAGGATTATGGCTGCCTCTGTTGAGTCATGCAGGTTGTCAGGGAAGTGGGGGAAGGCCGGCAGTGACAGGCTTCACCCAGCTCCCACGCTAACTGAAGGGCCAGTCTCACTCCCACCATACAAAGTTCGGCTACAGATTTCCTTCTCTCGGTGGAGTTATACCTGCTGCTCCAGTGTCTACCCTCCCATTGGATCCCTGTGGTGCCAGGCCGTAATGGCCTGCTAGGCGACGCAGGGAGCTCCCAGGACCCTTCTGCTGCTTCCTCTACTTTGTATTTCTCTCTGCTCTCTAAATTGGCTCAGCTCCAGGTAAGGTTGGAAACTTCTCCTGCAAACAGACCTTCAGCTTCTCTAGTGGGAGTGTTTTCGGAGAGGAGGGTCTCCCTTTCCTACTTCCACAGTTGGGGCACTCACAGTATTTGGGGTGTCTCCTGGGTATTGCGGGAGCCAGTCTGCTTCCTTCAGAGGGTCTGTGGGTCCTCTCCGGATTACTGGTTTGTCCTTGCAATCTATCTGGAGCTAAAATCCACAATGCGAACTTCGGCACGCTGCACTATCTGGAGCTGCAATCTAGTCCTGCCTCCCATCCGCCATGATGATCCCCTTCCCATTTGCCACTTTAAAGCCTTAGAGCCAAGTCTCTCCATTCAGTTGCAATGCCCCAGTGAGGTACTTTTTTTTTTTTCTTGAGACAGAGTTTCGCTCTTGCTGCCCAGGCTGGAGTGCAGTGGCGCGATCTCGCTCACTGCAACCTCTACCTTCCAATTTCAAGCGATTCTCCTGCTCAGCCTCCTGAGTAGCTGGGATTACAGGCACCCGTCACCACGCCCGGCTAATTTTTTTGTATTTTCATTAGAGACCGGGTTTCACCATGTTGCCCAGGCTGCTTTCGAACTCCTGACCTCGTGACCCACCCACCTCAGCCTCCCAAAGTGCTGGGATTGCAGGCTTGAGCCACAGCGCCTGGCCCTCCACACACTTTCATATGCCATTTGATGCTGTTTCTTTGGCCTGAGAAAAGTGACCTTGCCTCAGATGAATGTTGCTTGGATTGACCCTGTCAAAAGATGGCTCCCAAGTGTCACCCATACCACTTGTTGATAAGACAGAGATGACCTTGTTGCTCACCTTATTGAGGGAGAACATCAGCATGCAACACTTTGTCAGTATCTCAGGCAGAGGTGAATTCGTCAGGACTGCACTAGAGATGCAGCACCAGTAGGAGATGTATTTGAACTGATTGCAAGGAATTACCTCGTGGGATTATGGGAGCTGGTTAGGAAAACGCGAAATCCACAGGGAAGGCTGGAATTCTGAGACACAGACTAAATCTGCTATCTACTGTCCACAGATAGAATTTGTTCCTTCAAGGAGCCCTCAGCTCTATTTTATTGTTAGTGTTTTGTTTTTTGTTTTGTTTTGTCTTGTTTTGAAGACACAGGGTCTTGCTCTGTTGCCTACGTTGGAGTGCAGTAGTGGGATCATAGATCACTGCAGCCTTGACCTTCTGGGCTCAAGCAATCATCCCACCTCAGCCTCCCAATTAGCTGGGACCACAGGCATGAGCCACTATGCCCGGCTAAACAACTCTGTTTTTAAGGCCTTTCAATTTATTGAAGCAGGCCCATTGAGATTATCTAGGATAATCTCTCTTACTTAAAGTCAAATGATTATAGACTTTCATCACATCTACAAAATACCTTACAGCAACATGTAGATTAGTATTCACATAACTGGGAACTGTATTCTAGTCAAGTTGACACATCAAAAAGGCCACCCAGTACCACACCACCCCCAGCTGTACCAAAAAAAAAAAAAAAAGGCAAAAAAAAAAGGCTATCACAGAAAGTAAAGTCAGAATTTATTGAGAATTGGAAGTTTGGTTTAGTTGGGTCTTTCAAAGCATGTATGGGTCATGATACAACAGTTTGGATTGGTGGAAACTGCAGGTTTCGAGGCAAGGGATTCAAAGAACCTTAGAGGATAAACAGTTGATGTTTTTCATTTGAGTTTCTGGGTCTTTCAGAAAGTTCTGTAATGAACAGTCATGCCATCTGCCTAAGCAGGAGACTTCTGGAAGAATAAAGTTATGCCAGTGAAGACAGAGGAAGCATACAAAGTGCTGTTACTGCAGACATTGGAAGGTGTGCATTCTTAGTGACCAGCTGAGTATGGGGATAAGGTAGACGGTTTCTGTTCTCAGTCCAGAGGCTCTGGATTCCTTTCTCATGAAGCGGCCACATGACCCTTGTTCCCAAAGCCTGAGCTTTGCAATTCTCCTTCTCAGGAGAGTATTTGTGGACAGATACGACTGCCATATTGCCCAGCTGGCTCCTTGAGAGAGATGACACGTTTGCTAACAGCAAATCAGAGCTGGAGCGCCACCCCTTTCTTACCCCTGCTCCTCCCTCTTCTTAAATGGTAGAAGATCAGTCTGCCTTTCAAGTGTCCCGTCTTCCTTTTCTTCCTGCATCTCCAGCTCTAAGCGACCACACAGGACTTTTCTCTGTTCCATGAGGAGGTCTTGTCCTTTCGTGCCTCAGAGCTTTGAGATGTGCTGTTTCCACCTCTTTCCTGGGAAATCCTGCCTATGTGCAGAGGGCCATCTTGCATGTCATCTCCTCTAAAAACCTTTGCTGCACACCCTGTTCTTCCCCTCTCCTCGCATCACACCTATGTGCTGATGCAGCGCTGGTCACCCCCAGGTCTCTGCCATGGTACAGATACAGTTATTACATGTCAGTTTCTCTCACTGACCAATTCCCAGCAGACAGGAATTAGTCCTATTTAACTTTGTATCTGCCTTGGTGCCTCATCTGTGCCTGGCATAGAGTAATTTAGCCATTTATTCAACAGATAGTTTTTGAGTGCCGGCATGTGCCGGGTCATAGGTGTCCACTATTCTGGATGGGAGTCATATACACATACTAAACTATCTGCTCTCTTGGAGGTGACATCTTAGGGGTGAGGGAGACAGCCAATGAACAAAAAAAGATGAATAAGTAAAAGCACATAGACAGCACTTACTGATGCTTAGAGGGCTGCTCCCTCTGAAACAGACTGAGGGTTGAGTAGGATAAAAAAAGTGGGTGAGAGATTCCCTGCCTCCAATACGAAGCATGCCTGTGAGACAGAATTCCTCCTTAGACATGCTGGTCAACTTACAGAAGAGGTATGCATTTGCTAATATTTGTTATCCTGCTGGGTAGATGTTTCTGTCCTTGGTGTAACATAGATTGTATTATTATTTTTATTTATTATTTACGTATAGGGTCTAGCTAAAAACAAATAAGAATATAGCAATGTGCTTTTTACGTATTATTTTTGTGCTTAATAATAAACAGTGAACTCTCTCCCTTTCTCTCTCTCTCTCTCTCATTTCTTTCTAGCATTTGCAATGTGCCAGGCACCGTTTTAAGGACTTTAAATGGGTTATCGCACTTGGTCCTCAGAATAACCTTAGGAAATAGGCAATATCCTCGTTTTCCATATGAGAAAGCGGGGGACATGAGAAAGCTGGGAGCATAAGGACAGCCATGCCACTTGCACCAGGTTTTCCCGCTTGGAAGTGAATTGTGTGTCCAGTCTGGGTGGCCCCATCACTTTTAAGCTGTGGACTATGCCTCCTGTGTGGGATTTATGAAATCAGAACAATGACAAGCCTCTTCCTTTGTTAATGAAGTTTACATCTTAAGTTAGGCCTTTCTTACAAAGCCAAAGGTGTCATCAGCACATGGTGAAAAAGCTGTAATCCAGTTGACTTTCTGGATAGAATATGCAGTGGTCTACCATTGCCTTTGTTTCTGAGTTTGCTCTGCCTTTCTGCCAGGACCTTAAATTTTTAATGCATATTTTATTAGTTCTTCTACATATCTCCTTTTCATTTGAAGTACAAGACACTGATTTAAAAGCATGGGGGAAGGAAAGGAGAGAAGATAAATGTAATTGTTGACTGAGAAGGCACAGGCAGAAGGTGCTGCTGTCTCTGGGACAGCAGGAATTGCTCCCATTCTTCAGCCAGTTTGAGTCTAGATGCAGTGCCTATGTCCGTTTCCTCTTGTTCTTATTCACCTCTAACAGTGCATTGTTCTTCCCACTTTTGGGAAGAGAACTTAGGTCTGAGGAATTAAGTAGCTTGTACTGAGTCCACTCAGCTGGTGGGAAGCAGAGCAGGAATTGAGCCCAGCTTTATCAGAGGATTTAATCATGCTTTGCTTTGAAACAAACAATCATCAAGACCCTTTCTGGAAAGCAGTCTTGCTTGGGTTCCAAAAAGGAAGCAGTGAACCTTGAAGGAGTGCCTGAGGGAGCCTAGAGGCCAATGAGGAACTTCTCCCAGCCCTCCTCCCACCCAGCACCCAGTATGTCGCCTTGGGTGTGGTGGGGAAGCCCTGGGACTCTGGGGAGCATTCCTTAGCACTTAGGAATCCAGTCTTGATTATTTGCTGTCATGTATGTTGAGCGACTGATGAACTCTCCCCTCTGAGGGTAAATGCAAGGTCTGGGTCTTGCCTTTGTCAGGCACACAGAGCACAGCCTTTGTTGCCAGATTACCTGGGTTTGAGTCCTCTCATCCCCTCCATGATGTTGGGCAAATAACTCATCCTCTCAGCAGCTTTGCTTTCTTATCTTTAACGTGGGCATAGAGGTGTAATGTTGGTTACATAAGCATGAGAAACAAAAACTCCCAGCCCAGTTCCTTTCAATAAATGTTAGTTTATTGCTTTTGTTAGGAATGCCTCATCACAACTCCAAACTTCCATGATTATTAGAAAGATTATTTCTGGGCCAGCTGTGGTGGCTTACGTCTATAATCCCAACACTTTGGGAGGCCGAGGTGGGTGGATCACAAGGTCAGGAGTTCGAGATCAGCTTGCCCAATATGGTGAAACCTCGTCTCTACTGAAAATACAAAAATTAGCCGGGCATGGTGGTGGGCACCTATAGTCACAGCTACTCGAGAGGCTGAGGCAGGAGAGTCGCTTGAACATGGGAGGCGGAGGTTACAGTGAGCCGAGATTGTGCCACTACACTCTAGCCTGGGTGACAGAGCAAGACTCCTTCTGGGGAAAAAAAAAAAAAAAAGATTGTTTCTAAACCCTCCTGACATTTTTATACCCCTAGAGCCTTCTTCCCTTCCTGTTTGGAAAATTTGGTAAGAATAAATTAGACCTCTTTCCTCTTAGGAAGAGAACTGCCTTAAGCCTTATATGAACAGGTGTGCCTGACCCAAGGGTTCAATCAGCACGTCTGCTGGCTCACTCTGAGACTTGCTCTTCATAGTCACTAATACAAAGGATTTTTCATTCTCCATCTTATTTTCTCAAGTTGTTTAGAGCTTGAGCAAAGAAAGGGTATGTTATGTATTCGGCTTCCTTAGAACTCTGTTGTTAGTATTTGCCATCTTCCTTTTCATTTCTCACAGAGTCAGAATTTTAGAGTTGAAAAGAGATTTTAAAAATGACTTGAATTCATTTCCCCATCTCCTATCTCAGCCTGCCTGCCAAGAGACATTCAGTACCATGCTTACCTGCTTCCGGTAATGACGAGCTGGCTCTCTCCAGAGGTGACCCAGTGCATCAGGGGATGCTCTACACTGGGCTAAATTGCACACGTAGGGCCCAGATCTGGTGGTGTTGGGTTTTCGGGCCTGCCTGCACTTGGTGTGAAATGTTCAGATCTGCTTTTCTTTTGGAGGGAATTCTGGCCTGAAGGCTGCCCCCTTCTGGGTGGTTCTTTTAGAAAATTCATTGTCCAAAAAGTCATCAGAATTGGCTGAGGAAGCAAGCAATTTTATGTGTCTTTGGCATCTCATCAAGAAATTTCCTGCCACCTCAGTGTGTCTACTGAGTCCTGAGCAAACTCCAGCTTGTGGCTTGATCTTATATTATGCAAGGTAGTGATCCTGAAGGCAGATTTATTAACCCCCAACTTCAGCATACCAGGTAGGGCATGCAACCATGGTGAGTCCTGGAAGGCCTCCTCCTGGAAATTATGTGTGGTATATACTCTACTGGAAGAAAATAAAACCACCAATGAAATTCTATCTTCAATGTCAAAGATGCTGTATTAATCTGTTCTTACGCTGCTATAAACAACTACCCGAGACTAGGTAATTTATAAAGGAAAGAGGGTTTAATTGACTCACAGTTCTGCATGGCTGGGGAGGCCTCAAAAAACTTACAAATATGGTAGAAAGGTAAGCAGGCACGTCTTACATGGCAGCGAGTGAGTGAGTGTGTGAAAGAAGCAAAGGAGAAAGAGCCCCTTATAAAACCATCAGATCTCGTGAGAACGGCATGAGGGAAACTGCCCCTGTGATCCGATTGCCTTCGCCCAGGTCCCTCTCTCAACACATGGGGATTATGATTGAAGATGAGACTTTGGTGGGGACACAAAGCCAAACCACATCAGATGCTAAGTGGTAGCTTCATAACACTCACTTCAAATATACTTGCCACATGGAGGCAGGCTGATTGGAGAGCTGCTTATTTATGCTATTTATTCTTAACTTCAAGGCAACATGCAAAAGGAACCAGCAAATGTTAAGAAACGAAGCTCTTTAATAACCCTTTTAAAGAAACAGCTTTACTGAGACAGATGTCACAGTGATCCACCTTTTAAAGGGGGTGTTTAGTGCATTCACAGTGTTGTGCAGCCATCACCAATCTAGTTCCAAAACATTTGCATCACCCCAGAAGAAAATACTGAACCCACCAAGCAGTCATTCCCATTGCTTCCCTCCCCCAGCCTTAGGCAACCATTTATCCTAATGCCTGATTCTATTGATTTGCCCATCCTGGACATTTCATGCAAACGCAGTCATGTAACATGAAGCCTTTGTGTCTGGCATCTTTCACTTAGTGTAATGTTTTCAAGGTTTATCCATGTTGTAGCATGTATTGGTACTTTATTCTTTTTATTAATTTTAAGACAAAGTTTCACTCTTGTTTTCTAGGCTGGAGTGTAGTGGTGCGATCTCAGCTCACTGCAACCTCTGTCTCCTGGGTTCAAGCAATTCTCCTGTCTCAGCCTCCTGAGTAGCTGGGGTTACAGGCACCCACCACCATGCCTGGCTAATTTTTTTTTGTTTGTTTGTATTTTTAGTAGAGACGGGGTTTCATCGTGTTGGTCAAGCTGGTCTTGAACTCCTGACCTCAGGTGATCCGCCTGCCTTGGCCTTCCAAAGTGCTGGGATTACAGGTGTGAGCCACCACGCCTTTCATTCCTTTTTTATGACTTATTAATTTTCTGCGGAATGGAAAGAACACATTTTGCTTATCCATTTATCAAGTAGTGGACTTATATATTGTTTCTACTTTTTGGCTATTACAGATAATGTTTCTGTAAACATTAGTGCACAAATTCTTGTGTGGACACATACTTTCAGTTCTATTGGGTAAATATGTAAGAGTGTAATTGTAGGAGTCAGGAATTGTAGAAATGTAGGAGTCAGGTCATATGACCTTAATAACCTTTTAAAATTACTTTTTTTGTTTGCTATACTTGGGACTCATATTCCTTTTCTTTGGGTTTGTATTCACTTCCTTGGTACTGAATATTGTCAGATAGAAAGTTAACAGCCTTTCTAGAAATAATTAAAAATTATTCAAGTGAGAATAAACTGAATGCCTGTTTTATCTGCTAGATTATATTTGCCTTTGTTCTCTTCTTTACCAAGCTTCTACTTGAAGATTTACAAAGATTTTTTATTTCTTTTCCAGAACCGCAATGAGATAAAAAATGGCACTATCCTTCGATTAACCAAATCTCCAGTAAGTTGATCTCAGCTTCTAACTTCCCAGTAAATTCTTTGCTCTGTGTTTCTGCTATATGTGAGATATTAATTTTTGAGGATGACTTTAGTGCAAAGCAAAAGGCTTCCAGAATGTCCTGACATGCAGATTCTGGATTAGTAGGAATGCTCCTCCATAGATTTCCCACTGCAGAGGAGGAAGACCTTACTCCAAGCGAAGGGCAAGCTTGTCTGACCTGTGGCCCAGGATAGCTTTGAATTCACAAATTCGTAAACTGTCTTAAAACATCATGAGTTTTTTTGTATTTTATTTAGTTATTCAGCTATTGTTAGTGTATTTTATGTGTGGCCCAAGACATTCTTCTTCTTATTGTGGACCAAGGAAGCCAAAAGATTGGACACCTCTGCTTTAAGGTTTGAGTTTGGAGGTCGTCTTGACAACTTCTGTGTTACAACTGGGATCACTCACCTGTACCAACTGGTTTTACCCACCTGCTCACACATCCACCTAATGCCATCTGAGCAAATTCAGACAACAAACAAACAAAACCAAAGTCGGTTATTTCCCTTTAAAGTCAGTGTGCGTGTGTGTGTTTGTGTGAAAGAGAGAGTTTAAGTACTTTGTAGCTTTAATGGGTTATTACAACAATTCATAAAAATAATTTACAAATGTTGGCCACTTCACTGTTCCATTGACAGCTGATTCTACATAAAGAACTTTAGAGTCTTCTGAATTAAAGCTGCTAAACAAGATGCTACAGTATATTTAGACTATTGTAGTCGATGATGTCTCTTTTCTTGATCTTTCCTACTTGCTTGGCGATACTTTAGGTAGTAACATTAGTGTATTTAACTATGTTATTTTACAGTGCATTTCATTGCTTTCTTAAAAAAATAATCTGCCCCAAATACACCACGTGTTACTATTTTCACTCTGCATATGTGATGAAAACTGTGTCTAACTATCATTTTCAGTTTCCACTGAAGCCATGTGGTAGGCTAAAAATAAATTTAAAAATTGGGAAAAGCATCTGGCTAAAATTAAGCTGCGGGTACTGTAACTACCATAAATTCTTATTGTTGAAAATTACGTTAGAGTGGCTTAGAAACTCCTAAACATTTTACCCAATAACATCCTGAACCTAAAAACAGTGATGAGCTCAGTGGAGTGAGTTGCTACAGTTCGCAGAACTGTCTTTGATGCCTGCTTTGCTACTTAATGGAAATTATAATCTTTACTCATTTTTCAGTGGCTACATGATGAGCTGAGGCATTTTTGTCTGACTTTGCATTGGTCTTCTTACTCAAGTCAGCATGAATGAATGTTAATTTGACCTTTAGACCATTGTTTTGTTTGGTTTTTGTAGTTTCTATTTATCCTGCTAAATGTAATCATCTGCTTGCTGGACAGAAAAAGTAGACCTTGCCTTTTATTTCCTTTTAGAGTCTAAAAGACAGGTTTTTAATCAAAGCCTTCTCTAAGGCAAAGAAGGAGTTAGTTTCATTTTTTTATTGCTATGGATTCATGAACAAAATTTCCACAATCTAAGTCACTCCTTGAAAGAAGGCTGGATATGAGACAGGGTGAAGTTTTTCAGCATCCCAAAGGAAACTTAGGATGACTTGTCATCAGGGAGAATGGAATTTGTGTTCTCGAGAGAATGATCCTCACATTCCCAGCTCAGTGAATGGAAAGATGTGAAAGCCCGTGTAAGAGGCACTATTAAAGATGGGAGCCCACCTACAAGAGACTGGCTTATGGTTTCCAAAAAGCAGTGGTTCCCAAACTTGGATCAGCTGTGAAACTTTGAAAATGCTGATATCTGGTGCCTTAATAGAGAGGGTGGATTACAGTATTTGGGAATTGGCCCCAGGAATCTGCATTTTTAAGCAACCACGTTGTGTTGTGGCTGTGGCCACAGGGTCTAGAATTGGGAAGTTACTCTATAAGCAAGACATTTTCGACCTGTGAACTTTAAATAGGTTGTTTTTTATAATTTTGCATTTAGCTGAAAAATACAGGTTGCATGTACTCGTTCATTTTTTTATACACAATAAAAATATGTTTAAAGAAAAAAAACACCTATGAAGCTACCATAAAGAAGCCAGCAGATGGTGTTATACTAGCTTTTGAAGTTCCTTCTGCCTCAGCTGAACTCTCCCTGAAGCCAGATAAGGACATCTCAACACCCACACGGATATACATACACGCGCGCACGCACAACACACACACACACACACACACACTCCTGTTTTTATGTAATGTGTAGCTATGCTGAGTTTTACCTCCACTCTGTCAAAGGTGGTCTTTTTGTTGATTGATGAATTTGTTTTCTGTCTCCATTTATCACAGAACAGTCGCTCTAGATTGTTCCTAGAGAATTAGGTCATTGATACTAGAGGATCTAAACAAACAACCTGCACTGTTTAATTTGTAATAGGCCTTGTACATGGCTGCTGCTTCTCCACTGCATGGTACATCTTTAGACAGTCTCTCTAGTGGCCGTGTTAAACAAGTGTATCTTTCTAGTGTGGTATGTTTATCCATCTCCTGTTACCATAAAAATATAAGCTGGGTGCGGTGGCACACACCTGTAATCCCAGTACTTTAGGAGGCCAAGGCGGGTGGATCACGAGGTCAAGAGTTCAAGACCAGCCTGGCCAAGATGGCGAAACCCCGTCACTACTAAAAATACAAAAATTAGCCAGGCATGGTGGTGGGTGCCTGTAATCCCAGCTACTCAGATGGCTGAGGCAGAGAATTGCTTGAACCCGGGAGGCGAGGGTTACAGTGAGCTGAGATCATGCCACTGCACTCCAGCCTGGGCGACAGAGTTTTATATATATATATATATATATATATAGAGAGAGAGAGAGAGAGAGAGAGCGCGAGCGCGCAAGAGAGAGAGACAGCGAGTGCGTGCGCGCGCCAGGAACACACCCAGAGAATGTGTGCAAATGTGTGTGACGTTTGGAGCAGTCAGGGTTTGGGGAACTTCTGAGTGCAGAGCTGAATAGTGTGTCCTACCTGCCATGATCATAATAGCTGTGGGCATGGAGTCTGAGGTCCTCTGTTGCATGCAGCATATTTTAAAATCAGCTTTGGCTATTGTTCGTAGCAGAAGAAGCTTGGCTTGCCAGACCATTGTTGTTACTCTTCTGAAATTTTTGTTTTAAGAGGTGCTTACGGTGACTATATTTGTAGTCTTGAAGTGGAGAGAAACTTCTAAATAGAATACAAAACACAGAAGCCATAAAGAAAAAGATCAGTAAATTTGACTACCAAAAACTTAAAACAACCCCACAAAAACTTTGTGTTTGGAAAGAATTCCAGAAGCATGTATGTATGTATCTGTCTGTCTGTCTGTCTGTCTATCTATCTATCTATCTATCTATCTATCTATCTATCTATCTATCTATCTCTATCTATCTATCTATCTAGGAGGAACTTCAGCCTCTCTTACAGATGAAAATCTACAGTCCTAGATAATCAAAGTGTGAGGAAAAGATGCTGTGGGGTCAGGATTTTGAAAATTTGAAGTAGAGTCTATTTGTGTGCCCTCTTTGGAGGGCAATTTAGTTGTATTCACCCAAGTTTAAAATACATATACCTTTGTCTTAACAGTACTGCTGCTGGGAATTTATATAATAAATAGACTCACAAAAGCACTGCAGGATGAACACACACACACACACACACACACGCCCAAGCATGGCTATATGCATCATTGTTTTTAGTGATCAAAAACTGGGAACCTGTTATATGTCTATCAGTTGGACTAGGTAAGTGCTGTAGGTAATTTTTATGTTGTAGAATACTGTGCAGTTGTTAGTAAGAATGTGATACGTGCTGCCGAGGAGGTATCTCTAAAGCCTGTTATTAACACAAAAGCAGGTTGCAGAACATCCTGTATAGAAGGATGCATGGGGGGGTAATCCCAGCACTTTGGAGGGCCGAGACGGGCGGATCACGAGGTCAGGAGATTGAGACCATCCTGGCTAACACGGTGAAACTCCGTCTCTACTTAAAAATAATAATAAAAAAAAAACTAGCCGGGCGAGGTGGCGGGCGCCTGTAGTCCCAGCTGCTCGGGAGGCTGAGGCAGGAGAGTGGCGTGAACCCGGGAGGCGGAGCTTGCAGTGAGCTGAGATCCAGCCACTGCACTCCAGCCTGGGTGACAGAGCGAGACTCCGCCTCAAAAAAACAAAAACAAAAACAAAAACAAAAAAAAAAAAGGATGCCTGTTATGTATGTGGAAAGGAAGTGTGTGTATATTCAGATAAAGGGATACAATGTTTCTCAAGGGATACCTACAAGAAACTTAACTTTGGGCTAACTTTATTTTTTTATTTGATAACTTCCAGTAGCACTCTCTGTGTGTGTGTGTGTGTGTGTGTATTATTATTTTTTTGAGATGGAGTCTTGCTCTGTGGCCCAGGCTGGAGTAGAGTGGCACGATTATGGCTCACTGAAACCTCCATCTCCTGGGTTCAAGTGATTCTCCTGCCTCAGCCTCCCAAGTAGCTGGGACTACAGGTGTGTGCCGCCATGCCTGACTAATTTTTGTATTTTTAGTAGAGACAGGGTTTCCCCATGTTGGCAAGGCTGGTCTTGAACTCCTGACCTCAAGTTATCCGCCTGCCTCAGCCTCCCAAAGTGCTGGGATTACAGGCGTGAGCCACCGCACCCGGCTGTACTCATATATTTCTACCTCTCTCATTTGCTGGTATTAATTAAAGAAAACACAAATATATATTTAAGTCCGTTATAGTACAAAAGAGGCGAATCATAATGTCCCATGCTAAAAACATGTCAGGATTGCAAACTATGAGTTTTTTTGTGAACCCTATTATATGCGAACTGAATTATTGCCCATTACGCCTTCTTTTGGCCTGTGTGGACGTATTACAGAAAGCAGAACTGCTCATCAAGTCCCTAGTGTTGCCTTGTCAGCTGTAAGCATAATCTTCGCTTTCTGCTCTTTCTGGTTTAGGGAGCTGGTATCAGCGTTATCTAGGTCAGAGGGCCTGTCATAATGATTTTTGGGTTTTATTCCTTCTGGCAATAAGAAAAATGGTATTATCTCAGTCACTGTGTGGATTCAGGTTATCGGAGATTCTTAATAAGCCCATTAATGCCTTTTTTTTGAAATTCCATTTTTCAATTCAGGTTTTCCATTTTTCTCTCCTGGTTTGAGAAACTAATAAAGGGTTGTAAAATGCCTTAAATTCTATTTCTTGCCATCGCTTTCAGCAGCCTGGCTCATGGGAGAAGAAGCCATTGGAGGCTGGCGGGCAGAGGAGTCACAGATGCCCAGGCTGCTGCCCAAGGACAGATTGCAACGGCGGCCAGGGCACAGGGTCAGAGTTTCTTGCAGGTTCAGGAGATGCAGGGGGCTTGGGCTACCTGTCTTGTAGGGAATTGGAGAGTTGGAAGGAGTGTTATAGAGGGCAAGCCCCAGAGCTTCAGGATGTGGTGTTCTTTGAGCTAGGATGTCCTGTTCTTCCCGGTGCTCTGGCAAAATTAACTGCGTGCTGTTTACTGGAATAGAAAGGTGGAGAGGATGAAAAGTTTGAGATGTTCATTATGTGTCCATGAGGATATGTCATCAACTAGGAAGCCTGGAGAGATGCAGATGTGCCAGCCACCCCCGTACAAATGTCATTTAAAGCTGTGGGCTGGAAGAAGTCACCATGGGGAAAGTAAAGGAGAAGGGCTCAGCACAGACCCCTGGGGACACTCTAAAGTTTAGAGGAGGAGCCGAACAAGAAGCCAGGTGAGCCAAGTGTTTCAAGGAGGAGGGCGTATTTACGTGTGTTGGAGGTTGCCCAGGTAATAAGGAAGATGAGATGAGGGTGGTTCCTGGGCTACCACCTACAGGTATTAATAGCATCGTAGAGACACTCTCCATGCAGGGTTGGACAGGGGCACCTCATAAGAGCGGGGAGAATAGGAGGTAGAATGGAGGCAACACTTTAGAGCTACTCCCTCTTCCAAAACTGTTGCTGAAAATGCAAGCAGAGAAATGAGGAAGTAGCTATAGGGAAATTGGGTCAATGGCTGTTTTTACCTTTCTGTTTATTTTTTTTAAAGATGGGAGATTTTGGAGACTTTTGCAGTTGGAAATGATCGACTGCAGAGAGAGAACTGATGATACAGAAGAAAGGGAGATAAATTTGAAGTAGAATACTTGAGAATGTCAGGGGAGAGGAGATCCAGAGCTGAGGGGAAGAGTTGACTTTTGGTAGGAAACAGGGTCCCTGCCACACAGCATCTATTAGGAGGAAGCAGAGCTTGAGGGTAGAGATGCCAGCAGCTGGTGCTGTTAGAAGTAGGAAGATGAAGGAACTCCTGGCTGATTGCTTTGATTTCCTCAATGAAATGATCACCAATGGAGGTGAGGCAGCAGAAAGGCATAGAGGGGGTTTAAGGAGAGAAGAAAAGATGTGGAGGAGTTATTCTGAAAGGGCATAGCAAACATTCCAGGAAAATATTGGATTGCTGGGCAACATTGACCGTACATTTGAAGATATCTATTAAACTGTTGAACCTAAGGATGTTTTTAGACTACTCTTTAATTGGCATCATGGATCCAGAGTTATGCTAGCAGTTTCTTGGGGATGATTTTAACTTGTATCTTTGGGAGAGAGATGTTAAATGCTTGACACACACACACTACCGGTACCCTTTCCTGTGCCCACGACTAATCCTTTATGAGCTGTTTCCTCCCTTGGAGTCTGGAGTCTGAGTTCCAGAACCCTTTCCTATCTGGGACATGAGGTAGCCACATCTAGCTGTTTCAATGGCCCAAAGTAAAACTTTTTTTCTATCCTTAGAACAATACCAGAAAATATAACTTGCTGTCTGATACAGAGATCTATGTGACTATTAGATTCTTTTCATGTGTGCTGGTTGCTTGAAAAATCAGAACTAAGGCTATCTTATTTTTTTAATAATGTTGACTCTTTCCTCCCAAATATAAAAATGGTGCAGATTAATGCAAAAACTAAGGCTTCCTGCAAAGAAAACTGTTTAGAATATTACAATTCATAAATAAGCACAGGTCACATCTACTTGCTTTCTTTGATCATTTGTATGCAAATGCGTGAATACATATGTGTGCATACATGAATGTATATTCATTTATAGGTTCATATATAGATTCATTTAGACATTCATATATATATGTATTCATTTGTACATTCATTTAGTGAAATGTGTTTTGAACTCATGGTAAATGCCACACTTCTATATGTTGGGTGACATGACATTCTAGCAGATACACACGCTCCACAGCACATATTCCCACCTCCCGCAAACAATAAAATATGTTTGCATCCTGGCTATTTCTCTTAATATTGCCTCGTGAGGATGTTCTCACTATTTTACATTCTCTAAAAGTTCCACATGTAGTTCCATATAATATTTCATCCTATGACCATATCATGACTATTTCACCATTGTCCTATTGGTAAACACGATGGCTGCTCAATGTTTGGCTATGAATGCTGTTTTAAGGGCTCCAACTGTACCACACATTCATCTCAGATACTTACATGCATCCATTCAGGGAAGCACATCACCACCAGGGATTCCTTCAGCTCTGCATGCTCATGAACATCCTAGGCTACCTTGCCTGCCGCTTCCACACCCTCACTTCCCTCCACACCCCCTGGCCTGCAGACCCCAGACACATCAGTCCTCTCCTTTCTCTCCCTCCAGACAGACCAGGCTTGTTCCACCTGAATCAGGGTTTTGACACTAACCATTGATGCTGCCCAGAATATTCCACTCCCCAATGTGGTGGGGTCTTTCTTGTCAGTCAGATCTTTCCTTGGATGTCACTACCTTAGGTTGCTTGTCCCTGAAAACCACTCCATCTAAAGAAGCCATCAGTCATGCTCTAACGCAAACCCTCCACTTTAGGTTTGGCTATAAAACATCAATATTTGATTTTTTATTGTTAATTTTAAAAGTTATCCACCTGCCACACCAAGCTTGGGTGAGCCCCGGGAGGGTGAGAACCTTGGCTGTCTTATTTGTTGCTGTATCCCAAATGTGCAGAACAATGTCAAGCTTTTCAGAAGTGTATATTGAACCAGTGAATGAGGATCCTGAGGATTTTGAAGGGACATTCCTTTCCACTGGATAACTGGAAAGACTTGTCTGAGAAGAGGCTAAGCAAAATTATATACAGAGTGATCTGCAATAACTAATATCCAAAAACAAAATTTCCTTACAAAACTCCAATATTTTAAGAACAAAACCTTTGATTCCCACTTTTTTTGTGTAATAAAAGCTGTATTTCCAGATTATTTAGAAATTAGAGAAGATAAAAAGAAGGTATATCCCTGCCTGTTCTGGATTCAGTTGAAAAAAATATTGCATTAAAAGGGTCCCACCAGTTTGACATAACGTTTTGATTGGCGGTCACTTGTGGGACTCACCTCTGTGGATCACCCTTTCCTGGCAGACTCTGTGATGAGGGTTACTGCCCAGGTGAGATGCAATTTGTCACACTGTGGGTGGAAGGGAACCTTAAACATGATCTCATCACAGTTCCTTGGTGTACCTACCAATGGGGAAAATGAGGCCAAGAGAAGTGAAGAGAGAAGTTCACTGTGGCTGCAGAGATAGCCAGTGAAAGAGATGTAAGTGGCCCTGCCTCTGACTCCTGGCTCATGGAGCTTTCCATCATGGTCCTCTCACCTCCTGGCTTGCCACACTCCTCCCCTCCTCTTTAGTGACCGTATCTCCTCCGGTTGTTCACCTATGTCCTAGGATGAATAGGGAAATTTACCCCAAAGCAAACACTGTGGGAACTGCACTTTTTGAAGAACGGCTGTCTCCTTAGATATGGGTACCAAGGGAAGGAGCAAGGGCTGCAGGGAGTTAAGAAGAGCCCCATGCCAATAGAACACATCATTCTCAGGCGCGGGGCTGAGTGCAGGAGAGGGGTGAATAGTTCTATAGGAACTTTCCAGGCCATTGAGTCTATGAGCTTTGCTGTAGTGTGGCAGTTTGGAGAAGGCTTTACTGCTATTATGGGAGTGACTCCTTGGCTAAGATCCCAGCAAGTTAGGATATTGCTTTGCTATTCTTACATGTGACCATCTTGGTAAAATATTTTCAATTTCTGTAGCAGCAACCCATGAGCGGTTGTGGAGGACTCCGCAGTCTTGACTCCTCTGCCTGGGACACTAGTCCTTCTCAGGTTTCCGTTCTCTCCTCACTTCTTTTATTTTAAAATTTATTTATTTATTTACTTTTAAGTAGGTAAGTATGAAGGCATGTAAATGAAGTAGGAGGAGTAGGTATAATAAATTATATATTAATAAGAGTAGGTATAGTAAATTCCATCTACTTAGCTTCCACATTGTTGACTTTTTCTTTGTTTTCTTAGCAAAGGTTCTTCCTTAAAAGTGCACAGCTTTTAGAAGGGCAAGCACACTTTCTTTAGGTACCGTAAACCAGGAGGGCCTCCTTGTGTTACAGCTGGGGAAGATCAGGTGGTAGTTGAAAAACACAATCAGCTGGGTGTGGTGGCTCACACTTGTAATCCCAGCACTTTGGGAGGCCGAGGCAGGTGGATCACCTGAGGTCAGGAGTTCAAGACCAGCCTGGCCAACATGGTGAAACCCTGTGTCTACTAAAAATACAAAAATTAGCCAGGCATGGTGCAGGAACTTGTAATCCCAGCTACTCAGGAGGCTGAGACAGGAGAACCACTTGAACCGGGAGGCAGAGGTTGCAGTGAGCCGAGATTGTGCCAGTGCACTGCAGCCTGGGTGACAGCAAGACTCCATCTCAAAAAAAAAAAAAAAAAAAAAAGAAAGAAAAACACCACAGTGCTGCTTATTCTATAATCACAGAGAGATGCAGCATCCTGAGTGATGTAGAGCAGTGGTCCTCAGTGTGTAATTCCCAGGCCAGCAGCAGCACCACCTAGGGTCTGGTTAAACACACAATTTTTGGGACCCCACCCCAGGCCTTTAGAACCAGAAACTCTAGGGGTGGCCATGGCCTGTGTTTTAAGAAGTCATCCAGGTGATTCTTACACAGGCAACAATTTGAGATCCACTGTTTACAGTGTGTTTTCTGGAGTCTAGCTGCCCAGGTTCTATTTTAACTTTAGCCCTGATAAGCTGTGTGGCCTTGGGCAAGTTACCTAACTTCCCTGAACTTCAATTTCCTTTGTCAAAGACTATGATAGGACCTACCTGGTGGGACTATTGTGCAGATTAAATGAAGGTATTTAGAATAGTGGCTCATAAAAAGTGCTAGGTAACTGTTGGCTGTTTTTCATATTGGTATCAACTGCATCAAACACTATTAGTTAGCATTAATAATGACAATGAAATAATTTTTGGGTACTCATTATTGTCATAACCTAGATAGTAAATGCAAACATCCTTCTTGGAGAAAAAATACACTTTTCAAGGAATTTGAAATGATTTGCTTGAGTTAACTATTATATGTTCATGTGAATGCTGTATATGCATTTGAAAATTTTGGAAAATACTATATTCCTTAACAATTTTAAGAAATAAATAATTCTCACCCAGCTCTCCACTCTCCCTTCTAGTATTTGAGTGATGTGTGGGTTATCTGTAGATCAGTGAATAGATAAGTAGGGAGGGCTCTTGTTTTCCTCCCTGCTCTTTTCCTTTTATAATTTCTGATGCAAAGCGTCTGTTTTTGGTTTTAATTAAATGGGAGACCTGAGCACATCTGTGACCAAGTGATGGGGGCATGGGTTCTATCCCTGTCTCGGGTCCTAAAGAATTGGATCAGTTCCCCTGTTGAATTCTTTTCTCTTCTTGAGGGCTGCTTCCAGGTGACAGTGGAGGGGGCGCTGGGCAAGGAGGGAGGGCTCTGTGGCTGTGGACCTGCTGGGGTGGAGTCCTTCTGCTCTTAGGACCTGCGTGGATTCCCTCCCCCATTCCAGGCAGGGTCTGTGGCCAGCATTGGTTTTGCCTTCAATACCTATGTGGTTCTCCTGCCTCCACTCTGCAACCTTAACCTGTGATAGTTCACAGGGGGTTCCTGAGAGAGTTGTAACCAGTGTCTGTTGAGGAGAGATACCTCATTAATGTGGTCAACACCCTATCTTCTCCCTCTCTAAAATATAACACAATTTCAAAAGAGAAAGCAAGTACCTGAGAAGGAGAATATGATGATGGCATAGTGCTTCACCACAGTGATTTTGAGTTAAATAAAACCACGACAGATACTCAGTTATCTGTATTAAGCAAAAACACAGGCAGAACATTTTATTCCTTTGTGTTTCTTACTGCTTGCCTCAACTGAAAGGTAGATATGAAAACCTCGACTGGATGAATAAGACATCTGGACTATAAGTTATTACCCAGAAGTTCAGCTTCTTTCATATATTTCGATTCCTCTATGTCCTGCATGTAGAAGCCAAGTGTAAATGCCTTGAAAGTAATTCTAGGCATAGCTGGTAATTTGGTTTCCTAATTATTTAGTTTTAAATTCACACAAGTAGCCAATGCATGTGAAACACATGTTGTTGAAAATTCAAATTTACAAGCATGGTTGTGGAGTGCTGGAAGATTTGCAGTAACCTAGAAAGATCATTTGGGTGGCTAATGAAGCTTCCGAACACGTGTAGGCAGTTATTACTCACAGTATTGACTGAACAGGTGAGCATGCTGTATAAATTTGTGTAATTGCTTAACTGAGCAAATAGCTTTCAGTTGCTTTTACATAATTTTACTTAAAGGGTAAATACTTCCCCTTTCCTCCCTCCTTTCTGCCACATCCTGTTCAGTTTCTAGGGCTTTAATATTCTTGTACTCTTGCTCTTGGTCTTTTCCTCGAAATGGAAATCCCAACTCCTTTGAGAAGAACGCAACTGTTTCCTGTTGTGAGATAAGCGGACCTCGCTCTGAAGGTGAATGTTTGGGTTGGAAGCCTTGAAGCCTGTCCTTGAGATGCCCACTCTGTAATATGCAGATAGTCTTGTGCTTTTGGCCTTTGTAGCTCTGTTTCTCATTGAAACATAAATCTGTTTTGCTGTTGTGGTTTCCTTTGTCAACACTCTTCCCTTTGCTTTCGCCCCGGAAGGCTCAGAATGCCCAGCAGCTCCATGAACGAATCCAGTCCTCGAGTATGGATGCCAAACTGGAAGCCCTGAAGGACTTGGCCAGCCTCTCCCGGGATGTCACATTTGCCCAGGAGTTTATAAACCTGGATGGCATCTCTCTCCTCACGCAGATGGTGGAGAGCGGCACTGAGTAAGCGTCTTTTTTCCTAACTTCCACAGCTGTCCTATGTGTCTCAGCGTTTTGAATATTATTACATTCCTTACACTTGCAAACTGTTTTAAAGACCAGAGCCTTGGTTAGACTCAGGAACAAAATAGTTTTTAAGATAGTGGCAAGGCAGTGGGTTTGTAATTTCAGGAGTTCTCCATCCTTTGCCCACCAACATCTAGTGTCTGAGACAAAATAGAAATCCATCAAGTGCTAGAAATTTCAGATTCATGTGGAAAAATATCATGTCATTATCTCAGAGGGCCTTGCCAACAATGAAATTATAACTCGACAAAACATTAATCCCTCGTATTCCTTGCCTATCCCTAAGAAAAATTTTCTCTCCCTTAATCCATTAAAAAAATTAGATTACCTAATTATATTTCTTTCTTTATTGACAGCTCAAGCTAGTTCAAGTTATGTTTCAAAGTATAAAACCAGGTCAAGATATCATCCCTGAAGTAATTTTAAAACATAATACTTGAATGATTAAATACTTGTCATTAATTACTTGAAATTAAATGCAGTCAGCATGTATTAATGACCTACTGTGTGCATGCAAAAGAGTTGAACATGGGAACATTTTTTCATATGAGCCTTGCCTTCCAGAAATTGGTGGAGACTATTATATGGGCAGAATTCTATTGTGTATAATTCCTCCTGAGAGCCAGGAGTCTAGATGGTGGACCCATTATCTCTCTCTCTCTCTCTCTCTCTCTCTCTCTCTCTCTCTCTCTCTCTTTTTTTTTTTATTTGAGATGGAGTCTTTGTCGCCCAGGCCGGAGTGCAGTGGTGCAATCTCTGTTCACTGCAACCTCCACCTCCTGGGTTCAAGTGATCCTTCCGCCTCAGCCTCCTGAGTAGCTGGGATTTCAGGCATGTGCCACCACACCCAGCTAAGGTTTTTTTTTGGTTTCTCTTTTTTTTGGGGGGGCGGGGGAGAGGGAGTCTCACTCTGTAACCAAGCTGGAATGTAGTGGCACGATCTCAGTTCATTGCAAGCTCTGCCTCCTGGGTTCAAGCGATTCTCCTTCCTCAGACTCCCGAGTAGCTGGGACTACACGTGTGTGCCACCACACCCAGCTGATTTTTGTATTTTTAGTAGAGATGGGATTTCACCATGTCCGCCAGTATGGTCTCGATCTCTTGACTTGGTGATCCATCCGCCTCGGCCTCCCCAGGTGTTGGGATTACAGGCGTGAGCCACTGCACCTGGCCTAATTTTTGTATTTTTAGTAGAGATGGAGTTTCATTCACCACATTGACCAGGCTGGTCTCAAACTCCTGACCTCAAATGATCCACCTGTGTCTGCCTCCCAAAGTGCTGGGACTACAGGCATGTGACACCACACTCAGCTAGTTTTTATGTTTTTAGTAGAGACGAGGTTTCACCATATCAGCCAGGATGGTCTCGATCTCTTGACGTCGTGATCCACCTGCCTTGGCCTCCCAAGGTGTTGGGATTACAGGTGTGAACCACTGCGCCCAGCCTAATTTTTATATTTTTAGTAGAAATGGGGTTTCACCATGTTGGCCAGGCTGGTCTCGAACTCCTGACCTCAAGTGGTCCGCTTGCCTCTGCCTCCCAGAGTGCTGGGACTACAGGCGTGTGACACCACACCCAGCTAATTTTTGTGTTTTTAGTAGAGACAGGGTTTCACCGTGTCAGCCAGGATGGTCTCAATCTCTTGACCTCACGATCTGCCCGCCTCGGCCTCCCAAAGTATTGGGATTACAGGTGGGAGCCCCCATGCCCAGCCTAATTTTTGTATTTTTAGTAGAGACGGGGTTTCACCACGTTGGCCAGGCTGGTCTCAAACTCCTGACTTCAAATGATCTGCCTGCCTCTGCCTCCCAAAGTGCTGGGATTCCAGGCGTGAGCCACCGTTCCTGGCTGGAACCCATTATATCTCAAAGAGCCCCACAGAGGAGATGAGTGTGAACTGTCCTTGAGGGAGCTGGAGTTCCACCAGGAGGGAGGAAGGAATGTGCCTTCCTACTGGGGAGCTCCCCTTCTCAGCGAAGGCTTGGGTTCTCTGGTGTGAGTGTGGAGCATCAGGAACTAGGCAGAACTGATGCTATGTGTGTGCCTTGTCAACATTCTTTTTCTCAGTGCTGTGGCCTTACTTTATGACACATCTTCACCTGCAGAACAGCCCAAAAGATTCACCATTCCTCAGACCTAGGATGGGGGACAGCAGTTCTGAATTCTCTCTCCATGCTGCACACGTATTATACAATGTGAGAGAATGTCAATATTGAACGTACTTTATGTGAACTAAAGCCACTGAATGCCTTTCTTAAAGAAAGGAGTATTATGCTCATTAATATCTTAACTACAGTCGCGCACTGCTTAAGAACATTTCGATCAGTGGTGGACCACAAATATAATGGTGGTCTCATGAGATTATAATGGAGCTGCGCTATACAGCTGTACCATTTTTTATCTTTTATGCCATGGTTTTACTATACCTTTTCTCTGTTTGGATACACGAATATTTGCTGTTGTGTTACCATTGCCTACACTACTCAGCATAGTAACATGCTGTACAGGTTTGTAGCCTAGAAGCAATAAGCTGTGCCACATAGCCTAGATGTGTCGTAGGCTATACCATGTGTGTTTATGTAAGTACACTCTATGATGTTCACACAACAAAATCACCTAATGATGCATTTCTTAGCATGTATCCCATTGTTAAGCAACACATGACTGTATTTATAATAATCAGTAAGCTGTCCCAACTTGATACATACAGCCCGGTTTCAGACAGATAAACAGAGCTTAAGGCCAGGTGTTAGGTGTATTCTCTTTTGCATTGGTCTCTTACACTTTCCCATCACACTATGTTTGTGGGAAGGAGTGATCTCTCTCTGGGTCACCTTTGTGACCCCCTTCCTGTTTTATGTAAGTTCGAAGTTACGCTACTTTCGGGGATGGAGGAAGGAGGGACTGGAGTTGCAAGGCCTACTGCCATCCTTCTGCTGGTCCTGCATCTCACGCTCAGAGGTGGCTTATTTAATCCACAGCAAATTTTTCAGATCTTTTGCTAAGATTAAAAAGAAAAGAGTCATTTTTCTTGTAAGAAATCCTGGCTTCTCTGTTAAACTTAGAGCAAGACTTCAATTAATTAACAGGAAATCTTTGGGATAGAAACCACACAAATTAAATAGGTTCCTGCAATTTGAAAGGCATTTAGTCATGACTCCTAGGCAAGGTTCCAGCTGGAGAAGGTGGTGGTTTCCTAAGCAGGACCCGTGGAAATTTTCGTAGACATTGAAGAAATGTTGCTAGAATTTTTCGCCTTACTTTTAGGAATAATGAGATTCAGAGATGACTTACCTCCTCCTCATTATCCAAGGCTGGGCTTTTTTTTTTTGTGTACACTTGATAAGTTCTTGGATACATGTGCAGAACGTGCAGGTTTGCTACATAGGTATACACATGCCGTGGTGGTTTGCTGTACCCATCAACCCGTCATCTGCATTAGGTATTTCTCCTAATGTTATCCCTCCCCTAGCCTCTCACCCCTGACAGGCCCCAGTGGCCCCAGTGTGTGATGTTCCCCTCCCTGTGTCTATGTGTTCTCGTTGTTCAACTTCCACTTATGAGTGAGAACATATGGTGTTTGGTTTTCTGCTCTTGTGTTACTTTGCTGATAATGATGTTTTCCAGCTTCATCCATGTCCCTGCAAAGTACATGATCTCATCCTTTTTTATGGCTGTATAGTATTCCGTGGTGTATATGTGCCACATTTTCCTTATCCAGTCTATCATTAATGGACATTTGGGTTGATTCCAAGTCTTTGCTGATGTGAACAGTGCTGCGGTAAACATACGTGTGCATGTGTCTTTATAGTAGAATGATTTATAATCCTTTGTGTATATACCCAGTAATGGGATTGCTGGATCAAATGCTGTTTCTGGTTCTAGATCCTCGAGGAATCGCCAGACTGTCTTCCACAATGGTTGAACTAATTTATACTTCCACCAACAGTGTAAAAGCATTCCTATTTCTCCACATCCTCTCCAGCATCTGTTGTTTCCTGACTTTTTAATGATCGCCATTCTAACTGGCATGAGATGGCATCTCATTGTGGTTTTGATTTGCATTTCTCTAATGACCAGTGATGATGAACTTTTTTTCATATGTTTTTTGGCACATAAATGTCTTCTTTTGAGAATTGTCTGTTCATATCCTTGACCCACTTTTTGGTAGGGTTGTTTTTTTTTTTCTTGTAAATTTGTTTAAGTTCCTTGTAGATTCTGGATATTAGCGCTTTGTCAGATGGATATATTGCAAAATTTTTCTCCCATTCTGTAAGTTGCCTTTTCACTGTGATGATAGTTTCTTTTGCTGTCCAGAAGCTCTTTAGTTTAATTAGATCCCATTTGTCTATTTTGGCTTTTGTTGCCACTGCTTTTGGTGTTTTAGTCATGAAGTCTTTGCCCATGCCTATGTCCTGAATGGTATTCCTAGGTTTTCTTCTAGGGTTTTTATGGTTTTAGGTCTTACGTTTAAGTCTTTAATCCATCTTGAGTTAATTTGGGTATAAGATGTAAGGAAGGGGCCCAGTTTTAGTTTTCTGCATATGGCTAGCCAGTTTTCCCAGGACCATTTATTAAATAGGGAATCCTTTCCCCATTGCTTGTTTTTGTCAGGTTTGTTAAAGATCAGATGGTTGTAGATGTGTGTGGCATTATTTCTGAGGCCTCTGTTCTGTTCCATTGGTCTATATATCTGTTTTGGTACCAGTACTATGGTGTTCTGGTCACTGTAGCCTTGTAGTATAGTTTGAAGTCAGGGAGCGTAACGCCTCCAGTTTTGTTCTTTTTGCTTAGGAATGTCTTGATTATATGGGCTCTTTTTTTGGTTCCATGTAAAATTCGAAGTATTTTTTTCTAATTCTATGAAGAAAGTCAATGGTAGCTTGATGGGGATAGAATAGAATCTATAAATTACTTTGGGCAGTATGGACATTTTCATTTGTTTGTGTCCTCTTTCCTTGAGCAGTGGTTTGTAGTTCTCCTTGAAGAGGTCTTTCACATCCCTTGTAAGTTGGATTCCTAGGTATTTTATTCTCTTTGTAGCAGTTGTGAATGGGAGTTCACTCATGATTTGGCTCTCTGTTTGTCTGTTATTGGTGTATAAGAATGCTTGAGATTTTTGCACATTGATTTTGTATTCTGAGACTTTGCTGAAGTTGCTTATCAGCTTAAGGAGATTTTGCGCTGAGATGATGGGGTTTTCTAATTTCGCAATCATATCATCTGCAAACAGACAATTTGACTTCTTCTCTTCCTATTTGAATACCCTTTATTTCTTTCTCTTGCCTGATTGCCCTAGCCAGAACTTCCAATACTATGTTGAAATAGGAGTGGTGAGAGAGGGCATCCTTGTCTTGTGCCGGTTTTCAAAGGGAATGCTTCCGGGTTTTGCTCATTCAGTATGATATTGGCTGTGGGTTTGTCAGAAATAGCCCTTATTATTTTGAGATGTTCATAAGTGAAGGAGAAATAAAATCCTTTGCAGGCAAGCAAATGGTGAGAGATTTTGCCACTGCAGGGCTGGGCTTTTAAAAGGTCTCTCTCCAGCTGGTACTGGGTGGGGCCCTGGAGCAAAGTCAGTAACAGAGAAACAATGAGGAAGTATCATATTGACAGAGCACAAGCACAGTGTTTAAAACCTGAGTTTAATTGTTCTATCCATCATGGGGTTTTGAAATTTCATTCCTAATTTCTGCTTGAAACATAGATGTGAACGCGAATACAGCTGTGGGGAAACATATTTTCCGAGCCTGAGCAACATAAGGGATATTGAGGAATGGACAGTGTTTCCAGAGACAAATATCAAAAAGATGGATATCAAAGCGTTTCTCAGAAATGTTTATTTTATTTTATTTGAAAGAAGAAAAATTGTATCCACAACTCTAAGTCCAATGTCATAAAAAATAATCTTTTTTGGGTTTTAATAAAACACCACAGTCTTTGTCCATGCCTCTGTGCACACAGACAATGAGACAGCCTACTTCTGTGTCCTTCCACTGTTAGTCAGTCATCACTAGGGGCAGAAAAACAGGGGAAACATTTCCAAGAATGAAAGGGCAGGGTACTTACAGTTTCCTTCCCACTTGGCAATGTGATGGGAAAATTACGCCGCTGGAATATGAGTAAGCTGTAACACCACCCTGGGCAGGACAGTCAACTGCGAGCAAAAGTTAAATTCATGTATTTATGATGAACTTGGAAAGTTTCTTTGTTTTTTTTTATTTTGAGATGGAGTGTCGCTTTGTCGCTCAGGCTGGAGCGCAGTGGCGCGATCTCGGCTCACTGCAAGCTCCACCTCCCGGGTTCACGCCATTCTCCTGCCTCAGCCTCCCCAGTAACTGGGACTACAGGAGCCTGCCACCACACCCGGCTAATTTTTTGTATTTTTAGTAGAGATGGGGTTTCACCGTGTTAACCAGGATGGTCTCTATCTCCTTACCTCGTGATCTGCCCACCTTGACCTCTCAAAGTGCTGGGATGGAAAGTTTTTTTAAATTAACTTTCTTTCCTTATGAAAAATTATTATCTGTCATTTGAAAAGTATATAAATAAGCAGAAGGAAAAAATAAGAATCATTTGTAGCGTGCCTTTCTACAGACAACAATTTTTAATATCTTGGTGAATATCCTTTTTTATATATTTTAGATACACACATTGGCACAGGCTTTATACAAGTAGAATTATCATACTCATGTTTTTATAACCTGTTTTTTGTAGCTAACAGTATTTCCATGTGACAAATATTATTCTCCCGTCAATTTTGTTGCCTGCATACTGTTTCATTTTTGCAGCTTTATAGCTTATTATATATAATTAATATACAATAATTTGAGGAATGTGCATAGTATGGTGAACTGTTTCCGTATTGTAGGACATTTATATTGTCTTCAGGGTTTTTCTCTGAAATTTTATTTTATTTTATCTTACTTTTTCTTGAGTCAGAGTCTTGCTCTGTTGCCCAGGCTGGAGTGCAGTGGCAGAGTCATAGCTCACTGCAGCCTTGACCTCCAGGGCTTAAGCAGTCCTCCTGCCTCAGCCTCCTGAGTAGGTAGGGACTACAGGTGCCACCACACCTGGCTAATTTTTAAATATTTTTTTATAGAGACAAGGTCTCTCCGTGTTGCCCAGGCTGGGGTTGAATTCCTGGTCTCAAGTAATCCTCCTGCCTTGGCCTCCCAAAGTGCTGGGATTATAGGTGTGAGCTACCGGGCCTGGCTTTCTAAATATTTTAAAATCAGCTTTTCTTTTAGCAAAATCTTTGTGGATATTTAATTTATTTTGTTGGAATAAAATTCCTGACTCAGAGAATATATACATTTTAAAGCTGTTTTAAAATAAGAATAGCCCAATAGCTTGCAGAAATGTTCTAATTTATACTTTACCATTCTTGTGGGAGTATGTCTATTTCCAATACCTTGGTCAATACTGGGCTGGCTTTCTGGTTTTCCTCAGAAAGATAGCAGTGGTGTTTGTGGAGTTCTAACTAATCTGGGGAATTTATAAGTGCTGTTTTATTTGTTTCGTTGAGGTCATTTCTCCAAAATCTGGCTGTAGTATTAGAAACATTGGAAGGAGTCCCATAGTTATTTTAGTGATATGTAAAGTTCTTACGTAATTGTCTTAAAAAGAAACATTAATTGTATAAATTATTAGTCCCCTCCGTACTGTGTCATACATATGACACAGATGGAAAAGTCTATTGCTGTGTGTATGGATGACATGTATATAAAAATTGTCATTGTTGCATTAATACAAGAACAGTCTTAAAACAGGTTCCCTCTGTCTCATATTAACCTTTCGCTATTCAAATTCTTTTCATCTTGCCTGAACCAGAGCTGTTTTCATTTTCTGGGTGTTGTGAAAACTGAGGTATGACTTGAATTATACACTTTGCTTTGATGTTCCCTAGCACCCACACTTGAGATGGATTTGTATGTTTTATTCCTTTAGCAAAATGCGTATTACTGAATGCTGAACCATACTCCTGACACTGGGTTAGGCATGTGAGGGGTAAGAGGAGGTGCATAGAGGATAACACAAAGATGTGTATGACAGTTTTCCATTATGTGTGACCTTTTCTGGAATTTTGCCTTCACACAAAAGATAAATGTCTTTTTTGAAACTTTGTTAACCTCCAAGGACACAGATGATCAGCTCTAACTTACTCCATTGACTCTGAGAACTTGGTGTCTCTTAGAAGCCTTGGCTGTTCTGGAAGTTCCAGTGCAGGCCAAAGTGATTCATCTACTGACTGCCTTGCAGCCAAGGCCAGCTGACACCATGCACGTTTTGCACTTTACCTCCTCGGAGACGACAGACCCAGCCAGAAAGAAGCTGCTCCTGTGGTCTCTGCAGTCAACCCCAGCTGTGAAGGCTGCCACATCTTCCCAGCGCTGTCTGCTGTTTTCCTGGAGCCTGCAGTGCACTCTGCATTGCTCAGGGAGCTCCAACTGAACAGCTCTTGAGGGCTCTGCCAGAAATTTGCATCACAAAGGCCAAAGAGGCCAACCTTCTTGGGCTTTGTCAGAGATTGTGTGGCAGAAAATTCCCTAAACAGGATCTGCCCCCTCCTCATTCCTTTTGCTTTCTCTCTGCCTCTTTGTCCTTCACTCTGGTAATGGAAATGCGAAGGGGTCACACAGCCCATTTGAAGAACAGATTATCTTCTGCTGGCGAAAAAAAAAAAGAAAAGTTGCTATTCCTTGGGCTGAGGTGAGAGGTTTCTGGCCACTGTGAAACATCAACCTTTCCAGAGTAATTTCTCTTCTAGTCACGTTTCTCTTAAAAAAATGGGTATACTGAGAGAAAGCGAGAGAGACAGACAGACAGACACAGACACACAAAATCCCACTTAAGGCAGTAGACAGACGTTGCAACAACAGTTTCTCTTCTCCTTATGCGTAATCTGAAGCCAAAGTGAGGGTGCAAATTTGAGGAGTATGAAGCACTGTGACTCAGCACTGAGTTATGTCTGTGCTCTGGTCAGGGAGAGCTCTCCAAGGTCATGGATACTGGAGGAGGCGGAACTCGTATAAAAACCATAAGCATGCTCAAGCCCCAGGCCAGAAAGTTATTTTAAAACTTTACAGCGACTGCTTTATATATTACACACACACACACACACACACACAAAATTTTATTTCAAAACCTTTTTAAACTTAAAACTTGCGAGAACAAAGCAGAAAATCGCCACTTGCTCTTTTCCTGGAGACCCCATTTAAGTTTCACCCATTGTCCCAGCTCCATCCTTTAATGGAAAGAATCTAGCTCCAGGTGGCACCTTGCACACAGGTGGCCCGTCTCCTCCTAGTCCCCTCTGATCTGGAATTGTTCTTCACTCACTCCTTTTCTTTCATGACTTTGGTGTTTTCAAATTATAGGTTAGCCATTTTATAGAATACCCTCTAATTTGGGTTTGTTAAAGGGTAATTTGTTAAAGGTAATTTTCATGGGAAAGTAAAATCATAACTCTCATACAGATGTGAACATTGATTGTACAAATTGGGTAATTCTTGTCACACCCAACTAAGTCACAGTTGAGGAACGGAGGCAAAAAGCACATGGGCACATGGTGCACCTACTCCAAGAATTGAATTATCTGCAAGCCCAGCTGCTAAGGTGGCCTGATGTAACCCTAAGACCAGTTTAATCTAGTAGCTGCTGGAATGACCTGCTGTGACTCTAGGACTGGTTTTACCTACCACTGCAATCAGAGCTTAGCAGCTCTCAAAAATTCTTGTGCCTATAAACTTTCTTTCAAAACCATAGGTAACATTCCTATTTCTAATAAAAATCCCAACGTTTTCTTTGTTCCTCAGACATACCAAAGTCTACTGGTCTATGTGTATGCTTCAAATTGCAATTCTGTGATTCCCCAGCAAAATGTTTAATTTAGAGGTTTCCCTCTATATTACATTTTGATTTCAGATATACAAATAAACGTGTGTTAAAATAATTTATTTTACTCATATGGTATGGTGAAACCAGGCAGATATTGTAACTTTAAAGGAAAGGTCAAAAGAGCACAAATATATATGAAGGAGAGGAATGTTGAGATGAATTGCAAATGGAGACAAAACTGGTTTTCCACCAGTGGAAAGGAAGTCAATTAAATCACTGCAAGACAGGATATATATATATGTATATACACACACATCAGTTACCTACACCTTACAAAGAGTTGTAAAATAACTCAAAGCCAACAGGCCTAGAATCTCATAGCCCAAAGGATATGTTGTAGGCACTGCTTAGTTTTTTACTGAAACACAGAATTCTGTTTTCTACACATTTTTCCAGTGTTCTCTCATCACAACAAACATTACAACAAAAATTTCCCTTCTTATGGAGACCCATATTGTACGTCTTTGGCTGGAATACAACAGATGGTTGTGATTTTTTTTTTTCCCATTTTGTCCTGTTGATGGCACATGGTATCTCTTTGTTTTATTACTGGTGGTAACTTTGACTGCTTCATTAAGATAGCATCTTCCAGATGTCTCCACTGTAATACTTTCTCCCTCCCTTAGCAGCTAATTCATGAAAAGTTTGTAGGGAGACACAGTGAAACTATGTAAAGCCTCATTGCTCACCCCAATTTCACCCATCAGTTTGGCATTGACATTTCTTATCTGAATTAATTATTGCTCTGATGATTTCCAAAGGGGAATTTTCGAATATTATTATTTCTTCTACATGTATTAGTTGGTTTTCTTTGGTAGTAAGAGCTCTGTTTTTTCCCTATGTATTTATTCACCTACATGTTTATCTCCTGTGGGGAGCTCATACTAGTTCCTGAGAGCCACTTTTGTACAATTCTGTTCCGCTCTGCGTTCGTTGATCTCATGTTGGTTCTTTAAGTTGGCCGTAGTGAGAGTTGTTACACCGTGGAAATTGGAAAACAATATCAAGCAGATTTGTGTGTTTTTCCCCAGAGATCTGGTGTTTCAACATCAGCACATCACTCTGTAACAATGTGGACTCATTCATTCCTGTTTTATTCAGTGGGCTTAATCTATCACTATTATTATTGATTTTGATGCTCAACGTGTCCCTGATTTGGCCTGTGCGAGCTTTTCTAAGGTGACTTCTGTGTCCTTTTGACCTGTATTTCATTATGTTTTGAGCATTTCTTTACTTTCTGGCTTAACAAGATGTTCCAGAATTATCTAGATCTCCTTGCCCCACCCCCTAACATGAGCCACTTCCCCAAGGAGCCCCAGTTCCTTTTAGTGGAGAGTAGCCTCTGGCCCTTGCGTGCTGCCAACTTCTGTTCGGGCCTGCTTCCCCTTCTCCCCCTTTCACCCTTTCACCCTGCCCAGTTCCTTTTTGATGAAGGAAGGGTAGGAAATAGTAAATATTTTTTAAAAGAAAAGACAGGTAGAGGAGGGGGAGCAGAAAAGGAAGAAAAAGATCTCTTTATATACATTTTCAATCCTCTTCCCGCAAATTTTACCAGAGACTAAATTTAGTCTTCACCTGGTGACTTGAGTTTCTGAAGTGGGTACATTTTATATGGTTGAGAATGTGAACATTTCTGAAGAGTAAAATCATTTGTCAGCCATGTCAGTCCCTACTCGGGATGTGCCTCACATTACACTATTGCCACAGTGCAGAGCCCCAGCCCTTAAACAGCTAGAAGGACAGTGAGATGTCCTGAGGCTTATAGCTGATGTGTCCTCAGGGCCTGTGGCCTGTAGATGCAGGCACTACCTATGCTGTCTGAGGAAGAGAAATCAGAAATCAGAGAGACTTCCCAGAGGAGCCTAGAATGAGATGAGTTTGGGGGTGGGACTTAGTGAGTTGGGCAAAGAGGGGATGGATGTTTCGTATAGAGGGAAGATCATACTTAAAGCCAGAGAGATTTGGCAGACTTGAGGAATGGGAGATGGTTTGGGCAGTTTAGAAACACTTATTTCTTCATATTCTTGACCCTAGTTTTTTTTTAAAAATAATAATAATAATTACCCTTTCTTGTAGCCAGATTTGCCTATTCTAAGCCACCAGCCCAGAGTTCCAGTTTTGGAGTTCAATACTAGTGCAATGTCTTATTGCAAAGAGATTGATTGCAACGTCTTCCCGCAGAAGAAGCCACCTGAGGGAGAACAGAGCAAGTAAAATTAGTGGACATTCTACCAAAGAAAGATAATAAATTATTTCTTTATAGTCTAGTGCTTTTTGGCTCAATGTTTTTTCATTGAAAATTTATCAATTCCTATCCCTTTGTGTACCCCCCGCTCCATTGAACACAGACCCATTCTGATCTAAATGGACGGTTCTGGATGCCTTTACTCATAAGCAAATGCAACTGGTTGATGACAGTAGTTTAATGCTGATCTTTTGATTGACTGTTTCTGATCATTAAAGAACACCAGTTTGTTACTTTGAATGATGTCTTGAAATGGATAAAGTTCTTTTACTTCATGGTAGTTAAATCTGTCCTAAATCTAATCCTGAGTTTTCTTCAAGATATGTTCTTTATGTAAAAATCATTGCTTTTAAGTACGCCCCTCACATGGTTGTTTTTAAATTTTGCAGGCGATACCAGAAATTGCAGAAGATCATGAAGCCTTGGTAAGAATATATGATCCATGGATATTGATGATTTAACCCTTCCTACTTTCCTGCATAATTGAACCCTGTCCTGTGACTGATTGTAGAACTATGCATCTAGTATTTTGAATAAGTGATTTCTTACTGTTTTTGTTTTCTGTTTGATGTTCTTTTATAAACAGCTTCTTCAAAAATGTATTTTCCCCCCTTTTTTGCTTTGGAGTAGAAGGAGTATTTTATGTATATAACCACTAAGTGATGCTATAACCACAGAAAGATTGCTACCCTCCTTCTGGAGCAATGCTAAGCATAATTTTATGTATTACTTTAAACAAAACTTTCTTTTTTGTGGGCTGTGTGATGTTCAAAGTCAAAAGTCTTTGATTTTCTTCAATGGCTCAGAAAGAAAAAGGATTCACATTTTAAAAAGTATCCAAGATTGAAGGATGCAATGAAAATTATTTACTTTGAGTCTGAGACAGTGCTCAATCATCTACCTATGAAGTGAATTGGATAATTGTGTCTGAAGATAGGAAACTCCTTTCTTAGAGTTTTCCATTCTAAGTTTCTCTCTTAACCATTAAACAGGGTGAGTCCAAATATGGTCTAACAAACTCTTTGAAGTAAGCTGGACAGATTTTCATGGTGCCAAGCCATTAAGCAGATAATGTCAGTTTGAGAAGGAACACTGACCAGCATCTCAAAGGTGAACCTTATTTTGTAAGCTCTCAGAGAAAATCCTCATCACCTTCAATGTACTATAGTATTATGCTGGTCTCAAATCTTTCATCTTCTTCTACCCCTCACACACAGAAAAGTATGAGTTGCAGGAACTCTTCTGTTTATTAAATTCTAATAAAATAGAAAGCAATATTGAGCTTCTAGGGTAAAGCTTCTTAAATTTCATTTTGATATATTTAATACAGTAGAAGCACTTAATGGTAATGGCAGCAGAAGCCACTTTTTATGAGACTTTATCCTGGGCATTGTCTCAGTGTTTACACTCATTACTCCAAATCCACACTTATATTTAACATACAAGCTTGGTATTTCCTTGGTGCAGAAGTTAAAATCAGGTGGAGGAGCTAGGATTCAAACTTACTTTCTCCCCATTTACTTAATAGAATTTGCAAATATGGAGGAATTTGGGGCCCTGAAGCCAAAATAATTTCTTTGAAATCTATTAGCCAGTAGTTTTAATCTTTTGGTGTGTAGATATGCTGGACAGTTTGTAGTTCATGATTTTTATTGATTAATCATAGACAGAAATCAATAGTCAAGGCTCTGGTTCTGATAATGGCAGAGTGGCACAATCAGACTAACACAGATAGCAATTATGAAATCTGGACAAAATATGATGAACAAAACATCTAAAACCAGCTATATGAAGGCACTGGATAGCAACCCAAAACAGGCAGAAGGTAGAGGGAAGTTAACCCTTGAGAGACCAGATGGGTCTTTGATGGGATTTCTGTGTTTGAAGCTTTTTCCCTGAGAACACCTACTTATCCAGGCAGCATGGGGTGGCAGAAAGCCTCAGTCTTAGTAAGTTACTAAGAAGATATACTTTGGGACTGCAGAGCAGCTAATTAGAGGGAATCTATGAAAGAAGAGAAGCTCAGAGAGTGGGAGACTCCACATCCACATATAAACCCTGTCCCAGTCCACTGCTGATCATTGAAGCATGAACGCACACTTTAATGGTAAAAACAGCAACTGGAAACTAAAAGATTTGAGCAAAGATGTCAGCTGTCACTCACTGCAGAGTTTACACTTTTACTTCCTGCTAGAACAAAAATCATCGCTCTTCAGAGGAACAAAACTGAATTCTGAATATTGACAGTGTTTTGTTCACAATGTCCAGTATATGATAAAAATTTACTAGGTATGTATGGAAACAGGAAAAGATGACCTACAGTTAAGAAAAAATGTAGGTAGTAAAAACTGACCCTGAGATGACCCAGATGTTGGAATTAGCAGATGAAGGTTTTTACAAAACTTTCATAAATATGTTAAAAACTAAAGAAAAGTGTGAGTGTAATGAATGCACAGATGGAGAGTCTTAATAGAGAAATTGAAACCATAAAAATAACCAGATGTCAGTTATAAAATTGAAAAGCACAGTAAAGTGAAAATTTTACTGTATGAGGTTGAAGATATCAGAAGAAGAGACAGTAGCCTTGGAGATGTATCAGTGTAAGTTACCCAATCTGAAAAGTAGGTAAAATGAATAATGAGTACTTGACCTGTGAGATAATAAGTGATCTGAAATACATTTAATTGGAGTCCCAAAAGGAGAGGAAAAAGAATGGGGAAGACAAATATTTGAGGAAATAATTACAGAAGAAAATAACGATGGAGATATATGAAGCAAGTTCTTACAGAGTGTTGAGACATGATACTAGATAGGTATTCAGATCTGTAGGAAAATATGAAGAACAACAGAAACAGTAAATATGTGGGTAATATAAAAAGACAAAATATAATTTTACTTGCCTTTAATTTCTTTAAAAGGCTATAACTATATAAAGCAAAAATTATAATACTGTTTGGTAGGGTTTATGACATATGTAGATGCAATATGTATGACAATGAGAGCACAAAGGATGGAGGTATAAGAGAAACTACACTACAGCAAGCTTCCTAGTGTGTAATCTTCCCTTTAAGTAGACATTAGTATATTAATGGTGCACATTGTAATCCACAGAGTCACAACTAAAAACAGTGCAAGGAAGCATAAGGCAAAATACAAAGGAGGAATTAAATCAGACTCCTAAAAATTTTTTTGATTAATTCAAAAGAAGGTAAGAAAAGAGAAGTAGAATAAAATATAGTTGAGACAAATAGAAAACGAATAAGTTGGTTGATTTCAAACTAATCATATCAATACATTACATGTAAATAGACTAAGCAGCCCAATGAAAAGGTTTAGATTGTCATATGAAATTTTTTAAAAAGCATGGCCCAGCTCTATGCTGTTTATAAGAGATGTACTATAAAGACAAGGGCACATGTACGTTGAAAATAAAAGGATGGAAAAACATATGCCATGCAAATGCTAATAATAACAAAACAATGGTTTTATTAATATCAGGAAAGATAAGACTTGGAAGCAATATATTATCAGAGTTAAAGAAAGATGACTAGTAATAAAAATGGTCACCTCATTAAGATTTAATCCTCCTTTGTATTTTAAATGTGTATGCTCATTTAAAATTATTATACATGGGTATAATAAGGTTTTAAAATACATGAAGCAAAAACGGACTACTAAAGAGAAAAAGAGGCAAACCCATTAGCATAGCTGAAGGTTTTAAAACCAGTCTTTCCTAACTGGTATGAAAACAGCCTAGGCAAAATAATAAGGATATAGATGATTTGATCAACACTATCAAAGGTCTTGCCTTAATTGTCATTGATAAAGCATCAGACTCAACAACAGCAGAATATGCATTATTTTCAAATGCACATAGAATGTTCACAAGATAGTCCATAGTAAGGCTGAAGAATTTTCAAATGATTAAAATTACACAGATTATGTTCTTTGATCACAAGGAAATTAAATTAGAAGTCAGTAACAATAAAATAGCCGAAAAGCCTCAGATGTTTGGAAATTAGAAAACACTCTTTCATACTATCCAAGAGTCAAGGAATAACCCAGTTGAAATTATGAAATATTCAGTAATGGATTTCATTACTACTCAGTAATGAAAATACAGTATACCCAAATTTGTGAATGCAGCTCAAGCTGTGTTTAGAGGGAAATTTTTAGCTTTAAATATCTATGTTGAAAAGGAAGGATGGTTTTTAAAAAAAAATCAGTGGTCTAAGTTTCTACTTAAGAAGCTTTAAAAATGTGAAGTAAGTAGAAAAAAAAAATAATACCAATCAATGAAATAGAAAAGAGACAAATAATAGAGAAAATTAAAGCCAAATATTTATTAGAAAAAAAAAAAAAGAGAAATCCCATATCAACACCAGGGATAAAAGAGGGAATATCACTACAAATCATACTGACATTAAAAATAAAATAAAGGAATATTGCAAATAATTTTACGTTAATACATTTAACATTTTAGCACTTGGGGAGGCCAAGGCAGGTGGATCACTTGAGCCCAGCAGTTCAAGACCAGCCTGGGTAATGTGGCAAAAACCTATCTCTACAACAAAATTCAAAAATCAACTGGGTGTGATGGCTTGTGCCTGTAGTCCCAGCTAATCGGTAGGCTGAGGGGGGAGTGCTTGAGCTAGGGAGACGGAGGTTGCAGTGAGCCAAGATGATGCCACTGCACTTCAGCCTGGGCAACAGAGTGAGATTCTATCTTTAAAAAAAAAAAGAAAGAAAGAAAATTTAGGATGAAATAGACAAATGCCATGGAAAACAGATTTACCAAATGTGTTAACCATGGAAATGCATGGCTTTGATTTCCTTTCAGGAAAGAACTTGCCAAGAAGGGTGCAATTGGCTGATAGTTTTCAGTTATCACACATTCCAGGTTCATGGCATTCCAGATTCATGGCAGCTTTCAGTACTCTCCCAAGGCAGTCTTTAGTTATTGAACATGGTGGTGATACCAGAGCCTGGTCATTTCTACCCATTATGGGATTTCTCTAAGAGGCAGTGTTTGTTCTGCAGCATCCCACTGAGTTGGCTAAGACATTTTCAGATCTGCATTTGCTTCCTCTCCCCCTTCCTTTCCCAGGCGTCAGATCTGTTTCATGGTCCCAAGGCTTTCTATACCCAATCCTGCTCTCTGCCTGCTTTGTCTTCCACGGACATTGCCCAAACTCCCACTCAATCTCTGTTCTCATAGCTCAATCTCAGCATCTGCTTCCCAGAGGACTAAAACTGACACATCAAAACTGACTCATGATGAAATAGAAAATTTGGACGCCCATAGTTATTAAAAAATTGAAATTGGCCAGGCGCGGTGGCTCATGCCTGTAATTCCAGCACTTTGGGAGGCCGAGGCAGGTGGGTCACGAGGTCAGGGGTTCAAGACCAGCCTGGCCAAGATGGTGAAACCCTGTCTCTACTAAAAATACAAACAAATTACCCATGCATGGTGGCAGGCATCTGTAATCCCAGCTACTTGAGAGGCTGAGGCAGAGAATTGCTTGAACCCGGGAGACAGAGGTTGCAGTGAGCGAATATTGTGCCACTGCACTCCAGCCTGGGCGACAGAGCGAGACTATCTCGGAAAAAAAATTGAAATCATTTCTTGAAAACTTTCATACAACAATAACTGGTTACACTGGCGAATTCTATATTATATAGTGTAGAAGAAATGCCAAATCTAAACACATGCTTTCAGAAAATAGAGGAGAGGGACCAGTACTCATTATTTTATGATACCAGTATCACTCTGATACCGAAACCTGGCAAAGGCAATACAGGAAATAAAAATTATAGACCAGATGCAAAAATCCCCAGAGGCATATTAATAAATATAATCAAGCAATATATTAAAGGGATAATACCTTGTGACCAATAAGGGCTTATCTCAGAAATAGTTTAACATTTGAAAATCAATCAAGCAGCTCAGTGTTTTATGAAATAAAGGAGAAAACCTAAAGAGAAAAATCATCTTAATGGAGAGAGAGCATTTCATAAAATCTAATGTCTATTAATAATAATTCTCAGCAAGTTAAGAATAGAGGGAACTTCCTCATCTTGATAAAGTCATCTACAAGAACCCCATCATACTTAATGTTGAAAGACTGAATGTTTTCTACCCTACATAAGGCAAGTATGTTTGTTTTCTGCAGTTCTGTTCAACCTTGTGTAGGAGTTCTTAGCTATTGCAATAAGTCAATAAAGAAACTTAAAAGCGTAATATAAGAAAGGAAGATGTAAAACCATCTCTATTCATGGAAAACATGATTATTTAGAAAATTCTTAGGAATCTACAAAGAAACTGCTAGATATAATTGAATTTAGCAAGGTTTCAGGATACATTATCAATATATAAAAATGAATGTATTTTTATATGTTAACAGAAACCATTGGAAAATGACATTTTAAAATTTTCACTTATAAAGTATCAAAATCATAATTTATTTGTGGAAATAGATCTTAAGTTATATTTAGGGATAAATATATCGATAGTCATGCAATATCTATTTATTTGCTAAAAATAAATGAGAGAAAATAAAGAAGATCTAAACAAGTGGAGGGATAGATTTCATGGGTTGGAAGACATAATATTATTAGATGGCAGTTCTTTTCTGACATCCTTTGGCAGGGACACAGAGCCAAAGCATATCATCTTCAAACTATAGCTTCAGTGCTATATCAATTATTTTTTAAAAGAATTACAAATCAATCCTAAAAACCAATGGTAATGCATGGGACCTAGAATAGCCAAAATGATCAACAATAAAGTTGAAGAGTGTCGTTGACTGATTTCAATACTTACTATAAGGTTAGCTGTCAAGATGGTCTGATACTGGTATAAGGGGGTAAACAGATCAATGTAGTAGAATAGAGTCCAGAATCAACCTGCACTGAAATTTTTAACAAAGGAGCTAGAAGAATGTTTGCTGACATAAGTCATGTTTTCTGAAGGTAAGTCATGCTTTCTAAAGGATGACTTATAAATCCATACCTTTAAATGTGTATACATTTTACTTCCTCAAGGAGGAAAACAGATGGAAAACCTCAGAGGGCAGGGCAGAACTATGGCCATTAACCTTGACAATTAATGATCTATTGAGTACAATTTGTTATAGCTTTAAAAGTGACCCTTATTTTCATCTTTTTTCAAATTCTGTATTGGGGCTGGGCTTGGTGGCCCACACCTGTAATCCCAGAACTTTGGGAGGCTGAGGCAGGTAGATCACCTGAGGTTAGGAGTTTGAGACTAGCCTGGACAACATGGCGAAACTCCATGTCTACTAAAAATACAAAAATTAGCTGGGCGTGGTGGTGTGCACCTGTAATCCCAGCTACTTGGGAGGCTGAGGCAGGAGAATCGCTTCAATCTGGGAGGTGGAGGTTGCAAAGAACTGAGATCGCACTATTGCACTCCAGCCTGGGCAAAAGAGTAAGACTGTGTCTCAAAAAAACTAAATAAATAAAAATAAAAAATTCTATTGGGCTTACCACTCTATGGAAACATTTGGAAGCACTATTCTTTTATAAAATTAGTAGCAGAAATTTACATGCTTGTTCTGAGATTGGCTGAATTTTGTTGGAATGAAGATGGTGTCTACTAAGTTGATGAGAAACATTTATTTGAATCATTCCAGCACACATGGTGTGTTGGCTGTGACAGTGGCTTTCCACCAGCATGTAAAATTTGCAGTTGACTTAATTTGTGGCTGTCAGTACTGCACAATCTTTAGCCTAACACTTACAAAATACAAATAATCCAAACAAATAAAAATGTTCCCGGATATGCCATGTGATTGCTTTTTATCTGTAATTCTTTTAGCCTTGACTCTCTGTACCCAGCACTGATTTCAGAGGCAGAACTTGCCCTCTGCTTTCCCTGTTTGGAGGCTGAATTACTCCTCTAGGAGTGGAAATAAACACCTATGTCAAGGTTCAGTAAGAGCTTTTATAGCCACCTCACTTGAAAGAGGTGATTGAATCCCTTGATTTGGAATGTAATAAAATTTTAGCATGGCCATCAATTCTTTGCGACTGAGAGTTTGAAGTTGAATTTGGAAAAAGTTATTTCGTATGGGAACTTACTATGTCACCCAGCAACCAGTCCTAATGAATTATATATGTTATATACAGAATATGTATGTAATACAGAATATTATGTAATATGTATATATTATATACCTATGTGTATTTTACATAAATATTAGATACTAGTAATATGTAAAATAGGTCCTATTATATATTCCTATCTGTCTCTCCCTATCTGTCATGTCATTAGATAGACCAGGAGAATTATCCTTCCTCTGAGTACCTTGACTGGTGTATGCTGTGAAAAAGCTTTACTCTCACTTACCAATCATTCCCACTAATGGATACTTGAGAAGCACAGATAGCTCTATTTGCAGTCTCAGAAATGGTGCTCCACCTTCTTAACAGCCATAGAGATTGAAATCTTGACTCCCAAACAAGCGTGCGGATGTGGAAACCAAATGATACCCTTTTTCCTTCTCTTCAGCCTTTTTTCCCCAAAGTCCTTGCAGTCTGTTCTGTCTGAGGAGTCTGTAGACAGAGCTCTGGAGTGTATTTTTGGAACAATTGACTGTACCAGATGTTACTAAGATCAATTGGATTAGGGTTCTGTTGAGCAGGTAGCTAGGGAGCAGAGTCATGTTGCGTTCATATATTAGAGGACATAAATATACTTTATCTTTTGCTTTTAAAGGATCTGCTAAAGACTAATGTCATCTAGTTTCCTCATCTTATCTGAGTGCTATCTAGCTAATGGGGGTGCAGAGAAGAGGTTTTTTGTTGTTGTTGTTAGTTTTCTTTTTTCTTCGAGACAGAGTCACTCTGTCGCCCAGGCTGGAGTGCAATGGCATGATCTTGGCTCACTGCAGCCTCCGCCTCCTGGGTTCAGCCTTCCAAGAAGAGTAGCTGGGACTACAGGTGCCTGCCACCATGACCGGCTAATTTTTGTATTTTTAGGGAGACAGGGTTTCACCACGTTGGCCAGGCTGCTTTCGAACTTCTGACCTCAGGTGATGCGCCCGCCTCAGCCTCCCAGAGTGCTGGGATTACAGGCATGAGCCACGGCACCAGGCCAAGAGTTTGATTCAATAGTGTGTGTGTTTCTCTGCCACTGCCTGTTCCATTGCCTGTGCTGCTGTTGATGTCACTGAGGCAGGTTTTTTTGCCTTGTAGAGATGCTGTGAATGCTGTCCTCCCGTGGCGTGTATAGGGGATTTTTTTTTTTTTTTTTTAACATTTGAGGTCTTTTAGTATGCTGGGTATGACCAGATGTCCACTATTAGTTATCATTTGGTTCTTGTTTTTCCTCTTTTTAAGTAAATAAAATAAATGAGCTAACATTGCTTACTGCTAATGCTATATGTTACTATGTAATAATGTTTTCACAGTAATACTAATGCCTACCCAGTCTGTTAATAAATCTTACTAATTGCTTTTATTTCCTGGCTCTTATTTTCCTGAGGCAATCTTTTTACTTTCTTTTCTGTTTGTTTTTTTTTTTTTCCTTTTGCAGTCGGATATTTGGATTTTCATGTGACCCATTGTCTGTAGAAAGAGTCATTCTAGAATTTTTATTTAACCTTTCTCACTACTCTCTTCAGCTCAGTGTTCCACCTGTCTTTGTAATGTTCTGTTCTGTTCTTCAAATAAGTTTGTGTTGTCTGGTTTGGAATTTCTTTTTGAGGCATGATCCTTTGATGCCACCTAGGGGGCACCTGTAAGATCGAGGTTGCCCCGTGCAGCTCTGAAAAGCCAGAGGTATTAGCTGCTTTTCCATCTGGTCTGAATGGTTTGGCTTTCCTTGCATTGCTGTTTTTGCTTTCATTTTCTAGTTCTAAGAACAGAGAATCCTTAACACAAGGTGAAATATTTGAAAATCTTGTGCTTCATTCACCTTTTAAAAATTTCACTTTTGCATAGTGACAATGTAGTAACACTCACACGCTACTTACTATTCACTGCACAGCATTTGGAGGCCTTTAAGCATGTTTGCTTGTTTTCATTTCTCCAAAAATCTGTGAGCTAGGTGTGATGACCACTGCCATCATCATCCCCATTTTTAATAAATGAGGAAACAGAAGCATGGGATGTTGCATAACTTGCCTACTTAGGGCTGGAGGGAGAACCCCTGTTGTCTGACTCCAGAAACTACCTGCTTAGCCGTTTTCGTTTAGCTGGTTGCATCCCCTCTGTTTTCCCTGGTCTCCGGCAGCTTTGGATCTTTGTCTTTCCCTGAGAACCACTTCCCCTTTTATAGGTTCCGTTTAGCATGACGTCTTCTGTGGTGGTGCAGAATTTCAAAGGTTGTTTTTGAGGCTGGGCCGAATAGAACAGTAGGAAGAAGGGAAATTGAGAAGCTGTTTCGAAAGAAATGTTTTCTGTTTTCTATTCTACTAGTTGGAAATAAGTGGGAAGGTTCACTCTAAATATGTTAGGAGACTTTGTAGGGTATCGATAATGGTATGCATGAGCCTACAAATGAAAAATCTATATAACCAACTTTATTTTTTAAAAAATTGAGCCTAGGAATCAGTGCTGTTGTGTAATACATTGTGCAGATCTTGATTGGCATAATTCATTGTACTCAAAGAAAGAGTATTTATCATAAAGGTGTTAATATTTATGAAGATGATAATTTACAATAAAGGTGAATATCTGTAAAAGATTCTGTGCATCTAAGTCTCTACTAAAGTGTTGTTTTGAAAGCTCTAGAAACCAGGATATTGTCTAATAAGGGTCCTAGGTGGAACTGCATTTGTCTGAGCCTAATCTCTGTTTGGATTTTCAAACCACATATTAGGCCCACCTTATGGCCTGCTGAATCTCAGCAAGTCTTTGTCAGCAAACCCATTATGTGGAGTGATTATCTCCATCGATATGCCAGAAAAGTTATTAACTAAAGACGAAATGCTGGCCAACATCAAAATGAGTATGTTTACTTGCATATATGTTTGTGTCTGTGTGTCCACACAGGGATGTATAGACCACTTAAAAAAAAAAAGTACTAATTCTCTTAATAGAAGTATTTTTAATTTTCTCTTTTGATGTGTATGGGTAATAAAGGAAGCACATTGCCCTCCCTAAGCGACTCCAAATTTCATTAGCCAAGAAGCTTTTCTTTAAGTCATCATTTACTAAGTATCTATATGCTACATGCTTTATTAAGTAAGTAGCTCTGTGGCTAAATAGATATCACCACCCAGTTTTTCAGCTGAAGAAATAGAGGCTCAGACAGGGTCAGTGAATTGCCCAGAACAACATAGCTCACCAGAGCAAGAGCTGGTGTGAGCCCAGGTCTGTTGGATGCTGAAGCCCTGGTTGACCTCAGCAAGGCCATCCTGCCCCTTCTTGTCACTCATGTTAGTGAGAAAGTCACCTGTGGTCCTGCTGTTTATCTCTTGATCTTTTAAAATTCTGCTTGTATTCACTTCCCCAGAACTTTCTTGCGTCAGTGTCTTTGCTCACCTTTGGGGTTCTTGACTCTTGTGCCTCCCTGTCTTTTTCAGCTTTGGAGACATGCTGTCCTTCACCCTGACGGCCTTCGTTGAGCTGATGGACCATGGCATAGTGTCCTGGGATACATTTTCGGTGGCATTCATTAAGAAGGTAAGGCGGACTCTGCCTCTTTAGGCTTTCCTTGCTGTCTTCTTTCATAGCTATTTTTCTCTGCTGTGAGGATATTTCATAATTGTCTTTCATTTAGTTCTTTTATATATGAAAATGGGTATGATTTTTTATAATATTATGTATGTGGGTGTCAGGAAACCCAAATTCTATATAAAAATGATTGTAAGAGATTATAAGGGATTGCATGTACACAGCAATAGCTCAGGCCAAATCAGTGTGTCACACTGTTAATAACTGCACAAGTGTCTGTTGAATCCCTGTGTGTGACTCTGTTGGTTTCAAGTCCTAAACAGAGTTCCTACTATTGTCCTTCTTGAGCCTTTTATCCCCAGCCTGCTGTCCAGGGAAAAGGAAAGGGGCAAAGTATACCAATGATCTGCATACCTAGGTTTGAAGCAAGGATGTATGAAAAGGAGGGCTACCTGAATCCATGTGTCTTAAGCAGAATGAGTATGTTTACTTGTAATCATGGTGCAATGAATATCTCAGACATCACCCAGTTCTACCAATTCTTCCTTTTGGAGGAAGCAAATGAAGATGGACCTGGTGCAGGGAGAGGGTGCAGAAGAGCCCCACCATTCCTTGCAATTGAAGTATAGCACATTTGCAACTCTGTTTCCATTCTTCTGACTAAAAATAAACAGTCTTGATCTTGTTACTCTCAAATGTAGATTAAATCATGGACAATTATCATTTATTGATTTATTTTTTCCTTTCTTTGTATTTGCAAAATGGTTTATAAATTCATTGGCATATCTCCTCCCTACTGTTGTATTAGTAATAAAGAGATGTTTGGAATTCATAACTTTATTTCATAAGTATCAGTTACTAGAAAGAGAATTTCAGTGAATCTGTGCAAGCCAGAAAATCAGAGCAAAATCCGGTAAGAGTCACTTGAAGCTTTTAAGCCTTTTATTTTAAACTAATGGTAGACTTAAAGAAAAGTTGCAATAAATTGGACTTTGGGAGGCCAACACAGGTGGATCATTTGAGGTCAGGAGTTCAAGACCAGCCTGGCCAACACGGTGAAACCTCGTTTCTATGAAAACTACAAAAATTAGCCAGGCATGGTGGCACTGTAATCCCAGCTACTTGGGAGGCTGAGGTAGGAGAATCACTTGAGCCTGGGAGGCAGAGGTTGCAGTGAGCCAACATTGTACCACTGCACTCCAGTCTGGGTGACAGAGTGAGACCCTGTCTCAAAAAGAAAAAAAAAAAAATTAGTACAGAATGTTCCTATAAGCCCTTCATCCAGCCTCCCCTAAAGTTAACATTTTGCATAATGACAGTACGGTTGTCAAAATTAATAAATAAGCTGTGTGCAATGCTGGCATTTGATTTCACCTGTTTTTCTATGAATGCCTTTCTCTGGTTAAGGATCTGATCCAAGATCCCACATTGAATTGGGTTGTCATGCCTCTTTAGTTTCCCCGAGTCTGTGACGGTCCCTCAGCTTTTTTGTTTGTCATTTGTGGCTTTGACATTTTTGAAAGGTACCAGTCAGTTATTTTGTAGAAAGTTCCTCAATTTGGGTTTGTCTGATATTTCCCTCATGGTTCAATTAAAGAGGGTTATGCATTTTTGGCAAGAATGCTACAGAAGTTATGGTGCATCCTTCTCAGTGCGTCCTTTCATGGGCACATGATGTCACTGTCCTCTGACTGGTGATGTTACCCTGGATTACATGGTTAGGTGACATCTGTTGGATCTCCCCACTGTAAATGTGCTGCTTTTTTTTTTTGGAAATTAATCATTATCTTAGGGGAGATGCTGCCTTGAATCAAAGGGCATGGGATGGCCCTAATCTGTTGAATGAGGGGGGTAGGATCAGAGGGCCCACAGATGTCATGCCTACACTATGTTTTATGTTCATTTAAGACCAGAGCTGATGGAAACCCAGGGCCTTGTTGACACATCTCGAAATCAACTCTCTTTCGTTATGTAAATCCATAAAGCCAAAGGGGATGAGCAAAAGGAACCCTGTAGAAAATGCACAGAAAAGGAAGAGGCCCCTTTTTGCCTGTATTTGTCAGTGGTATGAATTGCTATAAAGGAAAGGAACTGTTAGAATTGCCATTAAGAGTAATGCAAAAGCCGCAATTACCTTTGCACTAACCTAATAGCTAAAGAAGCCAAAAAAATCCCGATGTGTTATGAAGTACCTTCCTGCCACCTCTGGTGGTGGCAGGGAACGTAAGCATTAGATTATGAGAGGAGAAAATAAATTGCACTATTTTGCCTCTCTAAGATCAGTTCTAGAGAAGCAGTTCCAAATCTGAAGATGTGGAAGTATCATTGATTTTTTAATAATTAACAAACATTTTAACATTTTGAATTTACAGCAGGCTTTCTTTTCTACCTCCAGAGTGCCTGGCTTGTCTGTTATGAGAGCCTCTTTTGCTATAGAATGTAACAACAATGTTGTACTGAATGTGAATTCCTTGAAATTATGTTGTGCTTTCACCAACATTAGCTCTTTTGATTCCACACAGCAATCCTTTCCAGAACAGAACAGATAGTCTTGTTATTTCTGGTTAGGAGGCAGGGATGCAGTGGCTTGCCGAGGTTGAATGAGGTCACATAGTGAGTGGGCGTCCTTGGTCACATGGTCAGAGCGCTTCTCCTCATCATCATGCACCTGTGCTTTCCAAGTGGTAGAAGGCATAGTTCCCGGAGCCTCGCTTAACCAGCCTGTCTCTTACATATTCCTCCATGACCTTACTGCTAGAGTTAAGTGATTTCTTCTGCTGTCTATTCCCCTGGGATCTCCTGAATGCCCCTGTTCCAGCACTTGTCACATTTCGGTGCATTTTTTGTTCGTTTGACAGTCTTTCCCAATAGAGTATTACCTCGGGAAGGCAGAAACACGGCTTTCTTCATGACTTTATCCTCGGGGCCTGGCACAGAGTAAGGTCTTAATACATTTCTGTGAAATGAATGAATAAAATTTGCTTGGAAGCATTAAAAATACCCACAGAATTTGAAGAAGAGAAGGGAAAACAGTGGTACCATATTTAAATATATTTTAAGTAAAATTTCGGTTATGAGTGGAAAGGAATTAGAAAACTGTGTTTCTTGTGAGCAGTGGCCAGAGAGAATGACAGTCATTTAGTTTTCTCACAACTTAAGAAAATATTTTTCATTCATTGAAATTAATTCAAAAATCATATTAAATGTAAGAAAGTAAAGACTGACAGTCTCGGTGGTTTCAATAAAAAAGTAAGTATTTTTAAAAAGCAACACATTTAATCTATTTCGTGTCCTCATTCCCAGTCATATTTTCTTTGCATTGCTACTTAGAGATGTGTTACATGAATCTGAAAAATAGTCATCAAAAAATTACTTACTTTTCTGTAAGGTTAACTTTTTTATTCATTAGCTGGACCAAATTCAGCACTTTGACAACCCACGAATTGTATGTAGGCAACTGTCTTTTAAATGGAGCTTTATCTCAACAAAAATCGACTAGGAAATGGGCTGACAAAAGATGCCTATCTCTGTGGTCTAGAGTTGGCTTCCTATTAATGCCAAATTCATACCACTTTGGAGAAATATTTTTTTTCCCTGCCAGCTTCTGTCTCCTTCTCTATTACTTTATCTGTTTTGTTATATGTGAATCTAGATTCTGGTTTACAAATTTTGGCTGCAATAAATAGCATCATTTCATAAACAACTCTGAAACTTGGAATTCCTTGATACCAATAATGTTGTTGCTTTTTAAAGACTCGGCTACTTAGGGACAAAGTAAGAAAACACGGAGTAGAAAGAAAAGAAAAAAAAACTTTATATGTTATGAGTTGGTTTTTCCCTAGCCAATTATAATATCAGTGCCTTCTTTTGGAAGGAAGGTTTCACATAAATGCTCCAGAAAACCTTAGGTGTGCAGGAGAACCTGGCTCACCCCACAAATGTTTTCAGCACCTGGACAAACATCCCACCATATTGGTTTAAAGACCTGGTAATTTTTGCCTCTTAAAAATTTGAGAGATTTACAGGCCTCTACTTAGATAATTTTAAATACAGGAGTGGAGCTTCATGTTCCCCATGGTTGTTTTTTTTTGTTTTGCTTTTGAGACAGAGTCTCACTCTGTCACCCAGGCTGGAGTGCAGTGACGCGATCTCGGCTCACTGCAACCTCTACCTCCTGGGTTCACGCCATTCTCCTGCCTCAGCCTCCCGAGTAGCTGGGACTACAGGCGCCCGCCACCACGCTTGGCTATTTTTTTGTATTTTTAGTAGAAACGGGGTTTCACCATGTTAGCCAGGATGGTCTCGATCCTCTGACCTCGTGATCTACCCGCCTCAGCCTCCCAAAGTGCTGGGATTACAGGCGTGAGCCACTGTGTCAGCCTTCTATGGTTCTTTTAGTTTTTGATAACAGGAGAATTTTAAGATCTCATTCTAAGTGATTCTAAGAAGTATTTATTGGATTGTTGATTCATGCACTGTAATACCCCTTAGCTTCTTAAAAGTTACATAAATATTTCTCTTTTATTTAGCTAAGGTTTGAATGAGCAGTACAAGGAGCTAGTGTATATAAAATTACTGCTGGCTCCTCTTACTTACTACTTCCTTATGATACGGGCCTACTTTTGAGAAGCTGGACTGTGGCTGGCTTGGGTTGGCTCACTTGTGTCACCCAGAAGTGCAGTGATGGAGTTGGGATAAATTGAAAGGCAGAGGGAATCATTATTACTCTTCTGTGGGATAAAGGAAATGAAAATTTAAATAGACATGAATAACCTCTAGCTATACGAAGATCTGTAGTTTTCAAACTGGACATACAGACATTTGTCCATTAACTGATTTATACATTCAGTTATAAGGAGTTGGTCTCAAGTTCCCTGGAGGACGATAGTTATTACTTTCACTTGGATCAGCTCTGATGCCTTGGTTATTAATACTCATTCAGTTAAAATATTAGGTCATTTGAATACCTAGCTAAAACCAGTGACAAATAAGACAAAAGAAAGAAGTTAAGTTTCAGAAAACTATTAGCATGTACTTCAGACTTGTACATAGGACTCTAATGCATTGAGTGCTCCAGGTGTGTTACACAAAATGCTCATTACGTAACATGCTTTAGGATTGCTGAAATGGTTAGGTTCTTTATGTCAAGGAAGAAATGAATTACTAGAAAAATGAATTTTAAAGAATACTTTCATGAAAGTAAGGGATTCATTTCTTAGGAGAAAAATATGTAGAAATAACTAATGGAAATGGAATAAGTATGTGGGATATAAATATGCCTAAATTAAAGCAAAGACAGCAGATTATTTTTGCCACCATTGAGCAAGCCCACTGGGAGCAAGGAAGAGTTAATGATTCGTAGAGAACTTTAAAACCCATTATGAGAAGGTGTACTTCCTATCAGAAAACACTTGAGAGTAGGCTGGGTGCCATGGCTCACACCTGTAATCCCAGCACTTTGGGAGGCCGAGGCAGGTGGATCACTTGAGGTCAGGAGTTCGAGATCAGCCTGGCCAGTCTGGTGAAACGCCGTCTCTACTAAAAATACAAAAATTAACTTGGTGTGGTGGTGCACACCTGTAATCCCAGCTACTCAAGAGGCTGAGGTGGGAGAATTGCTTGAACTGGAGAGGTGGAGGTTGCAGTGAACTGAGATCACACCACTGCACTCCAGCCTAGGCAACAGAGCAAGATTCTATCTCAAAAAAAAAAAAAAATGAGTAAATAAATAAAAAGAAGAAAACACGGAGAGTTCTGATTGAATATTTCAAGAAAGGAAATACTGTAAAAAGGATATTTATGGAAGTAGGGGAATAATTCAGGGGGTAAATTTCCATTTGATGGAAAACTTGAACATAAAAGAACATGCAGAAGACTGTGTTTTAGTAACCCAGCAATGAGTTAGACCACTGGGCCAGTGTTATGTATATACTATGTATCAAAACGGAGACATGTCAGATGTATCCCAGAGATGTAAAATAGGGAGCTGGAAATATGAATCACTAATGATTATGGATTCTTAGAAAAGAGTGATAATTGGGAAGAGAGGAGTACGAAGACAATGAGGTTGATATTCCCTCCATTTAATTTTTTGCTTTTTTGAAATATCCAAATGGTGGCATCCTTTTGGATGCCAAGAATAGGCCCTCAGTGTACTTCATGATAAATGCCTTTTTATCTGTCCATAGAAGACTGTAAGGTCCTTGAAATTTGTTTGTTCTTTTCATCTTTGTATTTCCAGCTCTGTGGGACAGGGCAAGCCTATTGTATAGCACACAAGCAATGCATGTTACTGAAATGGATCAATTATTGATGAGTAAATATTGGCTGAATGAAAAGAGTGCATGAAGATGGAGGTGGAGGGTGCTTGACAATATCAGCAACAGCTTCTCAGGCAGAAGCCTCCATGCAGCCTTAAGGCACATCCAAATTTAATAAATAGAGACAAGCAGGGGAGCCGGGAATGAGGAGAAAATTAGTTGCAAGAAAATCTGAAGTATTGTCAATGAATTTCTTTATGAGTTCTTCAGTTTCCTAATACCAGTGCCAAGAATTATGCCGAGAGCATGAAAAATGGTTTGGTGGGGTAAGGGAGGAGTCAGAGAATTTATTCTCTGTTTAGAAGATGTCTAAATTAAGCATTAAACCCTAAACACAGTGTAATAGTAATTGGATTTTTGTCAGAGAAAGATGGCCCTAGGGAAAGAAGGGTGGCCTTAGTATGATAGATTTGGTGGATTGGAGCAGACTGTGAGGAGTAAGTCAAGGGCTTGCCAAGGATAGTAAACATGTTGGAGAAGTTTATTAGCCATGAAAAGAGCTGAAGCAGTCTTTTGAGAACCTTAAAATTTCCATACTCTTCCTGAAGTTTGTATTTTAAAATAATAGCTTTTCAGAATGTAAAATCATAATGTCACCGCACTTCTTCACATTATTCATTTTCCACCTCTGAGATCCAGATGTAGCTGGGGTAGGCAGAGTGTTGCGATCTGCGTATCCCACCCCTCCTTTCACCTGGACATCAGCGGACTAGGGACAATTCCGATGGTACCTGGGAATTGCCATGGTGCACTGTGCATTTATCATGTGCAAGGATGGAGAGGAGATGAGGCGAGTGGTCTCTGGGGCAGCAGAAAGGGAGAAATTAGTGTTGACGGGGAAACAGCAAGTGTTTACTTCTTGTGGAACCAAGTTATTTAGCTTTTAAGAAAGCAGTCATTATACTGATATAATAATGGCTTTTTATTGTGAGTTGTCAACAGACAGTAATAACTTTTAATGAGGCCTCTAAAATAAGACCTTTATGGTACCCATGTGTTTGGATTACTGTGATCCATTATTCTAACCTCTGTTTTTTATTTTCCTCTTACAATGTGATTTATTATGTTTGGGGATTTAGTGATTAATTCCTTAGAGAATCTAATTTGGAGCTTAAACTAGTATTTTAACTTTTAGTACTGCTCATTTAAATGATTTCCTGTTTGCTAAATTTAGGAGAGATGAAAAGAACTTATTTTAACCATCAGAAATTGGAAGAAAGAGGTAACGAGTTTTTCATTTAAGAGAGTGGCCAGTGACTGAGAAGTTGCCAGTTGAATTGTGTTGACAAGTGAGATTTGTGCGAGTCGCCTAAGAATGCAACAAGAACATAATAAGCATATAAAAGCCATGGATTGTGTGGATGAGGGAGGAGCCTGGGAATGCAAGAGGAATGGCAATTATCATATGTTGAAATTACCGTCCCAGAGAAACACAGGCATCCTTACAATATATGTGTTGAAATTGTCTGCCCCCAAAAGATGAAACTCAGGAGAATAGTCCTGGGAAATACAGAAAGAATAATCTTTGGAAGTATGTCTTTTTGAAAAAATTTGCTTATCAGTGAATTATAGAGATGTGATAAATCATGCTTTGTGATGATATCATGAATCATCCCTGGATTGATGGTTTTCTTGCTATTTGCTGTAATTCCAGGTCATCCTCAGTGCCTGGTGTTTCTTAAATGAGTTCCCGATTTGCTTCATTTGTTCCCTTCTCCACGTCTCTGCTCTACTTACCACGAGCAGTCAATTGTGTCCCACTTGGATTTTCAGATAGCAAGTTTTGTGAACAAGTCAGCCATAGACATCTCGATCCTGCAGCGGTCCTTGGCCATTTTGGAGTCGATGGTGCTCAATAGCCATGACCTCTACCAGAAAGTGGCACAGGAGATCACCATCGGCCAGCTCATTCCACACCTGCAAGGGTAAGCAAGCTGAGATGCTCTGGGGAGGAGAAATGCTTCAGGAAGATGGCCACGGTGATGCACTGGGAAACATTTTGTGTTTTTATCGTTTGGTTAAATGTATAGAAAAAAATCTCAATTTGGCATATAACCAAACCATGTGTCACACTGGAATGGCATGGTTACTTTCCCTTGGCCCCTGTCCCTCACTGAACTCCAGACTGGTTCTTGGCGCTGCCTGTCCCCACACCTGGCCCTTGGTAAGCTCTCAATTTTAATGCATATTGGTAGATATTGGCAGAGTTTTACTTTTAAGAAGGTAAAACAGGATGATTTGTTCTCTTAAGTTCTCTTTCCTAAACCATCTAAGTTAATGTTTTCTGTGATATAATGAGTATTTTCATAGTTAATTAGAAATGTAATGTTATGCCTTTTTGCTAGGAATTTTTAAAGGCAGGCTTCTTTCTTAGTTATGCTCAAGGTGATTCTAGTGAGTTGCTTCTTTTGTATTTTATAAAATAAAGGTTTTTTTTTTTTTTTTTCTAGTGGCTTGAGCTATAAAATGGAAGTAAGATAGCTGCCTCTGCAGCCTGCAGTCTTTGAGGCATTTTTCCCCTTCTTTCCTCCCTTAGGTAACTAGGAAGGTTGTCTCTGATGATACCAATCTGAGGAGGACTCTATTGTACAGTGCTACTTTAGAAATTAAAGTATTTTGGGTTGAAGTGATAATAAACATTGTGAGCTCGCTCACACAGGAAAGGAGGTTATTGGAACAATACTGGGGTACCTTGTAGAATCCAGAAATGACATAAGTAGCTAAGCCTTGAGGAGGAGAGAAACCATAGCTTCCCTGGAGTCCTCAGCAGATGGCCTTTTCTCTAGAATTGTGATTGGCACTACAATGACCCAACTCCCACTAACTCTTGTCCCTGGTCCAGTAGGTCGCAGTTCTCAAGAGGAAACCCGATTGGCCCATTTGGGTTGGTGGTGCAGGGTGGGAATGGTTCTCTGAAATGTTAACTGTTGTGTTTATAATATAAACTACCAAAGTAGATTATATTAGATATTTTTTTTCATTTGGAGGTGGGAAGATGATCAGCATTTAAAATTTAAGTCACAGAAGCTGAGGATTGTGGTGGCCTCAGTGATTGTGACCTCAGAATCATAATTCTTCAAAATGATGAGAATGTAGGTAGCTTCTCTAGAAATAAGACCAGTTTCACATTTCCTTTGAGTGTGAACTGCATTAATTTATATACTGTGTCTTTTCTGGGAATCTCAAAGGCACACATCTTCATCCCAAAGCACATTACCAAAGTGAAGAGTTTATTATTCTCCAAGTACTGTGCTAAGGATTTTATATGCATAATCTCATTTTATCTTCACAGCAATCCCATGAAGTAAGTGTGTCTAACCCCACGTTGTAGATGAGGTAACTGTGCCTTGGGGGATACCCATGAACTTGTCCAAGGTCTCAGCCAGCCTGTGATGAACTGGGCTTTGCACCCTATCCTGGCCTGGTTCTAAGCTCCACTTCTGTCTCGCTGGCCTGATAAGTTATTCCTAAATGTAGCTCATAAGTCACTCTTTGTTTATGCCTTGAGTCCTCCTTATTTACTGTTTACCACATGCCTTACATTAGAGCTTTGTTTCATTTATTATTTCTGGTTGCTTTCCAGTGAAAATGAGATTTATAAACAAACACCCGTTCTTTTTGTTATTTAAATGTTTATATTTGGAAATAGAATTTTAGAATATGTAATAGAGCCACCCAATTAGCCCAAGAATGTAGAGACATCTGAAACTACTCCCTGATATATTTCTTGTATCAGACAGAAAATTACACATATGTACACACACATATACATACATACATACATACATACATACATACAAACAACTATTACTAGTAGTACATCAATTACAACATCCCCTAGGTTTATGCTTTCAATCTGAATAAGAGAGAAGGCTGCCTGTATTTCTGGGCATTCTGCACTGACCAGTGTACTGTGAGCTGGTAATACTAGTTGTTTACCGCCTTGTGATGTTTGAAATGCATTCTCAGTGCTAAATGCATTTGCTAGGCCCTACCTTTGTCTCTCACTTGTTTTTGGGAGAGGAGGCTGATTTTGAGGCTTTTCAGGGTTTGACCCAGGGCTAGTCTCTTCTAACTTTGTGTTCTGATTTTCTGAATTGTTCTGTATCTTTACAGGTCAGATCAAGAAATCCAAACCTATACTATTGCAGTGATTAATGCACTTTTCCTGAAGGCTCCTGATGACAGGAGGCAGGTAAGTTGCATTTGTTTAGTCTAACGGCTATGTCAGGGCTAGGAACTTTGTGTGCGGAGAACGCCCTCTCCTTCCATCTGGGGACTCGTTGGGCCACTCTGCTGTCCTGGCCGCATATGGACTCTCCACAGCAGCTATGTTCTGCTGCACAGCTGGCCCGCTGGGGTCCTTCCCAAATCCAGGGGCAAGTGGGTAGAGACGGTAAACCCTTGACTGATGAGGGATGCTAGGAGTGTTCCAGCAATAGAGCCTTTTCATGAAATAGAATGCAACCTGGAAGACCAGATGTACAAAGGTGAAAACGTTGCTGCTGGGTGGAAGCGGAGTTAGGAGTCCCCGCGACCTTCTGTCGTTTCATGGGATGCTCACTAGGGTGAGGGAAGTGCAGTCCTCGTTTTCTGGATCAGGAAAGGGAGACCCTGAGAGGCGCCACGTTTTTCCCAGGGAGGGAGGCGATGGAAGGTGAGAGGACAGGAGGGATAATATGCAGATGGCTGCTCCTGGTGGAGATAACTGCATTCACATGTCAGAGGGGCTCCTTGCTTGGTGAGATTACTTATTTCTGTGTGTGGATGTGGCAGGGAAAATGGAGCCATCTCTTTCCTCTGTATAAAAAAAAAACCAGGTGCAGTGGCTCACACCTGTAGTCCCGGCCCTTTGGAAAGCCAAGGTAGGCAGATATTTGAGGTCAGGAAGCTGAGACTAGCTTTGTCAATATGGTAAAACCCCATCTCTACTAAATATACAAAAGTTAGCCGGCCTGTTTTACAGCCATGATAGTACACACTGGTAATCCCAGCTACTCGGTAGGCTGAGGCAGGAGAATCACTTGAACCCGGGAGGCAGAGGTTGCAGTGAGCTGACATCACACTACTGCACTCCAGCTTGGGCGACAGAGCGAGACTATCTTTTTTAAAAAAAAAAAGAGGAAGGAACCCCTTAATGTACATAGATGGAACCTCTCCTTTGATGGTGTCCTTTGTCTGTAGATCCTTTATTTCTTCACGAAGGAAAGGAGCATTACAGAGGGGACGTGAAAAAGTGGAATTTTGCCTTGTCTTAGAATGTAGCTCACACCTCAAAATCCATTCATGTTTTTTCAATCAATGTGTCCTGTAATATGTTACCCTGGTCACAGTTTCCTTCCTTAAAAAAAATAGGTGGAAATATGAGCTCTTTTCACCCACTTAGAAACTATGCTGAGGGTCTTGATGGCAGTTGCCAGTGAGTTCATTTAGAAGAAATTAGAAAGCAAACCTGCTACTGAATGCCATGACAAGAATTTTTGGATTTTATTTTACTTTTTCATTGCCAAGGATTTTTAACCTCAGTGACTAAACATGACGGCTTCTGGTTTGTTTTCCATTTAGAATTTCTTACTCATTCCCGGGGGGCTGTGTCTGCACAAGGAGTGGTGTCGATTAATAGTTTCCCGGACGTTTGATTTGGTGTTCGCTGGAACTAGGTGGAGGGGCCTGCCCTCCACAAGCCTGTGGTGGGGGCGCTCTTACCCTGGCTGGATTTTTAGGAGGGGCTTTGCAGATCTGAGGTGAAGTCATGGATAGGGCTGCCTCTGTGATATTTTAGTCTAAATACTGAACTCATAACTCCCAAGCAGCCCGGAAGTTGTCTGGAAGCTCTCACTGTGTATATCCACAAACTTGACGTGGGCATTGGAGGAACTGGGTCCTTCTGCTGGCCAGACCAGGGACTTCTGGCCCAGCCACATGGTAGCTGAGTGTAGCGTGTGGGGTCAGGAAGGCTGCATTCTGATCTCAACTCTTGGAAGTTTCCTTTCCTTTCTCCATCTGTGAAAGAAGAAGATGGATTAGAGGAGATGAAAGTTCATGCCCACTCAAAAGGCCGCTTCACTTGGATCTCTGAATCTAGACATGAATAAAATGCATACGGCATCTTATTTTATACCAAGCACTACTGTTCACTTGTTAAATTGGACTCTCATGACCATGGACAAATAGGGAATTTCAGGACATTGCTGATAATGGTAATATAATGGAATGTCGACATAAGATTAGGTTTGGATTTTGTGAACCAAGTCTTTCTTTGAAAACTATGCAACATAAGACTGACAGGAAACAGTTTAGCTATATATTATTCTAATAAACTACCGCAAAGAGTAATAAACCACCTCAAAGTGTAGTCTAATAACCTTAAACCATTTAAGAAAAGATTCTAACTAAGAACTACTGTATATAATTCAGCAGAAATTTATGAAGTATTATATGACTCAATCAAGCTCTAAAAATAGCTACAACGTATTTAATTGACTTGCCCATGGAAAGGTGATGTGGACTTCATAGACTATAAACTCTTGAAATTAAGAGTGTTATTAATCAAAGTAAAGGGAGTATCATGATTTTTAAATTAAAAAAAAAATCAGTAAGTAGCGAGATAGCTCTAAAAAGGGATTTCAGGTTCATAATGAAGAAAAATTTGTTGGATATTATTTTCTGAAGGTCAGTAGAGGCCTGTGAAGCAGAAGACTGAGCTAACTGGTAATATCACGTAGGTTGCTGTGGATTTATATTAACAGCTGAGCGTGTACACCTTAGTCTGGGCTCTATGTTCTAAGTTTCAGCTGGTCTGAATTTGACGTTGGCATTGCTGGCATATGTTCTGAAAAATTAAAAGTTCTGAATTTTTGGCAAATAGAAAAATTGACCAAAGTCAGCCATCAATGATAATATTATTGAGAGTCTGGCATGTGCCAGGCAGTGCTCAGTATTTTATATTACATTATTTCATTTTATTCTCATATTCAGAGAAAGCCACATTATTTCTGTTTTATAAGTAAGGAAATTGAGACTCAAAGGGAGTAAAGAACTTGACCAGGTTACTGAGCGGGTAAGAATCAGAGTTTGAGTCCCAACCTTATCCCTGCTTTTACCTGCAAAGCATCCCATCCAACACCTGTCAAAGAGATGTCACTCACAGAATTCCCCTGTGTTTGCCAAGTAAACAGCTCCCCGAAGCCTGGATAACACCAAGCCCATTTTCTCACTCCAATTAGATAGAAATGTAATCTAAACATGTATTTACTGGATTTGCAGGAGCACTATTTTTTGTTTTTGTTGGTTTTGTTGGTTTTGTTTTGTTTTACCTGTTTAAAGCCTTAGAACCATTGCTTTTTTTGGGGTGCCTGATTCTACCTCACTCAAATACTTTTTTAAAATTTCATCTTCTTTTTTTGACTTGGGCCAGACACATTCATAGGACTCCATTATCTGGCTTTTCTTGGAATTTGGAATGCTTTTAAACACTTATACCCTATTTCTGCTGTTACTGAAAAAAATGCCCCCATGGTCAGAAGGACCTGTGCTATTTTTTCCTTTGCATCCGTGAAGTAGGCCTTACTGAGAGACGCCTGTGCTGGGACCTAGGGCAAAGCTTCTTCCTCTGGAGAAGGGTTCCAGAGGGTCTAGGGTTCCCCCAGGGGTGGAGGCCTTCCTTTCCCATGCCTCCGGGATGTAGGAGATTCTCTGTTTCCTGGCACAAATGGAGGGAAGGGCTGTGCTAGTTTTGTCGGGGAGGGGGTTGCTGTTAGGTGGCCAAATGCATCCTTTTGTTTACAACTTGCACCATTATTCAGTTCACTATTTCAATGGCAAATACGTTGCTGAGATCCCTTCCAAATTTCTCTACAAATATTTATATACTTTGGATAAGCACTATTTAAAAAACTTGTTAGTTAAAAGATTTGGTAGAAAAATCAGAAAATACTAACTCAAAAGGAAGAAGTTTGAAAGATTCCTGTAATTATATTCCCAGAGGCAAAACCACTGCAATTATTTACAACTCTTGTGACTTTCATGGTGTTACTTCCCTGTTTGTTCTGTGCAAAAATTCTCCTAATACATCATTTTTTTTCCCACCAAATGTGAGCATACTACATGCAGTGTAGTTTTTCTAAACTGCCTTTGAAACTAAACAATATTTTGTGGACATCTTTCCATGTCAGTATACCTGGATTCATATTTGTATCTATCTATATACTTTTACATAATTTTAATGCTATAAAATATTCCCCATGGATTCTCACATTTACTCCAACAATTCCTTACTATTAGACTAAGAAATGGAGGTATGAATATTTCTATTTTCTCTTTGACCAAGCTGCTGTTCCTTAGGAGGATAGTGTAAAATATTTATTTGTTATTTTATCAAGCATTTATTGTCTTCTAGGTGTTAGACATTGTTCTTTGGGCTTGGAATACAAAAAAGAAAAAGTTTCTGCTCATGAGGGACCCACAGCTTATGTAGACAATAAACATTGTAAACAGATAATTACAATGATTTCTTTAGTAGAAATTGGACATGCATTGTCCCTTCTAACTTTAAATTTTATAAACTGATAGGCAAACATAGGAACAGAAATTTTTGTTTCTGTTTTTATTTATGAGCAATAATTTCATGTTTTAAAGGAAAGAAATTAAAACAGCTATAGGATCCTTTGAGGTTTTTACTTGACATCTGGCCTAGAAGAAACAAAAAAACCACCACCAGTGGGCCTTTCTATGAAGACTGGGAAGAAAGCACTGCTTTCTATGCCTAGTGGAAGGGAAGGTTCCTTCTGGGTTACCATTTGACTTGTTTCTCAATGCGTCATTGCTCCTGCTTTCTTGTTTTCAAGAGCGTGGAAGAAGACCTAGTATTGGATTTTGACTTGAGGGCCATCTAGCTTTTTTGTCACCTTACAGTATTTAAGCACTTTTCAATGCAGTGGGTCAGCAGGGGCATTCAAATAAAGTGGTCAACCTCTAACAGAGTCCTCTGAATTTCCATCCCTTCTTCTCTCCTGCTTGCTTTCCTTTCTGTGGTGGCGATGACGCCGTTAGGTTGATGTAGAGAGCAATGTTGACATCCTTGATTGTCCTCTGACTGTAAGTCACCCACGTTCCCTTTGTCAGCGTAAAGTGGGCCCTGCTCTCCCATGCTGCTCCTGTTTACCCCTGCTTGTATGCCCCCCTCAGAAATCTCCCCCACCCCCATGTTCTTGGTTCTCTTTGCTTTCTGCAAATTTGTTTTCACCTTGGTAGAAATCATGGTTCTGTTTTTAAACCATAGCTTAGTTTCTTCTCTACTCAGTAAGAGTAGCAACACCAAAAACACCCCCTACCACAAAACAACAATCAAGTGTCTTCCTGAATATGAGCAGTATTTTTACTTTAAAATGTGTGCTCCAAGACTGTGCTTAATGTTATTTTCCCTTAGTCTTTACTTGTCAATATTTATAAAAGGAGTCTGTGCATCATTCCCTTTAATAAAATCACCCTTGAATCCTCCATGCCACTCAGGAGATGCTAAGGCATGAAACACAACCTGTAGAAATCAGGCCTTGCAGAGCTCAGTGAGTGTAGACTCTAGAGCTTTGCATCACCCAGATATTTGCCCTTCACTTAAACTCCACTCAGATCACTTATGTAGCCTGGTATATGTATTACTCACTCTTGGGTTTTGCACAGATTAAGATGAAATGACTTTTAGAAGAGACTGGAATCTCCTTGCTACAGGCATGTGTTGCCTAATGAAAGCTTTCTGCACATACGTAGTCTAATAAAAGATGATGAGGCTTTCTAATAGAGAACGATTGCTATGTTTGGAGTGCCTGATTTTTATTTAGCACCCACCTTTTTCTGGAAGGAAGAAGTTCCTAAAGAAAAGAATTTTGCAGGTGCCAGATACATTTCCTTTGCTTTTGGACATGGCTTTTACATTCTAAATAGAACAGTCAAAAAAATAATTTGAATACTGCTGCCTGTTTGAGTTCATTATTTCATACGAAATACTGCTGATATACAGTTACGAAGCACACCCCAGGATAAAGTCATTTTTGGCCATGTCGAAATGTAGCTTTCTAACCTAAGCCTTTGTGTGGGCGTGTTTTTCTTTCACAGGAGATGGCGAATATTTTGGCTCAGAAGCAATTGCGTTCCATCATTTTAACAGTGAGTACCTATGTGCTGTGACCTCTTTGTGGGGGAGGAGTGGCCTGGTGCATGTATTAATCTCTTCTTTTGGCTTCAATCTGTGGTTTGTTCTGTGACTTGCTTCTGTGGTGAAGCAGTAGGAACTCTAAAGAAGGAAAAAGTGAGCTTTTGGAGTTGGAATAAATAAAGTCTTTCCCACAGGAATTGCCTCATTGGATCGGAGGGAGGGGTTTCTGGAACTGCCCTGGAGAGAGAGGAAGGGGGAAGGCATTCTGGCAGGAGGGATTGGATAGCTCTCTCAGTGGGGCAGGTTAGGGAAATCAGGCTTAAAAGATTCACCCTGATGAGGTTTTGCTCTTTTAATGAGAAAGCTAGCTGTAAACATATCAGGTACCAAGAGAAGTCCTGAGATGTTGAACATCAGTTTTGGGGCCCCCTGGCAAGAGAGAGGAAGGAAAGATGAAGATGGGAGCCACTCATTCGCTGCAATGCAAAATGACCTTAAACATTGGTGGGAAAAAAAGCCCTAAGGTGTCACCTTGTAAATGTTTAGAAATAAACCAAGTAGCACGATTTCCTGAGGTCTTACCCGCTATTTGACTTACCAGCTACTTGAAAGAAGCAGGTTGATTGATTGCCCTGCTTACAAAAAAGAAAAAAAAAAAAAAAAAAGGAAAAGAAAAGAAAGAAAAAGAAGAATTTCTTTTTGTGTGATTCCAAAGAGCAGTTCAGCAAGCTTACAGTTAAAAACACTTGGTTCTCAAATGCAGGTTTTAGCAGTATTCGGGTATGGTGAGGCCAACAGATCAGGAGGTGGCTGGCATTGAAAAGAAAAGTTTGTTAATTATAGTTCCCCGAAGGAGGGGGCATGCCGTGCCACTGGGGGATTGTGGGGGCAGGGGAAGCTTCTGAGTCGGGAGGCAGGGAAAGCCCAAGGAGATCTGGGTAAGAGCCCTTACTGTGGTTTTTGAGGGAAGGGACAAGTGAGGCCAGGTAAGCTGGCTGAGAAGGTTTGGGATTGGCTAGTTTGAATAATTTCAGTGGGCTGTGGAGTTTATGGGCTGTCTCTGGTTGTCTGGTACCTGGCCCTGGGTGGTTAGGGCAGGGGAATAGTGGTCCTAAGAGTAGGAGCCAGAGCTTGTAGAGGAGTAGGGTGTGGTTGCCAAGGCTCTGGACTGGTTCATTTGCATATGAAAGGAGTCATTTATTAGCTCTAGGAATGGGCTAGATCTGGGAGGGGCAGTCTCTCCAGGGTCAGCAAGGTCCCAGATGTCAAAACACCAAAAACAAGTGGCTTATACACGCACACACACACTATCCCCCCTCCCTCCCCGACCAATGCAAGTAAGCCATCAAAAATTAATGTTGAAAATAAATGTTCTAGATCCCAAAGCCAGTGGTAATGACTGCAATTTGTGACCAAGTTAGTTTGATTTTAAACTTCCTGGCTGTCAAGGATGACACGAAACATATGAGTGTAATTTTCATTGTTTGATAAAAAGAGGTCCCCCAGTTCTTCGGGAAAGATAAAACTTTTCCCTCTGGAACTGAAATCTGAAATGAACCTTGGGAGAGCATCTGAATACATCTAGGTCCAATTGTAGTTTTGGAAGTGCACAAGTATTCATAATTGCTGTCCTTTATATTGGCTCTCAATAAATGTAGAAGCTACAGCATCAATGTGTAGCTCAGTGTCTTCATATTACCTTGATGTGGCACTCAGGGTTAGAATGCCCTGAGAAATGAGTGGTATTAATGACTGTGGCCACCCTGTCTCAAAAATCAACATCTCTTCTTTTATGAGATGTTGATGGCTGAAGTTCGAGGTTGGTACTCTCCTGTAAGAACTTGGAGGCAGTACTTTGGAGTTGCTAAGAAAAGAGATACCCACACACTTTGGATACTAAGTGTGTGCTATGAGTTAACATGCTATTCTGAAGATTGGAGGATAAGGGGTTTGATTTGCTCCTAACCATCCTGTTGTCTAGCTTCCCTGCTTCCCATAATTTTGGTTCGGTGACTTGGTATTCTCTGATTTCTCCCTGTCCTCTTTCTTCTATTCCTCAATCTTCTCTCACCCCCCCTTCTTTAATTGGCTATTTCAGCATGGCACTAACAGCTAGGGTGTGGATTGCAGGTGGATGCCAGGTTGAGAGGCACCCAGGCAGCACTCTAAGGACCTAGACTTCCTCTAGTCCTGGAGGAAGATCATTTTTCTCTACAATGGGGAACTTTGTCATTTACTGAATAGCCACTTAGAAGTTGGTTTGCAGCAGTCTACCCAGGAGCAAGTACAGATTGCCAAGAGAATTGGTCTTCCAGATAGCAAGGCATGACTGGGGCTAACATTTGAAATAACTGATGTGATGGATTGTTTCACCACATTGATCCGTTGTTTGGCATTTTTAATGTACGGCCAGAATCTGTGTTGAAAAGGCTATGTGTTAGTCCCAAATGCTGAATGTTCAGTTGATGGCAGCTGTCCCATTTCTGGGTGGGGGTGAGGGGATTGGGGGTGGACCTATCCAGTCGTCCTGTCCTGCCACTCGTTCTTTGTTCTGTTTTCAGTTCTGTTTCTATGGGGAAGAGTCATTTTATCTTTCATTTAATTGTTAACAGTGAGTAAAGTAATTCACGAGCTTTTGCTGTCTGCTTTTGATGGTAGACATCCTTATGTAGCTCCCACAGTGGATTAAGACTTGATGGGTATTTTGCTTTTGTGTGTTCCTTGTGAAACTTTTCCCTGTTTTGAAGTGGGCTTACCTGTCAGACAGTCCTAGGGTAAGATAATGGCAAGATTGCTTCCTATGGGTATGCACCATGGGTTTTTCTGCTGTATGTGACAGATGCTTCCATTGGAGAAATCCACAGTTGTCTTGGAGACACCCCCATTTCAAGCACATCTTCTCTTGACTTATATGGCTGCCGTCACCAGTCCTTTTCCAGCGCTTTTCCCCTTCCACTCACGCCTGCCTACAGTAGGTTTTTTCCTGGACTCTGACCTGAAGATCAAGAACCTTCCTGGGCTCTGAAATGTAAAGGAAAGCTCTGAAATTCCCTGTGCCCTCGCCTACCTTCTCCATTCCTTGTACCTCCCAATGAAGACTGTGAGAGCCTACTTGAGGGTTAATTCTTGTTGTTTCCTTTTCTTTCTTTTTTAAAAAATTTCATTTGTGAACCATCTCCCTAGCATGTCATCCGAGCCCAGCGGGCCATCAACAATGAGATGGCGCACCAGCTGTATGTTCTGCAAGTGCTCACCTTTAACCTCCTGGAAGACAGGATGATGACCAAAATGGACCCCCAGGACCAGGTGAGTGCTCACTGGACAGCAGTTAAAGCATAGGACGGACAGAAAGTGTCATTAAAAGTCTTTTTTTGAGGTACCCTGCAACTAGGGAGTTTCACAGTTTGAGATGATGTCGTTTTATTATCATCTCAGAACATAGGGGCATGGCTTCAAAATTAGGTGAATCCAGGATCAGAAAATATACCCAAATGCATTCTTCCATTAGGCTCCAAACATGCATGTTCTGCCTTTATTGAATAAGAAAGTTTGATGTCACGTGACCACAGACCTTAGCCCCTGGGCCCAAGTACGTTTAATGGTAGTAGCTTTCGAGTCAAGTTCCCAGACAACGAGGGCCTCTTGGTGACTCTATGTGGCATTGATTCTGCAGGGTTGAGGCAGCAATTTTCATCCTCTAGAGATCAGTGCCAAGAGTAGGGTCCCAGATTAAACCTGATTTCTGGGCCAGCATTTCTGTTGGTTGGCTGTTGGCTGTAGCTCTCTGCTAGGTCTCTTGTTGTGCATGAAAGGTTATATCTCCATTCAGAAGCCTTTGGGGACTTTTGCTGTGTGAGGGTAGAGTGAGAGGAAACAGCTGTGAGCCCTGCCGTAGCACATTTTCAGCTTAAACAGTGCTGCAGCTTTGGAAAGGAAAACACTCATTATTGGCACGTGAGGGCCTGATCTGTTGCAGATGTGAACTGCGTATGTGAAGTGTGTAGCCACCGCGGCACTTCATTCATGGAGCAAGGCCATGCAGTTAAGAATGATGGAGAGGCTTTGAGAGGCAGTGAATGTGCCCCACGTTTTTGGCAAGGTGTGGTCATCCCAGGGAGAGGAGACTGTCATCTTACCACCTCTAGTGACAGAGAGCAATGCATCTTAATATTGAGTGACCCTCTTTGCTTGGAAACCCTTTTAAAAATGTATTTATATGTTTATTTTATAGTGGTGGGATATGTATAACATAAAGTTTACTATTTTAACCATTCTTAAGTGTACAGTTTAGTGGCATTAAGTACATTCACATTGTTATGAAACTATCACCACCATCCATCTCCAGAACTCTTTTCATCTTGCAGAACTGAAACTCTGTACCCATTAAACACTATTTCCCCATTCCCCTGTCCTCTTAGCCCCTGGTAACCACCATTCTACCTTCTGTCTATGAATTTGACTACTCCAGAGACCTCATATAATTGGAATCGGACAATATGCATATTCCTGTGTCTGGTTTATTTCACTCAGCGTAGTATCTTCAAAGCTCATCCATATTGTAGCATCTATTGGGAATGCCATCTTTCAAAGGCTGGATAGTATCCCATTGGATGTCCACGCCACATTTTGTTCATCCATTTGCCCTTGGATGGACACTTGGGTTGTTTGCACCTTTGACCCTTTCTTTCTTTTTTGTCCTGTGTTTATTTCCATGAAGTAACTTAGTGGGGTGAGGCACTTTGGGTACCTCTTACTTTGTTCCCAACTGTACAGTATCCCCAGTTTCTCTAGCTTAGCTTTCTCCAATCACGACCCTTCCATCATATCTGGGCCTCTCAGTTAAGACTGCACTGGACCATCAATATTCGTGCTCCAGATGACTACTTGGCTAAGAGGACCACTGTGGAATACAGCTAGGCCTGACCAGCAGGGAGACTGACAGGGGAAGACCGGTCTGCAAAGCTGTAACTTAGAACATTGGTTCTCTTTTATCTGTTTTTCTTTTGCCTGAATGCAGTGATTCATTTAGACCCCAGGGAAAGAGTATATGTAATGTCACACAATGAAAGCAGCTTTTTCCCCTCCCTTTTCTTTCTACTCCCTGTTTCCTTCAGGCTCAGAGGGACATCATATTTGAACTTCGAAGAATTGCTTTTGATGCCGAGTCTGAACCTAATAACAGCAGTGGCAGCATGGAGAAACGCAAGTCCATGTACACGCGAGATTATAAGAAACTTGGCTTCATTGTAAGTAAGCTATCTCCAGTATGCGCTCTCCCTCCAGCCTCCCCGGGCCTGACCTCAGCCACATAACTGATGTCTCTTCCGAGCGTGTGGTCCTCTTGCGCTTTACAGAATAGTTTCCACATTTCCAGATGTTTAGCTGGTTTAAGCAGGATCACATGAAAATCTCTTCTGGCTTCAGTGAAATGGAATAACTTGCACAAGTGTGACTAATACTGAGTTTGTTTATTCAGTTCTGATTAAGTGTAACCAAGAGTAGTTCGGCCGGGATGCATCTCGACTTCATTAAATCTACTTCACAAGACGCTTAAGATTTGTGTTTGACTTAAATGAATGATGGCAGCTGTGGGATGGATCTTATTATTGGGTTAGTGAGTGGATTACTTACATACATCAATTTTATATCAAAGTCAAATTGAAAGTCTCCTGAAATTTAATCATGATGACATTAACACAATTTATGTTTGCTTAAAAGGCCTCTCTTGCTATGAATTTTAATAGGTTGTCTCCTAGATTTTTTTTTTCAGTTTGCAAATCAGAATACAGCTTGTCCCGAATATAATCCATTGTTTTTATTTCTATTTGCATTATGTTCTTGATTTTATCCCCATGAAGCCTCTGAGTGACCTTAAGCTAATATCAAATTCTGCAGGTGTAAAATTGGATTTCCATTTTAATCCCCATCATAAATGGCATTACTGAGATTTTGGCTTCGGTGATTAGAAATCACCAGGCCTTATTTTATAGTTTCAAATACTCTTTCCTTGGAAAAAAAATATATGTGCTATATGTGTGTGTGTGTGTGTGTGTGTGTGTGTATAGTGTATATGTTTTATATATATGTATGTGCATATACATATCCACAGGCACACCCAAATATACGTATATACACACAATGTATATATCTGTATATATACACACAATGTATATATCTGTATATATACACACCATTAATATTTATATGTAATTTGACAAATGGTATCGTGCTTTATGTGTTATTTGAGAAGCCTTGTCTTTCATGGGAATATTCTTTGAAAATGTTTTCATATTACTTAACATGTACTGTGTTTCATTATTGATTTGTTTTTCATTATTTAGATGTAATGCATTGTATTTAACCAAGGCCTTTTACTAAATGATTCAATGTTTTGAAATTACCATAAGTCTATAATTAATATCTTACAGCCCAGAATGTATGCACACCCATGCTCACATTACTAGGATAAATTTGTGGAACTGTACTTTGTATAAGATGTTTTCAAGGCTCTTGATACTGTCAAATTGCTTTCCAAACACAGAAAGTCATGCCCATTTTAACCAGCAGTGGGTCAGACTGATCATTTCTTTAACTCTCCAGTAGTGTCTCTTAAACTAAAAATGCCTAAAAACCTAAAAAACTAACACTCTTAACAAGTTATTGTTTTTCTAGTGTTAGTTTTAATATGACATTTTAAATAAGAATACTTACTGAATATTCAGCTTTGCAGCTTGCCTTACAGAGGTATTCTGAAATTATTTTTATATCATCATATTTTATATTTCGACCTTGGCATTCCACTTTATCTTTTAGTTGAATAAGTTTTTTAAATTTTTAGCAAAAAGTGTCATGACTGGTGGAGCGGGTGAGTTTCCTGTACTTGTGTGTGTATGACCAAAGGCTCCAGGGTGGCAGTGACCTTGCTGGCAGAGCCACTCTGCCAGAGCGATGGTCCAGGGAAGGTGGATGGGACTCACTTTCTGCCTTGCCCTCAATTCCTTCCAAGTTTTACTTTTATGTGGTAAGCAAGACGTATCGAGGTCACTTGGGAAGCTTTGCGAAATCGCGCAATCTCTCTTACCCTCAAGTCATATCAAAATTACCAGGGAATAATCAGGGCATGTACGTTTGGAAAATACTCTTAATTGATTCCTCTCCTGAAGGAGAGCCTGGTTCTAAGGTGCTCCTGTGACTGCAATTTTATCGTCTTCCTCCTGCCAGTGCCTGGATTTCTTCTGAGCTATGTAGAAAGTCCAAAACCTGAATTCTTTCCATGTGCTGTCCCGGGGATGCATGTGTTTCCATCCCAGTAGTGGTTTTCCTCGGGGGTAGTTGGATCCCAGAATGCACAGTATGGAGGGACTGAGGAGAGAGGGAGGTTGTGGGATGACCACATGGAGGAAATAGGATTACTGTAGAATCTGGGTCCCTGTGAGGGGTATCTGGAATGGGAGTGTGTGCTATGAAGCATCTCGTTTTTATTTTCAGGCCCTGTTCTTACGTGAGGTGACCAGGGTATTCCGTGAGCCAAAATCGGAGTAAATTTTCTCAATGTAGCTCCATCTGTCTAAACATTCTTGTTAATTCCTTGTACAGCTTAGTCTTGGTGTGTCTCTGTCTTAGTTTTCCCTGTCTGGGGAGTGCTCTGCTTCATGAGTACAGAATAATAGTTTTTTAATTTTTTTTATTTTTTATTTTAACAATGTTAATTGGAGGTGGTGTTAAGACCTTTAGCACTTATGAGGACTTGAAAAGTCATCCTAGAAAAAGCAAAGACCCTGCACAGAGAATAATCATAAGAGAGTGTTGGTTTTCTTTATTTTTCCATGGTTCTTTTTTAGTTTTTGATTTTAGTTCTTCCCCTGCAACTTCTCCCAGGTCACAGTCTTGCATCAGAGAGTTGAGAAGTTGGAACGACTATTTAGTAATGATTTTGAATGCTGGAAATGATCCAACTTTTGACAAGCAGATATTTTCACTTTGAGTACCCAGTCAGCCAGAAATAGACGGGCCTCAGTAAACAGAACCGCATGGTCATGGCACCACCTAGAGACAGGCTTGGGAAAACACTGAAAGCTAGCTGATGATACCAGGGTCTGGCTGCAAAATCTCTAGATGCTGTAAGCAGTCCCATGCAGAATGCTCTCTGTACTTCCCAAAGAGGAGTCATCTTGCCTGTTAAACTCCTTACTGAACGTTAAGGATTAATTTGAGGTTGGGATCATCTTTTGGATCCCTCTGAAGAAAAGTTCAGTTCATAAGATGAAGACTGCTATTTCTCATTTTTCTGCTCCCAAGTAGGCAATGCCCAGGAAGCATCCCATGACAAGGTTTTGGAGTTCACTGGGCCTAGATTTAATTTTAGCTTTCCTGCTTTTGAGCCATGGGCCAGTGGTTCAGTCATTTAACCTGTTTGGGCATGGGTTTTCTCAGCTGTGAAACTGGGCAGCATCTTTTCCGTTTTGAGGTTATGGGAGGGCCCCACAGGACTGTCTGCCCACGACTAGCACAGCAGCTGGAACCGAGGTGCACTCAGCCAGTGCTACTTCCCTTTCTTCCTTTTGGAGAGAACACATCTTAGAAATCATCTGCAGTCTTTTAAGTTTTCCAAGTTAAAAGGGGCCATTGCTCCAACAAGGCAAGAAGAACAGTTTATTAAAGGATAATAAACCACAACACCTTTGAGGAGGCAGATGGGCATCACATTCCTTCTCAGCACAACATGCCAGTGGAGCAGATTTTTCTGCTAAAATAATTCTAAAGTCACAATCTAGGTGGCTGAGTGGCTTGTAAGGTTAGTCATAACACAGAAAAGGTGCTTCGTCTTCTTTCTGAGAGCTCGTTTTGCTTTTTGTTTTTTAGGTAGAGTTTTACTCTTGTCAGGTGCCCACCACCACGCCCAGCTAATTTTTTTTTCTTTTTAGTAGAGACGGGTTTCACCATGTTGGTCAGGCTGGTCTCAAACTCCTCACCTCAGGTGATCTGCCCATCTCGGCCTCTCAAAGTGCTGGGATTACAAGCATGATGCACTACTCCAGCCATCTTCTAAGATCTCTGTTACTGATTTCTCTGGTTTCAAAATGGACAAGCCTTTGTAGGTCCCTTGGTGGGAAGAGACAGAGTTGTCTGCGATAATGCGGTTCTTTTTTTCTGAGACAGAGACTCGCTCTGTCACCCAGGCTGGAGTGCAGTGGCACAGTCTCTGCTCTCTGTAACCTCCACCTCCCAGGTTCAAGTGATTCTCCTGCCTCAGCATCCTGAATACCTGGGACTACAGGAGTGTGCCACCATGCCCAGCTAATTTTTGTATTTTTAGTAGAGACGGGGTTTCGCCATGTTGGCCAGGCTGTACTCAAACTTCTGATCTCAGGTGAACCACCCACTTTGGACTCCCAAAGTGCTGGGATTACAGGTGTGAGCCACTGTGCCCCTCCGGGATAATGCTATTCTTAGTGGAACTTCTAAGAAAGGGCACATGGATTCCTGAGAGTAATGGAAGGCAGACCCTCACCTCTAGGATGACTTTATTTTGAGAGCAGGGGAAATGCTATCTACAAACTTGTCCCTCTTGATTGTAGCCACCAAGACCTGTGCACCATGGCTTTCACACTCTGCAAAGTGTTGTGTTCATGGCTAGAGCCCTTTCAGAGTTTGTCTCTGGTTTGATTTCCAATTTGTAGCCTATTTGTGAATTTTTCCTTGTTCAGTCTAGTGGATGAGCGTGAAAAAGGAGATGTCTGTAGTTCATCTTTCTGATCCCTTCTGAATCAAAGCAGATATTAAAATCAGACAAGGCATTTTTTTTTTTTTCCCTAGCTGCTTTGTTTTCCTTTCCTTTGTATTGACTGGGGAGAAAATAAGCTTTTTTTTTTTTTTTTTTTAATTGTTTCTAAACGATATAATGTGTTTTAACATGAAACATTTTACAAAACTTTTTCATAATATTTCAGGATCATCCTGGAGGGAAAAATGACTAAAATGTGAAGGTGGAAGAGGTTATGGGTAACGGTAAAAACATTATTTCAGAATTAAGGTTCATGTTCAAATTTTTAAGAGGATTTTCTACCTTCTTGGGTGATAGAAAGTAATTACCTGTAGTTACACAAGTATAATTATACAAAATTACATATGCAGGGGTTGGTGTCGTCTTAATACAGTTTTTCACCAAATAGAGATGGCAGGGATTAAATGAACTGCATATTTATATTTTTCTTTCTCTATCTCTGTCTCCATCCTAATACTAAGGAAGGAAGCATCTTTGTCTCAATGCTACTAGGTGTCAATAGTCATTGTGAGAGTAACATTGTGATTAAGCTTGGGCTATAGATTTGGGTTGCTGACATTGATTTCTGACTCTTCCACTCACAGGCTGAGTGACTTGGGCAAGGTACTTGACGTTTTCATGTCTCTTTTTTATTCTTTAAAATGAGGGGTAATAATTTTCTCTATCAATACGTGTGTTGTGTAGATTAAATTAGTAGATACTTGTAAGTTGTTCAGAGCAGTTCCTGCTACATAGTCTGTGAATCTAGATGCTATTATTACAATGTTATGATTGCTATTAATATTGGAACGGCACCCAGTGCTCTGACACCATGATGGATTGTGATGGCAGAATGTGAGAGTTGTAGGTTGTCCCAGGAGGGTAATGTGAAATGCGTGGTAAAAGTAACAGTTAAAGGCAAAAGAACACTGGGTGCTTGGGAAACTGCAGGTCATTTATCATGGCCAGCATTTATGTTGCAAACTGAGACAGAAGTAGAGTTGGCTTTAGGAGTAAGGGAAGAGTTATAGAAGAATTTTAAATTCAAAGGGCTTTGTTATATACAATCAGTCCACATTATTCATGGATTCCATATTTGCAAATTTGCCTATTTGCTGAAATTTATTTGTAACGCCCAAATCAATATTCAAAGTGCTTTTTTAGATCATTCTGGGACAAATGCATAGTGGCAAAAAAATTTGAGTTGCCCAACTCAGATGTTCCAGCTGAAGTCGAACAAGACAACAAGCCACCGCCCTGCCTTCCTGTTTCAGCTCTCATGCCTCAAACAGGTGTCCCTTTCCCAGTCTGTCTAGGCCACGGTTTTCTCACTTTTGTGCTTCCTGCTTTCTGATGGTAATTTCAGTTTCACATGGCCCTTAAATGTGGTGCTGAAGTGCCGTTTTAGTGTTTCGAAGTGTAAGAAGGCTGTGATGTGCCACGCAGAAAAAATACAAAAATATACAGGTTTGTTAAGCTTTGTTGAGGCAGTCTAGAACTGTTGGCTGAGCATTCAATGTTAATGAATCAACAATGTATACTAAATAGGGTGTCTTTAAACAGAAACACACATAAAACAAGGTTATATATTCACTGGTTGGCAAAAACGTTATGGTCAAAGGCTCGCAGAAACAATTCTATATTGTTCCTAGGAGCAATGGTTCAGTAGTTATAAGTAAGTAGTTATAAGTAAGTTATACTAGCAGCAATATTCTAGGACACAAATACTGCAAATAAGAAGAGTCTACTATACTGGGAAGTCCCCAGGGAGCTTTTGGGCAGAAGTAAACTATGGAGAGGAGAATCCCAGAGGCCCCCCGTCTGTGATAAGTGGGGAGGAGAAAGTCTGCTCTTAAATGGTAATGAGAGGTGAAGCCAGCTGGGCTTCTGGGTCGGGTGAGAACTCTGTGTCTAGCTACAGGATTGTAAACGCACCAATAAGCACTCTGTGTCTAGTTAAAGGTTTGTAAATGCACCAATCAGCGCTCTGTGTCTAGCTAATTGGGTAGGGGACTTGGAGAACTTTTCTGTCTAGCTAAAGGATTGTAAGTGCAGCAGTCAGCACTCTGTGTCTAGCTAAAGGTTTGTAAATGCACCAATCAGCACTCTGTAAAATGGACCAATCAGCATTCTGTAAAATGGACCAATCTTCTCTCTGTAAAGTGGATCAATCGGCACGATGTGGGTGGGGCCAAATAAAGGAATAAAAGCAGGCCACCTGAGCCAGAAGTGGCAACCAGCTCGGGTCCCCTTCCATGCTATGGAAACTTTGTTCTTTCGCTCTTGGCAATAAATCTTACTGCTGCTCACTCTTTGGGTCCGCGCCGCCTTTGTGAGCTGTAACTCTCACTGTGAAGGTCTGCAGCTTCACTCCTGAAGTCAGCAAGACCAGGAACCCGCTGAGAGAAACGAACAACTCCGGACCTGCCGTCTTTATGAACTGTAACACTCACCGCGAAGGTCTGCAGCTTCACTCCTGAAATAAGCGAGACCACAAACCCACCAGAAGGAAGAAATTCTGGACACATCCAAACATTAGAAGGAATAAACTCTGGACACGCCATCTTTAAGAACTGTAACACTCACTGTGAGGGTCTGTGGCTTCATTCTTGAAGTCAGTGAGACCAGGATCCCAGCAATTCTGGACACATTCTGCTGACCCAGATGGGACCATCACCTGTCGCCAAGTGGTGAGACTATTGCATATTGCCAAGCGGTGAGTACCATCGGACCCCTTTTGCTTGCTATTCTGTCCTATTTTTCCTTAGAATTCGGGGGCTAAATACCGGGCACCTGTTGTCCAGTTAAAAGTGACTAACATGGCCACTGGACTAAAGACACAGCTGTCAGGCTTTCTGGGAAAGGGTTCTCTAGCAACCCCATGACTCTTCGGAGTTGGGAGTGTTGGTTTGCCTGGAACCAGCTCCCGCTTCCCCTGTACTTCTGGGCTGAGCCAAGGGTCGACAGAGAGGAAAGCCATGCAGCTTCAGGAGCCCGAAAGCAAGTTGGCTGATCCTGTGGCCCTGAGCAGAACTCTCAAAGGCATGTCGCCTAAGCGAGACTCACCCATCTATCCTATCTATCCTGACCCTTGCCCCCTGGGTCCTAACGCCTGCCAGACAAACTTCCTGTCACCTCTCTTCTCCGAGGTTAGTCCCGCATCTGAAAAACCACTGTCTCTGGTGCTTTTCTACTTTCTTGTATAAGAATGATTTCTAGTATAAACTCCAGGACTCTGTTACCTTCTTTAGGCACCCGGGCTCACCAGTCAGAAGGACATAATTTTTGCACAAATACCCGTTGTAGAGGGGGCTATCTGGAATTTTAGGATCCCTCCTCAGACAAGCAGGCCTAACAGAAGCTATTCCTGAAGCTACGATATGGGGAGCCTCAGAAATTGTATCCTTCCTATTCATATAAGTGAGGAGAAAAGGCATCACTCTTCCGACTCTGGAGAGCCCGTGCCTCCCTCAGGGTATGGCCGTCCACTTCATTTTGGGGGCATAACATCTTTATAGGACATGGGTAAGGTCCCAATACTAACAGAGGAATGCTTAGGACTTTAACAGGTTTTCGAGAATGCGTTGGTAAGGGCCACTAAATCCGATTTTTCTCAGTCCTCTCTATGGTCTAGGAGGACAGGCAAGGGTGCAGGTTTTTGAGAATGTGTTGGTAAGGGCCACTAAATCCGACTTTTGTTGGTCCTCCTTGTGGTCTGGGAGGAAAACTAGTGTTTCTGCTGCTGCGTTGGTGAGCGCAGCTGTTCCAGTCAGCAGGGTCCAGGGACCATTGCAGGTTCTTGGGCAGGGGGTGTTTCTGCGGCTGCATCGGTGAGCGCAGCTATTCCCATCAGCAGGGTCCAGGGACTGTTGAGGGTTCTTGGGCAGGGGGAGAAACAAAGCAAACCAACACGCTGGCCATTTTGTCTTGCAGCTGGGAAACACTCAGGCATCAACAGGCTCACCCTTGAAATGCATCCTAAGCCATTGGGACCAATTTGACCCACAAACCCTGAAAAAGAGGCGACTCATTTTTTTCTGCACTATGGCCTGGCCCCAATATTCTCTCACTGATGGGGAAAAATGGCCACCTGAGGGAAGAGTAAATTATAGTAAGAAGGAAAAGTTAAATAATTTCTGCAAATCATTCAGTACTACTCAGTACCATGTTGGAATTCACAGGGAAAGTATCATAACTTACTATGATTCAATTCATTTATTTTAAAGCCAGAAACTGCCTTAAAATGCCTGCTATACCAAAATACTACATCCCTGAAACCTGGTGAATTCTCAGAAAAATCATTCTAGATGAAGAGAACCCAGTCTACAGTGGACTTGCGTTGTATTTCAGCACTGATCCCAATGTGATTTTACCACAGGCTTTCATCACTAAGAATGTGGTGCAGTCTCTTGGAGTACAAGGACAGTATTAGTAAGAATCTAGAATACATTTGTGGGAATAGAAGAAATTAAATTTTGACATTCTCTTAATTTTTGTGGTATTCTCTTTTTGCAACAGGCCATCTCTGGAAAGCACAAGATAATGCAGGTTTTTGTCAATCGAATCACTTTTCCCTATATCCCATATTAATAACTGGGATAGTATTCTTAAACAAGCACTTTGCTTTCAAATACATTTTAGATATAACCCATAAACCTCAAAGTAAAAGGACAGTATATTTAAAAACACACATTTCCTGAAATCCTGTATGGTTATAGCTATATAGAATGCAAGAGGTCCCAGGGTGCTCTGTAGCGAAGCTCTGCCAATCCTAGCCAGTCCACCAGCCCCAGTCAGCCCCTTTCCCCTGAGGGATCCTTGGGGGACATGGGTAAAGGGATTACCCGGGATGGTTCGGGCTGCATGAACTCACGCAGATGTGCCTGTTCCTCAGGGACCATATCTTATACTCTCTGCCTCCTTGACACTTGGATCAGATCAGAGACTCTCTTTTTCCTATCTGAAATGCTGCAGACCCCAGTGGTAATAACTTCTGAGGCATCCCTGACCTCAACAAGCCAGGAAATTCCTTTAGTGAACCAGAGCAGAAATAGCCACCAGGTGGCGCAAATACACAGCCATTGGCTCTCAGCCAGCCCGCTGAACTCTGGCCGGCTAGCTGCTGGGACGTTTCTGTTACATTGCAACCCTGCTTATAAGCCTGAAGGGTTTGAAGTTGCTTAAAGTTTAAAGGCCACGACAGGGGGTTCTCGGGTTCTCGGGGTCTCTTTAGAGGGCTCTAAAGCTTTCATCAGGGCCCAGAAGGAGCTAGAAGCATTCTTGGATGTGCAACTGGCCTCCGTATTAAATGGGATTTGCCTGATGTTCATGGCAGATGGGCTTTTTCCCAGTACCCGAGTCTCCCAACTCTCATTCCCAGTTATTTTTCCTTATTCTACCGTGAAAGTATTTTAAGTAGGGCAGGCAACCTGTACAAGTAATTTTTGCTTTCTGCTTTAACATGGAAGTACAGGAAAGAATGCACTGGAAATGGAAAATCTCTATGAATATTGGCTGTAAAAACAATAATAATGTATTTGGGGGTTGAAAGTTCTGTCACATAATTAAAATATGTGACAGTAATAACATGAAGAGGGCAGGATAGTAAAGGGAGTTAAAGTGAACCAGCATTGGTGGGGAGTTATGCAAAGCTGTCTGGGGAAGTTTGATCTGACTCTTGACATGTGGTTCTCAGGTAAATAGAATCTTTTAGAATCATTTTTCAATTTTTTAAACAGTAGCCACCTCTGGAGCTGTATGTTTAGAGGTACTGTTGAGATTTCTGTTTTAATGGTGGGGAGCGTTCGAGCCTCTTGAGCATTCTTTTCATCTCTAACTTTTCCTTCCTCACTCTTACAAATATTAAGGGGAATTTATTTTTATTTGCATTTTTTTTTAATTGAGACAGGGTCTCACTTTGTCACCCAGGCTGGAGTGCAGTGGTGCAATCTCGGCTCACTTCCACCTCTGCCTCCTCGGCTCCAGCTGTCCTCCCACCTCAGCCTCCTGAGTAGCTGGGACCACAGGCGCTTACCACGAGGCCCAGCTATTTTTTTGTATTTTTGGTAGAGACAGCATTTCACCATGTTGCCCAGGCTGGTCTCAAACTCTTGAGCTCAAGCGACCCACCTGCCTTGGCCTCCCAAGGTGCTGGGATTACAGGTGTGAGCCATGGTGCCTGGCCATAAAAGAGAATTTTAAAAGGGAAGAGAAGCCAAAGTGGGCGGCCGATGGGTCAGGCAAAAACTGTCAGAGAGTTTCGTTGCACACTTCATTGATTGGCAGGTGGGCATCCTTTTCAGTGGCTCATTCGTTACAGGTGAAGAGAGGATTGCCAGCACCCTGCCCGTACATGTTCAGGGTTGCCTCTGTGCTGTTTCTTGGATGCTTTTGGTCAAATGACAGAGAGAATGGCATGCACTGTCTTCATGTTTAATTTTATATGCAGAGACCATAGTTGTCTTAAAGTTGTAGCTGCTAGTTGGGTGCAGTGGCTCACTCCTATAATTCCAGCAGTTTGGGAGGCATAGGAGGGAGGATCACTTGAGGCCAGGAGTTCAAGACCAGCCTGGGCAATTAAGTGAGACTCTGTCTCTACAAAACAAAAAAGTTTTTTTAATTAGCTTGGCATGGTGGCACGTGTCTGTAGTCCCAGCTGCTTGGGAGGCTGAGGCGGGAGGATCCGTTGAGCCCAGAAGGTCAAGGCTGCAGCACGCTATGATTGCATCACTGAATTCCAGCCTGGGCAACAGAGCGAGACCCTGTCTGTCTGTGGGGGGATGAAAAACAAGTTGTAGCTGCACATGTAGGAAAGAAAAAGTTAGCTTTGGAAAACTCTTGAAAAACCGAAGAAGATGAGATTTATTTCCTGTCATTGAACCAAGCGAACCAAGCACATTAAGTCACGGGGCAGGGCCTCTGCACAATGGGCTCTTCTCAGATAACTCAAGGTCTCATGGGGCCATTTCCACTTCAGTGTAGCATCATCATACCTCCTAGGGGTGCAGAGAGATCGAGAAGTCCCTCTTAGAATACCTGCAGATCTTTCTTCTGTGACCCACCTTTGCCATCCGCTGCATTGAGAAAGGACATCCGAACTGGTGCAGTGGGACCCCTGGGGGCAGTCGTAACACAAGCTCTCTGTCACTGTCTCGGGTGAAGAGTCGGCCCATGTTTTGCTCTTGCTGCAGGGCATGTGCTGTTGCCACTATTTCCATCTGTTTGGTGACTTTCGTATGTGATGTGTTATTCCCTTCTTCCTACCCCGGCATGGGGAGGGAGCAGGGAGGAGTACTGATTGCTGGGAATAGTCTAATTTCAGAAGCACCCGTGACCTGTGGACTCCATCTGAAAAGGGGATGCATGAATAATTGGACTTTTAAAACTTTGGTTTGGGGTGGGGTGGGGTGGGGTGGGGTGGGGTGGGGTGGGGTGTGGTGTGGTGTGGTGTGGTTTGGAGACAGGGTCTTGTTCTTTTGCCCAGGCTGGAGTGCAGTGGCGTCATCATGGCTCACTGCAACCTCCACCTTCCAGGGCTCAAGTGATCATCCCACCTCAGCCTCCCAAAATGCTGGGATTACAGTTGTGAGCCACCATGTTCAGCCTGTTTTCATGTTTTTAAAGGAAGTGTTTTAAGGGAAAACTTTTAAAAACAGACGACCTATGATTCATTGCCATGATAATACTTGACCTTCGTTGTTCTTACTTTTTACGGTAATTAACTTTAACTCCAGACACAATTTCTCCAGGATGGTTATTGAACACCAGGTGAAAAGATAGGTTTCTTCCACTCGTGTTTTTCCAACTCCTTTCCTATTTAGCACGCATTGCTATGCCTTAGGAAGGACATTTGTGGGCGGTTAAGGTTGAATCTGTTCTCTGGCCACTAGAGGGCGCGCCTATCAAAGGCATGTGTGTGAGAAACTCTGCAGGCTGATGGCGCTTGGATAAAGAGCAGCTCTGATGTGTTCATGAGGTGGAGGACTTAGTGGGGGCTAAGTTCAGCAGGTTCAGAAGAATGCTTTTCCAGCCAGAATCTTCCTCCTTCCCCCTTGTAGCTCAAAATCTCCAATAACTCTATACCCTGGCTGTGGCAGAAGGAGAGGCAACATATTAAACAGTGTCAGTCCTTCGTCTCTGGTGTATCGTGCAAACTTCCTTGGCATCCTTTCTTTGCACATGGGGCATTAGAGCAAAAGAGCACCATCCAGCAGGTGCAAGGGTGACACACAGGGAACCAAGGGCGAGGAAACATCAGGGTCTCGTGATACATAAGCAAGTCAATTCTGTGTGAGGCTAATAAAACATAGCTTTTATGAGTGCAGCCTTTGGTGCCAGACTGCCTGGTTTTGCATCCCAGCTTCATTGCTCATTAGCTCTGTGACGTTGGACAATTTACCTAACCTTCCTTGCCTCATTAGTAAGTTGGATCTAGTAGTATCTCCCACCCAGGCTTGTTATGGACATTAATGAGTTAATTGATGTTAAGTGCTGAGAAGCCTTGGCATGGAGCCAATTTTAGTAAGTTTTTTACAATTGATGATTGTTATTTGGATCTGATGGTGGAAATGAGTCTGCAGAATGCATTTACACCCCAGATGACTGGGGACATTCTTCAACGTGGCTTCAAAAACAGTTAATCCTGAGGAGTGGCATATCCCAAAGTCCACGAATTCTAGAGAATTTTCATAAGAGTGCTTAGCAGTGCAGGAGTTTTATACCCCTCAGAGAGCCTCTTTAGTGAAGGAAGAGGTGGATTTTTTGCTGTGCATTTTTGCTACTCGGGAATTAGCATGTAGGCACATGGCCGAGGATGTCTTTATGGTGCCTGCTCTTGTGCAGATTTTCAAAAGCAGGTAAGGCTCAAAACCACAATATACATTGAATCAATGTGACTGTCCATGACAGGAAACACTTTTCTATCCATGATACCCTTTGGAGAGTGCCTTGGACCTAGGCTAGGCACTGCTAGGACAGAGGACCACCAGAATCTGGCGGGGCTGAGTGGTGATGGGGTCCTGGTACCTGGGATGGGTAGTTATAGGCATCCAGCACCTCTTCCTCCAAAGATTTTCTGTAGGTGCCTGTACTCGTGACTTTGCCTCTAGTAGGATCATATCAAAGCACCCCTGAGAATCACGCTGGTTATTCTGGGTTACAGGCAAGAGAGGGAAGGAATGACCAGTTAAGAGTCTCATGATCCAGTTACCTGCTTCCCATTGACCCTGCTTTTGATGGCCATCGAACAGCTCCATGCGAAGCTAGCATGCCTTCTATGTTTATCCTTTCTCCTGAGATAGTGTGCTGTTGCGATACTTTTTATTTTGTTTTGTGTTTTTCCAAGTGGTGACTTTGTCACAGTGTCCTTCCTACCTCTGAATTCAGTGCGATGTGACCTCGGGAGAGGAGATGTGAGCACGATGTCCAGACTCGGACATGTCTGTTTCACGTCTGCCAGGAAGTAATTTTTATGCTGGGAGCCGGCTTCATGGCGTGGGATTCTAATTCTGGGGATGGCATTTTGTATGTGTAGGAAGACTGTCAAAACCTTTCCAATGGGAAGGGACAAGAACCAATTTGAGAATCACATGGTTACATAAGAACTGGCCCTGTGCGGGCATCTCTGCACACTTCCTGTACTTGTTCATTCTGAAGACGAGAGAAAGAGGAGCAGGAAGAATCTTCCATGAACTCTGCAAACCTACAAACTTTCCAATGAGAAGTGGTGCACACTCCCCAGATGGTGCTTGGGACAACATGGTTAAAAGGGTAAGGGGTATTTATTAACCCTTTGCTTTCTTGTTATTCCTGTCCCTCCTCTTTAAATGTTTACATTACCAAACTGGCTAGACTGCTGAGAATCTATCCTTTTTAGGTGGCCTGCTAGGGTTTCCACTGGTCTTATCCCAGTAAATAACTGCAGAAAATAGCTGCAGCAGCCACACCCAGCAGCAGTAGCATCTAGGGGACTCTTTGGGACCTGAGCCAGAAAGTTCCCATATGCGGTATCTCATTCTGTCTCCACAAGACACAAGACACGAGGATTATTATGTCTATTTTAGAGATGAAGAAAAAGAGGCTTACAGCTTCAGAAGATTTGAAACCTGCCCACAATAGCTACAGTGTTTGAGCAGGACAAGGAGACATATGCAGACTTAATTTTTGTTTTCAAGTTGTTTAGTCACAGGTGCAGACACTCACGGGAGCAAGGCAGTGACACAGACGAAAGTAGCAGATCTCAGTGAAGCTTTATTTCTAGCCTCCTGTGCCAGGGACACCCTCCACTCCCTTGGAGTCCTTGAGAAGGCCACCAAATGCTTGTCTCACTGTGGCCTTTCTAGACTTAGCGTGGTATTCCCACTAATGAAGGCCACACACCGGCCATCCACTTGCTGCTTCTTAAGGGAACATGCGCAGAGCATTGTCCTTCCTGGATCTCAAGCTAAACCCAGCAGGAGCAAGACCACGTTTCTATCTGGGGGTTGAAAGCAAAATTATGCTTCCAGTTTTCCAGGGATGCTGTAAATCCTTCCCAAATGCTCACAGCAAGCAAGTGGCAGGGCCAGCGTTTGGCCCCATTCACCCTGATGCCAGTCCTCCCCCACCTCAGCCTCGAGGCTGTGCTGTCTTGCTATTTAAGGAAAAGGGAACGTGTTGGCTACAAGGTCTCAGTCTCTCTTTACATTCAATTCAGGTAAATCCAGGGAGGCCTTGTCTCCATTCTTGGCTTATTGAGCCTTTGCCTGCTTTCCTGTTGTTCATTTGTTGATGACCTTGCTGCATAGCCAGCACAAAGCAGTGAGGGAAAGCAAGTGTTTTCATGGCTGAGGTCCTGAGTGCTCATCTTCCTGTTTCATGATAATGCAGAAATCGGCCTGCATTTTTTGCCTTCTGTTGTTCATGGATGGAGCCTGAAGTTAGCAGTTTTGAATTTGGTTCTCTCCGTCCCCCCAACCCTTTTATATATTTATCCGCGATGTCATATACTAAAGCTTTTGCTTATGTTTCTCGGAAGGGTTCTCCCGCATTTCCACTGCAGCCTTCCGTGTCACTTATGAGCATTAGGGCAAAGGGAAAGGGCCGGAAAATGGGGACCAGGAAGAGGGAGGCCTCGGCCGTATAGCTTTTACAGTTCAGGGGCATCTGCTGGAGATGGTCCGTCTGGGACCATGTCTGTTAGGAGATGAGCCATGCCAGCTTTTGCAGATAGGAAAGCTGTGGGAGGAGGCCCAGTTCTTCCTCACTTTGGGGAAGCATCACAGATTCCTGCAACTGCTGCTCACTGCAGGGAGCCCCGCCTCCAGCCAGCTGGGCGAGGCTGGGCATCCAAACAGGCATCCAAGGCGTGGGACAGGGGCCTGTGGATTTCCTCCGTCTATCTGAGTGGCTCACTGAAGGATGGCATCCCATCGGTCACATGTAGGGCACCTTGATAGTAACGGATCATGCTATGGAACAGGGTCATGTTGGAGTTTAGACTAAAAATAAGAGACTAATGTGTTGATTCATTTGTTGGTACAACCAACACTTATGAGCATTTATGATATTTAAGGCAGTGTGCGGACTGTAGTCACAAAGATGAATCAGGGAGAAGCCAAGGCCTTCATGGAACTGATTGTTGAGTGAACTCCCTGTCACTCTGGACCTCGTGTGCTGTTCTCTCTCCTGGCACTCTCATCCCCTCTCCTCTACAATTCTCAGTTAAGAACTGAGTATGTTGCATTCTTAGACTAGACAGGGGGAGCCTGCTGGGAGCTCTCCCAGTCCAGGTCCTACCCCTGTTTCAGCACGTAGTTTGTACTTCCTTACTAACCTGATGTCCCACCAGAGGGATAGGACCTTGTCTACTTAGCACACCTTTGCATCTCTTGCACCCAGCACAGTTCCTCCCACTGGATAAGCATATGGTAAGTGTGTGTTGAATGAATGAATGAATGATCAGTTAAGGATTCTACCATTCAAGAAGGGAGACACATGTTTACTTATAGGTAGAAGTTGATATATACTATGAGAATCATACAAATAGACTATAAAGTGTTTCTGAAATTCCAAAAAGGGATAAGGAGAATTTGTTTGAGGACTCCATGAGATTTTACAGTGGAGAGGACAGTGAAGATGAATCTTAAAGAATAGGGAGCATTTGGATATGAGTGAGCTGTGGAGGAGGAGGAGCGTGGGTGATCAACAAGGAGTGGAAAGTGGAAGAATGTGAAATTTCCTTCAATTTCTACTCCTTTGAGGCTGGGCCATAAAATATTATGTGCTGTGGTGTTTGGATGATATTTGATAATTTGTAAGTTAGGAAATAATGCAGTTAAAGCTGAGGATTTCACTTTGGTGGTAGTAAAAAGATGGCAGGAAGGTGGAAGAGGCTGGAGGTGATACTGGCCGAAACTAGAAATAGAAGGTGAATAGAAAGGGAAAAAACAAATGTGAAAGAAAAGGTGTGGAGTACAGGGCTTGATAACAGATTGGATGTGGGGAGTGTTGCACAGCTTGTGTGGCCAGGAAGCTGGGGTGCTCTTTCTGCTGATAGGAGACGCAGCTTTGGGAAGGGGCTGGCTTGTTCCATTTAGGATAAAGGACATTTGAATTACTGTCAGGACTTTCAGCTGGAGACAGCTAGAAGACCAATGGAAATAAAAATACCTAGCACAAGTTAACATTTGCTGGAGATTTACAGAAACCTGGCAAGTGTTTTGTTAGCCTAATGTAATGAAAGGGGATCTGGGAAACTATAGAACAGAGAATAAAGTGGCCAGGACATACCTCGAGTGTGTGACGCCTAGGACTCCCGCCTTCATGCATCAAGTACCGTGCTTGTTCTGGAGAATTTCTCCAGGAGAGCCAGGGCTTTCCAGAGCATTCTGGATGAGAAGTGCCAATGAGATGTATTTAGAGGGACAAGTTGCTGAGGCAGCACCAGGTGAGATCATTTGCTGAAGCCTACAGTGGGTTCTTCTAAGTGTGTACTACAGTCGTGTTTATGTGTATGCACATGTATGTACGTGTGTGTTCACAAGTGTGTGTGCATGTGTGTGCTCATCTGCCAGCAGGAGAGAAAATGGTGATAAGAGAAAACTGGAAAGAGGATGGCCTATCACGCAGGGATTCTGATTTGTTTGTAAGAGCTGGAAAACACAATTGATACTCCTCCCATAGCAGGCCATTGGTGCAGTCATATTTTCGCCGTTTCCTAGTGACTAACACTGTATAGATAGTGCTGCCTTATTTTTAGTGCAGAGTATGAGTGTGCTGCGGAAGGCTGCCGGTTACCAAGGAGGCTGCGCCTCTAAGCTCCTTCAGGGAGCCCCCTGAGTAGTGACTCCAGCCTCCGTGTCACTCTCTGATAACCCCTGGCAGAGAACATCCTTAACCCGAGGGGTGACCGCTCTGTGCTGCCTTCCCTCCATCGCTGCTTATATAATGGCTTTTTGTTCTTACTCAGTTTACATGTTAGAAAAAATTACCTCTGTCTTAAAGGAGAGTTCTGTGAAAACATTAGGCAGATCATAGAGAGCCAGGGGGCTCTCGGTTGGATACAATCACTGTGCGGGTTGGGCAGTGTAGCCCGACCCGGTACAGGGGTTTTGAGTCAGCTTGGCCTCTTTGAGCCTCCCCTCTCACCAAGAATCCAGAGGGGAAGTGGTCAAAGCACTCACAAAGTTCTCAGCATTTTTTGCTTTACAAAGTAATACAAACCCAGCGAAGGGGTAAGTAATCAGGTTGAATTCTTCAAATCCCTCACAAAAATTCCATTTTTGGGTCTGGGTACACATCTGCAATGTTTTGTTTTGTATTTTGATTTCATGAACTTTTTCTTTCCACTCTTTAAAAAATGTATCTCCTATATATATAAAATATATATGTATCTATATATATGTGTGTGGTTTTTTTTGAGACTGAGTCTCGTTCTGTCACCCAGGCTGGAGAGCGGTGGTGCAATGTCGGCTCACTGCAACCTCTGCCTCCCAGGCTCAAGCTATCCTCCCGCCTTAGCCTCCTGAGTAGCTGGGATTACAGGAGTGCACCACCATGCCTGGCTAATTTTTATAGTTTTTGTAGAGATGAGGCTTCACCATGTTGCCCAGGCTGGTCTCAAACTCCTGACCTTAAGTGAGCTGCCCTCCTTGGCTTCCCAGATTGCTGGATTATGGGTGTGAACCACCGCACCCGGCCCAGTTTTTTTTTTTTAGATGGAGTCTTGCTCTGTTGCCAGGCTGGGTTCAGTGGCACGATCTCGGCACTGCAACCTCCTCCTCCTGGATTCAAGCGATTCTCCTGCCTCAGTCTCCCGAGTAGCTGGGACTACAGGTGCCCGCCACCACATCCAGCTAATTTTTGTATTTTTAGTAGAGATGGGATTTCACCACGTTGGCGAGGGTGGTCTCAATCTCTTGACTTCGTAATCCACCTGCATCAGCCTCCGAAAGTACTGGGATTACAGGCATGAGCCGCTGCACCTGGCCCGGGCCCACTTTTTACCAGTATTTCTTTCTGCTAATCCATGAGAGACATCCCTATGGGGAAAACTTGGGAGAGGAAATTGTGAAAAACACACACAAGAAAACACTCATAGTCTCACCTTCCACAGGCAAACACTGCTACTGTTAGCATCTTTCTTCTTCTTCTGTGAACTCTGTCCTTTACACAGTGGAGACTGACCTCTATGTTTGATTTCCTAACATTTCCGTGTGTCCTCAGTATACCTTGATAAACATCACGTGCAGAGGCCAGGTAAGTTTTTTTTTTTTCTTTTTTTTTTTTTGAGTTGGAGTCTCCCTCTTTCGCCCAGGCTGTAGTGCATTGGTGTGATCTTGGCTCACTGCAACCTCCAACTCCCTGGTTCAAGCGATTCTCCTGCCTCAGCCTCTCAAGTAGCTGGGATTACAGGCTCGCGCTACCATGCCCAGCTAATTTTTGTATTTTTAGTAGAGATGGGATGTCACCATGTTGGCCGGTATGGTCTTGATCTCCTGACCTTGTGATCCACCTGCCCTGGCCTCTCAAAGTGCTGGGATTACAGGTGTGAGCCACCATGCCCAGCCAAGACCAGATAACATTTTATTAAGTGGTTGAACCAAAATTTATCTAAACATTCTCCTATATATTTACGATTTTTTTTACGTTACAAAAAGGGGTTCCATGAACATATGCGAATAACTGTTCTTCCGCATTGAGGATTATTTCCTTAGAATGGATTGTTAGATTCTTGGGTTAAAATGTAAGAACATTTTTGGCACAATTATTTTTGATATTTATTTGTACCTTCTATCTTTAAGTACTTCTTTCCATGAGGTGGATTTTTGTTTATATGTTTTTTAACTACTTTGATTTAGTTGGTTTTTAAAAAACTATTCTAATTCTGAAAGCACGATGGGCTTACCACAGTAATTCAGAAATGTAGGTAATCAAAATCATTTAGATAAAAATCAGCCGTATTTCTACATATGTAAATGAAACATTGTTATAGTTTTGATATTTATCTTTCCAGATATTTTCTGTGCTTGTATAAGAAAGTATGGTTTCATGAAAATATGATCATATAGGTTTTTGAAATATGTTTTCAAAATGAATTTTTAAAATAAAATTTCTGGCTGGGTGTGGTGGCTCACACTTGAAATCCCAGCACTTTGGGAGGCCAAGGTGGGCAGATCACCTGAGGTCAGGAGTTTGAGACCAGCCTGGCCAACATGGTGAAACCTCATCTCTATTAAAAATACAAAAGTTAGATGGGCATGATTGGCAGGGCACCTGTAATTGCAGCTACTCGAGAAGCTAAGGCAGGAGAATCACCTGAACCCTGGAGGCGGAGGTTGCAGTGAGCCAAAATCATGCTACTGCACTCCAGCGTGGGTGACAGAGTGAGACTCTGTCTCTAAATAAATAAATGAATAAATAAAATAACATTTGTATGTGAAAACCTAGAATAGGATAGTTTATGATGCCATCTTAGTATATGCTTAGCTTCATCTGATAGACCGTAATGGAAGATTTTCTTCATGTTTTAGGTACAAAACTTTGATTAAAAAACATATCCCTGTGGAAAGCATGTTGAGACTTCTCTCCACATTAGTCTGGGATTATTGAATAATTATTACTATTAATATCCATGGAAATTAATATACATGCAACCTTCAGAACAAGTGAAACTTGCCCTAAAGTAAAGCAATTTTTAGTAATCAGTAGTCTATCAGTGTAATGTTCATTTTATGTCTTCCTAAACATTTTATCACTTGCATTGTGGCTTATAAATATTGACCTTTTGATAAAGAGCCTTTGCTGCTGCTCTTTCATTCAGTATAAGAATTTCTGCTAAATACCATTTCTTCTTCTTCTTTTGTTTTTGCTAGGGATAGAACAATAAAGTGTCTCTAGAAATCTGATGATTTGGCATGGTTTGTAGAGAGATTTGTAGTCCAGGATTGTTTAACCACAGATTCCTCAGGGTTTTCTAGAGGTTTACATTCTGGTGCATCCATAAAAACCAACTGATAATGTCATTTTTTAGATAAAAATGTAGGATGATAATATTTTATTCAGTGTTGTGACTTGGGACTGACATAGGCTTTATAAATTATTGAATGATGTGGTGATTATGTACTTCATTTGTTCCACAAAAATCTACTGCCATTTATTTTACTTTTTTTGTTTTTCAAGTTTTAGCAACAGTTTATTAAGATTCCCTGAATTCTTCCCTGGAAATGTGTCTCTCATTCTTTTGGGAGATCATTGCTTAAGCTAGGTAACAATCGGATTTCATGGAGAGAGTTAGTGCTTATGTCTTTGAATAATCACAGTTACATTCCCATGTGGCCCCCAGAGAGTGGCCTTCTCTCCTTCCCAGAGGTCTCAGTGCTCATTATCTCTTTCCTTGGGTTCCCATGAACTCCCCTGTGTCTTTCTTCAGTTACATAGCATATGTTATATACACTCATTTTTCATTAGCTTCAGAGTTCAAGCAACTGTCATCTTTGCATAAGTCACTTGGATCTCCTTCGGAATGCCTTGCAGAAACCAGTGTTTCTCAAAAGGATTCTTTTCTTCCCTGTTCATGTTCACATTAGAATCTGCATCTGTTGATGGAGGCTGAAAGTCTGATGCTTCTAAGAATGTATGTTATGCCTGCACTGTGTGTCCATCATACATAGTTTTTGAATTCCTTTTGTCCCATGGCAGTGCAGTTTGAATCTCTTTCATGTACATAAACATTCAAACATCATGATTAAAAGTATGGTGTTCCACACACAACTACCAAAGTCTTTTAAGCAATTTCTTAATTTTGAATGTATATGTTGTTACCAGTTTAAAAATTATTATATACAGTGCCACAGCAAATAGACCTACAACTTAATCTCTAGTAGTGCAGGTCCTTGGTTAAGGATTGGGCATATTTTATAACGTAAATATAATTCAGCAGGAAAAGGACTAAAATAGTTATTGTCGGAAAGTTCAATGAAAATCTCAGAAACACATGAGCTAAAGCTGCAGCAATGATGAAACTTGTCTCTTCTGCATATTCTCATAGAAGCTTCTCATGGAAGGCTCAGTCATGGGGTTGACTGTGGGGGACACATCCAAGCATTTCATACCCTAATCCCCAGCAAGATTTAGTGGTTTGGGTTGTGTTTTTGAAGATTTCCATGCATATTACAAAATATTCCAGAACTGGTGACAATTTATACCCTTACCATTAGTCTTAGAAAGTGGCTGTTTCTAAGCCTTCCTAGGCTATTTCATAAATCTGAAGATTTTCTTTTTTCTTTACTAATTTTATGGTTTCAAAAAAAAAACTCTTAAGATGCCTTTTCTCTAAATCCCCGCAGCCACATTTCCTATCTCCCTATTATAGTCTTCTCTTGCTCTTAGTTATTGTTGTTGTTATTATTATTCTTTCAACCTTCCTCCAGTGGCCTGTGAATGTGTGTGTGTGTGTGTGTGCGCGCGTTTTAACATGAAGCACAGTCTGTATGTTAAGCACTAGCCCCCGCCTTTGAATAAATGACTGTAAGGTACAACTTCATTTAACCAAGGATAATGGAGTAATCCAGTTCTACAAAAACGTCTCATCAGTAAGTGTCATTTGGAACCTAAGGATTGGGGCTCTGTTTTCTGCAGCTCTTCCTGATTAGTTTTGGGCAAATCATTATTTTTTTTAACCTCAGCTAATTGATTTGCAAAGTCGTGATGGTGCTTTTAAACACCTCTCTTTAAAAAGTTATTAGAGATCAGGAAGACCTGGTGTGTGAAGTCTGTGATTTCTGAACCGCGGTAAAAGTGAATATGATTGCCATTGAAGACAAGATTTTGATGCCCCCCCTTTTTTTTAAACTCTGTGAATGGAGATTCTTGTCACAAGATAATAGAAATGATTAGACAAAGAAGACCTACTGGCATTGACTAATTGGAGTCCTTCAGATTCCCCAGTTTGGGCTGGGATAGGAATTTCTAGAAATTGAATATTCAGGGAGTTCCCTTGAAGAATGACCTTGTGTTGTTATTTTCTTTTCACTGTGCTCTGTCAGTCACTGTGAATTCAAGTGTTTAACAGTTTTTAGTCTACACACAAATTAGCTAAGGCATTGTTTAATTGAAATAGTCAAATTATCACATTTCAGTGCACCTGTGGCCCCATATTTACAGTAATACAGTTTACTACAGTCTACCTGCACAGTCCTTTTTCTTTACTGTCAGAATTCATTTGGAGTAAATGACTGATAATAAAAAGCTGGTTATAATAATATCTATAGTAAACAAAGTTATTAAATGCAGTACACTAAAAGCATAATATGTTATTAGAAGAATGGGGTGAATTGCAAAGTTTTATTTAAACACTTTTACAAAACTTGTAAAACTGAGAACATAACTCATATTTTAACAGTTTTATTGATGTATAATTTATAGACCATGTGATTCACTCATTTAAAATGTACAGTTCAGTGCTTTTAGTATATTTACAGGGTTGTACAGCCATCACCAAAGTCCATTTTAGAGCATTTTCATTATCCCAACAAGACCCATTAGCTGTCACCCCAATCTGCTCATCCTCCCCAGCCCCAGGCAACCATTAGTCTCCGCTCTCTATAGATTTGTCTATTCTGGATGCTTCATATAAATGAAATAATACAACACATAGTCTTTTGTTACTGGCTTCTTTCACTTAGCATGATGTTTTCAAGGTTCATCTATGTTGTCTCATGTATCCGTTCTTTGTTTCTTTTTATTGTCTGATTTTATTCTCTCATACACACACATCCCACATTTTATTTATCTGTTTATCAGTTGATGAGCATTTGGGTTGTTTCTAGTTTTAGTTATGATGTCTAAAGCTGCTATGAACACTTGTGTACAAGTTTTTGTGTAGGTGTATGTTTGGATTTCTCTTTGTTCTGTACTTAAAAGCACAATGATTGTATCACATACTGACTCTATATTTAACCTGGCATTGAGGAAATGCCAGACTTTTCCAAAGTGCTTGCACCAATGTGTATGCTCACCAGTAGCTTATGAAGATTTCCATTTTTTCAGGTCCTCATCAACTCTTGTTATTATCTGACTTTTTGCTGATAGCCATCCTAATGAGAGGGAAGTGGTATCTCATTGTGATTTTGATTTGCATTTACCAGATGGCTAATAATATTTGAGCATCTTTTCTTGTGCTTATTGGTCATTTTTATAACTTCTTTGGGGAAATGTCTGTTCAAATCCTTTGCTTGTTTGTTAATTGGGCTGTTTATCTTTTAATCACTGAGTTGTAATAGTTTTATATGTTCTAGATACAAGTCCTTTATCAGATACGACTTGCAAAAACTTTCTCACATTCTGTGGATTGCCTTGTCACTTTCTTGAGAGTGTCTTTTGAAGCATAAAAGTTTTTAAATTTGATTTTTATTTTGATACATACCTAGTTTGTTTTTTATTTTTATTGCTTATGCCTTCGGTGTCATAACTAAGAAATCATTGTTCCATTCAAGGCCATGAAGATGTATACCTACATTTTCTTCTAATAGTTTTATAATTTTCACCCTTATATTTAGTTCTTTGATCCATTTTGAGTTAATTGTGTATAGTGTAAGGAAGGAGTCTAACTTCATTTTTGCATGTGGATATCTAGTTTTCCTAGCATCATTTGCTGAAAACTGTTCTCTCTTCTTTGAATTTTCTTGGCACCCTTGTCAAAAATCAATTAACTATAAATGTGAAGGCTTATTTCTGGATTCTTAATCCTGTTCCATTGCTATATGTTTATTCTTATGTCAAGTCCACGCTGTCTTGATTACGGAAACTTTGTAGTAAGTTTTGAAATCAGAAAGTGTGTGTTCTCCAAATTTGTTCTTTTTCAAGATTATTTTGGCTAGTGAAGGTCTCTTGAATTTCCACATGAATTTTAGGATTGTCTTGTTAATTTCTATACAGAAGTCAGCTGAGTTATGGTGGGGATTGTATTGAATCTGTAGATCAGTTTGGGAGGAGCATTGCCATCCCAGCTTAATATAAAGCCGCCTAATTCATGAACATGGGGTGCCCATTGATTTTTTCAGGTCATCTTTAATTTCTTTCTACAGTGTTGTGTAGTAGTTTTCAGAGTATAAATTTTGTACTCTTATCTTTTAAATTTATTTGTATTTCATTCTTTTGTATGCTATTATCAATAGACCTATAGAAATGATCCCTAAGAAGTATACTTCAGATTGTCTGGATCAAAAATCTTGTCTGACTTGAGCCACGTAACCACCTTGGCACAATCAGTCACGTCCAGGGTTATGTGGTCCTTCCACATTATATATATGGTATGTATATACATACAGTACTGTTTTTCCAACAAAAGCTTGAATCTAGGGTGATATGAGTGGGTTTACCATGCCCACTACGACCCCCTGCCCAGAAAGTGGACCTTTACTTGGAACTCAGATATCACATAAATACTTATTTATTATTTTTGAGCTCTATTCATTTACTTTAAGAAAATTGAAGTACAGTGTTATTTTAACAACTAGTAAATGGAAAGAATGAGTAATATTAAAGCTTTCATCTCTACAAATGATACTATTTAGACCTCCCTATTAAATATTCTGGGCTCAGTATCAAATTCTATTGTAATATCAGCGTAGAAGTGGTTTCTAATTTAAAACTCTAGCTAGCTGCTGCTCTGCTAAGAATAAAGATTGGCCACAAATTCAACATAATCTGTAGATTCTTTGCCTTTAGGCTATCATATTTGATTCACAATAACTCTGCTCTTTAAGACAGTTTTTAATGACATGATGGGAGAGGAAATGCAAAATGTTTTACATTAGCCTATACTCTATTTGTCCATCTAGTTATAATAGACAGACTCGTTATAAATTATGAGTTCCTATTTAATAGATATGAAGATTAGTCAAATATGTAGAACAAGAGAAAAAAGGATAGCAATGAAGTAATTTGTGATGGATTATTTTTTTTCTTTTGAGACAGCGTCTCACTTTTTTGTCCCGGCTGGCGTGCTGTGGCATGATCATGGCTTACTGTAGACTCACCCTCCTGGGGTCAAGTGATCCTCCCAACTCAGCCTCCTGAGTAACATGCCACTACACCAGGGCTAATTTTTGTCTTTTTTTGGGGGTAGAGATAGGGTTTTGCTGTATTACCCAGGCCAATCTCAAACTCCCAGGCTCAAGCGATCTGCCCACCTCTGCCTTCCAAAGTGCTGGGATTATAGGTGTGAGCCACCATGCCGTGATGGACTTCATAAACATAGTAAAAGGTTTCAGCCAAAGCAGTTTGATTTAAATGGATATTTTAACCCTTGGCTTGCAATAATTTTGTCCTCTGGAAAGTATGGTTTTCCAGGCAACATATTCATTTTTGGCCTTGACTGTGTAGAGCAATTATAGGAGCCCATATCAACAAGTGTCTTCAGTTGTTTCATTAGTGCCTGGAACCAGACCACAAAGGTGGCCAGAGAGGGTACCCCTAAACCATATCTTCCAACATCTCTGACTCTGAACCACACATGCATAGAGCCTACTCAAAGCACCCTAGCTATGGACAGAAGATCTCACTAAGACCAGAGTTGTAGCCCTAGAAACAGTTTGCAGTTTGTGCACAGACAAGAGAACTATCTGCTAAAACAACGGAAGCAACACTCATTGGGAAAAAAACAGAATCCAGAATTTTCACCACCTAACATTTATAATATCTGGAAAAGAATAAAAAATTCCCAGATCATGGAGAATGAGGACAAAAGAAAATCAATCAGCTCCAGCTCCCAGATGAACCAGATGTTGAAACTAACAGACAAAAGGTTTAAAATGACTGTAATAACTATCCCCAGTGAGAAAAACAAACCATGTTTTCAATGAATGAGAATCTTAGCAGAGAACAGGTGTTGGTAGAGAAATGGAAATGGTAGGAAGCAACCAAATGGAAATTCTAGAAACAAAAAATAAAATATCTGAAGTTGTACGTAATAATATATAATAGATCTTTTACAAATGTAAGCTATTATTATATAAGGGTAAAGATAAGGTATTTTGCCTTTATTTTATTATACTTTTACCAGTGAAATAGAAGCAGATAGGACAATTCTGTCTACCTTTTCATCTTCTAAACCTTATTCTCTTTGGCCTTGAGAAAAAAAAAATAAGTCTGGAATGCAGTACTTAGTGAAGTCAGAAAGTTGAGGGAGTTGGGGGACATAGACTATGACCCTTCCCTCTTTCCTGCTGTTTCTGTCCTGCTGTGAGCACCTCTGTGCTGTTGTGCTTTATAGAGAAAATTCCAATTTACCTCCTTTTCGCTCCTTTGCTGGGTCCTGAGTAACAGGAGGTCAGCTTCTAGGCCTTTCTTATCTCTTTCCCTGATAAAAGTTGGATTCATGTGTAGTGTATGAACAAATAAAGCTCTGGGGCCCTGGGTCCGTCCTCTTCTCCCCCTGCCTCTTCCTCCTCATTGTCACATCCTTATTGTAAATGCTTTAGGGGCGGTTTATAAAAAATGACATTAATTACTGAAACAATATTATTTACCCAGTACACTGGCAGAATGTTTACTATTTATAGCTGGGTTTTATTTTTGTTTGATGTGTTTAGTTGCTGTGAAAATGAACATGTTGCTCACTCTCGTTGAACCTGTTCTTCCTCCTCCTTCCTCCTTCTCCTTCTTCGTCTGTGCCAGATCGTCCTCCTCTTCAGCAGCTTCCCTTCCTTCATTAGGCCTTCTGGGCAGTTTTTAGGATGTCTGCTCCTAAACTTATATTTCTGTTTAAAATTATTCCATAATAGTGTGTCAACACACCAATCACTTCGACTCCATGCAGGTTGGTCTCTGCATTTCAAACCTGTTTTCCGTGTGTTAGTCCTTTTTGACATTTTTATAGGGTTTCTCCAGAAAAAAAAAAAAAAAAAAAGAGCATAGCAAAGTTATGAGCCGTCCTTATGAGTGCCTGCCTAGAGGGAAAGAGGAACTAAACATTGTTTGCATACTTACCACATATGAGGGCCCCTCCACCGTGTTTGACACACTCTTCTCACAGCTAACTGGTGAAAGTGGTTTTATATCTAAAAATACTACACTGAGGTTGAGTAACCTGCCCAGAGTCTAACACAGGGTAAGAAGGGACACCAAAATTCAGTGATAATTGTATCATTCCTAAGCCTCTGGGCTTTTAAAATTTATTTACTCTAAACCATACTGCACCACTCTAAGTAAAAGGTTAAGAGAACTCAGGAATGCAAATGCAAAAGTGCCTGTCAAGGGAGAGAGAGAGAGAGGAGGGGCAGGAAGAAAGAGAGAGAGAGAGGATGGGGAGGAAGAGAGAGAGAGAGAGGAGGGGGAGGAAGAGAGAGAGAGAAGGGAGGAGAGAAAGGGGAGAGAGAGAGAGGGAGAGAAGGGAGGGAAGAAAGGAGAGAGAGCAAGAGCACTCGTGATCTATTTACCTTCCTATGTTATCATTTTTAGCCTTTTCCCACCTTTTATGTGCTGAGAGCTGTTCCGCTGCCATTTTCTCTCCCTGCCTCAAGAGCACATTTAAGTGCAAGTGAATGGGGTGGGATTGTGATTGTTACAGTGATTGCTTAGAATCTGCCCTACCATATCTGCCAGTGTATGAAACTCTGAAACTCTGCCAATGTTACCAAACTCTGAGAGGGTGTGAAGCACTAGTCTTCACTGTACTGAGCTGATTACCTCATGTCGTCACGAGGGGGCAGCACCTTCCCATGCCTTTGGACTTAGGAGCCTGGGAGGGTGGGAAACTCACACCAAACCCCATCCCTTAGCTGGTCACCTCTTACCTTCCAAGCCTGATCATCCAAGTTTGGGCAAAACGGATGTAAACGTGTTTTTAATTTTTTTTCTTATTTGAGAGGGGGGCAATTGGAGAGGGGAAATACAGCTTATATGTTGGCATACACATTTGAAATATCTGGTACTTTATAAGCAGGTATTTTATGTGTATTCTGTGTTTTCTCTGCAGAGAAAATAACTCTTTCCTTTACTAGGGATGCAGTGCTCAGCAGTGCCTGTTGCAACCGTAAGTTACACCGTATTTTCTCAAAGAAACATGGTAGTAATTGGAGGTCACTGTTCAAAGTACTGACTTTAGTTTGCTGACCTTCAATCAAACCTCAGTTAGGCACTTACTAGCTGTGACCCTGGGCAAAATACTTAACCTCTCTGAGCATCACATACTCATCTGTGATGTGAGGGCTGCAATACATTCCTGCTTTCTTTTTTCGACAAGTATTTATTGAGAATTTCTTTACTTGTGGAACGTGGTATTATGTCCTGTGTATAATGGTCTTTTTATGTACCTCCCAGTTCAATTTCATATAAGTTGGCCTCTTGTTTCTGTAACTAGGATTGCATTTCTGTCAAAAGTCTTGGCTCATACGGGGACACTCAGAGGCCATCCAGTCTGAAAATGCAAGACAGAGCTGCCTCAGGAAGTGCCCGATGATTTAATTAAAATGTGAAGAGTAGCCCACAGAGGGGGAGGTGTGGTGAACAGCCACCCTGCAGGGGTGAGGCGGGCATCCTCCTTCTCGGTGACTTAGCCTGGACCTGGGATGAGTAGAGGCTTGGAGTAGGTTCAGAGACGGTTCTCAGGACAAAAAGTTGGCCCCTGTTTTAGGGAGGCTGACTTGTGGCCACTGGGCATGCTAAGGGTTTGCCATCTAACACTTTATGCCTGTCACTTGTCCCCATTTTGAGTCCAGGCAACTGTGGCCACTGGAATTATGGAGAGTCTCTTGGGACTCTTCGTTATTATTTTTATATACTGAGGTGAAATTCACATAACATAAAATTAAACATGTTCAAGTAGACGGTTCATTTAGTACATTTGTAATACTGCACAATCACCCTCTAGTTCCAAAAATCATTATTTTTTTAAGTTTCTATTTCGATGAGATTTTAAACTAGGAAAAAAATTACAAGAATGGTACAAGGAACTCTGCATAACCTTCAGCCAGATACATTCACTGTTTACCTTTTGCCTCATTTTCTCCCTGGTGTTCACTTTCTCTGTGTGTGTGTGCGCGCATGTGTGTGTGCATGTGTGTGGGTGTGTGCATGTGTGTGTATACATACATTTTCCCCCCAAAAAACACTTTAGAGCCTGATGGAGACATTGTGCCCCTTTAGCACTAAATACTTTAGTAGGTATGTATTTCCTAATATGGCCCTATGTGCAATTATAAAAACCTGAACATGTAACATTCATACAGTTCTATTATCTAATCCACAGTCATGACTCAAAATTCATCAAATTTTCTGTACACTTTTTCTTTCCTAGACCAGGATGCAGTCCTCCGTCCTGTGTGGATTTAGCTGTCTTCCTTTGTGCTCTCCTTTGATCTGGAATAGCGCTTTGCCTTTCTGTGTGTTCTTTGACCTTGACATTTCTGGGAGAGTACAGACCATGGTTTTGTGCATCATCTCTCTCAATTTGGATTTGGCTAATGCTTTTCATGATTAGATTCAAGTTCTTATATATCATCTCCCTCCTAAGGGAAAACGGGTCCTGATTTCCACATGCTAAACTTAGGAACATTGATTATCCTATTACCCCTACAAAAACCAGTGATGGCAGTTTTTAGCCTTACATTGTAAAGCTGTCCCAATTCTGTGGGCTTTAGTGATATGAGGGCCAGTTTCCTGAAGACCGTGGAAAATCTGACGCTATTCCTTTAGTTTCGGGCATCATCAAATGGGAGGTTTATGGCTTCAAGACTGGAAGATGGTGATGCAGAAGCACATTGTGCAGCCATTTGGGTTCAAATCATTCTTTCATATCGTTGACCAAATGGAATTTGCTATATGTTCATTCACTGTCAGATGCTGAGTGAGAAAATGACAATTTACAACGTACGTTCTTAAGAGGATTAAGTCAGTCTTCTATGGCATGGTGAAAAATTCCCCAGGCCGCCTGCTGGGCTCCTGCACACTTTGCCTGGAAGGATGAATCCTTTTCTTTACCTCGCTGTGTAACTTCCTCTGCCAAGCAAAAGCACCTTGCTACCTGGAGAATAAATTGACAATCTCAATTTTGATATGTTGCTGATTTCTTTTGTGTACATTATTACGAATTTACAGCTAATCTTAGCAGTAGATCCAAGGAAGTGATTATCTATCTTTCCACTGTTTTCTTTCATCCGTGTAGCCAGCCTTACCCAAGTCTTTGTTCCTCTTTCCCCATTCACATGTATTTGATAATTCAGCTTTTCCTAAAATATTTTGCCTTTTGTTTTTAAAGTTGGAAGAGCTATATGCAAGGCCGGGCGCGGTGGCTCACGTCTGTAATTCCAGCACTTTAGGAGGCCGAAGCAGGTGGATCACAAGGTCAGGAGGTCGAGACCAGCCTGGCCAACGTAGTGAAACCCCATCTGTACTAAAAATACAAAAAATTAGCCGGTCATGGTGGTGGACGCCTATAATCCCACATACTCAGGAGGCTGAGGCAGGAGAATCACTTGAACCCTTGAGGCAGAGGTTGCAGTGAGCCAAGATTGCGCCACTGCACTCCAGCCTGGGAGACAGTGTGAAATTCCATCTCAAAAAAAAAAAAAAAAAAAAAGCTGTCTACAAACATTCAGATGAAATTTGGATTACTTTTAAGCCACGTGAACAAAATTCCTCTTGCCAGTCTGTTCCCTCTAAAAAAAAACTTATCTATTGCGTTTTTTTCTTAAGCTATCTATTTGGAAATAATTTGGGGTTGACTGAACCATTGGAACCATAGTACAGGGTGTTATCCTGTTCCCTTTACCTAGCTTCCAGCAATGCTAATATCATACACATTATGTCTTACACAAAGTACATTTATCAAAACCAAATATTAACAGTGTATGATCCTGTTAACCAAACAGCAGAGTGTTTCAGGATTTCACCAGGTTTTTCCCTGATGTCCTTTTTCTTTCCTCGGATCCCAGATAGCATTTAGTTGTCATAGCTTCATTCAACCTGCGACAGCTTCTCAGTCTTTCCTTGTTTTTAATGGCCTTGATATTTCCTAGGAAGTCCGGTCATGTGTTTTATAGATTGTTCTTCAATTTGGGTTTGTCTGTTATTTCTCATGGTTAGACTGGTGTTACAGGTTTTTGGAGAGAAGCTTACAGAGGCAAAGTGCCTTTGCCACATCGTATGAGGTGGTACATCTCTCCTGACTTTTACAATTTTTATTCTCTTGTATTGTGTAGTTTCAAATATATTTCTGTGGTGCTAATACTGTTTTTTTTAAATTAAAAAAAATTTTTGAGACAGAGTCTGGCTCTGTTGCCCAGGCTGGAGTGCAGTGGTGTGATCTCAGCTCACTGCAAGCTCTGCCTCCTGGGCTCAAGCGATCCTCCCACCTCAGCCTCCTGAGTAGCTGGGACTACAGGCGCCACCATGCCTGCCTAATTTTTTCTTTTTTTGAAGAGATGGAGTTTTGGATTTTTTGTTTGTTTTTTCGTTTTTGTTTTGAGACAGAGAGTTTCATTCTTGTTGCCCAGGCTGAAGTGCAATGGCGTGATCTCGGGTCACTGCAACCTCCGCCTCCTGGGTTTAAGTGATTCTCCTGCCTCTGCCTCTCGAGTAGCTGGGATTACAGGCGTGCACCACCACGCCTGGCTAATTTTTTGTATTTTTAGTAGAGACAGGGTTTCACCATAGCCAGGCTGGTCTTGAACTCCTCACCTCAGGTGATCCGCCCACCTCGGCCTCCCAGAGTGCTGAGATCACAGGTGTGAGCCACCGCACCCAGCCAGAGATGGGGGTTTTTCCGTGTTTTTCCCAGGCTGTTCTCGAACTCCTAGGCTCAAGCAATTATCCTACCTCCCAACGTGCTGGGATTATAGATGTGAGCACCACACCTGGCCTGTACTGCTTTTTAAAGTGGAATGATGTGGATCGGTTACTTGTTTTTTCATGCAAAATCCTTAGAACCTGCTTAAGTTATCTGTATAGTATGGGATATCCCCATCAAAGAATATCAACTCAGAACATTGCTTTCTCTACCCTAAGTACTTTCTTCAACTCCACTTGAAAAGCATGGATGTATCACTTTGTAAAATGTTATACACTGGAAGAAATAATGCAAGAGGAAAAGTGATTGAGTGAGTGTATTCGTCAAGGTTCTTCAGAGAAACAGAACCAGTAAGATATATACACACACAGAGACACACACACACACACACACACACACACACACACACACACACGAAAGCCAGTGGAGAGCTGGAGATCAGAGAGCTGCTAGTATGGATTCCAGGCTGGTCTGAAGGCCTGAGAACCAGGAGGACCAAAGGCAGAAGATTGGTGTTCCAGCTCAGGCAGTCAGGTAGAGAGTGAATTCCATCTTCCTACACCTTATTTGAGCCCTCAGTGGACAGGATGGTGCCTTTCCACACTGGGGAACCATCTGCATGATTCAGTTCACCAATTCAAATGTTAATTGATACAGATTGGCTGTATCACCCAAATCTCCTCCTGAATTGTAGCTCCCATAATCCCCATGTGTTATGGGAACAACCCAATGAAAGATAATTGGATCATGGGGGCAGTTTCCCCCATGCTGTTCTCGTGATAGTGAATAAGTCGTACGAGATCTGATGGTTTTGTAAGATGTTTCCCCTTTTGCTTGGTTCTCATTCTCTCCTTGCCTATTGCCATGTAAGATGTGCCTTTCACCTTCCTCCATGATTGTGAGGCCTCCCCAGCCATGTGGAACTGAGAGTCCATTAAACCTCTTTTTCTTTGTAAGTTACCCAGTCTCGGGTATGTCTTTATCAGCAGCATGAAAATGGACTAATATACTACTAATCTCTCACAGAGACAGTCACAGACACACCGAGATAATGCTTCATCAGCTATCTGGGTGTTCCTTGGCCCAGGCAAGTTGACATGTAAAATTAGCCATCACAGCAAGTTCCCCAGTGCCTAACTCCCTCCTGAATCATGCATTGGCTGTCTTGAGTTTTGGGGAAGGGCATTTATTCGGTTTGATGGATCTGTGGATATTTTAGAAAGCTGATTTCAATCTATAATGTAAGCCTCCCCTTCAAATACAAAGAAAAATATAGATAACAGATTTTATCCAATTTCCTTTCACTTATGATCTCTCTAGGTCCCAGTATATACCACATAGTAAACAGTGAGTCAAGGAAAAGAAGGGCCAGAGTAATCCACAAACCTTAATCAATCCATGACCACCCAGCAGCTGGAGCAATCATTCTCTAGCTTTCTCTCATTAGGTACACACTAAATTAGAAATCTTTAAGTAGTGTTCTCTTGAACACAGAGTGACAGGAATGAAATGTGACACATAACAGAGTAAAACAAATACAAATAGTTTAAAAAACAAAGTCAGTCTTTAGAAGGAAGGTCACTTTTGCTTATTTCCTAAGATTTAATTCAAATTCTCAAAATACATTTTAAATTATTGTGCTGTAACTTGAATATCCCTAATTACTATGCTTCCAATTGGGGAAAACAAATAAATTTAATTAGCTCTGAAGTTTGAGAACTATTGAAAGAAGCACTATTCCCATGCCACTTCTTTGTACTTTCTTGTGCTCATGATGTTTTTAATTGCATTTTTTGTTTTGTGTGTGAATGCGTTTGGCAACCATTGCCACAGAGTATTGTGTCTGGAATTGGTGGGTTCTTGGTCTCGGTGACTTAAGAATGAAGCTGCAGACCCTCATGGTGAGTGTTACAGTTCTTAAAGATGGTGTGTCCAGAGTTTGTTCCTTCAGATGTTCAGATGTGTCTGGAGTTTCTTCCTTCTGGTGGGTTTGTGGTCTCGCTGACTTCAGGAGTGAAGCTGCAGACGTTTGCAGTGTTACAGCTCATAAAGGTGGCACAGACCCAAAGAGTGAGCAGCAGTGACCCCTAACGGGTTGCGGCTACTGGCTCAGGTAGTCCGCTTTTATTCCCTAATCTGGCCCCACCCACGTCCTGCTGATTAGTCCATTTTACAGATAGCTGATTGGTTTGTTTTGACAGGGTGCTGACTGGCGCATTTACAATCCTCTAGCTAGATGTAAAAGTTCTCCAAGTCCCCACCCCACTCAGGAGCCCAGTTGGCTTTGCCAAGTGGCTCACACGCTGGGGCCGCAGACAGAGGTGCCCACCAGTCCTGCACCCTGCGGCCGCACTCCTCAGCCCTTGGGCAGTGGACGAGACCAGGCACCAGGGAGCAGGGGGCCGCGCCTGTCTGGGAGGCTCGGGCCATGTGGGAGCCCATGTGGGGAGTGGGGGTGGGGTGGCTTGGGCATTGGGGGCTGCAGGTCCTGAGCCCTGCCCTGCAGGGAGGTGGCTGAGGCCCGACTAGAATTTGAGCACAGCGCTGCGGGCCAGCACTGCTGAGGGATCGGGCACACCCTCCACAGCCGCTGGCCCAGGTGCTAAGCCTCTCAGGTCCGGGGCCAGTGGCGCTGGCCAGCCACTTGGAGTGCAGGCCCAGCGAGGCTGCGCCCACTGAGAACTCCCGCTGACCCTCGAGCACTGTGCAGCAGCCCCAGTTCTCCCCCACGCCTTTCCCTCCACACCTCCTTGCAAGCAGAGGGAGCCGACTTTGGCCTCAGCCAGCCCAGAGAGGGGCTCCTATAGTGCAGCGGCAGGCTGAAGGGCTCCTCAAGTGTGGCCAGAGTGGACACCGAGGCTTGAGAAGGCGCTGAGAGTGAGGGCTGCTAGCACTTTGTCACCTGTCAGTATCATGAGTTTTATAAGCCACTATGTGCAGAAACTTTTCTTGATAGGGCAGAGAAAGTAAAATCTCAGATTTGCTTTATCTGACAATCTTCTGCTAGAACATACTATGTTTAGCGTTCTCACTCTGCGTATCTATTTGGAAAAGTGGTCTTCTTTAATTCCTTGAAGCTCTTAATTTCAGTTCCACTGGAAACTCTTCCTCCCACCTTTTATCTAGTTTGTAACATACAATGTCCATTTCTGCATGGGTCACTTTTCCCACTGCAAGATACATCTACAGACCTTCCTAAGCATTTTTAATGGCTACACCATATCCGTATTTTCTCATTGAGCTGTGTGTTCCATATTGGTCTATGCCAGTATTGTGTGACATTGATTGTATAGTCTTCTAAAAGCTGTAACTGTGTTTTCCTTTTCCCTTCTTTACTTGATCATCTAACTTTCATTTACTGCAACCAATATCAGAATAAAAGTAATACAGAAATAAAAGAAAATCAGTTCCATGTTTCCATTACAGTGCATCTGTTATTTTTGTTTTCTGTTTCCTTCCAGTTTTTGGTCATTTTGTAAATGGTAAAATAATTGTAATAGGAGGGAAGAGAGTATTCTATGTTTTATTTGAAGCGTTATCTCACAAGCACTTTTTCATATTGTTATACCACAATTACTTTTATGGCTGTTCATTCCATTGAGTTGATGCATTGTATATATTTTGATATTTTTAATTACTGGACATTCAGTGTTCTAGTATTTTTGCAAGGAATATTGTGCATTTTTATTCTTACAGCTTTCTCTTTCTTTTTCAGTTATCTCACTGCAATAGATCAAAGTATTTGGAGACTTTCATAGTGGTTAGGCTATATGTTCCTTTTTTTTGTTTTATTTGTGACTATTTTTAGCACATTGTCATTTATAAGAAAGTGCTTTGTCAATGCATAGGGAGGAGGGGACAATAAGGAAGCTGTCCTTTTTGTGAAAGTATTGTTAGGATTCTGAGGAAGCTCTTCTAGGAAATAACTGAATAGTGAAAGTATAACAGTCGATGAGTCTTTGGGGAGCTTGGGAAATTGTTGGGATGTTAAAGGCCATTCTGAAATTAATTTGTCTAGCCCATTGTAGGCTTTACTGAAATTATATCTAGTAAATGACAATATATTCTCAGTTATATCCAAAGACTATTGTAGAACCAGCCACGATCTCCTGTATATCATTCTAAACATCACTTGAAAGTTCTTTCTTACATCTAATCTGAATCCTATGCTGCTGTGAAAATCATTTTCAAGTATTGCAGTTCAACTTGGAACTAAAAGTAACTATGTTCTTCTACACTGAGAACAGAGACACTGTCCATTCTAAAGTGATCATGAGTCATTTATTGTTTTTGTTTTTTGTGTTTTTTTGAGACAGAATCTTACTCTGTCGCCCAGGCTGGAGTGCAGTGGTACAATCTCGGCTCACTGCAACCTCTGCCTCCTGGGTTCAAGTGATTCTGGTGCCTCGGCCTCCCGAGTAGCTGGGATAACAGGTGTGCACCATCACACCCAGCTAATTTTTGGTATGTTTAGTAGAGACAAGGTTTCACCATGTTTCCCAGGCTGGTCTTGAACTCCTGAGCTCAGGCAATCTGCCTGCCTTGGCCTCCCCAAGTGCTGGGATTACAGGTGTGAGCCACAGTGCCCAGCCTGTTGAGTTTTGTGTTGGGCATGGGGAAGAGTGAAAGCCAGGTGTCCCCAGAGGGTTAAGAAACCTGTTGGAAGGTGACCCTCGGTATAACCCCATGGTGGGCCTCCTGTATCAACTGCTGTTTGGTTTCAGCTGTCCTAAAGGGAGGACTGACTCTGTGACCTGACAGTGCCTTCTGTGATGCGTTACTATTGTCATGCCATTCCAGACAAATGTAAAGAGATTTGGTAGTGACTAATTTGCATTGCACAAGGTGTTGATAGTAGTGAACAGCTTGCTCTGAAGCCTGTATTCAAAATTTGGAAGGAACAAACACTACGGATATGCTCATCTCACCACTACCCAACCTATTTTTCTTTCACTCCTTCGCTTTGTCTCCTTATTATTCTGCTGATCTTTGTCTCTGCAGTGTTTTAAATGCTGTTTCTCTTTACTTTTCCCACCTTCCTTTTTTCCCTCCCACTCCTTTTTTCTATATCACCTTTCTCTCTGCTCCTTCCACTTCATCTTAGATTCCACTTCCCCTTTGATTTTTTACCATTCTTGACCCCTTTCCTCTTTTATTGGGAAAATAGGCTTTAAATTTGGAGTATGCTAAGAAAATGTCGCTTTATGCTAAAAAACTGCAGGATTCAGGGACTGTATTTGTGGTGTGGCTTATTGATAGAAGAGAGGCTATGGAAGCTAGTGCTTACAAGTGATTTAAGGGTGATAGCTCAGTGTCTCAGGTGGACATGATTATGTTGTGGGACAGCTGGGTTCCATTTTAGCCTGATATTGACCTCTCCTTGCCGTGTAATTAACAGTGTGCCAGCCACAGATCATAAAGTGAGTGCCGTTCAATGAATAACATCACGTACTGGTGCCTGGAGTTTGTTGTACCCATGGGACCTAGTGGGCACAGGGCATGCCTGGATATCTAGCCAGGAGTGACATTTAAGCTCAATTGCTGGATGCTGGATTACAAGAGCTCTGACATGCATCCTCAGATAGCCGTTCGATACAGATGGCTGATGAGTTCTGAAGCTTCACACTGACGTGTCCAGGAGCCAGGGGCAAACTGACCCTTTCCTCTTTAGGCGCAGTGCCTGCGTCGACTGTTTAGAAATCATCAGAAAATATTTGAATATATCAGGTGAATCTTAGGGGGCTCAATTTTTGGTGATTAAACTAGACTCCTAAATAGAGTTCTCTAAACCCCAAACACAATGAACAGAGATTCATAGTGAAGTAGGTTTGCCTCCCGGAATGAGAGTTGCAGTGAATCCAGTCCTTTTCTTGGCTTTGGTGTTGTGTAGTGATTAACAAAAATGTGAGATGACTGATGGGCACCTTTATAGGAAAAAGGAAGGGGGAGGGTATTAAGCATAGAATGGATGCTCTCATTTGCTTGAGATGTGTAAAATAAGTTGGGGTAGAATAGGGAGGGGCACAAGACTAAAGATTTAAACCCCCCAATCATGGTTTCATTTACTACGTTAAGGAATTTGATGAGGTAATTGGACAGAGTCAGGACAAAGAGAGAGCAAGGCTGAGTATCAATGATCTTCAGATAATCACTAAGGTATTATTCAGGACACAAGCCAGATGACGTTAGCTTCACCAGAAGATGGACTGATGTGGCCATGGATTCAGTTAGTAATTCTTGGAATTGCTGAGGCTTGGGGAAGCCACCACCATGTGGTTTATCTTTGTCTAACCTCACTAAAGCCGGCTGAGCAGGCACTATCTGTTTTGGGCTTTCAGGTTTGGGGTGGTGGTTCTCAGTGGAGCCTGAAGGGGAAAGAGAGGCCTTTTAAAAATAAAATATTTCTTTTCTCTTCTCTACATAAGTTTTGAGCTTAACAGGCTTTGATCAAGAAGGATTTCACGTTGGGTTTGTGTTTTGAGTTGTATCTGCTCAAGACGCTGCCGTAGGGCTGGAGGAGAAGGTCAGAGAGAGGGAAAACTTGGACTGTGCTGAAACCGCTTCAGGCTCACTTATTTAATTATTCACTCAGAAACAGCAGCGTGGACTAAGAGCTATCTGTGCTTTTGCAGTGTAGCTTCATTACTTAATTTGAAATAAATTCCCTTATAATAGGTCCAATATATAATCCAAGGCAGATTTGAAATAACATTCAAAGAGTTTTTGGCCATCCACTCTGTTGTTTCCTTCCATCAGTGGGGATCTCTGTGACGTGGCTTGTGCTCCCTCAGTGGTCCTTTTTCTTGAAACCTCACAAGGTAACTTGGGACCAGAAGATGGTGTAGCATGAACAAGAAGAGGTGGCCTGCAGTCCTAGGTGCTGGTCCATGCTGGCCAGGACAGAGAATACTGGATATCACATAGTCTCTAAATGCAATTTCAAAGAGTGCATCTCTAGAGTTAAATGAGTTTGCCTTAAATTCTGTATGGTTGCAGATGATGTAATCCTTTTATAAACATTTTATTAGGCAGGTTAAATTAAGATACAGGAAATGCCATTTCACATTGTGTTGAAGAGGAAAGTCAAGTCTTGTGAACGTTGTTTACTATAACGGAAGGTTCTTACATATCCATCTCAACTTAATTTTCTCATTGTTTCAGCATCCGAGTTCCCTGCTGCCTTCTACTCTTTGCACAGTAGAAAGTCAATCTGTGAGCAGCTTGCTGAGATGAGTAAGAGCTGTCTGCTAGTGAAGGGAAATTTGGACTCAATGAAAATAGTCAATGGAAACCTCTGTTTGCTGTATCAAGCATGCAGTACTTATATGCGTACATGGAACAAATTTCTTTTTCAGCTTCAGTGTTGTAACGAAGATGGCAATTTTCCTTCTCAGTGTAACATATAAATGCTCTACTTGGTAACTGAGTAGTTGTCTTGAGTTCTATTTCTGGTATTGTTGGCAGTGTACTTGCCTAGGACAAGCCTTTTGACCACTAGCTATAGACTCTTAATATCCTAATCAAGGCTATTAGTACTTTCTGATAGCAGCTTAGCTCCTCCATTTACGTCAAATCTTACCTTTTCTGCATTCAGCTGATGAAGTCTGTGAAAGAATGGGAATAATATAATAAGCTAGCTTTGGTGTTTTGGCCTTTTGGGTAAGAATGCAGGGAGGAAATGAAATGAGGGATGCCTTGAAATGTCTCACTTAGACTTTCTTATGTTCAGAGAAATACAGAGAGAACATTTCCTAGATACTGAGAGTAAATTTCTTTTCTTGAACCTATCTTAAGTGCCTCAGAAGAGGACTTCAGGTTGAGATGACTTTTTTTTTTTTTTTAATGTAAGCATGGACAATTCTCTTTCCACCCTCAACCCTTTACAGAATTTCTGAGAACAGTGAATTTCAACGAAGGGGAGGAACAGAAATGAAGCTGACAAGAGAAGCCATCTAAAATTAAAACTCTCCATATGGAATTGCTTTTTCTTTTCCCCTAGAGCGTGTACTCACTCTAAGTCGTGGAAACTCAGCTCTGTCTTTGAAAATTTTCTTACAGTATACTCTTTGGAGGCTCTAATAACGCCTAGCTTCTATTATTGTCCAGCTTGTATCTTCTAAATGTCAAAACTATGTTCCTCCAAATGACAAGTTTTTATTTTAAAAATATTTTTACTAACTTTACTTATATATTGAGCAGATAATAGTACAAAATTCAAAAACAAAAGACCCAACATGGTGAATATTGTTGATCTTTGTCTTTGGGTTGGATCTGATTGTGTTTAGAAGTTGATGGGGGGATAAGTAGCTCTCTAAGCTAGATTCTTTATTGCTTCCCATCAGTCTAAAATGTATTAGAAAAGAAAGTAAGGCCTGGTTGCAAGAATAAACTAATGGATTATTTTTACTTAATGGCAAGTTTACCCAGAAATCAGATATTTAAATATTGCTGCTATATCTATATTTGTATGTCCATATGTTATTGCCCACGATGCCACTGATTGGTGGATACACAGTTTATGTACAACTGAGAAAAAGAAATCTAGCCAGTTAAACTATTTCCCAGCACCTCCCATTATTTAAATGATCTTTTAGGAAGGAATTGAGTGTATCTAATATATTTTAAAAACATATTTATTGAAAGAACTCCTCTGGACTTAATGATATATAGGTATTTATCATTGAACACTCTTATAAACATATAAAAAAATACAAGAAAAATACATCAGGTAACTTTTACTCCTGACACTTCTACACAAGAAAATATAAGTCTTCTGAATCATTTTCAACTCAACTCTTCAGTGTCTAAACTTGCTACACGATTTATCCTTTGTGCTATAAAGAATATTGGTGAAATAGTTTTAAAGAATTTTTATTTTGGTTTATTTTGAATTAACACTTTCTTCAAAGTTTCTGGAAAAAAGAAATTTTAAAAATGAAAGTTCAGCCAGGCATGGTGGCTCATACCTGTAATCCCACCACTTTGGGAAGCCAAGGTGGGTAGAACACTTGAGGCCATGAGTTTGAGACTAGCCTATCCAACATGGTGAAACCCCATCTCTACTAAAAATACAAAAATTAGCCCAGCAAGGTGGCACATGCCTGTAATACCAGCTACTTGGGAGGCTGAGGCACAAGAATCGCTTGAACCCAGGAGGCACAGACTGCAGTGAGCTGAGACAGTGCCACTGTACTCCTGCCTGGGTGACAGACTAAGACTCTGTCAAAAAAAAAAAAAAAAAAAAAAAGGAAGGAGAAAGAGAAAGAAAAAAGGAAAGAAAGAAAAGAAAGAGAAAGGAAGGAAGGAAGAAAAGAAAGGAAGAAAGGGTAAGTTAGTTCACTGATGCTGAGTTCTTAAGCTGTTTACCACTGCAGTTTTGTCATGTTAACACAATTCTGACTGTTGCTGGGCTGGGAATGTAAAGGAACAGATCCCAGCACTTCCAACAACCATTTGGTGCCTAGGGTTAGTAACTGCTTTGGTATATCTCAGGGTTTTCATTACAGTTGCTGAGACCCATTCTGCTAATTCAATTCAATGCTGAATTTTTAAATATTCACACATGAAAGTTGCTTTGCAACTGCTGTCCATCTGACTGCAATTGAAAGATGCCATTCATTGTGAAATTGTACCCAAATTTAGAGTTGGTAATAGATGAAAAGAAATGTGCATCTGGGCTGGGCCAGGCACGGTGGCTCATGCCTGTAATCCCAGCACTTTGGGAGGCCAAGGTGAGTGGATCACCTGACGTCAGGAGTTCAAGACCAGCCTGGCCAACATGGTGAAAACCTGTCTTTACTAAAAATACAAAAAAATTAGCCAGGCATGATGGCGTGCGCTTGTAATCCCAGCTGCTCGGGAGGCTGAGGCAGGAGAATTGCTTGAACCCGGGAGGTAGAAGTTGTAGTGAGCCGAGATCGTGCCATTGCACTCCAGCCTGGGCGACAAGAGTGAGACTCTGTCTCAAAAAAAAAAGGAAAAAGATGTGCATTTTAGAGTTAATGAAAGATAATGATTAAATATAATTTCTAGAATTTTTAATGTTTCAGATGAGAATTGTGGACTTTTACTGAGCTCATAAACCAAAATGCTAAGTCAAAAGTAAAAGCTGTTCCTGTTGGTTCCTAAGCGTGATGATTGGGTTTTCACATTCATGTGTGACATGTGCCTCCCTCAAATCTTGTGATGATGTCATCACATGACCCATCTGACGTGGGAAGAAAAGTGAAAAAGTAAAAAAAAAAAAAAAAAAAAGCAGGAACTTGAGATTTTGAAATGTCTTAATTTCTTAGTGTGATTCTCCCCTTCCTTAGAATGCTCACAAATATTAATAATACATTTTTTTTCAAGACATCTAAAGCGACTCAATTTGAACATTTAAGTGGCAGGTTAAAAAAACTTTTTCCCCTAATAATTCAAATATTTATTTTACTGTAAGAAATTCAGAAATCTGATTTAAGGATGACCTTCTTATTGAAGAGAGGAAAAGCAATGGAAAGATATCTGTATTGGTAACTGAAACTGGCTCAAATCATAGCTGTATTCTCCTTTCTTTGAAATGTGTAGAATTATAGCCAATGGGTTAAGAAAAACTATTTAAAACTTGGAAATAAGGCAAAAAAGTAGAGGAGCATATCCTTTCAATATCATATTGGAACATTTTTTAAATAAATAAACCTGACCAAGGATTATTTAATTATTCAGGAGAACTTCCTTATGTTTAACTTTTGTTTTTCACTCTTAATTGGAGTCTATAGACACTGGGAAGTTGTGTGTTACTGTATAGATTTTTGGCAATAGCTGTCTAGTGAAAGAAAGAACCCTATGTTTTATGCATTTTAGGACATTAACCAGCTTTGCAGGTAACCTAGCAATTTTCTACTAACATTTTCAAAGGCTAGAAACACATTCTCCATCAGTCCTCTTTAGATCAGCCTTATTATCTTGATGGTTTCTTCATTATTGAGTTGAGTAAATCTTGACATATATTTATTCTGTATTTTTATGAGTCCTGTTTTAAACTTTAAAAAAAAATTCATTTTGTTGAGCTTTAAACCTCTCAAGTGAAATAGTTACTATTCATCATTATGTTATATATTTATAGGTTGACAAGTGCTCTTGGTAGTAGTTCATAGTGACCTGCAGAGATGAAAATGCCTGTTTATGAGGTTTAAAACTAGATTGCTGAACCTGTGCATGAGTTAGATTTCATTAAGGGACTCCCCTGTGATTAGCACATGATTCTCCTTGTGTGGATGGAAGTTTCAGGGGCCGAAGCTGGGCTTGTGCAAGGAATCTAGCCAGAACATTTCAGAAGAGCCTGCGGATGCAGGGGTGCCCCACGAGGCAGCTGTTCATCTTTGCTCCTCCAGCACCTGGTGTGGGGTTTTCTAAGCTCTCAACAATGTGTGTGGTGGTTTCTGGAGTTACTATTCTTGTCTTTCAGGGGATTTGAGGAGATTTTTCTGTTTTCAGAGGCTTCAGAAACGCATGGTTGGGTCTTCAGAATGATCTCTTCGGAATCAATTGAGTGTATCAGGCATTAAATTTACTTGGTTCCAGTTTACCCCCACCCTGCACTTTCTCTTACCTCCCTCCCTCTTGCATTAATCCCATTTTTCTCCCTGCTTTCCTTCCCTCCTCCCCTTTTATTCTGTTGACCTATCTATTTACAAACCCTCCCTCACTTGAGATGGTGTAGAAGATGACATCACACTTAACTGAGATATGTATTTATTTGATTACCTGAAGGCTTTCTATAATGTCTTAGTGGAAGCCTTTATGGTAAACACCAATCAATGAAACACACAGACATCAGGGAGTAGAAATTTCCTGTGTATTTGAATGTTGCACTGATCACCTTATCTAGTGTAGTTAGCCATTTTCTTAAAGTAGTAATTAAAGTGTTTCAAACTTGAAGTGGTTTAGGGTCATGAATTTTGAATTGACAGAATACTCACAGTACAGTGCTGTATTTTCTTATGTAGTCAGTCAGCACTCAAAAGTCAGGTAAGATGTTGCCAAAAGTATAAATGAGTGGAAAACAAGAAAGGCCATTAAATTCTTTGTCAGAGAAATCTTCATAAATAGAACAAGTGACCATACGGGTAGGAGACTGAAAATGTCCATTCCTTAATTCACTGAGATAGAGAAGGTAGAATATCCCCACAATATTTTGGGGGACTTTTGCTTCTTTAATTAGTTGTCTGATTATGTTGATAAAACCCTGGGGATGGAGATATGTACAGTTCAACAGTCTCAGGAAGGAGGGTCCTTTAGTACAATGTTTACGGGATTCAAGATAAGTGTGGGCTCAGAATGGTGTTGGGAATCAGAATCCTGGAGCCAGTGAGAAAGCCAAACTTCACATGAATGACATCTGAAGTCTAGTAAGAGCTCAAGGTCAGTTGATGTCTTGAAGGGAACCAGGCACGGCGTAAGAACCAGGATTTCTTCAAGAGGGAGCTTTAGAAGAATGTAGTGGAGAATGCTGATGCCACTCCAGACTGGAAGCTCATAGTTGACAGCTGCCACCTCGCCAGGGCCCACCTGGTTCTGGGTTCTGTTCAGAGCATTTTCTGGGCATCATGTCGTTTAACCCTCACACCAGGCCAGTGAGAGAGTAGTACCTCTGCAGTGTTATAGGGGAAGAAGTGGCTTTAGAGAGGTGAACTTTCTAAGAGTATCAACTGATACTGAAGATTGCGTTGGAACCCAGGTTGGTCTCTCTCCACCTCTGTGCTGCCAATCATGACGTTGTGCTGCCCCCATGTCTGCTCCTCTCACCTGTTGCAAGTAGCCAGCCTCTTACCTGATGAAGACCATCAGGCCCGAAGGACCAGGCTCTTTTGCTCCTGCAGAAAGCCAGTTTGGGGTGGGACATCTGGACAGGCAGAAGTCACGTGACTGGTGGACACAGGATTCCCAGGCACCTGTTCTCTCAAGGGTGGGCTCTTCTGGGGACATTTGGGGGCTACTCATGATTCCGTTGAACTGTCGTTTGACTTAGTCCTTCCAACCTCCAACATACGGGGCCACTGAGAGAAGCAGTACCTGTGGCAGCTTTAAACCGCCCTGCTCCTCTGCTGTTCTGACAGCGTGTGAAGCCAGCAAAAGCTTCTTTGCATCAGGTGCCAGTGGGGAAATAGGAGGAAAAAGGGGGAATAGGAAGGAAAATCATGCTATTTTGTAGACAGGGGAGGATTTCATAAAAATATGTTCAGAATGGTTTTACAAAGACTGTGCATATATGCTCCAGGTCTGTTCAGGAAAGATTCATTTGTGGAGGATTGAAATGTTCCATTAACATTTCTTATCTAAGAGAAGCAGAGGAATCTACTGAATTTCACAAAATGTAATATGAAAACTGATCTCCAAGGGTCACCTTTAATATTTTACTTCCTTCTTCATTGTTGAAAATATATTTCAGCTCTCTTTTACATACCAGCATACAGCAGAGGGAGAAGATAGCATAATCACTGCAAAAGTATTATCAAATGCAAGCACGCATTTGCATTTTTGGCAAACAACCACTTTTGATTTTACATTGTATTATTCCATAATATTTAAAGCACAAAGTCCTGAAACTATCAAACCTACTTGAGTTTGTGATAGTCAGATACTAGTTTCATTGTGCTTTTAATTAATAAAATGTAGATTTTCTAAATTAAAATTTTCATTATGAAATATTTTGACCATAAGGGAAAAACAGAATTAAATGGTATTCATATATGTACCTACCACTCAGATTATACAGATACTAACTTTCTGCTGTATTTTCTTCAAACGTGACTTTATGTTATGACTATTAATAAAATGGCACATTACAGATACAGTTGTTGTACAGCCCCCTTCACATCCTCTCTTCCTCTTTCTCCTTTCATGAGGCTGATGTATGTTATTCCCCTGAATTTTTCTTTTTTTTTTCCGAGACAGAGTCTAGCTCTGTCACCCTGGCTGGAGTGCAGTGCCATGCATGATCTTGGCTCACAGCAACCTCTGCCTCCCAGTTCAAGTGATTCTCTTGCCTCAGCCTCCCGAGTAGCTGGGACTATAGGTGCATGCCATCACGCCTGGCTAATTTTTGTATTTTAGTAGAGACAGAGTTTTGCCATGTTGGTCAGGCTGGTCTTGAACTCCTGACCTCAGGTGATCCACCCACCTCGGGCTCCCAAAGTGCTGGGATTACAGGCGTGAGCCACTGTGCCAGCCCCCTGAACGTTTTTATGCTTTGACAACATGGTTGTGAAAATACTAAGTGAAAGTTTCTTCAGAGCTGTATTTTGAAATAATATTCTCAATTTAGAGCCATAAGTCTATTATTTTATTATTATTATTATACTTTAAGTTGTACGGTACATGTGCACAACATGCAGGATTGCTACATAGGTATACATGTACCATGTTGGTTTGCTGCACCCATCAACTCATCATTTACATTAGGCATTTCTCCTAATGCTATCCCTCCCCCAGCACCCCACCCCCTGACAGCCCCAGTGTGTGATGTTCCCCTCCCTGTGTCCATGTGTTCTCATTGCTCAACTCCCACTTACGAGTGAGAACATGCGGTGTTTGGTTTTCTCTCCTTATGATATTTTGCTGAGAATGATGGTTTCCAGCTTCATCCATGTCCCTGCAAAGGACATGAACTCATCCTTTTTTATGACTGCATAGTATTCCATGGTGTATACGTGCCACATTTTCTTTATCCAGTCTATTATTGATGGACATTTGGGTTGGTTCCAAGTCTTTGCTATTGTGAATAGTGCCGTGGTAAACATATGTGTGCATGTGTCTTTAGAGTAGCATGACTTACAATCCTTTGGGTATATACCCAGTAATGGGATCACTGGGTCAAATGGTATTTCTAGTTCTGGATCCCTGAGGAATGGCCACACACTGTCTTCCACAATGGTTGAACTAATTTACATTCCCACCAACAGTGTAAAAGCATTCCTATTTCTCCACGTCCTCTCCAGCATTTGTTGTTTCCTGACTTTTTAATGATGGCCATTCTAACAGGCATGAGATGGCATCTCATTGGGGTTTTGATTTGCATTTCTGTGATGACCAGTGATGACGAGTATTTTTTCGTATGTCTGTTGGCTGTATAAATGGCTTCTTTTGAGAAGTGTCTGTTTATATCCTGTGCCCACTTTTTGATGGGTTTGTTTTTTTCTCATAAATTTGTTTAAGTTCTTTGTTGATTCTGTATATTAGCCTTTTGTCAGAAGGATAGATGGCAAAATTTTTCTCCCATTCTGTAGATTGCCTGTTCACTCTGATGATAGTTAACTTTTGCTGTGCAGAAGCTCTTTACTTTAATTAGGTTCCATTTGTCTATTTTGGCTTTTGTTGCCATTGCTTTTGGTGTTTCAGTCATGAAGTCTTTGCCCATGCCTATGTCCTGAATGGTATTGCCTAGGTTTTCTTCTAGGGTTTGTATGGTGCTATGTCTTACATTAAGTCGTTAATCCATCTTGAGTTAATTTTTGTATAAGATGTAAGGAAGGGATCCAGTTCCAGCTTTCTACATATGGCTAGCCAGTTTTCCCAGCACCATTTATTAAATAGGGAATCCTTTCCCTATTTCTTGTTTTTTTCAGGACTGTCAAAGATCAGATGGTTGTAGATGTGTGGTGTTATTTCTGAGGCCTCTGTTCTGTTCCACTGGTCTGTATATCTGTTTTGGTAACAGTACCATGCTGTTTTGATTACTGTAGCCTTGTAGTATAGTTTGAAATCATGTAGCATGATGCCTCCAGCTTTGTTCTGTTGCTTAGGATTGTCTTGGCTATGCAGGCTCTTTTTTGGTTCCGTATCAAATTTAAAGTAGTTTTTTCCAATTCTGTGAAGAAAGTCAGTGGTAGCTTGATGGGGATAGTACTGAATCTATAAAAATCTTTGGACAGTATGGCCATTTTCACAATATTGATTCTTCCTATCCATGAGCATGGAATGTTTTTCCATTTGTTTGTGTCCTCTTTTGTTTGGTTGAGCAGTAGTTTGTAGTTCTCCTTGAAGAGGTCCTTCACATCCCTTTAAGTTGGATTCCTCGGTATTTTATTCTCCTTGCAGTAATTATGAATGGGAGTTCACTCATGATTTGGTTCTCTGTCTGTCCTTGGTACATAGCAATGCTTGTGATTTTTGCACACTGATTTTGTATCCTGAGACTTTGCTGAAGTTGCTCATCAGCTTAAGAAGATTTTGGGCTGAGATGATGGGGTTTTCTAAATACACAATCATGTCATCTGCAAACAGAGACAATTTGACTTCATCTTTTCCTAATTGAATAGACTTTCTTTCTCTTGCCTGATTGCCATGGCCAGAACTTCCAATACTGTGTTGAATAGGAGTGGTGAGAGAGTGCATCCTTGTCTTGTGCTGGTTTTCAAAGGGAATGCTTCCCATTTTTGCCCATTCAGTATGATATTGGCTGTGGGTTTGTCATAAATGGTTATTATTTTGAGATACATTCTGTCAATACCTAGTTTATTGAGAGTTTTTAGCATGAAAGGCTGTTGAATTTTGTCAAAGGCCTTTTCTGCATCTATTGAGATAATCGTGGTTTTTGTTGTTGGTTCTGTTTATGCGATGGATTGTGTTTATTGATTTGTGTATGTTGAACCAGCCTTGCATCCCAGGGATGAAGCAGACTTGCTCGTGGTGGATAAGCTTTTTGATGTGCTGCTGGATTCGTTTTGCCAGTATGTTATTGAGGATTTTCACATCGATATTCATCAGGGATATTGGCCTAAAATTCTCTTTTTTTGTTGTGTCTCTGTGAGGCTTTGGTATCAGGATGATGCTGGCCTCATAAAATGAGTTAGGGAGGATTCCCTCTTTTACTGTTGATTGGAATAGTTTCAGAAGAAATGGTACCAGCTTCCGTTTGTACCTCTGGTAGAATTTGGCTGTGAATCTTTCTGGTCCTGGACTTTTTTTGTTGGTAGGCTGTTACTGCCTAAATTTCAGACCCTGTTATTGGTCTATTCAGAGATTCAACTTCTTCCTGATTTAGTCTTGGGAGGGTGTATGTGTCCAGGAATTTATCCATTTCTTCTAGATTTTCTAGTTTATTTGCATAGAGGTTTTTATAATATTATCTGATGGTAGTTTGTATTTCTGTGAGATCAGTGGTGATACCCCCTTTATCATTTTTTATTGCATCCACTTGATTTTTCTCTCTTTTCTTCTTTATTATTCTTGCTAGTGGTCTATTTTGTTGATCTTTTCAGAAAACCAGCTCTTGGATTAATTGAATTTTTTGAAGGAATTTTTGTGTCTCTCCTTCAGTTCTGCTCTGATCTTAGTTATTTCTTGTCTTCTGCTAGCTTTTGAATTTGTTTGCTCTTGCTTCTCTAGTTCTTTTAATTGTGATGTTAGGATGTTGATTTTAGATCGTTCCTGCTTTGTCTTGTGGACATTTAGTGCTATACATTTGCCTCTACACACTGCTTTAAATGTGTCCCAGAGATTCTGGTACATTGTGTCTTTGTTATCATTGGTTTCAAAGAACATCTTTATTTCTACTTTAATTTCGTTATTTTTTATTTATTCATTTATTTTTGGGACGGAGTCTTGCTCTGTCACCCAGGCTGGAGTGCAGTGGCATGATCTTGGCTCACTGCAAGTTCCTCCTCCTGGGTTCATGCCATTTTCCTGCCTCAGCCTCCCAAGTAGCTGGGGCTACAGGTGCCCACCACCACGCCCGGTTAATTTTTTGTATTTCTTTTTGTAGTAGAGACGGAGTTTCACTGTGTTACCCAGGATGGTCTTGATCTCCTGACCTTGTGATCCACTTGCCTCGGCCTCCCAAAGTGCTGGGATTACTTGGGTGAGCCACTGCTCTCGGCCTCAATTTATTATGTACCTAGTAGTCATTCAGGAGCAGGTTCAGTTTCCATATAGTTGTGCAGTTTTGAGTGAGTTTCTTAATCCTGAGTTCTAATTTGATTGCACTGTGGTGTGAGAGACAGTTTGTTTTGATTTCTGTTCTTTTACATTTGCTGAGGAGTGTTTTACTTCCAATTATGTGGTCAATTTTAGAATAAGTGTGATGTGGTGCTAAGAAGAATGTATATTCTGCTAATTTGGGGCAGAGAGTTCTGTAGATGTCTATTAGGTTCACTTGGTCCAGAGCTGAGTTCAAGTCCTGGATATCCTTGTTAATTTTCTGTCTCATTAAGCTGTCTAATATTGACAGTGGGGTGTTAAAGTCTCCTATTATTATTGTGTGGGAGTCTAAGTCTTTTTGTAGGTATCTAAGAACTTGCTTTATGAATCTGGGTGCTCCCGTATTGGGTGCATATATATTTAGGATAGTTAGCTCTTCTTGTTGAATTGATCCCTTTACCATTATGTAATGGCCTTCTTTGTCTCTTTTGATCTTTTTTGGTTTAAAGTCTGTTTTTATCAGAGATAAGGATTGCAACCCCTGCTTTCTTTTTGCTTTCCATTTGCTTGGTAGATCTTCCTCCATCCCTTTATTTTGAGCCTATATGCACATGAGATGGGTCTCCTGAATACAGCACACCAATGGGTCTTGACTTTGTATCCAATCTGCCAGTCTGTGTCTTTTAATTGGGGCATTTAGCCCATTTACATTTAAGGTTAATATTGTTATGTGTGAATTTGATCCTGTGATTATGATGCTAGCTGGTTATTTCACCCATTAATTGATGCAGTTTCTTCCTAGCATCAATGGTCTTTATAATTTGACATGTTTTTGCAGTGGCTCATACCGGTTGTTCCTATCCATGTTTAGTGCTTCCTTCAGGAGCTCTTGTAAGGCAGGCCTAGTGGTGACACAATCTCTCAGCATTTGCTTGTCTATAAAGGATTTTATTTCTCCTTCACTTACGAAGCTTAGTTTGGCTGGATATGACATTCTGGGTTGAAAATTCTTTTCTTTAAGAATGGTGAATATTGACCCCTACTCTCTTCTGGCTTGTAAGGTTTCTGCAGAAAGATCCACTGTTAGTCTGATGGGCTTCCCTTTGTGGGTAACCCGACCTTTCTCTCTGGCTGCCCTTAACATTTTTTCCTTTATTTCAACCTTGGTAAATCTGACAATTATGTGTCTTGGGGTTGCTCTTCTCAAGGACTATCTTTGTGGTGTTCTCTGTATTTCCTGAATTTGAATATGGGCCTGCGTTGCTAGGTTGGGGAAGCCCTCCTGGATAATATCCTGAAGAGTGTTTTCTAACTTGTTTCCATTCTCCCCATCACTTTCAGGTACACCAATCAAACGTAGATGTGGTCTTTTCACATAGGCCCATATTTCTTGGAGGCTTTGTTCCTTTTCACTCTTTTTTCTCTGATCTTGTCTTCTTGCTTTTTTTCATTAATTTGATCTTCAATCACTGATATCCTTTCTTGCACTTGATTGAATCAGCTATAGAAGCTTGTGTATGCTTCATGCAGTTCTCGTACTGTGGTTTTCAGCTCCATTAGGTCATGTAAGCTCTTCTCTACACTGATTGTTCTAGTTAGCTATTCATCTAACCTTTTTTCAGGGTTTTTGGCTTCCTTGTGATGGGTTAGAACATGCTCCTTTAGCTCGGAGAACTTTGTTATTACCGACCTTCTGAAACCTACTTCTGTCAGCTCGTGAAACTTATTCTCCATCCAGTTTTGTTCCCCTGCTGTTGAGGAGCTGCAGTCCTTCAGAGGAGAAGACATGCTCTGGTTTTTGAATTTTTAGCCTTTCTCTTCTGGTTTCTCCCCATCTTTCTGGTTTTCTCTAACTTTGGTCTTTGATGTTGGTGACCTACAGATGGGGTTTTGGTGTGGATGTCCTTTTTGTTGATGTTGATGCTGTTCCTTTCTGTTTGTTAGTTTTCCTTCTAACAGACGGTTCCCTCAGCTGCAGGTCTGTTGCAGTTTGCTGGAGGTCCACTCCGTACCCTGTTTGCCTGGGTAACACCCGGAGGCTGCAGAACAGCAAATATTGCTGCCTTATCCTTCCTCTGGAAGCTTAGTCCCAGAGGGGCACCCGCCTGTATGAGTTGTCTGTCTGCCCCTACTGGGAGGTGTCTCCCAGTCAGGCTACTCGGGGGTCAGGGACCCACTTGAGGAGGCAGTCTGTTCGTTATTGGATCTTGAACGCTGTGCTAGGAGAACCACTGCTCTCTTCAGAGCTGTCTGGCAGAGACGTTTAAGTCTGCAGAAGCTGTCTGCTGCCTTTTGTTCAGATACACCCTGCCTCTAGAGGTGTAATCTAGAGAGGCAGTAGGCCTTGCTGAACTGCGGTGGGCTCTGCCCAGTTTGAGCTTCCCTGCTGCTTTGTTTACACTATGAGCATAGAACCACCTACTCAAGCCTCAGCAGTGGCAGATGCCCATCCCCCTGCCAACCTCCAGCAACCCAGGTTGATCTCAGACTGCTGCGCTAGCAGCCCAAGGCTCTGTGGGCATGGGACCCACCAAGCCAGGCACGGGAGGGAATCTCCTGGTCTGCCGATTACGAAGACCATGGGAAAAGCCCAGTATTTTGGCAGGAGTGTACACCATTCCTCCAGGTAGAGTCACTCACAGCTTCCCTTGGCTAGGAAAGGGAAATCCCTGGACCCCTTGTGCTTCCTGGATGAGGTGATGCCCCACCCTGCTTTGGCTTGCCCTCCATAGGTTACACCCACTGTCCAATCAGTCCCAATGAGATGAACCAGGTACCTCAGTTGGAAATGTAGAAATCACCTGTATTCTGCGTCAGTATCACTGGGAGCTGTAGACCGGAGCTGTTCCTATTTGGCCATCTTGGAAGTGACCCATACGTCTATTCTTAAAGTCATTTTTCTGTGAAGTATAATTCCTTGAAGTGTCCACTTGTTGGAGGAGGTTGAGGTTAGTATAATTACTATCAAAAAATAGACTTTCAGAAATTGGTTCCAGCTTTTCCTGCCCCTCATTACTTCTCTGAGGAGCCTGGTAGATCCTTCCCCACATGTGTCCCTTATAGGTGTCCACTCCGGCAGATACTGCTTGGAGACATATGCAGAGGACTACCATTCGTTTGGGTTTTGCCCCAACACAACCAGCTTATACACATTATACAAAAACTTGCTTTTTTATTTCTCAATTCATCATGGACATGCTCACATCTAAGTAGATGAACAATCTAGTGCTTTCTAATATATTTACATAGAAGTTTGTATCACAAATTCTGTTCCTTTCATTTTCTTCTTTTTTGAACTATAGCCTTTTCTCCTTAACTTCACTAAATGAAGCTCCCTGTCTTGTTTGCAGCCTCCCTTCTTTCCAGTACTGTGTGTTAACCATCTTAGTGTATGCTTCCCACCATTTCTAAATGCTTTTATGATCATGTGTATACATGTGCACATGCACGCACACACTCCTCCACACACATGCACACATAGGTATATTTGGTCATTTCTGTACAAAAACAGGATCACACTTGGTATATTCTATGTACTAAGTGGCTGTTACTGTTGAGATTTGAAAAACATCAAAAAAAAAAAAAAAAAAAAAAAAAAAAAAAGCCCAAACAGCAAAATGTTTTTACAAAGAGAGAGCCTTGCTCAAGGTGCCAGAACATACGTGGGGGATCCAAACCTCTCACCCAGGTCTTCTCAGACAAAGTCACTTTCTCTGCACCCAACTTCAAATGAAGACCACTCCCACACAGCCCTGGCAGCTCAGGGCAGCGTTCGTGTGCCAGGCCTTCCCTACCTCTTCTGCGGGTTTGCAGGAGGATGGCCACCTGCTGCCATCCAGATTTCAGGCACAGCTTCCTCTGATATCCAAGGTCACATTAGTCTGTACCTGGAACCATGACTGTATGAGGTTCACAAGGACACCAAAGCTTTATTTTTTATTTTTTAACATAGTAGTTTTGACTCCATCTAATCTGTTTGCTAAGGTTAGGGGCAATGCGGCATTCACATGCTATTTACTTAACATTTCCAATACTCTCCTCCTCCCTCAAGGTTATTACTTCTCTGGTTGGCGATGGACTCAAATCCTCATTCTCAAAAGCTTGTTCTCAGGGCTGGGAAAGGCACAGTTGCTGTGTTGGCAGGTGGGCAGATTTCCATGGGCTAAAACAAAACTGAAGCAGAAGCCACCGTATATCTGCTGCTCCTGACCTTTGATAGAGAAGGAGAGTGGAAAATTTCTCCTCGGTATTTGCTGGCTTTGTCGTGGGATGTCACACGATGCATTTGAAAAAAGTTAATTTAAAATTTTAATTTCAACATTGATTTTTAAACCAGAACTACGTCCATCTCTCTTGTCTTTTTATCCTCAGCTCCAGTTGATTCCTGCTGGAATTGTTTCCAATATGTTCTCCAGAAAAGCATCTCCTTTCAGAAACTTTCAGGATCACGGGGGCCAATTACGTCTGTTTAGCTATTAGGTTGACTCATATGATTAACATTACATTTTTGTAGTTCAAAAATGGCCAGATATTGTCACTTCAGTGGTTCAACCCAATATGTTTACCCTGAATATTTACAGGTGGGAAGGCTTGGGAGCTAGAAGGCCCCATGGGGATTCTATTACCCAGTTCTCAAGCTTTACAGGGGACCACCTGGGGCCAGCCTAATTGCCCAGTTGATGATGAATTGATTCACCTGTGCTGAAGCTGTCTCATAGAATGCCCCTGATGAAATGTGAAGTGTGGTGTGAACGGTCAGGCTCCAGGAGGTGCAGGCTTCAAGGATCACAATAAAGGATGGGGATCCTTTAAAGCCCAGAGGGCTATTCCCTGGCAGGAAAGGAAAATTAGGCAAACACCTGGAGAGGCCCAAGCCTGAGAGACCTCAGGACCTGAGATTGCCCCTGACTCTGAGGATTCAAATCAGACAGATCCTCTTCCTGGCCTCTTCTATCCACACCCGAGTTTCCTCACACTGTTTGAAATGCTGTGGGCAGAATGCAGGCCACTTGCCCTGACTGCAGAGCACTGACTTGGGCAGGTGGGCATGAGCCTTTCTGCCCAGCGTGAGTTGCTCTGGCACAGCTGGATGCTGACCTGCAGGGAGGTGCCTCAGTGAGTACTTGAGCAGGGTCCAGGATGAGAAGCCAAACTGTTTCTCATGTTCTCCTGCAAAATGAATTTATTTCCTTGTTAAAGAAGAGTGGACATACCCCTAGTCAAATATAAGTGAAAATCGATACATCTTTATTAGAAAAAGTTAGAAAGATATGGACAGATAAAAAAAAAATTACCCATCTTCCCACCACTACAAATCAATATTACTGCTACTTTGGCAAATTTCCTTCCAGATTTTAATGCATTCAAAAAATACGTAATTATACTAAGTCTTTGTCTTGATACTGCTGATCCATGTATACTTTATATAATAAGAATTTATAGAAAATATTCTATATAAAATATACATTGACCAGGACTATATGCTACTATAGAGATTGTATACAAAATACAACTGGCTGCATTTTATATCCCTACCCTTTTCATTCATCCTAAGTAAATACTCGATGCACGTAAATGTTGCATAGTGTTCCCTAAAGTCGGTTTTCCATCATGTAGTTAACAAATTTTCCTTTTAGTGTAGTAAAGTACATGGACTCTGGATGGTTTGGTTCAAATCCCAACATACTAATTGTGTGAATGTGCGCAAGATGCTTAATCTCTCTTTATCTCTGTCTGTTAAACTTTAAAATTGGTGTAAGAGTTGTATGTAGCCTGTTAAAGAAAAAAAAAATTATGCATAACCTGTTGCAGAAAAGAAACCAAAGTCTTCAGATTTGCCATTTATAAGAAGTACATTGAAGGGAGGTAAGCTATGTTACCAGCCATGGCTCAGATCCCTAGCATGTCGTCTTTTATGTCTGAATTTATATCAAAGGCCCTATTTGAGGTTTGTCTTTAAACAAAAGAGGAGAAGGGGCCCTAAGACACAAAGGTTGGGCATTGAGTCACTGTGATACTAGCTGGCAGGGGAATGGGGACCTTCTAGCCATGAGCTAAGGTTCCTGAAAATATTCCTTTCAACATAACATTTGCAGGACAGAGAATTTGTTGAGTGAAACATTTGGGAGTCTATAAAATCATTACAGTATTTATCCAGGGGAGCAAAACATTAAACATTTACAAAGGGGCCACTGTGTTGTTCAGGGAGCAAAATATTAGCATTTCTTTGTTAAGATATTGAACTTTTGATTAAGGAGTTTTTAACTCTGGACAAGGACTGATTTTCTGATTAATTCATGGGTCGCTGGGAGGATCAAACACTTAGAACAAGAGTCTGCAAATATTTCCTATAAAGGGCCAGGTAGTAAATATTTTAAGTTTTGTGAGCCATATGCAAGGCTCTGTCACAGCTTCTGGGTGTCTCAGCTCCCTGGTGTGAAAGCAGCCACAGACAATATGCAAATCAATAAGTATGACTGAGTTCCAATATGACTTTTGTTGTGGACGCTGAAATTAGAATTTCATGTCATTTTCATATCATAGATTTTTTTGTCTTTTGATTTTAAAAAGCTATTTAAAAACATAAAAGAACAAATATTTTAGACTCTCAACTGTATAAAAACCATTTGGCCCCTGGGCTGTAGTTGGCTAACCCCTGGCTTAGAGCAGTACTTGGCACTAGTGATTGCTATGTATGTGTTAGCTCCTACCCCCACGGTTACAGCTGTTGTTATCACCATCGTCACCATCTGCATCCTTCTGCTATTGTAAATAAAGCACTGAAGAACATCTTCAGGGAGAAAGATTTTTATCCCTCCCCTGCTTTTGCAGTTACTAACTGTGCTGCAGCCCTATGCTAGGGCCAGACAGTGCTAGGCTCTGGAGAAATCTCTGCATCTCTTTGACTTCCTGGGAGTCCATTTGTAGCAGCTGCAGCTTGATCAGCTCCTTGCTTCACCATGGCAGAGAGGTTTCCCCTCCCATGCTGATGGTGGTTCCTCACCAGAGGCTGCCTGGAGAGCTGTGCTGGGCTCAAGGAGAATGGGCTTCATGACAGATTATCAAGGCCCAGGAGTACTGTTTGCACATGTGCTGTGTTCTTTGTTGGACATCATAGCCTGTGCTCTCCCTGGGGATGAATGAAAAGGGGAGACAGAGATGCCCACTGTATATGACATGTATTTATCCCTTGTTTTAAAGTGATAAGAGGTGGGAGAAAGGGGTTCATAAAAGGAGTGATACAAGGAGGAGCTGGGAGGTAAGGAAAGAAAGAATAGGGCACTGTTGCTAGAATGAGCCATGATATCTGGATTGTTCCAAATCCCCCATGTGCTCAGCTGAGTAGAAAAGTTGCAGATATCTTTATAAACCTTGACAGCACTATTTCATTATTCATAAAGACTTTTTAAAAAATCATAACCAGCTTCATTTTTAAAGGAAATTTATCCCCAAAGCATTTTTTAATTGAGTTTTTATGGTAATTCTTTGTATTGACTGTTGAATCAACATACCAAATAAAATATGCTCCAGTGTTTTCATTCAGGAAGTCTCAGTTCTGCTTCTTCAAAATAATGAAGTGAGAGTCAATTCAGATTTTCATGAATTTACATACCTGGCAGTACATGGCCTTTTCTAAGAGTAAATGTAAAAGAGTATTATTTTTTAACTAGGAAAGTTTGCCTTAAATCCAGAATCTTTGGTGTATGATCTTCCATTGTGTGTGCCTGTATAATTTATGAGTGTGTGTGTCTTGCTGTATTATTAAGGCTTTTAATAACTCACTTCTGAAATAGAAGTACCTCGAAGGCAGGTACTATTTTTGTTTTAAACTCATCTTTCGATGAAATGTATAATTTCTGTCTTGCACAGTGCCTTGCATAGTAGTGGACGTCCAAAATTGTGTGATGAGAAGGAGCTCAGGGTTGCAAGCCATCTAGTGGTTATTTGCCTTTCCCTTCCCTAGACAGTGTCCCTGCTGTACATCCCGCCCTGACCACAGTATTGCTCAGGACAAAATCTTTTCTGCTATTCCTGTTTCTATAGTGGCACAGAATACTGTCAATACCCTTTCAGATGCCTGAAGACAGTGTTAGTCCAACCTACAACTTCCATCTCAGTTAATCACCACACCTCACACACCTTTCTAATTTTCCCTGGGCTAACTAACTAGTTTTTTTTTTTTTTTTTTCCAACTTTTCTGACATGCCTCTCTGTTCTGACATTTCTGCTTCTTTCCGGCCACTCTTGTGTGTACAATTTCTTATGTGTCAGGAACTGGGTTACATTGTGACCCCCAGATTGTGCATCATGTCCAGATGTGACCTGGGCAGGGCCCAGTCCAGTGGAACCTCTTCTGTTCTTGTTGTGCTCCTATTAATAAAACCCAACATGGCAGAGCCTTCTGGTTGCCACATGAACTTGACTCCTCTTGGACCTGTTGCCAACTTCAATTCTTAGTTGATAATTTGAACAGTCATGGACTCTGCTTGGTTTCAGAACATTTTCAGGGAGGAGATTCCCTTAGTGACACTTGGAGGTGGTCCTAGAGCTTCTTTGAACCTGGGGTATCACACCAGGGGTACAGTTGTGGAGTTGCCCAGCCCAGAGAAACAGAGCCAAGGTTGGGGCCAGGAGGTAGCAGGTGGGTGAATGAAATGAGACAGATGAGTGGAAGTGTTAAGGAGGTCAGGCAAAGAGAAGACGATGTACATCAGAGACGGAGGTACACTGGGGAATCCAGGGGGCTTAGAATCTATTGGCCTAGATCCCTAGCATCTTCCTGGGTGTTTCTTTCAGGAGGCAGCTTTGTGCCTCACCTTAAAGAAATGATGAGGAGCTTGGATCTCATGAATTATTCATGAGCCAGATTTCCCTTAATCTGTACACATGTGCTTGAATTTCTAAAAATCTTTTTAAGGGACTTTATATTTCTCTGATTAAATTTCTTGTTGCTAATGGACCCCATATGCCTAGTCGCCAAAGATCTTTTGAACCTAAAGGGGAAAAAAGCTACAGAATTGAAGTGGTGACTCTGCCACTTATTAGCCATTGTCTTTCCCAAGTTGCAAGTTCTGACCTCATCCATAGGATGAGAACCATAACAGGTACCTCGTCACTTGTTTTGATGGGTGGTTGGGAAGATAATTGGAATTTTGCGTTTGGAGTGCCGGGTGTGAAGCCCATCAGTATCAGTGCCAACACCTTGTCGCAGTTATTTTTCTGCTCTCAGGGTATTTACCATGTCTCCGTCTTCGGTCAGTTTTGATAGACTGTCTTCCCTGTTTTCATCCAATCTATTGATTCTTATTAATAGATTCCTGTTATATATGGGGAGGGATCAACAGCAGAACCTGAAGATTCCTAGAGGCTACTTGTAAGGATCTTTGGGACACTGGTCCATGTTGGGGGTTACAAAGTCAGAGGCCTTCAACAACCTCATTATACAAATGTGTAAGAACCAGGTGAGGAGAGAGTGGTGGGGCCCGTGTCAACTCAGAGAATGTATGTCCCATCTAAAACAGTCATTCGCTAAGAGTCACTGCCCAATCCAACACCTGGTACAGGGGGAGTCAAGGGCACCAGCTCCATGGGCTGCTATGAATAGCTCCCTAACATGCACTTGCATTTGGTTAATGTGGCTTTGGAGCAGTGGTTCTTATAGTATGGTCCAGAAGCCATCGGCAGCACCTAGGAACTTGTACGAATGCAAATTCTTGGCTCCACTCCAGACCTACTGGATCTGGAGGTGAGGCCCAGCAACCTGGGATTTCACAGGCCCTCTAGGAGATTCTGATGTTCTTGAGAATGATTTGGAAAGTGGTTCTCAACCTTGGAAGGACACTGGAATCAATGTTCTGGGGAGCTTTAAAAATTCAACCACCTGGCTCCCAACCACAGAGCTTCTCATTGAGCTGATTTGGACTAGAACCTGGACACCAGGAATTTTTTTTAAAGCTCCCCAGGGGATTTTCAGGTGCGTCTAAGACAGAGAACTGCTGTTCTCAGGAGCTTATTGAAACACCCACATACTCATTTCTCCTGGGTGAAGAGGTGAGGAGAGGGAGGCATATATCATTTGACGGAGTTCCTAGATGACCTCTCTTCCCCTTAGAGAATGTGACCTTGAACCACCAGCTCAAGAAATAGCCTCGAATAGAGCTTTTCATAGATTAAATGAATATTCACTCAATGTGACTTGTTTTAAAGTTTGCTTTTAATGCTATATTTGTTCAGCAAATGTAGGCACTCATATAACACAAATATTAACTCCTAAATCCTCAAAGGCTTTCCCCATGATATGCCATCTGGCAAGCATTGTTATCATCAGCTCTTTATTATCCACGCTAATAAAGGACTAGCATGGCACTGGTAATTGAAAAACACGTATCATTTAAAAATCATTCAGGCTAGTACCAGTACTGTTTTCCAAGCCAGGAAGTATTCAAGAGTAGAAATATTGACTGATTACAGTTTGCTACTTCCCTGTGGAGGTGCTAATACATATTATTTTAGTGAGAAATTTGAGCCATTGGAGTGAGAAGCTTCTAAATTATAATTCCTGTTTCTGAGTAAGGGGGTTTGTTTTATTGATAAGAGTCCTGAGCACAGAGACAAGGAACAGCAAGTATATTTAAAATGCATGTGTCCCTGGGAACCAGTGGATTAAAGCATGGTATAATATAGAAGCTGCATGGGGATTTGAGGAATGGTGGATCTGGACTCTAGATCTCCTGATATTACCTGTGTCATTTGAGATGAACCATCCTATCTACCAGTGGGTCTCAAAGAGTCCTCAACTAGCAACAGCTGTATCACCTGGCGATTTATTAAAGATGCAGTTCTGGGCCTTACCCCAGGCCTACTGGATCAGACTCAGGGTGGGGCCAGCAATTAGTGCTTTAACAAGCCCTTCAAGAAATTTAGATGCCTGCTCAAGTTTAAGCACTGCTACTCTCCACCAGGGGCTCAGTTTTTTTGTCTATAAAATAAGAGGACCAGCCTAGATTATATTTAAGGTTTACTCTAGCTCTCCAATGGCCATGGTGTGTGGGCACAGAATAGGTTTAGAGATTTTCTGTCTTAGAGCTTATACCTTCTCTTGGATGTGTGATTGAAATCATGCGGCTGAAAAACTGACAGGCAGGTAACAGAAAAGAAACTGATTTCCAGGAACTAGATACTCAGACTAGATACCCAAACGGCACCTTGGGCACTCACTACAAAATAACTCATAATATCTTCAGCTGGTTGGTACTACTTTCCCAAAGTAAAAAACTCTGGTGTTTTGGAAAAGGAAGCAGCCATCTCCCTTTTCTCTAGGGGCTGAGAGCTGTCTGCTGTGATTCACAGAGCAGCATTTCAACGGGAACTAACAAATGGCATTTCAGAAGAATGTACCAGAGGTACACAGGCTTTGCAGTAAAACCAGGGAAAATTTCAAGCCGTTTATCAAAGCTCCTGCAGCTTCCATTTCAAGACAGGTGGAAAAAAATAACATGGAACAAGAAAAGAAAATAAATCTGTATCCAGAGCATCTCATAAATAAGAAAGGAGTAGGGGAGTTGCTGGCCTTGCTGGGCTCTCAGAGTATTTTTGTCACAGTACAGAAAGCTTTTAAATGTTTTGGCATGAAATTCTTTTCCTTTTCCTGTTATTAAAATTTGTGGTTGTAAAATTATTTCACTGACTATTGAAACCAAAAAAAAAAAAAAAAAAAGAAAGCTGAGAAAATGATACCTGGAGTGAGAGAGAGAGAATGAGAACATAGTTCACTCTTTACCCCAAAATATTTTTTATTGTTATCTAAAATGTAGTGATGCGGCCGGGCGCGGTGGCTCAAGCCTGTAATCCCAGCACTTTGGGAGGCCGAGACGGGCGGATCACGAGGTCAGGAGATCGAGACCATCCTGGCTAACACAGTGAAACCCCGTCTCTACTAAAAAGTACAAAAAAACTAGCCGGGCGTGGTGGTGGGCGCCTGTAGTCCCAGCTACTCAGGAGGCTGAGGCAGGAAAATGGCGCAAACCCAGGAGGCGGAGCTTGCAGTGAGCTGAGATCCGGCCACTGCACTCCAGCCTGGGCGACGGCTCGAGACTCCCTCTCAAAAAAAAAAAAAAAAAAAAAAAAAAAAAAAAAAATGTAGTGATGCTCCATAATTTAGGGTAAGTCATTGAAAATCAAAGGCAATTTTCTAATTGGCTTTTGTTCAGTAAGAGCCTATTTGCTATAGACAATTAGGGATGTGGTTTATTGAACATGAGAGAGACATGGGTCTGTTATAATGTCTGAGGGGGTGGATAAATTATAACTTTTATTAAAAAGATAGGCCAGTAGTGGTAGCTCACGCCTGTAATCCCAGCACTTTGGGAGGCTGAGGCGGGTGGATTACCTGAGGTCAGGAGTTTGAGACCAGCCTGGCCAACATGAGGAAACCCTGTCTCTACTGAAAATACAAAACTTAACCAGGCATGGTGACGCATCCCTGTAATCCCAGCTACTTGGGAGGCTGAGGCAGGACAATTGCTAGAACATGGGGGGCAGAGGCTGCAGTGAGCCAAGATCATGCCGTTGCACTCCAGCCTGGATGATAGAATGAGACTCCATCTCAAAAAAAACAACAACAAACAAACAAACAAAAAACCGACCGGCTGCAGTGGCTCACTCCTGTAATCCTAGCACTTTGGGAGGCCAAGACTGGCAGATCACTTGAGGTCAGGAGTTCGAAATCAGCCTGGCCAGCATGGTGAAACCTTATCTCTACCAAAAATACAAAAATCAGCTGGGCGTGGTGGCGGGCGCCTGTAATCCCAGCTACTCAGGGGGCTGAGGCAAGAGAATTGCTTGAACCTGGGAGGCAAAAGTTGCAGTGAGCCAAGATTCCACCACTGCACTCCAGCTTGGGCGACAGAGCAAGATTTGGTCGCGAAAAAAATAAAAAAAATAAATAAATAAAAGATGGATCTCAGGCCCACTCTGCCAGATGGAATAACGTTGATTGAGGAGAACCTGCATTGGACATCTTTGTGAAATTCCCAGCAATGTTAGGTTGTTGATCAACCTGGTAAAAAGCTCATGCTCTGAGTTCACAGTCTGGCTTTGCCACAACTGGCTCTGAAACTTTGGGCAAGCTACCCAATTGTCAGTGCTTTGGTTTCCTTTGGGGGATAATGACAGTATCTACCTGGTGGGAGTTTTGTGAGGATTGAGAACACCGTGTGCAAGACACTTTGCGCATGCCTGGTGCATAGCAGGCATTCTTTTATTGAGACTATTTGCTAATTAGTCATATAGTTCTTTAAAGGAACCCTAAAACTCAATTACATTGTTTTTTAACTGTAAGAATTTTTTGAAAATAGCAAATGAAAGCCTGCGGAGGGGTATGATTGATGAAAGGAGGTTTGAAGGGCATATTGGGTGCAAAATTCAAAGAAGATTGATAACTCTTGAGCCATGGGATCTTCTCCTCCATCAGCTTCATTAACATAGCTTTGGGGAATTGTTAGAATTAGATTCAGAGATACTAATTTTTTTCCACTAGATTTCCTTTTTTATGTATTTATTTTTGAAACTCATATAGCAACACTAGAAATAGGTCTGAACTAAATATCATGTTTCTCTTTTACATTTGGCTCCCCTCCTGTGTTGGCTGGCCTATGCTGCACAATGGCTAATATTGATTAGCCTACCTTTTTCTTAAATACACTTTTCACAGTCTATGTAAAGTCTAAATGCTAGCAGTACCAAAATAAATGGATTCATCTCTAAACTGGTGGTAAGAAAAAAAATAGGAACGAAAGATGGTTGAGACATATTGTCCAGTGAAATCTTTCCCTGTGATGCCACGGCCAGGTGTGAGGTCTGGGGCAAGCTTCCTAACTCATCTGAGCGGCAGTTTCCTCATCAGTAGAATTGGGATAAGAATAGCACCTACCAGGTGTGAGATTTAATACATGTAAAGTGCAAAATAGTGCTAACACCCAGAATGTACTTAGCAAATGTTAACTTCTTAAATGCTACTTGTGTTCATGAGAATTCGATGTATCAGAGTCAAAATAATCAATTTGTGTGTAATGGGTAGGGAGTTTTACTATTCTTTACTAAATAAGTAAAAACATTACAAAATCTTTAATGGTAAGTTACTTTTTAGACTTAATCTCTGGTCATTTATTTCCAATTAAAACTGGACCCCACTGTATATGACATGCAGAATGGTTTTTATTTTTGTTACAATCATATTTATTTTGAGATGTATCATTCTTATCATTAGTAACAGTTCTCTGATATTTTAAAAACTTTCCAACATTGGAATAAATGAATCAGGATAAAATGCTGAAATAAAATACTCAAATCATTGCACTTATACAACCTCTAGTTGTAGACAGCAATGCTATTTAAACTGTGGAACTGTGGCCAGTAGGCAGCACTACTCTCTCATAGTTTCGGATATTGCTTATTAGCTTATAAACAAAATTTCAGATCAGCATGGGTAAGATAGTTTAGATGTACTCTTGAATAATGTAGAAAAGTGTGAGTTGTTTGATCCTTGAACAAGTGAACAGAAAGGCCTTCCAGCACCAAAGTTAGAAAAAAAATTGCCTTTAACCAAAATTGCCCTGGAAAAACAGAGATTCGTGCTGTTTATCCAAAATGAAAGTATGTCATTTCATACGAATTATCTAGATCGTGAGGCAAAAGCAGTTTTCTTTCACACCTCTTTAACTTTTCTTTTTCATCTGTTTAACCTGGAAAAAAAAAAAACTTGTCTTAAATTATTTACCATTTAGATCTGAATTTTTAAACTTTCTTATTTTCAGTTTTTTTTTTTTTAATTTCAGTAAGTTTTTGGGGAACAGGTGATGTTTGGTTACATGAATAAGTTCTTTAGTGGTGATTTCTGAGATTTTGGTACACCTGTCACCCAAGCAGTGTACACTGTACCCAATGTATAGTCTTTTATCTCTCACCAACCCCCATTCTTTCCCCCAGGTCCCCAAAGTCCAGTGTGTCATTCTTATGCCTTAGCTCCCACATGAGTGAGAACATACCATGTTTGGTTTTCCATTCCTGAGTTATTTCACTTAGATCAACAGTCTCCAATTCCATCCAGATTGCTGTGAATGCCACCATTTCATTTTATTTTACGGCTGAGTAATATTCCATGGTGTGTATAAATATGCCGCATTTTCTTTATCCACTCATTGATTGATGGGCATTTGGGCTGGTTCCATATTTTCGCAACTGCAAATTGTACTGCTGTATACATGCGTGTGCAAGTATCTTTTTCATATAATGACTTCTTTTCCTCTGGGTAGATACCTATTATTGGGATTGCTGGATCAAACAGTGGACCTACTTTTAGTTCTTTGAGGAACCTCTACACTGTTTTCTATAGTGGTTGTACTAGTTTACCTTCCACCAACAGTGTAAGAGTGTTCCCTTTTCACTGCATCTATGCCAACATCTATTATTTTTTGATTTCTTGATTATAGCCATTCTTATAGGAGTCAGGTCGTATTGCATGGTGGTTTTGATTTGCATTTCCCTGATCATTAGTGATGTTGAGCATTTTTTCCATATGCTTGTTGTCCATTTGTATATCTTCTGTTGAGAATTGTCTATTCATGTCCTTAGCCCACTTTTTGGTGGGATTGTTTGTTCTTTTCTTGCTGATTTGTTTGAGTTCTTTGTAGATTCTGGATGTTAGTCCTTTATCAGATGTATAGATTGTGAAGATTTTCTCCCATTTGGTGGGTTGTCTGTTAACTCTGCTGATTATTTCTTTTTCTGTGCGGAAGCATTTTAGTTTAATTAAGTCCCATCTGTTTATCTTTGTTTTTGTGGCATTTGCTTTTGGATTCTTGGTCATTAAGTCTTTGCCTAAGCCAATGTCTACAGGGGTTTTCCAGTGTCATCTTCTATAATCTTTATGGTTTCAGGTCTTAGATTTAAGTATTTGATCCATCTTGAGTTGCTTTTTGTGTAAGTTGAGAGATGAGGATCCAGTTTCATTCTTCTATATGTGGCTTGCCAGTTATCCCAGCACCATTTGTTGAATAGAGTGTCCTTTTCCCACTTTTTTTTTGTTTGCTTTGTCAAAGATCAGTTGGCTGTATTTGGCTTTATTTCTGGGTTCTCTATTCTGTTCCGTTGGTCTATGTGCCTATTTTTATACCAGTTCCATGCTGTTTTGGTGACTATCACCTTATAGTATAGGTGGAAGTCAGGTAATGTGATACCTCCAGATTTGTTCTTTTTGCTTAGTCTTGCATTGGCTATGTGGGCTCTTTTTTGGTTCCATGTGAATTTTAAGATTGCTTTTTTCTAGTTCTGTGAAGAGCAATGGTGCTATTTGGATAGGAATTGCACTGAATTTGTAGACTGCTTTTGACAGTATGGTCATTTTCACAATGTTGATTTTACCCATCCATGAGCATGGGATGCATTTCCATTTGTTAGTGTTGTCTATAATTTCTTTCAGCAGTGTTTCATAGTTTTCCTTGTAGAGGTCTTTCATCTCCCTGGTTAGGTATATTTTTAAGTATTTTAATTTTTTGCAGCTATTGTGAAAGAGGTTGAGTGATTTGATTTTCAGCTTGGTCGCTCTTGGTATGTAGCAGAGCTACTGATTTGTGTACATTAATTTTGTATCCTGAAACTTTACTGAATTTATTTGCCAGTTCTAGGAGTTTATTGGATGAGTCTTTAGGGTTTTCTAGGTATGCAACTGTATTATTGGCAAAAAGTGACAATTTTACTGCCCTTTATGTATTTCTCTTGTCTGACTGCTCTGTCTAGGACTTCCAGTACTATGTTGAATAGTGGTGAAGGTGGGCATTGTTGTCTTGTCCTAGTTCTCAGGGGGAATGCTTTCACCTTTTCCCCATTCAGTATAATGTTGATTGTGAGTTTGTCATAAATGCCTTTTATTACCTTAAGGTATATCCCTTCTATGCAGATTTTGCTGAGGGTTTTAATCATAAAGCGGTGTTGAATTCTGTCAAATGCTTTTTCTGCATCTATTGAGATGATCATATGATTTTGTTTTTTATTCTATTTATGTGGTGTGTCACATTTATTGACTTACATATGTTAAACCATCCCAGCATCCCTGGTATGAAACCCGCTTGATCATGGTGAATGATCTTTTTGATATGCTATTGGATTTGGTTCACTAGTATTTTATTGAGGATTTTCGCATCTGTGTTCATTAGGGATATTGGTCTATAGTTTTCTTTTTTTATGATGTCCTTCCCTGGCTTTTGGTATTAAGGTGATACTGGCTTCATAGAATGATTAAGGGAGGAATCCCTCTTTCTCTATCTTTTGGAATAGTGTCAATAGATTGGTACCAATTCTTACTTGAATATCTGATAGAATTCAGCTGTGAATCCATCTGGTCCTGGACTTTTTTGTGTTGGAAATTTTCTTTATTACCATTTCAATCTCACTGCCTGTTATTGGTCTGCTCGGAAATTCTGTATCTTCCTGGTTTAATCTAGAAAAAGTGCATATTTCCAAGAATTTATCCATCTCTTCTAGGTTTTCTGGTTTATATGCATCAAGGTGTTCATAGAAGCCTTGAATAATCTTTTATATTTCTCTAGATTCAGTTGTAATATCTCCTGTTTTGTTTCCAATTTAGCTTATTTGGATCTTCTCTCTTCTTTTTTGGTTAATCTCACTAATAGTCTTTTTTTTTATCTTTTCAAAGAACCAGCATTTTGTTTCAGTTATGTTTTATATTTTTTTGTTGTTGTTGTTTGTTTGTTTCAATTTCATTTAGTTCTGCTCAGATCTTCATTATTTCTTTTCTTCTGTTGGGTTTGGGTTTGGATTGCTCTTGTTTCTCCAGGTCCATGAGGTGTGACCTTAGATTGTGCGCGCTCTTTCAGACTTTTGATGTAGGCATTTAATCCTATGAGCTTTCCTCTTAGCACCACCATTGCTGTATCCCAGAGGTTTTGATGGTTGTGTCACTATTATCATTCAGTTCAAATAATTTTTTAATTTCCATCTTGATTTCCCTGTTGACCCAGTGATCATTCAGGAGCAGGTTATTTAATTTCCATGTGTTTGCATGGTTTTGTGGATTCCTGTTGGGGTTGATTTCCAATTTTATTCCACTGTGGTCTGAGAGAGTACTTGATATAATTTCAGTTTTCTTAAATTTACTGAGACTTGGGCCGGGCACAGTGGCTCATGCCTGTAATCCCAGTACTTTTGGAGGCCGAGCTGGGCGGATCACCTGAGGTCAGAAGTTCAAAACAGCCTGGTCAACATGGCAAAACCCCGTCTCTACTAAAAATACAAAAAGTAGCTGGGCGTGGTGGCATGCGACTGTAATCCCAGCTACTTGGGAGGCTGAGGCAGGAGAATTGCTTGAACCTGGGAGGTGGAGGTTGCAGTGAGTGACATTGCACCACTGCACTCTAGCCTGGTGATAGAGTGAGACTCTGCCTTAAAAAAAAAAAAGAAAGAAAATTTACTGAGACTTGTTTTGTGGCCTATCATATGATCTGTCTTGGAGAGCATTCCGTGTGCTGATGAATAGAATGTGTGTTCCGCAGTTATTGGGTAGAAGGTTCTATAAATATCCATTAAGTCTAGTTGTTGTAGGGTATAGTTTAAGTCCATTGTTTCTTTGTTGACGTTCTGTCTTGATGACCTTTCTAGTGCTGTCAGTGAGTATTAAAGTCCCCCACTATTATTGTGTTGCCATCTATATCATTTCTTAGGTCTAGTAGTAATGGTTTTATAAATTTGGGAGATCCAGTGTTAGATACACATATATTTAGTATTGTGATATTTCCCTGTTGGACTAGTCCTTTTAACATTATATAATATCCTTCTGTGTCTTTTTTAACTGCTGTTGCTTTAAAGTTTGTTTTGTCTGATACAAGAATAGCTACTCCTGCTTACTTTTGTTGTCCATTTTCATGGAATATCTTTTTCTACCCCTTTAACTTAAATTTATATGAGTTCTTATGTGTCTCTTTAAGGCGCAGAAACTTGGTTCGTGAATTCTTATCCCTTCTGCCATTCTGTATCTTTTCAGTGAAGCATTGAGGCCATTTACATTCAGTGTTAGTATTGAGATGTGAGGTACTACTCTATTCATTGTGCTATTAGTTGCCTGAATACTTTGTGTTTTTCTTCATTGTGTTATTGTTATATACACAATATATATGTATTGTGAGATTTATGCTTTAAGGTCTTCTGAGATAGATGCTTTAAGGAGGTTCTATTTTGTTTGTTTTTTTGAGGATTTGTTTCAAGATTTAGAGCTCCTTTTAGCAGTTCTTATAGTGCTGGTTTGGTAGTGGCGAATTCTCTCAGCATTTGTTTGTTTGGAAAAGACTGTATCTTTCCTTCACTTATGAAGCTTAGTTTCACTGGATACAAAATTCTTGGCTGATAATTATTTTGTTGAAGGAGGCTAAAATTAGGACCTCAGTCCCTTGTAGTTTGTAAGTTTTCTGCTGAGAAATCTGCTGTTAATTTGATAGGTTTTCCGATATAGGTTACCTGATGCTTTTGCCTTATAGCTCTTCAGATTTTCTTTTGTCTTAACTTTAGATAACCTGTTAACTATGTGCCTAGGTGATAATATTTTTGTGATGAGTTTCCCAGGTGTTCTTTGAGCTTCTTGTATTTGGATGTCTAGATTTCTAGCAAGGCCAGGGAAGTTTTCCTCAATTACTGCCACAAATATGTTTTCCAAACTTAGATTTCTCTTTTTCCTTAGGAACACCAATTATTCTTAGGTTTGGGTGTTTAACATAGTCCCATCCTTCCTGGAGGCTTTGTTCATTTTTTAAAGTATTTTTTCTTTGTCTTTGACGGATTAGGTTAATTCAAAAGCCTTGTCTTTGAGCTTTGATGTTCTTTATTCTGCTCGTTCAATTCTATTGCTGTTACTTTCCAGTAAATTTTGCATTTCTCTAACTGTGTTCTTGGTTTCCAGAAGTTCTGATTGTTTTTTATTTATGCTGTCTATTTCACTGAAGAATTTTTCTTTCCTGTATCCTGTATCCTGTTTTTTATTTCTTTAAATTGGACTCCACCTTTCTCTGCTGCCTCCTTGAGTAACTTAATAATCCACTTTCTGAATTCTTACTCTGGCAATTCGGATATTTTGTCTTGGTTTGGATCCATTGCCGGTGAGCTGGTATAATCTTTTGCGGTATTAAAGAAGCTTGTTTTGTCATATTACCAGAATTGTTTTTCTGGTTCCCTCTCATTTGGGTAGACTAAGTCACAGGGAAGATCTGGGACTCAAGGACTACTGTTCAAATTCTTTTGTCTTACAGAGTGCTCCCTTGATGTGGTGTTCTTCCCCTTCTCCTAAGAATGTGATTTCCTAAGAGCCAAACTGTAGTGATTGTGTTTGCTCTTCTAGGTCTAGCCACCCAACAGAGCTACCCAGCTCCGTGCTGGTACTGGCACGTGTCTGCAAAGAGTCCTGCGATATGATCGGTCTTCAGGTCTTGCAGCCATGGATAACTGCACCTGCTTCAGTGGAGTTAGTAGGGGAGTGAAGTGGTGTGGGTCCTTGGTTATGTTTTTGTTTAGTGTGCTGGTTGCCTCCCAGGGAGCCTGCAGTGGTGATCCAGTTCCTTCAAAGCGTCTGTGAATTATCTCAGCTTTCCTGGTATGTTCCTGCATTAGTTCTTGGAACAAAAGTTCATGGTGTAAGTCTCCACATGCTGCTCTATCCTTCCGAGTGGAAGCTGCAACTAATCCTGCCTCCTATCCACCCTCTTGAAAAAATGGCAGATCTGAATTTTCAGAATAGTTCTTGGTCGTTGTTTTCAGTAATTAATGGTGAAGAGTAAATTGCTAATCTTACTAAGAGTCTTGTGGTGTTTTTGCTGAGTGATCTCAAGTATATGGAGAGTTCAGATCAGCCAGGTCTTCTCCTCTTAGGCATATTTGTAACTATTTTTTATTTGGGTAAATTTATGGGGTACGAGTGTACTTTTGTTACATAGATATACTGCATAGTGGGGAGGTCAGGGCTTTTAGTGTACCCATCACCTACATAGTGCATTGTACTCAGTAAGCAATTTCTTGTCATCCCACCAATTCCCAGCCTTCTGAGTTTGCGTTGTCTATCATTCCACACCCTATGCCCACGTGTGCACATCATTTAGCTCCCACTTCTATGTGAGAATATGTGACATTTGACTTTCTGTTTCTGAGTTATTTCACTTAAAATAATGGCTTCCAGTTCCATTCATGTTGCTACAAAAGATATGATTTCATTCTTTTTTTATGACTAAATAGTATCCCATTATGTATATGTACCACATTTTCTTGATCCAGTTATCCATTGGTGGACACATAGGTGCATTCTCTATCTTTGCTATAGTGAATAGTACTGCAATAAACATAAGAGTGCAGGTGATTTTTGGTATAATGATTTCTTTCTTTCTTTTTTTTTTTTTTTTTTGGAGACAGAGTCTTGCCCTGTTGCCCAGGTTGGAGTGCAATGGCGTAATCTGGACTCACTGCAACCTCCGCCTCCCAGATTCAAGCAATTCTCCTGCCTCTACCTCTTGAGTAGCTGGGATTACAGGCCCGTGCCACCACACCTACCTAATTTGTTGTATCTTTAGGGGTTTCACCATGTTGGCCAGGCTGGTCTCAAACTCCTGACCTCATGATCCACCCGCCTCAGCCTCCCAAAGTGGACTACAGGAGTGGCCACCGTGCCCAGCCAATGATTTCTTTTCCTTTGTGTAGATACCCAGTAGTGGAATTGCTGGATTGAATGGTAGTTCTATTTTTAGTTCTTGAGAAATCTCCATAGTGTTTTCCATAGAGGTTGCACTAATTTACATTCCCATCAACAGTATATAAGCATTTTCTTTTTTCCCTTTTCTTGCCATCTGTTATTCTTTGCCTTTTTACTAATAACCATTCTGACTGGTGTGAGATGGTATCTCATTGTTGTTTTTGTTTGCATTTCTCCAATGATTACTGATGTTGAGCATTATATGCTTGTTGGCCATTTGTGTGTCTTCTTTTGAAAAATGTCTAATCATGTCTTTTGCCCACTTTTAAATTGTATTGTTTTTCATTTGCTGAGGTGTTTGAGTTCTGCATATCTGCAACTATTATTTCACCTTTGGGGTTCTGTGTGCTGTGTATGGTGACCCTAAAGACCAGAGAGGAAGGTTCTCAGACTTCCTGAGAGCAGACAGATGTCAGGACGCTGTGGATATCTGAACTTATCCGGTGCCTGTGCTCAGAGGCCTATGGACTGTGTAAACCTGGACAGTTCACAAAGTCCATCCATGCATGCGGCTGTATTTAACCTCCCACATAAGGATGCGGAGTCAAGGTGTGAATAGGCCATAGTTTCCTTGGGGTCAGCTTCCGAATTAAATACCAGAGGTGTGGCTTTATCCCAGCTTTTTCTACCCAAATGCTGTTGGTTTCATTTTAGTGCAGCTACCAGAAATAATTTTCGTATCATTTTCTTTTTCTCACAATGTCACATGTCTAAGAATAATCCTGTATTTGAATCTTTAGCTCGGTTTCCTAATCCCAGGTATAAATCTGGTTTTGCTATCCTGAGGAGCAGTAGAAAGAAGTTGCTGCATCCACCTCAGTAGGTTTACATGGAGATAGAAAATGTCATCATGTTTGATTATTTGTAGCTTGCCTTGTAGTACTTCACTCTCGAGGAGGGAAATTGGATCTCTGGTGGTTGGTGAAATCTGCTGAAGAATTCACCTTATCATGCATTTTGTTTTACTCACAGAATCACGTCAACCCTGCCATGGACTTCACGCAGACTCCACCTGGGATGTTGGCTCTGGACAACATGCTGTACTTTGCCAAGCACCACCAAGATGCCTATATCCGGGTAAGTATGAAGGCCCTTTTCAGATATTGTATTTCCTACTCAATGTTAATTTCAAACGCACAAATACGGAGGGATTAGCTTTAGATGAATCATCCCATATTTTCTGGCTTTCTTAGTAAACTAAAAAAAAAAAAAAAATCAGAATTGAGATCAATCGGGACTGAAATGGGGATTTTAACTTTTAATTATTTTCTTTTGATGGCGTTAAAAAATACATTAGATACTGGAAAACCATTTCATATAGTCCAATATTGAATTATGACAAAAACTCTTAAATAACAAGGAACAAAAGTGAACTACCTACCAAAAACCTGCATGACTCCAAATTCAGTGGCTGTTTAGTCTGATGCTGGAGGAACAATAAGATAAACAGAAACAAAGAAAAATAGGAGAGATGGGGAAGGCAGAGAAATGCCTTCTTACATTTCACGTCAGACTAGTCAAATTTCAGTCAAAAAGGTAGATTAATTTGTGGGTGGAGCAGAAGGAAGTGGGGGACTCTATTTTCTCTGTGAAATGGAAGATGCCACCTGCTGACTGGGCAGTGCTGGCATGGAAGAAACCGAGTATGAATGAATGGGAGCCTAAGGTGACAGTGGCAGAGAACACTCATCTATCAGGGCTACTCGGTTGGAGCCCTGGATTTGTGCTGACACCTCTACCCTGTCCTCAGGGAGAAGAACCCAGACTCAGTCAAGATGAGGTAGATCCAAGATTGAGATCAGGGAAGGATATGAATAAATGGGGCAGGGGAATTGGTGAGTGGTTAAAATGATGACTAGATGTAAGCTTAGAAAGTATTTGATGAACAAGTCGCCTAAAGCAGGAAGAGTAAGGCTGAACTTAAAATATAGTAAGAGCATGTCCATTAATCTCACATTCTCTGTTGGATTCTCTGTGGCACTGGCTCCCTGGAGACCTGGGTTGGAGGCCTGGCACTATCATCATCCAGTGATGTCAGTGTGGGCAGTTCCTTTGGTGTGGGCTCAAGTTTCCTCTGTAAACCAGAGAGACGTGACGGTTCTTAGTTGGGACAGTAATTATTCCCCTAGAGAGCATTTGGCAATATGTGGGCATGTTTCTTCGGTTGTCATCATGCCTAGTGGTGTGCTCCTGGCCAAAATCTGTAATCTCTGGGACCGTCTGTACAGTGAAAAACTGTACCACCCAGCAGTGACCTCCTTGAATAAGGCCATGCCAGATCACTGAGTTCTGTGTAGGCAATATATTGTAAATCTATGTGTTGTTCTATATATATGCATTTTGGGAAACTTTGACCTATTCTGAAATATTATTTGCAATCTGATTATACAGATAATTTTATTGTCATTTCTCTAAAAGGTTTGGGATCAGGTGTTTGGTCAGAAATACAGTCCCACATAAGAAAATTGTTTTTCCATAAAACTTTGATTTGACTTACATGCAAATATATTTGTTGCACAGATGGTTTCTAAGAGTGTAATCTGCTTTTGTAGTAAGTAAATTAATATTTTTGAGATACCATGTAGTATAGCCTTGGAGAGTTGAGCGTGAAAAGTAGAAGCTAAGTAGAAATTGAATTTACCATTAACTGATTAATGTTCATGGATGAGTGTTTCTAAAATTGGAGCTTATTGATGCTGAATGTATTGTTAATTGCATAAGAAGCATATGTCTCATGAAAAGTAATTTAATGTTTTAAGTCTGTTTTCCTCAATGTGTTCTTTAAACATTGTAAGTGAAATGAATACCATGACAGCCTGACAAAACTTTATATTTGATAAGGACTTAAAAGAAAAAACCTATTTGTAAAGAAAAGTGTGGCTTTTGGTCCACAGGCACTTTTCTTTATTGGTTAGACTTTCCTGTATCTCAGATGACTTTATTGGTTTCTCAGAAGTGTCCTTTCCCTAATTTTTTTCTGTGTCCCATTTGACTTTGGGGCATTTACTAGATAGAAAGCTAAGGCTATTTTTGTGAATGCATGGGGTTAGTAGAGCATATATAAAGTCTGAAGATCTCTGCAAGGAAATTTTAGGGTGACTTTGAAAATAGATATCTCCATGATATGGCAGTAGTGCTATAGGTAGTGGAAATAGTGATCTGGACAGCTAATTAAATTTTGATTTATGAGCTCAGTGGTCTTTTCTGAAACGTTAAGATGGGCTCAATCTTTTCAGTTTACATTTTGATAAAAATCTGTTTTGAGGATGTATATCTTCTCTATGAATGCAGTTTTTCATTTGTTATTTATATCTTTCATTTGATAAATGCTTATTCTGTACCTGAATATTGCCTCACTATTCACTCTCTGCCAGTCAGTTTTATAGTTGAGATTTTAAATAACTGTAACTCACACACACAAACACACATGTATATATGCACAAATATTCCCTCGTTGCCCTTGTAACTCCCAGGTATCATGGTCCCTCACCCACTTTCTAGCCATGTGTTCCCAAGTTGTTTTTTGCCCTGTGTTAATCTTGCCTGCCACTCACTTTTCAGCCGCCTGCTCCAAGACGTTTCTCCATTGCTTTCTGGAAGCTGTCTTGCCAAATGCAGAGCACTTTCCTCATCCTTTGTCTCACTGACCTTGCCCTTGACACCTGACACTCTCTAGTGACCCTCTGTTGCCCAGCAGCCAGTGATCTGTCTTGGCTCTGTTGCTGACAGTTGCTCTTAATCTCTCTGGAGGGTTTCTTCTCTGCCTGCCCATCAAATGCACAGGACCCCCATGACTCTGTCTCTGGACCTTTGCTTGTCTCAGTCCCTGAGGCTGCACATTTCCTGAGTAACCATCAAATACCCAGCTGTGAGCCAAAGGATGGGGATTCCTCAAGAAGACAAGTTGCTCATGGGTCCTGACATTGAGGAGTTCACTGTCTAGAGATCAAAAGTAGAGGTGGTGGTGGGGTGTGGGGTGAAGAGACAAATACCAGGCAGTTTCCAAGTCACTTGGCGTGTGTCTTGATTGAGTATGCTGGGAACACAGAGGAAAGTCACCAACACAGATGTGGGGGTCAGGTCAGGAAAGCTTCCTGGAGGAAGTGACATCTAGGCTCAGAGCTGTTGAATAGTACTAGTTAACCCGGTGAAGGGAAGAGATGGAGAGTACTACCTCATGTGGAGGGAACCACGGGAGCAAAGGTATGCTTTGTTCCGGGAGCCACGCTAGTATAGGATGGCCAAGGCAGGGACTGGCAAATGGAACATGGCTTGTGAGGCGAATGTGCTAGTTCAGTGGGGATGTCTTAAGCCATCCGAAGAGGTCTGTTGGACCTAAAGGCAGTGAAGAATTTCTGAAGTATTTTAAATCAAGATGAGAATGAAGTTTAGACAAATCACTGTCCCACTAGAAAACCAATGTGAGAAATCAAGACCAGAGGCAAAAATAAAATGTGGGCAAAAATAAAAGAGAAATGGAGATAACTTGAACTAGGGGAGTGGGAGTGGCAATGAAATGGAACAGTTTGAATGAGTTACTTTGGAACTAAAATCAACTTGACCTTCTCCAAGGAAGAGGGAGGTTTCTGTCTTGAGTGGGAATAGACAGTGGCGTCATTAAGGAAATAGATAGTGCAGGTCTGTGCAGGGGCAGGCATCTGGACCATCCAGACTCTTACATGCATGTAGGACATCTGTCTAGGAGGACATATGCAGTAGGCAGTGAGATCTGGGTGGCTGAGCTCAGATCCATGTAGACATCACACTCTATATTCTAACTCCTTAAGCATTCTTATTCCCTCCAATTCATTCATCTATATTGTCACAATATTATCTTAGTGGCTTCCTTGCTAATGTCTGGAACCTTCAAACCCATATTCTGTGCCAGTTGCTAGGATGATCTTCCTAACCAGAGTTCTGGGTGCTTCAGGGACCATACCTGGCCTGCAGCCTATCTCCGTGACTTTATCTCTTGCTACCGACTCTCCTTTCCCTCTTTCCATCCCCCATCCCCCCGCTATAGTAGCCTTTGCCTATATAAATGATGGTTGGCCTAACTAGCCAGGCAAATCTCTACCACTATGTCTTTGCTCCCATTCTTGCTTCTGCCTGAGTGCCTGTCCCACACCATGTGTCTGTTGGACAGTCCTCATGGCAAAGGCCATCTTCTGTCTGAAGAAGGCTTCCTGACCCTCTACCCGGATGACTCCATCCACTCTCTTTGCACCGTGGACACACAATTTAAATCCTAGAACATTGTACAACCTTAAATGTATTTATTTTCGGTTTCCCTAATTGATTGTAAACGTCTTGTGAGCAGGCACCAAGGTTCATTTATATTCTAGCCCCTGACAGAGCTTAGCACATAGTGGCTTTTAATCATTTCTTGTAATTCACATGAGTAAAGAGTTTCTTTAGTTCTGGTTTAAATGGTCTCTTGACCATGATCAATTCTTTTTTACCATTGGAGAATCATGGCCTTTGTTCCTCCTAACAGTAATAAAGGTATATTTTTGCTATGTGAATTTTGTGATGGGCAGCCCGGTTTCTCATGTTGTATTCGAATAAAGTTTTGTAACTGTGTACTGACAAAAGCAGTGGATGTAACTGAATTACCCCACACTTGGACAGGCTCAGAACATGAGGAGGAATTGCAAATCTGAGTATCTTACTGTGCACCGAGTAAAATCTGGGGCATAGCATTATTTCAGACTCCCAAGTCTTATTTACTCTGGGTATAATTGCTTTTACTTTTTCTAGAAATGCTTCACTCCCCAGCTCTCCCCACCAAGGGAATGGTATGAGGCTATCTCAGTAAAGAGACAAGTGGAGGGGAGGGTTCTTGGCTCATGCCTGTGATCCTGCTGTCATTATTTTCAGAGACAAGATAATGGTACAGAGTTGAGTGTGTTGTAGATGTTTTGTTTTGCTTTTTTCTTACTCCCTGGAATGACAATTCTCAGTGTTTTGGAAGAAGGAAGCTTAGTGACTCCCTTGGAAACAAAATCTTTAGACTTAGAATTTATGGGGTTTTTGTTTGTTTGTTTGTTTGTTTTAAAGACACAGTCTTACTCTTTCACCCAGGCTGTAGTACAGTGGTGCATTTTCAGCTCACCACAGTCTCTGTGTCCTGGGTTCAAGTGATTCTCATGCTTCAGCCTCTTAAGTAGCTGGGGCTGCAGGCATGCATCACCACGCCCAGCTAATTTTTGTAGTTTTAGTAGAGATGGGGTTTCGTCATGCTGGCCAGGCCTTGAACTCCTGACCTCAGGTGATCTGCCCGCCTTGGCCTCCCAAGTTGTTGGGATTACAAGTGTGAGTCACCAAGCCCAGCCCATGTTCTTGATGCATTTAATTATTCACTGGGAACTACTGAGAAACCCAGATTACCTGGTTTTAGTTTGACTGAAGACCTATGCTGGCCAATGTGGGAGCCAAGATTCAACCACAAAGCAGGAAGCAATGGCAAGGAAACCTAGGGCTCTCTCAAAGGTGGAACTGGAATAATAAGAAAAACTTAAGAAAAAGGCTATGACTAGCAGATGGGGTGGTTTCAGGATGATGTAATTCTGCATGGTAATATTCACCTTCCCATTTGGCCAGAGCAAATGAATACCTAGTGTGGTTTTGGTAACATGCAAGACAGGCTGCATAGATGAGCTCAGTCTTCAAGTAATCCCTAGGAACAAGCATTGTTATCACCATTTTATAAATTCAGGAGCTGGGACTTAAAGAGGTGCAGAGTTCTGGTCTGTCAAATAGCCAGTCGACAAGTAGAATTTGAACTTACATATGCGGACTGCAAATCTCAGGCTCCTTCCAGTTGTGTAGCCTTCTGTCTCTGGGCTTGGAGTATGATGAGGGCAATAGTGTTATCCTTGGAATGGAGGGAAAGGGGACAGATTCAAAGAGAGAATGATTAGAAAATGTAGAAGGTCCACAGGACTATCAAACAAATCATCATATTCAGTTAAAGATCTTCTGAAATCTAGCATGGTCAGGAAGCCATTTCTAAAGATATTTGATTGACACCCAAAAGTTGCTATTTTAAGGAATAAGTGAGCCCAGGGAAGGTGTCATTGCAAAGCTTTTCACGTTTCAGAGATAGTCTTTAGTTTCAGAGTGATGATAGGAGAAGTAACATGCAGAAGTATTCGGATGTTCAGAAACTATTGTCAGTCATCTGAACCCTCTTGGCATCACAGTCAGACAGAAGCAAACTGCGCATTAATCCCAGGCTCTAAAAAAGTTAGATAAACATTTAACATGCAACAATAAAATCCAAGTGCCCGCAAATGAGATGTTTCTATTATTGCTTACATCTTTTTCAGAGGAAAAAATATACATAGAAAACAAACAGTCCATCTTCTTAGATGCTAAAAGTATCCAACTAAAAGAAGAAAAATCCTTTTAACATTCATTTTCATTCATTCATTCATTCATTCATTCATTCATTCATTCATTCATTGACTTTTTCATGAAATATTACCAAACATCCACCATACACCTGCATGGAGCCATGCGCAGTAGCTGTGGTGGTGAAGAAAGGCAGGATCTGATTGTGAAATACCTGAAATAGAAAAGCAAGCAAGTGAAGGGATTAGTTGTTTATTTGTTTTTTTTACTTGAGAGATTCCTTGTTTCCTTTGGGATTTTTAGATGTGACTTATGCTGGGCACAACTCTCAAGTTATAAAAACATTGCTAGATACTTCTTTGCAGTTTTTCACAATGTATTGAGGAGGTAAATATTTCATTCTTTTGTAAGTTATTACACTGCTTATGTCAGAATCACTTAGGGCTTGCCCCCTTTCCCAGCGACCTAATTTTAAACAATGGCACTGCTTCTTAGAGAAGTATTCTGGTGGGCAGTCAGTGTGGAATAGAACAAGCCTGACCCCTTTTCTCTGTTTGATTGGACATGGTGCTATGTCATAAATAAAATATTTTCTTAATTAAACTGATACCCAACCAGTTGATAAAATCCTACCCAACAAAGCTGTTACCCAACTGAATTTGTATAATCTTGAGGTTTCCAGGAACAAATTTAAAAGTAAATCCTGGAAACTGTGTGTTCCTTACATATCCACAATTCTTTTTTCTTTTCTAGTTTTATCGAGATATAATTGCTATACAAAAAAAAAAATCACATAATTAATATATACAATCCGGTGACAGTACCTTACAGTTCTTGCTTCAGCATCCCTCATAATTTATGATTAACATTTCATCTAGTTGGAAAATCTTTGCATACTGGCTGACTGTTATAGAAGATGATGAATTTCTTGAGAGGGGGGAAAATAGAAATGCCTTTAAAAATAAGATTAATCACAATGGTTTCATGCAATTGTGAGAGCATATATATGTTTCTAATATTATACCAAATCAGAAGAGAAATATTTATAATGTATCAAGTAAGAAAGACTGTGAGTAAAGATGGCTGTTTCTACTGAGGAATTGTTTTCTCAAGATTGTTTCATTATAGCCACTTTTTTAAACAAAAGAAGAATTTAAAGTATGTTTAGTTTACACTATTTTAAAACCTTTAAGTGGGTTTTTCCTCCTCATGATGCGTACATAGTAAATCATACTTATACAAAATAGTTGGGAGAAGTAATGATTTAGATCCTAACTAATGGTTGACACAGGGAGGCCTGGATTTTTTGAGGCAGAAACCTCAAGAAAATGCTCTGAAATTATCTAGCGTGAGAAAAGCTACTATCTTTTGAGCCTTTACTATGTTCTGAGTACTTCACATACATTATTTGAAATTTCCCTTCAATGTTCCCAGACGTGGGAAGATAACGAAACCTTGTGCCCTTTCCTTCCAGTCTATAGATCTCTCTGTTCTTCTCTTCAAGGCCCACCTCAAGTTCAGAGTCGTTTTGGGGAATCTCTTTTCAGCTTTTCCGGTCAGGAAGCATAAACATCAGTGATAACAGCAATCACATGTTTGGAGCTCACTAGAACAACTAAGCTGAGCATTTTCATTTATTTCTTGCAGCACCCCTCTGAGGTTGCCACTGTTACTGTTTCCATTTTACAGATGAAACTGACACACAGAGAGGTTAAGTGGCTTGCCCAAAGTCACACAGCTAAGGTAGTACCAGAGCTGAATTTTAAATCCAGATAATATGTGTCCATTGTCCATACCGTGTGCTTTTGAGGGCTTATAGATTCATATGGAGGTGGTAGCCACAGTTCAAATGAGTCCTACGGATGTGTTTTGCTTCACTGACCCAGTGTTTTTAAAAAGAAGAGAATTTGATTGCCTTTTGTCAGGGCTTACACTCCCTCCCCAATTCACTGAGAGCCCCAGACACCTTCTTGTATTATGGCTGACTGCTTCTTGCTTTCTAGTTATCTACCTGGTACTTGAAGGCACTCGAGTTAGTGCCCGTTGATGCTGATAGTCTGTAAATGACATTTGTGAAGTTCTGAGCACACCGCCAGCACATAGAAGGTGCTTCAACCATTTGAGTTGATTGTTCCCATTCCTACTCCTTAAAGTAGTACTTGACTGATGTACAGTCTTCTGGGAGTTTCATATGTATTTGCTCGGTATTTATCTTTTCATCCTTGTAAACTCCCAGAAAGCAGACATTTCATCTTTGGTTGGGCGTTTATTCCCTGGCTGAGAATAAAGTACTTTAATCCCAACCTCCTGAGACTGAAGAAGAGGAAGAGGCATGTTTCCCAGTTTCTCCCATTGTGAATTCTAAAGAAAAAAAGTCACAAGATTATATTACAAACAGACTGCACTGGACCAGTGCTCTGGGAGCTCTGCGCGTCATCAGCCCTCTGTACCAGGAGTCAGACCACAGAATGGATCCCTCGCAGGACACACCAGTCTGCATTGAAGGGAACAGGAACCAAGTAGTCCCTGTGCATTAAGGCAGGGTGCTGGTGGAGGCGATGCCCAGACTTTAAAATAAACTGAGGGACTTTTAACATTTCAAGGGGTAAATTGGCAGTTCCCCAAGCGACATAATTACAGGGCAGTGTGTAATGTGTAATTAAACTTAACCATGAAGCAAATGATTGGAATAACGCTTAGTGCACATCATTTTTTTGTTCCCATTGTGCTGACAGAGCCTCCCCTTCTCTCATCCCCGAAATGGCTTCAACAGCAATTGCTCTTCATTTTTTTTTTTAAATAAAATTATATGTTGCCAATTAAACACACAATCCCATGTAAAGGAACATTTTTCATTTGAGTGACATTTTTCTTCTAGGTGATGTGGAGAAAGGATCCAGTTTAGAATAACAAGGACCCCAAAGGCACAGCCTTGCTGGGATGTTTGAAATGATTCTTTGTCTCATAATTCATTTAAGTACTTTTTTTCCTGCCTTTAATTTTTGTTCTTTCTTTGACCAAGGTCCACAGCTTGGAGGCTTGTTTGTATATACAGGATTTTTAAATGTTTTAAAAATAGTGGCATTAATTTCGTTGATTGTGAATAACCAAGCTGTTACTGCCAAACAATCGGGACCCCTTGAGAGTGTGAATATGTGATTAGATTTACTAATTGAGCTGGAAGGAAGAATTTCTGACTTCCAAAGCCAGTGATTTGAATGGAATACTTCAAGCATGAGGATGAGATCATTGTTAAATGTGGGCTTGGTTTTATCTCAGAAGATCCCTTGTCCCAGGGAGGGAGGGCAATGTCCACAAACCTCTGTTAGCTGACTGTAGCAGTGCCTATGTGGTGTGCTCACACCACCTGGGGTGCTCACGTGTGTTCTTGGGGTGCTGGATGAGGTGTCTGAAATCTGAAGCAGAGCTGAAAGGTGGTTGTTACCTCCTTGTCTCTCTTGGTACCAAGCTGAGCATTAAGTTCAGAATGCTTGCTTGTTTGTTTGCTGTTGTTCCAGGTTAACTGAAAATGCTACAGCATTACAGAAAGATCCAAACAGCTCCACGTGGTGTTTTGAAATTTATCCCAACTGTAGGCCGAGAGACCCACACGTTGGACAGTCTGTGAAAGCCCCAAAGTCTCAGCGTTTCCTTAGTGTCAGGACCTACTTTAGTGAACTCCAGGTCCAGGGCTGAGACCTCAGGAACATCATTATCTCTCCTTTTTTCTCTCTCTTCCTCCTGCAACTTGATGGAGATGCCTCTCACTGGGCCCCTCCAAATCTGCTCCATCAGACGCAGGATGCAGCCTGCCCCCTTGTTGCGGAGCTTCTTGTCAGAGATAATGGTGATTTCCTTGCCCACACAGTTGTTCCTGTGGAAGTCATTGCCCAGGCACGTGTAGTACTTTTCTAGGATGACCCAGGCTGCCTTTTCATGGTTTCTGATGCAAAAGCGACCCATCTTGGAGAGTCCTTAGTGAAAGAGGTTTCAGACTTTTTTGGTTAGCTTTCTCCAGAGGGTTTTTGCTGTTATTGTTGTGTTGGTTTTTCTCTCAGAAAATTTTAAAACACAGTGGGACTTTAAAACAGTGATGGATTTGTTGAGAAAAATGAAACTAAGTTACATAGTGAACTGTATGCAGTTGACATACTGTAAACCCAAGTCCAGTGTGAATTGAAAGGTTAAAAACTTCAGAAGGCTCACATGTGCCTGACTCCCTCACTGAGGTACCAGCCAAGACTTAGCTCACAGTAACTATTGTGGTTTCTCTATCTTAGATCCAGTTAGTATCTTTCCATTATTTCTCCAACCCAGTTCTCCAAATTCAGCCCACATTGTTCATTTTTATGTTTTGTTTAGCTAGTTAAATATTTATTGAGTACAGTACCTGCTCTGTGACAAGCCCTCTTTCTTTCTGCTGTAATTGACCAAGCTTCCACCTTTAAATGTGCATTTTCTACCTTAACTGTGCGAACCTCAGCAGCTGCTCTGCTGGGGGTTTGCTATTTCTTCTCCCTTTTCTGCTTTAATTGTTCTAATGCAAGAGTTAAAAGAACTGCAGCTCACTTCTTACTTCTTTGAAGGGGAAAGGTTTCTGGGAATCCTCTCTCTTCTGTTTTTCTCAAGTTAAGAGAATGCAGACCTCTCTGCCTTTTTAATTTTTTAATTAATAGATATTGTGTTTTAGAACAGTTTTAGGTTTATGGAAAAGTTGAGCAAAAGTAAGCTTTCTCTGTTACTAACATCTTGCATTAGAATGGCTCATTTGTTACAATTGATAAGCCAATATCTTGCAGTCTTGCTATAATTGTTTGTTAGTTCCAAGAATTTATGTATTAATTCTTTGGAATTTTCTACATAGACGGTCATGTCCCCTGTGAACAAAGACAGTTTTGTTTCCTCCTTCCCAATCTGTATATCCTTTTATTTTTTTCTTGTCTTATTGCACTAGCTGGGATTGACAGTAAGATGTTACCTAGGGGTGATAGGAGCGACCATCTTAGCCTTGATCCTGATCCTAGGGCAGAGTCAAGTTTCTCACCATTAAGTATGATGTCAGCCGTAAGTTTTATGTGGATGTTCTTTATGTAGCTGAGGAACTGCTCTATTCTTAGTTTGCTGAGAGTTTTTATCATGAATGAATGTTAGATTTTGTCAAATGCTTTTTCTGTGTCTATTGATACCATTATACAACTTTTCTTCTTTAGCCTGTTGATACAATGCTTTACATCAACTGATTTTTGAATGTTGAATGAGCCTTGCATACCTGGAACAAATCCTACTTGGTTGTGGTACATGATTCTATTTATAGATTGTTGGATTCTATTTGATAATTTTGTGAAGGATATTTGCATTTATGTTAATGAGAGCTATATAGGTCTGTATTTTTTTTTTCTTTATGCCGTTGGTTTTGGTATTAGGGTGATACTGGTTTTATAGAATTAGTTAAGAACTACTCCTTCTGCTTCTACCTTCTGGAACAGATTGTAGAGAATTGGTATCATTTTCTTGTTTAAATATTTTATAGAATTCACCAGTGAAACCTTCCAGGCCTGATACTTTCCATTTTGGAAGGTCATTAATTATTTATTCAATTCCTTTAATAGATATAGGTCTATTCAGATTGTCTATTTCTTCTTGTGTGGGTTCTTGTAGATTGTGCCTTTCAAGGAATAATTGGTCCATTTCGTCTACATTATCAGACTTTTGAGCATACAGTTGTTCATAATATTCCTTTATTATATCCATTGGATCCATAAAGTTGACTCTTCTTTCATTTTTGATGCTAATAATTTGTCATTTTTCTTTTCATCTTGTTGAGCCTGGCTAGAGATTTGTTGTTTTTATTGATCTTTTCAAAAAACTAGCTTTTGATTTTATTGATTTTTCTATATTGCTTTCCAGTTTTCAATTTCACTGATTTCCACTCCATTATTTTTTTTTTAACTTTTCTTCATCTTACTTTGATTTTTAATTTGTTCTTTTTTTTCTAGCTTTCTAAAATGGAAGCTTAGATGCTTGATTTTGTATGTTTTTCTCCGTTGCTTGAATTCCCCATTCAATTGATATTTTGCTACAAATATCCTTCTAGCAATGGCTCTGCCTTCCACAGGGGTTCAGTGTGGCTAAACCTACTCAGGACTTTGCTATTTAAATGTTTCATGGCACTGAATATGGGTTGCCTTGGTAGGCCAACCCAGTGACTAAAGTCTCTGGCTCAGTGAGTTACTCTTTTTTCCATTAAGACCCAGTTACCAACAAACTAATGCCAGCAAATTCTGTTTACTCTACTTTCAATCCTATTGACTCTACTCTCAAAATCCTATTGACTCTGCTTTCCAGAAACCTACCTCCTTTCCCCACTTCTACCACCATTACAGTAATCCAGTACATCAAACCTCTCTCCTGTAATAGTGTAACAACCTCTGATTGGTATTGCCTGCTCCCACCCTTGCTCATCTTTTCTGTCTTCAACACAGTAGCCAGAACGTTAAGATGCCATAGTGTTTCTTCCAGTATTGGTCAGATCACGTCACTCATCTGCCTACAACCTCCAGTGACTCCCATCTAACTCAGAGTAAACATTCAGCACCTTTGCTACAGCTCTCAAGGCTCTGCAGTGTTCTGGCTCTCCATCCTTATGTCCTTCTATCCTACTCCTTCCTCCTTCAACTCCACACACAGAGACCCCCTTTGGATAAGTCAGCTAGGGCTGCCATAACAAAATATCACAGACTGGTTGGCTTAAACTACAGAACTTTATCTTCTCACAGCTGTGAAGGCTGGAAGTCTAAGATCTAGCTGCTGGCAGGGTTGGTGTCTCTGAGGCCTCCCTTCTTGGCTTGTAAACAGCTGCCTTCTTGCTACCTCTACACATGGCCATCCTTCTGTGCACTCACACCCTGTTGTCACTGCTTCTTATAAGAACACCAGTCATACCAGATTCTGACCCTACCCTGATGGCCTCATTTGATTTTAATTGCCTCTTTAAAGGCCCTACCTTCAAATATAGTCACATGCTATACAGGGGGTTAGGGCTTCAACATGTGAATTTTGGAAGGGCACAATTCCATCCATAGCACCCTTGTTGGCCTTGAACATACCAGATACCTCTGGCCTCTGGGCCTTTTACTTTTTGCTTTCTCTCCTAGGAATCTGTTTCTGGGTAGCCACGTGGCTCATTGCCTCACTTCCTTTAGTCTCTGAGCAGCTTTCTGTCACCTCTGGATATAAAATACTGATTTCCTCCTCTTGTTCCCTGTCTACCTTACCTCCTTTATTTCTCTCAAAATTTAACATTTCTCACATGCTCTGTATTCACTGTTTTCTTTATTTCCTGTTCACCCTTACTAGCCAGCAAACCTCATAAAAGCACAGAGTATCCATGATGTTTCTGCGGTACCCCAGTGCCGGAGGCAGTGCCAGGCACACAGAAGACACTCAGCACACATTTGTTAAATGAGTGCCTGTATCGAGTGAGTGGCAGGACTCTGCCCAGAGGGTTCTGGTGTTCCACCTTTTGGCCAGATTCACCCCGTGGATGGAAACCACAGAAGCAGATCTCCATCTGGAACACGCTCTAACCTCTCTGGATGCAGCTGCCCTTCTGGCCTTTGTCCGTCCTGGAATGAAAACCAAATTAGAAACTATATCGGTATGCCCCAAAATGGCCTTGCCCCAGATATGCTGATGCTTGGGCTTGGGTGAGTCACTGCTGACTTCCCTTTTTGAACAGGATTCATGTGACCAGAGCCCAGCCAGTATTAGCAACCTGCCTACCAAATCAGAAGGGCAGTTTGGACTGGTATAATAAAATTTAGGTGGTAATGTTCCCAAATGTCCCTTTGTATTAGTTAAAAATAGCTTTCCCCTTAGGAACTATGCCATACACCTGGTGCACCCAGTAGTGGTTGACATTGTCGGGTAATTTTATTTTTACATTGACCTTAATTTTATCAACTTTTTGCCTGCACTGGTAAAACCCAAGGTTCCAGAATTTGGCATACATCATAAATAATAGACAATATTTTTCTTCTGTTTTATAAAGCAACTGAAACAATTTTAACAACACATATAACAACCCTAACAACTAACTTCTCTTTCGTTGGTTTATCAAATGCTGCTCTGTAACACTGGTCCTGATATCTGGAGACTTTTTGAATCTAAGACCCTGGTTAATGTCATTCACACCTGTGTACAAACTTGCATTTGCCAAGATCAGGAAGGTCACCCTAGCCAATCTTTCAGTACTTGACTGGTGATGCTCCTATGCCACAGGGCCCTTGCACATGCTTTTTCTGCTGACTCAGCTCCTGCTTTCTCCATGCCTTCCCCTCTTGCCCACTTATCCCCAGATTAATCCTGCAGGACCTTACCCTTCAGGCTCCTCTTTCATTAGTTTTGTTTCCATGTTACTCCCTTTATAGCACTTAGTTTGGAATTATATAATCATATGTTTTATTATTTGATTATTATCTCTCTCAAACATGAAAATTTTGAGCAGGAACCATCTTTTTTTGCCCTATGTCCTTACTTTCTGTCACCGGACCATCTAAATTAAATGAATGATGAAAGATAGGATGTGTTGAACCTCTGAACAGGGTTGTGTTCCTCTTTTTACCCCCTCTGAAGTCCTTTATGGCCTTAGGTGATATGTGTCAGAAGATCAAAACTGAAGCATAACTTGGAAGGAATCTCTTTTTCCATGACCTGGTGGAACCATCAAATTGGGCAGTTTGAGCTACATAGGATAAAGCCTTACAACAAGTTTCAGTTATGAAAGCCATGAAGATGTGCATATGTTACATGAGCAGACATGAGTTCTCTATAAGCAAATGACTAAGAAGACCAACATTTAGTTTTCAACAGAAGGGTCAGTTCTGCTGATAGCTTGGCAGCTTAGGGCTCTACTCTGCATATGGTAGGAACAAAAAGAAAGCTAAACTATATTGAGTAATGAATGTTTCCAGCTATGGTTATGAACATTTTATATGCATTACCTTATTGAATTCTCACTATCATTGTGTGCATTTTGCAGATGAGAACACTGAGGCTCAGAGAGGTGAAGTAACTTGCCCATTGTTACAATAGATAGTAAATTGCGAATGGGGCCTTTGGACCCAGACAGCTCTGGTGGTGACTTTTTAATACTTTACATTGGATTTGGTAGTATGCTAATACATAAGTTTTTCTTAAAAAAAAAAAAATCTGATTAGTATTTTTGCAGCATTTGCTGGTGTCTGTGGTATCAATACTCCTGCTGTGGCTGATTTCAAGCTCCTAGCAGTCTATGGCCTGCAAGCCTTTTGAAAGTGATGCAGCAGTTGGTTTGCCTGCTCTGGCACCAGCCGCTGGATGTTGATGGTGCTTTTGCCTTCTCAGGCATTATCCCATTTGCTCTTCTTAGCAATATGAGGGACTGTGGAATGGGTGAGGTTAACTTATATGTCTTGATCTTTTCAATGGGTGAGTCATATGTCCAGTCCATAGTACCAAGTCATGGCCTGAGGTGAGAAACACTCTCTTACTGACTCTTAGGGCAGGAGCCTGCAGAGAACACAGAGCTGGACCAAAAGCCCCAAGGAACCTACTGTCAGAATGGCTGAAGGACAAACAAAAGAGGATCTGGACAGGAAGAGAGAGGCCTACATGGTCCTGGGGCAGCTGATGCTGGTGGAATGTGGTGGCAAAGGGAGTAGGAGAATGAAGTAACTGACAGTCTTTTCTCAATCAGAATTTTCTTAATTCTCTGAATTCATAAATATATATTTGATGTAGGAATTCTTCCCCAAAGAGCTTACCAAAAAATCCCCTACGCTTACCACCATACATACCCAGCCATGCAAGGGTGCAGCTGCTTGGAGGAGAGGAAATCCTGGGTTCTTTCATGATTAAGGAGTGGCTGTGCTGGTCCATAGTTGGGGAGAGCCACAGCATGGGGCTGATTGGGAGAGTCTGGGACCTCATAGCCCCTTTCTTCTTCCATCAGAGGAGACTATGGATTTTTCTTTCCCATGTTAAGTCTAGATGAGCCGGTGAAATGATTTTAAAGGGAACTCCTCCATTGCTTTGGGAAGTATGAAATGACATCATTTTTAGATTATGGTTTATCAATACTTATATATATGTATTTTTTTAAATTATACTTTAAGTTCTGGGATACATGTGTAGAACATGCAGGTTTGTTACTAGGTATACTTTAAGTGGCAAAAATGCTGAGACCTTTTGACTTAATGTTTGTTTTTAGAAATGTACTTAAATCATTTTGCAAATCAACATAAAAGTTGCTGTGTAAGGATGTTTGTCATTAGATCCAGTCAGGTACAGACGTGAGGACCTCTGGGCAGAGGTAGGGGACCTGGAGACGAGGCTGAGAGTGAGGCTGGAGTTCCCCTGGGCACCTGTGCAGATATAAATACAACCAGGCAGCTGGGCCTCTTCGCCTTGGCAGGCTTAAGCACATTGGATTTGTGTCCTTTTATTTCTTAAAAAAGGAAAGAATTCTGAAATGAAAAAAAGTAGCCTTTTGGCGTGTAACATCTGCAAGATAATTGATCTCCCTGATATTTCAACACTGAGACTGTTTATCACGGAGGCTGCTTTGGAACCAAGAGCAGCCAACCTCTCTGCAGTACCCACTACATACCTCATGTGGCAGGGGAGGACCTGGTTCATCCCAGAGGGCAATCTGGAGGCGGTCAAGGTTGCTTCCTGGCAAAACCACAGGTGTTCACTGCTGTGGCCTGCAACACTGTCTTCCCTTCTCAGTTCATATCATTAGAGGTCTTTGCCCATTGTTGAGGAATTAAGAGAAATGTCCCATGCATCTTGTTCTAAAGAAATATATTTGAGTCTCTTGCTTTCCACTTTTTACTTTTCACCTGAAAGTGTCCAAGAGTTAACTGAGAGGCAAACTAGTCTTCAGGTGTGGGGAAGACCAGGTGGGTGTTGAGGCCATGTTTCCAGCTGGAACGAGGGACTTGGAATCAGAACTGTTAACCAATATGCATGAAGGGGAAGGAAATCCTATTAGGGGGCGTCATCACCTAGGAAACACGAGTCAGTTTCCTTTTCTGCACTCCAACATGGAATGCCGAGCCTCGAGGCCCCTTCGCAGATTGCCCCTTCTCTGTCCCCCACCCTCACATTCCCAGATCCCTGGGGCCTCGTTTGTGCGGGGGTGGGGTGGAGGGTGCAGAGTGGAGGCAGTGCGTGGGGTGTGTGGAAGGGAAGGGGACATTCTTTTGCTGTGGGAGTTGGCTCCCTCTCATCTCATACATTTTCCTGCTGGTTCTCACTCACAACATTTACAGGAAGCATTTATAGCAAATACTTGCCAAGTGTTTTCCATAAACACACAACTAAGGACATTTTTCACACATTCCAATGTTCTGTAAATGTTTATTTTCACAATACACAAAGAAGGTTGAGTGTACGGTTTTCCTAAACAAGCCTTTGAAGTGTGGGCTTTGGCCCAGGGAGATTTGCTTCTGAGTTTTTTATCCACATGACCACATCATCCCTGGGGGCACACCAGGCACATGCTTCAATGCAGAGAGTCTCCAAGTGAGTTTTCTCCCCAGCTTGGATTCTCTGTGGGAATACGTGCCCTGACTGCTGAGTAGCCTCTGGGTTCTGAGCCTCCTCCTGATGAAGAGGAAAGTTAGAGGTTCTCAGTACGTCATGTAAGCCCTTGCTTCTGATTGGGAATATGGAGGACAGGGATGACTCACTTAAGATGCATTTGAACATATAGATGTAATAAGTTATGGAATCACTCATGCTAAAGCCAGGCAAGTTGGTATTCATGTAAGGGATGGAGAAGCTGACTGAACCCTCTGTGGGCACTGCCAGCCTCACCAGAGGCCAGAGTCATGTCTCGTAGTGTCCATGCACTTGTTGTTGAGTAACTGCTTCATTACTGAGCACCTACTGTATGTGCAACTCTGCTGCAATGTCAGAGATTCACAAATGAGGAAGTGGTTCCCAACCTCAAGGGATTGACTCTGTCGGGGAAGGTAAGACACCTACACTTTACCATAATTTGGGGGCATAAAATGGGAATTATTGTAAGAAAGATACAGATAAAAGGTTATCTTACTCGGGAGAAAACTCACTTGGAAACTCTCTCCAGTGAAGCATGTGCCTGGTGTGCCCCCAGGGACAATGTGGCTATGTGAATGAAAAACTCTGGAGCAAATCTCCCTGGGACAAAGTCCACACTTCAAAGGCTTGTTTAGGAAAACTGTACATAAGGTTTTATTGCCTAAGGTTTTATGGAGAAAGTGACATCTGGATTGGGTCTGAAGGAGAGGGAAAACTGAGACAGGTGTGGGAGGGGCAGTGTCAGGGAGGGGTGTCGGGGAGGTTGTTTCCCTAGGAGGGAGCCACGTCTTGGCCTAGCGTGGTAGGAGAGCTGTACCAGAGGGAGATCTTCCTCTAGCAGGAATAGGCAATATTTATGATTCATACACAGAATGAGATGTAATGAGATGAACTCCATTTAAAAAGCTAGATGTAATAGGAAGAAAAGATTTCCTTTTCACATGCTTTTTTAACCTCAAGTAAAACAACTTATGGCCCAATTTCTTAATTAGATTTCAGTCAATAATTTTTTCATTGTAGCTAACTTGTCATGTGCATAATCAGAAAATTAACATTTTCTGTTTGATAATATGTTCCCGAAATGGCCAATTTATTATTTGTCCAGAAGAGGATAATAAGAAATAGTTCTTTCTCCTCACCTTTCCATCTTCTCAAGTCTGTCCTCCCAAACCAGAGTGAATTTCTAAATCAATGTACTAAGTGAGAAAGTGAGGTGGGAGCTGACTTAGAGAAATTCATTTTACCACTAGCTTTCCTGGAATGTGTTTGTTTTGTAAAGTGAATTATATTCAAATATGTTTCAGACAATATATGTGGAGGGTAACTGTGCTTTAAGACAGCAGTAATTGTTCAGACAGTGGTGACAATTTCTCAGTAAGAAGTCAGGGTTGAGAAATGTCAGACTTAATTTTTCATCCACCAGTGACTGACAGACAAAAGCCAAACATCTTGGTATCTTTGCACTCCGGTGAAGGAGATGCGAGGCATTTGTATTCAGTAATGTAATGTTGAGAGAGTCAAAACTCTGCCCCGTGATCTTGATTTATTGCTCATACTGCCCAAGATGCATAGGGGCTTCTCTGCCTTTATTCAGCATCCATTTTCCCGTTGTAATTAGTCTTTCTTGCATTCCACAGCTCACTTCTGGTGTGGAATGTTAAAAAGATGCCTTAGGAGAGAGTTTGACATCAAGGCTCACCCTCTCCATGAAGCCCCCTGTCTGCCCATTGCATCTCATATGCACCTTCACTGCACAAAGTGATAGTTCTTTGTGAAAAATGCAAACAATATAGAGGCACATAAAAGGAAGTGAAAGTTGGCTCATCCTACCAATCCCATGTCCTTGTATCTTCCAAGTAGATTGCAAGACCCTCAAAATGGACTTTTGTTCATACATGTATTTTTAGTATCTAGCAAGTTGCTCAGCAATAATCAATGCTTAAAAATATTCCTGGAATGAAGGAATTGGTCAAAGGGTAATACATTGTAAGGATGTTGGGAAAGACTAGGGCTAGAATTGAGCTGGTAGTTTGGGGAAGCAGTGCCTTGATTTTCAAATTATGGACTTTGAACTTGCAACATCAGCATCATCTGGGAGCTTAGAAATGTGGGACCTCAGGTCCCAACCCACACCTTCTGAATCAGAATCCACATTTTAACAAGATCTCCAGGTGATCTGTGAGTACTTTAAAGTTTGAGAAGTACTGGGATTGTATATGTCTGCAAAATAATTTAAAATGTGAACTTTAAAAAAAATTACAGTGAAGTGTGTGTGGTTTGCATTAAAGAGTATGCAGTAGGGAGTTCTACCTCAACGATACCACAGGACTTTGTACGAATGCCACACTTTACTCCCCTCTGTATTACAGGGCACACCCAATGTCCTGTCCTTGGATGTCCTGTGGGACTGTTGTCCTGGGCCATTTCTGAGCCAACACCTATAGTGTCTTAGTCTGTTTTTGCTGTTATAACAAAATACCATAGACTGGGTAAGTTATAAACAATAGAAATTTATTTCTTATGGGTCTGGGGACTGGGAAGTTCAAGATTAAGGGATCAGCAGGCTTGGTGTCTGGTAAGGGCTGTGCTCTGTACTTCCAAGATGGTGCCTTGGTGCCATATCCTCTGGAGGAGAGGAGCATGATGTCCTTTCATGGTAGAAGGGAGAGAGGGCAAGTGAGAGCCTCCTTTCAATCACAAGCCCTTTTATAAGGGTTGTTATCCCAGTCATGAGAGAGAAGCCCTCATGACTTAATCACCTCCCAAAGGCCACACCCTTATTACTGTTGCACTGGGGATTTTCAACATGAACTTTGGAAGGGGCACCATCATTCAAACCATAGCAGTGTTCCTCCTAAACAGCATGCAACTTACTTAAGCTCTAAAATGTAGTCCCGCTTCAATGGCTTGTGAGGACCAAATGAGCTAAACACTTGAGAGTTTGCACATGGTAATCATCTAATATGTCTTAACTCTTTTTTGTTAATTGAGATAAAATGCTCATGCCATAAAATAAACCATTTTAAAGTAAATTATTCAATGGCATTTAGTACATTCACAGTGTTGTGCAATCACTACCTCTGTGTAGATCCAAAGATGACATCATCATCCCAGATCAATGTCTTGTGAGGACCAAATGAGCTAAACACTTGAGAGTTTGCACATGGTAATCGTCTAATATATATTAACTCTTTTTTGTTAATTGAGATGAAATGCATATGCCATAACATTAACCATTTTAAAGTAAGCTATTCAATGGCATTTAATACATTCACAGTGTTGTGCAATCACTACCTCTGTGTAGATCCAAAGACATCATCATCATCCCAAAAATCAACCCCATACCTGCTAAGCAGTGGCTCCCCATTCTCACTTCTCAGCCCCTGGCAACCACCATTCTGCCTTCTCTCTCTATGGATTTTGATTCTTATTAATGATTTTTTTATTAGCCACAGGAAAAACAAAACAAACCAGAACCAATCAGATTTATTTCTTTTTCTACTTTCATTGCTTTACATGTCTTTAAAAACAAAAGGTTTGCTAATGAGGGAAATTGGGAGTGTAGATGTGACAGACCTTTAAGTCAGTGGTTCCCACAGTGTGGTCCCAAAATAGCAGATCTGTGTTACTTGGGAACTTGTTAGAAAAGCAGATTCGTGAGTACACCCCAGAATGTCTGATCAAAATTCTGGATGGTGAAATCCAGCAATCTGCATTTTAATAAACTTTTAGAGGATTCTAATAGAAGTTCAAGTTAGAGAACTATTGCTTTAAATAAACCTGGAGTGAAGCCTACAGGTGCCCACTACACCTGCACCCATCCTTGGGCCCAGGAACACATGTACTGGCATAAAAGGGGAGATCTTCTTAGCCTAGCTTCTTTGGTGGGGGAGTCAGCTGGAGGATTGCCCCTGATACCTCCTGGCCTTTGAATAGTCAACAGAGCTCGGCTTCCCTCAGTAATGTTGTGCAGGCACAAACACAAGTCATTCTGCTATTATTTAATCCTTTGGCCTCTTTGTGCTACCCAATGTGATGCTCAAAGGGAGGACCTTTCAGCAAAACGTGGCTGTGATTGCTCTGTGTGTTTCACACATCCTGCTTTTGTTGTACAGGGAGCATTTCTTTTTTGGTTGATTAATGTTCAATTTGAGGTCTATTATGAACCTCCAGGCTTTAATTACTATACCATTACCCAGTCAATTCCTTGCCATTTTATATTTATGGCCTTTATTATGCCTCTGTATGTGCAATTGCCTAATTTTATTCTGGAAGCATTTCACCTCATTAGCTGGGTTTTATACCATTCCTCTCATTTGTCCAGATTATTATTTATCTTGATTCCCTGTGTGCCTTTTTTTTTCTTTTCTTTTTTTTTTTTAACAGTCTGACCCATTATATTAATACATTCTTTTTCTCCTTTTCCTGGGATGCATTGTTATTTGGCTCTTAGAAATATCGCTTTAAGTTTTTTGTCCTTTTCCCTGGTGGTCAGTTATACTCACATTCTTAACTTGGTCATTTCCAATCTTCTGAAAGCCTGTCTCAGCTGCCTGGCAGCACTGGCCCTGTCCAAAGGCCTGAGGCCTCCGCAGCCTGGACAAACCATGGATGGCTGCCTCTCTCTAGATGACCAGTTAAGGCTCAGGGAAGGTGAGGGGATGGAGTTTTTAGTTAAGAGCATGCTGCTGAAAATAACTTTTAAATATTCTCTTAAATCCTTTTCTAACTCTCTCTCCCTCAGTCCCCTCATTGTCTCAGAAAACTTTAGGACTTGGTTTACTGACTTACTTATTTTTGTGGGTTCCACCTCAGACCTTCTCAATCAAACCCTAGGGGAGCCTCCTAGCAGCCTGCGTTCAGTAAATTCTCCAAGTGATTCTGGCACACATTAAAGACACACTTTTCTAAAGAGATGCTAAAAGAACTTGAGGAAACCCATCTAAGAAAGAAATATTATTTATTTCACCCAAGTCCTTACTTTATCACAAAAAGCAAGATTAATAACGGCTACAGCAACCATGTTTTATTTTCTGTTGTCTTTTTTTCGACAGCTTTTCCCAAGAGCTATACGAATATTTCAGAAATGCAAAGAGTAATACCTTGGAACAAGAGCTTATGTAATTATTATCGTGATAGTAGTATCAGTTGTCTCCATCAAGTGTTCAAGGTGTTTCAGGCACTAAGGAAACCTTTATTTCCATTTTGTTTTCCCATTTAATCTTTACAACCCTTTATGGATACGTATTCCTGCCCTCATTTTTATGGAGAAAACTGAGGTTAAGGGATATGTACAAAGTCACCAAGAAGTTGATTTTGTCTGTTAGAAACAGATCCAGGAAGTTTGCTTCTGTCCAGAGCCACAGTGCTGATCACTCCTTTGTGACTATGTGAAGGTCTTTCCTGCTCAAAGCTTTATTACTGTAATATTTCACCCTTTCTGTATTCAATAGGAATTGGTAACCAAGAATATATGCTTTGGGGTTAGGCCACCTAAGCTTCCATGCTGGGTCTGTTTATTTCTGTGCTGTGTGACCTTGGACCAATGACACATCTCTTTGTCTCTGTTTCCTCATCTGTAAAGTGAGATGGCTTAGTATTTTGTCATGTGCTGGTACATGTGTGTGGAATGAGACAATCTGTACAAAGCCCTTCGAAGAAGGCCTGGGAGAGAAATGCTTTCTATAAATGTTAGCTGTTTGTTGCCTTTTGCTGCCATCTTCACAGCATCCCTAAAGCCTTTTTTCTTTTGGGTTTATTTACTTCCATGCCTCACTACCTTTCTAGGCAGATCTGGTGAACTAGCAGCCTGTGGTTCTGCTCTGTTCCATTTTGTTTGTCTGCTTGGCACACTTTCTATAATTTTAGTGTTTTCCCTCTGCTCGTTTAAAACCATCCTATTGGAGCTTGGACATGTTTGTTTAATTCTCTGGACTTGATTGAAATTCATGATCACAAGTAACCTCTTGTGCAGCCCCCTTGAGGCAACTCAGGGTTCTTTCTCATGCTGGTCTTCAGTTTTCTTGGCACCAATCATCATTAGCATTAGAACCAAGGGAGAATGTAGGAGAAGTGACTCCCCTGTGGCGCCCAAGTCTCCGTAAGGGGAATCAAAACTGGGCTTACTCTTTGACCCTGGAATAGATCTGTGTCTTGGGATATGATCTAAGGACTAACACTTTATTCTGGGGAGTTGCCTGATACTATTCCTAAGGGGACACTGACCCTGTGTTGGAGTGTGGGGAGATCTCATTGATACTGATAAGGCTTCTTATTTATTTGTTGATTTAGCATAGGAGAAGATCTGCAGTGGGTCAGGAAACTGATTTGTGACATTGACAAGGATTCTCAGGACAATTGCCCTATGGTGGCTGGAACAGTTTAGTTTGAGGACTTTATTGCCAGAAACACCATGTCATGCATTGACTTGTTCTGTGGGATCCTTGTTCATTCTTCACACTATTACCCCGCATTCCTCTGGGAGAGCCCTGCCTAAACACCAGCACATGGGACTTTTTATCTTGCATTCTTCTTGTAAGCAGGTGAGGACCTACTTTTATCTCTCTCTCTGCCTCTCATGCTAAAACAACCAGAAGGCCTCTGGCTTACTTTCATGAGTCCCTAGAAGCCTGTCATCAGAGAGCCAGTCTCACTGCAGTCATGATTTTGTTTTAGCTGCTGGTAAAAGTGTTGCATGAAATGTTGGCCATGGGCCATGCAGAAATAGGAAGAGGGAGCGCAATAAAGAGATAAAAACACGAACTCTCTGAAGGCAGTTTTAGGGACTTTGCATTTGTTGCGTGACTTGATAGCACAACAGTCCCATGAAGTGGGTTTTATATAAGGTCTTCGTATCTCACAAAGAGATGCAGCGCCTCGTGCAAGTTCATCCTAGTTGGCGGCACCTTTGTCCAAGGTCTCTACATGATCGGTGCTTCTCATAGCTGCTTTATGTCCCCTGTCTTTGCAGACAGTACCACCTCACACACACTGTCCTTGGTGTGGCCTATGGGGAGGCCACTGTGCCTCACCTGACCCTAAGTTAGCATCAAAGTGACATGGAAAAGGTTCACAGTGGAAGAGAAGCCTCCACAGGTGACAGGGTGTGAAGGAAGCCCTCAAGCCCTCCAGGGCTGGCTGCAGGAGACACAGAATGAATTGGGCTCTCCCAATTCAAAAAGAGAGAACTTCAATAGAAAGTGGAAGAGAGATTGTGTCAGAGACGAGCAGGTGAATATCAATCAGCCATGTATGCTGAGGCAAGGAGGGCAAGAGAGCCAGAGAAGGGATTCATACTTGGGTGAGGCTGGCCTTGGACTCAACACTTCATGGTCATGCCCAAGCCAAAGAGGTTCCTGATCTACACAATTGGAGAAGAGTGCCAAGAAACACAGAGCATTCAGAGGAAAGCCTGGAATTTATGGAAATAAAGTCTGTGGGGACACTGCAGCAGCTTTGGTCACTCACCATGAGGAATTGTCATCTTCAGGGGATAAATGAGATGGCACAGAACCTTATAGCTTTGTCTAGAAGGAGTAGGGCTTTATAGACCACTTCAAGTAGATAGAAAAAATTGATCAAATTCCCCTTAGCCTCTTTAGACATGAAATCTACTGAGTTTCTTGGTATATATGTGAAGCCAATTTGTAAACTATAAGGAGACAGGAAGAGATTTGGTCATTGGAAACCTTAAAAATTGAACTCCAAGGCTGGGCACAGTGGCTCATGCCTGTAATCCCAGCGCTTCAGGAGGCCAAAGAGGGTGGATCACCTGAGGTCTGGAGTTCGAGACCAGCACGGCCAACATGGTGAAACCCTGTCTCTACTAAAAATACAGAAATTAATTGGGTGTGATGGCAGGCGCCTGTAATTCCAGCTACTTGGGAGGCTGAGGCAGGAGAATCGCTTGAAACTGGGAGGGGGAGTGGGGGGGACGGAGGTGGCAGTGAGCCAAGATTGTGCACTCCACCCTGGGCATCAAGAGTGACACTACATCTTCAAAAAAAAAAAAAAAAAAAAAAGACTCCAGGGTTAAAAAGTCACCTCTACCTTTTGTTTCAGCATTCTTAAGAGACTGATAATACCTACCTTATCAATGGATGTACTTGTTGGAAGTCAATTGATAGAGAATATATAAACATACTCTGTAAACTATGAAGCATTTTATAAAACATAACTTCATATTGCACAGATATCCAGCTTTTTTTAATAAAACATGCAGAAAGAACTTATTTTGGTGTGTGATGAGTGGTAATAGCAGCTCTTAGTACTTCACTGTGATTTCTGTTCTAGCATATTTGCTCTTAAAACTGAAGAGTAAGGGGGAAAATAAAGATGAAAAATAAGCTTTGATATTTCCAAATGGAGCTTTTCAAAATGTCTCTGATGGACATGGTTAATATCAGAATGTCGAAATTGAATGTAGATGTATCAATGTGTTAAATAAAAGCCATTGTCCAGCTTAAGAATTATCTCTCACTAAAGTAGTGTCTAACTAGTAGCATTCATAATTACAATCTTTTTTACAGTATTTTTGTAAGAAAGTTGATCTCAAGAGTTACACACATAGCTTTAAGTATTTGTGTCTGCCTTGACAACAGAAATCAGTCAAGAAGGTGGCAGGTTTATTTTTCTATACGTGGGTAAATGTGATAAGATGGATGGTGCATTAAAAAATAAAGAGCAGGGCTTCTCCAAGCTGATTTACATATTGATTACTTAAATTACTACTTAATTTAGCGCCTGGTAATAAACTGTGCCTTGGAAATGTTTCCCAAGCATTTATTGGCTGCAGTAATTCTACCTACAGTGTATGCAGATCACAGCCTCATTAAATATTAATGTGCTCATGAAATGTTAATAGAATGTTAATGTGAAATACAAGGGAATGTGCTCTCTGGGAGCCGATGAAAACTACCTGTCTTCTGTCTTTTCTTTATGTACTGTCTTCTGGCTCTGTTTCTTTTTTTCAGTTCATTTCTCCCATCATCAGGAGCTTCAGATTAGCTCTCTAATCTGGCTGTCTCAGAAAACATTTAGAAGGGAAATAAAATTCACTGATTAATGGAACTTAGTTGTTCTCCCCTCCTGCTTTCCAGAATGGGTTCTCTGAAAAGGAAAAGGGTGATTCAGGCTGAGTGAAGTGAAATTCTCTGTGATTGGGCAGACTGAGTGCATATGTTTTGGGGAGGCCAGCCCACTGCCAAACTCACCTCAATGGGCTCTGACCTTCATGTCTATCTGGAATGTTCCTTCTCATATACCTTGACATAGCAAGATCTTTCCCATTGCTTGATTCTCAATAGTCCGAGAACCTTCCTTGATCACCTGGTTATCTAAACTCCCCTCCCCAAGTATTCCCTGTTACTCTGTGTCACTCAACAAGTTATTATTTTATTTTCATAGCACTTGCGATAAACTGTGTAACTACGTCTTTTGTTTTTGTGTCCTTCAATTAGAATGAATGCTCAATGAGGTCAGGCCCTTGTCTATTTTATGGAGCTCAGCCATCTTCCTGGTAAATAATAGGTGCTCAATTAATACTGTTGACTACATGAATAAAACACCTGTCCCTGCCACTGAAGAGTTCATAGTCTGTGGAGGTGACAGAATGAGTCACTGCACAGCAGCATTGTAGATGCTACTGAGAGATGGTCATTCAAAGTGCTGTAGCTATTAAGGAAGTCCCAGAAAACTCTTACTGGGGATGAGTTTTGGAGAGGCAGCTTTAGACATGGATAACATTTTATAACTTGAGAGTTTTGTTATTTTGTTTTGCTTTTGTTCCATCTGTGTGTAGAGTAATTTCCTTAGTTGACAGTGATAGGAACATCTCAAATTAGCTTAAGAAAAGAGGATAATTTATTAGATGGACAAAAGGATTTTCAGAGGAGGGATTGAGCAACCAAAGGAGAAAGACAGGGAAGTAGCTGTGCTATAGGAACAGGGGACCAGTAGGAACAGGTGGAACCAGTCTCAAACACTTCTAGGTCTCTCGCTGCCTCTCCTCTCTGTTTTACTTTGCATTTTAGTTTTATTTTCTTTTTTTTCTAAGGGCCAACATCCGGGTAACTCCTAAACTCCTAAGTCCACACCCCAGGGGCACCGTCAGCATAGTTGAGCCAGTTTTCTTTTCTTTTCTTTTCTTTTCTTTTCTTTTCTTTTCTTTTCTTTTCTTTTCTTTTCTTTTTTCTTTTCTTATCTTTTCTTTTCTTTTCTTTCTTTCCTTCCTTCCTTCCTTTCTTTTCTTTCTTTCTTTCTTTTCTTTCTTTCTTTTTCTTCCTTTCTTCCTTTCTTTTCTTCCCTTCTTCCCTTCCCTTCTTTTTTTTTTTTTTTTTGTTGTTGTTTTTTGTTTTGAGGTGGAGTCTCGCTCCGTCATTCAGGCTGGAGTGCAGTGGCACTACCTCGGCTCACTGCAACCTCCACTTCCTGGGTTCAGGTGATTCTCCTGCCTCAGCCTGCCCTCTACCTGCGATTAAAGGCACCTGCTACTACACCCAGATGCTTTTGTTATTTTTAGTAGAGACGGAGTTTCGCCATGTTGGTCAGGCTCGTCTCCAACTCCTGACCTCCAATGATCCACCCACCTCGGCCTCCCACAGGGCTGGGATTACAGGCATGAATCACCATACCTGGCCCCAGTTTTTCTTAGTATGAAGTCTCAGGAAAGGACTCTGATTGGTCCATCATGTCACATTTTCCAGGCATGATTTATTCAACTGATGCCAGAGGGTGAAGAGCTTGTAAGAATATGGACTTCCTTGGAAAATACCCTATTGAGGTTTGAGATTGAAGTCACAGAAGGAGTTACTATTCCCAAGAAAAGAGGATAGAAATGGGAGGACGAGAGAGTTGTTTGGTCACTGAAATAAAAAAGTCTTTATTGTACTATTCCAAAACGCTCTCCACAGGCTCCTCTGTGTAAATGGGGAACCAACAAGCAAAATATCCTCTTACAGGGTTGAAGAGGGTTGTCAAAGATTTAGTGGGGGAAAATGAGACTTTTAGGTCCTATATACTTGGAGTACTATTTTGTCCTGGCCCCGGGAGTCTTCATTTGGGGATCTGAAGTGGATCTGTGTATTCACCTATTGGAATGAAGTTGATATTCTTAATGTTTTCTGCAATTGAATTGCCTTTCTAATCTGTTCCCTTTCCCATTACAGATTGTGCTTGAGAACAGTAGCCGAGAAGATAAGCATGAATGTCCCTTTGGCCGCAGTAGTATAGAGCTGACCAAGATGCTGTGTGAGATCTTGAAAGTGGGCGAGTTGCGTAAGTATACTTATTTCCCACATGGGTGTGAAGCCTGGCAGAGTCCCAGCTTCCAGGGTTGTGCCCCTACCTGTATGAAGAAATCCCAAGACGCCGACAGCTTCTTATGGTCATCACTGTGCATAGGTTGATTATTATTTGGCTCAGGTTTACAATACATACTTTTGCATGTCTGCTCTGGAAGTAAATGTGATTAAAACCTATGGGAATGGAGAAATTTACAGATATTGTGGCTGAGTTTCAAATATCATGTAAATGAGTACATATTAAAACAGACTTGCTTCTGTTGAGGAAAAAAAAAACTATGGATTTCTTTTTTAAAATTCCAGTTTATAACCTACCAGTAGATCCTTTTCTTTCTTTCAAAGCAATTTTTCTCTATAAAGAAAAATTGAATACCTTAATGAAATTCTCTTGCTCCCAGTGTTTCTGTTGTTTGGAATACTTTCTCTAAGAAAGAAGAAATTATTAAAGAAAATAGGTAGCTGAAAATGAAAAATGTGGTCAGCAATATTTTTATTGCTCTTTTTCTTATATCACAAAATTTATGAGAGTACATACAGAAAAAGAAAGGATGAGAATTTTCTTGCCTTTCATTCATTGGCATAATTTGGCTTTAACCTATGAAGGTGGATATGATTTAACCTGTCCTCGTTATCATTGTTGACATTGAGTCTTCTTAAAGTGGTTTACTTCCATTCCATCCAACATTTAGAAGCCAACACACATATAAATCTTTCCTCACAGGCTTAATCACATGAGCACCAGAAAAGACTGTTTACAACAGAAAAATGTTGGGGTGTTTGGTATTACTGTGAAAATATAAATATTCAGTTGCTTGCTTGAGAGCTTAAAATAATGGCCTGAAATGATTAATGGGAGGAATCCGATGATTACATTGGACAAAGAGTTATGTTTTATTTACAGTGTAGAACTGACTACAGGTGCTGCTGAAATAAACTAGGAAATTTAATACTTAGTAAGGAAAAATACTAAGAAATTGAGCCTGCTTGGCCAAGTGGGAACCTTTATCATCTTCCAGTGAGGGCTCATGGGAGGAAGCAGCCGATGTTGACATGGACCATGAGCATTTTTGCATTGGAACAGTAGCAATGTAACCTGAGAGATCTCTGCATTCATCTACTCTGGTTTATAGCTCACCCAATGTGAACATTTCTGTTTACGTGGATCCTTGACTTGAGTTATCCTTCTCCCTAATTATACTTAACTCGCTGAGATTTCAGTCTGCAGTATCACTTACTGTTTACTCAGCTTAATGATGTAAGTCCTAAATCAAACAAATACTGCTGAATTTCTCCATCTGATAACTGTGACTGTTTCATGTTTATCTCAATTTCATGGGAGAAATTGGTGAAGGCTGCTGGCTGGAAAGCATGTCTGGACCATCTAGTTAATTTTCAGGAACTGGAGTGAGTAGTGGTGTTCTACCAGATGGGTATTTCTGTGTCCAAGGTACTGCTCTGCACTGCCCTTCGTTGTCCCCTCCTTTCTGATGACACCCTTTAGCTGTTTATGCTCATCTTGATGGCAGCAGAAGGCACACTGTCTATGTGCCTTCACTCATGTTCTATGACATGCCATGCCCAGCTATCTGCTCTTCTCCTTTGCCCAAGGGACATATGTCTGTCCTGCTAAAAGTAAACAAAGAAGAGTGATCTGGTGTAGGAGGTGGAGACTGCTGGTAATAGAGAGGAACTGAGTTCAACTCTGCTACTTTAGGGCCTTGTGTCCCTGAGTGAATTACTCAGAAACTGCACTGTGCTCCTACACCTCCAGGTTCTCTCCAGAGCAGAATGTCTAGAAATGGATTGGTAGTATTTGGGGTGATGATTTGAGTAGTTGTGTTCATTTTCTGGCTGAAATTGCAGTGATCTCAGTGAGAGAAGCTCTTTGGGAACAGCTTGTATTCAGCCTGGGGGAAATAGCTTGGAAGAGATGGCTGAATTCCAGAGCAGGTGCAGGCAGGGTAAACATGACCCTGACGTGGGCTAGCCTTTGGGTCACTGGGTCCCCATCCAGTGGGCAGAGGGGACCTCAGCTGGCAAGAATCTGGGCAGGTAGTCCTCCTCAGGTGAGTGTTCATTTTGTACTTGGGGATGGGGTGGGGACAGAATAGGGGATAGGGCTTGACCTCTGGCAGGTGCAGAGTGGCACCCTGGCCTTTTGAGTATCTGGTGGTCAATCCAGGAATCAGGACAGAACTCTGTGGGCTGAAATAACAGAGTGGAGATGAAGGCAAACACCTCGCGGGTCCCTGGAAGTGCCACAGATGCTCTTCCTGCACTGAAGACTGTTCCATCTCCCACCTTCTGGTGGAGAGAAGACTCCCGACATTCTGCCACGACTCACTCAGGCCTGGTTTCTGCATCGAGACTGGGCTTGGACACCTGAGGCCTGGCATTGTCAAAGCAGTCTCTCTTCACCTAAGATGACAAACACATTTATTAATTTGTTCAATGAAATCTATCCAGTACTTAAAACATGCCACAGACTATGAGGGACACTGCAGGTACAAAGGAACCAGATGTGGTCCTTGTCCCTGAGGGAGTTCAGAAAACTTCCTACACACTTCAGAAAGTGGGAGAATGAGCTGGGACTGATATTTTTTCCTATGAGTTTTGTCATTATGTTTTTTAACACATGCCCATCATCTGTCCTGAAGCATAATTTCCCCAATGTTGTAATAGTTGTAAGTTTAAGTTTTTAGTTTGACTTGTTGCTTGCCATCATCTGCAAAGCCCATTCTGGAAATTTGTCAAGGCTTACAAAAAACACTCATGTTTCTGAAGCCTACATGCCAAAATGAGTTGTTTTCTGCTCATAAAATATTAAAAGAATGTTACATTCTGATTGAATGCTAGACATCAAATGATAAAACACCCTGTGGTAAGAGCAAAATTGCTTTTTAATTGATTGCTTTTTGCCCATTGCCATATTAAATAAGTTACTAATATGCAGAGCTAATCTGAATACACCCTTATGTTGAAAGAAATGCCTATTTTGCTTCTGAGGAAAATTAGATTTACACACAAATCTATCTTCACTTGGCTTATATATGTCTGTTTTTCTCCATTCCTAAGTTCATGGTTCTGAGCACTTCTCAGGTTTGTGTTAATAATTAATCTTGAAGACTATGGTCACTTTTGTTCTATAAAGAAGTGCTAAGACCACAGAAATACTCAATTAAAACTCTAACTGGTGGAGAGAAAGGATGTTTACAAAAGCAGAAAGATCCAATTTTCTAGAAAGCGTTTCTCTTTTGATTTTAATTTTTGTTCTCTTGAGGAAACCCACTTCTGAAATAACAATTATATTTTGGTGTCTAAAGCAAACATATTAATGTTCAATTAATTACTAATACCAAATATTTATGTACCATTTTCTAAGGTTGCTTTAAAAAAAAAACAGCACTATTTCCTGCTTCCTAATTATTGACATTGCAAGAAGCAAATGTTACCTCTAATAGCATGGTCCAAAATAATGTCTATTTACATTCTCAGAGCACTTCGTCAAGGTTATTCAGTTGAAGTCTGTAACACTCTCAGGAGTTAATCAAGAGCAATGGCATCTATGTTTATTAGTGAAGGGAAGACCTACTTACTTGCATAATGTCTGAGTTTACTGAGCTCAAACTGGAATTTAGGAAGCCAAAAAAAAAAAAAAAAAAAGAGAGAGAGAGAGACAGTGTAGAAAGCGGCAAGAAAGTAGAGTGATTGCCTTTGGGCATCTGAATGACCTATCTTGGTCACTGGCTTTATGCCTAGGGCATGTTTCTTCTCTGTTCTGAGCCTCTGGTTCCTTATTTATGAGATAAAGATAGTACATGCTGTGCACAGTTGGTTGGAGCCTTAAGTGAGATAATGGATGTTGTCCTAGTTAGAAGATGGGTAATTTTGGGGCCGGATGTGGTGGCTCAGACCTGTAATCTCAGCACTTTGGGAGGCCAAGGTGGGTGGATCATGAGGTCAGGAGATCAAGACCGTCCTGGCTAACATGGTGAAACCCGTCTCTACTAAAAATACAAAATTAGCCAGGTGTGGTGGCGAGTGACTGTAGTCCCAGCTACTTGGGAGGCTGAGGCAGGAGAATGGCGTGAACCCAGGAGGCGGAGCTTGCAGTGAGCTGAGATTGCGCCACCGCACTCCAGCCTGGGTGACAGAGTGAGACTCCATCTCCAAAAAAAAAAGAAGAAGAAGAGAGCAAACTGAAAGTTCGGTGAGGCGAGGAGGGTGCTCTGGCATAAGCGACAGCTGGATCTAGGGCCTGGAACAGTGTCCCTTGTTTCTTTATCTTCTATATATTGGTTAAATTTTTCTTTTTAACCTGCTTTTTTCATGAGGCTCTTTTGTGAGCAAGACATATTTTCTCTTAGTTTCAATTTCAGAAATTACAAAGAAGAATACTTAGGGACCTGGACGTGGTCACATATCCCCATAGCCTGGCTTGGATAATTGGCAGCCCCAGTCAGAAGAACAGTATTGAAGATTGCGAGATGATATGGTTTGGCTGTGTCCCCACCCAAATCTCATCTTGAATTGCAGCTCCCGTAATTCCCACATGTTATGGGAGGGACCCAGTGGGAGATAATTGAATCATAGGGATGGTTTCCCCTGTACTGTTCTCATGGTAGTGAATAAGTCTCATGAGATCTGATGGTTTTATAAGGGGAAACCCCTTTGGCTCCATTCTCATTCTCTCTTGCCTGCTGCCATGTAAGACTTGACTTTTGCCTTCCACCATGATTGTGATGCCTCCCCAGCCACGGGGCATTGTGAGTCCATTAAACCTCTTTTTCTTTATAAATTACCCAGTCTTGGGTATGTCTTTAGCAGCAGCATGAAAACAGACTATTTCAAGAAAGGAGCAAGTCTTCAAAAGAAGAGGTATATTTGTGTGTGCAGGGTCAGTGAGAGTGGAGGGGGCAGGGAGTGGTACCCTTACAGAAGACAGGAGGCACGGCACAGATAAATACACATGTGCTTATTATCAATGTGAAGTCATTAAGAAGATGCCCAGCTTCTAGCTGTGGAAAAAGAAATGGTAGCTATTTTTTGTTGTTGTTATTAAAGCACTTGTCCTGAAAGAAATAATTGTTGGTTGGGCATGGTGGCTCACGCCTGTAATCCCAGCACTTTCAGAGGCTGGGGTGGGTGGATCACCTGAGGTCAGGAGTTCAAGACCAGCCTGGCCAACACGGTGAAACCCTGTCTCTACTAAAAATACAAAATTAGCCAGGCATGGTGGCACATGCCTGTATTCCCAGCTGCTCAGGAAGCTGAGGCAGGAGAATCATTGGAACCCGGGAGGCGGAGGGTGCAGTGAGCCGAGATTGCCCCATTTTACTCCAGCCTGCGTGAAAAGAATGAAACTCTGCCTCAAAAAAGTAAAAATATAAATAAATGAATAAATTGTTGATGAGTGGCTGGAATACTTGATTTCTGGTACAAATGGGCCAGTTATTCTCTTTTGAATAGGTAGAACCTTACCCAATTATATTCTGCTGTCAGATAGAGCTAAGATATTTTATTTTCCTCACTCATTCATTTATTTACTTAATAACTAGGGTTCCTCTATGAGTCAGGATCAGGTTCACTGCGGACATGGATTTAGAACTCATTCTCCATCCTCAGGCAGCTCACGCTAACTGGGGGGTCCTTTACATAAATAAATGATTATAAAACATTTTTCCATTTGTAACATTACATTTGAGTCACGTTCATGTCTCTGGGAGGCAATATTTGGTTCCTTCGGTTTGTGAAGAACTGGGTAGGGCTGTGGAAAGGAGAGTCTTGGAAGATGTGAGAGAGAAGAAGCGATACCAGCGTGTGGGGTTAACAAAGACAAAGAGGTGTCAGGCAGGCATGACTGTGTGGATGGTGGGAGGCGGCTGTTGAAAATTCTAGGTAGCGAGAATTGGTGAGCTAGAAGATCTGGAGCTTCGAGGAATTCTAGTTCTGTGTAGTTAATGCAGAGGGTTTGAGGGAGGAAGCAAAGGGCAGAGGTGCTAGCAGAAGAAGCAGCTGTCAGATCACAAGTTATTTGCCATGCAGAGAGTTTTGACTTTACCTTACAGGTAGTGGAAACCAATAGAAGGATTTTAATAATGAAAAGAAATGTCCCAGTTATGGACATAACACACTAGAATTAGATTATATTTTCTGGGTGTGACGTAACTTGTGAGCATGATGGTGTACAGGCTCACCCCAGCCCTGGTCTAATAATGCAGCAGTTAGGACAATTTCAGCTACAGATAGTAGAAATCCCAACTCAAAATGTCCTGCTAGGAACATGTATTGCATAAGTCCAGAGTTGTATAGATCCTAGAGCTGGTTAGCATACCTGTTTGGCGATGTCATTAGGGACCCAAGTTATTTTCATCTTTCTCTCCTGTGTCTGGTAGCAAGATGATGGCTACCTTCACATATTCAGAGGAACAAGAGGCCATCTCTTCCGGTGGATCTCTTCTAGATGTGTAGAAGTGTTTTTGAAAGACTTTCAGCACACTTTCTCTCATATTTTCTTGGCTGACACTGTGGCCTCTGACTGTGCCTCGCCCAGCCATGGACAGGGAATGAGACTGTCCAGAGGCTGGATTAGTCATTACCCATTACCCATTAGTATAAGATACTTCTCCTGAGAATGTTATGTGACCACAGGATGTTAGATATCTAAAGAAAACTGGAGTTCTGTTAAGATGGGAGAAATAATTACCTGAAACCCTTAGTTCTGTCTCTTTACAGTCTTTTCTGCAGTGTCCTTACTGGTGCAGAAAACTATAACAAATTGAAGCCAGATTATAGCCCTCTGTCATTTTGTCTTTACTGAGAACTGGGGAAATGCACTAGTGTCTTTTGTAATGTAGCAGTATCAAAGGTTGCAGAAAAATGGAAATTGAGGTTTGATTATAATGCCTTTCTTCTTTCATCACTAAGATGCTAGGGCTCCACTACATTACTGTCGTTTTAGCAAATGGGTATTTCCACTTCCTCAGTTACACTTTTGTGTAGGAGCTATTCTCAGGCGTATTTTGAAGGGCAGAATAGACATACATTTGTGATTGAAGCCTTGAAACAGTTTTGCCAAATTCACCTGTTTAACCATTTATAATTAGATTACAATTTAATAACTACTTCTCTGGTTTTTTTTTTTTTTTAAAACAAAACAAAACAGAAAGAAACCTACATCACACACTATGAAAACATTCACCATTTCCTTACTTTGTCTTTCCATGGCAATATTTATTATAACACACCAGTGGTGCCGAGCAGAGCACCTTGTATAATTCATCACCCAGACACCTCTGCTTTAGCAAGTAAAAATAACACAGATGAGCAACCTGAAGGACTGTTTGGAGTGCAGCAGCAATTAGAATAGACACTTGACTCTGGGACATTGGTGTTTTCGTACCTTGAGAAGTACCATCCATCACTTTCATTCTTGGGCAAAACATTCTAGCTAAAGAAAACTCAAGAAAATTAGCTTTTAACAATTAAATCTCTTAAGGACCTTTTTTTTCCTTCCAAATACGAGCTTGTACTCTTGCTCTATGCAAAGTGGAATGCTCTCAGATCTTGATTCTGCCCTGAATTTTCACATTGTACTGTTATATTCTATTTCAACCTTAAGTTGAAAGTAAAACAAAACAATTGTTCTAAAGCCTAACTGTGATGTTAGGAAGTTGCAGATACTTTTGGTCCAAATTAAAATAATCATAGGAGAGAGCATAAAAGTCATTTGAAGGTGATTGTTTTAAATAATTATAAAACTAATAGTGGGATTTATAATAGCATTCTCGAAGGCAGGAGAACCTCATATTAGATTGTTGCATTCAGAATCAGAAACCCTTGTGATAGGGATAGTTGATATGAGGGCTTTTGCCATGATGGTTAATCTTCATCTTGCCCCTTACTATCCCCATCTGTAACTTGGGGATATCATCGTCATCAATCATCATCAATCATCATTGTCATCATCATCAGTCATCGTCATCATTCTTTTCTGAGAATCAGGTGAGGCAATGTAAATTACAGTGCTTTGTTAACTGCAAAATGCCCTATTTGTGGAAGAAATAAATTATCTTGAATATGCACAAGCTTAGAGATACCAAGATGCATCTTGCAGCAAAGCCAACTGTTTCTGTGCGTGATCTGAAATTCTGTGGTGCTTTGTTTTTGTTTCAGAAGGCAGTACTTGAAGATACTTTTGAAATTGCAGTAAAATGTTCATCCCCATAGGAAATGGTTGCAGAGAGCAACTAAACTTGGCAGTTTAAAAGGAGACTATACCAAGCACATCTCAATTATAAATGGATGAAAACAATATTTATCCTAGGCTTTTTAAGGACTTCCTCCTTTTTACATTATTTCTGAAAAGATACATAGCTGGCCCCAGTCAGCATCCATTCCTGTTGTCTCTTAGAGGTCATGCCTAAGAGGTGAGCTTGGTAGATTTGCCCACGCTGGTAATGAGAGATGCAGATCTGTTGAAAGGCACAGGCTCCCATTGTCTTCTTACGCCTTAGAGAAACACTTCTGGTTCATCTCAAGTGTCAGGTTTGGGTGACCATTCTGATTCCTCACCTCACCCTCACTGTGGGAGGGCATTACAGCATCCTCAGAACTCCTGTAGCACTTTCTCTGTGTCTCTTTGTTATGCTTTCTACTGTTTACTAATACATACTCTTTTCTTTTTCTTTCATTCCTGGCCTCACTTCCCCTAAAAATTGGGGCGGTTTATAGGAAACCTTGAAGATAATAAAAAATAATGATACGTGGTAAAAACCAGGGCAAATAAAAAGTAAAATGGAAAAATGGATGATGAATGTTAGCAAAGTACGTGTTACAAAAGCCTTTGCATTTGCTGGCAGTGGACACTGAATTTGGTTCAAATATTCATTTGTCTCAGGGAAGCAAGAGGAGCTTGAAAATATGAAACAGGTCAGTGCTCCATATCACATGAATAAGCTCAATGTAAAAACCCAGATGCTAATTTCAATTTAAACCCAATAATGTTAAAATAGTATTTCATAATATTTAATACATTCATTAAAGATGATGGACTAGGACACATTCTTATCATTAAAGAAAAATCTGCCAGAAAGTGACAAGCTAGCATCATTCTTAAAATGAAGATACCAAAACAGCTTTCCCATAAAAAACTGAGACTAAACTGGGATGCTATATGATGCTCATATTATTCACCATTACTATTTTTCCTTGATCTGGAAAACTTACAAACACATTAGAGGTAGAGTTCATCGATAGAAACAAATATTTTAAACTATAGGTAGTAAGATTTTCTATCCCTGAAGAAGCAAAGGATAAGCTAATGTGGTTTAGCTAGATAGTGAATAAACAAAACTTAGTAGATGTTCCATATGTCAGCAATAATTAATTACAAAATGGAAAAAAAAAGATTATTTAACAGTAGCAATGAAAATGTAAACTACTCTGGAATAATCCCAATGGAAAACATCTTAGAAACTTAGGTGAAGAAAACTATATAAGACTTTACCAAAATATACAATAGACATTTCAAATAAATAGAGAAGCAAAATGTTTTCTTCCTGGTAAGAAAACAATGTGAAAAAGATGCAAGTTCCTCTACATTAGTGGACAGGCTCATATCGCATTCCACAGTACCACTGGGAATTAGGGTGAAACCTTCACAGAATGACTCTAGACTTCATTTGAAAGAATACGGATATGAGAATTGGTAAGGGAGAATTGATAAAGAATAGCAATAGAAAAATAATGTAAATAAAAATATATTTTTTAAACTTTTTTTTTTTTTGCAAGAAAGTTCAAAGAATTCCTTTTTTTTTTTTTTTTTTTTTTTTTTGAGACAGGGTCTCACTCTGTTGCCCAGGCTAGAGTGCAGTGGTGTGATCTTGGCTCACTGCAACCTCCACCTCCTGGGTTCAAGTGATTCTCTTGCCTCAGCCTCCCGAGTACCTGGGATTACAGGAATGCACCACCACACCGGGCTAATTTTTGAATTTTTGGTAGAGATGGGTTTTCGCCATGCTGGGGAGGCTGGTCTCAAACTCCTGACCTCAAGTGAGCTGCCTGCCTCAGCTTCCCAAAGTGCTGGGATTACAGGCATGAGCCACTGCACCTGGCCCAAATAACTCATTTTTTTTTCACCCAGGTTCATCTATGGTTATGTTAACATTTTGCCACATACGTTTTATCATTCATCCTCTTTCTCTCTCCCTCTTGTCACACACACACACACACAGTCATGAATTGTTACAAAAATGTTTCTTTTAGCCAAAAAAAAAAAATTGTTTTAAAAAATATAACCTGAAGAAAATTTCAAAATAGAACTATTTTAAATCAGTTCTAACTCCAGCCTCTTGTCTCTGAAAGAGCAAAAGGTGCTGGAGCCCTGCCTGGCAGGAGGCTTGCCCGGGAAGGCTGTGGAGGATGAAGGGACTCCGCTGCCACAGAGTGAGGCTCCATCTGGAAGTGGTGTCCGGAGTCTGGCTGAGCACCTCTGCTTGCCCTTAGAGATCTGAGAGAGACTCACTGCTGCCGAGTTCTCCCCAAAGCGGATCAACGGTGTTGCTGTCAGGGACCTTTCTTGAATGAAACTTACGTCCACCTTCCCTTCTAGTCTTTTCCAATGCTGGTAGATGTCGTTTTCCTAAAATGCCAGTGCTTATATACATGAGGAAGTTTAAATTCAGGATGCAAGCATCTTATAGCAGGAGAAACATCATAAAACAAAATCACAAATGTAACAGGATTCCAATCAATGACGGAGGCAGTTTGCAGGATGACACCATCAAGTCTCATCAGTAAAATGAGTATCACAGTAACTAGTCTCATTCCAAAGGTGTAAAGTGCAAAAACCATCTTTCCCTGGTTCCAGAGATGCCAATCTCTTCTAAATTTCAAGCTTGGACCCATGGGTTATGTTTTTTTCCAGAGTAGTAATCACTGTCATCAGCATTTATACCCTCCAAAGTCCTCATAAGTTGTAAAAGTAGAATATTAGTATGGATGGCAGCATGAAATTGGAGGGAAAGTATAAGCAGAATGCTAGAAGTTTCTAATAGATAGTAAAATAAACTAACATCACTAAAAGAAAGTAAAACCACAGAAATCAGGATGTCAAACTGCACTGAAAAGGTAACGAAATGCTAACTGTAAAGTTTTCAAAACCAAAATATACATGAGTGAAACAAACAAATGGAGGGGAAAAAAAAAAAAAAAAACACAGAAGCATACCCAGAGCTAAAGTCTTTAACACACTTTTCGCAGACACTGTGGCTTCCCACAGTGTCAGTTTTTCCCTCAGGGAGTCTGCAGTGGTTAGGGGAGCAGCTGAGGACAGAAAGTTCTAGAATGCTTTTGTTTCTCATCCTTCACCTGGGGCCTTTGGTTGTAAAGATTTACCTGGTGGTTGGAGTAGATTAGAAGGTCAGTGCTAATCAGGTCTCCCAACCTTGGGCACTTGAACTTCAATCAAAAACCACTTGCTGATTTTGGCTGGGCACAATGGCTCGCGCCTGTAATCCAACCACTTTGGGAGGCTGAGGCGGGCAGATCACATGAGGTCAGGAGTTTGAAACCAGCCTGGCCAACATACTGAAACCCCCGTCTCTACTAAAATACAAAAATTAACCAGGTATGCTTTTGGGAGCTTGTAACCCCAACTACTTGGGAGGCTGAGGCTGGAGAATCGCCTGAACTTGTGAGGCAGAGGTTGGAGTGAGTCAACATCGTGCCACTGCACCCCAGCCGGGGCAACAGAGTGAGATTCCATCTCAAAAACAGAGAAAACATTTGCTTTTTAAAAAAGAGGGTGACCACTGCCTTTTATTGGACGCTTTCTATGTAACAGAGGATTCCCAGAGTCAATAATAAGCTCATGTTACCTCTGTTAACCCCCTCAGCGTCTCCATTTACAAATAAAGAACCTGAGATGAAGGGAGAGGTTAAGTAGACTGAGGTGATGCAGATATTAGATGGAGTGAATTATTGTGAGATTCTCCTGTGCTGTTTGCCCTTAACTATGGTGCAATACTATCACCCACTGCTTTCACTTTTTTTGTAAATATTGTGTCTTCCTTACAGACTGTAAGCCCTTTGAGGACTAGACTCATAGTGAATTCATCTTCCATCTTAAATTCTAGCCCAGTGTTTTACATGTCGTCTGCATTTAATAAGTGTTTGTTGCATGAATAGAGTAGCTTTCTATTTGCTTCAGGGTCAGTTCCAAAAATATTCTTCAGACATTGCTAAATTTTTAATGAACTTTGCATTTTACCCTGAAACCTCTCAAACAACATTCTTGTTTTCTTCTAAAATAAGTGCGAATGAGTTATACTAAAGGGCTTCTCTTCATTCCTCTCCCTCCTCCTCCTCCACAGGGTAATTTGGTTGAGAAGGCCCACTGAGTCCAAATTTGAATTAGAAAATATCAACACTACAGTATGTTCCCCCAAGAGGAGAAAAAATGATCTATTTTCAATCTTGTGTTTCAGAACACACAGCTGTGTGACTTCCTAATTTATTATATCCCCAACTGCCTCCAGACAGCTCTCAGCTTGCTGCTTTTTTTCTACCCACTCCTGCTCTATGGGAAATGAGTTCGACTTTAACCAGCACAGAGTTCAATCTCTGTTCTAGGCAGGACTCCAGCAAGGACTCCGAGAGGCCAGTAAACAGCACTTCTGCAGAGCTGCCTCCTCCTCAGCAGGTGCACCTATCCACCAGGACTTGATGGGAGCCAGGTCCTCTCGGATGGTGGCTGTCAGAAGCCAGATTATCAGGGGCAGCTCCAGCTGGCAGGTCTTTTGGCTGCCTGTCTTCTCTGGAGTGAGCTCGCTCTCTTCCTCCCAGAGAGGCCTTTCTGACCTGTCTGCAGGGAGCAGGACACGTTCTAGATCCCAGCAAACAAGCCCAATGTGGCTTCCCTTAATTTTGCTTCCCAAGGGTTTTGGCCACAAGAACAGATTGCAGCTGTGGCCTGAGCATCTTTAGAAGTGTGAATCACAGGTTCTTTTCCCTGAAGAAGCTATTTTGAGCTTTATAATTGCATATTTCCATGTTTTTTTTTTTTTTATAGCGTGAGTAAGGAGAATGACTTGCATTTTTTTACATGGAAATCTGCTGGTTTCTTTGCTCTTCTGTCTTGTATAACTTAGTCCGGTGATTCCTGAACTTGGCTGTGTATCAGATTCACTTCGGGGAGCTTCTGTGAAATGCAAATTCCTGCAGGGGAATCCAGAAATCAGCAAGCTTAATAGACTCTGCAGTTGATTCCTAGGCAGCCCGACTGCCCCCTCCCAACTTTGGACTTATCCTTTCCTGGGAATTCAGATCATGGCTAAGTGGATATTACCGTGGGGTGGCAAGAGCCGGTCACAGTGCCTAAGAGAGATTAAGCATTAGAAGACCTGGATTCTAGTTCTGGCTCCACTACCAAGCAGCTCTAGACAAGCATCTCCTGTATGGCCCTCATGTTCCTAGGCGGGGAAGTGTTGGGATTGTCCAGGTGGCCACCAACTCAAAAGCTACTGTGGTACTCCTTGTTATGTAACCAATATGCTGACTGTAACCACCACATTAGTTTTACTTGAACTTCGTTGTCACCTGTTCTTGAGTGACATGTATTGGCTATTCCATTCTGTACAAGAGAATTATGGGAATGCCCACAGGCCTTGTTATAAAGGGCTCCTGGGGAATAGGCAACCTCAAAGCATGGACCAAAGGATTTACCTCTCCCCTGCAGGTATGATGACTCTCAGCTTTTGGACAGACATTTAAGCAAAATGGGCTTTTCCATTTGTTTGTTTGTTTGTTTATTTGAGACAGGGTCACCCAGGCTGGAGTGCAGTAATGTAGTCACAGCTCACTGCAACCTCTGCTTCCCAGGTTCAAGTGATCTTCCCATCTCAGCTTCCCAAGTAGCTGGAACCACAGACACATGCCACCACACCCAGCTAATTTTTATATTTTTTTTTCTTGGTAGAGGCAGGGTTTCACCGTGTTACCCAGGCTGGTCTCGAACTCCTGGACTCAAGCAAGCCCACTGCTTCGACCTCCCAAAGTGCTGGGATTACAGATGTGAACCACCATGCCTGGCTGTGAAATAAGCCTTTCTCATTCTGCATGTTTTTCTACTTCGAAATATCAACCATCAGAATCTTTTTAGAGGAATTAAACATTAATTTTGCCAGAACAGATATAGGAAGTGGTAAAAAAAAAAAAATCCCTCTGTTTTCATTATTTTCTGCCCAACTGATTTCTCCCCCTCTATTTTCCCACGTAAGCATCCTCTGGGCTAGGTTTGGTGGCCACTCTATAATGCCAGTGCAGCTTTTGGGGGTTGTGGCAGGTGCCTGGCCCATCTTTACATGGAAACAGCAGTGTTTAAATAAACCTGACACTTGGAGGAACAAATGAACCTAAATGCAAATGCTATTAACATTTCTGCAAGTCATACCTATCCCCAAGAAGCATAGCTCTCATGTTTCTTTGTCTTTTATTGGCAATTTAATTGTTTGAGAAATTGCTTTTTGCCAGAGTCCCTAAGAATCCTACAAAAATGCACTAACTTATTTTCCCATGGACTTGCCTGGGTGAGAACTCATCCTGCCGCTTTTCTGTGTCATTGCCATCATCAGAAGAAACCTCAAATGTAAGGTCTCGCAGGGTTCATTGTTTTCATCTTTTTTTTTTTTTTTTTTTTTTTTTTGGTTTTAGATCAAGAGTTTGCCTTAATGCATATTGTATTAGTCCATTTTCACGCTGCTGATAAAGACATACCTGAGACTGGGTAATTTTTAAAGAAAAAGAGGTTTAATGGACTCACAGTTCCGCATGTCTGGGGAGACCTCACAATCATGGCAGAAGGCAAAAGGCACGTCTTACATGGCAGCAGGCAAAGAGGGAATGAGAGCCAAGTGAAAGGGGTTTATCTCATAAGACTTATTCACTACCATGAGAACAGTATGGGGGAAATCACTCCCATGATTCAGTTATCTCCCACTGGGTGCCTCCCACAACAAATGGGAATTATGGAAGCTAAAATTCTATATGAGATTTGTGTGGGGACGCAGTCAAACCATATCACATATACTATACGAAATTCTCCTATGTGATTTTACTGTAAAAATGGACTAATATGCATATTAGTTTATATCCTGACTCTTTTCACTTAATGTATTAGAGACATCTTTCCTTTCAGAAAATATGTTCATTTGTAGTTCATTCAAACTTTTAATAATTGCATAGTATTCAATTTTATAGATAGGGTCATTTTGTGGATATGGATATAAATAGTATTTCATTTTATGTAAGTATGTTTCCTATTGATAGGTATTTACATTGTTTGCAAATTTTTATTCTTATAAAGAGCACTGGGATGAACATTTGCTTAGTAAATACACTTAACATGTTAGCACTGGGGCTATAGCAGTGAAATAATCTGACTACTATGCATTCCCTTAAAGAGAGTATATTTTAGTTGGAGAAAGATAATAAACAGATAAAGAAGTATGTCATATGGTAAAAAATACAATGGAGAAAAATCGAGCAGAAAAGGGAGGACTCATGAGATTGCCTCATTGAGAAGGTGACATTGATCCAAATTATGAATGAAGTGAGGAAGTGGGCCAAGATGGTATCTGGACAAGAGTTTTCCAGAAAGAGGGAACAGCCAATATGAAGACCCTGAGGCATGAGTGTTCGCCATGAGAAAGTAAGAACACAGAGGCCAGTGGGGCTGAAGCAGAGAGAACCAGGGGAAGATAGTGTAAGAGTGGGGTAGTGGGTGGCCGGGCACAGTGGCTCACACCTGCAACTCCAGCACTTTGAGAGGCTGAGGCAGGTGGATCATGAGATCAGGAGTTCAAGACCAGCCTGGCCAATATAGTGAAACTCCATCTCTACTAAAAATACAAAAAAAAATTTAGCCAGTCGTGTTGGCAGGCGCCTGTAGTCCCAGCTACGTGGGACACTGAGGCAGGAGAATTGCTTGAACTCGGGAGGCAGAGATTGCAGTGAGCCGAGATCACGCCCCTGCACTCCAGCCTGGGTGACACAGCGAGATTCTGTCTCAAAAAACAAAACAAAACAAAAAAAGGGATAGTGGGTGAGAGATTCTTCAGGCACCTGTAGGCCCTTGTAACCAATTTGGCTTTTACTCTACGTGGAAAGAGAAGCCACTGGGCAGATTGAGCATACATGTGACATTATGTAATTTATAATTTCAAAGAACTGTGTGGCTCATCTATTAAGATTAGACTGTGGGAGGTCAAATTAATACACCCCACTACAATAAGCAAGTTGAGAGATGATGGTGTCCTGAACCAGAGTGTTAGCAGTGGCAGTACTGTAAAAAGGTTGGATTCAGGATTTATGTTAAAGGTAGAGCCAACAGGATTTTCCTGGATGACTGGATGTGGAGTGGGGAATAAGAGGAGTGAAGGATGGATGACTAGAAGCAGGGAGTCATCACTGAAATTGATGGAGGGGCATAGAAGATTAGGGGTTCTGTTTTATTTGTGTTAGTGTTGAGATGTTGTTTAGACATCTAATTGGAGATGCTGATTTCAAAGTTGGATATATGTGTCTGGGGTTTAGGGGATGGTTCTGAATTGGAGATTTAAATTTGGGCATCACCAGTATATGGATAATAGTTAAAGCTATGAGACTGAATGAAAGCATCAAAGATGCCCTAGAATTGATCCCTAGAGCACCCAAAGTTTAGAGGCTGGGGAGAAGAGGAGACTGGGGAAGGAATTGAGTGTGGGGCTCCAGGGGCATAGGAAGAAACTCAAGAGAAAGTTCAATTTAAAGTGAAGGAGAGATTGCAGTGTCATATGCTGCAGGTGGTGGGGTTAAATGAGGACTGATAACTGACCATTGATTTTAGTAAGGTGGAGGTCAGGGTGACCTGAACAAGAGTGATTTCATTGGAGCGGGGGAGGAGAGAGCCCAACTAGATGAGTTAAGAGCAAGTAGGGGCAGAGGCAATGGGACGGTTAGTAGAAATGCATGCTGCTCCGTGTTGGCCGATGATGGCTGTGAGGAGATAGTGAAGAGGAGGCTTTTAGAAACTTTTACACAGTTTGACATCACCATAGCCTTCAGTGAAGCCCATGATCATTTTTCTGGTGATTAAATTTCATTATACTTTTTTTCAAGAGTGTCTGTTTCTAAACAACAAGTTAGAAATTGAAAACAAACTGGTTTTCACTGCAGATAGTTTGACAGGTGCTGATATAGATGACCATTTAAAGGGCCTTTGCTTCACAGTGATACAGAAAATAAGGTGGAAGCTGGAAGGGAAGTTATAGTCAAGTGAGATTTCTTTATCGGTGGGGGAATAACAGCATGTTTATATGCTCCTGGGGAAGATTTGGTAGAGAGGGAAAATTTGATGAAGAAGGAGACCTGTATCTCTGTCTTTACACACATCTTAATAATTTCCTTAGCCAAGTGCCTACCAACAGATTCTGAATTAGTGCATACTTTTAGTATTTTTAAATTCACAGGTAATATGTGCTCAATGCTAAAAAATTTAAACATGCAGAGAAGCAGAACCAATAATTATATATTATCCCGCCATCAAGAGGGATTCATATATACCTTTCCACATTTTGGGGCATTAAAACAGGATTAGAGTATGTATTTTTTTAATATTCTATTATTTAATATATTGTAACTATCCACTATAACAAAAATGTAATTGTATCATTATTTAATGTCTGCTTAGTGTTTCATTGTATCTACTGTAATTAATTTGACTAGACTCTTATTGCAGGATATTTAAGGACATTTCTCTTTTTCATGAGAAATAGCAGTGTGATGAACATCCTTGTAATTCCATGTGATTATTTCCTGTAAATTAATTCTTGGAAGAAGTTCTGTGTCAAATGGTCTGAAATATTAAAGGTTTTTATTTATTTACCAAATTAACCCCTAGAAAAGCTGAAGCATTTGCACTTCACTGAGCAGTCATGTAGATGCAGATAAAAGGCAGTTTTTGAACTAATTAAAAAATTGGGGGTGGAGGAAGAAACCTAACTGAGATGGTGGGATTTGAGGTGATCCATATATAGGAAGATATTAAGATAGATGGTAATAGATATAGACACGATAGAGACTTTTGGATTAGGCATGGTAGATTTATGCATATTTATGATAGAGATTTATAGGTAGAGATTTATCGATAGGGATTTATGGATGCTCTTTCTTCATCTCCACTATAGCCATATTATTACTTTCGTGTGCCCTAGGTACTTTTGCCTTTATGGGTCCCTTCCTTCATAAAACAATATTAAAACTTACATTTTATGACTGCATTATTATAAAGATGGATATAATCCTGGCTGGATTCATTATTATTCTATTTATGTTTTCTTTCTGATTTAAATGAAATTAAAATATTTTCAGGGGCGTCTGAAAGCATCGCGGGCCTGCAGCACTGTGCCTGCCAGGCCTCCTGACTAGGTCAGTCCTGATTCTGTTTCTCTGTACTTTTTATATTTTTGATAATGAATAGACATTACTTGTAAAAAATAAAGGAGGAAAATATAAAACTAAATGTATAAATATTCATGCTTCCTAGGTAGGTTTCTTTCCCTCTACTCATGAAGGCAGGAGGTACATTCCCCTTTGCTCGTATGCTCCGGCTCATTTCTCCCTAACAGTGGGCTAGACTGGAAGGCCTGGCTCCAACAATCAAGAAAAAGTGAAAATGCACTAGCTCCTCTCTCCACCTGTGGCTCCTCCTGACCCCTGGGTTACATTCACCCCTTTGTTGGCGCCTGAAACTTGGTTCCATCTTCAGTCACTGCCTCACATCCGCAGCCAGCCAGTGGCCACATCCTGTTAATTCAGTACCCATATTTCTTAAATCTCCTGATTTTTCTGCATATGCACTCTTATCACTCTAATTCAGATCACCATTGTATGGCCTGCATCCTTGCCTCCTCTAGTCTACCCCTGCTTCATCCGGCAACTGTGTGTTTTCTCCTACAGCATTGTCAGACCTGTCTAAAACCCCTCATTGGGCCACGATTCCTCTTAGGCTGAAGCCCAGACTTCTTTGCAACACCTCCATGCCACAGAAATCTCAGTGTGATGTGCCTTCTCTTCACCTTGGGCCATGGCCCACACTGGGTCCTCATTCCAGAATGTCCTTTCCATCCCTGTGCTTGTGCAATTCAGACCCACTTCTCAGCCCCTCTCCCTGAGGTCACAGCTCCCTGAGATCTGGGCTTGATCCTGCCCTTCCCCCTGTTGAGGCACATCTCACACTGTATTGAATTGCATATTTTCATATACTTATTTGCAGCTTTTCTCCCTCCAGCTCCATCTGCCCCATAATTAGTATCAGTTCCATCCCAATTCTAGTGTAAGATTGTCCTTTAATCCAACATGTATGTAAAGCTTGGAGAGACTGCACGGTTTGGAGTGGGGCAGCTAGTGGCTACCATGCTGAACTGAACAGAAGACAGTTTTGTTAGAAAGTTAAATTCTTTGTTTCTGGGGGCACAATTGGGACAGTAAATAATCCGTAAAACCTCCCAGTCAGCACAGGCAGTCACATGGGATGGTAGAAGACAATGGGAAGGGTCTTAGCCGCAGTGCCAGACACACAGCCTGTGCTCAGCAGATATTGCCTGTCACCATCATCCCGATGGAGGCAGCATTGGGAACCCGGCTGGCCAGGAGTTTGCCCTCTCGGGGCTGTCTGTGGTGGGGGATGGTGTACCCTGAGGATGATACCATCACTGGCAGGCAGTGGGAAGGAGGTGAGAAACCAGCAGATGGGTCCTGCTGCTACTAGATTCTCACCAATGGAACTCAAGATCTTTGTTCTCTTTATGTGGGATGGAGCCCCAGTTTCTTTGCTGCTCCTAGCCTTGAGGAGAAGTTAAAATCATAGCCAATAACACTTACTGAACTATTTTGGCTGGCTAGAGGTTTGGGTTCTCAGGTGGTAAGGAAACAAATTTAAACAGCCAAACAAGATCAGTCTAACCTTCTGTCTGTTGACTGTGTTGTTTTTCTCTTAAAACACTGGTCATCGTGGCTGGTGAGATGGGCAGAAGAGACCGTTTCCTGAACCTTTATTCTTATTTCATCGGATCCCATGCCACGTGGTTGTCTGTATTTATGCTTAAGATAATAACATAATTTCTTTCATTTTTGACTATTTCTCTTTAGTCATGACCTTGAGTCCTTTGATTTCTAGCTTTGAGTAGTTCATGAGATGTGGTTGTGGAGGCTTTTTATCTCAAGAAATAGGAAAAAAAATAACTGGAAGGAGGCAGTCAAATGGATTACTCTCTTGAAGTAATTGCAAATAGTGACTCATCCGGGGTAACGAAATCACTTTACTGAATTTCGGATAGTGGTTTCAAAATGGAGCAAAATAATTTTTAGAGTGCTTCACAAGTAGCAAAGGGAAGTGTTTCATTAAATCAGTTTTACATTCGTCTGCCTGTGTACTGGGATGCAGTACAAAATGTGTTTCATACTGTAGGTCACAGCTGAAATAGTTTAAAAAGTTCTCCTCACCCCTGCCCCATTATAAGGCAGTTCACCTTGAAATTACTTACTCAATAGAGCATTGTCTGTTTTCACATTAATGTGTGCATTACACTTTTTTATTCAAATTCATTATTTTCTGTCAGGGTTTATCTTAAGGGACAAGTTGCCTGGCACGCGGTGATGCAAGGAAGGCTGATCGTCATCTGTCGCCATCCGATTCCTGCCCACAGCCTCTCTGTTGGTGCCCCTTCTGGCTCTTTGTGATGTCCCCATAGCCCTAGGCTTCTCCCCCTCTTAGAAGGGCTTCTTGATAGATTAGAAAGTAGGAATGTGTGACATTTCCTACATGCACATAAGAAGAAGCCACAAGACATATCTTTTAAAAAAAAGGACAGTGTCCATCCTTTTAACTGCCAAATAGAACCTTGGTCTCATCCTCCTGGAGTTAGGCCTTAAAACAGCTTCTGTGTTTCTCATTTGTCTCAGTGTATTGCCAGTGTTTTATTGGAAAGATAATATTCCATTAAAAATATTTCCAAATGAAAACCATCAACTACTATCTATGTAAAAGCCCTGTATCTAAAACCCAGGCAGAAATGGCTGGCTAAATGTTATACACCTTTCATAGCTCCTGAACATCCTCACACATAATCCAGGGAATGGGAATAAGTGCAGCATGAGAAAGCAATTTCAGGGTCCCAAATAAGAAGAAAATGATTGAATAGTCATGTATTCCCATTCAAGCCAAGGTCTGTGGAAAAACCCTTACTGCTTTGGGCCTTGAAAGTCTCTGTAATCTGGCTTCTGCCTGCTTTTTTGCCCTAGCTTTCTAATGCAACTCAAAAGAAAACTAAACTCACGACCAAAATCAGCTTGCATTTTGCCCATTTGCAACTCCCTAAACAAGCTAAACCACCTCACTTCTGACTCCTCCTTGGTATGTTCTCTGCCTAGCTGCTTCTGGTCTAATATTAACCCCACATTCACAGCCGGGTTATTGCCACCACCACACAACACTCTGGGGGCCCTGGATCCAGGCTAAGTATAATTCAGTGCACTTCTATGGGGCACCTACCGTGTTGCAAGCATGGTGCCCAGATAGGACAGCAAAGACAACAGGATTCTTGTCTTCATCCCCTCACCCTCCCGAAAACCCAGGCCACAGAGTTATTAGGCAAATACTTACTGTACGTCAGCTATGTCCGAGATCTCATTCCAGGCACTGGGAGTTTATTGATCTGGTGAAGATAAGTGAAAAGTGAATCGTGAATTATTTCTTATTTGTTTGTATTCTAACATCATTTTAAGCTACTGAGCAAAGAGTAGTTCTATAGAAACAAAACAGAATATTAATAAAACTGTTTTACCCACAGTAATCCTTTGATTTCTACCACTGTTTAGACAAGTGACATAGCATAGATTTTATTTCCAAATATTTTCTATTATATTTAAATTATGCTATATATTTATACCCTATATATGAATTTATGCATATATAAAACATATGAAAGTATATGAATAAGTGTATTTATGTATAAATATGCATAAATATATGGTATATTGATATATAAATATATTTATATAATTTTACATATAAATATATTTATATAATTATGTATATTTGCATACTATATATTTATACTGTATATTTAATTATACTGTATTATAACTTTTGAGAGGATCAGTATTTTCATTTTTTAAAACAGTCACATAATTGTTCTTGAATTTTTTTCTGCCATTTCCCTACTCCTAAAATAATCACACAAAATCTGCACTGTATAATATATATAGAAATATATTTTAATATTATAAAATCAATACATTAGGTGCAGAGTGGCTCTTTCCCGTAATCTCAATACTTTGGGAGGCCAAAGCAGGAGGATCTCTTGAGGACAGAAGACAAGTCTGGGCAACACAGCAAAACCCTGTCTCTACAAAAATTAAAATAAAATTACCTGGACATGCTGGTATGTGCCTGTAGTCCTAGCACAGACCCAGGAGTTCAAGGGTCACAGTGAACTATGGTATGTTCGTGAAGGATACAGTGCCACCATACTCTAGTCTGGGTGACACATCAAGACCCTGTCTCTAAGGAAAAAAAAAAAAAAAACAAGCACACACATGCACTCACAAACAACAATAAAAACCAGATGCTTGTCTACTGTTGAAAATGTAGAAGTTTTAGAAAATGGGAATGATATTTAAAGGAGAAAATTAAAGCCCCTTACTATTCTGCCACCCTGAGATAACAGCATAGGCATAGTGATGTGTTCCCTTTTAGCCTCTACTGTATCTATAATTGTATCCTCACCTTATCTGCATAAATACATATGTTTGCATATACATGTATATATAAGAAATATGGGGTCATACTGCCTCTGAAGTTCAGAATCCTGGTTTCTTTTTTCCTTCCCTCAAAATGATCATCAATAACTTTTTTCCATATCTTAAAATATCTTTCAAGGGCATATTGTTTAGTGACTAGATAGCATCCCATTGTGTATATATATATATATATATATATATATCATAAATTATGTACAAAAGATGTCTATTTCTATATATTTAGGTTGTTTCCAAATTTTTACTGTAAAAAACACCTCTGGCTAATACCAGAATTAATCCAAAGGATTCATTTTTAATCCTTTCCTTAGAACAAATTCCTAGAAGTGAAATTGCTAGTCAGTGGGCATGTGTGGTTACTAGAAAGATATTGCTAAACTGCCCTCTGAAAAGTTTCCTTTGATGTTTCTGGCCCCTTAGCCAGGGGTATGATAAAAAGAATAGCAACAATAAAACAAAACCAAGAAACCTCTTTGTCACCTTGAGAGTTCAGGATATTGTCTTATTCTTAGCTGTTTTATGAGAAAGGTTAAACATTTTTTGACATATGCATTGTCCATGTATATTTTGTGTGTTGAAATGGTTGATTCTGTTGTAATTGCATGTGAGTGGTACCCGCCTTATGTTTTATGAAGAAGATAAACCAGTGGCACCCCCTCACTGCAGGCTCCTCCTTGTTAATGGTGACACATGTTATTAACAAAGGAACTATGAAGGTTGACTCTTAAAGTAATAGGTGGAATAGACGATTCCTCGCTTGGGATGCGTATGGAGTGGTGGTTTTACTTATGTAGTTTACTGCTTTAAAAATATTAAAATAGAGGTGCTATATTGATTTGCATTCCGAGTTCATAAGAAGTTAAGTATTGAGGGGCCTGTGTTAGTGTGTTTTCACTCTGCTGATAAAGACATCCCGGAGACTGGGCAATTTACAAAAGAAAGAGGTTTAATGAACTTACAGTTCCACGTGGCAGTCACATCGTACATGGATGGCAGCAGGCAAAGAGAGCTTGTGCAGGGAACTCCCATTTTTAAAACCAGATCTCATGAGACTTATTTACTATAATGAGAACAGCACAGGAAAGATGCACCCCCATGATTCAATTGCTTCCCACCAGGCTCCTCCCACGACATGTGGGAATTGTGGGGGTTACAAATCCAAAATGAGATGTTGGTGGGAATACACCCAAACCATATCAGGGCCCAAGCCCTATTTTCAGAGGAGACCCTTTTTTGGTGCGTCATGCACTTTAACACTCTGGTTTTTGAATTGCCAAAAGCCTATAGAATACTTGGGTTAGTGTCTAATTTTTGTTAAGTTTTAGATTCTTTTTGAGTTAATACTTTTAGATTTAAAAGAAAGAATGCTCCTCCTCATTCTCAAGAAGAACTTGTTTACTCTTGAGCCTCAGCTCCCAGCTTAAGGGCTCTCCTGAACCTTTTTGAGTATACTAATATTATATATGTTGTGTGTGTGCGTGTGTGTGTGTGTGTGTGTGTGTGTGTGTATTTAAAGGCTGGATAATATTCCAGAGTAATGTCTGATCTAAGATTATGTTTGAAATGGGGGCATTAACAAAGTTAGTTTTGCCTGCAGGGAATTTTTCTTATTTTCATCTTCTAGCAAGATACTGGGGGATGATCTTTTTAGCTAATGTTAGTTGAGAAAATATGGTAGCATGAGTTTTGTTTTTTTCAGGTTACACCAAATACAGGAAGGTGCTATTAAATTGTATTGTCTTCCTTACTTGTTGAATGTACTGAAATCTTTTAGCTTAATTAAATATGAGGAGCGGGGAAGGTAGAGAGACTGCATGTGCACCACCACTGAGCTCTCTCTGGAGTTGAATTCTCCTTAGGAGATTTGAATCAAAACATCCAAAATTGATTCTCTTCTTGAACAATAGTCCCACTCAAGACTCTGAAACACAGTTATGAAATCTCTTGCTAGTTTCTTTTTGAGAGCATGAGGCCAGTTTTGGGAAAAATACAATTATTTTTCCCCTAAGATTGTGGGCATGGTGAAGAGTATGAGGTTTGTATGTGTAGGGGTGGAGGTGGAAGGGATGAATAATTGATTTTCTTTCTTTTCTACCTACTATTCATGTAAATGGAATTCCACAATATGTAGCTTTTTGTGTCTCTCTTCTTCCACTCAGTATATGGTTTTTGAGTCATCCAGGCTATTACATACTGGTTTAATGCCAGGTGAGATTCAGTTTTCTTTGTTCTCCTTTTAAGTCAGAGTTATTGAGGGATAATTTATACAGTAAAATTTACCCTTTTTTTGATGTACAGTTCTTTAGTTTTGGTAAATGTACACAGTCATGTAACCACCATCAAAATCAGGATACAGGCTATTTTCAGTTCTCCTAAAAGTTTTCTCTGGACAATGAGTTTTGCCTCTTTGACTAGTAGTTCTCAGTTGGTGGAGGATAATCGGTGGGGGAACGTGGTGAAAGTAAATCTAGGCTCATTGACAGAAATCTCCACTAATCTCATTGAGTTAACTGTTAGGATGATGCACTGATTCCTCGATGAGAGTATGCCTCCCCTTTGTGAATTGTGTATAAAGGAATGTCCCAGAAGAGAAAATACATCACAGATGCTCCCCTTAACGGGATTACCCTCGTTTATTAATCCAGGTGTGGTTAGTTCCAAAGGGTGAGCCAGGACCCCTCCCTGACAACAGAGTAAAGCTGGTACCCATCATTCTGAAATCCATCATGCCATGTTTCACTAGAAGCCAGGGATGGCCAGACCAAACAAGAAAGCCTTGCTCAAGAACACGCGGGACCACAGATGAGAACAGGAGGCTGGAAACCCGTGTATTTTCTGATCATCGTTTCCAATTTACAGCTATTATCCCAGGCTGATACTTAAATATGTGTTCTAAGTATAACACACACACACTCTGTTCACAAATTCCAATGGAAATCAAGAAAGGGTACGATATTTTTAGTGAACTAAATTGATAAAGAAGTACTTTTTATGGTCTTAGCCCTCTACTATAGATGAAAAGGAAATAAAGAATATAAGAGGATTGCATTTTCATATGAATTTTTCCCAGCCTCTCATATGTATTCTCATATCCTCTTCACGTCTGTTTAATCACACTCCCCAAGATGTGGAAGGCTTGCGAAGAGCCACAAAATGAAGAGACTTAAGCAGCATGGGCTTCTCTGCCATCCAATGGTGCCAGGAACGTAGGGTGATGAGGTTGTAAGAGGATGCAGTGGCAGTTTTCCCTCTTTTGCCTTCTTGGATTGCTATCTCCTTACCCCCTAGAGGAATATTTTCTATGTCTGATTGGATGAGGTGAAGAAAAGAAAATTGCATTTATTTGAAGCCTTAAAGTTTTAGCCAGATGGGAGCCAGCTTAAGTTTCATTTGAATATAATTTTATTTTCTCCCCCTGTCACCCTCCTATGTTGAGTTGCCTCTGACAACTGATAAAATTCACATTTTCAAGCAAATCTAGGATTTAGATAAAAATATGCAGAGAGAGCACACAAATTAACTCATGTTCTCAAAGTTAAAAAGGGTGAAATTGGAGTAACTTCACATAAGAAAAATTTCAACTTATGCTGGTAAGATGGATCAAAATAGAATATAACAATATTTTAGTTATAAAATTCTTCCAATTCTTAATTTTTAAGTCAGTAGGAACATTTTAGCAAAGTTGATTACTAATTCTGAGACCCATTTTCTCATTAACTTTTAGTATAAAATCGGAGATCAGTTCCATTTGAAACGTTTCTTCCAAAGATTGAGCTAAAAGTGCTTGTTATGAAATAAATTATAAATTTGGGGCATGTTATGAGATGTGAGACTTTAGAAATTTTAGCACCTATTAGTCATTCACTTTCCTTTGCTACAGTGAGGCACAATTTGAGAATTTCTCTTCTAGGGAATTTCTTAATTTTCATGTTTGCAGCTGCTAGAACTTTTCTGCTTTTAGTAACTCTGGTTCTAGATTTTTTCCCCTGCCTCATAGATGAAGGGGTTGGGAAGTGATGGAGTGGAATTTGTTTTGACTTTATCAGACCAAGAATTAATTTACTAATTTGAGTGGTTTTCATCAAGAAACAGATTCTTTTCCTTCTAAATAGATCGCTTAGATCTATTTAGAGAGGTCTTAGGACCAGACTTGCAAGGTGTAGATAAAGCACATTTTTTTAATGTCTCTAGTTAGACTTACTGGGGAAGTGGGGAGGGGCTTACTGGCCAACCCTGGGAGTAAATGGTAACCGTTTATTGCAGCTCTTAGTGATTTAGAATGGAAGTGGAGCTGTTCCCACCACTGACGGGCTCCCAGAGAGCAGCAGCTGCAATCTTAGAGGAATGAAGGAGTGTCCTACTGTCAGGATAGAACCCTGACTCTTACATGGAGAGATGAGGCTTTGGAGACATGTGACCAATCATTTCAAAATGAGGTCATTAACACTTTTATATTTGACTTGTAGAATTGTTACTTAAATTCAAACTGCTATTTTGTAATTAGTTTGTATTAGCGACCTTTATATTTAAGATTTATAGCCTTCAATAATTTGGGGGAGCATCTCATGACCTAGGAGTCGGGCTCATTACTATGTAATGTTTGTTTGACCTCCTAAAGGGGATTTCTGTAGGAATCCCTCAAGCTGTCTGTGCTTTAGTGAGCACCACTATCTCCCCTTTTGTAAACCAGCGTGAACACTCCTTAGTTTCATTATATCATTATATCGGGTAATGAACCAATCATAGTTCTCTCTACTCTCTCAGTTATTTAAGTCTGAGACATTGCATGTTAATTTCTGAGCTACCTGTATCTTAAATGTTTTGTTCTTTTATGAAATTGATTTTCTTATTTGTGTTTTACTGAGGCATATGCTAAAAGTCATCTGCCTTAACAGAGTGGGCCTCACAGGTATACTAGCAACTGCAATAAGAAGAGATGGGAGTATGTCCTGGGAATTAATGTTGACAATAAGTGTCATATACATTGGCCACTCTCAAGTGTAACACTATCACATCTTAGTGGTCACAAATATTCTATTACTAAGAATAGGTAAAGTGCCAAAGGTTACAGGTGATTTCCTAGAGTAAGTTCAAGAATGTCTCTTTAACGTCACTCTCACTTGCTAACATACTGTACTTTCCTGAGATAGGGAGACTGGGATAGAGTTTCGCCCAGACAGCTGGGAACTGCTTTATTGCACAACCCATCTTGTGTCACCACAGCTTTCATTTAGGGCCTGCCTGGGAAAGGGATGAGGCATATGAAATTTCCCATGTGTCAAAGTGGGGCAGGTGACCCACAGTCAGTTCCACTGGAGAGCAGTAGACCTGTGCCCAGGCCATCTGTGCCTGCTATTACCTGTTGGTCTTCTCCATTCTCTTAGCCCAGTATTTGGTCTGTAATGTTCAAATGCAAATGTTCTGAGCACCTCCGTAATACTGAATTTTGGATTCTCATAACCCCAAGCAGAGGTCGAACTGTTTTATTTATGAGTGAGAATAGCCTGCCTAGAGTTTATATTTCAACTCATCTTTCTGAGATTTCTGAGTGACTCCAGTCCAAGAAGAGCCTTCAAGAACACATTTATTAGCCACATGACTTCATTTCCAAGAAGCTTTTTTTTAACCTTTATGGTGTTAATAACAGAAAAATTCTGTCTTTTCAGAAAAAAAATTAAGAGTTTCAAGCTGTTCCAGACGAACAATTTCTATTTCTAGTTTGTTAATTTTGTAGTTCTAAAGTTAATAGAGATAACTTAGAAACAAAGTTGTTGTAATGTTTTAAACATCTGAAGCCATTTCTGAAATTATCTCTCTCGACATCTTTTCCTTAAACAAAGCTCCGCTTCTTTTCCTGATGATGAAGCAGATAGCTTAATAGAATCATTAGAAAAGGAAGTATGGGAAGAAAATAAATATTTGTACATAATACAATAATTAGAATATGAAGTATAGGAAGAAAATACTTTGCATTTCTGTCACTCTTTGTTGCACATATGTTTAGATATTTTGTTCATTGCTGTACCCTACTGACCAACAGACCTGAAAAGTAGTGAGATTCTCAGCAGGTATGTGCGGACTGGATACTTTTTTCATGTTGATTTCTCAGTTTTCTTTTCAGTTGAGATGGTGCCATAGCACCATGTGATCAGAATGTTTACTCTCAAAGCATCACGTCTGTAGATGAATGCTTGGGTTGCCTGCCACTCTCAGTAATCAGTGGCATCTATAAATTTAAGACCTTTACCTAAAAATGAATGGATGAGTTTCTGGAGAATACATGGATCCTGAGTTTTATGAGATCTTCTTTAAATTCTGACAAAGTTTGTCTCATAAATTCAGTGTGGAAAAAAATATTTCCTGCCCCAGAAGTTGCCCAGATAATTCACTCCTAAGTCCTTTTGATGGGTATCACTGTCTAATCAGTCAAAAATCTTCTTGTAGGTTATCGTGACCCACTAGTTTTTCTTAGCTGGGTAATGCAAGTGGATTTCCAAGTATCAGAGCAGATCAAAACATAGTGCCCTCAGTTTCTGGATTTTTAAAATTAATTTTGCTTTACCCTAAAACTGATGTGAGCACTTGAGTTCAATGTTCTCTGTATCAATAGCTCTTTTATTTTATTTTTTAATTGGCAAATAATAATTGTACATATTCATGGGGAACACAGTGATGTTTTGATATATACTAGGTATAGTAGTCAAATCAGGATAATTAGCATATCCATCATCACAGTCATTTATCATTTCTTTGTATTGGGAACATTCGATATCCTCCTTCCAACTATTTGAAACTATATATTAATACCACTGTCATCCTACAGTGGTATAGAACACTAGAACTCTTTGGGGCTCTTTGAGGCACAGAGGCCTACTGGCCTGTAGCCACAGTGCCTTCTTTGGAGAATGATCCCAGAAGGCCTGGGTACTGGGTACCAAGGGACAACCCAGTGGCCACAGCCAGGAAGGGGCCTGCATCTGTGCTTGGAGAACCACTTCATGCTGAGGAAGATTCAGTTTTGCCTCATTCTTGCCATTGCCCCCAAATGACTAAATACTAGATTCAGAGAAGTAAGGCTATACAACCAGGCATAAGTGCTTGCATTAATGGACATGCCACACTCAGTGCCCTACAGTTTTGATTCTGCCTCTTCCTCACATGGTTGTGACTTACCACCTGGCTGGCAAGTGTATTAGTCTGTTCTCATGCTGCTAATAAAGACATACCCGAGAGTGGGTAATTTATAAAGGAAAGAGGTTTAATTGACTCACAGTTCCACGTGACTGGGGAGGCCTCACAATCATGGCTGAAGGTGAATGAGGAACAAAGTCACGTCTTTCATGGCAGCAGGCAAGAGAGCTTGTGCAGGGGAACTCCCATTTATAAAACCATCAGATATTGTGAGACTTATTCACCACCATGAGAACAGTGTGAGGGAAGCTGCCCCATGATTCAGCTATCTCCACCTGGCCCTGCCCTTGACATGTGGGGATTATTATAGTTCAGAGTGAGATTTGGGTGGGGACACAGCCCAACCATATCAGTGAGTCACAGATACAACTTTTCAGATTGTTTCTTTTTCCCAGATTGCCTGAATGTTGTTAAGGCAGGCAGTGTCTCTATGGTGGTTTTGTTCCTCCAGTCTGCTAGCACGAGTGTTTTCATTTTCAAAATAGATACGTTCAGACAGAGAACCCAAAAAGAAAACCTATGCAGAGAAAATAAATTGGCACTTTTTTCCATGTGTGTTGGTGGTAAAGTTATGAGATGAGTTAAGATTGTCTCAAGAGAATTTGGAGTGGGAAGAACAGAGGTCCAGCATGCAAACCTATGGAAGACGTTTGTTTAAGGGCTCCTAGAGGAAGAGAAGGATGACCACATGAAGGAGTGACTTGAGGGGGAAGGGCAGAACCAGAAGACGCGGAGGCACCAGTGAATGCTGCGAAGAGTCAAGTTAGAAGAGGGCTGAATTCTTTCCTGGAGGACATTGGAGTCTTTAGCTAGCATAGTTCTCATGGAGGGATGGAAATAGATGGAAGGCAGAGTAGATGTCAGGCCTGGGGTGATGGAGATACCTCTTTTCAAGATAGTAGCCACAGGTGGGTGCATGCCTATAATCCCAGCTATTTAGCAGGCTGATGTGGGAGGATCCCTTGAACCCAGTTCAAGACCAGCCTGGGCAACATAGAAAGACCCCACCTCAGGGGAAAAAAAAAGGTAGCCATGAAGGGTAATGAAGAGATAGGGCAAAAGCTGTTTGGGGTGGGAGGTAGAGGTGTGTGTTAGAATCCTGGCTGGGTTTTCGTTTTGTTTTTGTTCATGGTGGTGTTTGGGAGTTTGTTTAAAGATGAAAGACACTCCAACATATATCACCGATGGACTAGAGCCAATTATTTTCAGCAAATTTGGTAGCCAGTCGTTAAACAGTGGGCAGCTTAGATTCGGCTATGGTGGGAATATTTACACTACAGAAACTGGCAAACACAACTAAGACCCCACCATCCCCACCAAAAGCTAGCTGTTAAACAGGTACCGCATACTGCTGAGCATATCTGAATACAGATAGATGGAATCCACTGTAGGAGAGACGTGCAGAAGAGAGAGGAGACACTGCTGGAGCCTAGTCTCTGCAGATGGGGAAGGAGATAGCATCTGAGTACTTATGGGGAGATTGGCTTTTAAAAGCAGGAAGGATTTTAATAGGAGGGAAAGTAAGAAGGATGAGAGAGGAGAGAGCCAAGATTCATAATAACAGTGATAATTATCAAGACAAACATTTCTGAGTGCGTATTGTGTGCCAAACACTGTTCTGCAGGCTTTGCCTATATTACTTCCTGTAACAGCTACACCACTGAGGCAGGTAGCATCCTTGTGTCTTCGTAGATGAGGAATCCAAGGCACAGAGGGGTGTAGTAGTTAGCCCAAGGCCCACTGACTGTCAAACCATGTAGCCAGGATTGGAACCTGATGATCTGATGCTCCAGCCCTCATACATAGTCCCCTGCAGTTTCTACTGCATCGCAGAGGATATGCAGATCCCAGGGCAGGAGCTCCCTGGGACATGAGCTCCCCACCAGTTGTTCCATTTTCTCTATGAAGGATGCAACATCACCCTCCTAGCATGAGGTCAGTCAGTGAGCAAGGTTTAAAGATAGTAGAAAATGTACGAAATGATGCTGTGGAACATGTGAGAGCAGGCCGACTAGAGGAACACGAGAAAATGCCCAGGCAGTGTCAAGGGCCCAGCTGATGGTTCAGATCCTGACTGCAGTGAGGCCATCTGGTGGGACTGTGTTCTTGCAGACACTTCTGCTGCTCCATGTAGGCCCAGAGGAAGAAGCCCATGGGGCTCCTCTATGGTTAGGACTATGACAAGTGGATGCGGCAGAAGATCCAAGGATGAAAGAATTTAGGAATTTAGGGAATTTGGTAGAAACAGCATGATTATAATAATGGACCATGGAATCTGCATGGGAGAAAGAGGTTGTGGTGGCAGGAGGGGGCTGGTTGAACTTGCAGTTTTGACTAGGTTGAAGAACTACAGCAGTGTGTTTAGTACTTAAGGAGGTAGGAGAGGAGGCTGTCTTCAAAAACTTGAGTGTTGGAATGTGCTGATTCTGGTGATTATGTGTTTTCTCAATACTCTCAGCTCAAGGGTGACTGCAGAGGGAGATAGCGGAGGTGAATCGGAGGAAGGGTCATTGGAGATGAGGCCAAGGGTCATACAAGTGGATTTAAAAGCAGCCCGGGATGATGGTAGAAGCTGTGATGAAGAGAAAGACTGTGATCATGGCTTGAAAACGCTTACTATTAAATAATATGCCATGTGTATGGTGGCTTCTTTTCTTACCGGGAGGATTAAATAAGTTCACATCCTGGGCCTCCATGTGTGGGGAAGCTGTGTCTGTTATTCTCTCTCTGATGCCTCTGGAATGTCTAGTCTCCCACTCACTGGGCTGTCAGCTGGTCAGGTCATACCAGTTGAAGGAAATCCCTCTTTTCCTGAAGAGCAGCCTGCAGTGAGCTGCTCACGCAAGTGTCTTTTCCTCTGGACCTCATCTTGAGGAGAGCTTGCTACTCAGTTAGTACAAAGTTCGACCTAACTGTGGTTTCCCTTGCTTAGAGGCAGTGTTTCCTCATGTTCTAAGTGGGATTAATTTTCATAACTTAATTTACCAGGTCCAGGAGGCAAGCTGCAGTTGCTATGGGAACGGTAACTGAATTTCCTGGCTTTTGTACATTTAACACATCAACAGTGATGCTAAAGTGACATAAGTATTTATCCCTTTCCCCACTTTCATTTCCTTTTCCCTTTGTAGATGGATTATTGTTGGGGAAAGGAGAAAGAGGATTTAATTTCACAGCCCAGTTTATCTGATTAATGTGTCTTAATATACACTTGGCGAGTTATTTTCATGGTAGTTACATGTCTAAAGGATGCTCGTGTCTGAACTACTTCCCACCTTTGGTGCTGGTTTTGACAGGCTTTCTGACGTCCCAGAGATCCATGTAAGAAATTTAGAGAGAAAAATGTTCATCGTCATAGTGTTTATTGAACTTAACATGGCTTTATGTACTTTGGTAAGCGAATTGCAAATTTAGAATGCTGGGCTCATTCTCATTTCTTCTTAATCACCATGAGTCATTCCTTCACTAACATTGAAGGGCCTATCAGGTTAGGTATCTATATACACACAGAGCGTGATTGTCAGAGAAATACTTGCATTGCATTTCCAGGCCACATAATCTTTAGCCTAACATTTGCATATTAATGGATAATTGTAAAACATTATGTAAATTATACATGGTGGTGAATATATTATCAAATCAAATGGCCGTTAGGGGTAATTACAGGATGCTGCTGTGTCAACTAGGATGCTGCAGGTTGAATGCTGAACACTTCTCATAGAATGAAATATAACCCGGCCAGGGTTTATTTCTGTCCAAAGTCACAAGTTGCCTTTCAGTGTGACCTTCCATTTTTGTTAGATGAAGCACATTTGGGGCCACAGAATATTAGGAATGAAAAGGATAAAATCCTGAATGAAAAATATTAAAATGTGGAAACCTTTTAGGTTGGCGATTACTCTAAATGTCTGAGTCATAGAGAAAACCCCATGAGTACTGATGCTATTCAGTGTATTTAATATAATTTGCTTATCGTTCTTTTTTTGTTTTTAAATAATCCATGCTCATTATAAAAGGCAGCAGACAGCACAGTCTCCTTAAGGTACCCCATTGCTAAATGACTTGATTCTTTTAACGGCTGCTTACGTGTCCCCTTCTTGAAGACCACTGGCTGATTTATCACTGTTCTCCGCTAGTCCACCTCAATGTCTGGTTTGTATATGGTGGCCACAAAAGCACTGTGGAAGGAAAAAAGGACAGGTGGGAGTGAGGGAGGAAAGAGGTTGGGTCAATAAGTGCTACCACCATGAGACTGAATTCTGGGCAACCCCAGTCACTTTGTTCCGCTATTCGTTAGGCCTGCTGTATTCTTTGTTTCAATAAAGCTTCTCTCTAGAACATGTCTTTTTGCATTAAGGAGATCTCTACTTTGTGGCTGTATTCAGTGCTTTGAAGGAAGGCTACCTCTGTGTAGAAACCTTTGGTTTTATACAGTAGGTCTGTGCCTTTCAAATCCCTTGTATCTTCAAAATGAAAGAAAACTACCTATTCTATTTGGCTATAATTCCGTGTAAAATGACCCCCCCACCAATCCCCATTAATCTGTTTCTGGTTCTCTGAGCACTCTGTTCTGTCGGTGACAAATGAAGGTAAAACAGTTTATGCCAAAGCAAACCTAAGGTTGTGACAGGTATCATCTTTGCAAAAGCAAAATATAAATGATAACCAAATTTGGCAAATTGAGAGTAGTCATTGACAGACATAGTTATTCAGATGTATACTTGGAAATCGGAATCTTAGTCTGGGAGCCTCTGTGGACAGAAACCTTCTGTGTCTCTGTCCTCCTCTCTTCCCTCTGTGCCTCCCTCCTCTCTAGCCCATTACCAAATTGGGCCAGAATCAGGTGTCTTGGGACATTACCCCCAATTTTTGACATATTAATTAATTTACTTAGTTTATAGTGTAAATCAAACTTTTAAAAAGCCAAAGATCTAATATTTCATGGGCAGTAAAACTCAAAGGAATTATTGACTAAAATTTTTATGTTTTTGTCACTTGGGTTTTTTCTTGTTTTTTATTTTATTTATTTTTTGACTTTTAGGTTCAGAGGGTATATGTGCAGATTTGTTACATGGGTAAATAGCATTTCACTGGGACTTGGTGTACCATTGTCACCCAGGTAGTGGGCATAGTACCTGACAGTTAGATTTCAACCCTTGCCACCCTCTCTTCCCTCCTAGTAGTTCTCAGTGTCTGTTATTCTCCTCTTTGTGTCCTTGTGTATCCAGTGTTTAGCTCCCACTTATAAGTGAGAACATGCAGTATTTAGTTTTCTGTTCCTGGGTTAATTCACTGAGAATACTGGCCTCTAGCTGCATCCATGTTGCTGCAAAGGACATGATTTCATTCTTTTATATGACTGTGTAGTATTCCATGGGTGTATATGTTCGGCCCATTGTTTAAAATTCCGTACACCCATTTCCAACCAAAAAGAACTATGCCTCATTAAAAGACAATTTTTCACTTTCTCAGTGCCAACGCTGGAATTACATGATTAAACTTTCACTTTGCCTCTTGCTGGTTCTGTGACACCTGACAAGTTACTTAAGTTCTCTTTATGAAAGCATGGGTAATAATTCTTACCTCATGGGACTGTTATGAAGGTCAGTGTGATCACAGATATGAAAGTCCCTAACAAAGGGCCTAATCCATAGTAGGTGCTCAATCCATGTATTTCCTTGCCAGGTATCTTGTTTCCATCCTCTTCCTGTGGTGCTATCACAGAAACCTCTAAAAGTGATATTGTCAGAACTAAATGCCAACAGGTGGCCCATGTGTAGTTCTGCGCCTGCCCTTGGGCAAATCATTTATTTATCATTCCTTTCCCTTTTCGCATTTCCAGCTCTGAGTGGTAATTTGGAGCCATTGGGATCTAATGAGAAAATGAAAGGCATTGTTACCGTTATTGTTCTGGTGCCATGAGGTCTCTGGTGGGAACATTTGAGAGAGGAAGACAATAATAAAGAAAAAAGAAACCTCCCTAGAATTCAGCTGTGCTGTCTGGGGCCTCCTGCACATGACTTCAAAGCCACGTTTCCTTAAGTGGCCATTAAAGTCTGAATCTCCTTCCCAGCTAAAAATAATTTCAAATGATTAACATAATAGTGAATCATTTTTGGCTCTGTGAGATATTATTGATGGCAGTTCATACTGAAAAGCAGTGAAACACAGAAATGGCTTCTGTCACACAATGAAAGAGGAAAAATATAACAATAGTCCATAAAATAGTTTCTACTACACTATACTAGAAGATTGACACACATAATATTAGTTTTCAGCAAGGATAAGTTATCTGATTTTTATGATGTTCCCATAAAAAGCTGATACATTGGCCCTAAACTTGCATTCCTGCCTTGAAATAATTTTAATCTTCCATTTTTGACAAGCACTGCAAAGGGTTGTGACTTGCTGGAACCCTGTTCCACAGAGCATCTGTCTGTAAAAGCCCCCACTGGAGTGATATTTTCCCTGGTGGATCAGAATTGGCTCCCCTGGGTTTATTTAAAATATTCACCAATATGGGGAATATATCAGAGTGAATATAAAAGAACCATCTCAGGGTAGTTCACTGAGCACTGGAAAATATTCCAGCATGAAACTCTCATCTGAGACTCTAACCACAGGGAGACCTTTCCTTGCCTCAGGTGGCCCGAGTGGGACATCGTGAGCCAATGGGATGCCTCATGTATGGCGATATTGTGCCTAATGGGTATGCACCCTTCCCCAACATCCCCCTTGATCATTTCTTGGGTGTCCCTATGAAAGGAAGAAACCCATGATGGGTTCCAGAAATCTCTGAGAAATCCTGTTTGGGGTATGGATGAAATCAGACTGCTAACTGTAGATTTTTGAAACATTTCACAATCTTTGAGGAATCCTTTAACCAAGTACTCTCAGATGAGGATATGGCCCATGTAGAATCAGGGACAGTTGGTTTCCTAGAAGTGTCTTCTAGGCTTCCCTGGTCCTGGGGTATCCCCAGGGCTTCCTGCATTGAGATTCTCTGGAGGAAAGGTCACATCCCACTCTCACAGAAGGAATGGAGCCCTGATGGAACCTTCAGAAGGTATGCATTTACTCTCATGCAGACACAAAATCATTTCGCACCAGTACCTCCAGTCAGTCTGATGAAAGCCTGGACAGATTCCCTTCTTTTCCTCACTCTCTTCTCTGCCCACTTCTGGTTAGCGTGTCCCCCACCCCAGTGCAGCAGGAAGTGAAGGGACAGCGTAGGTGTGCCCTTGAGAGCAGGAGAGAGGTTGGTGCATGACCCCCCTTGCCTTTTAGGTTTTTTAAGTGAATTTTAAAATTTACAATGAAAATATAAGCTAGCTAAAAAACCTCTCCTATGAGAGTGGGATTTTTTAAATTGTGCACCTCTGTTGCTGTGACCTGAGTGAAACATCCTAGAGAAGATGACTTAACATTTGTATGAAACCAGCCCACAGAATCAAAAACAGTGAGAAGGAGAAGGGACCTTAGCATTGATAGAGTCCAAGGAGCTCTCGACTGAAGACCTTGCTAGCCTGGAGTGGAGTTTTCACTGTTCAGTAGCCAGTCATATAATGTACACTGTGTGTGAGTGTACGTGCATTCACTTACCTCTGTGAACACACGTGTGTGCCTGTGTAGAGTTGCCCTTTGTCTTTTCTTTGTGCCACTGAAGAAATAACCTTTTTCTGTAACCAGTTCCTGCCATCTTCTTTAGGGTTGATAACCCCTTGCTCTTTATTAAATGGTAGTAATGGTATAAGAATTTTCAAATGGTGTTAGTTGACACAATAGGAAGTTGGTAATATTATGGCAATGCACAAATATAACAGAAAATGTTTTCTGGTCTGAAAGTAGAGATCATTAACTAACTGAACTGCCAGTACTCACTCCCCTCTAAACTCAATTTTTAGAAGAAGCTTGGAAATGTGAAGAGAAGTGTTCTCACTAATCAACCCAAAGGTCAATTCATGGTGGGCATGTGCTTGTGTGTGTATGCACACATCTGCGTTGAAAAGGACAGACTAGTTTCTTCTCTACCAATGATGCTCTGAATTTGTTGGGCTAAGGTGGTGTTCCTGAGTTGGATAAAGCTTCTGTATCTTGGGGACATCTGAATGAAGGAGTAATGAAGGCCTTGTAAAGAACAAAGCTCATGAAAGAAGCTATTGTGTAGATTATTTCATGAGAACCTGATAGCTTAAGGAAAACTTGATGTCACTTCGAAATCATTTTCCCATTTTCTACCTAGAGCAACAGGTGGCAGGACACATGTACCCCACAAAGGGCAGGTTGTGCCTTCTGGAGATCACTAAGGGAGTCAGCCTTCTAATACTTGATTCTCCTTAATCCTATAAAGTTAGACGTACTCCTAAATGGTTCTTAATTTTTTTTTCAAAGCACATGACAACTGTGTACCACAATATCATTGATTTTAGCATGTTATATCAGAGTCAGGGTGTAAAGTCTAGCCCAAATGTATTAAAGGAAAAAATAAGGTAAAACCTGCCATTGGTAATATAATTTCCCACAAAATGATTAGAATTTACATCTGTCTGGTTATATGTTTGTTTTCATTTATTTAACAATGCGTTAAGCACCCTTTTCCTCATCTTTTCTATATTATACCTAACCTAATAAAAATATAATACATATATTTTTGAGTACTTATGTGTAGGACATTTCTTATAAGACTTTTTACAGTAATTATTTAATACTGAAGCCATCCTATGAAAAAGATACTGTCTTCATTTCCATTTGACAGATGAGAGAACCTATTCAGAGGTGCAGTAACTGGCACCAGATGCCCCAGCTAAAAGGGGACCAAATAAGAGCCAGAACTCAGGACTCTGACTCCCAAGTCCCCCACTGGACTCCACCGTTCTTGCCCTGAGTATATCATTGTATTTCTCCTCCTGCCCTCTCCACCATCACATGCACACTCACACAAGGATGAAATAGGCTATTTGGATGATAGACGTTGCCATCTGTTGGTGCCAGGGCACCTTTCCTCTTGGTGTTCAAAGGGACCTTGCCCTTGGTGCCTTTCAACCTGCTTTTCAAGTCAAATCTGTTTGCTTGGAAAGAACCAGAGAAGAGTATGCTTCTTTAATTTTCCATGTCATCCTTTTCCTCTTCAAAAATTGATGGACGAAATAAACTCAGTTTGTGGTAGGGATATCCTGTCCAGTTTTCTGACAGTCACTGACACTGCATTCTAATGGAGCATGATCTGGTTTAAGCTTGTTCCTAGGAGCTCTGCTTGGTCTGAGCCAGGAGGTTGCAGTAGGAATTCTAAAGGACGGTGCTCCAAGAATTATTTATCTCATTGTGAACTGACATGTGAAAAGCTGACCCTGCCTGGTGCCCCTGTCAAGAAAGTCACTTAAAAGAAACTGCAACTGTTGTTGCTTTTTAATCACTGCATTTCTTCGCTCTTGGGTACACGACCTTGTAAAGAACTGGCTAGGGATCTATAGTCAATAAAATAGCTTGTGTTTATAAATCGCCTTTCCCCCAAAGTGTGAGAACGACTCAACAAATTTTACTAGAACTGAAATCTTCCTGAAATATTATTGAGGAAAGCCAGACCATTGTAAATTGTAAATTCTTTCTGGGTAGGATTCTGCCTTTACATTTCTTTTGTTCTTCCTAAAGCATCAAATGTTTCTGAATGTTTTGTGATTAATTGGTTCCTAATTAAGGTTAAGTTGAATGCTAAATCTTAATGAATTATATGGAGTAAAACATGAAAATTTAGGGCTGCCCTTTCAGCCGAGACTACAGGTAGGACATCTCCCTTAGAAAGATTGTGACTGCCCACTGTACCTGGATGGCGCAACTGCAGGGTGCATGGCTGACATGGACAGTGAGGATGATGGTGCCCCCTAGAATTGGTACCACTCAACTGGATGCAATGGTCCAGTTGTGGGTACTGCAGGACCCAAGACTTAACACAGATGTGGTGAGCATGTGTTGCCTAGAAGGTCTTTACCCTCAGAATTCAGGGAGGCAAAACCAATGAGAAATTTCCGCCCACAGGAGGCTAGAGCTAACATCCTCTTGAACATTGACTCACAAGCTGATTGGGGCAGGTCCTGCAAAAAGTGACCACATTTCGTTGGTTCTTGGGAGGATATTTGGGCAGTTGAGTGTGGAAGGGGTTAGGTATCTTGACTACTACAACTTTGATTCTAGATTTACACACATACTTGAAAGTCTGAAGTTTGCATAATTATGGACCCAGGAGTCTTTGTTTGTCTCCTGCTAGAGTCTCATTTGCCAAAAGATTAAGAAATTGAGGTTCACAAAGGGAAATCAGCCTGCCCAAATACACAGGACTTCTAAGTTGTAGAGATAGCATTCACCCAAATCTTTAAAGCCTATGTTCTTCACAGTATATTCTGCTGCTTCTAGTTTGGGCAGTATCTTTACTATAAATGTCTCAGCTCTTTGTTTCTTGTTATTTCTGTATCTGCATCCACTGGTCACAGAAGCCATGTGCACACATTCATTTTAATGTCCAGTGTTTATGTTGCAGGACGAGTCACAACTGCTTTTTGACATGGCTGACAGGGAAATGTGGATGTAGTGGCAAAGCTAAATGATAAGCTTCTTAGAAATCTGTTCCCTGGGTGATGGAATATGCTCAGTGCTGTTGTTTTTGAGCAGTAGCATTCCTGCTAGGACAAGAAATGCAATACATATGCTAATATGTGCATGAATGGTTGGAAAGATGTTTGAATCAAAGAAGCTTGTCTGTTTCACATTTACAGCCAATGGAAAATGAAATTTTTGTAGCAGGTTTTCAATGAAGTTGGGAGAGGTGCCAGAAACTGGAGATTGCTACATAGTAGTGCCATCCTCTGAATTACTGTAGGCATGCATGCTATCTACAAGGGGTTGGATAAAATGTCTGCCAACTTTGAAACCCAAAGATTCTCTAAAATACTACATGAATTAGATCTCTCATATACATTGAGTGTAGTATGAATAAACACAAGTTCTTAAATTTACCTTGCATTGTGATTATACAAAATGCTGAAAAACTTCACATTTTTCTCAAGACTTCCTTAAAATATTTAATAAAACATTAGTACATTTCACCTGTTATTACTAACCCCAAAGCAAAATGGCCCCTTGAAACTTTGTGTACTTCTTTATGATAGCATATATCACCTTCTTCTTGCAGTGCCATTCTTATGCTCATAACCAATTTCCCATTCTTCCAAGATCTTTGAAAATACAGGCCATGTCTTACGCATCTTCTCATCTTCCTGGTAGGCCACTGGGGCTGAGAGTGAATCTCATCATCACAGTCTTTAAAAGTAGATTCTGAAACTATTGCCACTGACATTTTTTAATGGATTTTGGAAAAGACTAGGTTTTGATGATTAAAAGAGAAAGTAACAAATACTTGGAGCCATTTTAGGTTTACTAAATTTAATTTCTACCAGAAATAACTTTTTATGTTATAAATATTAAATTACACAGGTATCCTAAATATAGTATCTAGGTTTTAGTTTAAGGACATGTTTATAGGTATCTGAGAATCATTTCCGTGGAGGGAGCATGAGTCTATCCTTAGCTGTGTATTTTTTGAAGATTTGAATCCATAATCTGAATAAAGGAATGCAAATTATACTATCAGACTTTTCAGGATACCCCAAGCCAAGAGGAGTACTTACTTCATAATTAAAGATTTTTTAATGTTCTAGTAGACTGAAACCATGGGACAAATATCAAGATTTGTTTAACTTGATATAATTCTATACTTAAAGAATCAGTTGCACATTGCATACATGTAGAACTGAAGAGACTTTGATCAATAACCCAAGGTGAAAGGACTTGAGCATTTTTGTTGACAACCCTGTCAATCTAAGCTATTAAATGACTGCTAAGTAAAACCAGTGCAGTATCCAGCTATACTCACAAGAATATAGTTTCCAGATCCAAGGAGGGAGTTAATAGTCCTGTGATAAATATGCTTGCCTCAGATCATACCGGGAATATTAGGAATCATTCTGTGGCACAAGAGCACATCCAGAAGAAGGTAATGATGTCTGGAAGCAACAGTCGATGAAATGGGGTATGATTAGCCTTGAGTAGGGAAGTTTAAGAGGAAACACGTGAACTCTCTTCAAGTATTTCAATAATCATCGAGTGAAAAGATATTTGACTTACTGCATATAACTCTAGAAGATAAATCAGGAGCAATGTTTGGAACTGTTAGGAAACCAGACAGTAGTCTTTTGTTGTTGGTGGTGGTGGTGGTGGTGGTGGTGTGTGTGTGTGTGTGTGCGCTTGTGTTTTAACAAAATGAAAATGTTCTGCAAAGTTGTGGGGCACTTCTCTTGGTGTAACCAAAATTACATGGCAATCTTTCATGGGAGTTGCTATGATCGAAGTTAGAGTTTCCTTTTTGTCTTTTGATTTTTTGGCCATGTGCATATGTACTAACTTCTCACAAAATAAATAACCTAAAGAAAGACTTTTTTAAATGTGTTTTGTCCATGTCTGGAAATGAATGCAGATTCTTAGAGGAATATTCTGACAAAAGTACTTTCAAGGATATAAAATCAGGGAACTAGATTCTTTCTGCCTGACACCCACCCAACCCCAGGACATCTGCTCAACATTCTGTAAATCACAGACGCTGCTATCAGGCTTTCTTTATGGAAGAGACAGATTGCATCATTAGGGAGCCTCAGACAAACAGGACCTGGGGGTTTGGTGCTCTCCTTGGTGCTGAACTGAGGCTGGGCCTTCAGGCTTCCTCCCAGGCTAAGGTTGTCCCTAACCTTATCCCTACCCTGCAGCAATTCAGGTTGCACCTCTTGCCTGTTGATCTGATAATTCTGCTGCCTTTGCTAAATCCAACTGGTACTGTGACTACTTTGATTCCTCATTCACCGACCTCTCTCTCAAGAAAGATGAGTTATGCAAGAGGTTTGAGATTTGGATAAGGAACTGTGTAGCAGGTGAAACATCACATTCATAGATCTATATAGACTTATTAAACAATTGCATCTTCTGTAACTTTCAGAGTCATCCCATGGTATAGATTCATTGAATCTTAGTAGACTTAGATATGAAGGCAAATATTGGATATGGTAGGTTGCAGCCTGAAAAACAGGGCCTTAAGGGTTCAATGAGAGCTCTCATAGAATAGATATAAAAGTTGGAATTTTTTATGTTTTTTATTTCTCTCATACATACAAAGCACTGTTCTTGATGACTGCAGATAGCAGTTCTTTAAACTAACATGACTTTGCATGAAATGAAATAGCTTTGAGTAAATGTTACCAAATGACAACAGGAAGAACTACTTTGATGGAATAACTTGATAACAAAAGCAGAGATTGGATGAACTTGGCCTGTCTAGAGTAGGCAGTCATATTCTCCTGATGAGAGGAGAACACTGCTGGGCTAGCAGGGAAAGGTGCTTCTGCTCTTCTGTGGGGTCTCAACAGACAGAAATTCACTGGTGTGAGCCTTGCTCCCCAAGAACCCAGGCAACTGGGATTGAGCGAAGTGAAAGGATCTTGGAGATCTCAGAATTAAAAGGAAGAAAAAGAGATGCTAAAGGAAAAGAAAAACATGGATCGTAAGGGAATGAAAGGTCTGAGAACCTCTGCTGTTTAATGACAGTTAGTTTTTATAAAAACTTGCACAGAAGACAAACCATTTAAGGTTCATAAATTATATAGCCAGATTTTAATGGCAAAATTCCTTGAAGAAAGGATTCATTTAAAGTAGCTCACTAGTTGTAATTTATAGAACAATGTTACACCCATTTATGTAGTTAGTAAATGCGTTCCAAGGTTCATGTGAATTTTGCAGAATGAGAAAAAAAAAACTTTAAGTATAAGGGTAAATAAAAACAAGGTTTCAGGAAATATAGCAAGTGAAACATTTAATCCTCAGAATTCAGCAAGTGAGATTCTGTGATTAATATTTCATAGAAAGAACTTGGAAAGTGAAATAATTCATACTGTCTCATAATTTAAGCCAGTCTTTTAACATCTGGTCAAACTCAAGTTCAGATTTATTAGTCTTCCAAAAATTATCCAAATTAGAAAGAGTCACTAAAGAAGCAGCCCATTTATTGAATAGTTTAAAACCTTTATTTCCTGAGTAAAATATTCTTCAGAGCTAAAGTGACCCAGTGTACATTTGCACAGCTCTTATTATCATATCTCACTCAGCATGCATAAGAGGCCTAGTAGACACAGTTCAGTTTTTATCACTTCTCATTTCTTTTAGCACTGCAGTTCTTTCCAAAGTTTTGATGCTACTTATATCGATTCTGAAAGAAAACAATATCCAGTCATTTGTTTCACAGAATGGCTCAGAACAATTACTACGCATTTACCCAAAGAAGAAGGAAGCTGAACATGTCAAAGAAAGAATTTTTATGGGAAATACCACCATTTATGGCAGGGCATCCTACCTGAAACCCTTAGAGTAAACCATGATGCCTTCCATATGTATTACCTTCTGTGGTTAAATTGTCTCCTTGGATGATCATTAACCTTGGTTGGAGCAGACTAAATATTAGCAACAAATGTTTGACATGTCTTTCACTGAAGTGCAGATAAGGTTGTGATTTAAAAAAAAAAAAAAAAAAAAACCTTTGAACTTGGCTTCTACATCTATCAAATAGGGTTTGTTTGTTTGTTTGTTTGTTTGTTTTCTGTAATTGTATGTATTTAAGGTGCACCACATGATGGTTTGAAATACATATACATAGGGAAATGATTTCTACAGTCAAGCCAGTTTGGCTTATTTCACATAGTTGCCGTGTGTGTGTGTATGTGTGTGTGTGTGAGTGTGTGTTTTAAGAGCACCTAAAATCTACCCTCTTAGCAAATTTCCAGCATACAGTACAATATTATTGACAATAGTCCCCATGCTGTTTTTTAGGTCCCCAGACTTGCGTGCACTGCCTTGCAGAGTTGTTGTAAGGCTTGTGCACCATAGCAGAGGAACAGTTACTTCTTGGTTTTCTTTCAAGGCTATGATTTGCACTATTAAGAAATAGAACTGGGGGCCAGGCATGGTGGCTCACGCCTGTAATCCCAGCACTTTGGGAGGCCAAGGAATCCCAACACTTTGGGAGGCCAGGGTGGGCAGATTACCTGAGCTCAGGAGTTCAAGGGCAGCCTGGAAAACATGGCAAAACGCCATCTCTACTAGAAATACAAAAAATTAGCTGGGTGTGGTGACGTGTTGTCTCAGCTACTTGGGAGGCTGGGGCACCAGAATTGCTTGAGCCTGGGAGGCAGAGTTTGCAGTGAGCCAACATTGCACCACTGCACTCTAACCTGGGTAACAGGGCAAGACTCTGTCTCAAAAAACAAAAAAATAGGCTGGGTGCGGTGGCTCACACCTATAATCCAAGCACTTTCAGAGGCTGAGGCAGGCAGATCTCCTGAGGTCGGGAGTTCGAGACCAGCCTGACCAACAAGGAGAAACCCTGTCTCTACTAAAAATACAAAAAAAAAAAAAAAAAAAAAAAAAAAATTAGCCAGGCATGATAGCACATGCCTGTAATCCCAGCTACTCGGAAGGTTGAGGCAGAATAATCGCTTGAACCTGGGAGTCGGAGGTTGTGGTGAGCTGAGATCGTGCCATTGCGCTCCAGCCTGGGCAACAAGAGCAATGAGTTTTACAGCTCTCAAACACTTGGATATCATTTGCCTGTGGAAGTCTTCCACCTTCATAGGAAATCTGTGACGGACTCCTCTCCTCCCGAAGAAAGCCTGCAGAGAGCAGCTTTCTTTGAATCCCATGAACGAATATGACACAAAAATGGCTTCTGACCTGAGCCTCTGGTTTATCTAGTTGTCCTAGAGAGACGGATACAGCAGGCTCCCAAGAAGAAGCCACATTTGGGACAGAGCAGCTCTGCACCTTTCACGTTTTTGCCCATGGTTTCCTTTGGAAGGGAAAAGCTGAAATACGAAAGGAGAAGAGAGCTGGGCACATCACATAGTTTTAATTGGTTTCAAAGGGTCGCCAAGCAGAATCCTTTCTGCAGCAGAATAGCCTTTCCTTGGGAGCTGATGTGATCAGAGAAGAATCCTGGCCCAATAGCTGAACCAGGGGCCCTTTGGGGGAAAGGGCCTGGGGAGTCCCAAAGCGGCACTGTCCCTGCTTAGGCTGCAGGCAGTGACCCTCTCCCCACACCCGACTCAGAGCCAGCTGTGTCCTGAGTCCAAGGTGGTACATTACGCGCTTAATGTTTATCCGTTAACAAGACAAACATAACAGGGTGGTCTCTCTTAAAACACGGTCTTCCCATTCCAGTGGGAAGACAGAAAAAACAACTTAAAAAGAAATTAAATAATTACAAATTCTACCAAATTATGAATCGAAAAGAAAGCAAGGGCTTGCTTTCCCAGTGGGTCTCCCTCATAACGTCACTTCCTCTAAACTCATTGGGAATAGCCATTTCCATTCCGTTTTCATGTCTGTGAAAGAGATAAAAAGCTGCCCATATCAAGAAATGTAATTCAAGCCCTTTCAGCAAATACAGGATATTCTGAGTCAACTGAACTTTAACTATCCAAACAGGTTACTGCAGGTACCTAGGCCCTGTTTTTAAGTCTTTCAAAGGACATTGGCTATGTGATTTTGAGCTGAGGTAATACATAGGAAAACATCTTGAAAATGTTAAAGGAATCACTCTGACGATTGTCTCATGAAACGTGTTTAAATAAGTGTTCAGGCTAAGTCTTTCCATGAGAACGCTCAAATATACATTGTTTACTTGTTTGGTTTATTTGCCATGAATAAAATAAACGATGAATTTCTCATCCATGTTTTCGCTTTAGAGTTGCCTGTGGGCTGGATGGGGAACAGATCTCAAAACAGAGGCTTCCATTCTCTAGTACCAAGGAGTCAGAGTCTTATTCAGCATTTCAAGTCACAGAATAGTCATAATGATTATGCAAATGCACAGGAATCTTCTTTCATTTGCTGTCTTATGAAAGAATTGGAATCAGTTCTATAATGCAACTGGTTGCTTTATTTTTTATAATTTAAGGAAATTTATTTTATAAGTATGTAATTGATAAAATAGATTTTTATGCTAGATTTTAGTGTGTAAATTAGTGACTCTCAGTGAGTGTTGGTTTTGTGCCCTAGGGCACATTTGGCAGTGTCTGGAGACATTTTTGGTTGTCACAACTTTGGGGGTGCTACTGGCATTCAGTGGGGAGAGGCCAGGGATGCTGCTAAAAACCCTTCAATGCACAGGACAGCCTCCCTCTCAACAAAGAATTAACCAGCCCCAGACACTAATAGTACTGATGTTGAGAAACCCTAGCTTAAATCAATACTGTTTTGTTATAAATTTCAAGATGTGAAGATTTAGTTCTACAAGGCAAACCAATGATTTATGATAAGAGTGGAATGATTTTTCAGATAAACCATGATTGTAAATATTTAAGGTACTGACATATTCTAATCAAAGAAAGCAGGGTTTTTTAAATTTTAAAATACCTTTTTTCAAAAATAACTATCACAATTTTTTTTACTAGGAAGATTGGGAAAGAGAAAACTAGTCTGTACTGTATGAATTCTTTCCTGGAGATACTTATCTGATAGGCCCAACTGAATGCACAAATATCTCTTGCTGACAAAAAGATAACTTCATTTATGTACTAAAAATTATATACTTTATTTAGAGAAAAGCCTTTCCAATACATATACAGCCTGTTTAGCCACAATTCAGACACATTTGTAGTGACAAGCCATGGTTACGCTTTATGATATTTAACTAGAATAAGCCCAACAATCCAGTCAGGAAAAGAGGTGGTAACTGTGTTGCAGCCAGAATTTCCTGATTCAGAAAGATCTGGAATGTTAATGTATTGATTCTATGGGGAGCAGGTGACACCAGAGTAGCGTCATTAGTCCACCCTTACATATCTCATGTGCTTGTAAGATCCCAGCCTTAACTGGGGCCAGGGTGTCATGTCTGTCCAGTTTTGAACCTGAACCCACTTTTGTGGTCAGCCCAACTGTCTTGCTTAGGTGTTTTAAAGCAAACACCAGCTATAGAGAGAGAAGGAAAGGCTGAGACAGGAAGGAACACCGATTAATGAACTATTTCTGATTTAACAAGCTATTCGTTAAATTGGCCTATAAAATGAAATGCCAGGTCATTTGTATTCAACAAACATGTATTACGGACAAAGCGCTATAGGGTGGGGACAGAAAGGTAAACCAGCCATAGATAGCTCTGTGCCTCTACACATTCATTTTGGTTCAGCTCTTTCTCTTTCTCCTTTGTAAGTTAAATAAGCAACAACAGTGACTACCTAAGACCAACTATGACATCTTTCTAAAAAGTATAATATTTGGAAAATTATGATCCTAAATCATAAGTTTCTTATTGGTGAATCTGGCTTGTAAACATAGAAGGGAAATTTCTATTTCATTAGCAAGCACATAGTGAGTTGTTCCAGTGTCTTCCAGTGCCTTCCACAAGCTTGAAAAGGATTTGAAAACTCCTTTGTTCTTTGTACTGAAATCACTTAGCATTCCCAGGTTCCCTTAAAAAAAAATCAGAAGGTGAATTTGTGTTAGCTGTTATTTTGCTCCAGAAACTCCCTTGATCTTTCAAAGATGCCCCTTCTTGACCTAAGAAAATCTGATGCAAGATAGACATTGTGGCCTTCCCCTTGATCCCTCCATGAGTTTCAGAGAATTAAGGTTAACAGCAGACATTTGCTTCATTCTTTGATTTGTCTCATACTTTGATTTCTTTTTGTTTTATTTTGTTTTCATCATTCTCATTCTCCTGTTTGATTCACTAATGATTGCAAAATATCAACATATAAAATGTAAGCCGCTGGTCTAAAGAAAGAAATCATACTAGGGTCCTTTCTTTGGCCAACTCAAAGCCTGAAAAGTAGCCCCACGTGGGTCAGTTCTTTTACACTGTTCTTTTACACGAAGGCCACTGGGCAGAGGCCTGGGCTTTTTTTCTCATTACTGAGGACTAATATCTTGGGATTCCTTATGAGAAAAGTGATACTTGATGTTTCTGGCAGTGTCATCTGAGATGTTCTGACTTGCTTATACGTGTAGAAAAGCAGTTTCTCTCTTTCAGAGGCCGACCCTGAGTTAGTCTATTGAAATTGTATGTAATAATTACTGGATAGTTATACATATTCTATATAATTTTAAAAGGAGTCAAGAAAAATATTTGTTATAGGCAACAGTGAAAGATCAACTGACTCTTTCTTGGCTTATTTATATTCAGGAAGCAGGAAGATTGTGTGTAGGTAAAGGTGGACATGGTGATTATAAACTTAGGATTGATTTAGATTTTGGCAAGTTGTTTCTGTGGGCTTAATCCATTCAAGCCTGCCTCCCATGAGACAGTGTGGGCTCCAGGACCAGCTGGGTAGAGGAGCGGTCACGGGATTTGCAGGAAGCAGACAGCTCTGCGTACCTAGGAAGTCTATCCTTCGCCTCTCAGAGCCTATGAGATAGGGTTGATTCTAAACCTCACAGTGGTTGTTATCTAGATATGTGTGGTAAGCTGTGGGGAAATGCTTTGTTAACGCTGAAGTATTGCATGAAAGATACTTTCCATCATAGAAATATAGACTGTTTCATAATCCTAGACTATTTTAGGGAATCTAGGAAAAGGAAGATGTATTTAACTATTTTCCTTTTCTCTTAATTCCTTTGTGGAATGTGGCACTGCATAAATACATATTTTTTTTAAAAAAACCTCTTCTTCCTCCCAAGTTCAAATAAGTGGTATTTTTACTTCCTCTCTACTAAAATTTAGTAGAGAAAAGAGGAAAGAGAAGTTGCTGCTGAGTAAAAGAAGTGAGCAAAGGAAAAAAGGCATTTTTAGAAAGTTTTTGAACTATTGTGATTTGGGAGAAAAAGAGAAGTTTTTTAAAATGATAATAACGTGCCATATAAGTTCCAGGCAGCAAGCAGATAATGCAAGTCCTCAGATTCTTATACCACTAAAAGATTTTTAGTGAAAGTTTGTTTTTTAGTTCAGTTCAAGAAAAACACAAAGAGAGCACACTGAGTTCGTATGTCCCCTGCACCATTTCTCCTGTTATTAACATCTTACAGTGGTGTATCATATTTATTACCATTAGTAATAGTAATGGTTGCTAAAGTCCATACATTATTCAGATATTCTTAGTTTTTATCTAATGTCCTTTTCGTATTCCAGGATTCTACCTGCAATATCACCTTGCATTTAGTCATTGATTGCTACTCCAGGTGGTCTGGATTCAGAATTTACTGGTAGTGTGTATCTGTGTATAAAACTAGTTACGCTTTCTAAGAGTCTCTATTGACCATGCTAGTAAAGCATTCATAGCTTCATACCAGCCTAGTAATATTACCTCCACCCCGGAGCTTAGCTGTATAGCCACTTTAAGCAAAACATGGGCAAAACCTAGCGTGGAAATTAAAAAAAAAAAAAAAAATAGCCCACAACAGCCACAGCAAATGATAGCACATGGCTGCTAACATTACTTCTCTAATTCATACTTTATTAAAGAAGGGAAGACTAGGGAAGGGGAGGACTTGAGGATGGAAGCAAAACAAACACCCGGGCTTGGATGTTACATTTGAGATGTCTGTGAGACATGGGAATGCAGATAGTTGGAACCACGCATCTCGCTGCAGAAAGAGGGAGGAGCCAGGAGACTGGGTAAGAGTTCATCACCCAGAGAGTGAGAACAGGTGTTGGAGCAAAGACCAGCAGATTGAGCTCCAGGTTTGGACATTAAGAACAGGAGGGGGAAACAGTGAATCAGGCACCCATCATAGGGAGAGCTGAGAGAGAGTGCCGTCTACATGGGGAGGGGTGATCACCACCTCAGACACCGTGATGGGTGAGTGAGATGGTGATTTACCAGGCACCCCGGATTTGGTAATGTGGAGATGGTGGGAAAGCCACAACTGCCTCATTTTTAACTGAAGGCAATAATAGTGCAGACCTAGAATGTTGTGAGGATTCGTATATAACACATGTGAAGTGCTTAGTGCAGGAAGTGTGCAGTCACACTATTTTAATGGGATACGGTTTACAGATGACTTTCATGTAGGTTGGCTGCTGTGAGTCTTCCAGGTGATCTGAAAGAAAGGAGTGGCCATTACAATCGTTGTGCCCGCTGACTAGTAAGGACCCTCTCACCCTCTGGTTGGGACAGAGTTGTCAATTCATGCCTCATTGAGCATTTTCACACCTGGCCTGAGCATAGCCTTTTTGCTCTATTTTGTTTTGTACAAAAATAACAACAAACCTGTTCATTGTAATTGTTTTTTAAAATGAGTGGGATGTAGAGCTTTTCCCTTATAAATAAACATGCTTCACCCTTCTCGTTGAGAGTGTCTGACGTGTATAAAAAAAGACTACTTCATTATTTCAAGTCTTGGGGAATGGAGATGGCATCGCCATTATAAAGAGAGAGGGGAACTCGGCTCATGAACCTGAGGACCCCAGAGTTCTTGATCTAAAGCAGGCAGCAAAGGATCCCTGAGTTCTTGATCTAAAGCAGGCAGCAAAGCCGGCCTTTGGCCCCAGTTCCTTGTGTGCTGGGCTCCCTGCTCTATGTGACTGTCCTGCTGCCACAAGGCCAAACTCTCGTTGGTCTCCATCCTGCCTGCACATTAGATTCACCAGGGACCTTTCAGATAATGTTCATGTTATGGCTCACACTCTGATTTTCTGATTTAATTCATCTGGGGTAGGCCCAGATATTAGTATATCATTGTAATGAAGTTTATTGAGATACAATTTACACATAGTAGAATTTCCCCTTTTGAGTACAGTTCTCTGTGTTTTGACATGAGCACAGGCATCCAGTCATATGGCCAACTCCACAGTCAAGATCTGAACATTTGCATCACTCCAAAACCTCCTGTGTGCCCGCTTTGTCATCCTTTCCCCCAACGCCTGGCCCTGGCAGCCACTCCTCTGCTTTCTGGGGCACCACTAATTCTTAAATGCAGGTGATTTTAATGTGCAACTGAGTACAGCTACCTGGCAGCCTTTAATAAGATGCTTGGGGCACAGGGATGAGAACTGCTGGGCTCAGTTAACACAGTACAGGATCATCCATCAGATGATCTTTGACTTAGGCTTTCTTACGGATTTTAGCTGAGAGAAGGCAGTTCTGTTGCCCACTCTTGCTGCTGCTGTTTCTTTGTTTAGTGGTAATTGGAAGGGAGAAGGGACTGGAGTGAGAGGAGGCTCCTGGCATTGTCTGGGGAGAGCAGGCCTCCTGAACCTGCCACAGTGAGCACTGTGAGGGCATCAGATATGTATGCAGCCATTTTTAGGTGACTGACACTGTTCCCAGCAATGCGGACACGATAATGAACTACATATACAGCTCAAATGGGGCTTGCTTCAAGTGCATGGAGATAGGCAAGGAACAAATACACCCATATGCAAAGAAGAAAATATGTATCAGAAAATGTGATGCACAGAACTGAATCCAAGTGATACTCTAGAGTGTGGGGGCTACTTTAGATTGAGTGGCCCAGGAGAGCTTCTCTGAAAAGGTTACATTTAAGCTGAGCCTTGAATGTTATGAAGAAAGCAGCCATGAGGAGTTAATGAATATTCCAGGCCAAAGGAACAGCCAGTGCAAAGGCTTTACAGTTGGAAATAAGACTCATGGGCATTAGAACATAAAGAAAGATGTTCTCAGGATGTTGAGGATGTCTCAGATTTTGGAAGTGAACGTCTGGTCACTAGTGACACATCTCTACTGTCTTCTGATACAGCCTGCATCTTTTGCATACATATATTCCCAGCCCCTACGTGGAATTCCAGTTGACCAGGCCCAAAGACATTCAGCTGTAACTGACATCACTCACAGGGCAGTTGAGCAGCTCTGCTTTGGGCTGATGGGCTCCTGCCGATTAGCACAGGGAAGGAAGAAATCAGAATTCAACTAAGAGAAATCAGTGCCTACCAGCAGCAATAGGGTTAGTATGGAAATATTTAATTCATTACTACATTATGAACTGGGTTTTAAAGCATGGCTCTGAATATTCCTTTACAGCAAAATGTAAAAATATGAAGCTCAAATTCCCAGTGCATATGTAACACTCTTTCTCTACTTTTTTTTTTTTTTTTTTTTTTTTTAAAGACAGCATCTCACTCAAACAGCCAAGGCTGGATGGCGTGCAGTGGTGGGATGGTGTTTGTATTTTTTTATAGAAACGGGGTTTCTCCATGTGCCCAGGCTGGTCTCAAATTCTTAAGCTCAAGCGATTCACCTGCCTCAGCCTCCCAAAGTGCTAGGATTACAGGTGTGAGCCACCATGCCCAACCTTGTAACTCTCTTGAACAAAATAGGCCTGTCAAGAATACACTAAAACAATTACAGATATTGTGAAACGTAAGTGATGAATCTCTTTACTTTTGCAAATATAATTAGCGACAAGTGTTTCATCAACATAGAAAATAAAATAAAATAAAGAAAACCTGTGTCCGCTTTGGTGCAACTCAGTGAACGAGAAACGGTGCCATTGCAGGGCTCACAGCCGGTTTGGGGGGTTGCTTTTCTGCCACGTTAACTCATGTGTTCTTGTTGGCAAGGTCACCACTGAGCACAGCTTGATCCTCTTATCTTCATTCTCCTTTCTTCTGCCAATATTTCAGGGGCTATGACTTCAATTTAAATTTATGCATTTATTTTACATGTATGTGATAAACTCATCCTTTTTGTCTCTGGTGATACTTTTCAAACAGTGTTTCCCCGCTTCCTTGCTCCCCACTTCCTCACTGTGGCTGAGAATTTCTGGGAGATGTTGGACTAGTGAAAAAAAATACAAAAACACTCACGCCTGATAAACGTGTATCTTTCCTTTGGCACATACAGACCACTGCTGCAATCCCAACTCAGGCCACAGTAGATCAGCGAGGTGGGCCAAGACCTTCCTGTTTGAAATAGACCTTGTATATTTCAGAGTCCTTTAGTCTGTCCATGATGAATAAGGCTTTATGTTGTTCAGGTTATGGCTATAAAATGACAAATGATCACATTAATCTTTGTGTTATTCCTTTCCCCTAAGGACATTGTAGGGACAGCCAAGGTCAGTGCAACAGTGTAACCTGAGAGTCGTTTTTCCCTCTTTCCTTTCCTGTACCAAGTGTTGACATTACCTATCACATATGCCCCTCTTTTTTCTGATCTCAACTTCCTACTCCCACATAGCTTTTACTTATTTTATTTTTTTATTATATATTTTTTGAGACAGAGTCTCTGTTGCCCAGGCTGGAGTGCAGCAGCATGATCTTGGCTCACCGCAACCTCTGCCTCCTGGGTTCAAGCGATCCTTCTGCCTCTGCCTCCTGAGTAACTGGAGTTACAGGAATGTGCCACCATGCCCAGCTAATTTTTTTTGTATTTTTAGTAGGGACGGGGTTTTGCCATGTTGGATAGCCTGGTCTAAACTCCTGACCTCAGGTGATCTGCCCACCTCGGCCTCCCAAAGTGCTGGGATTACAGGAGTGAGCCACCACGCCCAGCCCCATATAACTTTTAGAATGCTAGAACGCTAATGATACAAGAATAAGGCAGGCACATCTGCTGCTTATACCCACCAGGATATAGCTGATGAGGCAGCTACATAATGCCCTGTAACTCCTTCACCGATGGAGAAATACACTAACAGGCAGTAACATTGTGTGTGAAACATACATTACTTTAGGTTTGTGACTAGCTGTTTTTGTTCCACTATAAACAAAGCCGTATGCTGGGGAGGAATGGGGATTTGGCATCCACAGAGTTCTGCGTGTCACATCACGCACATGCTGATAGCAGCTGGGTGCTATTATGTTTATATTTTTGCTGTTCCTGTATCAGTTAATGTTTTTGTCATAATGATGCTAAGTCCTTTACATGGGAGTTCAATTCTGTTGGTCTTGCATTGGAAGACCTGTTTTGCAAGAACTGTTTGTACAGTATCACAGCTACTTTTGTCCTTAACAAAGTCACCATGTAACCATTACCCTTGGGGGTAATAAGGAAAATGATCCCAAACTATTCGTTTGGCTTTATTTAGTTTTGTGCTTTGGGGATGGTTTTTGTCTGGTGGTAGGTGTCTAAGTTGAACATCTGTCTCTCTAAAACTACTGTCCAGTATATTAGCCACTAGCCACAGGTAGCTATTTAAATTTGAATCAAGTAGAAATAAGTAAAATTTTAAAACTCAATTTAATTCCTTAGTCACACTAGCCCCATTTCAAGTGCTCAGTACACACACATGCACACACACACACATACACATACACAAACATAAACATTTACATTATCACAGGAAAGCCTACTGAACAACATTGTAATATACTGTAATATAATGTAATATTACATTACAATACTGTCCAGCAGAACTTTCTGTGATAACATTTTACAAATCTGAATAAAATGTGAGAGTTTACGTCTTTTGCACTTTTTAATTATTCTGGATCAGCACCTGTAATTTATCTTCAATCAACATGATGTTGCTCATGTAGAGAGAGATTAATTCATGTCAACAAATAAATAAAACCAACAATTTTATTTATCTAAATAAACCGTGTGAATTGTAAGTATTGATTGTTGATAGAAAGAGGAATTAGACACAGGCTGAAATAGAGTCAACTAGCCTCAGACTAAAAAGGAAAATTTTCCCATAAGGAGACGGTGCAGACTGCAACAGCTTCTGCTTCCCTGTTTCCATAAGGACAATGTTGATGGGTTTTTGTGCTCATACAGTGCTTCCTTCTGATGGTGTAACTGTGAAAAGTCCAAACTGCCCTCTCAGCATTTCAGTTCCCCTCATTGTTGAGTCAGTATTAAGACAAACTGGAATGATAGATCTGTTCTCCAGTTTTGTGGGGAAAGAAACAAAGACACAGTTTGCTATGTGCCCTGCCCACCAGCAGGAGCCTACTACAAAAGAACCTGCCCTTGTATCTCCCCCTCCCCATGGCCTACAGTCAGTGACCAGGAGGCTTCTAGGAGTCAAAGCAGCTCCTATTATTATGGAAGGAATGTCAGCATTTTGAAACAAACAAAACCAGTTGACCTCAAACCATGGCATGTCATAATCTGTACATTCTGCCCATTGATAAGTATGTAATATAAAGCGCCATTCATTTTGTGAGCCTGTTTGCACCCATGTGGTTGTCCTTGCAAACTAAATCATTTTTTTAAAAAAATGCAGCAGTGACTCATTTTCTAAACCTCATAAAACTTTTTCTAATTCTTTCAAGAAAAAGCCTCAATCTCAGAGTTCCCAAGTGCTACTAACTTAAGTGTGTCCTCCCTCCAAATGTATGTGTTGAAGGTCTAACTACCAATGTGAAGGTATTTGGAGATGGGGCCATTAGGAGGTAATTAGGTTTAGATGAGTTCACAAGGGTGAGACCCTCATAATGGGATTAGTGCCCTTATCAGAAAAGACACCAGGGAGCTTGCCATCTCTCTCTTTCTACCATGTGAGGAAATAGCAAGAACACTTTCATCTGCAAGCAAAAGGAAGATGAAAGATCAAAAGCTGGAGAATTTAATGCCAGCAAAGGATGGTTTGATAATTTTAGAAAGAAGTTTATCTTTAAAAGTGTCTAGCTGATAGAAGAAATAGCTTCTATCAACAAGAGGAAGCAGATGAGTTCCAAACTGCCATTAAGAAAATCATTAAGGGGAAAGGATATCTGCCTGAACAGATTTTTAATGAAGATGAAAGTGCCCTATCTTGGAGAAATGGAAAATGCCACCAAGGACATTTATTGGTAAGGAAGAGAAGCAAGCACCAGGATTTAAGGCTGCAAGGACTAGGTTAACTCTACTGGTTCTGGACAAATGCAGTTGGGTTTATGATCAGGGCTGCCTTTATCTATAAAGCTGCTCACTTCCAACCCCTGAAGGAAGGAGATAAACACCAGCTTCCAGTCTTCTGGTTGTACAAGAAGGAGCTCTGGACAAAAAGAACCCTTTTTCTGGATTGGTTCCATGGATATTTGTTCCTGAAGTCAGAAAGTACCTTGCCAGTAAGGGACTGCTTTTTAAAGTGCTTTCCATATTGGACAATGCCCCTGTCACCCAGAACCCCATAAGTTCAAAATCAAAGAAACTGAAATGGTCTACTTGCCCCCAAACAACATCCCTAATTCAGCTTCTAGATCAGGGGGTCGTAAGGACCAGTAAGGCTTTTATCTGATTGACTTTATTGTGAAAGTGCAATATATAATACATATAACATGTAAAATATGTATTAATCAACTGTTTTTGCTATCTGATAGGCATCTAGCCAACAGTGGGATATTAGTAAAGTTTTGGGGGAGTCAAAAGTTATACATAGATTTTTGACTGTACAAAGGGTTGGTTCCCCTAACCTCCATGTTGTTCAAAGGTCAACTGTACCACAGACTGAGTGGTTTAAAGAACATAATTTTTTTAAAAATCATGATTATGGAGGCCAGAAGTCTGAGATCAAGGTGTTGGTTTCTTCCTGGGGCCTGTTTCCTTGGCTTGTAGATGACCATATTATCGTGTGTCTTCAAATGGGCCTCCCTCTGTTCATGTCTGTATCCTAATATCCTTCTCTTATAAGGGCACCAGTCCTATTGGATTAGAGCCCACCCTGTTGTCATTTCAGCTTCACTCTTTAGAGACCGTTTCTCCAAATATAGTCGCATTCTTACTGGGGTTAGGACTTCAACATAGGAATTTGGGGGTGGGAGGGCACAATTTAACTCATGTTATATTACATGTTTTTTTCCCTCTGATCTCTCAACTGTGTGAGGTTGTGAGGAATTAGAAATAATTCACCTCCTAAACGTGTATCTAATTTGTACATGGGAATACAATTTAAGTCCTCTAATGCTCTATTTTTTTTTTTTTTTTTTTTTTTTGCACAGCACTGTCTCTCTTATCTTAAACCTAATGGAGTTACTAGCTAACTGTTCACGTCTTCCCTTTCTCTTCTGTTGTCTTTATTCCGCACCCCTGAAGATTCTGAACCACCCACTCCTTTCTGCCTTGGGCAATGAATAGTCTTTCTCTTAGTGTCCTCTACATGTCCTCTTCACAGTTCTTTAGGGATCAGTTCTGATGATCTTGGTCTGTAGTATTCATGTCCCTCATCTCACATCATGGGACAGATTTGCCTTGCAATTTCTTTTCCAAATTCTGTATTCTTATCAGAAACATCTGTCATCAAAATACTGCATTTGCTTCATTTCATCAGATATTCCGTGTACCGGGACCCTTGTAGCCCTACTCCCTGGGAAGGGACATTCAGGCCTTGACACTGGAATGCCAGCTTGCTAGAAAGTTATAATCTGGTGTCTGTTTGGTTTTTGTTCTGTTTTGTTTTTTGTTTTTTGTTTTTTTACACTAAACACATGGCCTAGACATTGGTTTTGCTTCATTTTCTCTCAACATTTATGATAATAAAGCTTTGTTTTCATAGAGCACTTATCTCCTGAAAAATTCACACTGCTGTGAACACGATCCAGCCTTGCAGTGTGCCTTGGAGGTAAGTAGGTGGCAAGTATTTTTATCCGCTTTTATTAAAGCAGAGGCAGAGCTCACTGCACAAGGATCCCCTGGAAGGGGGAGCAATTTGGACTTAGCCCATTTGCGCTGCTCCTGCTCCGTTCATTTGGGCACCATAAACCCACCCCGACAGAACTGCACACAGAAGTGTCTCCTTTGCAGGCAGACGTACATGCATGCATTTCAATGGCTTCCAGGAGACAGCGATTATGGAATGTGGAGTCTGAATGTAAATGGAATTTGAAATGAGCCTGACTAGTAAATTATTCTGAAAGAAAAACACATTCAGAAATATGATTTTATCGCTTCTTGGCGTTTTGGCTAAGATGAAGTGTAGAAGTATGATTTAGATTCCACCCATCCTTAGGTGCAATTCAAATGCCAGTTTCTCTAAAAAATAAAGCCAACTCTTCCCCTGGACTCTGTAGACACTTGACCCGTCCTTATTTTGTGGTGTATAACTCACCACACTTTATCTTGTTGCTCTCCTGGTCAGAGTCTATGCCTGATCCATCTCTGTGGATAAGCACTCAGAAATGTTTTCTGAAGTAGAGTGAAAGGAACTAACCTCTGTTCTTTGTGACTGGCACAGAGCCCAACAGTTTCTTCCAGTGGGAGGTTATGAGCGTCTTGAGGCAACCAGAAGATTGTCATGGTTGGATTGTCCTCTCACTTTGCTTCATGCTCACTGCTTGACCACTGATTATTTTGGAGAATCTCTCTCTCCTTGGCCAAGGCTTTGGGTATTATAACCGAGACAGCATGATCTAACCAGCCATTTTATCAGCAGTGGCTCTGAGAGCCCAGTGTTGGGTGCCACCCCTGCAGAGGGACATTGTGAAGTATCTTTATGTCCTTCGAGCATCGCTCCTTCCCATCAACTGACATGGTGGAGCAATAGCATCCAGTTAGTGACCTTCCAGGAATAATGTGAGTATTGGATGTATTAGGCCTCTGAAGTATATCTGTGCTGCTCTGATAAAAGGTGCTTTAAGTAGGGTTGCTTGTTAAAAATAAGTAATGCCAATACTCAGGCTGCCCCCTGTGTTTTCCTTTCCCTTGCTCCCTTAGATGTTTTTCAAAGGTGCCAATAAAGCCTGCAAAACATGGGTAATGAAAAGGAAGAGAGAGCAAGTTCTTTTTGTCATAAGCGTGAACTGTGAGTCATCTCTTCTGAGTCACCGTGAACATACAAAGGAAGCCAATCAGTAGGGGTGCACTCTAATAGGATGTTTCTCCAATGACTCACACAGGCCTGGAATGAGGAGCAGCCTGAATCAAGACAAACAAGTATATTTTTAAATCTGGAAGGGCGCGCTTCCTGGTGCAATATGATGATTAGTCCTACACACTTACATGCTTATTTTAGCCCAGGCACTGAAATGTGTGGGCATGGTCTCCACGGAGCCTTCTCCTGTGGTCATGTTTTGTTTTGCCAGTGGGGAAGGATGTTTAATGATTAACTGTCACTATCAAGAATATAATATTTCAGTGCAATATTTCAAATGTGAGGAGAAGAAGAGTTTTTGAGTGTTGTGACTTCAAGAACTTGGCTGCATTGGATAAGGCCTACTTCACGTGTAAGCATGCATTCCACAAACATTTTTTGAGGCCCTTAGTACTGAATATATAAAGAGAGAGAAGGCATACTCCTAAGCCTCAAGGGTCTTCGAATTTCCACAGGGAGACATAAAAGCAAACGGAGCATTGGAAAATTGGCAGAGGGTGAGATGGAGACACTTAGAAGGTTTGACCTATAGAGAATGGGCGTAAAAGGATCCCTCGGAAGTGGGAACAACTGCTCTGGATTCTGAAAGACCTGCAGGAGTTACCACTGAGGAGTGGACTGAGATGAGGAAGGGTGATTAAGGCAGAGGGAAAAGCATGTATTAAATCTAGAAGTCTTCCGAACAGTTTATTTTATGTTTTTGGTTATTCTCTTATTTTCTCAAAATTTTGCAGTTGTTTTCTTCTTTTCTCCTGGCAAATGCATTCTGGAAACCTTTTTTCAAGCTGTCCCAGAAACCATCTCATTCAGGGCGAGTCAGTTGTGAAGAGGCATTACTTTATCTGAAGGATTTTAAGCAGAGGCTATAAACGTGGCTGTAGTTAGGTTTTCACGAGCTCCTCATGGAAGACAGTGAGGGAAATGGTTCTGTCCCGAGGCTGGGAGACCATTGTAGCCTTTTGTCTTAATCCAGAAGAGCAGTGATGAGCACCTGAACCAAGGTCAGTGGCAATGGGAACGGAAAGGAGTAAATGTAATATATTTGTGAGATGGTGATTGAGAGAGGAGTCAAGGCTACCCTGGCCAACTGAGTGGAAATAGCTGAGATGGAGAACCTAGTAAGTTTGGATAAGCCATAAAGATTAGGAGTTAACGTTTTGTTAATTTTGACTTTGAGGTGGCTAAGAGACGGCTAAGATGGGCGTATCCATTAAGGAGTTGTCTGGAGCTCGGGAAGCTATCTTGGTTCAAAGTAGAGATTTGGCATCTATGAACGTAGAAGTTTCAGGACCAGCTTAGTCCTCCTTCGGCAAGAGTGAAGAGTGAGAAGAAAAGAATGGTGAGAAAAGAACTTTGGGCGTAAGGAAAACAAACAAAAACAAAAAACAAATCTGTGAAGGAGACAAGAAAGAGCAATGAGATTGGGAAGAAGAACAATTATCTAAATATCTCTTCTCCAGTATTAGTGAGCTGATGCTTTTTTCCCCTGTGAGGTCCTAATGACTATCAAATAATTTTGAAGCCATTCATAAAGAACCTGCGTGAATATATACACATACTCGATAGATGTCTTTCTTACTAAGAACCATGTTGTCATATTGGGTATCTTATTGTACATTGTATTAACCATATAAGATGTCCTGGGTCACTTCTATGTGTTGGAGAATAGAATAGTAAAAATGCTCTCTGGTTTTAGAGAATTGGCAGGTGTTTATAAAATGTAAGTTTCAGAATGCATTTGTCAAGGGAGAGAAAAAAACCAGTTTCAAATATTAGTAACAAAATTGAATGACTAAGAAATAAAATAAAATATCTGCAAGGAATGGGAACAAAAACGCCTGAGAGTATCAACTCTTATTTCACATAGGAGGAAGTTCTGAACAATTTCATCAGTATTTTTCTTCCTTTAAAAGCATCTTATGTTTAGTCTCATCCTTAGGTTTTCATTAAGTTGTGTTCTTATCTAAAATGGTCTCTACTTAGTGAAGATTTTTAAAAAGAAGAGAGAGAAAGATGGCGGCCAAGAAGTTGGAGAGGAAAGTAGCCCTCACTGAATTTGGTTTAGGGCAAATTCTCCTGGAGGCAATGTCTGTGATTGGATTACAGCCACCTGAAAAGACTTGCAGGGATCTTATAGAACCTTCAGGGGTTGATTATCATTATAAGTTAGTAAGATTGAAGAAAAAAAGTAGCAGACATCCAGTATTACAAACAACTTAGGAGGAAACAAAGGTTTTAAAAAAGATCTTCTCCCATTAATTTAAGACTCTAATTCTTCACAAACACAGATTTCTAAGGCAGAATCTATACGTGCCTCCATCCCAGTGGCCCAGGAATAAAAAAATAATGTTTTATTCATAGGAATACCAATTAGCTTACAATGATGTGGAGAATGAAAAAGTAGACTCCTTATACCAATAACAAGAGTTTAAACCTAATTTTATTAGGGCGTTTTTATGGTGCAAATAATTTTTATTAACTGCAAAACCAGATTCCCTTCCAGGATGTCTGTACATTCAAGACAGTGCAATACATTCTGAGAGCACACCCTAGTGAGTATGCTGTGTTATACTCAAACTTATTTCCCAAAATACCACCAAAACACTAACATCTGTTGTGTTTGGTTGTTTTGGTTTGGTTTTGAGGCGCTTTCTGTGAAATAAAGAAATCCAGCTTATGTAATCTTTGTGGTTGTTTTCTTTTCTTTTTTTTTTTTGAAGAAATCAGTGTGCATGGAATTGTTTGTAATGAATCAAACTGATTATATTTGGCTACTTACTGATGAGAGATTCTAAAATCTGAGACACCTGGGGTAATCTTTGATATGTATGTGATCAGTCAGGATCAAAGAGGCCTGTGGTCTTTTTATGTGAACTGTGGGCAAATTCACATCTCCTACTGCATAATGGCAGCAATTATGTATTTATTTAGCTTCTGGGCCAAGGAGACCTCTGAGTGCACTGGTTATACACAGATCTGGTTAAGATCACAACCTGTGAAAGCTGCTTGCCTCCTGCACGTACATCTGGCTCTGCCTCTCTCTGGCTGTGTGACTCGGGCAAGTCACTTAGCCTCTCTGTGCCTCATTTTTCTCACCTATGAAATGGAAATAAGACCCAAACCTGTCTTATAGGGGGTCATAGGAGAACTAAATAACTTGATAATTGTAAAATACTGAGAACAGTGGCTGTTATATATTAAGCACTATATAAATGCATGGCAAGAAATAAATTGGTCTGATTAGCTTGAATTTCTTAATCTTTCAGGATATTAGCCTTGTATTAAAGGAGATGCATTTGGTATCTTGTGTACTGAAATCAGAATTTACAGCCTGGGCAACACAGCAAGACTTTTTTCTCTACAAAAAATAAAGAACTGGCTAGGTGTAGTGGCACATGCTTACAGTCCTAGGTACTTGGGAGGCTGAAGCGGAAGGGTTGCTTGAGCCCAGGAGTTCAAGGATGCAGTGAGCTGTGATCATGCCACTGCTCTCCATCCTAGCAAGACCACGAGACTTTCTCTCAAAAAAAGAATTTTTTTTTAAAAGAGCAAGATTTATAAAACCAATAAACAAATAAGTAGTCCTTGAAATGAAAAGTCTGTGAATTGTCTACTTTTCCTCCCAGTAATATTAAAACAATAACATTTCTATGGGAATACACGTTTGCCATGGATAAATTGGAAAATTCTGTGCTGTTTTATCAACTGTAAGGATTGCATGTCCAAAAATTAGATAGTTGACAAGATCAAGTCTCCATAAAAATGGAAGATCAGAGAAAAAAAGAAGTGGAATCAACTATTTTTGAAAATCACGGCAAGTAAGCTTTCTAGAAAGTATTAACTTTCTGCTTTTTCCATGAAAGGAAATTCTTCTCCAGTGAGCAGCAAAGTACCAGGAATTCTGTACTAAAACTGTTGTTAAACCCTGGCTCTTCCTCTTGTTAGTTCTGTGAGTCTGGGCAAGCTCCTTCACTCCTCTGCCTCTGTTTTCTCATCTGTACAATGGGGATGATAATAGCTGCACTAACTTTGTGATATTGTTATGAAGATTAAATGAGAAAATACTTGTTTAAAACAAAAAACAAAACAAAACAAAAAAACAGTTCCCGGTGTATGGTCATTGCAATATTCTAAGATAAATAACTCACCTTTCTAGGCGGCTCTCCTAATTTGCTGAAGCAGATCCCCCAAGTGTCGTGTTATTCAGATTATGTCCTTTTCAAGTTTTCCAGCCAGCCGTTACTGGTTTGATATTTAATGCTTTATCCTTTAGCATTCCCTTTTTTTGTAAATCTCAGTTAAGTGGCTGTGTGAAACTTGACCTTTTCCTAAATAGTTACCACAGTGCTTGAGGATATGCTTCTTGGGGTCTGGGGTTGCATTCATGTGCTAAGAGCGCCTCTCTGTGTTCCACTCATGACCTTTCCCACACGAGTTTGGGGAGCAAAGAGCTATGGTCCTTGCCACACTCACTTGTTTAAGACACTGAACCAAACAGTATATAGGCAAAAATATTACAAGATTTAACTCTATTTTTGTTTACTAGTATGCGTCTCTATCCTTTCAAATCTCACATTGACCAAAGCATGATTGTCAATGGATCATTCCCTTAATATCCCCTGCATCTCCCTTAATGCCTTTGTCCAGGATTAATACATAGTTGACAATGTTATGCCGTCCTTGAGGCGATATGTTCATCCTGGCAGAGGCTGAGATGAGCACTAAGCCCAGTACTCCTGCTCAAAGTAGGTTCCTGTAAATGGGGCAGGTGGTGCATGGTAAAGAGAATCCCCTTTCTGGGGACTACGTGTTGGCAATTGTACAGAGGAGGGCTATGTCTCTGTATTTTAAAAACATAATCAGATTTGCTTTTGTTTTCTGCTGAATTTGTGCAATGAGTTTGCTTCTTTGTGATGTTATTCATTGTTCTCTTTTAAGAGAACATCTACACTCAGTTTCAGAAAGTTGGAGGAGAGAGGGAGGAAGAATGGGTCATTTTGAAGGATGGACTATTTTAAGGCACTGGGTAAAGCTTGTGGGGAGCCTTCCAGAGCGCTGTGTGTCTGTGCTGGCCCCACTGCAGGAGGGCTGTGATGTATGTTAGGGGATACTCCACGATCTGTGCATGAAGTGGAACATAATGAAAGCCACGTAGAAGAAAAGCATGTAGCTGGAGGCATGAGGAGGCAGGAAACCAAGGAAGGGAGTACAGCCACGTGTTTCTGGAAGGCTGACCATGTGAGGTCATGTGAGCCATGAAGGGTGCAGACATGATTAAGTCAGCCTCCCCACTTTCCCTAGGCTTCTAATCAGGAGTGGGAATCCAAATGGAAGGAGGAAACGAAAGACCTATGAAAGCATCAAGAAGTGGAACAGAGCTTTAGAAGTGAAGTACCATTAGCAGAGGTCTGGGCTTTGGAGGTTGACTCAGTGGGCTCCAAATAGAGGGAAAACCATGAGCTAAGCATGTGGAAATGCAATCAGGGGTGGTTTGTTTAACACAGAGGTACAAATTATGGTTGAATTTAGGGTGCATTCATAGATCAGAGAAAAGCAAGAAGTAGTGGAGTTGGCTCAAGTTTAGATGAGTGTTGAATGCCTTGCTAAAGCATTTGCATTTTTTCCCTAACACTACAGGTGATCACTACAAGGTAATGACTTTTGAAGGGGAGTCAGTTACTGAGCACCAAAGACAAGAAAGAACCTGTGCAATGAGCAATCCTTGGCATTTATCCTTAAATTCACATTTATCCAATACAGAATCTCTTATTTTTAGCCCATTTGCCAGCTCCTTAGACCTGGCTAATGCTCTGAGCCCCAGGTTAAGGTGTAATCTAAAGTCACACCATGGCTCTGCAAGACAGACACAGTTCTTAATGGGTCTTCAGTGAGGGACATCCCAACTGCTCATTAATCTGCCTGTATCCCAATATAATCCTCAGGTGCCCATCTCACATGGTTGGACAGGCAATTACTTATATCCACAGTAAATTTGCCATATGACAGTCTCTTAATGTGCCATTTCTCTGAATAATTTTCCTCATAAAGTTTTAACAAGAGTATGCAGAAATCACTTGAATATATTTTCCTTTGCCCTGCCTTGAACTGTTTACCACACAACTAGAATTTTCCTCTTCATCTTCTGCTCTCCCTTCTTGTATTAGGGTTCTCCAGAGAAACAGAACCAATAGAAAAAATAGATAGCTCATATTTTATTTTTATATATATATATAAAATATACGTATATTTGGAGAGACAGCAAAAGAGAGAATTCCTTATAAATCTCATGTATATATAGAATATATATATTATATATGTATGTAAGTATATATATATGAGATTTATTATGAGGAATAATCTCATGTAATTATGGAGGCTGAGAAGTCCTACAATCTGCCATCTGAAAGCTGCAGACCCAGAAGAGCTGGTGGTGTAATTCAGTCCAAGTCCAACGGCTTGAGAACCAGGGGAACTGATCATGTAACTCCCAGTCCACAGACAGGGGAAAATGAGATGAGATGTCCCAGCTCAAGCAGAGAGGCAAGAAAAAGGGCTAAGTTCCTCTTTCCTCCACCTTTTTGTTCTATTCAGACTCTCAAGGGATTGGGTGTTACCCACCCACCTTGGGGAGAGCTATCTACTTCATTGAGTCCACTTATTCAGATGTTAATCTCTACTGGAAATACCCTCACAAACACACTCAGAAATAATGTTTAATCTGGGCACTCTTTGGCCCAGTCAGATTGATGCATAGAGTTACCCACATCTCCCTATGCTCCATCAACACCACTCCCAGAAGGTAAGTAAAATGTATTTAGCAAGATAAGTGTGTTTCATACTCAGTTTTGTATTGCTAATTCACACCACAAACTTGATACTCCTCTCCAAAAATTTTTTTCGTTGTTTTTTACTGTTATTTTTTTCTCTTTGGGCCAAGAAAGAACATTTCTTAGACCTAAAAGCAGCTCCAGAAATGATTATTTTGCCAACAGATGAAGGGTAAATGATCCAGGTTTTGTTTCTGTGCACGTCTTGATTGTTTTCAACTGGAGGACAAAGGAAAAGAGCAAACACAGAACCTATCAGCAAGACCATTTTTCAATTATAAGCAAATTCCCAAGGGCTACTTGGTATGCACTTACCAGAAATCTCAATTTGCTGGAATTTCTGCATATTTCGCTTTTCAGTTCAACATCTCAGAAGATGACCTTGGGAATGCTGCTCTATAACTTTCTAGGAGATTAGGGTACCTTTCTAACGCGAAGCTAAGTAAATAAGATTTCACCACAAGTTAAACCTTAAAGCAAGGACTTTTTTGAAAAATCATATTTTTATTCTGCATAACATTTTATGACTAATATTTATGAAGTGCTTACCCAAATGTCAGGTGCTGGACTAAGCATTTTATGGGAATCTTTCTACTATATCTTCAGTCAGTTCTACAAGATACGAGTTTTTGTTATTCTCATCATAGTAAAAGAGGCTGAGGGACATGAACAGACTTGGTTGGGATCACACAGTTAAGTGGCAGAGGGAGAATTCTAGCTGCAGTCCTACCTCCAGAATGACACTCCTAACCACTTTGTGCTAAGGTATTTACCTGGTTCATCACTCATCCTTAATATGCTGAAATATCAGTTCACTGGATTCCATAATAACAAGAATCCTCAAATCACCTGAATTTTAATTTCATTAAACAGAGACCAAAATAAGAGTAAAAAAAAGAGGTGGAAAGTTGTCACTTTTTCACACTCCTGTTTAAACCCCTTTAGTCGCTTCCCATTGCAGGTGGAATGAGTTCACCTCCCTAATGCGGTCTACAAAGCGTTGTGCGAACCAATGTCTGCTGGTTTCTTCAGCCTTGGCTTTTACCCATCTCTCCTTGCTCATGAGCTCAAGGTCACACAGATAATAAGTGGCAGAGCCAGGATCCAAACTCAGACAGACTGGCTCCAGGGCCATGCTCGTAACCACCTTGCTAGTTAGATGGATGGATGGACCGACTGATGGACTAATGTGCACATGAATTAATGGACAGAAGGAAGGGAAAAGGAGGGAGGGAGGGAGAAAGGAAGCACCCATAAATGGATGAAGGAAGGGAGGGAAGGAAAAAGAGAGGGAGATGATTTGAAAGAACCCTGCAACACTTCTTTACAGTTCATACACAGCTAGTCAAGTTTATTATAGTTTTTGCATCGACATCTGCAGTACCCTTCAGTAAGACTGGGATCCCCATTCATGAAAGAAAATGCATGCATAGGCCAATGGCTCGTGCCTGTAATCCCAGAACTTTGAGAGGCTGAGGCAGGCAGATCACTCGAGGTCAGGAGTTCAAGACCAGCCTGGCCAACGTGGTGAAACCCTGTCTCTATTAAAAAAAAAAAAAAAAAAAGCCAGGCTTGGCGGCATGCACTTGAACCCAGGATGCGGAGGTTGCAGTGAGCCTGATAGTGCCACTGCACTCCAGCCTGGGTGTCAGAGCAAGGCTCCATCTCCAAAACAAGAAAATGCATGCATATACTCATTTAGCCATCCAACAGATGAAATTAAATTAAAGTCCAGGTATGGAGAGGTACCCCCTGCCCAACTTCAGAAGCTGATAGCAGTTAGGTGATTGGTCCAGGATGCCTGCATAAACCAGTTACGTACTTTTTTACCCAGCCAGTAAACCTAGTTATATAAAATGTCAATCCCTATTTCTAGAGGTGATGGGCAGGATATACACAACACTCATTCTGAGAAGCCCACTGAAGTCGTATTATGAAATGTTACAGTTTTATCCTGTCTGCTGGATAGACAGGATATCTGCTCCTAGAGAGCTCATATTCCACCTTTTTAAGTTAACTTTTCATAAAAAGTGTAACTTACATAGAGGTGTTCAAATCCAAAGAGCACACACAGCTCAATGAATTTTCAAACCACCAACTGCCCATGTAACTACTATCTAGATTAAGAAAAGGTATTAAACAACCCTCAGAGGCCCTCTTGGGCCATCCTCTCAGTCTCAGTTTCTTCTCCCTTCCGAAAGAACAATACCCTGTTTCCATTACCATGAATGAATTTCGCCTGTTTTGACCTTTAAATAAATAGGATCATATCCTATGGTCTCTTTAGTGTGGGGCTCTTCTTGCTCCACATTATGTTTGTTTCAGTTCATTCATGTTATTGTGAAAGTTATTTGAATACATTCATATTGTGTGTAGCATTTTTAAAAATAATTTCTTTGTAGTAAGTACGCTGCTGTATGAATAAATCATAATTTATTTATCCAATCTGCTGGATGGACATTTAGATTGTTTCAAGTTTTTGGCTCTAACAAATAGTGCCACTGTGAACATTCATATACATTTCTCTTGGAATGCATATGTATGCATTTCTGTCGGGTTTATATCTTTGGCTAGACTTGCTGTATTATAAAGTAAGAATATTTTAGCTTTAGTAAATACTGCTAAACTGTTTTACAAAGTGGTTGAACAATTTTACACTCCCATCAACAGTGGATTCCATTTGTTCCACATTCTTATCAACACTTACTGTTTTCCATCTTTTATTTTAGCCCTTATGGTGGACGTATGAAAGTAGCTCATTGTGGTTTAAAGCTACATATTTTTTTCTGTGACTTAAAAAGCTTAGCCCCTTTTCATGTGTTCGTTGGCCACATAGACATCCTATTTTGTGAAGTGCCTATTTACATTTTGCCCATTCTTCTACTGGGTTGTCTGTCTTTTTCTTAGGGACTTACAGCTTATAGAAGTGGTTATGTGTCATAGATACCAGTTCTTTATTAGATAATGTTAAAGTTTTTTCTGTATTCTAAATTTGTATTCTAAATTTTTATTGTATATTTTGACAAGTTTTTGAGTTTAGTATAATAGAATCAAACTGTTTTCTTATGATTAATGATATTTCTGTTTTGTTTAAGAAACTTTTGCCCACTTTAAAATCATGAATATATTCCTATGTTATATGAAAACAACTTTATTGTTTTTCCTTTCACATTGAGATCTATAATTCATGCAGAATTGATCTTTGCAGATAGGGAGTCATAATTCATTTCTTCCAGATGCATATACAACTGGCCCAGTTCAACAAATTGAAATTCCTTTCCACTGCAGTGTCATTTCTGTCATAAATCCAGTAACTGTATATATGGATCTCTGGACTCCCTATTCTGTCCCATTGTTGTTTTTCCATCCATACACCAATATCACACTGTCTTCATTGCTGTCATTTTACAAGTCTTTATATTTGGTCCCAAAAGTTTTCCAAATTTGGCATTTTAGCTAGGTACGATAGTAGTTACTTTGTTATTAAAACTACTAAAATTGACATGTATCGAGTGCTGATTTTATCTCAGTTAATATATGAATCACTCTACATTTAATCTTAACAGCAACCTGATAAGATAGATGCCATTTTTTTTTTTTTAATGGGGATATAGAGGCATGGAGGAATTTTAAGGTGATCAAGGTCACATTGCTATTAAGTAGTGACGTCAAAATTTGCATGCAGGCCAACCTGGCTGCAGAAGCTCTGCTCTTTTATTAACACACACCGTGTGCCTGGGATGTGGCCTCTGATTACTTTTGCTGAATTGGCTGTCTTTTGGTGCTATGAGTCTGATTTTCAGCCTTGACACTAGTCGGTATTTTTTTTTCCTCTCTCCATGTCCTCAAAAAAAGGCCCAAGGGAAGGTGAACAATGAAGCATTGGATAAATTTCATACTATTTTTTAGTATAAATTTTATACTATTTTTAGGATGGCTGAGGATACAAAAGACTATCCAGAGTTCTATTAAACCAGACTTCAGGAGCTGAGAAGAGCTGTGAAAGTTTAAAGCCTCTGATCCCCTGTCCTGAAATAGCAGGGGTGGTAGCTTCTATCTAGGCTGAACTCATAGGCAGTGAAGGAACTTCAAGTTCTTGACCCCACTCTCCTCTTTTCACCTCTCCCACCTACAAAGGTTCTGAACTTTTAGCATCTCCCCACGCAGTACCACCTTCCAAAATCAAACCGTTAAGGAATACCAGGTTTAAAAATAGAAAACTCAAAGTTTTCTAAGTAGGGTAAGATTATTTTTATACAAAGGTATAAATATACATCTGCATCAGAGAATTCATAAATATATTATCCAGACTGACCATAGAACCACAAATAGTTCTACTGTAAGTTTCTGTGCTGTGGATCACCAGGCAGATTTTAATGACTGCTCTAGCAGTTTTTCTATGTTAAATGCCTTTGTGTGTGTATGATGTATTCCCTTTTTCCTGTAATTCATAATTTTACAACAAAATGTCCATTGTGTTAGACCAGTGCGTGTGTCTTTTTCAAAGTGCACCATTTCCAAAGTCTGTTGCAATAGCTCATGAAGTCATGGTAAAAAATATTCATACTTGCCCAGTGCTTCCCAAATCTCTGTTATTTGTGAATGGGTTCAGAGTCTCTCTTAGCATCACCAAGGTCATAGAAAGGATAAACAGAGCTTTTCAGCATCTGAAAATGTGTATTTGTCTTTAGAAAATTTCTGTGAGAGCAAAAATGGTATGCATTTTCCTGTGATCTTGTCATTCTATCATTAGTCAAGTAATTTCCTTATGAAATGGTCTGCATTCGGTACGATTAACAAGTTGAGAAAGTGTAAAAACAATTGACAATTTTCTTATGAAAGAAAGAATATATCCTTGCTCATCAAACATTTGCTAAACCTATCAAATACCACTCTAATATCTTTACACTCTAAATTAAATGTGTCGTCATCCTGTCAATAAAGGAAATAGTAGTTTAGGAACTAAAGTTCAGTGCAGGCAGACTCTCTAAATTCTATAATTTTGGATGGACTTTGGGGAGTTGAAGATACATTATCTGGTGTATATGTGTATGGAGACTGCTGTAATTTTGGACTTGGCAAGAGCCTTACAAATCAATTAGCCCAACTCATTTACAGGTAGGAAATCTGGAGCCCAGGGAGCTGCAGTGACCTTTGCAAGGGTATGGTCAGCTCTAGAACCATTCCCTACACTCATTTTTCATTGCTTGTTTGCTACACTGCAGTAATCCTTGTTCTCTGAGAGCCAGTGACAGTACCTGCCTCACCACACATTACCCAGTGCAAAATAGGAATACATCTACTTTGACAGGCAAAGTGGTACATAAGTGTACAGCATTCTTATTTTTATTTTTAAAAACATATATGTTCAGGTTATAGCTGCTTTCAAAGCTGGCTTGCTTATAAGTGAATGAGATATCAGCAAATTAATAGAATCTGTTGTACCCTCAGTCCTGAAAATATCTTAATATTCCAGACTTAAAAAACCATTGTGTTGGATTTTTTAAATAAAGTAAAATCTCATTGTGTTAAAAATAGTGTCATTAAAACAATTTCGTTTTTAAACGTCTTACTATTTTTGTCTCATTGAAAGTGTCTCTCTAAATTTCGTTTATAAAATAATTGTCTGCTAATTTTTTTTCTCAGTGTTGTTTTCCTTTAAAAACAATAATAAACCTCACCCTTCCTGTTTTTATTTGTTTATTTAAACCTAAGAACTCTATTCTTAGACTTAGGCTGTCTCTGCAAGGTGACAAGCTCACGTGTATAAATGTGTAGCCTGGGAGAGGCTCCACTTGATAAATGGTGAACATGGCCACCCCGTTGGCCCACACTTGAACTGAGCTTGCTGTCTTAGTCACTGTTCCCGTTTGATCCTCACAGCGAACTGATGAAGTTTGTATCCGCGTACACAAACATCACTGTTTCTTTTGTTACCAGTCAAGAACCAAGTTGTTCTTACTTTGTTGTTTGCCTGTATCTCCCTGCAAAGGAGGAGTCTTCAAGAATCTTAGAATGATGGCAGGCCAACCCCTTCATGTGGAGGTCAGAAACAGCAGTGCTGGAGATAGAATGCTGGATTTGATTTCTGGCACTGTCGTTGCGAGTTACTCATCTTCACAGCTTCTCAGTTTTCTCATCTGTGAAACAGGGATGATAATAATAGTACCTTTGTCATTATTACACATTCAGAGAGTTCAGACAGGAAAAGTCCTTAAAAGATTACCCTGCACATAGTTACCTCTTCATGTGAAGTTTCAGCTTTGGAGTCTGAATACTTCAGTAGGTTTTTGACATAATCATCAAGAATGATTGGTTGACTCTACCCGCCCTTACCTACGGGACCCTAAAGGCCGTTCACCAGATTCCTCTTTCCTTCCTCATCTCCTAGAATTGTTGGAGTCTTTAAGAAGCTATAGTCCAGGCACGGTGGCTCAAGCCTGTAATCCCAGCACTTTGGGAGGCCGAGATGGGTGGATCACGAGGTCAGGAGATCGAGACCATCCTGGCTAACCCGGTGAAACCCCGTCTCTACTAAAAAATACAAAAAACTAGCTGGGCGAGGTGGCGGGCGCCTGTAGTCCTAGCTACTTGGCAGGCTGAGGCAGGAGAATGGCGTGAACCCAGGGAGGCGGAGCTTGCAGTGAGCTGAGATCCGGCCACTGCACTCCAGCCTGGGCGACAAAGCGAGACTCTGTCTCAAAAAAAAAAAAAAAAAAAAAAAAAAAAAGAAGCTATATAATGTGCTGGGGATGATGATTAAAAATAGTAACTAATAGCCATGATTTACTAAGCCTATGCCATGTACTTGATTAAAAATAGTAACTAGCTGTGCATGGTGGCTTATGCCTGTAATCTCAGCACTTTGCAAGGTCAAGGCAGGCAGATCACCTGAGGTCAGGAGTTTGAGACCAGCCTGGCCAACATGGCGACACCCTGTCTCTACTAAAAACACAAAAATTAGCCGGGCACCTATAGTCCCAGCTATTCGGGAGGAGACAGGAGAATCACTTGAACCCTGGAGGAAGAGGTTGCAGTGAGCCACAATTGCACCTTTGCACCCCAGCCTGGGCGACAGAGCAAGACTTCATCTCAAAAAGAAAAAAAAAAAATAGTAACTAATAACCACCATTTACTAAACCTATGCCAGGTGCTTGATTAAAAATAGTAACTAGGCCAGGCACAGTGGTTCACACCTGTAATCCCAGCACTTTGGGAGGCCAAGGCGGGCAGATCACCTGAGGTCAGGAGTTCAAGACCCACCTGACCAATGTGGAGAAACCCCGTCTCTACTAAAAATACAAAATTAGCCAGGTGTGGTGGGACACGCCTGTAATCCCAGCTACTCGGGAGGCTGAGGCAGGATAATCGCTTGAACCTGGGAGGCAGAGGTCGCACTGAGCTGAGATCATACCATTGCACTCCAGCCTGGGCAACAGGAGCAAAAGTCTGTCTCAAAAAAAAAAAATAGTAAGTAATAGCCACCGTTTACTAATCCTATGCCATGTGCTAGGCACTTTACTGCATACTTTATGTACGTAATCTAACTTGGTGCTTACAAACGTTCTGTGGTTACGTATTTCACAGATGAGGAAACAGGTTCAGGGAGCGTTTATTTGTCTAAGGTTTTATGGCACACTAGGGGGCATCACATTTAATTATTTGAATGCAAGTTTGTCTCGCTCTCACCGCTGTAGTATCCTGCCTCCTCATTCCTGTGTTTTCTCTGACCTCCAGTGATCTTGAGCACGTTTTCTTATGCTATTGTCAATGTACTTGCTTGCATTTCTTTTTAATATTAGTAATTTCACATGGCTTATACAAATTACATACCAACAAATTGTGTACAAAGAATTATGTACAAAAGAATTCCAATTCCAGTTTGCTGTGGTGATTCCACAGTGTCATCAGGAGCTCCTGCTAACTGTCTAGGGTATAGCCCTCATTTTTATGCTGACAAAATGGCTGCAGGAGCTCCGGTCATCACTCCTGTGTTCCAGACATGAAGAAGTTGAAGTGGGGAGGCAGAGACAAAAGGCCACAAGTCAACCAAGTCTTTCCCCTTTTAAAGGTCTTTCCTGGGAACTGTGCCCAACAGTTTTCACTTACCTGTTATTTGGGATTGGGTCATATGATGACTCTTAATCACAAGGGAGGCTGCAAATTGTACTTTTTTAGCTGGGCACATTGTTGTCATGAACAAAACTCAAGTTCTATTAACATGAAACCCAACTTGTGAGTTTCTTGAAATAAATCAAATGCATTCATCCAGTGTGACCTTTCCCCAGTGACTGAGTACCTGAGGAAACCTTGATATGTTACGGAAGCTGAGAAAGATAAAATACCTTGAGGAAGAAAAAAGAGTTGGTTCAGCAGAAGCTAGGAACCATGTAGACGATTTCTTGGCTGCTCAACACAGTTGTTGAGAGTGCAGCTTTGCCCAGACCCAGGAAAGGAGACGTAAGGTCCAGAAGGGGAGCGGAACCCTGGTGATTCCAACCTAACTCCACGTAAGCCACGAGTACTAGGAGGAAAGCAGAGGGATCTCACACAGTAAATATACATAAGCATTCATAGATGAAGCTGCGCCTCTTGTAAGATTTTACTTCATAAATATTTTCTGTGGATAGAAAAACACTTGTTTCAGATTTGTGTTTGTGGAAGTGCATTGGAGGCAGGGTTAATTGAGAAACAGAATGAGGAAAGCGAGTGAAGCAGAACAGTGATGGGCTTTGGAGCCAACTCGACCTTGAATCCTAGCACCACTGCTTGCAAACTATGTGACCTTGGACAAGTCTCCAAGCCTTTCTAAATCTCCTATTTATAATCTTAAAAGGAAGTTAGTAATATCTTCCTTTTGTGCCTGACATAATAAGTGACTATGAAGTCCGTCATCCAGTGCCCGGTGCGTGGCTGCTGGCCTTGGTACTGCTATCTCATGGCCGAGTGTTCTCAGTCAGCAGATGCTGGCTACGTACTTGCTGTGATCCACATTGGACTGCAGGTCATGATCTGGGTTTATGTTGAAGGAGGAGTACGGGAGACCTAAGAGAGTGGGTGGAGGAATTAATTTTCAAAGCAGCAACCACAAAGAAATGCAGTGAGCTCTTGATGTCAACCAAGGTAGGAAGTCTGCTGCTGGAGCAGCTGACTGTGGGTTTCAGATGCTCATTTGGGGCCGACTAAAAAAAGCTCATGATGGAAGGTGTTATTTATCCAAGTTTTACCTTTCTCATATATAAAATGAGGATGTCCATAAGGCCTACCTTCGAGGGTTGTTGCAAGAATAGTGCTTGTAGAACCGTTGGCATGTCATATGTACCCAACAAATTGTTTAGTTAATTACTAATGATGTCACTTCCCTCCCTCTTTACCCAAGCAAGAGCAGGGCTTGCAAGTCTCAGTTTTGTCTGGCTATCTTAGCTCCACTCATCACATAAAAACTTTTACTAGAGCATAAAGTACACATATAATCACACTAGATCCAAAAGTGATACTGTGATAATATGGATTAATAACAAGTTCTTAGATGGCAACAGTGTTTTAAGGTACAGCTGAAGATTTGTAAATTTCATTAGCTTTGGTGCTTATGAAAGTGAGACCGACCGCTCATTGCCCAGGGCAGCAAACTGCACAGGCTGCCAGTGTTGATCTTCTGAGTTTCTTAAATAGCTTTGTGTCGCAGGTCAGAACTTCACATTTGCCATCTCTCTGCTAGACTCAGGCTGGGGTGGGATGACTTATATGTTCTTGCTTCTAACTGCTGAAATGTGAACAGGTTGGACTAGGAATTAGTGGGAAAAAAAAATCACAGAAAAACTCACGTTCCTGGAAACCGTAGGCAGGTGCAATATTTATTGTCATCACCACCACTTCCCTCCATATTGATGTTAACTTTTATCCTGTCCAAAGTACTTTCCTTTCCCATCAGTTGACTTGTTTGATCTGCTTTGAAGCCTAGGGAGAAGGCAGAGGCGATTTCATTTCCTCTGGTTTTTTTTTTTTTTTTTTTTTTTTCTTTTTTTTTTTTTTTTTTGAGGTGGAGTTTTGCTTTTGTCACCCAGGCTGGAATGCAGTGGTGTGATCTCGGTTCACTGCAACCTTCAGCTCCTGGATTCAAGCGATTCTCCTGTCTCAGCCTCCAGAGTAGCTGGGACTACAGGCGCGTGTCACCATGCCTAGCTAATTTTTGTATTTTTAGTAGAGACAGGATTTCAGCATGTTGGCCACGCTGGTCTCTCAAACTCTTGACCTCAGATAATCCACCCCCCAGGCCTCCCAAAGTGCTGGGATTACAGGTGTGAGCCACTGTGCCCAGCCCTCCATTTTCTTTTAATTAAGAAAATTGAGGCTTAGAAAGGTGAAGTGACTTGCTCCTGATTGGCCTGGGCTGCACTTGAACCCAAATCTTCTGTCCCCCAACCCCTGGACTCTTCCTGCAGGACTGTGCATTGCTCCTGGCCCATGCCCTTACTTTATTCGGAAGAAAACAGCATTACCATATCTTCAGATCAGGTTGTGCCCTTTAGAAGTGGTGAGCTGTGCAAATATACACTACGTTGCTGTTGTTTTAAACTGTTGAGAAGTCTGAAATTCACTGTGTTCATGAAGGTTGAAGAGAGAAGAGGTTGGTGTGTAATAGCTTGGTGGCTGGGTACCCTTGAGTGTGTGTCCATGAGACTTGATCAGGGTTTGTTCACTGGGGGCCTGCTCTGTAGGATTCTAAGCAGATCCACTGCTCATCTACATGGCAGGCACCAGGGCTCTCCCCGAGAACAGAAGGTCTCTGCTGTAAGTCTGTTCCCACCCCTCCCTCCATCCTATCCTGGACTTCCAGGGCCTGAAACCCCACCATTCTGAGCCTTGAGGATGAATTGACCTTAGAAGATACTCCAACAGCAAATGAAACACCTTATGTTCTCACTCATAAGTGGGAGTTAAACAATGAGAACACATGGACACAGGGAGGGGAACAACACACACCGGGGCTAGTTGGGGGTTGGGGGGCTAAGGGAGAGAGAGCATTAGGACAGATAGTGCATACAGAGCTTAAAACCTACATGATGGGTTGATGCGCTGCTGTGTGAAAGCCTGAAAGTCATCCAGTCCTCACGCAAACCACCATGTTACATGTATATCTGTGTAACAAACCTGCACGTTCTGTACTTGTATTCCAGAACTTAAAGTAAAATTAAAAAAAAAAAAAGATTCCAAATAAAATAGAAAGACTTTCACTGTATGTAACAGCATATATATTTATTTTTTAAAAACCTTAGGGTATTGGTTTTGGGGGTCACAAACCCTAATTCCATGGGCTCCACAGTATTCTCATCCATAAGACATGAGTGGTAAGAAGAACTGTAAAGATCAAATGAGGTTTAATGTACAGAAGGGCTATAAAAATGTAAGCTTGACTGATGGGATGATGGGAGGGGCTGGGGCACTGGTCTGAGGAGGAGGAGGAGGAGGAGGAGGAGGAGGAGGAGAGTAGGGACCAGACCTAAAGTTCAGTGTTCAGAGCACTAGGTCTGACCCAAGGAAGCTCTCCAGTGGGGGCTTGAAGGCAATTTTGGCTGACTTTACGGTTTTGCCCAGGACTGGACCAGTTGCCGCCTTCAAAGCCATTCGGGTTGCTTTGACCTCCAGCCATCTGTGCCTGGAAATGTAAAACAAATGGTTAATGGCATCAGATGGTTAATGATCTCAAATGTCCCCTGCTTACTGCCATAAGAGAGAAAAGAGCCCCCTGGAGAAATAAACATGGATGCTATTTTCAAAGTTGCAATTAATCGTGTATTCAGGAAAACCCATCTTCTGCCAGTTATTCTGATAAGAAAGAGGAAATTGAGGGTGATGGAGGAGCTGTGCCTGAGAGGGCAGTTTGAATAATCTGTATAAGGTCAAGAAGGCAGATATAGGGCTCATAATCAACACAGCAGTTTTAGAGCAAAGCCAAGGGGGTCATGTCCTGGCATGGGTTAGGGACTGACTATTGTCAGTCAAAATATGTCTCTAAGGCTAGGTCTGGCTATCTGCCCTTAAGCTTCCAAGTTGTATGGGGACCATCCTTTGGTTGCTTTTTCAGAAATGCTTTTTCACCATTATTGCCTGAACCAAAGATACCTCCGCTTGTCTCCCTCTGGGGCACCTACCTGTGGTTATGTCCTCGCATTTCACTGTTTTAAAACTTCTTCCCTTGTTTTCCATGTTTCCTCCAGCTAGTGAGACCTGCAACGACTTCCACCCGATGTTCTTCACCCACGACAGATCCTTTGAGGAGTTTTTCTGCATCTGTATCCAGCTCCTGAACAAGACATGGAAGGAAATGAGGGCAACTTCTGAAGACTTCAACAAGGTAATGTGGATCTCAGTTAGAGGCAGGGGATTCCTGTGACACCAAAGGGGCCTGCTGCATGGTCCCTTGTCTGTGCAGAAGGCATTTGGCAAGGTGGGGAAATGAGGAAGATTGCAATGACAGTTGCTTCAAGAGTGGAGAAAGACAAACATCCCTGTGTAGACATGAATCTGTGTGCTGGGGATGACCTCCTCCCTCTGGGGGTAAGCTTGGAGCAGCTTTGTTCCTTTTGTCTAAGTCGTAGCCACCAGCAGAGAGTTGTTCTTGAGATACATTATCAAGGAGAACGTTTCCTTTCAGAGCATTAGTTTGGGATGCCTTGTCAATATTGCAAGATCTGCCAGGGAAGGGGCCTTCCCTCCACCTGTGTAGGAGATTGGTACACAGCAAATGAGATCAGGAAGACTGCTCCACCTAGTCCAGTGGTTTCTTTGTGGATTATGGATGTGTTGTGATCATCTGCCCCGTGCTGTGTCAAAAGAATTTTTGTTAAAATGAAAGATCTCTTTCAAAGAACTGAGTCATTAAGGTTATATGCAACATTTCTTGGTTTACAGTAAGCATTTGATCCTTTGAACTGAGATGTCCTTTGGTTTTCTATATCATAACATCTCACTAGAGTGTGACTTTCACATTTCCATTTGTGTGTGAATAACGAGCAGAGGGAAGGGCATTGGCCAACTTAAAGAGAGCAGAAGCAGTATCCATGCTTTCATACAGAAGCAAAATCTTTGTCCTTAGATAAAGGCCTAATTAGCAATAATAACTAATGGCATATTGCAGCCTTTAGTACTTTTAATTTGCTGCTATTGATGGCTCTGAATGTGGTCGGCTTTGTCACCCATGCCCACTCACCCAGCACTAAGGGCTGTGACTAAGAGTCGAAGGGTCTAGGCCTCAGTCATACTGTGGGGCTTTCATGGGCATGTGCTTGTTGCATAACGTGATATCTGAATTTCACCTGCACTTAATATGCTTGTTGGTTATTGCTTCCCTGTCACCTTCTCCCTGGATATACATCTCATCCTTGTTTCCCACTATATTTCTGGTTTGTGGCATCTTGAACCAACACCAACTGAAAAGAAAGAAAATCAGGAAAAGGACCCCAAGCTTCAGGCAGGTCCTAATCTTTCTTCCTCAGCACAGTGTTCTCACCTGCCATATCATCTCTGTCATCCCAACGATCTGTCCTTTGCATCTTGGTCATCAATTGAATTCATTGAAATAGACCCCAGTAATGCCCTTCTGTGGAGAGCATTGGTCTAGAAACTGCAATCCAGAGCCGTTGTGTGTCTGAGCAGCTATGCCGGAAGACAGGCACGTTTCAAGAAGGAAAGTGGAGAAAAGAAGCCCATTAATTTCCTTATGATTATAACTGCGGCCTCCTAAGTGTACTTCACTTGATTATGAGAGACTTTGCAATTCAGGTGCAAATCATCCCTGGGAAAGAGGGAAAGGGGAGCAGGGAGGCGTTTGTTCAATCAAACCAAAAAAAGAGAGTTAAATCAGTAGTCTTTGAAACTGGCTAAGGGACTAAGGCCACTTTGCCCTGGATCATTTTAGCTCTTTCATGTGCTGCTGTGTGAAAGCCATCCAGTCCTCAGCTTTGCGAGCTGGGGACACCTGTTCCTCCAGGAGAAGGAGACCTCACCAGCTGTTACGGATTTGGGCATCAGATGTCTGCTTTCTGAGAGATCTCATTTATCCTGCTTCTCCTGAATTATAGATTCTGCATTTTTGCAGAATAATATCTGCAAATAATAATGTTTCAGATATTATTGGTGTTGATCTAGGCACAGATAAGCTGTGTAGGAAATATTATGAAAGTTCTGCAGAGGACTGACTCTGGGGATGAGCATTCAGACACTTAAATCCTATAGAAGTTACAGTTTGTAACATGAAGCACCAAGAGTTCCTTGTTAGCAAAGGAAGCCAGAGGCCCCAGGCTGGAGGAGGTGGGCACAGCTGGTAGAGGGAGGTGACCATAGCTCTAGGGTCCCTGTGGCTTCTGGCCATGTGGTCAGATTGGTGGCAGACATCCTGCCTGTTCAGGGCCCTGGCAGGAGACAGCAAATCCCCCAGAGTGTCACTCTGAAACTTTTATCATAATTAGCCTATATAGCTGTGAAATCTCTTCAGTAAGACCTAAGAGCCAGGTTTTGGGTGCAGTTTCTTACTGTATCTCTAATGCCATCTTTTTGTGTTGTTTACAGATCATAGATTAATGCTGGGGGGTCACACCTCTACTGCCAAGTAGGGATGACAGTTTATGGCTGAGGACAAACAGCTCCAGGCCTGAGAGCCAGAGGGTCCTGCCTCACATCCAGATAGCCATCAGGCAAGAGCAGATATCAGAGGAAAATCAGGGATGGGGAGGACAAGGAATTTTAATTTGCTACGTTAAATACTTTTGTTGTGTTTGCTTTTTTTTTTCCCCCCCTTTTTCTCAGTACTGTGCATGCCTTACTTAAGTAACCAGAAAAATGTATCAGGTATTTACATTTTTATCATGTGTATATCACTTTTCTGTTGCTGATATAACAAATTACCACAAATTTAGTAGCTTAGACAATGCAAATTTATCTTACAGTTCATAGTTCAGAAGTCAACAATGGATTTCACTGGGCTAAAATCAAGGCAGCAGCAGAGCTGTTTCTTTCCAGAGGCTCTAGGAGAAAATTTGTTTCCTTGCTTTTTTCACCTTCTGGTGGTTACCTGCATTCCTTGGCTTATGTCCTTGTTGTCCATCTTCAAAGCCAGCAAGGACAGCTTGAGTCCTTCTCACATGCCATCCCATCACCCTGATCCCTCTTCTGCCTTGGTCTTCCAAACCTTTAAGGACCTTGTGATTACATTGGTTGACCTGGATAATCCGGCATCATCTTCGCATCTTAAAGTTGGCTGATAATAACCTTAATTCTATCTGCAGCCCCAATCCCCTGTGCTGCAGAAGGTAACGTATTTGCAGGTTCTGAGGATCGGAACACAGGCACCAATGGGAAGCTGTTATTCTGCCTACTCCAGTGTGTATTTGATTTGCAGCTATATTCGATTTTTAGATGTGTAGATCAGTTTAAACTAATGAAACATGGACAGACGAGCCTTTCGTTTGTTTTTCTTTTTGCTGGTAGACATAATACCTGTCACAGAGTTCTGCTAGTGGCAACTCAGATACAGATATAATTATATCCGTTTTCTTTTATGGCCCTGTTCTGCCTCCACTAGCCTTTTTAAAAAGGAAGCCCCTGTGTGACAGCCTCTAGTTCATTTTGAAGACTGCCTTTCTGATTTTTTCCTGCTGCCCATCTATCAGCCACTGTTCTGCTTTACCTGATAATAAATTGGAGAAGAGAGAAGAGCTGAAAGTTAAATCAGTTCACTTTTCTTCTTGTTATTAACTTGGTAGCAGAGGAGATTGAATTTAGGAACAAATGTGGGTTGTGAATTACTGGTAGATTTAATGTTTTTTTTCTTATTCCCTGACTGTCCACATTCAAATTCAGAAATAGCTTTTAAAAGCCCAACATGAAACATAATTTCTTTTCAACTTTCTTGGACACCATCTCAGGCTCTTGCCACTGTAAACAGAGCGTGGAAGGTGGATTTATTTGTCAACCCTGGGACCCAGGGCTCTGTGAGCAGGGCTTAGCTATCTGCCTTCTTTAGCTCCTCACTGGAGAAGCAGTGCCCCTCAATTTAAAATTTTGATTTGCCCAACAAACTACACTGGATTCTATCAGAGGCAGGAATAGCTGCTGCAGCCCGCCTTGCTTGGGACACCAGTTTATAGATATCGAGTGCTTGGTAGTTAATGCCACTGCTGGAAGAGGGTGTTTGGAAAAGCAGCTGTCGTCTGCTCTTCCGGGCTTGGGAAGCAGCAGATGGAATGTTTTTTATTTATATAAGAGAAGTAGAATTGGAGAGTGATTAAAATATTTATGCTTTGAAAAGTACTTTCTTTCAGTTTCTCAATATAGCACTCTGCAGAATAATCCATTGATTCAGGCCATTGAGTTTGTGTTCTATGTTTTTGTCTTTTATTACCAATATTTTAGAGCATGCATTATTCATTTTTATGGGCATTAGAGAAGAGCTAAACTGCAGCTGGATACCTCAGCACACAAGTAGCCCCATAATCATTTCATTGAAATCCTCATTTTTGAGCAGGGTAAGAAAGGGGACACAAGTAACTTGGATATTTTAGGTATGGGAATCTCATTTAAAGCATGTGTGGCTAACTACTCCACTGTAAAAAAAAAAAAAAAAAAATCTAATGAGAGTGTACACTTTAAAATATATGTCTGTGTGTAGCACTGTTTCTCACCATTAACTGTACATTAGAATCACCTGGGGGCTTTTGAAAACCCTGTTATCCCACTGGCCGACCGCACCACAGATTAATTAAATCATCGGAGGGGGAAAGCTATGAATGAGTATTTTCATTAAGGTAGATTTTACCATTAAAGGTGATTTATGTTAATAGACCCCCCATCATTGACATATGTGACACTTATCACAAGCTACTATAAATTTCGTGCATTGATGGAGTAGGATGCTTGTTGACCTGTGTGACTCAGATTTTCATCCTAAGTCTGCTATTCCAGAGCTCTGTCTGATAATCTAAAAATAATAATAGTTTTTAAAAGGATCTATCACCCTCTCTTTTGGTGGGGTGATAATAAATTGAAGTAATTAGTGTAAAAATGCTTTGAGGTTGCAGTGAGCCAAGATCGTGCCACTGTACTCCAGCCTGGGTGACAGAGAGAGACTCTGTCAGAAAAAAAAAAAAAAAAAAAGCCTCGAGGAAATAAAAATGGCATATGTAGTTGTGGAGTGTACTGAAAAAGGTAAAGCCTTTCTATGAAAAAATGAGTAAATTGCCCTTTTCACAAACAGACATTTTTTGGCTATGTTAAAAAAAAAAAAGTGAAGCTATGAATTTCACACTAAATTCTGAACTGAATTAATAACCCATGTAACTGACAAAAGTAGGCTTTAAGCTGAAATTTTCATGGATTTTGGAAGTGTCTTCCTCCAGACAACTTTATTAGGTACCTTAGTTTCCTTGTGAAACACACGGTAGCAGTCTAAAAATCAGAAGGTCGCATGATTTTCACATATTTAATGGCTGATGACAATTAAGTCTTCCCCAACAATTACTAGTTGCCCAGATCTCTTGGCTGATGATTGAGCCCTTTTAGAAACCATCAAAATATTTGTTCCTAGCATTGGTGTTACTTTAGACGCTATCAAAATTGACATTATAAGCCAAGATCAGATGATTGTGCCACACTTTCAGATTACCAAAATGGAAGAAACTCATTTGAAAAATGAAGTCACTCTAGAGTAAAAAGCACTATTTTGAAACTTTATCCAGCAGCATAATAAACTAAGCGCACACAATAGAGCTTAGAATCTCAGGCTTGCAGATGAAAAACCACCCCTTAAAATAGCAGAGATTGTGCATAGGGAGAACCCAGGCCCATTAAACAAAGCTGCAGCTGCCCCTGGCCAGGCTGTGAGCTTCATCTGAGTCAATGGGAGAAAATCTCAATTAGGAAGAATGGGAGAGCAGGACAGAAGGAAACATCCTGAGAAATCCCCTATGAAGATTATTCATAGGAAATAACCACCAGCTAGTTACATCTAGTGGATTATAGTGTGGGATAGAAAAGGGATTGTGTTTAAAACCTTAAAGGCAGCTAACACATGAATAAAAAAGGGAAATGTGTTTGCTTCTCAAACTGTTTGCAGCTTACTGACTTTCTGTGCCTGCTTTTCAGGGGACAATTATATATTCAGGAGTCCCCTTACTAGGACAGTTCAACTTCATAGTGGTGCAGACGGCGCTCTGTTGGTTAGCTGAGCTGGCCTAGGGAATGAAAGGTGGTCTGTAACTCTCATCATGAATAAACATGAGTCTCCTCATTTGCATGAGGCAGGTGACTGTAAAATATCTTGGAGCAAGCTGTGAAAGGAAGCTTTGTGCATCCATGCCCAGGGGAAGCTGGGAGGACTCAGCGTTGTTTATCTTCATTAGGATTCCATCTAGTGCTGCTGTTATTGATCTGAACTGGGCCTGATGTGGCTAATAAAGTAGGTGTATGTTTTAATTGAAACATGAATATTTGAGTAGAGGAGAAGTCTTAAAGAGCCCTAATGTCGTACAATGAGGTTTTCCATTTTTCAACTGTCTAGGCCATTAACAAGCATTTTTTTTTCAAAAGGCTTCTGATGTTTCACAAAGGTCTTAGGCTTGCCACACAGGCAGTGGAACCTCCTCTAGAAGCAAATGCATTCTACGAATAGATTTAATTATTATTTCTTTGACATTCCCTGTTGGATAGGTAGCAAAGAGTTTCATTTGTGTGTCTGCTTTTAAGCTATTCGCGTAAGATAGTGTTACCTATTTCCATGGAGTTTGTCACTTTCTGTTGGACAGCAATCAAGATATGTCCTCTCCAGTCCTCATCAGTGTCAATTATACTATCCAGAGACAGCAGACAGACTGGGAACGTGACTTTGGTAACTTATGTTTTTCAATAAGTGTATGTTCAAATAGACCCCATTGTCATACATAAACAGATACGGATTAATGACAGGTAACATGACTCTGGCCAAGTCAGGGAAGCGCTGTGGTATAGAGCAATATTTCTCATTCTCTTTTGCATTATCACCCCGCTAGAGAGTTTTTATAGGTATTTTTCCCCAATCACCCTCCCCCGAAATTGTAATTACAGATATATTGTATATCTCTTTGTGTATGTATGTATAACTGTGCCTTTTATGTAAAAAGAGTAAGATTTACTCCTCCAAGAACCATTTTTGTGCCCTCCCTAAGGATGATGTCCCCACACCCTCATCAAGAATGCATGGTGCAAAGGCAAGAACCGAGGCTGAATTAGCTGGAGGATCTGGTGGCAGTCCCAGCTGGCCCCTCACCAGCAGTGTGACCTTGATCTTGTCCTTTAACCACCAAATCCCTTCTCACCTGTAAACTGGTAGTGGCAGTAGTAATAAATAATACTTCCCAGAGTCACTGGGGATTAAGCTATCATTAGGTTTGCTTTGCAAATTGCCCTATACAAATAGGAGGTGCTAATCTCAACAGGCAAAACCTAAAGTGGCAGTAATTTGCACTTGGTCGTGCAGTGTAATTGAGCTGCCTTGATTTCCCCAGATAGTTTGTTCAAATATCCATAAATACAGATTGTTTTATACCTCTGTATGGGGGTGCGTTGAACTTTAGTTTGGCCATAGAGGGGATTTTGACCACTGTGGTCACTCCTCCCCAGCCCACCCACAAACAAATATACTGCAGGTGAGGGAGGGGACTGGGGACAGTACATAAAAATGCCAAGGGCCTCCCTTCCAGCTGGGTAACCTTGTGCAAGGGACTCGGTTCTGTCGGCTTCAGATTCCTCGTGTAAGATGGGAATAGGAAATTACCCACAGCTAGGATGGCTGTGCACCCTGATGGCATCAAGCAGATAAACTGGCAGGCTCAGCAGTGGCCTGGAGCCAACACCAGTCCACAGTAATGGAGAGCTGGGAGAAGACCGGGTGACACGGGTTTCCAAATGCATCTGAAAAGGAAAAGGATGCTCATGGCAACACTGACAGCAAACATCTTCAGGAAAGGTGGACAAACTGCTCCCTCAAGTTTAGTGATTAACTTAGTAGTGACTCTTTTTTTGTTTTTGTTTTTTTTGTTTTTTTGCTCTTGTCACCCAGGCTGGAGTGCCGTGGCACAATCTCGGCTCACTGCATCCTCTGCATCCCGAATTCAAGTGATTGTCCTGCCTCAGCCTCCAGAGTAGCTAAGATTTCAGGCTCCTGCCATGAGACCTGGTTAATTTTTGCAATTTTAGTACAGATGGGGTTTCACAATGTTGGCCAGGCTGGTCTTGAACTCCTGACCTCAGGTGATTCGCCTGCCTTGGCCTTCTGAAGTGCTGGGATTACAGGCGTGAGCCACCGTGCCCAGCCAGTAGTGACTTAACTTCCGAGTGTGCTGCCGTGGTGGTCTTAGCTGCATGGGGTCCATGGCAGCTTTTATGAAGAACATAGAGAAGACCTCAGAGGGTGATCCATTTTCAGGGACTGTCCTGGGGTTGTGCACTGTACCCTGCATCTCCCAACCCTCTACCCCCTGAATTTACAGTCCTGGCAGCATCTCTTTATAAGGAAGGAGAATGCAAGGAATCTTGAGTCATCCAGGAAGAGTTGGATTTTGTTGACCCTGTTCATGTAATTTTCTTTCTTTCTTTCTTTCTTTCTTTCTTTCTTTCTTTCTTTCTTTCTTTCTTTCTTTCTTTCTTTCTTCTTTCTTTCTTTCTTTCTTTCTTTCTTTCTTTCTCTCTCTCTCTCTCTCTCTGTCTTTCTTTCCTTCCTTCCTTCCTTCCCTCCCTCCCTCCCTCCCTCCCTCCCTCCTCCCTCCCTCCCTCCCTCCCTCCCTCCCTCCCTCCCTCCTTCCCTCCTTCCCTCCTTCCCTCCTTCCTTCCTTCCTTCCTTCCTTCCTTCCTTCCTTCCTTCCTTCCTTCCTTCCTTCCTTCCTTCCTTCCTTCCTTCTTTCGACAGAGCCTTCCTCTGTCACCAGGCTGGAGTGCAGTGATGCAGTCTCGGCTCACCACAACCTCCAACTCCCTGGTTCAACTGATTCTCCTGCCTCAGCCTCCCGAGTAGCTGGGATTACAGGCACGCACCACCACGCCCAGCTAATTTTTATATTTTTAGTAGAGACAGGGTTTCACCTTGTTGGCCAGAATGCTCTTGGTATCCTGATCTCACGATCCGCCTGCCTCAGCCTCCCAAGGTGCTGGGATTACAGGCATGAGCCAATGCCCCCAGCCTATGTAATTTTCATAAAAATGGTTAAACTATTTAAAACCTGCTTAAATAAAGGTTGACTGCTGTCTTTAGCTGAAGACATTTTTAATATGTTTTGTTTTCTGGACATTTTCTATAACAGGAGCATTTATAAAAATGGTTTTGACCAAGAGTAAATCTCACAGTTTGAATAAGCCTGACAGTAGTAAATATACTTCGTGGGTGTTCCTTTGTGTTCAAGATTTTGCATAAAGTGCTTTTCATTTCTGAAGTCTTTCCAGAGCCAGTGTATCTTTCTTCGCATGTGCTAACTTGAGATTTGCCAATTAGGAGGAGAAAATAATTGATTGGTTCTTCTGCTGGACAGTAGTGAGATATATCAGTTCCTTGGTTCAATTTCTGACCATCCCTGAGCATGAGAATAATGATGACTTTAAGTTAACTGCTTTCTATAACTCTGTTCAGTGACTTCTGAAACTTCTTTCCTTTTTATTAATATACATTGGAGCTGTGTAGGAGTTGTTAACTGGTTTCTATGACCTGAATTCCAGATTCCATTGTGGCTTATATGAAAGGTTTGATAATGGCGCAGAAACCATTTTATTAGTATATGTCCAATTAAAAGGAAATTACCTACATTTTAAGTAAGGCATGATGAGATTTAGGAATTTTAAATTAAAGGGCAGATAGGAAGCAGAGTTGGATAGCTAAGAAGGGTACCATTAGGTGGGAATCGCTCATGAAATACAGGTCCTCATTGATTTAAAAGAAAATATTTATCTCATAATTGCAATGTAAGTGATGTTACATGGGAGGTTGAGAGCACATTTCTAAAAAGAGATGAGTCTCCTAAGGCAGAACAGAAGAGCACATAGGTGCTGTCATATAGGTGCCCCCCTGTTGCCAACTGAGGGTACCAGATGTTGTGATTAATGAAGGATTGAGGGCAACAAGGGGCCCTAGACAAGATAAACCAAGCAGTCGGAATGAGAGAGTGGGATTGGAAGCTATTTGCAAAGACTCCAAAACAAGAGCTAGAAAAAGTTAGGAGATCCTAAGTGAGATTTCCAAATGTTTTCTGCAGAATACCAGATCTA